>NC_089221.1:144353611-146796111 GCF_963924675.1 Phocoena phocoena
TCCCTTCTACTAGAAAAGTCATAGTGCAAGCATGGTGACTAATGGCAGCTGGCATTGGCCTCTCAGGGCGGGGGAAGCTAGAGAATGAATGCCGTCTGAAGGGGCAGCTGTCTGTACTCAGCCCAGCATGGGCAGATCATCCCATTTCTCCCCAGAGAATCCCACATCTATGCTCTTAGGTAAAAGCTCCCAATATTTAAATGTTAACAACTAATTAAACACACAATACATACACAAACACATACACACAGAGTAAGCACTTCATAGGCTAACCCTGCCTGGTATAAACAACACACATTTGTAGTCTGAATTTTGCCTGCGTGCCCCAGTGGCCTGCACACCACTAGTTGATGACCATGCCTCTGGGCTTATTATAACTCTTCCATCTACTAAATCGTTGTTTTTTTTACATATATTGTTCATCCACAAAGAAAATGCCTCTCTGTGCTGGCACCCAGTTAGCAATCTCTGGCATGGATCCTTGTTTCCTTTCACTCAATTTTCTGGCATTCATTGCTATGGATTGTATTCATTCCTGTTATCAATATTTACTGAGCTAGATGATACTGTGCTAGATAATAATGATATAAAAGTCAATAAGACCGAGTCCCTGCCCTGTGTTGCTTCCAGTCTAGTCTAGGATGGATGCCCAGTGCAGTGACCGAGGTCTGAAAGAATAGGATACGAATATTACATGCAGACCTCTAACCCAGACTCCTCCACTGTGTCTGTTGCTTCTAGTTCTTTTTATGAATAACAGAAACTGACCTGCCTTTTCTTTTACCCACCTTTTCTTTCCCTCATGTTTCTGAACATTTAGCCAAGGCACTGACCCCACGGTGTAACGACCACATCTAACCTTTGGTTCTTTTGAGGCTTAGGAGATATATGATGCCCAGAAGGTCAGGGTATAAAACTAGAAGTCTTACCACCCAATGTAATGCTAATAACTAATACTATCACCATTGTATTTGACATACAAGCTATGTGATAGCTACGAAATTCTGCTAGCAAAAAAAAGACACCCAGGTGTACTTGGTGCACCTGGCTTTTCTGTTTGCAGTGTGGGTTTGGGGCGCTCAGTGATGCCAAGTGACTCACCCTGCAGACCGTCTCTTGTAGCAGGTTTCTCTCCAGGGAAGTGTCTCCCCAACCCTGAGATAGCTATCTGTTAATAGAAGGAAAAACAAGTTGTGAAAGTAGGCCATGTGCATCACAGATAAACATGAAAATTTCATTGGTGAGAGCCCTCCTTTCCCTGCCAAAGTGACCTTGGTTGGCGCAAAGATGACAGAGTGCTTCCCTGCCTGGGTCTGACAGCATTGCTATCACAGCACGTTTGACAAATCGTTCACATTAAATCGGGGGGCACTTTCGGCAGCGCCGACGTCCCCTCTCCATCACTCCTGATTACCACACAAACGTCAACCGTGGCACCAAGCACATTTGTCAGAGGGAGTAAAAAGCAGTTGTTAGTAAGAGCACTACCTGTCACACTAATGGACTAGAGCTTGTTGCTTTGTGTCTCGCCGGAGTCTACAGATTTGCAAAAAAACAAAACATAATTTTTTTTGGAGGATTGTCCGGTGTTTCTTGAAAGTGCTTTTGTGCTTGGGTAGAGAGAGGTATTGAAAGCTTGTCAGATGGGACACCCAAATGTCTTCTTTTGGCAGGAGAAATAGATTCTAATTTTTTTTGCGACTTTGCTGTTTAGTGACCACTGTCATTTCTTTGTGGTCAGATAGACAATAGCAGGTGTTTCAGTTAAGAAAATCCATACACTGTACGCTTAAATTAACTTAGTAAACAACAACTACAAAATGAATGGAACGATTCTTTGTTATTCAGTAGTGAACAGTCTACCCTTTGTCTTTAAATTTTGGGATATCATTTGAAGGAGGTGAAGGATAAATCTGTTTCTGTCATCTTGTCCTGTACTGTGCAGGTGTCATGCTTTGCGTAATGCCTCATGTGTTATTCATACACTTTCATGGTCCAGCCATAACAACCCTTCAAAGCAGACTGGCCATACACCATTACTCCCATTTTAGAGATGACAAAACTGAGAATCAGAAAGGTTATTGCCCACAAGTCGAGTATCATTTCCAGTTCATGCCTGTTGACTCTAGTCCACAGTATCATTATTATTTGGATATCCAGTAGGGAATATGCATTTGTTGAAACGATTCTATGTTGGCCGTATTACTAAATTATAACTCTGTTTCCAAGTCATCCTCCTCTTTTCCCCAAGTCCTCTTATACTAGTCAGTTTGTATTTGATTTCTGTTTTTCTTCCTTGTCTGAGGATGCAAAACATTTATTTAAAAATTTTTTTTTTTAGAAAATTGGGGAAAGAAAAGTGAAAGAAAAGGACAGACTAGAAACTTTTATCTGACTGTACTTTATAAGATAGAATCAACTACTCTAAATTATGGTTTGAGAGAATGAACTTCTGGTACTAGAAACAAATAAGATTGTTGTGTTAGAATCTGAGAACTGTTGCCATTCTGTCTGTCGTAGGCCAATGGGTGGTCCCCTTTGGTTTCTTGCGAGTTCCATCTTCTAAGTGATGTAACAGGCTGGAGTGATAAGCATGAGACAGACGGGCTAAGTTGAATAAAATAGCACTTGTTAAGTGATTCCCTTCTTGTTTTATTCTAGAAGTCTTAGATTAATGTTTCTAGATGTTCATGCTGGTTCATTTCCGTTGTATATCTTAGTTACTGTCAATGTCCTTTTCATAGGAAAACATGTGATCTTTAATTAGCTATTCATTACAACCTTCTCAGATCCCTGAACCAGGAAATCTCAATGTACTAAACCTACTCTGATTCATAAGAAGACAGTCCCTCATAAATCCATTCAGTCATCAGATTCTATTCCACATTTATGATGTGCCCGTCCCTGGACTAAATCCTGGGAACACCAAGAGGAACCTCCCACTGCTTTAATGTGAATTATTTTATGAGAAGAAATGGTCATCTGCTGACCTTCTTCCTATTCCCCAAGGCTTTGCATGACTGGGTCCCAAGCATTCTCTCATTCTTTTTTTTTTTTTAAATAAAATAGTGTTTATTTATTTTTACTTGTTGACAGTTTGCTTTATTTATGGCTGTGTTGGGTCTTCGTTTCTGTGCGAGGGCTTTCTCTAGTTGTGGCAAGCGGGGGCCACTCTTCATCGCGGTGCGCGGGCCTCTCACTATCGCGGCCTCTCTTGTTGTGGAGCGCAGGCTCCAGACGCGCAGGCTCAGTAATTGTGGCTCACGGGCCCAGTTGCTCCGCGGCATGTGGGATCTTCCCAGACCAGGGCTCGAACCCGTGTCCCCTGCATTGGCAGGCAGATTCTCAACCACTGCGCCACCAGGGAAGCCCTCTCATTCTTATTTTTAATGGACTACTAGTAATCTTGTAACTCTTTCTTTTTTAGGTCATAATGGCATTTAACACATCAATATCAATATCTCTCATTTGTCTTTCTTTGGTAGCAGGTTTCCTTTCACACTGAGATATATAAAATAGATCAAAGAGGAGCATTCATGTTTGACGTAGGCGTGTAGGCTTCTTGTGATCTGGAATCCTGGATCATTAAGTCCTGCTGGAAGAAGATAGGGAAAGCCCTGGTCTTGGGTTGCATCCATGTTGCATCCAGATAGTGCCATGGAAGAAAGGTGCCTCCATCTCAGAGTCCCTCCCCTTCTCTTTTTGCATGTGCCTACCTGAGCAATATTGTTGCTTTGGGATGACCATGCCAAGAGGAAGGGAGAGTTTTGTCGAGAAAGTCTAGATGAGAAAGTCTAGTTTAAGGATATTTAACATATAGATTGAATGATAACAATTTATATTTTGTATCGTGTTCCAGATGCTCTGAAGCCATTTCATACACATTCACTTCAACCGATCAATATTTCCATGCCATGAATTTGTCCCAGTGTTTATTTTATTTTACAAATAAAGTATGAAGTCACAGTGTCATGTCCAAGGTTAGAATTACCAAGTTATTACTGAAGCCAAAACTGGAGCACAAGTTCTCAAAGTCCAACCCTGCTAACTTCTTTGGGATCCCGCACACACAGCTCACAGCAGAACAGTGCCTTCCTAAATAGAGCTGTCTTCATCATCCACTGCTCTCTGCTTCTGTTTCCTCCATCGCTAAGCTTATACATGCACATTTCTACCTGTAAGCGAGTTTCATCGAGACATACATTTCCATGGAAATGAACACCCATCCCCAAAAAAGACAGGCAGAAGGTGGCATTTATTTAATTTTCCTAAGATACCTTGCCTTATTTCCTTTATATCTAGATATACTGCGTGCTTTTTTTTTAAGGCTAGGGAATGTGGCCCTGTGTTAATTTCCATGGCTACACACCCAGTCATCCAACACTGGCTTAGCAGCATACGATATATTCAATACATTTTAAACACTGCTGCATTTAAAAATAACTTTAAAAGGTTGTAAATGTCAAATTGAGATTTGAAATATGTCAGATAACTGTCATTTTTACACCCTTCATTAATTTCAGTTGGACTCAGTAAATTGTATTTGACAAACTGTTATCGTACATTGACTACGAGCATGCTACATTTATGTAGCACAGCCCTGACATACGGAATGTTTTGAGGGGAACTTGAATATGTGACTTCTCTTTGACCTCCTCTATGACATGAGACCATCAAATGACAAGTGTGGCAGCATTCAACTCTCAGGTTGTCCAAATGGTGGCAATCTGGAAAAGCTTCAAGAGGCTTGTTCGGAAATGGAAATGTCCACTGGAGAGTTTCCAATGAGAAAAATAGACATATTTGCTCTCGGTGCAAAATGGCAGAATTTGGACTATAGCTCAGGCAAAGGGGTCATGAATAAAGAATTCCTTTGGGTAGATCTGAGCAGGGGGAGACATGCATGGAACAGTCAGGTCTGGTTTTAGAAATAATCTCATTATTAAAATTAATAGCAACTATCAACGATTAAGTGCTACATGAAGGGCACAACACAAAGAGCATAGTGTTTAAAACCCCAGGCTCTCTTCTGTCAGACTATGCAAGTTCAAAGGCTGGCTCCACGACTTACTCTGTGACTTTGGGCAAGTCACTTGACATCTAGATGCCTCAATTTGCTAATTTATAAAATTAGGATAATAATATTACTTACCTCACAGAGTTACACTGAGGATACTGTGAGTTCAGTGGAGGTTATCTATTATTATTATACAGCAGGACCCCGTGAGGTGCTTGGCGCATATTTATTTAATTCAGATGTCACGAGTTATCATCGCTAATTTACGGATGAAGAAACAGAGACTTCAGCGGATACTTATTTTGTTCAGAGTTATCCACCTCGTAAGGGGCAAAGACAGGGAGTCAGGGAACTGATATCATTTTTTAGGTCAGTTTGTTCTTCTGTAAAAGGTAGTAATTGAACTTGAGGGTCCCACCTACATCAACCATTATTGGAAACAGTGACACCAGGAGCCACCCACTGAGAAAAATGACATCCATAAATCCAAGTGCCCAGACACGGTTGGTTTTGGGTTGTATTTTATAAATCTATTTATTTATTTATTTATGGCCCCGGTGGGTCTTCGTTGCTGCGCACGGGCTTTCTCTAGTTGCGGCGAGCAGGGGCTACTCTTCATTGCGGTGCATGGGCTTCTCCTTGCGGTGGCTTCTCTTGTTGCGGAGCACGGGCTCCAGGCGCGCAGGCTTCAGTAGTTGTTGCACGCGGGCTCAGTAGTTGTGGCTCGCGGGCTCTAGAGCGCAGGCTCAGTTGTTGCGGCTCACGGGCTTTGTTGCTCCGCGGCATGTGGGATCTTCCCGGACCAGGGCTCGAACCCGTGTCCCTTGCATTGGCAGGTGGATTCTTAACCACTGTTCCACGAGGGCAGCCCCATAGTTGGTTTTAAAAATATATACATCCTCGTATTTGCTCCCTTTTCTCTCTTAAGAAGAAAATAAGCTGGGCTTTGTGTATATGTATGAGTGTTAGTGTCATATTTTTAACACAACATTAAAGAAAATGTCAGTAAGTAAATGAACTGCTAAGTGTGTCTCCAAAATGCAGCTGTGGAAGAAATTTTACCTAGAAATTACTGATTTTCAACTGTGTACTGTTCTGAAAAAAGACAATTATTCTTTTTCATTGTTTTCTTGTTCTTTCTCTTGGCTTTAGCACAGAAAAAAAAAAAAATCACTCGAAAACCAACCAATAATAAATTCTTAAAGTTTGAGGAATCTTTAGAGATGATTGAGCTCAGAGTTCTCAGGTTCTCAGTTCATCTGAATGTACTTGTTTCTGTCGGGACAAACAAATGTGATCACAGTGAGCTGGGAGGGCGCTCTACTGCTGAGATCCAGCTGATATGCCTAAAGGTATGCCAGCTTTCAACACAGAATCATATCTGACTTCTATGACAAAGTTCATAGTTTTTGAATATCATTAACTAATTTAAAAAATGTGTAAAGCTGTTGTGGGATAAACAGTAGCTGTCTGCAGGCCATTTTTGGCCCAGAGTGAGCCATTGTGTTACTTGAGATTTAATCTGACCCAGACATTTTGCATATTCAGAAACCTTCCCCCAGAGAGAAGGTAAAGATCACCTTTTGAGATCTTTAAGATCATACAGAGAGGCCATAGTGATATAGGACAGGAACCCAGGCCCCCAGAGTTCTAGGCCCTGGTTAGTTTCAATACCTTATTCTGCCTCTTTTACTTGTTATCAGGCAAGAGTAAAGTGGTGTGGCCTGTTAACTCACACAAGAGAGAAAACATTATTTTGCATGTATATTTGGGAAGCGGAAAACACTTTTAGATTGGATTCATAGGATTTACTCTTAGGTTGGATTCACAGGATTGGATTTGAGGATTGTAGAAAACAAAAGGAAGATTTTTCAAGCCTACGGTTTTCTGACCGCATGAGGAAGAGAGAAACACATCAAAATCAACAAGGGTGTGTGGTCCACCCTAAGGGATTTGATCTGTGGGAATGACCAAGGAGCAGTGGGGAAGGCTGGGGGATTGACACAAGTCACTTCCAGGCTCATGCAAACCATATCTCAAAACAGGCAGTTTCTAAAAGCTTATCTGTCCCTCATCCCCCTTTCTCCTTTCATTTTCCCACTGAATAAGCATGAAGCTCTCGTAAACATGTGAGCAGGTGATCTCCTTTATCTCTGTGCTTCCTCTTCACTGATGGCTCCACCCACTGGAAGCAAATGCTGTCTATCTCACCTCAGGGGTTCGGCGTCCTTCATATTAGTTATTTTACGTAAACAAGGAATCTAAGAGGGAAGTTATAATTTATGAGAACTGTGTGGAGCTTCTGACAATAGTCGTAAACATTCTAAACAACTTTATCTTGTTTCGGAACAAAACATACATTTTGTCACCTAATAAGGATTTTTATAAAACATACATTTTGTCACCTAATAAGGATTTTTATTATAACAATTTATTTTATTCTGGACTGCCCTGTTACTGTGAATAATATGGCTGGAGTGATTTTTTTTTTTTTTGTCCTATATGTTTAGAAATATCTGTTCATTTCTGTGATTCTTCCTTAAGGGTGAGAGGACAGTAAATATTATCAGGTGACCTGACCTTTATCAAGTCTCACTGTTCAGGAAGTTGACTGATGGTGCCTTTTGGAGTTCAGGTGTTATAGTTGGTTAGTTGATTTTTGCTTTGTTTTGTTTTGAAAAAAGTAATGAGCAAGTTGTAGATCCCTGATCCTGGGATTGAGGCCCTTTGACTCATTTGGTCTCTACTGTCAGTCATCATTTATTATCATTTTGCCTCTGCAGAATCAAACAGAAAGTGATAGTTCTTTGATTGCGTTATAATTTCAGACTATAATAGATTTTCCAGTTGGTTTTCTATGGATTCCGACGCTTGTGGGAAAAGGGATTCAGACTTGTTACATGGCAGATTTTTTTTTTTTTTTGAATCTTTAGTGTCATCAATGAATAAACAGTCAGACTATCTTAATCATAATTAAGGGAGATAGCAAATAGTCAGTTTTCTCCCAGAGTTGCACATCACTAAAAAACAGAAAGAAAGGCAAGCAAAACTCCCCGATTAGACTAAACCTTCATCCCCTTAATATTTCTTACGCTGGTGGTGGGAATAGAGACCAAAACCAGTTCTTTTCCTTTTCCTCCATTACTCTACCTGCGATTTTTAAAAAAATCCACCTTTTTTCCTAGGGAATATTTGCCATTAGGTAGAATCTTAGCTTCCAGATTTAAAGGCTCATCGAGAGATAACCAGTGTAATCAGCTGAGCTTGCAAAGAATACACAATCATAAAATCATTTAATTAAATTCCATTAATGCTGTTTGTTTTGGTGCCCATTTGGGTATTAATAACACCATTGCTGTTTTCAGTGCCAAAAGGTTTACCGCTTAATTATTATCTTCGCTTATTGGAGATGTTAGCATCAATTTGTAGGGTTCCATAATCACACACTGGGTGTTGCTTCACCAGATATAACACACTTTCCAGAACTACAAGTCCCACAGCCTCTGCTTGATCTGAAGATGAAGCTGTGGAAATCAAATGAAAACATTCGTTAACTTGTAAAAATGAAACACAAAGAAGAACGGTTATTCATACTGTGAGTAAATTTGATGGGTGTGAACGGATCCCTTTACTGCACTCTGTTTATAGCATCCCTGCCATTTTCTGGAATGGCAGCCCAATGCTTTTCATTGTCTTAATTAGATTAAGAATGGATTAGAGGGGCCACATCTATTATTAAAAAGACAATTCTGCTGTGTTCCTGAAAACCCCCTTTTGGTTTTTAATTTCTTAAATTCCACTGGTGCAAAATAGCAAATGCCTTCCTTGTAATTACGAGCATGTATGCATTCATTTAAGGCTGGTAGGAAGTTAGGAAAAGCAGATCTTTGATTTTTTTTTGGAAACTATTTCTGAAGAAATAAGGGAAGGAAGAAAGAAAGGAAGGGAGGGAGGGTGGATTGGGAGGGCTGTGTTCCTTTTCACTATGATGGAAACGTGGGGAAATAGTGTAATTGTTTTCTTCTGCTTTGGGTTTACTCAAACATAGAAAGGACAATGCATGACTCTACGAACTGATAATTTCTCCAGGTACATTTGTTTTTTCAGTTTACTTCCTCGCCCGAAATACTTGAAAATGCAGGTTACTCATTCTTCTAACTTAGATGGAGTGTTTGTTCTATGGGAAACCTTCCAGGATGATTATCTGGTTTGGAATTTTGCATCTCTGTCTCTCCTCTTTGTACCTATACACATGCAACTTTCAGTTTAAAATTTTGCAGTATAATCTGTTATAAATAGTATGCAAGTATTGCTTTGAATTTCAGTCGGAACAGAGCTGCTGTGTTGGAAACTATAGTGTTTTATTTTGTTTTTCCAATAGGTACCCTAGTTTTAATTTGTTGTTGGGTTTCCCCCTCTAAACTGTCTCTAACTGCATTTTAAAATTACTGTATAGTCACGTGGTTAAATTTCATTTAAAATTTCATTTTAAATTTTAAATTTCATTTAAAATTTCATTTTAAAATTCCCCCTCTAACTGCATTTTAAAATTACTGTATAGTCACGTGGTTAAATTTCATCGTCTCTCTCTCTCTCACTCACTCACACACACACACACACACACACACACACACACAAATGAATGAATGCATGTAGAAACTGGTGAAATTTGAATAAGGTCAGTGGTTTACTTAATGATATCATACTGGTGTCAGTTTTCTGGTTTCAGTAACATACTATGGTGATGTGAGATTTCATTGGAAAAAGCTGAGTGAAACCTACAACGGGAACTCTCAGTACTATTTTTGCAACTTCAGTGGGTCTTTATTTTAAAATAAAAAGTTTAAAAAATGTATAGTTTTAGTCCATTAACTACTAAACTACTACCAGCAAATATTGATTCCTACTTGATCTGTATTAAATTAGTTTTATTTTCATAACCAACATCGAGATATCACCAGCCTTTTGAACACTCACAATTCTGTTCTTCTACTTCTTGGTACATTGCGTGTATGCCCACCCCACTTAACTCCCATACCCCTTAGCATAGGGTCCACATCTGAACGGTCTTTTTAGCCCCAGAAACTAACAGTGACCCCAGAACCTTAGACATCCTGTTCCTGGGACATTTGATCGTTGTATATTCCTATATAAATATAAAATATGAAAGGAAAATAAGTCATGGAAGGATGGTTAAGTGAAGAGAGAGCAGCTACCTCTGCACAATGTTTGCCCCGCAGTAAAAACACTCTGAATAATCTGAATGAAGGAATTAATTAATTAATTTTGTTCACATGTGAATTTTGTACTTTAGCAAGATAGGACTCTGTGCCTGCCGAGCCATCTGTTCGTTTGAGTACTTTGTGACAGACTCAGATTCTGAGATGGCTCATTAATTGTCATTGCTTCATTGAGGTGCGATATTTGGGATTGGAGGTCTTGAAGTGATACCTAATTGAAGAGGACTGTGACAAAATTTATCACTAATTACTTGTCTCTCAAATGGGAATCAATGCCGTCCGCAACATACGATGGTGATAATGGTTATCATTTATTGAGTGATTAGTATTCTAAGCACTTTACATGCATTCTCTCCCTTTAATTTTACTCCATTACTAGCTTAGAGTTGAGTAAAATAACTTGTCCAGGGTCACCCGTAATTGGCTTGTGAGTGTGTGAGCTGGGACTTGAACCCAGGAAACCTGCCTTCAGAGGACCTTATGTGGTCTCCCTCTCAAATGTGTGCCCTTATGCTCTTAAATGGTGAGTGGTTACATATTAGACTCATCTGAGGACCTCTTCCTGGACCCACTCCCAGATACACTTATTTATCTGCGGGGACATTTTGTTAAAGTTCCGTGCTTGGTTCTAACGTGCAGCCGTGGTGAGCATCACTTGCTTAGCTGCATATCGGAACTTAATATCTGTGAAGAGTGGAAACTACGTATTCTACTGATAAGTTCATTTTGTCTGGGCTTCACCATTGCAGTGCAGGGTAGTGGTCCCACCCGCCTACCTATGGAGAGAGGGAGCTGGGAGTCTACCTCCTTTGTCATAAATTTCCCACCTTTTGTTAACAATCTGCTTCTCATATTCTCAGCTACAGTCTTTCCATTTCCACCACCCACCATCTGCCACTGATGTTCGTTTTAATAGCATTTACCTATATAAAGACATCTGTTTGCCAAAAAAAAGAAAAAGAGCTTTTATACCAAGAATCCTAAAAATTCACCTGTTTAGGGGAGCTGGGCAGATCAGGTAAATGAAGGAAGAAGGCAAGTCTTTGAGTAGGGTGTCCCGTTTTTAAAAGACAGAAGTGGGGCTTCCCTGGTGGCGCAGTGGTTGGGAGTCCACCTGCCGATGCAGGGGACACGGGTTCGTGCCCCGGTCCGGGGGGATCCCACATGCCGCGGAGCGGCTGGGCCCGTGAGCCATGGCCGCTGGGCCTGCGCGTCCGGAGCCTGTGCTCCGCAACGGGAGAGGCCACAGCGGTGAGAGGCCCGCGTACCGCAAACAAACAAACAAACAAAAAAAACAAACAAAAAAACACTGAAAAAAGAAAAAAAAAAAGAAGTGGTTATCACTGGGGCAAACTGGGGAACATATATCCCATTTCTAAGGGTACTCACTACTCTAATCTCACAAGGTATCCACACAGAAATCCTGCTCAGTGTTCCAGGTCTTCCAGTTTTTCAGGAGACTCTGGAAACCTAATTTTTGGTTTGTTTTGTTTTCTATTGCAAAATTACTTGGCAGCTAGTTCCGTTTGGGTTTTTGTTTGTTTGTTTGGGTGTTTTAGTTTTGTCTTTTCTTCTTTGTTTATTAAGGTATAGCTGATTTACAATACTACATACTTCCATTTCTTTTTTTTCAACACCGTACAGGTCAATATTGTGTCACCAGTAAAAACACCAAAGAACTGGTGTGTAGCTCAAAGCAAGCAGCTGCCTTATCCTGCTACCTTTGTGCATTTGGAAATAAATAATTTCTTTTTCCTCACTGACTACCAAGTGTTCCGAGTTCCAGTCTTTGCCAGAAATTGCCATTGTGACTGCAGACAAGGCACAGAATTTTGTGGACCCTGTTTCCTCATGTGTGAAATTGAACCCAGGGCAGGGCATGATAGAATTATAGTGGGCATTAAAGGCTTGGGCTCTGGAGGAAGGCTGGTGAAGTTGAGACCGTCTTCCTCACCAGCTCCGGGATTTTAAATGAGTTATTTAGCTTTCAGAGCCTCCGTTTCCTCATCTGTAAAATGGTGGCAAAAGATACTAACTCTCACGGTTGTCCTGAAGATTAAATTAAATTGTGTATTTAAAGTGTTGAGTGGTAACTCATTGGCCCTAGTAATAATGAAAGATATCTTTTTTTTTTTTTTTTTTTGCGGTACGCGGGCCTCTCACTGTTGTGGCTTCTCCCGTTGCGGAGCACAGGCTCCGGACGCGCATGCTCAGCGGCCATGGCTCACGGGCCCAGTCGCTCCGCGGCATGTGGGATCTTCCTGGACCAGGGCATGAACCCACATCCCCTGCATCGGCAGGCAGACTCTCAACCACTGCGCCACCAGGGAAGCCCGAAAGATATCTTTAATGAGTGTAATATTTTTAATATTGAAATCAGGCAATCCACAGCCCTGGAGTTTGTCCCATTGCTCTTGTTGGCCTCAAGCATTGGGCAAACCTGCTGGTTCCTCCTTTGATACCCCATCCATTGACATCGCAAGGCCTTTTCCTAGTATCCCTGTTTTTCAAAAATTAGCAGGACTGATGGCTTCATGGTGATGGACGGAAATGCACGTTTCCACTCCCTCTGACGTGGACCATACTGATCTGGAGGTTATGCTTGTAGAAGCAGAGGAAGTGTCTTTGGGGAGAAAAGAGGCGAAGTGTGATTAATAATGCGTATATGTATGTATTTTAAAAGGAGGGTTGTATTAAATGTGAAAAGTCAAGTTCCATTGCCTCACTGCCTGTAATCTTTCTAAGGAGATAAGAACTTCTCCAGTGCCCTTCCCCCTGATTGGGTGTAGACAAGTAGACTCATGTCATTGCCACCACTGTGCTGTGGAGTAAAGGCTGTACCTTATCAATGTTTGCATCCCTGGACACCTAGCATAGGACCTGGTATGTGATTAGCAAATACGTTTGATAAACTGAGCAGGAATGTTGCCAAAGTGTGGTCATAACCTACCTACATCACAGTCATCTGGGGTGGGGCAGGGCATGTTATTTAAAGTGAAGATTCCAAGGCCTTACCCCAAGCTTATGAATTCAGACTTTCTGGGAGTAGAACTTTCATTCTGCATGTTCAAGCTCCTCAAACAATTCTTATGCATAGGAAATTGGAGAAACGACCTCCTTTTCATTTCTCCCAAGAAGTTCCTAATATATTATAAAAAATCTCAAAGGCAAAAATATTTAGGCTAATGTGTGTGTATATTCATGAAAAATTCCTGCTGACAATTGCACGTGTTTACACTATTTTATATAACGGATCGTAATAAGATTACGTGTGTCAATTTTGAACGTACTTAGGATTTATCTTTATTAATTCAAGCAAAATGAGTGAAATTGGGAAATTAGTTCTATTCTTACTTTCGTTCTATTCCATTTACTTCATTTTATTATCAAAAGGTAAATTCCAGCTTGGCTGAGGAAGACCTCGGCAAACCCTTTGGGCAGCACAGCTCAGCAAACCTCTGAAACCTAAGAGCTCAGGACTGAAAACTGCATAAACGCAGAGAGAGATACAAAAGTCTTCCATGTGTTAAAAACACACATGGCCTTAATGAGCTAATGTTTGAAAGACGAAGAATTGTATAAAATGGTAAAACAATGAGTTGTGATTCAGAATAAGCTTCCACATTTGGCAAGTTCTACCTAAATATTGACAAAGATTTTGATTCCTCTATTCCCCTAATAAGGTTTTAGAAAGATATCAGAGAAAAAGATTCAGCACTAAGATTAAGCTATACCATGCAGTTCAAGTGAGTATCATTCTTTCTCAAAGTGCATCGTGTTTTTCAGAATCCCTCAAGCACTGCAGACATGACAATCGCTTAAAGTAGTATTTCCAAGGAAGAAAATGACAGATCTTCAGTTGGGAGGAAGGACATGGCTTTAGAGCTATTTTTGCTGTATGTTTACTCCAATCCAAACAGCCAAAGAGGAGGTCAAAGGGTGGAAATTCTTTCATTTCATCTTTGGGGTTTGGCTTTGTTTTCCCCTTTTTGATATTTCCTTCTTTCACTGTCTTGTCAAAGCTGCATATGTTGTCATTCATTTCCTCTTGCTGCTACCTGTTTCCTAACAAAATATACAATTGTTTGCACTCGTGGCAGAGAAAACAAAAAAGGCAGATCTTTTTTAAACAAAAGTTTCTTAAAATCTTGCTCCAAAACTTAAAAAAAAAAAAAATGACACTGTAAGATGCTGCGTAAGATGGCAGGAGGCTAAGACTCACTTTAGGTCTCCTAGACCCAGAAATAGGGCTGCTGCCTCTTGTTCCAAAGCCAACTGTTTCCAACACAGATTATTTGATTAAGTCCCCTCATTCTCCCCTGAAAAAAAGGAGACTGTATTTGTTTCACTTTCTAATACGGAGTTCTACTTATTATTATTTTTGTCATCACATTTTATGAAGTGACATAATTTCTACCGAAAATTACTAGGAATGATTGACTGTCCTTTTCCCAGCTTGTCTGGTTTCTCTTTAGCATCTCAGAAAAACACCCGAGGTTGTTTTAAAATTTTTTACCTTTTTTCAGGTTCAGTTCCAGCACCTCCAGTCAGTTGAGCTAGTGCCATTTTAATTTTCTCCTTAACCCTGTGTTTGCCAGCAAATCTGATATTATTACAGTCTGGCAGTCTGCAGGCTACATCGTAGCCACGAGGGGTTTGTTTAGGCAGCAAAGGGATTTTTAAATTGAATCTGAATGCCTTTAGATAAGTACACTCCCTAGTACCCATAATTGCCTCATACCTGGCTGCTTCCCCCATTGGCCTCTGAAGGAATCCTAGCAAGACCATCTCTGGTGCTGATCTTCTGTTACAGCTTCTCCATCCATTTTTTGTGCTTGTGTAACTGCTAAGTTTTGGGAGAGTATGTTTGTGTGTATGTGTGTTGGCTGTTGGTATGTGTTGATGGTACGTGTATTGGTTGTGTGTGTATGAGGTAGGTGGGGTGCCACATGTCTGCTGTGCATACTTTAGTTGTTTGCTTTAGTATATGCGTATTTGTGTGTGTGTGTGGTGGTGTCGAGTGGGGATGCTAACAGAGCAACTGGTTATTTTGATTTTCTCTCTTTCTTACCCACCTCCCTTAATACCCAGATAAATTCTCTCTCGCTTGGGAGTTTTTTTTATTTTTTACCATCTTTATTGGAGTATAATTGCTTTACAATGTTGTGTTAGTTTCTGCTGTATAACAAAGCGAATCAGCTATATGCATATGTTCACTTCGGAGATTTTAATACTTATCTAAAAGTTAGGTGGTTTTCATATTTTATTTGCCAATATTTACCATATAGTTTATGTGACACTTCTCCTCCTCCCCAAAGACAAAATCCTGATATAAAAAGATTCATCTAGTTTTAAAAGTATTCTTAGCCTCAGATATTTGACTCTGTCAGTTAGGAGTTCAGGATTCAGAAACTTCTCTTTAACAACAGCTGATGGCGTTTTTAAACTGAGGACTTCATAACGAGAACATTTGTTGGGAATGACAAAATATATTCTATAATATCATTACCAAACACTTAGTGGAAGTGTTTATCTGCAGAAACATAACATTATATAGAGAGCTATAAACAAGGTGCTTCTTGCATTAACACCCATCTTATTTCACCAGGGAAACTATTCACCATCTGAACTATTTGCTGATTTTCAGTGTTGCATTCCTGGTGGCCTCATTTAGCAAATCACTGCCTCTGTGGTGGCTGGTTTACCCCAAACAGAGAACGCTCACATTTCCTTTTTGCAGGGTGCAGGTTCAGATTTTCCGCTTTCGTCCTCACCACCTGTATACTAGTCCCAGCTACTGCTCTTCCTAATTTGCTCTTTGAAAAATGTTTGCAAAGTCAGGACTAAGATGATTTTGCAGTGACAATTGCACCTGCCTGTTATTGCCAGTAAGTTTAATTCCTTATGCATATGTGACTTTGTAAAATACAACAGCCATTTCCTGATTAATGTCTTCCCAGTGATTCAGGTTTATTTTTTTAGTCCATGCTTATCTTAACTGTTTTATTATCATGTACCACCTCACTGAAGCCATCCAAAATTGTATTATTTAACCATCACTTATCTCATTTTTTAGGGACTATATACTTACAGTAGTGCTCACTGTAAATAAGCAGTAAGTATGAATGAATCAAATATAAATATGAAATGTTTACTGATATGTGTGAGGGTGAGCATTTTTATGTGTCTGTGTATCTCAGATAAGGAACAAATAAAAATAGAGTTTAAAAAATGTAAGTTGGAAAAGGAACATCTTCTTAGGTGTATCAGTTATCTATTGCCGAATAACAAATCACCCCAAAATTTAGTGGCTTAAAACAATAATAAACATTTAATAATCACAGTTTTGTGATTCAGAAATTTGGGAGTGAATTCATCAGGCAATTTTCGCTCAAGACCTCTCATGAGGTTACACTGAAGATGTGTAGCCCAAGTGCAGCGTCTGAAGGCTTTGCTGGGGCTGAAAGATCTGTTTCCTACATAGCTTATTCACGAGGCTAGCATGTTGGCGCTGGAAATTAGTAGGAAGCTCAAGTTCTCTTCTGCTGGGGTTCCTACACAGGTTGCTTGAATGTCCTCATGACATGGCAGCTTGCTTTTGTAAAAGCAGGAGATTCAAAAGAGATGAACCTTGGGACCCACTGTTATATCTGCCCTATTCTGTTCATGAGAAGGGAGTTGTTGAGTCCAGGCCACATTCAAGGGAACGGGAATGGGCTCTGCCTTTGGAAGGAAGTAGCATGAAAGGATTTGTGAACATATTTTAAGACTACCACGTGATATTTCTGTAATTTTTAACTTTTATAATGCCCATATAGTCCACAAATTGGAATCGATTGTCTGTAATTGTGTTTTTTTTTTTTTTTTGGTCAGTCTTGAAATGTGATCAGAAGGCCACTGTGGGAGGCAAGGTTCTTCCAGGTACACAGAATGGCCTCAGGTTGGACAGTATATGTGGGTTTTCCTGCTATGTGTTTCTGTAGTGGCTTCCCAGAGTGCTCGATGTATTTAATAAAATTAAATCCACTTATTGGCATGATACATAAAACAACCCAAGGCTTCCCTTCTCATTTGGCTAAGTGGCTGTTTTTTTAATAGAAAACAGAAACTTTACTAGGTCAGTGCTTTATAAACATAGGTTTTGCATCTGGCTCACCTGAAGCTTTTTACAAATAAAAATTCCTGGCTACTAGCCCAGATCTACTAAATCATAAATTCTGGGGAATGGAACCCTGAGACTTGTTATTGTTTTTAAAGCTCTAGGTGATTCTGACATAGCCAGTTATTATTAGAGCAGTGTTTGGGAACTACTGCCATACTTAACCAAAATCTGTTCACCAACTAAAGTCACTTGTAAAGGATGACATCAAAAAAAAAATTTGATAACATTCATGATAATGTTATTTTGCTTTCAAAAATGCTTCTGTTTGGGTTTCTAGGCACTTTCCCCATACCAGCCCCCTGACTGACTATGACTATTTGATTCTGTAGCTGCGTCCCCCCAAGGCAGTAACATGAGGGGTCGTCCCAGTGGTCAGGGCACTGGCCCAGAAATGCACTGTTCACGCTTTCCGAAGACAGTGACTCTCTTTCTGATTAGAGTTGTCCTCCTTTTACCCAAAGGTTTTCCATGCAACCAAGGGAGCATAACAATGACATGAGGGCTTGGAGAGGAAATGTCTTCATTGATTTTTATTTCATGAATTGGTGCCTCCATAAAAATGGCACAGGCTTGGTTTACAGTGTCAGTGTGTGGAATTGAGGGGAGGACTGTTAAAAACCATCCATTTTCCCAAAGTTTAAACCACCCTAATGAATTAATCCATAGATAATGGATTGAATTCAGTGCAATTACCCCGGTAAGTAAGGCTTGTTAAAAAGAGATAAGGTAGCACAGTGAAGAAAACAGCAATTTCAGCTATTAACTGGATTTCATCTGGGTACCGATAATTCAGTATATGTGTTTCCTTTGAAAGAGGGATGGTGGGTCCCCATTATCAACGTAGAAACCAGTGGGTATTACACTGCAATAAAAGAGGATAATTCTGACAACCAAACCTTTTCCCAACAACCTTAAGTTCCCCCAGATGTATAGTTGATGTAACCCACTAAATCTTTATAAATATAAGGTTTTGACTCCTCAAGACAGGAAGCTCATCCTTACTCCACCACTACCCCTTAGTACCTTACATTATCCTAGTTACATTGAGAGAGAGCCACATTATTTTGAATAGGCTGCTAAAAAGAAAGTATCTATAGGTATCACACAAAATATAGATGATTACAAGAATGTCTTCTATGTGTAAAGAACTTTGCAGTTTAAAAGCAGTGTTACAGAGATCACTCTCTATGTATCAGATTTCTGTGCCCAGGCGTTAGAAGAAGTTTAACACACAACCCTGGGCCTCAAACGGCTGCCCTGTACAACTTGAAGCCTGCTTTATAGTGGCTCATCTGTATTTATCTTCCAGTTGTTACTTCTGCTTCTACTGTATTCAGGTTTTTGTTCCTCACTTTGTGTTTTCTTCAGAAAGCTCCTAAGTGACATTTCCTTCTCCATCTTATACTTTCCTGCCATATGGATTGATTCCAAAGACTTTGTCATCTTCTCATGGCCCTACTCAAAAACCTAAGTTCTTGGTAGGGTTTATAGTGCTTTATCCCTCCATTATTTGTGGGACTGACCCAAGAGCTGCAGCTTTAGGCCCTTCCTGGTCTAGTTTTCCTTACATTTCCAACGTTCGATTACGTTACCTTCCCTCATGGTGTTCTGCATTGTATGCTCTTTCTTCTTTGTTTATGATCTGTCATTTCTCCTCCTGTGATGGTATTCTACCTCCTGAAAATATACTCTACATTCCAGTCAGCACCTCCTTGTTCCTAAGACATCCTTCTCTTCCTCATACACACTGATTCCCTCCATCTCTGAGCTCCTGTATCAGTGCAAAACAGCAAGGCATAGTATAAGGTGGCATAGAGAATGTAGGCTTGAGAATGAGCTGGCCTGGGTTTAAAGTCTGCCTCTATCAGCATTAGCAGATGCTAATTGTATGACCTTGGACAAATAACCTCTCTGGCTTGAGTTTCATCTATAAACAGAAGGTAATAACGCCTACTTTTTCGGAACATGATGGGGGTTATGTAAGGATAGAGAAAGCCTTTAGCACACTGTTACTATTGCTAACTTCTATACTTGACCATTTACTCTTTTCCCTCCTATTACTCATTGAATTTTTAGCTGCGTATTGCTTGTGTTGTGTTCTAAATCTATTGTCAACCACCCAAAGGAGGCTCATGTCATTGGATCTTCACAGTTGAACCTGGCATAGAGCTTTTCATAAAGTACTGATAATGGATAATTATTGTAATTTGTTAAACACTTAGTATAAGTGAAGTACTCTGCTATATTAACCCTCAAAACAATCTATGAAGTAAATCCTATTAGCATCACCATTTTCTACATTAGAAAATTTGGGTCCAACGTCGTATAGCATCAAAGTGGTAGAACAAGATGTTGAATCAGACCGAATGGTTTAGTGTTATATTTTTCACTTCTAGAAGAATGAGAGAGAAAGAGAGATTGGAGACAAAGAGAGACCTAGGTTTGCATCCTGTTTACCACTTTCTAGATGTATGACTTTGGGTGAATTTCCTAATCTTTATAAGTCTCAGTCTCTTGATCTGTAAAATGAGGATATTAAAAGTATTTACCTCCTAGGGTTCTTGTGAGGATTAAATGAAATAACCCATGTTGAAGTACCTGGTGTGTTTTAAAGGTTCTCTAAATATTAACTATTAATATTTAATCATTATACCCTTACAATCCATCCACTTATATCATACGCACATGCCTTGTTGGTACACACTTTTCAGTTGATTGGTATCACACCACAGCCTCTCTGGACAAAAACAGTTTCATCATAAGAAAAATCCAGGACTGAGCAAGTACATGAATGGACTTCACACTAGAACATAAACCAGGATGGTGTTTTCAGACTCTGAACACTTTCAAGGCTTACTGATGGGGTGATAATAACATTCCATGCTCACCTTTGCAGTGTCCAGTAAATACACACATCTGGTTTTCTCATTGTTATATAGAAAGTCAACTACATTAGGCAACAAAACTCTATGGGATTTGGGGAAATTATTGCACTTCTGGTGCCTTATGACACCACCCAGGGTGTGTTATAATCACCAAGAAATGCACTGCTTGTTACATCTTGTTGTAATTCAGTTTCTATGTAAAAATTTAAAAAGAAGAAGAAGAAGAAACGGAACAATGCTGTGAGAAATCCAAGTCCACTCCTTTGGGTGACTTTGAGAGTCCAGGCAATACGTGGTGATTTCAGTGACCATTGGTCTTGGAAAAAAATCTCAGATTAAAACCTCACCCTTCCCCAAACATTTATTGTTTTAAATAGAATCACCTTTTCTAGTATATTTCAAGGCAAACTGGAGCAGTATTCTAGCAATGCAGTTCTAAGAGCGTCACTACTCAGAGGGGAAATTAGCAAGGCAAAAATATTATACACGGAGCTGCATCCCTGAGTAGCTTTTCTCTGCTGGGAAAACGTCCCCAGGGTGGGACGCTGCCTCCAAGGCAAAATGATGAAGAAGATGAATCCTGTTTTTGATCCACCTAGGAAAGTGCTCCCCAGCGTCCTCCTGTAACCCCAACAGGGTTTTGGATCACTGACAGAGATTGCTGCTCTTTCATGGTACTTGTGGTTGTAATTGATTCATTCACTCATTCAACAGTTATTCGTGGAGCACTTACTGCATGCCATAAACTCCTGCAGCTATTTGGGATATAAGATTGATGAAACACCTGCCCTCTTGTTGCCTGCTTTATTATATTTGGGAAATACAGTCAGTAAGCTTGGAAAGAAAGAAACACGGTAACTTCAGCAAGTGATTTGGGCTATGAAGAAAATACAATGAAATAATAGAATGGAGGATGACAAGAAAGGGGCCACTTCATAGAGGGCAGTCAGGGCGGGCCACGCTGCGGGTGTGACATTTGTGCTAAGGCTTGAACTATGATAAGGTGCCAGCTATGGAAAGATCCAGAGGGTCCCATGCAGAGGAAATAGCTACAGCAAAGGTCCTAAGATAGGACCCAGCTGGGTGTATCCAGAGATAGAAAGAAGTTGGACATGGCTATGGCTGAAGTATAGAGAGCAAAGAGGGAGGATAGAAGATGATGGGGGTAGCATCCAGATTATATATGGTCTTCTAGGCTCTGACATGGAGTTTGATGGAATTTATTACTACCCCTCCAGTGGGGAGTCTTTGAAGGCAGAAATGAGCTAACTTTTATTGAATATTTACCATATGCCTACTACTATTCCAAGCACTTTGCACTATGTATTTAACCCTCACAACTAACTTGTGAAGTGTATATTCTAATGCCCATCTTACATGGGAGAAGTATAATGCAGAGAGGTGAAATGATTGCCCAAGGCTAGTAATTAAGACCTAGAAACAGAACTCAAGTCTGTCTGACTCTTTAGCCCATGTAGCTCCACCTTGCCTCTCTACCCTAGCTAATTGCTGGATCAGTGGTATATATATTTGTTCAAAAGACATGGGTACCAATTAGGTTAAAGCTTGCATTAGTATTCACATTTTTAAAAAGAGGAAGCCAGTGTTGAGAGCAAAGAAATAAATTACTAACGGCAAAGTTTAAAACAAAGATGAGGGAAACTTCTTTTATTCTTTAAAGGGCCACATGACTTTCAGACATGGCTTTTATTTTCTTCTCCATTATTCCTATATTCCACCCACCATCAAGTTCTGATGAATTTACCTCCTATGTATCTCTCTCTCCTCTACTCTCCCTGTGCAGAGCTGCTACTCCATCCAAGTCACCATCAGCTCTCACCTGGATGCTCACCGGAGTGCCAGCTATTCTCCCTAAGACCGCACAGCCCTGCCAATCACTTCTCTACCTTGCACTCAGATCAGTCATTGAAAATTAGAAATTGGATTATTGTACCTGTGTTGGACCTTCTTAAATCACTCAGTAGGAGCTTCCCATTGTCATTAGAATAGAGACCAAATTGCTTGTGTTGGACCTTCTTAAATCACTCAGTAGGAGCTTCCCATTGTCATTAGAATAGAGACCAAATTGCTTGTGTTGGACCTTCTTAAATCACTCAGTAGGAGCTTCCCATTGTCATTAGAAAAGAGACCAAATTGCTTGTGTTGGACCTTCTTAAATCACTCAGTAGGAGCTTCCCATTGTCATTAGAATAGAGACCAAATTGCTTGTGTTGGACCTTCTTAAATCACTCAGTAGGAGCTTCCCATTGTCATTAGAATAGAGACCAAATTGCTTGTGTTGGACCTTCTTAAATCACTCAGTAGGAGCTTCCCATTGTCATTAGAATAGAGACCAAATTGCTTGTGTTGGACCTTCTTAAATCACTCAGTAGGAGCTTCCCATTGTCATTAGAATAGAGACCAAATTGCTTGTGTTGGACCTTCTTAAATCACTCAGTAGGAGCTTCCCATTGTCATTAGAATAGAGACCAAATTGCTTGTGTTGGACCTTCTTAAATCACTCAGTAGGAGCTTCCCATTGTCATTAGAATAGAGACCAAATTGCTTGTGTTGGACCTTCTTAAATCACTCAGTAGGAGCTTCCCATTGTCATTAGAATAGAGACCAAATTGCTTGTGTTGGACCTTCTTAAATCACTCAGTAGGAGCTTCCCATTGTCATTAGAATAGAGACCAAAGTGCTTGTGTTGGACCTTCTTAAATCACTCAGTAGGAGCTTCCCATTGTCATTAGAATAGAGACCAAATTGCTTGTGTTGGACCTTCTTAAATCACTCAGTAGGAGCTTCCCATTGTCATTAGAATAGAGACCAAATTGCTTGTGTTGGACCTTCTTAAATCACTCAGTAGGAGCTTCCCATTGTCATTAGAATAGAGACCAAATTGCTTGTGTTGGACCTTCTTAAATCACTCAGTAGGAGCTTCCCATTGTCATTAGAATAGAGACCAAATTGCTTGTGTTGGACCTTCTTAAATCACTCAGTAGTAGGAGCTTCCCATTGTCATTAGAATAGAGACCAAATTGCTTGTGTTGGACCTTCTTAAATCACTCAGTAGGAGCTTCCCATTGTCATTAGAATAGAGACCAAAGTGCTTGTGTTGGACCTTCTTAAATCACTCAGTAGGAGCTTCCCATTGTCATTAGAATAGAGACCAAATTGCTTGTGTTGGACCTTCTTAAATCACTCAGTAGGAGCTTCCCATTGTCATTAGAATAGAGACCAAATTGCTTGTGTTGGACCTTCTTAAATCACTCAGTAGGAGCTTCCCATTGTCATTAGAATAGAGACCAAATTGCTTGTGTTGGACCTTCTTAAATCACTCAGTAGGAGCTTCCCATTGTCATTAGAATAGAGACCAAATTGCTTAGCAATTTGCTTAGCATGGCCTGGCCCCTCCCTCCTCATAAGACTCACCTTGGTCTCTGAGCATCTGCCCAGGGACCTTCTTCCTTTTCTTTTGATTGGCATTTCTTCTTCCCATTTTAGGTTTATCTCACTTTCTAAGGATGGTCTCCCTGCACCCCGCCCCCTTAGCCTTTACCTATAAACTTCTACTCTGTTAGATTTTGCTTCAAACTTGGTTTCCTTAGAAAAGCCCTCCTGGACCCAACACCCCAGACTAGGTCAGGATGCCTCTCACACACTCTTTGGGCTTCTGTTTTATAACCCAGTTTATGGATTGTAATCATGTATTTATCCATCTGATTATTATCTGCTCCTCTCTTTTGATTATGGGCACCGTGAGGTCAGGAGATGGATCAGTTTTGCTCACGTTGGACCCTCAGCACACCTACCATGATGCCTGGTATATAGAACACATTCAGCAAACACTTGAGCCTGGTAGCATGTTCACTGCCAGAGAAATGACCGTAAAGGGGTCTAACTCTGCCATCTCACTTCTACAATGATGAAGTGGGATGTTAAACAGTACAGTGTGGATGTTGCCTTACCCAGCCTCTCAGCTCCCAAGTTGGGGGCCCTCTCAAAAAAGCTCTAGAAGCTCCCTATCAAGGAGAGTGAAATGGAAAGTCTTTGCTCTATACACACAATAGTAGCCCTACTGAGCATGACAGCAATCTGTGAGGCAGGGCATCCTGCATCCAAATATACCAGGTAACTCTGCAAGAAAAGAGGAAGCTCTTAGGGAAAATCATTCCGTATTCTTTGTGAATAAATTGGCCTGTTGCAAAATATGTGAAGACATATCACTGAAATAAAATGCCAAAGTGACACTGGAGTAGAGAATCAATAAATCTACTCAGCACTACATGTCGAATCAGCTTTTTAATACATATTTGTAAGGCAGCCACCCACCAGAGCCATACTGAAATCTACCCAGTTGAGAAAAATAAATCAATTATGAGTCCTGAAGTGATTAAGCTTTTTGCCCTTCACTTTCAAAGTCGTCCCTTTATTTTGTTTAGACTCAGTATAGGTGAGTGGTATACACACACGCATATGAATGTAAGGTCAAGTATCCAGCATACTGCCCAGCACACTATACTTAAAGTAGGCACTATACCCTGAGAAAACCATAATTCAAAAAGATTCATGTACCACAATGTTCATTGCAGCTCTATGTACAATAGCCAGGACATGGAAGCAGCCTATGTGTCCATCGACAGATGAATGGATAAAGAAGATGTGGCACATATATACAATGGAATATTACTCAGCCATAAAAAGAAATGAAATTGAGTTATTTGTAGTGAGGTGGATGGACCTAGAGTCTGTCATACAGAGTGAAGTAAGTCAGAAAGAGAAAAACAAATACCGTACGCTAACACGTATATATGGAATCTTAAAAAAAAAAAAAAGAAAATGGTTCTGAAGAACCTGGGAACAGGACAGGAATAAAGACACAGACGTAGAGAATGGACTTGAGGACATGGGGAGGGGGCAGGGTAAGCTGGGACGAAGTGAGAGAGTGGCAAAGACATATATACACTACCAAATGTAGAACATAGCTAGTGGGAAGCAGCCACATAGCACAGGGAGATCAGCTTGGTGCTTTGTGACCACCTAGAGGGGTGGGATAGGGAGGGTGGGAGGGAGACGCAAGAGGAAGGGGATATGGGGATATATGTATAAGTATAGCTGATTGACTTTGTTATACAGCAGAAACTAACACAACATTGTGAAGCAATTATACTCTAATAAAGATGTTTTTAAAAATCTAGCTATTTTTATTCTACATATTAAAAAAAAATACTCCATGAAAGGAAATACCCTACTCTTGATCATACTGACAAAAAACAAACAGAAGTTATGGCTTGAAAAACATTTTATTGCTCAGAAGTGTGATTTCCCCTCCATTATCCTGTAACATTTTCTGAGGTAAAACTGACTGTTTATACATTGCAAGTAAGAGCTAGCGGAGGGTGAAACTGAGGATGCTTGCAGGGTTTCCAGCTTGTTTAATAAAGGTCATCAGTGAAATAGCAAGTCTAGGAGGAAATCAAGGTTTAATTTGGGATATTTGGAGTTTGAGGTGTTGGTGATACACGTGTGAAGATGTCTCAAAGGTGATAGCTCGCTCAAGTTAGAAGTTTGAGCTGGAGTTTGAGCTGGGATCTAGCAGCATTTAATAAATACTCAGAAATATAAATTAAAAAGGTGATAATGCAGAAACCCAATATGCTCTCTAAGGAATTTCACAGTTTAGGTTTATCAGAGGTTTATCTCTGCTCAAAGAGTTTACACTCCTCTCAGGTTGACAAGATATACTTGTCAACACTTTTAAGTTCAAAAAGTTTTTAGAAAGAAGAAATGTTTAGGGCTAGAATCATTGGCAAAACCTTCCAGAAAAAAAAGTTAGGACTTGAACTGGCCCTTGAAAAATGAATGGAATTTGGAAAGTTCTTAGAAGACATTCAGGGATAATTGGAGCAAATCAGTCAAAATACTCTTGAAAACACATAGCAAATGCAGGATTTAATCCAAGCAAATTGACTTCACAATATCAGGTAGAGTTTCATTTGAAGCTCTCCAAGTGTTAGCTGAAGGGATCTTTCTAAAGCAGAACTGAATTGGTGGTGCCAATCAACCTAAACAGTGTGTGGTTTAGCTTGGCTCCTGGGAATATAATTTCAGCAGCTTAGCTGTACTCCTCCTCTCCCTCCCTCTCCTCCTTGTTTTCTTCCTCCCTTGCTGCTTTCTTTCCCTCCATCTTTGCCCATGTATTAATTAACAACCTTGTATGGCTCAGGTACTGTACCTGTACCCTCCTATAGGTACAGTCATTCGAAAGAGAGGTTTGATTAATCAACAGAAATCCATCCCTGGAAACATACCTCAAAGAAAATAATAGATCATTTTGTAGTCCTGATGTGAAAGGCAGTATTTTTATTATCAACAGCAATTTTGCTTTGGTTCATTGATCCAACCCCAAGAGAGACATTTCCTCCAGTTATAAGGAATGGTTGGGCTTTTCCTGAGCAACTGGTTTGTTTCTGTATTATGAACACCATGGGTTTTGTAACTGCCTGGGCTTCCTCTTTGAGCTGGTTGCTAGAAAACTTGGGCTTGGAAACAAATTTTGGCTCAGATGTCCTGAATCACAAATGCCAAGGTTGGGACATGGGATTCAAAAAGCTCAACAAGTAATTCTGATGATCCAAGAAGTTTGAAAAGCTTGGCTTTTGTTTCTGTTTGTAAGACACTTATAGTTTATAATGAATATTTGGCCAATGATTGCATTTCCATATAGCCCCAGGAAGTACATCCAGATTCCTGCTACAAGCAAGGCATTCTGCCGATATTTGGCATAGACTTTGAAAATAACTTAAATGTTAAAATCCCACAAAGTTGGAGAAAATGTCTCGAAAGTTAGAAATTCTTCTTTTTTTTTTTTTTGCAGTCTCAATAGGTGCTTAAAAGTATTAGGGTTAATTATTCATTTGATTATTATTATGGAGTACATAGAAGAAGCTTCATCAATGTCTGAGGAACTCAGCTGAATTTTTTTTAAGGGAGACACAAAAATGTTAAATGACTTGATCAAGGTCATCCAAGTACTTAGTCCCAGAATCACCTCTCGTAGCAGCACCCACATCTTTTGATTCATAGTCCAACGGTCTCTCTGCAGTCTCAGCTTCGTAAAGAAAATTGATGGCTCTGTAAATAAAGTACTTTTCCCATGTACTTAACTTTAAGCAATCCCACCCGAATCCCCTACGTTCCCCAACTTACTCAGCCTGGAAGGAACTGTTAAACAAACCTCCAATATATCGAAAGCCTCCCCAAAGCATTCATTTGTCCTTGAAAACTACTTTCTCTTTTTTTTTTTTTTTTCTGCAGTCCAAGAGATGAGCACCAAAAACAAATTTCTATGAAATTAACTAAAAGATTTGGGCATTGATTTTAGATGATGGGTCCATTGTTAAGTTTCAGCAAATCAGAATATTATCAGATGCTGACATGTTGAAGATTTCCCAATTGGGAAATCCCATATTTTGAAATATTGTCATTGTCTTTGTCTAGAGCAATGTTTCTCAAATGTGGTACAGGAAGGAACTATTGAACTTCTTTTCATTTATTTTGTGTATCCTTGAAAATGTTGTGTACATTTAATAATGTGTAATATAGCTTATGTAATAGAGAAGTATATGTTTTATAAATAAGTATACATATAATGTGGATTTGTGCCCTTTTTAAAAAAACTTATATGAACACAGGAGTCAAAATAGGTTTCAGACCACTGATAGAGGTCTGAAAACTAATTTTTCTATTGTTTCTATCCCAGGTCACTTAGAGAAACAAATCACCACTCCCTCCCTCCCCGACTTCCTCCCTCTTTCTTTCTCTCTTCCTGTGTTCCTTCCTTTCTTCTTTCCTTCCCTACTTTTTCTTTTTCTCCTAAGAACGTTCTCTAAGTACCTATCTGTATTCTCTGTAGATCAAATCACCAATCACATGGGATGCTCAAAGAATTTCAGCCATTCTCCAAACTCAGTAGTTCTATCAGCACTTTATCTCAAAATATGTCCTGAAATATCAGAGAATTTCCCTAAGTGTAAGAATTCTGACTATTATTAAATTATTAATACAATTTTTGGGGGTGATCACACACTCAAGTTTAAATACATGGCAAGAAACATATGAGGAAGAGGTTTTTTTTTTCTTCATTGACCAGTTATTTTGATGTATGTTTCAGCCTACATTTTTTAAAAAGCCTGCTTAATGATTTTTTAAAATGTTTATAATTCACCTTCTCACAAGAGGATTTCCACATATTTAAATCTCTTTTTCCTTAAAGAAATAAATAAATCTTTTAGATGATTGTGGAAAATTCTAAGTATACAATAATTAGATTTAAGAGGATTCTCTCAGAGACGCAATTTAAAAAATTCTAAATGCATGATACACACTTCTGTGAAAAGCATAATAATCACCTATACAATTAGCAAAATGATTCTCTTGAGTTCAAGAATGTAAATTGGTGAGTGGCTATCTGCATTAATCAGATAATTTCCATGTTTTACTTTGGGATGTAGACTTTTAAAAATATTGCTTTGTGGATTTTATCTTAATAAGTCATTGAAATAGAAGGAAAAGGTTGATTTAATCCATGCTTCAATAGCTTAATATTCATCTGATTTTTGAGGGGTTTAGCACTGTGCCTCAGGCAAACGTGGAGGAGAGGAAAAAGTCCATCCAGAAGCTTCTCAGATTAGTCTGTTCATTCATTTCATTCATTCATTCACTTTATGTTTAAGGAATGCTTATTCTGCATCACAGCCTCATGTGTGAGTGCAGACTCACGCATTAGCTGTGATTGATGATTTATAGAGCATCAACCTAAAATGGTAGGCTGACATTTGACATGAGAAAAGAAATAAGTATATCATATCAGATTTACTGTTACTTAGAATTTATTTTTATAATATTTTAGTTGCATTTGATAATAAGATAACCACCGCTTCTTGAATTATGTTTGAGATAATGTGGTAGGCACTTTAGACTTATTGTAATGCTTTCAACTCCCCTGCAAGGTTGGCATTATAGCAGAGCATAGGAGTTGAGAGACTGAACTCTGAAGCCACATTGACTGGGTCCAAAATTTGACTCAGCTCTCGTTACATATGAGTGAACCAGAATGAGTTATTTGATCTCTCATTGCCTCTGTTGCTCTGTGCAAAATGAAGAAAACAAAATCACCAATGTCATAGAGCTATCGTAAAGATTAAATGAAATGATAATATACATAGAACTTAGAACAGTGAAGTTAGAGCAAAGAATTTAGAGCAATGTGTTTACTATCACTATGATTGTTGCTGTTTCCATTTTAATTGATGAGAAATAATGTATTAGTATTAAAAACAGAGTTTATTTACCTATTGATTTTGCCTGGGATACAGTGAGGCAAGACTTTTCATAGGAAGAGAGGCTGATTTGGTCCTTGAAGGTTGTGTGGGATTTCAGTTCAAATTAGGAAGTGCACTCCAGGAAGAAGGAATGAAATGAACATAGGCATGGATGTATAATAGTCCAATGTAAATCTGAAGAAAAATTAGTAATTGGGGAGTCTGGAATGCAAGGTATATGACAAGGATAAAAAGACGAGATTATAAAAGATTTCTAATATTGTGATTTGGTCTATATTGGCAGAATGTGTGTATGAATGCTCACGCATGCACAGTGGAAAATTCAATGACTGTGAAAACACTTGGTTCTCAAGTTATTTTCTTTTTAAATTGCCCTCATTAGATAATCTTAGCACTTGTCAAAAGCTGATCTGAAAAGAAGGCTCAGAAACAAAGGAAACCACTTAGATACAAATAATCGCTTTATTTATGCTCAGGAACAGTGTAAGTCTGGACAGCAGCCATCAGTTAAATAGACCAAAAATTAGACTGACATCAAAATTGTGAGCTCAGGCCCAGTATTAATTTTCTGATTGATGATGAGTAAGAAGAAGCTGTTGGGCATAGCCTCAGCTGTATTTCAGGGCCCCTCTACATCTCTTCTAATTTATTAAGTATAATAAATGAGTCACCAAGGATGAAGGATTTGTTGTCAGCTGTAAGACACAGTGTGAAGGATGAAGCACTCCTGTCTTCTCCTGATAATCAGTTGATCTGTGAAATTAACAGGCATATAGATAGATTATTTAAAGATCAATTTAGCCAAGAATTGCTTTCAAATGAATATATCAGGCATCAAGCCTGTTTTCTGAGACCATTTTGTAAATTGGAATACATGTTTTATGCAACTTCTCATTTCAGGGCTCAGGCAGTTTCAATTCAGGAGGCTTTGCTCTTTCTAGAAAGTGTATGAAAATCCAAAATGAGCGGGTTCACTTCATTATGTATAATGAGGAGATCTGTAGTTATTCTGTAAGTAATCTCCGAAAAGAGTTGCTAGAAAAATTCTCCTTGCTCACATTACTGGCACTGGGCTAACACTTCCCTCTTAAAAAATCTTTTCAGCATGAAAGTTTTGGAATTAAGTTCCTAATAAACTTCAAAAGTCCAACAGCTGTGAGTAATTATGATACAAGCATATCAATCCATGTGCAAACAGATTTACTTGGTAAGCTCCAATCCTCTTGCTAACCCTTTACTGCGATAATTAAGCACACTCTAATGAGTTTGTGAGCAATTTCCATATGATTTTCCCCCTAATTATTATTTGAGTTGCCCATGTTTATAATACTTAGTAATATCCTTAAAGTATCAGTGGTGAAGGCACAATTTTGGCTGGTGTATTAATTTGTATGTTCTCATTCATATGCTAAATAAATGAGGGAAAAACATCTATTTAAAGGTCAGAATTTTTAAACGGATTCTTACATGTGTGTGTGTTCACTTTTATACACTTTATTCAGTACCCATAGAACCAGTGAGTCATTTTAGCCTAAATCAAGTCTTACCTTTCTCTCCTAAAAGACCTCCAAGTTCTTATGGTAGCCTTTAAGACTCAAAAAAGAAAATAATAATACATATAAAATAAAAGAATGTGTGGCATACAAAAAGGAAAAGAAGATCAAAAAGATATTTATTGCACTTTGCTGTACAGCAGAAATTAACACAACATTGTAAATCAACTGTACTTGAATAAAATAAAATTTTTAAAAAGCCAAATAGATCTTTTAAATAAAAAAAAGATATTCATTGGATTGGACTGGTGTCAACAGCCTTTGCTGACATCTCACATGGCTGGACTGCAGCCTCTTATCCTATTAGTTAGGTGCACGTCTCAGAAAATAAAGAGAGCTAGATAAATGCTGGTGGTATTATTACCTTATATTTCAAGAACATCTTATCATCTTAACTCCATGTTTTTAATGGAAACACCCCCACTAATGAAATTTTCAATAAATGTCACTCAAAAAAAAAAAAGTGATCTTAAGTAAGTGATCTGGCTCTGGGTACCATTCAAACTTTGTTTCTTACCATTTGCTTTTTCTCCCGGCTCCAGAATACTGACCTACTTCCTATTTCTCACTGAAGTCAAACCAGTTTGGAAAATAATATAAAAAAGGATGTATATGTGTGTATAACTGAATCACTTTGCTGTACAGCAGAAATAAACACAACATTGTAAATTGACTATACTTCAATAGAAAATAATTAATTAATTAATTTAAAAAGCTAAGCTGGTTTATATCTTAGGATCTCTTGCATTTAGTACAGCCCTGCCTGGTATATGCTTTCCTCATCACTTTATGTAACTGGCTCCTTTTTTCCATCCAAGGGTCTACTAAGATATCACTTCTTTGGGGAGACACTGGACTCTTAGTTACAGTGATGCTTTAATGATACAGTCATTCTCTACTGTCTTACCCAGTTTTATTTTCTTTTATTTTATCTTTAAATATCATCACTATTTTAAATAAGCTAGTTTCTGAACCTAGAATGTAAGCTTCATGACATGTCAGGTCTCTCACTCAGCTCTTTATTTTCAGGGCCTAAAACAGTGCCTGGTGCATGATACAGTCTTAATAAAATACTCCTTTGGTGAACAATTAGATGAATAAATAAGATGACACAGAAGGAATCTCAGCTATCTGGTCTACCCCTCATTTCATAGATGAGTAAACTGGAGTCTATTTCCATCCATGATTTGTCTCCAAGAGGACACAGCCTGTTAGAGTAGACCTAGGAGATTAAGGTCCCAAGTTTCCTAATTGCTGGCCCAATGCACCGTCATTTTGCCAATTGCCTTTATTTTCATCTATCTGGTTGTGCCTGTTGAAACATATATTCACACACATGATATGTATTAACATTTAAAGATTTAAGATTTTGAATCAAAATCACACCAATTAAATCCTTTCTACAAGTGGACAAGTCACTTAACTGCCCAGGGCTTTGGCTATCTCGTCTATTATATAGGGATAGCTTATCTGTAATATAGTAACACATTATCTATGCCCAGTCAAGTGGTTGTGAGAACAAAGTAACAAAAAAAAATTGCAGAATGAATTGGTAAATGGAAAAATGTAGCTTGCAATGATAATAATCAAGACCCAGGTGGCACTTAATTAAATAATATAAAGCAGAACTTAATTCTTGGTATGTCTACTTTTGAATAGGTTCAGATACTGAAATTCCATAGAAATTATAAAATGTATTCTTACCTATCTACGAGAACAAAAGAAAGAAATAGAAAAAATAATTTCTCCAGATGCATCTTTCTTCTTTCTTTTGAAAGAACAAGTGGGTCTCACAAAGCTGTCCCCAAATCAGTATATCAGTGTTATCTGAAAACTTTTCCAAAGTACTATAAAATCTCTGGCAGATCTTAGACCTACTGAAGTAGGTACCATAGGATTCAGACAAACAATCTGTGTTATATCAAGCCCTCCAGGGAATTTTGATGCACATTCAATTTGAGAACTTTTGCTGTAAGTGATTTAATTAGGTACACATGATAACTTTCAGAATTCTAAGATCTGTGTTGGTACATATTTTCATAGAAGTTCATCGTGAAACCCAAAAGTCAGATGTGCATCAAAGTGTGTCACCTACTTATTTCCGTCACAGCAGACTCACAGAACCAAATAAATCATGGAGAGTAGATTCCCATAATGAGACAGGAGACCAATAATTTATCACCAACATCTCATGGCTGATTGCAGGAGGAGGTCATTATAATTACAAAGACACTCCTGCCAATTAGACAGTTCACTGGGGAAGTAAGGAATTTATTGGGATGGTTCAGAAAACAAACAAACAAGTGTTCTGGTTTTCTTGAAAAGATGGTCACTTTCTTTTCCTCCCAGAATTCTTGATCTTTCATCTCTCAAACAATCCTTTTGGAGTTGACAGGGGAGCAGAACTCCCCCATCCTGCCCCCATAACAGTTTACTAAATATTATGAAGAGAGTAAAAGTTACTGAGCCTCAGACTCAATTTCAATCCTGAAACAAATAGGTATTAAAATGAAATCTGTCTGCTTCACTTACTAGCCTGGTGAACCCGGGCTAGTTGGCTAAGTTTCCCTGAGCTTTGGCTTCCTCATCTGTGGAAAGGGGAGGATAAAGCCAGCCTCAGAGAGTTGTTACAAGGACTAAATAAAATAATATAGAGGGAGGACCCACCAGCATACCACCCATCAAGCCTGGCACAAAATGACACTCATTCACTGGTGGCTTCTCCTTTGCCTGCTCTCTTTGGTAAAAAAACCACAAATGAGTCTTTTTCACACTCTACACCTCTTCTCTTTGTCTGCACCCCAGATTTCCAAAATGTCAGGTACTGAGGAAATGAGGACACAGCGACTGTGAGAAGAGAGACATGATCTCAAAATACAGCAACTTAAGTGTCAGCAGAGATGGTACTTATACAATGAACTCCTTTCTGCTGAGACGACGGTACTCAGTTGACCGAAAGACTTAAGTAGCTCTCTCAAAGATCCATTAGACGTGCAAACAGACTCTTTTTCAATTCCCATTCTTCATGCTCCCTGCATCTATATGTGTCTATACACACACACAGCCCTGCACACAAAATTGAGTCTATTGTAAGCTTGTATTATTATCATTCCCGTGAAGTACAGTACAAGTATCATAGCCGGGCTTCATGTCAAAAGATTTAAGATAGAAAAAAGCATGATAGAACCGTAAAAGGGTGGGACATACAGCATTGTTGAATGGTGGAGATACAGTGCTGAGAAAAATCCGGGGAACTCAAAGAAGGGATCGAGGACTCATCTCCTTGATGTCATTTGAGTTTGCATGTTAGGTTTGTGAATATTATGCATTGTATGGATGTAGCATGTGAGAAAGAGGTGCGGTGGGAGGGACAAGGTCTTCTTTAGAGGAGAGTGTTGGAAACCCCACTCCTACAAGTAAATCATGGGGTTTCGTGCAAGATTTGGCAATGCCATGGTGCTCGGTACATAAGCTTGAGTCATCAGGGTTCCCAAAGAAGATGTCCTAATGTATCACTGCAAAGTGAGATGTTACTCTGATGACATTAAGGCAAAAATTCCTCTCTCAGTCTGCCCTGCCATTAGTTTCAAATCATCTATGCATTAATTGCAGCTTCCAGTTTATTTTTTTTCAACAGCTTTATTGAGGTATATTTTATTTACCATAAAATTGTCGGGCTTTATATCAGATTGTACACATGTGAGTGTATAATTCAATGACTTTTAGTAACTTTACTGAGATACCATCACCATAAGTAAATTTTAGGGTATTTTTGCTCCCACCCCTAATAAAATCCCTGGAGCCCATTTACAGTTAATCCTCATTCCCATGCCCAGCCCCCAGGTGACCACTTATCTACTTTCTGTCTCTATAAATTTGCCTTTTCTGGACATATCAATGGAATCGTACAATATATGGTCTCTTGTGTCTGGCTTGTTTCACTTGGCGTAATCTTTGTGAGGTTCATCCAGGATCCAGGCTTTGTCAGTAGTTCATTCCTTTCTATCGCTGAATAATATACCAACAGCTTCTGTTAAACACTTTTTTAAAGGCTTATGTTTATATATTGATATGTATACAAAAACTGGAGGAAAGACTCATTTCCAATGAAGGGCAAAGTAGATCCAGATTCAGAATAGGGTTTTATTCTCTAGATCTCACAGAATGTGACTGATTATACTTTCTCATTTATTTGTCCCTCTTGTAAAGAGACTACCACATCAGGTATTGCACTTTTAAAAATATAATTTCCCAAGAAACTGTTCAAACCAGAATGGTGAAAATATAACAGCAATTTCTGGCAAACTGTGTTTGGGAAAAAAAACCCACAAAAAAACGCCAGGCATTCGTTTGGAGAGTGCTGTGATGCAAATACGTGTTAAGTAATGTAATGGAGTTAAAAATTATCATAGTATTAAGAGGAGTCATAGGAATCTGAAAATAAGTAGAAGATTCATTACTTTTAATATCTGAAAGTAAATTAATTCCGTATCTCATGGTTTCGTTGATCTCATTTTCTTTCATATTCTAATATCGTGTCAGAGAGATTGCTGCAATATTTACATATTGTCTTTGCTGCCTGCAATATAGTTACCCTCTCAGATTATCCACCTGGATCCATTTAATTTCATAATGGGTTTCTTTGGAAGTTGAGTTGTGGGACGTCATAAATGTTCAGGGAAAGCATGCCACTGTGGACTCAGAAATTATACAAAAAAAGCTTCCAGTACACATGCTAAATAAAAACGGGTCATAGAAAGTTTATTAACAAAACAAATTAAACCAGCTTGGTAATGGATGTTTCACATGAAATTTCACATGAAATGTTCATGTGTTTCACATGAAATTCCTGGAGCAGCATTGATGGGCTTTGTCAACCTGAGCTTTGAATTCATGTTTTGCTCACATCACGTTTGCCTTTTTCTGTTTTCCCAGTTTCTCTTCAAAGTGGGGCAAAGGCTGTCTTCCTTTCTCTGGGATGGGAGAGGTCGGTCTTGCCAAGTATCGTGTGGATTTCCAGACTCAAGCAATTCCAGAGGATTGTACAAAGGGTCAGGAGGTGGGTCTGTGGTGCCCAAACAATAATAGTGAGGGTAGAGTTATGCACTCAATAAATGGAAGCTACTGTTATGTATGTGTACTGTACATGTTGGGAAGATTCAATAAGATAAATGCCTTATGATGTAGCTTCTATCATCATTCCATTTGGCAGATGAAGAAACTGAGGCTCAAGGAGGTTAAGAAATTTGTCGAAAATCACTGTTAGTGTCACTTTATGCTAAATAGTTTCCCAAAGACCTGCCCCTCCCCACCCCTCTGGCTCCTCAGCTACATTAACATGTCAAAGGACCTCTGAGGTCTCCGTTTATTAATCTAAAGAATGAGAGGTTCATTGGACACAAGTGTCCTTTTCTTGAGCAGAATCACATTTTCATTTTCCTAATCTTTTAAAATGACAGATTTATGGCTGGGGTGAGGGAGGAATCAGTGTCAATTACTCCTTGGGATAGAAAGTGGTGTCAGCAGTGAGGAAAAAGCAATGTCTAAACATGGAGGAAGGGTGGGGAAGAAAGATGGTGGTGATGACCAGCAAAGCAGGGGACTAGGGCTATTGTAGTTGCCACAGGAAGTCGTTAACGAGCACCAATCAAATCAAGCCTGTCAGTCAACCAGAAAATCCCCCTCAATCTCTGAAGCTTCTCTGATGCTCTTCACAGGAAAACTTGTGTGTTCTTTTTCTTTTGTCAGAGACATGTAATTTAGAAAGCAGAGATTTTTTTTTAGGTAAACAAGAAAGAGTAAAAGGAAATAGACAATGAAGCTTTTAAAAATGCTTTCATAATCCCTTCCGTGGATGTTATCCAGTAAATAAGTTTCACAGTATGTTATCATTGTTAGTTTAGAGAAAGAAAGGTCAAAAAGTTAAGCTTTGATATCTTTATCTTTTCACAAAGTTTATTCCTGAAGGAGCTATATGTAAAAAGAAAAACAAAAACAAAACAGAACAAAAAAGAATATATATTACCGCAACAAGAAAAAAATCCTTTCCTGTATTCATTCCAAGTAATGGGTTTCACCTCATAGCTATTCTTTTCTGCAAAAGGTTCATGTTAGTATCCTTGGGTATTATTTTCTGATGGTATCAGGGCATAGTGGGTCATTATCGAAGAGCTGGCTTATTTCTGGAAGATGTCGTTAAATGTTGTGGAGGTACGGTTATTTCCATTAAAAGGCCAAAAGAAAGGAAAAATGTGGAAATACTAAGGGTAGTTCTGAGGAAACCAAGCTGCACCTTAGAAAATGAGACACTGGTGTTAAAACTTTTAGTTGTTTTAGAGGTTAGCCTGCTCCATTCAGTTACACAAAGGCTGAGACAGGAGACACAAACTCAGGTATGTACTAGAACAAAACAGGTTATATAAATGAGTGAAACAGGCTGATTGGTGATAGAGACATGGGAGCATTAAAAACATTCCATATTTCCCCTCATCCTGTGATAAAAATATAATAGCACAAGTGCAAAGTTAAAAAGTAACAGATATTCAACCCCAGTGTCAAGGCAGATAATTGGGAGAGGAAAGACTTTGGCAAGCCAGATGGCTTATGAAGGGCACAGCTGTAATTCAACTCAAGCCAATTTTTCCTTCCATATTTTGAAAATCTGGGTCAAAATCCAGAGGAGGATAAGGGTTGCATGTAGCTGAAGGGAGAGAAAGGAGCAACTGAGAAGTCCTTTCATGCCTGGATAGGATGTAGAGATATGAGACAATTTCTCAACTTTATTTATGTCTTGGAGGAAATGTGGAGCTCTCAAAGAGTTCCAGGAGTGGGATGTGATCATATAAAATGTGGGATGTTGACAAATTAACCTGACAGTGCTTTGTTCAGTAGTTTCAAACATGGAAACCAGTCCTGAGACGTTTACAGAAGAGTCATAAGGACTGGAATTAGCATAGTAACATTGGAAATTACCACACCGTTGGGAAGTTGGTAGAGCTGACAGATCTAGGATGAAGGTTAATGTCCAAGAAGGTATAGTTGTTGACACAGACTCTCAAGAAAGATGTTGGCGCTACTGACAGCATCCGACCATAAGGAAAGGAGCATGTTTTGAAGGGAAGATGCTGAGATACCAAGTTATTTCACATGGGCAGGCATTCCCAAGGACAGGAGCAGGAAATAGAAATGCACATTTGCCTGTAAGTGCCCTCTGGTCTGATCCCCTCCTGTAGGAAGTGCTTCTAGGTTCAGTTTTAGATCTTTAGACCTAAGATACTGGCAGAAGCCTTCCCAGTTTAGAAACTTGAGCCCTGTCCTGACTTCTCCTCTCATTTTTCTCCTATATTCAATCCTTGGGTACATTTTGACTGCAAGTCACCCTGAAATTTGTTTCAACTTCACAAAATCTGTGAAAAGCTTTGGCTGGAGCTAGTCTCATTCCAAAAAGCAATCCCCAGGATCTGCTTGGGTGCATCCATATGTATACATACCTCTGTAGAAAACCGCAGAAACTAACCAGTGGTATGAACGAAAGGAAAGGGAACCAAGCTAGTCAACTGCATTTCAGAATGTCATACAAAAATGCCTTAGTAAATGTATTACAGACGATGGCCCGTTCTCACAGAGACTGACCAGCTCTTACAGGCTTCTGCCCAGCACCTGGCTTAGACAAATTATTTAAAACCAGTGTGCAATACTCTTTCCTCTCATATTATAATAAGTACACACACACACACACACACACACACACACACACACACACCCTGCAGTATTTAAACAAATGTAGTAATTAGGAATTCTACTGTTTGGTGATATGCAGAAAAAAGGGTTTAACATTTGTTTATCATATACTGTGTGCAGGCATTGCCCAGTTTTTCTTTACCGTGGTGACCCTGTTTTGGAATCCGTCCCAGTGATGGGGACAACAGGACTGAGTATTAGAAACCTAGACCATCCTAGAAAATCTGGACCATATGGTCGCATACCTGTACCTTCCTCTTTTTCTCCTCACAGAGCTTGAAAATTCCAGCAAGTGATTTGGAAGTCTGTTTGATGTTGGTCTCTAGTGAGAAACAATGCGACTGTTCACTTACTGCAATCGGATGGATACCTGTCTGGGAAAGAGGGCGGAGGGTGGAAGGGGTGCTGGGGGACCCCTCACCACAGGCTTTGATCTTCCTTGACTCCTCCTGGGATAGCTCACCTTTTGATGTCGGGAATCAGTTAATTACTAGCCAAAATTGGTTTGAGGGACTAGGAAACAAACAGTCTGAAGGCTCTGTTCTCAAACTGCCTGTACTTTGATCTGAGGAACTTTAGGGCAACCTTCCAGGGCATCTCAGGCAAATGAAAAGGGCTCAGTCCACGGCCCTGATTTTGATCCTCTTGTCCTACTGTAGTACCATCCTGATTTAGCAGACCTCTTCTCCTTCAGAGCCCTTGTGGTTTCAATGGTAGGAAAATGATGACTTTTAGCAGCAATTGTTAAGTATCTTTTGTACTGCAGAGAGCACACAACTTGATAATTCCCTCCTTAGATCTTAATTTGAAACTCCCATCTCTCTTTTTGTCTGTATCTCTTGGTAAACACCACCTTGAATAGCTCTTGCAACAAAAGGACTGAATATTAGAAACCTAGACCTTGATTTGTAAGACAGTATATTAAATTAATGGGTTGGGAGTCAGATTTCTTGCCCTTTCCTTTGTTGATACAAGTTAACATCCTCCAGGTTGACCTGAAAGGCTGAGAAATGCTCTGGGGTTTGATGGGCAGGTGGTGCTGGAGAACCCAGCTCTCCTTTCTCTTCCAAACAAGGCAACACAAGCTGGCACCTTGCCTAGTAATCCAATTCTCCTAATGAACACGTCTCCCTAGTCTGAGGCCCTTGCATTGTGACCATGCCACAGGGCTGACAAAGAGATAATTTTCAGTGCTCAGGAAAAAAAAACAAAAAACAAAACACATGCAGAAACCTTCTGAGAGTGTGTTTTGTTCTTATGTCATGGCCCATTATGGCATTTTCATTTGAATTGCATCTGAAACCCATTTAAAGAGGTGGACTGTTCCCTTGGAAAACACAGACAGGAGCCATCTGGGTGTGTCTTAGAGGAGACTGTTTGTTACCCTGGCTGTCGTTATCAGACCTTAAGGGTACTAACATTGTATTAAGTATCTAAGCAAACGTAATATATTTGATTCTCCTGTATATTAATCCCTTGTCCTTATATAAGTAGTAGATTCATATCACGGTATCTCAGGCAACAGAATACCATTCAGTATTCAAAGATAAAATATGCATTCCTATGCACGAGCATTTTCTAGTTTTTCAAATGGAAATTAAGCCATACAGATAAACCACACATACATGGAGACTCTGGGATTACTCCTTTAGCAGAATGATGGATGAGGTGTTTTTTGTTTTGTTTTTTTCTTTATTCTCACCCCCATCATGGGAGGCGGCCCATACTTCAAAGAGTTTTAGAACTTTCTGACCTTCTGTAAGTAATAACGAAAGTCCCCAAGGCCAGAGAAATGAAACCACAGGGTCTTTTTCCGTAAAATAAATTGTGTTCCCTCATCTCAATATCTATACCCTTCTGTGAGAAGCAGGTTTCCCAACTGAAAGACTTTCCACATTGCTTTGACTTTCCCCGCTGTGGTCCCTTCCTCATTTAGCAAACTTCGTTCTATATGCATAATTGGGAATTAATTTTCTAATTAGGTTCTTCACATTTATGAAGTTGTTTGATGGGGTGTCTGTTCTTATAACATGGCCTAAAGGCTAAAGTAGCGGTAATAATTCTTTTTGCTGGCTTTGCCCCTAATTCAGCTAAGGTTCCTAGGAAATACATTTAACTTTTATGAGTTCCTGGTAATACATCTTTAATGCTGATCTACCTTTGAAAGGCTGTTAGGAGTGTGCTCACTGAAGCCTTTAAGACTCATTACAATACAGTTGGTTTTATTTGTGATAGCTGCTCAAACAAAATGAAGCCATTTCTTCTGCAACAAGAAGGATATTTAGAAAACCAAGAGCAACAACGATTACAGAAAGAAAAACCAGACGATGGTGCTGGGAGGCAAAATAACGTTGAACTGACCCTTGGATCAGGTATGAGCTGTAAGAGTCTTCATCTGAATTCTCTGTGATTTGCTGCAGTGGTTCCACGGGTAGAGAAATTGACACTCTATGGTTCCACCACCCTCTGATCCATGAAGTATATACAAAACCATCTAAATTGTCTTTTTGCTCGCTAACCATTAGCGTTGGAAGTAGAAAAGAAATCCCTGTGTCACAATTTTTTCATGTAGCAAAGAAGGTCATGTTACTTACTATTATGGGTACAAAATAGCATGTTTATGAGAACAAGGGGGCATCGAAATTGTACAGTAACAAAAGGGCATCCTCATTTCATAGGCTATCAGTGTCATTAACCCTACATGAAATTTGGCTCAAAAAAAATGGATACTCCTCAGTATTCTCCAAATAAGAACCACCTCTCACATAATTTCCTTTGCACATCAGTATTTTCATTTGCGTTTGCATGTATGTCAGGGCCAAGCAAAAACAAAGTGTAACACTGGATATGTGATGATTTTAATGGTAGGTGATACTCAAGCCTCAGAAAAAAATATTTTTCTTACCCCGGCCCAATTTCACTCTTTATCATCTGAGTTACCTTCTAAGTCCCTGTATCTTCTGAACTCATGACATTCCTCTATAAAAGTTTACACTTTACAGCTGCCTCTGTAACTCTCAAGATCCAGTTAAGTTTCAGCATAGAAAAAGCCATATGATAGAATGGGAAAATCGCTCTACCCCAGGGAGTCAGGAGGCCTGGTCGCTGTGCCCCCCACTAATACTGCGTTTCTGTTGTGATGTTGGACAAGTTATCTCAGCTGTTTGTTCCAGTAAAGGTCAAACAAAGAGGTCCTTTCTATTCTGAATGCATTTGGCTTCCAACATTTTATCCATGTCTTACTCAAAGAAATCTCAGTCAGTCCAACTTTCTGAAAAATCACCCTGAACCTACCAGATGCAAGGATAGCATAGTGGTTAAGAGTAGAGGATGCAGGCACTGCATTTGGGTGTCATCATTGCCTCTTTCTCCCCAGCTACTTAATTATCTCAGCCTCAATTCTGCAGCTGTAACACGGACTAAAGATCCTCTTTCACTGATCCTTTTCTGTTCCCTTGCTGTCTCGTCCCCCTCCTTTCACTGCTAAATGGTAGAATTTTGTTCTGATTTGTTCTGTTTTGTTTTAAAGATCTAGAAAAAGGACTAGAAGGAGGACTTTGATCAACCGGCCTAGATTAAGAGTGAGGAATTAAGGATTATGTATCTAACTCAGACTAGCAATTGCCTGGCCTTAATTTTACTGGCTGTATAACACCCAAAGTCTTTTTAAAACTTAAATCGAAACACACCCTCCTGTTGTTTAAATGCCATCCATGGTTCCTCACTGCACCATATTTAGAATAAAGTCCAAACTCTACCATATTTGTTGTTAATATTTGACCTCAGACCCCTTCTTTTCTTTTTCATCCTCTTCACCACTTATATCCTCTTCCACAACTTCAGTCTCCTCCTTCAGAAGGAGCCGTCTCTAGCCCCAAATTTGTGCTGAGTTCATACTTGCATTTCTAACAGCTAGCATAATTTATCCCCCTTGAATTCTGGTCAGCGTGTCCGAGTTGTCATTCGTCCTGTCCTTCCCCAGACGACCAAGCAGCCATGGCTTCTGACTCCTGTTAATGGCACCTCTGTTGTTACAGGCAGCCAGACTCACGACCTCATTCCTTTTGATCCCTCCCCATCTCTCTCTCCCTTTCATTGCTTACCAGCTTTTCTATTTATACCATTATTTGGACTTTCCCTTTCCCGTTGCCATTATTATTACTCACATCGGTTCCTCATCCTCAGGAATACTGCAGTAGTATCTCAGGGCCTGAAATAGTGAAATAGCCTCCCAACAGGTCATCCAACTTCTTCCTTTTTTTTCTCTTTCACTTCAGGTTATAAAACTGTGAGATTAATTTATGTCCTGGAGTACAGCTCTGAACGTTTGATTGTCCGTGCTCCCAAACATTTGTGAGCCGTATAGTAAAGTCTAAACTCTTTGGCCTGACTTTCAAAGTCCTGTACAACATGACCTTGACTACTTTTCTAGGCTAGTTTTCTGCTTTTTGTTTATTATTCTATTTATTCATCCCTTTATTTTTTCAACAAATATTTGACTAAGAACCGAAAGTGTGCAAGACCCCAGAGATACAACAATACAAATGTGAAACTTTCAGTCTAATGGAAGAGAAAAGCCAAACATATACACACACACACACACACACTCACACAAGTAGTATAATAGAAACAAAGAATATGATAAAAAAAGGTAACAGGGAAGTAACTCTATACATTTAAGTAACTTAAATATATCTAATACTTGACCTAAGTTGAGTAGTTTAGTAATTCTGAATACTGCTTAGTATTTTCTGCCTATTTTTCTTTGCTTATGTGCCCTTTTCTCAGAATGTTCTTGTCTCTAATAGTCAATATCTGATCCATATTTAAAGGCATATTTATTGAGGCTTAATTTTTTTGCCTCCTCATTGTTACTTTCTCTCACTCCACCCCTTCCAAGCCCTCAATCCAGCCTTTGGGCCAGAGGTGGGTCATGTGACCTCAGACTCAGCCAATCAGCTGAGCTACATTTCCCTGCTCAGAGGGGTTGGTTCTGAAATGGCATGTGACTTAAGCTAGGCCGACAGCTAATCTGAGGACTTTTGAAGAAACCACTGGGAAGCAGTCTTCATTTATTCCTGTTGGATTTGAACCCGAGAGGATAGAAGATTTAGAGTTACCAGAGCCACCTTGTCTTTTGGAGAATGGAGTCAACTCAGAAGGAGATAGGGAAAAAGAAACCCATTCTTGGTAAGATCTTGGGAGGTCCCCAAATCAAATTGCACCACACCCTTGGAATTGTTAGTTACATAAACCAATCATTTTCCCTTTTGCTTAAGTCAGAGTGGTGTTTTCTAAAAGAGAAAAAAAAACTACCATCAGCCGATCTCAAATACTACTCCTTTCACTGAACCTTTATTGGTGTTCCCAATTCAATACAATGTCTCTCTACCATCAGTCATTTTGTATCTCAACTCTGGTACATATTTTATCATCCTAATTTTAGAGTCCTTTGTGAACTTGTCCCCTACCAGGTTTGAATGGAAGAGCTCTTGATTGGTCTGGCAAACAGGGCCTGAGCTAAGGTTTGGTAAGTTGCCTCAGGTGCAACATTTAAGGAAGCACTCACTCTCAGTCGTTAACTCTGCACTCCCATGAGAGGAGAGAGTGAGTGCCTCCTTAAACTTTGCTCCCTATGCATCGCTCGCCTCATTCTAGTTCTGATTCAATAAGTTTTTGGCAAATTCAAGAGAATTCCACATTTTGCCTGAGATTGCCTGAATTATCCAGCATTGCATTTTTTACCATTATACTCATTTGGCACGCCTGATCCACTTTTTTTTAACCTTTACCTCTTCATCGTGAAGTCATTCGTCAATATACAACAATTATAGGGATGGTTTGTTGATGACATGACTCAAGAAACCTCTAAATAATATTTCCCAGCAAGGAGGTGAAGTAATAACTCTACTAAGAGACACATTCAGAAATAACATAGAATAGGGAATAGAGGATTGAATGTTCACTCATTTACTTGTATCTTCATAGTTCAGTGTCTGTTGTGGAGCCAGAATTATACAACTCATTATCTAGGTCAATCTCGTGAGCCATCTTGTCAGCACAGATGTGCTACTTTTTACACCAGAATTCTCAGTGGTAAAGCTGCTTCCAAGCTGACACCTATTATTAATAAAAGTGTTAAATAAATAAATTAGAGAAACAATGAAATCAGTGAAGTCTGTACAATAAGCTATAAATATTGTAGCTTCGTTTTATATGAAATTTTGTTAGTTATTTAAAAAACTGTGGGAGATCAGTCGTCACTTTGTGTTTGTGCCGGGTGTTGGTTTATTGGTTGTAGGCAGCAGAAACTGACTCCAAATAAAGAAAATGTTTCGGAAAGGAATATCAGATCAAATAAACAGGCTCCAAAGAAAAACACGGGAACAGGCTGGAAGCAAGGCAGCTCCAGAGCTAGATAACAAGAACGTACATCTGTTGTCTCATTAAGCACGAATAGGATGAACCTACACCAACAATTTCCCTCACACGATTCTACTCAATTTTTGTCTTTGCATTATTTTACTCAGTTTTTGTCTTTGCATTATTTGACTTATTCCTAGGACAGCGGGATCATTTCCTGGTTGTGATCATACGTCTACCCCTCGACCAAGAGAAAGCAAGGCATTCTCTTGAAAAGTTCTACCAACGCTATACACAAACAACAGATGTCCATTACTTTGGTACAGTTAGAATCTGAAAACCTTCCCTGTCCTACTTGACACATATTCTGGGCGAATTGCCAGTTTGGGTTTAGCATGAGCAAAATCACTTTATCATGATACTTTACTGGAGCAGTCACGTCACATTTGCTTAAATTTCAGAAGCACAAAGCTGCATCCATAGGCATGTGGGTGAATTTGGTAGGGAAAAAAAAAAAAAAAAGATTTGGTGTTGCTGTGTTTTAGTTCAACTATTTGGCTCCTCAAGGTATATGCTGCCATCTACTACTACATGAATTGGACTAATCTCTCTGTGAGCTGTGTTGAAATGCTTTTGCCAATAGATACGGAGAGTGAGAATGTCCAAGACACAGATCTTTAAATCCCCAATCCTGTCCCAGACTAGCCCTTTTCCCCCTGGTGGATGCTTAGAAAATGTGTGCACAATCCAGATAAGCTAGATACAAGGACACTATTATTAATTTGGGCATTGACCCCAGTTACCAACGTGGAACTCCAGTGATGTGGGCTGGAGCGTATAGAAGACTCTTTTGTCTGGGTTTATTAGGGCTAAGTAGCCTGGAACTAATACACGCTGAAAGTCTTGTTTTTCTACTTTTCTGGAATTACAAACCTGATCTTACTCTCAAATTCAAGGCAAGTCCAACGCAGGTTTTGTCCTTCCCAGAGGATAACAAAGGCAAAGCCAAAAGAGCGTAAGATTTGGTCCCAGTGCCTAGAGTTCAGCCGCCCCACGCTACCCAAGTCAGGCCTTTGCAGTGATTCAGAGCTTCCCCCCAAGATAGCTGCATCTAAGCCCCACTGAAAGACCGACTATAAAGAGAGGAACCAGCGCCAGCTTCATGGGCTTGTGATCTGTGTAGTTGTCCTGTACTCAGAAGAACTTCACACACTTGGTTTAATATACTGCAGTCCTCTGCTGAAGTTGTTAAGAACTCGAACAAAAGGCTTGTATTTTCATTCTGCTCTGGGCCTTGCGTATTTTACAGCTGATGCTGAGAAAGACAGAAACAAAGGAAGCCAGAGTAGCTTACAAGTGGGAGCACCTGGGCCACAAGGTGCCACAACTTTTAATGTCTTTAAACAAATGTCATCTCTTGACACACTAGCCAGGTACAAAATGCTAGAATTTGAGCAATCCATATTTAACACACTTTCTTCTTAGGAAGGGCAGCAAAGGTAGGGGACAGGTGAAAATGATGGAGAACCGTAGCGTTCCCACTACTAGAAGCCAGCGCTCAGCCCGCAGTCTTTGGAACTAGACCTCAGACGTGTTAATTTATCCAATACACATCACTTTTCTGAAACATAAAATATTTTGATAGGTAGGGCATGTGAGAAATGCGTGAAGGTGGTCAAAAGGTACAAACTTCCAGTTACAAAACAAATAATTCCTGGAATGTAATGTACAGTATGGTGACCATAGTTAATACTACTGTATTGCATGTTTGAAAGTTGCTAAGAGAATAGATCTTTAAAGTCCTCATCACAAGAGAAAAAAACTGTAACTGTACGTGGTGATGGATGTTAACTAGACTTATCATGGTGATCATTTCACAATATACAAATATATTAAATCATGTTGTACACCTGAAACTAATATATTGTTAAATGTCAAGTATATCTCAAATATATATGTGTGTGTGTGTATATATTTGAAATTGGTTGTTCTCCAAGGGTGAATATTAACTCCTTGGATGAATTGGCTTTGCTGTTTTTAAAAAATATACTCTGTTTTTAATTTATTCAACCATTTGCTATATGAAGCCTGCAGAGCACTTTGCTAGGTTCAAGAGAAAATACAGCGTTCTATCAGTCATTGAAGGTTGACTTAAAATATAGTTAAGTACAGAATGCTGCATCTCCTAGTAGAATAGTGTTCTGTTAAAGCCAGATATTGGAACATGTTATTTATCTGTTAAAAATCCTTCAATCTATTCTCATTGTAGAAAGTTGAATGAAAATGAAATTCCTGAATAAGGTCCACTCATATTTAGATCTTGGTATAAATATCACTTGCTAAGAGAAGCCTTCCTTGTCTTTCCAAATCAAATCAGGACTCTTGATGTGCTCTCTTAGGGCATCTGTTGTTCAACATAATATTTTTCATAATTAAAAAAATTATTTTTATTGAAGCATAGTTGATTTTCAATGTTGTATTAGTTTCAGGTGTACAGCAGTGATTGTTATACATATACATATGTCTATTCTTTTCCAGATTCTTTTCCCATACAGATTATTACAAAATATTGAGTGTAGTTCCCTGTGCTATACAGTAGGTCCTTGTTGTTTATCTATTTTATATATAGTAGTGTGTATATATTACTCCCAAATTCCTACTTTATCCCTCCCCCCAACCTTTCCCCTTTGGTAACCATAGTTTGTTTATTCTGTCTGTGAGTCTGTTTCTGTTTTGTAAATAAGTTCATTTGTATCATTTTTTTAGATTCCTCATATAAGTGATATCATATGATATTTGTCTTTCTCTGTCTGACTTACTTCACTTAGTGTGATAATCTCTAATTCCATCCATGTTGCCGCAAATGGCATTATTTTCTTCTTTTTTATGGCTGAGTAATATTCCATTGTATATATGTACCACATCTTCTTTATCCATTCATCTGTCGATGGACATTTAGGTTGCTTCCCAGTCTTGGCTACTGTGAATAGTGCTACGATGAACACTGGAGTACATGTATCTTTTTGAATTATGGTTTCTTCTGGTTATACGCCCAGGAGTGGGATTGTAGGATCATATTGTAGCTCTATTTTTAGTTTTTAAAGGAATCTCCATACTGTTCTCCGTACCGGCTGTACCAGTTTACATTCCCACCAACAGTGTGGAAGGGTTGTCATCTCTCCACACCCTCTCCAGTATTTGTTATTTGCAGGCTTTTTGATGATGGCCATTCTGACTGATGTAAGGTGACATTGCAGATTTTGTATACTTTGTTATTTGATGTTTCCCTCCCATATTAAGTTGTAAACTTCTTAAGGGACAGAGCACAAACTTCTCTTACTCTCCAGTGTATGCCAAGTGCTTAGCATGGTTCCTAAGCACATAGTAAATGTCCCATAAATATATATTGAATTTAAAAAAAAGCATGGAAGTGCATACTCTGTTTTTAAAGTGGCACCAAGTACAGAGACCCTGAGACGTGAACAAATGTGGCACGTTTGAGGACCAGAAAGAAGGACCGGTATGCCTGGGACACAGGGAGCCATGGCTTAGGGGAAAGAGGAAAGAAGTGAAGTTTATGAGGGACCCAGGAACCTTGCGGACTAGAGTAAGAAATTAAATGTGATGGGAAACCATCGGAAAGGTTTAAGTTGTTGAGATCTATACTGAAGATGATGTATGTATTATAACACCATAATATTTTGGAACTTAAAATTAAGTCTGAAGCATAAAACTTAATACAACATCATCTAGAGTAGAGGTGGGCAAACATTTCTATAAAGAGCTGGATAGTAAATATTATAAGCTTCTCAAAGCATACAGTCTCTGTCACAGCTACTCAAAAATCTCATGATCGTGTGAGAGTAGCCATAGACAATACTTCTTTTCTGTGGAGCCCAGGCTCCAGATGCGCAGGCTCATTGGCCATGGCTCACGGGCCCAGCCGCTCGGCGGCATGTGGGATCCTCCCGGACCGGGGCACGAACCCGCGTCCCCTGCATCAGCAGGCGGACTCCCAACCACTGCGCCACCAGGGAAACCCCATAGACAATACTTTAGAAAAAATAGCTATTGCTGTGTTCCAGCAAATTTTTTTTTTTAATTTTATTGGAGTATAGTTGATTTACAGTGTTGTGTTAGCTTTAGGTGTACAGCAAATTGATTCAGTTATACATACACGTATCTTTATTTAGAAAAAGAAGCAGTAGGTCAGATTTGGCCCATCAGCCTTGGTGTGCTGATCTCTGATTTAACAGAACTTGGGAGCGTGTGCAACTCTGTCACACGCGATGCCTATTAAAAACACAGATTCTTGTGCCTTCCTCCAAACACACTGAACCTAAATCTCTAGGTTTGAAGTCTGAGAGTCTAACAAGTTGTCCTAGAGAATTTTATGCATGATTAAATTAAGAACCATTGGTCTAGAGACCCAGTCCATTCCCCTGGGAGCATTTCTAGAGTACTGAAAAATGTAACCGACTGGCCTATGGTAGAACATGGGGGTGGATCCTCACGGTAGAAGGAGTGATGTTTGGGATGTTCTGTATTCAGTTCAGGGCACAAGGCAGGTTGTAAGAACTGGCCGGTACATCAGAATGGAGCGTTTCAGGAGACTGTCAGGCAGGGCATATGGTTAGTAGCAAGGCAGAAAGCTCTGCTTAGATAAGGCTTCAGAGATCAGCCCTTCCTTTGAGTTCCCCGGTTTTAATTATTGATGCTAAAAATACTTTTCCCTTAATTGTTTTGTGAAATTAACTTAAATAAAGAATAAAGCTGTTCCATACATGCACAGGCAAACATTACACTCTTTTCACATAAACACTGGGATGATTCCTCACAATGTTCCTTTTCAAATGTGGCTGCAAAATAACACCCAGAGAATGTATTTCCAGCCACACAATACTGTGACAGTAAGCAGACAGCACACGAGAGCCTGTTATGCTTTATAGATTGCAATGATTATATTGTGGGAGCAGTTGATGCATTTGCTGGTGTTCATTCTGTTTCGCATTTGCATTTAAATTCCTGTGGAACAAAGATAAGATAAAGAGGAAAACAAATGATGCTTATTTGTTGTTGTATTGAACTCCTATTATAAGTGTTGCTTTAAAAGTGGGTGAAGCTTGGCAAGGAAGCATTCCACGTGTTCTTTACAAAACAACAGCTACACATTCAATCATCAACTAGAAATATGCAGGCGGACATATCCCTAGGGCTTTAATAAAATCATAAATCAATAAGGCATAACCCAAAGTGTGGCTGAATACAAGGAGCAAATGAAATCCTCAGTACTCTCTTTGACACATTTATCCACATTTTATTGTTACATAAGAAATGTAGAACTGCATTTGAGTTTTGAAACTGTATCCTTTTTATTTCAGGCATTTTTTTTTTTTTTTAAGCATGGCTTGTTATTCATGTTTCCTCTTTCAAATAGTCTGTGCATCCGCAGCGTGATCCTTTGATGGATTTATGCAGATCAGTTCTACAACCAGGGTAATTCTTCCTGCTCCTCTAAGCTCTCTATTTTGTTGCGATCCAAGGGAAAAAATCTTTTTGTAGAGTTCAATTGTGCATTCCAGGAAGTGGATGTTGGATTCCTCTATCTATGCAAGAAACACACCTGCCTCCCCACATGATGTGTTTGCCGTAATGAAACCCAGAAGAGTGAGAAAGTGCCACCTCTTTCTCCCAAGTTGCCAAGTGGCATACCGATGCTCTGATGATTTAAACCGTTGTTGTAAACATCACACTCATTTCTACAGATACACCCGAAATCAGATAAAAATCAATAATTCAGTGACAACAGTTAATTTTATGACGTATCTGAACTCATAACACAGTTTTGTCTGACTTTACTATGCTTTGCAATACATTTCTCAAAGGAAATGACATTAGTCAAACTCTTTTCTGGATGTTGGCAGTGAGAGTCTGGAAACACTCCTCAAAAGTGGGGTCTGAAGAATACTCTTAATAAGAACTATTCCACAAAAATTAAATCTGGTTGTCAAGTTAGAATTCTGACTAAGAACCACCGCTTCACTTAGCTCCTTTCTGGAATATTTAAAGGCATACTGGCATATTAAAGGCTCTGAGAAGTCCAGCAGGAAAGACATGTATGAAGATATGTTTGCCCAGACTTTTTGTTCAGAGAAAAAAAATTTTCTTTTTGAAATCTAACACTTGGCATTGGAACATGTTTTCTTGGGAACACACATACCAAAACTGTGGTCTAAGTGTTAACTGGTAACTAGCAGTAAATACAGTCTCCTGTTTTCATTTCACTTTTTATGGCCCCTAATGCATGTTTTTAATATATAGTTTAGGCATATTCATTTATATGTCATTCATTCAGCAAGTATTTGAGGAACTCTTCTGTGCCAGGGACTGTTGGGTGCTGGGGACACATCAGTTCAAAAGCATATTTTAATTTAGTTTTCAAAATATATTACTTAGTCGCTAATATAAATAGCAAATTAGATTAAAAATCAAAGTATTGCAACACATCAAATACATACTATTTAAGACTCTTAAGGCAGGTGGTCAGGAAAACTGCAAAATAATAGATATTTTTCCTTATGTGTCATTAGGGTACCTTGAAGTGAGCAGGTACCTTATTTATTGTTGTGACTCTCCCTGGAATACAATGATGCATTTGAATAACTCACAGTTATGAGATTTAGAATCAGAAGCAAAGAAATTCAGAAGGATTAATTTTAGCCTCTTGCTTTAGCTGAATTTCTATGATCTAAATCAGTCCCTTCAAATGTTTTGAAAATCAGATCATAAACAAAATTTTATAAGCTGCCTCTTTTAGAATGTGGATTTAGAATGGCACAAATCTGACCCACTTTTTTCAAATGTAAGGCAAGTTGGGTTAGAAAATCTATTTTTAGAAATAGTAAACAATTTTAAAGTTCGTAGAAGCTACAAGCCATAGATTTAGATGATAGCACATGGAGAAAAGTAATTCTGATTCTCATTCTTATGTAGCTTATGTCACTTCAGCCATGTCACTAGAGCTGAAAGGGGTTGCCAAGTTAATTTAGTCAAGTGGTTTTCACAAACTATACATCTTTTTAATTATGACTTTCATTTGCTGGTTGGAAGACTCAGTTCAATCTGGCTTAAGTAAATAAGAACAACAACAACAATAATGAAATGAATAAATAAAGGCCAAAAAAATAGTCTAGGAGATGTCTCACTTCATCTCAGAGTGCAGGGGTATCATTTGCTCAGGCTTGACAGATTCAGTGGTGCAGACCATGTCACTGGGACCTTGTATGTGTCTCTCTCTTTTTCAGGTTTGGCATGGATCTCAGACAGGACCCTCCACCTGCTGGTTCCCAGCAGCTGCAGGCTTACAAAATTCCTCCAACTAGAAAACCCAACACAAAGAACAATCTCTTTCTTTCTTTTTTTTTTTTAAAATTTATTTTATTATTTATCTTTCGCTTCATTGGGTCTTCGTTGCTGCGCGTGGCTTTCTCTAGTTGCGGCGAGCAGGGGCTACTCTTTGTTGCGGTGCGCGGGCTTCTCTTGTTGCGGTGGCTTCTCTTGTTGTGGAGCACGGGCTCCAGGCACGCGGGCTTCAGTAGTTGTGGCTCACGGGCTCTAGAGCGCAGGCTCAGTAGTTGTGGCACACGGGCTTAGTTGCTCCGTGGCACGTGGGATCTTCCTGGACCAGGGCTCGAACCCGGGTCCCCTGCATTGGCAGATGGATTCTTAACCACCGCGCCACCAGGGAATCTCTTTCTTAATGATTCTCAGAATTGACTATCATTAGGCTCTCCTGACTCAGAGGCTTATGCTGCAACCAATCACAGTGATGAAAAGAATAGAGTGACCGGCTTGGCCAGGCTTGGAAGATGTTTTTATTCCTGGAGTTGGCACAGACCAATAGTGAATGATATGGAGTGGGGTAGATGTGGTTTCCCCAGAGGAAATTGAGGTACAGGTACCAAAAGAAGGGGGAATTGATGCAGCGCAGGCAAAATCAGTAGGTGTCCATTATGTTGTTTTCAAGTGAACATGTACATAGAATCATGAGGTGTAAAATAAAGAAAAAGAGGAAATTTCTCATTAGACGGTCCTGGGGCAGAGGGGAAGGGACCCAGAGACCTGCTCATTCAGCCTCTCCGCTCAGCTCTTGAGGGAGCTGACCATCTGTCCTGATTTTTCTGGGATAATCCTGATCTGTGTCTGTTGTCCGGGGTAATTATTAATAGCACCCCTTTTACTCTCAAAAGTGTTCTGGTTTGCTTAATAAAATTTGGGGTTGCTAGATCTTGGGGAATCTCTGAGATCTATTTTTGTCCATCAAACACAATTGGAAATCTCTTGATCTACACCACCGCATTCATTTTGATAAATATTTCTGTGTTTCACCTGAATAATATGCAGATCTTGGGACATTTTATCTCTAATCATCCTCTCCCATTTTACTTCTTTCCCAAAGTTAAACTTCACTGTTGTAAGTTACTCTACACAAACATTAATTGTATAACTATATCATTTATACAATTCATGTTTGTGTAGAGTTACCCACCTTTAACAAATTCTATGTTTACTATTGCTTCTTCAACCTCAATCTTTCTCCTGAGATAAATTGTCATCTTCCTGAACTAATCCTTTGGAACCTTTCTACTCAAAGTGTGGTCCACAGACCAGAATCATCAACGTCATCTGGGAGCTTGTTAGAAATGCAGAATTTGGGGCCCACTGAATCAGATTCTGTAGTTTAACAAGATCCCCAGATAATCTGAATATATATTAAAGTTGGAAAACCCCTATTTTAGGACAGAGATTGGACTGGCTGCCCATTAGAATCTCCTAGGTGACCTTAAAACTTAAGTACGTGTGTGTGTGTGTGTGTGTGTGTGTGTATTTTATATATGTGTGTGTGTGTGTGTGTGTGTGTGTGTGTGTGTGTGTAGAGATACATATATAGATGCCAGGCCCTTCCTCAGACCAACTAAGTTAGAATCTCTGGGCATGGGGCCAGAAGCTACTCTAGAAGTTCCTTTATTTAGGATCATTTGGTAACAAATTCTTGTTTTCTGTTTGTCTGAAAAATATCTACTATTCGCATTGAATAATAGTTTAGTCAGTTCTGCAATGCTAGGTTGACATTTATTTTCCCTCAGTGATTTAAAGATTTAAAAGATTTTCACTCTTTTCTGGCTTTAATTGCTGTTGCTGGAAAATTTCTTGAGAGTAGTTTTTCCTTTGTAGGCAGTCTGAGTTACTAACTTTTCACTGTCATCAAGACCTTCTGGTTTTCGATGTGCAATTTTACGGCATTGTGGCTAGGTGTACATTTCTTATCACAGTTAGAATTTGTTGTGTTTTCTCAATCTGAGGATACAGGTTTTTCATCACTTTTGAAAAATTCTTAGCCATGTTATTATCCCACATTCTATTCATTCCGTTTTTTCCTGGAAACGATGTTAGACTCATGCATAACATTTTCATTTTATCTTCCTAAGCGTTTCTTATTCTCTCAAATTTTAATCTTCTTGTCTCTCTCTTCAGCACTCTGGATAACTTCTTGGTATCTTCCCATCTAATATGTGACTAATACACATTGGGCTTTTATTTACATGCTTTTATTTTTTTCAGTGTTTGAATTTCTATTTAGCATATTTTATTTCAGGAGTTCTTTTTATAACCCGACCAGTCTTTCTTCAATTGTGTCTTTCTCCTTGCTCATTATTTCAGTTCTTTAAAAAGATATTTCAACATAGTTATGTTACAATCTGAATCTCATAATTCCAATATCTACGGGTTTCTTCCTGTTGTTTCTACTGATTACTCCTCACGAACACCTGTTTCCTTGTTTGTTTTGCAGTTTTGGAGAGTGAGCTTATGTTATCTGGAATTTATCTGTGGATGTTTTGTGAGGCCTGAGTTGAGGCTGCATTCCATCCTTGTAGAGACATTCCATCTCTGTAGAGAAATGTGTGTTGGCTTCTGCCACGTTCTCTAAAATACAACTGAGTCAAGACTATGATTTCTTGTCTTGGGGTTTCCTGATATATGCTGGTTATGTAAATGTTGAATTGCAAATTTGCCTGAGGGCAGGCCTGTGGTGATACATTTTTCAGAAGGTCCTTTTTTCCATCTAGAATTCATCATTAGAACGCCACAGATTCCCTGGTCTGTCTCTTTGCTGACTGGTGAATTTTTTTTTTGGTCCATCCTTTCTTTGAGGGGCAGCACCCCAGCTTCAAGTCACTCTCACTGTTAATGAGTGAAGTGCGGCTCAGAGTTTGACTTTGCTCGGGCTCACCCAGCACCTGGGAGGCAGGGATGAAAAAAAGGACCCAGATCTTCTCATAGACCAGTCATTTTCTCTCCAACAAAACAAGCTACAAAAATAGTAGTGCCTTCTTCTAATAAGAATGGCTTCACCCTTGCCTCCGGTTGAACAAGGAACAGCAAGATTCAGTTATTCCTCGTGGCTAAGTTTGACAAATTATAGAAATAGGTTACTTAGATATATTTTCAGAATCATAAGAACATAAAAAAGTCACATGGGATAAGAATTATAGCCCACACTATTCGGTGTTTTGTCTTTTATAGTAGCACCAAGGGACATTGGTGTGACATGATGAGAGTTGCCCTTCTTGAGGTTCCTCAAAGGGGGCATCCCTAACTGGGGAAGATCTATCATCCAAGAATTTCTCTAAACCCTTCTTGAACTCTCATTACAGTTTTGGTTTGTACAACCTTCAGGCATGGTTTATATATATATATATATATATATATATATATATATATATATATATGGAATTGATCTTATACTAGTCAGGACATGGGCTAAGTAACCCTGAGGTCCTTTTAAAATATGATTTTAAGTATCATAAATCTTGTTGTATAAGTAGACTCTGCAAGTGGAAGGCACATAGTAGAGGGGTGTGAAACACAGACTGTGAGGTGACAGCCTGTGTTCAAATACAGGCTTTATGCTTGTGTCCTAGCTATGTGACCTTGAGCAAAATCTTTCACTCTTCAGAACTTTTGTTTCCTTTCCTGGAAATGTGGTTTTCTCCAAAGGAAATTGAGATACAGGTACCAAAAGAAGGGGGAATTGATGCAGCGCAGACAAAATCAGTAGGTGTCCATTATGTTGTTTTCAAGTGAACATGTACATAGAATCATGAGGTGTAAAATAAAGAAAAAGAGGAAATTTCTCATTAGACGGTCCGGAAATGGGCAATGATTTTAGGGTTATCATGGGTTGTTGTAAAAGCAGGAATAAGATAATGCATGTAAAATTCCATAGTACAAGAATTAAAGTAAGCAGTGAAATGAAACTATTCTTAGTAGGACCATTATGAATATTTTTATTATTATTAATAATAAATATTATTTATTTATTTTTTTATTATAATATTATAAATAAATATTATTTATGTATGAATATCTGCATCAGGTCACCAACATCACACAAAAATGTGCATGTGACCCCATCTCATTTATTTTAAAACATTTGGATGGTGAAGGGCGGAATAGCATATGAGAAGGATAAAGTTGATACTTATACCTTTCCAACTATTTAGAGTTTTTGAGTACCAGTGTGTACCAAATAAATCACCGACTTTTCAGGAAACAATCATTAAAATATCTTGGCGTGTGCAGTTGTAGGAGTCCTGCATTTTGAAGAAGAGAGAGAGAAACTAACAGGTAAACAAGGTCACTTGCGGTTCCATTCTGGATTTTACCCTTATATAAATCGACTCTGATATTGGCTCATCGGGTTCCCTCAATTATCTTTTTTTAAATTAATTTTTATTGGACTATGGTTGCTTTACAGTGTTGTGTTAGCCCCCACTGCACAACAAAATGAATCAGCCATACACATACAGATATCCCCTCCCTTTTGGACTTCCCTCCCATGTTATTTTTGCCCAAAAAACAAAGCAAAAGCTTGTGGCATGTAATAGCTCTAATGTTAATAAAAATTGAATGGTCTTCCCTGGAAAGTGGCCTCTCCACTCTTTCTTAAATGTCTCAGTCTGCCCCGACATTTACTTTGCACTAGTGACAACACTCAATTTTCATTGACATTATCTTCCCAATACAATCAGATCAAAAATTGCCAACATCATTCTCATTCCTCTCCTGCAAGCAGATAATACAGGATAGGGTCTGGCTGATAACTTCCACTTCAGTAAGCTCTGATTCCACTACTTGGAATGCTCTGTGTGGTTTTCCCTTGGACTAGAGTCAGAGGTAGTCATGTAAAACAGGTGATTCCCATCAGCAGAGATGCATGTGACATTTGCCTTTAATTGGACTTCCCTCCTGCTGGGTGCAGAGACTCTGTAGGTCCCTGAGGGTGACTTGTACCAACTGGAGCCTGTATCAACAGGGACCTTCCCAGGTCCCACATGTTTAACCTTCCCCCCAAGGGCTTATGCTCATATCTGTAGGTTGGAAGGAATTGCAGTGAAATTTCTAAGAAATGGTTGTGAGCATATAGGATGTTCTAACTCAGTTCACAGAAGCATTGCCCATGTTTTGTGACACTTTCAACTCCAAACTAAATCTACTCAGGGTTGCTCACAAAAATCAGGAATTGTTCTTCAAACCCTTATCATATGAGTGATCTTTTGCAGGTGACTTAAGTTCTCTAAGCCTCACTTGCCTCATCTGTAAAATGGAAATAAATATTAATATATTTTAAGAATTATTTGAGATTTCAGTGAGATTGTTCAAGTACAGGACTTCAAGGGCCTGGCACATTTTATATATACATGTATATATATTCATGATATTTAATGATAATGCTAATGTTGGCCTACAGTCGTTCTTTTTATTTTTTTCCACAAATGGTTGGAGATTTCTGTTCCTCAGTTTATATCTGGAAAGCAAAGTGGGCAATTAAAGACATTATTTTAAATGTAGTCTAAATTCTACTTGTACTTGATATGCCCAGATGTTTGAGGGGAAAAAAACCACCTCGAATTATCTGGATAATTTCTCGATTTGGGGGCAGGACAAATGTCATATGTTGAGTTTTCTTTTATATGTTTAGGGTAACCAACCATCTGGGTTTGCCTGAGACTGAAGGAGTTCCTGGGATGCTGCATTTTCAGTGTGAAAACCAGGACACTGCCAAGCAAACTGGATGAGTTCGTCACCTTACACATTATAGCTCCTGGTAAACGCTGTAAAGCACTCAAATCTGATGAGCTTTTAAGCAATACATAGGTCTTGTGGAAATTTTAAAAATCCTTCAGTGAAGAAAGTGTTGAGGGAAGCAAAGGGGGAGGAGGGATATATGCTTAGAGCTGCTTTCAGCCTCAAAAACTAATCAATGCTAAACTAATATAAAAGTCCTTCGAGTCTGGAGATAGATGGTTTCTGGATTGGGTTAGTAGTTCAACAGTGTCTCTGAGGACTCTAGAACCTTAGTATTGGCTTTGGCCATGTTCACCCTTAGAGTCCCTTTCAGCTTCATCCTCAAGCATCTCACTCTCCCTTTACTGCATCTAAACCCAGAAGGACAAACGGGGGAGGAGAGAAAGAGACATCTCTCTTTTTTCATCAGGGAGTAAAATCACTTTCTGAGTCTGACCCAGACTATTTTCCTTTGTTTCCCTAGCCAGAGTTGGGTCATCTGCCCACCCATTAATCAATCAAGCAAATGCTTGGAATTACTAGACAATTAGACAAAGCAGAGTTCATCCTCTGGGCTGAGGAAGGGGCCAACCTTTGCTAATAAGCACCTTTTAACACGAACAAAAATAGGATCTGGTTAGGAAAGAAGGAGGGAGATTGGAGAAAGAACTAATGACTAAGGAGGAGGCAGACAGCAGAATCTACCATGGGCAGGGAAAAGGGGGCAGTCTATCTCTCTAAAATCCACTCCTGTTCTTTAGTCAGTCACTTATCACACTGATGTGAGTGCTTCTAGCTGTTGATTTCCCAGGGACCTGAGTATAACAGGAATATGGCAGATGGATCACCGTTTATTGGTCAGTGTAGGTCATAAGGCCCAGGGAATTCATATGAAACGTCTGCCTGTCTCAGTTTCTCTCTATCTGCCACTTAAGATATGGCCAGCAGCTTTCTAAACTGGAAGAGGAATCTAACCCAAGAAAACAGTAAGGAACTCTCCATTCTGAAGTTTATTTCTTGCCTGCAAATCAAATAAGATATTGATCTTCCATCTCAAGAGAAAGTCTTTCACTGGAACTTTGATGCCCCAATTCTCGTAACAAAGTCCCCACCAAAGAAAATGTGATCTGGTTTTCTCACCTTTGAAAATCTTTCTCAATTCCCTGAGTCACTCCCTCTCTGTGAGCTGAATGATTATACTCTTCCCTCCTTCCTGGGGCTGCTTTGTTTATTTAAGGATGAGGGGTCAATGTCATTGAAGCAAATCTTCCTCAGCTCCACCAAGACACAAGAGCTCTTGTGTAAGTGACCAGACCCTTGTTTATCAGAGACTTGCCTTGTGCTATCAAAGTATGTTATGTCGTTTATACCCTTTATGTCTCTTATGAGGGTGTTATAAGTTTTCCTTAACTAATGATTATGGTATTTTAATACATTTTAGAAACGTTCCACAAATGTCAAGTGCTGTTACTCTTTGGGTCATTGCCTATTTGCATTAATACGACTTCGAGCGTCATCCATGCACTCTAGTGGGAGGATGGATCCCTTACACATTTCCTGGCTTCTTAGGAACAAAAAGATGGCAGTGCAAAGTGAGGTTTAATTTTCCTTTTTGCTTTTACATGATTCTTAAAACCTATCTGAGAGACCTTGAGTGATAATGATCTGGAAAACAGTAACTTCTGATAGTAAAGGTCTAATGTATAAACTATTTGATTAGGAGCTAAAGGATAAATCAGCAGTCACATAGCCCTGCCTTTTAACTGGTCATATATTTAACACAGCCACAGGCTGCTCCTTTCATTTGGAATTTCCAAACTGAATTTAGGAAAAAAAATAGTGAAAGTGTATCCAGGAAATCCAGTATGATTTGGGTGGGATTCTACCTGCCATGGTTCCAGCACTTTCACGGATACTATGGTGCGTGGCTCTATACTTGTCTATGGCTGTTTGTGGTTTCTATTTATGTTCAAATGCACGATGGATAATCTGTTTAGATGTGAGGAAAGAGTTATCTACTTTAAAGTTATACTCTTTGTACGTTGTGGAGAAAGTCCGGAATAAGAAATAAGAAATTAGAAAATCTTCATTTAATTGGTTTGGTGAATCTAGCTTTCAGTCAAAAGAAATATGTGAATATCTTTTGCCCAAGACAAACAACACATAAAGAAGGAAACATATCAGACTGATTTGTTCTATCCCCTGAAGACAGGAAGGTGGAGGAAGCGTAAAGAAAATGAAAGACACGAATGCCTATTAGACGGCACAAAGGATTGGTTTAAACAAAGCTTTCAACATCCTACTCACAGATATTCTAGAGTGTGATTTTTTTTTTTTTTTCCTGATAAGCCACCCTCAGCTGCTGCATCTCATTGCTTTAAACGGCAGTCATGCATCACACCTACTGAGCCTTTCCACCTGTGACTCCAAATAGGAGGAAAGTCAGCTTCATACTGGTTGTACTTTGTTGGGAGTAGAGGGCAGGGTGGCAGATGGGGGAGTGAGTGCCTGTAATTAACATAATGGTTTAAAATATAGCTTTCAAAAGATGAACATCCTTAGACAAACCAGTGATTGTAGGTCATGGGCTGTGCTTTCCTTGCTAATAATTGCAAAATCCATTGCTGTCCCCTTTGAGTTTTTTTTTAAATAAAAGACTATTAAAACTGAATAAAAGCATAATAAGTAGATTAGTTAGAACAATAGTCCTCATGAGAATGTTTTGATTCTGAGTACAGCTGCTAAAGATAACCCGAAATGCAATCAGGTTTAGCTCCCTGCCTGTATGAAAGGAAGGTAATACCCTCTGAGATTTTGCCAACAGATGACATTATTTCTCAAGTGTCTCTTTCTACATTTAAATTATTCTTTCCTCTGGGCACTGGCAACAAAATCTTTGTTAAGAATCACCAGAGAAACAGAGCTCAGAATAAATGCTCAGTGGAAAATTATTTTTGAGAATTTGGTTTTAGATATTTCATATCATAAGGATGGATGGCAGTGCATCCAAGAGGGAGTGCTCTGTGATCCTTCTCTGTCCTCTTTGTAATTTTAAGGATCAAAACTCCCAAGGTGGCCAGAGATAAGGACACAGGGAGCCGTGCGATTTTACTAAACATATAGACATTGTAAAGGGTGCGATCCGGTGTCAGTGATGGTGTGTCCACATTCTGTTCTCTGTGTTTCACTTTATTAATTGCATTCCCTTTGGTCAGATGTATTCATATCCTCATCCTGTCTCTCTCTCTCTCTCACACACACACATTCCCCAATTTTCTTTGTATACTAAGAGACCTGAATAACCCTCAGAAAAAAACCCATTCATAGAATTGATCATTCAAATGGTCATGGATTACTACTCAGGTCAGTTCTTCAAATAAGGTCCCACAGTCAGTACTGATATTCTTTGCAGTCTCCTGCAGCATGCACATTCATAGGGAGGCTGCCTTCCAGTTTCTATGTATCTCCACCCTTCCATTTCTTCCTTGAAAGGTATCTTCTTTCATAGCTTCCTATGTCAGATACCTCTACACGTGCTTTTCTCCATCGCCGGCTGGGCAACTCTGTCACGTTGCCAAGAAGCCCTTGGTTGGTCCTTGGGTTTTACCATCTTTCATTGCTGTGTTCCCTTTCCCGTTCTTCCCTACTCCTCTGTTGCCTCCCAAACCACTGCATTCACTCAGAACTTTAGTCTCTGTTTGGATAGGAGAGACTGTGAAACTTAGCACTGTCTCAAGTTTGTAAGTTTATGAAGTTCTCTGTCACCAAACTAAGTAACGAGACTCTTTCATTTGTCTGTTCACCCTCATCCAAGTATGACTATAAATGTGGAATCTTGTAGTAGTTTTCCTTGCCTTCCACCTTTGAATTAAGTCTTTCGCCTCATAGTTGCCAAAGTGTAGGGAGTATAGATACAAGACATCATCAACTTAATTTGGTCTCACACACACATATCCCACCCCGTAGTTCTATAGCTCTGTAGTGGTGACTGGTAGATATTTGCTTCGTAAAGATAACGTGAATCAAAATGAAATTTATTTTGAGACTGTTTTATTATTTCATAATAGCTTTGAAATGATTGGAGAGGCATTTGAGAATCCATAAGCCGAAGAGTAAGCTTGTGTTTATTGAACGTAATCATAAAACTGATTGGGAATCAGTCACTCCCTCTATTATTTTATGAAGAGGGAATTTTACAATCCAATGTTTCGACAGTTTTTTTCCAAGCCCAGCTAAAGTCAGAGTCATCTGGAGAGTTTTATAGAACTACACGGACCGGGTCCCATCTCAAGCCTACTCATCACCAGCTTGGGTGACGCCCTAGGTGGGATATATTTTTTTAAGTTCCCCAAATGATTCTGACATCCAGCCAGGTTTAAGACCCATGGACATATTCTATTTCACGTTGAGATTTTATGTATGTCTGTATGAACACCGTGTGTATCCATTACATTTATAAATACCCATTTATCATCATATCATGTTAATTCCTTTAGAAAATCTATAATTATGTTATATATAAATAAAATCTATAGCTTTAGACACACAAACCCGGAAATATTATAGGCAGAATGGCCACAAATATTTTTCTAAAAATTATTCACAACTCCTGAACTATACACTCTGCTTATAGTGTAGAGTTTACCAACTCCCCTCCCTGAGATATAAACATGACAAGAGTCGTGATAGTTCTCCTTTGTTGAGCTCACTCTCTGTGCCGTGCGTGCTGGGATAAATGTTTTTCATGCATTATTTCATCAGTCCTCCCAACAAACCTGTGAAAGCTGTGCTTGCATATCTGCTCTCATGCAACATATACACTCTTAAAAAACCTTATGTGCAAAATCATGCACTGAAAAAAAAATAAGATGATTTACAGTAAATCTGGTTTGGGCCAGACCATTTAAAGCCTATACAACTTGGTAATCAAGCATCAACACAACAATTATAATCCCAAAGATGAAACACTAGCAGGATATTGTTAAATTTCTAATGTGTGTTTATACGTATGTGTGCATATATGTATATATTTACCTTTAATTAAAGGTAAAACAATTAGAGAGTATGAAAGGTAAAGACTGCTGAGCTCTGGAAGCAAGAGCGAAGTGCACGAACATCAGGGAGAACCATATGTCCTTCAAAGACATAACACAGCCATAATGAGCCATAATAAGAATGTGGAGTGAGTGGAAGTCATGCAGTGGGGGCGGGGGAGGGGAGGGTGGCTGCAGCATTATTGTCTGACTTGCTGCATTCACCTAGGTTCTCATTCCTAGTAATGCCGTCATTCCCAACGTAAAACATGAAGTTGTTGGGAAAAAGTAGGTATCAACCATTGAAATCCTAAATTGCCCTGGCATTATGCGCTTATTTGCCAATGGCCTATCAGCTTATGTATGACAACAAACACCTGTTGTAGAAGAATACACTGTTCTATTATTAGCCACATCTTACAGATGAGGACATTATAATCTGTGGATACAGGCATTCTTGGAGAGGTAGCGTTTCCCTCACCCTGCCCTTCTCTTTCCTGCCCGGTATTTCTAGCATTGAGGACATGTAGAAGAGAGACTCATTTAGGAAGGGGTGTGATCTTTAGCAAAAATAAGGGTGTACAGGTTTTGTTATCCACTAGGCAGTTAGGTAGACATTGAAAAGCATACATTTGTAATACAATTATGGGGCTATAAGAAGGCTCTTTCTCTTATGCTAAGATAACTTTTATCTCTACTGGGAGTTTATTGTGTGTTGCCTCATCATTTACCTTATTTGATGTTCACTGTGGCCCTGTTAAAACTGTTAGGGGAGGTATCACTAACTCCGTGTTGAAGATGGAATGACCAAAGCCCAGAGAAGCAGCCTGTAAATTAGGAAGGGTTGAATCTTTGCTTTACTTTTTCCCCCAACCCTGATTCCAACATCTGTGGTACTCCACTGCTGAGAAACGAAGATAGACGTTTCACATTCTAATTAATAAAGCCCATAGCACTCTTCCCTGCAGACATAATACCGGGACTTAGTGTTGTTGAAATGATTTACTGTTACTGAGGACCAAGGTCTACGGTTTTAAACTGACTCTGTACTTGGACCTGCCTTGGTTCAGACAAGATGGATTGGTGGTTTGGAGTATGAGCTTTGAATTCAGGCAGATTTGGGCTTATATTCTAATTCTACTTTCTTAGTAATCGGGTTACTTAGCTTGTCTGGCCTCAGTTTCCTGATCTATAAAATGGGGACAGTAACTTTGCCCAAGAGAGGGTTATTATAAAGAACAAATATAATACTTATGTTAAATCTATAGGCAGAGGCAGAGTTAGTGTTTGATTAATAGTAACTATTATTGGGCTTCCCTGGTGGCGCAGTGGTTGAGAGTCCGCCTGCCGATGCAGGGGACACGGGTTCGTGCCCCGGTCCGGGAAGATCCCACATGCCGCAGAGCGGCTGGGCCCGTGAGCCGTGGCCGCTGAGCCTGCGCATCCGGAGCCTGTGCTCCGCAACGGGAGAGGCCACGACAGTGAGAGCCCCGCGTTCCGAAAAAAAAAAAAAAAAAAAAAGTAACTGTTATTATTATTAGAGTGTCCTTTTAGGAAATAGATTATAAAATCCAGACAGCACACTTACAAAAGAACTTAAAAATGAAAATCCACTTGAAGGTAGAGAACACTTCTATGTGTTCATGTGTGTATGTATAAATTATCAAACTAAAATCGGCCAAACTGTGTGAAATAAAATCTCAGTTCTATTGCATATACTGAGTTTCCCAGAATCAACTGTATGTGTCTGCGCAGGCCACGTGCATGTCTGTACCATTCATCATCTATAAACTCTATAATAAAACATAAATGAAAAGAATTGAGAAAACTTCATATCAATGACAAAACCACAAGTAGCATTAATATTTCTCGCCCCCTTTGCATAAAGATATCTGAAATAGTTACACTATAAGGTGTATTCATCAAAGTTATGAGTTAGAGAATAGAAAACAATATGGGGGAAAAAAATAGACTGTGACTATATCAGTAACAGAAGGGTCAACATAGCTGTGTTTATTGAACTTCAATGTTAGACTCTGAATTTCTCAGTATAAACATGAAGTTCATGGTACTTATGTAGTTCTTTTATTTGTTTGTTAATCAAAGTGGGTTTAGGGGTGAGAGAAACATAGAAGTTGCTCAAGAAGACAAATGTCTTCCAGGTATTAAATGCCAAAATACATTTTTTCATGCCCAGTTTGCTTTTTTTTAAAGTCAAGGATACGGATTGATGGCACAGGCAAAGTTCTCAATGGCCCTTCTTGATAACCAAGACCCAGATGGGTTTTGCATGCACATATCTGATGATATCCTTTGATCAAAGTCAATGGCATAGCGTTAGAACCTCATTCAGTATGGATTCATTCCCCTCGACATAACGCCGAGGTCTAAGCACCTGACCTTCTGGTAATCTGACTTCAGTTACTAGAGGGGTGAAGGGATCATGTATCCCACAAGCTTTCTGACCCATCATTCCTCCCAGCCAGGCTTTCAACAGAAGCTTGGAATCAAATAATCAAGTAGGCAGTGCTCTCTGGAAAAGGCTTGGCATGGTGATATGCACCATTAGTTATTAAGAGTAGGTCTGTATGATCTGAACATCAAACCAGGAGCTAATACCTTTGGTTCCTAAATGAAAGTTTATCTTCAGAGACATGAAAACAGGCCTACACACAAGCATCTGTTTCTCTCAGAAGAGAACTTCAGACAGATTAGTGACTTGAGTACCCAAGAGTAAGAATAGTAGCGTGACAAATGATGTGGGCAGAAGTACTTTAATGAGGCGAATTCCTGAAAACTAAGCCAAAACTTTAGCAAAATAAAGAAGAAAATGTGATGATTTGTCTAACTCTTATCACATAATAAAGGAAGCCATGGCAGTTTCTCAAGAGATACCAACAGACCTTCCCCACACCCCGAACCCAAGACAATGACTGCAAGAGTTCGTACAAAGAACATGAGACAGTCATGTCTGTTAGGACTTACGGCAGTGTCACCAACGTACAGATGCCTGTTATCATACAGCTATTTCTATATCTGTATCTGTGAGTAGGACTCAGTAAAATAATTGAAATTGTATTTTATTATTTAATATCTTGCCTGTTTGGGGTGAGGGGAAATGGTTACTTTCTAGTTTTCAGTATTGTTTCCATTTTTTGCAATGTGTGTGTACTGCTTTAATAATGAGAAAAAATGAAGTTATTCTAGTTTTAATTAAAAGATGTTCCCAGTAACACTTTTTTTTTGGCTCCCATGCCAAAACAAGTTTGCTCACTATTGATTGAAGGGGATGCTAGGTCTCATGATTGCCACTGGGGAAGCTCTCTGAAACAGAGATTGCCTCTACGAAGCCCCTGACATTTGTTCCTTCACCCAAGAGGTATTGAGCACCCACTATGTACAGTGTATTTCAAGTACTTGAGATTGCTAGCAAGAGTCTGATGGACGGGCTTCAGTGTAGCTTGTGAGGGTGTTCGAAGATAATATTGAATCATCAGAAAAAATCCAAGTCACAGTTCAAATACTGACTTCTAGGTTGGTGGTCTCAGAAAAGGGGTAAAGTTGAGAGATCCCAATTGAATCTGCAGCTTCTATTAAATTTGAACCCTAGAGACACCTTCCTGCAAATACCTTATTTTTTTTTTTGAGTGTAGAACAATTCATATCATGTACACCCTTCTACTGACCTGTCTCTTTGAACCCTGCAGGCACTTGACAACTAATGAATAAAATAATATTGTGCGCTCTTGGGGCTCTTGCAGACCCTTTTGTGTCTCTAAGAGCTCTCATTTTTCTCCGACATACGGGAGAGGATACAACATGGAGAGAGGCTGCTTAGAATAACTGAGATAGCATGGTCTAAACCCCAGGGGCACTAATGACATTGCATCCACAGAGCCAAGTTAGAATGTTCTATAATGATGTCATTAGACTCCTGAAAAAGCTAACTTATTGCTGACTAGAATTTCTCTATTACATTCTCTTTAAAAGAGGAATAAACTCCAGGGTGTGTGGCTCTGCATGGTATTGACATTGAATGTCTGTGCTTCCAGTCACTCTGATAAAGCCATTTGACCTTCCTGCATGCAGTTTTGTCAACTCAGCTGCCCCTTTTATGGAGACAAATGAATTTCCAGGATTATGCAGGTCAGGTCACCTGGGGTCAAAAACTGATTATTCAGTCATTCCATCACCTTTGTTCTACCTTGGCATCTTTGAACATTTATTCTTTAGGTCCTCACCTTTGATTTGGTGTCCCCAAATGTTTATTCCTGTGAAAGTACATCTGCAACTCAAATACAGAGATCCATAGCTGATGCCTAGAACACATTTAAAACCATTCCCAGGGTGGCAGATACCCCAAATGGACAGTCTAAACCATGTATTTGAAAGGCAGAATTGTAGTAGGGGAAAAGAATAAGGAGAAGAAACATAAAAAATTTGAGACCAGGACTTCCCTGGTGGTGCAGTGGTTAAGAATCCGTCTGCCAACGCAAGGGACACGGGTTCGAGCCCCGGTCCAGGAAGATCCCACATGCCACGGAGTGACGAAGCCCGTGCACCGCAACTACTGAGGCTGTGCTCTAGAGCCCACGAGCCACAACTACTGAAGCCCGCGAGCCACAACTACTGAGGCCCGCGTGCCTAGAGCCCGTGCTCTGCAACAAGAGAAGCCACCGCAATGAGAAGCCCGCGCACCGCAACGAAGAGTAGCACCCGCTCGCCGTAACTAGAGGAAGCCCGTGAGCAGCAACAAAGACCCAAAGCAGCCAAAAATAAATAAATAAAATAAATTTAAAAAATTAAAAAAAAAAAAATTTGAGACCAAGTTTCTCCTGTTTATTAGCCATGTGACCTAGGGTGAGTTATATCACCTCTGTATGTCTCAACTTCCTGACCTGGAAAGCGGGGTCGTTAATAGAACGTCCCTCTTCAGGTGGATCAAGTGAGATAAATATGTGAAACACCTAATAAGAAATCAAGAATGGTAGTAGCATTGATGAATGTGAGTGCAAGAGTGACTGCACCTGGGATTTTACCAGAGGAGCATCAGTTAACAGAAATGTCATCTTCCTAAACCTAGAATTTAGATTGTGTTTATGTACTAGCTGGTCACATTGTCAGCACTGAGGCTTTTATAAATGTCTGCCTATCAAAACACTGCAATCTTTATGTTTCTGGGTTCTGTTAAAGCTCTAGCCCCAGACAGCTCCAAATTTGCATCTCCCGCATTTGCATTCTCTATCTCTCTGGCTCACAAAACGAAGGCAAGAAAGTAAATCTTCAAGTTAGATACCCATTCTGTCAAACTGATGTGCCGTCCAATGAATGGTGGGGACAAAAGAAACACATCACCGTGGTAATATGTAAGCGCTCTGAAAATACCAAGCAAGCCCAATACCAATATGATATATGAGATTTTTTTAAAGTGGCGTTGTAGTCTAATGAGATTGGCATGATTAATTAATGGCCTGTGCTTCTTTTGAATTGGGAAGAGAAAGCATCATATTTCCTGTTGTTTGGTGTGACACGCAAAGACTTTTGCATACCTGCTGATATTTAAGTAAACCCGAGGATGTAGAATTTGACAGTCATTTGCTACACGAAGCTCACAAAAAGAGACAAAGGAACATAATGTTCAGACCACAGTGGTCCTATCTTTCCATTAACACTATTTGGCTTTCTAAAATCATGTATATCCACTGTACATCTTTGTACCACGTAGTTGATCTGCTCCTCGGAGGGCCAGGCCTGGACGTTCAACCAATTGCTGTTGCTTTGTCTGCGTCACCAGAACTGCCCACCTTTAATCAGGGGATCTCTGGAGTCATTTGAAGATGATTCACGTTTACAGAATCTTAGGAGGTTTTTTTTGACCACACAGTGTAAGGACTTCACGTGAGAGACTGTCTAGCTTCCCATATACAGTTGTTAAGGGGTTAAAGATCCCAGCTCTGCTACTGAGAATTCGGTGATTTTGTTTCAGAGACTGTATATTTCTATCAGTACAATGGGAAAATAATAGTTCCTGGCTCAAAGGGAGTAAGTGAGATCTAGCACATGTTCAATATTTGATAAACAGTAGAAGTTGTTAAGTCACAGAGTCACGTTCTCATATAGAGAATAGAAGACAAATATAGAGAGTAGAAGACAAATATCCAGATAATACTTTTACAGGAAACTTTTCTTCCCTCTGTTTCCTGATGATCCTAGTAGTTGCACACTTCTTAGGTCACCTGGGTAATACAGAAATGTCAGAGATCAGTCTGGTTTTCAAGGCCTTTGGAGTATTTACTGACCCCTGATGCTCGACAACAACCTGGAATAGGCAATGTGAAGTCTCAAGCACATTCAAGGAGCTAGTTTTGAAAAAAATCCTGTCACCCAAACCTTCTGTCATTACAACAACTCATGGTCAATTTTTCCAGAATATAGATGTTACAGATATCATCTATTCTATGAATCTTTGATTATAATTTTCTCATCTCTACTATCTTTAGTTCAAACTTCACCATTTTTCGTTTTAATCCAGATTTTTCTCTCTTGAACTTAAATATGTTTATGTCACCAACACCCTTCTTTACTCATTCTTCTCTACCCAGTCTAAATAATTACCCTATAAATCATCCCTCAAAAATAAAAAAAAAAATAGCAGGCATGGTTCCTGGTTTATTTTGGAATATGCAGCCTAGGTAAAAAAGGAAATAAGTATAAATATACTAATAAGTATAAGCATATCTGTACTTTATACTTATTTCTAATGCCTGGTACTCAAGATTACTTTGACAAATTAATAAGTGAACTTGAGAATATATACATATTCTCAATATATGTATATTCCATATACAAAGCAATATGGCAAGTATAAAACTGTTTTCTCACACATTGAATATATACATTCATGTCTGCCCAGGAGGAGAGTAATCATGGTTGAGGGGTGTCAGTCAGGGAAGGCTTCCTGGAAAAATGGCAAATGATTCAGTTTCGGAAGCTGAAAAGGGAACCTTGGGTTGACAAATTTTATGCAGTGACTGCTCTCTGCAGCTTTCTTCTGCATCCATATCCCATAAAGAATATGTTTTCAATGATCCACTGTATCCTTTTTTAAAACAATGCTTTGTGGAATTAAACATACATTTCCCTCCCTCCTGAAATGCCCTTGAGAAAGTTGAGATTATGCTAGGCTTTTATTGTGAATCTAATGCTTTTTGTCATCAAGAAAAAGTCAAACTAATTAAACTACGTGAGAACAGAGCACCTGAAAATGACTGCTTAGAGTCAGCTGATGTCTGTAGGTAATTCTCTCGACTAAATGTGTGCATGTTGTACAGTAAGGGCACTAGGCGGTCAGTGGCCTTTCGCTCTGTGCACTGTTCAGACTCTTCCACCAGCCTTTCACATGTGGAGGACAAAGGAATGTCATCAGATCCCTTATTCAGCTGCTAGAGCAACTCTCCTAGAGAACCCTCAACCTAGTTTAACACTATTCCAGTGTTTTCAGTTATCTCAAGAGAATAATATAACATGAAATGATTCCCTAAACAGTTTGTTCTTAACAATAAGTAAATTTTATTTTAAAATTACAGTTTTATAGAAACAAATGATTACATTCACTTTGACTATGTAATTGAGGATATCACTCAGAACATCACACAGATTTTTATGAAGTTTTGCAAGAAAACATTTCTCATGACTTAGTACTGGAATAGATAGATTAAAGAGCAAGTGGTTGTTTTTTTTTTTCATTTTGAAGAAATTATTGCTTGGCGACTAGTAGTATTTTTCTGTTTCCATTGGTTGGTAAGTAAATCAGGCCTAGACTTTTACTCCGCTCCACCAAAATCTGTAGATATTTATGGCATGTATTCTGTGTACTAATCTTATCTCTCTTTTCTTCATATTTTCCAACTCTTATTCACCATCGTTACTTTTTAAATTTTCCTTTTCAACGTAAAACTCTATAAGAAACTTAGAATTTTTTTTGGACCACATAGTTAACAGAATATGGTTTCAAATATAATAATAATTAAAGAAAATACTATAAACCTATTTATTGATGATATCAGAGATTTTAAGATAAATGTGAATAAACTATGATTGAAATGATGAACCTCTCTTCCCCGAAAGTTAACAGATCCAAGCTACTACATTGTTAATAATGTAGAAGAACTGGAAATTGTCTACATGTTCATCAGTAAGCAATTGTTAAATAAATTGATGTATTAATGCAATAAAATAATATATGACTTAAAATCGTGATGTAGAACGACATTTTAAAATATGGAATAGTATTTGTGGTAAATTATAAAATTTCAAATGGCAGGTTACAAAGTAGTCTGTCTAGGGCTGTTCTTGTTAGGTAAAAGAATAGATTTTAATGCACACACATTAAAGATTAGAAATATATGAAATAAAATTATGACTATCTCCAAACAATGACATTACAGCTGAGTTTTCTATTTCTCTCTCTCTCTCTCTCTTTTTTTTCTTTTGTATTTTCTAAGTTCTCTACAATGAACATGTGCTATTTCTAATCGGGGAAACGTATTTGTTTTAAAAAGCCAGATATGAACTATTTACTGTTATCACATCTTGCAGATAAGCCCTGTCTCTCAAAATAAGCCGTAAGAAAGGATTCCTATTTACTCAATGCAGGGCCTTTTTCACCTTGATGACAATGGTATAGTGTCTAGAGATTGGTAAAAATATCTAATAAGCAGATTCTACCTGCACAGTCATTCTCTTCTTTCCCCTGTGTTTCCAAAGCAGTCTGAGTTTCTGTTACAGCACTTGCCACCTTGAAGTTCACTTCTCTGTTCATTAGTCTTTGTTTCCATACCCAACTACCCATTAGTCTGCATCTCATTTGCAGAAAAAATGATTCATACTTTTAGGCCTTCCATAAATGTGTGTGGGGTGAGTGTGTGAGTGACTGAGTACAAGAAGCAGAGAAACCCTTGCTGCCAATCAGACCAGAATAACAGCAGACAAGACACCTCCTCTCACAGCCAGTTTTCTAGGCTCACTTTGTATAATTGCCTGAAATCTGAAATTCCTTTACCTATCTAGCTTCTGCCTAAATGTTGAATATTGTATTTTCCACTCAAAGAATGTCAATAAAGATTTTATTTTTTTCAATTACTGTTACAGGGAATGTTTCCCTTTAGGAAAACTAAAATTTAATAACTTTTCTTCGGCCAAGTTGACGATCTCTTTATTCTCGCCATGATGACTGTAGTCGATCAATAGTAAATTCGTAGCCAAGCTGAACATAAAGAAGTGATTAAAAGAAAACCAAAACACAAATGCACCCTCTTGAAAACCTGTTCACATTATGGAGCTCTAAGCATGAGTTATGAGGTAGCTGTGGCTGGCTGGGTTTTGATGAAGTACGTATAATTTCGTATCAGCCGCCACAGGACTATTTCCTATAGCCCTTCTGACTTCTCTATAACTTTAAAATAAGATTTACCCTATTATCGTCTACTTAGACAGGCTTCAAGATCTACCTAGGAAAAAATACTATTAATAATATGTTAAACTGTATTGCTATGCTTATTTTTCCACATTCATATGGTGGAATTCAAGCGATAAAAATAAAATAGGTAATTCATTAGATTTCAAAGCTCTGGTTGTTAAAAGCATTTTCTCAATTCAGGAATCCTGGCATGAATTTATGTTATCGGCAAGTACGATAGATGTATTTCTTTTGAAAATACATGCATCATTTTTATCCAGTTTAGATGAGGAATAATTAGACATTTAAAGTTAAGGGGTTATGTGATAATGATTAATTTCAATATATTATATGCATAATTCAACTTTAAACCACTTTCCTCTGTTGGTGCTGAATGCAAGTTTTTATTTCAGAAATGGTAATTTAACAGTGAAACCTTGGAAATTCATTTCTTAGGCTGTTTTCCTAAAATGTGTTATTAGACATTTATACTCTCTGACATTATAAGCAGTTTAGATTTTTTTCGTTTTTTAATATTTATTTATTTATTTTTGGCTGCGTTGGGTCGTCGTTGCTGCACGTGGGCTTTCCCTAGTTGCGGTGAGCGGGGGCTACTCTTCGTTGCCGTGCTCAGCCTTCTCATTGTGGTGGTTTCTCTTCCTGCGGAGCACAGGCTCTAGGCACGCGGGCTTCAGTAGTTGTGGCACTCAGGCTCAATAGCTGTGGCACACGGGCTTAGTCACTCCATGGCATGTGGGATCTTCCCAGACCAGGGATCGAACCTGTGTCCCCTGCATTGGCAGGCGGATTCTTAACCACTGTGCCACCAGGGAAGTCCCAGCAGTTTAGAGTTTTATTCAAGGTGCAGGGAGAATTTGATCACACTGATGAAGAATCTAAAGCGTGGTCTCTGTCTCGACATGTAGAAAAAGAAAAGCCAAACCTTTTTGCAGTGGTCATCTGGGATAGTCTGTGATCTATTCTGGAATGAAGAGCATTTATGGCTTATGTTTCGTTGTGGTAACAGCTCTTTTCTAAGTCAGTTCTTCTCATTGGCCAAGATATTCTTTATTTTTAAGGGAACACAGATTTTATAACCACCTGGTTAAATATCAGAAGTCTGTCTCTGCATTGCCTTTGTCTTTTCCTTGTCATTTTTCAAGACACAGGCTTTGGAGAAAGTATCCTCTAGGCAGTGGCGGACTTTCCTTCTCAGGGTTCCCTTAGGCTTTACAGCCTGATTATTTAATTAATCACTCCATTCCTTCAACCAATGTTGAACCCATTTTACACTGGGTACAGTACTTGGCTCTGGGGATGGTGAAGAAATGATCCCCGCCTTTATACCACTTACAGATTTATAAGAGAAAAGAAGCATGAAGAGGGGCTTGAAGAAAAACATATTCGTGGGGGACTCTAACAGGTTAAAAAGAAAACTCCCTGAGAAAGTGATAATAGGGCTAAATCTGAAGGATAAGTAGGAATTCAGCAAAAGAGTTGGGAGAGAGGTTTCCAGGCAAAGAGGAATTATAAAGATTTGGGGCAAATGAGGAAGTGTTGGTTTAAAGAACTGAAAGTCATGGGAAAGAGAGAGAAGAAAAATGAAGTGGGGGGACTTGAGAGGGTGAGATATTAGAAAGGCCTCGAAGTTCCAGTTAGGATGTTAAGGACAGAGATGTATCAGTATATTGAGCATATGTTTATGCAGTGACATGGGGAGAACACAGTTTAAAAAGCCCTAGGTGTGGAGAACAGGAGGACAGGCAGACGCTCGTTAAGACACTACAGGTGCTGTCACTACATGAAGATGGTGGCCCAGGCACGCAGGAGAGAGTGGAGATGCAAAGCCCAGAACAGATGCTGGGAATGCTTAGGACGTAGAAATGGCAGAACTTTGAGATCAAAGCATGTATCTAACATATGCCTTTGTCATTCTGAATTACAATGACTTATTTTGCTCTCTCTCCTGTAAAACTAGGAGTCATTTTTTTGTAAATCTAAAACCTAATTCACTGCCTGACACATTTTAGGTGCTTGGTGTACATTGAAGAATAAACTTCAATTGATTCTATGTTGTAAACTGTCTATGAATGGATTATACAGAGATTACACACACACACACACACACACTCTATTTCAGGACCCTACTGCTGCTGAAACACACGGCATCTTTTCAATGTGTTGACACGGATGTTTGTTAGCATAGTTTCCTGTACTAATGGTAAATAATAATAGCAGCTCTACTTATTTCTTTCGTAGTTATCGTATCTGTATTAATTGTATATATTTGTTTGGTTGAATACTTACTGGCTCTCTCTTCCAGTAGCTCTGTGATAGGCAGTACCATGTCTCTCTTCCTCACTGAGAGTCAGAGATAGGAAAGTCAAGAAAATAAACATAGCCTTCGCTGGCATTTTTGTATTAGTTTGTCTTCGTTTCTCTAAGGAAAGATGGTCCCTGTGATATCATCCGACTTCCTGGTTGTACAGATATCACTAACCTCTTAGAAGAATGAAATAGAATACTGTCCATTATGTTTATCTTTAAAAACTAAAGTGTGTTGTTGTATAAACATCTGGTTAACTCTAACGGAATCCCCAAAGCTGCCAATGATTGGGTTTACCTGAGGGATTAAACACAAGCCGCATTAGAAATAACATTGTCATTTTCTCCATGTTCCAAATGGAATGGTTTCCTGAGATAGGGCAAACCATATTTGTGAGACATGAAATTTATCTTCCCGTGAAAGGGGCACCTGATGTTATACTGAAACTCACAAAAGCATGTAAAGAGGTTTGGAAGGAAAGAAGACGTTCCAAAGTATGGAAATAATTGATAGAATCATAATGCTAATTTCAATAACAGTCCATCTATGAATGGTCTGCCAGCTTCACCCTCTACCACATTGTACTTTTATTTATGGTGATTCTAATGTAATTGGAAGTATTTTTAAATTAAAAATGCATGTAGTACTTGGATAAAGGAAATGCCTCTTGGGTGGCCTGGTGGCCATTGCGCTTCGCCTGCGGCATCTCGAGCTTTCGAAAGGATAAATCGCACACTCCGTGTGGATGTGCCAGTGAGACAAATCAGAGGGTCTACTCCTGCATCTGGCAGGGGGACCACCGTGCCAGCTCATCTTCAGCTGTCGTAATTCAGTGTCTTGACCAACACTCAGATTTATATTAACGAAAGCAAGCATGAAATACACACCCAGTCCTCACTGATAAGATCTTCTATACCCACTGGATTCTTCTGCAGGAGACAGATGGCCTCAGTCGTGGCTTCCTGTGCCAGTTGGTTGATGGTCTTTCCAAATGATCCCACCTTGATTCTCACGCAGGTCAGCATCCAAGTAGCTTTTGTCTAGGCATTGGCATAGAGCAGGAGTCTTTTGCGTTCAGGAAACTCCCAGTTCATTCCCTGTGTCTTCAGCATCAAAAATGCATCCTTCTGTACCGGCCTGATCAAGAATGAAGCCATGCATTGATATTTCATTCATGGTACAAATGAGTAAGTAAGTTGGGAGAGTGAGTCTGCAACAGATGAAGAAATCTCATGCCCTCAGACAGAGCTTGGGTTATATTTAAGGAAGGATTCCTCAATGCAAATGCTCTTGTCCACTGTTCTGTACATGCCAGGTGGAAAACAATGGAAGAATTTAGTTAAAATATTTTATTGTAAGAATAAAGCATGCTATATGCTATTTACTGTAAGGACAGTACATTATTTCCTACGATCACTAGAAGTCCTTTTCCCATTAATAAGATTAGTAGTAGTTGTTGTAAGTATCATAACAAGAATACCCATCTTTACCGAACACCTACTATACTGAATTACCTTCACATACATTGTCTCAGTTAATTCATGAAAGTTCTGTTAATAACTATGCAGGTTCTATTAATAGCAGCATATTATAGATGAGAATAATGGAGACATATGGATCTAAAGCCATCAGCCTAAGGATACATGGCTTGTAAGTGGAGAGGCCAAATTAGAACCCAAATAAGAGCCTATGGAATCTAAATCTTCAGCCCTCAACTGGTACTCAGTGCTGTCTTGGGGGTTACCATGCCAAGGTGACATTTTAGAAACAGACTCTTAGAACTTCATGTGAAATTGTTAAGTCATCGATAGTTAAAGCTTACTTCTCGTTACTGTCAAACTTTGCATCCTCAGGAACCAACCTGAGAAGAAAATTGTGCAATGATTTTTGTAGTACAAAATTATATTTTTGAAGCGACTCAAATGTATCATTTAATGGCAAAAAATAAGCCTATCTGTGAAGATTAAAACTTTCCTTTTTATTTGTGCATACCCCATATCCACTGCGCTGAAGTAAAAGCTGTCCTCCTGTTTTCATACCCCAAATACATGGAATTCTGGGTTTTTATATTCCATCTTGAATCAATCAAGCCATCGATCAATTCTCACTCCTTTTCCGCTGTCTCTTTAATTTACTTTTTCCTAGGGAATCCCTGAGATGATCTTTTAAATACTGTTGGGAGGAAATGCATCTTCAGTATCTCAGTGGTTGGTACTGTTGGTTCACTGCTGGATCAGTAATTCTTTTTCAGAGAATTTTCACTCCTACCTACACTTATGAGCTTCTACCTGGCTCCAGTGCTTACAAAAGTACTGTGAAAACATAAAAGCCTTTTTAAGTTAAAATATTCATAATGGTTTAATTCTAAACATCATCAAGAGACCTATGTAGTTGAGGCAATTCAGGATAGATAGGTAATACATGATGGTATATGATGGTCTGTGATAGCTTCTAACACAGGATGCATTTACCTTTCAAAAAATGGTGAAAGGATATAGAGGGGATGGAACACTAAGGCTGGATAGGAGTGTCCCTAAGGTTTTTCAGGAGTGTTATGATTGGCTACCAGCTTGTAGAATCAGAAAAGTATCCTTCTGTGGAATGAGGTAACCTGAGTTCAAATCCAGCATGGCCACCAATAGTAACGTTACCTTGAATAAGTCACTTACCATCTTTTAGCTTCAACTTCCTAATCTATAAAGTGGAAATAATAAATATATTTTTCTCACGGGACTTCCCTGGTGGTCCAGTGGTTAAGAGTCCGCACGTCCACTGCAGGGGGCACAGGTTCCGTCCCTGGTCAGGGAACTAAGATCCCACATGCCCTGCAGTGCAGCCAAAAATAAAAAAAGCATTTTTCTCATATGAATGATGCAAAGATCAAAGGAAACAATGTATTAAAGCACCTAGAACAGTGCCTGACACATAATAAGACTTGGGATTTATTGACCACTTAATATTAATTTGCCGAGATCTCTTATCTGTCCTGTGGCAAAGGATGTCTTTGTAAAGACACATTTTTTTTTATTGAAGTATAGTTGATTTTGAATATTACTTTCCTGTGTACAACATAGTAGTTCTATATTTTTACAGATTATATACCGTACAAATTTATATTAAATTATTGCCTATATTCCCTGTACTGTATATTAACATCCCTGTGACTTATTAATTTTGTAACTGGTAAGTTTGTACCTCTTAATCCCCTTCACCTTTTTTACCCCTTCCCCCACCCCTGTCCTGCCTGGTGACCACGAGTTTGTTCTATGTATCCATGAGTCTGTTTCTGTTTTGTTATATTGGTTTGTTTTTTAGAGTCCACATATAAGTGAAAGCACACAGTATTTGTCTTGCTCTGTCTGACTTATTTTGCTTAGTATGATACTCTCTAGGTCCATCCACGTTGTTGCAAATGGCAAGATTTCATTCTTTTGTGTGGCTGAGTAATATTCCACTGTGTGTATGCATCACATCTCCCTTATCCATTCATCTGCCAATGGACACTTAGATTTAGGTTGCTTCCGTATCTTGGCTATTGTAAATATGCTGCAATGAACATGGGGGATGCAGATACTTGACTTAATGTTTTCATTTACTTTGAATAAATACCCAGAAAGGAAATCACTGGATCATATGGTAATAGTCCTATTTTTAATTTTTTGAGGAACCTCCGTACTGTTTTCCGTAGCAGCTGTACCAATTTACATTCCCACTAACAGTGCACAGTGGTTCCCTTTTCTCCACATCATCACCAACACTCGTTAGTTCTTGTCTTTTTGATGGTGGCCATTCTGACAGGTGTGAGGTAAGATCTCCTTGTGGTTTTGATTTGCATTTCCCTGATGGTTAGTGATGACACACTGAGTACATGAGTGTGAAAAGGGTAGCCCAGCTCTTTTATAAATGCTTAAGCAATGCAGATTCATGCTTTAATGACCAAAAAGACAGTTTTATATAGAGCCTATGACTTTTCTTATCCTTAATGTTTTAGATTCAAGATGGCAAAGTCTGCTCTCTGGGGTGAATAATGATGCCTGTTCTTTAACTTAAGTGTTTAAAGGAACTATAGCACATTTGTTAAGATTTATTTCCTTGCAGTTATCAATTCCACAGCCCAAAGGTTGCTACTCTTGTACATGGAGGGCCTGTTTGCTCCAGGTAGCATCTGCATGGCAGTCACTTTGAGTGAGTGAGGGGGTTAAAAATGGAAACATGTTTACAGAGTAGAAAGGCGGGAAGGTCTTGGCATAAGTGAGGCCTGGTGAGTTTCTACAGTAACCTCATTCAGTATCACAAGGGCCAATCTCATGGAATGAGATGGCATTCAAAGATATGTTCTGGAATTTTCCTGATAGTCAAGCTAACTATTGAGGCTAAAAATAATAGGATAGATACATCACTGTAGCTTTGCTGGGATGCTGGAGCCAATAAAGGAGCTGATACCTTAGATAACGAAGAGTATGGAACGTCAAGAAATGAAGCTTATGACATCTTGGTGTATGAGCGATCCCTCAGCTTAAAAGCTCCACTTCTCATTTGCTAAGTCCCTGTTGAAATGCAGGGGCAAAGAGACAGAGTCACAGACCAGTAGAGTCCCATCTCATCACCAGATTCCTACCTGTTGAAAAATCTGTTGTCACGTTTCTTAAAACACACTGAAAGACGTGTAGTTAACAAAAAACATATCAAGGACATGAAGTTACATCTCGCTCAGCATTTTGCTGTTAAATTTTAGTGATACATTCTCGTAACCTCAGAGAAAATTGACTCAGGTGTACTGTAGGGTGCCAGGAAACAAAGTTTGATTTCTTAAGTCAATTATTTACATCAAAATGGCACCCATGTGACATTTGGCTTATTTACAGATTTAGAGCATATACGAATATATGTCTATATGTTTATTTGATATAATTGTCAGTATATTTTTTAGGATTATGCATATACAAAAATGTTACAGAGATGAACATTTTCTGAAGAAAAATAATTGGCTCAATTGTCATCATAAATTAAGGGAGGGTGAAATGGAAGCATTGGGCAAGGGAGTACATTTATTCCCCAACTTCACTATCAGGGAAAAACTCCGTGTATGTAACGTTTTCACTTTGTTCCCATCATCACATTGATTGATAACGTGATTTTGTTCACTTACCATTTAGGTTGAGAGTTCACAGATGTTTTAGTTAAGGTATTTTAAAGTAAATTCTAAATGATCAAGGTACCTTGAGTTTAAGACCTGGAAAAAATTAAGCCACTTTATCCAGCCAATTATATACTCTGTATAGTAGCAGAATTTGGTATGGCAAAAACATGCAAGAATTTTCCTTCTACCTCTCCCATTCTCTCCCTTCCCTTCTTTTTTCTCAAATGGTACATTTTTGTATGTGTGAGAAAACATCAGAATAAACAAAGAAGCCAGCAAAAAAAAAAAAAAAAAAACAACCTGAAAATCATCTACCGTCTTAGCATTTAGCAAGAATCACTATCAACATTGTGTGAAATATGTGTGTAGGCCTTTCTTTATATGTAATAAAAAATTAAAACAAAAATGGTAGTATTTATATAGCACTGACTCTGTGCAGGTGCTTTTTAAAATGGTTTACATTTAATCCGCCAAAGAGTCCCATGAACCAAGCACACTATTATCATCATCCCTGATACATGGAGAAACTGGGGTAGAAACAGGTCCAGTGACATCAGTAAGGTTATAAAGGCAGTGAGTGAGGTGAGCGTGAGTGGCAGAGCTAGGCTTTGCTCTCAGCCAGCCTAGCTCAGGATGACCTTTCCCTAACCACTCTGTTATATTGCCTCTCACTGTATGTATTTTAAAACAAAAATGGCATCATATTTCACTTCTTGCTTTGTGATTTTTTCACTTAACGCATTGTAAACTTTCCCCCATGTTATCGTGTATTCTTCGATGGCACCATTTTTCCTGATTCTCCCCATGAATCCTTCCAACAGGGCAGGCAATAATGTCTTTAAATGATCCCCTCTTGTGGATCATGGAGACCATGTCACATGGCAGAAGGTTGTTTAACTGAGAAATTTCTGTCTTTGTCCTTGAAACACTAGCGTTCCAACTAACCCATGTACCAACTTTGTTTGAAAAACAAAACAGATTGCATGTTGCAAGACAGAGCTGCTGGCAAAATACTCCATCGTGTCAGATTTATACAAACCCATCTCCTGTGTATTGCACCATGTCCTAGAAAACTGAAAGCCATGAAAACAAGTGCTCAGAATTTAAGGAGCTCAATGACAGCTGATAAAATATTGCATTTTCTGTAGCAGTTTTTCCATAAAGCTTCCACCTTAAAGAAATGGATTTGATGGGACTAGGTGGTAATTTTTTAACACAATCAGTGACAAAATAAACACCATCTGTTAGTATTGATTTATTCTACAGCATTCTCATGCTGGGTGATTTTATTTTACTCTTTTCAGAAATGGTTAATGACACATCTGGTAGTCAGTGAAGGTACACTTTGGGTAATTAACTGTGGTCATAAGTTTACACAAAATGCTAACAGAACATTTTTTTTTTCCTTTCTATTATAACCAATGGGACATGTCTGAGTCCCCAGTTACTTACTCATTTTAAACCTTGTGCAGAATTATCCGTTTGGCTGTAGTTGAACTTTTGGAACAATGTTGTGTTATTTTGGCTTCTCGGAGAAGCAGATAACCAAGACGGGAATAGATATGCTAGAGATTTGGGGGAAACACCTGATGATTAAAACGGAGGTACAAGGGAAGGTGGGGAGAGGCTTCAGCTGGCAATGTGAGTCTGACACCAGTGACAGGAAAGTGGGAGGGAAGGAGGATGGGGTAAGAGAGCCCCAGACTATAGCTAGTTCTAAAAAATGTCAGCCTGGCCAGTGGAGAATCCAGGAACCAAATTTGTCTATCAGAGCTTTCCTACATTCCACAGAAATGAGACTGAATTATTGTATCCACTGTGCTTGGTCATTGGCTGAGAGCATCCCATGGGAAGCCTGACCTCGGCCCAGATACAGTGGTGGGTCCAAAGGGGACAGTGACTGTGGTTGTACATCAAATGTGTTTCCACAACAGGAGATCTGAGGGGTGCACTTGCATGGTCACCACAAATATCTACCCAGACAGTGACTGAGAGAGATGAGGTGACCACTACGTTCATTTATCTCTATGTCTTTTTTTAAAAGAAAGTATACTATTTTAAATGATCTCTCCTCTCCCAGTTTCTCCATTGATCTCCAGCAAGAAGGTTAGCATAATTGGAGATGTGGGTCCTGTTTTGATTAAATTCTATCGGCTGAGGAGAAGAAAAGAGCGCTTCACACAGTTCTTACCTCTTCATCTGCTCTTAAAAAAAACTCTGAGGGGTTCTAATGCTGCTGCTGATTTTGCTTTTGGTGGAAAGTGCTCCTTAGGTTTGCCATAATTCCTGGCCGTGAACCCAGGAACCCCTCCTCCTATTTGAACTGAAAAATCATCTAGGGATGGGAGAGGTGAAATTTAGGAAAGAACACATGCTTTCCAGCCATTCAAAACCCAAAACGTATTTTGAGAGCCAGAAGGCAAAAAAATGAACGCTGCATTATACAATCACTGTCTTTATATTATCTTCTCCCTTCATCCTGACAACCTTCTGAGCTAAGTAGGGTTTGTGTTGTTGCGTTTGTTTCTTTGTTTTTAACAAAAGAGGGAAACGAAGTACAGGAAGATCTGGTGACCTTTCATTGGCACATAACTAAGAAACATAGATCGGGGTTTCAACCTGTTCTCTCTCTGTTTTTGCTGCATTCACATACAGAATAGATTTGCCAGAATTTCTCAGTTCTACCAGTTACTTTACTTGTGTGGGAAGCACTTCTAATATTTGTACAGATATCTCTCTGTACATCCCGAAAAGGGCACTGAACGGAGAGACCTGCATTCTATTACCGTTTCTGCTACGAAATAGTTGTGTGGCTGTGAATTAGTTAAGTTCTTTGGGCCTTAGTTTTTCCCTCAGTAAAGAAAGGAGATTAGGTTATAGATAGTATTTACCAAACCTCAGCCATTTTCCATCACCATGATTTGTGTCACATCTGTAAGACCACCTATCATTTCTTTGCTTGATATAAATGAACTTATTTACAAAACAGAAACAGACTCACAGACATAGGAAACAAACTAAAGGTTACCAAAGGGGAAAGGAGGGGGAGGGGTAAATTAGGAGTTTAGGATGAACAGATACACACTACTATATATAAAATAAATAACCAAAAAGGACTGACTGTATAGCACAGGGAACTATATTCAACATCTTGTAATAACCTATAATGGAAAAGAATCTGAAAAAAGTATATATATATATATATATATATGTATATAAAACTGAATCACTTTGCTGTATACCTGAAACTAACACAATATTGTAAATCAACTATACTTCAATTAAAAACAATTTCCCCCTTTTAATGAAAATGTATTTGAAGTGAACACATTACATCATTGTTTAGACTGGAACACCAGTATAGATAACAAGTAGAATTTTATATGTTTATGACTTTTAATTGAATATATTTAATTTATATATATCATATATACATATAACTATATGTGGCATATACATGTACGTGCCATATATATTTCTATGTATATAATGTAAGGGATATGCAAGGAATGCAACCTGTTTAGGAAATGCTAGTAACCAACTGAGACTTCCTCCTTAATTGATGTAATCAGAAAGTTTGATGGAAATTTGAAAACAGAGTATTTCTAATGAGAATGTTCTAGAGATCCAATGTAATTTGACACATTACCCCACCTAATATCATTTTGTGGATGGCCAGTGTCCTACACCTTGGGATACACTGGAAAAATGATTTGTAGTAGCCATACAATCGCATGCACCTGTGGTTTCCATTCTCCACCTTCACCTACCTTTGGCCTCATTTCTCATCTTTTCAATTGCAAAATTTGTAAGAACTAATCCTCTGACTGCAGAAATATTGTCTCTGCATCTTGGCTCACAAGTGGGAAAAAAAATAAGACCTGGGACAGAAAAGAACAATTCCTCCTTGTTCTTCTGGGAAGGTTCAAGAGAAGGAAGTAGACAGAGAGAGATAGGCAAGTTAAGGCCTGATGCAAGCCACGGTGTGTCTTCCACCAGCCAGTATTTTCCCAGCAAAGGTCAGGTTAAAGTGAATAGTGTGTGATGAGGATGGAGCTGAGTACATTGACCAAGGGTTTTCTGTTCTATCAAATATCTCCAATCCTATTGTGCTGCCCCAACTCCCAGTCACCTCCACCAAAACTTAATTCTTTACCCCATTTTATCTTATGATATTTTAGAAGGAGCCTGGACATTGCAATCAAAGAGAGCTGGGTTCAAATCCAGAATCTCTGCCACATCAGGATGGAGAGGCAGTCAGTGGCTCTTGGTGGGTGGAAGAATGGGGCGTTCTCCGGGGGATCTCTCAGGAGATGATAGAGGAGGAGCTTCACAGGCAGAGGAAAGGCAGGCAGAGAGCATCCCAGTCCCGGTATCCAATCTGAATCACTGTCCTTTCCACAGATATGCACTGTGCAATGAGCTATCTGTCCTAACTTCTGAACTGCAGTGGATCTGAAATCTGAAACTGTGTGGTTCGTGTCTCAGCTATTTTTCTAGCACCATTTGGGAGAGGAGGATACCTCGTTCTTCACCCTCTGCCTTCCAACCTAACCATCTGCCTTCCCGATTCATTGTTGGGAGCCCTATCTTCCTTCCTGTTTCACCACTCTCTAATGCCGCTACCTGAAATTCCCTCATTTATGCATAATGTCTACTTGCCTACTGCTGTTCTCCCCTCACTAGAGTGTAAGACAGACTTTGTCTATCCTGTTCACAGCTTGTTCTCAGAGTCTAGAACAGTGCTTGGCACAGAGTGTTAGGTCAATTAGTATTTACTGTAAAGTCGAATGAACTGGCCCTAGGCATTGACCCCATTCGCTCTAACTTACCGAATTAGCTCCTAATTCTTGATGTGCACTACCATCACCTGGGGCTTTGCTGGAAACACACTTTCCAGATCATCACCCCTGGATAGTCTGATTCAGTTTGTCTTGGGTGAAGCTTAGGAATCTGTACTTTTATTAGCATCACAGGTGATGAGACACAGCCAGTGCCTGGACAGCTAGGTGGGAATTACTCCCTTGTGGAGTATTACTGAAGAAATAACTTCATTGTCGGCACATGAAGACACAGTCTCCTGTATTGAAAGCAATTAATTAAGTATGCATTTATGATTTTTAAAATGTATACCTCAGAGGCTTATCCAGTTTGTGTATGTGCTCTGGCAGACCCAATTGTATTTATTCATACATACCCTGTTTGCATTACGGTACGGAGACCAGCTGTCCAGTCAGGTGCCTCTTCCCCAAGAAAAAGATGGTTTACGTTAACAAATAAATTGGTGAACTGCTGAGAAGTTGCCCAAATGGCCTTCAGGCTTTCTTCTAGAATGACATTCGATACACTGTAGCATTGTGGTAGATGGACCACAGTGTTGCAGACTCACTTGTGCTGAGGAACGAGGCCATTTCGAGTTCTTCCATTGGTCCCCTCAAGGGCTGCCTGGTTGGTTTGCCTGTAGCCAGTTGGCAGGATGGAGTAGAAATTGAGAGCCCAAGCTTTAGAGTCAGACAGCTCCGGGTCTGAATCACAGAATGGCCACTGATTAAACTGTGATATGGGGCATTTTACATAGCCTTTGTGAGCCTCCGATCTTTCATCTGTAATTAGGGATAATATTGGCCAACTCATGGGTCTGTGATGAGCTATAAGTACAGTGCCCTGGGCATTTTGTATATATGGTGCTTAATAAATGCAAATATCATAACCTCTGGGAAGATTAACTCAGACATTCCATTGCCAGAAATCACCCTACCAAGTCTCCAAAGTCTTAAGAAACCTTGTCCTCAGTGATCAAGAGAGGGACCAGCCAAAAAGTGCTTAGTTGGATGTGGGAAAAGTGCTAATAATGAAACTCTGTTAAAAAAAATGCCTCCTCCAGATTTCATTTGACACTTGCTATATGAAGTTAGGATTTTAATAAAAATTTTTTAAATAGTTACATAATTTTCCTAAAAGATGGATTGGGTTCCCAGAAAAAAAGTTGGGCTTGATTCAATTTGGGCTTGATTCAGATGACTCAAAAATTAATTTCCTAAGGAACAATCTCAATGGGTAAACTGAGCAGTTGTTACTGGAAGACCAGGTAACTGTCGTATGCCAGCACAGCACCTGATGCCACTCTCCCTCACTGTCATCGACCTTTTAAGAAATTTCTAGGCAAAAAAAAAAAAAAAAAAGTTTGTTAATGTGAGTTATTAAGCATGAGTTGGAGTGAAGGGACCTGGGGTTTATGGTAGAAGAGATATAGCTCGATATTTGTAAGCAAAACCAATATACAGATAAACTTTAATGCTAAGAGTGATTTATACGTTGATCTCAAAGTATACTGACTAGCATGTCCACAATGCTGCGGTGGCGCCATCATCACCGTATAGTTATGTATGGGAACATCCCTTACTGGGGGGTTCCGGTTCCCCAAATATTTAGCTTAAGGTTGAACCTCAAGGAATCCAGAACAATCAAACCTTTTCACTTTTAAAAGTAACTTAAATCATGGAAGCAGAACAGACTAATTTGTTGAATGAACTTTTTTTTTTTTTTTTTTGCGGTACGCGGGCCTCTCACCGCTCTGGCCCCTCCTGTTGCGGAGCACAGGCTCCGGACGCGCAGGCCCATCGGCCATGGCTCACGGGCCCAGCAGCTCCGCGGCATGTGGGATCTTACCGGGTCGGGGCACGAATCCGTGTCCCCTGCATCGGCAGGCGGACCCTCAACCACTGCGCCACCAGGGAAGCCCCTGAATGAACTTTTTACAATTCCATTTATTTAAGATTTTTAGACAGGCACCATAAACCTCAAGTTGAGATTTTAGTATTCTCAGAGGTCTGCCAAAAACATCAGCCTTCTAAATCGACATCTCTCCCGAGTTCCCCCTGTTCGCCCTACCTCCTCTGCGCTTGCCCAGTTCAATTTCTCATCCCAGTTGAGCCCATTTTACAATCTTGTGAGCCTCGGGGCACATGGTAGACAATTGGAGAGTGATGGCTCTCAGCTGTGCCTGCATGCTGGCATCACCTGGGCAGCCCCACGAAACTCTGATGCTGGTTAATTGGTTGAGGGTGTGGCCTAGGAATGCAGCTTTTAAACCCACCCTCCCACCACGTGATTCTCACTTACAACCAGGTACGGAACCACAGAGAGAGGAGCGTCCTTCTCCCCAGGACTAGACTCAGGTATGTTTTTCATGACTAACTTTGACAAATTAGTGGCAAGTTGTTCCCCTGACTGCTTTTACGTAACAACGCAGTCTGATTTTCATGGGAGATGATTTTGTGATGAACCTGTTCTCCGTTTCACCGCTTTGCTTTGCTTCTTTAGTATGTGGTGCCTTAAATGAACTTAGTGGTCGGAGTCTTAGTGGTCGGAGTCTTGTTGGTGCCGATGGTGCTTGCTAATCAGTTCTTTCCTTCCCCACACTTTTGAGAATTGGGTCCCTTCTCAATCTCTGGGTGTATGTGAATAGCTCTCACTAGCTGTGGTAAGTGAGTTAAGTGAAACTAAGTATAGAAGCTCACTGAAACTGGACTATGTAATTACATTGTTCATCGGAATGGATTTTAATATTTACATGGAGAAAAAAACCCATCATCACATGTAGATAAATAACCCATTTTTTCACAGAGCGGGAGCAAACAGCCACCAAACTTTGTTGATTTTCCTAGGCAGGCTACATCTAAGAGCCAGAAATTTGGATATATTACTTTTTACTATATATATTTCTGTACAATATTTATCTACTCTTGCTTTTGATATTGTCATTTCCCAAAGGGCTGCACACTTTTCTCAAGCTTTATGACTTTTTGTGGGACTCAAAACCCCAGTCTTAAGCTACACTCATTCACAGGGCAGAATTTTCCAGTGTGGGAGCTACATATACCACAGGTGGTAACAAGATGATTTTAGGTACAGCGCCTGATGTGGCATTAAATAACTTTGGATCACATAGGAGAGGAGACAAACCTTTTCTTTAAAAAGCCAGATAGTAAACATCTTAGACTTTGCAGGCCATACGGTTTCTGTGGCTACAGCTCAGCTCAGCCATTATTAGCAAAACAGCTGTAGACAATTCATAAGTGATAGGCGTGGCTCTAAATAAACCTTTTTTTATGGATGCTGAGATTTCAGTTTCATATAATTTTTACATGCCATAAAATAGCACTCTTTTGATTTTCTTCCACCATTTAAAAATGTAAAAATCATTCTTAGCTTTCTGTCTGTACAAAAATAATCACCGGGCAAGTTTGCCAAGTCCTGCCATAAGGGAAGCCTCTGTTTGATGATTGACTTTAACATTTCTCTAAAGCCTTTGAATTTCACTGTTTAACAGAGTTAGAAGTTGAATGTTTTATCTCTTTGTCAGACAAGACTGTTTAGCTAGAACTGAACCGCGCTGTGTTGAATCCCTTAAATTTTATTTTTAAAATTACCTTATATTTGTGTCTCGTTAAGTGTTTTTTTTCCATTTAGAACAGTGACTTTTAAAATGACTTACAGAAACATACTAAGTAGAGAAGAGTCCAGGTGATACATGATTGGCAATGATCATGAGACATATATGGAAGGGTTAATATTTGGGAGAATGCTATCCAGGTTTGAGTATCTGTCACTATTTTCTTCAAAGGAATACCTGTGTTTCCGAAAAGAACAAACAAAAACCTTACTGTGTTTCACCACAGCTCGTGATATTTTTTAAAAAGCCCCTGATTAAACACACAAATCCCCCAGCCACCTCTTCATATCAGAGCCAGCTGAGGTATGACAACCAAAGTAAAATAAGGTTAAAACTTGAGATGACTCTTGAAATACACAGAGCGGGAGTAGTGGAATTACCTCTCCGGAATCATCTATGGAAGAGTCCGACATAATCTCATGTAGTTTCTTACCACACGTTTTATCTTAACGCTTAGCCAGCTGATTCATGTTTAATCCAAAATGGTGACTCTCCCTTTCCTTTGTATGAAAGTACAATTGGGATTGTAGAATAGGGATTGGGGGGTATTCTCTTGAAAGAAAGCCGACTAAATTTTCTAAGCAAAACTAACCAATGACTGTGACTACAAATGTTTCCATTAACGCAGAGGCCGTGCTTATACCTGGGACCCCATTCTCTCAGTACATCAGCTGCAACAGGCACTAAGTTCTCTCCTAGCTTCTCCTCCTGCCACGTCTCTGAGCTCTTCTCTCATGTTCCACCTCCTTGCCTTTCCTTCTCACTCAGCAGCCAGTAAGATCTTCAGTAAATCAGCCCAGGGCCATCCTGCTTAAAAACCTCAGGGGGCTCATCACTGCCCTGGGGACACCCACCATCCAAACTCTTTAAGGCAGCCAGCCAACCAGGCCCTGCACCATTCCATCCCTGCCATTCTGGGGCCTCAGCTTGGGCTCTTTCCTTAGTCCAGCCCCTGACCTTCCTTCAGTGCCTCACCCTTGCCCGGTTCTGTCCTGTGTTGGAGTCTAAGGCAGAGATGCTGTTCCCTCCATCTCAGAGTTTCTCATCCTTGGCACGATTGACATTTGGGTCAGGTAGTTCTTGGTAGTGGGAGGCTGACCTATGCACTGCAGGATATTGAGTAGCATTCTGGGCTCTCCCACTTCGATGCCAGGAGTGTCACCTCCCCACAGCTAAAGCCAACAAGAATGCCTCTGGCTGGTGCCAAATGTCCCACCACTTGAGAAGCACTGCTCTACCAGGACAGTGTCCCTTATTTCTCTTGTTCACCTTTTAGAGCTCAGCCTGCAGTTTACTTCTACAGCCTCCTTGACCCTCACTTATAAAAATGGTTCCTCTGATTTGAACCTTTCATTCCCTGCTTCACTTTTCCTTAGGAGTACTTGTCAGTTGTAATCATGGATCTGTGATGTGTTTATTAGTTTAATGTCTGTTTGTTCCCTAGACTGTAAGCTTCTTGAAGGCATGCTAATTTGTTCACTGACTTATTCCCAGCATTTATCACAGGGCCTGGCACATTGCAGTATATCAAGAAACAAATTTCCAATGAACAAAGTCAAAGTTTCCCTCCATGACCCTAGTTGCCTACAGCTGTGCTCACATAAACACCATCCCCAGCTGCTATGATTCAGGTTTCTTAACACAGACAAATAAATTTTCAGGAGCTCTAAATATAATAACCCAACAAATTATCCCTCTAAATGATTAAATTACTCTCATATTTCGGGTACAAACAAGTACCTTTATTGTTGACAAGAAAATACACCTAACTCCAAATGTTACCATGGAGGGAAATTTCTCCTCCTCCCTTTCTCTCATTGTATGAGCTAATCTGTGTCCAGGTCTGATTAACCTGAAGAGGCAGCCTCTCCATGCAGTAATGTGAGCTGCATTAAAAGCCCTTCTCCTCCGTAATATTTCTTTTACCACTACCCTCCCAGATTTTGTGGGGGTTTGCTATTGTTGTTTTTGGTTTTGTTCTGTTTTGACCTTTGGAGTTACCTCTCAGTTCAAAGTACTGCATTTCTTTCTAGAAGATAATGGCTTCTGGTCGCTTCCTCTTTTTTGTGTCTCTCACAAGCCCAGCTCACCATACACTGTGCTTTACCGTCCTGAGTGACTTGCCATTTTCCAACCAGACCATCATATCTGTCTCTCCATCAGGCTTTGGCCACACTGTTCCTTGTGTTAGAACATTCTCACCCAGTACCTTCTCCGAGAAACAGTCCCTTAATTCCCAAGATTGATCTGACATCTTTCCTGCCCACTTACCTGGCCCCTAATCTTCTCCGTGCCATTGCACTTAATACACTTCACTCCAGCTGCGTGTTCATTGCCTGCCTGACCCCTAACTTTGCTTGGAAATGCCTAGTGAGAGGAACAGGAAAAGGCTCCTATAAATATTTTCTGTAGGAATTAACGAAGTACCTTTTAAAATGTAAGCCCCCTGAAACTGAAAATCAATTCGATTGTTAGCTAGTTATAAAAGCCCATGTTTGGTTAGGGGTAGTGAAAAGAAATATATATGGCTATTACCAAAGACTGTCCTAAGTACTTACGAAGGTCTTTCAAAACAGAGATGGCACATATGTCAAGTCCTTCCAGTCAAAACTTAGGAGGCTTGAGAGGGTCAGCACTCTGGGATAGTGTGCTGAGCAGGGTCCCGAGGCCTCGTTCAAGCTTGATAAAAAGAAGAATGGGATCCATCAGCAAAGCGTTATGAACATCAGGCGGGGACGTGTAGCATCCAAACTCTAAAGAGGTAACTAAAAAAGTAAAAGAAAAATCCTAACAAAAATTCTGCCTCTTTTACCTAGTGTTAAAATCAGAGGACCAGTACTCGAAGAGACTTCCTTAGACATCCCTGAATCTAATCACCTTCTTTTATAGATGAAGCAGCTAAGGTCTGCAGAGTCCGTATGATGAGCAAGCCCCACAATAGCAAAGACAGCTAGAACAATGCCCCGCTGATTATCTAAGAATTCTCACCCATGCTCAGTTCAAGGGGCAGCATTCCCCTGACATGGCTTGCAGTTGAAGAGGCTTCTGAATCTAACATTCCTCTCCTGGTGGCTGAGAGATGCAGACCAGCAGCTAGTAACAATGCAGCAATGATTTGTTTACTATCAACTGGAGCCAGGCTTTTGCTAAACACTTTGCTATGCCGTATCTTCTTCATCCACCCCAACAATGTGATAGAAATTGTCATCATCCCCAGTATGCACGTGAGAAGACTGAGGCTTGAATGATGAACTAACTTGGGAAAAATCACACAGCTAAAAATGGAGAGAGCTGGACTTTGCACTCAGTCTGATTCCAAACTCACTTTGTCCTTTGAGGACAGCTTGAGTTCTTCTGACCTCTTCACAGACATAGTATAGAGACAATGAAATTTGCAAAGACACTTGCTCTGAAAAGATACAAAGAGTACTTAGGAAATCTACAAAATCCTGTTGCTCCTTGATAGGAAAATCAGATGAAATGTGGACTACAGTGTTTTCTTAAGTCTTCTAAAAATTGCAATGTGAAACTAGAAGCTATAGATGATCTGCGTTAAGATAGAAGTCATAAAGAGAGCGAGCCTTCCCTGGGGACTCACTGCATGCTAGGCGCTGGGCTAAGTGTTTTATAAACAGAATGACTTGAATTCCCACAAACCTTGAGCAAACTGGCACGTTCAGGTTGTGTACTGCACAACTCCAAAGGGTGCCATTCATACACACGATGACACACACAGTGGCTTTGGGTCTAGGGCAGCACAGTGGCCCTGCCTCTGAGGTGGTTAATATTATCCCACTTGTTGTTGAGAAGGCAGAGTTTCCGTGGTTGGTTCAGGCTTCATGGAACTTCCCTGAGCTGAGCTTGTAACCAGGAGCATCCTTCAGAGCCCTTGTTCCTCACTGCTCTTGCTACACTGGTATGCCTATAAGCATCCTCTCAGAAGGCAGAGAAGCAGGCTGATTAAATCAGCATGGCCAAGCTTGCCTGAGTTATATGAAATCGGTCTTCATAGGAAGCACAAAGCCAGCTGTTAATGACTCGATACTATTAGCAGTAGATTGTGGATATCACGATTCAGCCCACGCTTTCAAAGCAAAATAAACAGATTCCATTTGAATATGTATTGGTTCTATATTCAGTACCATTACGCTGCTTTTTAGCATAGCATGCACTGGAAAAATAAAATCGCTGTTTAGAAATAATACTTGGTTCAGCATCAGTACCCACAGTCTCCACCTTAAAGAAAAAACAACTAGTAAGTTTTTGGGGAAAACAATACATGAACTAATTTCAATTCAAAAGAACAGCAGGGATTATTCAGGTAAAAATATTTATGCCCCTGTGATGGAATTGCCACATTGAATCAGCATGACCAGTAGCACTTTCTAAACAACAGCTGCTAGAGAAATGTACACAATAAATGTGGCGGTTCTGTGGAAAATGGAATTTTTGTATACTAGCTATTAGATTTTTTTTCCCCCAATCGTTATGTTGCCCCCGCTCCCGCAAGATGTGGAGTTTTTGCATAAGTTGCAAATTCATGGTTAAATGAGGCACTTTTTTGACTTGGCAAAAGCTGTGTAAACATGCAGTTATGAATAGTCTGAACTGGTTTGAAAGGTGTAGCCTTAAACACCAGTGTTATCATGATGATGGTGTTTTTTAAAATACTAGTTTCAAATGACTCTGCCTGAAATTAGCATAAGGTAGCAACTACTTGTTCTCACTCTGTGTAGCTTCTGAACTCTCAGTAAGATGGAAAAATAACATGGACCCCTGAAATATAATGTCTGAGACCACTGGCTTTAGAATCAGGCTGGCTTTGCTTTGCTCCTCACTAACTGCGCGTGAGATCTCGGGCAAGTCACTTAAGCTCTGGTCTTGTGTCCTCCTTCAGAGGACAGTCCACCTTACTGACTGTTACGTGGGTTCACTGAATCAATACGTGTATAAAGTGTTCAACAAAGTGCCTGATTCCTAGTTAGAGGGACTCATTTTTTATAGCTTTTATAATTACTGTATTGTGGTATTCTCTGCTCTGCACTGAGAAGGGATCTGCCTGTATTGCTGTATAAATATTTTCTTATTTTAATGATAGCTGCTAACTTTTCATTTGACCTTTCCTTACTATTATATGTATGTTGTAATAAACTTGAACGACACTCAAAGTAAATAGATTTCTTTCAATGTTATTATCTACCAGTTCCTTTTAGAGAATATTTGCTTTGGCAAGTAGAGGTATTTCCTGCTCTAATCAAACCACCAGGCTTATTCGATTTAAAGACATTTTCACAACATTTTGAACATTGCAGCAGTTACAGAAAACTATAAAGTATGTTCTCTGCCTTTGAAGAGATCTGGGGGAGGATTATTGACATCTTTTATGCAGAGCAAGAATCATCCTGAAATACAAAAGGAAGGTTTAAAGTAGCTGTGATAACTGAAATGACATACTGATTTAACTCTTTAATGAGCGAGCCCTGTGAACTCTGCCCACCCATTCATTCAACTACACAATGAAATAAATGACATCTGAACTTTCACAACTGGATGACCAAATCTCATAAACAACGTAAGAAAGGATAGAAGCACTTGGGTTTCAGTATCATGTCTTTCTTTGAGAAAGTTCTGTCTCCCAAGTCCTTCCAAGTCATCTCTTGAGTGTCTGAGTCCACATCCCGCTCCCCATCATACTTGTTTATACACGGATGTTCTGGTTTGGGTTTTGCTTCCCTCCACGCCGCCATGTCCCTCACCGAATTTCACTTTGCTTTAATGAAGAAAGGGCTGGTTTTGCCACAGTGTGAAACCTTTCAGTGGTAAATGTTTTCCCAAGAACTGCTGCTTTTATTTTCTTCAGAATTCTTTATTTGTGCCCCCTCTCTCCCTCTCTCCTTCTCTGTCTGTCTTGTTCTCGCTTTCTCTCTCGCACACATGTGCAAGGACAGGCAGACACACCAACATTCACATACCTCTTAGCCTTCCTTTTCATAGCATCATCCCACGCCCCACAGTTGCCTTGGCTACAATGAGTCCAGAGACTTCAAATCCAAAGCCATGTATAATATATGCTAGGGGACCCCTGCAGTGAGTGGTATACAGCATGAAAAAGGACACACTAAATCTTGACTTAAGCAGCAAGTGAATTGGGTGTGATTCTTATTTGTTCAACGAAGAGGCATCAACATAGGATTACTTTATATCATTTAGGAAAAAACAGGGTGGTTGTTTTTTTTCCCAGAAAAGTATAGTAGAAACCAGTGAGTACACTGAAGTAGCCCTAATCCTCAAGTTTATAGTATCATTGATGTATTCATTTTAGGAAAGTTGTATCAACAACTTAGGTCTTTGGGTGTGATGTAGCAAATACCTTTCTCCTAGGCTAATAGGGGAGAGTAACAGGAGGTGAGGATTTGTTCCTCTCCATCAAAAGTCTGTGTTTCGCTATTGCTGTTGTTCATTCCCTCTCTTCAGCCCCTTCTCTTTGACAAAAAGAGCAAATGAAAGGAATGGAGAGGGAAAAGAAGGAAATGAACTGTTTGGCAGAGTAAGAGAAGGAATTCCTTGAAGTAAAAAAAAAAAAGATTTTCAGGCAGTTCTGAAGTTGGTCCCATCTGAGAACTTTGTTATGGAAATTGGCTGTGGAGCTCACCTACCTGGGGCTACTATGATTGAGGCTTTTATTCCCTCAATTGAGTATGGCCATGGTGTGGAATTTGGGGAACAAGCTGGAGGGAGGGTATGTCTTCCCCACTTGCCTTCATGGGGTCATCCTCTCAGCCTCATCTGCACTCTGGGCTCCTGTCTTGACAAATGATATTTACTTGTCACTACCGATCATTTCTCTGGGTACAGTCTTAGCCCCAGCTTTTATTGTAGCTTTAACCATTTTCTTTTTCTGAGAGCTGTAACCTAAGCACACCTCATCCAATAGGAGCCATCCTTACTAAGTCATTTGTTTAATACAAAGCCCATAATGCAAAAACTAGTACTGTAGGTGGAGTCATTCTTTGTGTGGAAAAGTAAATGCCTCTGATTAAAAAAAAAATGTTCCACCCTCATCCCTCACTACGATTAGGAATATGAACTATATTCAGACGGAAGAGTTAAATGCCAATATTATGGGCTGCATGATTGAGCCCAGAAACAACAATAACAGGAAAGGAGAGGCAGGGAAGACCAGAAAGCTCAAGGAAAAAGAAGGCTTTGAAACAAAATTATAGAACTTTGTGTGAGTTAACTGGTTTTGCTTCTTTCTTTAAATAAATTTATTTATTTTATTTATTGATTTTTCGGCTGCATTGGGTCTTCGTTGCTGCACGCGGGCTTTCTCTAGTTGCGGCCAGCGGGGGCTCCTCTTCGTTGCGGTGCGTGGGCTTCTCATTGCGGTGACTTCTCTTGTCGCGGAGCACGGGCTCCAGGCACGTGAGCTTCGGTAGTTGTGGCACACGGGCTCAGTAATTGTGGCTCGTGGGCTCTAGAGCGCAGGCTCAGTAGTTGTGGCACACAGGTTTATTTGCTCCACAGCATGGGGGATCTTCCCGGGCCAGGGCTCGAACCTGTGTCCCCTGCATTGGCAGGCAGATTCTTAACCACTGAGCCACTAGGGAAGTCCTGTGGTGTGCATTATTGACAGTGGGGTTTGAATAGTTTAAAGTTGGTAAATGTTCCTGTTGAGAAACCATGTGTTGCTTTGAGTTTGCAGAAACACCTGAGGAAGATGATCCCTTGCTGTCCTGATGGTCCTGTGCTTTTTGTGCATCAGAAGGTGAAAATTGAGGACTTGAACTTACTTTCTTTTTTTTTTTACTTGAAGTATAGTTGATTACAATGTTCTGTACAAGTACAACTCTACTACAAGTTTCAGTTGTACAGCAAAGTGATTCAGTTGTACATACATATATATGTACATACATATATTTTTTTTCATATTATTTGCCCTTAAAGTTTATTTAAAAATATCAAATATAGTTCCCTGTGCTATACAGTAGGACCTTGTTGTTTATCTCTTTTATATATAGTAGTTTGTATCCGCTAATCCCAAACCCCCAATTTATTCCTCCCCGACCTTTCCCCTTTGGTAACCATAAGTTGTTTTATTTTTCTATGTCTGTGGGTCTATTTCTGTTTTGTATATAAGTTCATTTGTATATATTTTTTAATATTCTGCATATAAGCAATATCATATTTGTCTTTCTCTGGCTTACTTCACTTAGCATGTTAATCTCTAGGTCCATCCATTTTGCTGCAAATGGCATTATTTCATTCTTTTTTATGGTTGAGTAATATTCCATTGTATAAATATACCACATCTTCTGTATCCATTTTCTTAACAGTAAATATTTAAAGGGAAAACTTTGTCCTAACACTTTTAGCAAGTACGGTTATCACGTTCCTGTTACAGACGAGTGGCCGAGTTCTGCCGAGTTCATACTAGGTGATCATTTAATGCCAATACAAAACCAGCTATTGGACAAACAAATATTTCAATGAAACTGAATAATTAATAAGATCTTGATTTACTATTCTCAAAATTGTAGAATAATTAGTGGATATCTGGGTGTTCCTATTTTGTTTCATTTTTCCCCCCGTTGGTTGCTCTGGATGGAACTTTAGAATATTTATGACTGCCTTTGGCTCTCTTTGGCATGCTCCCTACAATTTATCTACCTCTGTAGTAATTTGCTTCTGAATTTGAAGACTAAAGGATGATGAATGGCAAGGCTTAGTGTTTACTGGCTGTGGTGAGGAGGGGAAGTGTGGATTTTTCCTAAGACTCCATTAGAATTCATTCATCCTGTTCAGGGTAGTTCACCAAGTATATCCTCTGCTCTAACACTTAGCAATGACTTAGACTCATAATGCATAGAGGTGTTATTAAAAATACATCAGAATTGACAGCATGAATTGTACATGATAAACTTCTAGAAATCCTGGAACCCAGTGCCTGCACCCTGAGTAGAGTCCTGGGCAGTCGAACTCTGTATTCCATCAGAAAACGGTTTCTCTTCAGAAGCCTCCAAGCTCTGATAAAGGTCTTTAAGTAGCTCTGATTAGTAGAGACTCCCCATCAATTAGGGAAATGGTATTCAGACACATGGAAAGTCAGAATATTAGCTACAGTTTACCAAAGTGAAAAGGAGTGGGTGTTGCTCGGTTTTCTGGTCCAGCCATTTCTCTGCTCAGTGAATATGATCAGGACTTTCTTGCTGTCTCTATGTATTTTAACTTGTTGATGTTGAGAGATACAGTGTAGGGTTGGAAAGACAAATAGATTTTATCTAAAATTCTGATTCCTGTCGATTGATAGTAGCTGCCTAAGGTGTTGATTTAAGAAGATTATGATATCGTAATATCTGGGTTCAATTAAAAAAAACATAAAAGAATTGCCACAATTGAAGAGTACTTTCTGCCACAAGGTGGGGGAGGGGGAGAGAGAGGAAGAAAGATGTACTGTATTATATAGACATACTTATATATGTATGTACCAAACTATCTAAAATAATTGTATATGCACTTTTAAGAGGTCATTGTAAGGGTGAAATTGCACAATATAGGTGTCAGATACTGGCTAATTATTATCGACCTGTTGCCCCTTTCCCTCTTGGGCAGACAATGAAAATGCAATTTCAGCCTCCCTTGACGTTAGGTGTCTCCCTGTCCCTGAGTTCTGGAGGAAGGGAATGTGTGTATAGAAATGACATCATTTCCAGACACAGAAAATAAATCCACATAGGATTCTCCAGCCTGTTTCTCTGTGCACTGGCAGAAGGAATGGAGAGGACTTGGGTCAGAAAACCTAGAAGGGAGTGTGGACACGAGAAGGGGCCTGAGTCCCTGAATGACCGCATGGATCAGAGGCCTCCCCCGGCCCCTCCCACTTTTGCCTGCCAACCTGCTTTGTCCTGCCATGAACAAGAAATACACTTTTACTGTGTGGCGCCCCAAAAAGCAAGGTTGGTTGCCTACATTGACTCATACTGTGTATGTCAGAGCTTTTTAGAGAATGTAAAGCACACCGGAAGTCTAGATTAGAAATACAAGAAGGCAAAATACATGATTTCCCTTTCCATACAAATTGTCTATTTTTATATCTGCTAAGAAGCTTTGCCAAAGCATTCTTTCTCTTTCATTAAATGGGCATGTTGAACACACTTCCCTTCTTCCTAAATCGAGCTTATGCTTCAAACTGTCTGTCCAGCACAGCCCTCCCTGACGATGACAGTGTTGACATTTGAATCCAGGGGCAGCCTCCAAAACTACATGAGAACTCTCGGGGGTGAGCAGAGCGGGGGCACTTCTCCCCTCTCTCCTTCCCCCCGGTACATACATCCTCGACAGAGACACAACCCTGTCTCTGCCGACTTGGGTTCACTGTGTGGCCTCCTCTAATCCCCAGGTTATTTGATCTTCTACTCTCATTTTCTCCCCAGCACTTTCCTATTTAGGTTTTATAGAATTTATTTTTCCTTTCCTAAGTGTAATTTTTTGTATCTATCTTATTTGAATTTCATTTCATATAATCCCTCCAGTGCATCCAGGCCATTTTGGATTCTAAACATGTTGTCTCATTCCTGACAGCTGGGTATTCATTGTAGAGTACAAATATATACTTAACTGTGATGGCCACACACTTATAAATAGAACAGTAAAACTACAGTGTAAGTTAGAAGAGATGGGAGCCATCCATGAGGCTGGTCCAATGGGTGCGTACTTGTTCTTGCAAATAAGGCAGCTAGAACAAATGGAAAACTGATTTAGCTTGCGTGTGCTAGCTCTCTCTCTCCCTCCCTCTCTAAGAATATCTTTGTCTCTGCATATCTTCCTCACTCTCCTCTCTCTGCAGACCCATTTTTCTTGTTCCATGGTTCACATGGCAGGACATGGCTGCCAACACCCCAAAGTTTTATACCCTCCACCCGCTTTGAGAAATTGCCTCTGATTTTTAGTAGTTCAAAATATTAGAAGGAGAGAGAGTGAGAGAAAGAATTCAAGAGAGAGAGAGAGTGAGGGAGACTCTTCTTGGTCCAGCTTGGTCAAGCATCCACATCTGGTCCAATAAACTCTAGCAAAGAGGGCAAAGTTATGGAGTGAAATAAGGCTCAGGGTTCCCAAGCCTGTGGATAAATGAAGGAGAATCATTTGGAATCAGGCACAGCCCCCAAAAGATCTACTTATGGAGGTGAAAGTGAATGGTAGAAGAACATAAAAAAATAAATGAGAGCAGTGAGAGAAACCGATTATAATTTCACTTCTTTGGAACCTGAAATTCAAAAGAGCCTGTGTATGTGTGTGTGTATATATACGTATAGGTATGCGTATGCATTTATACACATACAACACGCTTAGTGAATGCATACTATGCCAGCTACTGGAAGAGCCCTTGTTCTCAGGTAGCTTTCAGTCTCATGGGAAACACAGACACACAAAGCGAGAAAAGTTAAGCCCTTGTAAATGGTGATCATGGAGCCCAGAGACCACTTACTAACCCAGGAAAGGAGAATGACAGGAAGTCTTCCCAGAGGAGTAGATGCCTGGGATGGCTCTGAAAGGCAGAATAAGAAGTGGCCGGATGAAGGATGGGTGAGCAGGCCATTCACAGTGGGAGGGATAACGTGGACGGAGACAGGACGGTGAGAAATAATATGGTGTATGTTCTGGGAAGGGTAGCCTGGAGTTGCTAAAGCATAAAGAGGTAAAGAGAGAAAAGCAGTAGGGAGGGAGCAAAGGGCACACTTCAAAGAACTTTGCTGGCCCGGTTCATAAATCCAGACATTAATCTAAGGACATTGGGAAACCATGGAAAGATTTTAAGCTGAGGAGTGATACCACCAAACTTGTGTTTTATATAGATCACCCGGCAGATAGCTGGAAAATGGATCTGAGAGGAAGACGATTTGGGAGACAGGGAGACTAGTTTAAGTAACTATTGCAGTGATCTAGGGGAAAGACGGAGAGCTGAACTAAAGCAGAATAACATGAATATTCATGACTTCAACAAACAGATATTAAAATTTCTTATGTGCCAGCTACTGTGCTAGATATCTTCCATGGGCCATCTTATTCAGTCTCTAGAAAAGACCTATCATGTCAGGTACTATTATTGCAGGTGAGAAAGCTGAGGCTGAGAGAGAGAGATTGCCACTTATTGGCTATGAGACTTTTGGCCAGGTAAAGGCAATATTTAAATCCAGGTCATCACTCTGACAACAAACTTTAGTAATTAACCACCATCCCAATGGTAATAGTGATGAAAAGGAAGGAGACAGGTCAGAAATATTTAGGATGTATAATTATCCGGACTACGTCATGGACCAGGTTCAGGGAATAAGGGAGAAGAATTCGCCCAGGATAGCTACCATGTTTTCAGCCTGGATGTCTAGGATGGTGGATGCAGAAGGACTGGATTTTGTTCATTTTTGAAAAGGGCCTTTGATATTCATTCCAACTGAAATCCATCACCTGGAAACCAGTCATTTGCCACCATCACTCTCCAGACCCTTGGCCCTTCCATATTCTGTGGCTAGTCAGTCACTCCAGCCCTCCTGGCCTGGGCCCCTTGGCCAATATTTCCACCTGTTTTACAGTTCCTGCAGTCCCTTTGTCCCCTGACCTTTCCACCGTACCCACCTTGCCAGTCGCTTTCCTTGGATCAAACTTAACTGTCCATTTACCCTGTGCCAGCTCATGGAAAGTCATGCACTGATCCCTGCAAAAAGCAGCTGGGTTTAGCGCTCTCACTCACCCTTATCCTTTCCTTCTTCTTCCATCAACCTCCCCCTCCTGTTCTACACTGAGCCCCTCTCCTTAGACCCTATCCAGACACCTGCTCTTTGCAAGGTGAAGTAACTTTGCCACTGACTTAGGAATCAAGGTCGTGTAAGTTGAGGTTGCTCAACTTAGCTGCCCACACCTCCACGTTCATCACGATCCATTCTCCTGTCTCCACTCTTATTTCAGAAAAAGAGGTTGTTTCTCTTCTTGCCACCAACTGAAATTGATCAATTGTGTACAAGCTATTTTTAATACATTATTTAAAATGTGTGCACCATGCAAATTCAGGTAAAGTTATTTGTCCTCTCTATTAAAAAATATAATATTGTCATCATTGGCAGAGCTTCCGTCATCCCACAACAAACTATGAGAGGGGCTCAACTTTCTTCATCCTTACCTCAGGTCAGGACCAAGTAGGTTCACCTCCAATCAACTAGATTTTAATTAGCCCCAAAATGATGTTTTGTTTCCGTTTCTAAGCCTCAGCCAGTGAAATTACCAGACAAAAAATAAGTTTTAACAAGTAAAGAAAGGCAAAAGTCATTAATATCTCAAAAACTAGGTCTTTTACCATATATTAACAAGTATTAAGATGCCACCATTTTTAAGATTTTTTTTAAAAAGGAATTTGAGGGAAATTAAATGCATAAATGCAAATTTAATCCTGATGTCAGAAATGTGAATGTGCAAATGTGTAGAAAAATTGGATTTTATAAATAATATGATACAGTAAGTTTTATTCCTAGAATTATGTTTCTTTTTACCTAATGCTTGTAGCTAAGTCTAACTTGGTCAGTTAGAAAATTCTTAGTCCACAGTGCCCTCTGTTAAAAATTTTGCTGTATTTTTTGTTTTACGGGGAAGTAGTATCTGAGACCCGTGATAGCCATTTCTCTCTTAGGTTAAGAGTTGTTTTTTGATGGCTTTGCTCGATGATCTTTTTCGAAAACATAAACATACCTTCAGTAAAGATTGAAGCACCACGAGGAAGGAAAAGCCCATAACTTAGGAGGCTGTTTTTGAATATGGAATAAAACATGAATCTAGACATAAGCAAATTAGGACACAATTTTCAGTGTTCTACCCCAGTAGGAGTTTAGTGGAGAAAACAATTTATTTGCTCTAAAATGACAGAATATTTCTCAGCAAACAGCCGTATGTGTTCGCGTGTGCATGTTTCCCTTATTAAATGATAAAATCACTCTAGCTCTGGATTTTAGTGTCTTCCTGCTGGAAGCATCTGATTGCACAAATTAAGCCTAAGACTTAGTCTGGGCAAAAGTATTTTGCTGTCTCATAGGCTCACAGTTAGTGCTGCTATATGGATATATATACTTTTGTATACATGTATGTATACATTTATATATTTTAACAGCATTTTTAAAAGGATAGTGTTTGAAATGTTCAGTGAATGTTTATTAGAATGCCTTGAACTCCCTGAGCCTCTGCCATGTTTTCTATCTTCGCATGGAGATTTTGGTTTTCTCTCTCTTCTAAAATAGCCTTAGCTGGTGAGAGGTACCAAGTCGACAGCCTAGAAGTCAGAAAGCTACTTGTTACTACCATCCTTTAGTACTGCCTTTGGGTTTCTGTGCCACAGCTGGCTGAAAGACCTCTAGTTCCAGCTTCCTATTTAATTTGGCTGGTACTCTCTTCCTGGTGAATCACTTTACTAGCTTGCGCATGGGGTACTGATCTCATAGACTAAGCACACACACAGCTGTAGGCGTGCACACACAAACACGGGCACACACACACATGCACTCACAGGCAACTATACATGTATACACACACACACAGTATCGTGTACATGTGTGCACATACGCATGCACGTGTGCAATACCCACGACACACCTATGCATGCACACCCACATGCACACACATATATGTGCATGTGGTACACATGCATGTAGATGCATACATCTGCATTTGCGTGAACACACATGCACACAGCTCCAAAGCCCTTTTCCTCTTACCTCTTCCACCTAAACGTTTTCCCTTGTTCCCTTTTTTAAAAATTTTTAATTTTATATTGGGGTATAGTTGACTTACAAAGTTGTGTTAGTTCCAGGTGTACAGCAAGGTGATTCAATTATACATATACATGTATTCATTCTTTTTCAGATTCTTTTCCCATATAGGTTATTACAGAATACTGAGTAGAGGTCCCTGTGCTGTAGTAGGTCCTTGTTGATTATCTATTTTATATATAGTAGTGTGTATGTGTTAATCCCAAACTCCTGATTTATCCCTCCCTGCCCCTTTTCCCCTTTGGTAACCATAAGTTTGTTTTTTAAGTCTGTGAGTCTGTTGTTGTTTTTTTTAATCTTTACTTTCTTTTTTATTTATTTATTTTTTGGCTATATCAGGTCTTAGTTGCGGCACATGAGATCTTTGTTGAGGCATGCGGGATCTTTCTTTGCTGCATGGGCTTCTCTCTAGTTGTGGCGTGCAGGCTCCAGGGCACGTGGGCTCTGTAGGTTGCGGCAAGCGGGCTCTAGTTGAGGCACGCAAGCTCAGTAGTTGTGCCGCGAGGGCCTAGTTGCCCCTTGGCATGTGGGATCTTAGTTCCCCGACCAGGGATCGAACCCATGTCCCCTGTGTTCTAAGGTGGATTCTTTACCCCTGGACCACCTGTAAAGTGTTTTGTAAATAAGTTCATTTGTATTATCTTTTTGTAAATAAGTGTTTTGTAAATAAGTTCATTTGTATCATCTTTTTGTATTCTACATGTGATATCATATGGTATTTGTCTTTGTCCTACTTCACTTACTATAATAATCTCTAGATCCATCCGTGTTGCTGCAAATGGCATTATTTCACTCTTTTTATGGCCGAATGGTATTCCACTGTATATATGTACCACATCTTCTTTATCCATTTCTCTGTCGCTGGACATTTACGTTGCTTCCATGTCCTGGCTATTGTGAATAATGTTGCAGTGAAGAGCGGGGTGCATGTATCTTTTCGAGTTATGGTTTTCTCTGGATACATGCCCAGGAATGGGATTGCTGGATCATATGGCAACTCTAATTTTTAGTGTTTTGAGGAACCTCCATACTGTTCTCCATAGAGGCTGTACCAATTTACATTCCCACCAACAGTGTGGGAAGTTTCCCTTTTCTCCACACCCTCTCCATTTAGTGTTTGTAGACTTCTTGATGATGGCCGTTCTGACCAGTGTGAAGTGATAGTTTTCTCCTCAATGCCCCCAATATTGAGACTCTTTTGAGGTTATTGTATAACTCATTGCTGTTCAGAATATGATATTTCTACAGATGAGGCCTGGATTTCTCTTTTTACAAGAACACTGAACAGTCCTATGCACCAGTTATGGAAGTTTTCATAACCCGCCTAAGCAGAAGGAACATCAAATCATTGAAGCTTAATCCTGAAGAAACGAGGGTCCCCTTGGCCTTGCCTCCTGACTTGGGCTGTCTGTGTTGTAATAAGTGAGGGACACGGAACTGAGAGCTTCCCACAGCATCCTTCCCTAGATCCAGGGTGTCAGCACACACAGGGATTTGCAAGTGTTTTCTACCACTTTCCCTGATTACTTCTTTGTGGGGGATGTTGGTTTTCACATCCCAGCACTTCCCCCGTGTTCCAGGGTTCTTTGCGTTAGACTGATGAGAGAGGCGTTGAAAGTTGTTTCTCCTGCTGCGGCAAGAAGTGGCAGGGATTGGAGGTGGCTTCATCATGCCCTGTAGATCTTATCTCTGCTCTTGTGCTTTTGTTTCATGCATTGAGAGAGGGCACACTGGGTCCGACCTCTGCTAAGTCACTGTGGAAAAGATTGGAAACAAGAGGAGGAAGAGGATCGTGTCTCTCAGTTGAATGCTCTGAGTTTATTGACTCCTATCTTTCTTGTTATGGGTAGACTTGGGCTTCCCAGGCCTCTGAGCTTAGGATTCTGTGATCTGTCAGCTTTCAGGTCAACAAACCCCTGCCAGGGAGGCTCCTGAACAACAGACAAGTGAGAGGAACTGACTTCTGTAAGAAAATTGGGCAGTGAAACTGCTTAGGAGGATTTACTAGCCCAATAGAGGAAACATCTACCAGCTCAAATCCCATGAGATTCTAGCAGTATTTTCCCAGTCTGTTGCCTACCATCCCCAACCCAGACACTGCCCCCAAATTCATGTCACTGGGGCTATCTCCACAGCCTTACACTGACACTTTTGTCCCCAAGGTTGGTGGGGCCTGAAAACGCAGCATAGGTAGGACTTCTAGTGTTAGCTTAAAAAGCCCTGAAGTCAGGGCTTCCCTGGTGGCACAGTGGTTGAGGGTCCGCCTGCCGATGCAGGGGACACGGGTTCGTGCCCCGGTCCGGGAAGATCCCACATGCCGCGGAGCGGCTGGGCCCGTGAGCCATGGCCGCTGAGCCTGTGCGTCCTGTGCTCCGTAACGGGAGAGGCCACAGCAGTGAGAGGCCCGCATACCACAAAAAAAAAAAAAAAAAAAAAAAAAAAGCCCTGAAGTCCCGATGTATACAATTACCTAAGCACTTTCTGTACATGATTTCTAAGCAACATACTCTTTATTGTTAATAGAACAATGAGTACCTACTTTATATTAATTTCAGTGTTAGGCTCTAAGGATGCCAAGGTAACCGGACATAGCCCCGACCCCAAAGATCTCATGGTCTTGGAAGGAGGAGACAGGAAAGTTCATATTGTAGAGAATCTGTAGTACGTAATATGTGGACAAGGGATAGTGAGGCTAGAGAAAGGACACCAGGAAGGAGGCTGACTTGGCGGAGTTGGCCCAAGAAGATACCTTTTAAACTACATCTTAGGAGAAAGAAGAGGGTTAGTCAAATTAATTTAGCTGGAATTACAGGTCCGCACACTAATATATATATATTAGCGACCACCTGTTTCTTTGGGGATTTTTCAAGAAGTCTGTATGTGGGGGTAGGTAACGTGTGCTGCTTGCTGAGGCCCAGATGGAGAGGGGGCTAGAGAGGCCATTGAATCCACAATGAGCCATTGAAGGATTTAAAGCAGTAGAATTAAAATATCATTTTCATTGCTTTGTCTTCTAGGGTGCTTTGACTGTACACTTATGGACACAGATATTTTCAACAGAATTGTCCCAAGATTGATAAAATTTTATTGAGAAAATATTTCCTGGGAGCAGTAAGCTTAAGCCAATTTAATTTCTTAATCAACTTCATGTACCTTTTCATACAGAACCCATTCATCCAGAGTGAATGATGGGGTCCGATCTTTGGAATCAAAATGACAGAGAAAAAAAATTCGGAGTAGAAAAGGAAAAAAAGTAGTGGGTTCAAAACTTCCCTCTTTAGGTTCTCATTTTACAGAGGTCATGTGACCTGAATGCAAAATATCTTCTTGTCACCTTCTCATATTTGTTTTGGACACAGGAGGGGTCCACTTCGATTCAGGGTGTCAGTTATTTTAGAATGCTTCCATCCTTGGGGAATTTTTAAGTTTTCTAATTATATCTGAAGCAACTGAATATATTTCAAATGGGGCTTTCAAGGAGAGGGACGGTGGAAGTTGAGCAATTAGGCACACTTTGCTTGCTGCCATCACAGACAAAAGAGACAGAGTTTAGAGGGAAGGTATGATCCTTCCCGCCGTTGCTCGGAGCCCGAGGCTCTTCAGGGTCACTGAGGAACATCATCACCCGCTCATCCCACATCAGCCCAGGAGCACAGGAACCTGGAGAGGTCCTTTGTTGTAGCAACAGTGACTGTTGTCAGGAAGGCTTGAAAACAGGTCACCTGAGGGTTGATGATGACCGGGAAGCTGTGTTTTGAAGGATCCCGAGGCGCCTCTTTAACATTCATGCCTCCTTCAGCAATCTGCTAATCTGTAGACTTCAGCTTTCATCTCCTTGAATGCCACCCGGCTCCCCTTGCTGTGCCATGCCTGTGAAATATGCATCACTCCTGTGCCTTTCATCTGAGAGTTGATGACCAAGATTGACGTGTTAGTCAGCAATGGGTTAATGTCAGTTGGAATTAACAGCAGATTCACTCGTTGGCTTTTATTGTTAATATTTACATAACTTCCAGATGGTGGCCTTTGGGTAGGGAGACCAATGGAATGTGTAATGAGCCAAGGTCAAGAAGCTCAGAAAGTCACTTCTTTCTTTTTTTTTTTTAAAAAAGTGTGTTTTATTTATGCTTTTAATAAATGAAATGAATTGAATGGCTTCCAGTAAAACTGACAAAAATAAAATACAAGCTTTGGTTTTATGCAAGTCTGAGCAGCCTAAATGGTTACTAAGTGGTAGTTTTTGGGAGCTGGGTAAGCTCAGTTTTCTGAGGCAAGCCATTACAGAAATCTGAAGGAAAAAATATCAATCTTAAGTCTTTTTTGTTACCTTCTTTTTTCCAAGTTGGTAAACTTTACATAAAGCATCTTTCCTCAGCCTTTGTACATTTTCTAGCACTACCAAGACCACACTAACCTGCTTTCTTCAGCTTGGCTTTCAACTCAGTATTTTGAGTGCTTCATCCTTGGCTATGAAGTGACCCCTTCTACCTCCTCAGTTTTAAAGTCTCAAAGCAAGATGGCTTAGAAATAGATTGGACGTATTCTCAAATATTCTGAAATAACCCAAGAGTTGTATTTGAATGATTTCATTGGCACACACGTCATGTTCTGAATTCTTTGCCTCCTTGAGTGCTTATTAATTTTCTCGAGAATCGTATAGTTTTTACACCATCCATCTCTTTTGAGATTTCACTGGTGCTTAAAATATAAAGATATTTTCCTCCTTCTTGAGGAAGGAGTATTTTCCCTTTCCGGTTGAAAGGAATTATAGCAAAAGGAAAGAGCATGATCTTTGGAATCATCTGTCAGTCATAATCAAAGCTACATCACTGACAGACTTATGCCCTTGGATCCACTTCTCTGAGCCTCAGTTTCTAAACCTGCAAAATGGGGATTAAAATAAACAAAGACCAGAATCGCTGTGGCAGAGAAACTATATAGATTTGCTCCCAGGTACTGCCCCAAAGTGGACTTTTGGGAAAAGCAAACCAGACTTTTGTTCAGTGTCCTTTGAGTTGGAATTACAGTGAGTTGTTCTACATGTGTCAAACACCCTGACTTTTCTTTTGAGAGTTTAGCCCTGATAACTTGCAAGGGAGTTTTAATTTTAAATAGGTGATTTCTAAAGGTTTTGCTGTCCTGAAATTCTGAATATCTGTCATCCAAATATGAATTAGGTTTTAGATATACGGTAATAGTTATTTCCTGAATCCAACACACACCGCTTCCTTCAACATAATGTGGGAAACTTCAACTCTCTTTGCAGAGTCAAATGCAGGAAAACCATCATCCAGTTTGTTCTAGTGTGTGTGTGTGTGTGTGTGTGTGTGTGTGTGTGTGTGTATGTTTTGGTTTTTTTACATGTCCTCCATCCCTCTCTCTGTTGCTGTGGAACGATCCAGCTCTGAGGACCTCACCTCAATCTATGTTGTATGATCATTGCTAGGCTTATTGTCTGACACATTGAGACCTGTTCATGGGCCACTCACAGAAGAGCCAGTTCCAGGGCACGTCACAGCTTCTCTGTGGCTCAGTGTCTGCATCTCTAAAACAGGGTAGTCAGCCCTGTCCTTTCTGCCTTGCCAGAGACAGTGTATATTAAAGAGGTTTGAAAAACCTCCTGGGATGAACAAATTCTGGACGAACATTGGTAGTGTAGAAAAGCACAGAGCCTGTATAACCCTCTGGGACTAAAAGGGGGCAAAGTCAAATATGTAACTCAAAGACAGGTTGGCTGGGGTTTGATATCCGAATTATTTTATCCATTGTGTGGTTGAAAGAATAAGGGTTTTGAGGTCCTACCATAGATCAGGATTCACACAAATGAAGAGACACCAATTTCCAAGCACAACAAGGTGGGTTCCGGTTAAGAAAGGCTAGTTTGAATCAATGGTTCAGCTTTATATATTTTTCTGCTTCAGAATTTACCAGTTTTGAGACCTTTGACATTTCATTTAACCTTTCCGAGCTTCAGTTTCCTCATCGGCCCAAAGGTGATACTAACAGCAGTTTTTCAGCTTTTTGTGTGTGTGTGAATTAGAGACATGTAAAAATATGTAAAGCACCTAGCACAATCCCAGAGACACACATGCCCCAAAGAAATATTGACGATTGTTTCTAGATTTTACACCTTTCAAGTGTACAACTAAACCAGATTTTGAACTCAGCCCGTATGTTATAGATGCTTTTTTAGAGATCAAAGTGTATATAAATAAAAGAAGGATGAAAAGAATCCTACCCCAAAACAAAGACGGGTTGGGGATATAATTAAAGCAGAACAGATGAAAGAAATCATTTGGCAGAGAGGAGATCCCATTCTTAATAAGACATGCATCACCTTTCAAGGTAAATTTTAGAATGGAAACACTTTTTGAAATGGATTGGCCTGCACACTTGTGAAGGTCCCTCTGGACCAAGTTCTTGTCTTCGGTCAATACCCTTGGTCTCAGTGACTTATCACAAAGGACTAGATAGAGAGGACAGCTCTTTGGTGCTGTCAAGTATTGAGATTTTTAGGGCAACACTAAGATGTAAGGAAAATTCCTAAGGGTTTGAGCTCAGAGGGTCCTGGAGAGCAGCAGTAGTCCTCGAACAGCTTGAATTGTGTTTCCAAGGGGAAAGAATGTGTTTCTGAGGAGGTGAAAGGTAAAATGAATGTTTGATGAACTGAGAATGAGAGTAGAATGACAGACAGTAAGCAGCCTAAGCCCTGGATGATGGCTGGGCGTAGGGTTAATGGCAAGAAGAAGGGGAATCTAAATAACCAGAATATGTGCAATGAAGTACACAAAAGATAGTTTTCTCAGGGACTGAGCAGATCCTCTAGAACAGTGATTCTCAACCAGGGGTGGTTTTGCCCCCCAAAGGGCTTTGGCATTGTCTGCAGACATTTTTGTTTCACACAATTTGGGGGGGGGGTGCTACCTGTATCTAGTGGAGAGAATCCAGAGATGCTGCCACACACCCCACAATGCACAAGATAGTCCCCACCTCCAACAAAGAATTACCCAGCCCAAGATGTCAAGAGTGTCCAGGTTGAGAAACCCTGCTCTAGAAAGGCATTTTCTAAACTCCATTCCACCAGCCTGCCACAGGGTAATGACATTTGCGGGGCAGGGTGCATGGAAGGAGATGTGGTTTGGGAAGGGTGGTTCCATGTCGCCATAAATTGGGGAAGTTCTGTGACCCCAAAATGCAAATAGGTTTCTTTACTGCAGAATGTTTCTGGTATTTAATAAAAAAGGAAACCATTGCCAAAGCCAATTTTCCTAGAAATAACTTTGTAACTTATAAATGTTCTGCAAAGTATAGTATGGGAAACTACTAACCTAGCATTTCATGCTAATTACTCTGGTAGGCTATGCCACAGTATCTACTTGATAAAAAGTAGACACAGTCGACCTTCAATTGTTTAAACACACACACACACACACACACACACACACACACACACACACAATCAAACACAAAACCTAGCCATGCATTTGAACAAAAATGTGGAGGCATGAAAGATTGCATCCTGAGAGAGAGTACATCATCTTGATGGTTCAGGCAGTGAGAAATCAAAGAATTGGTCTAGTCCATGGTTCCTTCATACCATCTCTAGCAGTAAGAATGACAAAAGTCTAATGTCTCATCAGTATGCCAGGATGCTACTACAGCCATTTCCCTGATAGGCACTCAGTACGTTTGTTGAACTGAATTTATTGTTGATACTTAAGTGATTCTCCCCACCCCAGTTATAAGTGAGTAGTTACAGCGGATGCTCACATCTGATTGCTTTGTTTGTAAAAGGATTCCATTCACTTGCATTTTTTTCACTCTGAAATATTGCGTTTATTTAAGTGCATCTTCTTAGAAGATGTATTCAGAAGAGAGCCCAAATAATGTATGCTCCCTGGTTGAATGAGCCCAAATAATGTATGCTCCCTGGTTGAATGCAAGGACATAATTTAAGTAGAGGTGTTGAGCTGACATCAGAGCTTTTGAGTGAAAGTAGAAGCCCAGAGGAATAAGGGGAGAATTTATTATTGTTTACATGTTATACTGAAGCTTTAAGTTTCCTTAGTTACATGAATGTAATATGCATCACTCCAGAGTGGACCTGGAGGGGCCTTGCAGGGGAGGAATTGGGTGTGTGCTGTGCTGTAATGAAATCTGCAGTAATCTGTTACAAATGGCAGTTTATTAGGAAATAGGCATGTGTGTTTAGCATAATAAAATCCCTGCCTTCTAGTAGCCCAATTACTTAATTTTCCAGGAGAAACCTTATATCTCATCTCTCCTTTGATCCTACTTACTATAGTATTAAGGGATTAAAAACCTTAGGACCTTTTGTCCTTCAGTCATTCATTAGCTTCATGTTATACCTAATCCCCATTTCCATTGGCAGAAAATTCAGTTAATATAATCAGCTATCACCATTTTGCAGGTTTAAAAAAAAGTAATATCGCTTGAAAAGAATGTTGAAAAATTTTTTTCAGTGGTTTAATTTTGTATCAAATGCCACTTAAATCCTTATGTATTCATTTTTCTATTGCTACCATAGCAGAGTACCACAAAGATGACTTGAAACAACACAAATTTATTATCTTATGGTTATGGAGATCAGAAGTCCGACATGAGTTTCACTGGGATAAAACCAGGGTTGCATTTCTTTCTGGAGGTTCCAGGAGAGAATCTGTCCCTTGCTTTTTCTAGCCTCTAGAGGCTGCCCACACTCCTTGGTTCATGGCCCCTTCCTCCAACTTCGAAGATTACCAGTGCTGTGTCTCTCTGACCGTGCTTTCATTGTCACATTTCCCTCTCACCATAGCCCAGAAAGTTTCTTCATTTATAGGGATTCAAGGATTAGATTGAAAAGCTCAGGACCAGATGGCTTCACAGGCGAATTCTATCAAACATTTAGAGAAGAGCTAACACCTATCCTTCTCAAACTCTTCCAAAATATAGCAGAGGGGGGAACACTCCCAAACTCATTCTACGAGGCCACCATCACCCTGATACCAAAACCAGACAAAGATGTCACAAAAAAAGAAAACTACAGGCCAATATCACTGATGAACATAGATGCAAAAATCCTCAACAAAATACTAGCAAACAGAATCCAAGAGCACATTAAAAGGATCATACACCATGATCAAGTGGGGTTTATCCCAGGAATGCAAGGATTCTTCAATACACGCAAATCAATCAATGTGATACACCATGTTAACAAATTGAAGGAGAGAAACCATATGATCATCTCAATAGATGCAGAGAAAGCTTTTGACAAAATTCAACACCCATTTATGATAAAAACTCTCCAGAAAGTAGGCATAGAGGGAACTTACCTCAATGTAATAAAGGCCATATATGACAAACCCAGTCAACATCATCCTCAGTGGTGAAAAACTGAAACCATTTCCACTAAGATGAGGAACAAAACAAGGTTGCCCACTTTCACCACTATTATTCAACATAATTTTGGAAGTTTTAGCCACAGCAATCAGAGAAGAAAAAGAAATGAATCCAAATTGGAAAAGAAGAAGTAAAGCTGTCACTGTTTGCAGATGACATGATACTATACATAGACAATCCTAAAGATGCTACCAGAAAACTAGAGCTAATCAATGAATTTGGTAAAGTAGCAGGATGCAGAATTAATGCACAGAAATCTCTTGCATTCCTATACACTAATGATGAAAAATCTGAAAGTGAAATTAAGGAAACACTCCCATTTACCATTGCAACTAAAAGAATACCTAGGAATAAATGTACCTAAGGAGACAAAAGACCTGTATGCAGAAAATTATAAGACACTGATGAAGTAAATTAAAGATGATACAAATAGATGGAGAGATATACCATGTTCTTGGATTGGAAGAATCAACATTGTGAAAATGACTCTACTACCCAAAGCAATCTACAGATTCAATGCAATCCCTATCAAACTACCACTGGCATTTTTCACAGAACTAGAACAAAAAAAATTTTACAATTTGTATGGAAACACAAAAGACCGCAAATAGCCAAAGCAATCTTGAGACAGAAAAACGGAGCTGGAGAAATCAGGCTCCCTGACTTCAGACTATACTACAAAGCTACAGTAATCAAGACAGTATGGTACTGGCACAAAACAGAAATATAGATCAATGGAACAGGATAGAAAGCCCAGAGGTATAAACCCATGCACATATGGTCACCTTCTCTTTGATAAAGGAGGCAAGAATATACAATGGAGAAAAGACCGTCTCTTCAGTAAGTGGTGCTGGGAAAACTGGACAGCTACATGTAAAAGAATGAAATTAGAACAGTTCCTAACACCATACACAAAAGTAAACTCAAAATGGATTAAAGACCTAAATGTAAGGCCAGACACTAGCAAACTCTTAGAGGAAAACATAGACGGAACACTCTGACATAAAGCACAGCAAGATCCTTTTTGACCCACCTCCTAGAGAAATGGAAATAAAAACAAAAATAAACAAATGGGACCTAGTGAAATTTGAAAGCTTTTGCACAGCAAAGGAAACCATAAACAAGACGAAAAGACAACCCTCAGAATGGGAGAAAATATTTGCAAATGAAGCAGCTGACAAAGGATTAATCTCCAAAACTTACAAGCAGCTCATGCAGTTCAATATCAAAAAACCAAACAACCCAATCCAAAAATGGGCAGAAGAGCTAAATAGACATTTCTCCAAAGAAGATATACAGATTGCCAACAAAGAGATGAAAGAATGCTCAACATCATTAATCATTAGAGAAACGCAAGTCAGAACTACAATAAGGTATCATCTCACACTGGTCAGAATGGGCATCATCAAAAAATCTAGAAACAATAAATGTTGGAGAGGTTGTGGAGAAAAGGGAACACTCTTGCATTGTTGGTAGGAATGTAAGTTGATACAGCCACTGTGGAGAACAGTATGGAGGTACCTTAAAAAACTAAAAATAGAACTACCATACGACCCAGTAATCCCACTACTGGGCAAATACCCTGAGAAAACCATTATTCAAAAAGAGTCGGGCTTCCCTGGTGGCGCAGTGGCTGAGAGTCTGCCGATGCAGCGGACGCGGGTTCGTGCCCCGGTCCGGGAAGATCCCACATGCCGCGGAGCGGCTGGGCCCGTGAGCCATGGCCGCTGAGCCTGCACGTCTGGAGCCTGTGCTCTGCAATGGGAGAGGCCTGCATACCGCAAAAAAAAAAAAAAAAAAAAGAGTCATGTACCACAGTGTTCATTGCAGCTCTATTTACAACAGCCACGACGTGGAAGCAACCTAAGTGTCCATCAACAGATGAATGGATAAAGATGTGGCACATATATACAATGGAATATTACTCAGCCATAAAAAGAAAGGAAATTGAGTTATTTGTAGTGAGGTGGATGGACCTAGGGTCTGTCATACAGAGTGAAGTAAGTCAGAAAGAGAAAAACAAATACTGTACACTAACACACATATATGGAATCAAAAAAAAAAAAAAGTCAGGAAGAACCTAAGGGCAAGACGGGAATAAAGATGCAGACCTACTAGAGAATGGACTTGAGGACGTGGGGAGGGGGAAGGGTAAGTTGGAACAAAGTGAGAGAGTGGCATGGACATATATACATTACCAAATGTAAAATAGATAGCTAGTGGGAAGCAGTTGCATAGCATAGGGAGATCAGGTCGGTGCTTTGTGACTAGCTAGAAGGGTGGGATAGGGAGGGTGGGAGGGAGGGAGATGCAAGAGGGAAGAGCTATGGGGGATATGTGTATATGTATAACTTATTCACTTTGTTATAAAGCAGAAATTAACACACCATTGTAAAGCAATTATACTCCAATAAAAATGTTTTTTAAAAAACCCCAGAAAAACAAAGAAAAGAATCAACCGTAAACATAATTCTACAGGTCACACACACACACACAAAAGGGTTAGGTTGAGCCCAGCTAGTTAACCCAGGATCATGTCCCCATCTCAAGGTCCTTAATCTGAATCTCATCTGCAAAATCCCTTTTGCCCTGAAAAGTAACATATTCACAAATTCTAGGGATTAAGACGTGGACATCTTTGGGAATTCATGATCCTACCTATGATGCCTCATTTCCTCGTTTCCAGTATGAGTTGAGAGAAATTCCAAAAGATTCTCAAGAATCAGAAAAGCATATTTCAAATTGGTTTTTAAAACATTAGCCATTACTTCTTCAGCTTTAAAATCAAATTAACCTGGACATGGACTCAGCAGCTCCATTCTTTTCCCATTGATGCTGTAGAAATAAAACTGAAGATGCTGAGTAGGATCTGTTCCAGGATGAGTGATAATAGATGTTGGTGAAATATCTCCCCTGTCAACTTCCGGCTATGAATACCCACGTATTCACCTCCTAGCCTGCATGTCTTGCTCAGCGAAACTCAGCTGTGTCACTTCTGCCTTCCCTCAGGCACTGATTCCTACACACAGACAGTTCCTGGTGTCAGCAAGCATGGGACTACGGCTGGCTGCACAATTAGCTGTTAATATCTGGTAAAAGGAATCATTTGAACCCCATCAGTGTACGCCTCGGAGAGAAACTGCTCTTTGAGCATATGAAACCAGGCTTTCTAATGTGAAAGAGGCTGTGGTCAGAATACAGTATTACTCGTTTTCCATGAAAGCTATGGAAAATGGACCCTAGTTCACTCATAAGTCCTTGGTAGAGATTAAAAAGGAGGAGAAGGGGGTATATCTGGAAGAGTTGAAAAATCCTCAACTTTTTATTAAAGTTCTTAAAAATGTTTCTACACTGACCTTAGCTCTTTCGTCTAAATTTCAGAAAACAGATAGCTCCAATATGACTAGTCATGGAGAAATGAGGAAATTTATTGGGAGTGCGAGTGTGATGAGGCAGCTAACTACAAAACCCTCTTTGGAACTAGAATGATAGTATTAGAGTTCTTTATCCCTGAAGGACTTTAACACTGTAATCACTGCATCTGTCATTTAAATACACATGAGGTTGTGTGTTCAGTAATTATAACTCTATTGGCACGCTTTTAAAACATTAAGGCATTTTTTTTTTTTTAGTCAACGCTTAGAAACCACACTTTCCTGTCCCACTGTTGGCTGACACCAACGAAGCAAAGAAAAGCATTAGAAGGTGAGCCTTTGCCGAAGGTGCATGGCTCCTCTTAGAAAAAGATTTTTTATCTGTGGCTTTCCTTACATTTATAATGCGATCCAGATGCCCTGCCTGATTTGTCCCCTTCATCCTCATCTCATGCCACTGTCTCTCTTGACTACTGTTCTGTGATTGGGCTTCTTTCTGTCTCTGGAAAAGGCCAAACTCTCTTGTCTCTAGAGCTTTGCCCTTGCGACTCTTTCTGCCCGCAATGCTCTTCCTTCCACAGCTCCTTCATCTGTACTTGTGTTCTCAGCACAGCCACCAGAGGGTGCTAGATACAGTCTGATCTGTCACTGCTCTGCTCCCAGCCTTCCAGTGGCCTCTAATCTCGCTGCGGTCCTTAGAGTGACCTCAGAAGCCCTCCACAATGTGGCCTCAGTTACCTCTCGGACACTTTTCTTCTGACCACTCCTTCTCATTCTCAAACTCAGATTTCTCCATATCCCTCAAGTATGCTGGATATTCCCCCACCTCTAGACCTTTACCTTTGCTGTCTCTGACTTAGTGGTCATCCCCTAGATGTATGCAAGGATTCCCCCCTCCATTCATTACCACTATACTTTCAGGATCTAGAACAAGCATTTAGTAGGTGCTCAGTAAATGTCTGTTGAATGCATGAATGAACAAAAGCAAGCATTACCTGTTCATGGAGCATCCTGACAGTCTAATTTATAGTCCTCCCAGTATTCTGTAACGCATCGCCCTCTTTATTTCTTCCGTAGCACTTAGACTGCATATTTTCTGGGTTTTTGTCTGCTTTACTAAGAAGTTAGCTCCTAGGAGCAGGGACCATGACTAACTGCTTCATTGCTGTGTCCCCAGCACTTAGTGCAATACTGCCACATGATTGGGGCTCGATAAATATTTGATGAATGAGTAAATCTGAAAGAAAACAAGCCTTCATTGACTGAAATTAGATCTATACCCCACTAAACAGGAACTTGAATATAATGTAAAAGGTGGCGTCCAGACAGGCTGTAAATTTCAGTGTTCACACTCACTGAGATATAAATAAATATACAGATTCTCCTGCCTTTCAGTGCTCTGTGCTGTTGATCAGAAGTGAGTTTCTTGAGTACTTTGTAATTTACCCAGGATAATCATCGCAGTGAAACCAGAGATCGGTTCCTTTGTTTTTGTCTGTGGTTGCTTTACACATCTCACTGCATCTCATATCAAATAATATTGTACAAATATCACTTTTTTATGTAGCACACCTGTTAGGCTCCAGTGTGACTTGCCTTCCTCTCCAGGAGCAGCCTCGTCAGTGGCTTTGGAAAAGACACTCTAAGGGCAAAATGCTAATTTTTCCATTTACTTGCTATGTGACTTTGGGCAACTTTCTTAACCTCTCTGAGTGTCTTCATGTATGAAATGGGATTTTTTTTTTTTTAAATCAACTTTGTAAAAGTTCACATTTATTTATTTAATATTTTCTTGAGCACCTAATATGGTTCAGGCATCATCTAGGTGCTAGGGGAAGAGTGCTGTACTAGACAAATAAGATGCCTGTCTTCATGTAGCTTTCAGTCTTTTGGGGGTGGGGGGCGATTGATAGTAAAGTAGGAAGGAGATGCATAATTTAGTAAGGTATTTTCAATGAGTAAATGTTTTCCAAAAAAAAAAAAAAAACACCAGTGTGATGAAATAGAGAAGGTAGATGTGAGGGACAGAAGGATACCACTTAAGATGGAACTGTCAGAGAAGACTGTTCTTTGTGCTGAGAACCAAATGCTGAGAAGAATCAAATGCAGAGGTTCTAGGAAATAATTTTCCATGTAGGGATAACAGAAAGTTTAAAGTCCCTGTGGTGGCTGGGAGCTAGGTGGTTCAGGGACCAGAAAGGTGGCTGTCATGGCTAAAGTGGTAGTGAGCGTGGTTCTAAATGGGCTCCGACATGTTAGGAAAGGTGGCTCGTGTAGGGAGCGCCATGGCAAAGCGTTCCTGGAGGAATCATCTCACCCCTCCTTCTGGCACCTAGTAATTGTCTGATAAATTAAAATTTTCTCCTTCTCTTTCAAATTTAAATTTTCCAACTAGAAGGACTGTATTTATTCTCCATGAAAATAAAGGGCGTGAACAAAGGTGTATTCAGGTAGTTTGTTGCGTTTGTGCTAATTTGCATTTATTATCAATCACGATTTTAATTAAGGGCACAGAAAATTAATTCTTATTTAAATCTGATAACTTTTCAATCCAAAATATGGTCAAGCATTTTCCCTTGGATTAAGGCAAGCATAATGCCCATAATATGGTACAAAATGAGTCGTGCTATTTTAAAAGAGATACTTTAGTTTGGATATCTTCAAGAAAAATATGTGTTGAAAAAATTCCCAGTATATATATTTCCTGAAAGCCTATGTGAATAAGAAGAAGGATCTGAAGGTCTCTTTAGGAAATCTTTAAATAATAAGTGTTTTCATTAATCGGGCATATTTGTTTGTTCTCCCAACAAATGCTTACTGAATGCTGGTGACTATGTATTATGCCTCATTCTAAATGCTTATTAATTAGGCCCAAGGTTGTATGGATTTACAGGCTATAGACCTCTAATGTACATATAATTGTTTTGTCCCCACTACTACACTATCAGACTCCACCGTCCCTCACTGTATTTCTGCAGCAGCTTCCCGATGAAGTCTTCTCAAATGCAAGTCTGCCCCTTTGCTCCCTGCTTTCACATCTTTGCTTGGCTTCCCACTGCCCTGAGTGGTCTAGGGTCTTCTTTACTGTTTACCCCTTATTTATTTTTCTAAGTATGTCTCCTGCTGCTTCCTACCATCATCTCACCTTCTTTCCTTTCCTCAGAGAATCCATGCTCTCTTTGTCTCACGCTGTCACATTTGCCTAAAGCGCCCTTCCTCCTCCCAACTTCTTCCCCTGTGCTTTTACCAAACTAATTTCTACTCAGCCTTTAAGTCCCAGCTTAAGTCATTTCCCAAGGACTACACTTCCATGTCCACCCTATTGCCCTGTCTAGTTAGGGGCCCTCACAGGGCACCTCTGTCTGTCTCAGAATTATCCCGCTCCATTGTCATTGCTGCCTGTCTAGCCCCCCAACTAGATTGTTAGCTAATGGGGGCAGGCATTTTGACCACGAGGTTCTTCTTTAAATCCCCAATGCAGGGCACACTGCATGGCATACAGCAAGTACTCAGGAAGCATTTGTTGAATTTAAAAGGAGCCTTTAAATCAAGTGACTCTGAAAAAGTAGTAGGTAAACTCTTCACTACTTGAAGTCTAGCTTCATGGTCCGCAGTCCAAAAATCCAATATGATAATACCAGTATTCATAAATAATAATAGCAGGAGAACTTCTTTTATTTCCCTTCTTTTTTCCCCTTTTCCTTTTTCTCCCTTTTCTTTTAATAGAACCATTCCAAACTCTGGCAATCTATGTCAGTACTGTGCCTCTCATTCTGGGGGCTTGCTAATGACCGTGGATGCCTCTAACCGTCCTAAATTCCCCTAGCTTTCAGTTTCGTCCTGTAGAATTGATTGCTTTGAATTTCTGTTGTTAGTAATTAATTGAAAGAATAAGTCTTCATGAGAGGTTAATAAATATGTTTTATTGAAGACAATCCCAGCGGTGCAAATGCAAAACTTGTGTGTTTTAAATTTTAAATGGTTATCAAAGTGAAGCCTCCAACTCGACCCAAAGTAAAGCTTGCTGAATCAGTAATGACTCCATTAATACGCTGACATGGCTTTTCGAAGATCTTGTTAGGACTCCCACCGGCATCTGCTGAGTCCCACCTAAATCAAAGACTGCTTCGTAGATCAGCAATTTATCAACTGGGGTAGAGAGTGAAGAGGCTCTCAACTCCTTTTGTTTGTTTTGTATATTATATAAGTTTCAGGTGCACAGCATGATAATTTGGCACCTGTATACACAAAGGGATCTCCACCACAAGTCTAATTGCCATCTATCACCAAAAAGTTGACCTCCCACCCTTCACCGATTTCCTGTACTCCCCAACTCACTCCCCCTCTGGTAACCACTAGTTTGATCTCTGTATCAATGCATTTGTTTTTATTTTCTTTGTTCGTTTGTTTAGTTTTTTTTAGATTCCATATATGAGTGAAATCAGATGGTAGTTATCTTTTTGTGTTTCTGACTTATTTCACTTAGCCTAATAACTTCAGGGTCCATCCATGTTGTTGCAAATGACAGAATTTCATTTTTTATGGCTGAGTAGTATTCCATTGTGTTTATATCTTCTTTATGCATTCATTCATTGACGGACACTTCATTTGTTTTCATATCTTGGCTATTGTAAATAATGCTGCAGTGAATATAGGGGTTCATATATCTTTTCTAATTAGTGTTTTCATGTCCTTTGGATACATACCAGGAATAGCTGGGTCATATGGTAGTTCTGAATTTTTTTTGAAGAAACACCATGCTGTTGTTCATAGTGGCTGCAACAATTTATATTTCCACCACAGTGCACAGGGATTCCCTGTCTCCACATCCTCTCCAGCATTTGTTATTCCTTGTCTTTTTGATAATAGCCATTCTAACAAGTATAAGGTGATACAGCATTATGGTTTTGACTTGCATTTCCTTGATACTTAGTGATTTTGTTCACCGTTTCATGTGCCTGTTGGCTATCTGTATGTTGTCTTTGGGAAAAATTCTATACAGATCCTCTGCCCTTTTTTTTTTTTTTTTTTTTTTTTTTTTTGTGGTACGCGGGCCTCTCACTGTTGTGGCCTCTCCTGCTGTGGAGCACAGGCTCAGCGGCCGTGGCTCACGGGCCCAGTCACGCTGCGGCATGTGGAATCCTCCTGGACCGGGGCGTGAACCCGTGTCCCCTGCATCGGCAGGTGGACTCTCAACCACTGCGCCACCAGGGAAGCCCCCCTCTGCTCATTTTTTAATCAGGTGGTTTCTTTTTTGTTGTTGCCTAGTTGTGTGAGTTCTTTATATATTTTAGACATTAACCCCTTATTGAATATATGATTTGAAAAGATATTCTCCCATTAAGTAGGCTGCCTTTTTGTTTTGATGATGGTTTCCTTCACTGTGCCGAAGCTTTTTGGTTTGACGTAATCCTATTTGTTTATTTTTGCTTTTGTTTCCCTTGCCTTTAGAGTCAGAGCCACAAAACCATTGCTAAAACTGCTATTAGTGAGGTTTTCACCTATGTTTTGCTTTAGGAATTTTATGATTTCAGGTCTTACAGTCGAATCTTATCCATTTTGAGTTAATTTTTTTATATAGTATAAGGTAGTGGTCTAGTTTCATTCTTTTGCATGTTGCTGACTAGTTTTCCCAGCACCATTCATTGAAAAGACCATCCTTTCTCCATGGTATGTTCTTTGCTCTTTAGTCATAAATTAATTGTTTATATGTATGTGGATTTATTTCTGGGCCCTTAATTCTGTTCCATTGACCTGTGTGTCTGTTTCTGTGCCAATACCATGCTGTTTTGATGACTGTAGTTTTGTAGACTAGTTTGCAATCAGGGAGCATGATACATTCAGCTTTGCTCTTCTTTCTCAAGATTGTTTTGGCTATTTGGGGTCTTTTGAGGTTCCATACAAATTTTAGAATTATTTGTCCTAGTTCTGTGAAATATGCTGTTGGAATTTTGGTATTGCTTTGAATCTGAGATTTGCTTTGGGTACTCTGGATATTTTGACAATATTAATTATTCCAATCTGTGAGCATGGAACATCTTCCTATTTTGTCTTCTCCAATTTCTTTCATCAGTGTCTTTATATTTTTCAGTGTGTAGTTTTCACCTCCTTGGTTAAATTCATTCCTAGATATTTTATTCTTTTTGATGCAGTTGTAAATTGAATTGTTTTCTTAATTTCTCTTTCTGATAGCTTGCTGTTAGTGTATAGAAACATCACATATTTCTGTATATTGATTTTTGTATCCTGTGACTTTAATGATTTGTTTATTCTAGCAGTTTTTGGGTGCAGGCTGTAGGGCTTTCTGTATATAGTATCATGTCATCTGCACATAGTGACAATTTTACCTCTTTCTTTCCAATTTGGATGCCTTTTATTTCTTTTTCTTGCCGAATTTCTGTGGCTAGGACTTGCAGTACTATTTTGAATAAAAGTAGAAGGGTGAGCATACTTGTCTTATTTGATCTTAAAGGAAAGGCTTTCAGCTTTTCACCATTGAGTATGATACTGCGTGTGAATTTTTCGTATATGGACTTTATAATGTTGAGGTATGTACCCTCTATACACACTTTGTTCAGAGTTTTTTTTATCAAAAATGTATGTTGAATTTTGTCAAGTGCTTTTTCTGCTTCTGTTGAGATGATCATATGATTTTTATCCTTTATTTTGTTAATGTGGTGTATCACGCTGATTGATTTGCTTTCATTGAACCATCCTTGCATGCCTGGAATAAATCCCACTTGATCTTGGTGTATGATCCTTTTAATGTATTGTTGGATTCAGTTTGCTAATATTTCATTGAGGATTTTTGCATCTATGCTCATCAAGGATATTGGCCTCTCATTTTCTTTTTTTGTGGTGTCCTTGTCTGGGTTTGTTATCAGGGAGGGTAATGCTGACTACATAACATTTGTATGGAAGGTTTCCATCCTCTACAATTTTTCGGAAGAGTTTGAAAATGATAGGCATTAAATCTTTGAATATTTGGTAGAATTCTCCAGTGAAGCTGTCTAGTCCTGGGCTTTGTTCGTTGGGAGATTTTTTTTTTATTATTATTACTGACCCAATCTCCTTAGTAGTAATCCTTCTATTCAGATTTTTCATTTCTTCATGATTCAGTCTTGGAAGATTGTATATCCCTAGGAATTTATACATCTCGTCCAGCTTGTCCAATTTTTTTGGTGTATAATTAATTATTCATAGTGGTCTCTCAGAATCCTTTGTATTTCTGTGGTATCAGTTGTAATTTCACCTCTCTTATTTCGGATTTAATTTGCATCTTCTCCTTTTTTCTTGGTCAGTCTAGCTAAAAATTGGTCAATTGTACCTTGTAAAGAACCAGCTCTTAGTTTCATTGATCTTTTCTATTGTCTTTTAGTCTATTTTAATTTTTCTGCTGTGATTTTTGTATTTCCTTCCTTCTGCTAATTTTGAGGTTCATTTATTCTTCTTTTTCTAGTTCCTTTTTCAGTATAAAGTTAGATTTGGGGTGGGGAAGGATATTTCTTATTTAAGGTAGGCCTGTATTGCTATGAACGTCCCTGTTAGAATCACTTTTGCTGCATCTCATAGATTTTGGTATGTCATATTTCTGTTTTAATTTGTAGGTATTTTTTTATTTCTCATTGATTTCTTCCATGACCCATTGGCTGTTCAGTAGCATGCGATCTTCATGTTTTTGTGGGTTTTCCCATTTTTTTTTCTTTTGATTTTTAATTTCATATCATTGTGGTCAAACAAGATACTTGGTATTCAGTCTTCCTGAATTAACTGAGACTTTTTTTGTGACCTAACATTTGATCTACTTATCCTGGAAAATGTTTCATGCACACTAGAGAAGAATGTGCATTTTTCTGCTTTTGGATAGAATGTTCTCCATATATCTGTTAAATCAACTGGTCTAATATGTCATCTAAGTCTGATGTTTCCTTATTGATTTTTTGTCTGGATGGTCTATCCATTGATGGAAGTGGGGTGTTAACAACTCCTACTATTATTGTATCTCTTTCAGTTTTTTCCTTTAAGTATATTAATATTTGCTTTATTATCCATTTACATTTAAATTAATTATTGATAGGTAGGTGCTTATTGCCATTTTGTTCATTGTTTTCTGCCTGTTTTTGTAATTTCTTTCTGTACTTTCTCTCTTCCCTTGTGTTTTGGTGGTTTGTTATATGTTTAGATTGCTTTCAAATTTTCTTCTGTTTTTTCAGTGTCTTTGTGGTGACCGTGAGGTTCACATATGCAAATAGTAGCTTGTTTTAAGTTGGTATCTACTTACATTTGAACACATTCTAAAGCTTTATCTTTTTACTTCCCACTTGTTTTATATTTTGCTGACACATTTTACATCTCATTTTATGCATCCCTTAACTGATTATTGTAATTTTATTATTTTTGTCTTTTAACCTTCATACTTGCTTTGTAAGTGATTGATCCATTACCTTTATATATTTACCTTTTCCAGTGAGATTTTTACTTTTGTATGTTTTCTTATTATTAGTGCCATTTGTTTTCAGCTTGAAGAAATCCCCTTACTATTTCTTGTAGGGCTGGTTTAATGGTGATGAACTCTTTTAGCTTTTGCTTATCTGGGAAACTCTTGATCTCTCATTCAATTCTGAATGATAAGCTTGCTTGGTAGAGAATTCTTGGTTGAAAGTTTTTGTTTTTGTTTTTTCCTTTCAGCACTTTTAAATGTGTCATGACACTCCCTTCTAGCCTGTAGAGTTTCTGATGAAAAATCTGCTGATAGCCTTATGGGGTTACCCTTGTATGTAACATGTTGTTCTCTTTATCCTTAACTTTTACCACGTTAATTACATGTGTCTTAATGTGTGACTCTTTGGGTTTATCTCATTTAAAACTTGCTGGGCTTCCTGGACCTAGATGTTTGTTTTCTTCCCCAGATTAGGGAAGCTTTTAGCCCCTATATCTTGAAATCGTTTTTCTGGCTCATTCTCTCTCTCTTTTCCTTCTGGGAACCCTATAATGTGAATGTTCTGCCTGATGTTGTCCCAAATGTCCCTTAAGTTATCTTTAATTTTTTAAAATTCTTTTTTTCATTTTTCTGCTCCATCTGGGTGCGTTCCATTGTTTTGTCTTCCAGCTCACTGGTTTGTTCTTCTACCTCATCCAGTCTGCTGTTGAACCCCTCTAGTTATTTTTCAACTTAGCTGTAGCTTCTGTTTGGTATTCTCTTGTATTTTCAGTCTCTTGGTTGAAGTTTCACTGAGTTCATCCATTACTCTGCCAAGTTCAGTGAGCAGTTTTATGACCATTACTTTGAACTCTATCAGGTAGATTCCTTAGCTCCATTTCTTTTAGTTCTTTTTCTGAGGTCTTGTCTTGTTCTTTCAACTGAAACATACTCTTTTTCTCTTCATTTTGCCTAATTCTGTGTTTGTTTCTATGTATTAAGTAAATCAGCTATCTTTCCAAGACTTGAAGGAGTGGCCATGTTTCAGAGATGTTTTGTGGGGCTCAGAAGAGCAATCCTACCTGGCTACCAGAGCCAAGTGCCCTCTTGTGGCAGGGCCAAGGCTGGTGCGGGACACAAGTGAGTGGGCTTTGTCCTCTGGACTGGCTGTAGAGCCCAGCTGTGGCTTCTGTGTCACACTAACAGGTAGGGATATCATTCCACCAGCTGTGAGGCCCAGCTAAGGTGCAGAGATAGGCAGGGCTTTCAGCAGGGCACTAATACCTTAGAGGGAGAATTTCAAAATGATGCCTGCCAGTGGCAGCATTAGCAAGGTAGACTGAGATTGCAAAAGTGGGTCCTGCCAGTGTCTCAGTCCTTGGCCACATCTCACCTGGTTCCTGCCTTTCCAGTAGATGCTTCAAGAGTAGTAAGTAGGTCCCCTTCACCTGTGGTCCTGGTCCTTCTCAATCTGGTGTTTTTGCATGTTTTCAGGTCAAGTGAGTATACACACAAGCCCTTTAAGAGCAGGTTTTCTGTTCTACAGTTTTCCTGGACGTATTCCTCATTCGTTTTCAAAGCCAGGTATTTGGGGAGCTCATTTCTCTTGTGCAAGATCTAAGGGTTGGGGTGCCTGGTGTCGAGCTTGAATACTCCACAGGGAAAAACCCATACCTTTGTGACACGTACTGGTTGTGAATCACCGCAGCTGGCGTCCGGTTTTTTTCCTCGGCAAGACTGTATCTCTGCCTCTCCTACCTGTCTCACTGCTGTCCTTTTACCCGTTGTTGTGGAAGCTCTGTTGATCCAGTTTTCAGGTCCCTTTCCAAAGGAATTGTTCCTTGTGTCGTTGTAGATTCACTGTGCTCATGGGAGGAGACGAGTTCAGGATCTTCCTATACCACCATCTTGAACCATCCAGCCTCTCAACTCTTGTAATGTAGATTATATGCTTATTCATATCCACTGTGATTCCTAGACTTGTCAACATCACTGGACGAGGTTTAAATTAAGATTCATCAAACGTTTCATGAACACATTTTGTGCTAAAAATGATGCTGTGTATGCACTCCTCATTGGGAACATGCTGTGAGGCCCTGGGCATGTCACTTAGCTTATGTGGGCTTTATTTTTAGACTGTGTTAACTTTATGGCTCCAGGTGACATGCCAGGTCACAGTTTCAAACCTAGTTTACTTAAAAAGGAGGAGGCTAGTTGACTAGGGGGAACCACGGCCATTGCCGTGATGGAGGCTCTTTGCACGTACTGTTCATATTTCTAAAATGCTTTTTCTCCACCCCAATTTATTCCCTACCCCCTTGATTTTGGCGAGATTTATCTCAAGGAAGCTGAGAAAGATGAAACTACCTCTCTTCCCTCCCTCCCTTGCTTTAGGCAAGGATTCTCAGCCCTGCCTGCACGCAAGCATTAGATGAGTTTTCCTAATTCTAAATGGAGTGTCTGAGGGAGACTGTGGTCCATTCTGTATTTCATCTACAGCCTAGAAGCCTGGAACCTCATTAGTCTTCCCACCACCTGCTCCTTCCCCCAACAAAAATGAGCTCCTGGACCAGTGTAGGTGGGAACCACAAGGATTCCTTGGAACGCCCAGCCCTTGACACTGAGGAGGAGGTCCAAACAAAATCTGTGCAACCGAGGCCAGGCTGACCGTATGATACTGCTAGGCAGTTGTCGGGAAGAGACACTTCTCATGTGTTCAAATGTGGGCATGCTCATCAAGGAGGCAGACGCTTGCCATTTCAATAGATATCTAAAGTTGGCAGCATCTTTTCAGTGATAACCCTACTTTGTTGTCTTTACTTTTCGTTACCTTCCCCTTGCACTCTAACTGAACATCCTTCTCAGGACTTCACATTCACCAAACTGCTCCATCACGAAAGCATCACTGAAAACCCAGGCACCATCTTCCACGTCTAAGTAGCCTCTTAGTATTCCCAAGAGACCTCCTTCTCTCTCTTCCTTTCCCCCCACTGGCTCCTTGTCTAGTTGTTAGACTTCCAAGCCCTTAACTCTCTATGAACTTAGAGTATATTTTAGTTATTTCTAAAATATAAAAAGCTATTAACTTTTAATCAGGAAGCTAAAGTTTAGTTTTTGCATGTGAATAAGCCACTGTTCTTCCTGTATTAGAAACTGCTTTTTAAATCTCTTGTGGTCTATTAAAATAACAATATCAAATTATGTAAATGTGTGTTAATTGCTTTATTGAAATTAATACCCTAATACTTGCAAAATGGCCATATTTATTAAAAATTATGGAAGTGTGCTGGCTGTTTAAAGGCTAATGTAATTGGGTGAACCCAACAACTAGGAAATGTCAATTAACAGGAGATTGTTAAATAATATTATTTAAACAATCAGTTTTCTCTTGTAGCTTAGAAAATGGTCCTGGTAAAGTAATAATGACCGTCTAAGGCCTGAGGGAAGGTTTATGACTATTTTGTTCTCCCCTGTTTTTGAATCTGTTGGATTTTCTTTTCCGTTTGTCAAAAGTAGGCTTTATTTAGTAACAGAAATTTAAATTTAGCAGTTTATAGGAAATTATACTTAGAACACTTCTCCTATGTGAAGGTCGTTTTCTGGCTGGCCATAAAGGGCCACATGGCATTTCTGCCACCATGCTGCGGGTACTTGGAGAAATATTTGGAGATTTCGCTCTTTTCTTTTTGAGATAGTTCTCCTTTTACAAAAGGGTTTCGATCTCTCTGCTTTTGATAGCAAGAAGCATTGCATTCCATTGGGAAGATACTTAATATTCTTATTATGGGTCTTAATTTCTCAGCCTCTCCACCACTGGAAATAATCCTCTCCATGCAACAACCCTAAAATCCATCGTCTTCTCAATAGCCCTCAACTGGAACTGCTAGGAACTGTAGTCTTGCAGTATAAATGTTCTCATTGGAGCATACTACAGAAACCTATTTATGAAAAATATCTTGTGGTTTCCAAATAGTTGTAGAGAAGGGAATTTTTGGTCACTTATGCAATTTACAGAATTGAGGTCAACCAAGGATGTTGGGATCGTTTCGACTGAGGCTGGGAAGACAAATGTATGAGTAATACTCTAGAGCTCTAATCTCCTTTCTTACTGCATATTGTTTGTGAGTCGTTAGCTTTGAAAACCAGAAAAGAGACCCACATTCCAGAGTTTCTCTATCAACCCCTGTTCTTAGTGTCATCCAGCACTTGAAAGTAATCATTGTAGGTGGTGGATCATGTAGAATTTCTAGGGCTTTTTGTGATGACTAGATGATAGCGTTTCTTCATTATGTGACAGGACACAGCTCTCCTCTCCCACTCCTACCCCACTCCCCCATGATTCTGGAACTAAACCATCAGAGTTTCATCTATTCAGATTTTCTTTGTTCACATTGGAGATGTTGGGGGTTCGTTCCATGGACTTCTATGATTAATACTCAAAGTATTGATTTTATCGATCAAGTCACTTGTGAAGCTGACGTTTTTATTGCTAGAACCAAAAACTAGTGAAATAAACTTTCTCTTAATAGACTAAACTTGTATTGTTCCCCAGAGGGATTTACCCAACTGGCTGTTAGGTTTATCCTCCCCTCTGCTAAATTTATGCAACATGAACAGCGGAATAAGAAGCATACCTATGCACTTAGATTCCTAACAGTTGAAACACAATACTTCTCACAGCAGAACTGCCTGCTCAGTCATAAGGTAATCCATACAGTGTTGAAATACGGTCGCTCTGATTTCTGTGTGGATGTAGGGATACTTCTGATAGGAACAGCCTTAGTTCCAATGTACAGGGACAATATGCAGCTGATTGTTTCACTTTCAGAAGATGCAAATCATCTTTTAATATCAGAACATCAGATGAAAACCCCATACCGGTTGACTAAAATGGGCTTTTACCCTCTGGAATTTTTTTTGCCAGTTCTAAGGGGAAAAGTTCAATTTTTAGCTGTATCGCTAGTTTTGTACAACATGGAAGATGTTTGCCTCTGTAAGAGTTTCATGCTAGTTTTGTACAACATGGAAGATGTTTGCCTCTGTAAGAGTTTCATGCATTCCATGGAACTGAAATTGGCTGGTCCCTGCTGAGGGAGATTTTTCTGGTCTGTGCTCTGAGAACGTCTTTCATCAGGTGCATGACCATTTATCCAGGTTTTTGAGGTCTCAGCCAGGTTATTCTTTGATCTTTATCTTATTCTGAACTTCCTAATGGTCGAACCAGGTCAGAATAGGGTAAATCTCAGCCCTGCACATGTTCAGGAAAAGTGTCATCTTGCTAGTAGCTTAATTTTCTTTGTAACAAAAAATATGTTTATTGAACCTATTTTATCAGTTTAAAATATGTATATTATGTTGCTTCTGCCTTCCTAGACTGTTTTTGGTGTAACTGAATTTCTTTTCTTGGACTCTGGGTGGTTGCTAAAGCATCCGTTTCTCAGAACTTTTTTTGAGGTTATTTGCTTGTCTCCTAAATGCTCCCAGACTATTGCATTTTGAGGAGGTTTTCTTTTTCTTTTTATAGTGTTGCTATCTCATTTGTTGCTTTCATGCTGTTACCTTGTCACAAGGCCTGGCAAGTAGTAGGTGCTTGTTAAGTATTTGTTAAACGAATAAAATGTCACTTTTCACTTCTATTGTAGGATTTCCGTTTTCAATCTCTCTCCTCCTCTTTTCTAATTGCCTATGTCTAGTTTGTTCAGGTTTTGGAAATTCGATAGCCCTGCATGATAATCTTATGTGCAAATCGAGATGAAGCAGTGTATGAAGGAGGACTTTACTTGTCTGAGGAATGACAATACAGCGAAGGCTTGGATTTTGTGACATCTATTTTAACTGCTAAGAGGTCACTTTTAAAACTTGCTTCCTGCTTTGAAACTGAGCTCTGAATCCACGAAATGGTACGACAGTTGAATTGCAGACAGATGAGGTATTTTTGTATTTAGTTGTCCTCCAATAGTCATTACCAGCACCTAGGAGAACTGCCAGAAGCAGGATGTATAAAAATCACTAGGCCATTACTGTGTTTGTGCTTATTTTAATTAGACTTCTCTTAGATTTTTTTTTTTTAAAGCTGTTCAGGGAGAAATGTGACCCTTGTGAATGTAATGCCCATCATGTAAAACTTAAGTGCATCTGAGGCTTTGGAAAGTGTAAAATTTACACTTAAGGCCCTGTTTAGTCAATGGAATGAGATTTAAGATCAATTATGGAGGAAAAAAAAAACGGAATACATTATTGTTTTCAAGAAAACTTCCAAGACGATAAGAATTTTTTTTCTCTTACGGCCAAATGGTTGACAGTTGGCCTTTTTGAATTTCAGTTGAGCTTTTAGAGTTTGTTGGTCAGACCCTCTTCTGCCACTTTCTTATTGTGTCTTGGCTGGAAGTCTTAGGAGGACAAGAAAATTTCTCATTAGTGACATGTAGTGACACTTCCCTTTATTGTGCTCGGACGATTTCCTGACAGAGATAGATGACATGGTTCAAGTTTCCAAGAAAATGTTATTCCATCATGGAGTGGAGAAGCTCTGAACCAATCTTTCTGATTCACAAACAGGCTGTAGGTGTGCCAGACATGACAAACTGATACTGAAATGCACAGCCTTGAAATGGAAGATGCTTCCTTGTTCATTTCTGGCTGTGTAAGGTTGCAGGGAAGTGAACACATTAACAATGTCAACTTCTCACTGTTCATTAAGGAGTGATGTGTACCACACTAGGTCTGTAGTGAAAACTGCGTATTAGTTGGAATTTTTTGACACCGGAGTCTTATTTTCCTGGAGTAGAAAGGGAAAGCGATCATTTTCCCTGTTTTCTTTAACCCCAGCGTCTCCTCAGTTTGATTCTTCAAATTGGCTTGGTGGTGTCAAAGAGAAAAGCCGTGTTCCCACGCAGCGGTAGACGTTTGTGGATTATTCCCCTCACCCTCAGCAACAATCAGATTTCATCACCCCCTTGCCAACTGTGCCCTGTGTCTGCTTGGGGATACAGGAGAGGAAGCCAAGATACAGGCTAAGGCTGCCAGTGGATTCTGTCCTTCTCACCACATGGTCATTGACCTAAGCTGGCCCAACCAAAGAGCCTCTCAGGACTCTTTTTTTTTTTTTGCGGTACGCGGGCCTCTCACCGCTGTGGCCTCTCCCGCTGCGGAGCACAGGGTCCGGACGCACAGGCTCAGCGGCCATGGCTCACGGGCCCAGCCACTCCGCGGCATGTGGGGTCTTCCCGGACCGGGGCACGAACCCGTGTCCCCTGCATCGGCAGGCGGACTCCCAACCACTGCGCCACCAGGGAAGCCCTCAGGACTCTTAATGAGAACTGGGAAATGAAGCAGCTAAGAGTGAGTCTGTGGGGTGTAAAGATGTGAGCACAGAAACTGCTGCTGCCAGTTTTAGCTGCTAAGAGGGAAGCCAGCCTGAAGAGAAAGTGGGCCCTCCAAAACGGGAAGAGCTAAAAGAATCTCAAAGAAGTGTGAGCCGAGTTCCAATCCTTTGAATTAAACCCTCTCTGAAGCCTGTCCTATTTCTAGACTCTTTTCTAAATTCTTTTCCTTTATTATTCAAGATCATTGAGTTGAGTTTTCCATGGCTTGCAGTCAAAAGATACTCACTAGTGAAGCTACTCAATCTACCATTTTGGGTTTTGATCACCTGTTGTCAAAGTGCAAGCCATACAGACGTAGTATAAGATCAAGGAACTAAATGTGGATAGTTCTGAAGGCACGTCTTGTCAATGCTGTGCTGGTAAATGGTTCACAACAAGGTCTGGAGGCACGAGATGAGCTTGGTGTATAGCATTTGACAATTTGATTTCCACGGTGTGAACATTCTTACCCCGGCCAATTTCAAGCTACCAGTGTGATACTGAATGTGGCATCAGGGAGAGATACTAATAATAATTGGATCCCTCGAGCCCATAATAGTCAGCAGCGGCATACCACTACCTCTATTCCAAAGCCTCCGTTTTACATTTGAGAAAACTGTGATCCAAAGGAGTTGAGGCTTTCTTGAAATCACACAAAGAGAGGGAAGGCTTGAGCCAGAATGCCTGTCCCCTGACTCCTGAAGTCTAGTTTTTAACGAGCTGATAATCTGGTTTATAGATGTTTACACATGTAGCTGGTGACGTTAGCACATTTTTTCCTTTAAACATAAAGCCCTGTGGGCCTCTGCTTAAGACCAAAAAACTATCCAGATTTTGAAAGTCATTATCTCATTCTTCACTGCCCAGTTGATCAATAAGAATCCCAGAGCATCTTAACAGAAGTGGCCACCACATTTTGACAGTGTATGTGCCAGCCACTGCCTATACGTGATTTCCACGGAACGCAGGGAAGGAATCATCCTGCCATTTTACAGGTGAGGAAATTAAGGTTCAGAGAGGTAGAAATCCAAGGTCACATCTCACACCTAGTAAGGGGTGGAGTGATAGCTTGACCCCAGGTTTGTCTCGTGTCAAACAGCAGTTAGACTCCCCCTCATTTGGTGTCCTGCTCTGGACAGATGATGTTTCCACTGTGTGCTAATGCTCTTTGGAGATTTTCCATAACTTAGGAGACACTTGTGGGGAACAAATTACAATACCAAACAAAAATACGGATGCCCTGTTTGCTGATAAGGGCATGAACAGTATTCCTGGCCCTTTAGGGTTCTGGTCATAGTTCTTATTTTTCCTATCACCTAATCTGGCATGTCATCTTTGAGATCTGGTAGAGCTAACTTGTGAGGACTCACATGAGAAGATCCATGTCTTGTCTTCAAGGCCATTTATAAAACAGTATGAGAAGTAGTCCTTTACTTCCAGTAATAAATGTGAGCAATCAGTAAAACCTAAAAAGCAAGTAAAAGGATCACATACTGTAAATATCAATAATTACGGTTAATAAAAACTAGGCCGGTAAAAGAAAAGAATGCTCTATTTCATCATTTCATTCTTCTTGTGCCAAGGAGATACCACTTATAGGATTTCCATAGTTTCTCAGTATGTTCTGTCTGCATTATTCAGAGTGACTCTGCAGCTTTCAATAATGTGGTCTGAATTATTTAAGTGGGATGATTAGCATAATCTGTACCGCACCCTTAAGAATACAGGGGCAATTAAACACCGAGTTTGACCTACTGCCCTCTTTTGTAGGGCAGAGAAGATCCACACAGCACAGGTGATTGCAAAAATCAATGCTGTTCATTCTCCTTCTCTCCCTCCCTCCTAACCTTTCTCCCTTCAACTGTCTTTCTCCACAATGCACACACCCAATTTTTATCCTTCAAAGCTAGAAGGAAACTCACTCACTTTGTTTTGGTCTAAGTGGCATTGAATTTCCTCAATGAAAATTGAATGTGCCAGGGCTTCCCCGGTGGTGCAGTGGTTAAGAATCTGCCTGCCGGGGCAGGGAACACGGCATATCGAGCTTTGGTGCAGGAAGATCCCACATGCCGCAGAGCAACTAAGCCCGTGCGCCACAACTACTGAGCCTGCGCGCCTAGAGCCCGTGCTCCGCAACAAGAGAAGCCACCGTAACGAGAAGCCCGCACACTGCAACTAGAGAAAGCCCGCGCGCAGCAACGAAGACCCAACACAGCCAAAAATAATTAAATAAATCTTTAAAAAACTTGAATATGCCGGTGAAACAGGGTCTTCAAGTATGCAAGCATCTGGATGTTCAGTGTGGTGTAGACAAATTAGGCAGCTGTATCCGTTGTGCATCTGGCTCTCTTTGGAGTCTTGTAGAGACAGCAAACATTAATACATAAAGAAGAAGAATAACAGTACAATTCCTTTGAAGTTCCACGACAGTCACACTGTGGTATGTCAGGCAGCCATATCCAGTGTGTCTGAAAATTATGGTTCAACTTCCTATAATATATACATAAATCTTACCTACCAGTTCCCATGTTGGAGTCTCAGAATTTACAGGTGAACAAAACTACATAGGGGGACCCAAGGTCATTTCAGTATTTCACAAAGCCAAACGGAATGAGTACCCTTCTTGGTACAAGCTAACTAAAACGTCAAGTTTCTTTTGGTTCGAAAGTCAATACTAAACAAATGCAACTTGGTAAACAAAACCTTTTATAAGTAGAAATACTTAGCAAATTGTTTAAAAAGGAGGGCTGGGCTTGATATGAGAACTGTTGACCAAGTTCCCAGAACAGTCCTTATCGATTCATCAGTTATTCATTGGGCACCTAAGTAAGTGCCCTGCAGCGTTAAGATCTAGACCACTCCTGTGCTGCTTTTATAATCTAGTGGGGAAGGAGAGAGAGAAAAAAACGAAATTTTATAAATGTGGTAAATGTTACCAAAGGAACTTAGAAATATCTATTCCTGCTTCTACTCAGAAGGAATTTGAACACAAAAGAGCCATCTGCCTATAGTCCATTATTTTAGAGGAGCCAAAAATGCAACATAGATAGATATCAAAATATCTCTTTTGTAAAACCGGTTTACAAATTCGGTATCCCTCATTTCTTCAGGTTAAGGTCTCAGTAAAAGATGCCATCTCCCCAGAGAAAATGGAAAGCTGTTAGAAAACCTTAAAAATTCTGCTCTGATAAATGTGTTGGATGAGCAGCTGTCACCTAGGACCTCTGTAGCATCAGGGCCCAGGACAGAAACGCTGGAGGTGCTTCAGCAAGGCTTTAGAAGAGAGGAAGGGCTCCCTGGCATGCATACTTCCAGGTGAGGTCACCCCAGAGAGGACTTGAGGAGTGTTGTTGAAATCTGAAGGTCTTGAGGCCAAAAGAAAGGCCAGAAGCAAGCAGGGGACCCTAAGGAGGAGCCAGAGAAGCCCCACCACGGAATGCCAGTGAGGAAGCCCACCTTCCCCAGCCAAGGTGAGCCAGGCCAGTTAAGCCTCGGGTCGAACCTGGCTGCAGAGACGCACCGGGCTCCCTCCTGAATGGTATCGAAAATGAAGCTGAGTTGATGAGATTTGCCCCAGGCCACAGAAGCCGTCCCTGTCACACCTGGGATTCTAATTCAGATCTTTCTGCCTTTCAGAAAGACAACTCCTGTCACTCCCGATCATGTCCTATTTTTAAGTTCATTATTCACCTCTGGGTACTTAGCCGGTTTCAAGAGCTCCCACATCAAAGCATTTTAAAAGGGCGAGTCTAAAATGATGGTCCTCTGGACGCCAGGCTCATCCACTGAGCCCCTGCAAAGGTTCTGTGGTTCCTACAGAGGCGGGCTGCTCATCAACAAGTTTCCCTGGGAGGTGAGAAGCATCTCTCCTCTGATCAGAACATGCCTGTCACCGAGCTCGGGCAGCTACTGAGCCAGCGCCCCAGCCTAGGAGTCCAAAAATCTGTCTCTGGCAGGGGCTTAACTGTTTGGCTTCTGCATCGGAAGGTCCATGCTGATACCTCCCAGGAAGAGAGAACTCAGCTGGGAAGTTGCCAGTTGCAGACAATCTTCTCCTTCATTTCAACTCTGCAAGCAGTTAATGTGTTCCTGCCGAGGGTCCAGTCCTGTGGGGTATGCAGGCCTCTGGTGGTCTGCAGTCCTGCCAGGGAGTCCAGACACACGGGCAGGAGGCAGCCGGTTGGTCCATGGAGCCTCCACGTAATTAAGAGCTTGGCAGTCATGGCTGCAGGAATTCAGGGATTGTTCCAGGCTCTTGATGTAGCATTTAGTAAAGACCCAAAGAAATTGTCCCTGCCTTCTCAGGGTTCTTCCTATCACTTTAGGACACAAGCAAGATGTAAGGCAAAGTGAGACCTCCACTGAAGAGACACCTCCCGAGAATGAACAGGGCTGCCTCTGATCCGTGAGATGCTTTGCAGACAGTCTCATGGGGGCACTAAGCTGACCCATATCCCTCTGAGGTCAAAGGGAAACCAGATGAGGTCCCAACCAGTCATGGCTGCTGTGGTTAATCCACCCTTCCGTTCTGAAAGCCTGGCTCCAATGCGCCTCCTCTTTTTTGTTGTGTTGTTGGTATGATTTTGTTCTTGATTTTGTTCGTAACTCAGAACACAGGTTGGTGTGCGTGACCACTTAGTATCTGGCAATGCAATAACGTGGTGGAAGTTTCAGGCTGTGGGACATTCTCATTATTTACAGAATAAGAAAGTAGCATTAGAGGCTGTTAGAACACGAAGTGATACATTGGACTTGAGTTTACATCATGTCAGATCTGCTTTTTCCCACTTTTGATACCCTCTTACTTCCTAGGAGAGTGGCTTCTTGTGCTAGGTGATCTTCCTTTAGAAGACTTACTGTAACTCTAATTAAGTAATTATTAGTAACCCAATTTATTGGATGTCTTTCCCCCTTGCAAGACTGTAATTCCCAGGAACGCATGACAAAAGGTGGATTCTTCATTATTGTAATCCTGATGTCTTAAACAGATTCGGCATGAAGTGCTCGATAAGTATCTATTAAGGGGATTGTATTAGTTCAGTAGGGTTGACATAATAAAATACCACAGGCTGGTTGGCTTAGACAATGGAAATTTATTTCTCACAGTTTTGGAGGCTGGAAGTCCAAGGTCAAGGTGTTGGCGGGTTTGGTTTCTCCCGACGCCTCTCTCCTTGGATTGCAGGTGCTGCTTTCTCCCTGTGTCCTCACATGGCCTTTTCCTCTGTGTGTGCATCCCTGGTGTCTCTGTGTGTGCAAATTTCCTCTTATAAGGACACCTGTAAGACTGGATTAGGGCCCACCCTAATGGCCTCATTTTAACTTAATCACCTCTTAAAAGGCCTGTTTCCAATTGTAGTCACATTCTGTAGTACTGGGGGTGAGGACTTCAGCATGTGATTTGGGGGAGACAGGGACACACTTCAGATTACAAGGATGAATGCTATAAACAGAATGATGTACTTCACAGGAAACAGGTTCATATTAAAGTCGAGAAATTTGAGAATAATAGACATAAATATTACATTAAAATGAGGTAAGGCGATTTCCTTGTGATAATAGCACTCTCCCTCATAGGCTCCCTTGGGTAAGAAACAAAGGGTGGCGTTACAGCCAGCAGGTCAGGGATGGTGTCCTAGCTGGCGCGGGGGCACAGGTTAGGTCTGTCATTTGGGGCTCGTCTATTTCCGGGCCTCAGTTCTTTAACCTACAAAATGAAGGACTTGGAATCACTGAGTCACTCTGTCATCTGTGAAAAGTGGACCAGAATGGAAATATTCCTTCTGGCTAGTCTGTGTGACTAAGAGCAATGACCTTCAGTAATTCTCTTTCTCAAAGGCTTCGGGAAAGAAAGCAAGGATCCAAAGTTTCCCCTGTTTTTTCCTTAGTGGGATTCTAGTTCTGTGCAGGTTGGAGACCTGGGGAGGCAAAAGTCTCTACCCCAGGATGCTTCCTAAATAGCCACTTTTAAGCAACTTTAAGCGACTCCGTAAATAGGAAAAAGCTGGCCAGCGTTCCAGATTTCCATCTTGTTGACTGGGAGCCACTCTTTGCTGGCGTCCATCCTTCGCCACCTCTCTTGGTGATAATTGATTTGGGGGATGTGGTGGTTGAGGCAGTAGGAGAGACCATATTTCCACAAATGTAATAGTCAAAACTTAGCCCTTTCCCCTACTCTGCCCCAAAGCTCAGAATAGATAACTGGGGAAACCCCAGAAAGCGGTAGCGGTCCACGGCCTGTTAGGCACCGGACTACACAGCAGGAGGTGAGCGGTGGACAAGCGAGCAAAGCTTCATCAGCCGCTCCCCCATCGCTCGCATTACTGCCTGCACCATCCCACCCCTGCCCCCATCCGTGGAAAAATTGTCTTCCACGAAACCTGGTCCCTGGTGCCAAAAAGGCTGGGGACCGCTGCCATAAAGGACCACTTTCCACCCTGTTTCACTGATGTTTTCTATTCTTTCCTCTGCTGAGTGCTTAGTTGAGACATTGTCTTGAGCAGTAAAATGACAGTGTAGTACTCCAGCAAAGTGGAACAAGTAATTTTTGGTAACCCTCTCCTACCCTGTTGGCTCTTGAAAATGGTCCTTCCTCTATGTGAGAACTTGCTAAGATGCTGCTAGAAGAAAATCCATAAGATGATTAACAGATGCAGGGGTCTCTGCCTTGTCTCATTAGTGGCGTGCTGGTCTAGAAGTCTGCCATCTTGTTCACGGCGCTCCAAAAGGAGGATGGTAGCTGCCTTTGTTCGGATACACATACGTTTCTCCCATTTTCACTCACCACCCCTTTGCCCAAGAAATCCCCTTTCTGAATCGACAGTGGCTTTCCAAGTCTGTATCTTTGCCTTTCTAGCTAGTGTCTCCTCTTCATTTATTCAGTCACATGGGGTTACAGAGACAGGAAGGCAAAAACTTGTGCAACGAATTGTGACCTCAGAAATTCAAGACCATTTGCATTACAGCAGAAGACCGCAGCTTCTGAAATACACTGAGTGGAACTTGGGAAACTTTGCACACCCACACCTGATAGAATGCTTCGCCTGTCTGCTTTTGGATTGTGTAGTCAATTCACATTTTGTTGACTCTATTTCCCTTCAATCTCCCTTTCTATATAACTTCAATTCTCCTTCTGCCAGGATTTCACATTTCTTTTCCCGGTGGGTTTATACCTCAGCTCAGCCAATCTTTGAGAAGCAATGCCATGCATCTCTCGTCTTTCTTTTCAATCCCATGTCCTACTTGATCCCTATCTTAGCTCTGCAAACACAATGGGGAAACTGCCAAGATAAAAGCCACCCTTTGGCCTCGGTTATTGGGCCTAGGGACTCATGAAAGGTACCTGATAGAGTTCAATCAGAAGTTCGTACCCTGGGCTTTATTCTTAAAGCCTAAGGATCAGGACAATCTTGATTTTCTCTTGTTGAGAAAAAGCATCCCTAACCTGTTTCTTAATTCCTTCTTAGTGGTCCCTCCCCCTTTGACCTCATCAGCCCCCACTACGCCTTTCACTTACGGGGCTCCAGCCACACCAGCCTCCTTTAGACCCTGCAGATATGCCAAGCTCATGCCCATCTGAAAACCTTAGCTCTTGTTTCCTCTTTCCAGCACGTTCCTACCCTATAGCTGCACTGCATCTTTCTCATCAATCTGAGAAGTTCAGTCTGAGCTCACATGTTACCTCCTTGAAGAAACCTCCCCTGACCACCCTGGTTGAAGTGATTTCACCATCTCCACCAGTCGCTGTCTCTTCCATTTACTTCTTAACCTCCTTACTGTCAAAAGTAAGCTCCGTGGGCTTCCCTGGTGGCGCAGTGGTTGAGAGTCCGCCTGCCGATGCAGGGACACGGGTTCGTGCACCGGTCCGGGAAGATCCCATGTGCCGCGGAGCGGCTGGGCCCGTGAGCCATGGCCGCTGAGCCTGCGCGTCCGGAGCCTCTGCTCCGCAACGGGAGAGGCCACAGCAGTGAGAGGCCCGCGTACCGAAATAAAAAAAAAAAAGTAAGCTCCGTGAGGGCTGGAACTTTGTGCTGTGGCCCCCGTTTTCTCCAGCATCTTTAACTGTGCTTGTTACAGATGAGATACTCAACAAACCTTTCTTGAATTAGTAGGTTTTGAAGAATAGGGTTAAGGGAGGCAAAATTAGGAAAATACAATGAATGATCTTCAAAAGGGAATCAGTGGAGAAATTGCCTTGTTGGTTCAGGTTCTAGCACTTAAGTTTGTAGCTCTTTAGGAGTTTCTCTAAATCATGGGCCATCTCTGAGACGTGGCCATGGTGTAGCCAACCTGCTTCAACCATCACCTCTACACGAAGTGCTCTAAGGAATGTATGCCATCTTCCCTCATTTCTAGATACTACTATCACCTTCAAGTCAAAATATTGAAAATATTATCCTGACTTCTGGCTCAGCAACTCAGTCTACCTTCTGAACTCTCCTGTCAGTTTCACTGCCCATCTTCTCTTTCCTCAAGAAGAAAAACACCAGCCCTCCCTGGCTCTTTTCACTATCTGTAGTCCCTCATTCTCAGTGTATCAAAATGGAGTTATGTTACTTTCTATAAACTTAAACAATCATGCATTCATTCAACACCTGTTGTTATTCCTAGAAACTGTGCTAAGCCTATAACCAAACAGGGCTCCGGCCCCCAGGGAACTTAGGGGCACCCATTTTCTGTTTTAATTGGGTGAAAGAACAGTGAATGAGCGTCCCTCCCAGGGTCCAGGCCCTCACCACCTCACCTCCCCTTTCTTGGACAACAATCTTCTAACCATGTCTTGCACGTTGTTTCCAAACTAATCAGCCCAATCAGCAATGAATCATTCTACCTCCTCTTCTGGAACCTAAACTAACTGGACTTTGGGTCCAGAGTTTTCTTACACTGAGCTTTGGAAAGTTTTTATCATCTGACCATCACTCTAATTTATTCCCACGTTTCTCCAGTAATTCCCTCTTTCCCAGCCACATCATTTGCTTTTTTTTTTGTCCCTTTAACCTTCATTTTTATTCCTATAGTTCCTAGCACAGAATTTAGATGGAACCTTAAACATTATTTAGCCCAACCCTTGCATAGTACCAAAAAGAAAACTGAAGTTCATAGGCTTCAAGTCAGAAAGCTAGTCCTAAAAATATTACTTTCTGGGTTTTAAGGCTCTTCACCCAATACATTTTCATGTATGCTTTATAGCTGTATGTCCATGAGGCTGGTATTTAGCAGTTACTGTCAGAGCCCATTTAAAGTTCTCAAATCAAGTGGAGAGTTAAGAGGGAGGTTTTCTCGAGTCAACGGGGGAAGAGCAGCCTGTTAGGGAAAGGGGAAGGAAGAAGTGGGCTAAAAGGAAGCGCGTTTGCAGATTTGACTACAGTCGGCCTTTAGTATCCGTGGGTTCCGCATCTGCGGATTCAGCAAACCATGGATTGTGAATTTTGTTTGCCATCCGAAGTTGGCTGATGCAGAATAGGGTGCGCCAACTATGGGACTTGAGCATCCGCAGATTTTGGTATCCACAGTGGGTCCTGGATACCCGGTGGATACAGAGGGACGAGTGTATCTGTGTTCTCCGCTCATCTGCATTTGTCATCTGGGTCGTTAGAATAGGATGCCTATATTCTGAGCTGCCAAAATCTTTCATAATCCAAATCCTTGAACTCATCTCGATGCTGAAGGAAAAAAACCAAACGCGCACACTCAGTTGCTTTTTCTCTTTTAGTATAAAACCCAGGAGTCTGCTAACTGGGGGATAGCTGAGGCCAGAGTTTGAAAGACCAATAATTGTTGACTAATGGTGCCTCGGTGGTAGTTCCAATATGCCAGTTAATGCATAATGTCTCCCTGCATGAAACCTGATCAAAAAGCTTTAAAGCTGCTGGGCCCCTACCGTTTGTGGAAGAAAACACGGGGGACCCAGGGCCTCAGAAGGAGCGGTGATTTGGAGACATTGACTGTCTGGGCAAGACCTCATTTATAAAAAGACAAAAAAAAAAAGAGGCACCATGCTTGAAATGCACTGCATTGCAAAAAGCCCATGATTTGTAAGCGATGTGTAAGGTAACTATTTGAAGTGACAAAAAGGCTAGCAAAATAATAAATAAGGAAAAGAAAGCTGGCTTTTCTTTTTCTTCTCAGTGTTTGAAAACCTCCCCATTAAAAGAACACAATATGCAACTGCAAACATGGATCAGCCTCATTAAGAAGAAAGAAAACTGTTTGAAATAAACTTCAAAGAAAAAAGCTGTCGTTTTCTTTAAGGACACCATTATGTTCTTATTGACAAGACAAAAGAGTAATAAAGTTGAATTAGAACAACTAGAAGCCTGATAGTTTGGTTGGAGGGAAGTAGAACAAACTTTGCTATTAAAAAAAGAAGAAGAAAGAGAGAGTAGGTCTTTTAATCAGCCTCTACTGAAGCGATGACTATTGACCTTACCCTCATAGAGAGCTTTCTTGAGTCTGATTCGGGGGCAAAATTCTTGCCTCAGCGATACAATGCAGGAGTTTTAAAACTCAAAGGGAGCTGGAATAATCATTATGTTGGAGTATCTTATTTTATAATTGGGGGAATTGGTGTCTAAAGCAGTTACTTGTCTTGCGCATATGCTCACCCAGCTTTTGAATTTCGAGGTTAACTTCTGGAAATCAGCAGGAGCTGCAACTTATTTCCTCCAGATACAGAATCTCTTTTTTCCCATCTTACCAGGAAAGCATCATACTAAAAAGAAATTTATGGCGATTATTCTGAAATCAATCCAGAAGCATGTTCAGGGATTTTGAGTAGACTTGTGAAAGTTTTGTGACTTGGGCGGGGGCGGGGTGGTCCCAGGGTTCTCTTCCCTGTCTGGACTCGGTATCAAGCAGTAGAAGCAGAAGTGACAGGGGACCCCCATCCTTCCTCAGCATTGTACGGTGGTGACAGTCTGCACCTCGTACCCACACACTCTCCTTGTTGGAACAGAAGCAGTGCCTCTCTGGCCCCTATTGTGAGACTGACACGCTCCAGAGCAGCAGTGAGAGAGGCCGGGCACCTTGGAAGTGACAAGCTCTCCCTTATAATATATAGCAGGAGTTCACAAAAAGGAAAATGCAATAACTTCTTAAGTACTTTGGGCCATTTTCCTCTCTTACTTCCCTCCCCGAGAAGTCTGGACACATTTTTATTTGGAAAGGTGCATTGCGACATTTTATATCATTTCCCCCACCTATTAATAGCTCTGGCTGCCCCAGGTGTTCATTTTCAAGACACCCTCGGAGGAGGACTTCTGGCAGCTGCTCTGCAGCTGGCAACTTTGGGGAAGTGGCAGGTTTTAATTGATGTATTGCGGGTACCACACTTTCTCTCTCTCTCTCTCTCTCTCTCTCTCTCTCTCTCTCTCTCTCTCTCTCTCACACCAGACACCTGTGTCAGCACCACCCATCTCTCTTTGAACACCTTTCTGGACAGGTAACAGACAACAGCCCCTGTATAGATTCTCACCGGAACAGCAAGTCATACAAGTAGATCTTCAATTAGCTGCCTGCCGTTAGTCAATAATTACGACGAGAGGAAATTGGAAGAGGTGGCCGGAAGGCAGGAACAGGAAGTGCCAAAATTTCTCCTTTCCAAACAGTCCCAGCGACAGTCCTCTGGCTGCCCCCTGAGGGAGGCAGCATCCCCCAGGCCGACAGTTCCGTGCATACTGGCTCCAGAAGCCATCCCCTCTGATTCTGGCTCGTTGCCTCCTCTGTGAAGGAACGAAGGTATTTCCCAAGAGTCTCAAAGAATGCCAGCTCTGCCATCACTTTGCCCAGCGAAGCCATTGCCTTTATGGCAGCTTCTGTGTAGAGCTCCATCTGAGACCCTTCTCGCGATAGGAAGTACAAGGGGATTTCTTACTCCCTTCATTTCCCTTAGCATTCTAATAGATCTTTAAAAGAGAAAAGAAGAAAAGCTTTTTGCTGTATAACTTATGTACCATAAAATTTACCCATTATAAGTATACAGTGTATGATTTTTTAAATTAAATTCATGGAGTTGTACAACCATCAACATGTTCTACTTTTAGAACATTTCTACCATCCAAAAATTCCCTACAGCTCATTTACTGGTCATCTACACTTCCACTGTCAGCCCTGATTCAGCACTTAATCTACTTTTTGTCTCAGTGAATGTGCCTTTTCTGGACATTTCTTACCAGTGGAATTATATAACGTAGCATGATGTTTTTGAGGTTTGTCCATGTTGTAGCATGTACCAATAGTTCATTCCTTTCTATGACTGAACAGTATTCCATGGACACAGATACGCCACCTTATCTGTCTCCATCCACCAGTTGAGGATATTCAGATCGTTTCTAGTTGGGCGCTGTCATGCTCTTATGAGCATTTGCGTGCATTTCTTTGCATGGACCTCTTAACTGCCACTCATTACGTGCTCATGTGCCCCAAGCTATGCTAATCATTTTCAGTGCATCATTTTTAGACTCCACAACAACTGGTAAAGCAGGAATGTTAATCAGAAAACCAAGGCTTAAGAGAGAGCCCTCACTTGGAAAAATGTTTCTGGGGCCAAAATTCAAACCCATCCTTCTTGAGTTATGTGAACACCGTGGAGGTTAATTACTAATACGTAATATAAAGAGGGCTGGACGCTACACAATTAATGAGCTGCTCAAAACATATTCTGTGGAAACGTAGAGTTGTTAACATCATTTAAGGCAGTTTCCCAGGTAGTAATTGGATAATCTACAGTTTCCCCTAGAGATTATATTCATATATGCATGCATGCACATGCATGCCTGTGCACACACACACACAACGTGGAGGGGGGGAGAGGATTATAAATATTTGTTTCTTCCATACATCCCATAAATCTTTATGGAACACCTGCAGTGTTCCAGGTACAGTGCAAGTCATGTAGGCTTTAGCAGGGAGTGAAATAGAGTTCCCTGACCTCCTAGAGCTCATAATGTTACAAGGGAAGATGAAGGTTATAGATTGAACATTTGTGCCCTCCCCCTCCCCCCCAAAAATGCCCATGTGTTGAATACCTAACCCCCAAGGTGATGGCAGTTGGAGGTGAGACCTTTGGGAGGTAGTTAGGTTTAGATGAGGTCCTGAGGGTGGGGCCCCCATGATGGGGTTAGTGCCCTTAGGAGGGGATGAAGAGACTAGAACTCAGCGCTCTTTCTTCACCAGCTGAGGCCACAATGGGAAGGCAATCCTTCACAAAGCAGGTGCCCAACCCTGCTGGCACCCTGTCTCATACTTCCAGTCTCCAGAATTGTAAGAAGTAAAAGTCTGTGGTTTAAGCTACCCAGTCTCGTATTTGTTATAGCGGCCTGAGCCGACAAAAACAATGGATAGTAAATAAATAGGAAATCATAGGAAGAGCCGTGAAGAAATAGAGTATGACAAGAGCCACGAAGAAATAGAGTATGACAAGAGGACCTGTCTTTCAGGGGCAGAAGGCAGTGGGCTTATGCTCAGCTTTGCATTAAAACAAAACAAAAACAACCAAGCAAAACAAAAAATCAAAACACCACCTCTCAAGGCAGTGTATGGAGGAAGAATTAGCAGGGAGCAAGTGACATATCCCGGTGGCTTAGAATATGGGCCTGACAGGATAAATGGAGAGAAATAGTCACATTTAAAGACGTAAAGCCCTTCCTTCTGTGTCTTTTTTAAATATTCTGCAAAACTTCCGTAACGATTGGCAATTTCGCTATCAAGCCTCGGTAACCCGTTATATCAGTTCTCCGTTTTCCCTGCCCATGTTAGTGATAGAATATCTTCCATTAACCTATGCTGAAAGAGCCATTTCTATTCTAAAAATCTATTTATGTTCCCTATAACTTTCTTAAAGATATGCCTCTGGGCTGTAAAACCTCAACCTTATAACTCAGCTGAAACGTGAATACTTTTGCCAAATTTCAGTAACATCGGTTGGGCCTTTTCTGAGTCATTGGATGATGAGGCTGTCTTCCCTTTGCGGGGGGAGGGGGGGGCGGAAAATACCATCTCTTTCATTTGAAGGGATTAAAAACTGAATTTGATTCTTGGTTACTTGCTGTGGATTTGGTCTTCAACGTCAACAGTATCCTATGACTTTTATTTTCAACTATTTCATGTGGTCCTAGTTGTGAAGTTTCTTTATGTGTAGGTTCCTGTTCTTTGTTTTTTTTATCATCTTAAGTGACACACTGCATTTTATTTCAGATCCTCTTCTCTGTACATTCTCAGTCTTTTTCACAGTTTCTTATAAAGCTTCTCTGGCTAATCCTTGTTACTTTCCAGTTGCCAGAAACCTTTAGTAATGTGATTATTTTTCCTTAAACGTTTCTAGGATAAAAACATAGTTTTACCTTTTATAACCTCCACATCCCAGAGAATTCCTTTTTGAAAATGTACTACCCTATACTATTTACTACTGTGGTATTAGTTGTCTGTATATCTTCCAATTGCCTGTGGTCGTTAACAGAAATTTTTCCCATTGGTCAGTATTTTCTTTTTCTATAATTCTTCTTTCTGGTAAGAAGAGTACATAGAATTCTCCCCACCCCAATTTAATAGTTAGATTAAATTATGTTATGGTATGTATCGAGAAGTTTTTGTGATTCCATTATGTGTCATTGACCCCTCTTTAAGGTGTTGTGTATAAAGACATTTCAATCTGTAAGAAACTGCTTGTTTTTCATTAAGATAAGAACAATTCACATTTTTGTATGTATATCTCCATTTTTTAAAGGAATCAAACCTAATGGTATGGATTTCATTACATGTCTATTGAAAATGAGTATTACTTTGTAATAGCAGAGCAACTGAGGCAAAAGTGAAAAAAAATTTGTTATTTAGGACAAGAAGTATACAAGATATTTATATTAAGCACTGACATAAATAAGATATGATTCCTGTCTTTAAAAGACTTACACTTGAGTAGGTTAGGGCAAAAAGAATGTTCAGATATCCATAATTAGATGAACAGAAGGAAATAAAAGTTCAAGGGAAAGAAAGTGAGATTTATAAAGGCTGAGTAGGTCTACGAATTCAATGCTGAGTCCTATGACCCACATCTTCCAGGTCAGCATGGGAGGGGGGAGCAGCACAGTGAGATCAGCCAGTGACGTGCATTAGCATTTGATATCTCTGTTTTTTGAGTGGGTTATCTTTGCTTTTTACCCCAAATCTCTTAGACCACGTGTATTAGATTTATAAGAAGATCAACACCTCCTTTTTTGAAGGAGGCAATTTGGGGGCAGATTTGGGATCTGGAAGTGGCTCGATCCCTGGCTACATTGCCCATTCTGATAAAATCATCATCATCTTAATAATCTCTCTTTTGCTTTGATCAGGTGTAGTAGACGCTGCCAAAAGTAATGGAGATGATTTTTTAAAGTGAAAAGGCATAAGGGGGTTCCTTGCAGGATTGGTTCATTATTCAGGGGGAAAGTTAGCAGCGTCCCTGGAGAACCCTAAGGAAGGAGAGACTGTGCCTAGCGACAAGTTGATTTAAATGATAACCTGGCTGTAAAGCCCCTAACAGAGAACTGGCACAGAATAGGTGCTCAATGAATGTAAATCCTCCATCTCTCTTCCGCTGCTCCAGCAGGATGGCTTAGCCCTATGCTCTTATATGTTCCAGCTGGTGTTCCTGTAAATGTGCTTAGAGCTTCAAGGGCTCCAGTGACACCCGCGGGTTAAGGGGTCCGATTATCAGGGCAGCATCTTTCTCCTTGACTTCTAATGTACTGAGTAATTCTTGATGATAGCTTTGCCCTTGTCATCCAGCAACGGTCCTCTTCTTTTGACTCCAGCATTCTCTGAAGTGTGAGTCTGATTATAAAGGGGATGAGTCCAGGTGTGCTATGTTTGTGGTGACCTAACATTTTCTGCTGGGATGATTGATATACCAAAGAGGCAGTTAATCAAGAATGGACAACTGGGACTTTGAAACCACACTATGTTAAAGTAATATACCTACGTTTTGATCCTTTCCCTAGACCTCTGGGAGTCTTTTGAACACTAAACTCATTAACCAGCCTGGGGCTTTTTTTTTTAGGTAAAAATGATGTGGGTGGCTGATTCGGCATTATGGTAAATTCTAACTGCCACCCCCTCCAGAAATATGTCTGGACAGATATTTTATTTCCAGGAGGGAGATAGAATTCCTCCTTCTGTGGCATGGCTCTATAGAAGGTCTCTGAGAACTTAGGACTTAACATTTTCTGATGTGACTATATCATGTTCCACCAGTATTTCAGAAATTATGCTTTAGGAAAGTCTTAGAGAAAATTTATAGGATAGGACAACAGTATGTAACATCAGGGGGGTCTGACTTGAATATGATATCAGGAAAGGCTTCACCTAAAGAACTGAACTGATTAATAGTAGGTAACCAGAAGAAGGGGTTAGGGGAGGGAGGGAGAGGAGGAATATGTGTGGACTGGGAGGAAAATAGTGAGTTCCAAGAATGAAAGGATAAGGTTCCTGGGGCAGAGAGAGGGAGCAGGAGAGAGGAGTGAAACAGATGGTAAGAAGTGGGGAAGGGCTTCCCTGGTGGCGGCGCAGTGGTTGAGAGGCCGCCTGCCGATGCAGGGGACAAGGGTTCTTGCCCCGGTCCGGGAAGATCCCACATGTCGCGGAGCGGCTGGGCCCGTGAGCCATGGCTGCTGAGCCTGCGCGTCCGGAGCCTGTGCTCCGTGGGCAAGGTCCAGATCCAACACAGGTTTCTGGTCCATCTTAAAGGGATATGGACTCCCTCCTCGGAAAACTGGGAAGCCAGCGAAGGATTTTGAAGAAGGGTCTGTCGTGATCAGATTTGTCTTTAAAAGATCATTTTGCCTGCCATGTGGATAAAGAATTAGAGAGAGGAGCAAAAGTGATATTGAGAGAACCAACACGAGGTTGTCATACTGTGTAAGATGCAATGATGGCAGAGAACAGCATGATAATTTGTCCTTTTGCCTTGGAAGTTTACAATCTAGTAACGGATTGGAAATACGTACACAGACTATTACCATGAAATATGTAATGTGCCACAGGAATTAGGCGAAGTAAAATGAGAAAAGGGAAAAGCCATTTTAGCAGAGAGAGTCAGGGAAATATCTTCTTACGTGTTGAACAGCCTGTCCTGTGACCCAAGGTTTGTTTGTTTGGTTTTTTGCTTTTGTTGTTGTTGTTTTGATTTTAGTTGCAACTGCTTCCAGGATAAGAAACTGCTTTAAAAGTAGCATTCCCACTGTTTCGGTTGCTTTTAAAGCTACAACACAAACACATATTTTATATTCAGTTTCACATTATTTTTGTCAGACAGTAGAAAGCATGTTTTGGTTAATTTCCCTTTAGAAAGAAGTAAGTGAATTTCCCATTCCTTGTCCAGGTCATCTGTCTGTCAGTACAGTCAGGAAAAATTTAGAGACAAATCTCTTTGTAGAGGACATACTACTGCTGAATCAACGATACGGAGGCACAAGCAGATGCAAATGAAAGGTATATGACGATTTTATCCTGAGGAATTTGAAAGAGATTGCAGGTTGAAAGACCTATACAACGTTCTCCTGTAGCTCTTGGGGCCCCTTTTTGAAATACCCTTCTGAGACTCCACTCTACGTATCATTCCTCACTTCTCTTCCCACACCTACATCCAGCTCTCTGTCAATGAGGATGGCCAGTCAGGTGCGCTGATTTGCTGTGATGGAAAAGCTGCCCAGTTCCCCTGGTGAATCTCCTTTGAAAAGAAATAGGCTGGATTATACTGAGCTTATGAGAAGGAAAACTTTCAGCTGGTCATGTAGAGAGGCATTGGGAAAGTTCTCGTTCATGATTTCGTATTGGCTTAACTCTCAGCTCCGTCCATATGTGAGTTTGGGTAAGTCGTTTAAGCTGTCTGAGTGTCTTTCGAAAAATAAGGTGGTTATGCTGAATGATCGCCCAGGTGTTTTGCAATCTTGGTTCCAGATATATATTTCCATCCAGGAGAGCTGTGAACTAATTTTCCAGAAGGTTCTTTAGGCTCAGGATAATTGCAAATGTTTAGTTATATGGGTCTATGCACAAGAGAGTGCTTGACTCTATGTATCTTTCATACTGATGTCAGAAGAAAGAGAAAGAGAATTCCTTTAGTCCTCTAGGTATCTGAAAAATGCATTTGGGGCAAGAGGTGGCTCCTTGAATATGAATTTTGACTGTGCCTGGTGGTTTTGAAGATTGAAGAAACATCATATCTGGCCTAAGAAAAATAGTAGTCTCCCACAGTTTGCATTCTTAGACCACACCCAGAAAATTCTGTTCTATTTGATATGATGCAATTTAAAGATGCTGACAAATCTGAATCAAAGAAACATGATAAAGATTTAGAAAAATCTGGGAAATTTGCTATATAAGGAAAAGTTGTTAAACATTGGAAAGGCTTGGTCTTTAAGACTTAGGGATACATTACAGCTGTCTCAAATATTGTGTAGAACTGTCAAGGGAAGAGAAATGAGACTTATCCTGGCTCTGCCTTTCCTATTAGGCCTGGGGTAAATCGATTGAAATTTTAGCCAGCTTAATTTGCACTCAGTGTGGAGAAGGAATTTCTGACAACACTAGCTAACCAAGAATGGAAGGTGACCTAGTTTCCCTTGTGTAGGGGAGTAATACGCAGGAGACTGGATATTAACAATAGTGATCAGAAGAGGCAGTGATTTAAGTGTTTTTGCATGTATTAACTCAGTCATAACACCGCTTTGAGGTAGCTTCTTTTTATCATTCCAATAGTATGGATGGAGAAACTGAGGCACAGTATGGCTAAGCCACTTGCCTAATTTGTCACCTAATTAGTAGGTGACAAAGCTGGTATTTGAAAGCGTGCAGTCTGATTGTAGAGTCCTCAGGCTTAACTGAGTTGCTGTATTGCTTATAGATGGGCAATATTGCTTATAAATGGGCAATTCTTATAGAGAATCTGTGGATGGGATTTCTGCCCTGAGTTTCCAAGGAGGTGTTTGAAGAGTCCACCGGTAGCAGTGCATTCTGGGGTGGCACATAACACATTCAGAGGTGCCTTCCTGCACGTGCACCCGGAGCCCTTGGGGTTGAGGCTCCATGCCCAGTTGCTCGTTCTGCTGTAGGTACACATAGCCATTCAGTTGCCTTCCCCACACCATCTGGAGTTGGGCTTCGTTGTCTCTCGGTAGAATTGTCTTTGTCTTGCCACATCGATGTCATCCACTTCAGCCATACCATGACATTCCTTTAAGAAAAAAAAACCGAGGGCTTCCCTGGTGGCGCAGTGGTTGAGAGTCCGCCTGCCGATGCAGGGGACACGGGTTCGTGCCCCGGTCCGGGAAGATCCCACATGCCGCGGAGCAGCTGGGCCTGTGAGCCATGGCCGTTGAGCCTGCGCGTCCGGAGCCTGTGCTCCACAGCGGGAGAGGCCACAGCGGTGAGAGGCCCGTGTACCGCAAAAAAAAAAAAAAAAAAAAAAAAAAATCGAGAACATATCCAGAAACATTGCAAGAAAAAAAGCCCTGCTATCTGGGTGTACAGGCTACAGCTAGACCTTTCTTCCCGACATGATGGATAGCTGTTTGTCCTCTTCTCCCCCAGAGACTGCACCTTATATGAATGTTTGAGAGATACCTTGCTTTCATCAGCCCTTTGACAGTTAGGAACCATAAGAAATGGCAAGTATTTTCTAGTTCGGAAAGAGAGAGAGAATCCCTTTCAGACTTGGTAAGATTTATCTAAAGGTAACTGACCAAGAAGGAGAACTGACCCCACTTCATATACAGGTCCTTTAAAATAATTTGACAACAGGTAGTTAAAATGTAAGTATGCCATGCTGTCAATCACATTCTGTCTTTCTGCATTTGACACTTGTTTTACTTGAAGGAAGATGATATTGGAACATTTTATGGCATCCATCAACAACAACAAGAAGAATGTGCACATGGTTTCAGATAAGGGTTTCCAGCCTTCTGAAACCAATTACTTCTACCTAAGTAGAAATGCCAAAGCAGAGATATGTCGGCAACTAAGAGAATAGTTGTTTGAAGTAATAATAAATACACCCAATGACGATGCCTCGAAACAACAGAAATTGTACACATACACACACACATGCACAAACCTTTTTGAGAGATATTTTTTAAAGTCTGTGTCAAACAATGTTAACCCAGAGAAATGCAGAAATGTCAGACATGGGCAGGACTTGCGGTTGGCATTTGGCTGCCAGCGGGGGAGGCGTCCTCCCACGCTAATTCCTCAGGAACCTCATGCTGTGTCTGTCTACAGGGAAGGGAGAAAAAAAGGGAGGAGGGGGAGAGCAGATATTGCCTCTGATGTTTTTCCTTCGCAGCTGGAGAAGGCCTCAGCTGTGTCAGGCTGGGACTGCTGGTGATTTTCTGTAGAGGGGACCACATAAGGAAGAGCAGCCCATCCCAGCTTATGCCAACGGTGACCCAGCCTCTCCTGATCGTCAGCGTGGCTGGCACAATTGAATGCAAGCCAGACTGCCTCTCATGGAGACGCGTCAGTGCCTCACCTCTGCCTGTGAGTCCTCTCCATGGGAAGGTTGTGATGGAGTCTCTGGGTGAGGATAAGGGAGGTGCATGCAGATGGGGCTTTGCAAGGACCTTTCCTAATTGACAGAGTAGTTGGCGCATTTCCTTTAAGCCTTCAGTGGGTATTGAGGGAAGGATGGGGGGCTTGGCAGTGACACTGCTTTTGCCTGCAGCTCTCTAAGAGTAGCTGTGGATTCTTGTCACCGAATAGAATTTCCAATTCCTATCAAGCTGTGGACCTGCAATTTTTTCTACTACCTTCATGATGGCTGCCAGGTATGGCATCAGAAAACTATTCTGTGAACATAGATATGAAATGGGATTGATTAACTGTAAACATCTGTTAGGTCAAGCATCTTATGTCTATTGCCGAAACATTCTTTCAAGTGACTCTGTCTACATCTGTCACATTTTTTCACCATCCAGAGACCTATTTGTGGTAGCTCTCTGTGCACTGATTGGCTTTACCCTTGGCTGTAGTTCTGTGTTGAGGCATTTTACTTTTTGAAGCATCTTTATTGGAGTACAGTTGCTTTACACTGTTGTGTGAGTTGCTGCTGTATAACAAAGTGGATCAGCTATACGTATACATACATCCCCATATCCCGTCCTCTTGCGTCTCCCTCCCCCCCTCCCTACCCCACCCCTCTAGGTGGATACAAAGCACCGAGCTGACCTCCCTGTGCTGTGCGGCTGCTTCCCACTAGCTATCTGTTTTACATTTGGTAGTGTATATAAGTCCATGCCACTCTGTCACTTCGTCCCAGCTTACCCTTCCCCGTCCCCGTATCCTCAGGTCCATTGTCTATGTCTGCATCTTTATTCCCGTGCTGCCCCTAGGTGCTTCAGAACCATTTTTTTTTTTTAGATTACATATATATGTGTCAGTGTATGGTATTTGTTTTTCTCTTTCTGACTTACTTCACTCTGTATGACAGACTCTAGGTCCATCCACCTCACTACAAATAACTCAATTTCCTTTCTTTTTATGGCTGAGTAATATTCCATTGTATACACGTGCCACATTTTCTTTATCCATTCATCCGTCGATGGACACTTAGGTTGCTTCCATGTCCTGGCTATTGTAAATAGAGCTGCAGTGAACATTGTGGTACATGACTCTTTTTGAATGATGGTTTTCTCAGGGTATATGCCCAGTAGTGGGATTGCTGGGTCCTATGGTAGTTGTAATTTTAGTTTTTGAAGGAACCTCCTCCATACTGTTCTCCGTAGTGGCTGTATCAATTTACATTCCCATCAGCAATGCAACAGGGTTCCCTTTTCTCCACACCCTTGCCAGCATTTATTGTTTGTAGATTTTTTGGTGATGGCCATTCTGACTGGTGTGAGGTTGAAGCATTTTTAAAAACAGGCAAAAAGAGAGCGGAAATGATTCATTCTATTAACCGAACTTTTCTTCAAAACATGGATGATTCTTGCGACCTGTATCGATATTTAGTGTGCTGAACAGATTTTTAAGAAACTCCTGGTGTGTTCTGCTACAGGCGCTGGGTCTGCTGACACATCTTCAGGTGTACTATTTGCCTTCAAAGGGCGCACTGCTGTCACGGCAATTTAAATAGAGTAATAATAATCCCTTGCATTTCAGGGCAATTTATGTTTTACAGAGTTCTTTTACTCATTTTATCGAATTGATCTCACTTGATCATTACATCAACCCTGTGTGGTAGGTATTACGATTTTTATTAGCTCCATTTTGTGAAGGAGGAAACTAATGGCAAAGGACTCATCCAAGGTCATACAACTGAGAAGTGGATGTGTTGGTACTTCACCCCTCGTCTCAGGCTTTTGTTTTCTTATGCAAATGACCTGTAGGTGGTAGAGACACAACCACACAAGTACAGGTTCCCACTTCCATACTTGCCTAACACATATTCGCCGTTTTCCTTGTGTGGCCCACTGCTTGCTCTGCAGGCCGCAGTAAGGACAGTGTGGAGTAGAACAAGTTCAATTTGAGTGTGCGCTGCCTTCCTTTCCTGCTGCGCACATGCGTACACACGCGTGCCGCATGCGCACGCCCTCTGCTCCCTGGATTTAGGGGCCCTGAGATGCTGTGAATTTCCTGTCATTTAAAAAGCAAATCATTACTAAGTCTGATGGAGGGTTAATATTCACTATCATGGCTCTGGAGAAAACAGAAGGCCGATTCTATAATAGTGTGATTTCATTGACAGTTGAGTAGAAGGGATCAGGGAGAGCTGGGGGAAACACCGACATCCGTCACGTCATCACACATCAGGTCCCTCCACGTCTGAGAACAAGCAGGTGTGCCCCCAGCAGCCAGGGAGGGCAGATGCCCTCGTGGGGCTTAGCACTCTGTTGAAAACTGGCCAGCCAGAGACCTTGAGAGCTAAGACCCGCGCATGAAGTATCTAGGGACACTTTCTTTTTTTTTTTTTTGGGCCGCACTGTGCAGCATGTGGGATCTTAGCTCCCCAACCAGGGATCGAACCTGTGCCCCCTGCGGTGGAAGCGCAGTGTCCTAACCGCTGGATCGCCAGGGAGGTCCCTAGGAACACTTTCTAATGGCTACCTGGATGAGCCTCACTGGATTCAGGGGGATACAATTCCCTCCTCCCACCCCTCCCTTCCCCCCAACCAAGGCCCTGCTTCCCAACATCCGCATTCAGGCCCAACAGCAGGTGTCCACTGGCTCTTTGTCAGAACACAGGGATGGGACTTGAACTGTCATGACACAGGCTCCCATGAAAAGGGAGGCATCTCTTTTCAGGTTTACCAAGTATGCTTGGCAGTACTTTCTTCGGCAGAAAGAGGGCGAGGGATTTTGCGTGACATTATTTCCTTTGTCGGGACAATTTCATATTCTCAAGCTGCCTTCTTAGATCATTGAATAGTGCCCCGGTTACTTTCTAGAACAGACAGATGCCCTCCCACCTCAGCCACCGTCTGCCTTCGTGCTTTCATCCACACGCACGTGCAGAAGTGACACGGAATATCGCCAGAGTTGGCCTGGTGAGGGCTGTCTTTTCAACTTTCTTTTTGAAGTCATTCTGAAAAATCTCTTGAGACATAGGTGGAGGGTGGATTCATCAAATCTTTAAAATGTCAGAGCTGGAAGGCAGCATAAATTGCATGTGGTCCAACTGTCTCATTATAATGATGAAGAAATCAAGTCCCAGGGAGGTTGAGATTTGTCCCAGTTTATCATGATAATGACTGTGTTCCATATCTTGCATGTGTCCTTCACGTGCCCCTCCATCTTTCAAGACCTCGCTCTCTGTCCTGAAAGCTGACCACGTAGGCTGCACTGTGGTCGCCCTTGTCCCCTGGCTGCCAACTGTTTACTCAGTGGGAAGAGATCAGAGGGTGGAGGGAAGGGGGGCAGGGTACTTATCACCAGCTTCCTCTTTGTCATAGGGCCACGAGCTGGCTGTTTCCCTGTCCCCGAGATGCCAACCCTCTCGGGGGGCCCTCTCCATATAGTTTTCTCTTTCTGGTTCCCCTCGTCACTCCCTCCCCTTGACCCTTGACAATGCCGGCAACTTCCCTCTTTGGCTTGCCCGAGAGCACTGCACCAACCCTTCTGTTTTCCCTGATCCCCGACCACAACTTTTAAAATAGTCCACTGAATATAAGCTTTCCTCGCTTTACCCAGTTTGTGTGTCATCTGCTTTCTTTCAGGCTGTGACCCTGACTGACATAGTAACAGCTGGAGCTAAAACTACAGCCCAGCTGGTTCTCCCTCTTCTGACCCCTGCCCTGTTAGTCCTTACACCATACTTCGTTTATTATGGATAGCTTAATACTTTGCATAAATACATAATCTCTTATAAATACATATTGCTAGTCACTATGAAAAGTATTAGCATTCAGTGGTTAAACGCATGTGTTCAAAGTCTTGGGTTCAAATCTCGGTTCTGCCACTTACTAGGTGTTTCTTAACGAGCAAGTTGCCTGACCTCTCTGTGTCTCAGTATTCTCGTTCATAACTGAAAGGCTATGGTGAAGATTAAACGATACCAGTGCATTCAGAGGACTTAGTACACGTAAGTGTTCAATATGGAGTGTTCATAAGTGCCCAGCACATGGTAAGGGTTCCGTAAATGTTAGGTTTTACTAGCATTTGCTCTTTGTCAGGACTCAGTTTCTGTACATGGAAACATTTATTAGGACTCTGATTCTGTAAGTGGAAAATGTGCAGATTTTCCCCGAGCCTTGCACAGTGTCATAAAATTTCATGAGGATGAAGTCGTTAGTTCCCAGGAACGCCGAAGAGTGATGGGGAAGTGACGGGGAGGTGCTGATGAGTGGGGATGTGAGTCATGGGGCTGCGAGGACAGACGGAACAGGAATGCAGACAGTGCCCTGACGGACAAGCCTAGATTTGCCCGGAAGCTGGCGGGGATGGGAATCATCTCCCTTCTGGCAGGGTGGGTGTCACTTCCCAGCTGGCCGACCCGAGGGGAGATCATGGAATCTGTTGCTTGAGAGAGACAGTCATGAGCCTGGAGTTTCCTGCAACAATCAAGATACAAGGGCTAGTTTCCAAAGATGCCGATGAGTCCCCACCTGGAGACAGGATTTCTTTAGTCTCAGGGTGTGAAAGAAAGCATTGGGTTCTTTTTCCAAAACAGTAGATTTTGTTTTTCGGAGACTTATGCTTCCTTTGGAATTGTTGAATATTCAGAAATGTGAAATGGTTTATATGTGAGTGTGGCCGTCCAGAGAGAAGAGTTGTGGGTATTTGGAGAGAGGGACTGGCCCATCCTAAGCTACCTAATCAAGTAGAATGTGAGGCGGGCTCCTCCCCGATTACAACTCCGTGAGGTGCATTTTCTCCTGGTCTCCCCAGAGGTGTGGTAAGTCCTGGCTTCCCTTACTTACGTACAGTGTCTTCTCTCCTATCATTAAATAGGAGCCTGGGACATGCCTCTGGAAGAAAAGGAAATAAAGTCATCCCATCTCCTATTGCCCAGTGACAACCCTCTGTTATTACTTTATGTCAGACAAGCAGAGAGTTGAATACCCTTTTGGAGACTGTAGGAACCTAGGAGGAAGTCCACGCTGTACTGTCTCTGCGAGTGGGTCCAAACATCCTACTCAGGCAGCCGGGGCTCCTCCCACTTGTCCCGTTTTTCCCTTTTCTCCTTTGACTAGGATTTTGATTTCTGGTCCAGAAGGTCATAAACCCTGGAGCCGACAGTCAGATTGCATTGAGGCTGCCCTAAGCGCCCTTGGTGGAGTGACTTGTAAATAAACGTCAGTCCCTAGTGCGTGTGCTCCCCCCCATAGCTGGCCCCTTGTTGCTCTGTCCACCCAGTGTGTCCACACTCCCGCCCAGCAAGGCACCCACTGAGCGCCTCTGTGGCACCGTGTCCAGGACTGTCTGTGACTAAGATAGTGAGTGAATGCATCCTCCTTTCTCAACTTGCTGCTGTATCTCTTTACAGTCTTTTTTTTTTTAAGGAACTTTGTCAGTGAGTCCTGTCCCGAATATGCTATGTAAAAGTAAATCACTCTGTCTCCTACCCAGCCCTCTCACTCTCAATCCCCTTTACCTCGTTGTATTTTTTTTCTTTCTTTTTTTGTGTGTGTTCATGGTACTTCTGAGTTTCTGACATGCTGTGTAGTTATTTATTATGTTATGGTTTCTTTGCCTCTACCCACAGATATATAAGCACCACCAGGGCAGGAAACTTGGTCTATTTTGTTCAAAAATATATCCCATGGGCCCAGAATAGTGCCTGGTACACGGTGGGTTCTCTGCCAGTGTTTTGCAGAATGAATGACTAACCAAGCGTCCCAAAGAGGCCACTCCACTCCAAGAGATTCCTTAACTCTAGAAAAAGGCCCAATGCTGTGTTTTTCTCCACCTTGAAGACTGTGAACTGCTATTAGGAAAAATCACTCAAAAATCAGATTCTATGAAAATGTTAGTATCAAGGCAAAAGAGAAATTTGTCTTCATAACTGATACATGTTTCAGCTTTCGATTATTAACAAATTGAAGGCACAGGGTTAAAATCCCCAAGTAGTACACGACCCCACAAAATGCCCTGCCAGCCTCTGATTAAGGCCCAATGGCCTGACGTGAGGCATCAGAATCTATCCCAGGGCCCTCTGCGGAAACTGGCATCTCCACTTAGCTTCCTGAGTTTCCCAACAGCTGTTCTGAGCTCGGGCCCTTGACATTCCCCCTCCCACCACAGAGGCATCCAACGATGATCATATATCCGCTGGGCCAGAGATAGAGAGAGAGTGCCAGAAGGGCCACATCTAACAACATCACTGATTAGAAAAGTTTCATCGACTTTGAATCATCAGTATGCCTGCACCAATGAGCTGAGGGCTGCAGGAATCAGCTGTGTGGCTGGAAAGAATTAAGCAGATGCGGAAGCACCGCCTGACTTGGGGCTAGCCTGAGGAACACGTAGTTCTTGATTCTCAGATGGCTTCTTGGAAGGGAATCAAAGTGGCTAATTTTCCATCTCTCTCTCACACACACAGACGCACACAGTGTGCGTGCATGCATACACAGATCTAAGGTAGCCTACAGATGAACTAAGAATCTGAGCAGCTTTTTAGGAGGAAGAAAACCTCCTCCTGCCACATCCCCAAACACCCATATTTCTCCTTTTAGACGTGGGAGAACTTAAGCACGTCTATGATCTGTTTTTCATCTGCATAACACATTCGAGCTTCTTTATCAGGTAGAAGAAATTCCACTAAAGATCAACAAGAATGCATAACGTTTGCAATGGCCAATCATTTTCTCAGAGCTGCTTCCCTCCCCTTCTTATCTTCGTGTGTTTCTTTTGCCTATGTGAGGCCCTCTGGGAATTAAGTTGGTGCCCCAATCTGCAGGGTTCGGGTTGTCAACGGGCAATGGTAAGGTTAGGGATGAAAAGCCGATTTTAGATACTTTCTTAGTATTGATCTCTGTTTATCAGAAAGGCTTTTGCTGTGCTGGTTCACTTCTGTGCTTAGGCAAAGGCTTTGACAGATTTACTGCCACAGCGTTTTCAATCTGATATAAAGTAGCATCAGCATTCAGGGTGCCGTTTCCCTTTCTCTGACCCAGTTTTAAAAACATCCAACTCAAGGTGCTTCATTGAGTTTACATAGACGTTGCAAAGCAATCAGAATTCCTCCTACAGTTGTTACCACAAGAATTGCTCTAAGGCCCCTGTATCTTGCCCTCCAAAAGCTGCTGTCTTTTGGTGTAAAGAATGACTGCCACGCAGGAAATACTTTACCAAAATCCAATTGAACTGTCAGAGTTTTGTTTTGTTTTTTTCCCCTTCCTCCCTTGATTCCTTTCCCATTATCCCTGATTTTCTAGTTTGTAAAGTCCACGTTCACACTTTCTCTCTGGCCTGCCTTCTCCCTGCAGAAACCAGTTCTGTGGCCCTAACGCACACGCTATTAAATATTGGCGCTCCAAGTCGCGAGAGTTTATTCCCATTGTCTCGTTGAAGGCAGCCCATGCGAGGCTTACTGCTTAGAGAAAAATATGGTCTAAGCTTCTGAATGCTTTAAAAGATCTTTCTGAAAAGTGCTTCTTGAGGTAGATTGGTTTGTGTTCCATCCTGTCTGCTGTGTTCATTTTCTCTCTCACCTACACAGGCCATAGAAAGCACAGCTTTTACCAACAGCTTTTCCCAGCTCCCAAGTCAATGTCATTGTGTGCTTTCCATTAGATTCTTTATGCTGAGTGTTTGAAATGGCAGCCTCCGAGCTCCCAAGTGATCAGCAAATGTCAAGTGTCCCCAAGCACAGAAACCAGCTGAGATACTAAGGCACTGCAGGCTGAAGGAGGATTGTATTATTTTGGTTAGGTTTCTGGTGGGATGGGGAATAGGGAGAAAAGGCGGGGTTGCGGGGCGGCGGCGGTGGGGGGGAGAAGATGCCTCACACAGACACAAACACATCATCTTCAATCGCTCAGCATCTTTCAGTAAACAAAGTCATGCTAGCACCAAATCTGGAGGCAGTTTGCTAACTTCATTACCAGCCTTGCCTGGAACAAATGGTAACTGGCAGTGGGTACTTCTAACTTTTCATGAATTTGTTTTAATACCTGGAATGATTCTCCCATGTAGGCTGAACTTCCCCTCACTTTGAATTGTCTGTTTACTTTAATGAAGCCTTCCCTAGCTCTCCAACGTGTTGAGCTTGACAAGCGTTAATTTACAGAGAGCACTTTTTTTTCCTTTTCTTACTTTTTTTTTTTTTTCTTTTTTACTTTAGCCCTTTCATGCTTGCAAGGCAAAGAAGCCAGTGAACAACTGACAAGCAGTACATTGTTAATCCGGGCTTTCTAGGGGAGAAAGGTGACTTGACCAATGAAAGTCTGAATTTCCAAGCTCTTCCTGCTGGTGGTCTACGTTGTGTCTCTTTACTTTGGCTTCTTAAAATAGGCATCTTTAGATAGGGTCTGGCCAAGAGAGAGATGCTGGGAAATTCTCAATTTCACATTCCTGCTGCTGTGGCAAAAAAGAAAAAAAAATCGTAGTTGAGGGTAAATTTGAGAGACTGCTGAGTCTTTCTTCCACTTCTTGTAACTCGAGTTTGACGCTCCAAGCTGCTAGTTGCTTTTTTATGTCTCCGTCCAGATTTTACTTCTCCCAGGAAATTTTCAGTGACCACCCCTCCCCATGCCGCCCACAGTTAAGTAAGGTTCCTCTTCCCTGCTCTCATGGCACCATCTGTTTTTTTTCCATCACAGTGCTTCTTATATCCTATTTAAATTAATTTAGCAATTTAATTTAAATTGTCTCGATTGTCAGCGCTCCAAGGAGTGAGATGCTGTCTCACCCTTTGTCAGATCCCACCTGGCAAAGAGCAGCTTCCCAAGAAGTAGACTTCTGCGGGATGTGATTTGTAAGCCTTGTGATCTGGAAGCCAGAAAGAGCACTCTTGCCTCTGTGTTTCAGGCAGTCCACTGAGTCACGTGTGGCAAATAAGGCTACCTTTTTAGAAATAAATAGAGCACATTCCTAAGCAGAACGGGGGCACTGGGAGACTGTGGGCCATGAGGATTGCCTCTTCCCCAGGCTGTCACCCTCATGCAGAGGAGATCGGGGCCAGGATGCATATTTATGATCTCTGGTTGAATGTGCCTTCTCTACCTGCCCATGGGGAGCTCTCCCACGAGTCTCCCCTCCACCAGCCACACTTCCCTGCTTTGATGGATGGAGCTGACTGGGCAAATAGCTATGCTGATGAACTGCTCAGCTACCTGAGTACATGTTCCAGGGAGATCTCCAGGGATAAACCACATTTTAGAGAAGGCTTCATCCACAGCCTGGGGTGAGCCTTTTAGCCCTGAGCTAGCGGAGTTGCTGGGGTAAAGAAGATAAAAGACTACAGTCATCGCGCTCACTTTTTAGCAACCCCGGTGCCTGTCCTTGGGCTAGAAGGAAGCCTTTACTGCATTTTTTCTCTCCTCCCAGAAAGTTATTCAAATTGAGCCCTCGAGGTCTGGGTGTCGCTGTGCTCATTGAAAGAGGGAAACCAAGAAGCTGAACTGAAAGCACTTAAAGGCAGGATGCATTACCTTAAAATATGCAGATGGAAAACTGACATTATTGTCAATGTCAGAAGTCACCTTTCTGAGTAAACATTCACCTCTGGGCAAATGCGGGGCTGTGTTTCTTTCCGTTTACAAATGACAGTATGCAAATGCAGGGGGGTTGTGCCCCAGAACTCGGAGTTGTCTTCTTTCATCTATCCGTAATGAGGAACATGCAGGAATCTGTCAAAAACGGCACCCTGGGCTTGATCCGTTCCTTCTGAATAGAGGGGATTTCAGCAGCGTTAAGTCTGCCAGTTGGTTTTGTGCCTAAGTATTACATCAGTCTCTTATATGACCTTACATCCTGTGTAAAATGCGATATTGGGGCCTAATGGGCAGGATTAACAAGAGCTGGGAGGGCTGATGAATATCTGAGTGGGATAGGTCCCTTCCATCCTCTTCCCAGAACTAAGTGAGGTTATCATTGGTGCCTGCTACCAAGTTGTGTCTGTAGGTTTGCCTTTTCCTGTAGTTCACTCATAAACTTAACTGATATTTTTTTGAGTACCTACTATGTGCCAGACACTCTCCTTGACTCTGGGGATGAAACAGTGAACAGCAAGATCTGGGCTCTTCCCCCATAGGATTCCTACTTAGATATGGAGAGAAACAATAAAGTAAACACACAAGCGAAAAATTATAATTGCGCACTGACATCAGTGCGCCATGGGAAACGAGGATGAGAAGAGAGGGAATTATGGGGAGGGAAACCACTAGATCTGTTGGGGACAAGACAGTATTTAAGCTGCGACAGAAAGGACGAGGCCAAGCCAGCCTTGAAGATGGAGGGGGAAAGAGCTTTCAACACAAAAGAATAGTATGTGCAAAGATCCTAAACTGGGGAAGAGCGCGGGATGTTTGAAGAATTAAATGGAGATGTGCAAAACAAGAAGGCAGCGTGGGATGAGACGGAATTAAAGAGGCTTCTGCAGAGAATAGATCATACAGGGCCTTGTAGCCATGGAAGGAGTTTACCATTTTATCCTAAGTGCAGTTAGAAGCCACGAAAGGGTGTTTCTTAGTTCACTTTATATCTTTTAAATCTATATTCTCACACCTATTAGGATGGTTATTATTATTTTTTAAAACGGCAAGGCTGAGGAGAAATTGGAACCCTTACGCGTAGCTAATGGGAATATAAAACTGTATAGTACTTGTACAAAACAGTGTGGCAGTTCCTCCAAATATTAAACATAGAATAAGCGTAGGATCCAGGGATTCCGCTTCTGAGTATATTCCTAAGAGAATTAAAAGCAAGAACTCAAACAGGTATTTGTACACCCATGTTTGCAGCAGCATTATTCACAATTACCGAAAGGTGGAGATAAACCGATTGTCCATTGACAGATGAAAGGATAAGCAAAATGGGATATATACATATAGTGGAAGAGTACTCAGGCTTAAAAAAGGAAATCCTGACACATGCCTCAGTATATGAACCTTGAAGACATTATACTAAGAGAAATAAGCCAGATACAGAAAATAAGGATCATATATTCCTACTTATATGAGGTACCTAAAGTAGTCAAATTCATAGAGACAAAGTACAGTGGTGATTGCTGGGGGAAGGGGGGGCGGGCGGGGAGGGAATGAGGAGTTACTGTTTAATGAGTATGGAATTTCCATTGAAAAGGTGTCAAAGTTCTGGAGATGGATGGTGACGATGTTTGTACAACACTGGGAATGTACTTAAAGCCACTTAATTGTACACTTAAAAAGGATTAAGATGGTAAATTTTATGTGTTACATATTTTACCATCATTTTTAAATGCTTTGAAAACTCCCACACTATTTTATGCTAGCTAGAAGGGCAAGAGGAACAGTAGGGAAGACAGATAATTGCTCCAGTCCAGTATTAAGACAATGGTGGTCCAGTGGCAATAGAGATGCAGAGGATCAGTGGATCTGAGACATGTATTAAAGGGAAAAAGCTACAGGACTTTACTGATGGATAACATCACAGTTCTTTATAGTTTGACCTCTGATACACTTGAAGCTTTTAGACCACACTTATGCGGTGGGGGGGGGCGGGTAAAGACTGGCAGAATCCCTTTGACTGGCAGATGTGTTTAAGCTTGACATCTTGGTGTATGACAAGGAAAGCTTTATTTTTAAACCTTTCAGTAGTCTGGGATGGAGTATGGGAGCTATTGCTGTTGACATGTGAATATTTGCATGCACTGTCACACAGCAGTCATATGCTCTGTGTGAACACGGCTTGTCTTGTGATTTGCAGGGATAACTAGCGTGTGGCTGGAGTTGTTCACTCCCTTCCTTATTAGTAATGCACGTCTTCCATTAGCATATGCAACTAACTACTCCCTTTCCCCTGTGTAGTGTTGACATTCATTGTAATGATTTATTATCCAAGCTAAATAACCCTCAATGTGAAACAACAAACATGACTGTGTTTGTGTTTTCCATTTGTTTTCTCTTTCTTGCTTCCGCCTAAGTAGATATTTCTTTACGTGATAATTACATGGTGCAGAAACAAACAATTGGAAAGCCCACTAGAAAGATTATGAATGTGGTTTATTTTTCTTTTGATTGAAAATCTATGCCATTTTAGTGGCATCCCACATAAGTGACTTGGAATCTTAAAATTACTAGATTATTAAGATGTTTGTTATGAGCAAACACTCCATATAAGATTTAATGATCTATGAAAGGGCCACATCTGGGCTTCTCATGGAGCCTCTGAAGACCCCAGGAGTCTTGTTTTTTTTGTTTGGAATGTTTCTGGAATGGTCTGGACTATGAGGTTATAAAATGGTAGAGAGCATTGGCTGGGGAGCTCAGCAGTTCCACTGCCTGAGTCATATCCCAGCCACTGACTGGCTGTGTAACCTTAGGTGATGTACTTAAGCTCCCTGAATGTCAGTGTTATCGTCTATAAAATGGGGCAATAGCCATACCTGTCTCCAGAGGTCCTTGTGATGATTGAGATACTAAATGTGAAGCCTTTGGAACAGTGCCTTAGAATAAATGCTCGATAAATATTAGCTGTTATTATCATCAGTGAATTGCAAACTGTACGCCCATGAGAAAGACATTATGAAAATAAATGTATGTAGAGACGTAATATAAAAAGATAGAGAAATAGACTGGTGGTTGCCAAGGGGGAGGGGTTGGGGGTCAGGGAGTTTGGGATGAGCAGATGTAAGCTGTTACACATAGGATGGGTAAACAACACGGTCCTGCTTTGTAGCACGAGGAACTATATTCAATATCCAATGATAACCAATAATGGAAAAGAATATAAAAAAAGCATGTATATCTATGTATAGCTGAATCACTTCACTGTACAGCAGAAATTAACACAACATTGTAAATCAGCTATACGTCCATAAAAAAATTAAAAAAAAGAGAAATAGATACACTGAGGTCATTATTGTGTGACTATGCATGTATGACAGTGAAATTAATGTGAGGAATGCTTTAGAGTTTATGGTGTGCTTGGAGTCCATGATAACGATTTAGCAGGATTTTACCCTGTACAACAGAGATTAGAAATCTTGGTCCGTAACTAGTTTGATGTTATTACAAAGGCACATCCTCACCCACTCTGGTTACTCTGTTTCTTATTAGCTTTGTTGCCCGTTTTATTCACAGTGACCCCTCTTCACGTCATTCTGGACATTGGAGACTATTCATTGGCTCACGATAGTTTCAATAACTTAACATTACAGAAAACTAATTATATTGTATTTCATCCAGTTAAAGCTACCTTACCTGGCTTACTGTGGGCAATTCTGTTTTCTAAAGAAGAAGAAACACTAATTTTTGGTTGAGCTGCAGCTTGAAAACCTAAGCAGGTTATTCTTGCCGCAGACTTTTCCCCAATAGAAAATTGTTATTGATATTTTGTAAGTATATTCCGTTCAAAGGTAAAAGGCTGTTTCCACTTGCCATTTTTCTAGTGATTTTTTTCCTACACTGTGTCTGCAAGTCAACACTCCTGGGCTCAATTAAAATATGTATTTAGCCACTGGATTTGCAGAGAGGTGATCAAACTTGAATACTAATACCTGGGCAATTGCCTATGAATACTAGGATGGTGCACATTGAGGGATGGCTTTCAAGACAATGGCCAGTGAAACCAGGATGTGTGGCACTGATTATAGCACAGCACACACGTACAGCTGGATTTGGCTGAGTTTTGCAGCAAACACAGAGCGTTGCTCATTGAAATCACAATTCGACTGAGATTACTCCCAGTCTCAATCATATGAATTATAGGAAATTTCAAAACCACCAAAACTATGCCACTTTCTACCTTCCCAGTGCCTAGCGGTCCCACAGGACAGGCGTTAGTTTTTCCTAACCTCTGCTCTGAAGACCTAACACATAGCATCATGATAGCAACGGATACTTGTGGAGTTCTTACTGTGTGTAAAGCCCTTGGCTCCTAGCTGAGGATGGAATGATGACCCCGGGCAGGCACAGCCCCTGTTTCTTGGAGCTTCCATTCTAGGGATCAAGGAAGAGGTGATGTAGTCACCTTCTGAGAATTACAGAAGGTTTCCCTGAAAAGGTGCCGACTGGGCAGAACCATGGAGGCTTAATGGCTAGGAATGAGTATCTCAGGCAAGAGAAGCAAGGTGCATATGGCCATGTGGCAAGTGTGGGCGTTGCCAGGTGGGGAACTGGGAGAAGTGCTGGGTGTCTGGAGCCAGGAAAAGCAAGGTCCAGAATAATCCTGGAGAAGTGCTAAGGACCAGTCCACCTAGACCATGTTAGGAGTTGTGTCGTGACTTCTTAGACCAAATTAGGACAATAGTAGGTACTGTTGATACCATCTTCCCAATGCTTTGGCAAATTAAAGCTTAAAGTGGTGAAAAACCCTCCTTCCTCAGCCAGGAAGTGGCATATGGAGGATGTAAACCATAGCCTGAGCTTCTAATCAACCTATTATAGTTCCTCTGTAAGATGCTTCCCAAATATTTTCATGGGGTTTTGACTCACAGTGTCAACGTGGTCTTTCTACAGAATCTGGTACTTAAGTCTGCCGTTGGTTTGGTTGGCATCAGAAAGAAACTACGCTAACTGCTGGTGAACTAAACAGAGTACACAGATGAACACAACCGCTGTTACGTTTACACCAAATCCTGGGTCTCCGAGCCTCAGGGGGAGGCTTAAAAATTAGGGCTTGAGTGCAGTTAGTCCCCTTGGGCAGCACGGTGGCGCAGAGAGGATCGTATAGCTTCCTTAGCTGAGAACAAGTTGTGAAGTCCAAAAAAAGGAGTTTAAAGAGAGCAAAATTAGTGTTATGTTAAAAGAGGGTTATAATGTATTTAAGGAATGAAAATAAGCCTCTGAGGTTACATACAAAGAGGAGAAAAGAAAAGCGAAGGGGAGGGGAGGGAAAGGAACAAGAGAGAGGGGGAGGGGAGGAGAAGGGAGAAGAGAAACATTGCTATATTATAAATCGGCTTCAGTCATATTCTCTCCCTCTCCCTCTCTCCCCGCCCCCCTCCTTCCCGCCCTCCTCCCCTACCCTCAACTTCTGCTTTGAAGCTGAACTCTTGGTAGATTAGCCCACCACTAAAGAAAATGCCCTCTTTTACATGTGCAAGCTTGGTAATTGCTGCAGAAAGATACTGAGCGGCTCATAATATTCATATAGTCAGATTCGTTTTGAATCCTACCTCAGTGGAGGATGTTGGAGTAATCCAATTCACGCCTGTTTACCTTGTCTGTGTGGGCACTTCTTTTTCCCAATCATTTCATCCTTTCTCTTGGCCTCAGTGGGTGCTATCAACAAAGAGATCCCAGTATCTCTGAGAACAAGTCAATTACCAGACCAGAAAGAAAAGGAATAGACTTAAATGTTTGAAGAGGAGTGGGTTCTTGATTTTTTTTTTTTTTTTTTGCTTTCTTGGTAACGGTTGAAACAACCCTGAGGCTCTCCACCCGAGGCTACGGAAATTTTGTTGGGCAGTTATATCTCAATTCAGAGACAACTGTCTCCTGACCAATCCACTGTGAGCTTTGAACATATGGCTGTGTCTGATTTCACCAGGGAGAGTTTTGTAAGATCTCTATCCGAGGGAGCAGCCACTACACAGATGAGTGATACACTCCTGGAATTAATTATTGCTTGCCAAGTTGGAGGGTTGATTCACTCTAAGCCCAGAACTAAGAACTCATCTTAAAGCTGAAATAGTTTTTGATCATCTGGGTCCAGCTCGCCTTCGTAGACCCTCTAACCTGATGCCATGTGTACTTTGCTATTAATGGTAGGCTTTGAACTCCTTAGTTTGAATTTCACTTTCTAATCATAAATATATGAAGACAGTAGGGGCCATGCATTCCCTGGGCCTGATAATTAAGAGCAAGCCTACCTTGCAACTCCAGGCTTCCTTTTTTTTCCTGTGAAGGCTGCCTTTCTTCCTGAAATGAAAGTGGCATTTCAACCATCTGGCGTAGGCTGCTGTCAATAAAGGAATCCAATCACATCGTACCCATGTTATTTTGTGTGAATAACGAGCTTAGTCTTTATAAATAAATATGTGCTCCCTAGAATATAGGAGTGGCCTCCAGAGTTGCTGATCTTTCCTAAAATGAATACTACTTGAACAAATAACATATCCAAAAAAAAAAAAAAAATCCTAATAATTGCTGGAATCTAATGGGAAAAAGTAGCCTGGATTACTGGTGATAGCTGCCTGTCAGTCTTGGAAATCTACCTAAAGGCATGTCAGCTGTGTAAAGTTTTCTCCAGACCAGGGTTTCACTGTCAGGCCATCTCACTTAGGGCTTGATTAGCTTTTTTTTCTTTAAGGCAGCGTGGCTCTCTACTCTTTTGGACATAATCCCAGCGGGCATTCTCCTAGGTTTCCCTGGGGAAAGGGTACAGGCCAACTTCTCTCATTTTGTGTTAGGACTTTGAAGTTAGGACGTTTTCAATTACCTACCAGACCTGGTGTTCTCTCCGAGTAAAACACCAAGTGTCAGACCCACTTGTCTGCAGTCCTAACGTTAAAAGCACCCTATTAATAATTTGTTGCATGTAGATGGCCACGGTGCCAAGTTTAAGCACCTCCAATAGGCAGGTTTGCATGTTAAATAGAATCAGTATCCTATTAACCAGAAGAATGAATAAAACTATTCTCCATTTTCTATATGTTTAACCTCTTTGAAACTACTGACAGGTCTTTTATTTTGGAAGTATATTTTACGGGGGAGAAGACTTCCTAAATATGATTTAATTCTTTTCTTCCCTCCAGAGAAACAGGATTTAAAATTTGTGCTTGTCCCCTACAGAAAAGGCTCAACCAAACAGAATCAAAATATCACAGCGGTGGAAAAAAAAAAAAAAGCTGTATTGTTTCAGAGTCCAGGTCTGTCTCTTGTGATAAAGATATTTAAATCCTCACTATTCACAGGTACAAGCCAATCTGAGCCAGGGACTATATTGAAATGATAGAAAGCTTTCAGGTTGATTTCTGTGTGTGCTCCATGGTTGGAAATTCTGTTGGAGGAATATGGTTAGACTATCTTGACAATTTTTAACCTGCTTAAATTGGATTTTTTAAAGTGCACAAATTGATGTTCTGCCTACTTGGAGAATGTTTTAAAGATACCAAGACTTCAAAGAAAAACAGAGTAAATCAGATGCAAACATCCCTGTATCCATCCTAGCAAAATTAGTTTAGGATTTCCTAGGGCAATGCTAAATTAGAATGACGCTCAGACATGAGGGCGAGTACCACTGGTAATCATGTTTTCTTTCATTGTGGGGGGGACTGAGAAAAGGAAAGCTATTTTTACATCTTGTGAGAAACACTAAATGACATCAACTTCATAATTATTTTTCAAGGGTGCCATTGAGAATTCATAGTGTTGCTGCCACTGTCATGGAGAATTGTGTCAATTTCTGACCCATTGGAATTTGGGGTGTCGGGGCCTTTCTTACGCTCCCTGTTCTTTGCTGTCTTCCTATTTGATCATCAGATATCTTTCCTTTTTCTTTTTTTTTTTTTTTTTTTTGAACCGCAGGGTAAATTAGGTCTCAAAAACAGCAACGTATATTAGATACGATATCAGCTCTAGAAGCTGAAAGCATTTTTTTTTTAAATGAAGCCAGAGAGATGGAGTGATCTGCTTGATAATAAAGCTTAGCTTTAATGCCAGCTCCATGCTGTTACAGCATATTACTAAACAGCAAGCAATGTGGCACAGATGTTGTGGCGGCCATATTTTACACCATCCAAAAGGTCATGTCGCTTGTTATTACATTCAGAATCAATATTAAGTGAGCGTTCCAAATTTCAGCTGTCAGTTGAATTTATTGCTGCAAACCAAAGCTGAAGGGTTCTCCACTGTGATTCAAGCAAACTAACAAATTAACTAATATAAGGGCATGCCTAGAAGAAGCAGGTGACCCACATGCCCGCAGCAAAAGCTGAGTTCTTTACATAGCTGTGAGAAAGGGCTGCCCCGGATGCCAATCACAAACAATTGTCACCTCAATATTTTACAAAGAAAAAAAAAGAAAGAAGGTTCATAGATTCTCAGGTGGATGAGATATGCTAAGGGCAGCTTCTTTACATAAAGCGTGAGATAACACATATCTCTCAGACAGTATTCATGATGGCTAGCACACCTTGCAGATGGCTTGACCTGCCTTGCCAGATTTGCCCAGAAGTCAGGTCGCCTAACCTTACTCCATAGTTGTCTTTAAACCTAGACGTGGAAACACTAAACCAGGTGCAAATTATGCTGTATTCTTCATCGTGCCATTTATCATCTCAACAGGTACATCAGGGATAATCTTTCTTAGCAGTAGTCAGCTCTAGAAAGTGTATAAAAATATATAACAGATGGATATCCATTTAATTAGTACATGGACACCCACAGTTGCCTAATACGGTTTATTAAAGGGAACAGGGAATTCCAAGTTACTGAGAAGGAACTGGAGGTATTATCCTATTATCCAGCCATCAGATCAAGAGTCTCAGAAGTGCCATACCAATGTATTCTGCACAGAATGGTTGGTGAGAAAGTAGAGGACTGTTGGCAGTAGTCTGCAAGCCTGTGAGTCCACGTACCCATGATTTTCTCTGAAAGTATTTTTAAAACCTATCCTCAACTGTGTATGTCCGTGATACAGTCTCACCAGTGCATCTGTTGAGAGGATGAATGTTGCCCAATTAGCAAGTGGTCCAGAGGGTGTGCTGGGGCTTCTGCAGGATGTGAGATCTCACAAGGCCATCCCACCAGGAGAAGTGAGCGGGAGGAAACCAGGTTGTATGGTCCCTTGGCAGATGGAACTTCTCTCCTGAGGATTTCCAACTCTTGGTGGTAGAAAATCTCCTGAGATTGTGGACGCATTGGTAAGCTTCCAAACTGCTGGTAACTAAGAAGTAGGTTTAACTGGGGCCCTCAGATACTTTCTTGACAAACATGGTACCCATTTTTGGTTATTCTCACTCACCCTGCCTTCTGTTACAAATGCAAGTTATGATTTTTAATTGACTTTACTAGGAGTGTTCAGGAAAAATATCTGTAATTCTAGTAAATAAGTACTTGAGTCAAGGACTATTCATTATTCAAGATTCAATAAACATTTTTTTGAGTACCTACTCTGGGCACAGTCTATGTTCAGTGCTCTGGGATAAAAAGATGAACAAGACATGGTTCCTATTCTCAGGGACTGGGAGAGAAACAGATGTAAGTATAATGCAGTGTAGCAGTACCGTTGCTTAAATTGTTTTGATCCAGCAAGTTTATTTCTAGGAATTTATCCGAAGAAACAGTGTGCAAAGTTATGGTTAAATGGATATTAGTTGTATCGTGGTGATGGATAGCTAAGTAGATGCTCAATGACTATTTGTTGCATAAATAAATATTATGAACTACCCATAAGAGCAGAAATGGGAAATTCTAAGTGTAACAGAGAATTCGCTGAAGGTGACATCTACAAAATACAAGATTTTGGAGGAATTTTAAATTTTGTGAAGAATACTTTATAACCTGGGAAAGATTTCTCAATTTATTGTTTAATGAAAGTGCTTACAAACAAATATGTGTAGTATGATTTTGGTTTTGTGGAAAGAAAAAACAGAAGAAAAACATTCATATGCTATATGACCAAACCAACTGATTGATGGGTTAACTAAAAGAGTAAAGCAATGAGTCATAAAAATCAATCCATACACGTCTAAATAGTTTGTTTCAACTTAAAATATAGAAAAGTATTTTTTTCCACTAATCCTAAACTACACTGATCTTAAGGGGCAAGGCTAGGCTTTTTCTTTGAGTGTGAAATTGTTTCTTTCTTGCATAAACTACTCCCATTATGCAGTCTGTATGATTTACTATTTCAGTTCTTTAAAGTGAAGCCAGAAATCAGATGGCTTGCAAAGAAGTCTGAATCCTGAATCCTTCTAGATGTTGACATGTTCCCCAACAATTTTTTCCAGTTGTATCCATACCTAATTTGACAGTATTGTTTGTAGCAATTTGCATGCATTGAGTTTTTTCAAAGCACTGAACTTAAGAAAATGCTTTGTGTTTACACCATTTTATTGGTTCGTGCTATATTTAACTGAATTGTGAAATTAGATTAAAATACAACTGGCATAAATAGGTTTGAGAACAAACACAATTTGAAGGAGCAGAAGGGAGAAGGTTATTAGAGAGTAGCCTGCAAGCTGCACGCTGTGGATATGCTTGTGTGTTTTACGGAGGGTACGCAGAGTATGGGCTAATCCAGCAAACCACTCAAGTGAAAGTTGACTAGGGGAGCCTCAGGTGCATACGTTAGTCAGAAGACAAAAGCAAATGACCAGAAGAATAGAAACCACAATGTTAATAGTGCTTATCTCTGGAAGGGGACATTATGATACATTTGTATTATTTTTCTCCTTTTCTGTATTATTCAAACTCTTCACGATGAATACGCGTTCTCTTATTAGCAGACAAATTACTCATTCAATTAATTTTTAAATAAATATTAAAGATAAAAGATGCAGTGTGCCTTGCACTGGGCTATATGATACAATCAGTGTTTGAGAGGTAGTATGACAGATTTGTTAGCAGGACTGTCTTTACACTTGGGCTCCCTGGCTTTGAATCTCAGATCTGCCACTTTTTACATGTATACCTGTGAGAAAGTTCACTGCAAACCCAGTTTCTGTAACTGCAAAACAGACATAATAGTAATAGCATCCAACAGCCAGGTTGTTGTGAAGATCAGATGAAGTATATCAAGACCTAAAAAACTTCATGATACAAAGGACTTACGTATTAGCTAGTCTTGTTTTACTATTATTTTTCGTATGTCAAGGGGCCAAATTTCTCAATTGTGAGCCAAACTGAGCCTGTTATTCAAAGAAAAATGCAAGTAAACGAATGATTAAGTGAGCGCACAAGTATTTGTCTTGATGCTGTGGGAGACGGGTTGGCAAACTGCAACCCATGGCCCAAATCTGACCTTTTTTGTAGATCAGATTTTTGTAAATAAGGTTTTCTGGGAACACTGCCACGCCACTGATTTATTTATTGTCTATGGTCGCTTCCACGCTCCAGCACACAGAGTTGAGTAGCTGTGGCAGAGACCACATGGACCGGAAAAGCTGAAATATTTACTCTCTGGATTTTTATGGAAGACGTTTGCCCAACCCCTGCTGTAGGGAATTCATCGAGTATCCTTATGAGTCGGAGTAAAAAGAGAAGGTCTTGTGAGCTAGAAGGAGGTGGACCAAAGGGATACTGAGAGGTGTGTCCAAATGATGTGTGCAAGGAATCTGCTGAAGCCAATAAAAAGTATGGAAGGATAGGCTCCGAAAATAAATTAGAGTAGACCAATGTGAAGATCTCTTGTCACAGCAGCGACGATGCTTAGGTCTAGTGTGTTGGGCCACAGTCTGTTGATCAGGACAAACATAACATGGCTTCAAGGAGATTATCTGATGGTGGGGTATGTGCAGGAATTATAGAAGGTAAACCTGTAACTAGAGCATCAATAGGTACCTGTTAGAGGAACACGGTGATGAGAAAATGGGGTCTCAGCAAGATTAGTAGTGGGATGGAATAAAAAATTAAGTTTCACGTGGTCCTTAAATCCTTTTAAGAACCGTTTCCCATATTCTCACAGAGAAAACACCGTGGGCTTCTTGCCTGGAAACAAGTTTAGTAGCATGTAGTCAGCAGCAGAGTTCATCGGCGTGAGCAGAATAGCGGTCTTTTCTACAAAAGGTATTAAAATAATAATTGCAAAATGGGATGCTTCTTCTGGATAAAAACCTAGATTAGGCTCAGAATGTCTTCCTTCAAAAGTCATGCATTCATTTACGTGTAGGCCGCACAAGCCTCCGTTTGGGGAAACAGCATTAAAATGATATTATTCTCTCAGAATTCCTTCTGCGGTGGCAAGATCTGTGCGCTTACCTTGCCAGTTATCAACGTCTGATGTGACTCACACTCAACTCAGCCCTTGGCTGATGGCGTCAACGGCATTAACGCATATCAGGCTGTCACCCAGAGCTTAGGGTATCTTAGGCCTTTATTGTGGTACAGAACATCATAGTGGTAATGAGGTGGAAAGAAAAAAGTTTCCTTCCTAAATGTAAAATGAAAAGGAAAGCATCCAGCATGCAACCTTTGAAACACCAAGGAGACGGGCAGTGGTAGGCCGTGACATCGCGTGCTGGGTGGAAGTGTTTTCATACTGCATCTTTGAGGTCCTCTGTTAATTATTAAAGCCTGCATTGACAAAAGATCTTTAGCAACTCAGAGCTAAGAAACAACCCAACAGCATAGATGATGTTAGAGGAAATATTCACTGCCCTGCCTACCAAGAACCTCTCTAGAAAAGAATAGGATGGGGGCAGGTGGCGAGGTGGATATAGTCCTCAGTAGCCTAGACCATACGTTGTGAGATCCCAAACGCACTTTCACCATGTCCAAAAATTCTCAAGATTGGGTGAACCTGCTGCAGACTCTTGAAAAAATGAGAACGTGTTACTTCCTGTTGTCCTTTATACAGTGACTTTACTAGAACCCACGCTCCCTTTAATCTTGCTACTAGCAGGCTTAGAACAACATATACTAGGGCAGAACTCTTTCGAATAACTGGGTTTTTTGGTTTTTTTTTTTTTTGCGGTACGCGGGCCTCTCACTGCTGCGGCCTCTCCCGTTGCGGAGCACAGGCTCCGGACGCGCAGGCCCAGCGGCCATGGCTCACGGGCCCAGCCGCTCCGCGGCATGTGGGATCTTCCCTCACCGGGGCACAAACTCGTGTCCCCTGCATCGGCAGGCGGACCCTCAACCACTGCGCCACCAGGGAAGCCCTGAATAACTGAGTTTTAAGAGATGTATTAGTCAGTGGTCCTCCACTTGATGTTGGAGTCAGGTAACACACCAGAATAAATGTGGCTTAGAGAGACAGGCTTCCTGAAATGCTTTATAAGCCCTGGCATTACAAAGATCTCCTACAATTGCTGTACACAAAATCTGTGCTGTTCCCACCACAGCTCTATAGAAGGCTACATCCAACTGCCTTTGGGGCAGTGGGAGAGGGAAGGAGGAAGGAAAGGAACACAGCCACCTTTATACTTTGCCAGGAAGGATTGTGAGCCATCCTTCAATGTTCCAGAGGTGCCAGGGCCAGCCTCCAGGAAGCCACAGGACAAATCTCAAATCTTCCAAATGTATACAGATAAGGGAGAATTTCCCAAAGCATGGGACAAGTATCAATGGTGATACTCCAGGGGAGTAGCTGTTTCACATGCTTGACATTAAGTACATTGAAACATATAGCAAGCCCAGTGTTAGCTGTTTTCACTCCTTCAGTCCTTTTTATTTTTTTAAATAATTTTTGTGTTATTTATTTACATCTTTATTAGATTATAATTGTTTTACAATGTTGTGTTTCTGCTGTATGACAAAGTGAATCACCTATATGTATATTTATATCCCCTCCCTCTTGGGCCTCCCTCCCCCCGCATCCCCCCGCCAGGTCATCACAAAGCACCAAACTGATCTCCCTGTGCTATATAGCAGCTTCCCACTAGCTAGCTATTTTACACACAGTAGTGTAGATAATGTCAATGCTACTCTCTTTTTATTATGTCAAAAAGAAAGCCTTCGTTTGATACTAGCATGTCTTCCTAATAGAGTCAATCCTTATTATTCGTGGATTTCATATTTGTGAATTTGCATACTCATTAAATTGATTAATTGATCAATTAATTGATTAACCCCCAAAATCCATACTTGTGGCACTTTCACAGTCAGTCATGCACATGTGCAGAGCAGTGAAAAATTTGAGTTGCCCTGTGCACACTCCCAGCCGAGGCTGAACAAGGAGACATTCTGTTGCCTCCTTTCAATTCTCATAGTGTTAAAAAGTGTCCTTTCACAGTCTGTTTAGTGCCATGTTTTTCACATTTTTGTGGGGTTTTTTTGGGGCGGTATTTCTGCTATTTAAAATGGTCCCTGAGCTCAGTGCTAAGATACTGTCTAGTGATCCTAGGCACAAGAAGGCTGGGATGTGCCTTATGGAGAAAGTGCACGTGTTAGATACGCTTTGTTCAGGCGTGAATTATATAGTGCTGTTGGCCATGAGTTTAATGTTCATGAATCAACAATGTCTATTAAATAAGATGCCTTTAAACAGAAACATAAAACAAAGCTATATATTGGTCAGTTGGTGAAAATGTTGTGACCAGAGGCTCATAGGAACCTAGCCCTTTACTCCTCCTAGGAGCAAAGGTTCAGTATTCCCTAATGGAGTGTCCTTGGTGACTTTAAAAAACATAACTCTCATGAATAATAAGGATCATACTTACAATTAGCTGGCAGTAGCATTTGCAGGAAGTTGTAAACACTTTTGTTTCCACTTATTTGTTTTTCATGTTTTACATTATTTATCTTTGCTGTTACTTTCGATTTATGGCATAAATAGTATTGTAAAGTTTCCTTGTGTTTTAATAATAAGTCAAAGTTTTTCCCTAGGTACATTTATTTAAGTGAAATAACTGAGTTCACTGAAATAAAAAATATTAAGTCAATGATACTGTGTACTAGGAAATATGGTAGTAAATATAAATACAAAATAACGTGAAGGAGGTAGCAAAAATATAAATTTATGGGAGCCTAGAATTGGAGAAAGCGTTTATTCTTCACCTTTCTTGTTTTGCCTCCTTAGAGACTAGTTCTGTAGCCATGAGCACATTGAATAGAGGTACTGTGACTTAAAGAGTGCAAAAAGTAAATAAAAGGGATGGGGTAAGTGTATGGACATTCTAAACTCAGGCTATAAGCCTTGACCGTCTAGACAGAATTTACGAGGATCGTGGATTAGGCGTTTTCCATATTGTTTCTAAGTTTTCTTATAATTTATAGCAGGCTTCTGAATTAATGTTAATAACCTAGCTCACCAAGACCTGGCCTTCAAAACACAAATTGTCCAATCACCCGAGCAAGCTAGTTCTCTCTCGTCTGATAAAGACCACCCATGTGCACCCCTGGGAAGGGAAGATGCTCCTGCCCTGCCCCCTGAACTTGGAGATCATTCCAAGTTCAGCTCTTTGTGGCACACCGTTCTTTAACCTGCTTTTTTTTTTATAGTAAATGCAAGAGAAAGGAGATTTTTGACACCTGGAGCAAAAGATGTAAAAACAAAAAAGTACAAAGGAGCAGTCAAACTGAAATGAGAGCAATTAAAGAGACAAAAAGTCCCCTTAGCTGCCTTTTGGGTACTTTTTTGATCTTTTCACCAAGGAATTAGTAGCTTTTAATTTTCCCCACCTTAGCTTAAAACACTGCTGGCAGGAAAGAAATGAACATTATAGGAAAGGCTGCTTTGGATTAAAAAACAAATGTAGGTGAGTCAATCGAGCAGCTGTCAGATGCCATGAACACGGGATCTGCTTGCGTAGTAGCTCAGTGGCCAGGTTTATGCTGGACAACAGAAGTCTCCGTATAAAAGCAGCAGCTTTTTTCACCTCATTTCTAATCATCAGATGCGTGTCTCCACTTGGCTTGACCTTTCTTATAATCATCTGACCGACTCACTGCTTCTGCCACTTAAGAAGGGGGAGGAAGGCTTGCTTAATTTTCAAAGCACACTGAAAGGACAGTGCTTTTGAAATTGGGTGTTAGCTCAGGTTCTGTTCTAACCAGGGACCGTGAAATATTGATCAGTTCCAGCTAAAAACAGGATTTTTCTTTTCTTTTTTTGTTTTGCTTTTGCTTTTGTTTGTTTTTTCCTCGTTCCCCCTGGATGGTTTTGTTCCTCGGCACAAACGCAGTTCAGCTCACTCAGGAAGTCCCAGAGAAAGGGTCCTGTTCATCTGGGAGATGGTGCGGGCCAGGCTGGGGCAGGGCAGGGCAGGAGTGGGGCATGTTTGTGGATGACCACTGGATGCCGTGGGACAGACCCACACGGCATTGGCAGCAGCTTTCACTGCCGGGAACCAGAGTACATCGTTTCAGAAGGAAGGGTTTCTGAACCCCAGTTTAACAAACCCTTCACAGCTCTGGTTCCGAGCCCCAGGAAACTCATTACTGCAGTTAGATGCCACGGCTGCGTGTGCTTCAGACAGAGAGGAAGTGTAGCCACTCTTGCGCTCCACCAATGCCAAAGCATCTCCTCCGTCCACTAGCCCAGCCCCTTCTTCCACATTGACCTTTTGGAGATGCTTCTGGCCTTCTGAGAACTAGCCCAGGCAGAATTCCACAGCACCATGATGTTTCTAATGTTACAAAATGTCAGCTGACACATGAAGGGTTCTTTGCCTACCAAACACATCACTTGGTTCTGCTGAGAAATCGCACGGATCTAGCAAGGCCTTGGTCAGGCTTATGGATACAGTCCTATATGGGGCATATGAGGAGGGTCAATGTTTGAGACTGAAGGAGGGAGACGGGGAGGGATCTGGGAGTAACTGAGTAAACTGTGGGGTGAAACTAACTGGCCCGTGCCTTTATAACATTGTGGAGTTTTTTATAACCAACTTCAGGGTTAATTCAGTAAAGAACAGTGGGCGGGGCCCCAGCAGTATCATAGTCGCAACAATAGTTACAAAATTAGGCGCCAAAGTCACTGTCTAATTAAAATTCTGGCTCTATCACTTATTAACTTTTAGATTTTGAACAAAATTGTTGAATCTCTAAAGCCTCAGTTTCCTCTTCTGTAAAATGGGGGAAAAAATAATAATGACCTCAAGGGTTTGCATTTTGGTTTGGGGGTTTTGCTTCGGTAAAGAGATGCATGAAACAGTGGGTGTGGATATGACTCACACATGGCCTAGCCGCAGAATGCATCCAGTAAAAGCTCAATGCTTGCTGCTTCCTCTCTCCCCTTCTCCTCCCCCACCTCCTCTTCCTAATTCTCTTCTGTGGTTAGATCATTTAAAGCAGGAATAGTGGTTTTACTGACATCATTCAGCCTTTCATTTTAGGCTAAGTCATATATTAAAGTCACATAAACTTTAAGTGTGACCATGTGTATAGTCATCGACCAAAGGGTGGCATGGTTCCTGTCTTCTGGGAGTTTACACTCCTAGTATTCACTGCTCACCTGCTTTTAACCTTCTCCAGCATGCGGCGTTAGGCGATTTTGGGGTGCCAGAGAAACCATAAAACTATGTTTTCCTCTCAGCCAGCCAGTGAATATGAGATTTCGCACATTTGCATTTGTCACTGTAATTCTTTTGTTCCAAAAAGGAGTGAAAAGAAGGTTAGCAGGGATGTCATGCGTTGGAAGGAAATATCAAAATGTGTACCAGTCTCTCTTCAGAACATCACCCAAAATTGAGAGTTTGTGTTGTTTGGGTTTTCATTCAAGGTAGAGAATCTAAAATACCAAAGACAAATGATTTGTGACTCCTACTCAATGGATTCAACTCCAGACTATTTCCATAAATCCCGGAATTCATCTATATCCTGTTAAATTAAGGTTTTTTCATGTTGAAGGAAATAGTGCCAAACTGATAAAGTCTTCTGAATTATTCTCTCTAAATATACTTAATCTTCATTAATGCAGCCCTGCATGGTATTTTGAGCCAATCTGAACTAACAGGAAAATTTTTCACATATCTAATCTTAAAATAAAATTTCTTTTTTTTTTTTTTCCCTACTATACAGTCTGTCAAGGCCTGTGTGTATAGAGATTGTATGTACATATAGAGTTTTTTCCTCTTGGTCTTCTAGACCAGCCCATGCTCATTTCTGGATATCATATCATATGATTTAACATGGTCACTTATTTTTTTTTTTCCTCCTGTTTTTCCTCAGTGTCATGGGAAGATAAATCAACTATCTATTAATATGCACTTCATTTGGTGAGGTAGTCATTTAGGGGAGTTTCTTCCTTTCCTTTCCTCTTTTTTTTTCTTTTTTTCCTTGCTGTTGTAGCTAATGCAACCATATGCATTTCAATTCCCAGGCTCCCAGGATTCATACGTAGACAGTAGCTACCACACAATTGATTTCCCGCCCTGCAGGAAAAGGGGAAGCAGTAGAAAAGTCAGATGGATTGATCGCTAAGATACAGGCCCTGTGGGATGCTTCGATATCATCCACATCTTGAATGCATGAACGATCCTCTCATCAATAGGAAAATCCCCAGGACAGTAACTTCATAGGGTCCAGATAGAAGTTTAAGTAGGCAGGTGTGCTCACCCATGTTCATCCCTCTTTGGGTCTGCCCTGCCATAATAAACTGCCAAATTTATGAATTCAGACTTTAGAAATAGGCAAATCCGAGGTAGAAGCGTTGAATGATGGGGCTGAAGGGCTCTAAGAGAACATTAGTCAAGGGATTGCAGATTCAAATGTCTAAAAGTACCAGGTGTGTGGGTGTAAGATAGTAACTGCTCAATTAGTGCTTTATAAGACAAAGTAAGTAGGCAGGTGTTATGCTAGGAGGTAGGGAAATAAAATGGTCACAAAAAACATACTCATGGGGGCTTCCCTGGTGGCGCAGTGGTTGAGAGTCTGCCTGCCGATGCAGGGGACACAGGCTCGTGCCCCGGTCCGGGAGGATCCCACATGCCCCAGAGCTGCTGGGCCCATGAGCCATGGCCACTGAGCCTGCGCGTCCAGAGCCTGTGCTCCGCAACGGGAGAGGCCACAACAGTGAGAGGCCCGCATACCGCAAAAAAAAACATACTCATGGGACAACAAGGACCTACTGTAGAGCACAGGGAACTATGCTATGTTCAATATCTTATAATAACCTAAAATGGAAAAAATCTGAAAAAAAAAGTGTGTATATATATGTGTATATATATAAAACTGAATCACTTTGCTGTTCACCTGAAACTAACACAACATTGTAAATCAACTGTACTTCAATTTTTTAAAAAAGCCTATCTGCACCCAAAAAAAAAAAAAAACCACCCGTATTCATGGGTTATCTTTGCGAACAACCTGCTGTTTGTGACCCCTGAATTAGTCTCACTCATTTTACAGAAGAGAAAACTTAGAAAGTGAGAAGTAAAACCCTTACCCAGTGTGTCACACGCAGAATTCCACCCTTCTCACATTTTTTTTTTTTCGTCCCTGATGCCATCACCAAATACCATGCTTAAAGTTCAACTTCTAGTTTAGGAAAACGGCCTCTCACACCTCAGGTACCAAGCACTATGGAATCCTATTGCTTACAGTATTAGACAGGATTCTCTGCTTTAAAAATGACAGCAACCGAACTTCAGCCAGCTTCAGTAAAACTTAAAGGGGAATTCATTGTGTCGCACAAGAACCGAGAAATTCTAGCTTAAAGGCATGGCTGAATCTAGATGCTCGAATCAGCTCCTCAAGAAGCCGTGTCTCCACCTCTTGGCTCTTTTTTTTCCCTGTTGGCCTCATTTTTAGGAATACTTCCCCTTTGTCCTGACAAAATGAGTTCCAGTAGGTGTAGGCTTACATAGCTATATGACAACCCAACCAGATTGTGATAGAGCTTCTTTTTTTTTAGTGGCTGTGAACAACAAAATCCTAAGATTGAGTCTCATTGGAATAATTTTGGGTCACGTGCTCTTCCCTAAACCAATCAGTATGGCCAGGAGAAAGGGATAATTGATTGAAGGTAGAGTCTCCCCAGTGAACTTCCTGGCCTGGGAATGAGCAAGAAAGATCAAGACACTGTTTTAAAAGAAGGCGATGAGAAGTAGGCAGGCAAAAACAATTAGATACCCATCACGCTTCCCCTTCGTACTCTGTTCAGAGCTTGTCTCCCCCAGCCAGGAGGATTAGCATGGGGCTTAGGTGGTTGGAATTTGTGGGGCAATATCCTGGAGTTCCCTGAACTGATCAGAAGGCAATACTGGGGACCAGTACAATTTCCAGTGACTCAAATGCAAAAGATGAACGCCTTCGTCTTCTCTGTTTTCTCCATTCTTTTCTTTAACATACATTATTAAGCACTTACTAAATATCAGGTACTTTGTTAGACAGTCTTTTCTCACATGGTGATTTATATTATTCAGACAATCTCACAAAGCATAGAGATAATTATCCCCAGGGGCCAAATAGAGAGCATCTGCTGTTCGAGGTTCAAATTTGTGTTCCCGGGAGCCAGGCGATCTAAGCCGTGTGTCAACCAGAGCAGTGCGTTCGTCGGTCTAACATTTTTAAGTTCTGTGTACTAATTTTTTTTAAGGCGTTAGTACTTAGTATTCTTTTCCTGACTATTACTTAGCAAATAATTAAGTGATTTTCTTTTCAGTATTCATACAATTACAAATGACAGAACTCTAATCTCTAATTTAACAGCAACAAAAAAGAGGAAATATGTTGACTGAGATGACAGAAAAGTCCAGGAAGAGCTGATTCTAGGGCTTCATACCTTGGATCTCTTATGTTCAAGATTAGTTCCATTCTTTGCCTCCATGTGGAAGCTGGATGGTTATCTGTCGCCTTTCCTTTTTTTCACTTTGTTTAGAGCCTGTCTCTCCCCCGACGTAGCTCCAGGCATTCATCCCATCTTTTAGCGCTCTCAACAGAGAAAAGACTTTCATTTTCCAATGGTTCGAAGAGTCTAATTAGATCTGCTTGTCATTGAGTCTTATTAGACCTACTTGACCTGTCTTACATTGCCGACTTATTCCTGATCTCTGTAGCCAAAGGAATACCATGCTTTGTTTGACCATGATAGAGTCAGGTGACTCCTGGGCACCTAGGAATGGGAGATGACCCCTGCAAACCACATGGGATGTGAAGGCATGGGAGAGATGACTCCTAAAGGGAAACCAGAGGATTATTAGGGGAAGGTGGCCAGTGGCAGTGAGAAAGTCCACCAGGTCTGTGGTCGAGCCGGAGTCATAGCACAGACCTTCAATTTCAAATGAATTCTCTTGCCAGTGTATCTTGTTGCCTCTCTTTTGTCCTTGATGTAGCCCTTTAAAAGTAGTAGCTTTTACTCTTTCTGACTTACTTCACTTGACACGGGGAGGGGGAAGGGTAAGCTGGGATGAAGTGAGAGAGTGACATGGACATATATACACTACCAAATGTAAAATAGATAGCTAGTGGGAAGCAGCCGCACAGCACAGGGAGATCAGCTCGGTGCTTCGTGACCACCTAGAGGGGTGGGATAGGGAGGGTGGGAGGGAGGGAGCCTCAAGAGGGAGGGCATATATGTATAGCTGATTCACTTTGTTATAAAGCAGAAACTGACACACCATCGTAAAGCAATTATGCTCCAATAAAGATGTTAAAAAAAAGAGTAGCTTTTATATTAACTTTTTTTGAATTCTTATTTTCCCATGGCAGTTATGGGAATAAAAATAACTGGATAGGTGGTCCATGGAGATTGCTGTTTTGCCAAAAGTGAGAGGTATTGTTCTGATTTACTACACTGTTTGAGAAAACATGTGTACTGTAGACAGCAGGTAATGGATTCAGATCCTGGCCATTATTGGGTATCTCTGTGCGACCTTGGGCCAATGGTTTTCTCCAGGCTCCTCCTTCATAGGATTTTTGTGAGGGTGAACTGAAACAACACGATATACAAAAAGGTCTTAGCACAGTGCCTAGCTCATGGGAAGTACTGCTTTTCTCTTTTTCAAGTGATTTACTTCAAGGATTCTTTAAATAAAAAATTCCTTAGAACATGTGAACCATAGATTAATTTACAGTGAAGAATCTATAAAAATATTTCCTAGATTGAATCTACTTTATCAAGAAAAAGACACGATTTACAACTCATCATTACGATGAAAGTGTTATTAGTAATTGTTAGTGGTATATATAAGCAACAATGGAATACCACACAAGATCCTGAAAATACAGGACAGATTTAGGTCTTCTTAGAGTCAAAATGGTTCATCACAGAATGGACCTTCAATAACGGTTTGCTTGTAGGTCATGTATTAGTTAAGGCGATGCTAGTTGTGGTAACCGAAAAGCCTGGATTCCCCCAGTAGCTTAACTCAAAAGAAAAATGTATGTCTCACTCCCATCGCGGTCCAGTGGCCAAGCGTCCAGCCTTCCTCATAACTAACTATTCAGGAATCCAAATGCCTTCCAGTTGTGGGCTCTGCTTTCCTTTGCATCATCAGCATCCTCTCCATTCAGCCAAAGGAAAGGTATCACTTCCTGGATCACTGACCCATCACTTCCTCTCCCTTTCCACTAATAGCTACATGGCCCTACCAAGATGCAGGTGAAGCTGGGAAATGGAGTCTAGCAACGACCGTTCACAATGGAAGGGGAGGCAAAACCAAAACCTACATGGGCCAGCTGCTTCAGCTGTGCCACCCTAGACCCTGCTGCCCCGTGCTGTGATGTAGGAGTCTGTGAGCATTTCACGGAGAATGCCGTGTCTCATTGATCATTGCATCCTTATTGCCCAGCGTTGTACCTAAGCGTTTCCTGGTTGAATAAAAGAATTGCCGAAACAAACTGGCAAATCTTCAAGACTGGGCTCAAAAAGAATTCTTAGATAGCTAGTTGCAATCATTTGAAATCCATATTTTCCTTTTCCTAGGCTCTGTCCTATTCGTAGGCTTTGAGATAAAAGAAGGATCATTACAAATTTAATAGCATCTGACCGGAGAATTGATAAGCAGGAGTTACCCAGTGCAGGAAGCCAGACCAGTTGTAGGTCAATGACTCTCCCCAAATCCCGTCCCCTCCGCAAAGCTAAGCCCACCTCATTCCTTGGTTTGTGGAAGAGGAGCCGCGGTAGCCCCGAGCAGGTGGGGGGAGCAGGGTGCAGTTTTACCCTCTCGCCAGCCTGGCCAATTTTGGATGCCCATGGGCCATGGGTCTGTCATCTTTCAGGTCGCTTGGACATTTTGAAAGCCCTGTTATTATGATTATTTTATCATTCACATAAACTAGTTTGGATTTTCTTTTTTCCTTTTCGATGATGTTGTTTAGATTCTGGCCAGCTGCCTTTAAAGACCAACGTAGTGGGTGCTTTTGTTTGTTGTCATGAACAACAGTATTCTTTGGTCCATCTTCTAAGGCAGGTTAGAGAAGCAGTTAAGAATATACTCTCTGCAGTCAGACTGCCTTAATTCAAATCTTGGCTCAGCTCCTACCAGTGGGGTAAAATGGGGCTTTAATAACATTTCCTATTCTAGAAGGTTATTATATTTTTTAAAAGTACTTATCACAGTGCCTGAGATACAATATGTACTTAATAAATGTTAACCAGCATTATAATTTTTTTTTTTTTTTTGCGGTACGCGGGCCTCTCACTGCTGTGGCCTCTCCCGTTGTGGAGCACAGGCTCTGGACACGCAGGCCCAGCGGCCGTGGCTCACGGGCCCAGCCGCTCTGCGGCATGTGGGATCCTCCCGGACCGGGGCACGATCCCGCGTCCCCAGCATCTGCAGGCGGACTCTCAGCCACTGCGCCACCAGGGAAGCCCACCGGCATTATTTTTATTGTAATTATCCAGGTATTCATACCTGAAAAATTTTAAAAGGGGGCTAGATCCTATTATAGTTTACAGATAAAAGAAATAACATCACAGAAGTTGAGTTTCTCATTGCCTAGTTTCTTGATTTAACCTCTATCTCAGCTCTTTGAGTGTATTTTTTGTTAATAACAGACAAAATAAAAAGCAGACTTTTTTTTTTTTTTTTTTTTTTAAGATATGATGAGGCCATGCCCTGGCTTTGATTCCTGCACAGAGCCTCCATTCATTGTCAGAGCCATTTCTCTGCATGGATTGATGGCAGAATACGGCCTGTTTCCAAGACTGTTGAAAGCAGGGCACAAAAGAAATCACACTGGCGGGGTCCACAGCTGGCAAAATGGGAGAGACTAAGCGGGTGAAAGAATCTGTTAATACAGACCAGAAAATTTTTAAGCTAAAAAAAGGAGTATGCCCACCGAAAGTCTGAAAGCAAAAAGTTTTATTTGGGTAAAGCGATGTTCAACTCTGCGTGATTCCTACTTAGAAAATGCACAAGCTTGCCTTCTCCAACTGCCGGAACATCAGTCTTTTTGAACGCAGAGGAACCAAAATAGGGAGAGGAATAATGGGCCTTCAGATAGTCCATGCCCAAAAGAAAACTTAGAAACATAAATGCTAGGTCCCTAGACCCAGCAGAGTATAAAAGAGGGGGTTCCCAGTCTCTCTATCACAGAGGCACCCTGCTGCTGTCATTCACCATCCCTGTGGGAATCAGTATTAGCAATACATACACCAGCAGAGGGAAGATGGGTGTGAAGGGGCGGTACTCAGTTTCCAAGTCACTTTTCAACACTCCTTTCTCTAACCTTCTCCTCCTCAGAGCTCTGCAAAGACCTTTGCCTGAAGCCCCCAAGTGGTAATCCATCCCTCAGGAAAACATTGTCTGAAAACACTTCTCCGTCAAATGCTTTCCATATTGGAAATATTCCTCCATCACTGGCAGGGCAACCATTCAATGACTACATTGATTCTTCCTTTTTTCTAATCCAGTAAAAAATGTACCTTGGCCTTCATTTTTCACTCCAACCCTTAGAGTATGACTCGAAAGTCCCATGGCCAGTCACACCTCTGCTAAAGGTTTCTATTTCTCTGTGTCTATACCTTATCAATAACTGTCCACAAGGATGCATTTGGCTTAGGAAGTAAACCCCAAGTGTGTAAGAAGAGCATCTGTGTCATCCTTAGATTTCACCGAGCAAAGCCCATGTCTTCAATAAAAGCTCTCTAGTGATGTTTTAGCCGTCATATTTCAATTTTTTGCATACTTACTTCTCTTCAGTACATCGTATACTCCAGAAAACATGGACTATATCATATACATGTGCATATGCATGTACTTTTGTATATCTGTATATTTTATATAAAATGTGATACAATACACCCTACATATGGAAATATATAAATATTCCACAGAATATAGTAAAGGGTTTTACATATAGTAAATTCTTGGTAAAACTGTACTGAATAAATTAACAAGGATCATGATTGCAGAGCGTACAAGGAAAACAACTGGAACGCTAAGTATGATCAGTGATTCCCAAATTCTGCAATTAGGAATCAGGAAGCAAGTTCCGGTCTTGATTTCAGCTCTCTCTTGCTGTTGAAGGAAGCAAACCTGTTTGTGTCACCTACACAGTGATTAAGAGAATTTGGAATTAGAGGGCTAGGATTTGAAACAAAATAAACACCTAGGTTTCCAATTGCTTTTGAAATGTCAGACAGTCCGATCTCTGAGCCACACCCTCACGTGACATCATTCACGGGCAAGGGCAGCTGATCCTTCAGATGGAATGTACACTTTCCAGGGGGGCCATAGTCCCCATCTCCCCATATTGTCTTCCAAACAGTGAGGATTGGTGTCCCTTGCATTTATCATCAAGGTCGAAATACTGTTTTCCTTACAGTAAAGAAGAGAGTGAACTTTTTTTTTTTTTTTACAAGAAAGGATTTTATTATCAACTTCAGTTGTACATTACCAGATGCATTTTAACCCATGGACATTTTCTAATTGTACAAATGCAACCATTCACTTGAATTTTCTTTTTTTTTTTTAATTTTTATTGGGGTATAGTGGTTTACAAAGTTGTGTTAGTTTTGGGCATACAGAAAAGTGAATCTGTTATACATATATCCACTCTTTTTTAGATTCTTTTCCCATAGAGGCCATTACAGAGTATTTAGTAGAGTTCCCTGTGCTATACAGTAGGTCCGTATTAGTTACCTATTTTACATATAGTAGTATGTGTCAATCCCAGTCTCTCAATTTATGAGACTGAACTGTTTCTTACTCCCATGTCTCTGTCAAAAGCAGACACATGAAAAACACGTCAAGAGGGCTGCAGTTTCTCATAGCCAGCCTCTCTCGTTATGAGATCTAAGTAGGTGCTCCAGGCCTGCAAATTTGCAGACCCCGTCAAGCAAATCATAACAGCCCGGAGGCTTCCTTACACGTTCTAGTCATCTTAGTTTTTCTATGAAGATAAAACAGAGTAACTGACATGATGACGTCATTAGAACCGACACAGACCATCTGTGTGAATCAAGGGTTAGCCATTGACCTCTGGCTTACAGATCATTGTGTGGGTCCTGGGGACAGCTCGGGCGTGAAGGCAGAGCATGTTGGCACTTGCTGGAAGAGCACTGTCTCTACTACGCCAGTCTCCCTGGTGGTGTTTGTGGCACAGGCGCAGAGAGGGGATAGGGGTGCATCTCAACCAGAAGCACGCTTTAGGAGAGGAGGTGGTCCATGTGTGGCCCCAGAGGGTTGCTGGACACTTGGAGACAACAAGGTCTGTCTACCTCACTGACTATAATAGTTCCACAAAGATGTCTACATCCTTAAATTTAGGGGTTTCCTCCTGAGCTAGTGTTTCACTAAGTAGAGCATAATGGCTCTCTGGGAATGGTTACCAGAGGTCATATAAATCTGCATGGTGGGAATTCCCTGGAGGTCCAGTGGTTCGGACTCCATGCTTGCACTGCAGGGGGCACAGGTTCTTTCCCTGGTTGGGGAACTAAGATCCCACATGCTGCGCAGTGTGGCCAAAAAAAAAAAAAAAAAAAAAAATCTGCATGGCGATCTGTGCTGCCTTTTTTTTTTAAAGGTGACTCATTTTTACCCCCATGAGGTATTGTTCTGTTAACAGGCATTTGCATGATAATATTGATGTCAACATTTGTAATGTGAAGAAAGAAGTTTTGCTCTAAGCTCAGTAATGTTTTCACAGTTTCTGCAGGAGGCTTTTCCTCTGAGGTTTCAGTCCCTGACTGAGTTTTCCAGTTTGTCGTCTTCTTCCTTCTGTGAGTCCTGCCACACGGAAAACATGCAGGGGAAGAAAATCTTTTATTTGAACACCCATACTCCCTGGATTCTCCAGAATGAGCAGGAAATACTTGTTCCTACCTGCTTTTAGAAATAGGTAGGGGTGAAAGGGTCTCTCCTTGCTGTTAAAGCCTCAAGAGAGCTTTGCCCTTTCTAGAACGAAATCGTGGCCTGAAATTAAATATTCTTACCTTTCCTTCTGAGGTAGTGTAGTGCAACCTGGGCTTTAAAATCAAGAGGACATCAGGTTCCATTAATTGCCAATGTATGATCCTGGGCCAATGACTTAAGGTCTCTGAGGCTCTGTTTTCTCATCTGTAAAATGGAGGTTATGATAACAGTCTTTTGGGATGATTTTGAAGATTACAGGAGAGAATGACTACAGTCACTACATAACCGTATGCAGTAGATGATGGTAAATTCTTAATAAATATCTACTATTATTTTTCAACTTCTATTTCTTCTTAGCCTCTCTTCTTTTTTTTTCTCTTTGGTAAAAACGTGTAAATAATATTTTCTCTCTCAAGTTGCAATTTATTCTTAAGAACCATCAAGAAGTGTGCAAACACAACCAACTAGGGTCCAAAGTATGATAAGACTGTCGTGTAACATAACTTTGTATTATTCCCCACTTTCACTTTCATATTCACCTTTCTGTTCGCTTGGGGGAAGATATTAGAAAAATGTTAAACAGCCCTAGATTTGAGAAGTAAGAGTAGAAAAATGATAGACAGTGAGGAATATCGCTTAGGGCTCTTCTCTCCAACAATTATTATTTTTTTTAACATCCTTATTGGAGTATAATTGCTTTACAATGGTGTGTTACTTTCTGCTGTATAACGAAGTGAATCAGCTATACATATACATATATCCCCGTATGTCCTCCCTGTTGTGTCTCTCTCCCACCCTCCCTGGCCCACCCCTCTAGGTGGACACAAAGCCCCAACAATTATTATTCCTGCATATTTAAGTTATATTTCTATACATCTGTTTAATTGGGGAATATATTACAGTAGATATGTCACCCACCAGTCCACTCAGAACCCAGATAAAATCTAAAGCTGCTTCTACAAACACACATTATAGCAAATGCTACAAGTGGCACACATTTGCCAAATAAAACCGTTGTTTGAGAAAAACATTCACTTTGGGCATATGACAAAGTACATGCATATCTTTCAAAACTGTTTCTTCTGCTGGTGAACCTCAAAGGAAAATAAGTTGTTTGGGTCCCGGGGGAAAGGTTGGCTGTTAGGAGGGTCAAGTCATCAGTAACTCCTTTAGTAGAGGCAAATGGGAAGAAATTACATTTGGAATGAGTCCTTTACAACATGATTTTGCTTTGCTCTTGGTTAGAGACGAATCAGTGAGTGTTTGTTGATTGCTTCTGTGTTCTGGATACGGAGGTTGATGTGCACATATACAGTAAGAGTCAAATTAGTGGGAAAAAGAGTAAGCTCTGAAAGAGTTGGAAGGAAAGAAAATGTAGTCAGCAACTATCCTGCGAGAGGTTTCACGATAAAGGGGAGTAGGGAGATAGCTCCATGGCAGAGATCTGGGAACACCAGGAAAAAGAAAAAAGCTGGAAGGTCCTTAGGGAACAAATTGGTGGGGAGAGGAGACATTTAGGCTTATAAAAAGCAAGCATGCTAAATGCAGTGTTGTGTCCTGCTTTGGATCCTGGGACAGGAAAATCTGGCGAAGTCTGGAGTTGAGTTACCTGTCACGTGCCAGTGTTAATTTCTCATGTATTTTTGACAAACATACCATGGTGACATAAGATGCTGAGACTGGGGGACTGGGTAAAGGGCATATGAGTACTCACTGGATTATCTTTGCAACTTTTCTGTAAATCTAAAAGTACCCAAATAAAAGTTTATTTTACAAAAGAAAATCAAGAGTGGGGAATACAGAGTAGAACAATACATTCGGTTGACCTGGATTTGGGGTAGGTGAGTGAAACTATAGCTGAGGTGGAAAGGAGGTTTGGACCATATTGGAAAGGGACTTGAATGCCGGGCTGAAGACTCCACCCTGATAGAGAAGTGCTTTTTTGTTTTAAGCCAAGTAGTAATCTTAATGAAGTACAGTTTTGGGATGACTTAATCTGATATCTGGTAGAAGTGTGCAGGAAAAACTAGTAAGCAAGAGAGATGAACAAGTTAGAAAGCTTTTTTGGAGGGAGTCATTTTGGGGGTATATAATAGTTTATGACTGTATTTTCCCCTGGCAGCTTAGGGAGAAAATGTTAGCTGTTAGGAGGGTCAAGTCATCAGTCATTCCTTTACTAAGAAAATGGGGGGACATTACATTTCGAATGAGTACTTTCTGAGCATTAGAGAATATAGTGATGGTGGTACATAAAGGCAGATCTGTCTTCCAAATTTTTAAGGCTTATGAGTAGATTTTAGAAGTCGGAGGAGAAACCCACATTGAGTTGTGTTCAGTTCTGCAAGGGAGTGACCCAGAGAACAGTCATCGAAGGTCCTCCTTTTAGCAGATATCCACAGTGAGGAAGTACAAGGAGGGTAAAAAGCCTTGAAGGTAACTTGAGAATGAGGAGATTGAGGAGGTAAGAGAAGAGCCATGAGGATATGAAGCCCCCAAAGGCAAAGGGAGGAGAGAATTTGAAGGAAATGAGCATGGACCATATTGTTAAATGTAGCAAGATCCAGCAAGGTAGACAGGAGGCGTATAGATATCACTAGGGAGGTAACTAATGACCATCAAGGGAATTGTGTCACTGATGAGTTGTGTCACTGATGAAGATAAAAGCCAGCTTTTCACCAGATGGAGAAGAGAAGAAATAGAGGCGCAGTGCACATCCCACTCTTAGAAGAAATTGTTTCTTTAGAAATAGAGGGGAACAAAAGATGTCAAATAATGGAGACATCTGTACGAGTCGTAATGCATTTTGTTGTTTTATTTTAGTGTTATTTTTAAAGACAGAGAAAGATGGGTCTTGTGAAAGAAGAGGAGAAAGGGGTAGGAAAGACTACACATGCTGGGGAAAGTAACGGAAAGGAAACAGTGTCTTTTAGGAGCTAGAAATAGATAGAAACGGGGCATCTGAGAAGGAGCTGGCTTTGTCTCAGCGGACACCGCCAGCATTTCTCATCTGGAGCTGTGATAGCTTCCAGACTCATCTGTTAATCTTGCCTCACCCGCCCCTGTGTATTTGCCACGGTTTAACTAGAATTTTATCATGTGGTACCCCTCCCCCTCTAAAAACCCTTTACACCGTTGTTCTCGGGATAAAGAGCAAAATCCTACGAGCCGTTCCAGCTTTATATGACACCATCCTCGCTCCTTACTCTCTGCTTCCACCCACAATGGCTTGTTTTCCATTTCTTGAAAGCACCGTGGTTTCCTCCTCCTGAGTGTTTGTACAAGCAGACATATTCCCAAGATACTGTGGGTTCGGTTCCAGACCACCGCAGTAAAGCAAATACCACCATGAAGCAAGTCACAGGAGTTTTTGGGTTCCCAGTCTACAACTCTTAGCTCAATGATCAACACCTTAATGAGGCCTTGGACGATCTCCCTCAGTTCTCCCATTCTTATACTGTTTCAGCATCTTCTATTCTTTTGAGGTTTTTGTCACAGTTCACTTGGCCTACGTGTGCACGGATGCATGCACACACGCAGAGTTATTCGATAAATGTGTGTCTCCCCCACGTAGCTGGAAGCAGCTCAAGCCTTTAGGGATGCCATACTGTCACCATTCATCCTCCACGGCCTGGAAACAGCAACCTGAACGTAGAAGTTGCACATCTATTGGAAGTTGCTACAAAGATGAGTTGTCCACGTTCAAGTGTTTCTTTGGGACTCGTAGAAGTCCCCTCTCTAGCTGTCTGTCAAGGTCCTGATGCAGCTTGATTCAGCCCTTCTTCCCCAGGAGTAAATTTATCTCAGCCTTTTCTCATTTATGCCTTCAATATGGCATATGCCAACAAGATATAGAAACTCTCCTGCCTATAGGAGTGAAACAGGGACCCACTCTCCAGTTTGTCACAATCCCCTGTTAAATACCACTCAGAGAAGTTATCAGTAGTCAGAAGGAAGTGGAACCTCTGATCGTCAGCCTTAGCCTGACCTTGACAATTGTTTGACCATTTTACCGTGGCGGGGACTTCACAATGGTTGGCATGCAGGAATATGTTCTCAGTATTGTCATATCTACTAATTTTTGAGCCAGTCAGCCCAAAGTCCTCCAGTCAGATGCCGTGGCATGTGGGAGGTGTCACTTGAGCCCTGGAATCCTGACTTCTTTTTTTCTTGTGACCTGCCACTTAAAGCTTCCTTGCAGTAACTGGGACCCATTCTAAATGGCATTGCCTTTGATGTGCAAAACATTTGTCCTCTTTAACTGACCACCTCTTAGAAACGGTTAGCATTGAGGGAAATTTTTTGTTTGGGAATAATGTCTGCCTCAACTTACCCATCGTGGACGAATTTGAAGCTGGCAGATAGATGCTCATTTTTCCCTGTGATAGCACCTGCGCGCGTATATGGCTGTGAGGCTAAGAGCAGCGTTATTGTGAGTTGTATTTGCATCGTGATGTGAGAGGACAGTGGGTAAGTAGAAACCCCTTTAACACGTAAGCATTTTCTGAGGAAGGAGACTCTGTTCCTTTCAACCCGTGCTATTTATCCGTCATTTCAGATCTGAAGGTTGAGTATGTTTCACATGTTATAATTAATTCTCTCATTGCCTTCGAGATCGCTGACTTCCGTCCACTGTCAGAGAAATGAAGAGTGAGGCTATGGGTCAAAAATGAGTTCTGTGTCAGAAAAAGGAAGGAGAGGAATCTTGTTACTGACTGACAGCAACAGGGGGAAAAAATCTTCTGTGATAGTTTAGGGGGGAAACGTGAATCTCATGCAATGTGTTTCTGACCCCGCAAAAGTTATATGCGACTGAATTGGGTCATTCTGATCCATGAATGTTTTGTGGGGGGTTTTTTTGTTATATTTTTTTTGTGGTACGCGGGCCTCTCACCGTTGTGGCCTCTCCCGTTGCGGAGCACAGGCTCCGGACGCGCAGGCTCAGCGGCCATGGCTCACGGGCCCAGCCGCTCCGCGGCATGTGGGATCCTCCCGGACCGGGGCACGAACCCGCGTCCCCTGCATCGGCAGGCGGACTCTCAACCACTGCGCCACCAGGGAAGCCCCCATGAATGGTTTTGACCCCATTTGAATAATATAGCTATTATTTGATAATATGGGTAGTAATGACAGTAAACATTTAGGGAGTGGTTATTACGTTCCAGGGACTATGCAGAGGGTTTTCCGTGATTTATTCCACTTACTCATCCCTGACAGCCCTATTTACCGATGAGAGAATTGGTGTTTAGAAAGCGTCAGTTGAATGCCTGAGTTTGTTCAGCTAATGGGCGAACTGGGACTTGGACCCAGGCAAGCTACCTCCAGGGCCAGAGTCTTGACACCACCAACCAAGCACACAGATATTAACTATCGGGTTCATTGCACCTCCATCAAGACCTATTGCTCCAAAGTCCCATCTCTGTCGCTTTCTGTGAGCTAAAGATTGTAAGTGGGTCACTCCTTTGAAATGTCCCATCAAGGAAACCACTGCCAGCCACCTTTTCCCCATGCAGTTCAGTCCACCGTGCAGGGCAGGTGTTCTGGCGGTTTAGGACACAGTCCTAAAGTGTTTGATAAGGGGAAGCAGGGGGGAGAGCTTCAAACCATGTAGCACAGCACCGGGCACTGAACACCTCCTGTTAGCACAGAAGCCCGCAGGGACCAGAGTGGATGGCCGCCAGCCGACACGGGACACGTGTGCGGGAAGCTCTTCCGGGCTGGGTGGCCTTGACCGACATGGGGCTGGAGCTCAGAAAGGAGCGGAGTTGGAGGGTGTGGGTAGATTCCAGGAGATCGCAGACTCCGCACTTTTGCCTAGGGCTGGCCCCGGCTTCAAAGTGAAACTTCCACGGGAAAACTAAATAAAGGAAAGAAAAGCCAAACAGAACAAATTCCCATTTAGTCAGCTGTTACCGTCCTCGGAGGCGCTGTGTTTATGCTAGATCTTAATTATGCTGCTTGCCAAAGACATCCGAAACTCCGCTGTGGTTTGTGGAGCTATTTTATCTTTTTATCTTTACAGTTAGAAAAGGACTTAGTATGCTGAACCCTACCCTCCATGAGATTCAAACGTGGACTGAAAGAACCTTTCTCTCTTTCCTGCCTCACTGTCCCCACCTCTGCACAGCCTTCTGCGAACACCTAATGAGGACGCTTTGTCAGTCAGCAGAACCTGGGTGGCCTTGAACAAAACTGCGAAGCCTAGGGCTTCCTTGGTGGCGCAGTGGTTGAGAGTCCGCCTGCCGATGCAGGGGACGCAGGTTCGTGCCCCGGTCTGGGAAGATGCCGCAGAGCGGGCCCGTGAGCCATGGCCGCTGAGCCTGCGCGTCTGGAGCCTGTGCTCCGCAACGGGAGGGGCCGCAGCGGTGAGAGGCCCGCGTACCGCAAAAAAAAAAAAAAAAAGAGAGAGAAAACTGCGAAGCCTAGGGGGGCTGCATGGGCCTCCCGTGTCCGACCCCTGTGACTCCCAGACCCCGTGCCTCTGTCTTCCAAGCCTCCCTCGACAGTGCTCATCACTCAGACGTTCTGGGAGAGCACTTACCTGTACCTGCTAGCCGGCTAGGCGTGGGGAGCATGCCTTTGGGGTAATGCCTCGGGGTAGTAGTATTAGGGGGTTATTTGAGATTGTAGATGCACAGCAATGTTTGTTGAATGACTGATCCCACAATACGGAGAGTCCCTTTTCAACTCTCTTAATCCTTCAGATTAAATCAAGGAGAACATCTTTGGTTTGGTGTTTTTATCATCTCACTCTCATTTCATTATATCTATTCTTACCTTTACTTTGTATTTAGGGCAGGTGATGCTTATTTTACACTTCTTGCAGTGATGTACAATGTTCTTTTCAACGAATGCATTTAGGCAGGAGAAAAAAATAGACGTACTTAAAGAAAACTTGTGAAGTCAGTGGTCGTACATGACAAAGCAAAGGGCGGGAGGGGAAAAGGAAGGGCTGAGTTTTGACAAACGCTTTATTCTAGAGGCCCTGAGTTATGCTTCACTCTGACTCAGCCTGTGAGATGCTATTCCTGCAAATCTCTTCTCAGACACGCATGTTTTCAGGGAGTCTTGAAAATCATGGCAGATTCTTAACACTGAGTGGTGAGTAGATCTGACAACATTTTCAGGCTCCTAAAGGCAGGATCAAAAGGAAGGTATTTTGGAGTAGGTATCTCCATAGTTCATAGAGTACCATAATCTATACCAGTGGTTTGATGGGTATCAGACTTAGGGGCAATATTGGCTTTGTTTTTCTTTATTAAAATTCAGATACCTGAGTCCCACCCCCAGAGATTCTGTTTCAGTGGGTCTGGGGTGGGGCTGAGGAATGTGCATTTTTAATAACTACCCCAGGTCACCATTGAGCGCTCCCAAGGGAGAACCTCCGCTGATAGGATTTGGTCCACGTTAGTACCCAGGGTTGTGTGCACATCAAAATGAAGAAATGTGTGGACTGCACTGTGTAAATATCAAGCCTTTCAGTGTAAAGAGCCCAAACCAACAGAAGACAAGTAACAGAATTAGAGCTCGTAATCATCAGTGTCAAGAATAAATTTCCAATTCCTGCAGTCCTGTGTTCACCGAACAGCTAAGTGGTTTGTCAAGCCCATTGGCCTCTCTTGACCTCAGGAAACTTTTCTGGAAAATTAGGATGATGATATTTACCTGCATGAGAATAACACACCTGGCTGGATGATTCATTTAGGTCCATTTTATCTGCCCAGTGTGCACATGTTCCCTTAAAAACTCACTTTCACTGAAGGCCGCTGATGTCATACAAGAACTTTCTCAGTTCCTGTTCGAGGCAAATCTTGAATGAGGTTCTCTTTCACAGATCAGAGGAGGACCACGCATCCCCCCCCGCCCCCGCCCCCAGTAGGAGCTTGACAGCCCTTCTCTCCACTGAGCCTGACGAAGCTGCTTACCTTCTGGTTTCTACAAAAACCAATGGGCTTTGTCAAGGAACACCCGAGTCCAGCACGTGCTCTGATTTCATTTCTAATCACTGACAAGACCCAGGTGACTTGCTCGAGCCTGGCTTGCACAGAGCTCCCTTTCAGCACTGACGTTGTGTAACCAGCCAGACCCTGCCGTACCCAAAGCCTTGTGAAAATATCTTCAGCAGTTAACAGGCAGCGCCTGCAGTTAGAACGCGCTCATTAGGCTGCGTGGTAGTTTTCGAGTCTTGCAGCTCACATAATCTCCTTGATTTCCACTGAAGTTCATTTCTGTCGGCCATCAGTACAGGAACACGGGCAGCCCTGTGGGCTTTGCCAAGGCCTGCTGTCTTTCTGCATGTTTTCCACAAGGCTAGGCCGACTGTAAAATTACATACCTATCCTATTCGTGTCTCCTTTCACTCTTTGGGGGTCCCTTCAATCGCCAAATGAGGCTCTCTTGATCCCCTAGTGAACAGATTCCTTCAGGAACCAAATTAATTTTAGATGACACTGTGAAGGTTATACCCAGTAGTCCCTGTAGATGAATAGGCTGATTTCTGGAGTTTATTAGATCTTCCTTTGTTCTAGAACTTATTTCTGTGGGTCTCCAAACCACTGCCTTGAAAAATAATGCTCTAATTCCAAATGATCAGATTTCAAATAAAGGCCTTTAGCCAACTAAGTATAACGCTTCTTCCCCCGCATCCCCCCCCACCCCTTATATTTTGAAAGCCCTGCATTTGGGGGAAAAATATTCTATGTCTCCAGGGTCAGCGCCCCTGACCCTGGAGACATAGAAGACTGAGAACATTGGGCAGTTTTGTATTTTGTAAGGAAATGATTCTAGCTGCTGAAGGAATCATTTATTTCTATTACTTTTTTTTTTTTTTCTTGGGGGCTGGTTGTGAAGGAGCGTGTTGATTCATTCCTCGGTCAATGACTTAGTGCCTGGGATGTGCCTGGAAGGGTGTTAGGCCTTGAAAGTACAGCAGTAAATCACACCTGTTTCATTCCCTAATGGAACTAACAGTGAGGAAAGCCAGTCTTCTGGACAGATAAATACAGTGGAGCAAGATAAGTGGCATGAATAGAGCTCTGGACAGAAGGCAACAGGATGGAGAGAAAGGAACTAAGACAGACTTGACAGATAATGAGATCCTGTGTTAGGGGAACCCAAGAAAAGTCAGGACTGAAATGGGGGGAATCCAGAGATCCAGGGAAGCAGGAAGGAAGTAAGGCAGGTTGGAATCAAATATTGACAGGGGGTGGCAAATTGCCTCTCGAGAGAAGATTGTGAATCTGGCCCATATTTAAGGTCTACATGTACAGACTGGTGGGGCATGGTGTATGGGTACATTAACCTAACCTAGAGAGCTGGGTGGGGCTGAAAGATAAGGAAAGGGTTGGGATAATGAAGTTGGAGAGGAGAAAAAGGCAGTAAGTGTGGGATCCTTTATGGTTCAAGACCTTTGGGACTTTAGTGAGGAGTGCAGGTCAAGACTAATCACATCTTCACACTTAACATTTCTTCCAATACATTCGTGACCATTCTGTGACTCATCCACAATAAGATGAGTTACTAAGAGCATTAAATGACACGATGATGTGGAACAACCTCCTGAGACCTTAGGATGTGTCAAAACTTATTTTGACCACATTCGTTAAATCTCTCCAGTTCCTTTAAATGCGTGGTCTTCTTAGATAGTAATTCATTGAGATTCAAACTTGAAAGGTCTATCTTCCTCCTTTAGGCATCTCAGAATATTTATTGAAGGTTGCCCAAGATGTTCCTTACAGCTTGAGATAATTATAGAGTTACACACTGGTCAAGGTACACATTGTTTGAAGCACCTGGTAGGAGGATTCTTTATGGCATCTTCTGATCGTTTAAATGGGTTCTTCTTGATTCCCATTACAGTGATCAAGCACTCATGTTTGTTGAGTAATTGTAAATGCATGGCAGTGCAACTAATGTTGTCCAAACAAGGTTCATACCTACGAACCTTTATTCTTTCACTATGAGATTTTATTTCCTGGGATGTCAAATATTAACTTGCATGAGTCCTAGAAATGATGGCTTATTAACCCTGCGTAGTCAAAGAAAATCAAACGAGTGCGTGAAGGAACAGTTGCCAACTGCAGACACGTACGAGCGGAGACTTCAGTGAAGACGAAGCTAAATACCTGATGTAGGAGGCGTTTAGGGAGAGCCTTAGGCATAGACAAGAAAAGTGGCAAATCAATAATTGCTAAAAATCGCTACTTTGATTTTGTCAAATTCTCTACCTCTTACACGATGAACATCAAATCTGCCTGCCTGGGTCAGATTTCTCTTCTGTGGTCACGTACCTGGGAAGATAGAAAGGACTAAAGAATGTGCCGTTGTTCCCAGGACTTGTGGTCTGGCACATAAAATTCCACCAGTGAAGGGTCCTTTAGGAGTGGCGTCCTTTGCATATTCAGATCCTCCCACCTTTGCCTGACTTACTTGCTGTGCTCCTTTGAACAGATAAAGATTTGAGAGTAAATTTTGATTAATGGAAGATTTAAAGAGTGTTATCTTGCAGGAGTGATCCAGGGAGAAGAGTCTTCAACAAAGACAGAAATGAACCAGTGGCAGGCTTGTCGTTCTCCACTTTTCTTCATTTCCTAGAGCAGCTCTGCTTTCTGTGTTGAGATCAGATCACGAGTCAGGAAGCACTGGGTCCTATGGAACTCCAAATTTTCCCTTACCAAGACACGGATCTGATACTTTAGGGTTGGCCAAAGTAATGTTACTGTTTTGTTGTTGTTTTAAGATTTATTTTATTATTTATTTATTTAATTCATTTTTGGCTGTGCCGGGTCTTAGTTGCGGCACACGGGATCTTTCATTGAGGCTTGCGGGCTCTTTGTTGCAGTGCAAGGGCTTCTCCCTAGTTGTGGCGGGCAGGTTTTTCTCTTCTCTGGTTGTGGCACGCAGGCTCCAGGGCATGTGGGCTCTATAGTTGTGGCACGCGAGTTCCAGGGCTCATGGGCTCTGTAGTTTGCGGCACGTGGGCTCTCTACTTGAGGCGCGTGAGCTTAGTAGTTGTGGCACGTGGGCTTAGTTGCCCCATGGCATGTGGGATCCCAACTCCCCGACCAGGGATCGAACCCACATCCCCTGCACTTTACCACTGGACCACCAAGGAAGTCCCAATATTACTGTTTAAAACAGAGGGAGGAATAAATATGATTCAGAGTTTAACTTCACCTTTACTTCTTTCCTCCCTTCCTTCCTTTATTCTTTATTTTTAGTTGCCATGTCTTTTTATGGAGGTATAATTGATATACCAAAAAATTCACCCATTGTAAGTCTACAAGTTAACAAACCCCCTCCACAATCGGCTGATGGATAATCTTTTATTTGAAAACCATGGAAGCATGTTTTGTAGTATTTATTCTAAAAATGTATTTAAATTGATTTTTCTAGCTTCTGTTTCACTATTATAATATAATTGCTGTGGCATGAGATTAAATGGCGGGGTAGGGGGGTGGGCGGGGAGATGGTCTTTTACAGCGATGAAGCCAAGTTTTCAGAGCTGCTCCATTTCACCATACTTTGATATCCCACACTGAGATTTGAAAAAGTACAACTTTTTGTGGATGGCAGAAGGGAGAACCCACTTCTTGAGTTATGTGTCTTAGACTGAAGTTATTAAGCCTTTAGTTGCCAGTAAGTTGGAACAATGATAGTAATCCCCTCTGCTACTGATTGACCATATATTCTATTTTATTCTCTTTGCTACTCATTGACCATATATTCTATTTTATTCTCTTTGCATACATTACCTCATTTAAGCCCCACCCTGGGCTCTCTCCCTTTTTAAAGATTAGAAAACTGAGGTTCGGAGAGATGGAACGCATTTTGTCAAAGCCGCTCCACAGTAGACAGCCAAGCTAGGAAGGAAACCAGGTCTGTCTCACTGCCCTGCCCCTCCTTTCAAGATTGCCCCTCATTCCATCTCCAGACAAATGAATCAAGGCACAGCAATCCAGGGGCAGCCCAGTTGTCAGAGGTCTGCTTCTAGTGCTAGGAAAGACAAATTTAAAACACGTGACCCTAGGGAAAAAGGTACGCCAACGTCACACTTACCAGCCATTCAAACATGATGCGGATAGAAGAATGATTTCAGGCGGGAATCCTTATGGCTGTGGAAGCCCTGAGAGGTCCTTTGAGCTGTGCGGTGTCTGAGGCTCTGAGGGAGGGATGAGACTCTGTATGGACAAGCCTGCCTGACCCATCTTTGGTGACTCTCCACCTGGGAGTGAACTGTACAGATCTGTGGTAACGTGTGGGGAGGCATCACGGTTTGCCAGCTTGAGTAAGCTCGGAGTAAGTTACGATTATATAGCAACTTGGAGGGTGTAAGAGGGGCATTGTCAGAAGTGACCTCTCCCTCAGCTAACCCTTCAATGTACCACCCATTCGTCACTTGGCACGTAAACAGTGCCTTGTATTAGATGGTTTTCATGCGTGCGTTTTATCATCTCTCCCCTTGGTTCTCAAGCTTGGTTAAGCACAATAGTCGAGGGAACCACTTAAGGCAAGAATAGGTTTCTGGTCCCCGGAGAAGCTTTTCATACAATAATCTTGAGTTAAGGCTCAGATCCCTGTATTTTTATAAGGCTTTCCTGTGATTCTTAGAATGAACCACGATTCTTAGAATGAGCAGCAATTTGCTGTTCTTTAAAATCGTTAAGTCCATAAGGGCATTTTGTTTCCTAGTACCTAGCAGAGAGCTTGGCACAAAGTTCAGTAGATATTTATTGACTGAAGGAGAGAATGAATGAATATTATGATTTCCTTGGGGTCAGTGGTGATGTAACTTATGTCCCACAATGTTAGTAAATAGTGATCAATAACTAGGTATTGATTGATTAGCTTTAAATCTGTTTTATTTTTCCTCTACCTTTGCTCAGCACTGGGGAAATGGCCATGAATTTGTTTAAAGTCTTGTGTTCTGGAAAACCTGATACCTCTTCAGCGAGGTAAGGTGGTGGGCATAGCAGCCAGGAGTAGTTTCAGGAGTTCACTTATTATCCTAGAAACCCAAGGAGAAAACCAGTTCCCACACTTTGCGAGTTTATTTTGCTGTAGTACAGTGAGTAATTGTCCTGAGGGGACTAGATGGCATTGGAGAGTATTAATCTTAGATTTTCATTTCCTGTAAAATAACTTTCCACTTATTACGTTCAGTGCGAATACTCTGGGTTTCAGGAAATACGCATATTTTATCACAGACAGTCCTAAGCGTGCTCCCAAATGTATATGAAACTCAGGAGGTAAGAGGGGCAGGTGCAGGCAGTCGAGTAAGTCAGGGGATGCCAGCCTCGGCTGAGAGGACTGGGGGTTAAGATACAGGACCGGGTCACCTGGAGTCAGCACAGCCAGTGCATCGTTGTCTAACTTCAGGATCATTGAGCTTCAAAAAATATTTTTAATAGGAAAATACTAAAAATCAAAATGACTATAATAATAATAATTAATGGGCTACCATTCCTCAAGCCCCTAAGTTCCAGATATTGTACTAAGCCCTTTTACACATCATGCTATCTAATTGATTCTTTACAAGAACCTAATGAAGTAATGTAGTGAATTACAGATGAGTGTCTCAACTAAGATTGGGCTTCAGAAAAGAAAAAAAAAAGGTTTTTTGCTCATAAAACTGAAAAGGAGTGCAGGGGTACCTCCAGGCAAGTTAGATTTTAGGGGCTCAAATGATATCGTAGGACCCTTGTCTTCCCTGTTGGCGTTTTTCTGTGATGATAATGATAAGCAGCAGCAACTCCAGCTTACATCCTGGGAAGATCAATCCCCGTGGAAGAGAAGACTCTTCCTGCAGAGTCAGGAAAGTCCACAAGATTACCTTCGCTTCCGACATCAACTGCAAAGTTTGAGTGTCCCCACCATCACCTTCCGTTTTGATAATTTGCTAAAAGGATTCACAGAACTCACTGACACCTACGACGCTCATAGTTACGGCTTATTACCACAAAAGGATACAGATGAAATTAAATCAAGGGAAGAAACTCATGGAACATAGTCCAGGGAAGTTCCAAAAGCAAAGCTTCCAGTCGTGTTCCTCCAGTACGGTCATGGGCAACCCCAACTCTTCCAGCTAACAGTGTGTGACAGTGTGCACGGAATATTGCCATCCAGGGAAGCTCTCCTGAGTCTTGGTGTCCAGAGTTTTTATTGGGTATCAGTCACAGAGACGTGGTTGACCACCCACATGCTGACCTACAGTCTCTGGTCTCTCCGGAGGTCAAACTGATAACCTCATGGTCCAAAGCCCGCACCATAAATCACACTGTTAAACTCTCCAGTGTGGCCCAAGGCCCCCAGGTAGACAACGACTCTTAACAGGCAGAATATTCCAAAGGCTTTAAGATCACCCTTCAGGAGCCAAGGACAAAGGCCAGACTTCTTTTTTGAGTAAGGTTAACTCTTTACTACACAATTCCCCAGCGATTCCAATGACAGCCCTGGCTTCCACTGGGGTCAGGAGCCTATGCCCTGTGTTAACTCATGACAGGACTCCACAGAGTAAATAAAACTCCAAATTCCTTTCATTGTGACTTCATGAGATGTCATTAGCAAGTCTGTGAGAAAAGGAACTAAAGGTGACTGAATATAAATATAGATTTTTGAAAAGAGACAGAACCTCTTAAAATACGACGTGTGTGATTTAAGAAAGAACAGAATAAAGAAGAGTTGGTGAAGAGGCTCCACATGTGATTGTTTGTGCAGATTTCCCACCAGAAATGAGTCACCTGTCTCATTTCCCTAGAGCAACATGAAAACCACCTAGAACAGTAGTTCTCAGGCTCGATGTGCTTTAGAATCATCTGGAGAGCTTTTAAAGTCTGAATGCCCAGGTCATACCCCATAGCAGTGAAATCAGAATGGCTAGGGATGGAATACAGGCATTCGTAATTTTTTAAAAGATCCCAGGAACATATGTATATGTGTAACCGATTCACTTTGTTATAAAGCAGAAACTAACCATTGTAAAGCAATTATACCCCAATAAAGATGTTACAAAATAAAAAAATAAAACAAATAAATAAAAGATCCCTAGGAGATTCTAATGTGAAGCGGTTTGGAAACCACCATCATAGGGTATTAAAGCAACACAAACACCACTGCTCTGAACACTAGTTTCCAGTATGGTCAGATTTCCTTGATTAACAGAATACCACCCAATCACTAGTCAGAAGAATTGCTCTCCAGAATTAGCAGGATGCGGTGCAAAACCTAAGTTAGAGCTAACTGGGTTCAAACCTGGCTTTTATATTTTCTACGTGTTGGGTCTTGAGCAAGTCTCTTAGCCTCTGAGGTTCAGTTATGTCATCTGTGAAACAGCTAGTAACTTCTACCATGTGGAACTTCAGAAAGAGAATATGGAGAGAGTACCTGACGTAGCAAATATCAATTCCCTTTTTTATATCATTACATTTATTTTGAGAGAGAGAGAATAGAACCCCCTTGTCTTTTTTTCCCCCCCTACCTTTCAGACTTTGTTGCTTTGTGTTTGTTGTGTTTTGTCATTTTTAACATATCTATGTACGGATTTAAAAAATATATCTCAGTCAGTCATGCAAAATTTTGGAAATTTTTTTGTCATTAAATGTAATTGTTCCCTTAAGCACCGGGAAGGTGGCCCATTTATTTAGTCATTTATCCACGCAAGATTTGTTAAGTCTCTATGACAATATTTCAGCAATCCTAAAATACACTCACCTACAAAATAACTCATTGTTATCTTATGTATGAACGAGAAAGGAGAAACCTTTGCCAGTTAAAGTGTGACATGCCATGAGTTGCAATAGGAATTCCTATTTCATAAATGTTCAGAGCAAGGAAGTGTATATCACAGAGTCGGTGAGATGTGGTGTCCTCCAGGATGCTAGGCATTAAGATATAGAGCTATACCTGATGCTGATTCAGTCACTGGAGGCCGGAAAGGACCAAGTTCCACAGGTGGCTTCATCCTCTCTCCTTAGAAGATGGACTCTATTTCCATCAGGAGAAGAACATTTTTCACACCTCTTAGGTCATTAAATACCATACTCTGATCACCATTTCACCTTTGAGAAATGCAGTGGCCAGTTTAAATGGTCCCCATTTTTAAATCACTTTTCTCCAAACGGGGTCAATTTTAAATGGCTGAACATCGTCCCACCTAGGGAAGGGAGAGTGAAAATGGCTCATTATTTCAGCAGATCACATAAGCCTTGATACAGGAAGGTAGGGGGCGGGAAGTTAGAGGGACTTCAATCTGATGATCACATGATCTTTCTTCCTCAAACCTCCCCATTCAACTGAAGATTTTGGGTTATGATCCCAAATGGGTCGAAATAGAAGCTTGGAAAAAAATTTACTGAATAGAGCCCTTTGCTCTATTCTATATATACTTAATACAGATATGCCCCATTTCTCTCTTCTTACATTAAAGCCAGCTTGCCCATAAATGTGCCTACATTTACTAGATTTTTTTTTTTTTTTGGTAGCTGGCAAAATATATCCCCAACTGGAGGCAATGTGTTTGAAGAGATTCCGAGGACGGGTGAAACATCACAGATTCTGACTCATCTCATTGAAATGCAATCTTTGTATTTAGTTTGGAAAATGAATTTTTTGTTGACAGAAAAAAAATCGAGGAAAAAAAAAAAAGACGAAAATAATAGCCACGTCAAATCCAAATGAGAATCCTACTAATTGCATCTTGGTGTGCCATGCTGGGGCCCTTGTCCAATCAACAGAGCTTTTCTTTTGAGGGTAAAGCACTTTAGAGAATGAATCGGCTCTGCTGTCTAATAGGAGGATGGGTGCCCAAGTTAGATCTTTAAAGGAATAATCTTATTAGTCCTCTTATTAAGGAAGCCTCTGCAGTGTGTAGACTTTGAACCTGCCTGATAAAAAGTAGGTCTTGTCAAACAGCTCACAGCTCCTAGTGAAAAGGTTGAACTTTGTTGGTTTAGATCATCCAATCCAAATGCAAACATGTTTCTAAGCTTCTGTTTGCATACTCGGGGAGAAAAAAAGACTTTCTCATTTTCCCTGACTCTGACACTAATAGGATTCCAAGGGGATGGCAGCTCCCACGGAAATTACTAAATCGCTGTGTTAATGGCACAAGCAGAAAGGCAAAAGTTTCCTGCATAACCTGAAATTTAAAGCTTCCCGTTGTCATTGTTTGGGTCCTTTTATTTATTTAACTCTTCATTTTTTCCCTCTTAATGGACCCCGGTCCTTCCATGTCTCTGCCGTTCTATCTCTGAGCTGATCCCGTCTGGAGGTCGTAAGGCTGAAATTTTGACAGCTTTGTCGTTTTCATAGCTGTGAGGGCTGATGTCGAGTTTATAGGATTACTGCTCTCCAGGAATACTTCACTACATAATCAAGCAGAAGGTCAAGAGAGATAGGGAAAGAAAAAAAAAAAAAAAGACTCTAATTAAATCAGGAGGGCTGACTTGTGCCATCAAACACGGGTACACCTTCAGGCAGGGCCTGATGCTCGTATCCAAGACCAACAACTGGCCGCAGTCAGGGGCCGCACTTGTCCCAATGGACCACAAAGAAAAATGCCATTAACGTGAGTGACTCCTCGAAGAACTGGCTTCGTTCTTTGCTTCTACCCTGCTATTAAGGCCCTTCTCAAATCAGATTAGGGGAAGGCGCAGTAACACAGAGCTTGATTAGCGTAATGGAAAGAGGGGAGCCAGCTCTTGTCTTGCCTCTGCTGCTTTTGCTGCTAAGATGTGTGTGTGGCCTCTGAGCACTGGCCTGGTAAGTAATACAGCCAGACAGCAGTGCCCAAATAGAATTAAAGGAGAGTATGAGACTTAGTCTCCTGAGAACAGAATTGAGAAGAGCCTCGCTCCGTTTTTGCATGACGGGTCCTGCAATAGTGAACCAGTCACCCTGTAAAATTGCCAGACAGCCGAACTGCTTTAGTCCATTTTAGCTCAGCCTGTCCCGTCTGACACCTCCTCTGTGCCAAACCCTGGCAAGACATTAGTGGTTCAGCAAAGTCATAGACAGGAGCTTTGTGTCTAATAAGGGCACAGGAGCAAATACGATAAATAGAAGGTGGTGTTATGCAATGATGAGGCAATGCTTACAGATTTTAAAAATTATTGAGTGTGCTAGTCACTGTTCGGAGTGCTTTACAGAGAACGAGTCATTTAATGTAGAGGTTAGATTGTCATGCCTGGAGCACAAAGGGTGTGGAAAATCCCCCCCCCCCCAAATGAGTGGTTTGCTTGGGTCTTGAAGGAAGTATAGGGATTATCTCCTACGTTTAAGAGAGAAAAGAATGCAAGAAAAAACTTGTTAGATAGAAAAAACCTCAACTATAGAGGGTTAAAGTGTGACATAAGATGAAATCATCCAAGAACTATAGTATCCCTGCAGCATAGAGCAAAAGGCAGGTGGTGGAGAGGGGGCTGAAAGTCGTGTGATGGAAATGAAGGTTTTGTCCTACGGGTGATGGAGCCACTGGAGGATTCTTAAGTAGGGACCACGTGCCTGTTTCCGTTTAGAATTGCTTCTGTCCCTGTTGAAGTTATAGCTAGGCGAGTTTGCCCTGTAGACCTCCCTTGCAAAAAAAAACCTACCCCCGAGGGTGGGCACTGCCCTGGCAGAGGTCCCTGTGTACAACTCTCCAGGTTCGGACATCCTAACTTTCTATTTGTTGACTAGAAATGGAAGGAATGAAGATTTGTATTTTTTATTTATTGGTGAATGCTGCTCATGGAAACATAATGCGCCTGTAGCAAATCTAATGCCCTAGGATTTCTTAGCAAACGTTACCTTCTTTAAGCAGCAACCTGAGTGTATCCCACAAAGTGTCCGACTACGTCTGTGGAAAAGATGCTCCATGGGCAGTTGGCTGGAGCAGTTGAACTCCTAGCTGCGTTTTCTACCAGGCTTGTGTCTAAGGACGTCTGCCTCTCATACCTACAGGTTAAGGAAAACTGTCTTGCTGAGCGATGCCTATCTTTACTGGCCCAATAACATGACTAAGGACCAAGGCAAATGAGAAAGGCAGCAGCATGGGAGGGGGACAGAACAGAAGCAGTGATGTGTTTGTGAGCCACAGAGAGGTGTCCAGGATGGCACACAGACTGGTGATAGTGTCCCCAAGAAAAGGTAGGGCACAGGGGATGAGATTGTGAGATAATATATCAGGCCAGAAAGTACACTGATTTCTTCCTTAACGATTTTGCTTCAGGTTAAACTCTCCTGCATGCTTCCGTGAAGCAGCTGCTGGAAATGCAAAGGTTTGCCTCCTGCCGTGAAAAGTCTCAGAGTTTCCTGGGGACCCTTGCTGTGGCCAGTGGCTCTTGTTTCTTCATGAGCAGGGCCTGGTCCCCTCCATTCTGAGGAGGGCTGTGTGCATCCCAGTTAGTGAGAATGAGGATGATGATGTGAGATTGTCTAAGTCTCTGAAATGTGTCCGTAAGTAAAAGGAAAGCAGTCAAAACAGCGCAGATTAATGACTTGGAAGGTCTTCAGAGGATGGCGGACTATTAACGTCACTGCCCGGGGTTCTGAAAGGGAGTTGCTTTACTAGAGAGCTTGCCAGTTCCACCCCCCCCCCACACACACACACAACTGAGCTAAGCCCTGGGAACCACCATGCTATGGTGGAAAGAGCAACGGAATGTTGAAAAAGCAGGGAGAATACATGCTTGCTGAAAACTTGGATTTTGCCTTGGAGCTTACATCCAGGGCAGCGTTCTCCCTCCGTACCCCCAGATGGTGCCAGGGAACCAAAGCAAACCTTCCGTGGACAGGAAGCAGAGAATTTGAGGCCTCCACCTCCCTGGCTCGGTCGGCAGCCCGGGCAGTAGCAGTTGGGAGCATCTCCTCCCTCGCCGCATCTCACGCTGCTCAGATTTCTTAGGAACAGGACTGTCCTCCTTGGTCACTTCAGGTCTGTGGAACCTTCCTAAGTCCTAACCACAGTCAGCTTTCTAAATTGAGAAGGCAATGAATTTTTAAAGTCTTGAACTTGTGCTGTAATAATATTTCTTCCATCCCACAAATTACGATGCGGGAAGGCAACAGATGTGTTTTCTTATGACTCTGGGAACATGAAATATTGATGGGGGAAGGGAGCGTGGACATGGTGTCGAGATTTGCCTATGATGAACGTAGCAGTTCTCGTCCCAGCTTCTCATTTTCCACCTTTCTCTTCTGACACTTAGGACGTGAAGAAAGCCCCAAACTCTTATAGCCCAGGCTAGTTCAATGAAAGCTCTGAAAAAGCTGTGCAGGGAAATCTGTCTAAAAAAGTCTTTATCAGTCTCCAGGGACCAATTGCTAATGCAGCTAATACACATTTGATCTATACAGATGATTCTTCCTTTGTCCCCAAGGGAACCTCTACAAACACGTTGGATTTACATGGTGCCAAGCCCAAGCGGCCTGTCAGAAAATAAATAGCATTTTAACACCCTCAAGCATCAGTCCCCCGGATGAAAAGTAGCATGTGGACTCTTCTCTGAGTTTTCTATCCAGGCCATAGGACATAATCAAAACTTCATTTTTAGAGCATTTCTTTTCCTGGTGACATTTCCCTCTGAGGCACTGCATTCTGAAGAGGAAAAAGCACATTGTAGTTCAAAAAAAAGAAAAAAGAATAGCGTTTCATTTAGGACACTATTTCCAAACACACGTCTGAGTGCCATGTCGGTGTCAATGTGTGTGGCACAAAAACAAGACATCCTTAAGAGCCACAGAACTGATGTTTTAATTTTAATATTTATTTATTTATTGAAATGCATCTGAGGAGTTGTATGTATATACTCAGAAGCACGTATATATATGTAGACATATACAGCTAGCAGTTCTAAGCTGTGATTTCATGGATATTACTAGCTAGGATGAGGCTGGAGTTAGAAGCAAGTCAATTTAAAGAAAAATATTAAGTAACTGGAGGAAGCAGAGATTGGATGGAATGCAGGGGGCAACTGGGTAGAGCAAAGGTCCAGAAGGTGGGAGGAGTATGACTAACATTTGAGAAATGCTGATCTAGGAAAATTCCCCACCTGTTGAACTAATAGGAGAGTCAGAGCTAGCCCCACCCTTTCCCAGCCAGTGGTGATGCGTGGGAATCCAGTGAGCTCACGCCCCCAGGCAGAGACACAGACCACACTGATGCCCTGGGGCTCAGTGGGATTTGAATCACAATTCCCTGTTGTCTGAAGTCTTGTCCTCCTTGTGGATTTAAGCAGAAAAGTGCATGTTCACGGTGCCCCAATTCAATGCGTCCTATCAACCCTCTTCCCAGCGGAAGGATATAAGGCAGGATGCTGCCAGCCACTCAGGAGACACGCCTTTCAGAGAGGGAGTCCTCCAAACGAGTGGGCTCTGCCCAGGATTCTCAAGTGCTGGAGGAGAATGTGTAACTCTCCTAGGATGTATCTAAGTCCATGTTGAAGAGATTACGATGACAGTGCCTAGCTACTCAGTCTTCAATGTGTGCCAGGCATGGCCAATTAAGTCTAAACTTCAGAAGAGCTAGGTGGACCAGGCACCATTATCTTCCTGGTGTATTTATACAGAAGCTAAAGTTAGGACATACACCATTCAGAGATTCAAAACCAGTTCTGTCTGAACAAGAGGTTGGACATGAGAGGCCACGCTCCAGCTGTGAACACTTTGGGGAACAGCTGCTCCTATAACTGTGGTCCCGTCCACAATGGGCATTTGAACATCCTACAAAGGCTTCCTAAGAACAGTGCCCAGATTTAAACTTCCTCCCTGGCAACAGGCAGTCAGTCACAGACTAAGAAAACTTTGACCATGATCTTTTTTCAGGTCTGGCAAAGGGCAGCAAAGTAGGAGGATGGTCGGTGTGGAAGGAAGAGAAGGGAAATAAAATAATACATCCATATAAATGAGAGGAATTTCCATGCTAGTGTTCTCTTCCCAGCTCCATCATGAGCCCTGACAACATTAGAAAAATCGCTTCTCCTCCTTGATCTTCTTTTTCCCCACGTAGACTAATGAGAGATTTGGACTAAATGACCATATAAGTCCCGGGAAAACCCTTTCAATCCATGTTAGGATGAGTCATTTATCTTGATCTTGCCTTTGATGTACAGCGGCTCAGGAGAGAGTTGGGTTGGAGGATGGCTGTTAAAACACTAGGAATACCTTACCTTCACTGGTGATTCAGTCTAAAAAGAGCCACATCATAAAATATCCCAGGAAGGGTTAGATAGGATATCTTGTTGTGGAGCAGAAAGAGAAGGCATGGCATACGAGCGACCCCATCCCTGCACTCTCTCTGTGGGCTCTGTACCAGAAGCCCTGCTGCCTTCTAGCCCAACCATAGCCTGCAATGCTGTAGAATCAACCAAGTTTCTGAATGAGCCTCTACCGACAAGAAAAATGCCGTCCTCTTCCTAAAGAGCTTAACTTTAACTTGAGGGGAATCCGATGACTTTTTCTTTTGCTTCATGGGAGAAAGTTATTCAGATGAGGATTTCACAATTTCTGAATCTTCTCTGCCGCTTTCACTTCTTAAGCCCCCAGTTTAAAGGATACCCTCAAGCAATTGTTCTGCCTGATGGAAACAGGATGTAGGTGCCCCAGACCATCCATTGTATTGCTCTGGACACAGGGTAGTTTCTCAACCCTGCTGACAAGAAGACACACCCATGCCTTTTAGGTAGTCTCAGGAGTACATATTTAGGGATGTTCATTATTAGGGATGAGGTTGGAGCTTCCACATGGGAAACAAAAAAACAGCGTAGAATTTAAACACCACCAAGAGTTCCTCCACGTTATTTACAAAGGGAGCCTGTGTCGTAAGATGAGCATTTGAGCCCCACACATTGTAAAAGCACAAATGGCCCGGCAGAGTCAGTTACCCTCAGATGAAGGAGAGACCTGGTAAGAGAAGAAATGTTCAACTTCATGCCGCCCAATCTAGTACATACCATGGAGGAAAAAATAAGAGAAATGTTAACTTAATGCAGCAAAATGTTGACTTGTATTAGAAAGCGATTAGCCATGATCTGTGCCGTGACTAAAGCATGTTACAACTTGATTTAGCTGCTGTGTTTCAGAAGAACTCATAATTCATGTTTCAACTGGAGAAATAGCTTCAGTGAACGATGCAACATACAGCATTTTTGTTCAGGTGGTTTGACAAAAAGCAAAAGATGGAGTTGTTTGAAACTGGAATTGAGAAAAGGATCTTAACGATGTCCATGCAATCCAGCTGTTCCTAGAGATGTAGTAGCAGTTTGTGTGGCTGTTTCTTAGTAGTGAAATGTTGTAGAACCTGCTTCTTTTGAAGATTTATAATTTTGATAGTTCTTGTTTATGTAAGCAAGAAGGAGTGTGGTTAATACTTCAAATAACTGCATATTAAGGACCTCCTGTGTTTGTATATACAGAAGAGGATACAACGATCTGTTAACTAGATCATTAGAGAAGAGCTACATGGGTAAATGTCTCTATTTTTCAAAGATATTGATAATAACTTGTGTATGTTATCATCCATTGAAAATGCAGCCTTTATAAAACAGGAAGAGTTTGAAGTATTGCCTTTCTCATTCAAAAGGCTTAAAAACCTTGTTCGAAACCCTTAGATAGTAAAATGGCTTAAGGAAAACTGTGAAACCTCATTTATGGAGAAACTTAAAATTTAAAGTAATCACTTTCTGAAAAAAAAATTAAGTTCATCATGAAGTTAAGTATGGGTCCTACACACACAGTATTGAAGTAGAAATACTGGATTGAGTCAAAACCAATGTGTTGGACAGTGAAATAAAAACCTGAGTTCCATTGGTTTTACCCTCAGCCTTGCAGGGGGATGGAAGGAGCATTTGACAGGATGTCAGACCCATAGGTTCCAGTTGAACTATGCTGGGTGACATGAAATTGAGAGTCCCTTAATCTCTCCATTCCTCCTTGTCTTTTTTTTTTTTTTAATAAAATGCTAGCTCTGTATTAGATTAGAGGTTCTCAATCTCTGTTCCTTTTGTGGCTTGTGGAAGGGGGGTGTGGATAAGTGGATGGAAGGCTCTAGAGGATGTGACTACAGGCTGCTTTTTCTTCCATCTCAAGTGGAGCAGTCCTGCTTTGGATATCAAAGTTCTGAAATAGTTTTAGTTTACAGTTTAATCAACAGAAAGGTATTCAGTTGATTTTTAAAGGGCTGGAATTCCCTTTTTAAAAAAATAATGTCTCACAATCCGCCTCTTAATACTCTCAGTTTTTATACTCTCTTTAGTTTTTATTGACATCTCTGTCATGGGGCAACTCATCTGAGCAAGTTTATTGAGGGAAACGAGAGCGATAACTACAGCACTTGGCACACAGATTGTCAATAACAATCCAACTGTTAGGGGAGCACTTAGAGACGGGGCTCGGGCGTCTGTGAACCAGTCACGGTCAGTTTTGTGCCACCGAACCGATAAGCTTTTGAAAATTCATAGACACCAAGGTTAATCGTGAGTTCGCAAGGTGCTAGGCACTGGGTTAAGCCCTTGACCTTTCTGACTGAATCCTCAAAATCCCAGAAGTGAGTCTCACTATCCATAGTTTCCAGATGAGAAAACGGAGGCTCAGGGAGGTTGAACAGCTCGTCTGAGGCCACAGGCTAGCAAAGCACTGGTAGATCCTTGGGTCTCGCCCACACTGCAGCTCTGGTGGGCAGCCAGAGGCTCTCAGGGGGATCCTTGCCAAGATTTTTAGCCTGAGGTCAACCTCTAAGTTGATGATTGCTTAGTTACTGGAGAAATAAATGATATTCTTAAATAATCTTCCTTTCAAAGAATCATCTCTGTTCTCATCACTCTTGTTAGTTGCTTCTAAGTCCTTTCCAACAAAAATTACAGTGTGGGTTGGATTCCTTAGTGGAGAAGATGAGAGAATTCACTTCTAGCTGAGAGCACAGTGGTGCCCATGTATGGCCAAGGCCTCCTTAAGAGACAGTGGATTGGCTGACCCAGCGTTCTGGATCTAAGCAGCCAATACCCTAATTTGAAATCATCCCATAAGGCAACTTGTATCTGTTTTCCATTCACCAGATCTTTGGGTGCCTGGGTTGTATCATTTTGTGGTATGTGAATGTGTGCCTGTGTGTGTGTGTGTGTGTGTGTGCTGTCATGCTCCCTTTCATCTGTTTATGGTTGAGGAAAGCTCTGCTCTTTGTGCACTGGAGCAAATTGCTTTGCTACCGTTTGCATCAGAGAGTGGGTTTGCCTGCTCCGGGCTCTGCTCCACTGACCTACACTGCGTTCTCTACCGTTGTTTCCATCTCACACACCAATTTTCCACCCAAGATATCTGAGTGGGGTTGGGCTAAGTCATTGGAAGTGACAGTCACTTAAAAAAAAAAACTGACTCAACACAGGAATACACGTTTGAAGGAAGCCTTTGGAGAGAAGCAGGTCGCTCTTTTCTCCTTGTGTTCTTGGATGAGACATTGCCTTTCCCCCATCCGACTCCTTGCCTCCATAAACTGACTTCACTGTGAGGTCCTGCCAAAGGTGGTTTCACTAAGCAGTGCCTGGGGCTTTCACAAAGTGAAGTCACCTCTGCCTGCCAAGCAGGGACTTTTTAGCTGGAGACGGGGGGAGATTCATAGCCTCGTCACTACTCCTACAGAGGAGGAAGTTGCTGTCATCAGCCTTCCTCTGCTGTACCAGCATGCAGTACGTTCTGCCCGCAAAGAGGCCCGACTCAGAACACTTGGCTGAGCTATTGACCAGAAGGGAAATGGCAGACCACAACTTGGAGAGTTGTTCGTTTTGCTAAAGAGGAGACCTGGGGACAGGATCGTTGCTCAACCTGGTTACATCCGTGATCTTCCCATCTAGAACTGTGACTTTGATGGGGCACCAAGGAGCATTTGCTGGGTGAGCGTGATTGCTGTTCATCCAGCTTGGAAGGTTAGTTGCTTTGCCAAATGCTCCTTCCTTCCCTTAACAGCCCATTGGAAATCAGTCTTCCATGAATTCATCAGAATGGTTTCTTTGTAGCGCCTCCACTTGGCTGCTTCCATATCAATATCCCCAACTCAGGGAGGCCACTTGCCGGGTGTTCCCCAAACTATTATCTGAACCTTCCTCCCTGGAGTGTCTTCCGCCCACTCCAAGGAAAGTGTCCTTTTCCCTCCGCTCATTTGCCATCGTGACCATATTTCAACGCTGTCTTGGCTCGTAAGGGATGAGCTGGGATACGCCTCAAAGTGCTTTTGTTTCCTCTGAAAGAGGTTGAATCTGGGAGGGGGGGGTGGGTAGTGAAAAAATATATGTGGGAACGGTTTAATTGTATCCATGAGGATTCTTAGTAATCAGGATGCCAGTGTGTGTTTTCCAGAGCCTAGAGCTGACATAAATAATGTAGCATACCTCACTCTGTGCAGGCTTGCTGAGGAATGCTGATGGAGAAGCCAAACTGGGACCTGAAGCTCCCGGGTCCCGGCACAGCCTTTAAAAGCCTTTTATTGAGTCGTAGTTTGGAAACAGCAGTCAGGGCCTTGGCGGGCCGTATATTCCAGGAGAAGCCGAAGGAGGAGGAAGTTTAGAGGAAGCGGCCTCACTTGGTTTTGGGAGAAAGAACCTGGTGCAGCCCGGATGGCTCCAGTGAACGACTGGTTAACTTCTTTCTGTTTTCCTAATCCCCAGAAGGAATAGGACAGCCCCGTCTAGTCCCTGAAAGCCTGGTAAGTGTGCAGCTGTTGCTAACAAGATATGACTGGCCCCTCCAACATAGTTAAAAGCATCTCGCTAGCCCTTTAGAGCCTCTTGCCTTAATGGTAAGAGCCAGATGAGCTTTGCAGGACAGCTAACCCCAACCTGAAGTCCTGCAGCTTAAGCTCACTGACAGGAGAAGTATGCACTAGAGAGAGCCAGAGGGACCACGAACGCCGCACTTCATTTGCAGGAAGGAAACAAATGTGTCTTTACGTGGGATTTTTACAGGAGGTCTGCCCAGCCAAATATCCAATTGAAGCATCTTCCAGGTTTTGATTTAAAGTGTAACTTAAGCCTTGTCTTGGCCACAAATTATAGAAGTGAGGGAAAAGATGGGGGGGGGGGCGGTGAGGAAGATGGAGTAGAGGGATGTTAGAAATAATTCTCTGTTGTCGATATTAAGGGACAAATTCTGGGCATTCAGTAAAAAGAAAGGCAACTATTCCTTGCTTATACTCTGGTGGTTTAGAGAAGGACCTCAGGGAACGTTTGTTTTTCTTTGTTGTTTTCTTCGTTTGCTTGCTTTTTGTCTTTCCTTTTGATTAAGGCGTTTGTGGTCTAGAAAAGAAGATTAAAGCAGGATCCGTTTAATTTATTCAGTTTGCCTCACAGACATGAAGTTTCAGAATGGTAGGTGTCAAATATATTCTTACCTGTTGGGGAACTAACTGGGAGCAGGGTTCTCAAACAGGAGATCTGAGCAAAGATGTGTTACCCAGTCGGGGCTGTTTTATGTTTTTGGCCAGTGATAGGAGCTGGTGTGTTGACAAAGAGAAAGTATAGATGTCAAGTTTGCTTGGACTGGAAGGGTCTGTGCAACTTGCCCTTTAAGAGATGGTTCTTTCTGCCGTTGCTGGTTTGACAATGATGGAACCTTGTTAAAGTGGGTTAAGCTATAACCCACTTAAATTGACAAAAAAAAAAAAAGTATAAAAATATTCAGACACTTTCGTCATGGGACATGAGTATTTTTTCCCCTTTTAAGTTGCTACATCGTTGGTAGGGGTTTTTCCCCCATTTAAAAAGTAGTATCCAAATGTGTTTTATAAAATAGCATTTGGAAATTTTGTTTGTGACATGATCCTATGGACGGATTACTAGGAACTCAAGAAGTTGCTAATAACCATCCGATCGAACTGGTGGAAAAGGAGCAAGGTTTTTTGTCTGAGCTTCATTTCACCCCCCGCCCCCCAGCAGTGCCCATGCTTTGTTTACCTGCTGCTTTAAGACTTCATGAAAACTTTTATTCTGTAATGACAAGAGCTCTGCGTGCTGCCTCTCTGCTTGTGCAAACACATTCCTATTGTGCAAACACATTCCTAAATCTGAGCTATTGTTTTGTCTTGTTCCGTTTACCTTGTCAATTTCTGTCATCATAGAAAAGGACACCGGGCAGGGGCAGGTTATTGAGGTTTCTTTAGTTTGAGATTTCTTTAGTCTGAAAGATCTGTTTCAGCAGTTTTCTAGCAAGTCTTCCATTCTTTGGACAATCACATGCCCATCTGTGAAATGGGCTTGAGATCTGACGAAAATGTAATACCTCTGCCCTCTGGAAGCCTCTCAGTCATGGTGGTAAATATTTGAAAGGAAAAAAATTGTAATAGAGAATTAGCTAAGGGTCTCTTAGCAAGCTGTTCTCTTTGGGCCTGAGTTTAGAAATGTTGTAAGCACCTAAAAACTGTGTTGCTTGTTGGTTTTTATTCATAAGCGCATTAGGAGAAAGTACATTTTAACTGCAGAGAGAAATACAATACTTCTAGTAAACAAAACTCGGCTTTTATAACCTAAGGAGTGACCTGGAGGAATGTGAGGGATTGACAGAAGGCCCTGGTTCTCGGGTGCAAAGTCATGGCTTCATGTTTAATTTAACAAAACATTAAACATTTCATGTTTAATTTAATGAAACATTAGAGCACTAGGATTTGTCACCTTCATGACAGAATGTCAGAACTGTGGGATAGTTTCAGAATATATGTTCCTTCTGCAGAATTCACGTGTGACACTGGAAATGTTTCACATCCAAAGACCTCTACTTTTTTCTAGGGCTCTTTGTTTCCCTCTCATCAAAGAAGGAGAAGCAAAAATGCAAGTAAAACAAGAAAAACGCCACCACATTAGGCATGCACTGCTAGTCTAGCTAATTTTAGGGGGGCTATTAGCAGGCGTTTAGGCAAATCTATTAACATTTAGCGTCAGCACAAACGCGATCACATTTCTACTTCTTGTGTTTCTGACAAAATAAGCACAAGGATCTCCAGGACAAGAAGAGAATGGATGTTGCCATCATTTGTTACATAGTAAACTTTTTATTTAACCCACTCAGGTTTTTTAATGAACTATTTAAGAAAGTGGGGTGAGTTATTTGGAAAAACTGAAGCAAGTGTATCCATTTGATAAAGATTATTACCAATGAAAGAGAAGAAACCCTTTGTATGGCATTGCTTGCCAGTACAGTCTTCTGTTCTTGGTGGGGAAAATGTGGTTGCTGGTTGATAATGCTACTTTGCCTTTGGCTTGTGATGGAAAATTTCCGTTTTTGTATTTCAAAGTGCTAAAATATAGATGTGTCCTACCACCCTGTCCATATTTTGCAGATTGGTGGGGCTCTGTTTTCAACTGATGCTTTCAATGTTTAGCTCCTTTGGATAGAAAACAAGAATTTATGTTTGAGCCGTGAAGGTGATTACCAATTCATAAAACGTGTGTATATGTGTACAGATATGTATTTATACAAACACGCAAACATATATATGCACACAACATACGGGCATACAAAAGCCCCACCCCCCAAATTCTGCCTCCATTCATTTGGATTATCTCTTGCCCCATTTCTGGAATGTTTTTATAAAACACAACCAGCATAGAATTTTGCAAGTACAGTATTTGGTTTTATGATGGCAGGAGTACAAATACGTCTCCACGTTACCATAGACTCAGCCTGAATGTGTGTGCTTCTTCATGCGCCTTGAAGTGGCTGAGACCAGATGCTTCAGCGAGAGATGTCCTGTTAATGCAGTTCAAAGGAGCATATGGCAAGAGAAGAATCGTTACGATGGTGACTGACCTGAAGAGCAAGTAGCTTTTTCACCTTTCAAAAAATGGTTTTAGGGCTTCCCTGGTGGCGCAGGGGTTGAGAGTCCGCCTGCTGATGCAGGGGACACGAGTTCGTGCCCTGATCCGGGAAGATCCCACATGCCGCGGAGCAGCTGGGCGCGTGAGCCATGGCCGCTGAGCCTGCGCGTCCGGAGCCTGTGCTCCACAACCGGAGAGGCCACAACGGTGAGAGGCCTGCGTACCGCAAAAAAAAAAAAAAAAAAAATGGTTTTAACCCTCTCCTAAGTAGCAGTGAATATTTTCTTGAGTTGAATAATATATATTTTTTAACTCTCCTGGAGGTTGCATTCTGGAATGGGGGTGCAAAGGAGTAACCTGGACTGCTGGGGAGCCCTATTTCCTTTGGCGGGGATTGGGGAGTCGGAAAGACCCCTGGGCCATGGCAGGAAGAATGGTCTGTGCTTACTCACCACCTGCTTACCAGGATGGCCTTTGGGTCCAAGGGCTGATTTCCAGCAGGGTGGGGTCGGCTTATCTTAGACTGCCTGGATGGTACCCCCTGTCCTCTTCCCCCAGCTAAGGAGGCATGCTGGGTGTTTTACCCTTCTCTGACCACCATCCTAACCCACAGGTGGCTCTCTTCCCTTCCAAAGGCCTCTTTTGAGGCCCGTCTCTATGCTGGCACTCTGACAGGCACTGGGAGGAAAAGCAAATGAGACATGGTCCCCAGCTTGGAAAAGCTCCTGTCTCATGGGGAAGGGCTGCCAACAGAAAGGCAGAAAGCGTAGACTTCGGTGCTGAGGAAGGAAAGCCTTGCGCGGCGGCAGGCACCAGGTGGGTGCAGAAGAGAGGGCAGCCAGTCGTCAGCAAGAAGGTCAGGAAAGGCTTCGTAGAGGCCTTTGATCAAGAGACGTAGCCTGGAAGGTTCCCGTGGAAGATGTGAGGCAGGGCCTTCTGGGTCCTGAAAATGGCCAGCAGTTGGCAGATCAGGGAACTTCAGATACTCAGTCCAGGAAGGCCGGTACACAGAGCACCAGGAAGGCAAAGGATTGGACTAGAAAGATGGGCAGAGCCCTCATGATGAATGCCATTGCATACCATCCAGTCTGGCCCAGCATCTCAAAAGTGTAAAGCAGCCAGGCTATTCATGGCAGTAAGCACAGCAAGGGCCGGACATGGGGGTTATGGGAGAGTCCCTAAGGTCTGCAATTTCCACATCTAATTCAACTTAACTTAAAAAAAAAAAAAAAAAATTGCACTGGCTGCCACTGTGTGTACCAAAGAATTAAATGTGAAGGTCCCAGATGGAGCCTGGGGGCTACGAGCTGGAATCCTTTGCACGTGGACCATAGGATGCCTGCAAAGGGATTTCTTCCTCTGGCTAAGATCCAACTTGCTTTTAATCTGGAAAGATTTTATAGAGGAGCTTTTACATAAACAGTGTGTTTCGAGACACAGTGTCTCCAAAATTCTGTAATTTCCAAGCGCCCTCACTTGAAAATCTGGTTGGTGATGGTGGGGTGTTTATGTTTACTGGTGGATTTACATGTATTTATATAATGGTGGGTGTGTTCAGATTCCTTCACAGAGTCAAAGCTTCTGGAGGTGGAATCAGAAATCCAGGTTGAAATGCCGACTCTGTAGATAAAGATACACACAATTAGCCTGTCACAGCTAATGAGGGCTTTTTCCACTTAGCCCACGTTGTAGGAGGTTTGGGGGCTTTTTGCCTTTGTCTTTAACTTTTTAATCTTCTCACTAGCAATTTAACTTTCTACCCTACGGTCATGGCAGAGATGCTCCCACTTCTGTTAGAAAGCCCTAGCAGGTTCCATGCTACCTTTTGAGAATGCAACCCCCCACTGAGTGGAGTGGTGGAAGGGAGGCTGCAGGTGATCACCTTGACCTTGACTCTCTGCTACCACTTGACCCGCATCTGGCCCCAGGCAGGGAAGGACTGATGCTTCCGCGTGGCAGTCTGTCGGCTGTGTGTCCCAGGGAAGACTGGTCACAGGATCCCATCCATCATCCCACAGGCTCTGCCTCCCAGATTGGCAGGGCTCCCTGTGCATTACGAGCCAGGCTGGTGATGAGGGACCCGGGTGTGGGCCCTGGCTGCTTTGCTGGTTTTGAGGCAGGGCGCTGGAATTTGCATTTGTTGAAGTGACTGAGCTCTCCGTGTCCTAATTTATCTGTCTGCGGAGTGGATGGTAATACTTGTGGGAATAGCATTAATAATAATTGTTTTAAAATTTGGCCAAGGGGGCTTCCCTGGTGGCGCAGTGGTTGAGAGTCCGCCTGCCGATGCAGGGGACACGGGTTCGTGCCCCAGTCCGGGAGGATCCCACGTGCCGCGGAGCGGCTGGGCCCGTGAGCCACGGCCGCTGAGCCTGCGCGTCCGGAGCCTGTGCCCCGCAGCGGGAGAGGCCGCAACAGTGAGAGGCCCGCGTACCGCAAAAACAAACAGACAAACAAAAATCTGGCCAAGGTATCGGCTCAAACCCTAGTCCCACAAACCAGCCACAACTTCCGTGAGTTCCCCGGTTCCCTGGACTTGTGCTCACGTTTCCTTCCCAACACCTGCCCACCAGCGCCCGGGGTCTCAGAGTTCAATGGCCTATCACACCAGCACCTGTTCCTTTCTCTCTGCTCCATACTGATCCAGTTGTAGAACTCAGCCCCTTTCCCCTGGCGCGTGCAAAAAAGGAATCACCAACTAGCAAACAAACACATAAGCAAACGCGGTCATCCACCCAAGCCCTCTGTGCAGAGCAGACTGTACTGAGTTTGGGGAAGAGGAAGAGTTTCTTTCCCTCTCTCCCTCTCTCTCGACTGGCCATAAATTCAAGTGTCCCTCCCATTGTACTTACACAAAGCAGGTCAGCACTCCCCACCTCTGCCCCCAGAGCCAGTGCCCTTGGCAGTACGTTGACAGACAGAAGCCAAGTCTATTCCAGACTTAGCTTTTCTCTCTATCCCAACAGGCTTTGCCAGAGGAAGACAGTAGTGTAGAGATTTAGTTCCCCGCAGATCTGAATAATGCCATTTCCCATCACCAACCTCCAAGCCACCAAAAAGGGAAAGCTGCTATGTGTTTGTTTTAAATACGAGTTTTTCTGACACATAACAGTGCATTATATATTTCATTATGCTTTTCAATGCCCTTCCCCCAGGGATGATTGATTGATTGATTGACTGATTGATTGTAGAGGCAGTGTGGCCAAAAGATAAGAGCACAGACTCTGGTGCTCTGTCCCTTACTAGCTGTGTGACCCTGAGTGAGTTAAAGTTCTCTGAGCTCCAGGTAAATGAGGGATAATCATGGTACCTCTCTGATCCCTCTTATGGGATTCAATGAGATATTATCTCAGAGCCCAGCACATGCAATGGTTATTTCCTCTGTACTCATTGCCCTCATTTCATTTTGATCTGAATTTTACGATCGGATTGTTCCTTTTATTTCCAAAGAAAGAAGAAGAATTTTCTTGAACCTGGTAGGGTGCTGGGATTCTGGCAGAATACACATCAGCCCACCACGTGGAAACTGACACAGAGTTACCGGCCTCCCTCTGTTCAAGACGGAAGCAGGCAGTTCTGCTGCTTTCCTGGGAGCAGGCTTTTGGGTTGGTGTCTGTTTCTCTGCAGTAACCATCTCTCCTACCGCTAACAGACCCGAAGTGGTTCAGGATAACTGGCCTTAGCAGAACTTTTTTTTCCAAGCAGAGTATTACTAGAAATGCAAGCACTCAAAATTATCTCTTTCATATTAGGTGGCAGAGAATCTGATTGTTCGCACTTGGTTTGCGTCCTCAGAGGGCGGGGCTGGCACGGGGGCAAGGACAATTAGGGCAACTAAATTTTAATCAACAGTTTCAGTGACAATATTGAATTAAAAAGTTACTAGTTACTAGTTAGAGCAGGGCTTAGCTCCTACACGCACAGATAAGTCATTCTGTGGTGATTAATATCTATTCAGAACAGAGAATGTATTATGGATACTAAATTATCATAGGAATGAATGCAGTCTTTTTAAAGGGCTTAAAATATGTTAATAAATACAGTATTCCAGCACCTGCAGCTCAAGAAACTAAAGTCATTAAAGATGGATATAATTATATTTATTATTGCAGGGATCTAGGTGGGGGGGAAAACAGTTTAATGAGCATGAATGAAACAGGGGTTCTTTATTTAGAACTTGTTACCTAAAGAAACTGTTCCCTTTGAGGAGGTATTTCATACAACAGTTGAATTAGAAAACTATACAAAAGGTAAATTAGAGACAATAATATTCTATGTTTTGGGCAGTGAACTTCAGAGGTCCACTGGGGATATTGCTAAACTCTCCAATCCCTTCCCATTGAACTTGGCATGGGCTTCAACGTCCTCCACCATGCCTGTCACTCCCCCAGCTTCAGTTTCCACCACCTTCCCATTTATGCTCCACCGGAGAGCCCCACCCTCCTTGCAGTTTCTCAAACACACCCAGCTCTTGCCCACCTCAGGGCCTTAGCACATGCTTTTACTTCAGTGTGATGTTTATTTTGCACCACTTCGTTAGGACATCGCCAGCCTTGGTCCCAAATAAATTTTCATTACCGGTTCATTGAATCCTCACAACAGTCTCATGGACTAAATCCCATTGTCGTCCCCATTCTACACACAGGGAAATAAGTCAGAGAGAGGCCAAGGGCCTTGCCCTTGGTCCTGCTGACTTGAGGTCGTCTCTTTGCCACAAAGTTTTGCTGCTGCTCTGTAGGGTTGGCTACTACCATCCCTCAGCTCTCAGCTCAGATGCTGTCCCTGACAGCTTTATGTCAAGTCACCCTCCCCCATTTAATCTTTCGGGATCCAGTTTATCCTTTGCAGTGCATATTAGCACAATTTACAACGGTGATATGCACGTGTATTTTCACTCTCTGGCACTACTGTCATGTCCATGAAGGCAGCAACTGTTTGTGTTTGATGCTGTATCCCCAGCCCTATTCAAGTGACTGACATTTAACACGTACTAAATAAATATTTGTTTAATGGGTCCTTAAACTCATATGTTCACCATTTGCTGTCTGTAGCTAGAATAAATGATATTTTTCATCTATCTATCCAGATAGATTGACAAATAGGTGAGAATATATTTTTTTTCAAATTTTCAAAAAGAGAAGATAACTTACTTTGGTGAAAAACGGCAGCCTAGTATAACCATTTCTGTGTTATATCTGGGTCCTTAGACACAAGAAGTTGGAAATGACGATTGAGAATAACTCCTGTCTGACACGTAAGGAATCAGAGAAGCTGGGAGGGGAAACCACTTCCTCAGGGTATGGAGGTGGTTACGACAGGATTCAGGAGCAGACCCTAGTGCTCTTGGCTCAGGGTCCAGTGTTGTTTCTGCCCATCTGCCTTGCTTACACGTTGTGCTTGGCAGGTCAGGAGTGGTAGTTTGAAGCTCTCTTATTTTCTTAAATCTTGAGGGTGTTGGAGGTGAAAATTAACTGCCTATCTTCATGGTGGAATGCATTTGAAATGCCATTTCCTGTTATGAAGTGGAAGAAGGAAAATAAACACACATTGTGTGGAATTAAAAATGGAGATCCTAACGCTATACATCACGCCCCAGAGGAAGACACCAGCCTTAGAGAAACTGTCTCATTTCTCTGGTTTTCCAGCTTGTTGGGGACATAATCTGGCTCCTAAAATCCCCAGCACCGTGATTTTTTACCATTTAGAAGCCGTGGATCACACTGAGAATGTGATTAAACTTTTGAGCCATATGCCCAGAGCAAAGGAATATGGACAAACAGCAAACATTCTGCAGATCATTTCAAGGAGCTCATGGACACATTTTTGTCCATTTCATAGCTCTCTAGAGGCCCATGGATTCTAGTTTAAGAAGCCCTGGTAGCACATAGCACATAACAGTATTAGTTCATTATAATAGCTAGTATTTATTAAGCTCTTATTATGTGTCAGACACCTGGCTCATTAGATAGATAGATAGATAGATATGCTTTCTATATAAACTATACATATTATATATGTACATTTTTTTACTTAGTTCTCAGGTATCACAATTGTTCCCATTTTACAGATGAGGAAACTGAGGCTCAGAAAAGCTAAAGAAACCAGAGCATATTGGAGCCTGGATTACAACCCAGGTGATCTGACGCCATAGCCACATAAAGGCAGGCACGGGGTGTGTTCATAAAGTAGGCCTTGACCAGCCTGTATGTGATGCCATGGTAAATCCCATGGTAGAAAATAAAGGCTAAATAGGACACCTTCAGAGCGTCCAAGAAGGCTACAGAGGGCTGAAGACTCCATACTTCAGGTCTTTCATTTCCTCACGGAGAGGCAATCAGAATGGTTTCAGGGTATATCCTCTTTCCAAGAAGTGCCTTCCACCCTCCTACATATTGGGAGGGTGGAAGGGGCTCCCGGGGGCTTGAACTGGCAGTTCTTGTGGTTTTATTATAGTCCGTATTTAGGTAACTTTCAATTTGAGAGTGTCTGTCATCAGATGGGCAGGTGGGTCCTGTCTGAATGTGAAACCATCTTAGGAATATTCAGAACTAACTGGATTTTGTCAGCACACTTTATAAGAGGCTATTAGTATGAAGTGTATTCAATTATTTCTCTCTTTCCTCAAGAGAATAAACAGTGAACCTGTTAGAAGTTGCTTGAGAATATTCCTGTAACCACTTTTAATTCCTTCTTTCTTTTTTATTTTTATTTTTTGTTTTTTTTTGTGGTACGCGGGCCTCTCACCGTTGTGGCCTCTCCCGTTGCAGAGCACAGGCTCCGGATGCGCAGGCTCAGCGGCCATGGCTCACAGACCCAGCCGCTCCACGGCATGTGGGATCTTCCCGGACCGGGGCACGAACCCGTGTCCCCTGCATCAGCAGGCGGACTCTCAACCACTGCGCCACCAGGGAAGCCCCCTTCTTTCTTTTTTAAAGGAGGCAAAATCATTTTTACTTAGACGTGGTTGTCATTTATCAACTTAGAACTAATAACTTTAATGAATTTGTATACTTCTGTTTCTTTTTCATTCGTTGGGCTTTATCTAGCCATTTTATTTTGTAATTAATGTCCTAGGCACCAGCTTTGATCTAGGCCCCTGGCTGGGCACTGAGCATTAAGAAGTGAATCAGATACGGCGTCTGGCCTCAAGGAGCTTACAGTCTAGTAGGAGAGGCGGCCATGTAAACAAATCTGTGTAATGTGTTGTAGCGCATGGTATAGTGTGGAAGCAGCAGCGGGAATGGTCGGCTCTTGTTCAGAAGTTTATGACTGGCTACAAGCACAGACTTGGAGAAGCAGCTAAGAAAACTGTATTCCCTGGAGTGAGGATTCTTAAACTTGAGTAGGCATCAGAATCCCTCAGAGGGCTTATTAGAAACACAGCTTGATGGGCCCCAACCTGAGATTCTAATTCAGTGTGTAGGGGGTGGGTCCCCAAATTTGCATTTCTAACAGGTCCTTAGATGATGGTGCTCGTCCAGGGAATGTACTTTGAGAACCCCTGTTCTAGCATTCCCAGAGGACAGATGGTATAGAAAATACTCATTATTGTTTCTAGGGTTTTATCCCCTTAACTTTAAAATATTTTATGCTCTTGTTACTGAGTCCAAGCTCATCCCGCTCACCACACAACAGGCCGATAAGTTGAGAGACGAGGTTTTGGGGCAAGGAATAGGGACTGTATTCAGGAAGCCAGCAGACTGAGAAAGATAGTGGACTAGTGTCCCAAAGAACCATCTTAGCAGAGTTAGAATTCAGGCTTCTTTCATATTAGAAGGGGGGAGGGTATTGGCTGTGGCAAACTTCTTGGTGTCAGAATCCTTCTTTCTTACAGCAGTCCACATACATCAGGTCACGATGTTCCTATAAACATCCAACGAGACAAATGTTACTCTCTGTTCTGCAACTTTTTATCTCTATAACAATGGAAAAGTATTATCCCTTTAAAGGTCAGAGCCTTGAGAACAGCCTATCCTGTATATTTTAGGCTACAGGCGATATTCTTAACTTGTAGCAGAAGCAATAGAATACAAGGTTAAAGTAAAAGAAACACGTCCAGTATGGAGTCAAATTTGTGCTTCCCTGTTATACTCTCTCTGTCTTCAGAGTTTCCTTATGAATGTGTGTTCTCTCCTTTGAAAGTGTAGCTCTGTAGTGTTCTGCAAGCTCTTTTTTAAGTGCCTGACTTTGACCTCTTATAGGAGGGAAGGGCAAGATACTAAGAAAAACGATAGGCCACTTATACGAATCATGAGCTGTGTGAATTCTTATGGATGTGAGGGTGTGAAGGTGAGTTTCTTCTGAAACAACGGTCAGCACTGATTCTCACAAAATACTGTGGATGGACAATTAAATGAATAAGGTGGTCAAATTTCAGATCCAGAGGAATGAAAGAGAGACAGGAGACCAGCAGACACCAAGAAAGCCTAACACTGTGGCAGTACTGCAGCCTTTTCGTAAACAGAGGCACGTTCTTGGCCAAATGTGATGGCAAATACAAACTCATGTCAGAAAACAATACCCAGTTCCTAGATTGATGATTCTTGCTCTTTTCCTTTATTCTTTTTGTCTGTTTTGCACAGGAAATAAGAACCTTGTGGACAGAAACATCATCATTTGTCAATCCTTTGCAGCAATTTTCCTAACAGTTCTTTCGGCTCTAAATGCTTTTAAGCATCTGTCAGTATCGTATAATAACCTTAACGGGAGGGAAAGACAACAACCACAGCAGTGACATCTATTTGCTGCATACGAATGAACTGAGTGGCTCTCTCCTTCCTGGACCGCAGTGAAAATGATGGTCCGTCCACATGTGGGTTTCCACATGCAGCTGTGCTCTTATTGTTTGTACATAGACCTTAAGTTGTCTGATTTTTATGTGTGTAGGCATGATGTCAATTGAGAGAGAGAATGGACCAAAAAATATATATTTAGCATCTCAGAGATGAGACAAGTCAATAAACAGCTTGATTACTATTTCATTCAGGAACCCAAAAAAAATGGCTTTCTAAACTGAAAGGACCCAATCCAATAACTAACTGTTTGTCAGGGCGCTAATAATGGTATTTGTATCTCTTTTAATTGGCTTTAACCTTTCCCTTCATGTGTGCAGTATTTAAAAATTAAAGAGGAAAGTATTTAGAGGCATAGATTTACGGCGCTGCGTAGATTACATGCTTTTAATGAGGTCAGGACAGTAAACCATCTGAGCAGAACCTGCTGCCCAATGATGAATTACTCCCTTTTACGATAGATAGACAACAGCGAGTGTGTGGGTACACATGCACGCTCACAGGCGCAGCTGTAGACCAAGTGATGCTCAGCTTTGCTGTTGAGCTAGCACAGTGTTTCCAGTTACAGGGAGGGTCAGGACGTTTTCAAAATACAGAGCTGCAATATACCAAGTGAAAAAGTGAAACTTGCAGAATAAAATGCACAATGCTTATGTTAGATATTGACTCAGGTATGTCTGTTTATGTACCAGTATAGATGGATGGATGGATGCAAGGAAAGATGGAGAGGAGAAAAAGGAGGAGAGAGGATGGGAGGGAGGGAGAGAGGGAGGAAGGGAAAGAAATACACAGATAATCTGGAAGGAGCACATAGTGGTGTGCTAGAGCTGGCTTGCACTGTCTTGTAAGAGCTGATTGTGTAACACCCTTTCCCAATTCCATCACATTCTTAGTTTAAAATTGCACATGGTGGAAGCATTTATTCCACAGAAAAAGGTAAATGCTTTTATAAGCCAGAGATTTTTTTTCTGGAGAGCCAATTGTTAAGCCTTTAGCAGCACACTGCTGGACATACAACAAGGCATTCAGAGTGGTTATATCTAGAAAGTGGGTTTACTAGGAGAAGGAGGGGGAAATGAAGCAAGAGTGTTGGGAATGAGAAACAGGCACCCTTCCTCTTTATTTTATAGATTTCTTTATTCCTTCCATTTTCATTAAGCTTTTATTACTTTTATAATATTAATAATTCCTTTTAAACATTTAATTTTAAAACTGGTTTACAAATATCATTGAAACTTTTAAAAAAAATACAGAAATAGAATTAGTCACCTTTACTTTGTAAGTCAGTTACACAGCATTTGTACAAGGAAAAACGATTCAGACAAGTGATAGAATCAGATAGTCAAAGGACTTAAGACTCAGCCAGAAGTGTGTCCTTTGATGGTGAAAACTTCCTCCGTCTTCCAAATCAGAAGGAAAACAGAAACACAAAGTGTGAATGTAGATTGGTCCAGGAGCGTGGAGTGTTTGCTGTCAGATCCCATCCCACAACAAATTCTAGTGATGAAAATTACATGGTGTACGTCCAAAGCTCATCCCCTCACGTTGACCAATTGAGCCAAATCATATGGTCTTTACCTAATCAGCGACCTTGAGTTGGCAGTGTGAAACATTGCTAATGAGGAGAAAAGCACTCCACTCCAGAAACGGAGGTGAAACCCCACTGAAAATGTACCATCCATGGGGACCAGCCAGTTTGTCACCAACCAAAGTGATGGTGACACTTCCTTTTGCCACTTTGAGACGCTGAGATCTCTAGTCAACCTCGGTAAGGTGCAGAGTAAAGAAGGCTCACCGTTGCCCCCTCCTCTCCAAAGCCCTGTCGTTCGTCTCAGTTCTGTCTCCATGACAGCAACCAACTCCAGCATGAAAGTCCCTCATCTAAAAGCCAACACTTGAACCATTCATGAAGACAGATGCTTGATTTTATAAACATGTATTCATTCATTCAACACGTAATTCTTGTACTGACCAGGGTTCTTGGCCTCCTTAATCAATAGAAATTGATAAGAGGCCAGATAAGAAATATAGGCAAGGCTTTATTGGGGGCCCTGCTGCAGCGGGGTGGGGGGATGGAAAACAAGTAACAGGTTCCCTTGCTGGCTCGCTCGCTGAGGGGGTGCGAGCTGTTCCTTATATGAGGTGAGGATAGGGGTGTGTCCAGGGCTCGGGCTGGAGGGGTGAATTAGGTGGTTTGCCCACCACTTTGGTGGTGTTTCTGCAGGGGGCATGTGTGGTACCCTGCTTTTGCTCCCAACACCCTGTTTTTGCAGTTGTTTTTAGTCCCTTACGGTTTCTTTGTGTTCTGTTGCTCTAGGAGACGTTTGTGCAGGTGCAAGCACTGCAGCAAAGGGTCCCAGGTCCCAGCCTGTCTCACTTCTATGTGCCTGGCTCTGGGTTAGGTGTGGGGATACAATCGTAAACACATCGGACAAAGACCTCACTTAGCTGAAGCTGACATCCCAGTAAATGGAGACAGACATAAATAGGTAAACCAATAAAAAAATACCATCATGAGTAACCTTTGAAAAACAATGAAATAAGGGGGCGTGATAGAGTAACAAGTACTTTGTATCTTCGCTTTAGAGGGGAGAAAGGCAAACATTTCTGGGAAGGTAAACTTTGAACTGAAATGGAAATGACAAGGAGCAGCCAGCCTTGTGTAGATCATGGTATGAGATGTATGTCCTAAAGGCTCTTTTTTTTAAAAAAAAAATATGTATTTATTTATTTATTTTTGGCTGTGTTGGGTCTTCATTGCTGTGCGAGGGCTTTCTCTAGTTGGGGCAAGCGGGGGCCACTCTTCATCGCGGTGCACGGGCCTCTCACTGTCGCAGCCTCTCGTTACGGAGCAGAGGCTCCAGACACGCAGGCTCAGTAGTTGTGGCTCGCGGGCCCAGTTGCTCCACGGCATGTGGAATTCTCCCAGACCAGGGCTCGAACCCGTGTCCCCTGCATTGGCAGGCAGATTCTCAACCACTGCGCCACCAGAGAAGCCCCTAAAGGCTCTTTATGGAGGTTTCTCTGCTCCTGCTATGGGAGCACCCACTTTTAAGACTGGGTGCAATGAAGGGCACTGTAGGTACTTGCTTGCTTTCCCGGTAACTATCTCAAAGCAAGTTCACTGCTCCAAGTACTTCTGAGAAATATCAAAATGAGATCATTTGTGCATGTGTAGCTGATGTCACGTCCTTAACTAACCCTGAGGTGGTTTACCTTTCAGTGTAGTGGAGAGCATGAAAGAAAGAAAGACAGGGCAGTCGTAAGTTGACATGTCATCAACAGTTGTAAATTGCGTCTGTACAGTGTGAACAAAGAGACAGTGGTGTGTTGGAGGGGAATGTATGCAGACTTTGGATCAAGAAATATCTGGGTTCAAATGCCAGCACTGCCACTTAGCGTCACTCGCATGGTATGGACCCTCTCTGAGTTCTCAGGGCCCTTGCCTGTAACATGGGGATATAAAAATGCAATAAGATCCTGTCTATAAAGAGCCTGGCTCAGAGCATCCTCCTGAAGCTTCCTTTTAGAGAAATTTCTAGAAATATTGCTGAACCGTGACTCACTAGAGTGAGACTTCGTTGCACGGGGACAGGGAGAGCCCATTCTTGCCTTTGCTTCAGTCTTTATGTTGGGTGCAGCGCTGCAATTTGGGACTTGAAGTTGTAGCAAAGTGTCCCAGATTGGGCAAGAAAATTGGGAATGCGGATGTCATTTCTTTGGCAGGATCCATCACAGAAGACAAAAGAGACACGATATGGGTACTCAGCAAGAGAAAAACCCATTCCCTTAATATTTTATTTCAGAGTTACCCTCTGCCCTTCCCCTACCTGCTTCTCCTTCTCTCTTGCTTCTTTCAGTCCTTTTTGGTTCTCCCTGAAGCACCAGAAATAAAGCTCAGCTCGGAACCAACTGGTCAGAGTCCTTGAATCACATCCTGTGTGCAGCGTGGTTTACAAAGCAAATGGCATTGCCTGAGAATAGAATTGTAAGGACATGCATGAATGCTGACTCTAGTCCTAGGGGTAATGGAAGCTGCATGTGAATATAAAAATAAAAACCTTGGGGAAAAAATGAACACGACAGAAGCAACAAGATGATGTTTTTACGTTTTCATCTTTAATTGGCTAAAAATATCAATACAACATATTCTTTGGACAATCTCCCCAACCTCCCTCCCCTCTTTTAATGGGAGTGGGAAAGTGATTTGGAGAAAGAATACTCAGTGAATTGATAAAACAGTGATTACCCCTGGGAAGTACAAGTGGAGGCCTAGAAAGGGCGTTATTTTTTACTTTAAACACATTCATCACTGCTTGATTTTGTTTTGAACCAGCCTGTACTACATTTTTTAATTAAGAACTGTACCTTTTTAAACACCAAGGAGGAAGAGAGAAGAGTTACTTTCTACACAAGACCAGCTACATTGTTTTTAAGTAAGTTTTATTAACAAGTGACAATTACTTTTTTATGATACATTTAAGATAGTGAATTATGAATGACTGAAAATCCCCTCCAGCCTAATTGGGAACCATTATGTCTGGTAATTGCCACTGATTTCTGCAAACAGTCATTTTTCTCTGGCCTATTAACGTAATTTGAATTTTTAATTGTCTATGGGAGCTAACAGACAGTCCCATTCACCAAAGGGTTTGAGACCAGGCGTCACCCCCAGAGAGCTCACGCTGGAAACTCAAAGACCACTGGAGGACACTCTTAGGACTTGGTGGATTGTCGAGTTGAGGTGGCAGCCGTGGTGACAAATGTGACACATCTTTTTAAAGACCCACCGGGTTAATACATTTTCAGACTTCTGCATTGTTGAGTTTGTCCGCTTTGTTTTGAAGCTACCTCACCAAAAAAAATTTTAAAAAGGAAGAATATCACACTTTTAACAATTTTAACGAGGATTTTCATACCGGTACTTTATCTATTGCACTGTGATTAAGTGTGAACATTCTGGAAGAAGGGAAGAACGTGTCCTGCCCCATTTCCTATAGGATTTTTTGTATAATTAACTCTGTGACATCAGAAAGGGACAGAATTCCAAGTAGAGACAGGTACATAATATATGTAGAATAACATACGTATTAACTACAAAGGCATTTTATGTTCATTTTCTTAAGTTAAATAAATTCAGAAAAGTACAAAGAGAAAAATATGGAGAAAATTAACTATAATCCTACTAATAGTATATAGTATATTTTTGCATAAATGCATACATATATGTACACTCGTGTTTATAATATATTTTCTCACATGATTTAATATTCTTCTAAGATACTATTTTTAAGGACTACATATGGTCCAACATATGGATTCACCATTGGTTATTGAAGCACTCCACTCCTGTTGGATATTTCGTTTCTCAGTTTTTAGCATTACAAAAAAGTGATGTGCATTTCCCATCCATCTCTGATAATCCCCTCAAGAAAATGTCCTAGCAGTTGAATATACCCTTGAATCACCCTCCAAAAAAGTTGAACTTCACGATACACACTCCGAGCAGTATATGCGTGCTGAATTTCCCATACTTTACCCAGCATTAGATATTAACCTTTATTAACATATTGGTGCAGTTGCTAACTTACAAAAAAAGCATCCCATCATTTTGTAAAGTCGCATTTATTTGATCGATAGTGAAGTCAAACATCTTTTTCATCTAATTATTAATGTACGCTTGGATATGCCTTTGTGAACTCCATGTTCTCTCCCACACTGGCCATTTTTCTGTTGGGGTGTACCTCCTTTTTTATCGACACAATCAAGATTTTAAATTCTTTATGCTTTATTAAATCTGTGGAGACAGCGCTGCCTCAGCCACTAGGTTGTCAGTGCCAAGAAACAACGGACTAGAGCTCAGGGCACACAACTAGTTCAGGAGCTATGGGAAGGAGGGGTTGGGTTTCTCTGCCGCTGTCATACTCTTCCACATTTGCCATAGGTGGGAAGGGATCGTTCATCTCTCAGTACAACATATGAAGCCATAAACAAAACTGCCCCAGGGGCCTCTGTCTTCTACCTCCCAGCCCTTGATTTGGTCTGCTCGACAAGTCCCAGTGAAGCCCTTTGGGAACCTGCACCTGTTTTAGTACTGAGGGAAACAAGAAATGCCCATCAGAAACATAGACTTGAGCCTCTATCTAAAATACTAAATCACAAGCACTGCTCCCCGTACAAGATTGTAGGATCCAGCATAAAGCAGTGTCTAATCAGTATATTGACGAGGAATCTGAAGCTTAATGATGCAGGAGGAGCCACAGAAATAGTCCACAATTCCGGTGAGAATATCTGATGACTGGACTCAAATCTCTTTCCAAAGTTGAGAGCTCCAGGGTCCATTGAAGTACCTTTAAACAAAGGTTCCAGCGGACAGCTTTATGAGATTCACTCCGGGGCAGCCCATTTGCTGGTGTGAGTGCAAGTCCAAAGCTGAGACATTCGCCCTCACTGGAAAACTGTCACTACTACTGGAATGAATGCGTTCCAAGTGGCCATGACCCTTCATAACTTTTCTAACGAGTTCAGCAGGAACATCAAGGAAGGGTGGGTACTAAATGAATTCCTACAGAGAAGTTTCCAGGGCTTAGCATGTGCTGGTGACTCTGAGGGGGGCGTTTGTTATAAAAATCGCAACAGTTTGTTATCAGTCCTGACCCAGTCCGCTGCCTTCAAATCGGAAAGGGACAGTCTGTTGTTGTTTTTTTAACATCTTTATTGGAGTATACTTGCTTTCCAATGGCGTGTGAGCTGCTGCTGTATAACAAAGTGAATCAGCTATACATACACATGTATCCCCACATCTCCTCCCTCCTTTTTTTTTTTTTTAACATCTTCATTGGAGTATAATTGCTTTACGATGGTGTGTTAGTTTCTGCTGTATAACAGAGTGAATCAGCTATATTTATACATATATCCCCATATCTCGTCCCTCTAGGGTCTCCCTCCCACCCTCCCTATCCCACCCCTCTAGGTGGACACAAAGCACCAAGCCGATCTCCCTGTGCTATGCGGCTGCTTCCCACTAGCTATCTATTTTACGTTTGGTAGTGTATATATGTCCATGCCACTCTCTCATTTCGTCTCAGCTTCCCCTTCCCCCTCCCCGTGTCCTCAAGTCCATTCTCTAGTAGGTCTGTGTCTTTATTCCTGTCCTGCCCATAGGTTCTTCAGAACCTTTTTTTTTTTTAAGATTCCATATATGTGGAAGCAAACTAAGTGCCCATCATTGGATGAATGGATAAAGAAGATGTGGCACATATACAATGGAATATGACTCAGCCATAAAAAGAAACGAAATTGAGTTATTTGTAGTGAGGTGGGTGGACCTAGAGTCTGTCATACAGAGTGAAGTAAGTCAGAAAGAGAGAAATACCGTGCGCTAACACATATATATGGAATCTAGGAAACGAACAGTCTTATTACTCTTATTTCTTTCACGTCCCCAAGAAACTCCAACCATAGCCCGTTTTCCCATCTCAGCCTGTCCTTTGTATACTTTGCTTCAAACTTGCTTGCCTTGAGGAGGCCCTGGGAAATCTCCTTCCTTCCTCACCTAGACAGAGAGAACGAGCGTTGTATAGGTTTGAGGTAACATTACAAACCAGGGTTTCCAGCCCTAGCTTGGGCTTTCTTTTTAAAGTTTAAATAATACACAAAGACTGCTTTGAGAAAAGTGCTTTCCTTGGAGGAAATTTATAGACACTGGATGGCTGAGAGCTCAAGATCTAGAGTCAGAAACTGGCTTGAATTCTGGGTTTGCCACTTTCTAGGTTAAAGGTGGTGTTGTTAAGGGTGTAGGGAAATAGGGTTGTTATTAGAAGTTAATGAAATGACTTAAGCATGTGGTACGCCGTCAGTAAGGGTTTCTGAGTACAGGCATGCCTCGGAGGCACTGTGAGTTCAGTTCCAGACCATCGCAATAAAGTGAATATCGCAATAAAGTGAGTCCCATGATTTTTTTTGGTTTCCCAGTGCATATAAAAGATACATTTACACCGTAGTCTAGTAAGTGTGCAATAGCCTTATGTCTTAAAAAGAAAACAATGTACGTAGCTTAATTTTAAAATACTTGATTACTAAAAACTGTACGCCATCATCTGAGCCTTCAGCCAGTTGTGGGCTTTTTAGCTGGTGGAGGGTTTTAAATATTGCACAAATCCCCAGAATTTGGCACAGAGACATAAGTGAGCAAATGGTGCTGGAAAAAATGTCCCCATAGACTTGCTCGACTCAGAGTTAGCACAGACCTTCAGTTTGTACAAAATGCAGCGTCTTTGAAGTGTAGTAAAATGAGGTATGCCTGTATTGTCTTCATTACTGTTAAAAGTTTACCAGAAGTATTGTATTCAACACTCAGGACATCTGTGGGGCTGGTGTTTATCTGTTTCCTCCACTTTTCAGCAACATCGATATTCCCAGCTGATTGTGGCAGGCCCAGTCCTGCTTTTCTGTGTAAATAGAAAGGAAAAATATGAGATGACTTAAAAGATGCCAGACGAATCTCTGCCCCGAAGCCAACTGTTTATTCAGCTCATTCAGCTAACAAATAATTTCACCGGTGATTTATTGTTTTCCTCAGTGAAGTTTTCCTTCATCCATCCATAATTAAAAAGGGTGCAGAGCAGTAAATCGGTGGCCCTGTCATGCAACATTTGTTAGCATCGGAAACTGAGGCATCATAGCTTTTAGGGGAGAAAAATGAAGAGGTTAGATAGAACCTGAGATATGAATTTTTTAACCAACTTTTATTTTAGAAATGAAAGATTGTGTGTGTGTGTGCGTGCATGCATGTGAGCATGTGTGTTTAAAGAATGGAGACCAAAATATAAAGTAAATGCGATACCACATCCTCCAATATGATGGCCTAATTTCCATCGATAGTGAAAATATTCCCCTTATTAGCAACGAGCACATGCAATGTTTACAGTATATTTTGGAGAAAGAATACTTTTTTTTCTTTTTAATGACAAAATTTTCCAAGCTTGGGGAAGAAATTGAACTACCTACCTAGTTCACAAGATTTCCTTATTCAAGGTAAATGCAACTACTCCCTTGCCCATAAGGCGGTGCTAAATGGAACAGTAGGTAAGCATTTGAAAGTTTAACTTTTTTTCTGAAGAGAGTTCAGAGTGGAAAAAGCAGAGTTTGGACCCCGACTTTTATGGCCAAGCTAACACAGCTTTGGAATTCTACTGTAAAATGTGACCCATTGGTCTAATAATTACACTTTAAAAAATATCATGGTGTCACCGAACACAAGTTTGCATGCCTGATGCACAGTGAGGCTAAACACACTGAAACATCAGTTTGGAGCAGAGAAAGGTTTATTGCAGGGCCATGCAAGGGGACAGGTGGCACGTGCCCCCAAATCCCTAAACTGCTTGAAGGGTTTCATCAAAGCATCTGTAAAAGCAAGGTGAGGGAGGAGTGTGGTTTGTTGTTGCAGATTTCTTGGTGTTGGAATCCTTTGTCCTTGCAGCTGTCCACATAGGTCAGGTCACCATGTTCCTGTCAACCTCCAACAAGGCAAATGTTATTCTCTGTTCTGCAGCTTTCTATCTCTATATGAATGGAAAATTGTTATACCCTTAAAGGTCAGAGCCTTGAGGATGGGCCATCCTGTATATTTCAGGCTACAGGCAACATTCTTAACTCTAAGTAAAAGCAATAGAACACAAAGGCTAAAGTAAAAGAAACGAATCTAATATGGAGTCAGATTTGTTCTTCCCTATTCCAGTGGGAGAGAAATAATGGGAGGAATTGAAGAAAGACAGGTACATTTCTCCCATAGGGGTTCTGCTATAGCAGAAGGTCACTCTCTGACAAATTCTACACACATAAGAATGAACTTAATACAAACTGTGTGTGTTCAGTGCTTCCTGGAGCACCTTACCTCTGTTACCCTCTTTTCTCTCCCCACCCCCGCATTAACTGAGAACCCCATAAATCAGCTAACAATATAAAAGCCTCATTAAGCCTCTGAAAAGTGCCTAGTCTCAAAAGACAATAGCATTTTGAAGGAGACAGAGAGTACCGACACATATAATCATGAGGAAGAAAACACCAGAATAAGAGAAAAAGCAATAACTATACCATGCACCATTAAGGACCACCTCGAGATAAGATACTCAGTGTCAGAGTACAGATCACAAGTGAATTTATGTCAAAAAAAGAACGTTTGCTCTATCAGACTATGTCAGACTGGTTTGAACACGTCTGCCCAAGGAACTGTCAAGCTTTCCCAACCTCCATTTGAGGGGTAATTGTGCCAGTGACTCTGAATGCTCAGAGAAACCTTGCCCCCTCACTTTTCTTTGTACAAAACACCCAATTTGTTGGAGCAACCATGTGCCGCCTAGTCGAGCTGGTCATTCATTTAAAGAACAGTTAACTTTTTTTAAAAAATTGTCATCCTCATTTTTCTGACGCAATTTCAAAACTCTAGAAAAAGTCAACAGAACCACTCCAACACAATTACTATCACCAGTTGTGTATGTCTGTCCCATTTGTCAATTACCTTATCATTCTCTCCCCCTTTTTCTCCTCTTTCTCCGCATCCCTCAACCCCCCTTTCTCAGGAGCATATTATTTTTTCTGAGCCAATTGAGTAAGATGCTCCCACATCCAACATCCAGCCCCTTTACCCCTGAATTCTTCAGTGTGTGTTTCCCAAGAACAAAGACATTCTTACATAACCACAGTACAAGTTACCAAAACAAAACAATACCCCCAAAATGAATTGAGCATTGATAGAAGATAATCTAATCCTCAGTCCATATTCAGATATTATCAGTTGCCCCAGTAATGCCCTTTATAGCCCCTCTTCCTCAGTCTAGTATTCCTTTCAGGATCACAAGCTGCACTTTGTTTTCATGTCTTTTCGGTCTCCTTTCATCTGAAACAGTTCGTGTGCCCTTCTTTGTCTTTTTTGATTGTGGCATTTTTAACTTTTTATTGTAGTTTTACATATCTATAACAAATGTAGAGTCCAGTGAATTTTCCACAGGTGGAACACACCTGTGTTATTGGCTCCAGAGCAAGAATTGGACCATAAACACAGTATCCCAGAATCCTCCTCCACAGTTAACTTTTATTGTACACGTTGATTAGCCGAAAGAAGCATGAATTCTTTTCGGCCAAATTCAACTCTTTCATCCTAGAAGATCTCCTGATTATGACTGTAAGTTGTCTTGTTCTCATAGTGGAACAGACATCTTGCTGCCATCTCAGACCAGGAAGGGGCGGGGCATCGCCGTCCCCTGTGGTCTAAATAAAGCCAAGTGTTCGACTTTAATGAAGTTAGACAGGGAAATGATATTGTTTACATCCAAAGATCAGAACTCCTTAAACTGTCTGTGGTGATGGACCCCTTTGAGATCCAACCCTTCGGGAACCTTTTAAATATGGTCCTTCTGGACTTGACTGTGTGCGGTTTGCACCACCTGGGACTTCCCATGCAAGGTTGACCTCCCCCAAACTGGTCTATGACCCATTCCTACTGACCAACTGTATCATCGTGGCCATGTCAAACTGCTATGAAAGTTTCTGAGCATGTGCTCTCAATTTCTATATTCCTCTCATTGGGCACTGATGGGATGGGGCTCATGGACCACATTCTGAGCAGTACTGGACTGGGCAGTAAGCCCCTCTCGGTCAGAATTCAGCTGGTTTACATGCTCGTGGAGCATTCCTAATTCCCCAGCCTGTTTCAGGCCACCGTTAAATGCCTCCTGCACAGAGCTAATCTCCGTTTATACCAATACTTTTACTGGGGAGATGATTTCATTAGTATCTAATACCCTGATCGGACTCTAAGCTCCATGGAATAAAGACCCCCTCGGTTTTGCTCCCCATTGTGTACTCGGTGGTGCCTGATGCTTAATAGACACTCAATAAGTAGCTGTCACGTGGAAGAGTGAATACATCAGTGGTGCCTTCTGACAAATGACAAGACCATGGGCCACCCTGAGAGATGTTTAAGCCCAAGGAAACCGCATTTGGCATAAAAGAATAGGGATCAATCATTCCGGCTCTGAGAATTCGAGGACATTTTGCTTGTTTTAAATGGGAGAAATTGCACTTTTGAAAATGCCTAAACCGGGACTTAACGTATGCATTGTAGACACTTAAAAAGCATCCACTTCTAATTAATCATTTTGAGAGCGTAGCACTACTTTAGCAGGGAAGCTGCATGTTACTATTTTCAGGAAATTCTACATTTGCCCAATTGTATTACTTTCTTTAAGAGTCACATTTAGCCAGGCCTCATTTCAATGTGTATTCTTATCATTTGCGGGGGTGGGACTGCAAAGATCTATCTTACTAAACAACCAGAGCCCTATTTATTCAGAAAAATATAGATCGTAGATGGTTTGCAAGGAAAGGAAGGTTTTGACAACCAAACCTGGGAACGGATTGTTTTCAGGAACTTCAATAGGCTCAGCTGCTTTCTCTCCTCCACTTTTTTCCTTCCATGTGTATAATAATAATGACAATAAAGTTGATGCTTCACCCAGTAACGATAGGAACTATCACCAAAATGTCCTGAAACTCTCTCAACTATAGGACGTGATCTCTGGGGCAAACACTTAAAATTGCTGACTTTGGGTTGTCAAGTTCTGATGATCTAGGATATACTGTTTGTGCTGTGAGGCCCCGCCTGTAATTAGGGCTGACCAGTGGTAGCAAGACAGTGAGGAGTCCTCTTTTCATGGTTAAGACTCCTCTGTTGGCTGGGTGAATCTTTAGTGGTGGAGAAATGTATGTGAAATATACATTTTCCTCACCATTTTCTCAACTTAGTTTTCTTAGTTCCAAGTGGATAGTAATGATTTATGACTCCAGGGTGGCATTTTAGGAGAGCTGGTAGGGGGTAAAAAAAAAAAAAAAAAAAAAGGTAGTATAAATGTAAATGTGAAAGATACAGCTCATTCTGTCTTTGAAATTGTTGGTGTGAAAAGAGCTCAACAGTGTTTTATTTAAACAAGGTCGGCTCCGACCTTGATTGACTTGCAGTAAATTGCCTGGTACAAGAGGCGAAAGGAAGTGGAGAGAAAAATGGCAATCAGCACCGAATGTTTCACTATTGATTGACAAGCACCAGAGATGTGCTAGAGTAAAGATAAATTGGCCAACAGGGTCCATCTTGACAGCTCCTGAGATGGGAAAATTGTTCTTGTTAATTTGCTGCGGGAACCTTGTCATTTATGGCATGTGCACTTGAGTGTCTGAACTGTATAAACAAAGTTCAGATTCCTATGCAGCCTCTGCTGTTCTTGGGTTTGGTAATGTTTTGGTGTGTATCACCAGGATGCATTTGTAAATGGCTTTCGAATCGGGGGAGAAAAAGGGAAGCAGTGTACCTGCTTCGAGCAGACATCTTGCACTGAAATATAGGAAATTACTGGGCAGATGTTTTCCACTCAACGATAGGTTTCAAACAAACACATGTGCAGAAGCTCCCCTTCCATCCACATTCCCTGATTCCCTTCTGGCGTGATGGATCTAATTGGCTTCATCGCACCACAGGCTTCAATTGGCAGTTTTTAGATCGGTAAGTTTTATTTTAGAAATTTGGGAGTGGCCACAAAAATCCTTCATAGACTTTTCCTATCTTCAGCCCCTTCAGTATTTCTTTCTCTTTTAGTTGTCCCCATAGCGTTATTTTTCTAGCACTTTCCCCCCTCTTTCTCTCCTTCCAGCATGCTGAATTAGTGAATGTCTGTCATTTCTCAGCCCCCTCCTTAACATCTCTTTCTGTAAAATCAAGAATAATTTGTATCAAGTAGTGAGCAGACTGCCAGAGAGATCCATCCAGCAGTCATCTTTCAGTCTTGTTTGCCATTTTTTGCAAATTAGGTAAAATTTTATTTTCCCTTTAAGGGTGTAATTTAAATTAAACCATTGTTGCAGAGGTTTCTTTCTATTTTTTTCAAGTAGAAATCTTCCCCATTATCACTTTCCTGTCTCTCTCTCTGAATTTTTCAGAGTATTAGTCCATTCCTGGTAGGGCAGGAATGATATTTATTTTTATTTAAAAGGGCTGTGTGAAAAATAACTTCAAAATATAAGAAATATAAGAAAATGAATATAATAAAATATAAGTGAATCTTTGAAATAACTGGGTATTATTTTATATTAATTACCTTCATTGATGTCACAGCTCAGAACACTGTATCACTTTCCCACTGTCTAAGAGAGATCCAGACTCAAAATGTCCATAATTCTCATATTACTTTGCGCAGACCCCTTTAATAATAAGGTGTTCTGGTTTTAGGCAGATCGCATAGGTGTTTGAAACAGCCTGGCATATGAAATAAGACAAGGGAGTGGTAGGGCCTGAAGCAAACTGGAGACTATTTACCCCTCTGAAGGCATTCGAGGTTATGCCCACAGACATACACTGCATTCTGCAGGCTGTCGAGATGCAGAGTTTGTGATTTTTCAACTTAAACTTACCACATTTAACCTTTTCCAAAACACTCCCTTGACATCTCATTTTTATCTTCAGAGTAACCCTGGAAGGCAGGCACTTGAAATTCCATTTTCCCCACTTCACATTGGAAACAGACACACCCAAAATTCGACTCGTTAGATGGAGACAGGGAACAACATGGACAGCTCATCCTTGCTGTTGCTCCCGTGGGCATCCTACTTGCTAGTTTCCACCCACCTAGGTATCATACAAGACCTCCTTCCAGCCTTGTTCTTTCACCTCCGTCTACTTAGCAATGTCTGATTCGCAAACCATCTCTGTCTCTAGTTGTTATCAGCCCCTCCTTTCCCAAGGAGAGTTCACTGCACTTTCTCTGGGTTCCCACGCCACTCTAAGCTGATCCCTTGAAGAGCAGTTACCACACTGAAAACAGTTGTGTATTTACGTATATGTGTTGCTCACTAACGTGTGAATTCCTCGAGGGCACAGGCCAGTCTGGTTCCACGTTTTGTTCCTGCTGTCTAGCCCGGCTCCTGTCACGTGGTCGGCCCTCAGTGAAGACTGGCTGAGCAAGTGTGAAATGTTAGCATACACTCATGACAGCTCAGCGACTTAGAAAAGCATTGGATCCAGCATCCCTTCACTCAACTTTTTTCTCCTTCTACATGCATCCATCCATAGGGGCTGACTGGCAAATGGTTGGATTTAGAAATTATCCTGAGTCAGAAACAAGAGGGAAAGGGAAACTCTGACCTGTCCGCAGCGCTTAGACTGCTAGAAGCGTTCACCCCCAAGTAGCCCAGAAGTGCTGGGGAGTCTTTTTTCGAATGCTCAGGTGTTGTTTACGTGCTGCCAGGAATCTTTTGAAAGGTTGAGAACAGATGAAGCCGCAGAGGAAAATGCTACAAATGACACTGAATACTTCAATGCTAGGGTATTTTGGACCTCTTTTATTAACAAATTAATAGCCCGGGACACGCTTATGAATCACATTCCCAAGGCTAAGTTTCGCCAGGGACCAGTTTGTTAGAAGAGAAAGCCTCTTTGGATTGTCCCTAAGTGGCACCTCTAGCTCCACGTAAATGAACTTGATTTCTCCCCTTCTACTTCTATAGGAACCACGTTCCAAGTTATGCATTATCTTGAGGATAGTAAGGATATAGTATCAGAGAATCTGGCTTTTGGACTGAACCACAGAAGTTATCTTACTCCATTTTTATCCGCACTTGGAGTTCCTCTCTAGCATCACCACTAAGGGCTGTTTAACATCCGCTTGAATGCCTCCATCCATGGTGAACTCACTCCCACACAGGAAAGTGCATTTCTCTTGTACACCAGTCAGTTCATTAGAAAATCCATCTTACTTAGCTAGACATTTTTTTTTTTCTTATCTCCTCTATTTTTGGCCCCTTTTCTTCCCTCTATAAACAAACAGAATAAATGCTGCCCGCCCTCTACAGGGCTAGACAGTATGGACTGGATCAGATCTGCCCTTGTGCACACCGGACCCTGCCTGCCCAGCCTCCAGTTCTCCTGGCTGAGCATCTTAGTTTCTTTTAGACTTTCACCTGACTTGAATTTACTCCCCAACACCATCCTGCCATTTTCTTATGAACATCTTCCAGTTTACAGTGTCATCTTGAAACGTTACTACGTCTATGGGCTTGTTTCGACCGGCTTAGTGTAGAATTTGAAGAAGTATGGTGTCTCTTGGTCAGAGCTTTGACTTCTCTTAGTGGTTTGTTTGGACCAAACACATCCATCAGTGCCTCGTAGCAGAGCTGTTATTTTATATGTGCTTCTGTTGAATCCTATTTTCCCATCTAGTGCTTGCATAGATTTTTTTGTTTCTTTTTTCTTCTTTTCATTTATCCTCCATGCAGGACTTTACATTTACCCTCATAGATTTCAGGTTGGGTGACTCAGGTTATGTTTGGATCTTCATTCTCATGTCCAAAATATAAGCTTTTAATTCTAGCACTGTGTTCTCTACAAAGATACTAAGACCTTTATTTGTATCCTTCTTCGGTTTTTCCATGAACGTATGGGACATGCCCAACAAGAGAGCCCTGTGGCTTATCACTAGGAACATGCAGAGGGATAGTCTTTGGTGGGTCAGAACAGACAGTTGAGGAGGTCATGAGAGTTGCTTCAGAGTGTTAAATAGTAAATGTATAATAATAAAGTGACCACAGATCTTATTCTTGGATTGAAAACTCAAGTTCCCATAAGGACCACGTAGGCAATAAGAATGAATGAAATAGCCAGGGGTACGTAAGAGAGAATGGTGATGTCTCTGGTAAAGTAGAGAGTGCGCGTTTCAATCAAAGGCATTACAATTCAATTTTTAAAAAACCACTGTGTTTTCAAAAAAATATGTGTCTGTATGCCAAATGAGACCAGTGAGCTGCCACAGGGCAGACTCTTCTCTAGAGAGCAGCATTAGAACCAAGGAATGGACCCATGTATTTCTCCCATGTAGACAGCAGTCCCCAGCTCTTAAAGATTTCCTGGAGAGTCATGGCTAAAAAACTAGTGCTCTGACCACTTTTCCTTCTTGGGTAGTCGTTAAGATATTAGTCGATTCCCCAACCAGTGACTTTTTGCCGGAACTGACAATGTCAACATTCCTTCTGTTGGTTGTTGATTTGATTGTTCTCACAGAGCTTGGTTTTTCTGGCTGAGGGATTTGGAAGCAGGCTGGACATCTTTCCCACTTCCGCCCGGTTCCCAGTGCCCTGCTGTGGGTGGTCCTGATATTGGACAAGGCAGACTGTGTAGAACAGGCCTCCTTTAAAGCCACACGGTACCTTGTGTTCGTTTCCTATTATGAATCTAACCGATTGCCACAGATTTAGTGGCTTAAGATAACACAAATTTATTAGCTTATAGCTCTGGAGGTGAAAAGTCCAAAAGAAGTCCCAGTGGACTAAAATCAAGGTGTCAGCAGGGAGCGTTCCTTCTGGAGGCTCTAGGGAAGAGTCTGTTTCCTTCCCTTTTCCACTTCTAGAGGCTGCCTGCATTCCTTGGCTGCTTGCCCCTTCCTCACACCACTCCGACCTTTGCTTCTGTGGTCACATCTTCTCCTTGAAGTCTGACCCTCCTGCTTCCTTGTTATTTCCCTCTTATCACCCCAACCCAAGATCCTTAACTCAATCACATCTGCAAATTCCCTTTTACTGTGCAAGGTACCATACTCACAGGTTCCAGGGATTAGGATACGGATGATGATGGGGACCATCATTGTTTTCATCACATAGGTTGTAACTCAGTTATAATGTACGGCCTCGAGGCCAGCTGGAGGGTGAAAGCACTCAGCTCTGTCACCTTCATTCTCATCAGCTGTGTGATGCTGTGGGGTGGAAGGGTTCATTGAGGAGGGGAATTCTACTAGGACTTAGGTGACAGTCCCAGTCTCTGTACTATGCTAGGTCATGTGATGGAGAGAGAAGATAAATTTTGAGCTCCTCCCCTGAGCTCAAAATTTAAAACAAGAAACTACTTTCCTCCTCCCACATTTAACCCAGAGAGGACGTAGCGTCACTTCTGAAAGTAAGCAAAGCCATAAATACATCCAGGAAAAGCCTGGGAGATAACTTCCCGGGAGCTGTTCCAGAAGATAGGGATTGCAGGGTAAGATTTGCGTGACTATTTAAGAGAAACTCCTTTCCGAAGCACCCAGGCTGTGAAGACAAAGCAAGAAAACTGGACCTTCAGCTGGTCGCCAAGGGCTGGCCTCATCTGTCTATCCCATCCCCCGCCCCCCAGCCCTGCCCAGTAGCATGCAGGGAGTTAATAGTAGCTCTGTAGTACTGGATTCGGGGACTGGTGTGACGTAGATGAGGTTTGGCATCAAAAATGCTAAATAGTTACAACGGAATTTTCTTATCTTCATTCACGAAGGTGTTGTTTCCTACCTAGTATCGTCACTCTTAGAGGGCATGAATCACTAATTGTTATCTGAATCTCGGGAGGTAAGTTTCTCCGTGGAACCTAGCAGCAAAGAACAAAGCCTTAAACCTTATATATGAGGAGATGTGTCAGCCTACATGGAGATTTCCATTTCCCAACTTGGATATTATGTTGATTGGAGTAAGTGGAAGATTAAGGGGGCAGGGTTGTTGATCAGTGTGATCATTTGCTAGGTGGTAGAGGCTGGATAAACTACTCGAGAGAGAGCCAGTTTTACCTTAGTTTGTCCTGTGACTCGTGAATTCTGAGTCGTGGTATGAAGTTCTTTGTCTTTGATGAGAAGACACAATGCTTGTGTGTATAGTCATTGATCTTTAAAAATGTATTGTAAAGAAATATGTATATATCTGTAACCAGATTTATCCTAGTTGCCAAAGATATTAAGGAAGGATTGTTTTTTACTGTCAAACACTACAGAAGTATTTGGTAAGGTCAGAAAACCTGTTATCTATTTCCCTTCTAGAGGTTACTCATCTTCTTGTTTTAGGGTATAAAAAAGTTTCCCTGCGAGAATTCTGATTTTGGCCTTGAATGTAACACCGCCAGAGCTCAAGGGTAGACTTCTGACTATAAGGAGTAAAAATGAGTTCTGGGGCTTAAGCTTTGATTGAGGCCATGTCTGTGTGAGAAGCAGCAGCAGCAAAAGGGAATCTATGGGTCAAGACTTACTTGGGTCTTTCTGCAGGGGACAGCTAGAGATTGCTGCAGCTCACTTGTTGTGGAGGGAGGTGTGTAGGAAGTGAAGGAAATAGAAGTGCTGTGTTCCTTCCTCTTCTCTTCATCCCTCTGGCGAGAGAAGTTGAATCCAAGGAGTTACTGTCTCTTTTAGAAATGTCTTTGTTAGAGTTACATCAGTTAATATTGTCTTAATTGACCCTGTGATTTTTTAAAAATAAGGAAAATAGTAATATATGCTGGCTGCTTATTACCTAATACTAATTGTCTACACTACACACAGAATTTTCCCTACTCCATAACTCTCATCTCCCCGTTACCGTATCCTTGGTATTCTTAATGCAGAACCAGCAGCCAGGGATGCTTGAAATGATATTTAAATGATTTGAGAAAGACTTCTAATTAAGCTATTGGGAAATATATATGTTAAAATTACAGGTAGCTGATTTGCTTTTCAACTTTTATAGGGTTTTGCAAGTTTAAAACACTGAAGTCAAAGGTAGAACTCATAAAAGCACAGTTGAACTTACTATATTATGTCAAGATTTACAGTAACAAATTATTGTTTTTCAGCTATGAAGATATCATTAAGCATATGCCAAGCAATCAGTGCATGACTGTAATAGGTTCATGAAGGAAAGGCTTTTTCTAATCGAATTCAGTGGTGTTTTTCCCAAGACAGCAACAGCTTTTATAGAATGATGGTTATATCTCCTCATTATAGAACCTAATCTCCCCCAAAGACATTCAGCAGCTGCAAAACGCTAGCATCTTCTAGTTGTAAATTGTTTTTTATTATTTATTCCTATTTAACTAAAGAAGAAACGGCCATCAGATGATTTAACAAGATGAGAATGTAGTGGCTTTAGCATTTGACAGCCCCGGATTGTTAGCCCATGCATTGATCTCTGTACCTCTGGGCTTAATGATAATTGGTATTTTTTTTGCTTTCTTGCCTCTACTGTATACGCTGAGTATGAGTCTTCTAGAAAGCAAATGTGCATGATCGGCTCTTTTATATTTCTCTTTAGTGTGGAATTTAAAGTTATGTGTATTCCTCATAGAATTTAAGACATTGCAGAATTAGACAAAAAGGGGCACATGTGCCCTGCTGTGGTAAGTCACATTTTGATAGGAGGTGTCATTCTGAGCTGGATTTGTTACCCACGAAGTGATATAGGAAAGGCAGAAGACAAGAAAAAAACCTCTGTTTGAGTGATGGGCATTATGATTTCCTGGTGCACGTCCTGTTGCAAGTGATGCTCCACGGTGGGAACACTAGAGAAAGTGATCGCGCTCTGTTCGAGACTGTTCCATGGAATTTAAAAATAAAGTGGGACTAATGAGTTTTCGCATCACTCCATTGGTAGAACTCTCAGGGGACGACCAGCCAATTTAAATAAATAAGATTCCATAACCCTATGGGAGATGACAGGGGTGAGACATTCATTTGAATCGAGGCTCCTTTGGAGAAGAGGAAATTTCACTCATAACCTACTTTTAAGTAGATGGTTCCGACGTGATTTTTGTGGCTACTTTTCCTTTGTTGCATTTTTTAAAATAATTTTTTATTGTTATTTTTTCTAGCATCTTTATTGGAGTCTAATTGCTTTCCAATGGTGTGTTAGTTTCTGCTTTATAACAAAGTGAATCAGCTATACGTATACATATGTCCCCATATCTCCTCCCTCTTGTGTCTCCCTCCCTCCCACCCTCCCTATCCCACCCCTCCAGGCGGTCACAAAGCACCGAGCTGATCTCCCTGTGCTGTGCGGCTGCTTCCCACTAGCTGTCTATTTTACGTTTGGTAGTGTATATATGTCCATGCCACTCTCTCGCTTTGTCCCAGCTTACCCTTCCCCTTCCCCATGTCCTCAAGTCCATTCTCTGCATCTGTGTCTTTATTCCCCTTCTGCCCCTAGGTTCTTCAGACCTTTTTTTTAGATTCCACATATGTGTCAGCATACGGTGTTTGTCTTTCTCTTTCTGACTTACTTCACTCTGTGTGACAGACTCTAGGTCCATCCACCTCAGGAGAATGTTTGTCTTTCTTTCCAGGACTTGGCATATTTTCCTGGAAAGGTTTAAGCAGTTTCTCCACCATTAACACTGCATGCCTGTCTAGAATGGCGGGTCACTCAGAACCAATTAAGCAACCGTTTCATTCCACAGACTATCACAATTTGCTTTTTACCTATTCTGTTCAGACTGAAGCTGTATATTTGTGGCCAGTTGTTATCCAGGCTTTAGATTTTCAACTTCATAGATAGAAATTCATCTTCCAGTTTTGTGATAAAATAATTCAATGACAGCAAAACGCAAATAAGACTCTAAAAATTTATGGAGCTTTACATAAATAACCACTTCCCTATCATGATAACAACTGAGAACTTGGTATAGTTGTGAATCTACATTTCTCTTTATTCAATAAGTGTAACCTTAATGCTGTTTACCATTTCATTTGTATCATTTATATATCAACCAAAGGGTATGAACACTAAAAAATAATTTCACATCACCTATCTTCCATTTCTTTCTATTTTAAAAGCCCTGAAGATATAGTTCTCCCATAAATAATAATAAAAAGGCACTATATTAATATTTCAACCGAGATCCCCATCTACTCAAGCACACACACACAAATACATATTCTCTAATATATATACACACCCCTTCCTACATATTAACTGTGCCTGAGGCTTGCAAGAAAATCAGGTCAAGCTAAAGGAGAAATCAGAGAATGGGACCAAAATTAATATACTGCTCTGTACCACATGTGAATATGAGTTTGCAGGGGGAAAATGGCTTATTCTCTGGACCACTCCTATCTCTGTCTGTGTTGAGAAATTTTAACTCTGAGGCATGTATAGCATCACCTTGCCTGGACAGGGGTGAAAGTTCAGCTCTCTCAGCTTAGATTTTATTAGATTTTCTTAAGTCAGATAAAACATGGGTGTCTGCCTTGTCAATTTTGTTCTGTTTCTGAACATCTAAAAGCTCTTTGTGTACATCTTTCTTCCTGGGAGATATTTTTTTGTAAAGTTGTGAATAAAATAATGATTTGCCTATCTGTATGAGAAGGGTTTTCTAGGCAACGATTAGCATCATTTTCAAACATTGGGAATGGCTTTTGGTCCAGGTATATCTTTCATCTTACGCTACGTGCAAAAGCAAGCACATAGCATCAATATGTGAATACGGTAGGACTCATGCCTCTGTAACCGTGGTTTATTCAGGCCACAAGCCGAATTATTGTTGACTTCTCCCTTTCTCTTATGCCCGCATTAATCCATCAGCAAAACATGTCAACTTTACCTTCAAAATGTTTCCAGGTTCTGATCTGTTGTCACAGTCCAAGCCCCAATAATCTCTAACCTGGTTATTAGAGCACCTTCTAACGGGTCTCCCCGCTTCTGCCCTGGCCTCCCTTAGGTCTGCTCTCAACACAGTAGCCACAGTGATCTTGCTAAACTGTACATCAGGCAGAAATCTCTAGCAGCTCAGAGTGAAAGCCAAAGACCTCACAGTGGCTTTTCAGGCCTCCTCCCTCTTCCTCACCTCTCATTGCATTCCAGGCTCTGCAACCTGCTTGCTCTTCCTGGATACACCAAGCATGCTGCCAGCTCAGAGCCTGCGTCAGTGCTATTCCTTGTGTCTGGAATGCGCTTCCCCCTAGGTATCAGCGTAGCCCCCTCTCTCACTTCCTTTGGATCCCTGTTCAAATGTTGTCTTAACTGGGAGGTCTTCCCTGATGACCTTGAATTAAGTAGCACCACTTTTAAGCCCCACCTTGCCTCTCCCTAGTCCCCTTACTGTTCTCTATTTTTCCCTATAGCCCGTGTATACATGCATACATGTAGGTGTTTGTATATGAGTGCCTGTAGGTATGTTATTTTGTTGGTTTTTTTATTTGTTATTATTTTCGTTATGACTTCTTCGTTGGTTTTCCTCTCTCCTCACCAGAACATAAGCTCTAAGAAGGCAAAGATTTGGTTTTTCACTTCAGAGCGCTAGCCCACAGAACAGTGCCTGACATGTATTAGACACTCAAAGACTATGTGTTGAATAAATGGAAGAAAGGGAGGGAGAGAGGGAGGAAAAGGAAGGAAGGAAAGGAAAGGGAAGAGGGAAGGAAGGTGAGGGAGGGAAGAAAGGTAGGGCCAGGAAGGAGAGAGAGGAGGGAGAAAAGGAGGGTTTGTGAATCTCTTTTTTGTCTTGTCTAGGAACTCTGATGGGAATTGCCTACTAGTCCTTTTATCTTCCACACAACCTCTTATACTGGATAGAAACTATTTTAGTTTAAGTATACATATGCCAACTGTTGGCTTAAACGAACAATGTGGCTTGTTTGCTGGGATCATAGGAAAAAAAAAAAAAAAAGGTGAGAAGAGGGAGCCCGGCATGCCGGTTTCTGCCTGTACATTGACCAGTCAGCCCCTCCCGCAACTGGTTTGCCAAATGAGTGAGCAAATGCATGTTTACCTCCCAAGTGAACATTAATCACTGTTTGCCCCATGCTTTGAGATTCACAGATGAAAGCACTCATAAAAGGAAAAAATGTTGCGACTTTGCAAATGGTTACAGGCTCTCATTTAGCTCTGGAAACTGATCAAGCAGGAATGTTGAATCGTGAGACTAAGGTTGGCCACATATTACACTTGTTATAATTAATCTGAGCCTGAGCTTCAACACAGTGGCATGTTTCCTTTAAATAAATGGAAGTCCTCTAAGGATGCATTGAATCTATATGGGTCTCAGTTTTCAGCTGGGAACTAAAATTTTTCAGATATGCAGAAGGCAGGAAGACTCCATAATCACACCTGCATAGCGTACGGCGAGACTCTTTTTTTCTTATGCGTCTCATACTGTACAAACCATTTGGTTCTGGAACTCTTCTCTCCTGGGACACAGGTTTCTATTCTAAGAAAGCCCAGTGTTCCAAAGAACACAGTTTGGAAAATAAGAATGTAACGTTTTATGTTGGGCTTCATTTCAGGAAGAGGGGGCAGTACCTATTTTACACATTTTGCAGTACAGTTGTAAAATTGTAGCCCATTAATATGATTTGCTATGAAACTCGATTTTCTTCATTGTAACTTGAACTTTGGTTTTTCTATTTATCCTTCAACTTGAATATTATTAAGAGTAGTATAATTTAGTGGACAGAACCTTGGACTCAGGTCACTAATTCACTGTGTGTTCTGGGAAAAGCCACTTTCTTTCTCTGAACCACAATTCTGTCATCAGCAAAGTGAAATGGTTGGTCCAGATACTCTCCAGGGTTCCTTGTAAAGCTAGCATTCAGTGGTCTTAAGCCATAGCTTTCTTTGACTTTATCCAGATCATTCAATGAATTTTACTAATCTCAGGAAAAGAACATGAGGTAACTAGATAGCTGTTCTAAAGAGAAGCAAAGGAGCAAAGAAGACGAGCAACAGGTCAACCTTACCTACTGCTTCTAAGATTCACCTAACATGGCAGAACTACGTAAATGGTGAAACAAACGTGAACTACTACCGGTGACTGTCTTTGTTCTTTGCCTGTACAATGTGGCACGTTTTCGTAAGAAAAAGCTTCAGATTTTCTGTGTATGTTAAGTGATACTGACACTTGAATCACATCGCTTCTACCATGGTGGGGTTGCCCCACCATGTTCATGCCCCACCTTGCACATCGTGGCATCACCTGACATGCAAACTCCTCACTCACCTTAAGTCTTTCTGCATTTCAGCCCTGGTTGGCAGTGGTTTCTTTCTTGGCAACTGCGATTGTTTGAAAATAATGTCAAAACAAATCATTTCCCTTTTTCACTCCCTGCTAATTATTTAGTATCTATGCCTACTCCCGCGACTCTGCCCTCATCTCTTTCATTACTCCTTTCGTCTTCTCTCTCTTTCCCTCTCCTGCATCGATTCCCTTGACTAATTCAAAACTCCCCCAAGAAGTTGGGCAGATGCGTCTCAGGGGTGGGAAGAAAGAAGCAACCATTTCCTAGCGCTTGGTGAGGTTTCAGAACCACGGACAGCGATTGTGGGTGGCGACCTGGGAAAAATCCATTTTAGTCAGTCTTTGCCCGTGGTTTTGAGGCCCCTGTTGGAATCCCACCGGTGGCGGCGATGACAAAACTCTACAAAGAAGCTTTGCAGTAAGAACCATTCTCCCCAGGGATTAGAAGCCAAACCTTATACCATCACATACAAAGAACAGATTGCATCTGGGCCTGGCCGTTGTCCTAATGTCAGCTTGCTTGGAATTTACCTTCCTTCCCCAGGCTGACCTCTGATGATGGGGGCAGGCTCTGGAGGCATTGTTCTAACCGGGCAAACGCTGCAGCCATTGTGTTGGCATGGGAGAGCTGCCGGTTCCCTTCCAGCCCAGCACGGTAATTTTATCAACCCTGGCTCAGAGAAACCTATATTTATAATGCTAATTAGGAGAGCACACATTTAATTTGAGTGGAAGACTGTTTGTATCTCGCTGAGCCTGATAACACAGGGCTCAAGCAACAGCAGTCAGAGGCAAAGCAGGCCTTTCTCCCTTCTCCAAGTGTTTGAAACAGGGCTGAGTCTTGCCAAACAATTTCTCTGTTGGATTAAAAAGAGAGGAGGAGAGTGCTGAATATGCCGGAGCTCAGAAAACTTTGCGTTTATCTCCCGTCTGCATAATATATTTCTCTGTGCACTGAGAAAACATGCCTCTTATGTTATCTAATTGTTTCCTGACACATTTAGCAACAGTTCACACTGTTTAAAGTGACATTAACATTGCTGACAGTGGAGGTGCTTTCATTAGATGGGCTTTGAATTGTAGCCAGGATGCACTGCAGGTCTTCAAACAGGCTTGTAGAAGGCGAGAAAGGCATTATTTATGAAAATAGAGACTTGGCCAGCAGTGCCCTGTGGGTGCGTATTAATTTTGCTGACTCCAGTCAATTTAAGAATGTGTTGATGTGCGCACGCACGAACACGAGACAGCTTCTCACCAGCTGAACTAAGACATCTTCGTTGTTCGGAAGGCCACTAGGATGCCTGGGTATTGTGGAAAGTCTGAAACATCTCCCCTTCCGTGTCTTGTCAACCACAGTGTAGCAAGGTGAGATTTCAGACACACACCAGTCGCTTGGCAGCCAATGCTCAGGCTAGGAAGCACGTGTGGCTGGGTTGTGTGGTAGGCGTGATTATCGTGCTCCCAGTTGTGGGGTTAATTCTCCTCTTTTTCCTCCTTAGTGCTTCCTCCTGCCCCTCTAAGGCCATTTTTTGTGTGTCTTCAGTTATCTGCATGGAGGCATAGTTTACCCTGAGTACTCTAAATGAGGCTTCAGAGAACAGGACCCTGCAGTGCCTGAAAAGAGAAATGTGAAGATTCATTCTGACCTTCATGGGAAAAGGAAGCCAGGCTCAGAGAAGATGGGGAAGGTGCAAGTCAGGTTGTGAATTTCTGTTAGGACGCAACCTCGCCTGTGATCTTGACGTAGTTGTTGATCTCCATACTTGTTACGTGGGAAGATGATATTTAGAAATTGTGGAATTTTAGAACTGAAGGAGAGCTCCTTACAGATTGTTTTGTCACCCCCACACTGCTACGCTTTCTAATCTGCCTTCCCGGCTTATCGTAATCAGAATTAGTTACTCTTCTCTCTTTATCTCACTAATGTTGCAATAACTCGTTGTGGCCATGCAATCCTTAATCACAGAGATCTGAATTAGTATCCTGGCTTTGTCCATTACTTACTGCGTGACCTTGGTCCAATCACTTGATCTCTACAAGCCTCGGTTTCCTCATCTGTAAAATGGGGATAATAATCGTACCTTCCAGATAGTATTGTTGGAAGGATTACATAAATTACCAACCATGAAATGTGCTAAGCATGCTGCCTAGAACATTGTGAATGCGCAAAAAAGTTACGAATATTAGTCTCCTCCACTGGAGTATGGGTTTGATTGTGGCCGAGGCTACATCACATTGCTTATGAGTACTAGGTGCTGTTATGCGATAGTGCAGTAACATTGCATGCATTGACTTACAGGTTTACTGTAAGTCACACAACTAGCAAGCCCTGAGGTAGCCACAGTAGGAACCGTGGCCTCCTAACTCTAACTGTACTATTAGTGGAGATTTTTTGTGTACAAGGCAATGATTTTGAAACGACTATTCAGGGAAGGAATGAACTAATGTGTATGACATCCATGGTCTCCTAACAAACTAGACCTAGTACTAGTCTAGTTTAAACTTTCCATTTCTAGTTTTCAAACATTTCTACATTCTTTGAACGGGAGCTTTTCAGCCTTTCTCTTGGCTATTGGTGGTTCTAATCTTTTAGCACCTTATCAAGGACCATTCAATGAGGAATGGATGGGATACTGTGAGCCTGGGCAGCAGAGAGATGAAATAGTTCAAGCATCTGTCACCTAGAGCCCGTGCTTTGTCTTTGCTGTCCCTGAGGCACATAGCAAAATACAGACTTACAGTTGAGAACTGTTTGCTATCTGCAAACAAAGCTTTTGAAGAAGAAAGCTTCCAATTATGAGAACAATTACCATGTGTAGAGCACTTTACCATTTGCATCGTACTTTCGTGTATGATATTATTTATTCCTCAAAATGTCCTGGAAAAGGAGAATAGGACATCTATCTCATCTCCTTCTAATGGATGATAATATTTACCCTTTACTTCAGAACATTTATATAACTGTCTCACTCAATGCTTATAATAATCTGTATTTTTATATACATTTTACTTATCAAACATTTGAGAACAGCAAAGTTAGGTGACTTGCCAAAATTCACCCAGCAAATCAAGGGCAGAGCCAAGTTAAACTTCAGTCCGGTTCTACTGCCAATCATACTGTCATATCAGTGATGGGTACTTTGTCGTTACAATGGTTAATTAAATTCCATTGTCATTCCCTATGCAGTGTTACAAGCTCTAGAGCCTGGGCTCAAATTCTTCAAATCAAACAACCTATCCCCTCTTAGTTCAGTCTTCTGTCCTTTGAAATGGGGATGATATTACCTACCCTAATGTGTTGTTATAAGAGTAAATATAATAATATATGTAAAGGGCTTGGAAGTAATGCCTGGTACATTGTGAGAGCTCAACAAATCTTAGCAATTAGCGATAGTATTACGTCCATGTACCATGAACCCAAGGAATGAACATAAAAGTAAGATGGATTCCTACATGTCATGGAAGATGTTTTCCAAGGAAGCTTTTTGAAAATTACGTTTTGACATGGGCATACAGTTTAAGTCTTTCTCTAAAAGTTTTCCCCCCAACTAAGTTCTTTTGAGACTATAATGTAGGTTCCAGGAGGGCAGGGAAACAGTCCAATGTATCTTCTGTGTGTTACTCATGACACCATAGGGACTGCATTTAGCACTTTGATCTTGTGTTCTTGGATAGTGTTGGGTCACACCTCCCAAGCAGTTCACTAGGGTAGGAAGCTTTCATAACTAGAGTGGGAGTACATCTTACACAGGGCTTAGGTTCTGGGGTCAGCAGCCAAGACAAAAAATATGGTCATACCACCACCCTGGAGAATTCCTTAGAAAGGCGCCACCTTGGATACTGACATATTATCTCTTAATAAATCAAGCAGTCAGTTTTTCCTCCAAGGTTGTCACAGACTGCTGTCTTCATCTGAGCATCAGATGAAGCAATAACTTAATATTCTAGCTACTTGATTAAGAGGAAAACATACATTTAAAATCAGAATCAATTCTTCTCAGCAAAATATTTACCCACTGAGAGGCACCAAAAACCCAAGACCAACAGCCACTGTTGGTCAACTGTTGGTGTCAACTGCATTGACAGTAAAGTCAATGCCATGTGCATTTGATATGCAACCAGTAAATGTTTATGGAGTGAATTGTTACAATCAACCAATCGCACTGCTATTTACTGTGTACAGGCTCTGGGCTGGGTTCCAGGATACAAAAGTGCATAATCCACAGTTTCTACCCCGTCATTGATAGTCTCATGAATGAGCCATTTAAGGATTTTTTAAAAATAAATTTATTTACTTATTTATTTATTTTTGGCTGCATCGGGTCTTCGTTGTTGCACGCAGGCTTTCTCTAGTTGCGGCGAGCGGGGGCTCATCTTAATTGTGTGGGCTTCTCATTGCAGTGGCTTCCCTTGTTGTGGAGCATGGGCTCTAGGTGTGCAGGCTTCAGTAGTCGTGGCACGCAGGCTCAGTGGTTGTGGCGCACAGGCTCAGCAGTTGTGGCTCGCGGGTTCTAGAGTGCAGGCCCAGTGGTTGTGGCGCACGGGCTTAGTTGCTCTGTGGCATGTGGGATCTTCCCAGACCAGGGCTCGAACCCGTGTCCCCTGCATTGACAGGTGGATTCTTAACCACTGCGCCACCAGGGAAGTCCTGAGCCAGACATTTAGAAAAATAAATATATTAACATATTACAAGTACAATGATAGAAGGATGTCCTGGGCAACCAGTGGGTGGAGTGATCAGGAAAGATTTACAAAGAAGATGATGCTTGAGCTGAGTCTTTCAGGAGGTTTGCAGGAGAAGATTGAGACTATCAGAGAGGAGGGATGGGAGGGGAAGATAGATATTCAGTAGTCTAGTTACTTGGATGTGGTTAGGGTATAGGAAACGAGGGCGTCTGGCAAGAGAGAATTCCATGCAGGAGTTTGAACTGTATTATGTAGGCAATGGGGAGTCCTGGGAGATTTAAGAAGGATGACAGGAACGAATCTGTATATTCAGGAATATGTTGGCTCTTGAATGGAGGGGAGAAACACAGGAGCGAGGGATACCAATTACGGGGAAGCTAGAACCATAGCCTAGGCTGTGCCATTCAATATGGTAGCCACTGGGCACATGTGGCTGTATAAACCTAAATTAATTAAGAATTCCGTTCCTCATTTGCACCAGTCACATTTCAAGTGTTCAGTAATCACCTGTATTAAACATTATCGACCTAAAACATGCCTGTCATCAAAGAAAGTTCTATCGGACAGCACTGATCTAAACAACTACACATCACCAAAATAGTAATGCTATCTCATCTTAAAGGAGCTGAGAGATGTAATTAAGGTGCATGTGTCAAGGAACTAGGAGTTTCTGGTCAGAACGTATCTGAGGATCCCTTGCCTTTCGGTAAAGATTTGCGTTGCTTCAGGTGAAATAGATTTGTGTCCTCAAAGGGGGAATCTGTACAGATTCATTGCATTTCATCTGATGAATATGAAAAGGCTGGCATTAAAAAAAGTTATAGAAATCATATTACTTCAAAAATAAACTCTCCCCTCTATCTAGAGCCTGATCTATATTTGACACCTTCCAAAGTGCAATGCTGCCAGGAAGATGTGATATATAAACAGGCAAGTTGTCAGTGAGATCTAGGAATGACGCTCAAAGACATGGAGCCCCAAACTGTGAAGACAGTTCATGCTTGAAGCTCCTGAAAGAGGCCCTTTAACTGGGGCGAGTCCAAACGCCTGCCACTCTTCCGATAAATTATGTATAATAGCCTGTGCGAAATCGAGGTAGTTGTGCCAGGGCCATCTGAAAACCATTCGTTTTTGAGAAAATGCTTAACCGGGCTTCAGTGAGTTCAGTGAAGTGTGAGTGAAGAGGGCAATTATGTCTTCTGTAAAAAGAAAAACTTGAAACGGGCTGATCTGGAATAGCTCAAACCCAGTTAAGCCAATATTGCCTCATTGAGAAGACATAAGAGGTCATCATGAAAATTCCTCAGGTGAGATTCACTCACCTACACACGAGTTGGAACATTCTCCCCTGAATCTCTTGTGTCTGTAAAGGCAGCCCAACCCTCTCTTGACGAACAGGTCTCTCCCACTTCTGGAGAAAGGCAACTTACAGCGTACCTCAGTGACAAATTAGATTTGCTTTGCGGAACTTTTCCCTCTCTTTAACTTAAATTCCCCAATTGCCACTTAAACTTATTTGCTTGAAGGTTTCTTGGGAGAGGGGGAAAAGCTAACTGAACCCAATATTTACTTCTAATATCAACTGGAAAAAAAGAGCTACTTAGAAACTGACCACGTGACATGAAGGATATTAATCTGAAGCCATCACATATGCTGACCCAGAGTTTCTCAACCTCGGCACTGTTGACATTTCGGGCTGGAAATTCTTTGTTGTGGTGGACAGTCCTGTGCGTTGTAGGATGTGTAGCAGCATCTCTGGTCTCTGCTCACTAGAGGCCAGTAGCATCCTCTCCCTTCCCCACCCCCATCCCACTGAATTGTGACAACCAAAATGTCTCAAGGCATTGCCAAATGTTCCCTAGGGCAGCAGTCCCCAGCCTTTCTGGCACCAGGGACCAGTTTCGTGGAGGTTCAGGCAGTAATGCGAGCGATGGGGAGAGGCAGATGAAGCTTTGCTCACTCACCCACCGCTCACCTCCTGCCGTGCGGTCGCATTCCTAACAGGCTGCGGACCGCTACCAGTCCGCGGACCGCTACCAGTCCGCGGCCCGGAGGTTGGAGACCCCTGCCCTAGGGGGGCAAAATTGCCCCCTGTTAAGAATGACTGATCTAGCCTAACATGTATATATGTTAAATATATGCAGCCTGCTACAGGGAATATAAATACATAATATGATGTAAAAATATACATATATGTGTGTACATGCCTATATTTTGATTTTCAGATGCTCTGTTCATTGAGGTCATTTTGCATTCTACAGTTATGATTGAAACTACTATCTCTGTTCTTTTTTAAACTTTCAGATGCAGGCAAGAAATTGAATCTTGGGTGAGTCTCTCTCACTACCCCCAAGATCGACGTATTTATTCTAAGGCCCAGTCCAGCTAGAAAGTGATTTGAGTTTCTCTACAATGCCAAGGACAGAAAGCTGCTGCAGTGCATGCTTGATTGGTAACAAGGAGACAGCCATTTGCCTGCATCTCTCCCCCACTCCCTGATGCCCACAATATTCTTATAAATAGACAAGGTACCGCCTACCATAAATTGTTTCTCTGGGACCCCACGTGTTCAATTTCTCATGATTTAATAGGAAGACAGTCCTGTTATAGAACATGAACATTTCATAATTCTGGAGGTCTTCTGTGATGAAATGTATTCCAGGTCTTCTACTAAATAACTGTATGGCATTGGCCAGATCATTTTCTCACTTCGGCTTGGTAGTCAGTTTTAGGCGGGATGCTTTTGGTTCTGAGTGACAAAAACCAACTGAAACTGGCTTAAAGAAAAACCAAAACAAGAAAAGAGGGTTGGGTGGAGAATAAATTGGTTCATATATCGAAAAGTTTAGTGGCAGCGTTCCATTAATAATGGCTGAATCCAGGTATCCTAACGATGCCATCAGAATATCTCTCCCCGCATCTTACACCTCAACTTTCCTCCCTGCAGACCCCTTTCTCAGACAGCCTCTCCCCTTGAGTGGCAAGACGGCTTTATTTTTCCAGCCTCACCATCTCCCAGACTCAACCCCAAGAGGAAAGAATGACAAGACCCCATAACTGTCACACGGCCATGCACACACAGTAGGTGCTTGTGAACCGACTGGAACTGATAAGCTGCAAGTGTCATTGGCTCCATCTGGGTCCCTGGCATCTATCATGTGTCAAACACAGCCTTACGTATATCATCTCCAGTCTTCACAGCAACATGTGAAGTTAGTGTCATCGAAGAGCCCCAGAGAAGTAAAGTTAGTTGCTTAAACTCACACAGAAAGTGGCAGAGCTCAGTCAGCCGGGCTCCAAAGTCTGTGCCCTCTCCATTCCCCACTTGGGCTTTGGAGGACAGATAAAAGCGGGTAGGCCAAGAAACTAAGGATGGATTGCACAGTACAGAGACAGGAATACTGCAGGCAGGAAGGCAGAGATACACATTTGCAAAAGACCACTGGACGATCACATCCATTGGAGTCCAGGGTTTCATTTGGGGCAGAGTGGAAAATGAGAATGGGGTGGGTTGGATGATGAAGCCAATTAACAGGTGAATTTGAATGTGAGCTAACTCCAGGTTTGGGAAGAGCCCACTGTAGTTTTGGCAAAACACAAACTGAAGTTCAGATCTTGGTTCTGCCTCTTGGGTGTGTTACTAACATCCCTGAGTCTCTAGACAGTGTTGTTGTGATCATTGTGGAAGGCTTTGTGAAAAATCCCCAAGCCTGGTACTTGGCACATAAAATAGGCTGAATGGGTGTGCAGTGGCTTCGTCCGCGTTCCTTCAGCTGGAGGTAGGGAGTCCGGTTAGATTTGTTGTCAGGGTCTGCAGACGTGGTGGTGGCCATGACTGCCATGGCCCAGTGCCTCACTGAGCCCACCATACCTTGAAGGATGTCCCACCACACAGCCCTCTGCGAGTTCCATGTGCTAGGTAGAGCTTAAAAGATCAAATGCGCCTTCCTGAACGATGTTCTTGTGGGACTCCAGAGAAAGTGGGTCCACATCCCTCAACTATTCATTGATTACAAACAAAAAGGAGGACATAATCTCAAGCAGTGAAATTATTTCTATTTACATACATAGTCACATACCTCACTTTTCACTGTGTCAAAAACAGGGACTTCACACACCCCAAATATTTGGGGGGAAATGGATAATTTAATCAGACATCTGAATAAATAGCTAGTGTTGGGAACTGTCATTAGGACCATTGTTTAAATTCTCTAACCAACTGTTTTGCTTTTGTTAATGCAGTCCTTTTGCAATACTCAGCTTTAACACAAAAGCTATATTTTTATTAATCCTTAAACGTACAAAGCTGCAGAGGATTTCCCGTTTCTGACTTAAGGATTGCTTTCTCTCTTTATAAATCATGTATCGTGTGTGAGCAATCACTGTGGCTGTTTATGGTTAATTACCTCACCTAGGATGACCTCGATGGTGCCTTCCAGAAGAGGGCCAGTCAGTCTGGGGTTCACACCTTTTTCGTTTTTTTAACAATCACGCTTCTCTAATACGGACAAGAGTAGAATGGACCATTCAAGGCTTGGGTTTTGGCGTCAGAATGCTTGAGTTCAAATCCCAGCCAGTTCTGCTAGTGGTACAATGTTAGGAAAGTTAGTCCATCTAAGCCTCAGTTTCTTCACCTGTAAAAGGGGATGATAATAGGATTTTGTTCATAGAAGATTGTGCATGTAAAAAGAGAAGAGTACATGTAAAATACTTGGCACATGTATAATTGATAATGAAGTCATTTAACTTATCATTTTATATGTAATTATTCTTCATGCTGTTTGTTTTGCTTTGTTCTGACTGTCTCCCATCCATGTCTCTCTACTCCACCAAATATCCTGACACCCCGTCCCTGCATAGATCAATTATACATTGTCTACACAGAACATTTTAATGTCAGCTGGCCATTAATCTTTTGAGTGAAGAAGGAACTCGTTTAGAAGTGAATTTGGGGATTGATCTGCAACATGCCCTCCCTCATAAATTAGTGAGTGAATATATTAGCAACAGTTGGGCAAAGCAGCAATTTCATGGATGATACTTACTGCTTTGGGGATGGAGAGGAGATTGTAGCCCTTTAATCTTGGGTGGGAGAACTAAAGCTGGCTCCAAATCAGTTTAAGAAGAAAAATAGAGCTGTAATTGAGACATTGGGAGTTAAAGTAATGTGACTTAAACCGCAGATGCTGTAGGATAGTGTTTTCAGGTGTGACTGAAGCAGATGGTGGATAAAGTCCTAGAGCACAGATGGCAAATATGCTCTGTGCATCCGCTACCTTTCACCCCCACTCCTTGTCCACGATTTTTCTAAGTGGTGATACCACTGAAACCCGGGCGTCCTCAGAATCATTCTCAACACAGCCTTCCAAACAGCCGCTCCCAGTCTATCAGAGTTCACATGGAACTGTTCTGTCTGGCTGTAGGTCTTTCTTTCAATCAGAAAAATTTTAGGAGTTGACACCATCACAAAATCTTATTCATTTGGAAACAGATAAATCAGCACAATTCGAACTGGTCCGCATTTCTAAGGTCATGGGGAATCCAATCACACAGATAATTAGACTTTGATTTACATGGGGATCTTGGAAAACACACATACACACCCACACACATACAAGACCATATGAGTTTAATGAATGACATATTGCTGCCTTTGCGTGTTTCCTCTTGCTTTTTAACGGACTGATTAAACTCAGTTTTCTGTACATTTGCTGTGGACTCTATACCCATTCAGAATGATACTTCAAAAATAGTTTGGGGGTCAGGGAGCCCCCGTAGTGCATAGAATAGGAACTGGGTGAGGACATAGCCCCTGGTTACATGCCCATCCCACGCTAAGTATTTTAGTAAGAAATCCTGGTCTATAAAGTGAGCCTGTATAAGTTCCAGCTTTCTCCCCTGTACTTTGGAACCTGTTTGTGTCGGTACAGATGGTCTCTGTCAGTTGTAACAGTCATGGGGAAAAATGTAGCATAAGTGAACAAAATTAGCAAATGACATAGCAAATAGCGTACAATTTGGCTGGGGGCAGATCTAGGGACTGAGAAATTTCCCAAGTAGTGGTAGATACCAGGTAGAGAATTTAAGGCGCTACCAAGGCATAGATTTTAAGGAGGCATGGATTTTACAGGAATCAGACAATTCTGTGATGTGTATTCCAATACACTGGAATAGCCCCAGTGCTTTCACCGTGTTAGGAGTGCTCTTGCATTGTCTGTATTTGTATAAATTAAAAGGCGTTTCTGTCTGTGCTATAGGAAATGAATTCACGCTGAACACAATTTCAACAAGTTCATGTAAAGAATGATTTCACAGCAACTATCATATCAGGCCCCTGGAAAATTGCCCCTGAACTTCAGTTCCACCTCAGTCACTCAAAGGAATTTAAAAATTGGCTCCCAGCCATCCTTCAACATGCAGTTTCAGATATGCCTCAATAATACAAACTTTAAAGCCTATTGATTGTGAGTTAAAATCTGTTCCTGCCAGGGCCCCGCTGCTAAGTGGACGTCAATGCCAACTTCACAGTGCCCTGGTCAGGACGCTTCTGCAACCAGGAGCCTTGAAGAAGGTGGAGGGTAACATGGCTGTGAAAGAGCCACTTTGAACTTCATAACAAAATTACGAGAAAAGCTTTGAACTCTACCGGCTGATAGCTGCTATCAGTGGTTATTCAAAGAAATGTTTCTTACTTGAAATCCCGAGAGTGCCTTGGGATGGGGAGATGGGGAACTGGACCTGTCCATCACCTCCCCTCCTTGTACGTCACTGTCTTCCTTTTTTGTCACCATGCTGTTTGGGCAAACACCATGCAGACAGGGTGAGAGGGTAGATTTGGGAATAGACAAACCTGGCCCCTGTCGCTTGCTAGCTATGCAATCTCACTTCGCTGTGCCTCAGTTTCCTCATCTACAAAATGGGGATTATAATCATTCTAACCTCATAGAATTGTTTTCAGAATTAAATGAGATAATCTATGTACGGTGACTGGCGCTGTGAGTGGCAGATAGTCATTGTGCAAAAACATCAGCAGTTAAAATAGTAATAATGATGGTAGTATTGTTATTAGAAGAAGACTTTGGGGGGAAATCACATTGATTAAATGTGAGTACTGGTTCTGATGACACTGATGTATTCAGTCTACCTTTGCCAGATCATCTCACAAAAATATCATGCCTCTTATATGGCTCCCAAACAGTTACGAATGAACTAAATATTTCAACTCAAACTTCATTCATCCATTGATCTGTTTCAGGGATGGTTCTTCTTCAGCTGTGTTACTGAGCCCCTAACATTTAAGCTTTAAGGGTACCTTATTTCCTATCTCTTTCTGCCACTCCCACCCTCAAAAAGGGTAATAGGCTAGTGGTTTGATGCCTCTGTGCTATTGTTAGTTGTATTTCCTCTCGCCAGGAGTCCCTTTCCTTTTCTTCTGAAGATTGCCCAGACACCACCTTTCCCAGGAATCCTTGTTTGGCTCTCCACCACTACCTCCACCTGGCCAGGCCAAACCAAGTGTCCCTTTTCTGGGTCCCCACAGAACCATATTCTTACATGAGACCATCCTGCCCCTTATCAGGTGGTACTGAAATGATGTGTTTTACTCTCCGCCTCTCCCACTAGACTGTGAGCTCTCTGAGGGCAGGGCTGATGTCTTATTTATTTCTGTATCCTCAGCATCCAGCAGAGTGCCATTTGGAGGCCCTCATACCTTTTTTTTAAATTAATTAATTAATTTATTTTTGGCTATGTTGGGTCTTCATTTCTGTGCGACGGCTTTCTCTAGTTGTGGCAAGCGGGGGCCACCCTTCATCGCGGTGCGCGGGCCTCTCGCTATCGCGGCCTCTCTTGTTGCGGAGCACAGGCTCCAGATGCATAGGCTCAGTAGTTGTGGCTCACGGGCCTAGTTGCTCCGCGGCATGTGGGATCCTCCCAGACCAAGGCTCGAACCCGTGTCCCCTGCACTAGCGGGCAGACTCTCAACCACTGCGCCACCAGGGAAGCCCCCTCATACATTTTATTCATTCACGATGAACTATCAGTAAGTAGCATTTAATGCACCGAGCAATTGATCAGGAAATACAATTTCAAAAGTGATGACAAAAATTAACATGCATCTGAGGTGCCTGAAAATGCCTCCACACACATAGTGCATCTCAAAGCAGGAAAACAGGTTTCTTCTGCCTGAGTGGAAGCTCTAGCCTGGTTCTTAAGTTTGCTTTCTTCATACCTTACCCTTTCCTCCGCAACGCCCAATTCAGGGCACATCCCCTGGGCTGCAGCCCTTGGCTCATTTTTCTGAGCTTCCCAGATGAACAAACCAGCAGACATGCAGTCACAAGGACCCGAAGACGTAAGCGTGAAGCAGGGGAAAGTCCACACGGCAATTATCTTCACTTAGCAATTTGGCTGCCAGGACCTCCCTGCCATGGGAAAATAGAGGTTGCAGCAGCCTTCTGTGCGGCAGGAGAACTTCTTGACCCAAGGCCAGCTCCAAGGCACTGCCCGTACCTCCTGCCAGGACGGCTGCTCCTCCCCGTGGCCTGATGTGGCTTTTCTTTGTAGGAATCCCCCCGTGATATCCAGGAGAACCGCATGGTGGAGAGGGTGGTGGCACTGGCCAATCCTTCGAGATGCAAATACGTCACCCTCTCTGCTTCTCCTCCGCTTCTTCCCCAAACTAATTAACTTGGTTTTAGTCTACCTTATTTATCTGTTCATTCATTCAACAGGTGCTATTTGTGAGGAAGATACTGAGGATATAGGGGTGAATAAAATAAATAGATATATCCACCTTCAGATAGTAATAAGGGCTTTAAAGAAATGTAAACAGGCTAGTAGGATAGAGCAGGTAAGTGGGCAGTTGTCAAGAAGGCAAACAGGGAAGGCTTGAATGAAGAGAAGCAGGTCCGTGCGTATCGGCGATGTGGCGAGTAGGGGAGAATGTTCCGCAGAGAGGGGACAGGAAGTGTGAAGACTGAAGATAGAATGGTGTGGCGCGTTCAAGCAACAGAAATAAAGATGGCACGTTGGCTGGAGATTAAGGGGCCAAGTGGAGTGTGGTTAAGGACCACTTCAGAGGTGAGTGAGAGAGGCACTTACTGCCAGAGTAGGAGAGACATGCAGGGCATCATAAGGAGTTTGGGTCCCTTTCTACAGGCAATGGGAAGCCATTGGAGAGTGCCAAGCAGGAGAGTGATATGACCCAACTTCTATCATTAAAATAGCATTCTGGGGCTTCCCTGGTGGCGCAGTGGTTGAGAGTCCGCCTGCCGATGCAGGGGGCGCGGGTTCGTGCCCCGGTCCGGGAGGATCCCACATGCCGCGGAGCGGCTGGGCCCGTGAGCCGTGGCCGCTGAGCCTGCGCGTCCGGAGCCTGTGCTCCACAACGGGGGAGGCCACAGCAGTGAGAAGCCCGCGTACCACAAAAAAAAAAAAAAAAAAAAAAAAGCATTCTGGCTGCTGTAGAGAAGGGAGAGAGACAAAGGGAGATATAGATTGCGTATGACGAGAGTGGAAGCAGGGAGAGCCTCAGGGAGCTAGTCCATTGAGAGATGATGGAGACTTCAGTTAGGACCATAGCAGGAGAGAGAGAAGGAAGTGGATATTGCCCTGACTGATTCCATTTCAGCTGCGTAGATGGATGCTTCCGCTCATGCCCGTCTTCTGAAATACGCAACTGTGGTCACTTCCGCTCATGCCCGTCTTCTGAAATACGCAACTGTGGTCGTATGAATTTAGACATTTGGAGAAACCTCAAACCACTTGAAAAAATACATCTGGAGCATCTTTTTTTCTTTTCTTTTCTTTTCTTTTTTTTTTTGGCTATTTGTATTGTGAGGTGGTTGCAATGTAACTTTCTCTGGTTGCTCTCATGACATTCATTGCTGACCTTTGACCCCTCTGTCCTCTTTCCCAGGTCGTCCCATTCCACCTACATCCTCGTCTAGCCTCCTCCCATCTGCTCAGCTGCCTAGCTCCCATAATCCTCCACCAGTTAGCTGCCAGATGCCATTGCTAGACAGCAACACCTCCCATCAAATCATGGACACCAACCCCGATGAGGAGTTCTCCCCCAATTCATACCTGCTCAGAGCATGCCCAGGGCCCCAGCAAGCCTCCAGCAGTGGTAAGGAAACTGTGGTGTCTGAACATGTTGTGTGTGTGACGGTCTCGAGTCTCCTGCAAAATGACAACTGTGAAACAAGGGCCGGGGAGAAGGTGGTGTGGGGAGCGGGGAGGTGAAGTGCGCTTGTCGTTTGGTGGCATCGCAGTTCCAGAGTATGTTTGTTTAAAGGCTGCAGTTACTGAAGAGGCGTTGCTTAGCCGAACAGAGTGGGAGGAATTTGCCCACCGCTGCATGTGAGAGCATGCAGGTCTCAAGGGGGAAGTGCAGAGAGACGATGGAATATTGAATGCTGTATTACTACAATTCTGGTCATAGCCAAGTGACCCCGGACACCCTCACGTGCCCAGTGTGTGTGCATCTCAGATCTCTTGTTTTTTTTGATGGTTGGCTTCTGACTCTTGCTTCCTTGTTTAGATGATTTTGCGATTAAACTGTGTTCCCTTGACGTGAATGCTGAATGTCTGGCCAAGTCTGAAGTGTTTGGGGGTGACCTCTCCTCTAACCCTCTATTTGTCCCACTTCACTTGAAATTAACAAGCTGATTGCGTGGTACCATGATATATACTGCCTCTAAATCCCTGGTTCTCGTGGTGATTTTCACATTCACAGAGCAAAGGGACTGGTCACAGCGTTCCATTCCCCTTTTGAGGATTTTGTGGTGCCCGCCTCAGTTCCAGATCTCTAAATCTTAGGTGGAGTTGTCCCAAGTCCCACACTAGCCCTGCCTTATTTCAATCTCTGCTGTTGGTGGTATGTTCACAAAACATGTGAGTGTAGGATTGAGCAATATCTAGGGTTAAGCACCCATGGGCCCAAGGAGAGACATTTGCAAAAATTAATTGCTTCCGACCCCAAGGCTTTGGAGTTATCTTTTGAGTTGGCCACTGGTGGTGTTCCTTAGCATGTCCCATCAAAGGCAATCCAGAGCTTTCCACGCCAAGAGTGTTTCTTGATGGGATTGTGTTTTAGCTCCACCCATGAGTATATGCCACCAGTGGCCTCAACCTCTACAATTACAGAGGACCTCGTAAATACATTTAAGATGATTCATTCAGGAGATGGAGTGATGTACTGCTACTTATGATGGCCTATGCCCTTCTTCAGAGCCAGGCCTGATATATTTAGTAAACTCATATTCTTTTTCAAAAAAAATTACCTAATCAAATCTCTCATCAAATGAGCAATCCATTGTTGATATTATAAAGGCCTTTAATCTACCATAAATCTTTATTAGAACTCATCAGAACTTCTAGTTTGAGAGAAATGTGATTATGGCACTCTTAAAATGACATTACATCATTGGGGTGATTGGTTTATCATTTGGAGAAGAGACATCAATCATGACTAGCGTAACCACACAGTAAATGAATTCAACCTTTCTACCGCGGAACAATGACACTGTAATTGCTCAAAATCAGGCTTAGAATGAAATCGGAAAATGCTCTTTCTTCAAATATGATGTTAACTTAATGGAATATATTATGAAAAATCATGTTTGAGGAAATACTATATAATTAAAAATATGTGGAAATATATTCCCTTTTTTTCTTTCATCAGAACCTGATTTTAGCTACAGGATCTTTTTTTTTTTTTTTTTTTTTTTGCTGCAGAGATTATGTTGCATTTAATTGAACTATCCTCGCTTATGTTTTGCTGCCTTTTATTTCATACTATGTAATTGTGATGAATATTGTATTATAAAGTACAAGACGCTTTTGAAATGAGGTGCACCTGCTGATAGCTTTTTAAAAAAGATGATTATTAGCAAGAAAATGAGCTTTTAAAAACTATATCCTTTTATGCCTATATGTATACCCAAGCCAAGTTGATTTCCATAAGAGGGGTCAGTTCTTAATCTCAGGGCTGTCTAGAATGTTTTCTTAGTAATAACGCTGTGAGTGATTTCTTTTCTTTTGGACGTTGTATCAGATTGTGAGTGGTTGATAGGGAGTTTTTGTTGATTTTCTGCCTAATCAAGACCTCATGTTGGTGGACACAACAGATGTGTGTGTTCAGAGTCAAACTTATCCATTTTTTCATCACTCACACCAATTTGTTCAGCTCACTTAAGATTGATAGCAATTTAAGTTTCAGTAATGGCAAAATACCACAGACAATTTGAGGGTCCATTTTCATCCCACACAAGAAGTACCCTGATGATTTCTTCACCCTTAGGGGTGAAGACACCAATGTGCAACATCCTTGTTTTCAGGGGGGTACTTACCTGAGAACTGGTTAAAGCTCCGGCCAACACGCAGCCATTCAAAATTCTTGACTCTGGCCTAGCGCTGAAGTGAGTGCAAATCAAGTTCAAATGTGTGTGCTCACGTGTGTGTGTGTGTGTGTGTGTGTGTTGCAGAATGGATTTGGGGTCCAGGACAAATTGGGGATTCTATCAAGATCTGAATGCAGTTGCCATGAATTTAAATTTGACATAAAGGATTGAAAATAGAATTTGACACAGAAGGTGCAAAGTACAGAGCCGCGCCTGGGTGTTCTGAATTGAGTTTGATGAAAAGGGGCTGGATTTTTCGGTCGGTGCGGAGGCACAGAGCAAGCGACCATGTGATTGATTACGTTATGTTTAGCTGGTTAATAACACAGAACTTTTGAATTTGGTCTCTTGGCAATGACCTTGTGCTTTGAAGATCTGGTCCAGTTTGGTCTTCGCCTCTTTCTTAGGTGAAATAAAACCCCTTCCAACACTTTCTTCAGCCCATACATGACAGTAAAAGAATTATTTCCTGCTGTCCTCTTACTGTTGCTGTTATGACTTGACGTTAGTGAAACCCATCATTAGGAGAGTGACTGCACTCACTTCCTGCCCAAAGAGCCTCTGTTCTAAAGAGACAGACTGGACATAAACTATACAACTGAAACGTTTTTGACATGAACACCTCCTCAAAGCAACAAAAAAACTTCACCTTTCTGGTTCCACCGTCATTATTTTCTATGGCTGTAGTGCATTCTTTAGTGGACAGTACTAAAACCTTGGCACCTTTGCAGCCAAATTGCTCTCACCTTCGATCTATGCCAATCGTGCAGATACCCAGGTACAGCTAGTGAGATGCTTAGTGGAGGAACGTTTCCCATCACCTCAAGCATTTTCTTCCAGATAGCTGAACTCCAGCAAGTGGCTCATCCTGTGTTCTGACCTTCTGCCGGGACAGGTCAGCTTCAGAGATGTTTCTTGTCTATAGCAGCATACTTTCAAATCTGTGAAATAACTCACCTGGAAGAAAAAAATCTGGATCTCAGTGGCAGCATATTGGAGGCTCCTGCCGACGGACAAATAAGACTACCTTCCAAATCAGAATGGGGTTTGCACTTTGCTCTCAGAATATGAGGCAGAAAATACCCGGCCAGCCACATTATGGGATAAAAGCATTGGCTTGCCTCCTCCACTCTAAGAGGTTGAGTTTTCGTTTTCTTGAAAGTCTAAATAGAAGGAGTTTGGAATACTCATTAGTAACATCAAATGATACAGAAGAAATGTAACCAGTATGCCTCTGCCAGGACCCTTTCCATAGGTTCTGTGTGGCAAAGGAGCTGTCCCTGCTGGAGAGTGTCAGTTTGTTAAAGTGCATTGAAGGTGCCCAGCTTTTTTTTTTTTTTTTTTAATAACATCTTTATTGGAGTATAATTGCTTTACAATGTCGTGTCAGTTTCTGCTGTATAGCAAAGTGAATCAGCTATACGTATGCATCTATCCCCATATCCCCTCCCTCTTGCGCCTCCCTCCCACCCTCCCTATCCCACCCCTCTAGGTGGTCACAAAGCACCAACCAGCTCTTTTTCAAAAAGCAACTCCTTGGTTAATTCTAAAGAACGTAATACTTCAAAACCAGGAAGCTCCCGGTTCCCTAGAGTGGTCCAGGAATTCAATTGCCCAGCTAATTTAATGATTCTCATGTTTATCTGGCATCATAAAGCAAAAGACCTTTACTCATTCAATAATTCAGCCATCCATCCATTGATTCATTCCTTTTCTTACATCTTCCCTATAATTTGTGACAGCTTATAACAATTTTTTTTTTAACTGGAGAGCTATAAAATGATACAGTAAGGATAAAGGGAAAAATCTAGGGGGAAGAACGTACACGTAGGCTTATATACTATACATAAAGTCCTGTTCCATTATTTAAGATAGAAAACTTGATTCTAAGCTTCCTAGAAACCAGAGCAAGAAGAGAAAGAGCAAAGATGCACAACATCTGTGAGATAAAAGCAAATCAACTGACAGCATCGGGGAAATTCTGTGAATGCTATAGTGAGGCCAGAAAGATATCTCTCTTACAGGAGATGATGTGTGCATTCCAGATGAACGATTCTCAGGAACATGCCATAATTCATATGCTAAAGAATATCCTGTCAAAATGTCTTATAACCTCCCTCCACATAAGCCATAGAGAATATTTTCACTTAAAAAACCATTCTACTAATGCACCAAAATTGCACAGCCCAAGGGCAAAACTTGACTTGGTCCGTCCATAAACCTTAGTTCTATAAAGGAGCGTGTAAACCGTATGCCCCATAGACAATAGACCTTAAATATCATTGCTCATAGCTAAATGTTTACAGGAATTAGCCAACTTTGGGGTGATAGTCGCCCCCCAGAACCTGAAAAGCAGATGTTCTATGTTACAAATTTGTCTTGACAGCCATTGAGAAGTGAGAAATGATATCCTCTCCTGAAGACTTAAAGCACCGCCCTAGACAGCCTCACTCATCTGGCTTCTCCCACCATCCACGGGGCTGGATGGGGGATGAGGAAGAAGGGGGGGGTGCACAGAAATTTTTTAAGTTAATGAGAGGTCTTCTCCTTATATATTTTAGGTTTGGGGAAGAAGTTTTCCTTTCATATGCTACAAATTTTCTTGCCTCCTTAAACAGATTATGCCCGCTATAATTTAATTTAGTTTAGGATTTCCTGAATAGCTCACAGCAATTCTTATGCACATGGATGATTGGACTGTGCTGCTAATACAAAGTCATTTTCTTTTAGAAGTCGTTCTACATCGTGAAGCTGTTTATCCGACCTCTTTTAAGGTCCTGCATTTTAACTTTAGTCTGTTCTTTCTAGGCTGTTGTTTCTTCTCTCAGCTTCACTTCATTACGCAGAAATCTCTGCTGGAGGATTCCTGGTGTCAGTCCACAATGGTTGCTCAATAAGTATTTATTAAATAAATGAATGAATTAGTGTCTTCAGCAACTGCTAAATGTAATGTTTTTCATCATGTATGAATGAAGAAAATGGATCCTAATAGGGAAGGAAGGCAGGTTAGACTATCCCAGCTCAGGGAAATATACTTATTTTACAAAACATATTCAATATACCTATTTTTTGTTTTGTTTTGTCTGTTTTTCTATGCTCTAGAACTTTGTAGATTGTCTTTAAATGAGAAGGTTTTGAAAAATACTTTTTGTACATATCATGACAAGTAGTGGCAGAGCCAATGTAAGGGCCCCAGAGGGGGCCCCAGGTGGGAGCCTCAGTCAAAGGAGTCCTCACCTGTCTGGGAGAGATTTCATTCTTCACTCTTGATTTGGGGGTCGGGAAATCAAGTCCACGTGTCATTTCCTCTCCCAAATTGGATTTGTTTTATGCATGAGTCCCTTGGTTCTCATTTCTCCTCCATCAACTTGGGTGTCGGGGTCAGATGTTCAGAGCTACCTGTAATCCCCTTCTGGTTCCAGGCATTGGTTTGGCCACCTCTCCTCCAGAGGGGTTCCCAGCATACCAGCAGCATGGAGTGAGTCCTGGATGCCATCTCAAGGCTGAGAAGGGCACACTCACCCCCTACTCTTGCCCTAAATGCAAAGCCCATGGGATTGGCTCTCAGCCCGAGGCCTTCTTCTCCCTCCATGCTAGCTATTACGCTGAGCATTTTATGGACCTTACTTCATTTACTTTCATTTAACCGCCACCGCATCCCAGTGCAGCAAGGATCGCCATCATACCCATTCTATTGATGAGAAAACTGTGGCACAAAGAAGTTAAGTGACCAAAGTCACAAAACTGGGAAATGAAGGGCCTGGGTTTCAAACCCAACCTTCCTAATTCCAGAGACTTTTCTCCCCACCCCTCTGTTAAATGTTAACCTCTAAAATATGTGTGTGGCTTATTGAAACAGACGACAATGAATGCGTTGCATTAAGGGGCATGAGTTACAGTGTTCAGAAGGTTGGGAAAAAACTGACACAGCATCACAAAATACCCCTCACCTCCACTGCTTGGCAAACACACATATCCCCTGACTCTTTCCAGAAGATTCTGGTTGAATAAGTGAAGGAGGAACCGAGGAACTGTGATTTCACTCCTCTCTTCGGATGATTCTTAGGGTCTGGCAAGTTTGGGAAGCATGAGTGTAATGGGACGGCTCTAAAGTAGAAGCTGAAGAACTTAGTTTTTCTATACTCTGTCCCTGATTCAATCCACAGCACCATCTTTAATAATCCTGAGCCTCGGTTTCCCTACCTGTCAAGGTTGAGCATTGCCCCAAAAGGTCTCTGAGCTTCCCTTCTTGCTGTAACATTCTTTGTGTGTGTAAGTTCCTTGCATCCAGCTGGACCAGACTGTCCCCACGTTTATAGGCCCCCCCAAGCCCCCCTTACTGCATGGTGTGGATTTCACCCCATCGTCTAGGGCTTTGTCAAAATTGAGACCTACACAGTCATGCAAAGTAGCTGCTTGCAGTTTCCCTGCAGAAGCTGAGAAGCGTGGTTTGGGGGTCTGATGACACTTGGTTGAAAATGTCAATATCCATCCCAGCAGGCAGAAAAAGCAAGCACCTGTACCACTGACCTGGGCTCCCAGAGAGCCTCACCCCAGCCTCTGAAACAAGGTCTTCCACTCTGAGATTGGGAATTGGTAGTTCTCAGGGACTCTCTTGACATTGCTAAACAGAGGTTGGACCTTTTCTTGTTTTTATTTGTGCCTTCTCGTAATGCACTTGCGTGTGCATGTGTACACACACACAAACACGTAGTTTGTAGGTTCACCAGTTTCCAGCCCAGCTAGGGCTGGGACTGCTGTTCTGCACCACAGTGCAAATGAGCACACAGGCAAGATGGACAGAGAATTCCTTTGGAGATGCGTAGCACGGAAGTGACATGCAGCAGTGAGATGTTTCTTCTCAGCAAATAATCTTGCTATTGACAAAATTCCCAAGGTCGATAAGCATTGTGTACATTCTACCTCTCCATCTCTCTCCCTGGCTTCATGGTACATACAAGATGTCCTATATGTGACATCTTAACAGTTTCCTGCCCCTAACAATTTTTACCCAGAACTTCAGCTTCTCCCAATTTTTCTTCAAGACTACATTTAATTCTAACTAGCTTCTCACACAATATTAAATAGCCATTTAAAAATGTGGTCCCAGGACTTCCCTGGTGGCGCAGTTGTTGAGAGTCCGCCGGCCGTTGCAGGGGACGTGGGTTCCTGCCCCAGTCTGGGAATATCCCACATGCCGCGGAGCAGCTGGGCCCGTGAGCCGTGGCCGCTGAGCCTGTGTGTCCGGAGCCTGTGCTCCGCAACGGGAGAGGCCACAGCAGTGAGAGGCCCGCGTACCACAAAAAAAAAAAAAAAAAAAGAATAACTGTAGTCTATACTAGTTCGATTCAAATCATAGCTCAGCCACTTTTTAACACTGTGATCGTGAATGACTTACTTCACCTATGCCTCGTTTTTTTTAATCAGTAAAATAGTAATAAAAGTCTACAACTCCTAAAGTTGTCATGAATATTAAAGGACATTCTGATGCATCTGAATATCTTAAAAGGAGATTTAGATGGAAGAGATCAGGTTTGATGTTATTTATTTTTTACTTTAGCAAATACATTGTGATGAAATATACATAACATGAAAGTTACCTTTTTTTAAATATCATGTTTAAGTGTACCATTCTGCGGCACGAAGTACATTGACATTGTGGTGCACCTGTCACCACCGTCCATCTCCAGAACTTTTTCATCTTCCCAACAGAAACTCTCTACCCATTGAACACTAACTCCCTACTCCCCCCAGCCCCTTGCAACGACCTTTTTACTTTCTGTCTCTATGAATTTGGCTACTCTAGGTACCTCAGATAAGTGGAATCACACAATGTGTGTCTTTTTGTGACCAGCTTGTTTCTCTTAGTATAATGACTTCAAGATTCATCCATGTTGTGTCAGGTGTCAGAATTTCCTCCCTTTATAAGGCTGAATACTATTCTTTTGTATCTGTATACCACATTTCAATCATTCATTTATCAGTCGCTAGACGCTTGGGTCATTTTCACCTTTTGGCTATCGTGATTCATACTGCTATGAGCACTGGTGTACAGATATCTGTTCGAGGACCAGCTGTGACTTCTTTTGGGTATATACCCAGAAGTGGAATCCCTGAATCGTATCGTCATTCTATGTTTAAATTTCTGAGGGCTTGCCATACCATTTTCCACAGTGGCTATACCATTTTATTACCCCGCCAGCAATGCACAAGAGTTACAGTTTCTCTACATCCTTGTAACACTTGTTATTTTCTGTTTTTTTTTTAAATAATTGCCGTCATAATGCATGTGAAGTGGTTTTGATTTGCATTTACCTAATAATTAGTGATGTTCAGCATCTTTTCATGTACTTACTGGCCATTTGTATATCTTCTTTGGAAAAATGTTTATTCAGGTTCTTTGCCCACTTTGTAATCAGGTTGTTTGTTTTGTTGTCGTTGTTGAGTTGTAGGAGTTCTTTATATACACGCATATCCCGTTTTATTGTGCTTTGCTTTATTGCGTTTCACAGATATTATGTTTTTTACCAATTGAAGGTTTGTGGCAGCCCTGAATCAAGCAAGTCTATTGGTGTCATTTTTCCAACAGCGTTTCCTCACTTCGTGTCTCTGTGTCACATTTTGTAATTCTTGCAAAATTTCAGTGTTTCATTCTTATTATATTTGATATGGTGATCCCTGATCAGTGATCTTTGCTGTTATTACTCTGACTCACTGAAAGCTCAGATGATAGTTAGCCTTTTTTAGCAATAAAGTTTGTTTTTTGTTTGTTTGTTTTGTGGTGTGTGGGCCTCTCACTGTTGTGGCCTCTCCCGTTGCGGAGCACAGGCTCCAGACGCGCAGGCTCAGCGGCCATGGCTCACGGGCCCAGCCGCTCCGCGGCATGTGGGATCCTCCCAGACCGGGTCATGAACCCGTGTCCCCTGCATCGGCAGGCGGACTCTCAACCACTGTGCCACCAGGGAAGCTCCTTAGCAGTAAAGTATTTTTAATTAAGGTATGTGCATTGTTTTTTTAGACATAATGCTATTGTACATTTAATAGACTACAGTATAGCATAAAGATAACTTTAAATGCACTGGTAGACAAAAAAATTCATGTAACTTGCTTTATTGCAATATTATCTTTATTGTGGTGGTCTGAAACCAAACCCACAATATCTTTGAGGTCTGCCTGTACTCTGGATATCAGTCACTTATTAGAAATATGATTTGGAAATATTTTCTTGAATTCTGGAGGTTGCCTTTTCACTCTGTCCAGTGTCCTTTGATGTGCACCAGTTTTTAATTTTGATGTTGTCCCACTTACCTATTCTCTTCCGTACCCTGTGCATTTAGTGTCATATAACAAACACTTGTAAGGGCTTTTTTTTTTTTTTTTTGCGGTACGCGGGCCTCTCACTGTTGCGGCCTCTCCCGCTGCGGAGCACACGAACCCACGTCCCCTGCATCAGCAGGCGGACTGTCAACCACTGCGCCACCAGGGAAGCCCTGTAAGGGCTTAGTTTATAGCAGCCATTGTTTTAATGATTTTTACATAGGGCAGCTCATTTAATCCTTCTTACCAATGAGAACAGGAAAATCAGCCCTTGACGCTGGGAATTGGCCTGACACTAGCGTCTGGGCATAAGTGCTGTTAGGAGCTGGCCTGGCATTCCCAGCTAGGTCATGGTGTTCTCCCCTTGAACCTAAGCAAGCTTACGGAATACCAGCATTCATCAAGACCTCTCTGTGGTTGGGATAAAGTGAGATAAAGTGAAAGCAAGACCACGTCATAATCTTGCCTGAACACAGACAGAAAGCAAGTCACTATCCCCAACAGAAAAGTACAAAACACCCCCCTCTCCAGGCTGAAATGAGTGACTGTACTTTCTTTACCAATGGCAGTGTCAGCCTCTTCTAGTCCGTCTTCCTATAGATGAAATATATTGCGATCCAATCAGGATCATTCCCACTGACTGACAGCACCAAATGGTGAGTGAACCGGTTTCTTTGGCCCCTCCCTAAAATCACGGACCACGGCCCTCTCTAATACCCTCTACTGAAGCACCCCATGGTGCCCCACTGTGTATCTTCTCCCTCCTTGCAATGAGTTAATAAACCCATCTTTGTTTGGTTTGACCACAGTATGTTCCTAGTGGTGTTTTGGCTGGAGGACATTGACACCGTTATGCTGTGGGTTGGTATGATCTCCTGTTCAACAGATGGGAAAACTGTGGAACAGAGAGGTTAAATAACTTGCCCAAGGATACACAGTGAATCAGCAGTACAACAGGAACAAAGAAATCAGTCTCTAGCATGATAAGTATATAGAAATTTAAGTAAATTTTTAAAAGACAGCTCCCAAAAAATTGGTTCAAGAAATAAAAAATAGTTATCATTTCCTACATGGCTCAGGTCTTAAACACTGAATAATGATCTAAGCATTATATCTGAAGGATGGGGCGATGGAAAAGTACATATGTGGATGGGGCAGGTAGAAGAAGAAGCCTAGATCTGCCTTTTTCTAGTGAGAAGTTACTAGGTAATGCCTAAAATTGAAAATGCAAGAAATAGCAGCAAAGCCTGTTATTTATAGACCTGGAGATAAATACCAAAATAGTCAGCTAAAATAAAGGTAAATGTTGTTGCCTCTGGGAAAGAAGCAATTGGTGGTGATGCACAAGGATTGCTATTTTTGAAGCAAACGCTGTAGAACTATTCGATTCTTTAAACTATGCGCATTTTTGTTCTTTTGACAAAAAGAAAAGAATTTTAAAAGAAAGTACAAGAGATTGGTCACGCAAAACACTTAATACAGTGTTAGAATCCCAAGTGATAGCTGTTTAATATCATCAGACATATTTTCACTCAACAAACGTATGTTGATCAGAGGCTATGTCTCTGAGGTGATACCAGGCGATATGAACTTGGAAGGTTGGGCACTGGAGCATTTTCATCAAATCTGTAGATTTGTCTTGTATCTGTTTATTAGGGAGCCCTGTGGAGCTGTTAGGGTTTTAGAGCTTTATCCCAACCCAGCCCCGAGCCCTGCTGAAAAATCCCAGGCTTAGGATGGCATGAGACAGAGAAGATATCATAATGACTGTTCCTCCTCAGCACTAACCCAGTAGCCGTCTAAGTACAGGTCCCATCTTTTCCCCAAAACTTTCCCAACCAGCTCAGCCCAACTCCAGCCAGAGTCAGAATTGCACAAGTATTATAGTCTGCCTTATTCAATTCAGCACCTCATTACATTCTGAATTGTAATATTCTCTTGGTATTTCATGCATAGAAGTCACTTGTGTCAACATTAAGTTGTCACCACTTCAAGACAAGGGTCATTTCTTTGGTCTTTTTGTATCATTTAGCCATTGGTACATGTTGAGATGAGCTAAGGCAGACTTATTGATCTAGCTTTCAAAGGACAGTGGTAGACTGGGGCAGCAAAAAGGTGGATGCATCCCCAGTTAAAGTCTTCCAACTTGGGCCAGTTGACTGAAGGTCACTGTAATGTTTTTACATCTGAGATCATCTATGATTGTGGGTGTGAGCTTGATCACTGTTAGAAAGAACAGAAAAGGTACCCTAGGGCATGATGAGAAAAGATGCATGTTTGTCCAATCTGTTGTCTACCTTGGATCTAAGGAATATTTCTCTCTTCATTCTTTTTAGTAGCTGCTCTCCTGAGTTGATGGTGCTTTTGAGATAGTTGTTTCTATTGATCACTTTTTGGTGGAACAGTCATAATCTGGGAAACTAGCCTGGTAGATGCATGGCATTAGCATCTATACCAGTTTCCCAGGGCCACTGTTATAAGGCACCACACACCGGGTAGTTTAAAACAACAGAAATGTATTCCCTTACAGTTCTAGAGGCTAGAAGTCTAAAATCAAGGTGCTGGCTGGTCCGTGCTTCCTGCAAAGGTTCTAGGGAACAGTCTTTCCTTGTGTCTCCTCACTTCTAGTGGTTGCTGGGAATCCTTGGCTTTCCTTGTTTGTAGTAGCATAGCTCAATCCCTGCCTCCATCTTCACGTGGCTCTCTTCTCCCTGTATGTGTCTCTGGGTCCCCAAATCTCTCTTTATAAGGATACCAGTGATTGGATGTAGAGCTCACCCTAATCCAGTATAACCTCATTTTAATTCCATCTGCAAAGACCCTCTTTCCAGATAAGGTCATTTTCACAGGGACCAGGGCTTAAGACTTCAACATATCTTTTGGAGGAACACAATTCACCCACAGCAGAATCCAACTGAATACAAAGCAAGACAGAGCTACTAGACGTTGGGCGTGAGAGTAGAGCTCAAAGCCTCCTGTCTTATTTCTGTGACATTGGAAGAAGCATCATCCCTCTTGCCTTCCTCCCACTTGTGTTCTAGATCCCATCTGGTCCCACCTTCGCCCTGTGTTAAGGATCCCCTCTGGAGGATCTTTGCCAACAGGATTTAAATAAGTGGAGAATTACTCGTCTCCTTGAAAAATTTCTTGAAAATATTGTCTAGCCTCTCTCTACTTTCTCACTTTCCTTATACTCTGCAACCCCTTATTTTTACTTACTTAATAACTGCTTTTACGACATTCACAAATAGCCCCCATTTGCTAAATTTAATAAATGTCTCATCATATCTTACATTTCCCTTCTTCACTGCTCCTCCCACCTTGAAATGCCATTTCCTTTGGCATCTATTGTTCCACATTCTCTTCATTCTTATTCCTATGTTTCTGGCCACTTCTGTCTTCCCATAGATGCCCCCTTCTCTGTTGCTCCCTTAAAAGTCAGGGTATCTATAAACCCAGGCCCCCTTTCCTTTCCTTTTTATGTACTCTCCCACGGGTGGTCATCTACACTCATAACTAAAATTAACTATCTATGAGTTTATGACCCTGATAATCCATTTCTCCAGGTCAAATCTTTTACCCAATATATCTAAATGTCCCCCGTATATTTCTGCTAGGATGTCCAGCAGGCAATTCAAATACAACAGCTCTGAAATGAAACTCAAAAATCGCAGCATATTTAATCCCAAACGTATTCTTTCCATCTGATTCGTGTCTGGTATTCCTCGTCTCCGTGCATGCACTATCATCCAGTCAGTCGCTCAAGCCAGAAACCTAGAAACCAGGCTTTCTGTTCCTCAGTTCTACGGAGAATAAATTGCCAAACACTATCAAATTTGACTCTTAAATATTTTCGTATCCCTGCTACCACTACCCTAGCTCAGATTTCTATTATCTTTGGCCTGGAGATAAAATTGATTCTAACTGGCTATTCTTTCTTTTTGTCTCTGTCATCTAATTCTTTCTCACATTTCAGTTAGCAGAGTTTCCGTAAAACGCGTATCTCAACACATCTCTCTGCTCCTTCAGACTCTTTGGGGGGGACCCCTGGTTCCCTGGATATAGCCTATACGTTTCAGCATATCACAGAAGGCTCCTATGCACGTCCCTATCCCCATCTCTCACCGTTCACCCCACTCCGTACATCGTTCCTGAATGAGGCACACTCGTGCTGTAGAGTCTTTGCGTGTGGTGGTCGTTCCTCCGGGAAGCCTTCTGGTCTACCTGATCTGGGTTAGTCACCCTTCCATCGTTCCCCATGCTGTTATTGAACTCACCATCTGACTGAATTCAACACTGGATTTAAGCTCCTTGAAGACAAGAACCATATCTGCCTTGTGTCCCATTTTACTTTATGCATTTAGCTAGCACAGTGCCTGGCACAGAGCAGGTGCTCAATAAATATTAGGTGAATGAACAAATAAATAGGAGCAAAGTCAAAGAATGGAGGAAAGGTGTGCAGAGGCTATTTTCGATTTCCGAAGAATGGTCCAAGAAAGTAGTGGGGGCAGACCCTGGCTCCCAGGCTGTTTTCCTCATCCTGTTGTAGAAGAGATAAAGAATTAAGAAGGCATTTCTGGTTGATGGAATATGCAGTGTGCATGGCAAAGAAAGCCAGAAGCAAGCAAAGAAAACCAGTATAGTTAATATTTCAACTCTAGAATCTGAATAAACCAGTAAAGTATAGAAAAACTATTTTGTGTGGTGCTTTAAAGTTCCAGGACCAGCTTTCCCCCTGATTCCTCCAAGGCCCCCAGCCCTCTCTTCTGTCATCTTGTATCACATCTTGTGTTTTACAGTTTCTGTGGCTTATTATCCTATTCCTTTCTGGTGCTTGTAAAATACAAAAATGTGAAGGCACATGCGTTTTTGATACTGAAGCATTTAGGCAGTTATCACTTCAATTAATGTTTTCTGCTAGAGTTGTATTTTAGTGGAAAACAATAATTGTTTCAAAGACAGCATCTTGGAGTTGAACCAATTCTATCAGTGAACAGTCAACCATGGGAAGCTAACAATAAAGGCAATGATCAATCGTCCTTTTTCCTTCCCTCTCCCACTCCAAAGGCAGACTTTGCATCCCTTCACTTTAAAAAAAAAAACAAAAAAAAAAACCAAGCTGACGGTGTAGCATCTTTTTTAACACCTCAGCAGAACAGTCGTGTCCCTTCTCAGAAAGACCCCTAATTTATCTTTATCACATTTTCCCACCCCTCACCCTCACTCAGGATCTACGAAGATGCACCTGTGCAAATTAGGACCTTACAAATCCCTGCTTTTCAATTTTGTTGATGTCCAACCGTGGACTGAGTGGGGGTGGGGGGGGCAGGGCTCATATTCCCTCATGCCAGCCCCGCCAGTAGTTCCACCGTGCATTTGGTGGCATTCACACTTGACTGCAATCGCATTTCAATCTGTTCCATCTGATTGGATACTGGGTTTTCTTCCCCGTCTGTGGTAATGGAGCACTCTTTCCAAGTTCCCAAGGTTATTTTCATCTCAATGACCTTTTCCATCTCCCTGGGGCGCCTGGCCATTACCCACCCCACTTTCACTCTGCCTGCTTAAGGTGTTGCTTTATGTGTTACTCTTGGAGCAGTTGACCGTTGTCTGTGATACATTTCTATTAGCGATTTTACTGGAGCAGTGATCTTTATCAGCCTGTGACCCCGCCCCTATTTCTAGGTGGGTTCTCTCTCCGGTAGAGCAATTTGCTTGAAAAAGTGGGAAGAGATAGGATGGGACACCACCTATTTAAATAAGAGGATGCTGGGATTTCTGTTTCTTTTGCTAACCTGTGCACCTCCTCTTGAAGACTGAAAACTGGTTAGCATATGAGAAACTGAACATGGGTTGTGAAAATAATTCACAGGGAGGGGAAAACGTCTTATTACACTGGGCAGGCTTGGCATTTTCTGCCTCTCTTTTTTGATCTCAAATTGCTGAAGGGGTTCAGAAGATAAAAAGAATCTGTAAGACAAAGAAAGAAAATCATGGCAAAGAAGAAAAGAGCCCTGAGGCAGTGGGGGACCAGTGAATCAATCTGTTTCCTTATTCTACAAGAATTCACTGTGTCACCTGGGTGGTCACTTCTCCTCTTGGACCCTCTGTTTTTGATTCTACAGTGTTGGGGAAGTTGGGGCCAGATGTTCTGAAAGGTCTCTTCCAACTTTCAAATGTCACAATTCTAGGAAAAGAATAAGAACTAGACACAACACAGTCCACTTCTAAGGATGTCTTGAGTTGCCAAGTCTGTTAAACTAAAACCGTTGTCTCTTTCTAGAGGAATGGTGATGATGGTGACAGTGATGGTAATGATGATGATGATGTGATGATGATATGAAATAATAATCATCACTTACGCTTACATAGCATAACATATCTTTGATATTGTCTATTTCAAAGAACAAGTTCATGTACATGATCTCAGAGGTGGCAAATATTTGGCCCTTGGACACATGAGCCTGCACACCTATGTGATTTGTCCTTGCTGGTGTTTTTTAAATGTTTTTATTTAGGTGACAACATTGAAATAACAGGATATTTTATATAAACATTCATAGTCCTGTCTTTCTTGAGATAACAACAAATCTAGCATTACCTGCCTGCACTACATCACGGCCACCAATATCTGCAGTCAAGTAGAGGCTGCGCGTTTTAGGCGGGGTAGGCGTTTTCCACTGAACTCTATGTGATTGGCTTGGCCCCTGTAGACATTTGAACTGTGGTCCCAGTTGTCTAGCTCATGGGTGACGGTGGTGATAATGGTGATGGTAGCACCACCACTGTCATTGATAATAATATCCCTGTTGGTATACCATTTTTGCCTTTAGAAAACACTATCACATGTGGTATCTATTTATGTTTGTTTTGGTTTGTTTTTTGCGGTACGCGGGCCTCTCACTGCTGTGGCCTCTCCCGTTGCGGAGCACAGGCTCCGGACGCGCAGGCTCAGCGGCCACGGCTCACGGGCCCAGCCGCTCCGCGGCATGTGGGATCTTCCCGGACCGGGGCACGAAACCGCGTCCCCTACATCGGCAGGCGGACTCTCAACCACGGCGCCACCAGGGAAGCCCTGTAGTATCTATTTAAAACCCCATTACTACCAGGTAGTGAGGAGGACATAAAGAGTTTCATTTCCCCCACTTAACAGATAAGACATTTGAGGGTCATAAAACTGAAGTTACTTATCAATGGATAGTAATCAGTCTCTAATGGCCCCAGACTTTCCACTACCAAAGTCTGTTTTGTGACTTTGTCTACCTATTCACATGTATTAAGTCATAGTTTTTTCCTCTTTTTTTATTTTTTTTGTTACATGAAAATACATACATATGTGTTTCAGACTATTGGTTTGTTTTAACACGCTGAACTAATAGAATTCTTACACCTTGGGCTCAGAGCACCCCCAAAATAGGCTTTTACCTCCATGACTGATTTCTCTTAACTTCCCCTAAGCTACCAGCAACTTTTTCAACTACATTCCAGCTACTGCCTTCCTGTACTTTCAGTGATGAGTTTAATTTATTTACCAAGTAAGATTATAACGGCTAATTGTAAAATTCTTTGGTTCCTTTGCACAGTTACTCTGGATTTCTAGGTGGACTTAACAACAAGTATATACAGTTAAGAGGAAGGAGAGCTTACATGGGTCATGAAAAGGTTAGGTGAGTTCTAGGGACCCTGGACCAAATATCTTTATAACATACCTGAGTTTTATGCTGATCTGCTAAGGTCACTGCCAAGGCAGCCAGATGGAGAAGACTTCAAACTCAAGTGTTCTGTTGTGGTTGTTCTTTCTGATATGGGAGTATACAGTATGGAAGATTGCCTCACCTCTAGTTCCAAAGTTCGTATTGGCAGCCACAGAGTGTCAGCACATTTTAATTCAATACCCACAGTACGTCCATCGTGTCACAGGGACTGGGCATTACCTGCATTTGAAGAGCCATCATCACACCAGAGCCAGATCCCCTGTCCTCCTTCTGGCATTCTGTCAGATACTGATGAGTTCCACAGCTCTGAGACTCTGCTGGCCCTAACTTGCCCATGTCCTCATAGCAGCACAAGATCAGATCCCTTTTTCAAAATAACCCAGAGGCTTCTAGGCTTTGATTTTACTCTCACCTGTTTTGGAAAAGATTCAACCTTTACAAAGAGGAAACTTCCTATGCTGAGGAAGTTCTGTTTCATTGTATTATCTTGTAAAATGCCTTAAGTCTTTTGTGAAAGGGGCTTCTGGTAGAAATAGACTCTATTCTAGATTGTGAGATGACATTGATAGTGGGCACACTGTGGACTTAATTACAGCATTTCGGAGCAGAAATAAGAAATGCAACTTTCAACGTGCATGTTAATCATAAAGTCCTAATTTCAGGAATATTAAACGTGGAAGAAACATTTCCTAGAATGGAGGAAGTATAGCACATACATGCTTATAAGCCAAACACATTTCTTTATAAAGGAACGGAAGATATATGCCCGGCTCATATTCATGCCCAGAGTTGCGTATTTTGAATAACTGGGGTCAGATTCGGTTGATCTAAGAAGCATCCCTGTGTTGCAGTGCAACTAAGCTTCAAAGGGACCTCTTCATAGGAGTGGTTTTCCTTCCTGACGTGAAGGACCAATAGTGCAGCACACCTTCCCCGTTGTCAGGGTGCAGAACCAAAGCAGAGATCGTCTGGAAAGAGCTTTACGTGGGAGGGCAAATGCCACCCAAAATCCATTGTGCACCTACTTGGGGACGGAGGTGATTTCACTTTCCAAGCTATCACGTTTCAGAGGTCAAGGCTAGAAAAAGTACTTGAGAAGTATTTCCCCAGCAGGGCTAAAGGTGGGAGCCCATGCCTTTATTCTGTCTCCATCACAGTTCTGAAAAACCCTCTTGTAAGAGATCCAAAGTCTGTGCCTTACTCCTGGCTCCATCTGGACTATTGTTACCTTGGGCAAGTTCTTTAATTAATTTCTCTATGTTTTAGTTTCGCCATTTTTAACACAGGGATAATTATACTTCAAGATCACGTGTGGAAAAAAATGCCTCTCCTTTCCCAGTGAGAAGCAGGCATGCAAGTTACCATTATTGTTTATTAATAGTCATGACACCCCACGTGGACAGTGAAATCAAGCACTCTTCCCCATAGAACTCAGAAGCTTCCTCCAGACTCCCTCATTAAACCTGACATTCACTCTGAGATTTCACTGGCAGGTAGGCATCACCTTTTTGCTGGGTTTCTTCTTTTCTCGTTGCCTGCATCAAGACCTCCTATCAACAATTAGGCTTGGGCTACTCAGAACTCACCGCCTATAATGATCACAAGAGAAATTCATAATGGGAAAGTAACTCAGTAGCTACTCAGACCAAAGAGTTGGCAGATTGTAAAAACTCTCCACATACCTCAGGTTTGGAGTTTATACCTGTATTTCCACGGCCCTCCTCCCCCCATAATTGGTCAGACCAGTGCAAGGTTGAACGATAGATGTGAGAAAAGCAATTTCAGAGAAATTCAGCGCACACTTTAACTTCCTACATTGTAGTAGAAAATTCCGCTCATAAGACAACTAGGCACACTGATGAAGACCCCCGCCAGTGTCCAATTAGACTTCCTTAAAAAGGAACAAACTCTTTAACTTCGTGGGTTTCTGGGGCCTGTTTATCTTTTCCTTTCGGCTTATCACAACTCTTAAATTACCTTAGCATATGCTTTGTTGCTGGTATTTTTCTTCCTTTCCTTTGCCACAGGAAACAGAAAAAGATTTTTATAAGAAGCATGTCAAGAAAGTGTTAGAGGGGGAAAAACGTGGGTTAATGAACTAAAGAAGGAAAAAATTTCCAGAGCCTTTTAACACTATGTAGTAGGACAATCATTCAGTACAGGATCAACCCCTAAGCAAGATTAGGTCTAATGGGTGACAGATGAACTGAGTTGGATGTGTCAGCTTTGAATCCTTATTACCCTAGTTTCTGTGTGTCACACAAATTCAGGTTCCAAACAATTCTGCTTAGCATGTTTTTGAATATGGTAAAATAATACCATAAAATAAAATGTAAGTAATCAAAGTCCTGTGGTATTTCTTCCACCCAAAGCTTGCATCCCAGGGTGTACATTGACTCCCTGAGAAATATGGCAAAGTAGTTCAATGCAGCACGCATAATCATCTGTTATTCTACCAGGTCTCTTTCACATGGTGAGCACTTTATTAGATAATAAAGTCCTCGAGAGGGGAAGCCTTGTCTTATCTTTAAACCGCTGTTCCCCGTTAAGCACAGTGCCCAGCGTGTCAGAAGCCAGAGATGACTCTATATTAAATGGATGGGTGGATGGATGAATGGAGAGAAAATACTTGACTTACTTGATCTTTACGGTTTCTGGTTTCATCAGTGAAGATATAGAATACAGGGCAAGATCCTCATGCCTAAAAAGCAGGCCAGAGTGGCATGTTTTATAAAATATATCTTCATTTCACTTAGAATAAAATCTGGACCACTTATGGCTGACTTCCTATCTCCCCACAGCTGACCTTTCGTTTACTTAGCTCCAGTATCATCTCCTCAGACAGGCCTTCCCTCTTTCTGTATCCTCAACACCCAAGAGAAAGCCTGACATTTAGCATATACTCACTATCTGTTGGGTGATTGCCAAATAATAATTTATATTTGCCAAATAGTCAGTGTGATACTGTCAGAAAATTCTTGAGGTCATTCTGCTTCCCAAACTCCAATTCAAAACCAAATAATCTAAAAGGCAAATCCAAGGTGGAAATGTTCCTTTGGTTTTGTCCTCCTAAGTAATGGGAAGCTAAGGGGTTGCTTCCTCTCCACCACTCCCCACCAGAAAAAGAAGGAAGGAAGGGAAGGAGGGAGAGAGGGAAAAAGGGAGAGAAAGAAAAAGAAAACCTTGAAAAAGACTGGATCAAACAAAGTTTGGGGGGAAAAAAAGTTGTAAGGCTTCTCAGAGTCTTTCATATGCTTATGGGAACTGAGAATCTTCGAGAGGAGAATAGATGCCTTGTTTCTAAAAACGATTTGACCAGGCAGCATTGTTCCTCTTCCTCCTGAAGACTTGGAGGACTAATCTTGGCATACCTTTTGGGAAACAGAAAGTTAAGGACCGACATCTGCAGAACGTTTATCATAGTCCCAGGCACTGTAACAGGCATTTCAAGTTTGTCACTTGCTTTGGTCCCTCTGCCTTTTATTGATGAAGAAAATGAGCCTCTCAGAGTTTAGCTAACTTGACCAAATCGTGTAACCATCAAATCAAGTGCAGCAGCCAGGATTTGAACCATTTCTGCTTGATTCCAATGGCCCTGATCTCCTCACTGCTACACACTTCTCAAAAGGGTGCTTCAACTTCAGTAAAGCAGATGTTCTTGCTAGCAAGCTCTAGAATCACCTTGAGAGCTTATAAGATGCAGACGTCTAGGCCCTCTACCAGCATTTTTAATTCGGTAGGTCCGAGGTTGGGCCTGTACATTTGCATGTCTAACAGGTTACCGAGTAGTGTCCGAGACTGCTGGTCTGGGACCCACATTTTAAGAAGCATTGTCTTAAACAGTGAGTATCGCTGTTTCATGTTGTTTCGAAATAATGTTCTTAGAGGCTTGAGAAGCTGAAGATTCTAGCAGGTAGCTTTTACTGCCCTCAGATGATATACGACGAATTCATTTCAATGCACAACGCTTCTTGAGTATCTACCGTTACAGACACATTATGTAGTACACAGAGATGAAAGTCAGAGATGACTAACACCAGGTACATGGCCTTAGGGAGACCCTTATCTAGCTAGTGGCAGGATGGGCTGAGGAGAGGCACTAAGGCGAGCAGAAATAAACAGATGACGGTGATACAGCAGGTCAGGTGTTCTGATTAATGTGGGATGCAATACTAGAATGGCACAGCCAGCCCCTCCCCACCTGAGCTACAGCTGGGATGGGGAAAGTCTCCCTACACCTGACTGCTAAATCACGATTAGTAGTCAGCTGAGAAGGGCAGGTGGGGTTCCAGGAAAAGCCAACAGCAAGTGCAAAGGCACGGAGATAGGAAAGAACATGGTGCATTTGGAGAAGGCTTGGGGAAATGTTGATACCAAGACTAGCATGCAGATGTATCTAGATTCAGGCCAAGAGTGGGAATGACCAGAAGTGAGGGTGGAATCTGGTTGTAAAGGGCCCTGTCTACATGCCATGGATTATAAATGGAAGTCAGACAATGAAGAAAGCTCGTAATTGAGGTATGTGGCTCCTGTCCAAAACATGTGATATCTGCTATTTATTCAGACATGCATTCATTCAGTAGATTTTTTTTTAATTTTTAGTGAAGTATGGTTGATTTACAATATCATGCTCATTTCAGGTGTACAGCAGAGTGAATCTGTTACACATGTATCTGCTCTTTTTTAGATCTTTTCCTAGATAGGTCATTATAGAGTATTGAGTGGAGTTCCCTGTGCTGTACAGTAGGTCCTTATTAGTTATCTTACACATAGTAGTGTGTGTATGTCAATCCCAATCTCCCAGTTTATCCCTCTCCTCCCTTACCCGCTGGTAACCATAAGTTTATTTTCTATATCCATAACTCTATTTCTGTTTTGTAGCTAAGTTCATTTGTGGCCTTTTTTTTAGATTCCATATATAAGTGATATCATATGCTATTTGTCTTTCTCTCTCTGACTTACTTCACTCAGTATGACATCCATGTTGCTGCAAATGGCATTATTTCATCCTTTTCTATGGCTGAGTAACATTCCATTGTATATATGTACCACATCTTCTTTATCCACTCCTCTGTTGATGGACATTTAGGTTGTTTCCATGTCGTGGCTATTGTAAATAGTGCTTCAGTGAACATTGGGGTGCATGTATCTTTTTGAATTATGGTTTTCTCCAGATATATGCCCAGGAGTGGGATTGCTGGACCATATGGTGACTCTGTTTTTAGCTTTTTAAGGAACCTCCGTACTGTTCTCCCTAGTGGTGTACCAGTTTACATTCCCACCGACAGTATAGGAGGGTTCCCTTTTCGCCACACCCTCTCCGGCATTTATTGTGTGTAGATTTTTTGATGATGGCCATTCTGAGCAGTGTGAAGTGATACCTCACCTCATCATTGTAGTTTTGATTTGCATTTTTCTAATTTAGTAAATATTTTTGAGTCTGTGCTGGATGATGGGGGCAATACAGAGAAGGCTCAAACTCTGAATCTGTCCTTCAGGAAGGGAAAGAAAACATTTATGACCTAAACTCCAATGCAAAGGTGAAAACGTGCCCCTATTAAAAGGCAGCGAGACACAGAATGAGAAGTTCTGGAGCAGCATGGAGGGAAAGAGGTGACTCACTGGCAGAAGCACAGAAGCCACATTTGTGATAACTCTCGCAGGAGAGTCAGAGCTGGGAGGCAAAGCGCGTCCCCGTTATCAACCTCTAAGACCTTTATGGGTATTTTTATAACCAGCTCTCTGTTTCACCTCCAAGAGTGTAGGGATGAAGATGGGAAGCGTAAACTCCAAAGGCTTTTAGAGAGGGGTTGCCTTTAGACTCACGCCTGCTTTTCCCCCTTAGCTGAACGTCCAGAGAAGAGCTAGCCTGTGTGTTTCCGCAGCCTGATGAAAGGATGGATGTGCCAGCCTCTAAATAATTGCTGCGTGCATCTTTATAACCACCCAAACGAGCTGAGCTCGGCTGGTCTGCGATAGCTCTTATCATCCTCTCATGCTTAAAAGAACGGGAGGCAGAGGCCCTGTGCCATTCTTCCTTCACTCCCTGATTAATCCACACTTTTAGAATATGGGTAAGGACTGACTGATGAGCTGACGTAGTTTAGCCGTGTAGGATTTTTTTCCCCCAATTTAGTGAGCAACGAGGACCCGCGTGATTTCTACTCTTTCATTTTGCTCTTTAAGTCTCATCTGTGCCATTAGCTGAACTAGTACGGCTCGCAGTGACTTTGTCTTCCTTACTCAGAATTCAGAGACTCGTTCTTCTCTTATAATTATAAAGTGCTCACAGTCAAGACAGCTCTGGTAAACTTTGCTTTTCAGCACAAAAAACGATATTAGCTAAAGCGCTGGTTGTAATATAGACGCTTAGGAAAGTAGGGGGAAAATCAGGCCTTTAAAAGATGTATAAACCCCATCCCAGATTATATTCATCATCTCCCTTTCTTACTATAAACTCCCAAGAATTCGGATAGGAATGCTATTTACAGTGATTGCTGTCAGGAGACGTTGAATATAGATTCATCTGCCTGGCAGGTCAGAATTACCTTTAAAATCTAAATGAAATGAAAAAGGAAAAACCATATTCTTCTCAGTAATGGGATATTCCTGCTATGGTCTTGTGAGCACCCACCTGCTTTGCTGCATCTGTGAGAGCTGCCTCAGGCTAGTCCAAAGGTCCTTATTTGTAGAAGCAATATAGATAGATAAGTAGGTAGGTAGACAGAAAGGCACATAGATACATAGATATAGGTTGATGGGTAGGCAGGTAGATAGGCATAGGTAGGATGATAAGTAGAGAGAGAGACAAATAGATAACAACTCATGAGCCTAGACAATTCCACGGGAGTTTGGGTTGGAAAAGCACACACAAGCAATCCATGCCATGGTCTTTTTTTTTTTTTTTTTTTTTAACCTTTTGGGCAGCTGACACAATCCTATTGGAAGTAGGGTCAGAATATTAACTCGGGCCCTTTCACAGTGGGCAACATGACTGCGGAGACAAGGGATTTGTGAACGGAAAACATGACTTCCTCTATCTTCTGCTAATCTGGGTCATATTCCAAGAGCGCTTTGCTGTAGCATTACTGAGGACTTCTTAGTCTACACAGACTTAAGCGAGAAGTGTGGTTTTCCTCTCAACAAGCTTACCTTCAGATGCCTCCAAGAAAGGAAATAATTTAGTGCCAAACTGTAGGTCTCAAAGTTTGGTTTCCCCAGACCAGCTGCATCAGCAGCTTCTGAGAACTTGCTAGAAATGCAAATCCTCAGCACCCACCTCTCGCCTTCCCCAGACCTATAGAATCAGAAGCTCCAGGGTTGGGTCCCAGCAGTCTTTGGTTTACCAGGCTCTCCAGGGGGTCCTGACTCGTGTTAACGTTTGGGGAGCCCTGATCCAGTAGCTTAGTCGTGTTGAGCTGCCCCTTTAGGCTGTAATTGGCAGCCTTGGTTACACACTGGAATCACCTCGGGATCTTAAAACAACGCCTGAGCGACAACCCCCAGATTCTGATGTGATAGGACCGGGAAGTAGCCTGAGCACCAGGGTGTTTAAAGCTCCCTAGATGCTCTTGAGGAAGGGTTCCCATGGAAGCAGGTGTAAGGCAAGCCGTGAGGGAGAAACTGGAGATATGCAAAGAGTTAGCTGGTTATCGCAGAACACAGCCTGGGCTCTCAGAAGTAAGGACAGACGTACGTTAGGCTGTGTCATTGGGTGGTGAGAGATGCCGAGACTTTGGCCAGAAAGAAGCCACGGAACCTGCGTGTTGGACGAATGTGGAGGAAAAAAAGAGAAGGGACTTCCCTAGTGATCCAGTGGCTAAGACCCTGTGTTCATGATGCAGGGGGCCCAGGTTCCATCCCCGATCAGGGAACTAGACCCCACATGCCACCACTGAGCGCTTGCAGGCCGCAACTAAAGATCCTGTGTGCTGCAGTTAAAGATCCCGCATGCCACAGCTAAAGATCCAGCGTGCTGCAATGAAGATCCCACGTGCTGCAACCAAGACCCAGTGCAGCCAAATAAATAAATAAAAATAAATAAATTTTTTTTAAAGAGAGAGAAGGAAAAATCAAAGGTAGCTGCGAGTACTTGAGCACGGCCAGGAAAATAGGAAGATTCCTCTTAGCAAAAGAAGGGTTGAGGTTTGGAGGGAAGGAGATCTTTGAAGGAAAGTAGAAACCAGCTCTGACTCTGATGAGCTGTGGACTGGCCAGATGGTGATGCCCATCAGGTAGCTGAAAGTTTGTGTCTGGAATTCAGAGGAGAGACAGTAGGGAAGGGAAGAGTGGAAGAGAAGAGAAGAATGAAGGGGAATGCCATGAGGAACACTGAGAGACGCTGCGAACAGAGAGGGGAGTTTGCGGTCATCTGTCTGCACACAGATATCACTTGAAGCCCGTGGAGAGAAGGTCATTGCTGAGAGAACGGTTGTGCTGATAGGAGGAAACAGAGCCTCCAGGATGTTCGGGATGGGAAAAAAACGAAAGAAAAGAAGGTAGCAAAGTGGGCAAGTTTGGAGAAAGAGCAAATTTAATGTAGCATCCTGGGGAATGACTGCAAGAATCACTGTTGCCAACAGTATCAAGTGCTAGAGACAGGCAAGGAGGGTGAGATATTTCAGGTAAAAAGAAAGCTTGCAAAATCATGAAGATAGTAATGATGATAGTAACCCCTCGTGCTTACAATCCATTTACGAACCAGGCTCTTAGCCAAGGGCTGTACGTTAACTGAACAACAACCCTCGAAGTACTGGGTTTCCCCATTTTGCAGATGAAGAAAGTGAGGCACAGAGATGTCAAGTACCCTTCACAGGTGACACAGAAGAAAGTGGTGGAGCCCCAGTGAGAAATCAGGGCAGCCCGACTGCAGACATCTGGCCGCTCTGTGGAAACCAGCAAGAGCCATTCAGAGGGCGATGCTTTGTGGAGGTGGAAAAACCAACAGGGACTGGAAGTCTCTGTCCAGGTAGATGAAAATATCTCCCGTGTTGCTCCAGACAGGAATTCTCCACAGAAAGCAGATTCTCTGTACTGAGAAAATGTCACTGGGCAAATGTGCAAGCACCTATCAGGACGGAGGAAAAGACTGCACTCTATTCTGACAAAAAGTTGACATTTGAACAAAGGGAATTAAATAAAAGAGAGTACGTTAAATTAATTTGAAAGGTCTTGTTTAAATCCACTCACGCAAAGGCGTTCTCAATTAAGCCTTTTATTCTACCCTTGGCTCACCTCCCCGAGTTCCGTTACCGCTGCAGCTCACAGCACATTGGGGATGATGCCAGGGAAGGTTCATTTCACACCTGAAATGGCTAGACCTCATACCGCTTCTTACAGTATCTTTCTGTCTGTGCCCTCAACCCACGAGGAAAAAAAAAAAAAGCGGGGAGGGGGAAGGAATGATATCTTCCTCTGGAAACATCACACAGAGGCAAACGTTTCACTGCGGTGCATTAGGAAACCCTTAGATGTCAGGCGCCGGAGCGATGTGAAAAAGCATTGGTACTTCCCTTGCAATTTTTAAAAAAGTCATCAAAGCACTTTATATACATGAAACCACCGACACTTACGTGGGGGAGGAATTATTATCTGGTTATCATGAAGGTGGAAATTACGGCCCTGAGAGGTTAAATGATTTTCCCAGCAGGCAAGAGAAGAAACTTTCCCAGGCCTGCCATGAGAACTTCTCTATATTTGTATTTTTTTTCTAATTAGGGCTGCTCTGATGATTCACGGTAAAAATTTGGGAATTGCGGTAATGATTTATCAACACAGGGTTTTTAAAAAATCATTTCCCATGTTTTCGAAGTGAAATTTGGCTGTGAGAATTAATTGCAAAAGAGCCCAGATAGAGGAGGTTGACACAGATTCGTTTTTGAAGTGAAAGGATAGGAGGATTGGCCCTGTTTTCAAACTGTTAATTTTCTTGTTAATCACAGGGTTGGTTAATAACTACCTGGTTATGACTGTGGCACAGAGAGATTGCCTGAAATAGGTCACGCCTTCAGTCAGCCTGGCGTGTCCTGTCTTGATGGAAGCCTCCGGAAGCACAGAGACTCAGCAGTGGGAGGGACAGGGGAGGTAGAATTGATAGCACCGTGACCAGCTCTGCCAGGGACGGGAGGACAGCAGTGCTGGCCCAGGGGACTCTTCTGTTGGAGACGGGCAATTCAGGACAGACTCACGGGGAGCCCCCGGGGGATAAGAGGGTAAAAGTGGACTGAGATGTCGTTTTTGAAATGTATGTGCTTCTTAATTTTTTAAAATTGTCTTTCATTAATAATGTGAATGAACTACGCTCTTATTATGTTCTGTGAACATAGGAGAACAATTGGAATATTTAGACAAGATTTAAGAAGACAGTTAAAAATACCCCAAATTACACATACCCAGAGATAATCACCGTTAACCTTTGATATATAGCGTCCCTCTCTCTCCTCTGTCTCTCTCTTTCTTTATGTGTAAGATCTATGAGAACAAGGATTTTATCTTAATTGTTCACAACTAAATTACTAGCACCTGGAAGTGTTCCTGAGCAAGTAGTCGAGAGTCAATCAATATGTGCTGACGTAGGATGGAAAGAAAAACCCATTATATTTATTATATGCAATTATATGTTATAAACAAGTTATATGTAATGACATATTCATGCAATTTTTAAATCCCAATCAGAGATTCCACTCTACACAAACCCTCTTTCATATGGCAACATATGGTACCATGAACCAGCACACGAAGACACTAGGCTTCAGAATTTGGGCTCTGGAGTTAGACTGCCCGAGTTGGAATCCGCACTCCAGCACTTACTAGCAGGGTGACCTGAGGTAGTGTCTTAATCTCTTGAGGTCTCAGTTTCTTAGTCTGTAAAATGGGAGTCATAATAATATCCGTGTCAGTGCGTCTTTGCGAGACGCAATAAATTGGTACGTAAGTGAACTTAGCACCTCGACTCACAAGCTCATAACTGCTCGTAAATACTAGTTATTCATCTTATTGTATGTTATTAAGTATTTTTCCAGAGCACCATATTAGTGTCATTCCGTCCTGCTGACACAGCATGATTTATTTAAACTTACCCCCTTTTGTCAGGCACTTTGGCTTTTTCAATTTTCTTTGGTGTTAAAAAATATCACTGCAAAGATCACCCTTCTATGAAAATTGCTCTACCCAGCTACGATTGTTTCCTTCGGATAAAATTGTAGAAGTAGAAACAGAAGATCACAGGCAATAGATCTTTTTATAACTCTGTATAACATATTGCCAGTGAAATGCAGTAGCTGTGTGGGAACGACCAACGGCACACGAGCGAGGCTGTTTTAACCTGTTACGCAGGCTGTTTTTGAAAAACAAGTCCCCTTCGATTTCTTCAGGCCATCTGGAGTCAGGTCAAGGAGTATCCCTGCCAACAAGCAACAGAGTTTTAGGAGCAGGTTCTGGCTGTCTCTGCAGGTGAAGGGTCAGTGGGGAGGGGGAGGGGGGATGCGTAGGTGTGGATCTTCTGTCCCAAGAAGCTGCGTGTGTATCAGAGATGAACCTAACTGTTGCCTTCAGTAGATCTAAGTGCTCAAAGCAAAGTGTAGAAAGCACCGTACCCAAGGTGTGGACCCGGGCTGGCATCTCCACAACTGCTACTGTCGTTGGTGTCCGTAGTTGCCTTGTCATTTTAATGTCCTTGCCCTTCTCAAGATCTCAGACGCAAGGCCACTGCAGCCTCCTTGGTCCCCCGGCTTCTGCTTCTGTGACACGGATCGTATCATTCACTTTCTAGGGCTGCCCCAGCCGAAGAGGATTCGTCCTTCCTATGGAGTTGCCTCCTCGAGAGGGAAAACTGATAAGGTGGTCGTAAGACTCCTCAGAGAAATGGAATGAGTTGTATAAATAAAGCGTTCTGGCAGCCGACTCAGGGAGGATGAGACCCGGTGTCACTTACATGTTTCGGAGCTCTCTGTATCTTATGAAGGGGAACTTGGTTTCATATTGCAGGGCTTCAATTCCGCCTGGAAAGTGATAGCGTGTGGCAGTTTGCTTTTGTACTCCTCCAGTTTATATGAAAGGAGTGAGGCACTTAGATTGGCTGTATTTGTTCCAAACAGGAAAACAAATCTGGCATTTTTACATATTGTTCTGTACTCCTGGGAAAAATAGCTTTGGCAGCCTAAGGGAAATCGCAGTTCAAACGGAAGCAATTCCCATGAACGTTCTGATGTACAGTAAACCCGCCATTTGATTGGATAGAGCTTCCGTTCGCTATAATCATTGCACGCCAATCCCAAGGGAGCACTCTTCTAAGCACTAGGGGCCTAGCGGTACCCAAGGAAGATGTGACCCCTGCCTTCATGAAGCTTCTGTTCTAAAGGGGAACTTAAAATCCTGGAGTCATAAAAATAGAATGATCACCAACGTGAGTGCTATGACAGAAACATACCAGGTGCTGAGATTAAAGAAACAAACAAACATGAAGATACCTACTTAGATAGGATGGGGGAGGAAGCCTTTTGAGGAGGTAACTTTTTAACAGAAACCTGAAAAGTAAAATTGAGGTTACCATGGAACAAGGTTTGAGTGGCTGGGCTAGGGCCTGGGGCAGGGGGAGGGCTTTATACAGGCCAAGGGAACAGTAAGGAAAAGGCTCCAAGACAGGAAAGCTCTGGATTACGTAGAGGAGCTAGAAGAAAATGCACGTGGCTAGAACGTCACCAGCCCAGGGGAGAGAAGCCCGAGAGGTGATAGAAAAGTAGGTGGAGATAGCACCAGTAGCACCCGCAGCCTCTGGGAGCTTATTAAAAATACAGCATTGGGCTTCCCTGGTGGCGCGGTGGTTGGGAGTCCCCCTGCCGATGCAGGGGCGGCGGGTTCGTGCCCCGGTCCGGGAAGATCCCACGTGCCGCGGAGCAGCTGGGCCCGTGGGCCATGGCCGCCGGGGCCTGCACGTCCGGAGCCTGTTGCTCCTTAACGGGAGGAGCCATGGAGGTGGGAGGCCCGCTTACCGCAAAAAAAAAAAAAAAAAAAAATACAGCATCCATGCCCCACTCCAGAACTTATGATTCAGAACAGGCATTTCCCTCCACTAGATCCTCAGGCCATTCGTGGACCTGCTCAGGAAAGTTTGAGAAGAGCTGATGCAGGCAATTAAAGTAAGAGGTTCAGGATTTCTGTAAACTGCAAGGGCACGTTTTGGTCGATTTGAAGCAGGGTGTGGCATGCTTTAACGAGATCTTGAAAGATCACTCTGGCTGAATGGAGAGGGATGGGAGAGTAGGAAGAACAGAAAGGAGAGAACAAGTTAGGAGGCAGCTGTAGTCGCTCATTTGAGAGGTGAATTCAGCCAAGGCTAGATTACAGAGAAATTCCAAGCATGATTATGTGCCTGGGAAGCTTTTCTGCTGTCCTATGAGCCTGGGCAAGCAGAGGAAAAATATGCCCGTCTATGTTCCCCAGGCAGGACGACAGGACATTTGTTTCCCCTCAAGCAGATGCTTTGTCTTAGACTCTCAAAGAGTCGAACACCGTCAAGGGATTGGATAAGCCACAGTGGTCCTTCTTTCCAAAGTATCACCTTATAGTTAAGAGCCTGGGCTGTAGAATCATCAGAACTGTGTCCCCATCTGCCTCCCACACACCCTTCCTGGGCAACAGTGACCACATCACCTAGATCCTCTCTCTCTTGGCTCCCTCATTGGTACAGAAGGGAGAAAAGTAGCGCAGCGCTTTCCTTAGTAAATTGGTATGTGTATTAATCGAGAAAATGCGTTTAAGTTACTTAGCAAAGTAATTTAATAAGGGCTCTATAGACACAAGTTATTAGTATCAGCAATATTATCTCACAAATATGTACTGCACACTTATCACAGGCTGGCGACAGAGAGAGGTCCTAGAGCCCAAGTAGGGGGCAATAGCTAGCCCCTCCTGCACACAGAGATTGCAGGCTTCTCGAGAAAACCGATGGGTGAAGAAGGGGATTGAATCTAGCTGTGGGGTCGTTTCTATTTATCTTTCCCCACTTCTCACGTGTGTCTCTCTTCTACTCTGGAAACTCAGAACGTAAAGGGAGCGCAAGGTAGAAAGCATCTTACCTATATGTTTCTTAGTTCGTAGACAAGTTAACTTTAACTATAGATAGGATGATCAGTGGTCCTGGTAAGCTGGGGACTGTCCTGGGGTGAATGCCGAAAGTGCCACATCCCAGATACCCCCAATGCCTGATTGATTGTCCTGACCATAGGGATGGTGGGTAAGAGCCAGGAGAGCTGCTCTCAATTTGATGCCCACAGACTAGATATAAGGTCTTGGACAACTCTTTAAGCTTCATTTTCTTTATCTGTAAAACTGGATATTAATGTCTAGTCTCTATGTCTCAAGACATGGTTGTAGGATGAAATTGGACAGCATTTCATACCCCATATGATCAGGGATAGTGAGTCTGTAAATGACCTCATGGTCACGATCATTATTATTAAGTGTCACCATAGATGAGGATATTAGACGTAAAAGGAAAAAATAAATCCCCAAACTTAAGTATTTCCCAGAAACCCTCTGTGGGTCTCTATTCCATTTTCAGATAGTTAGAAATACAGAGGTAGAAACACACAGATTAAAAAAAATCAACTTCCAACCTCATCATTTCGTGATGGAGGGCGGGTAATAGGGGCTATTTAGAAGGTATTTGGGATACAGCAAGTTACCACCGATGAATCTTCATTGCGAGGAGAGATTAGACCTGTGGAATGAATAAAAATGAGCCATTGTGAATGATGATTATGAGATGCTACATTCACACCGGCTCCTAGCAGCAGTGTGTTGTCTGTAGCCAGGCCAAGGCTGAGATTTTTCAATGAGAGCATCTGGCTTAGAAACTCCACAGCAGGGAGTTGGGGGTGGAGGTAGAAAATTCAAGAAATCCCCATGCGACCTTTTAAAATTTAGCACTCAAGGCACTAATATAAGAAAATACCAGTGTGTGGATGAGAAAACGAGGGAGACTTTACAAATAGGAGAATTCAGGATATCTGTGTTTGAGAAATTCTTTTGGACAAAAGCAGAGAAAATGACATTATCTGTAATTAGAAATAATAATGTGTAATTGGTTCATTTGCCATATTTCTACAGTTCTGATTTAGTTGAACAATGTGATCATTATGCCACCAGTTTTCAATAGAGGTGTCACAATGAAAAATAATTGCAATATTCCACAATATTAACTGCACCCTAATTGCAAAAGTTTTGAAATATAATTACCATGAAAGCTAATGCGACAGGGAACATTAAGCATAATTAGTGTTTTTTTTTTTTTTAAAAAAAAAAAGGAAAAACTGTTAGGAGCTTGTTATTGTCTAGTAAGGTAGCTTCAAATTAGCTGGTTGTAGAGCACTTTCATCTAGCTTTTCTGTAATTTTCATTATTAGCACAGACTGTAATAAATTTATTTGACATAGCTCACACCTGCCAACTCTGCAGGAGAGAACTTCTAATGTGCGCCAGCCCCAAGGTTTCCCACTGAACCTGTCAGAGCTTCCTACAAGGAGGCAGCCGGGAGTGAGGTTATTATTTTTTTTAATAATAAAATAAAAGAAAACCCCTCAATTTCACATTACACAGTCCAGATTTAACACTTAAGCTGTGTTTTAAGTAATTTCCGTCGAAAGCCAGTGCTCTAGGAATGCAATTAAGAGCCTCTTGTGGGCGGCGCTAAACAATCAAATCAGGGACCATTTCAGAGAACTCCCAAGGCGAAGGCCCACTCTCTGGGGACTGGCGGACTCGGCAGGGAGCTGACAATTAGCCTGTGCACCTGTTTGCCCAAGTGCAGCCCCTGATTTTCTGAGAAAGGCATCGCTACCCACCCACCCTGAACTCAGTGGCCGCGATCAAACCCATCAGTTTCTCCTTTGACAAAACTACTCAAGGTCAGGATTTGGGCGCAATCGTCTGCACCTCCTACCCACCCCGGGCTCGGTCTGTCTTTAATGAGGCTGAAGAGTCAAGATTTCGACTTCACGTCGACCATCGGATTCGGGGAGGAGAGTACTCAGCCCAGCGGGGCGTACAAATCCAGGGGGAGCCATTCATGTTGTTTTCTATGTAAAGTTGTGCCTTGGGGGTGTCCAAAGTGAATGATGCCTCCTGTGGCTTCTTATTTCTGTTTGTAGGTTTTCTGCTGATTGGCTACATTACATTCCTTTGATTGAGAGAGAAAGAACAGAAAGCTGGGAAGAGGAGGGAGAGAGACTGGGAGTTGATATTTTTGCCAGCTGCCCTAGAATCTAATTAAATAGGCCCTCCATCCTAGATGGCACAGCAGGTGAAATCAAAGACAAAGGAGGCATATCCACTTAAGAAAGCATAAATCTGAATTATTATATTCCATATCTGTATATCTCCATTTTAAGAACTCACAGACCGTAGTTTGCAAAATACTGCACCAAAAGTTGAACAGGCTCACTTTAGACATTGTTACTCACAACACCAGCTTAGTAATAAAAGGGGTATAAATAAAAGTGGGCAATTTTTTTTCTGGTCAAGATGGTCCTGGACCCTTTAGTTTGTTGAAATCATCCTAAAAATGAAAATAAATACTTGTGTAAATTATTATTATTATTTTTTGCGGTATGCGGGCCTCTCACCGTTGTGGCCTCTCCCGTTGCGGAGCACAGGCTCCGGACGCGCAGGCTCAGCGGCCATGGCTCACGGGCCCAGCCGCTCCGTGGCATGTGGGATCCTCCCGGACCGGGGCACGAACCCGCGTCCCCTGCATCGGCAGGCGGACTCTCAATCACTGCGCCACCAGGGAAGCCCCTTCTTGTAAATTCTTGTAGCCTATGTATAGACCTAAGAATTCAGGAAGAGATACTATTCCTTCTTTTCTCCTGCAAGCCCCAACATAGAGATAAAAGCATCATTGATTTTGTATTAATAGCCATACAACCCGATTTTTAACTCTGATGCCGCCCTCACTTAAATCAATCTGATAGAACTGATGACATCGAAGTTCTTAGGAAAGCACGAAGTTCTCTGTTGCCTAAAGACGCTGTGTCCTGTAGACAGATAACAGTAAGAGAGCAAGTCACTTATCCATATAATTCTGTTTCCTCACTTGTAAAATGAGGACATTCAACTCTATGATCCTCTAGATCCTTCTAAGCTGAAATTCCCTGTCTCTAAGTTAAAGTTAGTTTTTGACTGGAGCATTTCCTCTGATTGCCTGTTTAATATTTCCGGCCAGTTCTTGGTTCTCAGAATCACTCTGTTCTAGGCTTTCTGTTGTTACAATTGCACATGCTGTTAGCAACAGATGAGCCTAAAAGTGTTGTCTAGAGACTATTGGCAGAGCTCAGCTGGCTGGAAATCCTCGGAGGAGAAAGTTTGTAGTCACACTTTTCTCTTCTCTTCTCCTTCTTCTTTCCTCCTTCTCTCCTTCCTTCCTTCCTTCCCTCCCTCCTTCTCTCTGTCTCTCTCCCTCCCTCCTTCTCTCCCCAACACAGTCCTCAGCATCTAGGTTCTCAACAAATATCTCCTGACGAAAGAGAAGAGAAAGTCCAGCCTTGGCAGTTCTCCAGGCAGAGTGTGTTGCTTGCTTGGAGAGAAAGGTACCACGGATCAGAGTTAATCTTTAGGTCTACAAAGGCATGGGTATCTTAGGAGCTTCCCTTAGTTCAGCATTTGAGGCCCATAATCTGCTGAATACAGCGCCTTTCAATTTATGGAAAGGGGTCATATATTTTAGTGGTTATGCATGACTTACATAATGTTTAATGCTTATTATGATTCCTCAGTGTGACATTTCTGCTGAGTTTTATATTTTCATTTTCTTTAAAGCAAAAATTGAACCAGTTATATTCTCTTCCAAGGGAGAGAGTCTCCTTTTCTAAAGGGAAAAGAGAAAACAAACTAGAAATGTATAGGATAATTTTTTAAAATTTGGATGCCACATGGAAGTTTTCTTTATCCTGTGTCAGGGTTTACAGTTGGACTTTTTAAAGGGTTAATCGACTGAATGTCTGATTATTGCCTTACTTCACAAATATTAACTACATTCCCTTTGTCCTGTGGCGTAATGTAATCACTTGTGTTTAATCTCCCTTCTTTAGGGAATGAAGGATTATCAAAAGTATTGTTGCAGTGTCACCGGAAAATTACTCTTAAAGAGATCTCCTTTGTCAGTACTCAGCTATCACCCTTCACTTATAATTGTTTGGTTGTTAACTCTTATTTGTCAGTACTTTTGAGGTGAAAAGTTCTCTTAGAGCCTTAAGGGTGAGCCTGAATTTAACAATAAGTTACCAAACCTGCATTTGCAAAGATTAGAAAATTAAATTTTCAGTTAAAAAATATAAATAGTTGGGATTTGAACACAAAAATTAGGATGTTTATTATCACCCAAATGGCTAGACTTTATCACGCAAACTAGAAATAAAATTTTGAACAAATAGTTTTATAGAGAAAAATAAATAAATGTAGGATAGCACTTATGAGTAGAAACAGGACAGACGATGGAACTCATGTGGTTAAGGAACATTAAGCCTTCTGAAGTTCCCACCTGCCTTTACAATTATGAGTAAGGGTTTTTTCTAGGACAGACTGCATTTGTACGAAATATCAGACTTCGTGTCAATAGATATGTTTTTTAATCATGAAGGGCAGATTGGGCTCTTATTATACAGTTATCGACCAGGGATTTATCTTCTAGGACTCTCACAGGATTCGTTTTTTGACTTCTATAACAATCTGGCCCATTGGGATGTGTAGCTTAATTTATCTTTCTGCAATACTAACACAATGAAAATTTTCTCTTCTGGTTTCGGAAATATACCCGTTTTGGCAGAAACTAAGTGTACATGCTACTACTTCTCATTCTTGCACCCAGGGCAGACATCACTAATTGATCGTAGTGCCCTTTCCTGCTGGGAATAGATGCAGCCTGCCAGAACTTCTCAACAGTCCTCTAAGCAGCCACTACTAATCAATCAGATTGGCATGCATGATGAAATGCACTTGCCGTTCAGGGCAAGAATCACATAAAATAGCAATCTCACAGATGTGATTCCCTGGGGTATCCAGGATGCCAAAACCTGTTATAATTGTCTCTTCAAAATGTGTGTTTAATATTCTCCTTCCCTCCATTACAAATAAAAAGAATAAAGGCGTGCCAAGTAAGTTCTCTTTGGGAGAGAAACTTCTAACATTTTTCATTTCTCCAAAGTGGCTCCAAGATCTAAACTGTTCTTGCACAAAAAGTGCTGTCATTGAAATCCACTAACTCATAGCTCAGTCCACATTCATTTCCTCCAAAAACAAGGAAGAGACAACGCTTGTGGTACAGTTTCACTATTATTAAATCATTCTTCTGTGGGCAGATAGTTCTGAATGCTTAGCATCCTCGGTCTTGAATACCGATACTAAATCGTGTCCTTCCACAGAGTGAAATACTCTGAATTTTGAAGGAGTTATATGTATAGAGGAATAATTTATCCCGAGTTACATTAAAATAAGTAAATCCGTGGCAGCACAGGTAAATTCCAAAGAGCAAGAACCTATCATTACTCTCACATTCTCTTTGGATTTCTGCTAAATTGAGGACCGTGCAATTCATGAATACGTATTTTTCGGTTAAACAAACCCTAGGAAAAAAGCATGTTTAGGCATCCAAAACCTGTTATTAAGAGCTCAGAATATAAACTTCTTATTAGAAGATTTGAAATTTTTTCCATCTGCCGCAATCTCCAGAATTCAGAGTGATTTTCTATTTCCTTTTGTGATAAGAGACAATCATATCTTGTTCTACCTATGATGAAGGAACTGCCTGCAGTTTTCATTGTTCCTGTAGAACAGAGGTGTTGCACAGGAAAGGCCATGCGTGCTGCATGGTGGGGCAGCGAAGTGAGGAACCTGAATGAGATCAACAAATATCTATCGAGCACCTATTCTGTGTTAGGCATCGAAACTGCAACTCAGGTAGCCGTGGTTGGTCCCAGGAGCAGTAAGAAGAGTACTCACCCGTGAGGGGGTCCAGGAAGCAGTGAGCATCAACTCCAGCAGTCATTCATGCAGTGAATATTTATGGATGTTTTCTTTGTACCAGGCAGTGTCCTTGCCCTCCAGGGCTGCTATCAGACTGCAGAAAGATGTACAACCAGGGGGCGTGGCTTATGACCCATGAGCGTTCCATTTTAAGTTTCCCTGAAATGAAGTTCTTTGGGGCCAGTGACCTTGCCCCTCTAGTTCATTGTTGGATCCTCGGCGTCTAGCACAGTTCTGGCACAAAGCAGGCACTCAATACATACATGTTGACTGAATGAATTATACTAAGGGGGCAGGAAGAGGCAGTGAGTGGATTCATGTAATTTTGCACATTCCTTTTGCAGACAGCGAGCTCCCTAAGGGTGGGCACAGGTCTGCTATCTTTGTGTTCTGAGATCTTGGCATCTCCTGGGCATGCAAAAAAAAATGTTGCAGGGTGATTTCAGAGGTATCCAAGGAACAGATTAGAGGTAAGTTAGGTGTTAAGACGTGAAGCAAAGGAAGGACCGGAGCATAAGGTAATTTGAGACCACCGTGATTTGGAATATAGAAATCCAGAGTACCTTTTCCTTCTCTCAAGAGCAAGTGGAGAATGGAGGTGACTTACCCAGTGTACACCTTACGTTCATCATTATTCCTTGCGCCAGCCGCTGGTACACCTTGGGCAAAGGCAGGGAGAGGAGAGGGCATTCCTAGGTGGAACAGGAACGGCCACACAGCAAGGAAGGTTCAGGGACGCATGAAGTGATGGATGAGGGATTATCTCTTAGAAGGCCTGGAGGCGGTCATTCCTTAGCATCCTTGCATTCCAGCAAAGCTCTGCTGGCAACCTCAGCAAGATGGAGTTAGCCCAAGGTGACGCTGAGAACCTTGCAGGGCGCTCACCAGAGCTCAATGGCTGGCTGCCTAGCTAGTGGAGTGCTTTATCTCTGCATCCTCCTGCCTCTTTTCCTTGCACAACCTGGACCCTCAACTATGTTCTAATGGCTGAATCCATCCTCTTCGCATGGGATTTCAGCATGTTAACTACGTGCCAAAAACCAGTGGGTTTATAAACTTTGATAAAGCAGTGGAAGAAGCAAGTTTCACATACTACCACCCATCATATTTTCATATCAAGCAGGAAGAGTAAGTTTCAGCGATGTTACAAAGCGTATTTATTTATGCAGACAATCTTTTTATCCTTTTCTCGACAGGATATTGGCACCGCAGTTGAAATGGGTGGGGGAGAGGTGGGGGGAAGAAAGCAACATGTTCCCATTTCTCAATACCCTTCCTGCCAACTTTGAATGAAGACCAACTTCAAGATTTGAATATCTTCAGCATGAATCTATTGCTAGATTGTGGTGGAGAAATTAAAACAATAGAAGTCTTAAAGTGAGATAGACAGCAATTTGCAACTGGCATACCCTCCCTGGACATAGTGACAGGCAGAGAGGGGAGAGGGGTTACACCCTCTTCTGCCGCTCAGTCTGCAGGAGGCCCAGTCACTCCAGCGACTTCTGAATCCCACCCCGCTACCACTTCTGTCCACTGAGGTCTGGGCTTCACCACTGTCCAGCTATGTACCTTAGGTCAAGTTATTTAATTTCGATTGCCTCTGTTTCCTCCTCAGTAAAAAGGAAATGAGAGCAGAGCCTAACCAAAGTTTGCTTCAAGGATTAGAAGAGATGTATATTAAGTGCTGAGAATGGTGCCTGCATCTGGTGAGCTATCAATAAGGTTAACAGCTATCGTTACCATTATAGTACTTATTGTTACATGTACAGAGCAGAGACTGTGTGCCTTAAATGCAGGGCCAGCAAGTGGAAAGGGGAGAAAACAGGAGCTCAACCAACGTTGAGTTTTCCCATTTCCTCTTATGTTGTACTTGGCCTGGGGGGTGCCTGACTCTTGAGTTTTACTTGCGTGGGTTCAGGGTTACCGCCTGTATAAGTTCTCCACGGCTGCTGCACTAAGTCACTACAATTTTTTTTTTCTTGGAATATAGTTGATTTACAATGTTGTGTTAATTTCAGGTGTACATCAAAGTAAATCAGTTGTACACATACATATATCCAGTCATTTTTAGGTTGTTTTCCCATATAGTTCATTACAGAGCACTGAGTAGAGTTCCCTGTGCTATACAGTAGGTCCTTATTAGTTACCTATTTTATATATAGTGGTGTGTATATGTCAATCCCGATCTCCCAATTTATCCCTCCCCCACCCCCGTAACCATAAGTTTGTTTTCTCCATCTGTGACTCTACCTCTGTTTTATAAATAAGTCCATTTGTACCATGTTTTTAGATTCCACATATAAGCGATATTGTGTAAATTGGTGCAGCCACTATGGAGAACAGCATGGAGGTTTTGTAAAAAACTAAAAATAGAGCTACCATATGATCCAGCAATCCCACTCCTGGGCATGTATCTGGAGAAAACCGTAATTCCAAAAGATACACGCACCCCAGTGTTCATTGCAGAACTATTTACAATAGCCAAGACATGGAAGCAACCTAAATGTCCATCAGCAGAGGAAAGTTACCACAATTTAGTGGCTTAACACAACACAAATTTATCATCTTACACTTCTGCAGGTCAGACATTGGAAACACCTTGATTTAGGCTAAAACCAAGGTGTCACTGGGCTGCGTTCCTTCTGGAGGCTCTAGGGGAGCCTCCGTTTCTCTGGCTTTTCCGGCTTCCAGAGGCTCTGCCAGAATTCCTTGACTCGTGGACCCTTCCTCCATCTTCAAAACCAGTAGCGTCAGACCTGCTCTTTCTGATTTTGCCATCTCTCTGGCTCTCACTCTCCAGCTACCCTCTTCTACTTATAAGGACCCTGATGATTACATTGAGTCCACCTAGATGCTACAGGATAATCTCCGCATCTCAGAGTCACCTGATGAACAAACTTTATTTCTCCTGCAACCTTTGTTCCCCATTAGTTCATTTCCCCACATTAGTTTCCTTGGGCTGCCGTACCAAAGGACCACAAACTGGGTGGCTTAAAACAACAGAAATTCATTGTCCCAGAGTTCCAGAGCCTAGAAGTCCAAAACCAAGATGTTGTTAGGACTGTGCTCTCTCTGGAACCTCTAGAGGAATCCTTCCTTGTCTCTTGCTAGGTCCTCATGGTTTGCTGACAGCCTTGCAGCTGCGTTAACTCCATTCCCTGACTTCATTGTCACATGGAGTGTTCCCTGTGTGTCTGTTTTCTTACAAGGACACGAGTCGTATTGGATTAGGAGCCCACCCTGCTCCAGTAGGACCTCGTCTTAACTAGTTATATCTGCAGTAACCCTATTAGCACATCTGAGGTTGGCGGTTAGGACTTCAACATATTTTGGAGGGGGAGGCACAGTTCAGCCCATGAAACCTAACATATTCACATGTTCTGGGAATGAGGATGTGGACATTTTTAGGGGCATCATTCCACCTACCACCCCCACCCCGCCTTCAAGTCACCCTCCTTCCTGATTGGGATGAGAAGATAACAGCTCAGAATGAGAAGCAAGGAGAAACTGAGGTTCACCCCCAGCCTCAGGGGGCTCTCTTCTGAATGTCCATTATTGTGAGAAGAGGCAGCCCTTATATGACACATGAAGGACAGCTAGCCAGTGTTGTCGAAAGGGATTTCAGTCCCCAGCAGTAGAGAAGGGAGTTGGAGAGAGAGGAGAAAAAGGAAGAAATTAAATCCTTGACAACATATGGTCAAATCTCATCCCAAGTGAGCTTTCATTTAAGGTGTCTGAATCCGTTCTTGGAAGTGTCTTTTCCCCTCCTGTTCAGGGAAGTTTGCTCCATATTGAAGTTCTTTTCTGCCCCACACCCCCGCTACCCACCAGCTCCCTTCTGCTGGCATCGGCCTCTGTCACTCCACCGATACTCCAGGCGTGTGGCTAGGTCTCGCTTTCCCAGCAAAATCTTCTGTTCTCCTGCATCGATTCCCCAATTATCTACCTAATCCCCACTCTCCATTCCCTCCCCTTAAAACACGCCCACCACCAACAGAAATTAAAGGCATAAACCAGAAGTACAGAACGTCTTCAACCCTCGTGGCATTCCTGAGAGCAGAAAGCCTGTGTACTAACAGGGAAAGACTATCTGTCCTCTATTTCTTTTTCTGTAGGAAAACGTAGGCAGGCTTTTATTTTAGGTAAAAATGGTATCTCCTTCATTTAGAGGGCATTCGTTGTGTCAAAACATTAATTGTATCAGTTAACTCTTCTGATCCAAGATGCAAGACACTCTGTATATATGTGAGGAATGTAGGTTCAGATTCCGATACAAGGGTTTGATGATCTGTGCTGCCCTTTTGTCTGCCTGGCCTTCAGGAAGTTACTTGGACTCCTTACTTACAGGTACCTAATTTATAGGTTTGTCACGAGGATTAAAGAAGCTAATAACATATATGGACACTTGCTGTGTGCCGGGCCCCGTGGTCTGCCCTTTTTATGGACTCTTGGGTGATGGAAGCCACTTAGAGAGTCTGATGCATAATAAACAGTTGCTATTTTTTGTTACTCCGTGACTTTTTTCAGTCTGCCACAGGAAGCAAAATATTCTTCCTGTCCTTTACGTCCAGTCCTGGAAGCTGCTCAAAAATCCATTTCAAGAGCCCCAGTTTCTCCCTGGGTTTGTTTCTGACTTTATTGTACTGTATTTTTGTGCAACGAGTCAGAGCCAAAGGACCCGGTTGGTGAAAAATTTAAATCAGATCAGTGAGAGTCAGCAATCTTCATCTCCCCCGCTGTTCAGCTCTGCACCTTTGCCACCAGGTCGGGGAAATCATCAGTCCTGGGGAGCAACTACAAAGCTGTTTCCAGAGCCAATTTCCTGCTGAACTGTGTGTTACACTCTTAGCAACATTCCAAAAATTATACTCATTTCAAAGCTGGCTTTGATCTGGACCCCCTCCCTTCCCTCTCCCCCAGCCTTTGCCGGGAAGCACATCTCCAGGACTAGAGGTTCACCTTGAAAGGCTGAGATGCCAGTGAGCAGAGCCGGGCTCTTCCTGAGAGGGAGGGAAGCCCCAGAACAAAAAAAAAAAAAAAAAGAGGAAAAAAGGAGAAAGTCCGTGGGAGGCCTCACTTATTCTCAGTGGTCCACTGCCCTTGCCTTGGTAGCTCAGTTCCTTCTCAGGGTGAGAGGAACCGCTGGCCCAGGCTCTACGTAAAAAGGAGCCGCCTTGGGTTTCTCATTTGGAGTCTGAGGGCAGAGGTGTACAGGGAGGGGATGGGAAGGGGTAGGGAGGAAATGCTTTTCCCAAGGGGACGCATCAGTGCCTTTCAAACCGAGGAAGGCCCATCTTTGATGCCTCGAGCATCAAATTGTCCCTGACAATTCTGTGGAAGGAGGAATTCTCGAAGGAGCTTCGTTTTCCTCCTCTTTCCCTCCCCACCTTCTCCCCTCCCCCCTCCCCCCTCCCCTCACTGCTAAATTATGATGTGGAAACTGAGGAAGAGGAAGAGACTTGCTCACGGGACAAGTTGCCTGTGGAAATCCAGGGTGATCTGCAAATCCCAATTCTAGCCCAAGAGAACATCGTCTCAGAAGCCAAGCAAAGCGAAAGGGACAAGTTGATGAACATACTTCATCCACTGATGAGAGCTTGGAATCTCTGGGGCTTGTGGGGATGCAGTGCCGTAAACCCAATAGAGATGGAGCATTCTCTTTCTTTGTGAATTGGGACTCTCAGGGTGTCCCTAGGTGGGGAATCTTTTTTATAATAGTTACCAAGCTGAAGCACTCTCTTTCCACCTTAGATCAGGGAGTAGGAAAAAGAATGTGTAATAACAGGCTGAGCGTGGGTCAGGGGGTGCAAAGCCTGCCACCTCCCTACTGGTGACCTTGAGAGACTCACTAAACTGAATGTCTGAGGTTCCTCATCCATGAAATGGGGAATTGGGGATGAGGATAAAGGATAAAAATCCATGCAAAGCGCTTCAACCAGTGCCTGACAGTTTGTACCCCATGCAGTTCACAGCCCCATAGCGTGGCAGACAAGAGAAGGCTTCTCTGCCAAGCAAAGGGTCTCAGTCTTGTCTGTCCCCTTGTGCCCAGCACGTTGCTTTGTATATTATGGAGACTCCATATGCATTGGTTAGATTGAGTTGACTTTAACGATGACCAATACTTTCAGGAAAGTGTGTATAAGGGAACTTTCCGACAAATTATTTTGTAAAGTGAAGAAGCTTTTTGTAACCACCCCAGTATTATTCTTTTAGTGTAGCTACTTTGATTAATGTTATTATTATTCCCTACGGATGGCAACAATAACAACAGCTACTGTTTACGAATATATGACATTTAGTATAGTACTAAGTTAGCATTCAGTGACGGTTAAATAATAGTGAAACAACACATAGCCTGCCTTTCAAAATGTTGGTTTCCATATGCATTTGCGGCATTGCATCTGTGAGATGAAGGATTTGTTTGTATTTCTCTTTTGTGTTAAAGCATAAGAGTTATATCGAGTGAATAAAAATAGTTACCACTCACACTCAAAAAGAGGTGCTGAGATGGGTGTTGAACAAGCACAGAACATTTCCAGAATGTGGCCGATTCCCCGGGTCCCACTGCATCACGCTGACCATTGTGGTAATTAATAACCATCTTGACACTTGAAGCCCATCAGGTATGAGATGCTGCCCTAGTCTGGGAGGATGAGGGACACGTCACCACCTGCACACCTCCCTGTCAGCGCTGCCTGCCGTATTAGCAAGCTGCAGCGATTATAATAGACGGAGCCACAGCTGAGCCTGTGGTTTGATTTTTGTCACCATAAAGGCAAGACTCGACACTAAAGTAATTAGGAATGAATTTTCAGATCTCAACTTCTCAGGTACACTGCCGGGGAGGGAGACAGGAGCGGGTGGCACTGTTTTGGAAGCTGAGATGGTGACCTTGTACGTTGCCCTCACTCTTAATCTTTCTCTCAGAGAGCCCAGTGAGCACTTGGCCAGAACCTCCTGTTAGGTTGACAACCAGAATGGGGGTGTGTGTGTGTGTGTGTGTGTGTGTGTGTGTGTGTGTGTGTGGCCCGTAGGCACTTAGAAGAAAAAGGAGCAGAAGAATAAAGCCAATATGGGAAGCAAAGTTACCACGGGGACAAAATGTTCTTTGGAGCAGCTTGAAGTGAGCATAATTTGGGAGAATTTCTGCAAGAGCGGTTAATTCATAATGGGGTTTGCTGAGCAATCAACAGTGTGTTGCTTGTATTTTCATATGCTGGGAGCATATGCCTCCGTGTGCGCGCGCATGTGTGTTCAAATTCTCCAGGACTTTGATACTTCACTAATGTGCGATCTCTATTTCTTGCTTTTGTCTGGGGGCCTCTCATATTACATTTAGATTGTATCCTTTATCATCCCAAATTGACATTTATGCTTTTACTTCTATTGTTTCCCTAGCTTCTCCCTGGTATGGATCAACAATTTGTTTTAATCTGTGTCACTTCTCTTATCTCCCTCGACACAGAGGAGCAGTCATTTTGCACGGCCGTCCACCTACAGAGGTGGTGTTATCAAGAGGGTGGTGGGGTCCTGCCCCCTCTCCCCACTACCTAAAAGGCTGGCGAATGTTAATTGCTTTTCCAGTTAGTTTATAAGAATGCAGAAACCGCTGAATGCAGCTTGACTGGTTTTGATGAAAGTAATGGAATGCCAGTGCCTATGAATAAATAAATCTGATTTACATAGAGGACCATTGTGGGAGTGGATAGGAAGCTGGTGAACGCAAGCAAATTATAGTTTAAGGACACATTATTCCTTGGCTTTTATTCTAAGTGAGGGAGGAGAGCTCAGCTTTCCTTGGATTCCCAGAGGGGGGGAGGAGGGAGGCGATCCCTTGGCCTCCGAGAAAAATGCTTTGCGAGAGCAGCCTTGGTCTGAAACTTAAGGGGGATGCGTTTTGTTTGGAAAGAAGCTCTGTGTCTCACTTTCTGAAATCCCTTTTGGAAAGAATAGCAAGCCGTGCAGAATTTATGAGCAGTAAACCGAAAATGTTGGCGTGTACATCAGAGTGTCCTGGCGATAGATCCAGCAAAGGCTCTCAGAGGGAGACAGGATCACAACCGTTTCTCTTCCGAGTTTATTTGCGTTTCCTAAATTCCCACAAGATCGCAGCGACGCGAAATGGAATAAATCAAGACACTCTTATTTTCAGACGAGACAAGGCGAATATGAAGTGTCGCCCTGCTGAGTATGCTGATCTCAGCTGACTGCTGAGTTGTAAAGGCGGGAGCCCCTTCTCCATTTGCAACGTGGAGGAAATAAGAGTCATAACATCAGGGCGTCTGCATTTCTAAGCGCCCAGGATTGTTCTGGAATGGGTTCCTCTGTCAGGAGAGGAGCTTGGAGGAGGATGTTAACAATTTAACTTGACACCTAGATTAAAGGAGAAGCAGGAATGCTATGTTTTAGAAGTGGCTCTGTTGGTGGCTTCCAACAAATGAATGAAGATTAAACACCAAATTCAATCACTCAAGAAAAAAGATTTGTTATGGGTCAAGTAGTATTCTCAGTGCCGGAGGTACAGTCAGGAATAAAGCACAGTCACAGCCTTCAGGGCACATAGATTCTCACACCCAGCCCTTGGCAAGTTCTAAACTCAAGGATGTAAATAACTGAGGGAGATCTTGAAATTCACATACAACGCTTCAACTAAACAAAACTCCCAGAAAGGAACTGTTTTCTTTGCATTTAGTATCGTTCATGACATGATGGCGTCCATAATGCCTAAGAAAACACCCGCACAAGAGCCCAGCATGCAAAATCATCAACAATATAAGGAAAAAAAAAAACCACCTGACTTATTTTGCCCATTCCAGGGTCCTCTGTCTATAAATGCATTTGAAATTAAGTTATTATCCACTATCACCCATGCTTATCTCCCAGGTTCTTCATAGTCATTGCTCAGGTCCTGACGATGTATTGATAGGCTATAGATTAAATACGAAATTACTACGAATCTCAAGCACCCAAAGATTTATGGACCGAGGCTTAGGCCTTGTATCAAATCAACCATCTAGGAAAATATACAACTTCACCATAATATTAAAACTTACTGGCAGCATCTTCATCTTATCCGATTGGTATTGTCCTGATGATAAGCCACAGTAGGCAGAGAGAGAAATTGTGTGATAAATTATAGAACAGGTGTCGAAAAATATCTTTATTACATTTGGATGTGCAAGGATTTCACTCACTGGGCACGGAATAAATAGAGTTTATGTTTTAATGCCCACTTCAGTTCCAAGAACTTTAGAGTCTCAAAAGACTGGGTGGGGCTTCCCTGGTGGCGCAGTGGTTGAGAGTCCGCCTGCCGATGCAGGGGACACGGGTTCGTGTCCCGGTCCGGGAGGATCCCACATGCCGCAGAGCGGCTGGGCCCGTGAGCCATGGCCGCTGAGCCTGCGCGTCCGGAGCCTGTGCTCCACAACGGGAGAGGCCACAACAGTGAGAGGCCCGCGTACCACAAAAAAAAAAAAGACTGGGTGATCTTCAGTCTCTCCTGTGGCCCCATTCACAGGAGTTAAACACGTAGGTAGGGAAACAAAGTATATAACTACAGGGAAGCTATTGACTCTAAAAGGAAGTGTCTCCTGGTCAGCATGAATGATAGGCACTGAAAGATCAAAATGGGTTACAGTCTGCATTTCATTTTCCGCTCCAGAATTGTCTGGAGAGTCTGGATACTTGTTCCTTAAAGGGTGGTCCGCAAACCAGCACATTGGCAATCTCTGGGAGCTTGTGAGAAGTATAGTCTCTGAGGCCCCACCCCAGACTCCCTGAATTAGATTCTAGATCTGGAATCCGATCCTCAGGGGATTCATCTGGGCATTGCAGCTTGCAAAGTGTAGGTCTAGAGGCAAATCATGCTGTCATAGACGTAAAGGGTGAAAGAAGGAGGGGAGCTCTTAATGTGTCACAGAAAGTGTCCTGAATGACCATGAGACATGACCAAAATGTTGATGAAGATGATAATAATAATAAGCCAAAGTAGCAAAACAATAAAAATGGTAGTTAACGTTTATTGAACCCTTAAGATGAGCAAGACATTGTGCAGAGAATGTTCTATACTTGACCCCATATAATCTTCATGAAGACAACCCTGTGAGTAGAGTGGTGTGGTCTCCCGGCTTTACAAATGAAATAAAGCCTAAGAGGATTAAAGAACTTTCCCCTAGTCTGAAAGCTTGTGAGTACCAGTGCCAGGATGGACACCCATATCTGTGTGACATCGTATCACCTGCAGTGAAGTCCTGTTAGTGAGTATTGCTAGTGGATGGGGGCAGCCGTGTTGGAGGAAGACACCGGAATATTAAGAAGGAAATTAAGTCCTGAAATGGGAACTGTCCTTATAGGGAAGGAGAAAAGGAAGACCAGCAAATGATCTTCTATGAAAATATGTCCCTCTCCGAGTTCCCCAGCTAAAAACCTGCAGCCCTTCTTGATTTTTCCTTTTCCCTGATGACCCAGAGCCAGCTGACCACTTCTGTCACTTCCTTTCTTTAGTATCTCTAACCTGTTTTCCTGGCTCTTAAAGTTCACCCTGCTGTCATAGTTTGTCGCTTGTAGCTGGGTCTGCAGAAACAGTCTCCACAGCACCCCCACCTGCAGCCTCTGCCTTTTACAGTCCATCTGTCGTACTACTAGTTAATCACTGCTGTCTTCCCAAAAGCCAATCCAAGCACGTCTCCTCTGCCTGGCTTTGTCAGGTAGTGAAACACAAGGGCAACTAAAACATATTATTTTGCCCTCAAGGAAGTGACAACATCATGGAAAGCCCTCACTCTCTACCTGGTCTGCCTATCTGTTCTCATTTCCCTCTCCCCATTCCTACATGCAACATCCCAGCCACCCTCACCAATCATACATTTTCCACTGCCAGGGACACTCTTTCCATCTCAACTGTCTGATGAACTCAACCCATCCTTCAGTAGGGAGTTTGGCTGTGAAGTCTCTTCCTTCACCTTACCCAAGCAGAAGGACTTGCTCCCTTGGTTTAGGCCACTTTTAGATCAATTAGCATTTTACTTATTGCCCCTTCTAAATCAGAATTTGTATTCCTGCCATATCCCTGGAACAGAGAAAGGATGAGGAGACAAGAGAATGGCTCACAGATCCAAAAAACTGGACTTTAATATTTGTTGTCCGGTTTAAGACCTTGTAGACAGATTACCCCAAACACCCATCTCTTATACTCTAACTGAAGCCATATAAAGAGGGTGTGGAATGTTTTCAGGCTTTAACTCATCATGTGAGGACACAACCTGGTCTCTCAGTCACCTTTATTTCAACAGCCTTGTTTGCATCTGAATAGAAACAGGATTAATTGACCAATAAATAGTTTAAATTATCTATGTAATCTCAGAACCTCTGCCAGAGAGTTAGAAAGACAGCTTGAGTGGCTTCAAACCAGAATTATGTCCCCATGGACAATGTCGTCAGATTCAGTCCATTTGGGAATTCCCTGGAAGTCCAGTGGTTAGGACTTGGTGCTTTCACTGCTGGGGCCTGGGTTCCATCCCTGGTTGGAGAACTCAGATCCCACAAGCCCATGGTGTGGCCAAAAAAAAAAAAAGAAAAGAAAAGATTCAGTCCATGTTTGAGTCCTAGTAACTTCAGGTTGTATATTAGAAGACTTTCACAGGTTTTAGCTTGTCTATTTCCCCTAGTAGTTCCATGGGATAAATGTTATAAGTTCCATTTGACAGAGGAGGAAATCGGGGCCCTGGATATGTTAAATAATTTCCCACGTGGCTCCCACATTATGGCTTGTAAGTGTGGAGGTTGGAGGTTTATGCTCAGCCGGGAGACCCAGTATTTCCCACTATACCAGGCGGACTACTCACCCACAGCTCTCTCTCTCTCTCCTGGCCATCATCTACCGATCAAAGTTACCCAAGGAATATGTGTGACTATATAGAGATGTGAGGTGTGACTATAAAGCAGAAAGATGTTAGAATAAAACATACATGAAAGTCTCTTTGAGTGCCTTACTGTCATGCCTGCTGTGTGAAAACACCCCTGTGTTTGTACTCATGACCGGCTCCGTGTGCTGACAGTGTCCACGTCCTGGGTCTTCTTATTTTTGTTTTCTTGTCTCTCAGATGCACCCCGGAGAGGAGGGGATGCTTCATATCAGCTCACAGATGTGATTATAGCATCTCTCTACATCCCAACTTTAGTCATATATTTGTCTTTATACATACTTTTAACAGGTGAGCAGAATCAGGTGCAGTTCTTGGCTCTGGGGTCCAGTTAGCTGAACGCAGATGACAGGTGAGGTGTTCTTGCCGACTCCTGTGTCAGCGTCACGGGGACCAGCTCTGATCCATTTCTGTCCGTGGGCGCCTGCCAGGAACCATGCAAGCAAGTCAATAGGATGCCCATTGATGGGCCAATCGTTGTATTTCTCGACAGGAGCATGCAGAGTAGGTGAAAATGTCCAACTGGCTAGTCTGACCTGTCAGCCAATTTTCTTCTCTCTTGGCAATAGCATAAAGGCGGACAAATATTTAAAGTTCCTGACACTTAGGATTGGGACTGCTGGGTATACCCCAGTTGAAGGGGTTAACACTTCCTTCAACTCAAGGTAACCAAAGCGTGGATAAAGTGTTCGCCAGAACCTGAAGGGGACCCTGCTAAATGCATAAGTCAGGATCACATGAAACTTATATTCCCCAGGACTGTTGGTCACAGTGAAGTTGGAGGGCTGCCTGCATTAGAAGCATCTGGAGAGCTTGAGATGGCATGTCTTGTCTTATGTTGCCAGCTAGATGCTTAAGCTGTGGCTTTACCTGAGATCCAACAAGACATCTAATCCACACATTGCATTACAAAATGTATCTCACAAACAAACAAGCAGGCAAAATGTATCTCAAGACTTTCTTTCTGCCACGTGTCTGGGTAGAAAAAAATAAAACTTAGTATCACTTCACACATACCAGAGTGGCTAAAATTAAAAAGACTGACAACATTAATACTAGCAGGGATGTAGAATACTTCATATACAGTGGTGGGGATGGCGGGTTGTGAAGTCATCTAATCACTTAGGAAAATGGTTTGGCATTTTCTTATACAATTAAACATATACCCAGCAATCCCAAGCCTAAGTGTTAACCCCCCAAAAATAAAAATATATGTCCCAAAGTAGATTTTTGCCTGAATGTTAATAGCAGCTTTGGTTCTCAATAACCATAGACTGGAAACAAAACAAACGTCCACCCACAAATTAATGGATAATTAAACTCTCGTATCACACATGGAGTACTATTTAGCGATACAATGGAGTAAGCTACTGAGATACACAACAGCATGGGTGAATCTCAGAAATGTTACGCTGAGCAAAAGAAGTCAGATACAAAATAGCACAGACTTATCCTTCCCTTTATAAATGTTTAAAACATGTAAAACTAATTTATGGTGGTCGAAATCATAAGCATGACTTAGAGGGCTTGGGGATTGCCTGAAAAAGGACACAAGGGAACTTTCTGGGGTGATGGAAATAGTCTATATCTTGAGAGAGCTGAGAGTCACATGGGTGCATTACTTATCAAAACTTTTCAAACTGTATGCTTAAGATTGGGATGTCTAAAGTTCACCTCACTTCTTAAAAGGGAGGGTGGAAGAGAAGTGGGTGTGGCCAGAAAAGAGCAGTATGAGGGACCCTCTTGGTGATGGAAAATGTTCTGTATCTTGACTTGGTCAATATCAACATCTTAGTTGTAATATTGTTGCTATTGTTTCATAGAATGTTAGTTACAATTAGGGGAAACTGGATAAAGGATACTTGGTGTCTCTCTGCATTATTCTTCCAACTGCATGTGAATCTATAATTATCTCAAATTTAAAAGTTTTACTTAAAACAAAACAACAAACGTTTGGTATTAACAGCTTGGGATTTGAATTTTTGTCTTCTTGCGAGTAACCTGCTGTGTGTGTGTGTGTGTGTGTGTGTGTGTATAGTTTTTATGGGAAAGAGAGAAAGAAAACAGGACTTTTAAGTAATTTTAAATTTATTTTGAGTTTTGTTTTGATTTCTCCATTTTTATTTTGATTTTTGTTTTGTTTGCTCGTGATTAAATATCCACTCCTTCAATGGGGTTGATTTCATCAGTCTAAGGTCAAAAATCTTTACGTCACTCCTCCCCAATGTCTTACCATTCCAAAGTTGCCATGAAATACAGGGAACCCCTTTCCTGAACATTATTATTCCACTGACATTGGAACATGTCCGTGGAACATTATTTCACTGACACTGGGGAGCAAATAGTGCCTGTCAGTTCTCTACGATGCCGGGTCGGGGGAGATGTCAGCCGCGTGTGATTTTGCAAGTTTCCCGGGCAATGCAGTAGTGCTAATGCAGTCTCCTGGATGCAGGGACACCAACTGGGTTTATGTCACTCCCTTGGGGGCCTAAGTACATAAGTTAATCCTTTTTTTTTTTTTCCAGTACATGCAGAGAGGGCTTCCTCGTGTATGCTGCCCATTTTGAGGGAGGGCAGGATGCCTCCATGTGCAAACAGTTCACATTTGAGGAAAGCAAGCAATACGTACAGTATCAGAACCTAGGTTTTGGGGGTGTTTTCTTTATTGAAATCCCTGGGAAGGCTGATCTGGCTTGGACAGATCTAGGAAGGAAGGGATTCATCAGCTAGAATTAACTTGCCTGCCTTGGCTTGCCTAAGGCTGCAGAAGGTCATCCTTGAGTCTCCATCACAGCCTGTCTCCTGGCATCTGCCCACCCACTCTGAAACACACCTAGCCTTGTGGATTCTGCCTTAGCCAAATGTCTGCCATAGTAAAGGCTGATGCTCTTGAGTTAAAAATGCCAGTAATTATCAAGGTGCGATTTAGGAAACTAAGTCCCTTTTTTTTTCCTTTTTTTTTTTTTTTTGCGGTACTCTCAGCCTCTCACTGCTGTGGCCTCTCCCGTTGCGGAGCACAGGCTCCGGACGCGCAGGCTCAGCGGCCATGGCTCACGGGCCCAACCGCTCCGTGGCATGTGGGATCTTCCCGGACCGGGGCACGAACCCGCATCCCCTACATCGGCAGGCGGACTCTCAGCCCCTGCGCCACCAGGGGAGCCCCTAAGTCCCTTTTTTTCTGGTAAGGATATCACCAACATTATCCCAGTATGCCCACTGATGTCCGGGAGGTGGGTTAGTATGGTTTATTCCATTTTGCAGAAAGGAAAATCAGTTAATCGCACCGAAACCACCTTTCGCTCCTTCATCCTTTTCCTCTTCCTATTCTTCCTTTTTCTTCTTCTTCTTCTTCCTCCCCCTCCCCCTGTTCCTGCTCCTCCCTGGGGAGGGGGTGTAGTAAGAATCTAAGACAAGGATGGAAAATTCTCATTGTCTTTTCTCTTTTCCTCTACTAGCATTTTCTTACCTTCTCTAAAACCGCCCCCCCCAAAGGCCTGAGGTTCGCATCTCATTCTCACTCCAACATCAGAACTCACCAGTTCCGTTTCCCAGTCCCTCTGGACCCTAAGCCTTGATAAGACACCGAGTGATAATTAGATTAATTGGGTAACATGAAGCTCTCACATGTTATGAAGGCATTTGTTTCCTCTAGGTCCATAAAGGATATTCCTAGTGTAACCTGAGGCACTTCTACTAGAGCCGTGGGACAGAGAGTTTTAGGCCAATAGCTAGAGCTTTCAGGTTCCCAAAATTACATCTGATGGGAAGAGCAGTGCATTTAATTATTCAGTGGTAAATGAAGCTGGAGTGATAAGCCTCGATCTTTCAAGGGCACGTGAGAGACACCCAAATGTGTGTGGGCAGAATGTGTGAAGAAGGGCAGGGTCATTCCTAGACTTTCCTAAGCGCATTTGAGAAAGGCCTATGAGAGGATGTTACAGCCTGCCTCACTTGCCCATGAAATTGCTCCAGTCTAGAAAATTCTGAATCCATGCAAAAGCTTATGAGTTTGTATTATGTTATCATCATGAGAAGACAGTTACAGAGCACCCTGCACCCTCTCCTTTCTTACCACTTATCAAGTTCTGTTGAAGTTGTCTGTTCCTCCTACTGGACTACAAACTCCTCCAGGGTGAGGGCCAAATCTTAGGCATCACATGGTTCTAAGCGTCAAGCTTGGGCCCAGGGACAAAACAGATTCTCAGTTAATGGCTATTGGACTTTTTAGCATGAATTCTGGCTCATTTCCAGGGAAGATTGCCCATAGGATGGGCTGTTGAAGTTGGGGTCTGGACCTGAAGGAGTCTCAGCGATGGTCTTCAGTGAGCTTTCAGATCGCTTGGTATCCTTATACGGAGAGTGGATTCTAACCCAGGTCAGCCATAGGCCATAAGCTAGAACAGAGACTGACAAAACTGGTGGAGGAAGATTTATGAAACTTTCCTTGATGGCTCAGGGCTCGGTTTTCCTGCAGGATAACAGCGTCGTCCCTTAGATAGGAGCACAAGTGAGTAGTTCAGCTCTGCCTCTCTGCCTTCTGTCCTCTCCATGCACCAGTTCTCAAGACAACACTGTTATCGCACCAGAAAATACAGCGCAGAGCATTACAGATGTCTGGTACAAGCAGAACCCATATTAATGGTTATTGCTTAAAGAAGAGGCATGCTCAGATCTCTTTACTGTGCTCTGGGGAAATAGGAATTCTTACTTTCTTTCAGAGAAGACCAGAGACGTAAAAAGATCAGTTGGGTCTGGCCTATCTCAGAGAGAGGAGGCTTTTTCAGAAGTAACTTAAAGGGCAGGTTTGACATGACCTGAGACACATCCCCACAAGCACAGATTTCGTAACAATTAATTTTTATCTGGGTGCTGATGGATGTTTAGACATAAAATTTTCAGTTTGTTGTTGGAACAAATAAATTAGTGACATTGTATGAAGAATTAATGAAAAGTCAAAAAAAGGATTTTTTGTTTTGGGGCGTGGACTTCAAGCTTGTTCCAAAAATTCTGATTTTCTATAGTCTGTTGACAATTGACTTAGGGTGGACTGAACATTTTTCCTTTTCTTTTTCTTCTTCTTTCCTCTCTTTCTCTCTTTTGTTTCTTTTTTTCCATTGAAGATGCTTAGCCAGGTTTTGACAGTGAGTAAATTGTTCCTAGAACAGAGAGAGATTTTTGGGAAAGAAAGCATGACTTCTTTTCAAGGAGGCTTTAATTGAACCAAACAGGAGATTCATTAAATGACATTTAAAATGGCCAGGAAAAGCTACTGTTTTTGCTCTGGTAGAAAATGATCTGTTTAAAACACTTACTGAGAGATACGAGCGTCATATACCATATAGTTCCATAACACTTACAGCTTTATCAGTGCCAGCCTTAGCTGGGAGGAGTTATTTTCCTTTTCTGCAAAAAAACAAAAGATCCCAAAGTATTGCATTACCATTGTGACCATGCTTTACCTCATATGCTCTGGAAATAAAATAGCACCTTTTGCCCCTTGAAAAACATTGCCATTTGTAATCAGCCCAGATCCCCTGCTACAGAGAGTGTCCACAGCAACAGAAGCTTTTAAATTGCTTGCCTTTGATGAAAACGAACATGTTATCCATGAAGCATCTCTCTAAGAAAATAAGTCCAGGCCTGATTCGTGTTATGCAAACAGACACATACAGTATCTCCCTGAATCAGCTTTTTCTCATCTGAAATGGAGCTATTGTACTTTATTATGATGTCAGAGATTGAACTGGGGCATGAATGCACTTCTGATAATTAAGATCATATCAGGTTTGGAAAACGTAATTCCTAACAAGAGATGAAAGTTCCCCTATGGTGTAGACTCAGAATGCCTGTGAATGGGGCTGCGTAATGGTCATAGAAGTAAAGAGCGAATTTGAAATTCGTTATTGCAGAAATGTGCAGATAACACCAGAAGGACGAGCACCCCAATCCCATAAGCCCATTTTTTTAAAAAACACGAAGCATCTCTTGGAACAGGCAGGTGGTGTATCATATGTTCCCGGAGCGGAGAATGAGCTTCCTGCTTTTAAAAGTAATTGATTTTATAGTGAAATGCGTCAAGAGCACTGGTTTTCAAAATGATTCTGTTCGTGAGTGCTGGAAAATAATACACACTGCTAATTGCTTCAGAAATAGCTGGATTCTTTAACTTTGGCTTTGACTGTGGTTGGAAGGAAAATCCTATGCCTTTCTGCGTTTTCCCTCATCACAGATTAATAGCTGTTTTGAAATTGTGTCTCCTTTTGCTGTTCCAGAGATGAAATCTGCATGTCTTCACTTTTTGTCTATGGCATCAGCTACAGTGTTTTTTAGTTCAAACTCTGAATGTTCTAAAGATAGCAGTGTGACATTTCTGTTTCAATGAAGCCCAAGTAGTAGGCGAGGTATAAAACACCAGAGAAGAAAAAGATGTGTTTGCTCATTTTCCCATTGTCCTAGGTGAACAGTTGTAAGTAGGGAGGCTGATTGCAGGTGTGTGGGGGGAATATTAACTTCTGTGATTTGTCATTTTTTGGACACTTAGCGCGTGCCTTACTGTAATTCCATATTTGAATGTCTCAATCCTGTATAGATTGATTGAATGTAATGTGAAACCTGAGAAAGGAAACTCGACTGTTTAGGTTTTATTTTTTTTCTCAGTTGTTTCTCCCGTATGCTGACATGAATGTGTCTGATTTAGCGTCTGTGTTTGCTCAAGGTATCAGCCCAGTGGAATAAGCCAGAACCATAGCCTATGATCAAAACTAACTGAACCTACCAATTATGCCTGTGTGTTTCATCATTCGTTCATTCACACAAACGTAATATACCTATAATAAACATAGCTACACGTGTGTGCAAGACTGAAGTAGATCTTGATGAATTTATGAGACTGCTCATGTACCTCTTCCTCCAGGAAGACTTCCCTCACCCACTAGGCCAGAAGTCAGCAAATTTTTTCTGTAGAGGTCCAGATAGTAAATATTTTAGGCTTCACTTTGTGAGCTACATATGGTCTCTATCACATCTTCTTTTTTTTTTTTTAAACTATCCTTCAAAGATGAACAAAACATTAGCCCAAGGTCTGAAAATGATCCATGGGCCATAGTTTGCCAGCCCCAAGACAAAGCCAAGTGTCCCTCGTTTCTTCACCCAGAGCAGCCTCCATATCCTATTAAAAAGAGCTCGACTCAAAATTCTCGGAGGGGAGGTTCTTATCTCTGCAGCCCTGGCCTAAGCACTGGCAAGTGTTCATTTTCCAAATATACAGCGATCGCCGGCTTCCAGTTTTATATTCCAGCTGGGAAAAAAAATCCTCTACAGAAACCAGTTAAGTAACGATTCAGAACACAGTGAGTGTTCTCGACAGATCCTTGGCAACTTTGGCTTTCTGGAATAGAACCCCAAGTTGAAAAATGAGTTTTTTTCAATGCGCTCCTAAGTTCTCACAATAGCATTAAGGAAGCCTTTGCTCTGTACTTCATTAGGCTTTCATCTGGGGTCTTGTTTGTTCTTCCTTAGCATGTAATTTCTTTTAATTGTAATAATTAAAAAAAAAACAACTTAAAAGATGGACGGCAGGAATGGAGGGGGGTGTGTGATGGTGCCGAGCAAAGCAGTAGGCCCAGAGGCAACCCCGAGATTGACACCGGACAGCCTGACCTCCAAGAAGGAGACAGAGTAAATCAGGAGATACAGAGCTAGCTGTCCGCCCAGAACAATTCTGTGTGCTCTTCATCGGTTTTCAGTCATCAGTTAAATGTTGAACTATGTTCCTTATGCTCTCTTTAAAAATGCAGCCGAATTTAGCATCCAAGTTTGAATTCTTGTATCTACATAACATGGTTCAAATAAAAACATCTAAGCACTTGCAGTTAGTTTTGCTTATCTGGAAAGTTCCCTCCTTGGACCTCCTCATTTATGAGTAATGTGTGATGAAAGGCCTGTTTGCAACCCAGGACCACCTAGCATGAAGGGCAAGGGCTGTAGAATCAGATGGCCTGGCCTGGTTCTTCCTTTCCAGCTGTGCAACCTGAAGCAAGTTACTTAACGTCTCTAAGCCCTAGTCTCCTGATCTGTGTAATGGGCACGTTCCCTTAGGGTCACCGTAAGGACTAAGTAAGATTATTTTACTTAGATAATCTCGCTATTCTGTGTTAAGTAAGTCAATAGCTTATCATTACTTAGCATTCTGTGTTAAGTAAATAAAATTCTTGACATAGAAGCTGGCATAAAGTAGGGGCTCACAAAGGTTAACTAGTAGTACTACAGTTATTATCAGTATTGTTGATGATTAAGTGTGAAAAATGAATTTGACACAAAGTACTCAAGGAGACTACATAAAAGAGTAAATATGGTGAAAACAACTGAGATAGCACCTTATGGAAGGTGCTACTTGATCTAGAATGATCAAACGAATTCTAGAAATCAGGCTAAACTGGGACCGATTCCCTCAGGACGCTATTTACCCCCCTGGAATACTTTCTTTGGTTAGGCTGAGAAAGGCTGTTTTCTAGAACAGTAAACTCCACCCACGTATTTACACATCAGATCCTACTCTACATCCCCAAATGTTTTGAATTCCCAGGGCCCTATCATGTTAGTTGTTTGTTCCTCACCGAAGGCAGAATGGGAGCGTGGAAGTGGAGTAGAACAATAGCATTTCACTTCCCTCAGAACACCAGACCCCCTCCTAGAAGAAGGGGACAGGATCCATGTTTTCTCCCCTGATATGTTCTTTCAAACTGTTTTGGCTTCAAACCACACTTCACTGGATTCCCCAAAATGTAACCCGGTGGGGTTGCAGACATGCCACACTGGTTGTGACCTTTAAAAGCAAGGACCTGAAAAGGGCTGCTTCCTTACGGAAAAACAAGCGCTGATGACAGGTCTCGCCACTGATGTAACACAGAGAAAGGGCTGCTTCAGAGGGAGAAATTGGGACGAGGGAGTTTGGCTGGAGCAATGAGAAATGTCGAGAGCCTTTGGGTATTAACCAGACTGGCAGTGTGATCCCCGGGAGGAAAGACAAAGATAGCTACCGCCTTCCTGACTCAGGGCTGCCCACATTGCTGCACCTTCCTGCCCTCCTGCAAGCAGGCTCTCCTCGTTCAGACAGTCTCACGATGGGTATCTCGGGTCCAGCCTGTGCAGCACCGGCTTTCCAGGGACTGGCATTTGTGTCCTCAGCTCTACAGTCAGCTATTGTGATAGAGGAGCCGTAGCCGACTACACGGTCGGCCGGACGGTTGTGCAGGCAGCACTGCCCTTGAATCGTCCAGGTAAGCAGAATGATGGTTTCTTATAGACTTGCCCTGAGGCTTGGAAGCAAAGACCAGGGGCTGGAAATATCAAAACAGTAGATGGCCTTTTAGCTGTGTCCTCATACGTGTGCGTGGGAAAGAACAGAACACCTAAGGGACAAGGGCAGAGCCAGGGGAAAAACGTGCCCAGGAAGGGAAGAGGAAATAAGACGTGAACTGCTCTACCCACCTGAGCCAGAAACAGAGGAGCAAAGAAGAACAATTAGCCCATCCTGTTATTTGTCAGTGCCTATGCTACCCTGGTTAGAATTCTCGCTTCTCACACTTTGCCCTCGTCCCCTTTTTGGGACCAGCCTTTGTAAGCCACAGTCCCTGCTCTGAATGCAGGCAGTGTCGTTTTCCTGTACTTCCCTCTCCTTTCTGCCAGGATCCCAGTGCATCAGTTAGGAACTTCCTGGCCTCTGAAGGACTGGAAGGACTGATGTGGGTCACAGGTGCTAGAGCTGCACAGACACTATGCTAATTACATCACACCTGTTTCCCCAGGTTAAGCCGTTGCTATTGGCAACCTTGATATCCCTTTTCATTCATCCATTTACCAGCAAGAAGTTATTGCTCTTCCCCTACCCCATCATGTAACAGACCCTGGACCTGGGACTCGGTCCCTTGTGTGAGGGGACGAGGGCAGTAAAGAGTGGCACGTGGGAAAGGAGCATCTGTAAGTGGCACCTGGAGCTCCTGAAAGAGAGAAGGGTCCATTCCACCTGCACGGGGAGAAAGTGGTCAGGAAGGGATTGCAGGAGGATGTGAAATTTACAAGACGAGAAGGCACTGGCCAGTTGTTAGCACAGGCACCAGTACAAGCCAAGTCAATGTAGATGGCCACGTGAAGGGCCAGACCTGTATCCACTGCTGGCGACCCCTCCATTCCTGAAGATGTTTTTCCAGTAAATCCATGGCATCGTGCAGAACTGTGCCATCACCTTTAAACAAGACAGGTATGATTTTCTCCGTTTCTCCCAGCTTACGTTCTGTTGAGTCCCTGACATGTAGCTGAATTGTGAGCTGCCTTCGGGGTTCTTTCTAAATACTTTTACAACTTTTTTTTTCTTTCACTATACTCTTCTGCTCCCAGAATCGACCCCTTCTACTATGGGAAATTTCATAAGACAAACAGAAGTTTCTCTTCCTGGGTAGCAGTCTCCATTCATGAAGAATTGCCTTGTATGGAGTCAGGAAGTATAGCAGGTTGTGAAGCTCTGTAATTTGTCTCCCATCAACTGATGATCTTACTGTGATGAATAATGCAGTACTGTTAAGGTTGCTACGAGGTTATGGATTGTGCTCAGTGTCAGTAAAGGAGCCGTCAGCGCCATACAGCAAAACCATCCTATCTCCTTCTTACACAGCACAGTTTCTTAAACAGCTTGCGAGAGGTACACGAGCTTCAGCAAACAATATTCTAATGAATTCAAATACCAAAACTATTAGCGACATGCCGATAGGACTTTTACACAGATCTTGATTCCATCTGGGGTTTTCTCTGGTGTGCTTTTTTTTTTTTTTATTTTTAAGGATGTGCTATTATATATGTTGAAAACAGATGTTCAAGGTTGGGGGTCAGTTTGCTCCCTTGTTTTTTGGAGAAGAGCCTCAGCTTCTGTACCTGAAATGGCTCCGGACCTGATGCAAATCTTTCCCCCATCAACACCGAATAACTCTGTCCTGCTCTTAGCATTCATCAAGGCGTTTAATTCTGTTTTGTTATACTTTTAAAAATTAACATATAGTACCTACCTTTATGCTGTAGGGTTCCACGACTTTTAACACATGAGCAGATTTCTGTAACCACCGGTCACTATTGTGACACAGAACAGCTCCATCACCTCAGAAACCTCCCTTGTGCCATCCTTTTGTAGTCACACCATCCCCCGGTCCCAACCCCTGGCAGTCACTGATCTGTTCTCAGTCACTAAAGTTTTGGTCTTTTGAGAATGTCCTGTGGGCGGCATCACACAGTAGGTAACCTTTTGAAACTGACTTCTTTCGTTCAGCCTGGTGCCTTGGAGATGTATCCCGATTGTTGTATCCGTAGCTGATTCCTTCCACTGCTACGTACTATTCCATTGTACCCCGCTTTGTTTATCCCTTCACTCGTTGTGGGACCTCTGAGCTGTTTCTGGTTTTTGGTGATTAAGACTAGAGCTGCTATAAAACTTTCACGTGTGGGTTTTGGGTGAACATACATTTTCATTTCTCTAGGGTGAATACTACGATCGGGATTATTAGTTGGTGTGGGTACGTGTAGTATCGTGGGAAACTGGCAAACTGTTTTCCCGGGTGACTGTACCATTTTGCACCCCCACCAGCAAGGTATGAGTGTTCCCATCGTGGTATTTTGATTAGCTTTCACGTCTGTCAAAAGTCTGTCCCGGCACAATGCTCTCGTTTGCCATGAGCTTCTTCTGGTTAATTGAATAGGTCATTTATTTTTTAGTTCTCTAATGAAACAGTCCTTAGATTTTCTGTATTTTTAATGTTAAAGTCTGCTTTTCTCACTTCTATTTATGGTTTCTTCTTCGGTTCAGATTACATGTGCTTTAACTAGGAAAACAGATCAATTATACGTCACTTGAGTTTTTCACAGAATGAGGGCCACGAGTTTAGGGTACTTGCAGATGTGGCTTGGACAATCAGGGTAAACCCGAGTGGTGAGACCTCTTCATATGGTCCACTTCCATTTTCACTTCATGAATCCCGATGCCTCACTGCACTTTAAGTGTGCAGAGAGTACCCCCAAGGGCCATGGGTGTCCTACTGATGTGATTCAGAATCCAGGGCAGGAATTCCAAGTCTGAACCTTGCTAAGAAAGCAGTAGAGCACTTATATTCCATGTGCATAATTGAGGACTCCAATTCGCCATGCTCTATTATCTAGAATGAAACATAAAAGACAGTTGATAAATACCACATTCAGTTTAAAACACAAATGAATCAAAATGTTATAGTTTCTCTCCACAGGTAATAATTAACATTCTTCTGAATTTCTCTGTGTGTCACAGAGCATCCTTTAAATGGTACGCTAGCAAAAAATCCTAGTATATTGAGACATGCGTGTATGTAGACCCAACAGAATAGTGAGTTAGCTTTCGGAGATAAGACCAGGGTGGGGAGAAGGGGGTAAGGTCTCATGTTTAGCTTAATAATATGCATATATGAAAATTTTTCAGAGCAATATGTCATAATGGCCCTTAGAAAATTTTTATGCATGAACTGCAACGTGGATAAAAACGTACATGAAAAATGAAGCGTTCTGATAGTAACAACCACAAGGGGAAAAAGAGTGTTAAGGCGGGATCTTTGTGGCTCAGTGAAAAGGTGAGCATAGGTTATGACTGTCCTTCTTTCCCTTCCTAGAAGTCAGAGATTCTGTAGCCTCAAAAATCCATGGAACCCAGGGTAGATGCTCAATAATTAATTGCTGAATGAATGTGCACGTGAATAATGAAGACATGAGTGAAGGAACAAAGAAACAAATGGTTGAAAATGGTTTCTCATAAGTGAGCTTAGCTCAAGGGTCATTGTTCTTGGCAAGGAATTTAATTGGAGAGAAGGCAAAAGGAAGAGAATATGAAAGGCTTCATCAAGAAGCAACTAGCATATGACTTTGCTAGGCTCTGTACAAAAAGAATCCCATTGAATGAAAACTTTTTCCAATTATATACCATGTATAAGTTAGAGAGATTTGTAAAGATTTAATGGGCTAACTATGGCCAAGGGGAGTGGTTTAATATGTAACGTGCCAGTGTTAGCCCCAATGGTAGTCCTAGAACAGAGCAACCATAAAATACCTCACACTTGTCACCATACATTAAGGAAGCCGTCGGAGTTCATCTGCTCCACTCCAAAAAGGCTTCCTGAAGGAGGAGGAATTCCATCTATCTTGCTTTTGATTTGCAAATCCTCTGCAGCACCGTCCTTTTCCTTTCCCACAGTCATTTGCTTTTTGTCTCACCAGCCACAGAGATAAATCAGGATTTACCCTGCTCAGGTGAGTCAGTGGCCTGTAGAAGAGATTCTTTAATACAGTAGATTCGTGATGGAGAAACTAACATTTTCCAGTGGTCCAGGGAACCACCAGAGATCCTGTTAATCAGAATTTGGAAGTGAAGTGTGTCTATTCCCACTTGGGGTGTGTCAGAGGCCTCTGCCATCATTAGTTCCGTGGGGATTTCTGCTTTTAAGGCATTTGTTGTCATGTCTGGGTTGCTACAGAAGAGAAAAAAATTGCTGCAGTTTGCGTGAGATAGAGCTGTGTTTTGGTAAAGAAGCCTGCAATAATTTTTTTCCTGAACTTCGGTCAAGTTCAAGCTTTTGCGATTTGTCTCAAATGATATCAAGCAACAGCCCCTTTGAAAGACTTTCCCTTTTGTTAGAATTTGTACTCTCCTTTCGACTCCTTTGTTCTTACCTTACTTCTCAAAGTGTCATTCATTCATTCATTCTTTCAGCAACACTTTCTTGTATCTACTGAGTGCTCCAGGAGCCAGGAATTCAGCAGAGAATAAAACAGCATCCTTGCCTTCAAGGAGCTTACTTTCTAAAAGACAGTTTTTAAAAATGTGATAAGTACTTTAGGCAAAAAGAAAGCAATGTAAGGAAGATAAGAGTGCTGAGGTTGTCTTGGGAAGGCATGTCCTAAAAGGTGACACTTAGTTGAGACCTGCACACACTAAAGGAGTGGGCCACTCCACAATCTGTATCCCCAGGCCAAGGGTGTGGCAAGTGCAAGGGACCTGAGGTCGAAGACTACTTGCCTCAGTCCCAGATCGGGCAGAGACCAGAGAGGATCAGGGCCTTTTTTATTTTTATTGTTTTTAGATCTTTATTGGAGTATAACTGCTTCACAATACTGTGTTAGTTTCTTTTGTACAACAAAGTGAATCAGCCATATGCATACATATGTCCCCATATCCCCTCCCTCTTAAGCTTCCCTCCCACCCTCCCTATCCCACCCCTCTAGGTCATCAAAAAGCACCGAGCTGACCTCCCTGTGCTATGCTGCTGCTTCCCGCCAGCCAACTGTTTTACATTTGGTAGTGTATATATGTCGCTGCTACTCACACTTTGCCCCAGCTTCCCCTTCCCCCCACTGTGTCCTCAAGTCCATTCTCTATGTCTACGTCTTTATTCCTGCCCTGCCACTGGGTTCAACAGTACCTGTTTTTCTGTATTTTTTTTGCGCATACGGTATTTGTTTTTCTCTTTCTGACTTCTTTCACTCTGTATGACAGACTCTAGGTCGATCCACCTCACTACAAATAACTCAGTTTCATTTCTTTTTATGGCTGAGTAATATTCCATTGTATATATGTGCCACATCTTCTTTATCCATTCATCTGTCGATGGACATTTAGGTTGCTTCCATGTCCTGGCTATTGTAAATAGTGCTGCAGTGAACATTGTGGTACATGACTCTCTTTGAATGACGGTTTTCTCAGGGTATATGCCCAGTAATGGGATGCTGGATCATATGGGAGTTCTATTTTTAGTTTTTTAAGGAACCTCCGTACTGTTCTCCATAGTGGTTGTATCAATTTACATTCCCACTAACAGTGTAGGAGGGTTCCCTTTCACCACACCCTTTCCAGCATTTACTGTTTCTAGATTTTTTGATAATGGCCATTCTGACCAGCGTCAGATGATACCTCACTGTAGTTTTGATTTGCATTTCTCTAATAATTAGTGATGTTGAGCATCTTTTCATGTGCCTCTTGCCCATCTGTATGTCTTCTTCAGTGAAATGGCTATTTAGGTCTTCCACTCATTTTTTAATTGGATTGTTCGTTTTTTGATATTGAGCTCCATGAACTGTTTGTCTGTTTTGGAGATTAATCCTTTGTCCGTTTTTTCATTTGCAAATATTTTCTCCCATTCTGAGGGTTGTCTTTTTGTCTTGTTTATGGTTTCCTTTGCTGTGCAAAAGCTTTGAAGTTTCATTAGGTCCCATTTGTTTATTTTTGTTTTTATTTCCATTACTCTAGGAGGTGGATCAAAAAAGATCTTGCTGTGATTTATGTGAAAGAGTGTTTTTCCTATGTTTTCCTCTAAAAGTTTTATAGTGTCCGGCCTTACATTTTGGTCTTTTATCCATTTGGAGTTCATTTTTGTGTATGGTGTTTAGGGAGTGTTCTAATATCATTCTTTTATATGTAGCTGTCCAGTTTCCCCAGCACCACTTATTAAAGAGGCTATCTTTTCTCCATTGTATGTTCTTGCCTCTTTTGTCGTAAACTAGGTGACCATATGTGCGTGCGTCTATCTCTAGGCTTTCTATCCTGTACCATTGATCTCTATTTCTGTTTTTGGGCCAGTACCATACTGTCTTGATTACTGTAGCTTTGTAGTATAGTTTGAAGTTGGGGAGCCTGATTCCTCCATCTCCGTTTTTCTTTCTCAAGATTGCTTTGGCTATTCTGGGTCTTTTGTGTTTCCATACGAATTGTAAAATTTTTTGTTCTGTTTCTGTGAAGAATGCCATTGGTAGTTTGATAGGGATTGCATTGAATCTGTAGATTGCTTTGGGTAGTATAGTCATTCTCACAATATTGATTCTTCCAATCCAAGAACGTGGTATATTTCTCCATCTGTTTATGTTATCTTTGGTGTCTTTCATCAGTGTTTTATAGTCTTCTGAGTACAAGTCTTTCACCTGCCTAGGTAGGTTTATTCCTAGGTATTTTATTCTTTTTGTTGCAATGGTAAATGGGATTGTTTCCTTAATTTCTCTTTCTGATTTTTTGTTGTTAGTGTATAGGAATGCAAGACATTTCTGTGCATTAATTTTGTATCCTGCAACCTTACCAAATTCATTGATTAGTTCTAGTCGTTTTCTGGGGCATCTTTAGGATTTTCTGTGTATAGTATCATGTCATCTGCAAACAGTGACAATGTTACTTCTTTCTTTCCAATTTGTATTCCTTTCATTTCTTTTTCTTCTCTGATTACCGTGGCTAGGACTTCCAAAACTACGTTGAATAAGAGTGGCAAGAGTGGACATCCTCGTTTTGTTCCTGATCTTAGTGGAAATGGTTTCAGTTTTTCACCATTGAGTATGATGTTTGCTGTGCATTTGTCATATATAGCATTTATTATGTTGAGGTAGTTTCCCTCTATGCCCATTTTCTGGCGAGTTTTTGTCATAAATGGGTGTTGAATCTTGTCGAAAGTTTTTTCTGCATCTATTGAGATGATCCTATGGTTTTATTCCTTAATTTGTTAATATGGTGTGTCACATTGATTGATTTTTGTGTATTGAAGAATCCTTGCATCCCTGGGATTAATCCCACTTGATCACGCTGTATGATCCTTTTACTATGTTGTTGGATTCTGTTTACTAGTATTTTATTCAGGATTTTTGCATCTGCGTTCATCAGTGATACTGGTCTATAATTTTCTTTTTTGTGTGATATCTTTTTCTGGTTTTGGTATCAGGGTGATGGTGGCTTCATAGAATGAATTTGGGAGTGTTCCTGCCTCTGCAAATTTTTGGATGAGCTTGAGAAGGATTGGTGTTAGCTTGTCTCTAAATGTGTGATAGAATTCACCTGTGAAGCCATCTGGTCCTGGACTTTTGTTTGTTGGAAGATTTTAAATTACATTTTCAATTTTATTACTTGTGATAGGTTTGTTTATATTTTCTAATTCTTCCTGGTTCAGTCTTGGAAAATTGTACCTTTCCAAGAATTTGTCCATTTCTTTGTGGTTGTCCATTTTTTTGGCATATAGTTGTTTGTAGTAGTCTCTTATAATCCTTTGTATTTCGGCAGTGTCAGTTGTGATTTCTCCTTTTTCATTTCTAGTTTTATTGATGTGCATCCTCTCCCTTTTTTCTTGATGAGTCTAGCTAAGGGTTTATCAATTTTGTTTATCTTCTCAAAGAAACAGCTTTTAGTTTTATTGATATTTGCTATTGTTTTCTTCGTTTCTATTTCATTTATTTCTGCTTTGATTTTTATGATTTCTTTCCTTCTACTGACTTTGGGTTTTCTTTGTTCTTCTTTCTCTAGCTCTTTTAAATGTAGGGTTAGATTGTTTATTTGAGATTTTTTTGTTTCTTAAGGTAGGATTGTATTGCTATAAGCTTCCCTCTTAGAACTGCTTTTGCTGCATCACATATGTTTTGGATCGTCGTGTTTTCATTGTCATTTGCTTCTATATATGTTTTTATTTCTTCTTTGATTTCTTCAGTGATCTCTTAGTTATTTAGTAGTGCACTGTTTAGCCTCCATATATTTGTGTTTTTTACAGTTTTTTTCCTGTAATTGATTTCCAATCTCATAGCGTTGTGGTCAGAAAAGATGCTTGATACAATTTCAGTTTTCTTAAATTTTCCAAGGCTTGATTTGTGACCCAAGATGTGATCTATCCTGGAGAATGTTCCAGGTGCACTTGAGAAGAAAGTGTATTCTGCCACTTTGGGGTGGAATGTTCTATAAATATCAATTAAATCTGTCTGGTCTATTGTGTCATTTAAAGCTTGTGTTTCCTTATTTATTTTCTGTTTGGATGATCTGTCCATTGGTGTAAGTGAGGTGTTAAAATCCCCTATTATTATTGTGTTACTGTCGATTTCCCCTTTCATGGTTGTTAGTGTTTGCCTTATGTATTGAGGTGCTCCTCTGTTGGGTGCATGAACATTTATGATTGTTATATCTTCTTCTTGGGTTGATCCCTTGATCATTATGTAGTGTCCTTCCTTATCTCTCATAAAAGTCTTTATTTTAAAGTCTATTTTATCTGATATGAGTATTGCTACTCCAGCTTTCTTTTGATTTCCTTTTGCATGGAATATCTTTTTCCATCCCTTCACGTTCAGTCTGTATGTGTCCCTAGGTCTGAAGTGGGTCTCTTGTAGGCAGCATATACATGGGTCTCATTTTTGTATCCATCCAGCCAGTCTGTGTCTTTTGGTTGGGACATTTAATCCATTTACATTCAAGATTATTATCGATATGTGTGTTCCTATTACCATTTTCTTCATTTTGTGGGATTGTTTTTGTGGGTCTTTTTCTTCTCTTGTGTTTCCTGCCTAGAGAAGTTTCTTTAGCATTTGTTGTAAAGCTGGTTAGGTGGTGCTAAATTCTCTTAGCTTTTGCTTTTCTGAAAAGCTTTTGATTTCTCTCTCGAATCTGAATGAGATCCTTGTTAGGTAGAGTAATCTTGGTTGTAGGTTTTTCTCTTTCATCACTTTAAGTATATCCTGCCACTCCCTTCTGGTCTGCAGAGTTTCTGCTGAAAAATCAGCTGATAACCTTATGGGGATTCTTTTGTATGTTATTTTTTGTTTTTCCCTTGCTGCTTTTAATATTTTTTCTTTGAATTTAATTTTTGTTAGTTGATTAATATGTGTCTTGGTGTGCTTCTCGTAGGGTTTATCCTGTATGGGACTCTCTGTGCTTCCTGGACTTTGGTGACTATTTCCTTTCCCATGTTAGGGAAGTTTTCCACTATAATCTGTTCGAATGTTTTCTCAGACCCCTTCTTTTTCTCTTCTTCTTCTGGGACCCTTATAGTTCGAATGTTGGTGCGTTTAGTGTTATGCAAGAGGTCTCTGAGATTGTCTTCAATTCTTTTCATTCTTTTTTGTTTATTCTACTCCTCAGCTGTTACTTTCACCATTTTGTCTTCCAGCTCACTTATTCGTTCTTCTGCCTCCGGTATTCTATTATTGATTCCTTCTAGAGTATTTTTCATTTCAGTTATTGTGTTGTTCATCTCTGTTTGTTTGTCCTTTAGTTCTCTAGATCTTTGTTAAACATTTCTTGTATTTTCTCAATCCGTGCCTCCATTCTTTTCCTGAGGTTCTGGATCATCTTTACTATCATTACTCTGAATTCTTTTTCAGGTAGATTGCCTATTTCCTCTTCATTTATTTGGTCTTGTAGGGTTTTACCTTGCTCCTTCATCTGTGACATATTTTTTGCCATCTCATTTTCTTTTTTTTTTGGATTAGTAGAATTGTGTTCCTGTCTTACAGGTTGTTTGGCATGAGGCTTCCCACACTAGAGCTTGTAGGCTGTTGGGTAGAGCTGGGTATTGGTGCCAAGATGAGGACCTCCAGGGGACCTCACCCTGATGAAGATTCCCTGGGGTCTGAGGTTCTCTGTTAGTCCAGTGGTTCAGACTCGGAGCTCCCACCACAGGAGCTTTGGCCCAGCTCCCAGGTCATGAACCAAGATCCCACAAGCCATGCAGGGTGGCAAAAAAACAACAACAAAAAAAGGAAAACAATAACAAAGTAAAAAATAAAATTAGACTAGGTAACTAACAGATATGTTAGAAAGAATATAAAAATATCGATGAAACAACAACTGGAAGGTAAAACAGAACCACAATAGTAAAAAAAGAGGAGGAGGAAAAAAAAAAGGTGGAAATGACCTTGGCTGTGGAGGGCAGGGCCTAAGCAGGGGTGGGGTTTGAATGGTGGGCAGGGCCTATGCTTAGGACCCCCAGGGCTGGAAAAGGCCCTGGGAGCTGTGGGGCTTAGGCTCAGTGGAGAGAAGGGGCCCAGGTATGCCTCCTGCCTCTGGTCTCAGAGGGCAGGGGACCCTTCCTGGGAGCCCAGCAGGCTCTCCAGGCCCAAAAGGGTGGGGACCAACGCCCTCCACTCTTCTCCTGCTCCTCCAGTCCTGGAGTCCCCCTCCCGCCTGCCTCTCCTGCTCTCCCCTGGCCTCCATCCTACACCCCCAGGACCTATGCGGCAGGGGGTGGTGCCTTGGAGGGTGGGGGAGCTGGCCTGGGAACTCAGTTGGATTCCTGGGGTCGAGTGGGTGGGGCAAACATCTTCCACTCCTCTCCCACTCTGCTGGTCCCGGAGGAGGGCCTTTCTTATCTACTTCAATGTTGTTGTTGTTGTTTTTAATTAATTTATTTTCTTTTATTTATTTTATTTTTGGCTGCGTTGGGTCTTTGTTGTTGCACACGGGCTTTCTCTAGTTGTGGCGAGCGGGGGCTACTCTTCATTGCGGTGTGCAGGCTTCTCATAGCAGTGGCTTCTCTTGTTGTGGAGCACGGGCTCTAGGCGCACAGGCTTCTGGAGTTGTGGCATACAGGCTCAGTAATTGTGGCTTGTGGGCTCTAGAGTGCAGGCTCAGTGTTCAGTGTTTTCTTTGAGAACAAGGCTTGAAGCTGAATGGAAGAGACAAACCTAGGCTGATAATCTGGCTAATCCCTACACACGTCCCAGATTTTAAAATGTCTGTGTTCTTGCTTTTTCTCTGCTATGTTTCTTCCCCCAGATATTAGAATGGCTCTCTCCCTCCTTCCTTCAGGTCTTTGATCAAATGTCATCATTGAGAAGCCTTCCCAGGCCACACTGTTAAAGTGTCAGATAAGCAGTGTTAGAAATGGAAATTATTTGCTTTACCAAATCTGATTATTTCATGAAAGAGATGACTCATTCTCTATTTTATGGGATTAAGAATAATCCCATTTGAGATGATAAATACTAGAAAGTTTTAGTAACCCAAGAAGCCCTGAGAAACAAATTGCTAATTCATGACTTATGCCATCTAAATGTGATGAATAACTCAGGGCCTCAGGGGGTTCACTGGTGAATAGCAGTAATAGAGCAACTTGCTTGGCTCACAGGTGAACCTCAGCAAAAGAAACTTAAACGTCTGGATTTTCCACAAGTGTTTCATGCAAAATGAGGGCTGATACTAAATAGGAACACCAAGGTTCAAGAAAAGCTAAGCTTTCCTAATGCTGATTTTCGTAGGGAAGAAGAGAATTTATAAAACGTGAAAAGCTACTTATAAGGTCCTTCAAATTGCCAACCATCAGATGGTTCTATTTCAATGCATTTAAGTTATAAAAGGTGAAAATCAAGAGCACTGATTATTTCGATATGTTTTAAGACCTAGAGCTATTGTAAGTCATGAGTAGGAAAAAGACCCTTTGTTGTTGTTGTTTTTTAATTGAAGTATAGTTGATTTACTATGTGTTAGTTTCAGGTGTACAGCAAATTGATTCAGTTGTACGTATATATATAGATATAGGTATAGATACAGGTATATCTGTGATACATGTATACATATGTACATATATCTGTTCCTTTCAGATTCTTTTCCATTATAATTTATTATAAGATATTGAATATAGTTCCCTGTGCTATACAGAGGGTCCTTGTTGTTTGTCTGTTTTATGTATAGTAGTGTGTATATGTTAATCCCAAACTCCTAATTTATCCCTCCCCCTCTTTCCCCTTTGATAACCATAAGTTTATTTCTATGTCTGTGAATCTATTTCTGTTTTATAACTAAGTTCATTTGTATCATTTTTTTTAGATAAGGGTCCCATACACTTAACGGTGCTATTTACCTCAAGAATATCTGGCAGCAGGAAGTTTTCCAGGTCGTTGAAATAATCTTGGAGTCACAGGATCTATTTCACTCCTCTCTCCACCATCTGTAGAAAGAATTAGCCTCGTTAGGCAAAAATAACTGAATACTGACATTTCCTAAGTACTTCCTATTCATAATGCATTTTCTAAGCACTTTAGGTTTAAACATACTATCTCATTTAACTCTCTTTACCAAGTAGGGATGGTTATTAACCACCTTTTATGGATGGGGAAACAGAAGGCCAGACGCGTTACCTACTTCATAACTCAGGTTGTCGACAGAAGTTGCCCTGGCAAAACTGGAGAAATCAATGTTGAAAAGACTGTGAAAAAGCCCTAGAAATAGCATGATGAACCATGGCTAAGAGGAAACCCTGTTTTTCAAGGTGGGGGCACCGTAGGAGATGGTGATTCTAATGTCATTGACACCTCCTGCCCCGCAAAACTGAGATCGGCAGAGCACACTGGCATCCTGTTGGTCCCAGTGTTTTCTGAAAGTTGTTTGCATCCTGGGACTCTTGGGGAGCGCCGGGGGGTGGATTTTCTCATCTTACCCTCCTCAGCACTGGATATACCTGTCCATCATCCATGCTACATCATAAGAAGAACCTTGAGCACTGTCCGATCCACTTTAACTAAGAGTGCAAAGCAGTTCCAAGACAACTTTGAGAGAAAACACCAAACAATTATAAAGAAAATCCAAAGGGCACTCTCTCTGATAGTACATGAACCATGTAATCCTGGGAAGGGAATGCTTCTTCAGGAAGCTCTCAGATATTTGTTTCTCTGGGATAATTATGTACTTGTGTGTGTGTGTGTGTGTGTATGTATGTATTTTGAAGGCAGATAGAGTATCCTGAAAACATCTCCAGCAATATGCTCTGTATATCCCATTATAGCAGCTGTCACTTGACATGAAACCAGATGCAGTTCAAGGTCTGACATTCCCCTGACTTCTGTTTATATAGTGTGGAGAAACTTTTGTTCCCTTGCCCTATAAGGTGTGTACCACAAGAGATCTGGGGAAAAGGTCACCCAGATAGTAAATAATTCTGCTGAGTTTTGAAGTGAAAATGCTCTAGGAACCTTTATCCCGTCCTTGCCATTTAACTAGGGCGCTTCAGTCATTCTTGGTATTAACGAATGGTGTAGATCAGAGCTTGTACCCATCAATCTGTTACTCAGAGGCTCAATCTGAAATCAAAATCATATTTTATCTTTGTTTTGATCCTCTTCCTATGTTCAGGGGAAAGAATTGTGACCATTTCAAAGAAAAAAAAAAAAAAAAAAGGAATGAAATACACCCCAAGGAAAACCTAGTTAAAGAGCTAAAGAACGATGTATTGATGGGAGAAAATTCCACTGTGATTTTTATTTAAAAAAAAAAATAGTCTGGCCTTTGAAAAACATACTATCTTTCATGGGTAGAGAAATATCCAAATTATGCCCAACCTATTTTACAATAAGACCTTGAAAAGCTATGCGATGAGCTGGAATGAGAGGAGTTTAAATTTTTGATGCAGTTCTCTGCCTGGGAAAGTGATAATGCAGCTCAAATAAGAGAGAGGGTATTTTCTGCTACAGCGCAACAATCAACATAACGTCTGGGCGTATTAATAATTTCACTCCTAAACTTCTCGACAGGGAGAGCATGGGTCTTAATAGCATTGTCAGGATCCTTAGGGCAATTGAAAAACCCAGAATCATTACTTTCCAGTGATAGGCATTCCTCTCCCAGAGGATGCCAAAATACCTAGGGTAATGTAGATTTATTGAAATGCTCAGACAGGCCCTGCTCAGATGTAACTTCGCAATAGAATCTTCTCTTTAGAAGGATTTCTCTCAAATATTTCAAGTGGTCTTTTTTTTTTTTCTTTTTGTATTTGTCACTTGGAAAGTAGCTAATGGAGTTGACATTGATCTCAAGTGAGACTTTCCCGTTGATTTAAGAAAGCAAGGAGTGAGTATAGGGCTATGGTAAAATGATGTGGCGTCTATGATGAAAATCCCTGTGTGATCCATCAGAGGTGAGAACTTGCCCTATTTGGGCGGTACAGTCCCAAACCAACAAGCACTATTAAGCTTGTAATTCAAGGGTAGCTGCTGGTTTGGCACCCGATTCAAGACTTCTCGCTCTCTTCCTTCCTCCCCTCGAGAGTCCCTGCCTGTGCGTGGCTAGGTTTTGGCTGATCAGAAATGGCTCTCTGCTATGATTACAGCCATGCCTGAAGCACTGGAACAAATTTCAGGATCCCCCTCAGACCCTCAAGTGTACAGTTGGCTCTCAAATGGCCATCGCCTAATAATCTCCACCTGAAAAATATCAACAGCAGCGGGGGGGCCCCAGCCAAAAAGCTCCTGTGAAGGACTGGCTTCAGGTTCCCCGGGAAAGATTTTTTTTTAAATGGTATGAAGTGGCCCCCATCTGAGATCTAACTTTGATTGGTTCCAACGGGACTCTGCAACAGACAAACATCGTGGTTATTAAAAAAAAAACAGAGGGAATCACCATTTATATGAAATGTCCAGGGTTTCCCTGGTGATGCAGTGGTTAAGAATCTGCCTGCCAATGCAGGGGACAAGGGTTCAAGCCCTGGTCCAGAAGATCCCACATGCCGCGAAGCAACATAAGCCCGTGGACCACAACTACTGAGCCTGTGCTCTAGAGCCATGAGCCACAACTACTGAGCCTGCGTGCCTAGAGCTGATGCTCCGCAACAAGAGAAGCCACCGCATGAGAAGCCCTCGCACCGCAACGAAGAGTAGCCCCCGCTCACTGCAACTAGAGAAAGCCCGCGCACAGCAATAAAAACCCAATGCAGCCAAAAATAAACAAATAACTAATAAATTAATTAATTAAAATGAAATGTCCAGAATAGGCAAATGCATGGGAACAGAGAGTAGATTAACAGGAGGTATTGGAAAGCACCTGCTAATGGGTATGGGGTTTCCTTGCCGGAGGGAGAGGGTTGGTGACAGAAATGTCCTAAAATTAGACAGCAGTGATGTTTGCACATCTCGGTGAATATAATTTTGAAATACTAAAATGTACACTCCAAGGAGCTGAATTTTATTATAGCTCAGTAAGATTGTTATTAATAAAAATAAAAAGGAATTCAGGCAGAGCCAGGAAAAAACAAACAAATTAAAACAGAGGGGATGGAAGTCACCTTCCTCCCGTGTCTGGCTCTCTCCCTGTTAATGGACCCTCTGAGGGCAGTAAGCATTAGGGGAATTAACTACATGCTCAAAGAACAGAGGCAAAAATCTACTCTGATCCCTGTCTGCTGAGGCTCACCACCCTCCAGGGACATGAGTTGTCAATTCATTTGTTCATTCACTCTGTGCCACTTCTGTGCCAGGTACTGTAGCCTTGTGCTGGGGATATAAAAATAAGAGAGACAATGCCCTTTGCATTGGAGGAGCTCACAGTCTAGCTGGGAACACAGGAGAGTCCAAAAATAATACAAAACCTTGTGCCAAGGGTGATAAAAGAGATGTGCCCTGTGTGCGCTGGAAAGTGGCCCAAATGTATACAGTTAAATACAAAATGTACGAAGGGAAGCATATCATTTAACCTCCTTGCCCCTCCATTTCCTCATCTTTAAAGTGGACAACATATCTATTCTGAAGGTTATTGTAAGTTTTTTTCATTTTGATTTTATTAGAGTGTAGTTGATTTACAATGTTGTGTTAGTTTCAGCTGTACAGCAAAGTGATTCAGTTACACATATACATATATTCATTCTTTTTCAGATTCTTTTCTCATGTAGGTTTTTACAGAATATTGAGTAGAGTATTATAAGTTTGAAATAAGGTACACTATACAGAGTGCTTATTACACAGCTGGGGCTTATTAAATGTGAGCGATTGTTCTTAGATGAGCTAATATGTCCCTCCAAACTGTAGTTGTTTATGAATGTAGGTAGAGGTGACAAAACTTTGGTTTCTAAGCCTGCAAGTGATTCCTCCTTATGACTGCAATCCCCATGCTTCTGTCATGGGATGTGTCATTATGAAGGCACCCGGAATGTTTTTTCTCTAAGGTCATACATTTTACGTAAGCGAGATCATTCCTTATGAGTAAGTACCATCCTTTCCTTCTCTGGTGCTCTGGTCAGGCTGACTGGGGTCTTTCCATGAAGGATGGCCCCTGGTCCAGGACTGTGCAACTCAGGCCAAGAGGCACCGGCCGGAGCCTATCTGAGGCCCCCTGGGAAATGAGAAAGAGGCCGTAACTTGGCTGGCTCCTTCATCCTGCTTTCTTTTTTCTCCTCTATTCTGAAATGCGGAGAAATGTGCAGCCTGACGATAGCAGCCAGTTGCAAGAAATACTGCAGACCAGCCAACCATCCTGCAAAGCCAGCAATACCATAGGAGGGTCAATAATAAAAAATAAGAGTCCGCTCTTTAGGAAACAAATCATTCAGTAGATATTAAAGGCAGGGAAGGAGGGAGCAAGCTGAATGTCCACAGCATCCAGTACTTTGAGACAAATAAGTAAGCCTCTCTCCAAATGTAGGAGGAAGCTGGATCTGGACCCCCCTCCCCCCAACCCCGGGCTATTGGCAAAGTGCCTCCAGTCAGAGCTGGCAGGATGAGATGGGAGCAGTGTGCCCTTGTTTCTGCCTCCAGCAGACCTAATTGGGAGCCAGGGATGCAGCGTGGAGGAGGAAGCTTGAGGAGGGCCTTTTGGGAAAGCATGGAAAAGAGACTGTGCTACACTTTGGCTCTTCTGGCCTATTTCTCCTGATTCAAGCAGCACTGTGAGGGGCAGAGCTTTGAGGTGGGCGGTTCCCTCCACTTTCTCACAAGATTTGCTTCTACAATTTAAGCACATGTGCAAAGAAATGCGTCAAGCCAGTTTTCCTCTGTATCTGAGGGGGCGTGCATAAACTGGGGCAGGGTCCTCATTCCCTCCCTGTGTGCGTGCTCTCTGGGGCCTCGTGCTCCTCTGCATGCGGCAGAGTGGGGAAGAGACCCTGGGGTCAAATATCAGCTCTACCGTTTACTGAGCTGTGTGACCACTGACGAATTACTTAACCTCTCTGAGCCTCACGGGCAGGATCTGTATAAATGGGGATGATAAGAGAACCTATCCCATAGGAGTGAGTGGGAATACCCTGAAATAATTTAAGTACAGCACTTACCACAGGATCAGACACACAGGGAGAGCTTAATTCATAGCATCTATTGTCAGTATTATTGGTTTGTTGTCATTATTTGTTTATGGAAATGGGACAGTTCTGAATCCCAAGTTCCACTTCAGCAGGCTCTTAGAGAGATGCTCTTAAGACCACCTGTATTAATGCCTGTGCCATGTCACTTAGTCACTATGCCCTTCTGTAGACAGAATTTGAAGGTAGAGAGGTCTGAGGTTAGTGACTTTGCCTCCATATGCTGATTTGATATCTCACCATGAAAGCTCCCACCTCAAAGAGCTAGGAAAACTGGAGCGACCCAGGACGTACTCATTACTTTCACCAGAACCATGGTTGCTATTGTTGTTATTACTATTACTAGTCTTATTAACTATAACACAAAATAATATGTGTTGGTAGCTTACTATATGCTAAGAATTGCGCTAGGCTCCCTATAAATATTCTCATTTGATTCTCCTAACAACCATATGAAAGAAGTAAAATCTCTATACCCATTTTACAGATGAAGAAACAGACTCAGAAAACAATACGTAACTTTCCAGTGGTCACACAGCTAGTAAGTGGCCAAGCAGGAGTTCAAAGCCACCCAGCAGCCTGGCCATCTGCAATAGCCTCCACTCTCCATAGTTCTAACCAGAGGCTGTTACTCTTGAAAATTCTCACCTCCGACTCCCTCTAGCTCCCATTCAAGGTCAAATTTGAACAGGGTGTCCTGGTGCCAGTTTTCATCACCCAGAGACTCCAGAAGCTCTGTCAACACCATCCCCACTTCTTGCATCTTCAGATTGCCATCAAGATGGAACTTGCTCCAAAGGTGAAGTTCTTACGGCAGACAGTTTGTGGTTAATTCATTATCTTGGGGTCCGAAGGGTTGAAATTTTTTTAAAGGCCAACAGCTGGCATGCCATCTCCAAGAATGCGAGAATTATTAGCAGCTAGGCAGGGCTCTACTTTTATTTTTTCTTTCACACATTTAATCTTCATTTTTAATTGCTAGGAATAATTGGTGGGGGCAAAACACCACCAATCTGAGTTCATCCCTGCCTTCCCACTGTCATCAACACCCCGCTTGGCAAGGGTAGACCCAGCCTAAATGCCTCCCCCAGCTGTTTATTTAGGAAAAATGCAACAACAGTAGCCAATTATTGTGAATTTACTTCCTTAGCTGCAAAGAAAATTCTTTCTTTATACATTATTTAAAATGTGGGTGTTGCTGGTTTCCACACGCTATTTGAGCACCACTCATCTAGTCAACACAAGAGTTGATACTCCAGTATATATACACAATGGAATACTACTCAGCCATGAAAAGGAATGAAATAATGCCATTTGCAGCAACATGGATAGACCTAGAGATTATCATACTAAGTGAAGTAAGCCAGACAAAGACAAATACCATATGATATAGCTTATATGTGGAATCAAAAAAAAAAAAAAAAGACACAAAAGAACTTATTTCCAAAACAGAAAGAGACTCACAGACACAGAAAACAAACTAATGGTTACCAAAGGGGAAAGGGGGATGGGGGGAGGGATAAATTAGGAGGCTGGGATTAACATGTATAAAATAGATAACCAACGAGGACCTACTGTTTAGCACAGGAAACTATACTCAGTATTACATAATAACCTATATGGGAAAAGAATCTGAAAAAGATGATATATACATACATATATAGTATATGTATAACTGAATTGCTGTGCTGTACACTGAAACTTACACGATATTGTAAATCAACTATACTTAAAAAATTTTTAAAACAGAGTTGATTTTTTAGTGACCACACAACTTTGTTGGAATTGATGTTGTGAATTGATAGAGAAGCACTGCTTTATTTTTTAAAACTCTACTGTCAACCAATTGGCATTTAGGAAGGACAGAATATGTGAACGGCATCTCTGTCAGGATCAAAATTGCTGGCAACTGTCCCACAGCAAATCTAAATGCTCAGAAGCATAGCCCATTCAAGCAAATGAGTCCAAACAAGCAAACAGGACAAGTTAAGCATTCATTCAAGCACTTAATTTTTAAATCTACAGGAAGCGCCTTCTCCACAAATTAACTTATCTTTGCTACGAGTCCTACCTGTCCCACCCTAGCTTTTAACAAAGAACGAATATATAGCTCCTTCTTCCTAGGACTAAAAGCCCCACAGTACCTAAAAACAAATTCCAGCTTCTGGACCCGAGATAAATCAGGTGTAGAATAATAGGTTAACATAGCAATTTTAATGCCTGTTGCCTTTTGCCTGCTAAAAGCCTACTTATTAGGTTGATACCATGTAAGTGTTTATGTTACATAGTTATTTGTGGCTCAATTACATTATTATGTGATTTCATATTTATGTAATAGAAGGGCCATTTGATGCACATGAATTAAGCCCAATAAAAGTATGGAACTCAGAGCGGATGCGAAGTTTCCTTCATCAAGCCGAGGTTATTCATTTTTGTTTCACCACAGACTGAAGACAACCCTTGCCTCGGAGAACGGCTTTTCATGTCATTTAGCGTCTTAGAAAGCAGTAAGGCATGTTGCTTGCCATTGTCTGCATTTTTTGAAATAGAAAACCGTCACATCCTGCAAACGCATTGGATGAGTATAACAAAAGCATACACAAGAAAGTGCTTGAGATCATTAGCTGTAGCAGAGATGTTGTTATATTAGCGGTACGTGACCCACACAGAATGCTAAGGAACCCCCAAGTCAAGCCAGCAGTCACAAACATAAATGCCCACCAGCCAGTAACATAAATGCATACATCCGACCAGATGAAGATGGCAGGGATCGTTCGGGCTGGTGACAAAAACAAACTAAACAAACAAAACCACCCAGTGGCATTCAGCTCTATCCAGTTGTTGCCTTGAGAGAATACAGACTTCAACTGGTTTTTGTTTTCAAGAGAAGTCAGAAGTCTGGAACAGGATATACAATCTTGACCTTGAATTTTTGGTAATATTCAGCTTGGGTGCCGCTGGTTTGTGACTCCTGGACTAGAGAGATGAGCTCTGGGTGTACTCCATCTCCTCAAATCTGGGATCCTTGAGAGCTGCAGTTACGTCTTTATCCATCCGTTTATTCCTAGGAGAACCAAGCAGTGTTCCCTGCACATGGTTTGGGGGAACTTGCCAGCCATCGGGTAGCATGTTTAGCATTTTACATTCATCTTCCCCTCGAACTTCCTTACAGGTAGTTACTGCTGTCTTCATCATTTGGCAGGTGAGGACACGCACAATTAAAGAAATGAAGTCTCAGGCCCAGGGTCACACAACTCAAAAGGGGTCAGACCCGATCCTTGAACTCAGTTCTTCCGATTTTATCTCCTAACCACCGGCTCAATGCTCCCGCACCGCTCTGCTTCTCCCCCAGTGGTAGCCTTTACCCCCCTGTGTTGTCATTGTCTTTTCCTTCTAGCTCCTGTACCTGGTTGAAAAGTTTGTGTTTTGGATAGAGAGATAAATGAGCAAATATGATCAACGTCACAGTGGAAATGAGCAGCAGTGTAAGGAGAACATCTTTCGATATTGATGACGGGGGATAGTTTTTGTTGTAATTGATATCAGTAATTTGTTGCTTTATAGGAGGACCCGGGTGAGTGGAGAGTTAAGTATTTGTTCATCTTCCTCTGCACTTCTTTCTCCATCTCCCCCCGACCCCACGAAACCCTAGGCCTTCTCTTTAGGAGAAATGGAAAGAGAGTTTGATGTTTCTCTCAGTTAACTGGAAAACTCAGCCTCTGTTTTGTTTGGAACGTACCATACCACACCCGGGTCGGCGTTTCCATTCCCCCATCAGCACCATCCCTGGCTGTGTCCGCAGAAAGACAACCACAGGAATTCCACCCACACTGAACACAGATGGACAGGGAAGGGCTACCCAGGCTGGAGCAGACAGAGAAATCTCAGGGTGAACAGACAGGAAGCAGGAGGGTCCCGATATCTCATTTAGCGAATTAAATCCCTCACACGGCCTCTTTGTACTTTGGGAGAGTGTGTGGTCTGGAGGGCTGGAGGGCGGGGGCCGGGGGGGCTGAGGGAGATGGTAGGTTAGGGCTTGGGGCTGGGAAGGGTGGGTTCTCGCTTGAACACTGATTCATCTCGCCTTCCCGAGGCAAGTCTCATAATTACCTAACTAATGGAGAATAATGACACCACTTTGATGGGAGTTGAGAGGGGGAGAAAGAAAGGCATGAAAATTCATTAACCTTGTGTGAGGGGCTTGGATAGCATCTCTGAAGGATCATTATTACATCATTTCACCCCCTTTTCTCACCTCTTTCCACTAATACGAGACAGACAAACGTAAATAACTATATAATAATAGATTACAAGACAGACAACAATGCCAGAAAATATAGTAGCCTGCTACAGCAATGGAACTCCCTCAAAGATATATTTAAAATGCCACTGGTGCAGAATGGAAAATACGAATTACAGGTTCATTTGGAGGACGCGATTTAAAATCTATACAACTTGTACAGTGGCATTTCACATTAGGTTTTAGCTTTAGTTGTCTTTTTCTCACACCAAAAAAAAAAAAATCCCCCCAAGTCATTTCAGCCCAGAGATGCAAACTTCAAGGAAGCACTTTCCTCTGTATTTTTCTTTCCTGTTTTCGATGGTCATGATGCTCTCCAAACCTAGGATCTTCTTGACATGTTGTCTTTCTTTCGGAACGTTTCTGCAAGCTTCCCAGGAGCCACGGAATGTAGATTACACCTTTTGGAGATGTAGCCCGGTCACATGAGGAGACAAGTAGTTGAAATTTGTGTCAAATTGCTTGTTTAAATGACTTGAGCCAACTTCTGAAAGCCAGGACAGCAGGGGCTGAGGATATTCAAAGTTGGCAGGGGCCAAAATGACAAGGCTCGGCAGTCACCTGGCGGGCTGCCAACCCTGACTGGAGGCTTCAAAAAATAAACTTTCTCAAAGGACACAAATTAAAAGTCATGTTTCAGTAGCCATTAAAACCAAATTATAGGCTTACGTTGCATAGTGAACGACCTTCATTTTCATTATGTTTAAAATATTTCACTTCGTAGGTGGAGAGTGGGTTGCTAGGAAAACGGTGTGTGGAATTGTCATCCGTGGTCATATTTACAGGGGAATTACAGGGGAATACAGGGGTATAGTTGTCCTTTGTGCGTTTTTCCGGCAAGGACAGAGGATTGCAAGTTTAGAAAGCAGGATGCAATTTGGAGTAAGGGTCGTGGTTTGAAAACATCAACCCTGACCTTCTCCAGAGACTGGGTCCTCAGGGTTCATCTCTCAGAGGACAGATGTTATGAAGCCCCTGATCTGAGCGGGCTCACAGGTGTGTTTTGTTGATTCTCATTAAAAAAAAAGTATACATATACATGTGAATATGTGTGTATATATAAACATATATATAAATATACAAACACACACACATATTTTTTAATTGTCAACATTTTTTAAAATACAGAAAACTCTTTTGAAAAAGTCCAGATCTTCAGCTCTCTTAGAAAAACTGGAAGATCATCTGCCTTGAGCTCTAACCCCTACATGGCCACGTGAGCCTGGATCTGAGTGAGGGCTGCTCCCTGCCCTCTCCAGCTCACCCCAGTCCACTTCACTTTCCTGCCTGGCCCCTGATAGGTGTTTACATTTACTACTCCCTGACTTAGAGTGTGTCATCTATTTTTTTTTTTTTTTTTTTGGCGGTACACGGGCCTCTCACTGTTGTGGCCTCTCCCGTTGCAGAGCACAGGCTCCGGACGCGCAGGCTCAGCGGCCATGGCTCACGGGCCCAGGCGCTCCGCGGCATGTGGGATCTTCCCGGACCGGGGCACGAACCCGTGTCCCCTGCATCGGCAAGCGGACTCTCAACCACTGCACCACCAGGGAAGCCCGTGCCGTCTTTCTTATACCTTTAGAAAGATGCCATGTTCTTAAAGAATGTATGGAGTGTACTGGTTTACCAGGAAATGGGCTAGGGACTTGTTAGAACAATGCTCAGCCTTGAATATCATGTTACTTTCATTGCAGAATTAGTATGTTTCAAATAATTCCACTGGTCAGCCCTCACCAGCCTGGTTTTGCTAACCTAGTTTCTCATTCTTAATTTGATGCTGAGAGATAAAGGCAAATCAAAGTATACTATTTGTTAGTAACTGACATTGAGATGCTGGACACAGTCGTATCTGCATCTGTAGTTCGTGACATTCGGCATTTGTCAATATCGAGGCTTTTGTTCCAGGCTCTCCTCCGCAGGCTTGCAGAGCGAACTCAGCCGCATTCTGAAGCCCCTAATGGCCGTTTCTCCTTCCTCTTTTCTCAGGCCCTCCGAACCACCACAGCCAGTCGACTCTGAGGCCCCCTCTGCCACCCCCGCACAACCACACGCTGTCCCATCACCACTCGTCAGCCAATTCCCTCAACAGGAACTCGCTGACCAATCGGCGGAGTCAGATTCACGCCCCGGCTCCCGCGCCCAACGACCTGGCCACCACGCCCGAGTCAGTTCAGCTTCAGGACAGCTGGGTGCTAAACAGCAACGTGCCCCTGGAGACCCGGTAAGTCCCCATCACGATCACACCTGGCTCCCTGCTGCATCACCCGCCCAGAGCAGTCGGGAGAAAATCCCGCCTACATTATGGGACAAGTTTACCAACTCTGTGCTGTTCCCTTGGTAATTTGACCCTGGACGGTAGGTTGATAGGTATTTCTTCGTTCACATGTGTCTCCTTTTAATGCTTGTTTACTTTCTTCCACAGCTCCTGTGTACCCAGCTAATAGAATTAGCATAACATATTTTTACTCAAAGACTCATGGGAAACATGCTTCTAAGGGTATATTGACAGAAAGCTGCTGATAAATTATGCATTTAGCCTTTCTTGAAGTAATAAATGAAGACTCATTTGAAATTAAGTGTTTGGGGAGACCTTGAGAAACAATCCCTGATTCCAGACTGACAGAAGTATAATTTTAATTTATACTTCATCCAACATGCAGTCTCACTTTAATCCCTCCTGTATACACTAACAGCTTGATGCCTGAGGGGCAAACAATAGTGTAAAAAAACAAACAAGAAAAAAGTGGCAGCACTTATGTTGAGAGGGAAGGGTTTCAAAGTGATCTCCAGGTCTGGCTTTGTTTTGTTTTGCCTTTGCTTCTGTCCTTTTCTCACCTTTGCTTCTGGTCTTCCAAAAATCACACCTGCCTTAGTGACCTGAAGGAAGGGGCATTGGTCACAGCGTGGCAAGCTGCAATGTAATTGACAGTGGGTCAGCCAGATACTGGAACGGCCTTGCTGTTCCATCCCCAGGCACTTTCATGGTTTGTGTGCTTCAACTGGTACAGTTTCCTTGCCCGGAAGAACCATGGAGACTAAAGAGAGAAGGACTAATTCATACTGAACCTTCAAAAAGTTCCCACATAGTTTTTAAACTTTAATAACTTAGGTTTAAGGAAAGACTGAAATAATCTGTAATCTTTCTGGTAATGGCCCGTGAATTTTCTGCACACAGCTGGAAATAATTATGCAAGCCATAGCATTTGATGTTGTTTCTTATCCCTAATATGTTTTGTTTTATTAATAAGATCTTGAATAAGTTGTATACCACTGTCACTGTAGTCACTCCAAGCTTTAATGCATTTTATTTTCTAACAACTATAGGTGATTTGTAACCAGGCCTGCAGTCTTAATCTCTAAGGCTTACAGTAGGTAAAGTCAATAGAAACTCTATGCATATATTATATATAATAGATAGATTTAAGCATTTGTACTGATATAATAACCCACTGATAAGTAGCTTTGCTGGAAAGGTCCCAGGCTGAAAGTTGACTGGTCCGCCAGGCTTAACTTAGGATATTTTCACAGTTGGTAGTGGTCTTTAAGGCTGGATAAGACTCTGTCTTTTTCGTCCTTATATTTATGAACTGCCGTAGAGCTTGTTGGGTACTAGTCAAGCTATTTTCACGTTAACAGACCATTGTTTGAAAAATAGTTTCTAGACATAAAGGCTATGCACAGTGGTTAGGATGAAGAAAGAGGAGGGAGAAAGGGAAGGAGAAATGTAGTAGATATTGGGGGAAAAGAAGGAGAAAAAGGAAAGAAGAAGACCACCATCGCCATTAACAACCAGTTTTTACTGTGCAGTTTCTACATGCCGATGTTAGTGGTTTAAATGCACTACCTCATTCAAGCATGGAAGCAATCCAATGAGGTAGGAAGGAATCATTGTTATTAGCATTTTAAAAATTCAGAATCTAGACTTGGGGGGCAGAGTAACTTGCAGGCGTTCTAGGGCTTCAGTGAGATGGTAAATTATGAGCCGCATTGGATGGAACTCTCGTGGTTCCTACACATAAAATAAGGTGGTCAGATTGTCTGATGCAGGAACAGCCACGAACCTACCTTTATTGCCTTAATTGTCACGTCTTCAGGGAAAGATCCATCAGAGTGTCTACTCCTCACAAAGAGTCTCCTGTTGGTGATGAGAACACATACACTGCATAAGCGTATCTCCCATCGCCCAGTTTCTGATGTGATCAGTTGGCAATAAAGTGTTCCCTTGAAAGGATCTGGAGGAGAGGACCAGCAAAGCCAAGCCTATCCCCTTCTTGTTCTCCTGAAGTTCTCCCAGAACATGCTTTCTGACCTGTAGAGTCCTTCTGCAGATCACTAGGATACATGGCATTTCTCCTAGGATTGGAGCTTCTCAGTGATGCTTTTAGAGGAGGCAAGCTTGGGAAGTAAGTAAGATGGCCAAAACCTTGAAGCCTAGCAGAAGGAAAAGAACGAGGGAGAACATATCCAGATGTTCTTTGATCAGTACATTCAAGGGCCAGGAGTTCGAGAATATAAGGCCCTTGAGATGGGGCTATTACTAAGTCAGTCACAGATATTTGAAACTCCATCCATGGAACTGAATACATATAATTTGGATGTGCAGCTTGTCTCATATATGAAAACTTTAGCAATAATTAATAGAATTGTTGAACTTTGTGTTTCTCTTTTACATATGATTTATACAGTCTCTTATTAGCGTTTACTTACTGAATCCCTGGAAAATACTAAGCGCTATGTTAGGTACTGGGGAGATTATGATTAAAACATGTATCCTGCCCTTAAAGCTCATACAACCTAAAAATGGAGATAGGCACATAAACAAAAAGATAGTGCAGTGTTTACAGGAATGGAAGTACGCAAGTTACAGTAGTTGTACAGTTGAAATAGTTATTAAATTTCCCAGGATGGTCAGGAGAAGTTTCCCAGCTGAGGGCCTGTTTGAGCTGGGTTTCGAAGGATGAACAAGAGTTTACCTAGAAGGTAGAGCGGTGGGAATGGGAGGGAGGGAGACGCAAGAGGGAAGAGATATGAGGATATATGTATGTGTATAGCTGATTCACTTTGTTACACAGCAGAAACTAACACACCATTGTAAAGCAATTATACTCCAATAAAGATGTTAAAAAAAAAAAAAGAGTTTACCTAGCAGGTAAGTGGAAAAAAATCAAAGATTATAGTATCATTTGTTCTCATTCTTCAGTGGTTTTCCATATAGTCTTGGAAGCTGTAGAACTGAACGGTTTCACTCACTCACGTGCTGAAATATTGTGAGTTTAATGGGGTCATTTTCTTACCCACAAGAGCAAATGTAGGAATGGAAGCTCTTACGTTAGGGGCATGATACCATACTAGGATTCCAATTCCTGTCTTTCATACCCAATAAGAATTGATTAACCACAGCAGGAAAAAACCATTGAGGGCAAGACATTCTGGAGACTGATCATGATGTACTCATCAATTTTGAAAATGCAATGGAAATTTACAAACAGCTTCACCACCTCTACTTTCATTAATACAGACTTCTGGGCATGATGGAAGAATTTCCTAACTCTGGGAGGTGATGGGCAGCATTCTGCAACCCCCCGAGACTCCAGGCCAAATCCAAGGTGTTTCTTTAGACCAGTAAGGAACAAGCCCTTGCCCCTCTGCATTGCTTTTTGATGTTCCCGTCAGTCTTAATGAGGCACGTTAGATCTTCCCTGGACTGTGTGTTTTCCATTTTTGTTCTATGACAAGTAGAATCAAGGTGCTAATTAAGGAGGCATAGCCAGGAAATAGACTGTATGAATCTGGAATTTAACACAAGATGAAAAAGCTTATAAGGAGAGTTCTGTATCAACGTTAATAATGTAAATAACAATGCATATAAATTTGTACTACCCAAGACAATCAGCTGACGTGTAAACCATAATATAATCCAAGAAAAACCAAACATAGGGCAGAGGAACTAATTGCAAACAGCCTGGACTCTCTTTTCTAACGTATGCGTAACAGAATCACTCTGCCCACCATCTTTCTCTCAGCTTACTGGCAGAAGATCTTAGAACAAGGTCCCTGTGTAATTCTGGGTCGATAGCACCTATCTCCTCCTTCCTCTCCTGAGAGGAGCAAGGTCAGGAATCTTCCTGGCCAGCTGCTTCCTTGGGAGTTTCTGAAGTCAGCATCTCTTTGTCTAAGACAGTAGAAAGTAGCTCAGCGACAGAACCTAACTTGCTTTCCTTTATGCATTTTGCAGAGGCAAGCTTCTTTCTTGGAATCCATCTCGGTAGCAGGTCACTAAAGAGAATCCGTAAGCGGGACAAAACTTCCCTCTGAGTTTGCTCTTGCCCTGAAATACCAGAAGGCCTCATTTTAGCCATCCAGATCCTCGAGCTACAAACAAGTTTGCAACTTGCTCTTTGAAATGGTCACCCATTACTCATTCGAGAAACATCTATGAGACCCAGCCAGGTGCCCGGCACTGAGGATTCAGCAGTGAAGAAGAAAAGCAAAGTCCTTGCCCTTCTGGAGTTTCCTGACTGTAGACAGAATGTGAACAAAAGATTAGGTATATGCCCCTACAGTGACAGGTGTAATAAGTGCCGTGTGAGGTATAGAGAAGCCAGACTCAGGAGAAATTTGCATTTAGGCTGAGCCCTAAGGATGAGTAGGTGTTAATTAGACTGAGAGAATGTTCTAGGTGGTGAAAACCACGACCCGCTGGGGGAAGAAACGCTAAGATGCCAGGAAGAGAAAACAAACTAGACAGACAGGCAGGAGCCGGACAGTGCAAGGTTTGGGGCTGCTTTAAAGATGTTGGACCCAGCGCCAAGAACAGTGAAAAGTCACTGAAGCATTTTAAACAGGAGGCCAAAATAATAACATAAATGGTCCCGTTGTGTTTTTAACTATGGTAGCTGCCATAGGTTCAACAGGTGGGGGGTGGGGAGGGGGGCTTGAGGGCAAGTTATAACAGGACTAAGGGTCCAGTTTGGAGAATACTGTCATGGTTAAGATGAAAAATTGTGGGGCTTCCATTAGGGTGCCCGTAGCTGCAGTATCAGAGCTGTCTGCCTTTCTCTTACCAATCTGGCCAGAAGGTGCACGTTCAAAGATGCGGGGTATGTACTGAAGGTAGAATCAGCAGGAATTTGTGACTGATGGAATGTCAAGATGTAGGTTAGGCAGGTGTGAGCACGGTATCCAGTTTTTTGGCCTAAGAGGCTGAGTGAATAGGGATGTCATTTAGGAAACAAGTTCGGTTTTCCACTTGTTAAATCTCTGAGGCAACAAGAGTATTAAGAGTAGCCGTTATTGGCCAGACTTATTTTGATTCTAAAATAATAGATGTAACACAGAAGCACAGCCATTTGCAAATGATAGCATAGTTCGTGTATCCAAAGCTCTCAGCAGTGGACTTTTCTCTTAAAAAAAAAAATCTCTCCAGAAACTTTGTTCAATTGAATAGCTATTGTACATGATTGTGTAGTTCTGTGAATAACGACTTGATCAAATGGTTTTTGCTCCATGCTTAGTTTTACATGCAAGAGCCCACTGAACCCTTTAACCCTTCTGTTGAGTATATGTTACTATCCCTATTTTAAATAGAAACTGAGGCTTGGGAAGATGAAGTTACTTACACGTCTCCAAATAAGTAAGGGGCCGAACGGGGGTGGAAACCTGGGTCTACCTGACTCCACGTGCAATGCTCTTAACCACCACACGATAATGCCTTTGAGACCAAAAGGACAAAACAAAACGATGCTTATTATCCAATTAGAATGTATCCGGTCCATGGAAATGGTGAAGTTAATGCAGTATAAGTGACACGAGGCAAGAAATGATCTGAGGGATGAATCCCAGTCCGTTACTGGACATAGAGTTAGCCACAGACAATATCGTGAGCCAGGCAGGATAGAAGGGACCCTTGTCTCCAGCTCTGCGGGATCGGTGGCCACCCAGGACGGTCAGTCTGAAGTCCTGAGCCTCCACGGTGGTGGCAGCACGGGATCCACGTGAGCTGAGTTACAGAGAGGAGGTTTAGTGCGCTGAATGTCGTAAAATGCGAGAGCAAATTGACACTGCAGACGTAAGGAGCGGTGCTACCTTTTTAGCTCTGTGATTTGCATAGGGTTTATCTTGCAGACAGTCTTTGCTAGACTGGTAGGAGAAAGCCACGCAGCCGCGGGTACGGTGGCTGGCCATTTGGTCATAGTTTGAGTAGGGATACTCAGGAAGTTGTGATGAACACCCAGGAAGTGCTCTGATAAAGAATGGAGCTTGTTGGGCTTGGTAAGTGGCACCTGAGGAATCTAATTTGGGTATCAGCATTTCAGAAAACATACTTTTTATCTTTAAGACCAAGTAATCTTAGCCTCATATGGATGCTTTACTGGGAGTGCCTATTTGGGAATCAAGACTCAAGACCTTTAGTAAATAAGGTGGTCGTGGGGAAGCAACGAGACTGTTGGAACATCTTCACCATGCTGAACCTGGAGACTCTTCTCCACTTGTTCTCCAGATTGATTTTTCTACCTAAGGATTAATTTTCTGACAGAATCACTGACAAGTTTGATCTTGAGAATATTAAACCAAAGTAACCTGTTTTGCTTTTCTTCCTTTTTTTTTTTTTTTTTTTTTTTTTTTTTAACGTTTTTGCGTGAGGTTTAAACCTAGAATTCATTCCGGGTGAACCAGATGCATTCCAGCACTTTTCAAATCAATAGGCCGCTTGATTTCTCCACATTGCAGAACATTATGCTCCCTCTAAGTTCTCATCAGAGGCAACATGGAAATTAACGAGACCTTTAGGTTAGCGTCTCCAGCTCAGCCTTAGTTTATAGCTTTACCTTGCCTTTTTGACACCATGATCCCGCCTGGCCACCAGCAGCATTGCACGTTGCAGTGAGCTTTAATCTTGTAGTTGTCTTAGTCTTCCTTGGAAACCAGCAGCTTATTAATCTCAATAACTGAAGTGCACAGTAGGCAAAAGCTCTCCGATGAGAAATGAGGCTGTGTCTTTTTGCTTTTGGCAGATGGAGACAAGAGGTTGGTTGTTGGATAGAGCCGGGGGGGGGGGGGTGGGGGGGATGAGTGGTAGAGGAAAAAGCCAGTAAGGAGGAGGCACCCCGTACCCCAAACCACTTTCTGACAATTGGCAGGAAAATAAAGAGAACCTAGTCTAATCCACTCCTCTACAATTTAGGGCTTGCGGTGTTAAACACATTCAGACCTGTTAATAAGAAAATAAAGTGTTGTGGTTTGTGTGCAAATTACAAGGTGCCTTAAGAAAGAAACAAGCATTGCATCTTACCTAAGACCACTCCAGTCTGCTCTTGGCATGGTTTGCAAACTTGGAAACATCCTTGAAGGTAGAGGTATATCAGGAGGGCTGTCCTTTTGAAATTTGTCTCCTGCTGGAAAATTAAAGCCCTGTTAAGTTTATTAAAGCTTTGGGGACTTGAACTTCTTACTTGCGAGTTACCACAGGGAAGCCTCTGGGGAGAAGGAACTTTTTTTTCAAAAGCCATCCCTCTGCAGCCTGGACCGTGGGGACCCAATTAGGGATTGAGGCCACCTTGTGGTCATGGCTTGGAAGCGCAAGACTCTGCCCTGAGTATGTGTAAATGTTGGACTCTTGGGTTAAGTTCAAGGTTGCAAAAAGCTAAATATTTTCATCTCTGTCTGTGCTCTTTCACCCATTCAGCTAATATCAATTGTCATTCCCCTGGGGTATTTCCTGAAGCCTTCCCAGAGGATATTTTATGTGGCTTAGACGGGAGAGACTGGATGGAAGGCAAGGCTTTTCTAATTCTGGCTCCCCAATGATTTTTTCTTTTCACAGAAGCCAGATAAGGCGTTCGTGGTTCTCCCAGGCAGGCGAAGTAGGCTCTGCACCTTTTCTGAAGCTTCCTTTGGTTTATTAGTCTTGGTCTCGCCTGCCCTTATGAGTGGGGATCTTATGTCCCCAGAATTGCAATCTATCCCAGGCGTTCAGCCAGTTTGCTCAACTAGGGCTGCATCCTTTAGATGATAGGGGAGTTTAAGAAGCTTTAAGCAACTTTTTCTCAGATACCTTTTTTCCCCTCCAAAACCCACTGAACTATTCCGGGCTGTTCCCTAAGTCTTGAATGCAAATATCCATTTTCAGAAGTCATGACAATATTTTAAATTAATTAATTAATTTATTTTTTTGGCTGCGTTGGGTCTTCGTTGCTGCGCGTGGGGGCCTTCTCTGGTTGCAGCGAGTGGGGGCTACTCTTCGTTGCGGTGCGCGGGCTTCTCCTTGCAGTGGCTTCTCTTGTTGCGGAGCATGGGCTCTAGGGCGTGGGGTTCAGTAGTTGTGGCTCACGAGCTCTAGAGCGCAGGCTCAGTAGTTGTGGCGCACGGGCTTAGTTGGTTCATGGCACGTGGGATCTTCCCGGACCAGGGCTCCAACCCGTATCCCCTGCACTGGCAGGCAGATTCTTAATCACTGTGCCACCAGGGAAGCCCATGACAATGTTAACCATGGAGAATCGCCCTCAAAATCATGTGTTTTTAAATCCATTACAGAATCATTTCTTGCTCAGCGTAACTGTTTGAGGATTCAGCAAGTGCTTCCAATTTCTGTCATTGGTGTTTTAGCTGTGAGTGCTTGCCTTATATTTAAAAAGAGAATGAGTAACACTTCCTTTTTATTTGTGAGATGGTTCTGAAATTCTCTTTCGGCTTGTTAAAGCTTCAGCTGGGTTGGAGCATCCCTGAGACAACTGCTCAACAATTAGTCCTCCTGTCAAGCTGTTGCACACCAACGATATGACGATTAAAAGCTTATTTTTTTGTAATTATTTGAAGGACTGGATTAAAAATCCTGTTCTAGGAAGAAGGTGGGAAATGTCTTCTTCTCGTGTTGGTATGTGCTTAGATAAGAATTTTAAATGGAGCTTAATCTTCATGACTTTTTAATCTCTTATCAACCCAGATCCTCTCCACTGCACTTTGGAACAGGTAATAAGAAGGCATAAGGTGATATTAGGCACACTGAAGCATTTGGTGGGACCCCAAATCCACCCCACCCCGGCCAATTCAGTAAAGTGAGAGAAGAAATGTAAAAGCCCTCTGGGAACGGGACCCTGCTGTGTGAGGGTCTTGTATTCAGCTTCGGGCTCTCTTAGTATGTTGATGTCCTACAGCTGAGTGCTAAAGGCAGAGGACGGCAAAGATTATCTTCTCCAGCTTCTAAACCTCAGAATCCACGTGAGGAGACATGGTGGTCATATTGAAAATCTTTCCACTTCCTGTGAAGGACTGAACACTCTTTTGGGCTTTGTTTTTAGGCATTGTCATCTCTTCCGTGCCTGCCTTGTGCCAGGCACTGTATTAGGCACTTTATATTATCCGATTTGAAGCCCTGTGCCATGGATACAGTTGTCCCCTTCAGCATGTCAGGAGGACGAAACCTGGGGAGATGAAGGGTCTGGGACAGAATCAAGATTCAGGCAGAACTGGATTCAGGGACTTAAACTCAGGCATTAGGCGCTCGCTCTCTCTCTCTCTCTCTCTCTCTCTCTCTCTCTCTCTCTCTCTCAGCTTTGTTTTTCCGTTTTCCAACATTGTTCTTAAGCAGGTCTCCTTTTGTGAGATCTTTGTGGGAATTATAGGCTCTATCCTCATAGCTCAGAAAGTAATAGAAAAAGGATTTCTTCTTCTGGATATTTCAACGGAACTCCCTGGATATGTCAACGGAACTTCCTGGTTCTCAGGAACCCAGCTAGAATCCCGTGCCCACAGCAAACCCAATCCCGAGACCTGGAGCATGGGCCATGTTGACTGTCTAGGCCTGGATCACGTGCCCACATGGAACAGGAGACCAGGAAGAAGGGCGTGGCCATAACCAAACACCACAGTGTTGGGAGACTGTAAGATAGAGGTCTAGAAGGAAAAAAAAAAAAAAGAAAGAAAGAAAAAAAACACCCAGGCCAAGTTCAGTACTAGTTTTGCCCTCACCCAGCTGCCTTCTCTTATTGGCTAATTATAGTGATTCTCCTCTGAGCACACAGTCCTGCCCAGGGGTGGGGTTAGGGGAGGTTCAGAGCATCCAGTTACTTCACTTGCCTTGGGCACCCAAGGGAGTTTACAACTGATTCCAATATGAAGTGGAAAGAATAAGGTCCACTGAGTAATTCGCATCCCCTTCTGATTCATCACCCTCTCTGGTTCACTTCTCACACGGCCCACGGCTTTACCTTTGAGTTCACTGTAGCCACTTAATGCATTTTAACTTTTATTTTATTGATGTCTCTTTTAAGCTGTCCTCTTCTTTCCTGCGTAACTGCTTGGATTCCACATTTTCTAGTTAAAACATGCTCATTTATTGTCTCACTAAACAGTGCTCTTTACGAGGGCTCACGATGAGAAAGTTAACTCGGAACACCTCAACGCGTTTCTCATCTCCTGAAAATGGCTGGAGAAGCAGTTTTACCTTTATCAAGTTGAAGTCCTTGGTTTTGCTTTTTCATAAGACAGTGAATGGGAAACTTTTAATTCCATGCTCCAAGCTTCTATTCTCAGCAATATGAAAATGCATTTTATGCTTTTTTGTGGTGACCATCTTAGATAGGACATTTTGCAGGGGTCAGTCTGCTCTATAATGGACCTTATTATAGGTACCATCAGAATTGTTCCACATTTAATTCGACAAAAAGTTTTGTCCTAAAAGTCAACATGTCCTAATGTCAATAATTATGCCCATTGCTATTTACACTCCTGTGATTTAATCTGATATTACTAGCTGTAGAAAAGTTCAGTAGTAGGGGGAAAGGTAGCACACTTACATTTAACCCCCCCCCCCGCTAGAATTTCAGTATAATGGTGTGGGGGACACTGGGTTGGGTGTGAGAACCAGGAGGGAAGGACACATTCAGTTTGGGTCTGGGGGTACTTTGTTTTCTGAGTTCTCACCATCGTTGGCCTTGTCTGGAAATATGAAAGCTGTGTTAGGATGGGGACCTCCTCACGTCCTGCCTATAACGTGCATCTTCAAGTTCACAATACCTTCAGTTTGGGGGAGAAGGGAGAAGTATAGCATTTTCTGCAGGGCTAAAATTGAAGGACTATTTCAAGCATAGAAGAAGAGGGAGAGGTGAGGGGTGGCGTAGGAAAGAAAGGGTCTGGTGATGAGGACACAGAAATAAGTATTTACCTGCCATCTTCTGGGAAGTCGGCCCCTTGATTCTGCCCGCTGCATCAGAAAGCAGACCAGGAGAAGGAATCAAGGTCAACATGATTTAGGTTGACCTGATCACTTGAGAGGAGGGAGAATCATTTGGCAGCACCAAGGCAGAATTTTGAGACCGGAACCCATGTTAGGATCACTTGTGCAGGCCGATGTCTATTCTGCAAATGAGGAGGGTGAGGCCAGATGACTCGTTGGTTTCTCACGCGGATTGTCTGGGTGGGACTGCAGGCAGGCTTCCTGCTGGAGCTTCCCTCAGACCGCCTCACTCTTCCCTGCATGATGAGTAGGTGACTTTGTTGCCTCTTCATCCCACGCAGCATCTTTATCTCCATTTCCTTCTGCAAAGGAATGGTCAAGAATTTAAGACAAAGAATTAGAGCACATATTACAACAGCTTTGGTATTTCCAGGTGTTTTATTACAAAATGTATTCATTCTCTCGGTAAAAACACTGAACAATTAGAAAGGTGAAAAGTGCAAAGTATATTCATTCCCTGCCCCTCCGTTCCTATTTTCAAGGAAATCTCATTTGAAGGTTTATTATTTTAGGCTTCCAGAAATGTTTATGGTATCTGAGCATACTTTGTTTAAGTTTAATATAAAAGGGATCGTGTTATACCTACCATTTGACAATGGCCTTTTTTAACTTCGTGAGAAATTGTAGAAAGCATTTCAGGTAATATCATGTATACCTACCTCACTCTTTTTTTTTATTTTTTGGCTTAAACAACAGAAATTTATTTCCTTACAATTCTGAAGGCTAGAAGTTCTGAGATCAGTGTGTTGATACGTTAGGTTTCTTCCGAGATTCTCCCCCCTTTGCTTGTGGATGACTGTTTTCTCCCTCTGTCCTCACGTGGTCTTCCCTGTGTTTCTTTGTCCTTATCTCCTCTTCTTACAAGGACACCCCAGCCTAATGTCCTCGTTTTCCCTTCATTACCTCTTTTTTTTTAAATAGATCTTTATTGGAGTATAATTGCTTCACAATACCGTGTTAGTTTCTGTTGCACAACAGAGTAAATCAGCCATATGCACACACATGTCCCCATATCCCCTCCCTCTTGAGCCTCCCTCCCACCCTCTTTGTTTTTATTTCTGTTACTCTAGGAGGTGGGTCAAAAAAGATCTTGCTGTGGTTTATGTCAAAGAGTGTTCTCCCTATGTTTTCCTCTAAAAGTTTTATAGTGTCTGGTCTTACATTTAAGTCTTTAATCCATTTGGAGTTTATTTTTGTGTATGGTGTTAGGGAGTGTTCTAATTTCATTCTTTTACATGCACCTGTCCACTTTTCCCAGCACCACTTACCGAAGAGGCTGTCTTTTCTCCATTGTACGTTCTTGCCTCCTTTGTCGTAAATTGGATGACCATATGTGCGTGGGTTTATCTCTGGGCATTCTATCCTGTATCATTGATCTCTATTTCTGTTTTTGGGCCAGTACCATACTCTCTTGATTACTGTAGCTTAGTGGTATAGTTTGAAGTCGAGTAGCCTGATTCCTCCAGCTCCTTTTTTCTTTCTCAAGACTGCTTTGGCTATTCGGGGTCTTTTGTATTTCCATACGAATTGTAAGATTTTTTGTTCTATTTCTGTGAAGAATGCCATTGATAGTTTGATAGGGGTTGCATTGAATCTGTAGATTGCTTTGGGTAGTATAATCATTCTCACAATATTGATTCTTCCAATCCAAGAACATGGTATATTTCTCCATCTGTTTATGTCATCTTTGGTTTCTTTCATCAGTGTTTTATAGTCTTCTGAGTACAAGTCTTTCACCTGCCTAGGTAGGTTTATTCCTAGGTATTTTATTCTTTTTGTTGCAATGGTAAATGGGATTGTTTCCTTAATTTCTCTTTCTGATTTTTTGTTGTTAGTGTATAGGAATGCAAGAGATTTCTGTGCATTAATTTTGTATCCTGCATCTGTACCAAATTCATTGATTAGTTCTAGTCGTTTTCTGGGGCATCTTTAGGATTTTCTGTGTATAGTATCATGTCATCTGCAAACAGTGACAATGTTACTTCTTTCTTTCCAATTTGTATTCCTTTCATTTCTTTTTCTTCTCTGATTACCATGGCTAGTTCTGCGTTTATTGAGATGATCATATGTTTTTTATTTATTTAATTTTTTAAATTTATTTATTTTAGTTTAGTTATTTTTATTAACAGAAAATGAAAATATCTTTATTTGGATTGGCGATAGAAAGAAGTGATCACAGAGGACAATTATTTACCTTTCCTTTTTTTTTGTTTTGCGGTACGCGGGCCTCTCACTGTTGTGGCCTCTCCCGTAGCGGAGCACAGCCTCCAGACACACAGACCCAGCGGCCATGGCTCACAGGCCCAGCCGCTCCGCGGCACGTGGGATCTTCCTGGACCAGGGCACGAGCCCGTATCCCCTGCATCGGCAGGCGGACTCCCAACCACTGAGCCACCAGGGAAGCCCTACCTTTCCTTTTTATATCAAGATGAACCAAGTCATGTTTAGTAGAACATTTCTGTAAAAGAAAAGTTAGATCATATGGTTTTTATTCTTTAACTTGTTAATGTGGTGTATCACATTGATGACTTGCATGTATTGAAGAACCCTTGCATCCCTGGGTTAAATCCCACTTGATCATGGTGTATGATCCTTTCAATGTGCTCTTGGATTCTGTTTGCTAGTATTTTGTTCAGGACTTTTGCCTCTATGTTCATCAGTGATATTGGTCTATAATTTTCGTTTTTTGTGATATCTTTTTCTGGTTTTGGTATCAGGATGATGATGATGGCTTCACAGAATGAATTTGGGAGTGTTTCTCCCCCTGCAAATTTTTGGAAGAGTTTGAGAAGGATCGGTGTAAGCTCTTCTCTAAATGTTTGATACATTTTGCATGTGAAGCCATCTGGTCCTGGACTTTTGTTTGTTGGAAGATTTTTAATTATGGTTTCAATTTCATTACTTGTGATAGGTCTGTTTATATTTTCTAACTCTTTCTGGTTCAGTCTTGGAAAATTGTACCTTTCCAAGAATTTGTCCATTTCTTCGTGGTTGTCCATTTTATTGGCGTATAGTTGTTTGTAGTAGTCTCTTATAATCCTTTGTATTACTGCAGTGTCAGCTGTGATTTCTCCTTTTTCATTTCTAGTTTTATTGATTTGCATCCTCTCCCTTTTTTTCATGATGAGTCTGACTAAGGGTTTATCAATTTTGTTTATCTTCTCGAAGAACCAGCTTTTAGTTTCATTGATCTTTGCTATTGTTTTCTTCATTTCTATTTCATTTATTTCTGCTCTGATCTTTATGATTTCATTTGTTCTACTGACTGTGGGTTTTCTTTGTTCTTCTTTCTCTAGTTGTTTTAAATGTAGGGGTAGATTGTGTATTTGAGATTTTTCTTGTTTCTTGAGGTGAGACTGAATTGCTATAAACTTTCCTCTTAGAACTGCTTTTGCCACGTCCCATAGGTTTTGGGTCGTCGAGTTTACGTTGTCATTTATTTCCATGTATTTTTTTATTTCTTCTTTGATTTCTTCACTGATTTCTTGGTTATTTAGTAGAGCACTGTTTAGCCTCCATGTATTTGTGATTTTTACAGTTATTTTCCTGTAATTGATTTCCAATCTCATAGTGTTGTGGTCAGAAAAGATGCTTGATACAATTTCAATTTTCTTAAATTTTCCAAGGCTTGATTTGTGACCCAAGATGTGATCTATCCTGGAGAATGTTCCATGTGCACTTGAGAAGAAAGTGTATTCTGCCACTTTGGGGTGGAATGTTCTCTAAATATCTATTAGATCTATCTGGTCTATTGTGTCATTTAAAGCTTGTGTTTCCTTATTTATTTTCTGTTTGGATGATCTGTCCAAACAGAAGCAGGGTGTTAAAGTCCCCTATTGTGTTACTGTCGATTTCCCCTTTCATGGTTGTTAGTGTTTGCCTTATGTGTTGAGGTGCTCCTGTGTTGGGTGCATGAACATTTATAATTGTTATATCTTCTTCTTGGAATGATCCCTTGATCATTATGTAGTGTCCTTCCTTATCTCTCATAAAAGTCTTTATTTTAAAGTCTATTTTATCTGATATGAGTATTGCTACTCCAGCTTTCTTTTGATTTCCTTTTGCATGGAATATTTTTTTCCATCCCTTCACGTTCAGTCTGTATGTGTCCCTAGGTCTGAAGTGGGTAGGTCTTGTAGGCCACATATACATGGGTCTTGTTTTTGTATCCATCCAGCCAGTCTGTGTCTTTTGGTTGGGGCATTTAATCCATTTACATCCAAGGTTATTATCGATAGGTATGGTCCTATTAACATTTTCTTAATTATTCTGGAATTGTTGTTTTTTGGTTTTTGGTTTTTTTTTTTTGTGGTACGCGGGCCTCTCACTGTTGTGGCCTCTCCCGTTGCGGAGCACAGGCTCCAGACGCGCAGGCTCAGCGGCCATGGCTCATGGGCCCAGCCGCTCCGTGGCATGTGACATCCTCCTGGACCAGGGCATGAACCCATGTCCCCTGCATTGGCAGGCGGACTCTCAACCACTGTGCCACCAGGGAAGCCCTGGAATTGTTTTTATGGGTCTTTTTCTTCTCTTGTGTTTCCCGCGTAGAGAAGTTTCTTCAGCATTTGTTGTAAAGCTGGTTTGGTGGTGCTGAATTCTGTTAGCTTTTGTTTGTCTGAAAAGCTTTTGATTTCTCCATCGATTCTGAGTGAGATCCTTGCTGGGTAGAGTAATCTTGGTGTTAGGTTTTTTTCTTTCATCATTTTAAGTATATCCTGCCACTCCCTTCTGGCCTGCAGAGTTTCTGCTGAAAAATCAGCTACAAAGGAATCCCCATACGGTTATTTTTTGTTTTTCCCTTGCTCCTTATAATATTTCTTCTTTGAATTAATTTTTGTTACTTTGATTAATATGTGTCCTGGTGTGTTTTTCCTAGGGTTTATCCTGTATGGGACTCTCTGTGCTTCCTAGACCTGGATGACTATTTCCTTTCCCATGTTAGGGAAGTTTTCCACTATAATCCCTTCAAATATTTTCTCAGACCATTTCTTTTTCTCTTCTTCTTCTGAGACCCCTATAATTCGAACGCTGGTGTATTTAGTGTTGTCCCAGAGGTCTCTGAAATTGTCTTCAATTCTTTTCATTCTTCTTTCTTTATTCTACTCCTCATCAGTTATTTCCACCATTTTGTCTTCCAGCCAGCTTATTCATTCTTCTACGTCAGTTATTCTGTTATTGATTCCTTCTAGTGTGTTTTTCATTTCAGTTATTGTGGTGTTCATCTCTGTTTGTTGTTTAGTTCTTCTAGATCTTTGTTAAACATTTCTTGTATTTTCTCAATCCATGCTTCCATTCTATTTCCGAGATTCTGGATCATCTTTACTATCGTCACTCTGATTCTTTTTCAGGTAGATTGCCTATTTCTTCTTCATTTATTTGGTCTTATAGGTTTTTACCTTGCTTCTTCATCTGTGACATATGTTTTTGCTGTCTTTTTTTCTTTCTTTTTTTTTTTCTTTTTTTTATGAGTCGGATTGTGTTCCTGTTTTTCTGGTTGTTTGGCCTGAGGCTTCCAACACTGGAGTTTGTAGGCTACTGGGTAGAGCTGGGTCTTGGTGCTGAGATGAAGAACTCTGTGAGACCTCACTCCGATGAATATTCCCTGGGGTCTGGGGTTCTCTGTTAGTCCAGTGGTTTGGACTTGGAGCTCCCACCTCAGGAGCTTCCCCCTGACCCCGGGCTTGCTAATCAAGATCCCGCAAGCTGCGTGGGGTGGCAAAAAAAAAGAGAAAAACAACAAAGTGAAAAATAAAATTAGACTAGGAAACTAACTAACTATTTTTATTTTTAAAACTAAAAATATAGATGAATCAACAACTGGAAGGTACATCAGTACCACAACAGTAAAAAAAGAGGAGGAGGGAAAGGAAAAAAAGAAAAAGGGGGCAGTGGAAGGCCTTGGCTGTGGAGAGCAGGGCCTAAGCAAGGGCAAGGTTTGGGTGGTGGGCGGGGCCAATGCTTAGGACCCCTAGGACTGGAAAAGGCCCTGGGGGCTGTGGGAGGTGGAGCTTAGGCTCAAGGAACCGAAGGGACCCAGGCTTGCCCCCCACCCTGGTCTCAGAGGGCAGGGGACCTCACCTGGGACCCTAGCAGGCTTGCAAGGCCCGAGTGGTCGGGGCAAACACCCTCGCTCCTCCCCTGCTCTTCCATCAGGGCCCCTCCCACCTGCCTCTCCCATCTCCCTGGCCTCCCTCCTATGCCCCTAGGACCTATGGGGCCTGGAGGGGGCTTTGGATTGCAGGGGACCGGCCTGGGAGTTCAGCAGGCTCCCCGGGCCCCCGTGGGCAGGGCAGTCGCCCTCCGCTCCTCTCCAACTCTTCCCGGAGAGTCCCTCCCACCTGCCTCTCCTGATCTCCCTGGCTTCAGGGGCGCTGATCTTGTCTGGCCTCCACTTCTCCTCCCCCCTCAGTCCCCCTGTGTCCTACCGGTTCACTTTGGGGTTGCTCCCCTCTCCTTGGGGTCAGAGTCCCCCACCAGAGGCCAGCAGGTGCCCTAGTTGGGGGGGCGACACTAACTCCGCACCGTCCCACACCGCCATCCTGACTACTCCTCATTCTTTTGTAAAGTCTGTGTAGTATTCCGAAATGGCATAATTTATTTATCTAGTCTCTTGTTGATGGACATTTAGACTGCTTTCAGGTTTTCGCTGTTACAAACAAAACCGTAATGAAGAGTCTTGTGTATATACCTTTCTTTGCCTACTTACCTGATTATATTCAAAAGTTAAATTCCTGCAAGTGAAATTGCTAGATCAAAGGGTATGTATAATGTGCATTTTGAATTTTGATAGATTGCGCCGATTTATGTCCACCTCAATTCGAATGTTACAATCTCTCTTTACTGCTTAATGGTCAGCGTTTCTTTTATGGGTTTAAAATAAGAGCCCTGAAGTTCACCGTGTTGGATTTTCGGCATAGAATTGAAAGGATTTTCTTTTTCAAGGAATAATGTACTAGCTAATACTCAAATACCCTAGAAACTCAACTCTGCTTCTTACGTGCCAAGTAAAATGAAAAAGAGGTATCGCTGTGGGGAAAATTGGATTCACTCACTGCCCTTGGTTCTAGCCATAGGGCCCTTTCTCTTTATCCCAAACTTGACGCAGCGTGGCCAGTGTGATTCAAGCCTAACCTTTGCTACCGTTTGTTTTCTCATTAATATATGGCAAGGCTTAAATTTGCCTCTTTTCCCCATCTACCTTGCCTCTATCTCCCTAATGGGGATATTATAAGAACGTCTAAGACGACTTCGTCAAGTGTCTGAGTCCCCGAGAGAAATGTGGAGTACGGCAGTATTATTGTTCTAACTGTTACAGGAGAGCACGATGATCAAGGGTTTGAAAATCCCACACGGACAGTCTCTTTTGTGAAATAAGTATGTGAGGGCTTTGTTAATAAGAGGCCCTCAAGCCAAACTTATCTAGGTTCTTTATCTGAAACTCCAATTTTATGCTAAATAAGGATTTTTGTATTTCCCACCTCCCATTTGTAATCCCATTACCAGCTGTGTTCATTGGACTTCAGCTTAATTCATCCAGCGTTTATGCAGGTCATGTTAGGGGCTGAGCATCCAGCAAGGCGCCGAGGGTGTAGGAGGAAGATGGTGTGGCCCTTGTCTCCTGGGAATTACAGTCTAGTAGGAGAAAGCTAAGCATGTAGTTTACATGAATGTGGAAAGTCGTAAGATGGATTTAAGCTCGGGGCACTGTCTGGGAACATAGGATGCTGGGGGTCAGGGAAGCTTGGGCTGTGTAGAAATGGGGTGTGAATCCCATTCTGATGGAAACGTGAGCGTTACCCCAGCGAAAGAGTCTTCCAGGCAGAGGCAAGGGAATAAGAAAAGGCCAGAAAAGCAAGAATGCCCAAGTATTCTGGACCCACTGGGCTGGGACTCAGTGTAGGAGAGGCCCCAGGGCCTGTGGCAGGGACACCTTCAAGGCCCAGTCAAGCCTGTGGTTTATTCTGTGTAGGAAACGGAGCCTGCAGACATTTGTGCAGAGGTGCGTTATGGTCACATTTGCAGTGAGGAAGAGGAGAGACTTTGATGGACATACCAGAAAGACAGGAACTAAAGTTCACTGCAGTTAACCAAAGGATCCCACAGGGAAGAAAGGAAAAGGGACTAAAAGGCAAGAAATACATACTTTCAGGAGGCTGTCTATGGGAGTCATTGGTCATTAGCTCCAGAACAGTGAAAGCCAACATTTACCGTCAGGTATGTGCTGAGCCCCCTCGTTTAATCCACACAATATCCCCATGAAATATTTTCAGTCGTTTTCACCATTTTCCAACCAAAGAAACAGATTCAACAATGTCACGTTGTTTGCCCCAGGCTGTGCAGGTTACAGGTGGGGCAACCAGGCTCTGAAATCCGCATGCTGCCTACAGTTTACCCATTAACCACTGCCCTGCCCAGCCCCCAAGGATGAGCGGGTGCTGTCCAAGCCCCCCACCCTGGCCTGACTGTCTTCCTCCCTCCTGGCCCCTGCCCTTCCCAGCCACTCCTCTTCCCCTCCCAGAAAGGCAGACACTGCTTTGTTTTTCATGTAACCACTTCACTTCTTGTCAAGCCAAACCTAAGAGCCAGACAGGACCCCAGTTCAAGTCCAGACCTCTGCGATGTCTGCAAGGCAGCCTCCCCTCACCAGACTCTCCTTGAGGTTTTGTTTAATGCTCCCACTTGCAAAGAAAATGCCTGATGGCAGGCCCCTGCCTTTTAGTCTCACATGCCACCTCCGCGTCAGGCAGCTTTCAATTTCCTGTGCCTCAGCATGTCCGTGTGCATCTTCGTCAAGACTTCCAAGATGGCAGTGACAAGCTTTTTGGGTACTTAAGGCAAACATGCATGACAGTTTTCCTTGACACTTGCATTTTTAAAAAGCCTTGGCTTGAGCCCTAGGAAACCCAGCATTTGAGAAACCAGGAGCCTTTCAAGGAAGCCAGGCTTTCAGTGCCTGCTTCCCTGGGACATGTTTTGTGACAGGGACACTGCAGGATCTGCCCAAGAGGATATGAAGTGCCATAGCAATATTTACGTGTTGATGCTAAATGATGGTTGCCTTTTTTAATGGCTTTGTGTGTGTGTGTGTGTGTGTGTGTGTGTGTGTGTGGCTGAAATGTATGGACCTGTTCTGTGCATTGTCACTGGGTATGTGGCTGGCCTACAAACACACTTAAATGGCACACTTCTGCAAAGCATTAATTTCTGAGCGTCCAACAGATATATGTAGGCAAGCAGACATGTCACAGGCGTTGCTACACAGCTTAATTAATATCCCTGAAGGGCTAAAGCATTTCCTATACAGTGCTAAGTGAGAAGAAAATGTTGTACCTATGGACATTATACATGTAAAGAAATGTGGGTACGTACACCGACAGGCCTTCTTATATTTGCTTATGCCCCAAAGGGTCTGATGTAAATTCAAATGGGAAAATCAATTGTTTTCAAGATAACTATCTTTTATTTGAGGGTTGAAAAAAGGGAGCAGGGCCCCAAACTTAAATGCCAGAAATCACCACCACAGTGGAAAAAGGAAATCCCTAACACACAAAAATGAGTAGCAGTTTTCTTTCTCCCCTGGCTGTTGCTATGTCTAAGATAGCTTTGATGACTTAGGACTTGTTGTTAGCTATGCAAGAGTTTAGATAAATCGATTTTGTTTTCTTTTCTAGGTTTTGAAGGAATCCCATAGAATACTTCATCTGTCCGTTTTAATTTTTATGACATAGATAGGCCTGACTCCTTCTCTTCTTTCTTTCCTTCTTTCCATCCCTCCCTCCCTCTCCACCCAGTGACTAGGTCTTAAGAACCTACAAAAATCTAGGAAATAACCCTTATTGGGGTTGGTTGGTTTTTCATTTCTTCTGTACTTTAGTGTACTCATTCAGAAATGGAAATGAATGAAAACTTTATTTCTCAAAGGTATACCGCATGGAACACCAGTTTGAAGACTGGGAAGGTGGGTGGGTTAAAATTTCTGTAATCAAATCAGTAAGCAGAATGATAAATATTTTGCAGAGGGTACTGGGATATTTAGAATATTTAAGATGTTAAAGGCTTGTGAAAATATGTAGTAATTTCCTTAACTTTATTTACTCCAGTATTTCCCAAATACCATGGAACACTTTCTTTACCTGAAGTTAGTAATATACAAACACACTTAGTGATCCCAAGAACACACTTTTATTTTTTGTATTGTATTGTATTTTTTTACATCATTATTGGAGTATAATTGCTTTACAATGGTGTGTTAGTTTCTGCTGTGTAACAAAGTGAATCAGCTATACCTATACGTATATCCCCATATCCCCTCCCTCTTGTGTCTCCCTCCCACCCTCCCTATCCCACCCCTCTAGGTGGACACAAAGCACCAAGCTGATCTCCCTGTGCTATGCGGCTGCTTCCCACTAGCTATCTATTTTACATTTGGTAGTGTACGTATGTCCATGCCACTCTCTCACTTCGTCCCAGCTTACCCTTCCCCCTCCCATGTCCTCAAGTCCATTCTCTACGTCTGCGTCTTTATTCCTGTCCTGCCCCTAGGTTCATCAGAACCTTTTTTTTTGATTCCATATATGTGTTAGCATATGGTATTTGTTTTTCTCTTTCTGACTTGCTTCACTCTGTATGACAGTCTCTAGGTCCATCCACCTCGCTACAAATAACTCAATTTTGTTTCTTTCTGTGGCTGAGTAATATTCCATTGTATATATGTGCCACATCTTCTTTATCCATTCATCTGTCAATGGACACTTAGGTTGCTTCCATGTCCTGGCTACTGTAAACAGAGCTACAATGAACATTGTGATGCATGATTCTTTTTGGTTTATGGTTTTCTCAGGGTCTATGCCCAGTAGTGGGATTGCTGGGTCAGATGGTAGCCAGGAACACACTTTGAGTCTTACATTTCAGACCTTCTCTGACCCTGACTGAAGTAGGAAGCACAGAGTTTCTTCAAACCCTTCCTAGAGAAGGACTTCGTAATTTTGCTTTTAAGATAAGACATAATATCTCTCTCCACCTAAACTTTTGAAATTCATCCATATGCAGACTCATTTACCAGGTTCTGCAATAGTTGGGCCTAGTGAGTAAGCACTGCTTATAATACAGTGCTCAGAGCATGGGCTAACAGTGAAAGCGTTTTTAAATAGAAATGTCAGGGATAAGGGACTTCCCTGGTGGTACAGTGGTTAAGAATCTGCCTGCCAGTGCAGGGGACATGGGTTCGATCCCTGGTCTGGGAAGATCCCACATGCCGCGGAGCAACTAAGCCCGTGAGCCACAACTACTGAGCCCACATGCCACAGCTAATGAAGCCCGCACGCCTAGAGCCCGTGCTCCGCAACAAGAGAAGCCACCACAATGAAATGCCTGTACACTGCAACGAAGAGTAGACCCCACTCGCTGCAACTAGAAAAAGCCCGTGCACAGCAATGATGACCCAATGCAGCCAAAAATAAAAATAAATAAAATAAAATAATTTTTTTTAAATGTAAGGGATAAGATAGCTTTCCTAGAATATAAACGCTACCAGGCTCTCACTATAGCCTCTTTCCTGAAATGAGAGCCATTGAGTTGGGAGTGTTAAAGCATTTTGTAAGGTATGTTTACTCTTTCTGCAAATACTGCCACCTGGCTCTTTGGTGATGCTTCTTGTTTCTGTAATTTATTTCAAATTTTCAAAAATAAGCTTACGACATGGGTTGGATGCAAGGAGTCTGACACAGTGTTTAGGGCCAACCAGAATGTAACCTTGCTGAGGAGTTCAATGTGGACCACCATTCTCTACATTTAGAAACCAACTACAGGTTTCTCAAAAAGTTAAACATAGTTACCATATGACCCAGCCACTGCAATCCTCCAAATAACTGGAAACAGGCACTTAAACAAGTACTTGCTTGCAAATGTCCAGAGCAACACTATTCCCAGTGGCCCAAAGATGGAGACGACACAAATATCCATCAGTGGATGAATGAACAAACAAAATGTGGCACACATACAGTCGGCCCTCCACGTCCGCAAGTTCTGCATCCGTGGAGTCAACAAACCGTGAATCAAAAATATTTGGAAAAAAAAAAAGTTCCGAAAAGCAAAATTTGAATTTGCGATGCGCTGGCAACTACTTACATAGCACTTATATTGTATTTACAACTGTTTACATAGCATTTACATTGTACGAGGTAATACAAGTAATCTAGCGATAATTCAAAGGAGGATGTATGTAATTATATGCAAATAACTCTGCCATTTCATATAAGGGACTTGAGTATCCATGGATTTTGGTATCCAGGTGGAGTCCTGGAACCCGTCCCCTGCAGATACTGAAGGTTGATGATATATATGATGGAATAGTATTCAGCCACAAAGAAAGTAATGATGTACTAATAAATGCTACAGTGGAGATCACCTTGGAAACATTATGCTAAGTGAGAGGAGCCAGGCATAAAAGGTCACGTGCTGTATGATTCCGTGTAGTAACTGAAATATCCAGTATAGGGAAATGCATAGAGATAGAAATCAGATGAGTGATTACCCGGAGCCGGGGGTGGGGGAAGAGGGAATGAGAGTTGCTGCTTAATGGAGACAGGGTTTTCTTTTGGGGTGATGAAACATTTTGGGACAAAATAGAGGTGGTTGTACGACATTGTGAACACCCTAAGCGCCACAGAATTGTACACCTTAAAATGGTTAATTTTATGTTATGTAAATTTCACCTCAGTAGGAGAAAAAATTAATTAATGGAAAACAGCTAGAGGGTCAGTGTGTCTCCCTCGGTCTAAAAGATCTACTCATGGGAGAGACCAAGTAGTCTGGAGAACCCGATCCTTGCTCCAGTCTTTTCCAAGCAGAATGCTAGGGCATAAACGTCTATTTCCAAAACATGCTCTCAAATGGCTAACTTTGAGGGCACGACAGAAAATATCAGCACGTGTGATTTGATTAATAGGTAAATGGATCCATGTGGGTAATATGTTAGCATCTGAAAGATGGTCCACGCGATCCCTGTGCAGCATCATGGTAAATGCAACTCTTCAGGCTTTCCCGAGATCACTGAAGCACCAAAGATAGGAAATAAAAAAGGTGTATCAGGCAGGACTCCTTTGTTACAGAGGTAGGGAGGAAAAAGAGAAAGATAAATGGATTCTTCTCTGGGTGGTGGAGGGTAAACATAGGAGGTTTCGGAGATGAGATCCATTCTCATCACATTCTTTTAAAAGTGATTTGGAAGGGAAAATACACCATGAAATCTCCATGTTTGCAGAGATGCGAAACCTATGAAGATAAACCGCTCGGTATATCGGTGGGCAGAGAATTGACAGATAAGGAGCAAGTACATTTACCAAAAATTCTTCCAGGCTTATACGAATATTATCTCTGAGGCTCCTGGTTACAAACCAGGAACTAGCCCTGAGATTAGTGTAAACTAATGCCTGAATATATACATCTATTGGGTTTACTGTGAAAAGGGAGAAATGAAGGACTGCAAAATGTACAGAATCACGAAGTAGGGTCCTAGAACTAAGCCTAAAAAATGCATTACCCCACTGTTTTCCTAAACCATCGTGTGTTCTCAGTGGAAATGATCCATGTGATTATGGCTAATGTACCTCAAGAATGACAGACAAGTTGAGGAGCGTTCTGGCTTGAAAGATCGAGAAAATTAGAAGGCTCTCGCAAAACGTGCTAGAAGCCTCCTCAGAATAGAAAGGTGAAGGTTTCTCAAAGGATTTAAAATCACCACGTGTAGACATAATGAAAACGTGGTCTTGTTTACCAAAACCTTGAAAACCAAAATGACAGAGCATCCCTTGAAGGAGACGCTACAGCATAAACAAATAGAAGTGTTGCATCTGGAAGCAGACAGGAAACTTTGAAATCCGTGCCTTCCTACAGGCAGCAGAAAATAAACTTTTCAAGATCTAGATTAGCTCGTGTTTTTATTCATTTCCTAAAAATTGATCGAACACCAGACATCTGCTGGCACTCTCCCAGAGACTGGGGATACAGTGGTAAGGAAGACTTCATCTGGGCCCTTAAGGAAGGTGCATGCCATTGGGGAAGCAGACAGTAAGACAGGCACAGACACGATAGCTACTCAAAGGGATTAGTGCTGAGCAGATGAGAAGGCTGTGTCTCTACACCACTGCCGTGAACCAGGAAGTGGGGTGGTCCTCAGGCCAGGGAGGATAATCAAATGATGGGGTGGGAAGGACTGATCAAGGAAGGCTTTCTGAGAAAGTGAGCTTTGAAGGGAGCCTTGAAAGAACTCAGAAGGAGGAGCCATGCAGATATCTCAGCTAAGAACATTTCAGACCAAGGGAAACACAGTGAGGATACCCTGAGATGGAGAGAAGCCTGGCCTCTTTGAGGGACAGCAGAAAAGTATGGCGAAGCTTCAGGAGCAGAGTCAGTGGAGGCCAGGAGGAGGTGAGATAGGCCATAACAAGGTTCCTCATCAGCCATGGCAAGGAGCTGGATTACTGCTAATATAAAGGAAGTGGCAGATTTTAAGCGGAAGAGTAATGCGATTTGACTTGTGCTTGCAGACAGTGACTGGCTCCTGAGTGGAGGATGGATGTAAAGGGCCAAAGCGGAAGAGGGGAGACCTGTTTAGAGGCTGCTGGATGCTGTAGGTCAGGCGCAAGGTGATACAGAGGTGTAAGTGGCGAGAAGAAGATGGATTGGAGGCAGAAAGGAAATCGACTGAAGATGGATCAGGTGTGAGGGAAGGACAGGAACCCTAGTGAAGCCTAGTGAGGTGTATGGTATGGCGCTCACCCGGATGCCACCCTCTGAAACTAGAGCGCGCATCTCGCCTGCCAACAGATCTCAGCCAAGTCCCTCTCTGAGACTGAACTTCAGCTAAAGACAGCCACCCTGCACCCAAGGTTACATCCCTGTGGACAGCCTACATCTAATGACTGGTCCAGGTGAGGTTATTAAGGCCCAAATCCTGCAGCCCAAACTGAAACCACTCTGCAGAGGCATCCCAGCTCCAGGGCTCGCCCTTTGCGACAGCATCCCTGTTCAGTTTCTCCCTCCGCCCAGCCTGCTTCTGTCACTCCCAAGAGCGCTTGCTAATAAAGTTTCTGTATGCAGATGTTTCTTCCTAGAGTCTGCTTCCTGGGGATGGCACCTGTCCAGCTGATGGGTGAAGGCTTCTTTAACCAATATGGGTGAAGCCTGAAGAGAAGGATAGTTTGGAGTGAAAATCAGGAGTTGTGTTTGCTCACGTTCACCTTAAGATGTCTAATTATATCCACATGCCGATAGAGTGATAGGTGCCATGTTAAGGGGTGGCTAGAATATTCTGGAGAAAACCCCAAACCCTCAAGGCAGATGACAAAGAATACAGCCAGGCCTTCTCATCATAGAGGACTAGACTGAATTACCATGAGTCTCTTCTACCATAGTTATTTTCAAGTTTGAGTGTTCCTAAATCTGCTTCCTTTGTTCACAGAGAAGATAAAGTTTAAAACCCTTTGTATTTGGACTAAAATCCAAATTCCTTGCTCTCAAAACCATGCATAATATAGTCTTCCATTGGGCCAACCTCTTCTTCCCACCACTTAGCCCCTGGATCACGACCCAGTGATCCACGCTGTTCTTCATTCACAGCCTCAAAAATTCAGTCTTTCCCACCTCAGGGCCTTTGCACATACATTTCCTTTGCCTGGGATGCTCTTTCCACCGTTCGATTACCCGTTTCTTATCCTCAGACCTCCTCTTCTTGGTCATCTCCTCAGGGAGGAGTGACCACACTAATGGCGTCCCACATTTTCTCTTAGTTCTTTGTTTCCTTCATAGTACTTCTCACACTTTGTAATTATTTCATGTATTTATTGGTTTACTCAGACTTGAGTTTTGTTTATTTGGTCTGTCTCTCCAATTAGAAATCCCCCATGAGGGTAAGGACTTAATTCACCATTCTATCCATGTGCCCAATAAATATCGGTTGACTCATAACTTCATATTTTAGATATTATATTCTTTCCAGAGTTGAGGAAAAAATGCAATACATACATGGATTAAACACCTCCTATAGGCCAGCTTCTGTGCTCACAAATGCTATTACCTCTTTCAGCCCTTCCAACAGTTCTGTAATGTACATATTATTATTTACCCATCCTTTAGAGGAGGCATCTGAGGCTCAGAGAGATTATTTGGCATTCCCAACGTCACGCAGCTCCTCATGGAGTTGAGATTCCAATCCAGACGTGCCTCACTCCAAAGCCTGTACATTTTCCATTAAAACGTAATTTGTGTGTTCCTTCAGCAGACATTTGTTGAACACGTACTATGAACAAAGATACTAGGAAGCAAAAGATATAGGACCTGCTGTGGAGAAGCTTGTAATTTGACTGGAGGGACAAGGCAAACACACAGGACAGATGTAATAGCGTGAAGCAGGATATGATAAAGGGACATACTGTAAGGTTCCTTCCAGCTCGAAAATTCTTTGTGGATGGTACAGGCAGTAAACACAGTGGGAGAAGTCGTTCTGCTCCTTGATTGTATCTGATGGCATGCATTCTGTCTGCATCCACCTCTGGCTGCCAGTGAACACAAATGCAAGTCTATTTCAGATGGCTGTCTCTGCACTCCCATATTATACTGTAGGGTGGATTCAAGGTCAAGTTTGAAGTCACATATTATAGTGTATGGTAGATTCAAGGTCATGTTTGAAATCAAAGTCAGAAGTCTTTGTTTTTTTTCCTCGACTGTATTAAGACTCTTACCAATTAACTTGAAAAAAGTCAAGAAGTGAACAACTGGCGGGGGGCGGCGGGGGGGGGCGGTGGTTTGAGGGAGGGGGAAGACTCCTTATCTCATCCCAAAGACTCTGAAATGGATTTGCTCACAAAACACCAGGTTTCTTTAGTGACCTCCTGAGACTTTGCCTGTCACACTGAACAGCATATCATTTCATAGGGGGAAAAGAAAAACAAAGTGTTTCCATGAGAAAAGGCTATGTTATATCACAGTGTGACGCTATTTAAATATCAAGCTTCTATTTAGAAAATGGAAGGCAATAAATTGAGTTGCTAATTATTCCAGCTGTGAGTATTTTGGGTATGACTGCACATTTTGAAGAGGGCAAAATAGAGGATCTTCCTGTTGCTCATGGCATATGCAAATGTAATGACGGTCCCCTCTGATCTAAAAGGTTCAGGGGTCAGAAACCTTGAAAGCCTATTTCTCATTGCATCAAAATTGGTTTGAGTCTAAGCTGAGGGACTCATGATATGAAATGGGCTTTTCATTATACTAATTGGGTTATTGGCTGCTTCTTCAAACTTGGGAAGTAGCAGTTTTTTTTTAAAACATTTTTAAAGTTTTGTTTTTAAAGCAACAGTTCACCTCTCAACCCAAGCGTAAATTCCCAACCGGAAGAGGAGAAGAAACATATTAGTGATGTCCTCCATCCCTTCCCTTCCTAATAAAATTATTTTTGAGGGGTGGAGCTGCCAGCAATGCTCTAGTCACTGTGCTAATTAGGACAACGCATTCATTTTACATATATTTTAAAGGAGCTGGGCACTGCGTAGGTCAAGGAGATCTAGTAAAGAGCAAGATACACGTGATTCCTGCCTTCAAGCGATTAATAGCTACATGTATTGATCACTCACTGGACGTCAAGCTCAGTGTTAAGGCTTTCACGTAAATAAATTCATCCAATCCCCCTAACAAGCCTATAAAGTAGGTACGAGCCATCTTTCCCTTTAAAGGTGAGGCCACAGGGACTTAGAGGGGTAAGTAACTTGCCCAATGCCAGGATCCAAACCTTGGTTGTCCAGGTTCAGAATCTGTACACTCAATACCTTACTGGTTTCAAAAAGAATTAAATTACTAATAATAAGAGAATGTTTATATGTAGGGGAAAAGTCTGACTCTAAACATCAGATGTTTACCAGTCTCTCTCTCAGAGTACGGGAGACCTTGGCTTTCTGTTTTGTTTTTTTTTTTAACTTATATACTTTGTCTTTCTTTTGTAATGTGTACCTCTTACATTTGCAAATAGGAAAATAAAGGCACGACAGTTAAAAGATTGCTTAGTTTTGCTATTCAAAAAGTGGCTGGGGGGCTTCCCTGGGCGTCCAGTGGTTAAGACACCGTGCTTCTAATGCAGGGGTGTGGGTTTGATCCCTGGCTGGGGAACTAAGATCCCACATGCTGCGTGGCACGGGTAATAAATAAATAGTGGCTGAACAGTATGGTATCCAACATCATCTTTCTCATTATCTCACGGTTTTTCCATCTCATCCTGGAAGCTTCTCTCTTTTTGTGTTTTCTTTTACTCTGCGTGCCCTATGTGTGTCTCTCTCTCCCTTCTCTCTCTTTCTACCTCCTTCTCTCTCTCTCTCTCTCTCTCTCTCTCTCTCTCTCTCTCCCCCTCTCTCCCCCCATCTCACCCACCCTTCGAGTTTCCCCTCTACCACCACCATTCCTTCTCAGATTGGAGAGCATAATAGCGATGCCAGAAAGTGTGGTGGTTATTTAACCTCTCTCCTGCTAAATGTTTTATCATATCTTCTCAAAATCTAATTATACCAACTTTACATGCTACAGTACCCTTTATGGGCTGCCTCTTTTAAAAATTTTTTTTTAATTTTTTATTTTTTCCTTTACCATCTTTATTGGAGTATAATTGCTCCAATAATTGGAGTTATAATTGAGTATAACAATGGTGTGTTAGTTTCTGCTGTGTAACAAAGTGAATCAGCTATACCTATACATATATCCCCATATCCCCTCCCTCTTGTGTCTCCCTCCCACCCTCCCTATCCCACCCCTCTAGGTGGACACAAAGCACCAAGCTGATCTCCCTGTGCTATGCAGCTGCTTCCCACTAGCTATCTGTTTTACATTTGGTAGTGTATGTGTGTCATTGCCACTCTCTCACTTTGTTCCAGCTTACCCTTTCCCCTAAGTCAGAAAGAGAGAAACAAATACCGTATGCTAACACATATATATGGGCTGCCTCTTTATTAAACTAACTCCTTTAGACACAATAAACCTGGTGCTTCAAAGGGCACGGCCAGCGCCAGTGAGATGGGATGGGATATTCTGTACTGATCACCACCCCCCAACTCCTGGTGCACTTCTGCCTCTCTCCTTTCTCTGGCTTTTTATCAAATTTCAGCAACAGCCTGTATGATACTCAGAATCTTTCAGGGATTAATGGACGGCATATCAATACTTTCATCCGCTACTCTGAATACCTCTGAGTTTGTTTTCTGGAGAAGTCAATTTTCTCGGTAGAGCAACAATTAATACCTGGTTTCCCTGATAACCAGAGCTGCTTTTTTGCACACGGTGCTACTTGGAGACCATTCAAGGCGTTCACTCGGTTTCAAGGAGAACGTTGGCTGCGGCTGACTTCATGAGCAAAGACAGCGGCTGCGTTGTTGTCATTAGTCGTCCTGGTTAGTTGCATGGTGCTCTGTGATGAGACAGCGGGATCCAGATTGAGAGAGAGCGAGAGGAAGGAAACAAAAACTTGTCCTCTGTACAGTTGTTTCTCTAGTACATTTCCTTTTCGAAGCCCTGCTGGGATTTCACCCTGGGAATACAGCTAAACCAAGAAAAAAGAGGGCGACAGCCTCTTAGGATCCCACTGGTTGCAAGCTGAAAAACAAAACGGTACTTGGTGTTAAGGGATTTTCCATATTTGTTTCTTTGTTTCTTTGGTAGGTTTTCAGGTTAATGAGTGAGTTTATTCACAACTGACTCAGGAGAGAAGGAAGAGAAATCTTTTGTTGGGGCCTCAAGTAATTTGGCCAGCCACTGCTTCTCAAAGCTTCAGCTCTAGATCAGTCGAACTCCATCTCTATCGCAAGAATAAAATAAAAATGCAATAGTGAAATATACAGTGAATACTTATATTTCAACAGTGAAATATACAAGCAGCTCATGCAGCTCAATATCAAAAAACAAACAATCCAATGCAAAAAGAGGAAGAAGACCTAAATAGACTTTTCTCCAAAGAAGATATACAGATTGCCAACAGATACATGAAAGGATGCTCAACATCACTAATCATTAGAGAAATGCAAATCAAAACTACAATGAGAGATCACCTCACAGTGGTCAGAATGGCCATCATCAAAAAATCTACAAACAATGAATGCTGGAGAGGGTGTGGAGAAAAGGGAACCCTCTTGCACTGTGGATGGGAATGTAAATTGATACAGCCACTATGGAGAACAGCGTGGAGGTTCCTTAAAAAACTAAAAATAGAGCTACCATATGACCCAGCAATCCCACTACTGGGCATAGACCCTGAGAAAACCATAATTCAAAAAGAGTCATGTACCACAGTGTTCATTGCAGCTCTATTTACAATAGCCAGGACGTGGAAGCAACCTAAGTGTCCATCGACAGATGAATGGATAAAGAAGATGTGGCACATATATACAATGGAATATTACTCAGCCATAAAAAGAAAGGAAATTGAGTTATTTGTAGTGAGGTGGATGGACCTAGAGTCTGTCATACAGACTGAAGTGAGTCAGAAAGAGAAAAACAAATACCGTATGCTAACCCATATATATGGAATAAAAAAAAAAAAAGGTTCTGAAGAACCTAGGGGCAGGACAGGGATAAAGACGCAGGTGTAGAGAATGGACTTGAGGAGATGGAGAGTGGGAAGAGTAAGCTGGGAAGAAGTGAGAGAGTAGCATGGACATATATACACTACCAAATGTAAAACAGATAGCTAGTGGGAAGCAGCCGCATAGCACAGGGAGATCAGCTTGGTGCTTTGTGACCACCTAGAGGGGTGGGATAGGGAGGGTGGGAGGGAGACGGAAGAGGGAGGGGATATGGGGATATATGTATACATAGAGCTGATTCACTTTGTTACACAGCAGAAACTAACACACCATTGTAAAGCAATTATACTCCAATAATGATGTTTTAAAAAAAATGCACGGTGTTTTTAATTGATGGGGTCCTTCTTACATGGATGTGAGGCATGAGTTTCTTGTTTGTTAGACTTCTTTTTAAAATCTTCCATGGTTGTTTCATCAGAGAAAAAGGTATGCCCTTAATTTTCTAAGCCAATCTGAAGCAAAATCCTGGTTTGCCAAGATTCTGCCTCAAAACTGCATGCCTTTGCTGCTTTGTAAAGCTCATGGGGGAATGGCTGTTAGGTTTGCGTGCTCTCTCATAGTTTTTATTAAACAGTTTTGTTTTCACAAGAGGAGAAGTGGTGACATGTACTAAAAAGATTGATAGTTTAGGGTGAAGTGATGATTACTTTATTCTAAGAGCTCACTGGGACTGAGGGTACAGAACAGAGGACAGAGAGGAACCATCCTTCCTTAGCTTTACTGCTCAATTCGACAGCCAGCCTCTGAGCCCCTAACCTGTGCTGAGCAGAATGCTGGGTCCCGGGACTGAAGCTTTGATAACCCACGTGGCTACGAAGGAAAGACATATGCAAAGACATATGCACACAAAAAAAGAAGTATTATTTTTTTGTGCAACATCAAGGGCTGATTTTCTCTCTCCCCTCAAGTGTTAGCAAACTCCAAGGGCAGCACTTTAGGGGCCCCTCATTTGCCTTTCCTTTCCGAGGCACAAGTGGCCGATTCTGAGAGCAATTGAGTTGTGCTTGAAGAATGTCAAGTGCATTTGGAAACGACACATTTCTGCTGATGCCTGGAGTCCTGAGCTGAGCTACTTCCATGGCCGACTGCTGGGAAGACGTTCGGTTGGGGCATCACAAATGACCCCTTGGAGCACCCTCAGCCTGCCCCTGAGGGGGAAAAGCTGTCTTAATAGCCAGCTCAGGAAAAATCCGGAGAAGTTCCCTAAGCCTTCCGGGTCCTCCCATTGACCATGTGGCCAGGCCATCACCTTGTGGGTCTTGCTTCATTTTATTTATCTTTATTCCTGCTTCATGTGACTGCGACCTTTGGGTGAATCAGAGCTTGCATTTTTTCAGCTTGTTACTATGAAAATTTTCAAACATTCAGAGAAGTTGGAAGAATAGTACTACATAAGAAAAACCACCTAGTTTCAACAATTGCTATCATTTTGCCACATGTGCCTTATATATCTATATAGAGAGAGATCTTTTGGCTGAGTCATTTGAGAATAAGTTTTGACATGACATTTCACTCCTAAAGACATCAGCATTCAAAACTTGCATTTTAAAAAATATATCTATATTAACCATCTAGTGTGTTCTGGATAAGTCAGACGTATTTGAAAGTTGCAAAGACAGTTAGGGTAGAGTTTCTTAAACTTTATCATACATTAGAATCACTTAGGAAGCTTCTTCACCAATACACTGCCAGACCCCAGGCCTAGGTCTGGATGCAGCCCAGGAATTTGTACTTTTCTAGCAGAGCCTTCAAGTGATCCTAAAGCAGGTATTTATGGGACGTGATCTAAAGATCACTTCTTTAGAATCTTTCTTTTTTTTTTTTCGCTACGCGGGCCTCTCACTGTTGAGGCCTCTCCCGTTGCGGAGCACAGACTCTGAACACACAGCCTTAGTGGCCATGGCTCACGGGCCCAGCCGCTCCGCGGCATGTGGGATCTTGCTGGACTGGGACACGAACCCGTGTCCCCTGCATCGGCAGGCGGACTCTCAACCACTGCGCCACCAGGGAAGCCCTAGAATCTTTCTTTTTTTATTTGCTGAATGTAATCTTCTAGAGATTCAAAACAGCAGGGTGTAACTGTATTGTGTGAGGAGACTACATGTCTTTGGTACTCTGATTTAATAATTCTAAGGACCAGAAACTAGAAACAAGGGATGTGATAACTAAATGAGTTTCATTTAATAATGATCATTAGAGACACCACAATACCAATGAGCGGCCTGAGAGATGTATCCTGAAAAAGATAATACAGTGCCAAAAAGTATACAGGTTGTTTTTGGTCTGTGGCAGGATCTGGCCTTGTATGTATAAATATAGACAGTTGCCTGTATGAACTATGCAAACTTATAAATCTGTTTGGAAAATAAGAGTCAACATGGCAGAAGGAATCCTAATTTCAGAATTCAAAATGTTCACAGTACTGTCCTTTTAGCATTCATGATTTTGGCCTTGGGAACGTTGCAGGTCTTTCACTCAACAAAGATTTGTTGACTTTCTTCTTTGTGCCAGGCTCTATTCTAGATGTTAGGATACAGTGATGAACACATCAGACAAACCCAATTATTTTGGACTTCATAGAAATTCAGTTCTAATGATGGAGGCAGACAGTAAATAGCACAAATGCATATACCCTGAAGAAGAATAAAGCAGTTATAACAGGATAGAGAATGACAGAGAAAAAAGTAAGGGAGGCAGGAAAGATCTCTCTGGGAAAGTGACTCTGGAACAGAATGTTGAATGGTATGAAGAAACGAATTGTGCAGCTATTTCCAGGCGAAGGGAACAGCAAGTGCAAAGGCCCTGAGGCAGGAATATGTTGGATGTGATATGATGAGGACTAGCAAAAGGACAGTGTAACTCATGGAGGGGAGGAGGATAAAGTGGAGGAAGATACAGTTGGAGAGGTGGCCAGGGGTCAGATCATGCAGGGAATTGTAGGCCATGGGAAGGATTTCTGATTTTATTCTAAGTATTATTGGAAGCCTTTTCTTTTACTTTGCTTCCTTCTTTCCTTCCCTCCTTCCCTTCCCCTCCCTCCCTCCCTCCTTCCTTTCTTTCTTCCTTCCTTCCTTCCTTCCTTTCTTTTTTTGAGAAGGGGACGGTGATGACATGTGACATAATCTGACTTTCTTTTTAGAAGGAAGTATGAAAAATAGATTGGATTGTCAAGGGGACAGTGTTAGGATCTCATGAAGCAATCCCAGTTAAGTCCCTACATACGAACGACTTCCATTCTGAGAGCTCTTTCATAAGTCCAGTTTGTTCATAAGTCCAGCAAAGTTAGCCTGGGTACCCAACTAACACAGTCAGCTATATAGTGTACTGTAATAGGTTTATAATACTTTTCACACAAATCATACATTAAAAAAACAAAAAAATAAAACATTTTTAATCTTATGGTACAGTACCTTGAAAAGTACGGTAGTGCAGTACAACAGCTGGCATACAGGGGCTGGCATCGAGTGAACAGGCAAGGAGAGTTACTGACTGGAGGAGGGAGAGGAAGTGGGAGATGGTAGAGCTGAAGGATCGTCAGCAACAGGAGACGGAGGGCAAGCTGCAGTTTTCACGCATGCCTGACGTTGATGGCACAGGTTCTGGGCTTGAAATAAAGATACTGTACCGCTGTGCTCTCTACAGTATTTTATGGTAAAGTACACAAAAGCACAACCACTTGTAGAGGATGCACACGTGTGACAACGTACATGAGACACGTGAACTAACTTACGTGATTGGACAGGCAAACACATGTTCGCACCTTTGAAAGTTCACAACTTGAAGGTTCGTGTGTAGGAGACTTACTACATAAGAAATAATAATCATATTCTTCTATTATTTCTTATAAATGAGTGCATTAAAAAATAACTAAAGTCAATTTAAACTTCTTAATCTTCATCTTGTGATTTCCCTCATGTTGCTAAAACATTCCTGCTTTCGCTTTATTGATTCTGTCCACAACTGTGACTGATGTTGAGGCCCTGCCGTTTAGATTCTGGAAGTACCAAGATAGTAATACCACTGTCAAGTGTAAATTTGGTTTGGGACAGACACATTAAACATATTTACATAACATAGTATATAATATGTTATATATTATTTATATAAGTATTGTTTGTATATACATTTATATATATATGCACACACACACACACATATATATACACACACACATATATATAAACAAGTATATAAATAGCTTCTTGAGTGCACAAAGTGACGGGGTACTTGGGCTGGGGGGGAAGGTTGGAATAGGTTTCCAAGGTGGGTCGTTGGCAGGTGAGTAGGAGTTGGGTGGGGTGGGATGGGTGGGAAAGAAAAAGAAAAGCCATTCCAGAAAGCATTACACATCATCCACAAAGGCACCGTGGCATGAACAGACTAGTTAAGGAGCACTGTGTCTGTTTGGTGTGGCTGAAGTATGGAGTTCACGGGAGCTGGAAGCATAAGGTTGGAGATGAGGATAAAAAGGCTGAGTAGTGGTTGTAAGAGTGTGGTCCCGTATTGAGATTTGGGTTTTCCTCTTCTAAGTACTGGAGAATCCCTAGGGATTTATAAGTGAGGGCGTGATGGAATTTCTGGTTTGGGAAGAGAAGTAGCAGAGGGATGAAGGAGAGGGTTGGTGGGAGAAGTTTTCAGAAATAAAATGAAAGGGAACTTTAACCCATCGTGTAGGAGAAGATGAGGGAAAGGAGGGGGTGAAGATGACGATTGTGTCCTAGACGACTGGGAATAACAGGAGTCAGGAGGAGTGTGATTGGGGAGGGGAAGGAAAAGAGTCCGTGTTTGGTTGCAACGTGCTCAAGAGAGTTAAGGAAGGTAGAGGAAGACATGCCCAAAACACAATTGGAATGTGGGTCTCAGGAAAGAACTTGAGCTGGAAATGGAGATCTGGGGACTCCAGCCCCATCAGTGATGGCTGAAGCCAGGGGAATGGGTGAGATCTCTGTTGGAGTGAAAACTGGTGTTCGTATATTTGTAAACATTCATTAACGATGGCTTACAATGTCCGTATATTCCTCTAAGTTTGATTCCCTGTTTTTACTACCCACTCTTGGAGAATTGTCCAAGAAGTAAACTTGAAGTAGTTCTAAGTCAAATCCCAGAGTTCTTCCACCACCCTGGCTTTCTGGTGTGTATATGTTCTAGCTTAATTATAAGGCAGTGGACTATTATCGATGATCTGGAGAACTCTTCAGATGTTTGCTCGACGTTTGTCAAGCTTTAAATGTAAAACTCATGTTTCAGCCTCCTTATATTCTCTGAAGAATTAAGAATCAATGCTGTTTGTAGGGCATCGAGTACTTATGATGAAACACACCCTTGGTTAAGTGGTTGTCCTACGTGATGGTGTGTAATCCCCACAACAACCTGTGCTATTATTACTCCCACTTTACTCCATTTTACCCATGAGTAAATGGAGGCTGTCAAGAGCAGCATCAGGTAACTTACATGAACTTCCTTGTCCAGGAACGGCACTGCCAGGACTCCGATCCAGATGAATCTTGCTCCAAAGTGCCTCCTTTAGACACAACGCCTACTGCCTCCTCCTCCAAAGGCCCTTTTTATCGGGAGCATTCAAAGACATCTATTGGACAGGGAGTACAGACCTTACTTACAGAATCAAACCTCTTGGCTGTGTTCAGATCATTGAACGTTCTTATTAGCACAAATAAAGTTTTTTTTTTAATGCCATGTTTTAGTTCCACTGAACGTCAGAAGTTTTTAATTTATTTATTTTGGCTGTGTTGGGTCTTCGTTTCTGTGCGAGGGCTTTCTCTAGTTGCGGCGAGCGGGGACCACTCTTCATCGCCGTGTGCGGGCCTCTCACTGTAGCAACCTCTCGTTGCGGAGCACAGGCTCCGGACGCGCAGGCTCAGTAGTTGTGGCTCACGGGCCTAGTTGCTCCGCGGCATGTGGGATCCTCCCAGACCAGGGCTCGAACCCGTGTCCCCTGCATTTACAGGCAGATTCTCAAACACTGCGCCACCAGGGAAGCCCCCACAAATAAAGTTTTAAGTATTGGTTGTTTATTTTGATGTTAGCCATGCTAAATAATTCACTAATCAGATACTCATTTTCTGACATGGTTGTCAGTGATCTCAGGCTCCTTTGATCTTTGTCAAGAATCAAAATACTTTCAAGGTTTTATCTGGAAGCAGCCAAGATACAAATATTTGTAAGGACAGTGATCTTGCCTCAGAATCCCACTAGGGAAGCCCGCTAACCACCATATGCAAGGAGAATGTGGTGTAGTAAGTCCCGTTAGAGCTTTCAGTGTCAGGCAGACCGGAGTTTAAGGCCCAGTGACACCACATGCTAACTCTGGGCTTCGGTTTTCTTCTTTGTAAAACTAAGGTAAAAATAGTATTCACTTCATAGGGTCAACGTGAGATTTAGTTTCAAGTAGAACATTTAGCGTTATGACACATAGTGTGTGTGGTCCGTAAGTATAATTGCACCTAATGAAAACTTGAAGGGAAAGGAAATACCTGTATAACACTTTAAAATCTTAGAATTGAAACTGAGTAAATTCGTAAAACAATGAGGGAGCTTCATTCATTCATTCAAGTCGCCCCTACATGCTGAACTGGCGTTGGGTCCTGGGACCATAAAGATGAACAAGGTACAAAATAAGACACAGCCCCCAGCCTCCACGTGGCCGGACTCTAGACTCTACTGAACCCGTGCTTTGAAATCCACTAGATATTTTCCGGAAGACGAGTCATTTTAAACAAGGTGTGGCACGGCACCTTTGAAGTTTCATAAATGGCACACATAAGAGGGAGAAAATCTATTGTGGGAGAATTGATGGTCTTTGATGTGTCCTGAGAGTGACAGGCTCCTGACCCCTGAGGAAGGGTTCTATTAAGGGTCAACAGTACAGCGCATTATCCTGTTGACATACCATAGTTCTAGACAAGGGGCACCTTGTTCAATTGGCAGACAAAGATATTTCCAAAGAAAGAATTGTGATCTTGAAAGCAAACTCGTGGTTACCAAAGGGGAAAGGGGTGGGGGAGAGGTAAATTAGAAGTTTGGGATTAACAGATATACACTACTATATATAAAATAGATAAACAACAAGGATTTACTGTATAACACAGGGAACTATGTTCAGTGTCTTGTAATAGCCTATAATGGAAAATAATCTGAAAAAGAATATATATACATACATATAGATATGCATGTTTATATATAATCACTGTGCTGTACACCTGAAACTAACACAACATTGTAAATCAACTATACTTCAATTTAAACCAAAAAGAAAAAAAGGATGCAGAAAATAAAAAATGACCTAGAGGGGTGGTCTCAGAACAGGAGGCAAGTGAAAGGGGAAAACAGCCCAGAAAGAAGGCTCAAGAGAGACAGTTTAGGATGACACTTAAGAGCACAGACTTCAGTATAAGACAGAGCTTGGGGTTTACATCCTTGAACGGTTGCTTGACTTTGCCAAGCCTGATTTCTCATATCTTTAATGGGGATATTATAATATTCAGTTTGTAAATAGTTGTGACGACATATTTCAAGTGCCTTTTTTTTTTGATTGACGTACAGTTGGTTTACAATGTTAATTTCTGCTGTACAGCAAAGCGATTCAGTTATACATACATATATTTTTTTTCATATTCTTTTCCATTATGGTTTATCCCAGGATATTGAATATAGTTCCCTGTGCTGTACAGTAGGACCTTGTTGTTTATCCATCCTATATATAATAGTTTGCATCTGCTAATCCCAAACTCCCAACCCATCCCTCCCCTACCCACCTTGGCAACCACATGTCTGTTCTTCAAGTGCCTTTAAATAATAGGTCCCAATACCTGATAGAGCTCAGCACGATCTTCACCATATCATGGCCAGCATCTCTGAGTGAGCAGCAGTAACTCAGTTTCCATATTTGCTTTGCATATGTTGCAGGATTATTGTGGAAGATAAAATCCAGAGGTAAATGTGAAAACATGAAATGATGTGAGTTTATGGAATTAGTTTATATCACCATCAAATGTAACATTCGCCCCTTTGCCCATGACACGGTTGGGTAGATAATCAGAACTATATTAGTGCTATAGAAAGCAGAGTGGGGAAAAAAAAGCAGCTGGATGGTCCTCAATAGCCACGATGTGGATCCTGACCCTTTCCCTTTCCCTGGCAGGCACTTCCTCTTCAAGACATCCTCGGGAAGCACACCCCTGTTTAGCAGCTCCTCTCCGGGATACCCTTTGACCTCAGGAACCGTTTACACACCACCACCCCGCCTGCTGCCCCGGAATACCTTCTCCAGGAAGGCCTTCAAGCTGAAGAAGCCCTCCAAATACTGCAGCTGGAAATGCGCCGCCCTGTCGGCCATCGCTGCGGCCCTCGTCTTGGCCATCCTGCTGGCGTATTTCATAGGTAAGTCAGGGCAGTTGTGAGCAGGTGGGGGCGCTGTCGCCGACGTGTGAATGTAGAGGGCCTCTGTTGTCTGTACCATTGGCTTGTTGGCTCCTGAAAGATGTAAAAATGAGTGATGGATGGGGGTGCTTTTTTCCTCCCGAAATCCATTTCAGTCTGATGAGTTTCTCCTTCATGATTCTAAACGACATTTATCAGAAGTGAAATTAAGCATCCTTACTGTATTCTCTCTTGGAGATAAGTTGAAAATCATCATTCCTGCCAAACCATCCCTCACTCCTCAAGTAGCCTTCTGGTCTCCTCCATCTTGGATTTTAACCCAGGTCTGTGCTCTGAAATTCACGCAGCATTGGTTAACTTCAGACAAAAACCAAATAGAAGAAAAGCAAATCAGCATGCCTAGAACATCATATCGGATGGAAAGCCAAAGCAGCTAGATGATTTTTAGAGCTGGAGAACAGAAACAGGATAGAGAGGCTAGAGCTCCCAACCAGGTCTTCATAGGGAATCAGGTCACCCAGACCCAGTGGATCTTGCCCAAGTCCCCTCCTTTGCCTCTGTCCCTTTAGCCTCAAGTCTCATCCCACATGCTGCTGAATCTGAGTCAGGTTCACCTCCCACGCCAGCTGTGATTCTGGGTGGGAGCTCAGGGTATGACTTAGGATAGCAGATTGGTGAAGTTGCTGGGGTGTCTTTCTTTGAATGCCAGGGATGTTGATTTGCATCCGTGGGATGTGGCCTTGTAACTATGGGAACCAGCAGATGCCAAGAGTTCAGGGACAGGGTGCCCTGCGCATTTGAGCATCCTGGGCTAGACACAAAGCCTGCTCGCAGCTCCTGGCCGCAACGAAGTGCCCTCAGCGCTGCTACTTTGTCACCTGAACTTGCTCGCGGCAGATCTGCTGGCCCAGACCGAGGCCACGGTGACATTTGTTAAAGTTTATTTAAAACACTTGATGGTTCTGGCTTGGTCTCAGGGCCGCTCTGTCAGGCCTCCCCAGTTTGGCTGTGCCACGTTGCAAAGCAAACGTGTAACCCAGCAGCAAAAAGAGACCGGCTGTAAATCAGCTCATAACACTTATGCTGAAATGCTTCCTATTTACAAGAGGGAGAATAAAAACCATCCCTAACCATTCTGGTTTTGCCCTTTCTCCCAGTGTAAGCCCTCCCTTCTCTCTCACACCTCCTTCATCCTCCGGCAGCCAGCAAGAGAATAAGCTGGTCCAGAACTTCCCAGACCATTGTGCCCAAGCTTGCCTGATGGCAGAGAAGGGTGACTGTGCTCCCCCAGAGATCTGGGGCCCTGCCCAAGGCAAACCACGACAGGCCAAGAACTGATACGAGGTTTTCACTCTCTCCCATAATGTTGCTATACTCATCTTAATAGAGAAAAAGGTGTTTTTACAGTCCTCGTCAGTTGCATCTCTCAGGAATGGCCTCTAGAAGTAAGAAAATTGACACTCCAGGGAAACGCACCATGTTTACCTGGGGCTTTGCAAACACCTTTGTGCTCTAAACCCCAGCTCTACATATGGGCTGAGGTCAGATACCCACACACCCCTAACTGAAGGTCATGTCTGCTTCTCACTTACCTCTTGATGAAGGATGGAGTCATGGATCGACTCGAGGAGGGGCAAGGGCATCTGTTGCACCCTCAATCACTTGAGTGGAATCTTTTGTATCATTAAAGGTAGTTTTGTGTGCTTCCCCAGGTAGCTGTTGGGGAGGAGAAGGGGAGGGGTTGGTGGAAGCAAACTGAACATGCCTTTGGGGTCCTGGCATGATTCAGCTTTGTGTCAGAAACTTCAAAAAGGGTCCATGAGCTCACCTCTCAGGCTTAATGTTCTGCTGGGCCGGTGGGCACCATGGAGAGTCCCAAATATGGAAATTGAGGCACTGCCTGCCTCTGCCGGTACCGTCCCTTGTGTACCTCCTTCTCCACTCGCAGGAGAGAGATAGATGGCTAGTGCCTGAGTTATCGAGCTTGATAGTTAAAATATAATAGCTTTCTGTAGGGTGATCATGGAAAACCCTGTAGCGAGAGTTTAATGTTTTAATTGGGTGTGTAACTTGTAAATGATGGATTAGGAAACATATGTGTCCTCAGTCTGGAGGCTACTGGAAGCTGGACCCGAGCATCTTAGGATGGCTTATTAGTTTATAATCCATCACTTCCTATTATGTATGCTTTAGGTAAGATTATGCTCCGACCCTGGAGTACTGAAGAATTGTTTATGACTCAAAATGAGTGATGGAATGGGCCGATTCACCCAGCAGTAGTGGTGGTGCATAGAGGGCTACAGGGCTCCTCTCCAGAGGTGATGACGGGTCTGCAAGCATGGTGAGGGGTCACGATCTGGAGGACTGGTCATGACCCCAGTGATGCCTTTCTCCTTAGCTTTAACAAAGTTGTTTTCTTTCTGGGTCTTGGTTTCCTAAGTAAAACCTGGGAGTATGGTGGTTATTAACGTTCAGAAACTCCAAAGTATGGTGAGGATTAATTAATGTGTATAAATCACTTTAAAGATGAAAGGCAGTATATTATTTATTATGGAGCTGCAGGGACACAAACAGTGCATTGAAAACACAGAGAAAAGTGCCGTCAGGAGCAACACGTGATTGTGCCTACCTAGAAGACAAGCCATCAGGGAGAACAGAAGGACAACATAAAAATCAAAGCCTTCCTGTTAAGGAGGCCGAAGTTTTTAAGGCCTGAGCCCACACTAGCTCGTACACAACCCTGTGTTCCCCTGGAACATGACAGGTCCTGAAATTGAAGCGTCAACTGCAGGACATTTATGGGCAGGCACTGGGTTCAGGCCTGCCAGGAACTGCAACAAATAGGCCAAATTATCTTCCTTGCATGTTGAAACCTGCATGAAGTCTTTCCAGAAATGAGCAATTTGGAAACGTTCAGCCCCATGACAAATTCTTCCATAGACCCAGCCTGTGGGTGGGTGTAAATCAGCATAACACCAGCCCTCTGGCAGAATGGAAGACGTGAGCCTTTACCAGCTCAGGAGAGGTCCCCCAGTTCCTGTTCACACAGCTGAGGTCAGAGATCTTTTATGATACACTCTTCCAGCAGATTCTCCCGATGCCAGATTCTCCCAGTGCACAAGACATCCTAGAATGAATTCCTCTGAAAAGCTGCACAAACCACTAGGGGACTGTTTTGTGCGTTACTCAGCCCCTGGCCCAAATGGTTCCTATAGGGAAGACGGGTTTAGAAGAATTTGGCCGTGAAACGCAAGAGAGCTTCCTGCTCAGGAAGCTGTCTGTTATCCTTGGGCAGCTCAAGTACTTTCATTGCCTGCAACACCAGAAATCCCTCTGGATCCCTAAGTTTCTAAATCATGTGACCAGCGTAGTGTTTCTCACCTGTGTTATGCCAACTCTACCATGTTTTTATCCTTATAGGGTACATACAGTAACTGGTTAGAGTCTTCTATTTGTTTAGAACTGTACGCTTTTCCGTTTAAAGCACTTTTATATTACTATTAAACTTGAACCATACCCCCAGCCCCCAACATACACTCTGGCAGAAAATGAAATTGGCGTATTACAATCATTTGACAAGAACTGATGCTGAGGCCCAGAGGGTCTCAAGTCACATGGCTAGTTAGTTGCAGGGCCAGGACTAGGCGCTTGGTCTCCTCATGCCTAGTCTAACATCCTTCCCTTGACTGCTCTCTACTAAACATCACAGTTGGCCGTATTTCCCAAATGCTGCATAAAACCTCAGTCATCCTTTTTGTAGCATCAATTCACCTTACCTGATTCTGTCCTTATCAGCAAGGGAGAGTAGTCGGTTCCCCTCCTTCCTGAACTCGTCTTCTAACGAAGTGTACAAAAGCCACATCTCCTTGGTCTCCTAACCTGTCCTCATATTTCTGCTTTCCCAAATATCTTCTATTACAGAGACCAGAAAAGTTTTTCTGTCAAGAACCAGATAGTAAATATTTTTGATTTTGTGGGTCAAACAGTCTGTTACAACTTCTCAACGTTGCCGTTGTAATTCAAGAGCAGCCACAGACAGTGTGTAAACAAATGGGCATGGCTTTGTTCCAGGCGCCTTTAATTGTGGACACAGAAATTTGAATTTTATGTACTTTTCCTGTGTCATGAAATGTTATTCTTTTGATTTTTTTCAACTGTTTAAAATGTCAAACTCTCCCCTAGCTCCACGTGCCGTTGCCAGAGTTTGCCAACCCCCGTCTGATTGTATTACTGTACTTTTCCTAAGAGTACCTTTTCAGAGTGTTTCCACCTTTATCAAAAGAAAAGAAAACAAACAAACAATCAAAAACATAATGCTATCAAATTGGCTAAGAGGCCACTCATACGTCCACTGTAAATGAGCAGGTGATTGCCTGCAATCGCGTTACATAATGAATAATTACATCTGATTTTTGACCCAAACCAAAAGTAGAAAAAGCAAGTTCCTTTTCTCTTTAAAAAACTTTCTATAAGATAAAAATTTCCATCCCAACAGACTGCTTGAAACACTGCCCCAACTCATGGATGGAGTAGAATCGCCGAGGAACTTTGCCACACACTCACTTGTCCTCAGTCTTCAGTTACCGTAGGTGTCTCTGCAAAACCATTGCCTGTTTTTAAAGATGACTCAGTGCCTGATGCCTAGTTTGTTGAGGTTTTCTAACGGGTCGTAACAATGCTGGGTCCCTGAATGACATCACTGCTTTCTTGTCCCAGGTTAACATTGGCTAGATCTCATTTCCTTAAAAGGCACCAACGTTCTTGCAGGGCTACCCTCCATCAAGGAAGAAAGATGCTTGCAGTGTATGACTTTGCTGTTTAAATCCAGATAATCCTCCAGATTCTAAGATGAGTGTCAACAGAACAGTTCAGCATGACACAGGATTCAGACCGTCACCCCTGAGTTAAAAACAAGTCTTCTGTCAAAAACTCTTCACGTGGCTGGGAAAGGAAGGGTGGCAGAGAGAAAGATAAGAGCATTTATGTCATCCTAAATTAGTTTTTAGCTCTTCAGATCCCTGCCAAACTAATGTGTGTGTGTGTGTGTGTGTGTGTGTGTGTGTGTTAGAAAGTCACCTTGTCTCTTTTCACTACAGTAATTCCTGCCAAATATGAAATACTATGTTTTAAGTAAGCCGTTCACCGCTCTGTCTTCTGCCACTCTCACTTTGATCTGGGAAGAACGCGGGCCATCAACATGTCAGGATGTTAAAAGTGTAGTAATTTGGGGTGCTTTCAGTTTCTTTTGAAAACAATGAGAGATTATTTTCTATGGAAACTAAAAGCCTACAATGTGTTTAAAGTTGCTACTCTTGGAAATTGATGTGTTGAGACTCACAGCTGATGAATCCTGCGTTCTCAGCTGCTATTTTGTGTATTCCCATCTTGCTGAATAGAGCAGGTTTGGGGGGAAACATAAAGAAAGTGACAGAAACTGATGAGAACAGTCAGTTTAACCTGGCATCCTTCATGAGGACAGAGCCTAGGAAAAATGTCAGCTCTCTCTTTCAAACTCACTGCTCTTTGGCTATCCAGAGAAACACTAAACCTTCCCCTCCTGTATGAATTCCAGATTATATATTTATCTCCCATTATCTAAAGGGCAAAATACTAATGATGATGTCTGAACAATCCGGCAAATAACATTTCCACCCAATTCCCCGGCCCCAGACGGTCCAACCTCACAGTCGACCACACAGAGAAAAAGAGAACTGCCCACAAGTTAAGTCAGGGGACCCAGTTATGTTATCCGTTCCATGTTAGTAGCAGACTTTTTATCTAATAGATATGCTCATGTGCTCTTAACCAGATAATAAAGTCCTGTCAGTGTCTCCACACTGGTGCGTCTCTGGCAGTGGGACTGCCATTTCCTAATTGTATACCTGATTTCAGAGGGTCTGTCGACTTATTACGGAAAGTCAGTTAAGTCATGAGCTAGGTCTTCATCACCTAGCCACCACAAGGCAACATTTGTATCTCACGTTTGACATTCAGAAAAATGAGTTCCTCTGCTGAGGGGGCGGAAGTGTTTTTGCTTTTCTCCCCAAGGTGCCCGTCAGAAATCAAAGTAGTCAGGGGTCAGATGGAGGGATACGTTAGGAGTCTGAGATTAACACGTACACACTACTACATACAAAATAGGCAAACAACAAAGACCTACTGAATAGCACGGGGAACTATATTCAATATCCTGTAATAACCTATAATGGAAAAGAATCTGAAAAAGAACAGATATGTACATATAAATATATGTATATATAATTGAATCACTTTGCACCTGAATGTAACACAACATTGTAAATCAACTACACTTCAATAAAAAAAAAATAGTACAAAATAAGGAATCAAGCTAGTCGGCCAACACAGGGCTTTCCATCCTCCTGGGTGGACTTGATCGGTGAGAATGAGGACGTAATTTTTGGTTCCAGCTTAATAGAGCGTCTTAATGCAGAACCAGGAAGGAGGGAGTAAGCGCTATACCCCAGGTTCCCAAGGATCTCAGTAAGGAAATGGGATACTGTTATCATCTCCCAGCCCAGGACTTTGTGCCTCCGTGACGTATGTGTCGGGTGGATGAGGATGGAGTGTCCACCACCTATCTGTCCCTTGAGTCACCATGCAGTTCCGTCCTGGACTTCCTCTGTAGCAGCTCTCTCTCTAGTAGTCATTGGTCCTGAAGCAGTAATGAGACACTGTTGTCTCTGTCTCCACACACTCTGTTTATTGTCTGGATCACTTAGGGGGGTCACCAAGCGTACAGATCCCCACTTCCTAAGTCTTTCATTTGTTCATTTATTTGTACTTGTTTCATGATTTAAGAGTCTGGGCACAGCTTTGAATGTACTGTAGATAGGTATTATTTCATTCTACATTTTACCTATAACACAGCTGCAGAGGTTCTCGCCCTGCCTTGGTAATTACAAAAGAAACAGCTTGTTGTAATGGAAAGTACATACTTGGGCTTTGGTGTCAGAGAGACCTGGGTTCAAATTCTGATGTATATGCTTAAAAACCATATGACTATGGGCTTGCTGTTTAATCTCCCTGCACCTGAGTTTCCCATACAAGAAAACAGGGTTAACTCCTACCTTGTAAAGATGCTTCAAGTATTCCCTGAAATGATACATGCATACACTTTTCTTCAAAGCCGATATGTCATCGTGTATGAGAAGTGTCATTATTGTTCGTATCCCCAAGGAGAGAAAAGGTTATCAGTTAAATATGGCATGATTCCTTAGCATTTATAATATGTATTTTTAGAAGGAGGTAGACACAGACCACCTGAATTGATATACAACCCTGTGTGTAGATAGGTCCACAGTCACACCAGCAGACCATTGGGCTGCCTGACCAGCCTCAGTCGTAAGAAAACACTAATTTTGAAGGAGCAGTCTGATTCCGGAGATGTGAAAATGTGAACAAAATTTGACTCTTAGAACTGGTGAAATATGGTGGTACCTGGCATACAATAAAAGCTTAACTAGAAGGAGTTACTGTGATTATTGTACTGGTTACCATACTCCTAGGGCAGGTCCAGTGAGAAGCCTAGAACAGGTCCTTGGGTCATCGTATCCTCAAAACAGCGCCTAGCACCTTGTAAGCAATCAATAAATATTTGTTGAGTTAATGAACGCAAATTAGGGTTAGGGCTGAGTTGAACCATGTGTGGAGGGCATTTGTCAAGTACCCAGAATCCCTGATTTCTAGTTCTACTCGTTCCCCATGTCAAGGGAAGTTGCTGGCTCCCTGATGTTGTAATTGCCTCTGTTCCCAAATTGCGTCTCCAGGTTACAAAGTGTTTAGGCAAAGGAAGAGTTAAGTTAGGTGGGTTGTGTAAGTACCACATTGAAACCCTCTAGCAGGAACCTGTGATTCCCTGAAATCAAGAGAGCTAGCTGAGTGAAACTGGGAAGTGCTTGTGTCTGGCACACAACCACTGTTTGGCACTCACATTCCAAAAGTGTAGCAGGATTCAGTTGGAGTTCAAGGTGAAGAAGCAAATAATGGCATAAATCTGAAAGTCGGCTGGCTGCTTCTCCGTAAATGAGGATGTGCTAAGAAATGAAAGCAATTGCTACAAGGCAGCAAGTAGAGAAGGGAACCATTATATGGTGAATTAGGTCTGTGTACACAAGCCATACAGAATCTTTTGTGCTCTGAAATGCCCTGTTTAGCAGTGTAGCTCAGAAACTTGACCCCAAAGCAAACTTTTAAGACATTCGTATTTCCCTTGAGGTCACCTTAAACCAGACTTCTTGTGTCCTTCATGGAAAATGCCTTTAGAGAAAATTCATAACTTGGTTGTAAAGAATAGACACTCAGAATTTTGGCCTGAGCCCTTTTGTCATCAAATAAATCTTTTATGAAATTGATGTCTCATAATAAGATACTCTGCATTAGGAGAGCAAATGGTCCATCGACTATATTAATATATTTAATATTACCATAAAAGAGAGGATAATGCATTGCACGTTCCACTAATTTCATTTTTTATCTTACCGACTTCTAGCCTTAAATAAATACGTAAATATCAGAATGTTTCAGAAAATAGTCCTAAGCTACATGTTGATAAGAAAAGAGCTTTGCGGAGGAGAATAATACCCTCCATTCTTGGAGAGAGAAAGGAAGGTATACATACGATATATAATACGTATCATCTTTCAAAGGCGTTTTCTTTTTTTTTTTTCCCTAAAAATCAGAGCTATGGATGAGAAGGGAGGAACTTTGCCTCCAGTCTTTACATTTCTTTCATCAGTACTGCACAGCGGTTAGGGAAGGTCCTTCCCTTGGGATGGGTTTTCATTGGAGTTAGGTCATTTACGGGAAGATTTGTGCAAACATGTTTGGCACTCCCCTTAGGGACTCTGATCTTTGTAAAAGAAAGGTATATTGCCTTGCTTTGGCCTTTGCAGTCATGGTGCAGTTCTATCAGTTTGCTTGCTTACGTTACACCATGAGCGTTTTAGAGGCACGTTAATGAAGTTTAGATTAGGCTTGGTCATATTCCACAGGGAAAGGCAGTGTGTCAAATGCTTTCTGTTCTTCAGACCATGATAAACAAGAGGACATCTTTCAAGGAAGTTCAGTGTGCCCTTGAGTTAGATGCATTTTGGAAATGGGCTTTAAGGCTCCCTTATGCCCCCAGTTTTACAAACATTGACTTCTGGGGTATTAGCTAAATTAGAGTACATGTGTTTCATAAGCTGATTTGTAGAGTTTCTGAATCTCAAGAGAGTTGTGGGGTAAAGACTTTTTTTGCCATGAAGAAAATTCGTATAACTTTGTATATTAATTTCATGTATTATTAATTTTATATTAATTTAAAATTTATTAAATTTATTACATTAATTTTATGTTTTCCCATTGGGCAAGCAATGTTATTTAGGTGAGTTACCGTCTGGTCACATTGTATGTTGGAATCTGCTGACGAGCCTTGGATTCTAGGACATTTTTACTTGAAATTTTTTCCTAGACCTAGAGTCTCATAAGTAACCCCATAAAATAGTACAGTTAGTAGGAAAGCTTAGAGCCTGGGTAAGTTATGTTTTGCACAACGCGTGCCATGATGTTAATCAGACACATAAAACAGTGATAGAGGCGTCTGAGTTTCAGTTTTTCCCAGATCCAACAGGGAACAGAAGCTTTTATACTAAAAAGCTTTGGTATCAACTCGTCGGTATGAATCAGTGCTCAGCTATCCTTTTCTTCCCCTAGAAATGTGGAGTGGTCTAACCATTTTACAATAAGAAACTGAGGAGATCTGTGTCAATTTTTATGCAGTCTGGTTTTGTCCAGTGAAGGCATTATCTCCTCCTGAAGTTACTTTAACAGCCATAAAGCTCCCCAATAAAAAAAGGCTTACACTCTGTGGGACCACAGCAGTGACAAGAGAAGAGCCAAAGAAAGAAGAATAAATACTAAAACTAGTGGGATGAAATTAAGGCGAGAAGTAAGAACAAGGCAGAAGAAGCTGTGAATAGAATAATTAGAAATGTCACCTAGCAGTGCAAACTGTGAAGTGCCATGTATCAAGCAGGATAAAACATGGCACAATTAAAGGACACAAGTATGGTGAAAAAATGACACCCAGCATACCAAGTTACACATAATCTGCACAATTTCTCCAAGCAGTACATCCGGGCAAGGTAATGAGGTGAAGAGCTATCCTGGAGAATTGCTTGGAGGTGCTGTTGTACCACCTCATCTTACATCATTAGACTTTTGGTTCCCTCATGAGCTACTTAGATAAATAACAGTAGACAGTTCGACATTTATCCAAATAAACCAGAAAGCTACCATGGTAAAGGAAATTGAATTTATAGACACGGTAGGCTCTTGCCTAATAGACGAGAGTAATGTGTTCAATGATGAACATCAATCTATATTTCAAATACAGTGTATGAAGGGGGGCCTCTCAAAACACCTCCCTCCTACAAAATCATTTCTCACTAAGGTTGGTTTATCTTCCCTTGTGTCTAATTGCTATCCATGTAATTCTGCTACCATCTCTGCTACTGCAAGTGATGTAAGAGATGGAAAGAATGAATGTGGGTGTTGGTTCCCAGGACAGCATTGAAAGTTGGGGGTTAGGAAAATCACTTTTGTCTTTAGAGTGTTGTCTTTGGAATAACCCTTGAAGCCAGATGGCAAGGATATTTGTTTTTCATCAAGTGAGGGCATTCTCCAAAGTCTTCTTTTCGATCTTGATCAAAAATCACCATGAGGAAGGAGAACTCTTTTAGATCAGATCTTTTCTTTGCCTTAGTTTGTAATCTTCATGGTGTTAAAAAAAAAAAAAAAAAAAGGTCCAGTAGAGACTATTTGAGGTTACCCTTCAATTTTAGCTCCCAGTCCAATTCAATGGATTTATGAACTTCCAACATTTAGGAAAGTTTCCTAAGTCCTCATTGGGCAGGTCTTGGTCTAGGACAGGACATGGATATGCCCAGGCTGATTAGCCACTCACGACTTACCCAGGTCCTGGCTGGTGGTATGGGGACAGAGAGTGGGGCAGTGAAAGAGAAGGGACTGGAGCTCACCTCTTCTAGTTGGCATGTGTGTAAATGATTCCACACACCACTACTCCCCCAGACACTGTCCTGAATAGTCTGGTCAGAAACACTTTCTATTATGTGCATATTTTAATGAACTGTTTTGACATGTAAATTTGGTCTGACTTTAAGGAAACCAACTTCCAATCCTGCTTCTAAAGGTTTGCTTTTTCACAATGTTTGCTTTTATCTGCTCGGATATGAATGTCTCTGTTTCTCTTCTCCCCTCCCCTCCCCTCCCCTCCCTTCCCCTCTCCCCTCCTCTCCCCCCTCCCCTCTCCCCTCCTCTCCTCTCCTCTCCTCTCCTCTCCTCTCTTCTCCTCTCCACTCCTCTCTTCTCCTCTCCTCTCCCCTCCCCCCCTCCCCTCCCCTCCCCTCCCCCCTCCCCTCCTCCTCCCCTCCTCTCCCCTCCCCTCTCCCCTCCCCCTCTCCTCCCCTCCCCTCCCCTCTCCTCCCCTCTCCTCCCCTCCCCTCTCCTCCCCTCCTCTCCCCTCCCCTCCTTCCCTCCCCTCTCCCCCCTCCTCTCCCCTCCTCTCCCCTCCCCTCTCCCCTCCTCTCCCCTCCCCTCTCCCCTCCTCTCCCCTCCCCTCTCCCCTCCTCTCCCCTCCCCTCTCCCCTCCTCTCCCCTCCCCTCTCCTCTCCCCTCTCCCCCCTCCTCTCCCCTCCCCTCCCCTCACCTCTCCCCTCCCCTCCTCTCCCCTACCCTCTCCCCTCCCCTCTCCCCTCCCCCCTCCCCTCTCCTCTCCTCTCCTCTCTATACATATTCCACCTTTAAGTATCCTTGGGACAAGTCCAGATTTAGCTTGCTCTGTCAAGTTAATTTTTTTAAAGGAATATACATACATTACAGTTAATTTAATTTTAGGCTTTTTTAAAATGTTCTAGTCTGCCCATCTGTGGCTTTTTCCCGACTCTTGTGCACCGCCACCTTGGTTCTTTAGGTGGAGGTCATTGGGGTGAAAGTGCTGCCTAGGCTGGGGCTCTGCTGGGAGGACATATCTCCATTTCTCTTGTAGGGATATAGATGCTAATTGCATGGTATTTTATTCTTCTCATCAAAACTGACAGGAATAAAGCCTTTTCGAAAGGCCAGTTGACCCGGCAGTGCTATCCTATCCTTATCATAGGAAAATACCGATGGCTTATTTTAATGTCAGAGGAAAATTGGAGAGCAGACCTGAAATATCTGTGACTAAATTTATCTCAAAGGAAGAAAAAGAATTGTCTGTCATGTATGTATGACTAAGGGATTTATTAAACAAGCTATGTACCCCACCAGGGAGAATGCTGTTAAAACACGAAGAAGAAGAAAAAGAGAAAACAGAGATCACAGGAAGCCAAGCCTGAACTCTTCCTTCTCATAATTGCATGTCTGAGTACCCTTGCTAATTTTGCCCACGCCCTTTGTGATTCTTTCTTCACCACACATTACTGCTGCCTCATCCCTAACTAAAAGCCTTACTGTGCCTGTGTTTCCTGCCACGTTACAAAACAAAACAACACAACGAGCAAACTGAAACCTGGCTAATTGAGAAGATACCCCGAGTAGACTGAATGGGCTCTTGGCTTGTCGTCACATCCTTCAAAACTCATTTACCGGGTCGGATATACCACAGGGGTTTTCTTCCAGGGCCTGGCTGATCGAGAATCTCTCTTGGTGGAAATGTAAAGAAAGAGTCCAGACATAAAAAGTAACTAGGTGTGAATTGCAGAGAAACGGAAAGGATTCTTCATATCGTGCAAACGCGATCCAACTGTGGCTGATTTTCTTTCACATGAAAAACTGGGGGGCAGACCCCAATGGCAAAGCATGTGAAAAACATGACAGAGGGAGAAAAATGTAAGCGCCACAAGAAAAAGCAAGCATGCACAAGAGAGAAGAACTATGGGGAGGCATCCCTTAGAGTAACTGTAGTGTATATGGCATATAAATTTTTTTCCTGGGAAGATAAAGGGTGCAGGAGGCCAGATGAATAGCTAGAGAGAATTATCGTTTTCTCGGGCTTCTGTAGAACAAGAAACAACCCCATGTTCGCTACTGGCCTAGTGAATAAACGGAAGCGCAAGCCTCATGGTCAGTTCAGAAAATCCTTAGGTTAAGCCGGTTCTTATTTTTCCACTGGATGACGAGGCTGCAGTTCTAGCCCGTCTGTTCCCAGCCCCGTCCCCAGCATTCTCAGGGACTGCATCCACTTACCTTCAAAAGCCAAAGAAAAGAGCACAATGTGAGAGGGGGAAGTAAAGCCAGTGGCCCAGGGGAGATTAGTCTCATGCTGAGTGGGGAGACTGAAAATCTCTCCCCAGAACCCTGTGATCGCGTGGGGGTCCTGAGGTTCTCACGCACGGGGTGACCCCAGTGTCTTGACGGAAGATTTTCCACATATGCATAAAGGTTCTCTGTGTAGAAAAGAATTTCAACTAGGGGCTTTAATGCGCTTGAAAGCGCCTCAAGAGTAACACCAGCGTGCTTTCACCATAGCCTTGGAATCCTAACATAAATAAGAGAAAAACTGTGATTTAAAATATAATTCCAAATACTAACTGGGCCCCGCTGTCTCGATGAGTAATAAGCTTCAATAAATGTGTGACAGGCGCAAGGCTCTTCAGTATGAAGAGTAGTGAGGCCTCAGAAATAGAAATAGGTTTTTCATTACATGAGGGATTAGGTTCAGCCTGACTCTGGAGCCTGTTCCCAGGGTCACAGCTGCATCTTCGGCCTCCGGTCATATTAACCAGTAATAGTAAAACAGGCAAGCGTGGCCCGAAACAGCGATTTGTTTTAGGGAAGGGAGAAAGGTCACTTTCTCCCGCTTAAGCCTGGATTGCCATTGTTTGTGACACACTTTCCCTTAAACTTCTCTCCGTCGGTGCTAATGAGCTACAATTTGAGTCAGGTCCCACCTGGGTGCTGCTGAAATCTGCAGGGAAGCCAGTGATGGAGACACTGGCAAGGTTTGGGGTAGCAGTTGTTGCTGTTTTATTTTTATCCACATCAGGCTCACCAGCACACACGGGTATATTTCTTTTGAAGGTCGTCCGAAGTTTTATTGTTTCCTGCAAACTTGGCTATCCATTTGAGTCTTTCCCGATACAGGAACTCAAAATTCAGCGGGCCCACCCCAGGCCTCTCTTCTTCTCAGCACTTAGATGTGTGATCAAGAAACTGATGTGAGCACATCCTGCGTCTTGGCAGCCAAGGGGACCGTGGCGAGGGATGGAGGGGGGGTGGTCTTCAAAGATGAGTTTCAGCGGGGATTTGAAAAAGGTTTGGGGACTCTGGTGTAGAAGGGCAGCAGTGATGAGAGCGGATTATCAGTTTGGGATAGGTTTTCTTTTTCATGCGTTATCAACACAATTCCCTGCCTCTGTCCCTTCTTGACACAAATGATAACTCATTGAAACTTTATACATCCAGGATCATTGTTCACCTGGATCAGGAAACCTGATTGGTAGTTGTAAGAGCTCCTCGTTTTAAAGGCCCGCTGGCATTGGAGCAGTCCAATGAAGAAAACCCTGAATTTGGTTTAGGAGGTTGGGTTCCAGTCTGGACCCTTGCTAACTGAGTGCTTTGGGGAAAGTAGATTCAATGCCCTGAGCCTCCTTTCTTTCAACTATAAGAAGCGTTGGATAACGGTTATAATGATGATGGTACCTTTTCTCATAGTCTATGGGAAATTTAAAGTAGATATTGATGTGTTTTATTATTATTGCTCTTTGCTCTTCCAAGAGAAAACACACAGAGATGCTGAATTGCAATTTCGGGATTGGGCTGTCGGAGTTCAGAGAAGGGGGAAACCCCCAAGGGCTGGAGAAGCTGAGGATGACTGAGTGGAGAAGGTCCCAGGCTGACCCAGTCCTGGGAGGATGGAGAGAAAATGAACTAGGAGCGGGCTGAGAAGTGTTCCAGGCAGAGAAGCTGACAGCAGGGAAGGTGAGGGGCAAGAATTAATAGGGTAGATGAAGGGCAATGGGCAGCTCAGCTGGTGAGGGGAAGGATGCCGGCGGAAGAGCCATGGAAAATAGTAGGTGAGGTAGAGCGGGCCCAGGTGATGGATGGCCTAGAAATCTGGCAGGAGGTTTAATTTGATTAATTTGGCATCAGGGAGGTGCTTTAAGTTCATAAGCGGGAGTATAATACGATAAAATTATGACATGATATCGTGTCAGTTACCTAGTAGATGCTCCATAAATATTTATTCGCTAATTGATTAAAGATGAAGATAGATTGGGAAGTAAGACAGGAGACAAGGGAGACTGATCCAGAGACTCTGGCAATAACCAGTGAGTGTGTGAGTCGGTGAAGGCCCAGATTAGAAGGGGAGCCGTGGAAACAGAGAAACAGAGGGAATCTGTGAGAGACGTCTTCCAGAGAAGAAAAAACAGATTTGTGATAGTATCTGTCGTGTGTTGACTACGGAGGTGAAGACAGAAATATCTAGTATGCCCATCTGGTTTCCAACCTGGATCCCTGAAGGGATGCTGTCAAGAATGGGGGAGCTGGCAAATTAAAAAGTAACCCACCATTTTTAAAATCACCACTCACTTTTCTAAAAGCATGGCTGGCCAAAACGTTTCTTTGTTTTTCTTTTTTATGAGTGTGTAATTCTACCAGGGCTGCCACGAAGCCATTCTTTTTTAATGCACTCAGTAAATCTCTGTGCTGTTTCTTTATTGTGAGAGGACCATTTGATCCAGTAAAACCCATCCAGACCCCTTCGGAGGCATTCACTTTGGATTTTGTATGAAAGTCTGGGGGGAAGAAAGAAGAGCAGATTCAGGTTAAAACTAAACTCTGAAAGGCTGACAAAATTCCTCCAAAACATAGTCCTCATATGTGGTGCCAGTCTTGTGAACCGAAAAGAGGCATCAGGGTATATACATTGACACACAGCACACCTATTTATAAATAGAAAAACATGCTCCAGGACTTGAAGGCACTTGCCTTAGAAATGCAGACTGTAGTCCTGGGAGTCTGTACCGTTGCCCTTTTTGATTTGGGGCAGTGAAGCTTACAAATGAAAATCTTCAAAGAAGAAACTTGCCTTTTGATCAGCTGGTTAGAGGCAGGTTCGAAATTATGATAAATCTGCTACACATTCATTGTATGAGCAGGTTTAAATTCTAATGTGTCTCTGCAAATGGTTGTGGGTTTACGGACCCGGGCAGAGACGGCCAGACGTGAGGCTGACTCAGTGTACCCAGGCTGAAGGCTGAGATGGATGAAGTAGGTTGTGGGTTTACGGACCCGGGCAGAGACGGCCAGACGTCAGGGAATGAGCCTTTGCTCTCCTCCCACCAGCCCGATCTCTGCACCACGCTCAAGTCTCCATTTATTTTCTATGCTTTAACATTTGACTGAAGTGCATGAAATACCCTATCAGATGCTGGGGGCCCAAAGTAAAGCATAAAATTGCATGATCACCTGGGGAATTTTAGAATTAGCTTCCAAAGTAACCACCAAGATAATTTAGGCCCCAAAGGCAGTTTAGTTTCTGTTATCTGGGTTGAATGTGTGGATGATCCTAAATTTCGTTGATAATTATGTGTCTCTGCTTTCTTTTTGTCCTTCTTCTCCTTTCTTCTAGTCTCTTTTCTGCCAGAGGGGAGCAGGAGATAAGGCTGGGCTATGAAGCCAGACATCGCACATTTCTGTCCAGTTTTTGACCCTGGATCATGGTGCTGGTTTTCAGAGAGACCTAAATCAGTAACCATTTCCAAGCTCAGTTAGGTAAAGATGGACATCAGACCCTAGCCATCTCCACTTCGTCCAGCGAGAGAGGCAGTACCATAACGCCATGATAATCCCACCCTTAAAGTCTGTGCAGTCTTCCTGCAGCCTCCCCAAGCCTCCATGAGAGAAGTTCCTGGGATTGGATGTCATGTCTTGTGGGTTCATTAATTGTGTGCATTCCCAACGAGCCCATGGCTCCGTCATAAATGTGGAGAGTTATTATAAATGACACTTAAATGTAGTCAGCTTCTCAGCCAGGTTAGAGTAATCACAGGACAATACAGCATTATTGTCTTAGTAGTGTTACTATAGCTGACGACACTCTGAAATCCTCTTTAAAATGAAAGGAACCTGCTCTGGGAGCTCCAAGATTGGATGAAATTTTAAAGTGGAGTTTGGAAGAGAGTGAACAGGCTCTTAACCGTGGGTGAAATTGTGAGAGAACATCTTACACTATTCTTGCAAACCAGCTTGTCATTTCTCGAGTGTATAATGCAATAATGTGTATGAGTATTTTCATGCAGAACAGACTTTTCCTCGAGTCTTACCCTCTTCAGAGCTCCGTGGTATATACAACAGAGGCTTTTAGAACAGTGTTTTATAATCTCAAGACCAAGGGCTCCCAAAAAGATCCCGAGAGAAGTGTAAAGGAGTAGTAACTCTAAGACTGCACTTTTGTGAGTAAATGATGATGAATGATGAGGGATCTTCGTGGGGAAGAACCCCTTAAAATTATCAGGATCAGCAGGGAATGAAAGCAAAATGCAAACACTCCTATTCTGCAGCTATACTGATTAGCAGATCTATGATAGTTTCCACGTGTGAGGTGAGCCGTGGGCTTGGCTAATGGTACCCTTCCATCTTCAAGTTGGGGGTGTAACTAGAGAATGGCGCTGAGGTTCCTTCCCGGCTCCACTTCCTTTCCGTAACTGCTCTTCCTGTGATCCTAGGTGAAAAGGATGGATTGAAACCCGGTAGGTCTTTTTATAGAATATCAAATATTTTCCCCATTAAGCTGACTTGACTTGAAGAGGTACTTGCACAGATTGATGAAATAATCTACATATGACCACGCCTTGTTCTGCAGTCTGGGTGGAGTAATAACCAGTCACCTCAACCTTTGCTTATTCAGAAGGTGGTCGGGGCCCAAAGATGTGCAGAATTATTTCCTTTCCCCTCTTGCTGTTTCGCACGTGATGCAGGACTGTAACACGTTGAGGCCCACTTGTGGATCCGTCCCAGTAAGATTCACCCAGCGAGACTCTTTTGTACATCAGGACTCCATTGCTCTCTGCTCTAACTCAGCACAGCCCATCCCACCCCTGGAAACCTTTAGCAATGTCTGCAGACTCCTTTGGTTGTCACAACTGGGGGAATGCTACCGGCATCTAGTGGGTAGAGGCCAGAGATGTTGCTAAACGTCCTGCAATGCATAGGAAGAATCATCTAACCCAAAATGTCGATAGTGCCAAGATCAAGAAATTCTGTTCTCACTGACTTGTAATCATGTGTTTAGGTGTATTTTTTTTTCTCCTTTACCATCAGAACCAAAGTAAGAACTCAGACCCAGTATTGCCCTTGTGTGGGTCATCTTTAGCTCTGTATTGCTATTCCTCTCCATGCTATTTTTCACACTCAAAGTCCTCACTCCCCTTCATGAGAGCAAGCTGTGGTGCTAAGTTCTGAGAAGTTATTTGACTAAACTGGTCAACTTTGTGCTGTGAAAAGAGGGTTCAACTGCAGAGGTGTAATGACAAGTACCCCTGAATGTACATCTTTCCCAAAGTATCACCACTGATTTTTTTTTTTCCTCTATAAAAAGGACAGTGAAGTCAGTCATTTATTAAGGATCTACTATGTGCAGGAACTTCACATGCAGTGTCTTATCTAATCTTCAGAATGACTTGATTTTCCCGTTTCTAATTAAGGAACGAGATTTAGAGCCCTCAAGTAACTTGCCCACAGTAACTCACTAGTCAGTGGTTGGGATCTGGAATTAAAACAAAGGTCTACTTGACTCCAAGTCCACGATCTTATCGATATGTGAACTGCCATCAACTTGGTGACTTTGACGTTATGTGTCTCCATCCCCCAAGAAGTTCTTGCAAACACCCTTAACCGTAACGCTTCCAAGAAAGGAGAAAATAGGGTCCCCCTGATCACGCACAGACAGGTTAGCTGCCCCTTAGCCTTGTCCTGAGAACTGAAGGTTGACACATTCCCTAGCCAGTTCTCCACGGCAGAGAAGCCTGGAGACAGGCAGAAGGAATTGGGAGATAAAATGAAACATGCTTCAAAACTGAAAGTGAGGAGAAGACCTTAAAGTCCTGGTCAGGGCGGTCAGACAAGGCAGCGTTTCAGTTAGGGAGGCATTCAGCTGCCAGTTATCAAAAACAACAAGCATAGGGCTTCCTTGGTGGCGCAGTGGTTGAGAGTCCACCTGCCAATGCAGGGGACACGGGTTCGTGCCCCGGTCTGGGAGGATCCCACATGCCGCGGAGCGGCTGGGCCCGTGAGCCATTGGCTGCTGAGCCTGTGCGCCCAGAGCCTGTGCTCCGCAACGGGAGAGGCCACAACAGTGAGAGACCCGCGTACCGCAAAACAAAAACAAAAACAAAAACAAAACAAAAATGAAGGATCTGTGTTTCACACAGAGCCGCTAGATAGCCAAGGTTGGCAGGAACTGGCATTGTTTATGCTGCTCAGTGATACCATGTAGGACATGAGCCCTTCCTCTCTCTCCACTTTGCCATTCCCAGAACTTTAGTGTTTTTCCCTTGGTTTTGCTGCCTCATTGTCACAAGATATCTGATGTAGCTCCAGATATCATATCCAGCTTCAAGGGGGGAACAAAGAGAAAGAAAAAATTCAAGTCTCTGAGTCATTTATCAGGAGAAGCCTAAACCCACTCCCCCAAAACACACACACACACACACACACACACACACACACACACACTTCCCAGCAGAATTTTACTTATATCTTGCTAGTCAGAATTGTGTCACATGGCTGTCCCTTGCTTCGAGGGAGGCTGGGAAAGCTTTTCTAGACTCTGCTTAGAGGCAACAGGGAAAAGAAGGTTAGAATTGTCTGATAAATCTGAAAACAGCAGTGTCTTATAACAGTGATTTTTACACTCAAAAGCTTTTACATTCAAAAATTTCTGCTTTTCTGGAAATAGATACAACCTCTACTTCTAAGAAATCTCTTTTACATACGTGTCCAGGGTGGCACTTTGAAAGAGCGTGTGTTAGTTTGTTAGGGCTGCCCTACAGAAGTACCATGAAGTGGATGGCTTACCACAAAAGTCTATTGTCTCACAGTTCTAGAGGCTAGAAGTCAAAGATGAAAACGTCAGCTGATTCCTGCTCCCTCTGAAGGCACTAGGGAAGGATCTGTTACGGGCCTTTCTCGTAGCTTCTGGTGGTTTCTTGGCTTGTGGCAACAAAACTCTTATGTTCACATGGCATTCTCTCTTATGTGCGTATCTATGTGGCCAAATTTTCCCTTTTCTTAAGGCCGCTAGTCATATTGGATTAGGGCCCACCCTAATGAGCTCATCTTAACTTAATCATCTACAAAGAAACTTACTTGTAAATAAAATCTCATTCGTAGACACTGGAGGTTAGGACTGCAACATCTTTTGATGGGGGCAGGGGGCGGTGGAATACAACTCAACCTGCGACACAGGATTTTTCTGAATCGTTCATAGTATCTTAACAGTAATGATGACTGTTAGTATTTTAGAGCATTTACTCAAAAATACTAACATATGCAAAAGAGCTCATATGAATTTTCTCATTTAATGTGTATTACCACCACATTAAATGTTTGGTACTATCATCATTTCTATCTTACAGGAGAGAAAACTGAGGCAAAATAATATTGGATAACTCTCCCCCAAATCACATAATTAGTACATAATAGGGCCAGGTCTCAACCCCATGCAGCGTGTCCTCTGAGTCCTTCTACTTAACTATCACCTAGACTGTCTTCACCACAGCCATCTTCACCTCTGCTCTTGCAAGTTTCCTGTTCATAAATGCCAAATAAGGGTAGACAAGTTGGTTTCCTTAAAAAATTTTTTGCTTCCAAAGCTTTGCTTGCTGCCTTTGAAACACAAATAAAGCACTTCATTCTGTACTGGGTGTAACGGTTTCCTCTTACTCAAATGCAGCGCCATCTACAAAGTATTTTATTTCATCATTTGTTGAAGTCCACTTAAAAGATGAAATCACCCTTAATGGAGCAATGAAATGGAAGGATTCCTAAACTGAAGGCAAATGGTTTGTGTAGAAACCCAGATGCGCCACCTTTGAGGCAAAAGCCAAGGCGATGGGTGCGTTGGTCCTGTCCGCCACTCCTGCCCAGTCTTGGGAGGACTGTGGTCTGCTCCGACAACCCCAGGGAAGAAGAGGGGCTCTGGGAAGCTGGATGAAATTGTGCTGCGGTGGCCAAGCAGTCCACAATGCGTCCATTTGGGTCTTCTGGCTCTTCTCAGTCATCAGAAGCCTGGCATCGATCTGTGTGGACTGGTACAAGGAAAGGACTTTACCGGCATTGCTTTGGTCACGCAACCCTGTAATTGATCCCTCTTGCCATAAGACTGCCTTAGTAGCCACTTACAATCATCCAGTGCTTTGCTATCATCCTTCTTCTGCAACAAGACCATGAATGGAAAAGAAGGCTGCCCTCCCTTAAATAAAGGACTGAAGACTGAGAAGGAAATGTGGCTTTTTTAAGGCAATCACACAGGTTGCTCATTTCTTCCTGGCTGGGGCCAGACGGGGAAGGACATGGGAACGAAAAAGCAAGTAATGCTTTATGTCTGTGTGGTGCCTCCTGATTCTGTGTGGTCGACAGCATTCATTAGGATGCTCATTTTACAGCTGCAGACACGGGCTCATGTAGAGAAGGAGCTTGTCCAAGGCACACAGCTAGTCCATAGCAGGTCAGGGGCTAGTACCCAGGTCATTGGACTCCGAATACTGTGCTCCTTCCACAAGAAGATTCAGCACTGCTGCAGAGAACTGTAATGAAGGGCTTCTGATTTGGGCTGACAGAAGCTTCTAGAATCAGAAAGGGCAAGACTTCCACCTAGAGGACTAAGGTGCTGATTCCAGGCGCCATACCTCAAGGAGAAGTCTGTTTAGTTGGGGAGATAAAAGGACTTGAAGGGACATCTCTTGGCTGGCTTTCCTCAGTTTGGGATTTGTCCACGTCACTCGTTCTTTGAGGGCAGCAAACAACCGTGAGGAACAGTTTCCTCCCACTTTTATCATCCTTATTCCTGAAGATAAAAGCTATGCTCTTCTACATCAGAAGGGAAGGAATAATTATAGCAGATAACATTCAGTGAGCCCTCGAGATGCTTCAAGTTGAAGGCTTTGTTGGAATCACTCACTTACTTCCCCTCCACATCCTTATTAGTAGTGGTAAGAAGAATTGTCCCCATTCAGCAGATGGGGAGACTGAGTCATAGAAAGTTTAAGTAACTTGTTCAGGTTTGCACAGCTGAGGAGAAGCGGCATGAATGGATCAAGAGGCCTGTATTTCATTACTTTCTCTGTTAATTCTCAGTGCAACCATGGACAAGTGTTTACCCTCTGAGGGCCTCAGTTTCCCTATCATAACAATCCCAGCACTTATACAGCACTTACTCTGTGCAGGTCACTGGGCTTTGCCTACATGCTCTCATTTCACCCTTGCAACAAGCCTATCGGGTTTTGCTATTTTTACTTCCATTTCATAGATGAGGAAACTGAGGCTAAGAGATGTTAAGTAACCTGTCCAGGGTCACACAGCCAGGAGCTGCCTAATTAAAGCATCTGGGCACTTAACCATAATGCTCTGTGGCCATGGGTCATCCCCAAGGTCCTTCAGCTCTAAATTTCTGTCAGTCCATTATTTCATCTGACTTTTTTTTTTTTTTTTTTTTTTGGCGGTACGCGGGCCTCTCACTGTTGTGGCCTCTCCCGTTGCAGAGCACAGGCTCTGGACGCAAAGGCTCAGCGGCCATGGCTCACGGACCCAGCCACTCCACGGCATGTGGGATCCTACCGGACCAGGGCACGAACCCGTGTCCCCTGCATCGGAAGGCGGACTCTCAACCACTGCGCCACCAGGGAAGCCCTCATCTGACTCTTTAAACTTAATATAAAGTTTTCTTCCCAAGTGTTGCAACTCTATAGTGAGTGCTGCAACATTTCAAAGAGCATGCATTCCCACTTGACAGATGCAGAAACTGAGGTGCAAATCAAATAACTTGCTTAAAGTAATACAATTAGAAAGGTAGAGAGTGTCTTCAAAGTCAGGCCTGCTGAATTCCAGTGCCCATGTTAATGTAGGTTCTGGGGAGCTGAAACTCAGAAACTATACTTACTGCCCCTCGACCTTGACCTCATTTGGGCAATGACATCATGATCCCTGATCATCCTCTCAGTGGGAGTTGAAGAAGGCAGTTTGCTTGGTGGCTAATTGCAGACCCTCTAGAATCAGAACAGGGCTGGAATCCCCACTGTTTTACTTAACAGCTGTATGATTTTGACCAAGTTACTTAACCTCTCAGATGGTTTTGTCATCCATAAAACGGTGATAATAGATGCACCTACCTGCAAGAGTTGCTGCAAGGATTAAATTACATGCTGTGTGCACAGCTTTTTGCACCATGCTTGGCATAAAGTAAGTGCTCAGTAATTGCTAGAAGGGATTGGAGTGGACCTTCACAGGGTCACCAGGCTGAGCCAGCCCAGGGCAGGACCCAACTTTGCACAGGGCTTCTCCCCACAGGCGCCCTGCTTATGTCCCTTACTACATGCATTGGTCATTTATCAGCCTCTTCTCCTGCCCCTCGGGATTTCTTCTTCCCTTGGTTCTGACCCAGCTAGACGGGCCTCTCATCATTTCATTAAAGGAATAGGAAGTAGAGACAATTCGTGGTCAATTTTAGAACTAGGGACTGAGGTGGAAAGAATGTGTGTTTGGATCTGCTCAGAAATGGGTTCAAATTTGGATATCATTTAAATCTCCCTGAGCTCCAGATTATCACTCTAAAATGAGAGTAATAGTGCCCCCCTTTGCAGAATTATCATTAGAACTAAACAAGAAGATGGCTGTGGAGTGCCCTGACATGGAATAAGGAAATGATTGTCATTTTTAGATTGGCCAGCACGTTTACTCTGGGCAATTTGTGGCGGCCCATTGAGAAGAAGTGATCTGAGTTCTGCAAATGCTCTTTGCTCTTTTTATTTGGCATTGTTTATATTCTGACTTGTCCCACTCCTACTGTTGCTGGTGGGAAAGAGTATAAGAGAATAGTGTGGGACAAGCAGATCACTTTTGATAATACGTATAGCTATTTAATTTTTATTGAGTAGAGAAAGACGTATTACAGGCAAAGCAGTATGCCCATTTGGATATTCAGAAGCGTTCATCCCAGAGTTGGAGCCTCTGAGCCATCCGTGGTTCCATCCTCCTAAGAACCTAGGGGCTTTCGGGGCTTGGTAATGATTCTGATTCTTTTTTCCGTGTGGCTATTTGAGAAAGGGGCTTCATATGTCAGGAGCTCAAAGCAGAGGATGACTTCAAAGTTCTTCACGACATTCTTGCCATTCATTGTTGATGTTGGGTGAATCTTCAGGGCCCCTCCTGTCAATCTTTTCTTGACCTATTAGCCTTCTTCCCTTCTTCCTCCATCTTCCCATCTTTCTCTTCTTCCATATTTCTTACTTGCTAGCCCCAACTCTCCCAACTGTTGGGTGATGGAAGACCTGTCTTTATTGAGCTTAAACTTTCTCTTCTGCCATATGGTGAAATCAACCGCCCACCGGCATCTTGGAATTGGTTGAAGCATTCATGGGAGGTAGTACATGTTTAATGTTTTAAAATTCTACTTACTGTAGAAGTGCAAGAATTGCTGGTCTTTCTCTCTGTTCCTTGCTCCTTCTTCCTCGTCTGCTCCCAGCATTATGTCTGATTTCTTCTCTCTCTCAATTTATCCAGCTCACATAATTTGCCTTTTCATTTTGTGAATAGAGACAATTTGTGAATAGAAATTACTCCCAAATGTTTCAAAAATATTTTCCAAGCATTCGCTTTAACATGGTCTTGTGAGCTTTTTTCCTCTTTCTTTTTTTTTTTTTTTTCTTTTTTCATGAGGAAATAAGTGTTTCCAGGGAAATAGGGCCTGGAGTTAAAAAGGATTGGATTGCCCGCTCTCTCACTGATGACAACTTCGGGTCCCTGATCGCCAGAGTAACTGCAGATATGGACTTGCTGACCCCGGGGTTGGCAGAGGAAGAAGACAGTTCAGTTCAGACCCCTGCCCTAGAAGTCCCAGAAAGGAACAGGATAAGAGGGAGGAGAAAGGAGGAAACAACTGAGTTCAGAAAATAGAGCTAGTCTGGCTGCTGAGGACGTTTTAGGTGAGAGAATCCCCACATAAGTATTTTAATTTTAAGGCTCATTCTCAAGTTGGGGTCGATTCTAGGGTACCTCCTGAGGACTAGCTTTGTCCTTTATCTATCCACTCAATCAGCAAACATTTACTGAATTTTGTCTTCTAAGTTCTGAGATCTTGGTGATGCAAAAATGCATTCAAGGTCCCTGCCCCCACCCCCAGCAGATCCCTGTCACACACAGAAGGAAAACAGATGTGCGCCAACAATCACTTATAACAAAAGGCTAAGGAGGTCATAACTGTGCTCCATGGGAAGTGAATGGGGAGAGGAAAAGAAGGGTTTTAGCTGAAGGTATCAGGGAATACTTCAGAGAGGAGGTGATATATGACTCCTAGCTGGAAGGGTGCATAGGAGTTTGGCAGAAGATGAGGTGGGAGAAGTACATTTTAGGAATTAGGAACACCAAGTGCAGTGAGTGATTCAGCCTGGGGAAGCGTGGTGTTCTGGGGAACCGCTTACGGTTCATATGGAAGCAAACAGTACACAGGGCGCTGAGGTATTAAAGGAGCTGGGACTGGAGAGGAGCATCAGGTGACAAAGAGCCTTTCACACCATACAAATGTGTATTTGGATTTGATTCTCTTTTTTTCTTTAATTTATCTATTTTATTTACTTATTTTTGGCCGTGGTGGGTCCTCGTTGCTGCGCACGGGCTTTCTCTAGTTGCGGCAGGCGGGGGCTACTCTTCGTTGCGGTGTGTGGGCTTCTCATTGTGGTGGCTTCTCTTGTTGCGGAGCACGGGCTCTAGGCGCGTGGGCTTCAGTAGCTGTGGCACACAGGCTCAGTAGTTGTGGCACATGGGCTCTAGAGCACAGGCTTCAGTAGTTGTGGCGCACGGGCTTAGCTGCCCCGCGGCATGTGGGATCTTCCCGGACTAGGGCTCGAGCCCGTGTCCCCTGCATCGGCAGGTGGATTCTTAACCACTGCGCCACCAGGGAAGTCCTCCGGATTTGATTCTTAAGTGATGCGAACCCTGCTGAGAATCATGGGTAGAGGAGGGCATGGAACAGTGTGGCAGCCCCGTGTGGAATGAAATGAGTGGTCAAGACTGGAGGCAATAAGATCTAAGGAGGCTGTTTCCAAAGCCCAGAAAGCAGAGAAGGTGAACAGACCAAGGACAAAAGCAGGGCAGGCCAGGAGGGGAGCAGATCTGGGAGACATTTTAGAGGTTGAATGTGCAGGTTTGGTCATTGTGAATCTGGTAGGAAGAGGAGGGAGGCACCAGGTATGACTCCATCAAAATGATCAGGCTTTTGTTCTCTCCTGGGCAGAGAAAACAGCAGTCAGCCTCTGGAAATGCGGGAGCTAAGAGAAGTGTTCCTGTTCCTATAATCCACAACGGGAGCCTGATCAGTTCCATGTGTTATGTCAGTACATGTCAGCTGGGCTGGATGACGCTGGGGGCTCTGGGACAAAGAGTGTACTTCCTCGCTTATTTTCACACACGTAATAAACAAGTTAGAACACTGTAGAATTGGATTGAGTAAACTTTCTGATTTTGTCGCTGCATGATGTTTTAAGGACAATAGGTGGTAGAGAAAACAAAAGGCTTTAAAAGCACCTGCCTCTTTTCACTTGAAATGACTTGTCTCACTTGCCTGGTAGTTTAATTGCCTAAAAGTAAGGAACAGTCGAGGTACAGATAGCCTAAGCTGGGCTTCAGAGAGGGGCATGGATTTCTACTCCTGTGACAGTTATACATTGGGTTCTCAGAGGGTTAGGATCCGTTTTGGGCTTCAGGGCCGGATTTAGGACGGATTCAAGGATTAGATTGTTAGGATTAACTGTCAGCCTCAGATCTGGGGGATAATGGTGAGGATATAGATTGGCTTATCAGTCAAGTTCATTTAGACCTCGCCCCACCCAAGTACAGGCTCATCACTTAGCTGTAAAAGACAGGCTAGGGGCTACAAGGTGATCCCCAAGGCATCTTTAATGGGTGTTCAGAGTCTCCCCATTCTCCAGAAATAAGTGAGAGAGGATTCTCAGGCCCTCTTTTTACAGGGCAAAGGCACAAAGGACACCCAGATTCTTAACGGGAAGGTCTTGGAGTAGCTATTGCCTGATTCCTGTTCCCCATTTTCTTCCGATGGAGATTAATTGTATGCTTTTATTTTTTTGCCGAATGTGCTCCTACAAGACATTTTTCAGTCATGATATGTTTGGCCTTACCTGGTTATCACCGTTTTATGTGTTTGGGGTGGGGGGACGCGTTTGGTGTCATCGTTTTATTTTGTTTTCTTGGGAAGAGAGCTGCCTGCCCTCTCATAGCCACTTGATTTTCGGCAGCTTGGGTGGGAGATCCTGAAAACGATAGCCACTTCTACCTTGGGCTGTGGCTTTCAGCGATTCGTGGTTGGGTATGATGGAACTTCTACCAGCTGGCTTCCCAAACTGAAATGCTGGCTTTTGTGAACTTCAAAAGTTGCTAAGATACTGTGTGTGTTTGGACACCATCCAGTCTGTTTCCCTCCAGGCTCACAGCTTTGACGGAATATTTCCTCTCCCTGATATTGTTAGATAGGTGACATGCCAAACCAAAGTTAGCACCGTTAGAAGACATTTCTTTGAGTGCAGTCTCCTTGGTTCTCCCATTCATCTGCCGTGCTGGAAGAAAAAAGTCAAGTCAAAAAAAGCTCTATTAAATAAATGTGCCAAGTAACGAGGAAAAAAAGAAAAGTTTCTTCAACTTTTATACGCTCAGAATTGTCTCACAAGCATATTTTTGTTCCTCTCCTCTACTTAAAAATTGATAACCTAGAAATAAAGTTGAGAAAGGGTTAGAAGTGGTTTGTGGCACAAAAGTGGCACCTACTGGTAAGCCTTGGCTGAAATTTGAAGTTTAGATTTGTGCATGACCTTGACCAAAGTTACATCCTCCTGAGAAGGCTTCCTAATGATTTTCTGTGTCTGCAAGGGCAAACCCTCTTTAGATGTATAAATATTAAAAAGCACTCCTTAGGCATGAGGGCACTGGTTTCAGGGCTACAGGATGACTTTTTCAGCTTGTAATTAAAAACATCTACTGGATAACTAACCAGCAGCACTGTTTGCTCAAAGGAGCAAATGATTTAAAACTGGGTCACACACAAAAGGGGAATGACCTCTGGGTAGCTGTTCTTACCTGTGGTTTCTAGAAGCATCTACCTGGCTCCCCCCACCTTCTTTTAGCTGTTGGGTTCTTGGGTTTCCTTTACTTCTGTCTTTGGGGTTTTTGCTTTATCCTGGTGCTATTTATTTCATGTTTGGGTTTCTATGTCTTTACTCTGTATCTGAATCAATAGAGCTTGTCCTTAAAGGAAAATCATGGCTCCCTCATTTAAGGGGACGTTCAAGGTTTGCAAAAGGTACCCCAACACTGACTGCACTGAGCAGGCAAAACAGTCCCTTTTGAAGAACGATACATTTTTTTCAGAAAAACAAAGGGTCTCCTACATATTTGATTTTTATGTTTCCTTTTTAAAGGCAGACTCCATAGAATGCTGCAAAGGGAACATAAGTGGATCAGGTACAAAGAGCTGTGATTTATCCAGTGGAATAAGTGAGAAAGGAGTTGAGCTCCGCCCCTTCTAAATGGTGCCAGGCCCTTTCTGTTCATTTTCTCATCTCATCTGCAGGACAATCTTATGCAGTCGGTACTTCCATCAAACCCATTTTACAGATGGGAAAACTGAGGCCTAGAGATTCTTTATCTAGTGCTGTCTAACAATTAAATGGCCATATGAGGAGTCTTTCTGACTCTAAGTGACGTAAGACAAAGACAACCTTTGTTCGTTTGTTCATTCATTCATTCCACAAATATTCATAAAGTCCTCCTAATGGCCCAGCACTGTGCTGGGGGCGGGGGTGCAGTGCTGAGGGAGAGCGGGCAGGTGCCCTGTTCCTGTGAAACTGACTGCCTCACGTTACAATCAGAGTCACCGCATCCCAGTTTGCTCTGTGGTTTTTTTGTTTGGTTTTTTTAATAAATTTATTTATTTTCTTTTTGGCTGCGTTGGGTCTTCGTTGCTGTATGTGGGGTTTCTCTAGTTGCGGCGAGCGGGGGCTACTCTTCGTTGCGGTGCACGGGCTTCTCATTGCGGTGGCTTCTCTCGTGGAGCACGGGCTCTAGGCGTGCGGGCTTCAGTAGTTTTGGCATGCGGGCTCAGTAGTTGTGGCGCATGGGCTTAGTTGCTCCGCGGCATGGGGGATCTTCCCAGACCAGGGCTCGAACCCGTGTCCCCTGCACTGGCAGGCGGATTCTTAACCACTGTACCACCAAGTAAGCCCTGCTCTGTAGTTTGAAGTTATGTTTTAGCCCCTGTGGGGAGGAGTTGACAGATTGGGAACATCGATAATTATTGAATTGGTTTTGTCCCCAGGCTTCTTAAAAACAGTTTTCAGTGAGTGCCAAGCCCTACTTGGCACTACTTGGGATATCTCCCAAGTGCTACTGAAAGAAATCAGAGCAGGTTGTATTTTGATTGTCTAACCATCCTCAGCCTTAGGTTGCTGTGTTGGGCTTTTTCTCAGGAGGCCCATTTTTCTCAATTCTTCAGCCTTCTACCACGTGGGTTAAGTTTTGCTTTGTGCATTTAAAACAAATGCCTTGGCTTCCCTGGTGGCGCAGTGGTTAAGAATCCATCTGCCAATGCAGGGGATATGGGTTCAAGCCCTGGTCTGGGAAGATCCCACATGCCGTGGAGCAACTAAGCCAGCGTGCCACAACTACTGAAGCCCATGCACCTAGAGCCTGTGCTCCGCAGCAAGAGAAGCCACTGCAATGAGAAGCCCGCGCACCACAACAAAGAGTAGCCCCCGCTCGCTGCAACTAGAGAAAACCCGTGCACAGCAAAAAAGACCCAACGCAGCCAAAAATAAAATAAATTTTTAAAGTAATAATAAAAAGAATAAATAAAGATAAATAAAACAAATGCCTTCTGGGCATGTGTGTAGCAGGATTAGGATAAAATGACAGGGATGAGGGAAGATGGATTTTTTGGAGCCGGTGAAAAGACTGCCTGAGATGGAAGATTCCCGTCATCAGGTCAGTCTTACAGAAGCAGGTATAGTGTTTCTTTGTTTGTATTTTCAGTCTTTATGGGGCAGGGGGATGATTGTTACAAAACAAGTTTAGAGTTGTTCCTGACTTCCTGAACAGTTGTTTTCTCCCTCTAGGGTCAGGGCTTTGGGGTCACCCCCGCCCACTCTGCCCAGTTGATGCCACACTTTTGTGCATCTTGTCTCTCCATCCTGCCCTCTGTAAGCAACCTTCCATGTGCCAACCTCCAGGACCTGGATCCTTTTGCATCCTATTACCCTCCCCCTCCCCACTCCACTCCACTCTCCTTTCTTTCATCAGCGGAAGAAGTTTGCTTGGCCATCGTGGCCTGAATAGTGAGGGACCTGGATTAGCACGACAGCTTCCGCCGCTGTCAGCATGTGACCTAATGGAGTTGGTACAGAGGGTTCTTTAGAGGCGCTGGTCCTGGCAGGGAAAGCTTCTGTAATCTTGCCGTTGTTTAGAATTATGAACTTCCAAACCCTACTGCAGAGTGGTGGCAGCCACGCTGATCTGAAGCCTTGGGCACATTCTTTTGAATTGCTTTGAAATTGGATATTCAAAATTCAATAAAAATAAGCCAGCCCGATGGTACAGCTGAAGCATTCCACCCATCCAGCTGGGTAAGCCGTGATGATTTCCAGGCCTCGGACTAGCAAAGCCCGAGTGTGATGGGAAGATGAGCGCCAGGGCTGCCAGATAACTCTCTCTGGCAACTCAGCCCGCTGCCGGCGCCCTGCCAGCTGACTCACGGAGCAGGACTGGCTCTGGCAATCTGCGGCTCCTCTCGCTGGCCTGCCCAGGCAGGGATACGGTGCCTGCCTCAGTCTTGGCCGGGCTCCAGGAGGAGGGGATGCCTCAAGGGCAAGTGGACAGGGTGTCAGAAAGACAATAAAATCCCAACACTCCAGTTGTCTGCAGAGTGGCTGGACTTCCCAAACACTCTGCCACAGATCCAGAAGCGTCAGACACGTAGGCTGGTTTAATTAAATTGTATGCAGATGTAGACAAACAACACCATAATTTGCCCTTGAGCAAACGCTACTGCTTTTGCCTGTGAAGGAGGACATGGCATCGTGGATGGTGTTCTGTTGCCATCTATGTTGGAAGATCCCGCTTCATCACTGTCCGTTGGGAAAGGCTGTTTCTTCTACCACGGATTTTAAGAGAAGACCATTCTCCCTTCCCCCTAACACTCAAGCTGCTTGATCTCTGGGCTTCATGATGGGGTATCACAATTATAAATAAAAACAGAAATTCCTATAAGACATATACATATATGCAGGGAGGGATATATATGTGTGCACAGGCATAAAGATACACATATATACATGTATGTTTATATGCATTTCTGTACATACATATACATGGATACACAGGCAGTCCGACCTATAAAGAGAATCCATTTGAGAAGGGTGTGTCGTAACCCCTGAGCAGTCTCCTCAGTTTTCATAATAGGGCCAGTCATACCCCACGCATGAGTCCCGGCTCTTTGTCGGAACTGGCGTGTATGTGAAGCACCCTGAGTCAGATTCCGGGAGAAATACGTCCGTTAACCTTCTGATTGTCACCCCATGCCACCCACAGGACCATACCTAAAGAGGAGTAATTGCAGTAGCTGCTTGCAGGGACATTGTGAGCAGCCCACTCCATTGACCTGCGTTATATATTGCCAACCACTCAAGGGCCAGCCGTGAAATTTAATTTGGAGTTTTACAGACCCATTCTGAATCCGAAATCTCAATAATAACTTTCCCTTTGCTCAGCCCTTTAACTGTGAAATTCAGTTGGGGAGTTTCGGAGCAGCAGGTAATGTCACAGCACACCAGAGGGATTTTGCCAGAATTCTACTAAAGTGCTTGCAAGTGTCATTTCCATATTTAACTAATTTCAGTTTTTAATTAGCTCCATGTGAAAAATGAGAGTTCACGCTGAGCTCCTCTGTCAGCACAGACGCTTGTTTCCTTTCTAGGTTCTCAGGACAATTAAGAAAAAAAGAGCCGATGCTACAGTAAATGTGATCACGCATGGCTCTCTCAAGCCCTAACATTGTTCACTGGCAGGGAGGAAGTGGCACTTCCAGGCCTGCTCGCCAGACTGGGAAAGAGCAGTTGGAAAGGGGTTTAGATGCATATCTGTGGATCCCAGAATCTGAATGGTTTCTTAGCCGCACAAAGTGTATCCTTGTCCCTGAACTCTCCAAGATGACTTGAAATCAGTTTTTGAAAAACCACTGTATGGGGCTTCCCTGGTGGCGCAGTGGTTGAGAGTCCGCCTGCCGATGCAGGGGACGCGGGTTCGTGCCCTAGTCTGGGAAGATCCCACATGCCGCGGAGTGGCTGGCCCGTGACCCATGGCTGCTGAGCCTGCGCGTCCGGACCCTGTGCTCCGCAATGGGAGAGGCCACAGCAGTGAGAGGCCCGCATAGCGCAAAAAAAAAAAAAAAAAAAAAAAACCACTGTATGTAATAGGTAACTACAAAAATATGTTCCTCTGGGAAAACAGGTTTCCTTGGTGCTGTCTGTCTGTGTGCTAAACTCTCGCATCCAGGTACCTCCACGTTCATTCGATTTCAGATTCTGAAGCCTCTTGGCATATGAGAGCCGCTTCTTTATGGTTAAGTTTCAAAATGCAGTACAGACATGGAAATTTGTTAATCCTACATTCAGAGTGTAAATTTACCACTTGGGACTAACATGCAAATGAAAAACTACATACTCTTCAAAAAAAATGTATTGAGAAGTTCTGCTTTGCATAAACTGAAAAATATTTGATGTAATCAGGTTTCTGAAACAATATCGAGGAAGCCAAACAAATGCAGGCCCTGCATCTCATTTGCATAGCATCCATGCTAATGGCATTATTTGTTTAAAAGAGAAGATTCATTAGGAGTTTTGAAAGCGATTTAAGTGGAAAAGTGTTGGACACTTCTCTCTAGTAGCAGTTCTCGGAACCTGGCTTGCTTGGAAAGTAGAATCCTTCTTCTGTTTGTTTTCCACGCGTTTTAGTGCTGAATGATTCTTCCCCATTGACAGTGGGCATTAACAGATGATGCCACAGTGAGAACACGAGATGTCTCCAACGGGAACTGGAAATTGGAATCCAAGTGGCAAAAGGAAGCCTCAAGTATTGGGTATTGGGTCTATGTGGCTTGATTGGGGAGCAGAGTGGAACGCTGGTAGCGTTTTCTTCCTTGTTGTGTCTTTGTATTTTCAAAGAGCAAATACAAGTTTGTGGATCAAGCAGTGCTGCCTTTTGGGTACGGAATTAGAGAAGCATCCTGGAGGGTTGACAGAAATTCTACCATTCGAAATTTGTTTGTGTCAATCATACATGAAAAGATGGAGAGAAGTTTTTGAACATGAAGAGACCGCCTCGAAGTTCTTTAAAATCACTACCACAATGAGGAGCGTTGACCAGCCATAGAGGCTTAATTAGCCCCTGAGACTTGAGGATAGGATTTGATCGCCCATCTGAGCTTAGAGAGTGTGATACTCCTCTCCCAGGGCCGTGATGGGGGCCCACCTGTGATGGGGAGTGGATTGTGAATGGAGAGAAACACAACTTCTGATTCCAGTGGTCTGTTTAGTCGTCTAGAGATGAACAGGGTTTGGATCTTGTATATTTCTTTGCTCTTATCAAGGCGTGAGATCAGATGGGCCTCACCTGGGTGTTCAGGGGGCATAGCTTCCTGTAGCTCATCACAAGAAGCTTGTCCTTCAGGAGGAGGTTTGGCCCACAGTTTCCTTTGCTGTTGAAGACCGCTCTAAAATGCAAAGAGCAGGCAGCAGCAGTGTCCACCTAAACATTTATCCACTGATGTGGGGATTAGCAATTAGCAATCCCGTAACAGGGAGTTCGTGTAATAGAATTGTGAGAATAATACAGACTCTGGAAGTTAGAATGAGCCTTAGATGGTGTGGAAAGCCACAGATGTGAGTCAGAGGGAGAAATGCTGGAATGGGCAGTACTTTTAGAGAATTTTATGCGAATTCTGGGCCTAACAACCCAGGGTGAAAACCATGGTTTTGTCACAGAGTGCTTTAGTCTTACTAGTCATCCATTTACTTATTAATTATAGAACAAGTATTTTCCAGTACGAGGCAAGAAAACAGGCTCTAGAATCCAGACTTCTCAGGATCAAATCCCAGGTTTTTTTTTTTTTTATTACTATTACTAATATTTACGAGCGACGTGAGCACAGCCAGGATACTTAGCCTCCCTGTGACTCAGTTTCCTCCCTGTAAAATGGGCACAGTGATAGTACTTGTCTTATAGGGGTTTGGGGACAATTAAATGAGAGAGTTGTTGACCAGCCCTTAGCACAGTGCTTGGCAAAGGAAGGAGCTATGTAAAGACTCTTTTTACTGTGCTGGGTTCCAGATGTACAGTAGTGAACCAGACGTACCTAGTGACTGCCCTTCTAGAGTACACAGCAGCAAACCTGGATAGAACCAGTGAAGACAAATCACTAATTAGACATACACATATATGCAAGGGGAGATATACGTGTGTACACACACATATATACATTTTTGTTTATACGCATTTATGTACATACATACATATACGTAGACACGCAGAGAGACAGTCGACCTATAAAGAGAATCTATGTGAGAAGTGTGTCTTGTTACCCCTAGGCAGTCTACTCAATTTTCATAATAGGGCCCATCATACCCCATGCATGCATCCTTTTAAGGGTCCATCAGCCTTCTAAGTGCTATATGAAATAAGGATGTTGAATTAGGAGTATGGGAAAAAAAATAAACTTAGCAAAAATAAACTAATCGGCTAAAGCCACTTATCAGAATGGTACTCCCTCCTATGGACAAAGTGGTCCCATGTGCACTGAAGCATATTTCTCAGAAAGACCGTGGAGAGCTAAGCACCCTCACCCAGTGAGAGCTGCCTCCTGACCACCGTATGAAGCGCAAGGCTGCATGGAAAGAACGTTGAAGGTCAAGTCTGAGGTCATTGGCACTTCATTAAGGATTCTGTTCTAAGTGCATAGGGCCTTCCCCGAAAAAGAAACACAGTCTTGCCCTTAAGTCCAAGCGTGATGCCCAGAGGCCCCTACACTACCTTCTTCTTTCACTAAAACTATCAGTTCCTTCACACAGAGTTTTTCAGGCATTGCCTGCTCCTGGGAACAGATGGGAGAACACACAGAAAAAGTCCTTCAGCTCAAAATCTTGCCTAGACTGACCTTGCCCCTGGACTGGCTTTGTGTATCCAAAATCCAAGCCCAGTACTTCACCCCATCGCTCAGAGTTCTTTCTGGGATACTTGGTGCTGAAAAGTCACCCCTTATCACCAGAATAAGAAAGTATTGTCTGAAGGAAAAATCAAATTCAACTGTTTGCTTTTCCTACTTTAGGAAATACAATTGAACTTCAGCTTTGGGCTGCTCTGTCTTGTGTTCAGTATTCCAACAGAGAATAAATCTCTATAGAAGTTTGGTTTGTTGGTTTGCTTTTGTTTCTGGTTTTATTGTTTTCCTCCGGGTGGAAGGTTTCAGTAACAACTGTTTGTTCTTGCTGTCGAAGAAGTTCAGCACACAGGTACTACAGCAGGTTGATATGGTAGCAAGAAGACATCACCTATTACTTTGTGTAATAAACCTCCTTCCAGAGGAAGAGAAAACATGGCTGTGCCTTGACTGCAGAGCAAGTGTGGTAAATATTTACAGGAATCAACACTGTTGGCAGAAATGGAACTTGCAGAGATCTTCAGGTTCCAAATTTTCCGCCAAGACTAGAGAGGAAGAGACCATATAAACGGGTTGTAGTGAGCCTTCTAGAGAAAGGGCACTAAAACCCAGCCTAAGAGATGGGCTTGGACCAGCTAGGTAGCCTCATGCTGACTCTCTATCAGACATCTCTAGGGAGCTTTGGCAAGAGCGGAATCACAATTTGATGCTAGCTGAATTTTGCTTTTCTTATTCTTCTCCATTAAAGTTTATTACGGGATATTGAATATCGTTCCCTGTGCTATACAATAGGACCTTATTGTTTATCCATTCTATAGATAACGGTTTGCATCTGCTAATCCCAAACTCCCAATCCTTCCTCCCCCAAGCCCCTCCCCCTTGGCAACCACAAGTCTGATCTCTATGTCTGTGAGTCTGTTTCTGTTTCATAGATAAGTTCATTTGTGTCGTATTTCAGATTCCACATATAAGTGATATCCTATGATAGTCGTCTTTCTCGTTCTGACTTATTTCACTTAGTACACACACACATCTACCGCACATCTTCATCCATTCATCTGTCAGTGGACACTTAGGCAGTTTCCATGTCTTAGCTACTGTAAATAGTGCTGCTATGAACACAGAGGTCCATGTATCATTTCGAATTACAGTTTTGTCTGGATATATGCCCAGGAGTGGGATCGCTGGGTCACATGGTAATTCTGTTTTTAGTTTTCTGAGGAACATCCATACAGTTCTCCGTAGTGGCTGCACCAACTTACATTGCTACCAAGAGCATAGGAGGGTCCCCTTTTCTCCACACCCTCTCCAGCGTTTGTTATTTGTAGACTTTTTAATGATGGCCATTCTGACCGCTGTGGGGTAGTACCTCATTGTAGTTTTGATTTGCATTTCTCTAACAATTCTAGCTGAATTTTCTGATAAATTCCTCAGGTCCCACCTGGGAACCGATATGGTTGATAAGAAGCATAGTCCATATGCTTTACACATCAGACAGCCAGACAGTTTTGACACTTCGTGAAAAATGCAGATGCCTGACACATTCTCATCTGGACAGACAGCCATCCCAACACAATGGAGCAGGGCCTCAGGGGCACCCCTGAGCATGGACAGCGCTTTGTTCCACAGAGAACTCTGTACCTCTTCAAGGGTTTATACAAACTGTGGTAGACACAAAATGGGGAGCCTGACTAGCTCACATCAGTTCCCTTGGTGACAGGGTTGCCAGATTCGGTGTAGAACCCCAGTTAAATCTGAGTTGCAGATAAATAACAAATAATGTTTTTAGTATAAGTATGTCCTGAATATTGCATGGGAAATTCCAATTTAACTAGCATCCTGTATTTTTATTTGCTAGATGTGACATCCTTACTTGGTGGCCAGGTCTATACTCAACACCCTCCTCGCATCGTCTTCAGATCAGGGCCATAGTGTTATCTTACCTTCAAGGCCACAGTGACAGGCCCAAGGAAGGGCACGTGACCCCAGCTGTGACGATCAGAATACTTGCCTGTCTAAGAGCGAAGCTCAAAAAATGAAGCTCTCTTTTCTCTGGTGGCCCAAGAGGGTGGGACGATGAGTCTGGCATTCTCTGTGGCCACGGCCCACCCTTTGTGGAGAGAGCCCCCTGACAGAGAATAAAGACAGGGCTTGGGCTTCCCTGGTGGCGCGGTGGTTGAGAGTCCGCCTGCCGATGCAGGGGACGCGGGTTCGTGCCCCGGTCCGGGAGGATCCCACATGCCGCGGAGCGGCTGGGCCCGTGAGCCATGGCCGCTGAGCCTGCGCGCCCGGAGCCTGTGCTCCACAACGGGAGAGGCCACAACAGTGAGAGGCCCGCGTACCGCAAAAAAAAAAAAAAGACAGGGCTTGGTGAGGCAGATCCTCCCTCACTTCCGTGAGCTATCTTAACAACCTTCCAAAAATTGCCCTATTCTGCTAAAACTAGGTCAAGCTGAGCCCTAACAGTCCTAAGCTAATACATAGCTGTTCAGCTCAAACTCATGGGGTCAGCCTCCCGGACTAAAGAAAAAAAGAATTTGCCCCAAGAATGCTTACAGACAGGTATTTCCAATCACATGCCCCCGGCACAGCTACCCCAGTGCATCGTCTGGTTTTGGGCAGCTCTGTGCCTGATGGGGGGAAAGGGGATGCAGTCCTTCTAACAGAGCGCAGATCCCCCAAGACCTACCTGCCTTCGGTCTGCACCTCCATGGTCAGGGCTGACCAGAGAGTGGAGGAGAGAACCCTCCCTTTATGCCATCTCAGAGCCACTGGCTAAAATATCTTCTCTCTGAAAATATCTCCCCTATTTTAGGCACAGTGCTTAAAATTTCCACCCTGAGAGTTTATATGTTTGGCTTAAATCACTGATCTCCTCTATAATTGCACATCCATTAATGGTAGAAAATGTGAAGTTGTTTTAAGGGGCGGGGGGCGTGAATGAATTCATGTATCAAGTTCCAACAAGTTCTGGGACGTCCCTGATAGCACAGTGGTTAAGAATCCGCCTGCCAGTGCAGAGGACACGGGTTTGAGCCCTGGTCTGGGAGGATCCCACATGCCGCAGAGCGATTAAGCCTGTGCACCACAACTGCTGAGCCCACATGCCACAACTACTGAAGCCCTCGCACCTAGAGCCCGTGCTCCGCAACAAGAGAAGCCACCACAGTGAGAAGCCCGCGCACCGCAACAAAGAGTAGTCCCCACCCGCCGCAACTAGAGAAAGCCCGTGCCCAGCAACGAAGACCCAACGCAGCCAAAAATAAAATAATTAATTTTTTTTAAAGTTCCAACAGGTTCTGTTTTAATTCTGTTAAGTGGCTGATGGTTTGGAAAGCAAGGTTCTGAGCGACGTGGACGGGCATCCAGGAAGCTTCCAGTGGGATGGGAAAGCATTCATGCAAGTGGCACTGTTGAGTCTGGAGGTGGCCATGGGTCTCTGATAACTGGTCCTCCCAGACAGGCAGGACGGGCAGAGAACAGGTCCCTATTGCACTTTGGCTCAAGTCTGGGTCTGCCACTGTCTCCATCTTTCCACTCTGGCTTGAGCCTCTCTTTTCTGTATTGCGTCTTCCTAGCTGCTTGTGACATCCTACCCACGTGGGCAGAGACCTCGCACACCTGGCAGGAGGCTCTGGGGCTCTCACCTCCTCCACCCTCGTGGAAATAGGCAATAGGAGCTTGTTCCCGCCGTTCACGTTCTCCTTTACTCATTGCTAGCGGCCTCGCTTCACACAGCGGTCAGTGGTTCTCCAACTTGAGCCTCCATCCGAATCACTTAAAGGGCTTGTTAAGCCATATAGATACCTGAGCCCCGCCCCTGCCTGAGTTTCTGATTCATGGGTCTGGAGTGGGGGCCAGTACTTTGCATTTCTAACAAGTTCTCAGGGGATGCTGATTCTGCTGGTCTGGGAACCACAGCCTGAAACCAATGGCCTGGACCAGCAGCTTTTGGAGGGCAGCGGTGTCTCAGTTATTACCATTCCCCTCCAGAGCCTGGCTTAGCACCAGGCACAGAGTCGAAGGTTAGGAAAGACTCATTAACTGAGCCCACCCACGCTATGCAAACCGAATCATGTGAGCAGGCTGAATTTGTAGATATCAGGTTAAATGTAGGAAATATTGCTACTGAATGTGTTTTTACACACAGAGGCATCTCCCAAATATTAACATAGGAGGGGACTCAAGGTGGTGATCTGGGTAGAAGGAGGGAGGTTGGAGGGCTTGAGTTGAAGCTACGTTTGCATAGGAAACACGCTGTGTATTTGCAGTAGCTTTGGAAAAGTTTGATGGAAATCATTTAGAATCCCCCCCCCATTCACCTCCCTTTTCCCACCCCAGCTGCACCTCCCACCAGTGCTTAGTGTTGCCAGTGATATCACACACGCGTGAAATCTGTGAGTTGGGTCAGCAGGTCTGGCTCTTCTCTTGAAAGCATCTCTCCAAAAGGATGCCTTCAAGAGTCAGTGCGGCGAGGTGGAAGCAAATGAGATGAGGGATCTGTGCTTCTCAAGAACAATGCATAGCCTCTCCGCCAAGGTATTTAACCTTTTTAGGTTGAGTTCTGTAACCTCTTCTGTAAAATGAGTCCAGAGGAGATGATCCCTAAGTATTTTCCCCCATTGGATTCTGACGTTTTAATTCAGAAGGCAGGACATCTCCAATTCAGGAATGACTATTTGCCTCTAATCTAGCTGTTTGGAATCTGAAAGATACTTTTCTCCAGACAGACCGTTATTTCTGGCCAGTCCACACAATAACTAATTTGTTGAGCTTGTAACTCTCTGTCAAGCCAAGTGCTTTCCGTGCTTTATTTTGTTTAATGTGACAATCTCCCCTGGGAGGTAGGGAGTTTTAAGATTCTCAGTTTACAGATGAGGAAATAGAGGGTCTGAGAAGTTGAAAAACTAAACAAAACAAAACTTGCCCAGAGTCTCACAGACACTAAGGTCCAAAGGGATCTGGATTTGAGGCCAAGGGTTTTTGGCTGCAAAGCTACTCTAACCATCATGTTCCATTGTTCCCATGAAAGTATATCTTAGGCACAATGCACCTGAAGTATAGCGTCTAGCCTTTAGGCAGAAGGCAGCATTCTTTTTTGGCACTTTTGCTATAAGAGGCAGAAAGCATTATGGTTAAGTGTTCTGAGCCAAAGTCCCCAAGTTCACAGCCCAGCTCTATTACTAGTGGTGGAATGACCAAGTTACTTAATCTCTCTCCCCTATAGTTTCTTCATCTGTAAATGGGTATAATAAAAGTATCTGTCTCTGGGGCTATTGTATTAAGTGATTAATATGTTTAAGTTGGACCATATAAAATTACCGATACTCTACCATCTTTGATCTACCAAACATTTCATATCTAAATATTTAACGTTCTTAGAACAACATCTAGCACACAGTAACCACTATATTAATGTTGACTATTATTGTTATTGAAAATTGCATTGAAAACTAGTATATACAGGATGGATAAACAACAAGGTCCTACTGCACAGCATAGGGAACTACATTCAATATCCTGTGATAAACCATAATGGAAAAGAATATGAAAAAGAATATATATGTGTGTATAACTGAATCACTTTGCTAGACAGCAGAAATTAACACAACATTGTAAATCAACTCTACTTCGATAAAAAATTTTTTAAAACAAAGAAAATTGCATTGAGGGTTTGCAGTATCTGGGATATAGTCGCTGCTCAATGATGGCTGGTGAATTTATGAGTTAAGTAGAAACTGGGATGCCCAGGAACACATCTGTGATGGTCTGGGCTGTGGACATGTTTCTGGGCAGAGGCAGGTGATGGGATCAGGGCTCTTGGATTCTAGCAGGTTCCAGACTCTCCTGGCATCACCCTGGCCTAAGGTGGGGAGGCTCTCGGCAGGAAGGACTGACCCCATGGATGCAGCCGACCTGAAGCAGTCTTAGGCCTCTGGCCCTGAAGAAGTAAAGAAAAAGCCTCAAGGTGGAGGGGGTGGGTGGGAGGTCAGGTCTTGTGGTTTGCTTTTATCCAGCTGGAAATAATAAGAAAAGACAGGCACGGGCAGCCTTCTTTCCAGCCCATTCTTCTACTGCTGATGTTTTTGCTTTCTTAGACCACTGTAGAGGGCAGGGAAAACACAGAAATAATGGTGGGTCCTTGGGAATAGAAAGACAAATGTTCGAAGTTAGAGGCAGTCCAGCATTACCAGGGGGTAATGTTTTCTCCACTGCGGGAGACAGACCACTAGTAGCACACGCGCAGGGTGACTGTGTGCTGTGTGGGCAAACGTCTTTATTTCAATAATTCTGTGTCTATTTTCATGTATCACAAAGCCTTATAACTAATATATCACACGTTCTATTTCACAGATACTATTTTGGGTTGAGGCCAAGTGGATTAAAGTTTTAAGGTGGGGGTGGGTGGGTATTGATTTTAAAATGTAGTGAGGAAATACTAGCATGAGTGGAGATCAGATTTAGTAAAAAATCAGGAATGTGGTCCCTGATGACTGAGGTTAGGGAAACACCAGCAGGGAGGTTGAGACACATCCGCATATTCCTGGCTCTGGCGCTTCGCAGCTGTGTGAGAGTGGGCACGTTATTTAATCTCCCTAAGCCTCAGTTTTCTCATCTGTAAAATGGAAACAATAGGTCCTGCCTCAGAGATGATTTCTGGGGGAGCAGGGTATTCAAATGAGAAAATGCTTAGAAGCTGGTAGTAATGGAGAGCCTGGTACAAAGTCAGAATTCAACAGCTACTGTTCATTCCTATTGCCATGATTATTCTTAGCCTGGTACACTGCAAGACCTCAATTAACTGCCTTTTTTTAAACACAAGTTGTTAAGCCATTCTTTCTTTCAATAAATAGTTTTTGGACATAGTGTGTTCTAAACCTGATAGTGGCTCTACTGCAGCAAATTGAAAAGAGGGGATATAAAGACTCACTCTCACCCCTCAAGGTGCTCATGGATCAAAGTTTGAGGGGGGATGGGAGGGGAAGTAGAGTGATCAGCAAATAAGTTATCACTACATAAAGCCATAGATGCTGTGAGAGGTGCGGATACAAAATATCCTGGGGGCAGAGAGGAGGAAATCGGCCTAGAAGAACCCCATTTAACTGCAGTGGTCTAGAACTGCTCTGCCCGGTAGCCACACGTGAACTGAATTTTTCACTTCATTTCATTGTAATTAAATTTAAAAACTGAAGGGATGTATTTTTCTGTTTAACAGACTTTTATTGTTTTGGCAGGACCACATTTCACTCTAACCACTGAAAGTTTAGCACCCCCATTGAGATACGCTCTTAGTGCAGAATACAAGCCAGATTTGGAAGACTTAACGAAAAATGATTTTTACATTGATTACACATTGAAGTGATAATGTTTTGGAGGTATTAGGTTGAAACCATGACATTTATTTTTACCTATTTAATGTGGTTACTAGAACATTTTAAGTTGCATATGTGGCTCGTGTTATATTTCTGTTGGACTGGAAGCAGAATGGAAATGACATTTAAATTAGAGAACTCTAGAGGTTCAGAGGAGAGACCCAACTCTGGTTACCTTGGACAGTTCTTTCTGACAGATCTGGAACTAAGCTTAGAGGATCTGAGGGCAGCAGCCAATGGGCTGTTCCTGGGGCTGCGGAAGGACAGAGGTGTCTCCGAGATTTAGTCTAACTATGGGGACTTGGTAGAATTGCCAGATTTAACTTTTTTTTTTTTTTTTTTAAATCTGGCAAGCCTTGACCTTGGGCGTGTTGTATAACTGGTGTCTCATTCTCTTCATTTGTAAAATAGGGATAATAAAATATCTACCACAGGAGTGTCTTATATTAAAGACGAAATGAAATCAGATAAAACTAATGTGGACATTTTAGAAACTTCAGCCTCAAAGATCTAAGTAATAAAAACAAGTGGGGGAACTTTTCAAACGTGTTCATCTTTCTTGAGCTCCAATCGTGTGGGTCAGGGAGCATCTCTCTCCCAGGCAGGTATTAGAAGAGACACCAACCCCCGCCTGGAGGTGAATTGGGTTACACCTGAGTTGGGATCTTCCATTGAGTAATTGGGGGTGCGGGGGGTGGGGAGGGAGCACAAGCCGAAGGGAGGAGGAAGGTTAATTATGAACCCTGTTGAATGTCTTTCTGCTGTCATTGCAATGCTTTGTATAAGCCAAAAATGCCACAGCCACAGTGCTGCTACCTGTTGAGAGAAATGTGTACCTTCAGCAGGAAAGAAATGTTTGGGACTTAAGTGTCACTTAAAGCCCCTGAAATTAGCTCTACCAAGTAAATTGTCAAAAACTCCAAATAAGCCTAATTGTGTCATTTATCTAATTGTAGAGGAAAATGTTCTTTTTTGATGGATTTAGGTGGCTTGCATTCCGAAAAGAAAGTAGCCTTTTTTATCCAGACTAGCTTTCTCCCGGTAAAAAGTTGACTGTGTTGATAGTAAGCACATCAGAGAACCAGGGCTACCATATTTCTGGGATTTTTCAGTTCCTACGGTATGATCAATCCCTGGGAGAGAGAACTAATTTTTGTTTTTAACGCGATGTTTCTTTCCATCAGAATCAACTTTTAAATGTTTCAGGTTAGGCACGTGAACTCCACTTAACTAAAAGCCATTTAAGAGAAAGAGCGAGCCCAATTTACTGGAACGTGAGATTTTTTTTTATTCCTGAGTTTAAAAAAAAAAAAAATCCTTGAGCGAACCATGTCAAAAATTAAAAATTGAAAAGAACATTGGCAGCCTCCCCATGTGCCTCATTTGGCTTTGCTGAACAAATGACCAAATTGAAATGAGAATTGCATACAGGATTTGCTCAACGTCCTTATTTCTTCAACTCATTTCTCACTCCTGAAAAATTACCAAGGTCACACGCAGGAGGGAACACATCTATGTCGACCACGACATCCTTGGACCGGGTAGAAATAGAAAAGTGGTGATTTTAGACTGTAGGTGTGAATGAACTTCTGTGGTCGAAGTAATTTGCCAGGAAGAACCATAATGCCCCTTTTGTTGACTAATTTAACAGGTTATTTTTGCTTGTGCCCTGCATTGCAAATAATAGTAATAAAAGTCTTAGGTGAGAGGAGGAGGCTTCTCTGCAGTGCCCTCATTGTTTTTTAAGGCATTTCATTGCCCATCAGCTTCTCTGTCTTTAAGGAGGTGGACGAGACAGTAGAGAGGGCACCAGACAAAGAATCAAGAGACCAAATTTCAAATCCTGGCTCAGCCAGTCATTGGCTGTCGTGGGCACCATCTGTACAGCAAAGGTGTGGACCAGACGACCTTTGAGCCCCTCTTGACTGTGGCTCTGCCATTCTGATGGGATGCAGAAAAGGAAGCCACAAAGCTGTCTCTGGTAGGGGATTCAGGCCAATGGGGGATGAATATCTAGATGAGTATACGTCCCCCATCTTCACTGGTATTGGACTTTGAGCTGACAGTCGTCCTGCTGTGAGTTGGGTGGTGCAGTACTCAGGCCGTAGGTGTCACGGGGCTCAGGTTCAAATCACCCCTCGACCACTTACCAGCTGCATGCTACTTCAGTCCCTTGAGCTTCAGCGTCTTCATCTACGAGATGGGAGAATAAGATACACACCCCATAAAATCGATGCTGGCACACAGTAAGAGCTTAATAAAAGTTAGCCATGATCACCATTGTTGTCCTGACAGAGTGATCCGAGACCCAACAGGAAGTGAGACACGTTTCTTGAGTGCCTCCTTTGTGTTTGATACTCCCAGGTTCCTGTCTCCTTTATATCACAATGCCCTGCAAGGTTGGTTTGATCACCCCTCTCCCCATAGAGATATAAAGGGCTGAGAGCATGTGCTTGATTCCATAACCAGCTGCCCCAACTGTGAGCCCTATCAGGGTGGGCAAAGTTCCCAACACCTGTCTGCCTCAATTTTTTCATCACAAAATGGGAATGATAATAGTACCCACCTCCAGGTTTATTGTAAAGGGCAAATCAAGTAATGTATACCAAGTGCTCAGCAGGATGTTGACCCCTGAGTCAGTGCTTTCTACAAATGTTAGCTTTTATTCCAGCTAAGGAAAGCAAAGCTCAGAGAGGTGAATTCATTGGTACAAGTTCATCTGCTTATGGGTAGTAGTGTGGGGATTTGAACCCTGATGGGGCTGAATCTCTCGGGGACCCAAGACAGGGAGATAGCTCTTCCTTTATCCTGTTCCTAAGGCCCCCTGGCTAGGCTGCCAATCTCAGGCTGCCTGGCTGTGGGCTCTGAGTTCAGTCAGAAGGCTCACAGGGAGTGGTTTGCTGGGGGCTGCCCGGGACTCAGGAAGGAAAGTGAGTCCAGACTCTCTTTCCCTCGTTTGCTGCAGCTGAGGGAACAGAGTAGGGCCAGCGCCCTCACGGCCGCCTCCCAGAACCCCCTCCCCGCTCCCTCTTGCAGAAGGCGATTTTTCACGAGAGAGTTCCCCCTCTTTGTTCCAGCGCACACGGCACATCTCCTGATCGATGTGACATCTCATCCTCTAAAACATTCATGATGTCCGCTTCCCGGGATGCTGCATGCAGCCCACGTTGCCTTCCTTCTGTAGTTGGTGGTCTTGTGGACCGGCCCCCTCTTGAACAGGACCGCTGGTTGCTGTTCTTTAAAGAAAGACGAATGATGTTTGGATTGTTGACACTGAATGACAAGCTTCGGGGTAGGGCGGAAGAAAGATGCATTGAGGTGTATGTGTATGGATTGTGGGGATGTGTTCTGCTATCACAAAAGCTCTTAAAATCCGAGACTGTGATTTATTTGAAGAATAAAACCTACCGATGTTATCATTCTCTAAAGGTATTTTGATCACATGGGTCCTTTCTTGGAGAAAGAAAGGCTTTTATTTTAGTTCTTTCCAGGGAAAAGTAGCAGCAGGAACGGAGTAGTCTGGGGTGGGAAATGATGCTCTGTATGTCGAATGGCTCCAGGTGTGTATTTATCAGCCCGAGGATGAGCTGGCTCCGTGGACAATGGGATGCCTGGCCAGCATCGCCTGTCCTTCCAGCGTACGTTCCTGGGGACCCCGCACCAGAAACAGAAGGCGGATGTCAGCTCATGGGTCCATCTTGCGTATCGATCTGCCCGGTGATGCTGGGAGCCAGGGGGCCTTGTTAGAGGTCACCTGAGCACACCAGACACCACACACCCACACTGTTAATAGTTGCCACCTGCAGTGCAGCAGGTGCAAGGGGACGAAGGGGGTGGGGATGACACCGGCTTGGGGGCGCCATGCACCCTAAAGCGGCAAGGAGCCCCGTTTGTTTCCTCCAAACACAGGAATTGATTAATCTCATACCACTTCCCGCTCACTGTACCATCCCAAGCCTGCCACAGGAATAGATTAATGTGCTGGTCCCTCTGTGTGGATTCTTCTTGTCTCGGGAACACCCCACTGTCTGGTCCCAGAGCTGTCTCCTGCAATTCTCACCTCGTCCTCATGGCAGACATGCAGGTCAGAAGGTCTCCCTGCTTTTGTGAGGGACTAGAATTAGAAAGGCGCAGACAGAATTCATGCCAAGGACCGCTTTAGCACCATAGCTGGAAGATGAGAGAGTGCAGGTAGAGGGGTAAATGCAGGTGCATTTCTCCCAAGCCCCTCTCATTTCCCGTGGTCCTGCCAGGATTCTGGTATCGTATCTACAACTCATCCTTCCTCGTCTGTGTAATTCCTGGGCCATAAGCTTTGCAACCATTTTGGAAGCTGCAGGCTAGAAGTTGGACACAGGCAAGTAAGTTTTCGGAGCATTCTTAGCAGATAGGTGCACAAATCCCATTACTAGTAAAGGGATTTGTGGGCGTAACTCCCCTGCAGTGCTTTGAAAATTTATTCCACTCAGTGTATTGCAATACAATGGGGCGAAACTAAAAGAAATCACTTCACCAATGTGGTTTGGAAGGGATTTTTTTTTTTTAAACTCCTTTAAGATTAAAATTTTTTAACTCCTTTAAGACTTGGGGCATTTCTGAGAATGTTATCCCTCATGGTTTTGTTTACATCTCTTCTTTTAGGCAGAAGGTCATTTTGGCGCTGACAGCCTTCCTAAAAAGGATAATTAATACGTTGCAGTGGGCCCTCACCTCTTTAAGGAAGACCCACTGAACTCTACTGCATCCCTGAAGGATGATAAGCAAACTCACCAAGGAAAAAGTCACCAAACATATTGTTAGCCAGCAGGACGGTAAACTGAAGTTGGCCAACAGATTTATTTTCTATTGACAACGGCGATTCCTTTAAGTTAAATAGCAAACTGGTTTCTATATTTATAGAGGACTAATGACTGCTTGCACAAGGAGGTGTCTGTTCCCGAGTGAGCCTTGACAGTATTTAGTAAGTGGTTCTGTAGCCCACCTGCCTTGTTCAGTCTTGGCAAAGTAGTGATTCATTTAAAGAACTCCAAGGGCCTGACGGCCTCCAGTGAGGACTCGGAGGGAGTGAGTCACTAGCAGGAGAGCATAGTGGTTGGCTCTGCAGGTACAAGTGTCTCAGTCTGAATCCCATAGTTCCCATTTCCCGGCTGTGTGATCTTACGCAAGTCACTTAACCTCCCTAAGCCTCAATTTCCTCATCTAGAAAATGTAGATTATATTACCACCTCACAGGGTGAGAATGAAAATAAATGAGCTTTCAGCCTCTTTAGAATCCTCCAGGGTCATCCCATCTCACCCAAATATAAGGCAGACCCCGTCCAAGGGCACTCACTCCCCACCACTGATCCCCCCCAGCACCCCACACTCTCCTTTTCCCCTAACTTCACTCCAACCTGATGTCAGCATGAATTGCTTTCTTACTTCCTTCAAGCCTTTGCTCAGATTTACCTATCACAGGCAATCATCTTTAATTCGTCTACAATTAAACCAAAAAAGTTCAATTTCCCAACCCCCATGCCCTGGCATTCCCTAGCCCTGTACTCTACTTTTCGCTTATGTGTTTAGTTTCTATTTTCCCCTGAGGGCGAGGAACTTGTCTTGTTAACTGCTTTATTCCTGGTGCCTAGGAATACACACCTAACACACTGTAGGGGCTCAATAAATGTCTGCCGAATGATAAATGATGAATAAATGATGCAAATAATGTAATTAGCCCAATACCTGGCACAGTCCCAAAATAAATGTTCATTGTCACCATCATCGAGGAGGCTCATTTGCAATGTGTTAATTTTCACTACTACTTGCTAAAGTGCCTTTACAGATTGCCTGTGCAAGTTCGAGGTCAGCATTGGTGCGTTTGAGCTCGGAGTATTCCGCTGCGGTTTTTTCCGTCATCTGGGCAGGGGCCCTTTCAAAATTGGCTACATTTTCCACGGGAGCCCTGGCATTGTTGACTAAATCGGGAGATGTCAGGGTGGGGAGACCCAGCCCCCTGACCCTTCCCATCATCCTGCCTCGGTCTCTGAAGGAGCTTTGCCGTCATCTCTAAGGCCCTCGTGAATCTGATCGCAGGTTGAGCCAGAAAACCCAGCAAACTTGACTCCCTCCTCCCCTCCCTAAGCTCTGCTTGGCCTGAAGGCTTCCATTTTCAAAGGGAAAAGCCCAATCTCTTCCTCCAGTTATGTATTGACAAGACTGATCTTTAAAGATACCCCCGGTTCCTGGGGACCTGCTCGGCAAACGCAGAACACCCGTGGCCCCCGTGTTTGCCCTCTTTGACAAGCAAGGGCTGAGCAGCTCTCTGGGAAGCGTTGCTGACATATTGATTGGCCCTCTTGTCAACTTGATCCTCTGCCAGCCAGTGAACATGGAAGGTTCTAAGTGGCACCCAGCAGGGCCCACACATACCCTAATTACTATTTCAGACAACCCCCGTTCCAAGCTGCCACTTTTCAAGGCCTACAGTCTCCTTCCTTGTGGTTGCTGGAGAATTCTTTTACCTGCCGCCAACCCCTCCCTCTTCTCTTTGCTTTGGCTCCCCCTGAGTATTTCTATCGGACCCCATCTGGCACAAACGCAGGCAACTTCAGTAAGAAAATAGCACCATAACTGCAGGTAGGTCTGTTTATTCCTGCTGAAATCTGGGATCTGTGTGTGGTCTGTCCATCCTGTCTTGGTTCATTTTCAATACTTGATAAAAGTTTTCTCCAATTAGCCAGAGGGATACTTTCAGAGTTTGGCTACCCTACTGTGTTTCTGGTGGCTGATTTCCCAGCTGCCACCTGGATTACGTGAACTTCCCCTTGGAGCCTTTCCCTGTTTTGTCCCTGCTGACCCATGGAGCCCCCTTGTTGCATCCCAGGATCTCTCTGGAGCAGAGCCTGTCAAACCATGATAAATTGTGCATTTAGGCTGTCAGTGGCGGGATGAATAACATTAGGGAGAGGGTCTCCCAAACTCATTTCACTTCTGACCCTCAGATGGTCTGAACAGGAACTTTTGGGATGAGCTGCTGGAGCATTTGTGGGGATTGGGGAGGGGACCACTCCACTGCATCCAGATGTCTTTTGGGAGAAAACGGTGAGGCCAGTGTTCACCCAACATCTTGAGGTGAAGAAGCGGTAACTCTGGCTACTCTGAGGCTTCTCAGCTTCTAAGTCTGATTCTGAGAGCAGATCAGAATTGGAGATATTAGGACATAATGTTTAAAGAGCTACTTGTTGCTGTTGTTCATAGAAGCTAATGTAGTGGCCTTAAATATGTGCAAACTCTTCCTGGCTGGGTTTTAGAAAGGATCCCGACCCAGTAAGTGAATAACTTTAAGGACTGCATGGACACCTAGTGTATAAAAGTGGAATTTCTCACTTCCGGTATACTTGAACGTATCAGTCAAGATTGGCTCAGGCATGCTGCTGTAACAAAGAACCCCAAACCCTCCGTGGCTTACAACAGTAACAGTTCCTTTCTCCAATCATTCTGTATTATATCACCGGTCAGCCATGGCTCTGGACCATGCTGTCCTCGCTCCAGACCCAGGCTGATGATGTGGCAGAAGGAAAAGGTGTGCAGCGTGTGTGGTGAGATTAATAAGGTGAGGAACTATGATGTAACCTCCCCCCCCCCTCAGGAACGGGGTGCTGACTGTACAAAATTGGCGATTCCTCAACCACAGGGAGATTATCATGAGTTGCAAGGAAGAGACCAGGTTTGCCGAGATTCCACTGCAAACCAGAATTTGTAACCAGATCGCTATGAAATATGAAGCAGCCAACTGCCTCCCACGGTAATCCTCCTCGTATTCCAAAAGCCCCCCGTGATCAAACTTTACAGTCGCCAGCTTCCCCGTCTGTGAAACGGGCATGATGACGGCACCCACCTCAAATGTAAGCTGCGGGTCTTGAGATAATATCTGTAGAATGTCTACCACGGTGCTGGCCATAGAAGGGGTCCAAGGACTGGCAGCAGGTATTAATACTCTAATCATCAGAAAGCTTCTCTTTGCAGACCCCTCCATATAGTGGCCAGCACTGTTTCACTCCATCCTTTACCCCCCTGTATTATGTGTTTTTTATTTATAAAGAGTATCATTTCCTACAATCCAGCCCCTCACATCTGCCCGCATGTATCATTACTGATTCCAATGAACACTTATGGAGCACCTTCTATGTTCAAGATACTCTGCTATCAATAAATCTTCGGGGGTGGGGGGGGGCAGTTGCTGAACCTCCCTCTGGCCCTAAGCAGCTATTATCCTACCTGTAAAGGGAAACCTTTACAAAAGGTAAAGAGAGAGAGACTGACTGATTTCTCAGCCCCCACCATCAAGCAAATCAGTAGCAGAACGAGAAACAGAATTCTCATTAGTCAGGAAACTCATTTACTTCACAGCTCCCTTCGGTCTTTATCCTAAGGACACTTTAGTCCATCCCCACAGGCCAGAAAGATATTCTCATTTTCCTACCGAAGTAAGAGACAAGGAATAGCTGACCAAGAAAAAAAATAAAAAGTGCAAACAAAAGCCTATTTCAGAGTCCCCACAACACCCCGCCTACAAAAAAAAAAAAAAAAAAACCAAGAGGAGGTGATTGTACCCCGATATAGTTCTCACTTATTAATGTTCAATTCAACAATAGAAAGTATGCCCAAACTTGAGTTTCATTTTGCAACTAGAGTTGCATCGCTTCTACTGGGAGGACAGAGCTTATGCACCGCGGATTTGGCTTTTGTCCTTTTTCCATCTTCATCTCACTTTCTTATTTTTCCTTTCACTTCTGGGAGTCGTCTGAGAAGTTACTTGTGTACTCTGACCCGAACCCTTCTCACCCCATCTGTGGTCTTCTTGTTTTCAGAATAGTTTTTTTTTTTTTTTTTAAATAAAGAGATGCTACGGAACCCAAGATAAAAAGCAAGGCGGGGGCAGGCGTCTTTGCAAACGGAGACCACCGTTTCGTGGACGCCCTCGGTATATCCAGTAAGATCGGGGTATTGCTTGCTCTCTGATCTCCCAAAGCTGATGGTTGCAGTATGTTCTGTACCTTGGAATGACAAGATTGGGTACCAGGAAAGGGGAGCAGTTTTGACAAGAGTTTTCATATTGATGGGGCACTGGGGAGGTTGTCATCTTTGCCTGATGGACCCATCGCTTCCGTTTCTAGATATGAAAAATCAAAGCTTTGTAAGGCCTGGGCCCCAGCTGGATCTGCAGTATCTATCTGTGTCTCTGTTAAAACACAGAGACCCTCCTTGAAAGAACCGCATCTCCAGTGCAGCAGCAAAGCTGGCTCGAGGCAAGCGCCGATAACCCAATAGTATGTTTTTTTGGAAATCTTTTAAAAATAGCTAATTCCTCGGCTCCCTTCACCTGGTAATTACAAATCAGAAGCTATCGTTCTCTTGAAGCTGCCACGATTAGTTCTCATGTCCTGACCTCTGTACAGTGAAAATATGTCATTATTTGAGGCAATCGAATCTGGCCTCTTCAACTAAGTGACCTACATAGAACAGATAAACTGCAGGAGAAAATTAGGTGTTACCCAGACAGAAAGTGTACAGTAAATGTCACTTACTCTTATTAGCATGTATCATCTCGAAGAGTTGCAGTAGTGGGCCTTGCACTTCGGAGTAAGGTAGAGAAAGAAAACTTGGTTCTGAGGTGGGGATGTGTATAAGGAAAAAGCAGATGTACACGCAGGGACGCCTTGCCACCTTCATCCATGGCCATCAATCTGAGCTGTAAGGTTTGAAGATAGGTTTTTAACCTTAAAAGAATGCAGCCTGACTTTAGGTGGTGGTAAGCAAGCAGAATTAATTGCTGTGTGAACAATTTCCTAAGCATTGTTAATTGCGTTTCCTGTGGTTAATTGTTTCTCCCATCCCCGCCTCATACTAGGAACCTTTCCCTGTCAACAGCCCTTTCCCTCCTGCAGTGCTGGAAACGTAGCAAAGGCATCAGCCTGTGTCTGGTTGAAATGCCAGACAGACATGTGGTGGTTATTGCCTGGCTGAGAAATATGCAGGGGAAGGAAGTCCTTATTTTTTCACAAAGGAAGCATTTCTTAGATACGGACTTTGAAAGAAGGCAGGTGTGTGGAACTTGCCTTTCGCTCCACACAGTAAGAACAGCTCACCAAGAGCCATCAGACATAGGGGGATATTGGCTTAGCTCAACTCACCGGGACGCGGGCAGTTGGCACCAACAGAGTGACAAGGACCACCAGAAGGAAGTTTGGTGTCTGGAGGTTGGAGGTTGTATGGGAGTAAAACGAGAGTTTTGTAGGCGCGCTTGTTCGCTTAGCAAAGAAGAGGCAGTGCTTCAGAACTCTGTGTCTCATCTTGGACTGTGGGGGAGGGTAGAGATAGGGCAGGTGAGAGGGAGAGAGACAGTGAATCACCGTAGTACTATTTCCAGAAAAGGACTCCATTCCGTCACTACCCCCAAGCTTTTTCCACCATAGGCTCAAAAGATGTTCACTTGTCAGGAAGAGGGCTGGAGCGGAAAAATCCTTTTCAAGTTTGAAACAGGGAGGTGGGCTTTACCGTGGGCCGGTACTACTGCAGATACTGGAGGCTGCGTTGATATTTCAGCACAGGTATAGTCTCGTCTGCACCAGACCAGCAGGCTGGCCCCGCCGGGGGAGCCTTGATTTGAAACAGATTTAGATTGTGAGCAGTTTGGGGGAAACTATTCTTTTCAATGCCCCTGGACCACCAGTCTATAAACAGCTCTGTCCGGAGTGCAGGAAAGGCTGGGAGGGATGGAGAGTGCCCTTTACAGTGATTCCAGAGGGGCACTTTCCCCTTTAGGGTGGCACCATTTGGAAGGTCCGGGCTTTGTTTTCCCCTCCCTCCTCCGCCTGCCACTGGGGATGCTCTCCCCCTGAGGCTGTTGTTTTCTTTCCACTGGAAGAGGAAACCCAACTACCCAGATGTACTTGCCTTCGGTATTTAGCTAATCCCTGAGGCCTGGGGCAAGCCAGTGTTGAACTGCAGCTTCCTTCAAAGGCAGTCGTTTGGAAAAGGCACCTGGCCCTCCCCCTTGACATCTGCATTGCTGAATTCTCTATTCATGTTTTCATTACTTTGTCTCTCCTGCAGCCATGCATCTGCTCGGACTCAATTGGCAACTCCAGCCGGCAGATGGACACACCTTTAACAATGGGATAAGGACCGGCTTACCAGGAAACGATGATGTGACAACAGCGCCATCTGGAGGCAAAGGTGAGGTTACAGCCGCAGCTCGCCCTCTTGAGGCCACAGGAAAATTCAGAGCTCTCGCCACCTGGTTCAGGTTTTCTAATCCGAATCCTGTAAGGTATGCAAAAGGGAAGAAAAGGGGAGGGAAAAAAGCCCTGCATTTTCTAGGTAACCCCGTTCAAAGCTGTCTGCTGTTCCTGTCTGTGAGCTGTGTCTGGCTGGAGCCACTCGGAGCTGGCGCGGTGCCCGCTCAGAGCCAGGTGCACCCCTACGCTCTCTGCAGCGACCGGCAGGGTCTGGAGCTCCTTGAAAGCATCTCAAGGCCTGGGGAGCAGCAGGAGAAAGTCCTGCCTGATGGGGAAAGCTGAGAGCGGCAGGCGGCACGGGCCAGTAGACTAGAGCCCTCTCCCCAGGGGAGAGATGCAGCTTCCCCAGGGAGGAAGCAGCACCTGGCAAGGCATGAAAGAGAAAAGACCCGGAGCTGTTCCGCTTCGGGGGAGAAGAGAAAGGAGTTTTGACAACTCGGGAACAAAGCTTCCCTTGGCAAAACAGTGAAGGGGACAATAGAAATGTTTACTGAAGCAATCAGGCAGCAGTACTTTTGCAGGAAGAAAAGAAAAAAATAGGTGCTAACAAGGTGCTAAGAAAGAGGAGAAAAAAACAGAACCGTGGGGAAGTGGGGACGTGGGGCAATTAAGAGGCAACCAACGGCAGCCAATGGCACCATTAGGCAGGCTGGCATGCAGGGTAGGGGAGGATGCTTGACTCAGGATGGAAATCACAGACAGAAGAGATTGCACAGAAGGGTTCTCCAAACACAGAATTCTTCACTCTGCCTCTTAGCACACTAGGCAGTTCACCCGACATTTCTTAAAATACCCCACAGGGATATTTCAGCAATGGTAAGGGAAACATTTATTGGGCACCTGTTGTGTGCCAGATTTAACGTTGTGTAACTTTAGTAACCCTAAAGGGAGAAAAATTATCTTGGAGAAACCGGGGCCCAGGATGTTTTAGAAATTTACCCCAAATCCAGCAAGTAGGCAGGTACAAATCTGAACTCAGGTCTGTGACGTGTGCATCTTTAAGGGAGCTGTTGGGTTTTTCCTAGATCAGGCATTTTCCACAGAGGATATTCCAGAATCATCTTCCCATAGAGGTGTACATTAATTTAGCCCTGAGGTGCTAACGTTGCTTAAATTAGCCTCTCCGGAGCTGTCCTAATGCTTCAAGTGTGACTTTGTCGTCTTTTGATCGAGGCTTTAAGAGTCGTTCTCCTCATCTATCCTAATCATAACACTAAATTACCTTTAAGTAAGCATGAAAAAGTTTTACCTGAGGATGAAATTATATGCTTTCCATTATCGAGTGACTAAAACTAGACCTGAAAATGAAAAGTATATTTTACCTTAACTGACCCACAAGCCAGGAGCCAGATTTGCTGGCGTCTGCGCATCTCCAGGGCTTGACACCCCCTGTAAATGTAACTTCAGTTGCCTTTACTGCAGTGGTTCTCAGCTGGGGTGTTTTTGCCTCCTGGGGGCACATCTGGCAAGGTCTGAAGACTTTTTTGATTGTCACGTTTAGAAGAGGTGCAACCAGCATCTAGTAGGGAGAAGCTGAGATACAGTTAAACAGCCAACAATGCACAGGAGAGCCTCCTACGATTAGGAAGTATCCCATCCAAAATGTCCGTGGTGCTGCTCTGTGAGAAACACTGCTTTTGGGGGTCTCTGTTATGTTTGATCCACAGATGTCCTTTAATCTGCAAATCAACACTCCATTTTTTGAAAAGAGTGCAGAATACACATTTGAAATGTGAATATGCATTTTTTTTTTGCACAGGGATGTAGTTTATGTCCATATACCTACTGAGATTACATACACACGCTTTTTTAACTAAAAAACAATTTTGGGGGGGGGCCGCTCCTCGCAGCTTGTAGGATCTTAGCTCCCCGACCAGGGATTGAACCCGAGCCCTCGGCAGTGAGAGACCAGAGTCCTAACCACTGGACCGCCAGGGAATTCGCACAAACACTTTTTAAATAGCGTTCTTCACAAAAGGGAATCACTGATAGGCATGAACTTCCATAAGTGAAGGTCGGCCTCTCCTCCCGTTTGTGATTAAGCTTCATTTCCAACCCCACCGGCAGGACAGAAGATTCCCGGAAAAGAACAGGTCCTAGCTAAGAGTATGATGTCTCTAAATGAACAAAGAAACATTTTCCATGGTGTCTTTGGAAGGGCCAGAACTTTTCCCCTCAGAGGCCACCTGCTTTTGAAAATACTGTGTGAGTTGTATAACATCACACATAGCAGAATATTTTCCAAATGAGTTCTGAGCCAGAAAAGAGGTTACCAAGTCATTGTGCAGTGAATTTTGTCAGGAGGACTTTTATGATAAAGTCTGAGCATTTGAAATTGCTTAAAGTTGAAGTAGAACTCAGAACGTCTTCTTTCTGAACGCCAAAACAGTGCTCTTTCCTGTGACCGAAGAGATCAGATCTCTCCTTAAGTTGTTGTGAAGTTTGGTTTTAAAAATGACTAGAAGGGTTAGTGTTTTCACACACCCGCCTCTTTTTTTTTTTTTCACATCTTTATTGGAGTATAATTGCTTTACAATGGTGTGTTGTACCCGCCTAACTCTTTTTAAAGGCGGTGATCCTACGTTTGAATTTCTTTACCCAGTGACCTACTTCCTCTGCACAATCCAAATCTATACATTTAGATAACCTGGATCAATTCCAATCGACTACTTTTCCAGTGTTTCAAAGAGACAATCAAGATATATTGGCAATAAATTAATTAAATACCACCCTCTCCATTTTTTTGTGCTGTACGATAATCCCTCACTCCGATAATGTTTTAATCAAGATACACCACACATTGCCAGGGAGGTTAATGTTATTAAGCAATTACTAGGTAAGTATCCAGCAGAAGCAAATTAAAATGTAAGCAAAACACAGGCATGTGAGTCCCATCTAAGATGGCACATCGATAGAGATTTCATTACCTGGTCTTTAGGAGTGTTTACACTGCTCAGATTTGGAAAGGAGTCTAATAGGGCAGCCTACACACTCTGATATGTTAGTAGAAACAAAGCACTTGATTAATTGGTTGGGAGAATATATGTTCTTTGGGCTTTGTCTTCCCTTTTCCATTTGTTGTTGTTCACGGTTTATTTTTTCTCCATTCTGTCTTTCAATTAAAACTTAACGTGGTTGATTTGGTCGTTGGATTTCACATCAAGGAAGGGGAGCCCACAGACTGCCAGAATCACTCACCATCTCAAGCGTATTTCTATGTTAAAAGGAACGAACTCATACGTCTTCATTACAAGAGCACGGAACACTTTTTCTATAGATATCTGGGATTAGACAAGCCTTGAGAACGAAGATTCAGTACAGTGTTCTCACCTGGTCAGATGGCATAAGGGAATCCAGTTTGATTGGCTAGGTCCAGAGGCAAAATATACAAGAACTTTTAAAGGGCACGTCGTATGTAGCCAATTTGTGCACTGATCTTAAGAAAGAATAAACTCCCGAGTAGAATTTCATGGGTCACTCTCAAAACCTACACTCATTTTACATTCAAGGTGTCCTCTATATCTGGGGTCAGCAAACTGCATCTCATGGACCAAATCTAGCCAGCCCCCTGTTTTTGCAAATAAAGATTTATTGGAACACAGCCACGTTCATTCAGTGTCCCTGGCTGCTTTTGCACTCTGGCAATGGAGTTGAGTAGGTGCAACTGAGCCTAGATGGCCCCCAAAGCCTGAAATAGTTACTGTCTGGCCCTTTACAGGAAAAGTTGGCTGACTAGTCTTGATCACGTACAAACCCATTTCTACTTTCCTTGGACTTGTCTGTAACTACAAGTTGCAGGAGACTAGGGAGAAAGACAAAACTCCAATATATCAGTTTTTCCTTCTTGACATAATGTTGGGTATAATATATTCTCGGATAACTTCGCATTGACAGATGCTCTATACTACAGGGCTCTGGGGTTGGTCTGACTGGATGCAAACACCAGCTCCATCACTAAGGAGCTGTGTGGATGTAAACAGGTCATTTGCCCTCCCTCGGCCCCTGAGCCATCATCTGTAAAATGGTACCCCCTCATAAGCTTGCTGTCCCCCATAAGGAGATGTCATTTATAGAATATGGTGTGTGATATCAGATACTTAATAAGAGAACCGTGAATATTTGTTGTTTTTCCTGACATCATCATAACGTCCCTTGGTCGGTCCACTTAACAAGCCTCCACAGGCTGCCACTTCTTATGAGGTGCTGTATTTTCCAAAGGCGAAGGCTGCCTTCGGAATGTGAAGGTAGACAATCCTACCACTTCACCTTTTTCCTTTACCCTCTAAGAATGGGGACGAACCCTGATGAAGACTTCTTCTCAACCATGTGCTTGATGAGGTCAGTAGGAAGCAGGACTTCCCGTTCCAAAGGGCCAATGTGCGAAAATGAGCTGGCCAGCTCCTTGCAGCGTTATTTGTCTCACTGCAGCTTGAGTTCCATCACTGCCGGCATGTCTGTTTTAAGCCCCACCATTCTCGGTTTATAACTCAGCTGTAAACATTTATTTGTGCCTGGAGCACATTTCTTTCCTACCCTTTGAAAAAAAAAATCAGAATTTCCAGATGGTATGCAAGTTGGAAAAAAATGGCAAAGACTGTTATTCTGTTTAGAAACATGTTTTTCTACACTTGCCCTTTCAGCAAAAACTTCATAATGATTTTTACTAGTTGGCTTAATGTATGGTACTAGGAGCCAGATTAGCAGGGAGGTTGGTAATTCTTCCTCTGGCTCTCATCAGCCTCTCAATGAACACAACCCAGGGTTCCAAAATGATCACTTCCCTACATGGGGCTTTTTCAAAGTCGTTGAAGTTCCCAGAAGGACAAGGGGTCATTATGATCGAGCCAGCCATTGAGATACTGCACATCTACTGGCAGGTATACCGACAACCTACATACCAATGCAACAACTCCCCTCATTTTGGAGGCCGTGCTATTCTACCGTTGTTACAGATGGGTACCACTTAGTGCATCACATTGGTGGATTTCAACCTCTGATTGCCCTCCACGAGCCGTTCCCAGTTGCATACTTTCTGTTATACATGGCATCATCGTGGCTTGACATAGGTATTAATAATGAGATCCAGTTTCCCTTCCTGCCACATTCGCCCTGACTTTCACTGGCATGCTTCTCTTTCAGAGACCTGCACACCCAGAGCTTGGTCTCTGCTATCCGCTTGGATACGCCTCTCTTTGTCTCTCTTGTATTTAGCCCAGGGTCTGAAATGCAGTCAGCCTAGTGGTTACGTACGTGGGTTTCTGAAACGGTCGGACAGAGCTTTTGATCCCAGCTCTGCCACTTAAGACCTGTGTGATCCGAAGCGAGTCACTTTACTCCTGTGGTCCTCTTGTCTGAAAAACAGGAAACAAAAATCATAAAGGAATCCGGAGACTACATGGCAAGTTGTAACCACTCAATAAAATTTTTAGCTGCTATAAATAATACTAATAAACTGAACTACTTATTAATACAGAAGCATGTTGACCTGAACAGTCAGATGTATAAATACCTATTAACACCCTGAGTGGCAGAGATTTGGCCATTTTTGTCTAAGATGAAGAATTGAGGTTTCAAAAGAAAGGCCATGTGTAGTTCTGAGTGCTGAAGGATTTTGTAAAAATCATTATTGCTGTGTGACGCTGTGCATACTGTAACAGCCGCAGTGGACGCTCAGGATGGAAGTCTATTCCTGAAGAACAGACAGGCAACAGCCGGGTGAAGGCTCCTGGGCTGCTGCTGACTCAGACGAGCTAGTGAATCTCATGTCCTTAGGAGAATCTTTTCGCCTCTCTTCTGGTTAAACAGAATTCACAGATGGTTGTCCTGATTCCCAAATAAATGGAAACGAGGTGTAATGACTGAAGCAATATTCTGAATTCAACTTTATTTGCAATAGATAAAAATATGTGAGGCAGAAGAATCCGCAAGGCAGATTTATGCTAGGGTGCCTCCAGAGTTCAGTTTAAGTTTAGGAAGTATTAACACGAGGCTTCATTTCCGTGCTGTGACCGTGAGTCCGTTCCCTTTATCACTTGTTTGGGGAATAGTCTTGCTGTTTCCATAAATGAATTATGGCAACATTTTCTGAAATGATTAGCTTCTAATGTGGCGATGGAAGGCTGTTGTTTTGCTCCACATCAGTCTTATTTAACTGGTTGGAAGTTTAGGTACGTGTGTCTGAAATAGGCAATCGCTTCACATTTCCATGAGCAATCTTCCGTGGAGTTATAGACGTGGGCTGTCCTGTGAAATTGATCATTAGAGCGTTGCTTCCAAAATCCCAGAAATCTCATCTTTAAGCTGGAGATGAACCCGCAAGAAGCAATGTGTCTTAAGCATCTGCTTCTTAGGGCAAAACGATCACCATCTCCACTTTTCACTGTGCAACTCGTAGATAGAAAGAAAAGTTGGACATGGAAGCCACGGCTCTGGGGGATGGAGGCTGGACGCCATCCTGTTTGCCAGGACACTACGCTTGGTCATTGCCTAGAACCCAAGGGTGGTGGCCGGACTCACACAGAACGATTACAGAATGGTGTTAAATTCCTCTGTTCTTGATACTGTTGGTGCAGAGACTTCAGGCTGCCTAGATAATGGATCATGGGAATATGACAGACACCCCAACTTTGATGTTGACCAGAGATTACCTAGCACTACAGTCGACGCTTGATAAATAGTCGTTGCGTGAAAATATGAGTGAATGACCCACCCAGCCTTGCTTGGCACATTCATGGATCATTGTGAAATAAACACATGGCTGCCTTTCAGTTGCCCACCTGAGAAGCAGCTAGAGCCCACATTAACAGCTGCAGTTTGGGTGTTAAACTGGCCTTTGCTTTCTCTGGACGTAGCACTTTAATTCATGCAGTAGGTACCCCCCCAGGTCTGCAGATGTACTGACCACTCGTTGTGTATTGATTTCAGCTGCTCTGCAAGATGTCTGTTTCATTACAGCCCACTCCAGCCCTGGGCCCTCTTGTAGTTAATAGTGCACTAGGCAGCTGATACCATAAACTATCCATAAATCATCACATATTTATCCTCCAAATCTGGGATAGTTACAGGTGTTTTGCAGGCAGCACAACAACTGGATAGAAAGATGTAAAAGTGCGCGTCCTGTGTTACTCTGGTTAATCCTCAGAAGCAACCCCATTATACAGAGGAGTAGACAAACTCAGAGAGCGGGAGGGATCAGCCCGAGGGCACACGGCTAGTAGTTGTCAGAGCTGGGATTCAAACCCAGGGCTGACCAGCTCCACATGCAACATTGCCTCCTGAGAACTCAGAACTTCTCAATATGACGACACCCATCTTGGAGGTAAAGGTAGAAACCATAATTACTTTGTTTCCTTGTTGAGTGACTCTCGATGGCATCCTTTTAGGGGTTAACCATGTTTGTCCTAGAAGAGCTGGCATGGCTCCGGGAGCCCAGGTTCTGATCCTTGTTTGTGGGACCGGGACCCTGGTCCGGGCTGATGGCCTCTTTGACCTCAGAGGGCGGCACAGACCTCCTGGACATCAGCCCAGGGATTTGACCTCCAAGGACAGAGTCATGGAGATGGTTCCCCACGCTGGCTGTAGCAATTTACAAAAGCCACCTTTCCTTTTAATCTCTTGGGAGGCAGTATTGGCCTCACTTTTCCTTTTATTATTTTTAAAGCTACAGAAGTTATGCCCACTCATTCTGAAGGTTCTTTTTTATTTAATTTATTTATTTTATTTATTTATATTTTTGGCTGCATTGTGTCTTTGTTGCTGTGTGCAGGCTTTCTCTAGTTGTGGCGAGTGGGGGCTATTCTTGGTTGTGGTGCGTGGGCTTCTCGTTGCAGTGGCTTCTCTTATCGCGGAGCACAGGCTCTAGGTGTGCGGGCTTCCGTAGTTGTGGCACGCGGGATCAGTAGTTGTGGCTCGCGGACTCTAGAGCGCAGGCTCAGTAGTTGTGGCGCACGGGCTTAGTTGCTCTGCGGCATGTGGGATCTTCCCGGACCAGGGCTCCAACCCGTATCCCCTGCATCAGCAGGCGGATTCTTAACCACTGAGCCACCAAGGAAGCCCTTGAAGGTTCTTTTTTAGGTATGTAGAAAAAGTCTTTTTTCCTTTGGCTGTAAAGGCTATTAGTGTAACAATTGGCGAATTTGAATAAGATCTATAAATTAGATATATTTGGTTGTATCAATGTTAATTTTCTGTTTGTGATAACTGTACTGTGGTTCTGAAAAAGAATGGCCTTGTTTTTAGGAGAAACACTTGGAAATATTTTGAGGTAAGGGAGCCACCTGTTTATAACTTAATGTTTCAGAAAAAATATATATTTATATACAGAGAGAGAACACAAATGTATGTAACATTTATGGAATCTGGGTGAAGGATATGCAGGAATCTTTGTACCATTGTTTGAAATTTTTCCATAAATCTGAAATTATTTCAAAATGAAAATTTTATATATATTAAAGGTATTTATATGCAGATATATATACATATGTGTGTATATATTTATATACACACACACATATATATATATATATATATATATATATATATGGGAAAAGTGAAAACTCTTTGCAAAAGAATAATTCAGTTGCATATGTGGAAAGTTTAGTTTGAAAGCAATCACTGGTTTGTTAAAAGGGATGTTACCTTCACTTTCTGATAACCCCTCCCCCCACGGACACCACATAGGCGACTTTGTAGTACAAACCCAGAGATGACCCTCCTGACTTGCTCTGTAGACCACAGTAGGCTACGGTGGAATGCCCCTTAAGGTATCCTTGGGTCCAAACCACTCTTATGGAGATAAGGACAATGAGACCTGGAGAGCTGAACTGCCTAAAACTAGCCAGCTGCTTAGTAACAAGGATGGGATTTCAACAGAATAGTTCATTTACATCCCTTTTCCTTCCACAAATGGTTCAGCATCATAAAGCATCAGGATTAGGACCCTTACCTTTTGGTTGTTAATCCAATGACCTATACACTAGACTCCAGCTGCCTTGGCTCATTTTTTTTGTTTATAAGACTTTATACAAAAGATAAATTAAGAGTTGACTCATGGTTTTTCAGAAGGATTCATAAGGAAGTTTTCTTTAGGTAGTAAATTTCCCCATGGAGCTTTCGAAAGAGAATTTAATTTTTTTTTTTTTAAAGCCAGTTTCCGTGCAACTTTTCAAAGTAAATCTTTCTTAAGGCTCTCATTTCACCCAGTAGTCACAGGGGTTTTGTTAAAATACCCCATCAGATGGTCAGATAAAACTTGATTCAGTTCAATAAGAATTTATAGATGGGTTGCCAGGTGCAAACCACGGAGAACCCAGAGATGCATTTGTAGCCCTGCCTGACCTCAGGGAGCATAGCGTCTAATAAGAGACACTTAGAAAGGCAAGTAAAATCAACATAGTACCCAGCAGCAGTGCTGCAGTAGAGTTAAGTGTAAATGCTATGAAAACGCAGAGAAAGAACCTATTTATCTGGCAGGAGGCAAGGTATAAAGGATAAAAGAGCTTCAGTGTGAAGGTATAGCTGACTGGATCTTAATTTCCGTGTTACTGGGGTGGGATAGGGAGGGTGGGAGGGAGGGAGACTCAGGAGGGAAGAGATACGGGAACATACATATATGTATAGCTGATTCACTTTGTTATAAAGCAGAAGCTAACAATTATACTCCAATAAAGATGTAAAAAATAAATAAATAAACCAGATGCCTGTTATACTGTAAAAAAAAAAAAAAAATTTTTTCAGTGTTACTAAATAAAGTAGGATTTTCATAAACTAAGCTAATCAATAAAATAACCAAACAGGCTTCTAGAAAGTCCCACCAAAAATCAGTAATGGAAACAGAGCCTGACTCCCAATTTTAAGCTTGTTCCCATAGTTAAGTCTATTCCAGAAGAGTTAGACTCTCCCCTCTCTCTTGATAGATACATACACACGTATATATGCACATATACATGTATGTAAATATATACATGCATATCACATATACACACAATGTCTTTTTGAAAATCCTTTACTCTGAAAAGAAAGCCATGGAATATTACTCAGCCATAAAAAGAAGCGAAATTGAGTTATTTGTAGTGAGGTGGATGGACCTAGAGACTGTCATACAGGGTGAAGTAAGTCAGAAAGAGAAAAACAAATACCATATGCTAACACATATATATGGAATCTAGAAAAAAAATGGTTCTGAAGAACCTAGGGGCAGTCGGACAGGAATAAAGATGCAGATGTAGAGAATGGACTTGAGGACACAGGGAGTGGGAAGGGTAAGCTGGGAAGAAGTGAGAGAGCGGCATGGACATATATACACTACCAAATGTAATACAGATAGCTAGTGGGAAGCAACCTCATAGCACAGGGAGATCAGCTCGGTGCTTTGTGACCACCTAGAGGGGTGGGATAGGGAGGGTGGGAGGGAGACGCAAGAGGGAGGGGACGTGGGGATATATGTATACATATAGCTGACTCACTTTGTTATACAGCAGAAACTAACACACCATTGTAAAGCAATTATACTCCAATGAAGATGGTAAAAAAAAAAAAAAGCCAGACATTTTCCCTTATCGTTTTTCATTCTTTTATTTAATTCAGTGTAACTAGCATATATTTTGCTATTATTATATGCTAGGGACCTTCTTTGTGTACTTCCATCTGTTACTCTCAGCCTATGAGATAGTTACTATTATTGTTCCCATTTTAACAAAAAGGTAATGAAGACCCAGAGAGGTTAAGCAAATTGCTGGTGGTCACACAGCAAGGAAGAACCAGAGCCAGGATTGGAACCCAGTTGTCTGGCTACAAAACCTATACTTCAGCACCCAGGTGCACTGCCTTCTTTGGTGGATGGAACATGAGGGGCGGGGCATCTGAAACCCTGGTGGGGGAGTGTGACTACTGAGAAGTCAGCCTGTACTCATTGGCGGGAGCAGCTAATTTACTGACTTCAGTGTCCTGAAGTTGGGGTCTACTGAAAGAAGGGGGACCCCGCTACTATAAGAACCAAACCCAGACTTACCTGGTGGTGGCAGTGGTTAAGAATCCGCCTGCCAGTGCAGGGGACACGGGTTTGAGCCCTGGTCCGCGAAGATCCCACATGCCGCGGAGCAACTAAGCCCGTGTGCCACAACTACTGAGTCTGCACTCTAGAGCCCGCGAGGCACAACTACTGAAGCCCGTGTGCCTAGAGCCCGTGCTCCGCAACAAGAGAAGCCACTGCAATAAGAAGCCCGCACACCGCAACGAAGAGTAGCCCCCACTCGCCACAACTAGAGAAAGCCCGCGCGCAGCTAAAAATAAATAAATTTATTAAAAAAAACAAAGCAGAACAGAACCAACCCCCTGAGGCTCCTTGTCGGAATTTCTCCAGCGCAGCCGCTCCCTGGAAGCCTCTTCGCCACCTCTGGCGTCCTCATTTGGTTTGACATTATCAAAATCCGTTTAAGTTTCAACAGCAGATTAGTGGGCTCGTGGGTGCCGATTCCCTGCTACTTTTTCATAGCCTGTCATTAACCCAGCAACCCCTGAAAGCCCAACAGACATGAAGGAAAGCTCATTTTATTAAGTTTAAAGATGAGTGATTTCTTTAGAATTCTTTTTTATCTTTAGTGCATTTCTTTAACTTGTTGCTACACTGTGATTGCTGGGGTTACATTTGGTCTCTGTCAGAGACTCCTAAACTATTCTTCCCCAGGGTTGGTTTTGTTTTTCCTACAGCTCTTCCTTACTGCATCCTTTTTATTGTATCCTTTCCTCCAAAGGCCTTAATCTGGCGAGGAGAGGAGCCCGTCCAAAGCAGCATTTTTAAGTACAAATTCGTTTTTAATTTATAATAATCAGAACTTCTGATCAACTGGTGATAACAAGTGGTTCCCCCTAGATATGTCATTATGTCAGCAAAATAAACAATATGCCTTTGAGGCTTAGAACCTTACCGATAATAATAATCATGATAGCTAATTTTTATTTAGTGCTTACTTTGTGCCAAAAATTAGTCGAAGAGCTTTGCGTGGGTTCACTCATTAAATCCTCCTAACAATGCTATGAAATAAATAATAATAGTGTCCCAATTATACAAGGGAGGGAACTGAGGCACAGAGAATGGATACACTTTACCAAGTGTCAAAGCTGGGCTTTGAACCAAGGCAGTCTCAGCCCAGTCTCTGCTCTTACACGCTATGCAGTATTCCTCCTCTACAGGAAAGTACTTCATATCTGATAGGCAACATAAAAATGTTTGAGGAGCAAACCATCTAAAGAGCTGACCCATGAAGGATTACTAGTTTCTTTTCTTCCTAACAATGTTTTGTGATGGAAGCTTCCAAACTTCCTGTAGGAGCCTGTTCCCTATTCTAGAGGTTGAGGGTTTCTTCTTAAGGTCCAAAGCAGCGTGTCTTCTACTTTATTTTAAGCCCCTGTTTACTTCGTATTTGATCCCCTATTGAACTAAATATGGGGAAAAAAATAATTTTACACCCTCAAGTCATTCTGTGGTTTTTCTTTTATAATTTAGATATGGAAAACCTTTAGGGATCCAAGAATGTCACCTCTCCATTTTCTGGAATGAGAAACCAGCACCAAGCATTTATGAGTATTGTCTTGATGCAGTGGCCAGGTGGTAACAGAGCCAGGTCAGCTAAGTCAGAATGCCTCACTCACCTTTCATGCCAGTCTTCTGCAACCTTATGATCTCTCTTGACCATCCAAACCTTCTGCAATGGATTGTGGCCAAATACAGATGAATATGTTCAGAAGAGTTCGTCCATTACAGAATGCAGGAGGGAGCTGGCTTCCCATCCTTTGCCCACGAGACTGAAGAAGTTTTAGATCCACAAGGCCGCCAAAGTGATCAATCAAAAAGTGCAAAGACCCTCAAAACCAAAATGTCTTCAGTTCTTTCTGTATTTGGTTTCAGCTGGTTTAGAAGTTCTCAAGACGATAGGAGATTGTGGTTTTATATTTCTTTTCAAGTTCAGAATCCATTTGAAGGAATCACAAGTGACCTATGTAAAACTAGCTTCCATCAAGGTTTTGTTCCCATTTTAGAGAGGATGATGATGAGGCCCTGAGAGATCAGTTAACTTTTCTTGAGCAACTTCTAGTAACTCCCAGCTTTTTCTTAATTCTGTGTTCATAAAGGAAACCACCCTCCGAAGTGTAGGAGACCCTGGCTAGTTCGTTGTTATTAAGAAACCCTCTTTTAAAAGAGGAATTTCTGGAGCTCCTGTTATTAAAGTTCTGAAGGTTGCTGAGTATGGGCAACCAGTGGTTCCTATATGAGTGATTTCAAATGACGCAACAGAGATGCACCAGTGTCACCGTGAGGGGGGTGTGGTTTCCACACGGCTCTTAAGTCCCTCCTCTTAAGCAGGGAAGGGGCGACACCCAATGTTGGGTCAGCCTTAGAGCAAGTCAGCATTTTCTGTTGAGTTATTTTATTTATTTTGGACTGATGTTTGTTCACTGCTGGCTCTTTTTTATTAATTTATGAGAATGTCAGAGTATATTGGACTTGTTTGTGGCAGGAAAGAATAATTAACAGCTGCAAGAATTAAATCTGGTGCCAAATTAATATCACTCTCCCCTTCCCTACTGATCATTTTACATCCCAGTCACATTTGGAGTTTACACGTACTTACCAGACTCCAGCTCTTATGATAGTTGATCAGTAAAGAGTGATCTCAGAAGTTTAGCAAGCGCTGTGCCAATATTTCAGATGCCCTGGGGTATGAGTTTCTAGGATTATTATTTAAAACCTAGATATTTTAAGTTGTGACCTAAAGAGACATTTGCCATGGGTTGCACCATCATATATTTTTTAAATACTGGCATATAATCAAACAGAAATGTAGAGCCAACTAATGTGTACACATGTCATGGACTTGGTGTCAATTCCTATTTTCCAGTGCCCTGGTTCTTGAAGAACAGCAGCATAGACAGTGGCGAAGCGGAAGTTGGTCGGCGGGTGACCCAAGAAGTCCCACCTGGCGTGTTTTGGAGATCACAGATTCACATCAGTCAACCCCAGTTCTTAAAGTTCAATATCTCCCTCGGGAAGGATGCTCTCTTCGGTGTTTACATAAGAAGAGGACTTCCACCGTCTCATGCCCAGGTAGGAACATGCTTGATATAGCCATGAGTTAAAAAAAAAACAAACAAATAACACTTCACACCCACTAGGATGGTTATAACTAAAGGATGGACAATAACAGTTGGAACTCTCCTGTGTGCTCTGTGGGAATGTAAAACGGAGGGCCACTGTGGAAAAGAATTCAATAGTTCTTCCAAAAGTTAAACAAAGAATTACAGTATGATCCAGCAGCTCCACTAATAGGTGTATTCCGACAGAGAATTGAAAACTTTATTTCTCATTTAACAATATGCACAAATGTTCATAGCAGTGTTTATTCATAATAGCCCCAAAGTGGAAACAACCCAAATGTCCATCAACTAATGAATAGAGAAACAAAATGTGATCTGTCCCTACCATGGGATAGTATTCAAACATAAAAGGGAATGAAATATTTTTTTTTTTAAAAAAGGGAATGAAATATTGTTACCTGCTACAACATGGATGACTCTTGAAAATGTTATGCTAAATGAAAGAAGCCAGATACAGAAGGCTACATATCGTTTGATTCCATTTGTATTGTCTGGAATAGGCAAATCCATAGAGACAAAAAGGAGATTAGTGATTGCCAGGGGAGAGGGAGGAAAGAATCGGGACTGACTGCTAATACCTTTGGGGTTTCTTTTCGGGGTGATGTAAATGCTCTGAAATTAGATAGCGGTGATGGCTGCACAACAGAGTGAATATACTAAAAACTGCCACACTGTAAAGTGGTGAAATTTATGTTATGGGAACGATTTCTCAGAAAAAGAAAACGGTTACCTCCCCACCTGATGACGTCACCTTTGCCAGACCTTTGCTCATCCTTGGGTACTTTTTGTTCAAGGGGTCTAGTTATTTGTTAAAACATCACTAGGAGACATCCCACTGTGTTTGAAAAGAGTGACGTAACATTAACCAAAATTCAGCAACCATTTCTCTGTGGCTTCCCTGTGCTTCCCCGTACTAAGTGCCTTGGGGAGTGCTTGACACTGCATAAGTGAGATTATTCCCAGGGTTTGGAATGACAAGATTAGATGAGAATATGGATTTCATTGTTTTTCTTCTCATCCCTCCTTTCATTTTTCCTGATAGAGATTTTCTTATACGTCCCACTTGGGATAAATTCACCCTCATCTAGTTTGGTTAAATTCACCCTCATCTAGTTTGGTTTTCTTTTCCAATAAGAATTGTATATCCTAAGGAAAACCAAGCAGTGTTTTCCCACCTCATTTGCGCTCAAATCCAGCAAGTATATAAAGAAGTACATTAGGAAAATACACCAGTGGAGGGAAAAACACCCTTAATCACCCATTATATCCAGTCAAAGCTGACCTTTTTAAACATGTGTTGGGAAGGTATTCATCCAGAAAATTCAGCTGGAAGAATTTAAAGCTTTAAACCCATTGGCAAATGCAGAGCAGTCAGGCCACCGTTTCTTTGGCCTTAGCTCACAGCAGACATTGCTAATCGATGACTGCACTTTTTCCTCACTAAACTCGGTGCACAGATACCTCCAAGAGAACCCTAAAGGCAGCCACCACCAATTGACTGGTGTTGGCTCTCAAGATGAAATTTATTTGCGGTCCCATCTTTACAGCCTGAAACGATCGATATAAGGGACTAAAAGGACTACTTCTTTTTTGAGCAGGGAGAGCTGTGTAGGTTTATATTAACATACACAGCCCATGCTATAGGGATCAATGTGTAAAGTGGTAATCAATAAGTCCTCCTCCATCCATCCATCCAGAAAAATATTTATTGGTCTAAGCACTGATTATCTAGAGATGAGTTAACATAGCCCATGACCAAGCAGAACTCCTGTTACAAAAATCACGTCTGTCCTTTAAGAGATTCTCATCAAGAGAAAGAGAAGGATTCAGCTAAGAGGAGTCCCTGAGGCATTTCTGTAACTTCTGGCCAGGTTCAGGGTGCTGGTCTGGGAAGTTATGCAAATTGTTAGGGGGTCTCCCTGACCTTCAGGCTCCACTCTTTCTACTGTAGCATAATGAAAGATTGACAGCAGTGAAATCTACTTGTTGGCATTATTTGAGTAAGTAGGAACATGCCTCTGGGCACAGCTGAGCATAACTTCCCTGTCAGCCCCTTGGATGCCAGGAGCTTTGCGGCGGGGGGTGGGTGGTGGTGGTTGGGGGAACCTCTCCCTTTTGACATTGTTTTGAAGCACTGCTATCCCCCTTCGCTTGCATGCTCTGAGCAGAATCATGGAAGGGCCAGTGATCATGGCAAGTCAAGTAGGTAACCCTCTGAAACTGAGTGATAGTGGACAGCAGGCAGAAACGTACTCTTCCCAGGTTCCCCGCTGTTCTGACTTTCAGGACTCAAACCCTCAATGACAATGTCTCTCCTTCTTTTGTGGCTACACCACGCTGTCCATCTCCTGCTAAGCCGGTGATTGTTCTAGTGATCGGCGTCTCAGAATAGCTCCACTCCGGGGACAGTAGGTGTGCACAGAGGGTTGCCGTCCAGCTCCCAGTTTGGGAGTTTAGCGTGCGTCGGAGGGTCCGGTAAGCAAGACAAGGTGCAGATGCCTAGAATGCACAAGACAGGTACAATACAGGGGCGCTTCTTAAAAAAAGCAGGAGAGGAGAAGACGACTCCCCACGCATTCTCGCGATCATTCGCTATCATAACGTGCATTTGTGTCCATTTGATGAGCTACGTTTCCTGGAGGAGATGGAGCTTAGCCCCTCGCAGTGATAGGTGACTAACTCACGTCTCAAACCATTATAGAATTTTTCATTTCTATTGGCATATCCTATCAAGGAACATAAGTTCTATGGGGATTGGCAGGCTAGCCAAGGTGACTCATTTGAGCTGAAAAGAGAGAAAGAGGAAGAAGTGGGGAGGGGGAGGAGTATGAAATTCTCTTGGCTGCATTGCATGAATGGCTGTGCTTAAATTTTATTGAGTATCATGCTCTGACCAAGTGCCTACAAGGTTTGGTATCCTTGTCCAAGGATATTAAATACAGGGGAGAATCCTTTCTTACCTGTTTAAATTTCCCAAAGAATCAGAGTCTGTCCCAGTTGACTTTTTGAACGTGGCTTTCTACAGTGATACAGTACAGAGGTAGCATGGCATAGGGGAGAAGGTCCTGGAATTAGAAAACTGAGGATGGAGTCCCTGCTACGTGCTAACCAGGCGTCCTCGGACATGCGCCTTAACCTCTCTTAGCCTCAGTTTCCCTGTCTACCTGTGTTCCCTGCCTCACAGTGTTGCTGTAATTACACTACCCCTACCACAAAAAAGGGAGGATGGGAAAACACTCTGCAAACAGAAGCGCAATATAAAGATATGGTACACTAGTGTTTCATTGTACTTAGAAGTCCTGCGTGGCCCTAGTCAATACTGTCTATCGATAAGCAATGATGTAAATATAGGTTTTTAAGATAAGATTAATTTTCTCGTTTTTTTCTTCTTATCAGAGGACAAATTGTTTTCATTACAGAAAAATTTTAAAAGCACAGAAAAACAAAAGGAAGTAAAAACACCTGTAATTGGAAGCAGTCCCCTTTTGCTGAATAGTTATATAGTGTTTTTGCTATAGTAAAAGATTATCAGTGACACGGGCTTCCCTGGTGGTGCAGTGGTTGAGAGTCCGCCTGCCCATGCAGCGGATACAGGTTCGTGCCCCGGTCCGGGAGGATCCCACATGCCGCGGAGCAGATGGGCCCGTGAGCCATGGCCGCTGAGCCTGCGCGTCCGGAGCCTGTGCTCCGCAACGGGAGAGGCCACAGCAGTGAGAGGCCCGCGTACCGCAAAAAAAAAAAAAAAAAAGGATATCAGTGGCAGTATAAAAAAAAACAACAAAAACTCAGCATCTAAGTGGCTTAAAGCAACAGAGGCTATTTCTTGTTTATATCAGTGGTTCTCAACACAGGGCAATTCTTCCCCACCCCAGAGGCATTCTTCAGTGTCTGGAAATATTTTGGGTTGTCACCCTGGGGAGAGGTTGCTCCTGGCAGGCAGTGGCAGGTGGGATGCTGCTAAACACGCACAGGAGAACTCTCCACAACAAGGAGTTATCCAACCCCAAATGGCAAACATGTTGAGGTTGGGAACATCCTACTTCACGTGTTCACTTTGGGTGATATTGGGCTTTGCTCTGTCAGTCTCATTCAAAGGCACGGACCTGTGGAATTTCCACTGTCAGGAACATAACTAGTACCCCATCGCAAAGGAAGGAGAAGATGGTGAGTTATGCACCAATCCCAAAAGACTTCTGCTTGAAAATGTCACATATCATTTAAGCCCTTCTCATATGGACCAAAGCAAGTCAGATCCTACTTCCATGGAGCTGGAATTACAGTCCTCTGAGGTTCCTGGGTAGAGGGGCACCAGATATCCCAATGAAAGGCCCTTATGCCTTAACGATAAAATGTTGGGAGACCTGTCCTCATGGCTAGTCTTTGTGTACACCCTTAGTTCTTTTCCTGAAAGTAACCCTTAAGGATTTGATACTAATTGCCAAATTTTCCTTCTGAAAGTTTATACCAATTACCCTCCCTACTCTCCTGCCCACCAGCGGCAGTAGGTGCCCATATTATTTACTTGAACTCTTGCATAAACTGGATATCATTGTTTAATCCTTGTCTGTCAGAAAGGTAGCTATCCCATTGTCTTTTTTTTTTTTTTGCGGTACGCGGGCTTCTCACTGTTGTGGCCTCTCTCGTTGCGGAGCACAGGCTCCGGATGCGCAGGCTCAGCGGCCATGGCTCACGGGCCCAGCCGCTCCGCGGCATGTGGGATCTTCCCGGACCGGGACACGAACTTGTGTCCCCTGCATCAGCAGGTGGACTCTCAACCAGCTGCGCCACCAGGGAAGCCCCCATTGTCTTTTAAATGCAGCATTTTGGTGCCCGGCATTCCATTTTTTTAAGACCTAGACAAAAAAGAAAAATAAAAGTTGATCTAAGCCATTTAAGCCATTGTCAACCTACCAAGTCAAATTCTCATGGGGCTGGTGTATGTAAGGTAGCCTAGTCCATCTTGCCGAGTATTTGAAATCCTACAAACTGTGTCAGGTTTGCTTGAGCCCAGTTCTAGAAGGGAAACAGGTGAGACTTAAAGATCGTCATCATCATCATCATCTGAGCTGGATGCACTGCTAGGGATCAAAGGAAATCTCAGAAGCGGTTGATGCAAGTGAGCATCTTGGTGGTTAAGGCAGGGAGCAGGTTTCCTTGACAGTTCATCACTGATTGCTACTGATATGTCAAGCCAAGTAAAATCCTGCGTGAGAACAAGTCAATAATCGGCAAATTAGGTACATGATTAACCGAACCAACAAGATGCAGTTAACGCTGGGGAGGTCTGCTGGGACTTCACCTTCTCCCCAGTCCTGTTTAGGGAGTATTAAAAACGCCTGTTTCCTCACTCAGACTGATGGAGCCATGAGCCCAGTCACTTCCAGAGGCAACTTGAACGTGTGGGGTGGGCTTACAGCTCCAGCTGTAAGGGTTGATTAGAGGCAGGTAGTAGGGATTAAATGACGCTAAGATAGAAGCAGACACTGTCAACCCCAGTGCTTTACTCTGAGGTGTGTCTGTGGGATGGGAAACAAAACTATCCACACATTCATTGAACGATAGAAGGGAACGATTTAAGAGACCACAAATTGCCCCATGATCATACCAAAGAAATGCAAATATGGCAGATCAAGCATGTGTAGACCAAGATCAAATGAGCCGAGCAAACATTCCTATTGTCCTCTTCAGCAGAATTCCCCTAAATGACGTTTTTTCAAAGCAGATTTATAAATAGCGATGAGTGGGGTTAGCTGTTCGCCAGCTCGGTTTATCCCTTTCCAATTCAGAGCCTTGTTTGAAAATGAATTCCCTCTTTCCTTGTCCCCTTCTCTCTTGCCCAAGCAAATCAACTGCACACAGTTTCCTTTAGAGGTGGAAGTAACTGGATCCCTGGGTCAGTGGGACGCCCACGTGTTCTGAGCAGCCTGCTTCTGTCACTGTGCCCCTGTCCAGTGCCCATGATCCAGGCAGACAGGCTCTCCTTGGACTTCTGTCTTCCTGCAGAGCTGTGTTCTGGGATCTTAGTGGGGAGAGAATACCAGGGTTTGGGGCTGTCAGCTTGCATAGCCCACCACATAGCATTTTAATTTCATTTTGAAGGGAGGCATATTTTTACAGGCATGTTTTTCAGACCCTTCCTTTGCAAAAGAGCTTGAGGTATGGAGAAAGAGTTTGTGAAACCAAGAGAACCTTGGTTTCTTCTTTATTGGACTAAAAGTGCTTCTGGAAAGGTCTTTCTCAGGACACCCCTTGTGATTATCTGGTGGCCTCCTGATGGGAATGGAAACTGCCAATTAAATCAGTGGGTACCCTCCTGGGCAGTCACCAAGCGGGAAAAATCTCAGAAGATGCTTGAGTTTTACAAGGGACCTTGTATTGAGGGGCATGCACGGGGAGGGCATGTTGAATGTTTTTCAAAAAAGTCAATTATTGAGAACATGGAACTCGGGGAGAAAGATAGAAACAGAGAAAGCAGGGATGAGTAAAAGGGGGCAGCACCAAACCACATATTTTGACTGAGCAGAGTCTCAGAGGTGCTATAAGTCAAGAGTTTCAAATTTTCCAGACAAAGACCTTAATCTTCAAGTGAAATCTTCTGTAGAACCCCATATATAAAACAAATCAATGTGACAGTTTTATTAGTATAAGCATGGTTTATAATTCAAATCCGTATTTGTTATTGTAATGTTTTGATCTCTGTATATGCATGTTTATTGTATGTGTGTATATATATATATGTTTATATGTGTGTACGTTAATAATCATGTATACAGATGGAGACAGAGACACAGAGAGAGAAACTAAACTCATGAGGTTAGTCACCCGTAGGAATAGGTGAGGAGAACAGGACTGAGAATTAGGTTTAAAAGGTACTTGTTCAAAGGGCTTCCCTGGTGGCACAGTGGTTGAGAGTCTGCCTGCCGATGCAGGGGACACGGGTTCGTGGCCCGGTCCGGGAAGATCCCACATGCCGCGGAGCAGCTGGGCCCGTGAGCCATGGCCGCTGAGCCTGCGCATCCGGAGCCTGTGCTCCACAACGGGAGAGGCCACAGCAGTGAGAGGCCCGCGTACCACACACACACAAAAAAAAGGTACTTGTTCAGCGGGGCGGTAGGATGTGTGGTGAAGGTGGGATGAACTGGGAGATTGCGATTGACATACACACACTAATATGTATAAAATAGATAACTAATAAGAACCTACTGTATAAAAAGTAAAATAAAATACAATTTCCTGAAGGATCATCTGCCTGCCACACCCTAGAATGAAAAGTAAATTCTGTGTATTTTGCCTCCTGTCAAAAAAAAAAAAAAGTACTTGTTTTTATCCATAATAAAACATTAAAGGTAAGGCAGGCCCTTCCCCATCTCTAAGGCACATGCCTGCTCACACACGTACAAAGACTGAAAATAAATATGACACAGTGCTAACATTTATTCATTTGAGTGGTTGAAATATGGGTGATTTGTCACCATATTCTTTACACTTTTCTTAATTTTAGTAATCTCTCTGTCTTTAAGAAAAGTAGGTCTGTGACAAGCTTGAGTCTATTTTGAGTAAAACAAGCATTAAGAGGTTATAGATGATGACTCTAATCTTATAGCACTCTCAGGATTCAATTTATTTATGTACTTTGTTTTGTCTGCACAGCTTTGAGAAAAATCACAGTGAATATATATAAGCAGTTGCAAAGAGCAACTGTATTTTCTTTCATCATTTCCCTTACAGGCTCTGGCTGGTCTTCAATTAAATTGATCCACAAGCTTGAAGGAGGAGAGATAGAAAATAATCGTTTCAAGGTTAAATCACTTAAAATATCTACTCACATCCCTTGCCTTAGATACAGAAGTAGAGAGGTTGCACCCCAAACTTAAAATAAGCTGTGAAACTCTTTATTAAAAAAAAAAAAAAAACACCATTCTGGAACATGCTACATGTTCTTTTTTTTTTAATTGAAGTATAGTCGTGTACAATATTATATAAGTTACAGGTTACAACATAGTGATTCACAATTTTTAAAGGTTGTACTCTATTTATAGTTATTAGAAAATATTGGCTATATTCCCCACGTTGTACAATATATCCTTGTAGCTTATTTAATACCTAATAGTTTGTACCTCTTACTCCCCTACCCCTATATTTCTCCTCCCGTCTTCCCTCTCCCCACTGGTGACTACCAGTTTGTTCTCTATATCCGTGAGTCCACTTCTTTTTTCTTATAGTCACTAGTTTGTTATATTTTTTAGGTTCCACATATAAGTGGTATCATACATTATTTGTCTTTCTCTGTCTGACTTACTTCATTTAGCATAATGCCCTCCAAGTCCATCCATGTAGCTGCAAATGTCAAAATTTCATTCTTTTATATGGCTGAGTAGTATTCCATTGTGTATATACACCACATCTTCTTTATCCATTCATCTGTTGATGGACACTTACGTTGCTTCTGTATCTTGGCTATTGTAAATAGTGCTACTGTGAACATTGGGGTGCAGTTACATGTTCATTTGAAACTGCATTCGTGGTTTAACATCCTGACACGAACTTGAACCTCTGCTCTGCCTGGCATTTGCTTGCAGGATCCACCAGCGCAGTTGCTTATACAACCTTATCTGAGCAGACACACATCAGGTGGATTCAAAGAAAGCCCAGTGCAGATCTTGAAGTTTTCTAATACACAGCAGAGTAACAGAAGTTCAGATCTGTGTTCAGAGATATTTAGAAAAGATTTATTCCAAGATCTTCACAAAAATTAACAGCCTTTAAAATGTTCATTGAAGCCCCCCTCAGTACAGATGTTTGTAGGGAAGCCAAAGATGTTAGAAGACAAAAATTACTCTCAGTCATCTGATCTCTTATAAAAATGTTCTCCACTCAGAGATCCCTCCCCATTTAACACTAGTTATAATAATAATAGTCAGCATTATTTGAGGGCTCCAGTGTGCCAAGGACTGTTTCACATGAATTATTTTCTCTTCACAACAACCCTGTGAGGTAGGCACCATTAGGAGCAGCCCCATTTTACAGACAAAAGAACTGAGGCAGAGTTTAGGGTCACAAAGCTGGTACGCACTGAACACAGCAGACTGGCACCTCCTTTTTCTCCTCTCTGCCGGCAGTCATTTCCAGGAACATCCTGCAGTACAATGTCAACATGAATGCTGACAGAGTAAAATTACAACTCAAGCCCAAGACGAGAATTTCATTAAGTCAACAAAAGTGATGCTGGAGATCTGCCTGTAAGTGCCCAGGGAAGCCTTGGGTAAATGCAGATCTGGCTGAGGTAGCACAGTTAGATACTGTGGCAGAGAGAAGTGGCAAGGAAGGCGACAAGATCAGCGCTTCCAAGAGGGCGGTTCTAATATCGTAAAGAGAGGTCCTGGAAAATTTGATGAAGACCTCCAGTATGTTTACATTTGATTGTGTTGCACCAGTCAAGCTACAGGGATGCTGCATTGTTCTCGAGTATTTCATCAACTCTGAGATACACACGATGCTCATCTTTTGACATCTCTGAAAACAGGATGCATTTTGCAATCAGTGAAGTGGAGGGACAATGAAATGTTTGGTGTCTCATGTTTGTGTACGTAGGAAAGCTCAGCATTCATTCTAAAAATGAGAGCGTAGTTGCAAGTATAACCTGAATATTCCTAGATATCAGGTAAAAAATACTTTCATAATTACAGTTTTACTTTTCAAGGTAAATTCCGAATCAATCAATGTTAAGAGCATCCATTTTAAGTGGCCTTTTATTAATTCCAAATATCCTCAGATAACTAGATCCTACTGTATATGTCAAGTCAGGGAGGGTATTTAAATATAATTTTTTAAACATATAAATTCACAAAAATAAAGTTTAAATAAACATTCTGTGGAATGCCTATGCAGCTGTTCCAGACACAGACAAGCATGGACGTAAGGGTGTGGACCAGTCCAGACTGCCTGATCTTGAATTTTAACCTCCAGTATTTCCAAGCTGTGTGACCTTGGGCAAGTCCCTCAGCCTCTCTGTGCCCTGATTACTTCATCTATAAGATGGAGATAATAATATTATACATTCATAGCATTGTTGTTAGATGTAAACGAGGTAATCTTTATAAAGCACTTACAACTGGACTGGCACAAAGAAATGGTATAAACTATCATCATGTTTTTCAAAGCATCCGTAATGCAAACCCCACAAGCTCCCAAACAAACAAAACAAAACAAATTCCAACTGTTTTATTAAAAGATAACTTTTATTTGTGGTTTTCTCATTATAAGAAGAATATATGCCAATGATAGGAAAAATAGAAAACATTAACATTTTTAGTATATTTTCTGTTCACATACATTAATCATTTTTACAAATATAGGATCATACCATACATACGCTTTTTACTCTGATTCTTTGCATAATGATAAGTAGGGAGAAACTTTCTAAATTTGAATATTCTTCCATAAACTCATTTTAAATGCCTCAAAAATAACTCATTCTATAGATTAAAAATTTTTTAACATCTTTATTGGAGTATAATTGCTTTACAATGGTGTGTTAGTTTCCGCTGTATAACAAAGTGAATCAGCTATACGTATACATATATCCCCATATCCCCTCCCTCTTGCGTCTCCCTCCCACCCTCCCTATCCCATCCCTCTAAGTGGTCACTAAGCACCAAGCTGGTCTCCCTGTGCTGTGCGGCTGCTTCCCACTAGCTATCTGTTTTACATTTGGTAGTGTATATATGTCCATGCCACTCTCTCACTTCGTCCCAGCTTACCCTTCCCTCTCCCCGTGTCCTCAAGTCCATTCTCTACGTCTGCGTCTTTATTCCTGCCCTGCCCCTAGGTTCATCAGAATCTTTTTTTCTTTTTTAGATTCCATATATATGTGTTAGCATACAGTATCTGTTTTTCTCTTTCTGACTTACTTCACTCTGTATGACAGACTCTAGGTCCATCCACCTCACTACAAGTAACTCAATTTCATTTCTTTTTATGGCTGAGTAATATTCCATTGTACATATGTGCCACGTCTTCTTTATCCATTCATCTGTCAGTGGACACTTAGGTTGCTTCCATGTTCTGGCTATTGTAAATAGAGCTGCAATGAACATTTTGGTACATGACTCTTTTTGAATGATGGTTTTCTCAGGGTATATGCCCAGTAGTGGGATTGCTGGGTCATATGGTACTTCTATTTTTAGTTTTTTAAGGAATCTCCTCCATACTGTTCTCCATAGTGACTGTATCAATTTACGTTCCCACCAACAATGCAAGAGGGTTCCCTTTTCTCCACACCCTCTCCAGCATTTATCGTTTGTAGATTTTCTGATGATGGCCATTCTGACCGGTGTGAGGTGATACCTCATTGTAGTTTTGATGTGCATTTCTCTAATGATTAGTGATGTTGAGCATCCTTTCATGTGTTTGTTGGCAGTCTGTATATCTTCTTTGGAGAAATGTCTATTTAGATCTTCTGCCCATTTTTGGATTGGGTTGTTTGTTTTTGTATGGAAACACAAAAGACCCCAAATAGCCAAAGCAATCTTGAGAAAGAAAAACGGAGCTGGAGGAATCAGGCGCCCTGACTTCAGACTGTACTACAAAGCTATTGACAAAGGATTAATCTCCGAAATATACAAGCACCTCATGCAGCTCAATATTTATTTAGTTTTTAATAATTTCCTTATGATGAATTCTTAAGAGTAGAATTGCTAGCATAAAGGAGTTACAATATGTCACATTTATGTAACAATAACAACAGCCATAAGAATAGCTGGTATTGATCTGGTGCTTACTGTGAGCTGGGCTGGACTCACAGCGACCCTCAGAGGTAGGAAATGTTACTGTCGGCATCTTAGGGATTAGAGAGCAGAGACTCAGAGAGTTGAAGTAACTTGCCCAGGGTCACAGTGCAGCCTGGTGAAAGGTTTAGGCCCAGCTTTGAGAGAAGCCACCAGTGCCCATGATTCTGTTCCGCTTTTGTGCTTGGGAAGGCATTTTGTGACTAGACACGTTCCCAGTTTACTCCCTCTCCTCAGTGATACATTTGATTTATTTTCACAAGCAGCCCACATAAGACCCTCCTGTCGATCTTAGGAGGGCACGGGGCCAAACGTGACGTTGTTGATAAACCACCGTCTAAAGACAATTAAATGGGAATGTGCGGTAAATAAGAAATCACATCAGAAAGGCACTGAGAGAGAAAAACTTCCATTCTTCTGACCTCGTCGTAGAGCTTTGGCACACCTTGGAATAGCCTTGAGATGTTCATCACTATTGCTGAACTTGACCCATACGCTGTGGCTGACTAGGTCTTCAGAGCAGTACCTTCCACCCTTCTCCTGGGTTGGATCAAAAGGCAGCATGATGAGGGCATAGCCTTGTGGGAAGACGAAATATGAAATCGGTCCATTCATGTGCTCAACAAATATTCACTGAATGTCAGTACTGGGGATGCAGAGATGAAAGACATTTAAAAAGATAGGGACCTGACAAGTTAAGCAACAAGGGCAGCATCACGTAGGGAGAGCTGGAAGACGCGGTACCGGTGGAAGATTAGAACTGACGTTCCAGGATCAGCTTGGTCTGGGTTTGAATCTTATCTCTGCTCTGTAGTAGCTGAAGGTTGGTGGATGAGACTTTCTAGATTCAGCTTTGCCATCTGTAAAATGAGGGCTGTACCTCATCAGGTTGTTGTGGGAATAAATGAGATAACGCCTAGGAAATAGGAAGCACCCCATGGAGATCAGTCGATTAGTCTGACTGGTTATGACCCTTACCGCTCACTCGCAGGTCACCTAGCAACCAGCGGTCTCTACAGGGAGAAAATGGCAAGGTCTCTGGCAGAAACCAGCGCTGGTTTGCAAACTGAGTTTTCATGGGTCCTCCTCAAGGCTCTAACCCAGATTGCAAAGATCAGAGTCTTCCAACTCGGTCAGGATTGGAAGGATTGGAAACAACTCAGGATTCCTGTCTCCTCTCAATCCTTTTATAAATATACGAGGCGGCAGGGGATCGGGGTGCCTCTCCTGGGGCACACTGCACAGACATCCAGTCGTGTCCAGCCCGAGCCCGGCTCTTCGTGGGCTGGGACAGGGGTGGACAGCGTGCATCCTGCTAGCGCTATTCCGTTGTACATTTCTCAGAGTCAATGCCGTGTATCATTTATGAAGTTGGTTCCTGTCCCTTGTATGATAAACTCATCAAATGTTAGCTAAAGAGTTGGGTACAGGTAGTTTAAGACCATGAAGATAGGCCACCACTTGTAACCTGTGCAGGATTTTAGGGCAGCTTCCTGAAGGAGATGCTACCCGAGCTGGCTCTTAGAAGGTGAGTTCAGCAGATAAAGAGAAAGGGAAGAGAGGGAAAGATCATTCCAAGCCGAGGGCAGTGAAGATCCCCCTTTTGTATGGGCTGTGTTGAAGCTTCACATAACGATTGTCCTTTTTTTAAAGAATGGTGCTTTTCTTTAGCCGTCACTTACCAACGAGGACATAGCTTTTCCTTTCAGAACTGGCTCTTACAAGGCCAGGAGGGACCAAGGAGGGCAGCCCCTCTGGAGGTTTAGTAGCTGTGACCCTGGGTTGAGTTTTTGCAGATTTACAGCGTGTACACAGCCCCTGCTAGGAATCCACGTTAAATAAAAGGAAAAGAGTGGTCAAACACCACAAAGCTATGAATTACCCTTGAAACTGGGAACACACACTTTTTATGTACTGAGGGGAAGTCTTGAAAATAGGAGATCAGGACTTAGGGTTTTCAACTGTTTCTCCCTGATCTCGAAAATTTCATGGGAGAGGGTTAACAATCTCCCAAGAAGACCCTGTCTTCAGATAGATACATCATTCTATCAGAGGCAGGCCATAACCTTGGACTCCACCAACGTTTATTGAGCACCTACTATGTGCCGTGTGTCGAGGTGCTGCAGCAGTGGACAAGGCAGAGCTGGCCCTTGTGTGGCTGCCGGGCGCTGGCATTAGGCCCCTCTAAGAATTCCCAAGAAGGAAGGGCCACCTACCAGGGAATGCATTGTCCCTGCCTTGCCCTGGCCTGGCCTTATTACTTAAAGTTTATCCGTGTTGGGACTTCCCAGGTGGTCCAGTGGTTAGGACTCCGTGCTGCCACCGCAGGGGGCACGGGTTCGATCCCTGGTCGGATCCTAGCATGCCACATGGTGTGGCCAAAAAAAAAATGAGAAAGTTTATCTTTCTCGTGGAAATCCCTCTCTGAAACACCTCTGAGAACGAGGGGTGCTGGGATCTCACCATGGTGTTAGAGTTGGTGCTAACATTCTTTAGCAGTAACAGTCGATCCTTCTCTATTCATTTTTCCTTCCCCCTACATTCCCCCCATCCCATCCCAGACATTCAAAACACACTCCTTCGAAAACCGCACTTTTAGGCTTGATAACGGAGTTGGTGGGCAGGGGGTGGGGCTTGGCAGGACCCATCAGCTGCTTATCTTCACCCAGCAAACCGCCAAAGCCCCTGCCAAGCCCAGAGGGCCCTCAGGGGAACCAGACACAGTGAACACACCAGGTGAGAAGCTCTCTTTTTATTACAAAAAAAGGGTCTGGTCTCATCTTTTTTTGTTGTTTTTTTTTTGTGGTACCCGGGCCTCTCACTATTGCAGCCTCTCCCGTTGCAGAGCACAGGCTCCGGACGCACAGGCTCAGCGGCCATGGCTTACGGGCCCAGCCGCTCCGTGGCATGTGGGATCCTCCCGGACCGGGGCACGAACCCGTGTCCCCCGCATTGGCAGGTAGACTCTCAACCACTGCGCCACCAGGGAAGCCCTGGTCTCATCTTTTATAACCGTTCGTCAGAGCATCCGTCTCTGCAGACCTTCCATCGGGCTACCGTCATACTGAAAGGAAACTCTGAAGTTTTAGAAGGCCAGCTCTCTGAGGGCAAAGACTGTCGGGTTCCCTGCCTCATCTCCAGGGCTGACAGAAGTGTGGTCTGTAGTGGGCGCATCCATCCCCGTGGCCTGCTGGTCCCCTCTGCAGCCTGCTCCCTCCAACTTGTCCGTACTCCCTCCAACTCTGCGGTGCTGGCCCGCTTGCTCTCCCCTCGTCATGCCAAGCTCATTCTGTCTCGTAGCTTTGGCACTGGCTGTTCCCTCTTTCTGGAATGCTCCTCCCTGATATTCAGGTGGCTCCTTCCTTCCTTTTGTCAGGCCTCTACCCAAACGCCATGCCCTCCGTGAGCCCTTTCCCGACAAGGGACTCTGAAACTGGATACTCCTTTATGCTTTATCCCCATACTCTACTTTATTTGGCTTCAGTCAACTGAATTTAGCCATAAATGACTAGCCACCCAATGCACACATTTTACGTGTACAGTTTGATTCCTGAAATGTGAAAAGTGTGTCTATCTGAGTGGGCACCAACACAATCACGATATAAAGCATTGCCACCCCTCAGGAGCTCCCCTGGGCCCCATGGCAACCTCATACCAGCCCCCCGCTGATCTGCGTTCTGCCGCTAGAGGTTAGGTTTGTCTTCCCTGTAGTGTTATGAACAGGGTAGCCTGTGCTCTTTTGTGTCTGGCCTCTTTCACTCAGCCTAACACCAATGAGATTCACCCACGTTGCTGTGTGTGTCCGTGGCTCATCCCTGTTATTACTGAGTAGACGTGCGGTCGTGTGGCTGCACCATAATCGTTTTGTCCGCTCACTTGATGGGCATTTGGGTTGTCTCTGGTTTTTGCCCTATTTTATCCATAGCCCTCATCACTCCCTGGCGTTCTGTTCCCCTAAGGCAATGTCAGTCCCCCGGAGGGCAGGGACCTTGGCCATATGATTCACTGCTGGATCCCCAGGGCCCAGAGCAGGGAGGGCCAGGCACATAGTAGGTGCTCAATGTTTGTTGATGGAACCAATAGTTTTATATTCATTTTCCCCTGTAGCCTGAGGCCTGGGCAAGACACAGGCTTGCAAGCTGGGCTTCAGATCTTTCTTTCCTATGAACCCAATCTAGACACCTTCAAGCCTTCCAAGCAAAACCAAACGTTAGCTGGGGCTCCCTGCTCGGCGCTCAGTGTGTCTGTGCCCTGTCGTCCTTCCCATGATTTCTGACTTCCTATGGCTTCTTCCTCTTGTATCTTTTGATCTCTGCTTTCTTGCCCCGTGATATCCAGGAAAGATGCTCACTCTCTTCGCTGGTTTCCATAAGAAATTCCATCACCTCAAGGCTCTTAACAATTTCCCTTAGTTTTTTTCTCTTTTTTTATTTCTTGGGTTTGGGAGTGTGGGGAGGGGTCACAGGAAGAGGCCACGTTGTGGCCTGGGTGGTCCCCAACATCTTGCTGCTCTCACCTCCCCTCCCTTTGCCTCTCTCTAGCTCCCTCTCTATTTCCAGTAACCAAAAATGTCTTCCTTTGTCTCTCCCAGAGAAGTCCCGCCTGCCCTCACGTTCCTTGGTTTCTTGCTTTCTGCTTAAGCAGTGTGTTGAAGAACAGTTTTTCCCCTAAGAAGATTAGTAAAATGGCTCCATCTCATCACCAATGGGCGGGGTACCCCCTGAATCCCAGGCACCCCTGTCTTTGTCGTACCAGCGCAGCCTACCAAGAGGGAAGAGATACTCCAGGTCAGGGCAATGGAATCCAAAACACAAAGCAACTTGTGTCCTGAGTATGATTCTGTTGACAGTCCTGCAGGCTACTTTAGGAGCCCCTTTCTGTCCTCGGAGGCCCTCCCACCCTGACACACAGCAGAGATTCTCTTTCCCAAAGACAGGAAGGTAAACCTTGATCTCCCCATATGAGCGAGGCTGACCAGCACCACGTTCCGGCTGCCTGTTTATTCAGTGTACTGGCCTGGAATGCAGCGGATTTGGGACACGCTCACCTAAGCTGACTGCTTGGGTGTGAAGCCCAGTTCTGCCACTTACCAACTCCTGAGCAAGTGATGTAACCTCTCTGTGCCTCGGTTTCCTGATATGCAAAGTGGGGATAGTGATTTGTATTCATTGGGGCTATTATAAGCATTAAATGAGATCGTACATGTGAATCACTTAGAACAGTGCCTGGCCTCATTAAATGTTACCTTGTAGTATCATCCAAGCAGTTAGCAAACAAAACAGGAAAACTGTATCGAGTTTACTAAAAATTCCTAAGAACTTCTCCTAAAGAGGTTATGTCCTTTCAGTAGTTGTATCACCAAATTCCACTGTGTTGGTATATACACTTCACTCTGGGTACGATTTCCTTTGGGCCTAAAGGTTTTCATTCATTCAGTCAAGATCTTTGCTGAGTACCTACTACGTGTCAGGCACTGCTCTAGGCCCCAGGGGATACCACATGGAATAAAACAGACACGTCTCCTACTTATTTATTTATTTATTTTTCTGGATTCAAAGCTGGTTAGCATTTATTTATTTGGTTGGTTTTATAATTGAGGTATAGTTTATGTACAATATTATATAAGTTTCAGGTGTACAACGTAGTGATTCACAATGTTTAAAGATTACATTCCATTTATAGTTATTCTAAGGTCTCCCAGTCTTGAGAAGTTTGTGTTCAAGAGTAGCGAGATGGACTATAAATTAACAGATAAGTGACATGGTTTTTTTCAGAGTTTTTGATGAGTTTTTGCTGAGGACAGAAAAGGGGAAGTGATAGAAGCATTTTAGAATGGATGGTTAGGGATGCCCTTTCTAAGGTCATGGTGTTTAGCCAGGCATGATTGACAAGGAGCAGGCAGCTGGGGACCTCCCTGGTGGTCCAGTGGTAAAGAATTCGCCTTCCAGTGCAGGGGACGCGGGTTTGATCCCTGGTCTGGAAACTAAGATGCCACAGGGCGACTAAGCCTGCACGCCACAACTACTGAGCTCGCGCACCTCAATGAGAGAGCCCATGTGCTGCAAACCTCAGAGCCCATGCGCCCTGGAGCCTGCGTGCCACAACTAGAGAGAGAAAACCCACAAGCCACAACTAGAGAGAAGCCTGCATGCCACAGCAAAGTGCCCGCTCTGAAATGAATGATCCCGCATGCCTCAGCGAAGATCCCGTGTGCCACAACTAAGACCCAATGCGGCCAAAACTAAAATAAATAAATTGTTAAAAAAAAAAAAAAAAAAAGGAAGGAAAAAAAGCAGGCAGCTGTAGGATCAGGAGGAAGAGCTTGTGCAAAGGCCCTGAGGCTGGGATGAGCTTGGCATATTCCAGAGACAGAGAGGAGAGCAGTGTGGCTGGAACACAAGGAGAGAGAAGTTTGGAGGTGAGCAACAGGAAATTATGGGCCAGGTATGGCCAGCACCCAGCAAAACCATCCAGAACTTTCTTGACCTCTTCTTGCATCTTCTGCAGTGGTCCATCTTTCTGTCCTCAGGTGCCCAACCCACTCTGCTCAAGTCTGATGCTAGCACTCCTGGGCTCTGCCTTCCTCCCCTTTCTCTGCTCACTGGCATCTTTAGGAAATTTACAAGCCAGGCCAGCCACCAGCTATGCTGGAAGCTACAGCCAGGTTCTTGGAAAACTTAAGGTGACCTCCCACCGTTAAGACTCACGCAGATCCAAGTTCAAGTCCTCGCTTGGCCACCAACCACAGTCAGTGGCCCTGGGTATGTCACTTAACTTCTCTAGCAGCCTTTGTTCTCTCCTGAGAAATGGGGAGGAGAATAAGATTTCTGGGAGGATGAAATGAGATACCATATATCAGCTTTTGCCATTATGCCTGGCACATAGCAAATGCCTAGAAAAAAAAAAGGGTACTTCGTATTTTCGATGGTTACGTTTTCCGCCACTGCAAGAGGACGTGTCGTGAAAGAATCAAGAATTGCACCTGTGTAGATGTAGTCTCCCCTGCTCCTTATCATAAGGAATTTCGGGCTGCTTGATCCTCACGATGGAGCCCAGCGTGATGATTGCTACAGTCCGCAAGTATAGGTGTTGTTTCCTTCCCAGAAGCTTAGGGGCTCGTTCGCATAGCTGGTGGACAGACAGCACAGCAGTGCCCACACTGGGCCAGTCAGCATCTAATGAAGTGACTTGGACACTGTAAGGAGGAACTGAAAATGACAAGTGAGGCCACGTGGAAGGAAGGGAGCCTCCCACCCCCACCGGAGCACGGCCCACCACCCTCATCCTTCCACGCTTCCCGGAGCACTCAGCCCTTTGAAGGAGAGAAGAGAGGTGGTGCAGAGCTTTAGATGAGGAATCAGCCAGACCCACTTTGCCACGGGCCTAGCCGGAGGCAGAAGGAGATGCACAGGCCCCCAGGAGCGACCCACCACTGCCAGTTGTCACCAGATGCCACCAGAGACTCTGTGGTCATGTGGCTTCGAGCAGCCCTCACTCACACATGCTGCTTCCCTGCCATCCAGCCGACGGCTGCCTGTGCCCTGCCATCTGAGGCAGAATCAACATCAGACGTCAGGAGGCCGGGGATGCAGCCAGCGCGGGGCCAGGCGCCGCAGGCTCTCCGTGGGAAATGTCGGCATTCGCCGCTGCTCCTGTCCACGTGGGCCCTCAGCGAGCAGGTGGTCCGAATAGCAAGAAACTTACTTACCCGCCCCCCGCCCCACTTTCCCAGGGTCCTGGACCCAGTAATAACATCTTCCTGAAGGGCGACGGATCTGTCTTTAACCTTGCCCTCTGTGGCAGGTGTGCATTTGCATGGCTTCCAGAAGCATCTCTCAGCTGTGCGCTCCCTGCCTGTGGACGCTTTCCCTCCTGGGGAAGTGATGGGCCCTGCTCAACGGTGCAGCCCCCTCTGCTCTCTCCTCCAGCTCCTCTGGAAACCCACTAAGTTATCTTAATTACCATTCCTCCTTGGTCTCTGCCGAGAAGGGGGCAGATTGAAAATTGGATCAGATATTTCCTGTGGTTTCTTTCTTTGTCCCTCAAGCGCTCGTAAAAGTTGTGTTTTCATGCCACTTTGGGCTATGACTGATGACTTAAAGGCACAGCCCTCACACTGCATGCCAACATGCGTTGTTTTCCAGAGGCCAAGGGAAAGAAGAGAACTTCGGTGAGAGAGGGGGAGTTTATCAGGGGTTATGGCGCTGTCACCCTCTGGGTGACCTTACTGCCTGGTCAAGAGAGGCCAGCTGCCTTGAGAGACAGACTTGGCCCTGCAGGCAGCCTGTGCACACACATCCCCCATCGGGGTTGGGTCACGTGCCTTCTGATCCTCTTCCAAGGCTCTCTGCAGATCTATTAGACAGAACGTGCCAGGAAGCAACCTTCTTAGTCCTTCAAGCACAGCACGGTCCTCCAGGCAGCCTGGAATTGATCATGATGGGATCCTGGAGCTGAGGAAACAGATGTCCCTGGTGCTAAGCCTGAGTTATCAGTCCCCAGTGCTGGGGCATGAGAAAGCAACTCTGGCCAGGGTCTGAGTTCTTGGAAGATGGACTCTTCCTAGCGTCAGCCAGGCTGCCGTCTAGGATTCCTAGAGAGCAAAGGCTCTCCAGAAACAGATGGCCTCCACGCAAACCAGCTTCTTACTGCGCTTCTGCTTTCCCTGCCCTGGAAAGCAGTCTCTGCATCTGGCTGGCTTGATCCACCTTGTATTTCTAGCCTCCAACCCTCCCCGGGTTATAGCAGCCGTGAATGATGCTATGTGACGCTGCTTGGTATATGTTAACCTGTGAGGAGGGTAACTACATATTCCAAACGGGAGCACTCTCAAGAGTGGAAGGAGGAACAGAGGAGATGGAAACTGGGACACCCCTGGGCAAACTGGGATAGATAGACACCCTACACGTAATAGGTCGGAACTTGACCGACGGAAGATGCTGCCATCCTGGGTGACTCTCTCCCACCGCCCCTAAGAAATGGAAACATTTGCTGGTACTTTACTATAATCTTGGGAGGTGAACCAGGAAGGAAGAGAAGCGTGAGGTTAAGAAATCTTGAGGGCTGTGCTGAAATAACACACGAAATAACATATAACACAAATAACACAAATAACAACACATGTCGAGGCCATGCCTCAACGTTTCAGTAGCTTGATGTTTTTTTCCATGTGTACAACGTGATAGTGGGTTGGCCAAAAAGTTCGTTCAGTTTTACGTAAACATAAAAGACACAGTTTTCATTTTCACCAAGAACTTTACTGGAAAATGTATTCATGAACCGAGTGAACTTTGGGGCCATGCCAGTATTTCAGCGTCTCTATGCACTGCAGTGTGCTCCCCACCAAAGCTTTGTTTCCATCCATCACCACACAGTTGACCCCCTTCACCCATTTTGCCCTCCCCCACCCCCCTTCCCCTCTGGTAGCCACTACCCCTTTTTTCTGTGTCCGTGGCCTAATTTAGTAAGTGTTGATCGCTTGCTTGTGTCAGTATTTCCAGCTTCCCTCCAAGTGCTAATCTAGGATCCAGGCCACTCCTATCTTGTGACTCCATCATCTTGGGCTTTAAGAGAACTCTGGTTCTCTCTAGAGGCAGATAGGTAGGGAGAGTGGGCAAGTAGGAGGTGGCACAGAACGTTTTATGGCAGGGTCTAGAAGTGGAGTTCATCCCACAGCATATGTTCCGTTGACGGGAACACTGTCACGTGCTCCCACGTAAAAGCGAGGGAGCTGGAAAGGAACAAGACACTGATACACACAGTGACCATCAGTCTCTACCACAGTGGTCACTAAGGAACAGTGTCAAAGGAGGAAAAGAGGGAAGACAAGCGATGGAACAAAGAAAGTCCAAAGAAAGAAAGGGTACATTGGACATCATCCCATTGAGAATTTTTTTAATTAATTAATTTATTTTTGGCTGTGTTGGGTCTTCGTTGCCGCGCGCAGGCTTTCTCTAGTTGCGGCAAGCGGGGGCTACTCTTCATTTCAGTGCGTGGGCTTCTCATCGCGCTGGCTTCTCTGGTTGTGGAGCACGGGCTCTAGGCGCGCAGGCTCAGTAGTTGCGGCTCGTGGACTCTAGAGCACAGGCTCAGTAGTTGTGGCGCACAGATTTAGCTGCTCCGCGGCACGTGGGATCTTCCCGCACCAGGGCTCTAACCCGTGTCCCCTGCATTGGCAGGTGGATTCTTAACCACTACGCCACCAGGGAAGTCCCTCCACTGAGAATTGAAAAGGTGAAGTCATAATGGCCGTCTAAAGTCACCTCTCAAATCTGGATGATCTATAGGCATGCACAGATTCCTTGGCCCACAGTGTCCATCATGTGCATGTCTGGTGGTGCATGGCTGAGGCTTGCGGCCTGTAACTCTGCCCCTTTCTCTCCTATTCAGGAAAGCACGTTAGAAGACAAGGGAGGGCAGGTGATTATTACTGGAGACAAAACCTTCAGTACATGGCAACTTAGTTTCCTTTCAGTGGAATTCATTTACAGATTCAGTATTTTATGCACCTGATATTTTACAAATATTTGTTGATCAAACTCTGCTCAAGGTGAATGAGACACAGCAATGAATTATCATCATGATAGCAGAAACTTTCAGGGTGTGTTTACCATATACTGAGTACTGACTATTCTAAGCACTTTACATGGTTTGACTCATTGAATCTTTACAACAGTGTTTTGCTGTATTATTATTACGTTTTGAAATTATACCCATTTTAAAGATAAGGAGACTGAGGCACAGAGAATTGAAATAGGTTGTGCAAGTGTCACAGCAAGTAAGCAGCAGAGCGTGGGTTCTAATCAGGCAGTCTAGCTCCAAAGTTCTCAGTCTTAACCACTCTACCATGCAGAAGAAATCCCTGCCCTCCTGGAGTTTACATCCTTCTGAGTAGACAGACAATAAGCATAAAAACATTATATCAGGGCTTCCCTGGTGGCGCAGTGGTTGAGAATCCGCCTGCCAATGCAGGGGACACAGGTTCGAGCCCTGGTCTGGGAAGATCCCACATGCCACAAAGCAACTAAGCCCGTGCGCCACAACTACCGAGCCTGCGCTCTAGAGCCCGCAAGCCACAACTACTGAAGCCCGTGCTCGTAGAGCCCTTGCTCCACAACACGAGAAGTCACCACAATGAGAAACCCACGCACCACCGCAACGAAGAGTAGCCCCCGCTCGCCGCAACTAGAGAAAGCCCGTGCACGGCAACGAAGACCCAACGCAGCCAAAAATTAATTAGTTAATTAATTTTTTAAAAAAAACATTGTATCATTTTAGAGGGTGATAAGTGCTTTGAAGAAAATAAAGCACAACAAAGAGATACAGGATTGGGACGCGTCAGACCAACATGTCCCAGTGCCCCTGGCTCACAGATTCTTCCTTAAATGAAAACTGCTCTCCGTACTTCCGTGGAGGGGCTCCGAGGAGCCGGCCAAAATAGATGTCTCTCCTCTAACAAATACCTTTTCCAAGAGTCATTTGATTGGTTGGACAGTGCACACTGCTACTGGTCCTAAGCCATTTCTGTGCCCCTGGGCTGGGCAGCCAGTTCAGCAAGAGATGACTGATGCCCAAATTAATAATGAGCAATGGCCCCATGCAAGTAACCACCTTCCCCCAACTTTTCCTCGTGGGAGTGATAACCTGGACCCCAAATGAACTATATCCTTCTCACCTCGGCACCGAGGAAGTTACACTCATTCCTCTGGCTGACAGCAGTTTGTAGACATGGGTCTGGGTAGTCGGAAGTTTACAAGTTGCTAAGGAGCAAATGCTCTGGTTACAAAGGGCTCCGAAAGGAGCATCAGTTTGTCATATCACTGCAGATCATTTATTTTATCCCATAAAGACAGCTGCAACCAACAGGCTCTGGGGTAGAGGGAAGCTAAATACAAACATTCGTTTCCTGAGAGATGGAGGAGATTTCCACTTCCTACGCAACGTCCCTTGCCAGGCCCCCAGATACAAAAACTAGAACCATGTGCTTCTCTTCTGCGATCCTTGTGATTTGCAAATAAGTGACTCAGAGTCACAAGGTACTTCATAAAATGGTTATTATCTTCCAGGCACTGCCCTAAGCATTATCTCATGTCATCCTTATAACATCCCCGAAAGGTGGGTGTTATTGTTCCCTAGTATGCAAACCAGGAAGAGGGTAAAAGATCCGCCTCACTTCAAACAGTAGCGAATGGCAGTCAGAATTCAAACCCAGGTCTGTCTGACAGCAGAACCTTTGTACCTAAGCTTATAGACTCTTCTGGTTTCAATTATCACATTTCAGTTGGGAAAAGCTGGCAATTCTGCTGACAAGGAAGTCCCATTAGTAGATTTCCTGGAGTTTCATTCTTTGAAGTTCCTGAAAGGGGTTACAGTGGATGTCGGTAACCCACATAACCCTTTTTATGGCAGGGAAAGTGGTGAGAGAGAGCTTAATCCCACAGTGGTGGTTTTTATCTGCTAAAGACCTACACTTTGAATGTTCTCTGGGAGTCAAGGTGCAAATGACTTTCCTGTGGAATGATTTCGCAAGAGTTCGCAAGATGATTGCACTTCTGCTGGGATCTTATTGATTTTCTCATCAACAAGTAAGAAACATGGGTGTCCTCTTTGCCTTTCCCTTCATCCTCCCCGTCCAGCCCATGGTCAAGCCCTGTCCTCTCTTCCCTAGAAATGTTCCTGCCAAGTTGTCCCCTTTCCTCATTCACTGTCCTCATCAAGACGCCTGTCACCTCACACTTGGGTTTCTGCAGTTGCTTGCTAACTGGTCTTTCTGCTTCTTTTCATTCCCTCTTCTAGAACGCCTCATAGCCTGCCTGCAAGTGAATTCCTCAGAACATTCCTCCCATCACGTCGTCAGTCACTGCTCAAGGATCTTCTGTGGCTCCCACTTGCCTGCCACAGGATTTCACCATTCCCTAGGACAGGCCCCTTTGGATCACACTTGCTCTCCCGTTCCCCTCACCCCATTCCTGGTTGCCTTCACCCACCACTCTGTCTTCCACTGATTGCTCCCAGTTCTGAGCCTGGTTTCCATTGAAACAGAGTTTCATAGTTAATTGCTGGTCGATGGGAGGCCAGGCACTGTGAGGGCACTGCACCTAAACAGATCTAGGTCCACAGTTTTGCTTGCTCACTTGGTCACTGGGTGACTTTTGATGTGTTGCTGGACTTCTCTGAGCCTCAGTTTTCTTATCTGTAAAACAAGACACCAATAGTGCCAATCTTACAGGGGTTTTGCAAGAGTTGAATGAAATGATGACGACGATGGTGGTGGTGATGACAGCTCACGTGTATTTTGTGTTTGCTTTGTGCCAGGCACTGTTATCAATATGATCTTATTTCTCACAACAAGCTATAACATAGGTACTGTTATTTTCAGTTTTGCAGATGGGAAAATTGAGGGAGGGACGGGTGAAGCTAATAAGTTCCAGATTCTCTCCCAGGTAGTCTGGCTCCTCAGCCCTCTTTCTTAACTACTCTGATATACCACCTTCCTTTTGTGAATGATCAGTCAGTGGTATCTGGTAACATAGGTTCATAATTCTTTACCTGAAACTCTTGAGTGCCAGATGCAATTTGGAATTCAGAATTGGGGGAATTATTAAAAAGTTATACTTGGCATATGCTATGTATCCTATAACACCCCAGTAGGGACTGGAGCAAAAACCCAGCTCTCGCTCTCTCTCTCTCTCTCTCTCTCTCACACACACACACACACACACACGCACACGCACATGCACACGCACACGCACACACACCCACAGAAAAGTCACATGCTCTCTTCTTTTCCCAGTATGACTTCATGGAGCGTCTGGACGGGAAGGAGAAATGGAGCGTGGTCGAGTCACCCAGGGAACGCCGGAGCATACAGACCCTGGTTCAAAACGAAGCCGTGTTTGTCCAATACCTGGACGTGGGCCTGTGGCACCTGGCCTTCTACAATGATGGCAAAGACAAAGAGATGGTTTCCTTCAACACTGTAGTCTTAGGTAGGTACGGGATCTCTGAGGTGATATGTCATGAAGGAAAGGATGGAAGTGTCTGGCTTCTCTGTTGAAGGCGCATCTTCCAAGGTGGTCCTACTATGTAGGGGACCAAACCAGCATCCTTAATTTAGGGTTCATAGTATCATCCACCTAAAACTAGCCCTGATTAAAATATGAATGCTACTTAAATCATGAAAAAGGCACTGTGAGTACCAGGGATTGAGTTGCAGTGAAGAGCTTGGGTCCAACCACCTGGCTCAAGCCCTGGCCACACAACCTAGGCAAATCATTGGACTTTTGTCAGCCTCAGTTCCTCATGGTAAAACAGAACTAACTAGTCCCTCCTTATAGTGCTACTGTAAGGAGTAAGTGAAATGTTACAGGTATAAATCCCTAAGCAGCCAGTAAATACTGACCATTTGTGTCAGGTCACAATTTTTCTCAAAAATCAAGGAAAGCTCAAAGTAAAATTTTTTTTAAAAACCTGACAAATAAATCAGGAAAAGGATATAACCATAAGAAAGAAATCATATCTTTGTTCCCACATTGGTAAATCTCAAAAAGCTTTAATTAAGCACTTGTCATTTGGGGCATGTTTTATAGCAGTCCTTTTTAGTAGCCGTTGGGGAAAAGCTAAGATTTTATCCAAAATTTCCCCTTATATGTGCATACAAACCTGTAAGAGGGCCACTATTTTGAGAATATTTCATGAGGTTTTCTAAAGCAAGCCCTAAGAATTTTAACAATCATATCACCTATAAATAATTTTCATAACATTTATTTTGTCATTAGGTTTTAATCTTCTTACTAATGATAATAACTGATCCTCTCTGAATCAGGGAAGATTGTTAGACCCATTTCACAGAGGAATTAACTGAGGTTCGGGAAACTGAGTCCCTCAAGGTCCCAGGATATGGAAATGGTGGAAATGGCATGGACTTCTGGGCCTCATTCATTGCCTTTCTGCAACGCCATGTTGTCCCAGCAGCGTTTAGTTGTGGACCTCAAGTTTCACTAGAGAAACCTAGATAAGACGGTTGATCCAGGATTAAATCCTACCTTTTCTTTCCCACATCCTACCTGCGAGAGTCACTAAACTCCCTGAGCCTCAGGTTCATCGTTTGTGGGAAGGTAATGACGATATCTCCGAAGGGAGGGATGATGTGACTTCACGTACTGAACCTGTCTGGAATGGAGCTGGTAGTCACTCGTGAAAGCCGATGATTTTTTTTTTTTAATATTTATTTATTTATTTGGCTGCACTGGGTCTTATTTTCAGGATCTTCATTGCAGCACGCAGGATCTTTAGTTGCGGCATGTGGGATCTTTTAGTTGCTGAATGCAGGATCTTTTAGTTGCGGCACGTGGGATCTAGTTCCCTGACCAGGGATCGAACCCAGCCCCCCTGCATTGGGAGCGCGGAGCCTTAGCCACCGGACCACCAGGGAAGTCCCAAGCTGATGACTTTTTAAGAGCGCATCTTGTACAGCTGTTTTTCTATTGACTGCAATGTTAAGAACTTCTCTGTTAGCTTCATGGATTGCTCTGAAGGATTCCCTGATTCTTGAAAGAGAACCTGAAATTCAGGTGGCAGCCACAACTTCAGAATGGTACAAAATCAGGTGGGATTCGGTATTTACCATAGCATTGAAGTTAATGTTTAGTCCCTCTGTTAAGGAAAGATTGGCCCTAACAGGGTTAGCCAAATGCTCCTTTTAAAGCAGTGCTTGGCATGCCAGAGCCCATGGGCCAAGTCTGGCCCACTGCCTATTTTTATAAATAAAGTTTTATTGGACCACAGCCACATTCATCTGTTGACAAATCGTCTGTGGCAGCTATAACAACAGAGTTGAGTGGTTGCAGTGGAGACAGTTTGGCCCATAAAGCCTAAATATTTACTCTCTGTCACTTGACAGAAAAAGTTTGCCAAGCCCTGCTCTACACTAATGGCATAAACTTTGTATCAGGAAAGTCACTGGAGAAGTCTTCCACCGTTAGGGAAAGTTCCCAGGAGCATGTTATGTACCAATGAGGGGAAAAAAAAAATAATGTAAAAGGATAAAAACCAGATCACAAAAGAAAGAAACTGGCAACACATTTAGAACTAGTTTGAGATGGTAAGATAAAGAACAATCTTTTTCTTAAGAGCATGATGGGAAATGATATCCTTTTGGTCACCTTGTGTGTTTTCTTAAAAAAACTTTTTGTAAATCTTTTTTTTTCTAATTTTTATCGGAATATAGTAGATTTACAATGTTGTGCTAGTTTCAGGTGTACAGTAAAATGCGTCAGTTATCCATATACAGATATCTTACTCTTTTTTAGATTCTTTTCCCACATAGGTCATTACAGAGTAGAGTAGCGTTCCCTGGTGCTATAGAGTTGGTCCTTATTAGTTATCTATTTTATATGTAGTAGTGTGTACGTGTCAATCCCGATCCTCCAATTTATCCCCACCCCTTTCCCCCTTGATAATCATAAGCTTGTTTTCTACATCTGTGACTCCATTTCTGTTTTGTAAATAAGTTTATTTGCACCATTTTCTGAGATTCCACATATAAGTGAGAGCATGTGATATTTGTCTTTCTCTGTCTGACTGACCTCACTCAGTATGACAATCTCCAGGTCCATGCATTCGCCTTGTGTTTAAATGCAAAGACTTGATACACATGACAGCAGACCCCACACACAGCAGCTGGCTTAGCTGGAGTCTATAACGACTCAGTGGAATGGTTAATAACAAAAACAGTAACAACGGCACATCTATAGAGAGTTGACCATGTACTAGCTCCTGGACTTGGCCCTTCTGGGGTCTAGATCAGTTAACCCACAGAGTAGTTATATGAGGTCATTACTACCAATATTCTGTTTTCCAGTTGAGGAAGCCCAGACTCAGAGAAGTTAAACAAGTTGCCCAAGGTCACACACAGCTAGTAAGGGGTGGAGTCAGGATTCAAACTCTCCCAGAGCCTGTGCTCTTAACCACTGGATTGCTTTGGATTCGAGCCAGATAAATCCCTTTCCCCTTCCACACAGCAAGTTGTCTGGGGGCCATATTATCTAATAATGGCTTCTGCCCTCCGTTGCCTTTATCCACATGGACACAGACAGTGGTAGTGAGATGCCCTTCCCCCAGGCCATTACCCTCATTCGCCTGTCGGAGCTGGGAATAGCAATTCTCCCCAGAGGATTTCTCTCGTCTGGACTGTAGCTCGAAGAGAAAGTCAGAGGTAATCTGCCTAATCGTTGGGCAGACATCTTGATAGAGCAATGATAGTAATTGGCCTGAAATGTAGGGAAAAGTGCAGTGTTTTATTTGGTTCAGAGATTCTCCCACACATATCTATTATCGGAACACACTCCATCAAGAGCAGCCAGGAGCGCCGAAAGCCCCTGTGATATGAAACAGAAGGAAGGATGTTAGATGGGTGTTGACCAGCCATCACACTAAATATACCTTTGACTCAGGGATGTCTTTTGTGTTTTGGAGAGAAGCAGCCTGCTTTCAGAAATGAGTTTCATCTCAGGGTACAACAGAGTGGCATTCTTGAAGCACGGTGCAGATTTCGGGGAGGCTAGCCTCCACTTGTATAAAAATCCAATTTCCTGGGCTAACTCTCATCACCTGCCTTGTTTCCTCAACGAAAGTCCAACCAGGTTGACAAAAAGGAAAGCTGATAAGATTTCAAGAGTAATATTTAATTGGGTGTTGGAAAAAGGGGACTGAGAGAGGTGAGCTCCTTCTATATTTCAGCAATACTACATAATTGTTTCTTTCCTCAAAAACTGTAGAAATGCTTCAAAGACAAGACCTGGGCGGGGGGGTGGCATGGTGAGAATGTAAATCGATACAGCCACTAGGGAGAACAGTATGGAGGTTCCTTAAAAAACTAAAAACAGAACTACCATATGGGCCAGCAATCCCACTACTGGGCATATACCCTGAGGAAACCATAATTCAAAAAGACACATGCACCCCAATGTTCACTGCAGCACTAATTACAGTAGCCAGGACACGGAAGCAACCTAAGTGTCCATCGACAGATGAATGGATAAAGATGTGGTACATATATACAATGGAATGTTACTCAGCCATAAAAAGGAACGAAATTGTGCCATTTGCAGAGACGTGGATGGACCTAGAGACTGTCATATAGAGTGAAGAGAGTCAGAAAGAGAAAAACAAACATCGTATAATATCACTTATATTTGAAATCTAGAAAAATGATGCAGTTGAGCTTATTTGCAAAGCAGAAATAGAGACAAAGACGTAGAGAACAAACGTATGGATACCAAGGTGGCGGGGAAGTGGGATGAATTGTATACCAAGGTGGCGGGGAGGTGGGATGAATTGGGAGACTGGGATTGACATATATACACTACTATACATAAGATAGATAACTAATGAGAACCTACAGTATAGCACAGGGAACTCTACTCATTGCTCTGTGGTGACCTAAATGGGAAGGAAATCCGAAAAAGAGGGGATATATGTACACGTATAGCTGATTCACTTTGCTGTACGGCAGAAACTAGTACAACGTTGTAAAGCAACTACACTCCAATAGAAATTAATTTTTTAAAAAGACCTGGGGAAATTGAATGAAAAATACTCTTCACTGCAGTTTTTGCTCATTTTGGATTCTCCCACCCTCTGAGATGCGTGCGCGTACACACATACATACACACACACGTCTACGATTACTTACCAAGGACCTACTGTGTGCCAAGCATTGAGAATACCTGGGTGATCAGTTCAGATCTGGTCTCTTCCTCATGGAGCTTGATGAGAGAAGACAGATAGGTAAAAAGACAATTATAGGAATTAGGGGAAGGTAGAGGAAAGGGAGGGTACAAAACCCAGGTTGAGGGCAGTAGGGAAGGAAGATGCCTAGAAGCTAAATGTTTTCTAAACTGAGACTTAAGGATAAATACCTCAGCTAAAGGGCAAGGAGGCCTTCCAGCCCAGCACAGAGCCTCTGCAAAGACTTTAGTCCTTTTCCCTGGGACTGTGGTAGCAAAGAGCTTCCTGTCTTCCATGCTCTGTCTCTGAGGATGTTAGGTTGGAAAACAGGGAGATTTCCACCAAAGCATCCCCAGACCCAGATGCTCAGTGAGAACCTAGCTCTACTTTGCTGTCCGAGTGACTTCTGAACATGCAAGCTGGATGGTGTCACGTTTCTGTTGAAAATTTTTCACTTGCTCCCATTGGTCATCCACATGGTCTCCAGGGCCCTAGATGATCTGGGTTTCTCCAGACTCATCTTAGGTCACTCTCTTCCTTTTTAGCTACCCTCCAGCCACGTGGGATTCAGTTCTGCCGTTTTCCACCTCAGGGCCTTTGCATCAGCTCTTCCTTCTGCCTGGGATACTCTTTCTTGCTTGCTTTTTAATTTTTTTTTTATTTTTTTTTTTTGTGGCCACGCTGCGAGGCTTGCAGGATCTTAGTTCCCCGACCAGGGATCAAACCTCGGCCCACTGCAGTGGAAGCACAGGGTCCTAACCATTGGACCGCCAGGGCATTCCCCTGCCTGGAATACTCTTCACCTGGCTGTTCCAGCTTACCCTTATATGTCACCTGCATAGAATAGAGATGCCCTCCCTGACTGTCCTTTCTTAGTAGCTTCCACCTCTTACTCCCCGTTTTTTTTTTTTTTTTTTTTTTAACGGTACGCGGGCTTCTCACTGTTGTGGCCTCTCCTATTGCGGAGCACAGGCTCCGGACGCACAGGCTCAGAGGCCATGGCTCACGGGCCCAGCCGCTGTGCAGCATGTGGGATCTTCCCGGGCCGGGGCATGAACCCGTGTCCCCTGCATCGGCAGGCGGACTCTCAACCACTGCGCCACCAGGGAAGCCCCAGTGTCCTATTCTCTTCAAAGCACATATCACAATTTTTATTTGATTTGATAATTTTTTTTTGGCCTGTATTCTCTGTGACAGTGGAAGTTCTGTGAGGGCAGGGACTGTGTCTGTCTTAGTCACCAATGTATTCACCAATGTCTTGTAGGGTGCCTTGCATATAACAGTTGCTCAGTTAATAAAGTAAACCCGGGCTTCCCTGGTGGCGCAGTGGTTGAGAGTCCGCCTGCCGATGCAGGGGACACGGGTTCACGCCCCGGTCCGGGAAGATCCCACCTGCCACGGAGTGGCTGGGCCCATGAGCCATGGCCACTGAGCCTGCGCATCCAGAGCCTGTGCTCCGCAGCGGGAGAGACCACGGCGGTGAGAGGCCCGCGTACTGCAAAAAAAAAAAAAGTAAACCCTATGTCAAGGACTGTGACAGGTCTGAGATCTCACCGTAATTGTCAGCTCACACAGTAGCCGGCCACAGTCTCATTGATGTTATCAGAAGAGGAGGCGCTCCTGGGTCAGAGACAAAAGACTTTATTCCTCGGAGCAATGTAATATCCACAGTATCAACATATGTGCCAGTTGCAAGCCCCAGTCCCCACAGGGCAACACAAACAGAGCCAGGTGTTACCTACACAGGCAGTGAGTGGGTTACATGACAGGAGAGAAACTCTGAATTTACCGTCCTTGAGTCTCCAAATGGGCGGTGGACCGGCTCATTGTTTTCTCCAGAGGGAGACATTATCTTTATTTATACTGGACAGTAACTAAACTTGCCCTTTGCTCTGGAGACAGACACTGTCTCTATCTCCCAAGGCTGTTCACTGTACAGACAGCCTTTAAAAAAAGATAGTCCAGAGCTAAGGAGTCAGTGCCTCTGCTCATAAGACATTCAGGAACACAGGACACCCGTGGCAGATTGTCTCCTAACATCATGTGAAATGCTTTTTGACCTGCAAAAGCAGCTACTTCATATGATTCAACCTAATGCTTTTTGAATGAAAGAAGGAACGGAGGGTGAATAGATGAAACAAATCGATAGCTACTCAGATGCTTCTCAGCCCACCTTTATTCTGCCAACCTCAGGGAGTTGAGCCTGCAGTGATAATTGTTAGACACTAAAGACATTGGCTTGGGAATTCCCTGGCGGTCCAGTGGTTAGGACTCTGTGCTTTCACTGCTGAGGGCTCGGGTTCAATCCCTGGTCAGGGAACTAAGATCCTCAAGCCACGCAATGCAGCCAAAAAAAAAAAAAAAAAAAAAAACGGAGAAGAAGAAAATAAATTGGCTCGATACTGATTTTGAAAAAGCAGATACACTGATTGAGTTCTCCTAGTGCCGGAAACCAACCACACCCAGATTCTGGCAGAAGAGAGCTGAGAAGTGAAGCACTATAGAAAGAAAGCACTACGGCGTGGGTTGGTTTTTCAGTCCAGAGTGGGAATAAATGGGAAATTCGGTTTAAAGGAAAACCTCCCTTACCATTCACAGGTGACTCCTTTAGGGACAATTAGACTTCCTAGTCTTTCATGCATATCACCAAGCCAATGTCCCCAGCTCCCCAAGGACTGTGTCATGTCATCTTTGGGGCATAGTGGCTTTTGATCATCCTAGTAATTTAGAACCTGAAAGTTTAAATGTGTTTATTTGAATGTAAGGCAAAATTAGGTTAATAATAATCATAATTTTAAAAGAGTATGACTCCTTCTGTGCAGACCCAAATCAACATGAAAAAGTTCCAGAATTATCCCTTTGAAGGCATTGCTTGAGAGTACACATAGCAAGGTAAATCACGAAATAAGATGGCTATACAGGTTAGAACAAGGGTGAACTAATTGATTTTCATGAAAAATAAGATCTGCAAAAAGCTAGGCATAAAAGACCTTTTGTACCACCCCAAACCTACTACTTCATGAATCCCCAAATCATGCCAAAATTGATCAGTCTTACGTATTTCGACTTCTCTTTCTTTAACGCAGGGGATTTTTTTACTCTGTAAATCTGAGATCAGGAGCCACCACTGTCATTTGGAGAATCACTCTCTATCCCTAAGGCTAAAAGCTGATATCCCACATCTCAGACCAAATCTCAGATTGACAGGATGATATTGGGGCAGGGTGGGGCTTACAGTGTTTAAAAACTTGCCAGCATTCAGTCTTGGAAAATTGTAGTTTTTAAATCCAGATAAGTAGTTTCTTTTGAAAAAGCAAAAATTGCAGCAGTATTAGCCCCATATTCCTGCCTGGGCTAATCACACGGAGAGCAGTGGTTACATCCATGCGTTGTTCAAGTTGCCCTAGTCCCCACCCATCCCTGTTCTCCTCCTTCACTCACTTCTCCCTCCCGGTCCTCTGTAGGCACCTGAGGTTATACTACCACTGCTCCTGAAAAACAGTGGATGGCTGACTCTTAAATTGCTTCACCAGCAGGCAGAGAAAAAAGTAATTGTTCAATTTCTCTCTTTTGCAGATTCAGTGCAGGACTGTCCACGTAACTGCCACGGGAATGGCGAATGTGTGTCCGGACTGTGTCACTGCTTTCCAGGATTTCTAGGAGTAGACTGTGCTAAAGGTATTTACCACCACTTCCCTGCTATGACTGGAAAATAGAAAATAGGCTTCTCAAAAAGGGGTGGGAGAAGGGGCACCAAAGTAGCCTCCCCAGCAAATTCCACTGGGATATCTTGTAAACCCGTGCATGCTACACGTCCTAATGCTTTGGCAAAGAGTAGACTTCGACGTATGACAACTGGCCAATATACCTGTAAGAGCAGGGCAGGGATCCTTGCCACTGAGGTGTGCTGAGAAGAAAGACTTGCTAAAAATGAGATGGTTAGATTTCCTGTAAAAGCAGAAGTGAATTACCATCACTCCTTTCTTATAATCATTAACGTCCATGAAATGGAAGATTAAGCATCTCAGGGTTAGTAAATTTCATTCATTCTGGCCAGCTATGCTCTTAATCTGGGGAGTGCTATTTATCTTGGCTGAATTGGTTTTAAATTGTATTATTAATTTATCTACACTGCTTTGCACAGGATGATGGGGGCCCTGGGATTCTTGGGGGGAAAGTATTATAAGGAAGAAAATGACTCTCACAAGAACAGAGGACTTAGGGCCGCCTGCCTAGCTAGCAGGAGACCTTGAGCCTGACCTTCAAGCAGTGCGATCACAGGCGAGCGCAGTGGAGCGCAGAGTTTCTCACGCTTTTTAGACGTGGTATGTGCGCGCACACACACAAGTATACATCCTAGATAAATACAACCGTGAAATTAAAATGAGACTTTCACAAACAACACTTCATGTTTCTTTTCTATTCTGTACCGTTTCACTTTTTATAAATGAAATACACTGACTACGCTGATTCCCCACCCGCCCGTGAGTCTGAAAAACAGTGATGGAGAGGTTCCAGGCCCTTGCTCAGGAGTCAGGCATTCCTGGGTTCCAGTCCCAAGCTCAGCCATTCAGGATCTCTGTGTCCTTGAACAAGTGATCTAACATTTCTGAATCTCCGTTTCCTCCTCTGGGAAAGTGGGGAATTCCTTCCTAAGTTCATTGTGAGGATGGAATGCAAGAACACACCCCAGGCTCTTAGCAGAACACACTGTGAGCCCTCGGAGGGTTTAGTTTTACCATCTTTTATTTACATAGGTCATAGTATATTTACTTATACATTCATATAATATTTTCATCCTTTTCTGTGCTTCTCATTAAAAGACCATCCTACCTTGACGTTCTGAGAGAGAGGCAGTCATTAGTCAAGCCGCTCTGGAAAAGCTAAATCACAATGGCTTGGGGAAATCGTATTTCAGATACTCACAGTATTTCAAAGATTTGCGATGCCCATCCTTCTGAATGCTGACTGATCAGTGACTAGGACTCTTTTAAGTGCCTGAAGTTCTGGATTTGGTTGCGCGTGTGTGAGACTCATTCCTAGATGACACCACCTATGGATACATTCATAAAGGTCTGGCAAACCTGTCAGACACAAAAGGAGAAGCGAGCACGCAGCCACCGGACCGTTCCCTTGGCTGCTTTGCACCTTGGCACGCTCTGCCCCGGGGCACGTGGACACGTGCCCAAGCAGACACTGGAGCCTGGTGTTCCTCGCAGCCAGCCCTTTGCTCCGGTTCTGAAGGGCTCTGTTGAGGCAGGTAGATGACACCCTGCCGCACGGTTGCCATGTACTTTTCAGAACGAAGGCTTTAAAGGAGGGAAAACCTCAGTAGCATTCGAATGGCTTTCCTCGCGTAATCTAATTTCCTAGGAGTGAAGGCCTTAATGAGAGGAAGGACAGAATAGTCCTTTTATCTGTGGCTGCAAATGGGCTGAGCCCTCAGCTGCAGGGCCTGTGAGCTGTAAATGTATATTAACACTGACACACATCAATGTATTATTAATCCCCAAAACCGTGTGTGCTCTGACTGCACATCCAGGGATCAGCCTTTCAGCCCTAAGTACCCCGGCCATTTAAGAACTCTTCACTCTCGATCCATTTGCAGATGAGCGTCCATTCTGCATTATGGATCTGTAATGGGGTGTGCATTTAGCTGCTTAAAAGGCCTCTCGGTGTGCGTTTTGCATTTACCACCTGTACTGTGGCCAGGCGCACGCTCTGAGCGTGCATTAGCCATGGTATATAATTGATCCTCACGAAACAAATATCGAGTGGCTGTTAAGAGCAGTTCCTCCTGCACACTCAAAGCTGTTCCTGAAATCGGCCTCTGAACTTGTATATTTTAATTCAGCTGTTGATGCCTACAGTGGACAAAATTGAAGCGTTTAGAGATTAAAATTGCTTTCTCCTTGTTTCCCCATTTGTTCTTGGCAAAGTTGGCTTAAGAATGTCAGGAGTAAGCTTCTACCGCTTTGCCCTAAAGATGTCGCTTCCTTAGTATTTTTGAAATTTAAGCTACTTCATTAACAATGACGGTGTTTGGAAACACTCTAAACCCTTGTTTCCCACACTTTGCTCTTTCATGTACCACCTTTATGTTTGTTGCCAAATGTGTGGGCCATCAGAATTTTTATTTCCTTCATATATTTCTTTGAGTCTACCCATTAGGTTTACACAGATGAATTTATTTTAAAAGGACTCAGGTCAAAATGAAAAGTTAAAAAAGAGAAAATTGGAATCCGTTGCAGTAAATAGGAAATGTTAGTGCCACCTTTAAATCTACTGAGAAAGGAATACTTCCCTTTTATAAAAAATTTTATTGAAGTATAATTGATTTACAATGTTGTGTTGGTTTCTGGTGTACAGCAAAGTGATTCAGTTTTATATTTTTTTCCCATATTCTTTGCCATTATGGTTTATCAGAGGATACCGAATATAGTTCCCTGTGCTATACAGTAGGACCTTGTTGTATATCCATCCTATATATACTAGTTTGCATCTGCTAATCCCAAACTCCCAATCCATCCCTTCCCCACCTCCCCCTCTGCCTTGGCAACCACAAGTCTGATCTCTGTCTGTGAGTCTGTTTCTGTTTTGTAGATATGTCCATTTGCGTCATATTTTAGATTCATGTAAGTGATATCATATGGTATTTGTCTTTCTCTTTCTGACTTACTTCGCTTGGTATGTTAATCTCTAGGTCCATCCATGTTGCTGCAAATCGCATTATTTCATTCTTTTTTATGGCTGAGTCATATTCCATTGTGTGTATATATATACCACATCTTCTTTATCCATTCGTCTGTTGAGGGACATTTAGATTTTTTCCATGTCTCGGCTATTGTAAATAGTGTGCTATGAACATAGAGTGCATGTATCTTTTTGAATTACAGTTTTGTCCGGATATAGGCCCAGGAGAGGGATTGCCAGCTCATATGACAACTCTATTTTTAGTGTTTTGAGGAACCTCCATACTGTTCTCCGTAGTGGCTGCACCATTTAGATTCCCACCAACAGTGTAGGAGGGTTCCCTTTTCTCCACGCCCTCTCCAGCATTTGTTATCTATAGACTTTTTAATGATGGCTGTTCTGACTGGTGTGCAGTGATACCTCACTGGAGTTTTGATTTGCGTTCGAGAAAGGAATCTTTGCACTGCCCTGAGCAATCAATCCCAGTCAGCTTCTCACACATTCATTTCACATCAAGAATCCCCAAATTGGGTCCTACTGTATATATAGCACATGTGAAGCAGCCTGGCTCCCAGATAAATTCAAGCCTTGAGCATCTCATCTCCTAAGTATGGGCTCCTGAAAAATAACAAAATTCACTACCTACACCTGTGTGATATAGCGAGCACCCAGTAAAAAGAGGCACACAGATTTAACTGTACCAGCTTCAAATGGGTAAACCTAATGATTAGCTCCTCGTTTACTTGTGGTCAGTTAAGCCTCCTTTTCGGATAGTTATAATAACAACTAATAGTTATTACGTATTAAAGATGTACCAGGCATTGTGTAAGTACATAATACATACTATCTTATCTGTTCTCATATCAACAATGTGAGATAAATCCTATTTTAGCCATCACCCCCCCCAATATTTTAAGCTTTTTATATTAAAAGCATTTTTGTCTTGCAGTCAAGTTGCAAAAATGCACATAGAGTTCCCAGAGTTCACTCAGCTTCCCCTAATGTCAACATTTTAAATTATCAAAGTTCAGTTAGTGAAACCAGGAAATTAACATTGATCGATGCTATTGACTAATTCACAGACTTGTTTCCTATTTTGCCCTTTTTTTTTCTGGTCCAGATCCCACATTGTGTTTAGTTGTCATGTCTCCTTAGTCCCCTCCAGCCTGCGAGGGCTCCTCTCTCTCTTCTTGTCTTTCATGACCTTGACCGTCTTGAAGAGTACTGGTCAGGTATTTTTTAGCTTGTCCCTGGATGCGGGTTTGTCTGATGTTTACTCGTGATTAGATGGAGGTTGTGCATTTTTCCCAAGATGCTATGCCCTCCTCAGTGAGTCCTATCAAAGATGCATTTCTGATCTTTAACAAGAAAAAGATTCAAATGGGGCTGTGTGTGTGAGGGTGTGTGTGGTTCCGGGTGTGAGCGTGTGTGTACCTTCCCCTCACCCCTCACGCGTAAGGCAGAGATGCTTGGGTGGCCGTATCCCCTTGGTCCAGCACAGTCTGTCAGTGACTACGACACACTGCTACTCACAAACAACTTTTGAGCCCAGGAAGCTCGTAGGTGTTAGCAGGGAGTGACCTGGAGCAGCCAGGGTGAGGTAATCAAGCTAGCAAGTGCAGAGAGGAGAGACAGCTGGTCCCGAGGCCCCTGCTACCCTGAACAGTGCATGCCATCTCCCGGCCGTGGCCCACAATCATGTCCCTTCTTTCTTGATAAAAGCCCTTAGGAGGTCCCGAGCCCAGGTCCACCCGCATCACAAACTCGCATTCCCCTTTGTGCCTGCACTGCCAGCTGTGCCCAGGATGCCTCGGGTCTGCCAGTTTCTGCTACTGCAGGCAGCCGGCATACTCAGGCCCTCCTGCCAGAGGGAGAATTCGCCACATTCCGAGCGGCCGGGTGTATGTCCGAGTGACAGAAACGCGGATTTACCCTCCTGACCTCGTGCTGCACCTCCCGCGCCCTCAGACGTGCGGTGCAGACGACAGCTCCTTGTCTCCTGATAAACCTGACAGTCTGCATCAGGCATCTGACGACATCCCCGCAGGGAATGGAGGAAGCAGTCGGCATGAATTCGCAGGGCATTCATTCCTCAGCCCCCACCAAACCGGGGGCTCCGAGGGGCTCAGATGTCAAAGTGGAACTGACCCTCACCCCAGAAGAATGTATGGGGGTTCTAACACCTTGTTCCAAATCAGTCAAGGGGACCCAACTTATTCGTGCATCCAGCAGACGCTTATCATATGCCTGCACTAAGCACCAGAGATACAATGATGGGCAAGAACGCCAGGGCCTGCCTTCTGAGAGCTTCCCGTCTGATGGATGCGCGTGATAAGTGAGTGGGAAATGGAAGCCTAAGTCCAAAATGCTGGGCTGTGGGCTCTGAATGCTATTATAGATGTTATTAAGGAGACGATCAGGAAGTTCATGAAGCAACGAAGTGTGGATCTATGAAAATAGTCAATTAGTATCGGGGAACGTGAAGAAAATTCCATGGGGGGAGAGTCTAGTAAAGGAGCTACACTGAATAGTGTCTTCTAGCATAGAATTTCATTAATTGTTTAATGCAATAAACAATCTGTTCAGATTCAGAGCTTGAGGACAGATGGCATTTCTTTCCCAATAACTCGTGCCATTTTCCGTCAGGTGCCTCTCTTGTCCAGCTAGAACCGTGCCCATGATTCAGTTAGTGTTTAGTTTATGTTTTTTTCTGTTATTACTAATCCCCTTGCATGACTTTCTCATTACTATACTTCTATGCTATTTGCTGTGGGCTAGATGCTTTTTAACTCTGATTCCTTTTTCTTTCATTGACTTTTATTGAAAGGTCTCTCAATGACTTAAGATGCTTCCTTGAGTCGTGTGTAAAGCAGTTTTGCCCTTCAGAAGACCTCCAGGGCTTCTGATGATCTTGTTTTGACACTGGCTTCTCAGATGGCATATTTGGTGCTGAGCTTAAGGCCCCAACCTGCAGTAGAAACTTAACACACCAGAGCCTTCCTTGTTCGGTAATGCGTGTTTAATAGCGATTAGAAACGACAACGCCCGCTGCCGATCAGCTGTCAGGGGCGGCCCAGAAATGCCACGACCACGGGAACATGAAGTCTTCTTTCTGGGGGGGTGGTCTCCGCTCCTACCCGGTTTGTGTGGAGCCTTGAGAAGACAGAATGGGGATCTTGCCAGTTTTCTCCCATTACCTGGCAAACGTACCCACTGCTCAGTCCTTCTCGGCCAAGTGCTAGCACAAAAGTCAAATCATCGTCATCATTGCTGACATGTATCGAGTTTTGACTATGAGCCAACCACTGCACTGAGCAGCTGCATAATTATCTCATTGAATCATTAATTGTCCTATTTTATAGATGACTATGATCCCCTTGGACAGAGGAGGAAAATGAAACACAGAGAGGTTCAGTAACATGCTCAAAATCACTCAGCTCATAAGCGGTATTACTAGGATTCAAACCAAGCAGTTTGGCCTGCCCTCTTAACGCTAGACCAGCCATGAGATGGATTCACCTCAGAAGATGTGAGGTGTAAGGAAGACGTGCTTTGCAAGTTTGTGTGGCAGTTGTACACTGGGATTTGGGTTTGAACCCCAGAAACCTTAAGGAGAGGAAACTAGGGTTTACTAGGTAGAGAGTGGCAAAGCAGGCATTTGAAACAAAGTCTGTCTGACATCGGAGCCTGTTGCTCTGAGCCACTGTCCTCCCAGCCCCACAAGCTGGGACATCCTATCACCTCCCTCATCTTATCATTTGCCAACTCCTATTTCATCGACCTTCAACCCATTGTTCTCCTATCCTCACAGCCACTGCCCTGTTCACTTGGCCACCAGCTCTCCCTGATGGCATTTCTCCTACTCACCACCAGTGGCGTTCTCCCAGAGCTCTTAGGAGCATTGACCCTGCTCTCCCCAAACACCTACAGTGGCTCCCAGTTGCCTCCCCCAGTGGTTGTCAATCTTTGGTTTAAAGACATTTATCTGGGGAGATTGTTATAAATGCATACTGCCAGGCTCTTCCCCCATGCCAGCCGGTTCTGAAGCAGTAGGACTGGTGTGTAGCTCAGGCTCGTGCACATTTTTAATTATCCTCCAGTAGGGCCCTGATGCTGGTGGTCAGGGGCCATAGGCTGAGAATAAATAACATATTTCTTAGAATGAGGTTCACGGTCTTCCATGATCTGAGCTCCTTTGGCACCATCTCCCACTACGTCCCATACACCATAGATTCCAGCTACTTGTCCCTCATAGACACCACGGCCCTGCTTCTTCCTCTCTACTCATGCCATTTTCTTGGCTGGAGTGTTCTCATCCTTCCCAAACTTTCCTATCAAACCGCTGCTGATCCTTGAGGACCAAGCTCCCAGGTCACCACCTCCCTGATGCACCCACAGAGGGAGCCCTGCAGTCACACAGGACTTGGCGACACCTTAGCAGTGGCCCTTCATCCCGTGCCATGTTCTAGCTGGGGGGTGACATCGGTTTCTCCCACTGGATCACGAGCTTCCAGCCGCTTTCTTTGTATCTCCCTGCACCTAGTTTGGCACCCAGGGGATAGTAAGTGCTCTCTAAATGTCTAGGGGCTTGAATTTAGGGGGTCAAAGATCATACAGATGAAAACATTGCTGGGAAATGTACAAGACAAAGTGAATGCTAGAAAACAAGATTCAAATTTGTTGGATTAATCACACAGGGATAAATCAGCCAACACCGAGACACAAATTTCAATGAAGGAGGAAGGGAGAGAGCAAGTGAGGGAGGGGAAATGGAGGAATGAAGAAAAGGAGGAAGGAGCAACAGTTTACAGAAAAGAAATACCATTTGTTCTGCAGTTTACCTGCATCCTCTCAGAAGGACAAAGCTATGAAGAATGGAAGCTGCAGAGTTTGAATTGGCTAGGTTTGAATCCATGCTCCTCTAGTTAACTGCTCCCATTTTAGAAAATTACTTAACCTCTCTGGGCCTTTGTTGTCTCATCCATAAAATGGGGGCAGTAGCAGTACCACCTGATGGATTGCCGTGAGGACTAAAAGGTAAATGCGTGTAAAGCATGTAGAACCATGCTCGGCATGTATTAAATGCTCCATAAACATTAGCCAGCATTAATCTTCACAAGCCTTTGAAATCATTGTTATTATCCCTATTTTACAGGAGAAACAGAGACTTAGAGAAAATAAGCTACTTGCCGAAGGTCACACTGCAGGCTAGATTTTGAGGCCGTGTCTGTCTGACTCTGAGGCTTATGGCCCTAACTTGGTTTTCCTAACTTGGCAGGAAGATCCCCTAAAAGGGGGGCAGTGACCACTCACTCTCAAAGCCCTCACAGACAGCGCAGCTACCTGACTCTCCTGGCTGGCTCCACTGCCCGCCCCCCACCCCACCACTTTCCCGTCTCCCCATCAGTTCCTCCCCTTAGTGGATGTCTGCGCTCAGGAGAGAGATGACAAGCCCCTTCTTCCCCACCACCCGAGAAATGCTTTCCTCAGAGCATCCTTTGCAAAGAAGCCACTTTCCCTTTTCTCAGCTGGCCTCACCTCTCTCAGTGAAAGATGATCAGATCCCACCTGTCCTTCCTGGAACCACCTAGGATGTTCCTTCAGACACTCCATCTTTCACACCTGTCTTCCTCTGCCACCCCAGCTGCTCCCCACAATCTCCTGTAATGCAGACAGGCCAGGGGCCATGGCTGCTGCCCACAGGAGCCATTCCACGATCCACTGCAGTTCGAGGCTGAATCCCACCTCTCCTTCGTCCCATCCTTGACCTGAGAAAACATGCAGGAATTCCTTGGCAGCAAGAACCCAGGAGGTGGGGTTTGAAGCCAAGCCCTTGGTTCGTGCTTTGCAGAAAGTGTCTCCACACTTACCTTTGATAAAACAGTCGAAGAACCTCTGCACATATTCAGCACAAAGTGTGTGCCGGGCCCTGTGCAAAGGGTTTAACCAGAGTGATCTCGTGTCATCCTCACATCCTGCATCATTATCATCCCCATTTCACAGCTAAGGAAACTGAGGCCCAGAGAAGTTAAGGTACTAGCCCAGGTATGGCTTTAGAACCCTATGTATCAGAATCACCTGTTAACTCACAGCTTGCTGGCTTCTCCCCACCCGCCCCCCAAAGTTTCTGATTCAGTAGGTCTGGGGTGCTAGCATCAGCCCGGAGAGCTTGTTAGATATCCAAACCCTCAGGCCCCACGCCAGACCCTCTGGATCAGAATCTCACTCTCACGGCATCCCCAAATGACTTATGCGCGCATCCAAGTCTGAGTCTGGATGACGTTGCCCTTGGACTCTGCTCATGTGGCCCAGAGAGATCTGAACGGCAGCAGCATTACCACTTTTATCTTACTTGCCCCCAGCTTGCCAAGCAGGTGTGGAGGATGCCTGCCTCCCCAGTTTGGAAGCTGCAGTGCCCTTTATTTGGTCCCCTCATGTGAGTCCATGCCTCTAGAACGTGGCCACTCCCACTGTTTCCCAGGCTTGTTGCATCACCAAACATAAATCACTTGGCGGGACCTACCTCAGTCAGCCCTCCCCCAAGTCAAATCGCTTCTGAGACTAAAAACTTCTTGTTTCCCTTTTAGACTACTAGATGAGTTGCAGAACAGTCTTACAAAGCAGAGTGCCTAACCCCGGAGAAACTTGCTGTAGGTGTGATGCGTACAGAGGTGGGGAAGTACTCCGGTTTTAGAAAAAAACTTCCGTATTGGGGAAAAAAACAGTCTTTAGAGAGGTCAGCTGGGATGGGTGCTGGGAAAGAGAGTGTTTCCCCCATCTTGTCTCTTTTTGATGTGATGATTTGGAACAATTTTCTCCTAATAAAAATAACGATAATAAAATCAAATCTATAGATTTCTTACTATGTGCCAGGCATTGTACATGGCACTTCACAGACATTATTTCATTTCATCCTCTTAAAAACACCATGGGTTTTTCATCCAGAATTTTTGTCCCATTTTAAAGATAAGGAAATTGAGGTGAAAAAGAGTGTCCATAGTTACACAGCTGGTAAAAACGAAGGGAAATTCGGGCTAACTCATAAGCCTACACTGCCTGGTATTGTTCTACCTGCTGGGGAGACGGCAGTGAATAAACAGACCTTCATGTCTTGGGGAAGCTCCCACGCTTGTGGATAACGAGACACCGGTAATTTGCAAGCTGATCTCAATGCTTAAAGCATAATAAGAATGAAAAGCTACTTCAATCTGGACTTGAGCTGCAAAAAGCTTACTGTGTACCCTGAAAATTTTCAAATATTCACTATATAATTAATGCTGTTCAGTCACACACCACACACACACACACAAACTTAAACTTTTTTAAGAACAGCTTAAGCACTTATCGATTGAGAACTTTTATAACTCTCAAAATGGAGGCATCCCCATATCTCTACAGGTATTTTAAATGAGTTGAATTAATCATAGGCTTAAAAGTCTCTTGCGATCTTCCTTAACTTCCCTGGGTTTAATTAAAACATCTGTGCACTTTTAATTTATCGATTCATCCAACTCATATGTCATGTTTTTAACACACCCCAGCATGCTCTGCATCATTTTTAACCCGATTTCCACTTAACTAAAGCAATTAAATTCACCCCGGATTAATTAAAGCATCCATACTTTCGTGCTTAAGTCAGCCCGTGCTTCTTTCCCCACATGGCTCCTGAATGTCAGAGATCTGACGCACCTGATGAGTTTTTCGTCCTTGTGGAAATTCTTCCCTGAATCACTTCCTGGCTTATTAATATGCCATCTGAAAGAACGGGAATGAGGAAGTGGGTGCACCTGAACTTTGGCCCTCTGAGCCAGAGACTGTGACCCCGTCTGTCAGAAGCATCCTTTGCTTTCCTCTCTTCACGGGGCGCCTGCTGGATCTTGCCCCCCTCCCCCGACACCAACTAGAGTGTCTGAGTGGTCCAGGCAGGAAGGTGGTGGGTGGCTGTTCTGGTCAGAGGCAATCATCGTGAACAGAATGCCTGGTGATCTTTGCATTTATACTTCATCATTGCTCCTTAGTTCTGCTTTCCAACCTCCCCACTCTTCCTACAAAAAACAGTCCTTTCTTGTCCTGACCATTGAATAGGGAGGGAAAACTGAGGCACCAGCATCGACAGGCTTCACCGTTGGGCATGGGATGCCAGACAGCTATTCAGATAGGGACAAGTGATCCCCCTAGAAACTAGTTTGGATTTCTGCCCCTACCCACCGTGACAGAGCCCGTTTCCCCTCAGCCATGGCAGTGTTGAGGGTTATCAGTCTTTTAGATTTGTTTTGTTGTTTTTTTGTTTAAGTTTTTAATTGAAGTACAGTTGATTTACAGTGTTGCGTTAATTTCCGTTGTCCAGCAAAGTGATTCAGTTGTACATATACATATACATTCTTTATTTATATTCTTTTCCACTATGGTTTATCGTAGGATATTGAGTATAGTTCTCTGTGCTATACAGTAGGACCTTGTTTATCCATTCTATATATAAAAACCTATAGATCTTTTAAAATCTAAGTCAAGGATTATTTCTCATTTTTTTATCTATACTTATTTAATGGCTAATGAAGCTGAGAATCTTTGCATACTTTTATTGGCAGTGTAAAATTATATTTATATGTCCTTTGCCCAGGTTTTCGTTTGTCTGTTTTTATTGATTTGTAAGAGCTCTTTGTGTATTTCATACATCAAACATTTTTCTGTGAAATATGTTAGAAAATATTTTTTCCCAATGTTGCTCATCCCTCAGTTTTGTTTAGGGTGTTTCTTTATCATGTAGAAGATTTAAATTTTAAGTGATGACATCTGATCTTCTTGGTTTCTGGAACTGATGTCTTTTTTATATATCCCACTCTCAAGAAAATAAGATTAGTCTTCAATATTTTTTCCAATACTGTTGTAGTTTATTTTTCTATTTGGATCTTTAATCTGTATCGGATTTATTTCTGAGTGTAGTACGCAGTAGAGGTCAGACTTTATTGTCTGCCAAATACGGTGTCTAACACCGCACTGTAAGATGTTACGGAAAAACCCAAACGCACTTTCAGGCCAACCCCATAGATTGTCAATTGCAAGGATGGAGCAAGAAGCAAAACTCGCCTTTCCTGACTTCGGCTTAGCACCAAGCTACGTCCACAGTCTCGAAAGACGATGGGACACCCGTTTTGGTTTCGAGGACACTGAACTTGCTTTGCCTCACCTCCATGATCCAAATATTATATCCTCAACTGCTTCAGGAGACTCAAGGCATCTTTGTTTCTCTGTCCCTTTTCCCCACCACCTAACCCAGCTACTAGCACACATTAGCTTCTTCATAAGTGTTCATTGACTAACTGGGATGTGAGGCAACCAATTGTTAGTATGATTTTGACACTTTACCCAGAGTACTAGGTTCAAGTATTCTCAAGCCTCTTTTCCAGAAGGGTTTTCTATCAGATTTCGAATCATTTTTAAAAGACACCTTATTTGTTTTCTGTCTTTTAATTTTATTGAAGTGTAGTTGAGTTACGATGTTGTGTTAATTTCTGCTGTACAGCAAAGTGATTCAGTTATACATGTATATATTCTTTTTCATATTCTTTTCCATTATGGTTTACCAGAGGATACTGAATATAGTTCCCTGTGCTATACAGTAGGACCTTGTTGTTTATCCATTCTATATAAAATAGTTTGCATCTGCTAATCCCAAACTCCCAGTTCGTCCCTCCTCCACTCCCCTCCCCCTTGGCAACCACAAGTCTGTTCTCTGCGTCTGTGAGTCTGTTTCTGATTTGTAAATAAGTCCATTTGTGTCATGTTTTATGTTCCACATATAAGTGATATCATGTGGTATTTGTCTTTCTCTGTCTGACTTCGCTTAGTATGATAATCTCTAGGTCCGTCCATGTTGCTGCAAATGGCATTATTTCATTCTTTCTGTGGCTGAGTAATATTCCATTGTATACATGAACCACATCTTCTGCATCCATTCATCTGTCGATGGACACTTAGGTGGTTTCCATGTCTTGGCTGTTGTAAATAGTGCTGCTATGAATATTGGGGTGCGTGTATCTTTTCAAATTATAGTTGTGTCTGGATATATGCCCAGAAGTGGGATCGCAGAATCATATGGCAACCCTATTTTTAAAAAGACACATTGTTCGAAAGTCCCTCCGCATATCTAGCCCAGCCCACAAATGACTTGTCAAGTTGCAGGCATTTTTCCCTCTGTCTGTCTGGCTGGCTGGCTGAGCCTCCTCAACCCCCTCTACCTTCTCTCCAGGTAGTGTCTGTACTGTAAGCTCCAAGTAGGTGGGACCCCTTTAACTTAAAGCAGCAGACACAGGTGGCTTGTCCTGTTACTTCTCACTGAGTAAATAACACTGACAATTCATTTCATCCATTACAGAGAACTTCGGGGGGAGAAAAAAAAAAGCTGCAGCTTGGTCATTAAAATGAGCTTTACACCATTTAGGTGAATCTAAATTGTGTCATTTCTTTTTGTCATCAGCCTGTTAACTTGTTAGTCCTTAGTGGCAGTGGTATATTTTTCTTCTGCGCAAGTCTTAGAGCTTCCATTTACTAGATTTAGTAAAACAGGAATAGTGACTTTGTGCAAACATTTTAATTAATTTTAAATAGGAAGTTGAATGTACAATGCTGTGCTCCTGGAAAGCCTTAGGAACAGGGGAGAGAGACGGGGACATAAAACTTTCCACGTGTGATTCCAGAACCATCTCCCTCCCACAACCAGAGAAGACTAGGGGAAGAAAAAGATGATGTCTTTCTGTCAGTATTACTTGATGCTTTTCTGGTGGTGGTGGTCGTGTGTGTGTGCCTTTGAGACCTACTGCATCTTTAATTTTATTAACCCTTGAAGTCAGTCTGGAGATTCAGTTTGGAATTTCATAAGGGAACATCCGTTAATTACAAACCAGGTGTCAGCTACTGTTTTGAGTCCTCAGACATTTTAGCACACTTAATGTTCCCATCAACTCTGAGAGAGAGTTTTTTGATGGGGAAAGTGGGTCTCAGAGAAGTACAGTGATCTTGTCAAAATCCCAAGGCTGGTAAGTGATGGGTCAGGATTTGAACCCAGGTCATTCTGGCATCGAAACCCTTATTCTTTCCACCTGTGTTCCATATCACTTCCAGGCAGGTGCAGTCAGAATTGTTTGTCCTATAACCTGTCGTAAAAAAAAAAATCTTGTAGATTTAGTGATAGTAAAACTATAAGAAAAGTTATTAATGCAGGAGGTCCCCACCTCACGCAGCCTCTCGCATGAGAACCAAGCTGAGCCTTACATACTGTGATGCTCTGGGTTGAGTTGTGTCTGAGGATGAGTCAGTTACCCTGAAGGGAAGGAGTTCTCCGTGCAGGTCAGCCCAGTGACCACTGGAAGGCGCTCATCTGACACTTGCCCTCTGTCCCACGGTAAATGGGTTACGAGAGAGCGTCGTTCTTCTTTAACCTGCCTTCTGCTTTTGTTATGTGACATCAGCGGAACCTGTCAAGCGCCCTGCTTTCTGGAGAACATCACAGTGTTTTTCATTTTCTACCACCCTCCTGGTGAGCATAGAGCAAACATATTGAAGGAAGGCTGCATTTAGAATGTGGAGACCTCCCTGACCTGACTATTCTCTACCTTTTTTTTCCCCTGAGTAATTTAAGTAGGTCATATTTTAAATTTGACTTCCCAGGCACGTGGTTTTAAATAAAATCCATTCTTACCTTCTAGACAATCCAATTTTTTTCACCACTTGGAGTCTATGCAGAAGAAAAACAGTTACAATATGAATAAAGTAAATAATCCTAACTGTATTTTATCAATTAATAAAGACAATAATTGTTTCCTCCTTACGTTCTACCCTCTTCCACCTTTTGGGTGGAAGGAAAGTGCAACGGGAGCCCATCGGTGGTGATTTGATGTAACTTTCTCTGCCATCCAGGACAAGTTCAGTATATAACCCTCATGTCAGAAACAGCCCTTGGCAGCTCTTATCACTAGGCATGGGTAGCCACGCTTCTTACTGTTTTCCTGTTTGAGTGTGCAAGGGAAGAAGTGCGGTAAGAAATGATGCTGATTCTAGTCTTCCCACCGGGAGATATCCCACAAGTGTTACCTAGATCAGAAATGGCAGGTGAGTTTTCTCCTGCCACCTCCACCTGCTCCCACGTCCCAGCCAGGGCGCTACATTGAAGGTTTTTAGGCTCTTCCTAGGCTCAGGAGGACAAGATGCCATGATCTGCCCCTGCAGAGGTGCAGGAAGGGAGAATAGTAGCTCATGTACACTCATTTGCCCTCCCTGACCTAAAGCTTAGCGTGAGTCTTATGGGGCACTGACATGGAACCAATTTACTTTGTCCTGGAAGCCCTCTCAGTACTTTGAGAAAGCCCATCGTTTCTCATACGTGTTGGTATTTGCACGGTCTCTAATCTGAATCTTGGGCACCCTTGTTCAAAACTCTTTCGTCTACCCTCTCTCAGACAATCGGCATGGGTCGCAGCTCTACAGATCTCTCTGCTCAAATCTCTTGGAAATAGAAGGCATACCGCCTACATTTAGAAAGAGTTTATCTAAATTTAACGTGTAGCTTTGATGTTCTCTCTTTTGATCTCATCCTTCTTCTCTGGTAGATTCATAAGGATAAGAATTCTACTGGAAATGGTTGTTTGTACAACTATTCTAAAATAGAATATGGGAGTGGGGATAGCCCCTCGATCATATGTCAGCTGTTGAGATGTTTTTGTTTCATGTCAGTTTACAGTTAGGGTCAATTACAGTCGACACACACTTCACGAGAAAAAGGCATTGTATGTACAACATGAGGTCCACTCTAGAAATTGTTCTTTCCACACCTTTCATAAATGGCCATTTTGTGCTTGCCCACACGCCCACCACTTGGGAGTCCCTGAATGTCAGGAACATAACAGACATATTTACTCAATCAAGCCAACATTGATGAATGCAACACTGGAAGGAAATCAACAGTGATAAACATAGTCTTGTCCTTGAGTAGCTTACTGTATCTTGGGGAAATTAGACACGGAAGGAGAATTAATTACTATAAAAACTAAACAGAACATGACAACAAAAGGGGCACGGTAAGGTGGATGGGGCCTTTACTAAGGAGCGATCTAATTAGGTATGTACTCGCGTCAGGGGATGGGGAGACCATTCTAAGTCTTCTACAGGTGCATGTGTGCCAGTTGCAGGCACACATGTACCTGTAGAATTCTTGGAGCCTGTGCATTCCAAATCACAGGTAAACCAGGAATTGTTAAAACACCCCTGTCGGTCATTTCTGAAGGTCCCTGAATGCCAGTTCCATAGCCTGGAGCCATGCCCTCATTTTAGGCTCATGGTGGAAGCCAGGTTGGAAATTCAGGTTGTTTACAAACTGATCCTGAAGTGAAAAGTCCAAAGTCTGAAGGTGACCACTGAAATCTCCAAATGGGCAGTGTTGGCACGGTTGAGGCCAAACTGGTAAGAACTGTTGGCAGTTCATACCAGACCGTCCCCAGATTGTCAGGCTTCTTCCTATGAACAGAGGCAAGAGGGTCCCTGCTGACATGAACTGCTAGAGATTTCGTGTCTTCAACCTGCCCTCCCCTTCCTTACTTTTTTTTTTTGGCGGTACGCGGGCCTCTCACCGCTGTGGCCTCTCCCGTTGCGGAGCACAGGCTCCGAACGCGCAGGCTCAGCGGCCACGGCTCATGGGCCCAGCCGCCCCGCGGCACGTGGGGTCTTCCCGGACCGGGGCACGGACCCGTGTCCCCTGCATCGGCAGGCGGACTCTCAACCACTGTGCCACCAGGGAAGCCCTCCCCTTCCTTTTTAATGAACATAAACATCAGGAGTAGGAGTTGACTAATCTGAGGGTAAAATATTCAGCAAAATGGGTTCTGATCCGCATTACTGACAGCAGCAACGCGCGTGTCCATGCAGCTTAGTTAAAGGCACAGCTTAGAGTCCAGGCAACCTGGTTTCCAGCGGGGCCCCCCTACTCGTGACCTTTGTGATTTCCAGCAAAGTAATTTCACCAGTCTGAGCCTCAGCTATAAACTGGGAGCGTGATTCTAGCCTCCCACCTCGTTGGCTGGTCACGATGATTCAGCAGTAAGTGGCGCGTGAAGGATCCTATGCCGTGCCCAGCATACGATAAGCATTCAGTTGGTGGTAACTGCTGTTATTAGTAGCATTTTTAAAATTCATTTTTATTGGCGTATAGTTGATTTCCAATGTTGTGTTAGCTCCTGCTGTACAGCAAGGTGCATCAGTTATACATATGCCTATATCCACTCTTTTTTAGATTCTTTTCCCATACAGGTCGTTACAGAGTATCGAGGAGAGTTCCCTGTGCTATGCTGTAGGTTCTTATTAGTTGTTATTAGTAGCATTTTTGTTGTGGTGGTCATTGTTTATCTGAAGATGGCTCTGCACCTCCGTGGCCCAAGTCCCCAGCCAAGAGCGCTGCAAGCAAAGCCGAGATGCCCGGCAGGCTCAGCCTCCTTAGACGGACACAGCCCTTCAGGCGCTGTCCCCAGCCCCATCCTCTGTGACCCGGTGCTCTGTCTTTGCTCTTTGCAGCCGCCTGCCCCGTCCTGTGCAGCGGGAATGGACAGTACTCTAAAGGGACATGCCAGTGCTACAGCGGCTGGAAAGGCGCGGAGTGCGATGTGCCCTTGAATCAGTGCATCGATCCTTCCTGCGGGGGCCACGGCTCCTGCATCGATGGCAACTGTGTCTGCTCTGCCGGCTTCAAAGGCAAGCACTGCGAGGAAGGTAAGCGCCAAGGGGTGGGCTGGGCAGCCATGGGGGCGGGAGGCGTTTGCAGGCCTGGACCTTTGCTAGTGAGCCCAGTCCTGGCTCCGTGTTTTGCAAAGGAAGTTTCAACATTTTGCACTTCAAACCCCTCGGCTTTGATGAACTTCTTAAGCTGTAGAACTTAAGAGAGAAGGCTTGCCCAGCTGACTCTGGAAGACATGTTTTGTTTTCCCCTTCTTTATGTTAATTAGCTCCTTTCCTTTATCTCCTTTGTTTTCTGTCTTCCGTCTCCCTCTGCTTCTCCTCCCCTTCCTGCTCTTCCTTTTCCTTTTCCTTCCTTCCGCTTCCCCATCTTCCTCGTTTTTTCTGCTTTATTTAAAGTCCTCTGAATTGGGAATTATGGTATCCAGAAAAAAAGACACAAGAATCCTTAATCCTCCTCCCTTCCCCAAAGCTGTTTTCTTTTCTTTTTTTTTTTGTTTTTCCTTAAAGCTGTTCCTGGTAATCTCAGAGCCACATATGTCTGTGTAAATATTTCTGCAAAAATTAATATCAATAGAAGGCAGTCAGGCTTGAAAGACTATAGGTACCTGTGTCATTTAGAGACACCATGTAGGGCAAATGATCCTGGTTACCTACAGTCACAGAGACTTAGAGGAGAGTGGGCGTGCGGCGAGAGGGCTGGGATTTGATGAGTCCTGAAGAGCTCACTGTAGCGTGCTTTGAAGTGGTTGCTAGCACACATGGGCAAACCAAGCCTGATCGGAAGCTGGGGGCCGGCGGGGGGGTGGTTTGGGGGAGGAAGTACAGGAATACAGGAAAAGAACACCTCTCCGGAGGTGTTCGGAAACCAGCTCTAACTAGTCCTAGTTGCTCTGGTTAGTGCTCCTGGAAGTCATTTGGTAGCAAGGTGTTGGGACCTGTAAGGCACTGGAACTCGGCCAGGCTGCCTGTCAGCCTTCCGCCTCTGTATTTGCCCTTCCAGAGTATGGTTTTAGTTGCCCACCTATTGCTTTTCCCCTTATAAAGAATCAACCACAGTTAGTAGGAAGGTAAAAACCTAGGTTCTCCTCATCTCTCGCCTGCTCCCCTCCCTTTGAATTGGCTCAGTCATTACAGCCCTCACTGCAAAGTAATGACAGTGGCTTTCCCTTAGATACCCACACGGAAGCTCCCCTTGTGACTTCTCCCATTTCATAGTTTTTAGAACTATTTCCACAAAGACTCAGCTTCTGTGACATTATTCTTCTAAGATTTTCCAATACATCACTGCTAGTGCCCTTAATGGGGCCCAGAAGTGTGACCCCACCCCCAGATCCTCATTTGCTCAACTCTCTCTCTATTTTTCCTCTATAATAAAAGGTAGGGGCTTCCCTGTTGGCGCAGTGGTTGAGAGTCCGCCTGCTGATGCAGGGGACACAGATTCGTGCCCCGGTCCAGGAAGATCCCACATGCCACGAGCGGCTGCGCCCGTGAGCCATGGCCGCCGAGCCTGCGCGTCCAGAGCCTGTGCTCCGCAACGGGAGAGGCCACAACAGTGAGAGGCCCGCGTACCACACACAAAAATAAAAATAATAAATAAATAAATAAAAGGTAGCCTCCCTCCCTCCATCTGCGTCATAAAACCAAATTGGGAGCTTGGATGGAGGAAGTGCTGATTTAATAACCCTGTTGGAAAGGTTAAAGTTCTTAAAGATAAATGGACTGCAGGAGGCAAAGCTGCATTGGCTGAAGACATGGGAGAGGCCAACCATATGACAAGCAAGGTTAACACGACCTTTTGCATGTACCTCATTTGGCAAGAGGATAGTGATAGAGCAATGGTGTTGCCCATCTTAGAATTTTTTCTGTCCAGTCAAGATTGTGCATATCTGTATGAGTGGGATTTCAAGTACGCTCTCAACTTTCTCACTCTCCCACCTGGTCTCATTTAAATGTCCAGAATGAATTAAGCGTCCAACAAAACAAGGAAGCCACGTGGATCATTATGAAAGGATGAAATCGCCTCTGTTGATTTCTGCTACCCCAAAAGAATGAACCGAGATGATGCATACGCTGTTTTCACAACAGGAAATGGAATCAGAAGGCCTGGATCAGCCCTCTTTCTTCCATTTAGCTTTTTTCTTTCTGATATTCATCATAGTCGTAACGTTCAGTTTACCTGAAATGGCCATGGCCACGAAATCAATAGTTGTCTTCCTCCCTTTCTGCTGCATAACACTGTTGTACTATTAGCAAATTTGCACAAGAAAATGAAGGGACAGATTCGTGAGGTTTCACTCCACGATGTCTGGGGGAGTGGGAAGGTGAGACTAGAGAAGAATTGACGTATTAGGTTAAGTCAGCCATGTTTTCATGTCAGTTTCACGGTTGAGTCATTTTTCAATGACATTTAACTTCATAACTGTAATTCATGGTTCTTCAGGGGCTTATAGTACATATTGTTTGTAAAACTCCTTGACCTCCTTTTTTATCCTTAGGGACAAAAATTGCATTCACAACCCTTTTTCATCAAACCTACAGAGGGCCCAAGACTAAATGAGTTCTAATGATTTCAGCTGCCAGAGGGCTGGTGGTGTAAGGCACATGGTACTTAGCTGGTAAAGGCCCCTGTCCCCCTTTTAAGTATAACACTGTTTCTATTTATAAAGCTTTGTAAAATGCCATCCTCCCTCCTGCCTGCGGAACACTGAGGAGGTGGCCACGAGACCATCGTATGAAACTGGAACCAAATTTAAAATTCATAGTGAAACTACTCCCCTTAAAGTCTGAATTTAGTTATTCCATCAGCTGCTATAATTATATAGCACAAAGGGCATGTTTACTGGTTTCACTGACCTGAGAAAGGCTTATCTCATATTTCTAGATACAACGAATGGTTCTTTTGACGACATTCCACTCCGGGGCTAATAGATCTCAATGGATTTTCCTCCTTCCTTCATACTGTAATTCAGGCTAGAGAAGCGAAAGATAATTTATCTGGAAGAAAAGTGTCATTTTTTTCCTTTTTTTTTTTTTTTTTTGGTATATTACTTTTTATTTCATCCTTTTAGAAAAAGATCATATGATAGTTTTTTTCAGTTTTTCGAGAACTCCTAGCTATTGGCACCTCACCAAACATTTTAAGTGGCTAATTATAGATGGAGAGTGATTTTTGAGGCACATAGCACATGAGGTATTTTTGTGTAGATTTTGATTCTGCTGTGTTTGAAATGGGGACAGAGTGAAACACTAGAACCTTGGGATTTTCTTTTATGAGAAGAATATGGACAAGATTGATTCTGAATGAATGAGTTCATGTTTTGCAGATTCCAAATTGCATAGCATTCTTCCCAAAAGCAAGACGTTGTTAGCACCCTTTTCTCTTTCTTGTCAGTCCTTCATGCTGGAAATTGGTCTCATTAACAACAAATGCTTATGGCAAAGTCCGCCGTTTATCCTCACAGCAATTATGTATTGAGCACCTACTGTATTCCCTTGACTGTGGGAGGCATGAGATGTTAAAGACATTGCACAGCCTCTTTGTGAATGTCTTCCATGTGTTTGAATCTTTCAGTTCATTTACATCGGATGTGCTCCACCCTCCTGAATGGAGCAAATTTGAAAATGTCAGAAAGGGTTCATGTCCTCAGGAGTAATAGCCCCCAAGACAGTGAGTTCAACATTAAAGTGATTGTAACCAGAGAAAATGACATCATCATAAACGTCTCCAACTAATAATAAGCCACTGAAATGTACCTTTTTGAGAGTATTCCTGATGAAAAAAAAAAAAAAACAATGACAACTTTTGCTTCCCCATGGCTCAAATAGTTTTGAACTGATTTCCATAAATAACGTCTTCCTGAGAAGGTCCAAGTGGGATCCTGAAAAAACATCTCTTAACGCTGAAAATTCTTATTTCTGCCTCAAGCTGTGCCCCCAGTTGATGGCAGAAGCAAAGGCTTTAATCTAGGCCAACAGACCTGATTTCCAAGCTGTTAAAGTGAGCGAAGTTTATGTCTTAGTCAAATAAGATGACAAGACCCTGCCCCCCACCATTGCTCTGATCCATAAGGCACCATCTGAGACTCACGTAAGACCACTGTTCACCACTCAGACCCCACGGTGTGCCAGTGCCCTCTGTTCAAATGCCACTGCATCATTTTCTAGGAATACCTAAGGACGCTGGTCTTCCTCTAAAAACCCCTATTTGTCCATCCTTAGGCTGGATGGATGTCCAAAGTTTGGGGTCACATTCTCATACAAAAAGTCCTGTCCTGAGAACTGGCCCTTGCAGCTCACTGCTCTCCACTGAGTGCTGAGTGGAAGATTGAAGACTTTGAGTGGATTCCAGAGTAATAAACTTCAAGTCACTACTGGATGTATAGCCACTCTGATTACTGAGATGGCCAAGCAATCAGACCATGAAACTGGCAAGAACAACAATGACTGGAATCTGACCGTGAATTCGCCTGATTAACACTCTTGGGGGAGGTCAGTGCCACAGCCAGAGACTCACCCATCCATTTTACTAAGATTATGTGTAGGAAGGTTACCCCTTTGGGATCACTTCCACACCCAAGCTTCACCTCTTCTATCCCGCACATTTACTAACTTCTTCCAGTAGATGTGTGCTCAGGGAATGAAAACTAATTTTAGACTTAGCCTAAGTGAAACTTAATTAGGAAAGTGACTCATGCATGAGTGTCACTGGTTTTCTTTTTCATCGTTTGGTACCTTCTGTAGTCAAGTATTAGTGAAGTTAGACTGAGCCTCTCTACTTTTCTCTCCAAAAGTGAGGGATGATCGGGTTTGGTATTACACGTAGAGACATCACCAGCATTCATGGTCCAGTCTCAGAAGCCCTGATGTGGTTCAATAAGATACTCATGCTTCTAAGTACAAGGTTCTCAAGGTTGGATGATACATCTCTATATTTGGTTCCTCCTGATTCTGCTTGAGAAATCCCCCTTTTTCCTCTACATTCTCTTCAAGTTTGAGATTTGGTGTTTTAACAAATAAAAAGTCTTTAATTCTTTATGGGTATTCTACCTGGGCTGTTCCATTTGCTTGCAGGTGGGTAGGAATTGGTGAGCCACTGGTGTTTCATGGCCCATGCCCCGTGAGTGATCAATACTTTTCCTCTTTGTTTTTTTTTTTCAGTTGATTGCTTGGATCCTACATGCTCCAGCCATGGGGTCTGTGTAAATGGAGAATGCCTTTGCAGCTCTGGCTGGGGTGGCCTCAACTGTGAGCTGGCGAGGGTCCAGTGCCCAGACCAGTGCAGTGGACATGGCACTTACCTCCCCGATACGGGCCTCTGCAGCTGTGATCCCAACTGGATGGGTCCCGACTGCTCCGTCGGTAAGCCAAGAGGTTTTCTCCTCACTTTCCCCGACGCTCATGCCCTGTGTTCCTTCCAAAAGCCCAAACAGATGGGAATCTGCTCTTTCCACTCGGGATGGAGGGACTTTGGTCAGTTGCATAGTACCTCTCTTACTCTATCCTCAGTCATGAAGTCTTTGATCCTTGAGAAAAGAACAAACAAACACACACCACTTGGTCCTTGTGCCTCGTTGGTTTCATCACTGCAAATGGATGAGGGGCCCGGGAGGAATGCTTCCCTTTGCATTATAGCTTTCTTATGTACGCTCCCTAAAGGTACCAGAAAACAAAACAGAACAATTCAGTCCCAGACAAACTGAATGGAATGTCCTATAAAAGAGAAAAGACGCTCCCTCGGGGTGCCAGGTGAACATGTTATAAAGCTCTGCAGTACTCCAGTGACAGGAAAATAATGAAGTGACACTGTACCCTTTATTTTCCTAAAATTAAGAGTACGTGTCTTACCTCCCTAGTGACCTTAAAATGGAATGGTTCAACAGTTCAAGCCAGTCTCCACCTTTCCAAGAATGGTTCCGTTCACACTGTCAAGCGCCTATCCAAGCAAGCCATCATCCTTCCGCCCCCTTCTGTCAGATTACCATGGCAATCAGGAAGGGAATCTATGCGAAGCTTTGCTACAATGGGAAAGAAATGAATATTTTATTCCAGAAAGAAAAAAAAAAAGGAAGAGTCAGTTAAAGTGGGCTATTTTGGGTATCTTCTCAGCCCACTTGCCTCTGCCTGCAGCTCTGATGCTGGTGGTCCAGGCCAAGCTCTGTGGAGGATGGGGGGAGGGGGCGCCCTAGATCCAAGACCCAGCGGTGCTACCGACATGCTGTGTGACTTGGAGTGAGTCACTAACCCTCCTGGTCTGGTCTCCCCTCCCCTGGCATGATGAGCCATGCCTCCCTCAGTAGTCTGTCATAAGGATGAATGTCTGGCACGCGCTTGTCCTCGAGTGAGAGGTCTGGAATGCCAGAGAGTGCATATCTGTCTGTATGTCTCCTCCCCAACCACAAAAGACTTTGAGCTCCTTCGAGAAAGAGGCTGTGTAAATGCAGCACGATTAGAGCGGTCATGATGGCCACCAAGGTGCCGATCTGGGTGACAGCTGGGCCTGCAGTCATCAGTGAGGTTGGAGCCGCTGGGTCTCCGACTGGCCTCTGGTCAGTTCGGGCTCTCAACAGGGAAAAGAATCCCAGCTGGCTGGGGAGTCAGGCTCCGCAGGTATCTTTTCAGGTGGGCACCTCCCGGGTGGCTTTACCAAACTGGTTGAGCAACAATGTCTGACCTCTTCCTGGGGTGGTCTCCAGCCCTAGAGCAGTGGTTCTCACACTTCAGTGTACATCACAAACACTTGGAGGACTTGACAAAACAGATTTCTAAGTCCCACTCCCCGCGTTTCTAAGTCAAGAGGACCAACCAGGGCATAAGAAGTTGCATTTCCGCATAGTTCCCCAGTGATGGCACTGCAGCCAGTCCAGGGACCCCACTGTGAGAACGCTGCTCTAGAAACTACCTCACAGTGGATGAATACCCAGCCAGTGGAGAGACAGGCCGCCCAGGATGACATACCTCTGGGCCTTGGGCCAGCTCCAGGGACCCGGGCCATGTGTGTGGTCTGGCCTCCAGTTTCCCCGGCTGTGGTGTTGAGCTGTAATCATTGTTTTTCTTCCAGAAGTGTGCTCAGTAGACTGTGGCACTCACGGCGTCTGCATCGGGGGAGCCTGCCGCTGTGAAGAGGGCTGGACAGGCGCAGCTTGTGACCAGCGCGTGTGCCACCCCCGCTGCATTGAGCACGGGACCTGTAAAGATGGCAAATGTGAATGCCGAGAGGGCTGGAATGGTGAACACTGCACCATTGGTAGGCAAACGGCAGGCACCGAAACAGGCACATATTTGCTTTATTTTCATAAATCGTAGATCTATAGTGATGGTCGTGCGTTGCAACGGGCTGTTCCTGCAGGGACACGAGTGCTCTCCAGCATTTCCTGCTGCCTCTCCAAATCTCCCAGGGCGTAGGGAAGGGAAAAGCAAGGTCCTGATTGGAAAAGGCTTTCCCTTCTTTCCAGAATTCCAGATGGGGAGGAAAGGGAGCAGATCGGATAAGAAAATCCATCCAAATTACTAATCGTGGAGAAGGGAAATGCACACGCATGGGAAATGGTCAGGGCCTGGAGGTTTCAAGCACCCCAAATGACTGTGGTCTTCAAGTCTCCCCTTTTTGAATACCCTCCCAGCCGGATCCCTGCTTGCTGGCAACAATTGAACTCACTTCTTTTAGACCAGGTTGGATGCAGGGCAGGACTCCCAGGTTTCCTGGGTAACCAGGTACCCCTCTAATAGGTTTGAGCATCCCCTTGTTGTCCCAAGACAAGGCTTTGTCCTTGGGCTCCTGACCCTTCCCCTCACCACCACCATCGAAAAATGTCTCCTCCTCTGGCCCCATTTCATTCTCACTCAGTCACCTCTCTGTATATATAAAGCTTGATGACTGAGAATATTTCTTAAAAGGTCATTTTCTTTAAGAAGTAATACTTCTCAAGTTTCTTCGGTTTTGGTTTTGTTTGTGTCACGGTTTGGGGTTGGTTTCGTGCCAAGCTGGCTGCGGCCACGTGCTTGCATGGAAACTCTCGGAGAAGTCTCTATCCAAACTACTAACATGGCCCCTTGAACTTACCTTTGATTCTAGCCATTGAGTTGGGGGCCCTCCCCTCTGTCCTAGCCCCAAGACCCCAGGCACCTGGAGTGAGAGGCAGGGTTAGGAGCTTCTCCAGGGCTGACTCATGAGCTCAGACTCAGTTTCCCATGCTGTTCATTTGGGTGGTCAGGCAGAGAGAAAGTGCTCTCTGCATTATGTTTCCCCCAGTTCTATCTAATTGGGCATCCGAGGGGCAGCGTGCCTATCCAGGCCACGACCATAGCACTGGGACCCTGCCGGGACAGTCTGTTGGCAGTGAATTGTTTTTGCAATCGTTCAGTGATGCTCCAGATCCCGTTCCCCCTGCAGCCGCTTTCATCTTCAGTTCCCTGCAGAGTCTGGGGGATAATTCAGAAGGCTTTCAAGGGAAGGAAGTGCACAGCCCAATACTGAGACAGTTTAAAATCCTTATTAATAGCTCCCACTCTTCAGGGGTGCTCCTCTTGATATACTTTTGCATGCTTGGTGTGATCTAAATACAGACCCTCCCCGCCCTCATACCTCCGTTGCCCCCAGTCTCCCTCCCCAAAAGAGCTCTTGCCAACCAGTAGCCTTTAGGTAGAAAATCCCCCTTTGTCTCAGTTCACACAACCCAGCCTCGGCCTCCCCTTTGCTCCCCTCTTCCCACATCTGCCGAGGGTTTAGCATCCCACAGGGATGCCTGCTGACTCTGTCCTACCTACAACTCATCTCTACTCTGGGAAGAGCTCACAGGAGGGCAGCCCTGATGGATTAGAGCAGAGGTCGGAGAACTGTAGGTGGGGGTGCGGACCAAATCTAGCCTGCTGCCTGTTGCTCTGTGGCTTACGAGCTAAGAATAGTTACATTTTTTTAAGGGTTGAAAGAAAAATATTTCCTGACACATGACAGTCATGTGAAATTCCAATTTCAGTGTCCCTTAAACAAAGTGTTAGTAGAGAACAGCCACACCCATGTGTGGGTGTATCAGCAGCTTCTGCACCGCACCTTGGCCTTAAGTCATTGCAACGTGGTCCACAAAGCCATTTGTTGTCTGGTGCAAAAAAGACAGGAAAAAACTGGCCAACCCCTGAGTTGGAGAGTTGCGCAAGTGTTGGCAGAGAGGGAGGAGAAAAGAGAAGAGGGTCAACATTCACTTTAGAGAAAGGATACCAATTGTGACTTGAAGGCCATCGGGGGCCAAGAGAAAGGGAAGGGTCCAAATGTCACAGAGAGCGAGTGGAGAGAGAACAACTGTTGCGTGGAAATGTCTCTGGGGCCTTTGAAGATGAAATGGGAAGATGGTAACTTGAGTCTCATAGAAGATGGTGAGGATGTGGCCAGCAGGAGAACACGGGAGATGATTCTTTCTAGCCAGCCCTTTGGGTGAGATGAATTAGAGAAAGGTGTTTTTGCTACTTGAAGTGTCTAGTTCAAGTTTCACAGCTCCGTGAGCTCTTGAGAAACAGAGAAGGTGCAGGTGTATATGCCAAGTAAAGCTCCCCCAAATGAAGCTCGTGACGTCCCAGGAAAGTCTCTCCTTCATCTCATGACTTCCTGAGCTCACACTACGTATGTCATAAAGATCTTTATCACCAAAGTCTGTCCTTGTGAGAAATTAGGGCTCTGTGGTTTTATTAGTAGTATCAGTGCCGCCTCCTCACAGATTTACATTCATTGGGCTTTGCTCAGAAAAAGCCAAGCATTCCTTGGTTGGTGAGATTTGCTATTCAAAATCTAGAGGTGTTCGTACACATGTAATTGCTCCTTTTGCTTTTCAACCTCTGCCCCCGGAGCTGTTTCATGGAGTTTTCATCTTTTATTTTGAGCAGACTCTCCTGTCGATTCACTCTAAAGTGAATGGCGCAATTTACAAGCCCAGAATCAGTCTTCCTCCTCGGGGATACTGACGGTCAGAAAAGAAAGAGGGGCTCTTTGGCCCCTTTCAAGCAGAGCCTCAAATGCTATATTTTGAAAATAGAAAATAAATAAGAATGAGATGGCACCTAGCCTGCAAAAAAAAAAAAAAAAAAAAAAAAAAAATGCATTGGGAGGTTCGGGATAGGACAAAGCGGTGGGTGCTTGGGTTGCCTGTGGTCTATTTTCAAAAGGTCACGGTGTGACAGTTTTCTTAGGGTCATTGCAAAGAGTCAGCTAAGCATTTCACATCAGTCCTGGTGTATCAAGTTTATTTTACCCAAGGAAGCAAGAAGACAGATGCAGGGGGGAAAGGGATGAGGATAAAAGCACAGCCTTCCAGAACTCAATCAAGTAGAATCACCAGGATCTATCCACGCTTGGTCAGATGCGTTTCTGGAATTTTTTCAACCAAATTATTCTTTTATATTTGGATATTTAATACACATTGCTAAAGATTTAAATATAAGGTATAACATTTCAGTGTTAACTGGTAGAGCTAACTTGCCAACAGGTTGGATTCTACCAAGCAATGATCTTTTATTAACTCTTTCTAACAAGTTAAATACAGAGTATGGCGAAAATCTCCAGAATGGCAGAGAGGAGAAATAGACGTTGAATCTAAATCAACCACAGTTCGCGTATCTCTTTGGAATATATTAGCATTATTTGAATAGGCTGCAGTTTACTCATATGAATAAGTCAGAAGGCACATTGTGTGGTTAGACTAGTTTCATTCTTTAAACATAATCCTAAAATGGGTTGTTGTTCCTATCACCTGCCATCCCTCCCACCACCCCTTATTAATACTGTGGATTCAACCTCAGCGGTCTATTCAAAGTCTGTAACACCAGGGCGTAAAGGAACCGTAGAATAACTCAGAAATCTCTATGAACTAGAGTCAACTCAGATAAACATCTCTTATAAAGAAACAGAGTAAATGTTAACATGTTCCTCAAGCAGAATAGTCGGGCAAAATACAGGGAGAGACCAAAGTTCTTATTGCTGGAGACTACACGGAGGAAAGCAAAATGCTCATTGAGGATTGCTGCTATTATCGTAAGCTGTCCAGATATCCACTCTAAATAATACAGGCTAACACACACCCAGAGTAAATCCACCAAAACTAGGCTCTGACCCTAGCTGAACTCTTTGGTATCTGGGTAGTGAGCAATGTCTATAACAGTTATTCCAGTCTGTTTACTTTTTCTATGTGGTCCTGACCTCCAGCTGCATTTCAGAATCGTGAGGACTGGATTCCCAGGATCGTGTGGGACTGAGTAACCTGCCCCTGTACCACAAGTCAGAACAGTTTTCTTTTCCCTCTATCGCACTGGGACCCTTCTATTTTTCCTCTTTAATTGGTTGGAGAAAGAACTGGGTTCTTGTGATGTTAATAAGGAAAATGAATCTTTACCCAAGGTAAAACCAGCCGTGCGACAATCTGATGTGCTGATTAAGTGATTGTCATCAGGAGTAGACAGGGTCACAGTTCAAGAGGGAGAGGGCTCCGGAGCTACAGGGAACAGGTCAGGAAGAAAACGACTGTCAAAATGAACCAATTTCAGGGCTTCCCCGGTGGCGCAGTGGTTGAGAGTCCGCCTGCCGATGCAGGGGACACGGGTTCGTGCCCTGGTCTGGGAAGATCCCACTTGCCGCGGAGCGGCTGGGCCCGTGAGCCATGGCCGCTGAGCCTGCACGTCCGGAGCCTGTGCCCCGCAACGGGAGAGGCCACAACAGCGAGAGGCCCGCGTACCGCCAAAAAAAAAAAAAGAACCAACTTCAGACTGAGTACAGCTGCTTCTGCATCTCATTCCAGCTTCATTTAAGTTATGGAAACTTTTTTTTTTCTTGTAGCTATTATCCTTCAACATTTGAGCTTTCATGACTCTACAATGAGATATCAAGTTGAGATAAAATTAGCCACTGCGGAGCCATCCTTCCCACTGGGTCTTTGGAAGCAGCTAATTCTCTGATTGGTTCATTAACCTGTTCCTCCGGGAGCTCTTATTGGAACCTGTACTAGGATCTCCATTTTTATTTATTTATTTTTTTGTGGTACGCGGGCCTCTCATCGTTTTGGCCTCTCCCGTTGCGAAGCACAGGCTCCGGATGCGCAGGCTCAGTGGCCATGGCTCACGGGCCCAGCCGCTCCACGGCACGTGGGATCCTCCCGGACCGGGGCACGAACCCGTGTCCCCTGCATCGGCAGGCGGACTCTCAACCACTGCGCCACCAGGGAAGCCCCAAGATCTCCCTATTTTTTGAAGTGAAAGCCTAAAGTGATAGTTCTTCACTGTTTAAGATTATGGGCAGCAGACAGTAGGACATGTTCCACTGCTGCTTTTTTTTTTCCCCTACACGTAGGCCAAAATGTGAGCCTTTTCATTGAAGATCAGGAATCACCACATGCCCAGAAGTTCTCTTCACGTCTGGGTCAGGCAGTCTGCCCAGGTTTCCTACCCAAACTCAGAACAAGGCCCTGGAGGTAGAAGTTATAGGAACCCATTTTCAACTCAATGCAAAAAGTGGAATATAATGAAAGGGAAAAAAACTGCCTCACAAGTAGTGAGACTCTCGTAGCTGAAAGTGTTTAGTTTCTTAGCCTAGATGTTGAAGAGGGCCTTTCAGGGGAAGGTAGACTAGATAGACACAAAGCTCCCCCTGGCTTTATGGCTCAACCATCCTCTAGTTTAAATGGAAACATTTTTTTGGTATGACTTTCTACGTGATTTAGTAACATATGCCCCAGCAGAAAAGGAGGTCTCATCAAAAAAGAAAAGAGGGGAAGAAGTCTTGCAGTTATAGTTCTGTGGGGAGACAGTGAGTTGGAGCATTCCTTGTACCATCACCTTCATGTTTCAGAGGGTCCCCTTGATGTACTAGCACGTGGCCCGCAGGGACAAGGCCAGATCCAACAAGTAGATAGCTTGATACGAGGTATCACCGCCTTCACAAGAGCAAAGAACTAAAAACAGTATGGAACTCTTAGAACAGAAACCCATGGGTGAGAGTTAGCATGAGGAAGATTCCAGACTCAAAAGAAAGGAAAACATCAAAGAATAAGAGCTGTTGGAAAATGGGCTGCAGTCCCTGAGTGTGTGTAGTGAGTACTTGGTCGCTTGAGCTTTTACAAAGAATCAACATTTCTTCCAAGACTCTCAGTCTTGGGTTCCACAATATACACTCAAGACTTTATATTAAAGAAAAAGGGAATGCAGAGAGGGCCCTGGAGCAATGAACTCCATAAGATGTTCATGATGGGCATTTTCTCATCACTTGCTATCTGATCATTGTGGTATCATGAAGAATAAATGGACAGAGGACAGGAGCTCTGTGTTCTAGGCTTGACTGTGCCACGAACATTCTGGGTGCCCTTGAGAAGTCACCCAACCTTTCTGACCTTAGTTTCTTCCCAAGGCCAATGAGGGGGGTGAACCACATCACTGCTTTCTAGAGTGTGGTCCACCAACATGAGATGTTTTTGTTGGTGTGCAAATGTATTTTATTGACTGGTTATATGGGGCTTTTAAAAAGAAGTATTAGGAAAAACCATAACTAGCTCGTTAAACTCATGGTTACATGGGCATTAATGCTTAGGGATGTTGAAAAAGCAGGTAGTGATATTAGGCCTAAGTAAATTTGAAGAAAAATATTAAGTAAATAACACTGTAGATATTGCAAATGTCACGAATGCAATATGTGATTGACTAGATTTAGAACACACTTGGATGAGATGATCTCGAAGGACCTGTCCATCTCCAGAAGTTTATTACTTTTGATGCAAATATATATGCATCAAATGGAATGGTCCACTCCAGGACAATCAAATCTTTCTCTCTTCTATAAGGTCAGGGAGGGTCTCCAGGTAGATTCCCATAATATACTGATACACTTTACATCAAAGGGATGGATACAGCAGAGTGTTGGTTTTGCCGATGATACGTTGTGAATTTTGTTAGTCTGATTGTCTGCTCATCTCAGCTCCAGTTTATATCTGATTTACCTAGAGAATGCTTCTGTGCATTGAAAAACTTCCTTCAGTGGTTTATATTTGTGTTTCTTTTTGTCCATTTATGTTTGTGTTTCTTTTTTAAAATTTTTTATTGAAGTATAGTTGATTTAGAATGTTGTGTTAATTTCTGCTGTACAGCAAAAGTGATTCAGTTATACATATATATACATTCCCTTTTTAAATATTCTTTTCCATTATGGTTTATCATAGGATATTGAATATAGTTCTCTGTGCTGTGCAGTAGGACCTTGTTGTCTATCCATCCTGTATAAATTAGCTGAAGTCTGCTAACCTCAACTTCCCACTCCATCCCTTCCCCAACCCCCTCCCCCTCGGCAACCACAAGTCTGTTCTCTATGTCCGTGATTCTATTTGTTTCATAGATAGGTTCATTTGTGTCATATTTTAGATTCCACATATAAGTGATATCATATGGTATTTGTCTTTCTCTGTCTGACTTACTTCGCTTAGTATGATAATCTCTAGGTCCATCCATGTTGCTGCAAATGGCATTATTTCATTCTTTTTTATGGCTGAGTCATATTCCAGCGTGTGTGTGTGTGTGTGTGTGTGTGTGTGTGTGTATACACCACATCTTCTTTATCCATTCACCTGTCGATGGACATTTAGGTTGTTTCCATGTCTTGGCTATTGTAAATAGTGTGCTATGAACATAGAGATGCATGCATCTTTTCGAGTTATGGTTTTGTCCAGATATATGCCCAGGAGTGGGATTGCCAGCTCATATGGCAACCCGATTTTTAGTTTTTTGAGGAACCTCCATACTCTTTTCCATAGTGGCTGCACCAATTTACATTCCCTCCAACAGTGTAAGAGGGTCCCCTTTTCTCCACACCCTCTCCAGCATTTCTTACTTGTAGCCTTTTTTTTTTTTTTGTGGTACGCGGGCCTCTCACTGCTGTGGCCTCTCCCGTCGCAGAGCACAGGCTCCGGACGCACAGGCTCAGCGGCCATGGCTCATGGGCCCAGCCGCTCCGCGGCATGTGGGATCCCCCCGGACCGGGGCACGAACCCGCATCCCTCGCATCGGCAGGCGGACCCTCAACCACTGCGCCACCAGGGAAGCCCACTTGTAGACTTTTTAATGATGGCCATTCTGACCGGTGTGAGGTGATACCTCATTGTCGTTTTGATTTGCACTTCTCTAATAATTAGCTATGTTGACCATCTTTTCACGTGCCTGTTGGCGATCTGTGTGCCTTCTTTGGATATATTTGTGTTTCCTAATTAAAAAAGAGATGGTGTTAAAGTAGAGGTCCACCTGACTATATCCACGTCACTTGCATTTGAGCAATGCAAGCATGATAATGAAGGGATTAAGACACAGTCTTTCGTGTCAGTCTACCTGAGATCAAATCCGAGCAGATTCCTTAACCTCTGTGTGCCTCAGTTTGTCTGTAAAATGAGAATACCGAATACGACCTCCCTCGTTGGGTTATATGTAAAGTAGTTGGCCCAGTGCCCATCATAAAGTAAAAGCCAAATCAATGTGAGCGAACATCATCATCATTATCCCCCATTATCACCATCATTATCTACTACCAACGTAAGACAGGGCACAGGGGAGGATTATCAGAATCAACTTCTCTTTAAGACAGTTCTGCTACCTTCAGTCTCCCTCTCACACATCTGCCCTCAATCCATCAAGCAGTTAGCAGCATGTCGAGAATAACACCTACCCACTCTCCATTTCCCAAAGGTTTGTTCTGTAACCTGCTGGCATCTGGTCCTAACAGAGAAACTGCCTCTCTTACCTGGAATTGAACCTGCTTATTTTACCAAACAGCCCAATTGTACACGAAGCCAAACCTCTGAATATCCTTAGGTTAATACAGGTTAATATTAATACAATTGTGAAATGGGGGTTTGCTGCTTTCAACCAAAGTTCCCCAAACTAGACCTCTTGGACATATCCAGGGGTAGCCAAGAGTTCTCTGAGAAGTTATTTTTAATTCTGGGTTTCCTTTTGACCATAAGTATACTTCAAAAGGAAAAAAAACTTTTCCCTTGAAATATTACTTTGGAATTCTGTTATTATTTGAAGAGAATAAAACTTCAGTTCTTTAAGCCAGTGTTTCTCCATATAGGGACCACAGACATATTCTGGAGGCCTTTGGTAGGAATCTGTTCTCCTTTAAGAAGAAATCTGGTATTTCTTACATTTGAGGATGTTGTCAGCTCAGTGTGTCTTGGAACACCTTGTCCTGGTCTCGCCTTCCCTTACTCCTTCTCGTTCCTCATGACTCTGGGTTCTAAGATTCTATCTGCCTGGCTCTGTGCATCAAAGAATGACCTAGGAGCCTCAACTTCGACTCAGTTGAGTAGCACACATGCTCTTTGGAGAGTGAAGACTCTCACTGGTCTGTCCCTATTCAGCCCAATAAACTTCACAATTACCCGCATTCCTCCCAGGCTGCAATTGCTCGACTCCTTGGAGCATAACCCAGGGGTCATATCTGGGGATTCTTTGCAATTCCCTGGCTCATTTCCTGGGCTATCAGGAGTCATACCGGATATCCCAGATGTTTATGGAAGAAACAGATTTCGCATTTTCTCCCAAGTTGCCTGCCTCGTGGGGTTCACTCTTATACTAACCCGCTTTTTTCACAGCATTCTATTTCACAAGCTCTTTTTCAAAGGCTTGCCTTTATTGCTTTTGGAAAATAGGGTACCATCATTTTTTTATTTATTTTTTTTTTTTTTGCGGTACGCGGGCCTCTCACGTTGTGGCCTCTCCCGTTGCGGAGCACAGGCTCCGGTCGCGCAGGCTCAGCGGCCATGGCTCACGGGCCCAGCCGCTCCACGGCATGTGGGATCTTCCCGGACCGGGGCACGAACCCGTGTCCCCTGCATCGGCAGGCAGCCTCTCAACCACTGCGCCACCAGGGAAGCCCGGGTACCATCATTTTGAAAACTCGCCAGTCGAAGTCAGGGATTATTGCTCTCCTCTTCTATCCTTGCCATCGTGCATTTCTATGTATCGTTATAACCAGACTCGCAGAGGCCTTCATACCACTGACGATCTCTCAGCCTTTCCCTTCATGAGTAATAAAGAAAGCAACCTCGCCAAGTAGCAGCTCGGAGAAAGTTGAGTATTTCATCATAAACATTCTCGGGATAATTAAAACGGATTAAATTACAAGAGAAAATGCATTTAGTTAATCTTTCCTCTAATTAGAAAAGTATCCCTGGCTTTAAGTAAAGTGTTTGTTTTTAAAAACATGTTTTCATTGTAATCAGTACAGGGGAGGCCTGCTTGGTCCTCAATGATAGGATTCAACATCTGCAAAGTAATTAAAAGCTACCAGCCAGTGTTTTTTTGATGATTAAGATCCTTCAGGAGCCTATTCAGTCTTTTCCCATTGCTTTCACCATGGGATTCTCCATAAATGACCTTACTCTGTGGTCCATGGTGACGTTACCCTCTTTCTGTGCCCAAACGGTTGAAGATGTGGCTGACTCGTCTTAGTCAACAAGTGTCAAGCGGGGAGATTAATTCAGGAGAGTTTATATACTTTTCCAAGTGAGCTGGGATAATAGTCAAAATGAGACCAGTAGGCAACATGAGACATGCATGAAATAGAATAGGGTCACAGTCTAGCCCTCCATGAGTTCTGTTCCAAGGCTGACAGATCCCACACTGCCCCAAGCCCTGCAAGTCCGTCCCACCGGTAAGGAATGAGTTACATCACTTCTTCAATTTTACGGTTCATCCCAACTGCAAAGCTTCCTCCCCACCCTCACCCCAGACATTCCTAGAAGTTTCCAAATATGTCTCACATGTTCATCTTTAGCCCATTCAGATTCTTCTAGCTCAGTCCCCTCAGTGAGGCTGCCTACAAAATGCAGTTAAGGGGAACCCTAGGATACTTCCCCTACTGCCCGGGTCCACGCCAGGGGTGTACCAGCCAGGACCCTCAGCACCCACCCTACTGAAGCCCTGCTGTGTTTACACACAGAAGGAGAGAATGCCACACTCTGCCGCGCTGGGAGACTTTATCAGCTGGTAACATGTTCCTTTGAGAAAACGGCCCTTCATTTTTTGCCTATAGCCCCTCTCCCATACTTCAAGGTTTTGTCCCAGGGCTGGGCTGTAGAACAGACCACAGGATCCTTTCTGTTTCCTCACCTGCGTTCATCCTCAGACACCTTCTATAGACCCAGGGACAGTGAGGGATGCTCACAAGTTCTCCAAACACGGCCAGGCTCTGAATCCCAACTTAGCCTTGGGACCCCTACCGTCTACACAGCTGACTCTTAAGGTTGCTTCCGTTTTCAGCCAGCTCAACTGTCAATCAAAGAGTCCCTGTGGCCTCCCACCTTCCTAATAGCCATGTCCCAGGAGGAAGGGAGAGGGAACTGCTTCCATGTCCCCTAGACTCTAGGTTTCCAGCAGTTTCGGGCACAGTTCTTTGAGGCTGCTTGCCCTAATCATGCATGGCACCCAGCATCACCCAGCGGGCCAAACTATACATCACAAAAACTACATCCTGCCAGAGAAAGCAAGGGTTAACCAGCGTTCTAGAGACAGAAAGCCCCAGGTAATTGTTGTCCAGGAGGAATTAAAGACACAGACCTACTAGAGAATGGACTTGAGGATATGGGGAGGGGGAAGGGTAAGCTGGGATGAAGTGAGAGAGTGGCGTGGACATATATACACTACCAAACGTAAAACAGATAGCTAGTGGGAAGCAGCCGCATAGCACAGGGAGATCGGCTCGGTGCTTTGTGACCACCTAGAGGGGTGGGATAGGGAGGGTGGGAGGGAGGGAGACACAAGAGGGAGGAGATATGGGGACATATGTATACGTATAGCTGATTCACTTTGTTATAAAGCAGAAACTAACACACCATTGTAAAGCAATTATACTGCAGTAAAGATGTTAAAAAAGAAAAAGAGAAAGAAAGCGCAGAATAAAAAAAAAAAAAAAAAATTTGCTGAAGATCCTGGGCCACGAATTCCAAGTTCAGCCGCAGCAGCGCCTGGTCAAATTAGCAATGAAGTTGGTTAGAGCCTGGCCCAGAAGCGTCATCTGTCTAAAGCTGTAGGCAGAGTGATGGGCTCTGCTAAGTGTGAATTGCATTTCTTTATTTTTTTAATTATGCTTTAACTTCAAGAGGGCTTGCCAGGCAGCCTTGTCTCATCTAGAATCAATGTCGGGGGTAGGGGCCCCCAAAGATTATAAAACAGCCACCTCACAACACAGAGGAAACATTTGTACCTGATTTGATTCCAACATGTTAGCAAGCTGTCACTCAGTGGTCACGCTACTCCATCCAAGAGACACACTGTCTAATGACACGAAACTCAAACGTAGTGGCTTGGCCCTGCGAGAGAGCATCCTGGCAAGAGGCAGTGAGATTGTTTCTCTACGTTAGGTGTATGTGAGCTCAGGAAGCCCAGATGTTGCTGGTGATAGCAACGCCCACCTGTGAATAGGGAGGGAGATTGAAGATGTTGAGAGAAACTAGCTTCTTCCTATTAACCCAGGAACGCAAGCAAGTCGAGTCGGGTCCCTGAAGCAAGTTGCTATCAGCTTCTCACCATACTTTGAATATGAATTGATTTAACTTTGTATCTCCATTTAATGGAGCCAAGAAAGATCTGTATCTGTTCACTTACAGACCTGCTCTCTGGGGGTCTGATACAGGAAATGTTTTCATATCGTAGAAAAGCCTAGCGCCGAAAACGGTCTACCCAGAATTAAACAGCTTGAAACACATAATATACATCAATACCCACTCCAGACTCTCAAAAGCTACCACATCCTGTCTATAGACTGTAACATCTTCCCTCTCTGCTAACTGTGAACGCTCATTGTCAGCGCTCATATAGTTACTACTGTAGCTATCGTGCGTTCGCAGGGAGGGGCTGGTGTAAGGAAGTATGTAGCAAAAAGATTAAATGTGTGAATGAAACAGGCCTGGCTTCAAATCCATTGCCTGTCGGGTGACCTTTGGCAGTGTGTGTATCTTCAGTAAGCTTTGGTTTCTCCCGTCTGTCAATTGGAAATTAATAATACCCATGCCCTACTGTTGTGAGGGCTTCACTTATAGGTGAAGCACTTACCACAGTGCTTGATGTTCTGTAAATGTTGGCTTAGTCATCATGAACAGCACTTCTTTGTGCCTTTACTGTAGTATCCCCACTGTGTCTTCATGGAGTAAGCAGTTAAGAAAGCAGTAGGGAGGGCTTCCCTGGTGGCGCAGTGGTTGAGAGTCCGCCTGCCGATGCAGGGGACGCGGGTTCGTGCCCCGGTCCGGGAAGATCCCGCATGCCGCGGAGCGGCTGGGCCCGGGAGCCATGGCCGCTGAGCCTGCGCGTCTGGAGCCTGTGCTCCGCAACGGGAGAGGCCACAACAGTGAGAGGCCCGCGAACCGCAAAAAAAAAAAAAAAAAAGAAAGCAGTAGGGATAGGATACAACAATGCATGGGAAGGAGCCCAAAAGTCCAGAAAGAGAGGCCGGGGTACTAGACCTCATGTGTTAAGCCAGGTGTCTGGGCCCTTCCTCTGATTTCACTCTTGCAGGAGGAGCTCTTTGGAACACCTGGATTCTGTTCCTTTAAGAAGGGAGAACCCAAGGAGTAAGTGTAAAGCAGGGAGGGCGGTAGAAATGTCCCAGGGTGGATCCGACTGCCAACTGCAGGAACGTGGGTGTAATAAACAGGAGAGCCACATGTGTTTCATTGCATGCCACGTCTGGGGTCCATACTTCCTCTCTCTGGTTCTAGCTGGGCAATGGCAACTGCGTTCATTCATTCGTCACGAAACATTTATGAAGTGCCTACTGTGAGCTGGCTGTAGCACACGCCCCCTCCCCTCTTCCGTGGGAGCCCCTGGGGCAGCAGGGATGAGAAGTGACTTGCAGAGGGGCGGTTGACAGCCTGAGGAACCCTAGACCTCTACTGCCTTTTTGACTGCATGAGACTTTGCTGTTTTCTAAGTTGGGACACCCTCCTGGTGTTTCTACCAATATTTTTGGCTTATTTTTCTACACCATGCTTTGCTCATAGCTTCCCAAGGAGATCAATGTAAGAATAGAAGCCCTGTACTTCAAATGGTAGTTTAAATTCCTTTGTAACACAGTGTAATTACAGAAAAGGAAGCAGTCAGGTATCAAACTGTGTGGATACACACAAATGACTCCCTCATAAGTGTTAATATTTCCAAAATGGAAGACATTTAGTTAAATCAAATGAAGATGGCAACTCATTAAAATTTGATTTTCCCTCCTCTCCTTTTTTATCTTTTAATCCTCCATATATGGCACAGCTCGTTCAGTTAAACAGCACTCGTTAATTAAGTCTCATCTTCTGCTAGCTGTATCTATATTTTTATTTATTAGGGCAACCTTTAGATGCTTATAATCTAATTTAGTTGGATTACTGCTTGGACATCTCTAAGTAAGAAAACTGTGGGGTTTTCAGGTAGAATTACTGGCTAGAGGAGGGTGCGGGAGAAACCAAGTTCTCCCCTGGCAGGAGCTGGCAGACAGGCCTCTCCTCTGTTGGGGGTGCTTAACCTAGATTTGGATAATGAGGGCACCATGCATTCAGTATCTTTGTTGACTATGGGGAGGGGAGGGAGGGCCAAATCTATAGAAGAAGATGTAAATTCAAACACCCCTACGTGGGTGAGGCAAGCCCAGAATAAGTAAGTGCATTAAATAGGGTGTAAAATGGTAAGGATTGGAAATAATCTGGAAACTAAAGGCCCTATCTGTGGAGGGCAGACACAACCCGCCACTGGCTGAATGTTGCCATGTAGAAATGCAAGCCTAGTTTTGCCAAATTTTCCACTTCTTCAGTAGAAGCCGGAGATCCAGATTGGTACGCATACTCTCCCAACGTTTAAATGTTGGCAAGCAACTCAAAATTTATGCAAATGCTGTACAAGCCATTCAAACAAGACTGGGGGCCAAACGAGACACCCATCGACTGGGGGCCAAACGAGACACCCATCTGTGGCCACTGACATCTCCAGTGAAAGCTGAGTGCTGAATGAGGAAACATCATTTGCCTGGATTGAGACTTGCATAGCTTTGCCTTCTTTTCTTTGATACCCCACCTCTCCTGGTGACTGGTTTAAGCTGGCGGGCGTCTCATTATCCTGATATAACGGTGATACTTTGCACTTACATGGTGAATTTTTCTCCAAGGAGCTCAAAGACTTTGTGTTGCCTCAGTCAACCTCACAACAAGCCTGTGAGGCCAGCAGGAGGCTCTTGCCCCCCAATACACGGTGAACAGCATCAGGAAGGACTTGACACGAGGCAGCCAGGTCGACTCATTGGTTTCAATCCACGGTCTACACGATTGGCAAATACGGCATTCAAGAAGCATGGGCAGGGTTTCCAGTACTGCCTCCTCTGCTGCCCTCTCTGGCTTCTATTCCTTGCATCTGCTCCAGTTGACAGCTCAGCCCCAGATCTCAACAGTATAGGCCAACTGAGCCAGTAACTTATTCCTGTGCTGTGCGTGTGAGTGCGTACACGTCTGTGTGTGCATGCATGTGTGTGCACCCATCTGACTTCTCAGCAGGCCCAGCGTGGTACATCCGCACCCATTACAACACGTCTCTGCATTGGTCATTGGTCTAATGCCATGCTCTGAAATGCTACCTTTGCAAGTGCTCAAGACCTAGAAACTCCAGATAGGTATCTTCAGGAATCTGGATACCTGTATTTTACTAACCATGCCTGAATAATTCATGCTGCTTGAGGTCCCTATGTCCCTTTCTCTTCCTCAGTCTGATAGAATTACGATGGTAGAGGAGAAGTCTTTCCCTTACTGAGCTGGCAGAGTGTGCCCTCTCTGTGGCCACGGTGGATTAGTGGGAATGGCCGTGTAAAACAGGCGCAAGGGCTAGAGCAGTGCAGTAAAGGGCCAGGAACGAGGATCTTCCCTGAGTTGCCTTGGGGAGAACAGCCAAGGAAGTAACACTGACCATCAGTGATTGGAGCTCTGTCACTGCCATCACTTCCCCTCCATGACTGGGCTCAAGGGCTTTCCTACACAGTCCCCCCTGCCCAGCCCCTTCCCCTCGGCTTCTTGGGCATATGTGCCGTCTGTCTTGCTCTCCTCAGGGGAACTCCTTCCATGGGCTTTGCAGGCATGACCCAGAAGGAAGACTCCAGTACAGCAGAGTGTAAACCTGTTGATCTTTACCCCAGGACAGCAGAGCACGAGTTTCCTGCATTTTCTAGATTACCACGCTCTTCCCTCCAAGCTGTCTCAGATCAGGCTGCTGATTCCCGGGAACAGTTCCCAGCGTGATATTCTACCGACAGTCATTCACATTCTCTGCATGCGAGCATGCCATAAACATCCTTCAGAGGAAGACGCAAAAATGAGAGAAACACCTGGCCATTTTCAAATGCATGTGTTGGGGAGAAAACGAAACTTATTGACATTGGAACTACAAAGGCTGTCATACCCACCCAGCTTGCCATCTGATCCTGCAAATCGGGATACTCTTCATTAGAGTCAAAGGAAACTGCCTTTACCAGGGATGCAAACTTTCAAGGTCTGCAGGAAGGCAATGGAAATCCTTCCTCAATCTAGTCTGAGCCACAATTGATTGAGCCTCCTGAATCAGCCATAACGTTTCAGCCCGTCCAGTAGATCAAAACCAATATCGAATACGTTTAAAGTACGTAGATTAAAAGAACGATTTCTTCATCTATATGAGTATAGCTGAGTATATCAAGAAATGGCTTTTTTGCTGCCTTGGGAGAAATCGACTTGTGCTTTCCATGTGGCCGTTCAGAATGGAAGCTTTCAAAGGTCCGCCGGGGCTGCTCTTTGTCTCCATACATTACGCTTCTCAAAATATTCAATATCATACAAACAAATCATCATTTGTATTTTTAGAACAGATAAGCGAACATACATTTGGGGGGAGTTCAAGGGGCACCATGTTGGGGACTCCTCTGTCATAACGGCCTCAGGGTGACATTCTAGAAAGTCAAAAAAGCCAAGGTAGCCCCTGGCCTCCTCAGTGCTGCCAAATCTGGTAAAGCCCAAAGTGCCCACGGTACGGTGTGTAAAATGCCAGGGCAGGTGACGCTCACCGTAGATCTGCCGGCAAATTCAAGCCCACCTGGCTGAACTGGCCTTCGGGTTGAATTTACTCCTGAAGGCAGACACTGAAATTCAAGGGAAGTGCAAGAGGCCAGATGCACTGGTCAGCAGGGAGTTCGGCCACTGCAGTTTCAGCTCGCAGCCCCACTCAGGTTTCGGAAGAAACTGAAGTGAAATTCCAGGTTAAGTTAAATACCTGGCAGGACCACAGGTCGGTTTCCGTGCATCTAACTGACCTCAGCTTCCTGGGATGCCGTTACCTTGACATGTAAATTTCCGCATCCATCACCGGTGAGATTGGGTTACGCTAAGCAATGCTACCTTAAAATATTTTCTGAGCAGTAAAAGCAAACGATTGCAGTGTCGTAAAATCCCGCCTTTTCGCAGACATGAAAATGTTACTGATACTGATCGCAGCGAGGTAAAAAGCCACAGGCCAAGACTGAGGGGAAGGAGGCAGAGCCCCTGAGAACAGCGTGAGGCTGACACAGGAAGACAGGAGTTAAAGCCAGCTGGGAATGGCTTCAGGAGCTAGAAGTGCACATTGCTGGGGATTTTGCTTTTCATTTGTTTTTCTTCCCAGGCTGGGGCTTCACCCCTTTCTATTAAAACCCTGACAGTGGCTCCCAAGAAAGATGACCTCTGGCAGGACCAATTCCTTTGGTTTGGCCAATCCTGCCACCCAGCAGCAGAAGTACTACCCAGAAAGAGCCTGAATGATCCCCTGCCCTGAACAGGAATACAGAAGGTGCTCTGTAAGTGCTAGCTGGCTTGAGATTCCCTGGGTATGACCCTCTGAGCCATTTCAGAGAGAGAAAAAGAGAAAGCACATCAGATCTGAGGAGAAAAGCTGGAGAGGGAGAGAGTGAAGAGCCACTGTGAGTTGGCTTCAAAAGTACTGTGTTTCTTCTTTGTTATACAGCAGCAACTAACACAACAATGTAAAGCCATCATACTCCAATAAAGATGTTTTTTAAAATGTTATAATGTTAAAAAAAAAAAAAAATACTGGGCTTCTTAGCTGCCCAAACAGCCCATTGGTTACAAAGTCAAGAGCTGGATTGGAAGAAGGAATAGCAAAGGGAATAACCAAAACTGAGTAAATACAGGGTTGCTCCTGATGGGAACATGAGAGCTTGAACAAAGGATGTGCTGGCCTGTAACCTAGTGCATACATTCCAAATGACACAGAATCACCCCCAATGGAGTGAAAAATGTTCCTTGGGAGGGTGTGAAAACATCTTACTCTTTATTGTATAAAACAGATTCATGGGGAAGGAAACAGTAACCAAAAATGTTAGGAAATATTCATCTGGTGGAAGAGATGATCAACTGATTCGTTTCAGAACTTCAATAGAAGTGGCCTCAAGTATCTTTCCTGAAGATACACTATGGCTTAGGAAGCTTTCTTCCAGTTCACGTTTCTGTCTTTATCACCCCTTGCCGGCTGACTCAGGCTTACACCAAATCGGTCTGGGCTGAAATAAGGAGACGGGACAAATAATTGACGTCGTATGTGTTTTGAATTTACGGATTGACTGACTTCCCCTTTCGGATAATAATAGCTGATAGTTACTGAGTATTGACCATAAAACTTGCCGGTCCTGGTGCCAAATTCTTAACGTCTTGACCTTCTCTCGTCAAATCTTCACTTCAGTTTTGCGAGGTGGAAACTGTTGTCATCAGCATCGTACAGGTGAGAAAACTGGCTCAGAGAGGTTCAACAATCCATGGAAGTCTTAACTGGCAGGGACAGGGGGAGGTGAGCTCTAAATCCAGGTTGACTTGACAGAGATCAGGTGTAACCAGTACACCGTTTTGATCAGCTGCTTTGACCCCAGGTAATTACAACAAGAGGGTTACTTTGGAGGCCAGCAATGAAATCAGAGTATATATGGGCACCAGGGAGCCACCCTCACCTACTGGTAAGGTCACCACCTGCAGAAGCATCTGTTTGGTGATGGAGAATGACCCCCCCTGTTAGTATGCTTTGGGGTTCTCTGCTTTACCAGCGCCCCCTGGCCAAAGAGTGCCCTAACTTATCTCAGATTTCGAAAATGACTTACTGCCCCTCAGCATAGGCGTCCTTGACCAACTCCCCTAAATTTAAGTTGACTTTCCGTCAGAGTTCACATTGCTACCAACTTTTCATTAAACTAATTATTCAAAACAATTCAGAGTTAGCGTTCTCACAGCAACTGTAACTCTGCCGTGACTCTATTAAGGTGTAAATCGAACAGCATGTTTTGCAATGAAGTTAATTTTATATTCACCAGAGAACTGAGTTATAGTTGCTGTGGGAACCATCATTTCGAATCTCTTGACTTTCGTGCATTTAAATTCTCAACCACAGCATTGCACACTGTAACATATTTTGCATGGATGCTTAATTTGCTTCGCACCGTGGCCTGTCTACCCTGACCTTGGACGTCTTGCCAGAGACTAGCATAGCAGCCTTCTGGTTTTCCCAGCCTTCTTTCTTATCCTGGTACCTATGACACAGCACGGAGAAATCACCAAGAAACCAAAATGGTTCCCATTTTATCTTTAAAATGTTTTGGAGAGGTAACTTTCCTTAGAAGCACAGTCGGGGAGAGGTACCAAGCCTCGGGCAATGTCGACTAAAGCAGGCAATGCCGTTGCATTTGTGGGGAGCCAGGATTCTCATCCAAGGGTAATTTGGGCCCTGCACTGTGTTATTCAGTACACACAGGGTGACCTCTGAAAGCTCCAAGACCTTGCAAGTGCCATTAATCATGCCGGCAAACACAGCCATACATAAGAACTTATTGGAGCTCCGGAAAAGCTAAACAACATTTCCCAGAGCCCCATAAAACCCAAGCATCTCTAAATCAAGACGCATTGCAGGGCCTCTCTAAAAGGGACATTCAGCAGAACTGGAATAGAACTCGGGCTAAGTCCCGGTGGTATGGAATTGGTAACATGTGCCCCGGGTAGAGGCAGAGGCTTGTTTGGGAGGGCTAGCAGAGCAAGTGAAGCTCTGAGATGCTTAGAGACGTGAGCGTTCCATCTACAAGGATTATCGATTCTTGTAGCTTTATTGGAAAAATCAGTCATGCTTTCTGCCTCCCGGGGATTGCTCGGCTGCTTTTTGGGAGTGTGTATGTGTGGAAACTCGGCAGGTTAGGCAGCTGAGTTAGCCGCTCCCCTTCACCATTCAATTATCCATTTAGCGAAAACGTGACAGCAGAAACATACTGCTGTTTTGCATGTTTAAAATGTATTTGAAAGGAGGGATTTTTTGTTTCTCTGTAAATGAGAGGATTTCCAAGAGGAGGCTCTTGCCTTCCCGAGGGCACACTCATTATGCAAAACTGAAGAATAACACCTAACAATAGCATGGGCTATTGTTGGAATTCTATACTCTCGGAAAACAAGTCTCCTCATTCCTCCTACGGATGGAGACTTCTTGCACAATTGGTAGATAAAAACCCTATCGTGACCAGCGACCTGCCCCCTAAGTCCTTGATCAGCTAAAATAGGTGTTAAGAAAAGGACTAGAACGCCACATGCAAGTAGAGTTTCAAAGCACGGGATACGGTCAAGGACGACAGGGTTCCCCGCGTCACAGGGATGGGGATTGGTGAATGATGAAGGTGCTGGTTTCGTGAGTAAGGGCGGGGTCGGAGACACCATGCCAGCCAGAGGAGAGAAAGGTGAAAAGCGGAGGGGAGACTGCAGTGTTTTTATTGTTTCTGTACCAGACAGAAAGTAAAGAAAATAAGACAAAATATGGTTACTGTATGAGGTCATTTGATACGCAGTGCTCTGAGAGCACGCCTTCAGAGGATTTGGAGAGATTGCTTGGTAGGGAAAGCTCGATAGCTTAATAAATAAATATAAATATAGATAGATAAATAGATATTGGATCAGTGATGGGTGGATAGGTAGATGATAGAGATAGCTTTAGCGTGTTTGAGTACCACAATTCAGATGCGCCAAGCTGACCTATAGAGACAAACAGAATGCAGAGGGATTTAAAGTCCAGGATTAATAATCTGGGAGGATGCTTGGGGATGGTCCAAGGAGGCCTTAATGCCAAGAAGAACTAGACAAAGCTGGCAGAATACATGCAGCCTGTGGTCTGAAGTCATTATGTTAAGAAAGTCAGGACGTTCGTTTGCTGGAGCTGTTCCGTGTTAGACTATCAACCCTGACTATAGGGACAGAGCCTGGGAGACCCCGTGCCTCTCTGATCTCCTCCACCCGTGCTGCCCTTTCCCTTCACTCTGCTTGTTGTCTTTAATAAGGAAAAGCAACTTGGAGAGGAGGGCAGAATCCCGTGTCCTCAACCCTGTTTGTTCACTGATTCTCAGATGAGGACTCAAATGTATTTACATAACCGGAGTGCTATATTATGGACGAAGTATTTTATCCTCTGCTTTTGTGTCTCAGAAGTCTTTTCTTTTGGAGGGTATGTGTAGGGAACCCTAAATCCATAGAGAATTAGCCTTGCCACACAGAGCCATGGTAGCGGGGCACCCCTGTAGCCTGCCTGAGCAACCACGACAGTCACCAAGACTACCCCTATGGCCTCCTCCTGGCCAGCTTCCCAGATCCCGCCCTTGCCCCATCCCTGTGTGTTCTCCTTGCACAAAGGGACCCTTTAAAACTTCAAGTCACATCGGGCCACTCCTCTGCTCAAAATATCCCCAGAGCTCTTGTTACTCAGAATAAAGCCACCGTCCTCAGAGTAAAACTGAGAGGTTCTGCATTTATCTGTCCCCACCCCCCATTACCCTGTCCCCACATTGTCCCCTTGTTCACTCTTCTCCAGTCACACTAGCCACCTTGCTGTCCTTCCAACACCCCAAGCACTCTCTGCCTCAGGGCCTTTGCACCTACAGTTTCCTCTGCCTGGATTCCTGTCCCCCCAGACGCTGGCATGACTCTCTCCCTCCCCTCCTTTAGGGTTTTCACTCAAACATCACCCCATCAGCGAGGACTTCCCGGACCACCCCATACATAACAGCAATCCCCCTCACACTCCACCCCCATCACAGTTCCCCTCCCTGTTTTATTCCCCCCCCCAGCGATTATCACCATCTGACATGCCGTATTAATTTCTTATTTGTTTACTATGAGTCTCCCCCAGTAGAATGTAAGACCTTTAAGAGCGAGACTTTGTCTCTTTTGTTTACCACTAATATGTTCTGTGTCTAGAAAGTACCTGACATTTGGTAGATACTCAGCAGACATTTACCGAATGAATGAAAGAATAAGCTCATGAATTTTTTCTGGAAGCTGACACATTATAACAACTCCGTACATGCTTGATGTTGCACTGGGATTTCTCCCTCAGAAGGCCTTTCACTTCCTGATTTCCACACGCTAGACCCATCAAGGGCGTGGGGTAGAGCTGGAGACAAAGGGCAACCCTCTTGACTGGGGACCACCAAGCCACTCAGGCAGGACATCGTGGGGTGGCTTCACCCGGCAGGATCCTGTCCGCTTCTCATCTTATTAACAGAGTGGGTCAAGCTCCAGACTGACACCTCACACCACCCTAAACCACTTATAAACTCAAAATGGTCATTGATTAATCCACAGCGAGGGAAAACCCACATCTCCTTCTCAGTGTATTGTCTCTCTCAAGAGAAATCTATATGGGAAAGGAAGTTAAGATCAGAAGATCGCCCGGGAAGCAGAGAGTCAAAGCAAGGGGTGTGTTATTCCCCAATGCCAACCCTGTCCCTGTAGAATCCTCCCTGGTTAGAGGGAAGCGAAGTGCATGGGCCCAGAGTTGGACGGGCCTGGGTACAAACCCTCAGGCTACCACTTTCGCTGATTATGACCCTGGGAAAGTTCATTAACTCTCTGAGCTTCAGATTTTTCAGCCACAGATGATGATGGTAACTTGTACTTTATATGCTCCTTGAAAAGACTCAATGAAGTAATGAGGTTGTGAAGTGCCGAGCACCGGGACCCGCACTCGTCAGTGGCAAGTGGTGTCCCTTTATTCCCCCCAGTCAAGCAGGACGCACTCACTGCTGAGTTGACCCTGACTCTCTACTGCTCCACGGGGCTCTCCTTCCACGCCCCGGGCAGACCACCCCTCTCTGTTAACATACTTTTTTGAGCCTGAATGAGATTTCTCAGCCCTAGGATCCTTTACAGTTTCACCTCACATGCCTCTTGCATTTAAGGGGGATTCCGAAGATAACGTGTCACATTATGTGCCCATCCTACTCATGTCACTTTCTGGAAGTTATCTCACTTTTTTCATTTCCATTTCCTCCTCTTTGGAGGGCACCTTCCTGGGGTCTTTGCTCTACTGACTGCGCTGATCCTGGTGTAAACAGTAGCGGACACTCCCTCGCCGTCGCCAATTCAAGTGCCAATCAGAGGCTCTCGCAAGCCATACAGGACCCTTCTGCTACTATTTGAGGTTACTTTTTTTTCTTTTCTGTTTTCTTCAAGGTGACTTCTAACAACAACACTAATAATAATAGCCATCAGTTCTGGATCATTTACTATGTGCATTTACACATGATTTACACATCATGCGTATTTTTGTGCATTAACACCTATTAACACTCATGCTAAGTGTGATAAGTAATGTGATATGTATTCTCTCTTTTAAATCCCAACAACCCTCTAGGATAGGTACCCTTCTTGCCCTAGTTTCATAGATGAAGAAACTAAGGAATAAAGAGCTTATAATTTTTGCCTAAGATTATACAGCCAAGGGATAGGGCTGGATTCAGAGCCCACTGCCTTCACCACGCTACTGCCACATGGTTACCGGGCTGACCTGGTACTTTGGCCCAAGGAGGCCACAGATACTGCTGGAGGGCCCAACGTCCTCAAACAGGTAACCTAGTATAAAAGTCTGTGCCCTCTCCCTTGCTCTTGGGGGGTGTTCGCCTCCATGACCACCAGTGAAAAGAGCCCAGCCCTCACTCACTGACCTTGATAATGACAGTTATCCCAGGTGGCATGCGACTGAGGGGTTTCCTGGGGCTCAGGACTTTCAGGGCTAAAACCCAGACGGTCCCAGGCTAACGGGGACAGTCGGTCCCCCTAGTTGAGAGCAGAGACTCTGGAGCCCGACCTCACATCCTGGCTCCACCACTAACCAGCTCTGCCACTTTGGTCAAGTTACTTAACTTTTCTGTGCCTCCATTCCCTCTCCTGTAAAATGGGAATAATACTAGGGCCTACACCATAGGGTTGTTGTAACCATAAGTTAATGCAAGAGAGGCATATAAAAGAGTGCCAAGGCACACAGAAATGTCTAGTTGAGGAATTGCTGTTATTGTTGTCATTCTCTTAAAAGCTTCCTAAAATCCAGAGTTACAGTCCTGGGGCAGGTTCTTTGTCTAGCCCTTTTAACATCTAGAAAAAACAAACATTTAGTGATTTCCTCACATTTTCTAAAGTTGGGCTGCAAACAACAAAAGAATATACAGGGCAATTTATCATCAGCCTGATCTTAACAGCAGTTAAAAGGGAGCCATAAGCCTGCCGTAAGTAACAAGTCCGTGCCCACAGGCCTTTTAGGTGTTATTTGTATTTTTACGAGCCTCCTGTGGCTATAGGGATGCTCAGTGGGTGTAGAAATTGGATGGTTAAAAATAACAAAAAAAGAGATCAAAGCCCGAGTGCCTTTGTTCCTATTTCCATACCAGGGAGGTACCACATTCATTATTTGCCGGACAGCTGTGGGAGTGAGCAACCGGAGCGACAGCAACTTGATTATCCTCCAAGAACCAAATGAAACCATTGGGCTTTCTTATTATTGTCATCCCTGCCTTTGTGGAACTCTTGTTACCCTCTTCATCTACCAACATGCCTCTGTCCTCCCTCGCCGGCTGCTCTATCCTGTCTCTCTCAGTCAGGAGGGATCAGTTTATTTCAAGGTGAAAGGCACAGACTCCTCCAGCACTCATGCACCGCAGCCGGGCATCAGCTCAGTTTTAGACCCTGTACTGGAACCAACTGTCTCTTTTGCTTGGGGAGGTGTCATCCATCCAGGGGCTTGGGATGTGACCCGCAGGAATCTTTTCCCTTTGCCTGGCTGCCGAATCAAGGGCCCAGTGAAGCAGCAGAGGCACCACATGGTTTATTTATGCATTCATTCAACAAACCGCTTTCATGCCAGGTGCTGGGAAAACAGCCTGTACAACAGAGTCAGAGTCTTTTGCACTCGGGAGGCTTGGAGGCTCCCAGGAAGATGAGCGTTGAGGCTTCTCAACCTCAGCTACACAGAGGAACCACTTGGGGAGCTCAAGAAATCAAAATACTGATGCCTGGGTCTCATCCTCAGAGATTCTGATTTAATTGGGGGTGCAGCCTGGCGTCCGGATTTTTCAAGGCTCCCAGGCGATTCTAATGCACAGCCTATTGGAAAACGCCTGCTCTAAACAAAAGAGGAGTTAGAGTGATGGTGAGTGCTTCAGAAGGAGTAGGTGGTGCTGTGAAGTCATGTGATGGAGGGGGAACCTGCCTTCCTTTTCCCATACCGACAGAAATGATGCTGATCAGTGAGAGTCCTGGTGCGTCCAGGAAACATGCAGCAGTGACACCTGGATCCAAACTTACGTCACCTCACGGAAGCTCTGCCGTTTCTGTTGCTGCCGGGGTGGAGGGGCATGACTTCTGCCTTAAGATCAAAAGAGGAACGTTAGACCATGGAAAGGATCACTGCCCTTCCCAGCCCTCCCCCTCCCCCTCCCCCCCACCCCTATGCAAACCCTTAAAGACATACACACGCTGTTGAAACGAAGAGGAACATCTGCCTCTGGATTTTCCACAACTTCTCTGACAAAGCAGGGGCAGTTGTTCAAGCTCAGGTTCATGGCTGAGCGTCCATGCCAGTTTGTGCCTCTTCACCACTCCCTCCTGCTCACAGAGATGAGCTAGAGGACAAGCCTTGCTGTTTTCTGGGACCAGAATGCTTCTTTGGCAGTCAGTCTTCTCAAATTAGTTGGAGTTTCCCCCGGAGTGTCTCGAAACACCAGATTAATTTTTGAGCGTTTGTCACTGCTGTTCAGCAGAAACGGCCACCAAAGCCCCAGTGATCCCCAGCACCTCAGCTGTTTGCAAGTCTAAAGAGTTCTGGAGTGCAACGGCAGACTCTATTACATATTTCCAGTGTGTGTCCGTTCCTCAGTTCCAACAGTGCACAGCTCTGAGAAAACAGTCATGTTTCAAACAGTTGGGGGAGGGGGGTTCCCTCATTAAGTTAACAAGCAGAAGTACAATGCCGCCCAAAAGGAAGTCATCACTTACTTCACCTTCAACTCTCTTGTCCTTCAGAGTCACCCTCAGCATCAGTGGGTTTTCTGAAAACACTTCTAGTGACATTACTAGATTCTTGGCTGGTGGGCAAAGGGGAGTGAGGATTTCCTAGGATGTGATGCAATCACGCACTCAGGACACCCCAGAAGCCTCCATTTCTTAATTTGAAATAGGCTAGGCTCTTGTTTTTTTTTTTCCTGATCTGGAGGTGCGGCAAGAAAAAGTGGCCTGCACTTCAAACTATGCCCCCCCCAAAAAAGCCTGCCGCTAATTATAATATTTGCAATATCAAAAATTATATCAACATGAGCAACTATAAGTACTGCTCTCTACTGAGCATTTACCACGTGCTCAAGCTCAATGTGCGCGATCTTTGCCTTTCTCATTTCATTTTACCCCTCTGACATCTGTACAGAGTATCACCATCATCCCTCTTCATTCATTCATTCCGCAAACGTTGATTGCGTGTCTGTCATACGCCAACTATTCTTCTAGACACTGAGGATACCTCAGTGAACAAGAGAGGCAAAAATCCTAGCCCTTGTGCAGGTTGCATTCTGTTGGGAAGGACAAGAAATAAGATTTATTAGCAAGATACATAGTTTTACAGACGGGGGTGAAAGGTGAAGCTACCAGCTCAAGGTCACACAGACAACAAGAGGCAGATTCTAGGTTTTTTTTTTTTTTTTTTTTTTTTTTTTTGCAGATCTAGGTTTTAATCTCAGACCTCTGACTCCGAACTGGGTTAAGGTTTTCCCCTTGGTTCAGAAGAGCCTTCCTACAGGGGTGTAGTCCAGGCTGCAGTAGCTCGCCTAATGGTCTCTTGAACCTAGCAGGGACGTCTCCCTTCTCTGGCTTTCCTTGTCATCTGTCTGTGTTGACATGCAGCCTGTTCTGTGTTTTCACTTGCATTCCCATCTGGGTGTTGCCCTCTCTGCTTTTCTAAGGTGCGCCCGATGTTGAATGTTACAATCCTACTTCTCTTTCCACATCCTTTCTACCGTATTAGCCACTTATTTCTACCTCTCAATCGCTGCACATGGCAGAACGTTTCTTTTTTTTTTTTTTTTTTTTTTTATTTATTTATTTATTTATTTATTTATTGCGGTACGCGGGCCTCTCACTGTTGTGGCCTCTCCCGTTGCGGAGCACAGGCTCCGGACGCTCAGGCTCAGCGGCCACGGCTCACGGACCCAGCCGCTCCGCGGCATGTGGGATCCTCCTGGACCGGGGCACGAACCCGTGTCCCCTGCATCGGCAGGCGGACTCTCAACCCCTGCGCCACCAGGGAAGCCCCAGCAGAACGTTTCTTGATGCTTTTTTAGAAAAGCCTTTTGTGGCAAGTATAGCTTTTTTCAAGTACATTTATGCTCCCCTTTTTACTGTGCTGTAGACATTATTTTGCTCGTGCCTAATTTTTGTTGGGGCAGAAAGCCTGCCTATCTGGTAACTGTGTCGATGGATTTTTTTTTTTTTTTTTCCCCAGTCTTTGGAATCTTGTGTGTAGAAAAGTCTTGGAAACTGTTCCATCTTCACTCTGCCAAAGGCATTAGAGATGCTGATTTCAGTCAAAAGTCATTCGTTCATCCATCCCCTGACTCTGTGTCGAGCACTGGCAATCCAAGAGTAAACAAGATAGACGTGGTCCCTGCCCTGACAGGTTTACGTCATCACAGAAATGCCCAGAGCAGTTGTACACTGCACAGTTCTAGGGGCCCCATTCAAATGGCAGTTAATGACGATGTGTACCTTTATTACAACACTTTTCCTGCAGGTGACAATAAAATGTCTTAAGGAAGGGCTGCTACAAGGGCTAGCAAGCGTCAGGGAGTTGGCAGACAGTTGGGATTCAGTGTGGTGGATGGGATAGGATAGGGTAGGATAAAGGTACCATGACAGGTGGAGCTAGCCTTGATTTGGGAGCTTTGGAAAGGCTCCCTGGAGATGACTTGGGCGAAGGATGGGTTGAAGTTAGGCAGATAAGGAAAGGCCAAATGGCTTCAGTCTGAACAAAGCCTAAAGTGATATTGAGTTAGGCTGATGTGTTGACAACCAGTTCATGTAAGATCTGGAAGCCAGGGTAGGGACTTCAGACTTTGCCCCAGGGCCAATGGAAAGCTATAGAAGTATTTTCAGCAATGTCCAGAACAGAGAGAAATGGATGATGGTGCAAGACCGGAGGCAGGGAGACCAGTTAGATGGCTTTGACCAGAGTCTAAACCAGAGATGAGGATGGCTTAGGTTCACGTAGTAACAGTAGGGGTGGGAGTGGAGAGCAGATTCTAGAGATATTTAGGAAGAGCAGGTAGGGCTTCTTATAGTAAAGAGGAAAATTAGGCAGGACTTGGTTTTTGACCAGATACATGAGATGAGAGAGGAGGTGGGGGAGGGTAATTAACAGTGACTCCAAGGTTTCAGTCTCGGCCAGTGGGGTGTACATGCATGTGCCATTCGTTGATCAAGGAATCAGAGTTTGGGAGGGGAAAAAGATCAAGACACTGAATTCTGCTGAGTTTGAGATGCTTGTGAGTGAACAGATGGAGATGCTGAAATGCAAGTTGGAGTCCAGGTCCAGAGATCAGGGAAAGAGCTGAAAATTCAGGAGTCCTCTGTGTGCTTGGCTTTTGTTTTGTTTTTAATCCCAAATTTCTGCATCAGCTCTAATTTTTGTTAAGACAAAAAGCCTGCCTACCTGGTAACTGTGCCAACAGATATATTTCTCCTAGTGGTTGGAATTCTATGTGTAGAAAAGTCTTGGAAACTGTTCCACTTCCACTCTGCCAAAAGTATGGGAAGTGCGAGAGAACCATCCCAAGATATCACTGTTGCCCTTGAAAGTTCTCCCTGGGAAGAAGACTTAGATCTTTGAGAAAGAGGTCCCACTAGCTTCTCATCACTCTCGGAAGGGTCTATAGATGAGAGCCAGGCTGAAATGATACTGGCACCACCTGACTGTTTTCCATTCATTTAAGCACCTACTCTGTGCCTGACACTAGGGCAGGTGCTGGGATGCAACAGCAAACAGGGAAGTCTCAGCTCTCATGCAGCTTTAGGTCAAGGGCAGGCTTTCTCAACCTCAGCACTACTGACGTTCGGGGCTGTATCGTTCTTTGTTGTGGGGACTGTCCTAGGCATTTTAAGGTGCTGAACATCCATCCTCTACCCACCAGATGTCAGTAGCATCCTCCCCTAGATGTGATCATCAAAAGTGTCTCCAGACATTGACACATGTCCCCTGGAGGGAGGGATGGGGGACAGAATTGCCTCAGTTGAGAATCTCTAGTCTAGGGTCACGCTAGAACCTGAAGTCTCCAACAGCCAGCCCGCCACGTGCACAGAACCAGACAGCTGTGCCTAAGGCCTCCTGTATCGGTGGTCTCAGAGATAGGCACTCAAGGAAGGGGCAGTGCTAGCTAGCCTGACATCCAGAAGACTCCATGCAGGAGACCTCATGGATCCCAAAGTATGAGTCCATAAGCCCAATTCAACTCCAGTTACAGATTCCTCTCCAGAGAATAGCCACTACCTGATACCCATTTGCCCTCCAGACTAATTACTTCCTACCTTTTGTTTTCCCTTAAGTGGAGGCTGGCTTTGCACTTTACAAACACAAGGAACCACCTCCTCAGAAGGCCACCAGCAGAAGGAACTTGTGCTGGGGGGGGGGGGGGGTGGTAAGCTTGGGGTTGCCTAGCAACGCCACGCATTCGCCAAGGCTGCTTTCTTCCTCTTCGAGCTAAAAAACAAAGTCCCGTCCATTATTTCCCAGCTGCCCCAGAACTTCTCAGAAATTTGCGAGCTTCCCACTGTTTGTGTTTTCATCTTCCTCACACGATGTGGAGAAAACCCAGGACTGTGGTCTGTTTATCTCGCTTCAGTGGGTCAGGGGAGAAGGGGGGGAATCGAGAGAGAAAGAGAAGGGGGAAAAAAGCCTGGTTCAACCTAGGAGCCTGCACATTTTGAGCGCATATCTCTGACATGCTAGTATAGTGTTCTTCGCAAATTTGACTTTTATGTAGTGGACGTGGGTTTCCTACACAGTGAGGCTTCTGTTGAGACTTTGTGCATGATTTTGTTCAAACACGAGACCTCAAAGTAGCTAAATAACAAAGCACATATAATAGATACCGTGCCAGGTGAATGCTGGTAGGTCTGTCATGTAGTGTATTCTCTGTGATCCATTCCCTAAAACTTAACTGGTAGAAACTGTAAAGCTGGGGGTGGCTGGAGGTTGAAGATACTCTCTTTTCCTCGAGAATTTGTGAAATGTCCCTTGGGCTTTTCCTACTGAGTTGCATTTCGCTCCTGCAGAAATATTTGTGGCATTTCTCTGACACCCACTGGGGCTGGCCTCCCTTCCCAGCGCTCTCTCTCAGGGTGTAAAGGCGGAGAGTCACAGGTATTCCAGGTAGGGCTGTGGTCACCTCCTTGGTAAGGAAGGTATGGAAATGTGACTCTTTTTGTGAGGATAGGTATGGGGACAAGTTAAGTCTTTTTTCAGATATGCAAACACTGATGATTTGCTCACATCGTGGGTTTAGTGCCAGGTTCCTCAACTAAAGAAAAGATTCGCAGGTAATCATCTCCTCATTCCTCCTCTCAAGACAGCTCGTCTTCCTTCCGGAGACCTCTGCACTTGGCACGTCTCCTCTGTTGCTTACCTTGTTCTCCCAGGTCCTAACCCATGCATACCACATTCTGGAAAGGATGGGAGGGAATAAGCGTTGAGGAGTGAAACTCCTTAAAGAAGTAAATTTCAACTCAATTTCAAACCCTCCAGCCCTTTCTTCTCAGGAGGAGTCCTTTAAATTCCCACGGCTGCCACTTGCACAAATTAGGTTTATTCGCATTCTTGTAAGGGGTACTCCAGGGAAGAGAGGAAGGCTGCCAGGTGACGGCCTCTGGAACGCTGGAGAGAGAAGTAGGGGGGAGGTGCACACTTTCGATTCAGAAGATGTGGGCCACAAAGGTTTCAAATCAATTACCTCCATCATTACAAAGTGCTCCCTCCGCCATGGCCCAAGCTACCCTGCTCTTTGTGTAGTTTAAAAATAGATATAGAAAGAGATGGAGATAGAGATGGTAGCAGACGTCAAGACAGAATGAGAGAGAGAGAGAGAGAGAGATTCAGGAGAGTTATTTTCTGAGGACAATTAAATTAATGGTCTTAAAGGTAGTAGGGAAACATACCTAGGTCGCACAATGCTGTAAATTTCCTCGAAGTCATTGCCTTGTACAGTACACTTAAAACAGGTGAATTTTACGGTATGTAAATTACACCTCAGTAAAGCCCTTAAAGGGAAGAAAAATAAAAACGGATCTAGGAATTCTTGCCAGCAAGTAGGTTCTGTGAGTGTGGCCACATCCTACCAATCCTATGCTTCTCTCTACCTCTGATAAATGGCGACAGAGGCTCTGCCACAGAGACTCCCCATCTCACTATAGTGCCCCCAGCTCTTTCTCTTCCTTCCTCATCCAGGCTCTCTTTGCCCACGCTCAGGTCAGGAGAGTAATAGCTGCAATTGTTTTGGGTGCTGGAGCAATTAGGGAATGAGGTAGGCTGCTAATTTCACGCACACACCCCCCCAAAAGGAAAAGAAAACCACAAAATAGGAATCACTGAACCCCACTGCCGTCCCCCACGGGCATAGGCATCCCTCTGTCTTTTCCCGATTCATGGCACTCAGCACCTACTCTTTCCCCAGCCTTCTGATCCTGCATTATTTTAAAATCATGCCATAAATAGGTTGAATGATTGGCAGCCAACATTTTTAAGTGCCCCTTAAAGCGAAATACTACAAAAATATGAAAATAGCCCAGCAGAACCATCCAGCTCTTGGTCATAAGAAGCTCGTGCTAATCGCATGTAAATTTAGCTTTAAAATTCTGAAAGATGGGGGGCACTCTGCCTCCACCCTGGGTTGATAGGGAATTTTCTCTCTTCTGCAGAAGGCTCTTCTGAAAACAGAAAGAAAGAAAAGATTTTTCTTGAGGTAGCATCCATCCAGAGCCAGCGGGCTGGAAATAATGGCCTAGCTAGGTGTGTTGTAAGCTCAGGGCTAGTTTAGCTTTCCGGAATGTTCCCCACTTGGGGAAGGTTGCCTCAGACCCCTACGCACAGGTCAGTGTCATTGGGGATCCTCTGCATCTGGGCCCCTGCTAACGTCTTGCAACCGCACGAGTCGCCTGCTTCCCCGACTCTTCCCGAGGCAGGTCCGGGCCCCATTCTGCGGCTGGCCCAGCGGCCGCCCTGTGGCCTTGCTCCCCCTTTGCATGGCTCCCCTGCTGCCCCAGCGCGGCCTCACGTTCCTCCTTCTCATTCTCTCCATTTCTCCAACCAGATGGCTGCCCCGATTTGTGCAACGGCAACGGGAGATGCACACTGGGTCAGAACAGCTGGCAGTGTGTCTGCCAGACCGGCTGGAGAGGGCCTGGATGCAACGTTGCCATGGAAACCTCCTGTGCGGATAACAAGGATAATGAGGGAGGTGAGCGAGCGTCTTCTAACTCCCAGCCCCTCAAGAGCAGAGCATTGTTTATAGATGGTCATCGTGAGTCCTTTATCCTGAAAGACCTCCCCTCAGCTATTGTCAAATGTTGTTGTAACATTTCCTCTGAAGCAAGCACAGCGGAGAACGGGCATCCTTGGGCCAACGGTGTCTCCTGAACGGGGACTCCTGGAGACATGGGCCGGAGGCACTGGGATTGGATGCTGGCTTTGGTTTCTCAAGTACGCATTGCCACAGAAAGGTGGCCGGGCCCTGGCTTTGCCTTTGGGTGACCGTCCCTGCCAGGCCTTCCAGGGCAGGGAGTTACAAACAAATCTGTGCTGGTGATGACAGTATGTGCTCACCCTGAGCTAAGAGGTGGTAAGCAGTGCATCCCTTCATCCTTTCAGCCCTTTGAGATGTTACTTTTACAAATGAGGAAACCAGGGAAGGCCTAGAGAGCAATTAAGTAACTTTTTAAAGATAACTGAGTCACCAATAGTAAAATCATGACCCAAACCCAGCTCTGACTCCAAAGTCCATGTTCTACCCAGTGGTTGGCAAACCACAGCCCTTGGGCCAAATCCGACCCACTGCCTGGTTTTGTACCGGCCTGCGAGCAAAAGATGGTTTTTACATTTTTAACGTCTGGGGGGAATAAAACCTAAAGAAGGAGAATATTTCACAACACATGAAAACTATGTGGAATTCAAATTTCAGTGTCCAAAAGTAGAGTTTTGTGGGAGCACAGACACGACTATTCATTTATGTTAGTCCTGCTTTCACCCTCAGAGGCAATGTTGGTTAGTTGGCCGAGACGAAGCCTAAAATTTGCACTCTCTGACCCCTTACAGGAAGTTTGCTAACCTCTGTTCTGTACGCCTAGCTGAATTTTCCTGTGTTGTTTCCTGGTGGAGTGCTAAGATTCTGGGGCTAAATGGGGGTGCAGTAGCATATGGACCACGTGATTTCCTGAGAACACAGATTCATGCTCCCGTAACGTTAGTACCAGCTTGTCATCCACCCCTACCAAAATGACTAACTGGTCAGAATCCCCTCAGGGCAGAAGCTATTTCAGTGTATAAGAGGGTATGAGTCTGATTATTTAACAAAAATATGTATTGTCTTGTATGTGACAGTCCCTGGGCTCTGGGACTGTCAGCCCCTGCCCTCACGGCCCCAAGGGGTCAGTAAGCTTCACTGATGTCCAGAGTGAGGTGCAATCCATCGGGTTAAGGCTGAAAGTATCAGACACGCTATTTTTCTTTTTCTTCATCCTCCTGATAGACATTTTACACTTTCCATAACCTATGATTGCAGTTGTAACATGTCTACAATTCGTAAGTAAACAAATGTGCGTACGCTGATAGGAGTACACCAGTCAAAAAAAAAGATTATAGATTGATGCAGTTTACAGAGCTCCCATTCATTCATTTACCTTCCTGAAACAGAGCCAAAATAGAAGCCACTTTAATTCATTTTTGAATAAAGTGAGCCGTAACTCCATATACATTCTTTTCCCCAAGAGAGACGGTCAAAATTGCACTAGTTTTCCTGGTAATGGTCACTGTTTTTGCTTCCGGTCCCTGGTGGTTCCACCAAGCAAAGCGGTTGTTTACAGATCCACTCCTTCCTCTTCCAGAAAGGAGCTGCTGTCCTAGCTTTCTTCCCTGTCGCTGGTGCCAGCAGCTGAAAGCTTAGCAAACAGGCTGGAACGGTGCGCCCAGGGGAGGGGGACTAAGTCTCCCGCAGTGTGCCCTGTGCCACCCACTTCCCTCTCCACCAGCCCCACCCTGATCCCAGCTCCCACCGGAAGAAAACCAAATTCCTGAAGTGGTGGGGCTGGAGAAGGAACCCTGCAAGTCCCCAGCCTGAGGACGGCCCAAGGAGCACAGTTCAGGGCCCCTCCGGGCAGGCAGAGGCAAGAGGCACCCGGAGAGGCAGGGCACAAAAGCAAATGAGGCAGTGATTATGCTAAAGACAATAATGGCCTTGTTACGGGAACTATTAAAGCAACCTCCCAAGGAAGTAATTAACCACCAAGAAAAAAAGGCTCTGCACTGTGTTTATAAAAAGAAACTCCCAGTTAATTCAGAGCTGCTTGTGTCAGGTGAGAGGGGTAGGCATGGATTCTGTCTCACCTGCTGTAGGTAGGCAATTCACAATTGACTGAGGTCTTTTTTTGGAGGAGATTCCTCTGTGCAGAGTAGCCTTTTTTTATGGTTAATTACTCCCCTAGGAGGTGTGCTCAGCTCTTCGCTGTTTATTGATAAATATTAAAGTTGTTCCTCATCAACTGCAGATCCAATCCTGTAGCTCGCTAATTACATCACTGTTTTGTTTGTTTGGGGGGGGTGGGGGAAGTTCTGCCCCAAGCTCTGTCCTGCTTTTCCAGTTCTCAGAAGAGCTGTGTGGGTCTCTAAACGTAGCAGTGGGTGGGTAAGAGCAGCCGCCCAGGCCTGGGGAGCAGCTGCAGTGAACACATTTGTTATAAACCTCACGAATGGGGAAAGTAATAGAGCGCCCTTCCAAAGTGAGCTGGAAGAGGCAAATCATTTTTCCATCTAGGAGTGTTCTCCATTTTTTAAAAATCTCAAGTTTAAAGTGATAGTCTTTTTTTTTATATTTTAAACTGATATAAATATAGATATAAACATGGATATAGATATTCGAAGCCCATAACAGCCATTTTCAACCTGAGTTCCTCCATGAGACAAAGAAGCTCTAATGCCTACAGACGCTAGTAGTTCCAAAATGTTAGCTGACAGCAAAACCACCTGGAGGGCTTGATTACACACAGCTTGCTAAACCCTACCCGGGTGGATTCCGTAGGTCTGGGGTAGGATGCGAGAACTTGTATCGCTTGTAAATTTCCAGATTTCCAGCATGCTGATGCAGGTTCTCTTTGAGAGCCGCTGACCTAAGCCAGCCATTCTGTGGAATGAATGAACTTCTCTCCGATGCATCTAGAATGGTACTAAGTACCTTCCTTGAGAAACTTGGGAAATTTTTCACTGAACTACTTTCTGGATTTTCTGGTACTTAGACGAGCAACCCTGTTGAAAAAATATCCCCCCAAAACAATTTATGGATTCCTACCTTCTCACTCCCATGGCTTTCAAATTCTCCCAACACCCCCAGCCATATGACCACCAGCTTAAACTCAGGAAGCATTGGCTGCTTCTGAAGGGACAGACTTCACCTGCCATGGCCCCTGCGAAGTAGTAGAAACGGTTCGGACCGACGTGCCGGGGAGCAGACTGTCTTTTTAATAGTGAGAGATCTTTACTTGAACTGCTCACCCCAATTTGAAAAAGGAGAGACTCAAAGAAATATTTTTGCTACAGAAGACAAATACAAGCTCATTAAAGTCTGAGAATACACACAACATGTAGATCAAGTGACAGGCGGATAATATCTCATTATCACCACCAAGACAGAGGTGTGAGATTTAGTTCATCACAGCCAGGGGTAGGAGAAAGGGTGTAGATTTTCTCTCAAAGTGGAAACCTCGAGGTGGGGAGGCGTTGGTAGGCTCTCTGGCCTGGAAAGACAGTCCTTATTCCTTCCCTCCACCCTTTTATCACCCAGAACTTGGCGTCAGGAGCCCCAGCCCTCTGTCTATAGAAGCCCAAGGCTCCCATCATTGTGAGCCAGCCTGGGAGCCCGTCTGAAGCTCCCATGGAATCCTATCAGATGCTGTCTCCAGTCTGTTGGCAGAGGCCCGGAGGTGGAGGGGTGGGAGATGGCCCTTCCGAAGCTGAGCTTATCCACGAGTCGCCATGCCCCATGTCCTTCCTGGCCACACTAGGGAGTTGTCTTTGTTTCCCTCTGTTCTGTTTCAGCACAGCTCTGAAAGTTAGATGCTTTGCTCCTTCTCATGTCACTTCCCTGATTGCTGAATAGGTGACACTGCAGCATCATATAGTTAAGAGCCTGGGCTCGGGGCTCAGTCTCTGTATCCCACTTCTGCACGTCAGTTTACCCCTCAAAGTCTCAGTTTTGTCGTCTGTAAAACTGGCGTGGCAATGCCACCTGCGTGAACAGGGGTGAAGTTTCACTGAGAAAATGTGTGTGATATGTTTTACAAGGTGCCTGGCTCATAGGATACCCTCCTGTGTTGGCCGCTGCTAGCTTTAACGTTATTAGTATTAATGTTGTTGTTATTGTCTAGAATGGATGCTGAATCCACAGAGATGGCGCCTAACCCATAATTTTCCCACAGGACAGAAGCACTGAGATTCTAACCAGTGCTCGTCAGACTTCAGTGTTGCGTGGCCACACTGGAGAGCTTGTTTAAAACTTAGATTTGTAGGCCTTGGAGATTCTGATTCATTAAGTCAGATATGGAATCTAGGAATCTGCATTTTTATCAAGCACTCCAGAGGATTCTGACACAAGTGGTCTGCTGACCACATTTGTAGAAAAACTGGTTCAAATGATGGTTTCCCCTGGGTGGGCTGACCCGGCCCAATGTCATGGTGCCTATTCCCAGACCTCCACCCCTGGAATTTCCAGAACACAAGAGGAGTGAAGTGAAGAAAGGGGAATTTTACTTCAAGTAGAAAGAAGTAATTGGAAAAATATACACACATTTTCCTGTTTAGTTTCTGAGCAAATAACTTTAGTATGTTTTAGAAGTGCTCTCCATTCCTGGCTGGAGAGGTGGCCAATGTTTGTCTCAAAATTTAAAAATCCTTTAACTCTCTGTCATTAGGGTGTGAATCCATCCATCCATCCATCCATCAGCCATTCATTCATGTTTTAACAAACATTCGTTGAGGGTTTACTAAATGTTAGACATTAGTAACATTAGGCCTTTGGAAATACGAAGACAGGCATGACACAAAGTGTCCACAAAGAGAGCTCACTGAATCCATCTGAAAAGACAAGATGTATAAACATGGTGGTATTATTATTACAATCTAGTGTGTGAGGGCAGACGGGGTAGGAAGGGACTGTCCCGGAGCATGGGTGTTGGCTGCAGGACAGGAAAGAAAGCCCGTCGCAATCCTAAAGCCCAGGGTCTTCAGCCTTTCTCCTTGTCTCCCTCAATTCCACGGATCTGTGTGATCAGGAGCCCCTGGTAGGGGCTGTTCCATCCACCAGCAGCATCGGCATTTCTCTCTCTAAATTAAGGACTTCAGTCAGGCTGCTCTTCAGAACGGAATTTCCCAGCCCACCTTCATCTGTGAAGCTTGATTCCTTGTTTTCCTCCAAAGGAGGCTGCCCTGGGTTAAGAGATGTGGATGCTGGCCTGAGCTCAGGGCACTCCAGCCAGGTCTAAATGAGGAGAAATAACACTGGAGTCTGTCCAAAAGCACTTGGAACAGATGAAACCCACTCCTCACCGACTGTCGCCTCCCCCTCTCTCCCCATCCCATAACCATCCAAATTGCCTTGACGTGATTCAGGGATGCTCTCCCGGCATTTATCTCAATTGGTAATTAATAACTCACCTTGTCTGTGCGTTTAGCAGAGCCAAGCTCGGGACTTCAGGGACTCTGGAAGAGTTATGGTTCACAAGTCCAAATAGTCCCATTTCGTCATCTAGTGAGAGGGAAAGCTTGGTGAACCCATTGTAAATGCCTTGATTAATGTGTGCAAATCATGTTGATGGATGGGTTGGGTGGGGGACAGCTTAAAAGTGCAACATTGCTCTATTAATTGGGTTGGAGAAGGATTCCCCTTGCAGTCCAAAGACCTTGTGGGAAATGTAACTGGAGCCATAAATGATTAGCTCCCAGAGAGGAAAGCAATATATCTAATGCTTAGAAGGAAAACTTGACCTAGAGGCCACTGCCACCCGGCCAGGCACTGGGGCTCTCTTCTTTGGGAGGGAAGCAGAACTAGCTGCAGCTGAACTCCTAGAGGACCACGTGGCGACAGGGGGCTGTTATTATTATTCAGGATCTTCCAGTTGAAATAAGATCTTTGATTTCCTAGGCGCATTGCATTAGAGAATCTTCTGTTTAGGAGACTGAGAATTGGGGGTTCAGTTTTCTGTTATTCTATTGTGGTTAAAAAAAAAAGATAGAATCCATTCTCCGTTGCATATAAAAGCTATCCTCGGGCTTCCCTGGTGGCGCAGTGGTTGAGGGTCCGCCTGCCGATGCAGGGGACGCGGGTTCGTGCCCCGGTCCGGGAAGATCCCACATGCCGCGGAGCGGCTGGGCCCGTGAGCCATGGCCGCTGAGCCTGCGCGTCCGGAGCCTGTGCTCCTCAACGGGAGAGGCCACAACAGTGAGAGGCCTGTGTACCGCAAAACAAAACAAAACAAAACAAAACAAAAACGCTATCCTCAGTAAGATTTCAAGAGCGCTGTGCTGGGCTTCGGAGGCACCTCGATCACGGGAATAGGCAACCAGCGGTATCTCTCTGCTGCTCCTCTTGCCCATGTTCTCTGTGCCTCCACACAGCAGCCAGAGGGATAGTTTTACATTGTAAGTCAGATGATGTCATGCCCTCTAAGGGCCTCTCCTGTAGCTAGAATCAAAATCAAATGTTTCACCGTGCCCTAGAGGGCCTGCTATGATGGGTCCCCGCCTTCTCTCTCACTGTGTCCCCAACAGCCTCTGTAGCAGCTCTGCTTCATCCACTCTGGCCAGCCTTCCCATCCTTGTACAAGCTAAGCTTCATCCTCCCTAAGAGCCTTTGCTGGTCCAGGGCCAGCAATACTCTGACCTGGACATTTTGCACGACTGGCTTCTTCTACTCATTCTTAGGTCCAGCTCAAAGGCCCCAAAGAGGCCTATCTTGACCTGGAAGTTTCACCTCTCTCTCCCATCATCCTCTGTTGTTTCCTTCACAGCAAATATCACGCCCCTAAATTACCCCTTCTTTCTTCAATGTCATCTGTTTCTTCACACCAGAAGTGCAGGGTTTATGAGTCTACCTCTTCATAGTTTTTCCATTTCCCAGATAAGGTACCTCAAGAAGGTCATGTTCAAAACAGGCCTTTCCGCTAACCACTACAACATGCTGCTTTTCTACCTTAAAGCCAGCATCACATTTCTTCTACAATACTAATGAACTTTGGAAGTTGTTTCTGAAGGAGGTTCAAATAAGTACAGAATGTGTGCTGTCGCAAAAAGGTCTTCGGAAAAATCACCTCCAAGGTAAAACTTTCCCATAGTAAGAAACTTTCCCCTTTCACAGTAAATTTATTTGACCGTGGAATTTGTCGTTCATGAGTTTACCTAACATAGCACCTTCAGTCTTTTCGAATCAAATCTTTAATAGTTTAAATGGTTATTAAGTGTCTCTTAAGGGATTATATATTTTTCCCTGATTAGATAACAAATCAAATATTCATCATAAAATTGTAATTAAAATGCATAACCTGCAAAAAAGAGTTAATAATTTAAATCACCGAGGACTTATTTTAGGGAATTAAAGGATCGAAACACAGGTTTAACTGGTGGCAGAGAGGTAACATTTGTATCATTCTGTTGGCTTCCTCTCTTTTTGCCTTGGCCAGAGAAACCATCTAGATGACAGAGATTACCCTCTTGGTTTCCGTGACCAGCATCTGAATGAAGGTTCAAGGGCCCCGGTGCCATGATTAGCTCTGTGGCTCCCACAGTCCTCCCCTCAGTCCAGACCAGTTGCTCCCTACAGAGGATGACCTTGCTTTCCGGGGGGACATTGTCAGTGTCTGACATTTTATGAGTCACAACAAGGAGAAAGAGAGGAGGTGCTGCCGGCATCTAGTGGGTGGAGGCCGGGGATGCCGCTAAACGTCCTGTGTGCACAGGACAGCCTCACCACAAAGAATAGTCCAGCCCAAAATGTCAGTCATGCCAGGGCTGACAGATCTGATGTAGACACTAGCATCTCCCAGGAACGTACCTGAGGAGCTGGACGGTACCAACACAGGGAGTGTCCTTTGGTTCGATGTCAAAGGCCCGATGCATGGACCACTTATTAGAGGCCAGGCCGGTGCTCAGACGTTACCAAACTGCCCAAATAAATCATGGCAATAGCCCATGAGAGCCCTGAGAGCCTCTTATTATCCTTTACATAGAAGCAGAAACTAAGGGCCGGAGAAGTGAAGTGGCTTACCCAGGTCCCCCAGCTAGAATGTAGCCAAGTCAGGGTTCAGGAAGCAGGTTAAGAGCCCTCCTTGTAGGCCCCTCGCAGCACCTGAGTTTCGTGTCCGGGATCAGAGCAGGGCAGACCTCCTTAACACCCTCAGCCCCTCAGCAGCACGAATTCTGCAGCATTCTGAAAAATAGCCTTGGTGTTAGCTTCCCCCCCGCCCCCCGCCCCGCTCCCCGTTTTGGATCTGGAGTGCATTTTTGCCACAAAGTACTTCTGCAATGGAATGCCGGCGGGGGGGGCCAGCGGGGGAAAGTGGAGCAGTTGGACTTTAAATAGCTAGGCGTTCTCCACACTGCAGCGAGAACAGCTGCCCCAAAGCCTGTGCTCTTTTCTTTGACTTTCCATCTTCTCAGCCACGAGCTTTGGGGGATTGGAGAGGGGCCAGAATTATGCGGCCAAATGTGAATCCAAAGAAAACTGCAAGGTGTCCCCCAAAGCTCTGTGCCCAGTGCTTCCGTATCTCTCCACACACAGCAAAATCCAAGCCTCTTCCAGGGAATTCCCTCCCTTTGCAATCCTCAAGGTATTTCATCCTTGATCTGCCCAGCCAGTACTACCAGCAGTACCCATGGGTAGGGCCACGCACTGAGGGACGCTATGTCTTCATGAGATAGGGAGATCATGGAGCCCAGGAATGTCAGATACAGAAAGGCTGAAATATACAGTCTTCAGCAGCGGCAAAACCCAGAGAGGGAAAGTAACTTCTTCAAGGCCACGTAGCAGGGTGGGGCAGATAGGAGCCAGAGGCTTAGTTTCCCGGCTTTAAATCCAGTACATGTTTCCCCCAAAGGGACCCAGTCACCATTCAGAGAACAGGTGCCTGGCACTGCTGGTTTGAGCCAAGATCTATCTGAGACCCACTAGGATGAACGGAGGAACCTCACACCTGAGAGTGAGGGCCTTCTTTAATTTTGCACCCCAGGTGGGCCTCCCTCACCGCCTCCCGTCCCTGCCCTGCACAGACCTCTTCTCATTGATGGTGATGATGGCAAACACCTCCCCCACAAACAAGCCGCACTCTTGGACAGAACTGCCCAAATCATTTAGTCATTCAACAAATATACACCGAGCCTCTCCTCTGCAGGAATGAACGAGACACACAGACCCGCAAAGAATCCACAGTCTCGTGGTGGGGGTGAGGCATACGTGAAACCAGTCACTGCAAAGCTGTATCCTAAGTGTCCGTGATAGACATAAGGCCAAGGGGTGATGGCAGACCAGCAGAGGGACATTGAAGGCTTCCAGGACCGGTAAAGCTTGAATTTTGAAAGCTACAGAGGAATTAGGTTAGGCAAGAGAGAAGGGCATTGTGGGCAAAGAAAATGGCAAAGGCACAGAGGCCAGAGGCAGCAGAGCACATGTGGGGACATCTGAGAAGGCTCAGGGTGTGCAGAGTGGAGGAGGGAGAGCTTGGGGAAGCAGGTCTGGACAGACAGAGACAGGTCGTGTGTGCCAGGCTGGGCAGAGTGCACTCTACCCCAAGTATTGGCTTTACCTCCCTCCACTTAGCATCTTGGTCCCCAAAATCGCAACGACCCCTCTTCCTTCAAACTGATGTGTCTACTTGGATTATTCCTGAACACACATGCTCAGAGCAGGGAAGAAAGAAGGGCCTTTCCTTATGTTTCCTCATTGCCCGTGGCAGGAGGAAGCAGCCTGGCAGGGTGGTAACGAGGCTTTGGGGTCAGGAAGCTTTGGTTCACGTCCTGGCCCCTCCACTGCTCCACAGTGTGAGCCGAAGCAAGTCATTCTCTCTCCCTCTCTCTGAGCCTCAGTTTTGTCCTCCGTAAAGTGGGGCTAATGACGGGTCCTACCTTATAGGACACTGGGAGGCATAGATGAGTTTAGCGTGCAAGACACTCTGCACAGTGCTTCTGGAGGGTCAGTGGGCATCAGAGTCACCGGAAGGCATGAGCCTCTCCCCCAGTTTCTCATCCGATAGGTCTGGTATGGGGCCCGCTGACATGCATTTCTAGCGAATACCCAGATGATGCTGACACTTTGGGAACCACTGACTTGGCACAATATGTCCCCTTTAGAGGGGAGCTCGAGAGCCTGCAGTGAGTGATGTCTCCAGGCGTGGTGGCCCTGGGCTGCCTGATGGGGAGACAAGCCGAGATGCTCTGCTTCTCAAGGCAGGGGCGACTTGATTGGCATATGGATGCTGCAGACATCCCTGGGCTCACATCTCTGTGGCAGGTTCCCTGGCTCTCTCTCCTGCCACGTTTGTCCCTGCGTGTTGCCGCACAGATCTGTGGACGCACCCCTGTCTGGCCCCTCCAATCTCTATTCTTAATTATGAAGGCCCTGGTTTCTTAATGTCTTCCCACCTCCACCCAGATCATGCCACCAGCTTTGCTAGGCTGGGCTACTGTTCCTGCAGCTGCCAGTCTATCCCACACAGAGCCCTCAGAAGAATTCTTTTAAGAGTCAGGTCATATCACGCCTCTTCTGGTATTTTCCCAGGGCATCTCGTCTACCGTAGAATGGCGTCCACGTGCAACGTTGGCCATTGCTTTGCATCAGCAGGTGCCCGCTTCCATCTGATCTCATTTTGTCCTTCTATTCCTCTCCCCCCACTGGGCCAGCATCCACCATCTTGTTCTTCCCATAGCTCACAAAATACAGCCCAACCGTGGCCGTTTGCACCTGCTGTTCCCTCTGCCCAGAATGCTTTTCCCTCAGATGTTTCCGTGACTTGTTTCCTCATTTCATTTAGGTTTCTACCCAAACATGACTTCTTCAGAGATGCCATCCCTGGCTCCCCTCCAACCCTCTCCAACCCTTTGCCCTGCTTTACTTTTCTTCAAAGCACTATCACTCTTGCAAAGTCTATTATACATTTATTTGTTCATTGTTTCCCCTCTCGAATCTAGACCCACAACCTCAGGGTCCCTGTCTGTCTTGGTTAATTCCTTATTAAATGAATTGAAGAATGAAAGCTTTAATGAGAAGTATCTAGGATAAAAAGCAGTTGTCATTTATTCAGTAGATTATTTTAGGATGAATAAGTTTCATTTGGGGATGAAAGAAACACATGCATACAGACAGTGACACCCAAGTCACTGTATATCACTGACACCATTTTCTCAATGCCAAGAAAATCCAAACGTAAGATACACTGTTTGTTTCACTGAGACGTGAACACGTGATTCTGCTGCCTTTCACCTCTGTGGCCGACTTTGCTCACCCAGTGTATCGGCTTCCTGTGGGCTGATGGCAGTAGGTAGGCAAGCTCCCTCCTCCAAGACAGGAGGAAAGGCAGGGGCGGCCAGGGATGGCTGTTGAGTGAGCCCAGACGTCCCACACGTTGGCTTGCTTGGCCAGATGTGGAATAGTGAGGAAGCCAGAGTAAACAGATGGTTACTCTCCGCTGAATGCTTTTGCATAAAGCTTATTTAGTCTTTCACAACAGCTCTATTATGCTGATATGATTACTATTTCCATTTTACCGATGAGGAAGCTGAGGCTCAGAGAGGTAAAGTAATTTGCCCAAAGCCACACAGACAATGTGTTGCCGACCTCCAGATGCTGTGTTCATAACTGGCAATACAATACCGGCTCCTGGTACCAACGCAGCAGAGTAGATGTGAAGACTAAATGAGAAAATCTCTAGGGGATCGTTCAGCACAGTGCCTGGAGTGTAGTAATGGCCGTGTTTAGGAAATTCATACTTCTGATTTCCCTAGTCTAGCAGGAAGTTTGTAGATAGCTGAGTCTGGTCCTTCTCCCAGTTGCAGGGCTGTGGGTATTTGTCTATTCTTTACACGGTCATCAAAGCTGCTAATTCTCTCAACTTTGGGACCGCTCCTCCCACCGCCCCCCCGCAAGAGACAGGATCTCTCCTCAGGCGGAAAGTCACTGTTCCGGCTTGTTGCTCAGAGGTGTCGGTGGTGACAGCCCCTTTCCTTTCTGAGGGGCCCAGCAGGTCACTGCCTGGCACCCCACCAGGCTGCCACCCCCCAGCCGGGCCTGGACTCCCCGGCCATCGGCTCACTTCTGTCTGACCTGTCAGTGGGCTCTTGGAAATGGTGGTTGATGAGGTCAACAGGCGTGTGGGGTGGAGCAGACTGGGCTGGGAGAGGCCAGAAACAGCAGGGCAAGGGCGAGCATGTGGGGATATCAGTGGCTGAGATCAGAGGCCCCTGCTCTCTGTTGCCACTGGTTTTTTGTAACAGGAAAGGGGGGAAGACAGCTGCAGGCAGGGTAGAAAGCCCCTGGGGATAAAAACATGGCCCTGGGCTAACAAGGGTGAGACTGTGCCAGAGAGGCCTGTCAGGGATGTCCAAGGTGAAAACTTTCTGATCAAGTGAGATCATTATTCCTTGAGCCTGTGTCTGGGTTGTGGAGAAAGCAGCAGTGGGAGGGGGTGGGGAAGAAGGGAGAGAGAGAGAGAGAGAGAGAGAGAGAGAGAGAGAGAGAAAGAGAAAGACCAAAAGAAACGGCAACTAGAAAAAAAATGTTTTCTAAAGGCTTGGCCTTTCCTTCCTCACATTCTACAACATTCACAGGGAACCTTGATATGGCTGTGATCACTCACAGCCTCTTATGAAGAATGGAGGGTAGAAACCAAGAGTGTAGGCTTCGGAGGTGGACAGCCTAGGGGTGAATCACTCCTCCATCATTTACTTGCTGTGTGATTGTGGGCAAGGCCCTTAACCTCTCTGAGCCTCAGTTTCTTTATCTGCGAAGTAGAGATCACAGAAGCCTCCTCAAAGGGTTCTTGTGAGCCTTACTGGATGGTGTCTGGATAAGGTTGCATGATGCAGGCTGAGAAAGCACAGAGGAGCTTAAGCTGCTGGTGAGGGGGACAGCCCTGTGGTGGTCCACCCAAGTCAGAAGTGTAAGCTGGTAAAGTTAGGAGCTGGGGCAGAGGGCAACGAAAACATTCTGTGTCCCAGTTTTCCAAAAAATAAATCGCCCCTTCAGTATGTCTTTAAATTGTCCCTCTTCTGTTGGACGTAGCCCTGCCTTAACTAAAAGAGCGTGGTGCAGGCCCTAAGCATGTCTTGTACCTGGCAGGTACAACACCTCCTGTGTATCGGCCACTCGGGATGTTGAACGGTAACAGACCTATCATGGCAGCTGCATGTAGGATTTAACGTTGGAGTGCAGTAAACTGGGTTCAGAACCCAGCCCCACCATACAAAAGCTGCATGGTCTTAGGCGAGGTATTTAACCTCTCTCTAAATCTGCAGATCTTCATCTGTAAACAGCAGGGCTAATGGTGCCTAGAGTTCTGGTGGTGATTTAGCGAGAGGATGCGTGTAAAGCACTTAGCATGGTGCCTGGCACTTAGTAAGCTTTTCCCAAATGCCAGCTATCGACTCTCATAAGACATGGTTGCCATTAACACTTCATGGTCGTGCTGACCCCCCCAGGATACTGTCACCTAGCACGGGACCCCTATGCTGAAATGGCATTGGTTTGGGGGAGGCTCTGGGAGCCCAAGGACAGAGGCTCTGAGCTGATGTGCTAGTAGTGATGACGTGGTTTGCATTGGGTCTGATCAGCCAAAAACCTTCATTTTATGCGACAGTCAAGCCTGGGGCTGCCACTTGTGACCGTTGAATAGGTGAAGGTTTGGCTGGTCCTTCCTGGGATAGAACCCCCAAACCTAGAGCTCTGTGTTCTCATGAAGTGCTCCCCAACCAGTAAGGCTGATTGCAGGGAGACTGTTGCAGGGAGATGCTCCAAGCCAGATGGGGTCCTTGGTCAGGAAATACCGCACACTCCACTGCAACAGTAAAGAGTCCTAATGCATATTCACTCATCAAGGGCTCTGAGAACTCCTGGTGGGATTAAACCAGTTTAACTTTGTTTAACCAGCATCTCCCAAACTGCATTTGACCACAGACCCTCCTGTCCCACCTCCATTTCTATTTCAGGGAACCCCTGTTAACATCCCCAGGAGGCATAATTTGGAAAAGCTGGTTTAGTTCCTGAGGGTCAGTTGTGCTGCTGTGGATATCTGAAAGGTGTTTCAATAATTCAGAGCAGGGGGTCTCAAGCTTTAGTGAACTAAGGAATCATTGGGGCCTTTTCATTAAAGTGCAGATTCCTAGTTTCCGCCCTCAGGAATTTGGGAGGTGTGGGTGACGACCGGGGTCAGTATTTTAACATCGCTGAGGTGATTCCAGGACAAGAAATCAGGGAGCGCAACTTGACCAGTAGTGGTTTAGTGCCTGACTTACAGAAGTACGGTGCTCAGAACACCAGCGTCAGCATCACCTAGGACCCTGTAAGAAGCGCAGGCTCTCGAGCCCCAGTCTAGGACTACAGAATTAGAATCTACATTTTAACAAGTTCCCCAGGTGATTCTGATGCTGGTTAGAATTTGAGAAGCATTGGTTTTAAAGGGTTTGGTTAATAGTGTTTTGTTTTTTGTCTGTTTCATTTCTGATGAAGAACCATTCAAAAAAAAAAAACAAAAACAACTAGACACACACTTCAAGATCATTGTCATAAAATTTCTACCATCCTTCATCCCCACCTCCAGTCACGTGGGGTCGACCAGATGCCCCAGTAGCTTCGCGGTAAAGCCAGAGCCATATCAAAGAGAGGTCTTACCTGGATCGTATCCCTGCCTTCAGTAACAGTGCCTGGGTTGTCCTAGGAAGCCTTTGCTTTCTTTCCCACATCCATCCTGAAGACTAGGAAAGCCAGCAAAGCAGCTCTCAGGGAGCCCTCCGCTCTGCCAGGTCTCTGGTTGGACATGATGGATCTTCCATTGCTAAGTTATAGGAAAAGCTGGAAGGTGCTTTTGGGGCAAGGATCCCGGGGCTTGGAATTCACAGACTGACAAAAAGAGTTGACAAGAAGCAAGAGGAAAACTTCCAACAGGCCTTCCAGAAGGAGTGCAAATACAATTTCACTTCTTGCAATGTTTAAGGATGGCGGTTGCCCTGTGGAGGGAGAGGCAAGATGCCTGCTGAAAGACAGTCCGTCGGGCAGCCAGGGTATTAATGGCAGGTGAAACCTTCCAAATGAGCACACTGTCAGCCAATCTATTGCTTTAAAAGGTTGGCAATGCGGGAGACCTAACAGCAGCAATGAAGAACTAATCTCATATTGCCAGGTTAAATCAAGTCAGCCTTGCCCATTCCTTTCACTTCTTAGTTACATCAAGCCAGAATCCTTTCAATTATCCCTCACTTCCAGCTTGTCAGCAGACATTGGGTAAAATGCAAATAGAACAGTGCCTTTCCCTGGTGGAGAGCAGGAAGTATCATTGAGAATAGCCTCCCTTTATTGAGTTCTTCCTCTGTGTTAAGTGCAGTACCTTCATCTTCTCATTTCACGGGGCCCGTCTTAGCATCTCCGTGCTCTCTGGTGACGTAGGTGCTATTAAGTCCATTCTATAGCTGGGAACACTGAGTCACAGGAGGTCAGTCACTTGCCAAATTTACATAGCTAATGAATGATGGAATAGGTTTTCAAACCAGACCATTCTGACTCTAAAGCCTGTATTATTATGTTATTTGTCTAACTAGGATAGGAGCCCAGAGGTTCCCTGAGCTTTGGAGTGCCCACCTTAAAATTTTCTAAGTGCTGTTCCAGTGGCAGGGACTGGCCAGGATCAGCAGTGCTGTCTGGGAAGAGCACCCTCACCCGGACTAGGACCCCCATGAGCCCTGGGCCCTGTTTCTCCCTTTCAGGGTGCTCTCTGACCCTCTGCCTCTCCTCACCTCCACCTCCATGCATGTAGGGTTGACCAGATACCCTAAGGTGTTGGAAGATTTGCATCTCTGAGCTATCTCAGGGTCCAATGCCCAGCCTCGATTCTAGAGGGCAGATTGGCAAGGCAATTGCTCCTGCTGGCTGAAGGAGTGTATGTTTTGCAAGCTTATGTAAGATCAGGCTGCCAGAATAATGCTGGTATGCTGATTTGGGAAACTCAAATTGTTTATATAGATAGGGGCCAGGCAGAAAAATATTAGCCAGGAGCCCCCCACACTTTGCTCACAGTCCTGCAGGAGCTCACCTTAAAACAAAATAACTCCCGAGACAAAACAAATGCTATGGTCGCCATATTCTTTACTCAAGAACCCCTTTATGCTGCTGGCTAAAATTCAGGAACCTTTGGCTTTTGCCAGCCCTCCGAGAAGGGTGCTCTCCAGCGCCCCCTGCTCCCTCTTCATTTCCATCACAAAGAGCAGACAGCGCAGGACTCGCCCTTCTTGCCCCAGCTTGTTGCCTCCTGCCTTCTCCTGCCGCTGCTTCATTGATTTCCCCACCTCCCCATTGTTAAGCGATCTCAAAAATAGCCCTACGGGGACTTCCCTGGTGGCGCAGTGGTAAAGAATCTGCCTGCCAATGCAGGGGACACAGGTTCAACCCCTAGTCCGGGAAGATCCCACATGCCGCGCAGCAACAAAGCCCATACGCCACAACTACTGAGCCTGCGCTCTAGAGCCCACAAGCCATAGCTACTGAGCCCACGTGCCACAACTACTGAAGCCCGCACACCTAGAGCCCGTGCTCAGCAACAAGAGAAGCCACCGCAATGAGAAGCCCACGCACCACAACGAAGAGTAGCCCCTGCTCGCCTCAACTACAGAAAGCCCACACACATCAACGAAGACCCAACGCAGCAAAAAATAAATAAATTTATTTTAAAAAAAAATAGCCCTAGGGTATATTGCGTTCACCACCTTAACTCCCTGTATTTTTCCTGGGAAAATGAGAATTTGGCAAGTACCTCACTCTGGATGCGAAACAGACGTATATGATGCCAAGAAGACTCACAAAGAAGAAAAGAAGTAGAAATGACTGAGACACTTAGTAGGTTACTAGGTGCTCACAATGCTCACAACTGTTCTAAGGACCTTATGTGGATTATCTTCTTTAGTCCTCCCAATGCTCCTTGAAGCATCACCATCACCATCACCATCACCATCCTCATCCTCACCATCATGCCTACTTTGTACATAAGGGGAACAGGGCACAGAGAGGGTGATTATCTTGCCTAAAGTCAGTCTGTTAGCAAATACATAAAGTACATAAACTTAAATATACACCTTGATGAATTTTTATAGACATATTCACCAGTGAAGCCAAGTGAATAAGGTGAAGATCTAGAAAGTTCCCAGAACCTGAAAAGTCCCCTATATTCTTTTCCAGCTAATACCTCTGCATTAAGGTGACCACAATTTCTAACTTTCTACTGTAATTCATGAACTTTGCCTGTTCTCGAGCATCCTATACACGAAAGACTATGTAGTCTTCAAAGCCCATGTTTTACCCAGTCCACCCTATGGCCTCCTGACCCACTGAGTGGGGAAGGTAGATTTGGTGGTTGGTAGCCCCTCTCAGCAAACCATGGTCTGGGAAAAGTGGGGCTCATTTTTCAAATCTGAGCTGCTGCCCAGTTCCCAAACGAGTGCTTCCTGCAGACGCTAGCAGCGCTATCCATGGCGCCTGCAGTGAATTGTGGGAGTCGATTTGTGCCACCCTGTCACAAAATAAAACTAAGAAAAGTAAATTCGGATCTTCCTCTGAAGGCTTTACCGCCCAAGGAAACCGGAGAACTCATGCAGGTTGTAGAGGGAGTCACTTGCAAACCAAGCTGCAGGGAACAAAAGGCACCCAAAACTGCCCCAAATGCTTCCATCTGGATTCTCCCAAAGCTGCCCAGTTTACGAAGATCAAAGAGGAAACAAATGAAATAAACCTCCTCTCATTCCTGGAGACTTTGCTTCCATGTAGGAGTGATGCATGGACTCAGGCAGCCTTCCCGAGACAGAAAAGCTGTGCATGTTTCAGCCAACTCGGAAATATTCAGATGTTTGCTGTGGCTTCTCTGTAACCTCTCTGTTTACCCGTGACCCCCTTCCCCTTGAGTGTAGCATCGCTAGTAGGTGTTCAATTAAGGCTTTGAGGTTAAATCTCTTGACTGTTTAGGAGCTCCTTAAAAAGTCTTGCAGGGCTTCCCTGGTGGTGCAGTGGTTGAGAGTCCACCTGCCGATGCAGGGGACGCAGGTTCGTGCCGCGGTCTGGGAAGATCCCACGTGCCGCGTAGCGGCTGGGCCCGTGAGCCATGGCCGCTGAGCCTGCGCGTCTGGAGCCTGTGCTCCGCAACGGGAGAGGCTGCCCAGAAGTGCGACCTTGTGCCAGCAGTAAACAGCTGAAAGGGGCTTTGAGTCTCACAGGTAGATAGTATGGTCCTCAGCAGCCTGCCTTGCAGGGAATGAATTCCCAGGCATCTTGTTTCTCATGTTGATTCCTTTTCAGATGTTCATCTCAAACAGCCAAACACTTCCCCAGCTGTAGGAGCAGACAGGCCTTCAGAAGTGATTAAATCCCATGGCTGCTCACACTTTCCCAGCTTGATGGGTGTCCACTGCCCTGTCTTCAGCCTCCCTTTGGGAAGGAAACATCTCCTCCTTCCGATAATGAAGAAGACACGGGTGATGATCTCATGGGTTGCCTTTTCCTACTTTTTCTCCAAAGCTGCTGCTCCACCTCTTGGCTAACTTACTCGGCTTCTCGGAGCCTCAGTTTCCAACTCTGTAGCATGGGTGATACCGTGATGCGGGGGATGATACACAGTTTAGTGAGTGCTCGCTACACCAGGCACTCTTCCAAGTCCTGAATATGTAATAACTGCTTTCCTCCTCCCAACGGCACCTTCTAATGTTATCATCTTCTTCATTTTGTACATAAGGAAACTGAGGCACAGAGCAGTTAATTGTCCAGGGTCAGCAGATTGGTAGTCGCTGATCTGAGATTCAAACCCAGATACCCTGATCCAGAGTCTGCAGCTTAAGGGTTATATTATTCTGCTTTGTAGGGTTACCATGAGGATTTAAATCAAGAATATATGTAAATCCTGCACAATATATAGCATTTATTATTACCACCCATTATTATTATCGTATCACTATTTGAAAGCATAGCATTCTTGCCAAGATGCAACCTACCTATAACACATACCAGTGAATGACTCTAATCAGGGGACATTCATTTCATTTATTTTTATGTCCATTTTTTATAAATTGAAAAAGTGGAAAACTTCAGGGAGTTTCTGGTTATAGTAATATCTACTGTTCATTGAACACATACTAGATGCCAGACTGATACTCCATCTGTCAACTCCCCATCACATAACCCTATGATATATGCATTGTTATCACTCAGTTTTTTTGGTTGTTTTTTGGGGGTTTTTTGCGGTACGCGGGCCTCTCACTGCTGTGGCCTCTCCCGTTGCGGAGCACAGGCTCTGGACGCGCAGGCTCAGCGGCCATGGCTCACGGGCCCAGCCGCTCCGCGGCATGTGGGATCTTCCCGGACCGGGGCACGAACCCGTGTCCCCTGCTTTGGCAGGCGGACTCTCAACCACTGCGCCACCAGGGAAGCCCTATCACTCAGTTTTAAAGGCAAAGAAATTGAGTTTCAGCCAGGTTGATTATCTTTCTAAGCTCACACAGCCAGGGCCTAGAGGATTCCACAGGCCAAGCTCTTACCTCTGACGCTGTATAGACTTTTTGGCTTTTTACCTTGGGAATTCCAATCCAAAGGCTTCAATGTAGCCTTAACCTGATATCTGCGTCACGTTGCCAGAACTGTTATGAAAGATTCTCTGATTTTCTTTATCAAAAGCAAGACAAAGAATGCCTAACCTACTGTTCCCAGAAAGTTTCTGCACGTCCATGTTTCTCTGCAGTGGCCACTACAAGTAGCATATGACGTACGTGTGTGGAACACAGCCAGAGCTATGATTTAGCGTGCGTTCTAACAGAAAGCACCTAGATGATAGGCGGCGGCCACATCTCACAGAGTGGAGTAAATGAGGATGTTTATTAAGCAGATGCAGGGCACCACTGTGAGCCGATGGGGAAGGCCTGGGTCACTTTCCCGTAACCGCTGAGTCAGAATGGGGCCCTTTTCGAAGACTCTGCAAACCTCTCTCACCAGGATAAAAGCCAAGCAGACAAACAAATAAGGAGGTGGATAAATAAAAAAATAAATCGTCCAGTGTCATAGGGGGGCCGTGCTGCTTTCACGCCCCTGTTGAATGGAGACATTGGCAGCCTCTCAGGTCCTGAACTGGCAATTCAGAACAGTTTGATTGCTTGCTTGATTGTTTGCGAGATAACTGCAAGATTGTCAGTGACAGGGTAATTTACTGAAGATTGCCATGTCAGACTCCATGCGAGGGGCTTGCTGGCATAAAGATGCGCTTCTCATGACTGACAGGCCACGGGGAGATTGGAGTGCCAGTTTCAAGTTCACAGTGTTGTCTGCAAGTGTTCGGCGGCAGCAGGCCCTAATCACGAAACATGATGAGGTCGTTATAGGCGTAACGTATGCTCACACTTAGTAATGGATAGAACCCCAAATGCACCATCTCTGGAGCAGGTAAATGTAAATATGTAGGAGGAAATCATTTCTATCCTTTTTATCCCCTTTTTGTTAGCATTTGCCATCTGCTATTGCTGATGTGTTTGTAGGACATCTCCTGCCAGACAGGCCCTTGAATAAAAAGCCTGGAGTCAACAAAACAGTGGGGAAATTTGAGGTCCATGCTCTTGAAGCAGTCACAGTCACAGAAGGAGTCGCAGACTAGAGGGAGTTGGGAGAGGAAAACGTTCAGTGCTTAATAGGCAAGACTGTCTGTAATTTATTATTCACTCCTGATGTGAGGCCCTCAAGCTGGCTGTATGGAAAGGGGTTGGGGGTGGGAGGTGGCACATTCCCAGATTCAGGAGGAAAAGGCCACCAGAGATGGATGGAACTCCTAATGGGACGAGGCCGGTGGCCTTAAAGAACTCTATAGTGCTAATAACGGTGGCTTTCTTCTCACCTGAGAAGTTTCTGCGGCGGCTGGATGAAGCACTGCCAACATGTCTCAGCAGGGTCTTTTTAAATCTGAAGCAGGCATTCCGTGGTGGATTCCTTCTGTCTAATGAAGGCGCTCCACGGAAGGCGATGGTAGAGGCAGAATACTCTCCTTTTTTATTTTCTATTCTTTTCTTTTTCTTATTCTGCCAAGGGCCCTGGGAGCCCCTGGATGATCTGAACGTGGGTCTGACGTGGTACCTCAGCGTCATTCCGCTGCTGAGATACACTTCTCCAGCACCGTTCCTTGGGTCTGAGATTTGCGGGCCCCTGGGGGGCAGCCGATTCAACCAGCACATCAGGCTGAGGTGCTCGGAGCCATGACTTTGAAAGTCTCTAAATTTCAAGCGTGCGTGCCCGCTCACCCTCCTGTGTCTGCGTGTCCAGAAAACTTCGTAAATCTACATGTGTTACGAGGCACGCGGGCAGCATTTGCCCACGTGGAAAATGAGAGGCTAGTTTTAGTAATTTAAAGCCGAGCAGAACGTGCAACCTCCTAATTTGTCTGTTTGCTAAAAAGAAAGTAGTGCGTTCAAATCATTGTACATTAATTGCTAAATTACCGTGGAACTTCGGTGAAATTAAATATTTCTATTTCATTAGTGGAACCAAACGTAAAGGGTAATGCCAAAAAATTACACTGTAGTAAATTTAAAGCGCACAGCCAGGCCTCTGATTCAGTGTTCCAGTTCAAGTGTTTGTCAGCTCACAGCCCAGGGTTGGAGTGCATGTTTCTGTGATGCTAATTATGGCCCCCAAATGCCTCGCTATCAAATCAGGGAGTTACATGTAAGCAAGTTACTCTCCAAGCTCCTACACTGTGTATTCAATCAATTCCCAGCAGAGTGAAGAAGGGTTTGCTAACTAATCCATTCTAATAGGAATTCTAAGGAGCAAACACTGCCCTAAACACCCCCATCCTCAGCCCTAACAGACATGTGAGGAATGGGAAACAGTCATTTACTCATTCAACAAACATTTGTTGAGTGCCTGATTCCGTGGTTGGCACTAAGCGAGGCATGAATGTAAAAACGAATACGACACTGTTCTTTTCGAAGAGCTCATTTTCCAGACAGGAAGGCAAGCATACGGAGACAATTAATTCTAGTACAAGCAAGTTGGCTTTAACAGCGGTTTCTAGTATTTCTTGTGCATTAGAATCACCTGAGAGTCATGTTTAAAGTGCAAACTCCAGGACCTGCTCCTGGAACCTATGCCTGGGGAGCTCTGGGGTAGGCCCTTGATTCTCCCTACAGGATTGTGACGCAAAACCATTCTCTGAGAATCTCTGATTCAGGGACACACAGAACGGGAATACCTAACCTAGCCGCGGCATCATCAGGAAGGCTTCCTGGAGGAGGCCACACCTAGTCTGGGTCTTAAAGGATGAGTCATAATCTGTTTCCTCCACTATACTGTCAGCTCCTTAAGGACAGACACCATCATTCTTTGTTCCCTGTTTTATTTCCCGAACAGGGATGGCACTCAAATATTCGTTGAAGGGTAGATGAATAGGAATCAGCTCAGGAAAGAGGTGGAGGGGCAGGAATCTAGGCAAATAAATCAGAATGTTCAAAGTCCTGCAGGTATGGGGAAGATAGTTCCAGGAGCAATTGGGGAAACTAATGGCTTAGTTTGTGGGTGCTCAGGCTAAAGCCATTTCTCCACATTTCCTGGAAAGTGTCAAACTCATCACCCTGGTTCTCCCACTAGTCAGCAGTACCCTCCCTGGCTTAGAGGGAGAAGGGACGGAATGCTTTTCTCCATTGAAGCAAGATGTAAGGAATCCCATGCATTTTGATGACTTGCACACCCATTAGCACGGGCCCGTGAGATCTGGCAACAGGTAATTCTTTTGCGCAATGTTGTTTAAGAGCAACATGTTTGTTTTTATTGCCAACCACTCAAATACTACTTGCTCATGATAGAAAAAGTAGAAATTCCAGAAAAATACAAGAAAGAAGAAGAGAGAAACACACTGATCTACTACCTGGGGATAACCATTTGTCCGCATTCTCAGTTATTTCCTTTCAGTCTTGTACTTCCTGTGAGTATATGGTGGAATTATCCTAGGCTTGTTGTGTGAAACCTGCCAATTCAGACCGTTGGGAAGGGTTGAGGCTGCTCGGGACAAGGTGTTAGCATCTCAGAGCAGCTTTGTGCCGTGATATCTGCTGACCCCCGGCTCTGTCTCTGCCCTTCCAGATGGCCTGGTGGACTGCCTGGACCCTGACTGCTGCCTGCAGTCAGCCTGTCAGAACAGCCTGCTCTGTCGGGGGTCCCGGGACCCCCTGGACATCATTAAGCAGGGCCAGACAGACTCACCCGCAGTGAAGTCCTTCTACGACCGCATCAAGCTCCTGGCCGGCAAAGACAGCACCCACATCATTCCTGGAGACAATCCCTTCAACAGCAGGTAGGCGCCCTTCTGTCCCCACGGGTGGCTGAGGTCGCTGCTTCCCCTCCTGTCCAAGCAGGAGGAAGTGCTCCTAGTTTTTCTGTGGGCCTACTTGGCCTGGAAACTACCCCATGGGAGCAGCTCTCTGCTCTGGTTCATAGAAGGCCCTTTCCTCTCTGTGGGTCAAGCTCCAGAGCAGAGTCCTGGTCCCTCTATGGGATTTGGCCACCTGCAACCCAGAACCTGCTTAGAGACACCTGTTGATTGCCTGGTTTCTAGATCATTTTTACGATCTATTATTTTATGATATTATTGTTATATTAAATCTCCTTTTAGAATACCTCTCCTTGTGGCTCTTATTTGATCATCCCTGAAATATTTCATTCAGCAGAGTATTTTCTAAAAGCAGTTATAAACTTAATTACACAACTTAGCATTTGTGGCATCTTAGAGTCAAGATGATGCCAGTGGCTAGAATTTATTGAACGCCTGTGATGAGCTAGAGACTTGAAGTAGGTTGGCTCTAATCCTCACAGTCACCCACCCCATCAGTGGCATCTGCTAACTGCCGAGTTTGTGCTAGACACTGTGCCAGTGCGTGTCCCCTTCTCATTCCAAAATGGCGGGGGGTAGGGGTGGGATGGGAGTTTCTCTTGAGTTTCCATTTGCTCTCAGTTGCTAATGTGAGGCTTATGAATATTCTAGAGGCAAATTCTGGATTTATTTTGTAATCAGCTTGGCCTCTCCTCTCCACCCCCCCCCCCGCCACCGCCAGGGCAGGTTAGAAGTGTACCCCTGGAGAACAAAGCAAGGGGAAGAGTTGGCTTTGAGATACCCGCTGGCCCGTTCTGTCTTCTAGGCACTGTTTCTGATTCTGAGGGCAGAAGGAAGGATAGGAGAGGCAGGGATGTTCTTCAGGCCTGCCGGCACATCTCTGATCTCACTCTGGGTCGGACTGGGTCCAGATAACGCTGGTATCCGCAGATGTGAGGATGGTGGGTGTGATCTTCTTGGGGGCACCCCTTCTCATGGAGAAATAAGAACTGGGAACCTCTAGGAACTAGGAACTTGTCCCTGCCCCCTTACCCCTCTGACAGCCCTCTTCATGCCATCTTTCTCTTAGTTTTCTTCATCCTCACTTAGGTCTGGGCAGACCCTGAAGCAACTCGGGAAATAACACTGCTTAAGCAGACTTCTCGCTGGTGAAGGAAATACCAGACTTTACTTCTTAGGGGAGCCCTTACCCTTATAAGTGATTGTCTTGGAGCTTTGGGGAGGAAACATCATCAGGCCATGACTGAGACTCCGCTCCTCCCTGGGAGAGCCTGGTGAGGGTGGGACGGGGAAGTGGTGGGTAATGGTACAGCCAATTAATTCTACAGCCCCTTAGAACTCTCTGGGAAGCTGTGCAGCCCCAATTCCTGGCAGCTCTTTGACTATGAGGGCTCTTAATGAGGTCACCGTGGGCCAGCAACGTTAGCCTTTCTCTGTTCTGGTTTTACTAAAAATAAAATAGAAAAGAAAAAAATAATCTCAGCCCTTGTCTATTTCAGCCACCCCTCCCACAACACCCTCCAGCTGTGTCATGTTAGGCAAGTTATTTAACCTCAAACTTTATTTTCTTGATTGTTAAAATTAAATTAATACGTACAGATTATACTACACACAGTAATATTATTTTAATATGAGTAACCCTCAAAAAAATAAACCACAGATCTCGGAACAAAAATACATTTTCCCTGCTTATTAAATCCCAGTTCTGGGACGGGGATTGTGTAGGTATGTTTCTTTTTAATTATGAACATAATTCCCATTGCCAGAGACTCACGACAGGCCCTTGCACTAGTCCATGAGCATTTCGGTGAGGTCTGCATACAGTTTGCTTAGACTGTAAGGGCATCTTTCAAAGGCTCGTGCTCTGTTTCAGTCTGCTTCCTATTAACATTTTATTATTTCTACCCTAAATCCAGTAATTTCCTCATCTCCTCTTCATACTCTTTCTTCACCTGTGCCTTGAAAATCAATCTTCTCCTCCTCACCAGTAGTTACCACTCCCAGAAGGCACCCTGAGTTAGAGGCAAGATGTAGGGAGCAGGCAGGGGCTCCGGAATATTTGGTAGACTATACCAGCCCCAGAGATCTGGGGAAAAGAAGCTTGCTTTAGAGAAAGCTCCACGCTCCAGCATGTCGGCTTGGATCTGTAATTCAGAAATGCAAAATGTTACTCCAAGACATAGGTTGAAGTTCACCAAGCATGTGAATTTCAGTGCATTATCCTCTGACAAATAATGAAAGACAAAGCTAGGAGTAAAAAAGAGCTTAATTCAAGACTGCTAAGAAGGCGTTTCCCCTAGATAATGGCATACAAAAATAACTAAAATGCCTGGACTCCACCACTGTAATTTATAGAGCAGATCTCACTATCTAGGTAATGTGATAATTGTTACGCACCAGTAATCATAAATAGAAACGAACTGATAGCATGTCTTAGCTGAATCTTTTCTGCGAATTGACCGCCTAGAGACGATAGGAAGCCAGCAGCAGTGAAGAATTAGGAAAACTGAGGGTAGAAATCACAGGCAACCCAGCTCCCTTTATTCCTATGGCACTCTGCAAAGTCTTATGCTACGGGAATGATTTAAAAGAAATAACGGGAATGATTTAAAAGAAATAACGGGAATGATTTAAAAGAAATAATAAAAAATGGAGGGGAAAAATACTCCACTGTGGGATGTATTCCCAATTTTGTTTTCTCATCACAAGCAGCTTGTACCTTGTGGTCATCAACACACATCACTGATTTTAAAATAGTGTCTAGGAAGGCCTGAAAGAAATCTTAGTCTGAGCTAAGATAAGGAAATGGAACTGAACGAAAGAATTATTTTCATAAATTAGTTTTCCATTTTCAAAAGACTGTATGGCATTGTGGTTGGAACCAGCTAAAAATGGAATTCATTTGACAGGCAGCCAGTAGCAGACAATTAGAGCTGTCAGTGGAACAGTCTAAACCCTCCTGAGATCACCAAGGGGTCGGAGTTGAACAGTAGGGGGGATTGCTAATAAAAAAGAGAGGTGCTTGGAGAGAGCATCCCTCCAGTTGTGGGTTCACCTGGGACTGCAGAAATAAGTGCATTCCAAAAAATTGAGGAGACTTGGACAAGATTCTGGCAAAGAACGGGTCAGCTTGATTACCTGGTCCAGAAATTGGGAGTGTGTCCAAGAATCTGAACGCCTGAGAACCTCTCTGCCTTCGCCATATTGCCCAGTGGCTTGAAGGCCAACAGTACAGCTGCAAACCTGCCTGGTAGGCTGGAAACTTAGTACAAAAATGGAACTTCTCATTAGCCCATTTCTCTATGAAGTCAGGAGAATTCAGGTGAAGGGAGGCGTGTGCATTCTCTCTGCATGGATTTTGAGGAGACTATTGTGGCATCTCTATTGCTTTATGGGATTTCCCAGAAGGAGCTGGTTGAATGCTGGCATCTTTGGGAAAGTTCTAATTACTGTGATCTGGAGAGAGGGGGGCTTTCTCTCATGGTGGCAAAAAGTTGAGAGGTATATCACCTCCCCGCTCCCCTGCCCCTGCCCCAAATCCTGGCAGCAGGAATTTGATGTAAGAGAAATACATAGTTACATGGAATCCAGAATCCAAGATAGTTCTACCAGAAAAAAAAAAAAAAAATCTCTAATGTTCTCTTTTCCTCAGGATGGCATGGATTGTGAGAAACTTTGCTCTTAAAGGGCAACAGGAAAAATAATGTATGTATATGTCCCAGCTTCATAAAAAACCTTTGTGTGCTCCCACCACCCAACCCCCCACTCCCTCTGTCATCCCAGCCTGGAGGAGAAGAGTAACAGTGCCTTCCTCCACGGCCAAAAAAGGAAATGAGTAGGCAGATGGGGAAGCTCTCACCCGAGGATAATACTCTCCGTGCCAGGCTAAGGCACAAACATGAGTGATGAGGGGCAGCCTGAAGCTCGGGCCAAGCAAAAGGCAAGTGATGTCAAGAAACGGAGTGAGGCTGAGGGCAGAGGGAGTGTGCATAGGGGACCCCATCGCCCAGCAGAATGACTGAAGATGCTGCCCGTGGATTTCACCCCAGACTGTTCCTCGGGGAACGCCTGCATTGAGACATCCCTCTGGCCCACATCTCTCGTGGAGATGTGATTGTGTGAAGCCAGAAGTTCATGTTTAAAGGTCTCGTCCTTGCCTTAGGGACCAGATGAGAATGGGGGGGTGGGCAATGGGGAAGGGGAACTCTACGACACTCCCTTGTCCCCTTGTTCTCCTGCCTGGGGCTCAAAAGCTTGTGTTTCTCTTTCTCTCAGCTTGGTTTCTCTCATCCGAGGCCAAGTAGTAACTACAGATGGAACTCCCCTGATTGGTGTGAACGTGTCTTTTGTCAAGTATCCAAAGTACGGCTACACCGTTACCCGCCAAGATGGCACGTAAGTAGCTTTATGGGGCTCCACTTACTTAGGATTGAGGCTGCAAAGAGACAGATGGTGCTGTTGGCTTGGAACTACGTGCCTCCCCCTTGTGGACTGGGGGGAGACCCACCAGGCCAGATCTCTAGGGAGAATCCCCCCTATATATATATATATTATATATATATATATATATATATATATATATATATATATTTTAGTATGGTCTCAGAAATGGAAAATAACTAGAATGGCCAACCTCTCCAGGGCTGCCCACAGCAACGCTTTTTCCATGGCAGGTAAATGCTTTTCCATGAGTGTGTGTGTGTGTGTGTGTGTGTGTGGCGGAGGCCAGAAGGAAGGGAGAGTAGCTCTTGGAACTTCACTCCTATTTTATTTTAAATCAAAGGCAGTGCAGGGTGACAAGGATCCACATGCCACAGTGTCCTGTGGTGAACCCCTTCTGCTTTCATCTGTGGCTTTAGGAGTTGTGTTATTTTTGCTCCTGTTTTGAGGGGGTGGGATGTAATCAGAGAAGCCTAATTAGATACATTTAGCTGTCACCCTGCGGTGTGAAGGAGGCAACCTTTCCCTATTATCCTCTGATTGAAAACCCGCACCCGTGCAGCCTCCACCAAGATGAAAGCTGTCGTTTCCTTAATCCGTTGGGCATGGACTTGAAATTTAAAGCAAAAGATAAAAAGAAGAAACGAAATCTGTGGGAAGGGGAAAACAACTCACCCACCCTAGCCTTAAAACACACACAGACACACTATTGTATTCTATTCCAGATGAAAGAGGAGACGGTTGATGTAAATCTGATGCAACACTTTTTCTATAAAACTGGAACCTGGAAAATCATAAACGTATCATGTGCTGTGAATCTTGCCTTTCTCTGGTGAAGAATCTGGGCTTTTTTTCTAATGTCCTAAGGTAGCCTTGCAGGTAGTTTCAAAAATCACCAGCCCACAGTAGCCCTGTCCTCCTATTTTCACCTGTGAAACCAAATATTCTCGGTATTCACTAGGTGCAGGCAATTCTAACTAGCTGAGAGCACTAGGACTGTGAAGGTGTACCATGCCGAGCTGCCTCGGTGCTTGTTCATTCTTAGAAGCCAGTGTTCTTGCCCTGTAAGTCCTGTGACGACACCAGAGGACATTTCTGAGTCCTCGGTCTGAGGTTTCTCACCACCGTATGCTCCCCGATCCCTCTCAGCTGCTTCCTGACTAATTATCGCCTAAATCCACTTCCCAGTTCATCTATCCAACCTCATGGATCGGTGATTCTTCAGCTTGTCCAGGTAGCAAAGCCCTGGAAGTCACAGGGTGTGTTTGGAAATGCTCCGAGGAATCCCGCAATCTGTTGTGTAGTGGTGTGTGCCACAGACATGGGTGGTTTGGTGCTGTCATCCCAACGAGGAACAATTTCACTTCAAAACATTTGACTCTCCTGTACCCTCTACAAAACCATCCCCGGGCGTCCCTGGTGGTGCAGTGGTTAAGAATCTGCCTGCCAATGCAGGGGACACGGGTTTGAGCCCTGGTCTGGGAAGATCCCACATGCCGCAGAGCAACTGACCCCATGCACCACAGCTACTGAAGCCCTTGTGCCTAGAGCCCGTGCTCCACAACAAAGAGAAGCCACCACAATGAGAAGCCTGCGCACCACAACCAAGAGTAGCCCCCGCTGGCCGCAACTAGAGAAAGCCCATGTGCAGCAACGAAGACACAATGCAGCCAAAAATAAATAAATTTAAAAAGAAAAAGCGTCCCCAGCAGCATGCATGTCCCAAAATAAAATATAAACAAATTAATAGAATAAACGCTTCCACCATGATATTTACCTTAATATTCATATGTTCCATGTTCACTCATTTTACGTCTATTGAAAACCACTAAAAGTGTTACCAAAATTCAGTGAAGCCAGTGAGTCCGTATATTTTCATGGAGTTTTTACTGTGATCCAGGAACTCTGCTAGTTGCTGGGGATTCTGAAGTGTATACAAGGGAGTACCACTGCCCTCAAAGAGTTGAGATCCCGGTGGAGGAGTAAAGCACAAAATTGAGAGGCTTCTCTCCATTAACGTTCTTTTCCATTAATTGGGGAAGAACTACCTTTATTTTACTTTACTAGTAACACCCTTCCATCCAGCTCTGGAGGAAAACAGGAATATAGTTTAAGAACGATTGTCAAAAATAACAGAAACCATTTCATCCAAATGCCAAATAAATTTGTGTTTTGGAAAAAAGTATCAGAAGCAAGGCAAAATGGATGAAGGGGTTTAAAAAGTCCACACTTCTAGTGATAAATAAGTCCTGGATGTATGTATAACATGGTGACTATAGTTACTATTACCACATTGTATATTTGAAAGTTGCTGAGACAGATCTTAAAAGTTTTTAGCACAAGAAAAAAAAATTGTAACTAGGTGTGGTGATGAATGGATTTATGGTGGTGATCATTTCACAGTATATACAAATATTGAATTATGTTGTACACCTGAAACTAATATAATATTATATGTCAATTGTATCTCAAAAAACGTTAAGGTTCTGTGAAACCAACAGAAACAGTACAGGTTGATGAAAAGAAAGCTTTCACGAGCTCCTCCCTGTGTCCTAGAATCCAATCATCCTAACTCCACTATGTAGTGAAGACTCCTATTAGCCTAGCATGATGCTAAATGCTTTACACCTGGGCAGGGGGGAGGAGGGGGACATACATTTTCCGTAAAGGGCCAGGTAGTATCTATTTTAGGCTTTGATGCCATATGGTTCCTGTTAAAACTACCAGGCTCTTCCACTGTAGGTCAGAAACAGCTGGAGAGGATAAGCCAATCAATGGGCGTGGCTGGGATTCCAATAAAACTTTTTACCAAAACAGGTCGTGGTAGCTCATGGGCCGAGTCGGCTGACCCCTACTTTGAATTCATCACAAAATTTCATCCTCTCAGCCACACCGGGACATTGGTATAATTATTCCCGTTTCACAGATGAAAAAACGGGGGCTGAGAGAGGGTTAGCAACTTGCCCACAGTCACACAACTAGTAAGTGGTAGAGTTTGGGTTCCCACAAAGCCCATGTTCTTCTCCTGCCTGCTCCGCCCCTCCCACTACTTTAAGCCTGGAGGTCAGAGCACCTACCTGGTCTGCAGGTGAGTTCACCCCTCTCAGTGAGCTCACTTACCCCCTCTCCAGGTTTGACCTGATCGCCAATGGCGGCGCCTCCTTGACCCTGCACTTTGAGCGAGCCCCGTTCATGAGCCAGGAGCGTACCGTGTGGCTGCCGTGGAATAGCTTTTATGCCATGGACACTCTGGTGATGAAGACAGAGGAGAACTCCATCCCCAGCTGTGACCTCAGTGGCTTTGTCCGGCCGGATCCAATCATCATCTCCTCCCCGCTGTCCACCTTCTTCAGCGCTGCCCCTGGGCAGAATCCCATCGTGCCTGAGACCCAGGTAGGAGCACCGGGTACCAGGGTGGGACTCTCAATACTGCCCTGCCCCAAACTGGCTGGCTGACTTCCTCCCACCATCTCTCTCTGCCTGGATAAGCCAGAAACTAATATTAAGGGGGAGGGACAAAAAGTAAGAACGCAGTAGAATTTGTAGTCACTGGAGAGAAAACTGAATCTCTCCTGGACATTCCGGATGTTTCCAGACTTTAGCAGTCACTGGAGCTTTTAATAGAATAAAAACAATACACATATGTGCAACGCACCTGCAAATTGCTTTTTATTCCTGTTAGTCACAGAGATACATGATAAGAGGCGCTTTAATGATCTACATCAGTGTTACAACAGAGGGCATATTACATTATTGCCTCCCTGTTGCTTTATAGCAATTGTCGGTGGAAGTTGCAGGTTCATATAATTACAGCCTCTTGTGGCCTCCTTGCATGCAACTAGCAATAAAGCCTGCTGTTCTTATTTACATCTTTTGCCAACAGCGTGGTTTTAAAAAGAAACACAACAGTGACCAAGAATAATTATTAATCCAAAAATCATAACCTCAGCCACTTTGCTCCATAGTGCAGGATAAAGTTTTGGTCGCGGGGCGGGGGGGGAGGTTTTCTCTCTTCTCAGCCATGGAACGTGGTTCCCGCACTCCCCCGTAAGGCATGATGCTTTGGTGGGGGTGGTAGCAGACAGGTAGCCTTGGGTTGCAAGCAGCCCAGCTGCCGGGGTGCCTTTGATGCAGTGTATCTACCTTGCGTTTCCTCTCCAGGTTCTTCATGAAGAAATTGAGCTCCCTGGTTCCAACGTGAAGCTTCGCTACCTGAGCTCCAGGACCGCAGGCTACAAGTCGCTGCTGAAGATCACCATGACCCAGTCCACGGTGCCCCTGAACCTCATCAAGGTTCATCTGATGGTAGCTGTAGAGGGGCACCTCTTCCAGAAGTCATTCCAGGCCTCTCCCAACCTGGCCTACACCTTCATCTGGGATAAGACGGATGCCTATGGCCAAAGGGTCTACGGACTCTCTGACGCTGTTGGTATGTTTCAGTTTCAACCCCTTATTGATTCTTGGTTTTAGGCATGCATTAAATCAACCTGTATTTATTGAGTTCCTAGTATGTGCCAAGAACTATTCTAGTAGCCAGGGAGGCAGTGGTCCATAAGCAGACAAGCGTCCTCTTCCGTGGACTTCCTATTCTACTGAGGGATCGAAATAATAAACACAGCCTGGACAAGAAAATATCAGGCAGCGTTAGGTGCTAATATGAAAATAAAAATGTGTTGTATACTGGGGAAGAGGGGCAGCGGTGGGTGGGCGTTCAGGGAAGGTTCCTCAGCAGATGATGTTTAAACAGAGGCTTGAATGAAAAGGAGCCGTGTGAAAATCAGGAAAAGAGCATTCTTTTCCTGGCAGAAAAAGAGAAGAGGGAGGTGTTTTTGAAGGACAAACATAGGCCAGTGTGGCTGGAATGTAGTGGACAGGGAGACTATTTGAGATGGGGAGAGAGGTGGGCAGGGGCTCGATCATGTTCCAGAGAGAACACTCTCAGGTGGCACAGAACCAGAGAACCAGAAGACGGAGCTAGAGGGGGGCTGAAAGCCACATGCTGTGTTTCAGGCTTTGCCTCTGAGGGGATCACGTGATTTCCCACTTGGGAAAGTCCAACGTAAGAGAAGGGTCGTATCGTTATCGGTCTTTGAAGAGTCGTGAGCTGTGGATTCATGTCAACCTACCCAGTATATTTTCTTACTTGTAGAAAGCTGTCTGGGATTCATTAAAATCCAGAATCCTGTATTTTCTTCACCAGTAGGCTTGTGGTTTTCAAGAACTGCAATAAGTTACCGTGGGACCAGAGGGAGAGGGTAAGCAAGTTGACTAAAGTCACAGCCCTAGCAGGCTACACATGCTCAGATTGCCCTTGCGGTCTGCTTCGCCAATGGGTGGAGTTAATAACTTAAAGACAGTAGTAAGTTACTGGAGTAACGAGTGCATTTAAATGTAAACAGTGGCTAATTTCATAAATATTATGTCAGGCTTTAGCCAATATCAAAATGATAGCCAACATCAAAAAGAAGACTGCATATCATAAAGCACCGCATGTACTCCAGCTCCTACCGTTATCAACACATCTTGTTTCCTCCTTACCTTCATCCACTCCTCCGCCTCCCATATTTTTCTGAAGCAAGTCCCAAACATCAGATCATTTCATCTGTAGTATATCAGAGTGTATCCTTAAAAAACACTTTAAAAGCATAACAACAATATCACAACAAAGAAACACAGTAAGTTCTTAATATCGAATAGCCAGTCATTGTTCAATATTTCAGTTGCCTCATCTGTAGCATAAAATAAAGTAGTACTTTATTTGTTTGACTCAGAATCCAAATAAGATCTACCTTTTGCAACAAATTTTTTGTTATTATACAGGTTTCAGGTTTACAGCATTATAATTCGACATCTGTATACACTACAAAGTAATCACCACCACAGCTGTAGTTAGTACCCATCACCATACAGCTGACCCCCTTCACCCATTTTGCCCACCCTCCAAACCCCTTTCCCTCTGGTAACCACTAATCTACTCTCTGTATCACTGAGTTTGTTTTTGTTTTATTTTGTTTGTTCATTTGTTTTTTAGATTCCACATATGGGTGAAATCATTCAGGATCTGTCTTTCTCCTTCTGACTTATTTCACTTAACATAATACCTTCAAGGCCCATCCACATTGTCACAACTGGCAGGCTTTCATTCTTTTCACAGCTGAGTAGTATTCGATTATATATACTGCAATTTCTTTTTTTTCTTTTAACATCTTTATTGGGGTATAATTGCTTTACAATGGTGTGTTAGTTTCTGCTTTATAACAAAGTGAATCAGTTATACATATGTTCCCATATCTCTTCCCTCTTGCATCTCCCTCACTCCCACCCTCCCTATCCCTCCCCTCCAGGAGGTCACAAAGCACCGAGCTGATCTCCCTGTGCTATGCGGCTGCTTCCCACTAGCTCTCTACCTTACGTTTGGTAGTGTATATATGTCCATGCCTCTCTCTCGCTTTGCCACAGCTCACCCTTCCCACCTCCCCATATCCATCCTCAAGTTTGTTCTCCAGGTCTGTGTCTTTATTCCTGTCTTACCCCTAGGTTCTTCATGACATTTTTTTTTCTTAAATTCCATATATATGTGTTAGCATACGGTATTTGTCTTTCTCTTTTCTGACTTACTTCACTCTGTATGACACACTCTAGGTCTATCCACTTGATTACAAATAGCTCAATTTCGTTTCTTTTTATGGCTGAGTAATATTCCATTGTGTATATGTGCCACATCTTCTTTATCCATTCATCTGATGATGGGCACTTAGGTTGTTTCCATCTCCGGGCTATTGTAAATAGAGCTGCAATGAACATTTTGGTACATGACTCTTTTTGAATTATGGTTTTCTCAGGGTATATGCCCAGTAGTGGGATTGCTGGGTCATATGGTAGTTCTATTTGTAGTTTTTTAAGGAACCTCCATACTGTTCTCCATGGTGGCTGTACCAATTCACATTCCCACCAGCAGTGCGGGAGTGTTCCCTTTTCTCCACACCCTCTCCAGCATTTATTGTTTCTAGATTTTTTGATGATGGCCATTCTGACCGGTGTGAGATGATATCTCACTGTAGTTTTGATTTGCATTTCCCTAATGATTAATGACGTTGAACATTCTTTCATGTGTTTGTTGGCAGTCTGTATATCTTCTTTGGAGAAATGTCTCTTTAGGTCTTCTGCCCGTTTTTGGATTGGGTTGTTTGTTTTTTTGTTATTGAGCTGCATGAGCTGCTTGTAAATTTTGGAAATTAATCCTTTGTCAGTTGCTTCATTTGCAAATATTTTCTCCCATTCTGAGGGTTGTCTTTTGGTCTTGTTTATGGTTTCCTTTGCTGTGCAAAAGTTTTGAAGTTTCATTAGGTCCCGTTTGTTTATTTTTGTTTTTATTTCCATTTCTCTAGGAGGTGGGTCACAAAGGATCTTGCTGTGATTGATGTCATACAGTGTTCTGCCTATGTTTTCCTCTAAGAGTTTGGTAGTTTCTGGCCTTACATTTAGGTCTTTAATCCATTTTGAGCTTACTTTGTGTATGGTGTTAGGGAGTGATCTAATCTCATACTTTTACATGTACCTGTCCAGTTTTCCCAGCACCACTTATTGAAGAGGCTGTCCTTTCTCCACTGTACATTCCTGCCTCCTTTATCAAAGATAAGGTAACCATATGTGCGTGGGTTTATCTCCGGGCTTTCTGTCCTGTTCCATTGATCTGTCTTTCTGTTTTTGTGCCAGTACCATACTGTCTTCATTACTGTAGCTTTGTAGTATAGTCTACAGTTAGGGAGCCTGATTCCTCCAGCTCCATTTTTCGTTCTCAAGATTGCTTTGGCTATTCGGGGTCTTTTGTGTTTCCATACAAATTGTGAAATTTTTTGTTCTAGTTCTGTGAAAAATGCCGTTGGTAGTTGGATAGGTATTGCACTGAATCTGTAGATTGCTTTGGGTAGTAGAGTCATTTTCACAATGTTGCTTCTTCCAATCCAAGAACATGGTATATCTCTCCATCTGTTTGTATCATCTTTAATTTCTTTCATCAGTGTCTCACAATTTTCTGCATACAGGTCTTTTGTCTCCTTAGGTAGGTTTATTCCTAGATATTTTATTCCTTTTGTTGCAATGGCAAATGGGAGTGTTTTCTTGATTTCACTTTCAGATTTTCATCATTAGTGTATAGGAATGCCAGATATTTCTGTGCATTAATTTTGTATCCTGCAACTTTACCAAATTCATTGATTAGCTCTAGTAGTTTTCTGGTAGCATCTTTAGGATCCTCTGTGTATAGTATCATGTCATCTGCAAACAGTGACAGCTTTACTTCTTTTCCGATTTGGATTCCTTTTATTTCCTTTTCTTCTCTGATTGCTGTGGCTAAAACTTCCAAAACTATGTAGAATAAGAGTGGTGAGAGTGGGCAACCTTGTCTTGTTCCTGATCTTAGTGGAAATGCTTTCAGTTTTTCACCATTGAGGATGATGTTGGCTGTGGGTTTGTCATATATGGCCTTTATTATGTTGAGGAAAGTTCCCTCTGTGCCTACTTTCTGCAGGGTTTTTATCATAAATGGGTGTTGAATTTTGTCGAAAGTTTTCTCTGCATCTATTGAGATGATCATATGGTTTTTCTCCTTCAGTTTGTTAATATGGTGTATCACATTGATTGATTTGCGTATATTGAAGAATCCTTGCATTCCTGGCATGAACCCCACTTGATCATGGTGTATGATCCTTTTAATGTGCTGTTGGATTCTGTTTGCTAGTATTTTGTTGAGGATTTTTGCATCTATGTTCATCAGTGATATTGGCCTGTAGTTTTCTTTCTTTGTGACATCCTTGTCTGGTTTTGGTATCAAGGTGATGGTGGCCTCGTAGAATGAATTTGGGAGTGTTCCTGCCTCTGCTATATTTTGGAAGAGTTTGAGAAGGATAGGTGTTAGCGCGTCTCTAAATGTTTGATAGAATTCACCTGTGAAGCCATCTGGTCCTCGGCTTTTGTGTGTTGGAAGATTTGTGATTGGTCTGTTCATATTTTCTATTTCTTCCTGATTCAGTCTTGGCAGGTTGTGCATTTCTAAGAATTTGTCCATTTCTTCCTGGTTGTCCATTTTATTGGTATAGAGATCCTTGTAGTAATCTCTCATGATCTTTTGTATTTCTGCAGTGTCAGTTGTTACTTCTCCTTTTTCATTTCTAATTGATTTGAGTCTTCTCCCTTTTTTTCTTGATGAGTCTGGCTAATGGTTTATCTATTTTGTTTATCTTCTCAAAGAACCGGCTTTTAGTTTTATTGATCTTTGCTATTGTTTCCTTCATTTCTTTTTCATTTATTTCTGATCTGATTTTCATGATTTCTTTCCTTCTGCTAACTTTGGGGGTTTTTTGTTCTTTCTCTGATTGCTTTAGGTGCAAGGTTAGGTTGTTTATTCGAGATGTTTCCTGTTTCTTAATGTGGGCTTGTATTGCTGTAAACTTCCCTCTTAGAACTGCTTTTGCTGCATCCCATAGGTTTTGGGTTGTTGTGTCTCCATTGTCATTTGTTTCTAGGTATTTTTTGATTTCCTCTTTGATTTCTTCAGTGATCACTTTGTTATTAAGTAGTGTATTGTTTAGCCTCCATGTGTTTGTATTTTTTACAGATCTTTTCCTGTAATTGATGTCTAGTCTTATAGCGTTGTGGTCGGAAAAGATACTTGATACAATTTCAATTTTCTTAAATTTACCAAGGCTTGATTTGTGACCCAAGATATGATCTGTCCTGGAGAATGTTCCATGAGCACTTGAGAAAAATGTGTATTCTGTTGTTTTTGGATGGAGTGTCCTATAAATATCATTTAAGTCCATCTTGTTTAATGTATCATTTAAAGCTTGTGTTCCCTTATTTATTTTCATTTTGAATGATCTGTCCGTTGGTGAAAGTGGGGTGTTAAAGTCCCCTAGTATGAATGTGTTACTGTCGATTTCCCCTTTTATGGCTGTTAGTATTTGCCTTATGTATTGAAGTGCTCCTATGTTGGGTGCATAAATATTTACAATTGTTATATCTTCTTCTTGGATCGATCCCTTGATCATTATGTAGTGTCCTTCTTTGTCTCTTCTAATAGTCTTTATTTTAAAGTCTATTTTGTCTGATACGAGAATTGCTACTCCAGCTTTCTTTTGGTTTCCATTTGCATGGAGTATCTTTTTCCATCCCCTTACTTTCAGTCTGTATGTGTCTCTAGGTCTGAAGTGGGTCTCTTGTAGGCAGCATATATATGGGTCTTGTTTTTGTATCCGTTCAGCCAGTCTGTGTCTTTTGGTGGGAGCATTTAGTCCATTTACATTTAAGGTAGTTATCGATATGTGTGTTCCTATTCCCATTTTCTTAATTGTTTTGGGTTCGTTATTGTAGGTCTTTTTCTTCTCGTGTTTCTTGCCTAGAGAAGTTCCTTTAGCAGTTGTTGTAAAGCTGGTTTGGTGGTGCTGAACTCTCAGCTTTTGCTTGTCTGTAAAGGTTTTAATTTCTCCATCAAATCTGAATGAGATCCTTGCTGGGTAGAGTAATCTTGGTTGCAGGTTTTTCTCCTTCATCACTTTAAATATGTCCTGCCACTCCCTTCTGGCTTGCAGAGTTTCTGCTGAAAGATCCCCTGTTAACCTTATGGGGATTCCCTTGTGTGTTATTTGTTGGTTTTCCCTTGCTGCTTTTAATATGCTTTCCTTGTATTTAATGTTTGACAGTTTGATTAATATGTGTCTCAGCATATTTCTCCTTGGATTTATCCTGTATGGGACTCTCTGTGCTTCCTGGACTTGATTAACTCTTTCCTTTCCCATATTGGGGAAGTTTTCAGCTATAATCTCTTCAAATATTTTCTCAGTCCCTTTCTTTTTCTCTTCTTCTTCTGAAACCCCTATAATTCGAATGTTGGTGCGTTTAATGTTGTCCCAGAGGTCTCTGAGACTGTCCTCAGTTCTTTTCATTCTTTTTTCTTTATTCTGCTCTGCATTAGTTATTTCCACTATTTTATCTTCCAGGTCACTTATCCGTTCTTCTGCCTCAGTTATTCTGCTATTGATCCCATCTAGAGTATTTTTCATTTCATGTATTGTGGTGTTCATCATTGTTTGTTTCATCTTTAGTTCTAGGTCCTTGTTAAATGTTTCTTGCATTTTGTCTATTCTATTTCCAAGATTTTGGATCATCTTTACTATCATTATTCTGAATTCTTTTTCAGGTAGACTGCCTATTTCCTCTTCATTTGTTTGGTCTGGTGGGTTTTTATCTTGTTCCTTCATCTGCAGTGTGTTTTTCTGTCTTCTCATTTTGCTTATCTTACTGTGTTTGGGGTCTCCTTTTTGTAGGATGCAGGTTTGTAGTTCCCATTGTTCTTGGTGTCTGTCCCCAGTGGCTAAGGCTGGTTCAGTGGGTTGTGTAGGCTTCCTGGTGGAGGGGACTAGTGCCTGTGTTCTGGTGGATGAGGCTGGATCTTGTCCTTCTGATGGGCAGGTCCACGTCTGGTGGTGTGTTTTGGGGTGTCTGTGGACTTATGATTTTAGGCAGCCTCTCTGCTAATGGGTGGGGTTGTGTTCCTGTTTTGCTAGTTGTTTGGCATAGGGTGTCCAGCACTGTAGCTTGCTGCGCGTTGAGTGAAGCTGGGTGCTGGCGTTGAGATGGAGTTCTCTGGGGGATTTTCGCCGTTTCATATTATGTGGAGCTGGGAGGTCTCTTGTTAACCAGTGTCCTGAAGTTGGCTCTCCCACCTCAGAGGCACAGCACTGACTCCTGGCTGCAGCACCAAGAGCCTTTCATCCACACGGCTCAGAATAAAAGGGAGAAAAAGTACAGAGAAAGAATTAGTAGAAGTAGGAATGAAGGAAGGAAGGAAGGAAGAAAAGGTAAAGTAAAAGAAAGTTATTAAAATAAAAAATAATTATTAAGAAAAAAATAAAAACGGATGGATAGAACCCTAGGACAAAAGGTGGAAGCAAAGCTATACAGACAAAATCTCACACAGAAACATACACACTCACAAAAAGAGGAAAAGGGGAAAAAATCATAAATCTTGCTCTCGAAGTCCACCTCCTTAATTTGGGATGATTCGTCGTCTATTCATGTATTCCACAGATGCAGGATACATCAAGTTGATTGTGGAGCTTTAATCCGCTGCTCCTGAGGCTGCTGGGAGAGATTTCCCTTTCTCTTCTTTGTTCTCACAGCTCCCAGGGGCTCAGCTTTGGATTTGGCCCCGCCTCTGCGTGTAGGTCGCCGGAGGGCGTCTGTTTTTCGATCTGACAGGACGGGGTTAAAGGAGCCGCTGATTCGGGGGGCTCTGGCTCACTCAGGCTGGGGGGAGGGAGGGGCACGGTGTGCGGGACGAGCCTGCCGCGGCAGAGGCCGGCATGACGTTGCACCAGCGTGAGGTGCGTCGTGCGTTCTCCCGGGGAAGTTGTCCCTGGATCCCGGGAACCTGGCAGTGGCGGGCTGCACAGGCTCCCCGGAAGGGAGGTGTGGATAGTGACCTGTGCTCGCACACAGGCTTCTTGGTGGCGGCGGCAGCAGCCTTAGTGTCTCCTGCCCGTTTCTGGGGTCCGTGCTTTTAGCCGTGGCTCGCGCCCGTCTCTGGAGCTCCTTTAAGCAGCACTCTTATTCCCCTCTCCTCGCGCACCAGGAAACAAAGAGGGAAGAGAAAGTCTCTTGCCTCTTCGGCAGGTCCAGACTTTTCCCCGGACTCCCTCCCGTCTAGCCGTGGTGCACTAACCCCCTGCAGGCTGTGTTCATGCCACCAACCCCAGTCCTCTCCCTGCGCTCTGACCAAAGCCCGAGCCTCAGCTCGCAGACCCACCGCCCCGGCGGGTGAGCAGACAAGCCTCTCAGTCTGGTGAGTGCCAGTCAGCACCGATCCTCTGTGCGGGAATCTCTCCGCTTTGCCCTCCACACCCCTGTTGCTGCGCTCTCCCCCTCCGCCTCCCGCAGTCTCCGCCCGCGGAGGGGCTTCCTAGTGTGTGGAGACTTTTCCTCCTTCACAGCTCCCTCCCACTGGTGCAGGTGCCGTCCTTATTCTTTTGTCTCTGTTTTTTCTTTTTTCTTTTGCCCTACCCAGGTACGTGGGGAGTTTCTTGCCTTTTGGGAGGTCTGAGGTCTTCTGCCAGCGTTCAGTAGGTGTTCTGTAGGAGTTGTTCCACGTGTAGATGTATTTCTGGTGTATCTGTGGGGAGGAAGGTGATCTCCGTGTCTTACTTTTCCGCCATCTTCCCCTCGTCCTCCCGCAATTTCTTTATTCATTCATCCATCAGTGGACAGTTAGGTTGTTTCCATATCTTAGCTATTGAAAATAATACTGCAGTGAACATAGAGGTGTATATATTTTTTGAATTAATGTTTTGGTGTCCTCTGGATATATACCAAGAAGGGAATAGCTGGGTTCTCTTAAATTTTTTTAATCTGTAGTTTTCCCTTTCATCACTAGCTCATTTTTCCCAGTTTTTCTGAGAAATAATTGACTTACATCACTGTATAACTTTATGACATACAGCATGATAGTTGATTTACTTATATTGTGAAATGATTAGCACAATAGATTCAACTAGCATTCATCTTCTCATAAAGAAACAATAAAAAAGAAGAGAAAAAAGGAAAATTGTGATGAGAACTCATAGGATTTAGTCTTTCAACAACTTTCCTGTATATCATACAGCAGTGTTAACTCTAGTCATCATGTTGTACATTACATCCCTAGTACTTATTTATCTTGTATCTAGAAGTTTGTACCTTTCCACCACCTTCATCCAATTTCCCCTTTCCCCACTCTCTGCCTCTGGTAAACCTCAAGTTTGATATGTTTTTCTATGAGTTTGTTTTGTTTTTAGTTCCACATATAAGTGAGATCATACAGTGTTTGTCTTTCTCTGTCTGACTTATTTCACTTAGCATAATGCCTTCAAGTTCCATCATGTTGTTGCAAATGGTAGGATTTCCCATTTTTTATGGCTCAGTAATATTTCATTGTGTGTGTGTGTGTATATATATATATATATATATACACACACGTATATATACACACACATATGTATATTGTATGTATGTGTATATATATGTATACGTATGCATATATATATACACACACATATATATACACACATATGTATATTGTATGTATGTGTATATATATGTATACATATGCATATATATACACACACATATATATACACACATGTGTATATTGTATGTATGTGTATATATATGTATACATATGCATATATATACACACACATATATATACACACACATATGTATGTGTATATATGTATACATATGCATATATATACACACACATATATATACACACATATGTATATTGTATGTATGTGTATATATATGTATACATATGCATATATATATACACACACATATATATACACACATATGTATATTGTATGTATGTGTATATATATGTATACATATGCATATATATATACACACATATATATACACACACATATGTATATTGTATGTATGTGTATATATATGTATACATATATATACACACATATATATACACACACATATGTATATTGTATGTATGTGTATATATATGTATACATATGCATATATATACACACACATATGTATATTGTATGTATGTGTATATATATGTATACATATGCATATATATACACACACATATATATACACACACATATGTATATTGTATGTATTTGTATATATATGTATACATATGCATATATATATACACACACACACATATATATACACACACATATGTATATTGTATGTATGTGTATATATATGTATACATATGCATATATATACACACACATATATACACACACATATGTATATTGTGTGTATGTGTATATATATGTATACATATGCATATATATATACACACACATATATATACACACACATATGTATATTGTATGTATGTGTATATATATGTATACATATGCGCATATATATACACACACATATATATACACACACATATGTATATTGTATGTATGTGTATATATATGTATACATATGCATATATATATACACACACACATATATATACACACACATATGTATATTGTATGTATGTGTATATATGTATACATATGCATATATATACACACATATATACACACACATGTATATTGTATGTATGTATATGTATACATATACATATATATATATATACACACACACACACATACTACAGTTTCTTTATTCATTCATCCATCATTGGACACTTACATTGTTTCCATATCTTGATTATGCTGCTATGAACATGGGAGTGCAAATATGTCTTTGACATAGTGTTTCCATTTCTTCAGATACATTCTCAGAAGTAGAATTGCTGGATCATATGGTACTTTAATTTTTAATTTTTCAGGAACCTCCATACTGTTTCCAGTCCCACCAACGTTGCACAGCGGTCCCCTTTTCTCCATATCCTCACCAGCATTTGTTATCCCTTGTCTTTTTGATGGCCATTCTAATAGGCATGAGGTGTTATCTCATTGTGCTTTTCATTTGCATTTCCCTAATAACCAGTGATGTTCAGCATTTTTTCATGTATCTGTTAGCCTTTTGTGTGTTTTCTTTGGAGAAATGTCTATTCAGGTCCTTTGCCCATTTTTTAATTGGATTATTTGGGATTTTTGCTATTGAGTTGTATGAGTTCTTTATGTGTTTTGGATATTAACTCCTTATCAGATCTACTATTTGCAAATATTTTTCCCATTATATAGGTTGTTTTTTCACTTTTATGGTTTCTTGTGCAGAAGCTTTTTTTTAGTTTGATGTAGTCCCACTTGCTTATTTTCCATTTTGTTACTTGTGCTTTAGGTGTCATAGCCAAAAACTCATTACCAAGACCCATGTCAAGGAGCTTTATTCCTGTTTCCTTATAGTTTCAGGTCTTACATTTAAGTATTTAATCCATTTTGGGTTAATTTTTGTAAGTGGTATACATATGGGTCCAGTTTCATTCTAGTACATGAGAATATGCAATTATCCTGGCACCATTTATGGAAAAGACTGTCTTCTTCCATTGAGTATTCTTGGCTGCTTTGTCAAATATTAGTTGACCATATATGCATGGGTTTATTTCTGGGCTGTCAGCTCTATTCCAATTGTCTCTTTGTCTGTTTCTATGCCAATACTATACTGTTTTGATGACTATGGCTTTATAATATAGCCTGAAACCAGGACGTATGATGCATCCTGCTTTTTTCTGCTTTCTCAGTATTGCTTTGGCTACTCGGAGTCTTTTGTGGTTCCATATAACTTTTAGGAGTGTTTTTTTTCTACTTCCATAAAAAAAATGCTATTGGAATCTTAATAGGAATTACATTGAATCTATAAATGGCTTTTGGTAGTATTGACATTTTAACACTCTTAATTCTTCCAGTCCATGTACACAAGATACCTTCCATTTATTTGTGTTTTCTTTGATTTCTTTCAGTGTCTTGTAGTTTTCAGAGTAGAGATCTTTCACCTCCTTGATTAAATGTATTCCTAAGTATTTTTGATGCTATTATAAATGGGATTTATTTATTTTATTTCTTATTCAGAAAATTCATTGTTGGTGTATAGAAATGCTACTGGTTTTTGTATGTTAATTTTGTATCCTGCGACTTTACTGAATTTACTGATTAAGTCTTAACATTTTTTTTTGAGTCTTCAGGATTTTCTATATATAAAATCATGCCATTGGCAAATAGGGACAATTTTACTGCTTCTTTTCCAGTTCTCATACATCTTATTTATTTTTCTTCCTGATTATTCCAGTTAGGACTTCTAATACTATGTTGACTAGGAGTGGTGAGAATGGGCACTCCTGTCTTGTTCCTGATCTTAGAGGAAAAGCTTTCAACAGTTTTCCATTGAGTATGATGTTAGCTGCGGGCTTGTCATATATGGCCTTTATTTTGTTGAGTTGGGTTTTTTCTATGCCTATATTGTTAAGAGTTTTTATCATGAATGGATGTTGAGTATTGTCCAATGCTTTTTCTGCATCTCTTGAGATAATCATATGATTTTTTCTTTTATCCTATTAATTGGATTATCACATTGATTGATTTGCATATGTTGAACCATCCTTGCATTCCAGAGATAAATCCCACTGGATCATGGTGTATGATCATTTCAATATGCTGCTGAATTTGATTTGCTAGTATTTTTATTGAGAATTTTTGCATCTGTACTTATCAGGGATACTGACCTGTAGTTTTCTTTTCTGATAGTGTCCTTTTCTGGTTTTGGTATCAGGGTAATGCTGGCCTGGAAAATGAGGGTGGGAAAGTGTTCCCTCCTCTTTGATTTTTTGGAAGAGTTTGAGAAGGATTGGTGTTGATTCTGCTTAAAATGTTTGGGAAAATTCACCAGTGAAGCCATCTGGTCCTAAGCTTTTCTTCATTGGGAGATTTTTGATTACTGATTCCATCTCTTGACTAGCAATTGGTCGTTCGGATTTTCTATTTCTTCCTGACTAGCAATTGGTCATTCAGATTTTCTATTTCTTCCTGATGCAGTTTTGGTAAGTTGTATGTCTTTAAGAATTTTTCCATTTCTTCTAGGTTGTTCAGTTTGTTGGTGTATAGTTATTCAGAGGAGCCTCTTATGATCCTTTGTATTTCTGTAGTATAAATTATTAAATAATGTGTCCTTATTCATTCATAATTTTATTTGGGTCCTCTCTGTTTTTTCCCTAGGTAGTCTAATTAAGGGTTTGTCACTTTTGTTTATCTTTTTAAAGAACCAACTCTTTGTTTGGTTAACCTTTTCTATTGTTTCTCTCTTTTCTATTTTATCTACTTATGCTGCAATATTGATTATTTCCTTTATTCTGCTAACTTCGGGCTCAGTTTGTTCTTCTTTTTCTAGTTCCTTAAGGCACAAAATTAGATTGTTTATTTGGGATCTTCCTTAATGTAGGTGCTTATTGCTATGAACTTCCCTCTTAGAACTGGCTTTTAATGCATCCCAGAAGTTCTGGCATTTGTGTTTCCATTTTAATTTGTCTCTTTTTATTTCCCCTTTAGTTTCTTCCTTAATCTATTGGTTATTCAGGAGAGTGTTTTTTAATTTCCATATATTTTTGAATTTTCCAGTTTTCCTCTTGTTATTGAGTTCTAGTTTCATGGCATTGTGGTCAGAGAAGATATTTGGTATGATTTTAATCTTCCTGAATTTGCTAAGACTTGTTTTGTGGCCTAACATATGGTCTATCCTAGAAAATGTTCCACGTACACTTCTGCCATTGTTGGATAGAATGTTCTATGTATGTTTGTTAGGTCCATTGGGTCTATAGTGTTGTTGAAATCCTCTGTTTCCTTTATGACTTTCTGTCTGGATGATCTGTCCATTTTTGAGAGTGGGATATTCAAGTCCCCAACTTTATCCTATTATGGTTTATTTCTCCTTTTAGCTCTGCTAGTTTGTGCTTTATATATTTACATGCTCCACTGTTGGATGCATAAATATTTATAATTGTTATATCTTCTTGATGTATCTACCCCTTTACCATTATATAATGGCCTTCTTTGTCTCTTTTTAACACTTTTAGTTAAAGTCTATTTTGTCTGATATAAATATAGCTACCCCTGCTTTTTGGGGGAGATGGGATTACCATTTGCTTGAAAGTTTGCAATGCCTTTTTCCATCCCTCCATTCTCAGTCCATACGGGTCCTTATGGCTATAGTGAGTCTCCTATAGGCATCATAACATTGGCTATTGTTGGTTTTATTCGTTGAGCCATTTCATGTCTTTTGATTGGAGAATTTAATCTGTTTACGTTTAAACAAATTAATGATAGGGACTTAGTATTGTCATTTTATTCTTTGTTTTCTGGCCCTTTTGTGATCTATTGTTCCTTCTTTCTTTTTCTGCTGTCTTTGGTATTAGTTACTTTGACTTTCTCTCATGTTCCTTTGTGTAATTACTATAGATTTTTACCTTTACTTACTATGAATCCAGACGAGTTCCACCTTGTGCAACTGGCTGATTTCTCTTCAATTATTATTTTTTTTTTTTTTTAGCGGTGCGTGGGCCTCTCACTGTTGAGGCCCCTCCCGCTGTGGAGCACAGGCTCCGGACGCGCAGGCTCAGCGGCCACAGCTCACGGGCCCAGCCACTCTGTGGCATGTGGGATCTTCCTGGACCGGGGCACGAACCCGTGTCCCCTGCATCGGCAGGCGGACTCTCAACCACTGCACCACCAGGGAAACCCCTCTTCAATTATTTTAATCTATGGTTTCTCCTTCCATTTCAACCTCTTTTTTTAGGTTTTATGATTTATTTGTTGAAGAAACTGTATTGTTTGCCTGTAGCATTTCCCATAGTCTGGTTTGTTTTCTGATTGCACACCTGTGGCTGTTTAACATATTCCTCTGTCCTGTATCTCCTATAAATTGATAGTTGGACCTTGAGGCTTTCTAGGTTCAAGTTTGATATTTTATCTATACCAACTTGTTTGAGGTTTAACTGACATACAATGTATACAACATAATGATTTGATATTTGTATATATTGCAAAATGATGACTACAGTAGATCTAGTTAACATCTGTCACCATACATAGTTACAAATTTTTTTTCTGGTGGTGAGAACTTTTAAGATCTACTCTCTTAGCAACTTTCGGATATACAGTACGGCATTACTAATTATAGTTACCATGTTGTATATCGCATCCCTGTGACTCATTTATTTTTTAACTGAAAGTTTGTATCTTTTGACTTTCTTCACCTGTTTGGTCCACCCAGCCCCTGCCTCTGGCAACCACCAGTCTGTTCCCTGTACAAGAGCTTGGCTTTTTGTTCTTTGCTTTGTTTGTTTTTATTTTTTTTTAAATTCTGCTTATGATCATCTTTGTTTCATAAACACTTTAAAAACATTACTTAGATTTCTCCAAAATTTTTTTAAATTAATTAATTTATTTATTTTTGGCTGTGTTGGGTCTTCGTTGGTGCATGCGGGCTTTCTCTAGTTGTGGTGAGCGGGGGATACTCTTCATTGCAGTGCACAGGCTTCTCACTGTGGCAGCTTCTTTGTTGTGGAGCACGGGCTCTAGGCGCGTGGGCTTCAGTAGCTGTGGCTCACAGGCTCTAGAGCGCAGGCTCAGTAGTTGTGGTGTATGGGCTTAGTTGCTCTGTGGCATGTGAGATCTTCCCAGACCAGGGCTTGAACCCATGTCCCCTGAATTGGCAGGTGGATTCTTAGCCACTGTGCCACCAGGGAAGTCCCCAAAATTTACTGTTTATCACAATAAAACATTGAGGCATTTAGAGCAAATGATATTCCTATTTACACAGATTTTTAGATCCACACATAGGTGAGATTAAACAGTATTTGTCCTTCTTTATCTGACTTATTTCACTTAACATAATGCCCTCAAAGTCTATTCATGTTGTCACAAATGGCAAGATTTCATTCTTTTGTACGGCTGAATAATATTTCATTGATTGTGTATCACGTCATTTTTATCCATTCATCTGTCGATGGACACCTTGGTTGTTTCTATATCTTAGCTATTGTAAGTAATGCTGCAACAAATATAGGGGTGCATATATCTTTTCACTGTTGATGTTTTTGTTTCCTCCAGATAGATACCAAGAAGTGGAATTGCTGGGTCCTATGGTAGTTTTATTTTTAAGTTTTTGAGAAACCTCCATACTGTTTTCCATAATGGCTGCAACCAGTTTACATTCCCAACAGCAGTGCACAAGGGTTCCTTTTCTCCACATCCTCTTTTTGATGATAGCCATTCTGACAGGGGTGAGGTGATATCTCATCATAGGTTTGATTTGCATTTCCCTGAAGATTAGTGATGCTGAGCATCTTTTCACATACCATTGGCCTTGTGTATGTCTTCTTTGGATAGATGTCTATTCATTTCCTTTGCCCATTTTTTAATTGCGTTCTTTGGTTTTTGGCTGTCAAGTGGTATGAGTTCTTTATATACTTTGGATATTAGCCCCTTATCAGATATATGATTTGCAAATATTTTCTCTCATTCAGTAGGTTTCCTTATCATTTTATGAATGGTTTCATTTGCTGTGCAGAAGCTTTTTAGTTTGATGTAGTCCCACTTGTTCCTTTTTGCTTTAGTTCCCTTTGCTTTGGGTGTCAAATTCAAAATATCATTGCAATGACTGACATGAAGGAGCTTATTGCCTATGTTTTCTTCTAGGAGTTCTATGGTTTTAGGTCTTATATTCAACCTTTTAATCCATTTGAGTTCATTTTTGTGAGTGGCATAGAGTGGTACCATTTCTTTTTCTTTTTCTTTTTCACATGTGGCTGTCCAGCTTTCCCAACCCATTTATTGAAGAGAGTGTCCTTTGCCCATTGTATATTCTTGGCTCCTTTGTCATAAATTAATAGACTATGTATGCTTGGGTTTACTTCTGGACTCTCTAATCTACTCCATTGATCTTTGCGTCTGTTTTCATGCCAGCACCATACTGTTTTGGTTACTATAGCCATGTAATATAGTTTGAAATCTGAGCGTGTGTTGCCTCTAGCTTTGTTCTTCTTCTCAAGATAGCTTTGACAGTTTGGGGTTTTGTGGTTCCATACAGGTTTTAGGAGTGTTTTTTCTATTTCTGTGAAAAAATAGCAGCGGAATTTTGATAGGGATTACATTGAATCTGTACTTTGCTTTGGGTAGTATGGACATTTTAACAATATTAATTCTTCTAATCCATGAGCATAGAGTATCTTTCCATTTATTTGTGTCTTCTCCAGTTTCTTTCATCACTTTCTTGTCATTTTCAGTGTACAGGTCTTTCACCTCCTTGGTTAAATTTATTCCTAAGTATTTTATTCTTTGATTTTTTTTTTTAAGCAAGACAGCTTGATACATGGTTCTGTCTTCTTCTGTCTGGAGGTGACTAATGTCAGCCTGTCTATTCTTTTGTGATTTCAGCAGCACTGATGCTCATTGCCTAGATTCATTAGGTCATTAGGGATTGCAGAATGATATTTTAATTCTGTCATTGCTTCTTTATTATTTACTAGCTAGAATACTTTTATATAGACATACTTTCTCATTAACTACTTGGTTATTTGAGGTACAGTTCAATTAAGAAAGAAAGGATAAATGCTTGATTCTTTCCCTTTATTTACCAGTTTTCAACCTAATAAGTTGGCTCTCTCACATCCTCTACTGGTGGCAAATCAGTGTTTTTAAATACCATTATGAACTCACAGGATGAAATACCTCTAATATATCCATTGAAGTTATTATCTTTCCTCATAGTCAAATTGTCTCATCTTTGGTCAGTGGAAGCTTCCTCAAGCTGATTCCCAAATTCTTTTGACGTGGCCCTAGTAGATTATATTTCCTTCCTTGCTATCTGGTGTGATCAAATCGCCTGGTCTTCTGTTGTTCATTTCTTGTTCCAGCCGTTTCTTCAAGGAACCCTGATTCCTGTTAATGAGAAATAATATTTCAAGGCCACAAACCAGGCACTAGCACTTCTCTTTGCTACTGAGCTGGTCATTGTTTCTTGGAATTTTCAGAGGACAAGCCAGTAAATACATGGGTTTTTTAAAAAGATAAAATGTACCTCTCCTTCATTTCAACACTCCTGTATCTCAGGATTTAAAAAAAGCTGTGGAGAATCCCCAAAGGTGACACACATAGTTAAGAATTTAATGTAGAAGGAACAGCCATAATAACAATGCCTCATGTTTCTAAAGCAGCGTTCCAATTAAAAATGTATGGCGTCTCGGCGTTTTGTCTCCTCTATCCTCACGACATCTCTCTGAGAAACTGAGGCTTCACTTGCTCTGTTTTACACACGGGGGAGATGGAGCCACGAGGAAGTGTGAGCTGGAACAGAATTGGAACTAAAATCCTTCTTCTCCCACCCCTCTCTCCTATTTGTCCATGTGGCAAATGCAGGATTTTTATAGTTTTTGGATTCTGTTCCCCACTGAATTGCCATATAATTGGCAGGCAGTGTCCCCATGCCTGCCTCACTTGGAACTCTCTGGAATCCTCAGTGAATGTACAAAGTGCCTCAGCTAACACAAGCTGTTGCCTCCAGAATCTCCTTATAAATGAGCCACAAAGCTTCCATAGGTCTTTCTCCTAGTGAGTGAAAATAAATAACACAAAATATAGCGAATGCAGGCCGTGAACAGGCTAAGGGAAACGGTCTCCTGTCCATCTCTAAAGGAGCGTTGTATTCAGTTTCTAAATGATTCATCTCTTCCCTCCCCATGGCTGGGGTCATTTTTGAAAACCAACTGTTCATTGGAAAGTTCTTTCTATCCCCACAGACTATTACTGTGTAAAGTTTCAAGGTTGAGTTCAGCTTGAAATTTGAATTTAATATTGTATGGAATCACAAGGAGAAAAGCAATCAGCCTGCCTCAAGTGAGTTTTTTGAGCTGAATCTGTATTACCGTGAGCACAAGTTTCTCATTCCTGCTGGAGGGCTCTGGAGTAATCAAGGAAACTCTCTCATCTCCCACTCTGCCCCACCCCCTTTTATCTTTCAGTGTCTGTCGGGTTTGAATATGAGACCTGCCCCAGTCTCATCCTGTGGGAGAAAAGGACAGCCCTCCTTCAGGGATTTGAGCTGGACCCTTCCAACCTCGGGGGCTGGTCCCTGGACAAACATCACATCCTCAACGTTAAAAGTGGTATGTGAGCACATTTCCTTTTCCCAAATACGGCCTAGTCTTGCCTCTGGAACCTTCTCTCCGGCCTTGACATTTAAGTGGTAGCCCCCTCCCCTTCCCGCAGCTCTTTTTCATCAAATGACCAAAATACTCGTAAATGTCAAGGAATGTGGAGCTGTTTTTTTCCAGACCACCCACCTTAGTGTACCTCACAGTTCTTCTTCAGTGATCTCTGCAAATGTTATCTTACCCCGTACCATGGCCTCGGGGTTTCCCTATTCTATGACAGCTCCCCAAAGTTGCCGTTTCCTACTGTTTCTCTTCCCTCTGTCACTTCCTGTCATCCTCAGTAAGCCTATAGAAGTGTCCTCCCCAGAGGGCTGCAATAACTGCCCCCATTTACTGCCCCTGCCCCAGGAATCCTACACAAGGGCACTGGGGAGAACCAGTTCCTGACCCAGCAGCCCGCCATCATCACCAGCATCATGGGCAACGGCCGCCGCCGGAGCATTTCCTGTCCCAGCTGCAACGGCCTTGCTGAAGGCAACAAGCTGCTAGCCCCAGTAGCTCTGGCTGTTGGAGTCGATGGGAGCCTCTTCGTTGGTGACTTCAATTACATCCGGCGCATCTTTCCCTCCCGAAACGTGACCAGCATCTTGGAGTTACGGTAAGTGACTGCACAGAAAACCTTCTCTTGCCCTATTGCTCCCCCTGCTACGAAACTTCCCTGGGTAAATGGTGGCCGCATGTGGGGTTCTTCAGAGAATACAGATTCTGTGTGACGGGCTGAGGTTTAAAACCTAGGCCTGGAATCAGATAAGGACTAGGGGAAATGCTTTGTGTATCTATAAAACACTGCCTGTGTATCTAGTACAGTTGTCGACACCTGCCTTACGGCAAAGGAGAAAGCCTTCAGTCGAGGTGCTGGGGGTGGGACCTGGGTAGCCGTATTGTATAAAACCTTCACACGTGAATCTGATACATACCAAATAGTGAAAGGACCACTCCTTTAAGCTGATGGTCCATTTCACGGGTTTCTAAAGTGGCATTTCTTAAAAATACAGATTCCTGGAGCCCACCCCCCGGAGGCACTGGTTCAGTAAGTCTAGAGAAGGGCCGAGGCATCTCTTCTCTTTGACAGGCTCTGTAGAAGATTCTGATGTACATCAAAGTTTAAGAACCTCTAACGTTCATTTATTAATTCAGGCATTTATATTGAGCACGTCTGTGTGCTGGATCACTGTGAATTTTCTGGATATCTGTGCACATTTACTAGGATCTGACTTAGAAGTACTGCATAGGCCTTGCTAGGTAACTTCTGTCCACCCCTGGGAGATTCCTCCTGGCCATTGCTAGCTACTGAGTCTGAAGTCCAGGTCTCTGTGCTGGACAAAAGCTCTTTGAAACTCTCTTTTCAGGAAAGTGGATTCTAGGCCCTCAAACCTAGAGAGGGATCTGTAAGTAGAGGGAGAAATGCAGTCTATAAATAAGGGAAATAATTCATTCAACAAGGCAAATATATACTATGTGCAGAACTGTCTGGCGAAGGGAAAAAGAACCAAAACAAACAAAGGAACAAGCAAAGCCTCAGTTGTGTTTGTGGTCTGACAGGGAACTTCAAACTACATCATGTGGACAAATTAAAAATTTTTCAAGAAGCACTAAATGCCATAAGGAAACTCTAACGGGGTAAGAAATAGGAACCGTGGTGGTGGGAAGGAGGGAGAAAGAAGCTTCGTAAGATAAAGTAGTCAGAGAAACCCCTCATCCTAGGTGATATTTGAGGTGGGACCTGAATGATGAGATCAGCCACGTGAAGACCTGGGGAAGAGTATCCCAGGCAGAGAAAAGTTGTGCAAAAGCTCTAACATCAACAAACAGCCTGCTTATTTAAGAGACTGATGGAAGTCCAGTATGGACTTCTGAGAGTGTCTCAGAGTGGGGCAGAGAGGTAGATAGGGACCAGCGCTTCAGGGTCTGAATGACCATGTCGACGCGTGTGAATCGTATTCTGCTTTTAAATTGATTTTATTGAAGTATAGTTGATTTACTGTGTTGTGTTCATTTCTGCTGTACAGCAAAGTGATTCAGTTATACATACATATGCATTCTTTTTCATTTTCTTTTCCATTATGTAATGCACAGCCATTGGAGTTTGGAAGTAGGAAGGGGGGTGGAGCTGACATGGTCTGATTTGCATTTTTTAAAGAGGACCCTGGCTATTGGGTGAAGAATGGACTGTTGGGGTGTAAGACTACAGTTGGGAGCTGTAGCAATTGTCCAGGATTTGGGGGATGGTGAGATGGACTAGGGTGGTAGCAGGGGAGATTGGGACCTTCCAACTGGGATAGATTTTCGAAGTAAATCTGATAGGAATTGTGTGTATAGGGTGTAAAAAGAAATGAGGGGAAAAGAGAGAGAGAAGAGAAGAATCAAGGGAGATGCTGGGATTTTGACCTGAGCAGCCAAATGGGCAGTGGTGTTTTCTGAGGCAGCTTCAGCTGCCAAGTGAAGGACTTAGAAGAAGTCACAGGGTGCACCTACATTCTGTGTCTCTGAGGCCCCGCCTGGGGGAGAGATTAGTGCTCTGACCACCAGAAAGTGATGCTGAGTGTTTTGAGGAGCTGAGACCGTGCCGGGCACTGGGAGGGGTAAAAGGAGAGAAGAAAACCCAGCTTCCACCCAAGAAGGTTGCAGCCTCTGTGATCCAGGCTGTGTTTACCAAGCATTAGGGTGGGTCAGGCCCGTGCTGGGCCCTGAGGGTCCAAAAGGGGATGAAACCCAGGCTCAAAGAGCACCCATTCGAGGGTGAGAGATGGGGACCTGGGCAAGAAAAGGCAACTCAAGCTGACTGTTCTAGAAGAGCCAACAGCCAACCATCATGGAAACACAGAGGGGGAGGCCATGGGGTAGAGTAAGAGGGTGTAATCATTGAAAGGCGAACAGTGAGAGGAAGAAGGACGCAAAGTGGAAGAGGCTGGATAATCCTCAGGCCGTCAAAATGACAATCAGACAAGCCACCCTCCTAGAGCTCCCCAGCTAGGTCCCTTTCCTAACACGTTTACTTCCTTTTTTACCCTAGTAAAGCATCTTCTTCGTAGGCATCCTCTGGGCAGTGGAGAGCCGTGAAAGCAGGCAGGGAAGGGGGTGGAGCTGGCGCTGGGCTTTTCCATGAGGGCTGCATGATTTCATCTGGCATTTGTCACCCTCCACATCTGGCCGCGGCTCCTTTGTCGCCTCTCTTCCTGCTCGGAGCCACATCAGCCCTTGCCTGCCCATCCCCGCCTCCACACCTTGACTCGCTCTACTTAAAATTCCTTCTCTACCTCGTCTCCCTCATCAGTTCCATCTTTAAGACTGGGCTCTTCCGTGAATCCCAGTCTCCCCAGCAGAAATAATTCTCTCCCTCCCCTGGGCCACTTAACTCTAATTTTCCACAAAGGTGACACCATTGACTGCCTTGTTTTTTAGCTATTTCTGCAAGTCTGTAGGGCCCCAGGGTGTGAACTTCTGTAGAGCCGGCACCTTTGACATCTTTGCCCCTTGATGCCCAGAGCGGTGCCTGGCCCACAGGAGGGGGTCAAGACATGTTGCTTGGGTTAAAGGGGACGAAGACCAGCATCCACCGTTTGGTTGGAGTTTGTCCCTGATTCCACGTCTCTGAAGTTGCAGGGGCCACAACATCAATGGTACAAGCTAAGGGCCCACGTGGTGACATTGAGGACAGCTGCGGAGAAGTGTAACTGTCAATTTCCCTTCACGGCTGTGTGATTTTTTTTTTTTTTTTTCCCCTTTTTAACCGCCTTTGGACTCGCTCGTTTTATCGGCCAGGTATCCAGGCGATTAGAAGTTAAGCTTTAACAAGAACACTGGTTTGATTCCTCTTTTCTTCCCACTACATACCGGAAATGTCAATCCCCTCTCTTCAAAACAGTAACCAGCAAAGGGCGGGGAGGTGGGGGGCCATGGGCGGGCAGGGAGAGACCTGTCGTGCTTCTGTCTTTTCTCCGTTGTAAGTTGGCAGCTGAACGATCCAGTTTTGGGAGTCGGTGCCCGTCCCTGTCTCACTTACCCAACCCAGAGCTGACCCTCTGAACCCGAATTTTATTTAAACGTTCTCTCTCCTTCTTCCTTGCTTCTTCCTTTGCCTGACCAAAACATGCAGGGGCAGAGTTCTACGTGCTTGAAAAACTTCTGATGGTAGAAGGAGCCTTATTCCTAGGTAAACCGGTTATCACCTGGCAGCTCCAATTCCACTGGCATTCAAGACATTTTCAACACCCACCTCCCCAGAAAGCCTGATACCCCACCTCTAGGAGCCCATTTCCCTTCTCATAACTATCACCCTCTTCAGACGGTTCTTGGAAAACCCAGGCCCTGGGGAATAGAGTAAATCTGTCAGTCACTCACATCTTAGGGTGGACTTCAGTCAGCGGGAAAGCTTTCCTTTCTCCCCCCATTTGAGACTATCTCAAGACGTGAACCCCAGTGTGAGGCAGTAAATGATGACGGACGGGACAGTGTCGCTCTGCCTCTTCTTAACTTGGCCCCCTTTCCGTAAACATAAGAATCTCACACTTTCCTTCATGTTTGAAATTCTAATTTTCTTTTCATCTTCCCATTATAAAATTATATTATGATATGAACTGTGCTTTTTTTCCAACTAAAACACTTCCCCATGCTGAGATTCTGACGGAGGTATTGGGGTAGGTCAGCAGCATCATTGCACCAGGGAGGATGTTTAGGGGAGGGAATGGTCCAGCCCAAATGTGTGAGTGCTAGAGAGGGAAGAGAGGCAAGAAAACTGGGAGCCTAGGAAGGCGGGCAAGGGCAGCAGAAATTGAAAGTAAGCTTCCCCAAAGGCCAGCTTTGCCTGAGAGTACAGCTCCAACAGACCCTGCTTAATGCCAACGTAGAACATTAGGGAGGAGAATGAGATTGTAGTCAGAGAGGAATGCTTCCTCTGTGAGGTCAGGGTATAAACATGGAGGTCAGGAAACAAACTATAACACAGCACCTACCCAGAGTAACAATGACAACAATATTTCCATAAAATTTTGGACAGTTCTTGGCACTGTGTTCAAAGCTCTTTCACCAAGGAGGTACCCAGGTTTCATGGGGCCTGAATCTTATGCAATTTTGGAATGAAACGGACTATTATTTAGGATAAGAAAAGAAACCAAAACAAATTGCAAATTTTGAAAGTCTGACAGTTAGTGCAAACATCACAAAATCCAGACAAATAACCTAAAATTTGTTGTTAATTAACTATTACACTTCCACGATATATGACTTCTCCATTGAGCACGCCACTTTCTGTAATAATGCTAGGTGAGTTGGCACAATAGGGCTGGAGGATTCCTGAAAGCCGTGAGTACCAGAATGGCCAGCAACCATCTAAAAGATGGTAGAAGGACCATGTATGAGCTGCGTAAGCACATCCGCCTAAAACTGAACTATATGTATCTCAACTCACTTCTCTTGAGTTAGAACTAAAACATACAAACAAAAACTGTGGCCGCTCCAACTCCACCCTGTTCTGTGGCACAGAGGGATAGAATTGGAATGAAAAGAGACAACAGTCTCATCTTATTGCAGCTTTGTGATTCTGAGCAGAACGTGAGGGATTGGAACTCATCCAAGGCAGGGTCTGGCAGCGCTAAGGGAAGCAGCGTATTCCTTCCTCCACTCAAGAACCCATTTTTCCAGCCCTTAATCTCTCCAGGGCTCTCTACTAAGAATCAGCCGTATGGAGATGAGTCAGTCATGTCCAGATTTACTTACTTCTGTTCACAATGAAGCTAGGAAGACAGGCGCACACACATAAATCACAAGACAGCCTGCTGAGAGCTCCCTGAGACGAGCGGAGAAGGCCTGGGGAGACCCTGAAGGCTTTGCAGGGGAGTCATTGAGACTCCACAGTGTGAAGAGCTAATCCATCTCAATTCTCGAATCTGAGACAGCACTTTTTCCTCAAGGCGTTGGTTTCTTTGAAGCCATGGACGCAAAGCCTAGGCCTGTCCCTTGTAAGTAGGGCACCTATGCTCTTCTGTTGGGTTGGCCCAAAAGTTCGTTTGGTTTTAAGAAAAATAAAAGACCTTTTTCATTTTCACCAAGGACTTTATCGAACAAAGGATTCGTGAACTGAACGAACATTGTGGCCAACCCAATACACAGACTGACTCACCGGTGCTCTTATTTGGGTTTGTTGCCTGCTAAACACCCACTCTGCTAATGGCCTCGGTCTGGAATAGCGGTGACCTCAGCCTTTCTCCAAAGTTCAGATCTACATGATCATTTGGACTCTGCGGTCTCAGTGACTTAGTCACCCCTGCCTTCTCCTTCCCCCAACACAGGTATTATATTAATCAACTTAAAGCAGATGTTCTTAGCAAAGAAGTAGGTCGGGTCTGCAGACCCAAATCCCAACCAGTCTTTTCACAAAATCTTGACTAAAAAAAAAGTGGAACTGATATTGCAATAATTAAGAGCCAAATATGACTACCACTGGCGGCAGATAACATTTCACTTTCATTAAGCAATATAAAATAGATGCGAGAATTCCTGGCTGCCACCCTGACACACCAGGCTTTGCAGAATGAACCTTAAATTGCACTATGTCAGTCAGAGCTCAAGAGTTATCAGCATCATTTAATTAACTTTTTTTTAATGTAAAAACTAACATGTTGGAATAAAATATAAAAATGTAATCCCTGTGCAAACCCAGCACTAATGATGGCCCCCGGCAGAGACCCGAGCCGCACCCAGGCAGGAATCAGGGCATTAAACCCTCTTTGTTCCTTCCCTGAAGCCTCCTCCCTTAGCTGGAAGGGAAAGAGGGGTCGGGGGTTTCTTCCACGTTGGCCTAGGAGCCTCAGGAGTGGGGAGCACTTTTCTATTTAAGGCCCTAGCCTCTCTCCTCTTCTCCTTAATGCCCTTAAGATTCAGCCACTCTCCTGTTGAAACTGACGTGTATTTTTATTCTTAAAAGAAAACAGAAGCAACACTTTGACTAGTTTTCTGAAAAAGAATGTTAACTGGAGTCTTTGGCTCCAATTACAAGAGGATGGTATCGCCTGTGAGTTTCACTGATGGGTGTTATCTGTAAGAAAGAATGCATACTTGGGGGCCCACGCGTGCGAGGGAGATGGGGAGAGGGGAGGGGGCAAGGAGCAGAGCGAGGAAATGGTTGAGACTCTCAGGGTTCAACAGGGTGTTTGGCAAATGCATTTGGCTGTGGGCAGGGCCGCTCTCTCTCTCGGGTGGTACAGACTCTGTAATGCACCAATGGCAAGTAGGTGGTACAGGCATCACCACACCCAAGGCGGATGTTCCAAAGGCGTCACAGCACTCTTGACGGCTGAGCTTGAATTTGGCTTGAGGATCCTTCCACTCCCGCCCTCCCAGCAGCCATTACCAATCGATAGGTGTTGGCGCTCAAGAGGGTAACCTGTGTGCCATCCCTTCATTAGCCTGTTTCACCTGTTGCCACCTGTGTCACGTGACGCCACATTGCTGGTCAGAGAATTCAGGCTTTCTTGTCTAGATTCTCCAATGGCCGGGAGGAATCCAAGATCAGAGGAGCTTCCCAGATAATTGTGCTGGGAGCCGTCAGCTAGAAGGGAAAAAAAAAAGAAAAAGAGTGCCTTTTGCGGGGGCCCATTACACAAGAAACGAAAATGTTATGTTTGCTTTATCATCACTTCTTCCGCTAACTGTTTGTTCTTTTTCCTTCTGTTTTCTTTCTCGAAAGAAATAAAGAGTTTAAACATAGGTAAGATGAAGAAGTCTTTCCCGTATAATTCGATATGGTTCGTTTGCTACCTTGTGTTTGCTTTTTGTTTTGTGCTTTCTTGCGTAATGTTGTATATTTTTATGTACCAAATATAGTAACTTTTTATGTGCTAATTGTGTGCTGTGGATATGATAAGCTTTAGCAATTATGAAATTCCGTCAAAAAGGAACCAAATAAGCTGACAGTGATTAGACTTTCCGGAAGATGCAAATGCAAGGTAATGAACCCTCAGCAAACTCTCATCCCGACTACTCAGTGCGGTCCATAATTGGGCTAAACAGTTGAGGCAAACTTCTAGCTTTTGTAAATGCTGGACTGGGTTCACAAAAGCTTTAATGAACTGGAAACGGGTCAAAAACCCATTTTCAAACTCCTTAATGATTTTTTCTCCCCCTGGATATATGGTCACTTGAAAAAAGAAAAAAACAAGTTAATTGCCAATCTGCTGGTCAGAATGAATCCAGCAGTCAGATGCATCGGAAATTGCCATGGAATTGAATCACTTTTAAGTATTTGGAAGGGTGTGAACCGAGTACTTTTTGTCTAAGTAGGCTTTGTCATGCTCTGAGATTATAGCCTAAACCATATTGGTCCAAGTCACATATATGTGCATGTTGCTCTGGGGAGCTTCCTGTTACAACGTTAGGAAAACTCCAGGTTGCACTAAAATGGAAGCAAAGTGACCTTCTTTTTATTTGGAAGAGGAGGAAAAAACAAAGCAATGTATTTTAATACTCAAGGGAATCCTTCTCTTCCCTCCTTGAAACAAAGTTGGCAGAGGCTCCTGCGTGATGTTAGGTCAAAATTAGACAAAGAATAAAACTGTACAAGATCATCAAAGTCAGTGCAAAAGCCTCGCGTACGAGTCCTCTGCCTCCTCCATCTCAGGCACGCCCAAATTGGCTGGTTTTAGACACCCGCATTGGGCCAAATTTTTTCAAAGGCAGCAATGCCCCGGAAGGACACCCGCTTCAAACTTCCATACTCCATCTGACCTTTGCCATAGCCCCAGTGTGAAAGCATGGCCATCCATCTCCCTGAGCTCCTCTGCAAGAATGTTGATTGAAATGAGTTATGAGGCCCTGGGAAGAATGGGCTCCCAGCAAGAACTGACCCCACCCCCCCAACTGGCTGCTCTTCTGCCGGAGATTTTGAAAAGCCTCCTTGAACTGGGCTCCCTAGAAAGCCCAGAATTAATTATCTTGCTCACAGACAGGCACAGGTGTGCAGTGCCCTGATTCTTCGGATGATGGCACCAGCTCCTGTGTGGTCAGTAACAAAGTACAGCGTCTAATTAGAAAATGGCATGAATTTTTTCCCTTTCTGCCCTAATTTGTTTTGCATGTATGGATAGTCTCTCAAGACTTAGTAGGCGAAAAAAGAAGAAGGAGGGAAGGAAAGGAACCCAGGTAGCCTACTCTCCCCGACCTGTTATCTAGGCTGGAATTTTAGAAAGACCTTGATTCTCGTTGATATGCCTTAATAGCGACCTGAGGAGAGGCTGGAATTAAAGACGGTCTCGACGCACAAACTGTTCCTAAAAACGGCTTCCTTGTTCTTTTCTTCCTTAACTCAGGGAAGGACCCAAATGGTGGTGTTTTCATTAGTTATTGACCAGCTACTGTCTACAGGACAGATGTATCCAACACTACCATCGCCCTCACCTTCCCTTCACCTTTCCCAGCCCCTCTCTCCCCATAATTCCAAACCACAGTTGAAAAATAACTGAAAAAAGACCTGTGCTCATTTTAGGCATGTGGTACAAAAACCTGGTCTCCCACTAGGACCGAGAGGCGTCTGCTGCTTGCATCCTAGGGGCAGTGATGCTAATCACCAGTGTGGAAATAGCACGAGTACCCATTCTGGTCCCAGCCTCCAGCCAGGGACAGACACGGCAGAGGGATGGAAATGTAGGGTTTGAGCCCAAAGGGTCATGAGTGATGCTCTGATCTGACTTCTTTATTACCCCAATAAGGAGTCTAGGACCCATCGTGGCCAAAAGACTTCCCTAGGTTCGCCAGCTGGGTCCAAGTTGAGTTTAGAGTTTCCTGTGTCTTAGTCCTGAGCCAAGTTTACAGATCTTACCCTGTCCTCGTCAGCAACACATAGGACAGCTGGAGGCACGGCAGAGAAAGAGATCCAGGTCTCTGAGGCTTCTTGCTCTCCTAATTCATTTCCCCCACCCTGAGGTATCTCTCTCCTAGTGTGTCTTAGGGTCCTGGCAGATCCCGGGCCATGCCTGTGACCTCACTGTTACCCAAGATTTGAAAACTACATCTCCTTCCTTTACCATTCAGATTCTGGACGTGATATCGGCAAGATATCACACGTCATCACACAAGATACCAACTTTGTTCATATCCACACCGAGGAACAGTAGAGAAGATCTGAGGCTGAGGACTGGGGATGGCTCTGGGGAGCCGCCCATCACACAGTTAGGAAAACGCCAGGTTGCCCCAGTATTCATGATCTAGTACATTGGAGGCACTGAGGAAGCATAGATTAAGAAGAGGACATTGTCCCGTGGAAGTGTTCCTCAGCCCCCCTTGCGAACGTAGTAAACCCACGGGGTAAAGAAAGGAGGCTGGCACCCACAAAACACAAACACAAAGGCAGTATCAGAGTGAGATCTCTCGCAACGGCTAAATGAAGCAATGGTATTCTAGCATGAAGGGAAGCGATGAATTCTCTGGTAGCGTGAGGAGCTTAAGTCCAATTAGAAGCAGCTAAGAGCCATGATATGTTAGAACACTAACTTATTACGTTAGATTCTTTCCAGTTCACTAAAGTGGAAAGACAGCGGAGGTGGGTAGAGTCTTGCTGGGATCTCTGTCATCTCTTTGATCCAAGAGGCCAGCTGCATAGCCCCTTCTCATTCCTCTCTGTGCTTCTTCTCCTAAAGCAACAACCCAGCACACAAGTACTATCTGGCGGTGGACCCCGTGTCCGGCTCTCTCTACGTGTCTGATACCAACAGTCGGCGAATCTACCGAGTCAAGTCTCTGAGCGGAGCTAAAGACCTGGCTGGGAATTCAGAAGTCGTGGCAGGGACGGGAGAGCAATGCTTGCCCTTCGACGAAGCCCGCTGCGGGGATGGAGGCAAGGCTGTGGATGCCACCCTGATGAGCCCTCGAGGTAGAGTCTGCAGAGGAAGAAAGCCCTTCCCCAAAGAGAGCTTGCCACACGCATGGCTCCCTCCCTGTTGGAACTGAACTAAGCCCAGGCCGTCCCAAACACAGCTTCCCCTAGAATAATTTAACTCTGCTGGATGGCTTTGGTGTGTGGGTGAATGTTTCTTAAAGAAACCGAATTTATTTATTTGAGGTACACTTCATCACCCGCAAATGTGTTTAGTTTACAAATGGAAAGTGGGGTGGATTGCTCCTGGAGATTGCTGGCTGCCGCCAGTCACAGAGAGTCAGAAGGAAATGCTCGCTCCGCGAGCCAGAGTGCCAGCTGTGTGGGCTGCAGACAGAAGAGAGCCCGGTAGGAGGGCCTCCAACCACTCCGCAGCTGTTCTGTTAGATAATAGTGTATCTAAAGTCAAAAGCACAGTACCTGACATTTTGCAAATGCCCCATAATGGTAGCAATTAAGAACGGGTATCATTTCCAAGGGCCTGGATTTGGGGGCGGGGTCGGGGGGGGGGTGGTGGTGCAGTTCTTGGCCCTGACGGATCTCTGTTTGAAAAGGACTAACTGAAGGTTAAGGGCATGTTAAAAAAAAAAAAAAAAAGAAGGTTAAGGACCTGTCATTTGGAGGTCCGATTCTTGTTAGCATTTTTAGCTATGCTGAAAACACACAGCAGCATGAAATAAGGATGGGGAGCCTTGGGCTTGCGCACTGGGGTGAAAATGCAAAAGAAATAGAAGCTGCTGTCTGCCTCTTACCAAGGGAGTGCTAAGACCAGCATTCCCCGCCCCCAGAGTATCGATGGAGTCGAGGCTTCATTGGGAACACTTCCTGGAGGATACATGTTGACTTAGGAGTTTGTGACTGCAAGCGTCGCTGTTTCCCAACCTCATTGTTGCAGTCAGTCGTGAAGGGTATTCAAGTAATTTACTACCAATAATTTTTTAAGCAGTGAACTTGGGAAATAACATCTTTTCTAAAAAGAAGATGCAAAGTGATCTCCCCGTTCCTTCCTTTGCAGCCTTAGTTCATTTGCAGCCCAAGGTTCGTTCTTTGGCTGCGTGGTGAAACAGCCAGTGCCCCAGGAATGAGGCAGATCTAGCACAGTGCCCCTGAGAAAGGGTATCACCTTAAAAGATTGAGAGCCACAGCTCTCAGTGTGCTACTCCAGTCAGGTCCCTAATCCAAGAAGGGAATTCCCCGGTAGGGCATCCCTACCCCCCAGCCCCATCCTGCCAGCCCTGCTCTTTGCCAAGAGACGCACTCCCACTGTTTGTCTTGCTCAGGTATTGCAGTTGACAAGAACGGGCTCATGTACTTTGTCGACGCCACCATGATCCGCAAGGTTGACCAGAATGGAATCATCTCCACCTTGCTGGGTTCCAATGACCTCACTGCTGTCCGGCCACTGAGCTGTGACTCCAGCATGGACGTGGCCCAGGTGGGACTCACTCACTCTCCCTCCCTCCCTCCCTCCCTCCCTCCCTCCCTCCCTCCCTCCCTCTCCCTCCCTCCCTCTCCCTCCCTCCCTCTCTCTCTCTCTCTCTCTCTCTCTCTCATTTCTCATCACTATGCCACACCTGGTTCTGGGCCTGAAGTTCTCACCTGGGGCCTGTTTAGGTCAGAAGTGGAGGGGGAGGAGGTGATACAGATACAGATCCCAGGTTTGTTTGCAGAAGGCTTCAGGTGAGCTAGACGGCAGGATGGAACGGGACAGGTCAGATAGAAATGAGAGAGAAGTAGAAAAAGAGAATGGGAGAGGGAAATTCTGCCCAGAAGAGTGGAGCTGGTGACACACTCCAGCCCTGGCAGATTATAGGGTAGGAGTTACTGTGTAAATTACCTTTCTTCTTCATCGTTATTGCAGGTTTGAGAATGTACCGTACAGTATTACGTGTCAATCAGAACTTCCCTGTTAATCTGAAATGATTGCATCCTCAACAGATAAACCTTTACTTTGCCCAGTAGTAACTAAAGCAGATCCCTCTGCGATGTTCCCCCAAGCGACAGTCTTTTAGTCCAGGTTCTTACCTGTTGGCAGAGAACACAGGCTCAGTCGAATGTACCACAGGAGAAACGGGACTTTATACTTCTTTTCTTAAATTTTGATTGGAGTATAGTTGATTTACAGAAACGGGACTTGAGTATAAGGGTCTTCGGACAACCTGGAGTCTATGTTTACTCTTCCAAAAGGGCCTTTTCCACCCTCGGTCAACTTCATTAATTTCAGCTCAAGTTCCTCAACTAACTGACCACTAGTTACTGAGGTTTTCATTTCAGATTCTGCAGAGAAGGGGATGTGTTTGGTCCAGTACACTTTTTCAAGCAAACACTCAGGTTGTAGTTCGCTGGCCAGCCCGTGCATTGGCTGTCCTTGGGTCAGGGACACCTTCTAAACCGCGTGGCTCCTTGTCGTGAATCAGATAAAGATGCCAAATGAACCTAGCCTCCTCGGGGCCACAGCTTGGTGAGCAGAGTATGGGCTGCATCACACTAGCCCTCTGTGCTGTGAACCCCCTAACTGTATGTGATGACTCTGACCCTGGTCCAATTATCTGGGGCTGTCAAGAGCATCATGGGTAGAACTGGTGACCTACTCTAGCCATGACCTACTCTAGCCACAGCAGGTGATAGAGCAGGAGATGTCTGTTCCAAGTTACTTCTTCTCTATCACGTACACCCAGCATAGGCAATGAGCAGTTGGTTCCGTGATGGGCGCGTCTCGTACAGTGTGTCAGTAAAAAAAAAAAAAAAAAAAGTCTTTTCTCCCAGTTGCATAAAATCAATAGAAGTGCCCCGCGCAGTTAAACACTGAGCACGTTAGAGGCTGTTCTTGAATTTGGTGCCGTATCATCCGCAGGTTCGCCTGGAATGGCCAACAGACCTTGCCATCAACCCCATGGACAACTCCCTGTATGTTCTAGAGAACAACGTCATCCTTCGCATCACCGAGAACCACCAAGTCAGCATCATTGCGGGACGCCCCATGCACTGCCAGGTCCCTGGCATTGACTACTCGCTCAGCAAACTAGCCATTCACTCTGCTCTGGAGTCAGCCAGTGCCATCGCCCTCTCTCACACTGGGGTCCTCTATATCACCGAGACAGACGAGAAGAAGATTAACCGTCTACGCCAGGTAACAACCAACGGGGAGATCTGCCTCTTAGCGGGCGCAGCCTCCGACTGTGACTGCAAAAACGACGTCAACTGCAACTGCTACGCAGGAGACGATGCCTATGCGACTGACGCCATCTTGAATTCCCCATCATCCTTAGCTGTAGCTCCCGATGGTACCATCTACGTTGCAGACCTTGGAAATATTCGGATCAGGGCGGTCAGCAAGAACAAGCCCGTTCTGAATGCTTTCAACCAGTATGAGGCTGCATCCCCCGGAGAACAGGAGTTGTACGTCTTCAACGCCGATGGCATCCACCAGTACACTGTGAGCCTGGTGACGGGGGAGTACTTGTACAATTTCACGTATAGTGTTGACAATGATGTCACTGAGTTGATCGACAATAATGGAAATTCCCTGAAGATCCGTCGGGACAGCAGTGGCATGCCCCGCCACCTGCTCATGCCTGACAACCAGATCATCACTCTCACAGTGGGCACCAACGGAGGTCTCAAAGTCGCGTCCACGCAGAACTTGGAGCTTGGCCTCATGACCTATGATGGGAACACTGGCCTCCTAGCCACCAAGAGTGATGAAACCGGATGGACAACTTTCTATGAGTAAGTAGGTTTTTAAAGTAGTTCCTAACAGTACTCACCCTACCCTCACCGGCATCGGGACTGGCCGTCCGTGTAGCTTTTAGAATCGTTTACTCGTCTTGTCTTCCTAACTTTAATGCCCCAGGATATTCCTGTCCCCTGACTCCTAAATGCTTTGCGCTATTGGGTGTCTGGTATTGAACGTCCTCCCTACAAGAGTTGGGAATGCCTGTTGCCTGCTTGCCATTCCAATTTCAGGATATTGGACACGCACAGCGCCTGAGACGTCAAGTGTTGATTAACTTTGCCGATTATTCATGTTTGCCATGGGTGCGGAAATGAGAAACTAAAAGGCAAGATCCTGGTGGTGGGGCTCCTGTAATTTGCCGATAGGTCCAGCAACACACTCGATTGCACAGACAGGTAGATAAACTCTGAATTTCCTCTTTAGCAGAAGCAGATCAATACAGATAAAGTGCTAGGTATATTAAAAGATGTGAGAGCTGGGCATATTTCCCCTAACAATTATCTCATACTTGATAGTCCCGCTGTTTGTTTTACCAAAAAGCTGTTTTCCCTCTCGCTCCTGCGGGCAGTTCTTGGTCCAGCTACCTGCTGCTGCAGGTATTAACCAGTGGCACGCCGGTGGGAGGAAATTGCGAAGGCATGATTCGCTGGCTGAGACGGGGATGGAATTTTTAAGTATCTGGCTCTCCTTGACGGTGAAGGATCTGGCTAACCACTATGTATTTGGAGTCGTTGCTTGCTTTTGGTCTAGGTGTTGCTGCCAGCTGAGAATTTAGTGAGTTGGCAAGGTGTTGTCACAGAAGGAAAGAGGGACAGGGGAGAGAACAGAAGACCTCGTTGTGGATCAGTTTTGCGTTCAGGGATGTGCACTTCCTGTTTGCATTCCAGAGGGTTTGGGAGCATGTAAAGGAAGCTGTTGCCACCTCCTGGAGATCGGCTGCACTGCAGAATTGCTTGCCCTTGTTCTCCTTGCTTCTTTGGGCCAAGCTGTCTTTCTCAGACTTCTGAAGCACCCTCATATCCTCCAGACGCTGGGACTTGATCACACTTTATCAGCCAGTGACTCTGTCCCTGAAGGCACCATCTAAGTGCCACCTTGAGCTCTCACACCACGTTAGGCTAAAGCTACGCTTTAACCCAAACGCCTCCTAGATTCTCATCTTCTCTTCTGGAAGTTGCACCTGAAGACCCAGTGCATTTCAGAGAGAACCGGTGTCTCCCTCAGGAGGCCAGTCTGAAGTAGGCCTGACTTAAGAAGCTGTAGTAACAAAGTTCATCCAGACTGAGGGGCATCCTGAGACAGAACTCTAACTGGGAGAGTATTTTCCAGAAGGGGCCCCTAGCTGAATGAAAACAAGGTTAATACGTTTTTTTGGTTTGTTTCTTTTTCTAATGTTCGTTCAGAAGTTACACGGAAGCATAATTTTTTCCTCTCGATATGCAGAGCTGCTTTTCTTTCCATACTGTTGAGTTGGTAAATGATCATACGTTCTCCGTTGTAGGGGTTCGATGCGTCTGGCTTTCTTGGCCTCCTAAACAAGATGGTAATTTCTTTCCGTTGTGTGGTATGTTTTACACCTGGTCAGCAAGTTGGTCGTTTAAAAATCAGAGACAGGGCTTCCCTGGTGGCGCAGTGGTTGAGAGTCCACCTGCCGATGCAGGGGACACGGGTTCGTGCCCCGGTCCGGGAAGATCCCACAAGCCGCGGAGCGGCTGGGCCCGTGAGCCATGGCCGCTGAGCCTGCGCTCTGCAACGGGTGAGGCCGCAACAGTGAGAGGCCCGCGTACCGCAAAAAAAAAAAAAAAAAAATCAGCGACAGACTCTACTTCCCGTGGGGACCGCAGTAGCCTTAGCGAAAACTTGAGAGAAAGGAGTTAACAGAGTGATGAACAAAACCACACAGAGGCCTTGAGGCTCTTAGAAAACAATCTGTCCTTCAGTGAGTGCTTGTGAGAACACCTGCCTTCTCCATAGTGCTTTATAGGTAGAGAAGCCTTTCGTCCGCCCACCCGTCACAGCGACCTTCTAAGTACAGGTGTGATTATCCTCATTTTATGGATAAAGAAATTGAGGCTCAGAGACGTGAAGCCACCGCCACCCCCGTCACCCCGCCCCTAAGGCCACAGAGAGAGTCAGTGGTGCAGCATGGCTCAAATCCAGATCTCCAAGTCTCGCCTTCTTGGCGTTACGCACCAGTGTCCTGAAGCGGGGCTGTGAGTAGAATTGGGAACTCCTGCCTTCCTTTGGATCCCAAAAGGGAACTCACCTGTCCCAAAAGTTGGGGGAAGGTACAACCCCTAAAGACAAATTCCTCCTTGACTCTGGGAGCGGGAGAGAAAGGTGAGGAAAAATAACACTATTGAATTATCCTGGCCCTACTCGATGGTCAGTTGGTTTCAGAAAGTTCCAGGAAGCCTCAGCCTTGGAATTGAACTTTCCCCCGATGTAGGCCACTGGGGTCCTGATAGAAGACGTAGCCTGGTGGGTCTATCTCTGAGAGAACACAGGTTTTCACAGCCTTCCCCAGAAGACAGCACAGTATACCAGAAAGCTCCCGGCTCTTGGGGTCAGGAAGACAAGGACATGAATGCCATATACTTACTTATTGACTTCAGACAAGTTACTTAACCTCTCTGAGCCTCAGTGTCCATACATCTGTCAAGTGGGGATAATAATGCAAACCGTATAGGGGCACTGTGATAATTCACTGAGATGATATATTGATACTCTTAGAAATTAGCAAAGCACCTGGCATATAGAAATTCAACGAAGGGTACATGCCAATGGGATTGAGAGAAGCAGTTGATTTATCACAGCTCTGTCTCCATCCCGCCCCCTCAGATTCCAAACAACCAATTGCACAGTGGATACAGGAGTCAGGTAGATGGAGATTCATTTTGGAGAAGCAGAACTGAAGAATGCAGTTTTCACGTTTGGTCTTTCCTTACTACTCCACTTTGAATTTATCCCGCTCTCTCCCCATGCCCCCGTACTTCTGCCCCGCCCCCAGCCCCTGCCAGGGCAGAGCCTGCCTTAGTAAACCTGGGGCCCAGAGGAACAGAAAACACGTCACCCTCAAGGACAGGCCCTCCAGAAGAGAGAAACTGTAAAGGGCTATTCCAGTCCTGAGCAACTCCTCCCAACCGAGCAACTGGGGAAGGAGTGAATATCGGATCAGAGGGACGGAGGGAGGGATGGAAGTAGCCTTTCCATGGAGTAGGGTTCAAGAGTTACTTCCTAGAATAAGCAGGCACTGCGATTCAAGGAGCCTGGAGTGGGTCCCTTTAACTATTACCTTTCTCCCACCTCTTCTTTGTGTCGGGAAGTGCCTCACGGAGAGCTCGACAGGAATGGAGCAGACACGGGAATGCCTTCTGGAGGTTCTGTGGTGTCTGCTAAGTTCTCGGACTGGGTGAGAGTGGCCTGTATTCCTGACAGTCACAGGACTGTACTTAAAATTACAGCCACCACTACACGTGCTCTCTCTCTTCTCCCGCCTTGATTTTAATCCTTTCCACTTGTCACCATCTGACATACTCTATATATTTGTATTACTTTTTATTGGAGTATAGTTGCTTTACAACGTTGTGCTAGTTTCTGCTGTACAGCAGTGAATCAGCTATACGTGTACATATATTCCCTCTTTTATTGGATTTCCTTCCCATTTAGCTCACCACAGAGCACTGAGTAGAGTTCCCTGTGCTGTAAAGTAGGTTCTCATTAGCTCTCTTTTATACGTAGTAGCCATAGTGTGTGACATACACTGTAGTTTAGACTTCAGTTTATTTTGACTGTCTCCGTCTAGCTTGCACACATCACGACAGCAAGGATCTTCATCCATTTTGTTCTTAGCCGCGTCCCCAGAGCCTTGAACGGTGCCTGACACATAGCAGGAAGTCAGTGAATAGACGTTGAAGAAATGAGTCAGACGCAGCCTCCAGCCCCACATGAGTCAAGGCGGGACTGGTTCCACTGGGTCGCTGTGAGGTCCCATTACTGGAACTCATAACTCCTTGCCAGGATGTGCAGACTTATTCGCAAAGAGACCTGAATCTGGAGATACTCACTCCATGGGTATCGGAAGTGGAATCTCCCTTGAAAGTTAAAGAAGACCTATTTTCTCCCTCTGGCCCCTGAGAGTCTGGCCTCAACCCCAACCTGCTCTTCCCCAAAAGTAGACTCTCCAGTTCCTACTGTTTATCTCACAATGAGGTGCAGCAATCTACACGTCGTAGGTGTCCAGGTAATACAGTAGATTGGAATTAAATCACTGCCTGGGGCTCCCAGAATACACTTCTCACATTGTCCCTGCTTGGCAGCAAGAGTTGGGGACACTAAGCACCCTATATCGATACACGTAGAACTGTTTAATTTTCTTATTTATTGAGGTAAAATTAACATGTAACATTATATTAGTCTCAGGGGTACAGCATAATGATTCAGTATTCGTATATATTGCGAAATGATCACCACAGTAGGTCTAGTTAACGTCTGTCACCATATAGTTACAAAAACTGTCTTACTTGTGATGAGAACTTTCAGGTTCCACTCTCTTAGCAACTTTCACATAGGTAATACAGTATTATTAACTACAGTTACCATGCTGTATATTAGATCCCCATGACTTATTTTTTTTGCGGTACACGGGCCTCTCACTGTGGTGGCCTCTCCCGTTGCCGTGCACAGGCTCCGGGCGCGCAGGCTCAGCGGCCATGGCTCACGGGCCCAGCCGCCGCTCCGCGACATGTGGGATCCTCCCGGACCGGGGCACGAACCCGTGTCCCCTGCATCGGCAGGCGGACTCTCAACCACTGCGCCACCAGGGAAGCCCACTTATTTATTTTAAAACTGAAAATCTGTACCTTTTAACATTTATTTTATTGACGTCTAGGTGATTTACAACGTTGTGTTAATTTCTGCTGTACAGCAAAGTGATTCAGTTTTACATACATATATATATTCTTTTCCATTATGGTTTATCAGAGGATATTGCATATAGTTCCCTGTGCTGTAGAGTAGGACCTTGTTGTTTATCCATTCTAATATATAGCAGTTTGCATCTGCTAATCCCGAACTCCCAATCCATCCCCCACCCAACCTTCCCCTTGGCAACCACAAGTATGTTCTCTAGGTCTACGAGTCTGTTTCTGTTTCATGGATAGGTCCATTTATGTCATGTTTTAGATTCCACATATAAGTGATATCATGTGGTCTTTCTGACTTGCTTCACTTAGTATGATAATCTCTAGTTCCATCCATGTTGCTATTTCATTTCTTTTTTTATGGCCGATTAGTATTCCACTGTATATATGTAGCACATCTTCTTTATCCATTTCTCTGTCGATGGACACTTAGGTTGCTTCCACGTCTTGGCTATTGTGAATAGTGCTGTTTTGAACATAGGAGTGCATGTATAGTTTTGTCCGGCTATACGTCCAGGAGTGGGATTGCTGGATCATAGGGTAACTCTGTTCTTAGTTTTTTGAGGAACCTCCATACTGTTTTCCATAGCGGCTGTATCAATTTACATTCCCACCAACAGTGTAGGAGGGTTCCCTTTTGTCCACCCTGTCCAGCATTTCTTACTTGTAGACTTTTTAATGATGGCCGGTCTGACCAGTGTGAGGTGGCACCCCATTGGAGTTTTGATTTGCATTTCTCTAGTAATTAGCGACGATGAGCATCTTTTTATGTACCTGTTGGCCATCTGTGCGTCGTCTTTGGGAAAATGTCTATACAGATCCTCTGCTTATTTTACAATCAAATTATTTGCGTTTTCTGCTATTGAGTTGTATGAATTCTTTATATATTTTGGATATTCTTCCCTTATCAGATGATTTGCAAATACTTTCTCTCATTCAGTATACTGCCTTATTATTATTATTTTTTTTTTTTTTGCGGTACATGGGCCCCTCACTGTTGTGGCCTCTCCCGCTGCAGAGCACAGGCTCCAGACGTGCAGGCTGAGCGGCCGTGGCTCACGGGCCCAGCCGCTCCGCGGCATGTGGGATCTTCCCGGACCGGGGCACAAACCCACGTCCCCTGCATCGGCAGGCGGACTCTCAACCACTGCGCCACCAGGGAAGCCCGTATAGTGCCTTATTTTGTGGATGATTTTCTTTGCTGGGCAAAAGCTTTTAAGTTTGATATAATCCCACCTGTTGGTTTGTGCTTTTATTGCCTTTGCGTTTGTGTCAAATGCAAACAAACAAAAAAAAAGAACACTAATGTCACAGAGCTTACCGCCTGTATTTACTTCTAGGAGTTTTATGGTTTCAGGTCTTACAGTCAAGTTTTTAATCCCTTTGGGTTAATTTTGTGAGTGGTATTTTGTGAGTGGCAGAAGATAGCGTTTCGTTCTTTTCCATGTGGCTGGCCAGTTTTCCCAACACCACTTTTTGAAGAGACCGTTCTTTCCCTCATTGTATATTCTAGGCTCCTTTGTCATAAGTTAATTGACCACGTATGTGTGGGGTTACTCCTGGGCTCTCGATTCTGTTCCATTGGTCTGTGTGGCTGTTTTTTATTCCAGTGCCCCACGAAATGAAATCAGGGAGCATGCCTCTGGCTTTGTTCTTTCTTGATTACTTTGGCTAGTAGGATATCTGTGGTTCCATACAAATTTTAGGAGTGTTTGTTCTATTTCTGTGAAGAATGCCATTGGAATTTCGATTGATAGGGAATTGCTTTGAGTAACATGGACAGTTTAATTCTTCCAATCCATGAGCATGGAGTGTCTTTTCATTTATTTGTGTATTCTTTGAGTTCTTTCATCAGTGTCTTATAACAGTGTACAGGCAGGCGTTTTGCCCCTTGGTTAACTTTATTCCTAGGTATTATTTTATTCTTTTCTTGATGCAATTCAGATTTTATATATTGATTTTATATCCTGCAGCTTTTACTGAATTTATTTATTCCAACAGATTTTTGGGTGAAGTTTTTAGCGTTTTCTCCACGTAATATGATGTCATATACAAATAATGACAGTTTAACTTCTGCCTTTCTAATTTGGATGCCTTTTTTTCCTTGCCTAATTGCTCTGGATAGGAAGACTTCCAATACTATATTGAATACAGGGGCATCATTTTTCTTGTTCCTGATCTTAGAGGGAAAACTGTCAGCTTTTTACCATTGCGTGTGATGTTAGCTGTGGGCTTTTAGTATGTTGAGGTGTGGTCCCTCTGTACCCACGTCCTTGAAGTTTTTCTGCATCTATTCAGATGACAATACGGTTTGTTCTTTCATTTTGTGAATGATGTGGCATTTCACATTGATTGATTTGCCAATGTGAACCATCCTTGCATTCCCTAGAATAAATCCCACTTAATTATGGTGTATGAGCCTTTTAATGTACTGTTGAATTCGGTTTGCTAATATTTTGTTTGTTGAGGATTCTTGCATTTATGTTTAGAGACATTGGCTTGTAATTGTCTTTTCTTGCAGTGTCCCTAGCTGGTTTTGAATTCGGTTTGCTAATATTTTGTTTGTTTGTTGAGGATTCTTGCATTTATGTTTAGAGACATTGGCTTGTAATTGTCTTTTCTTGCAGTGTCCCTAGCCGGTTTTGGTATCGGGGTACTGCTGGCCTTGTAAAATGACTTCGGAGTGTCCCCTCCCCGTTATTTTTTGGAAGAGTTTGCAAAGAATTGGTATTAACTCTTCTTTGAATGTTTGTTTAGCAGAATTCACCAGTGAAGCCGAGGGAGCCTGGACTTTTGTTTGGTGGGAGGTTTTTGATTCCCGATTCAATCTCCTTACTGGGAATTGGCCTGTTCAGATTTTATTTGTTCATTATTCAGTCTTTTAATAATTTGTGGAACACAAATCAAAGAGCATAAATTGAGCATAAAGTTGCTGTTCTCACTAACTAACTTGGTTAAGTACCCTCTGCCCAGCCTAAGGTGAAATGTATGTTGTTTTCAGGTGTATCGGTGGGTAGTAGAAAAAAGCATCACCGTTTCTCAGGGCAGGCTAGAGTGTTGTTTTTTGGTTTATTTTGCGGTACGCGGGCCTCTCCCGTTGCGGAGCACAGGCTCCGGATGCGCAGGCTCAGCAGCCATGGCTCACGGGCCCAGCCGCTCCACGGCATGTGGGATCTTCCCGGACCGGGGCACGAACCTGCGTCCCCTGCATCGGCAGGCGGACTCTCAACCACTGCGCCACCAGGGAAGCCCCAAGGCTGGAGTTTTGATGCCTGTGCCCACCTGGCCACCCCACCTGCCAGTTTCTTTCTCTGGCACCATGAGTCTGTCCCTTGGGGAAGCCTTCAGTCCCAGGAACTGTGTTTCTAACCAGTGTGTCTGTTCTCCAGCTATGACCACGAGGGCCGCCTAACCAATGTGACACGCCCCACGGGGGTGGTGACCAGCCTACACCGGGAAATGGAGAAGTCCATCACCATTGACATTGAGAACTCCAACCGTGATGACGATGTCACTGTCATTACCAACCTGTCTTCTGTGGAGGCCTCCTACACAGTGGTGCAAGGTAAGCCCCTCAGCTTGCTGTTTTAGTCCATAGCAAACTAACTCTGCAAGAGGTCAATCTTGTAGAAAAGGACTTAATCAGATGCAGGAGAATGTCATCTATACCAAACCAAATATTTGGAAATGTCTACATATTTATGTTTATGTGAAAACGTCAGTTTTCATCCCTCTGTACTCTGCCCCCACCTCTCCATCACTCCCTACCAACCCAACACGCACAGTTACCTTCTCAAAGGTGGTATTAGTCTCTTGAGCCCGCCTGAGTTTTGGTCCCATTCTGAATCTCCCTTGCTTCCAAGGGTTTGTGTGATGAGTGGGTTGTTACAGTCACAGAGCCCTTTAGCGGTCTCTTGCCAAGACCTCAAAGGTTTCTCACCACCTCGTGGTTACTCTTGCTGTTCGACATGACGTACAGTCCAGGACAAGTGCACAGGCAGGTAAGAAAAGGAATTGTGCAGGTAATGAAGATATAATGTCAGTGGGCTAGCCCATTGGCCGAGGATAAGTGGTGTCATTGCTGGACTGTTTATCCCCTGACAGAGCCTGTTTCCATGACTCTGTTTCTGCTCTGCCAGATGATTAATGATGTAGATTTTGTCTTTCTGCACGAGGGCTGCAGTCGTGACAGGTGCACACTTCTGCACTACCCCAAAAGCCAGGGCCTCAGAGGCCAGGCCAGCTGGACTCCTCTGCCCAAGTAGTCAGGAAGCATCGTATCTATAAAAGGAGTCTCCGGCTCACATTTCCTACCTGGAACTTTTCGATAAAGGAAAAGGTCAGAAGTCTGATGGATTGATTGACTAGTGTAGATTCCATTTGGGAAGACACACACATTATCAGCACCCACTGGCTCGGCCTCCCTCATGCTAGGCTAGTTGAGTCTCTTCGGATTCCTCTGGAGTGGAGATAGCATCATGGTGGAGTCAGCAGCAAACACGTGAGGGGCAGGAAGGTTGCTTTTTCTCTTTGTGTTCTCAAAGAATCTTTTTGCAGTGGAGCTGACCTATGGTAGACCATCAGCCTCAGGTTAGATGGGATGGTAGGCGAAAGGAGAAAACAAATTCTTTTAAGTAGTTTTCCTTTATTTTGTTCCATTTAAGCTAAAATATATATGTTAAAGATCGGGGATTTGATTGACACGAATTGTGTAGGCAAGAGGCGTCTTTAAATGTACTCTTCAGTGAGTAAAAGAAAAATGTCCCAGCATAATTATTTCTGGAGTGCCACCTATTAATAATGTTTTTCTTTCTGTGGATCAGTGGCATCTCTGCTACTCACCTTCACATTGCGTGTGTGCTAATTGAAGGCAGCCTTACACTGGCAGCTGCAAAGTGCCATGGAAACCTATAAAAATAGGGGTTCTGTTCTCTCGTGACTAACAAACACAGTGGATAATTTATTTCCCTCTCCCCGCCCCCACTTACATTTCTCCAGATCAAGTACGGAACAGCTACCAGCTCTGCAACAACGGTACCCTGCGGGTGATGTACGCCAACGGGATGGGCGTCAGCTTCCACAGCGAGCCCCACGTCCTAGCGGGCACCATCACCCCCACCATCGGGCGCTGCAACATCTCGCTGCCCATGGAGAATGGCCTGAACTCCATCGAGTGGCGCCTAAGAAAGGAACAGATTAAAGGCAAAGTTACCATCTTTGGCAGGAAGCTCCGGGTAAGTCGTCCCCCACAAAGTGGTACGGGACACCCCCTTTCCTCCAGAGCTGAGGCCATCTCCCAGTTCCCAAGCCTCCACTGCGCCTTTCTCTCTTCCCTGAGAGAGACACGTGAGCCACATCCTGCCGGGACTCAGACCTCGGAGAAAACGTTCTGCATTTCCTAGGACTAGAAAAGCTGGGGATTTACCTTAAGCTATAAGCAGAGATCCCTCTGGTCTTCTTTTCACACTCGCTATCATCTTCTCTGTCAACTTCCACTGTGTGCCCATGGCTACCATGGCGACTGTGTGGTTTCGGTGTGCTAAATACTGAGTTTTATAACGTGCTCTTTACACTCAAGGAGTGGACAGTCCGGTAGAATGTATAAACCTCAGGATAATCCATATCCGATGGGTTAAGTGAGTAGAGAGAGGAACATCCAGGGCTTCGTGGGAATCACAGCGGAGGCGCTACTATCCAGCCTGCAGGCATCAGGGAAGGCTTGCTAAGAGGAAGTAACAAGCAAACTGCAGCAGGAAGTTTTAACCAACTCTAGCTTCCCCAGACTAGGTAACGTACCCACAAGTTACAGCTTTGAAAACCAATATATAACATTTATTGAGGACTTTTATGATGAGAGCACGACGTTAAATGCTTTACTTGTATTACCTTAGAGTCTGCCTGCCGATGCAGGGGACACGGGTTCGTGAAGATCCCACGTGCCGCGGAGCGGCTGGGCCCGTGAGCCATGGCCGCTGAGCCTGTGCTCCGTGACGGGAGAGGCCTGCGTACCGCAAAAAAAACAACAAACAACCCTGTGGGGGTAGATGTTATTATCTCCCTTTTTCAGATGAGGAAACAGAGGCTCTGGGACGCTAAATAACCGGTCCAAGGGTACAGCGTCTAGCAAACAAACAGCAAAGCCAGGACTCAGCCCCAGTTCTCTCTGTCTCACTTGCCAGGATTCTTAACCAGCAGGCCTCACAGCTTCCTGATTAGAGCAACAGTCATCCAGATAATCTGGTTCCTGCTCTGTTCACTTACGTGGCATCAAGAGGGACTGGTTCTTACCATCAGGCTCTCCCTCGCACTGGGGAGAATCCTCGGGATCTCGGTCTTCGTCAGAGTCAGCACCTATTTATTGAACACCTAACTAGGAGTCAGGCACTGTGCTATGAGCTGGAGCTACATGGCACAACAGGGGCCGCCGATAAGAAGTCAACTAACAAACAGAAAATCGCTGCAGAGTGAGACACTCACCAGGAAGACGGTAAACGACGCAATACGGCAGGGTTTAACACACGCTCTGCTTTGGAATTCCTGAGATTAGAAGGCTCACGCTCAACAAAACCTGGGTCATAACTTCTGCCGTGTTCTTGGATTGAAATCCAGCCGGCCCAGGCGACCTCCCTGCGGAGCCAGGCCACTCCATGTTAAGATTCCGCCCTCACCTTTGTCTGGTTGGAGTTTAATTCTCCACATTAGGTTATCAGCAGCCTCCCATGTTTTTCTCCCTCTGCTGGTATCTGCAAAGTTGCAAGCTGCAGTGTCTTCCTAAAGACAAAAATGAAATGAGATTAGTAGCGTAAATCCTTAGTGACTGGATTTCAGGGCTGTATAATTGATCTTTGATACACTGCACCATAGAACTTTGATTAGAAATAGTCATCGTGCCTTTTCTCGGATAAATCGGTCATGCATTTTGACTAAAAGTTTTCAAAATAAAGATAAATGCAGCCCTAAAATAAAATGGCTATAATTCCCAACTCTGAATATTAAAAATCGTAATAGTGGTACTCATGGTAATTAACAGAAGTTAGGCACGCAAGTCTCATAACTGAGTTTCTGCCAAGGTTAGATTTGCTGGCATCATGTTTATGCAAATCGAAACACAGCTTTATCTATCAACACCTCAACATTTAATTGTCTGGTGTTAGTTCCTGTAACAATAATCACATATCCATTTAGCTCTCTTAAATGAAAATCACTATGAGATTATAACAGGTTGAGTGGACTGAAAATGTAATTTGAAAATGAGGGAGAAAGCCTGGAATTTATTTGCATCTCATTTATTTTAATTCAATTCATAAATCGTTTAGTGAATGAAATAAAAGCAAGTCCCGGAAATTGCCAGGGAGCAGGTGGGAGAAGGTAGAGAGGGAAAGTAGAGTGTCACATGTGAGCCGTGTGACGTGAGCTGTCCCAGAGGCCAGGATTTCAAGGGAAGGGGTATGTCATTATATCAGTCAGGGGAGGGTGGGGTGGGTGTGATCGGTTAACAAATGTGAACAAATAAGCCCTGAAATCAGGGCTTAATGAGCAGGGCTAGACATGGCAGGCATCACTGCCATCCTTCCTGGTGAGAACACAACACAGTGGGGTGACTTCAACTTAACTACCAGGAAGCCCAGGAAATGGTGTCTTTCCGCATGCCTAAGAAGACAATGAAAGGAGATTTGGTGACCACGTAGCAGGGTCCCTGCCATCCCGATCAGGGCTGAGGGTTGCTTCACAGAAGAGTTGGAATCAGTTCTACAGAGCAGTAGGAATTAGCCAGGCAAAGATATCAGCAAGGGGTAATCAGACAGAGTGTCGCCTGTAAAAAGGCAGAGAGGTCCAAAAGAAAAGGAATGTCATTTCAGAAAACTAACTCAGTGTGGCCAGAGAGTTGGTTAGGGTGGGAAGGGAATGGAAGGGCGTATTTTGCTAGGCTGGCATTTATCCTGAGGACAGTGGCGGGGCTGTTCCAGGGTTTGGTTAGCAGAGCGACGTGTTGGGATTTGTCGCATTAGAAAGACCTCTCAGGGAAGATAGATCAGACGGGGACAGGCTAGGAGGAGAGGGGTGATCCAAACAAGAAGAGAAATCATTAGCAGAGAAGACAGAGGGACATCTGAGAGCTTACTTAGCACACACAATTAACAGGACTTGGCAGCCAGCAGGGTTGCTGGGTCATGCTCACCTTTTAAGGGGCCCCTTCCACGATCATGTAGACTGGGAAGCCGAGAAGCCCTCCAGACTTCAGGGGCTGGCCTGCCAGGCTCTGTGGAGGGAAGAGGCAGGGAACTGAACCCCAAGACAGAGATGTGAGATTCTGACAGCCCCAGTGCTGCCACTTGCAACGGGGAAGAAACTGAATGAACTTACAGGTGCTGCCACTGAACCAGCACCACGTAATTGTTGCTCCCCTCCCCCACCCCCACCCCCGTAGATAACTAGGGGTTTGGAGAGCATCTCTGGTGTGGTAACTGAAGGTCTCGTGCAGTGAGGCAAATCGCCTGACCTTTCCCAGGGACTGGCAAGCTCCCGGCAGCCTGGCCAGTTGAGTGCCGTGAGGGCTCAAGGCTCTGAGCATCCCTGGAGTTTACCGAAAATCTCGGTGAAGATATTACCATAGAACAGTACCCAGTGAAACTAGGTACCCCTTCTTCCAGCATTCCAGCCAAGGGCACCTCTCAGGTGAGGAACGCGTCAGCAGCTCTTACATAAAGGCTGGTGAAATGTAAACTGGTGGATGGATGGACCGTGGCCACCCGCTTCCACCAAAATCTTTATGGCTTTGTTGCTTTGGCAAAATCTCAAGTGGTTGTCCGTGCCCAAACTCAAAGTAGGGAAGGTCTTCATTATGCCTCCCAAGGATTTCTCCAGGAATCTCACTTGAAAGAGCCCTCCTCCCTCAGGCCCTCACCACCCAGCACTGTTTCCTGTTTCCTCTGGCCTTCAAAAAACGCACAAAGCTGTTACATCAGGGTACCTGTAAGCTCCGTGAGCACGAGGACCATCTCACTGCCGTATCCCTGGTGACAAGTGCCATGGGATGGGCATTCAGACAGTGGGTGACAAAGGAAGGTATGATGACCATGCCCCCTTCTAAGGTGCCTCCTTGGAACATGTTTAGCGCATAAATGCCTCCGTATCCGTCAGGGATCTTTCCACTGCAAGAGAGAGACAGGAAGTGCACTCAGATTAGCTCAATTAAAAAGGGCATGTGTTGTCTTGCCTCGCGGGCCCCTACCAGAGAGGAGCTAGCCTTAGCGACTTCACCAGCTCAAATGATATCATCAGGTTGACATCCTTCTCTCGGCCCCCTTCCATCTCTTAGCAGTGTTTCCCTTGACACTTAGCCTAATTTACCCCTACATTCGACTGGTGACCTCTTCACCCTGGGAGTCAGGCAGACTTGGCTAAAGATGACTCCAGGCTGATATACCAGTTCAGCTTAGTGACCCAGGGGGAAGAGGAAGCAACCTTTTACAGAATTAAAATCTAAAATCCCTTGGAAGAACTCTGAATGGCCTGCCACAGATGGAATGGCAGTCACACCCCGGGGCCAATCACTGGTCAGGCAGGTGGGGGTCTGTGATTGGCTGGGTCACACGTGGACACGTGTCTCGTGTGACGGACATCTCAGTAAAAACTCCTAGATGGGGAACCGTAGAGAAAGGGGGTGCTACACCCACAGAAGGAAGAGATGGTTAAATCACACTCATACACACCCAGGTATATACTTCATCCTCCCTCCCTCCAAAGCCTAATCATAAAGCAAACTTCTGGTCCTGAGGACCTCTTAATGCATTAATACTCCTCCCCTCCAGCAAGACATTTTTCTAGACTTCTGGAAGAGAGAACTGAAACCACCTCCTCCTGTTAAGATTTAAAACTTCTGCTCTTTCCTAAGATGGGTTTAGTGCGTGATTCTCTCTGATAAGGAAGGCACATAACCACCCTCTAGGATATTTCCTCCTGATTATGATTTACACAGAGATTGCAAAAGCAAGAAACAGCTACATGTGTAGGTAGCAGAACAAAAGGAAAGTTGCTTCCCAGATAATCTTCCATCATGATACCAGTATTAGTGTTATTAGTATTCCAGGAAGTGGGAGTTAGTCATTTTGTTTGGGTTTCTGTACGATTAATGTGACATTGCAATTACACGTTGGCTTGTGTTACTTTTACTTTTGTGGCAAATGACAGTGACGCAGGAACAAGGTGGGAGGCGGGTATGCATGTGTGCCTGTGAACACACGCACGTGAACTCAGTTCTGCATGGAACCCACTCAGGTAGGCCTGTTAACATATGCAGTCATCACAAGAGCCTGAATTTCATCAGCCCTTCCTGCCACAGTGCATTCTTTCTACACCAGCCAACGTTTTATTTTTTCAAACACCTATTACGTTCCTGGCACTGTTCGAGGCACTGAGTGTATGTTAGGGAACAGACAAGACACTGAATTCTGAGCAGTGCTTGTGCAGGCAGAACTTCCTATAAATGTAATATTAGCTTAAATAATATATAATTGGAAGGGTAAGCCTCTGCAAAATATATTCAACAATGTATCCCCCAAGCAAACATTACTTTCGGATGACTTGCTTGCTGTTTTGATTGGCGCGATGGAAAAGTGGAAAGACCCTCATGGAGCTTTATGCTGTAGCAAGGGGAAACAGATAATAATCAAATAAGTTACAAATAGTGTAAAGAAATGGTGATGGGTGCTGTGGGGAAAAAAAAACGGTTGAAATAACAGGGAGTGTCTGATTTAGGTTAAGGCCACTCTAGGAAGATGACATTTGGGCTGACAACTGAATGAAGAGTAGGAAATTTTCAGGAATGGAATGGCAAGAAAGCCTTCTGTGCTAAGGTACCAGCATGCGCAAAGGCCCTGAGGCAGAACATGAGCCAGTGTAGCTGGAGCAGACTAGCTGGGGGGGTGGTGAGGTCAAGGGATTGAGGCCTGACCGGTGCTGCTAGGTATCTGAGAAGCATAGACGTCCTCCCCAGATGTACCCACTGTTGAACACAAAGGAGCATTCATCTGTGCCTTCCCTGCTTCTGAGAGGCTAGGAGACACGCAACATACTTCTACAAGTTCAGGTTGCAGGATGACAAGTCCAAGTCCGTTCAGGTCGTCTGGGCTGAGGCTCCATATCAGACACCCCTCCTCTCTGCCACATCCCTACCCATGGACCACCTGCCCCCACTAGAACGCTCCCACAGCATCGGAAGTGAGGTTCTCTGCCTGGGCAGGGCCCTTGCTTAACACCCGAGCTCTCACCTGCTGACTGCCCCCTCTGGAATATTCTCCCTGACTCATCTCCTGCCCTCACCTGTGAAGTCTCATACTTTGGGCCCCACTGAGGCAGCCGCTCCTCTGAGAAACTGGCCTCGTCCGTCCAGTTCTGGCTCCGTGTCCCTCCTCCGTTCCCATAGTGCCTTCCTCTATTTACTCATCACCACACGAATGTTTTTCATTGTTGGTTCATGTGTCTTTATCCTCCTCTGACCTGTAAGGTCATGAGGTCAGGGGCCCTAACTGTTCTGCTCTAGTTTAAATATTGATCACATTAACAAGCACAGAGTAGGTGCTCAGTCAATGCTGAATGAGTGGATGTGATTTTAAGTTGACATCATGAAAATCCTCTCCCTCCAACCTCTGTCTATTAAATTCCAGGTCTCGGGGGTTCCTCCCAGAATGACTCCAATTGCTCTTTAGAATGAAGGAAGAAGCCTTTCAGATACTTGGAAGTCACAAATGTCCTGCTCACATTTTCTCATCTCAGTTTTTCACGTTAGAGCTTAGATCATCAGAGCTGCCAGCATGCTTACCCTCGGTCTAATTCAACCCCCTTACTCACAAATGTCTGAGCGCCAAGCACGTTCCAAAATAATAGAGACACTAAGAAAAATAAGATAAAGTCTCTACCCACTAGGAGCTCACAGGCCATGACAGATAAGGAAACAGAGGCATGACCAGTAAAGGTTCAGCTTTGTAATAACGACAAAACCGATCAGTGTTAAAACTGCAACTCAGGGCTTCTCTGGTGGCGCAGTGGTTGAGAATCTGCCTGCCGATGTAGGGGACACGGGTTCGAGCCCTGGTCTGGGAAGATCCCACATGCCGCGGAGCAACTAGGCCCGTGAGCCTGCACATCTGGAGCCTGTGCTCCGCAGCAGGACAGGCAACGACCATGAGAGGCCCGCGCACCGCGATGAAGAGCAGCCCCCGCTTGCCGCAACTGGAGAAAGCCCTCGCACAGAAACGAAGACCCAACGCAGCCAAAAATAAAAGTAAATGAACCGACATTTCAAAAACAAAAACAAAAACAAAACCCCTGCAACTCAAATTCAGGTCTCTCCACCTTTCTAACTCACCGCCATCCAAAACAGCAAATCATCCAAAAATCATGTTTGCTTGGGGAATACATTATTTAATGTGTTTGCAGAGGCTTACCCTTCTAATTATGCATTATTTAAGCTGATATTAAATTTATAGCAAGTTGTTATGTCTGCTCCATCCCTGATCCCATCATAGCATGGAGTCTTGTATGGGAGCTGCTTTTTAAATCCCAGAGGACTGACCCAGAAAGGAAATGAAGATGTCATCTAGGCCAGGCTTTTCCTCTGGGCGAGTGAATAACTAAACTCTCCAAGCAGGGAGTTCTGCTTTTCAGCATCGCCAGACATGGAGAATCTCTTGCCCTCCCTCACTAATCTTTTCTGGGTTTCCCAGACGTGACGTGGGATGGGCAAGGGATTCTGCTGTAAGTCCAACTGAGGTCTCTCCTGCTGTGCTACAGTACCCTTTCCAGGAGGGGATCCAGCCCAGCGTTAACTTCTTCTTTTCCAGTTTCTCGATTCGCCAGCTCCCAACATTGCCCCTCAAGCTAAGTTAGAGTCACCAGTTATAGGCCCAGCAGGGCCATTTTAATGACAGCGTTTCCTTTTCTCAGGGTTTCTTACAAGGCTCCTTGTGACAGGTGTGTGCCTGGAGAGATCAAAACATTCTGGAGGGAGATTCCACATCGGGAAACTACTTCCCAAAGTCTGCCCTCTGCAAAAATAAAAACCATGCTAAATAGCTGCGTTTTATTAACTGGGGAAGCCAGGCTGAGGAGAAGGCCCAATAATTAAAAATAACGGCTTCCTTACCAACACAAAATTGTATTAATTTAAAAACTGGTTTCTCTATCACTGAATACCTACTGAGCTGGCTGGGAAGGGAATTGTGCTGATCCTGGCAGTGAAAATAATTCAGAATAACTTTTATGTTCTCCAGGAAGCCTGAAGGTTAATTTAAATATTTTTAGGTGGAATTCGAAATAAGATCAGTGTGGCTAAATGAAAGCCCTGGCACACTCTGAAGTTGGGGGCGGGTGCCTGTGAAGAGATGAGCATGCCTGTCAGAGCCTCCAAGATCTCGAACCCCATAGCCCAGGCAACTCCTCTTTAATGAAGGGACCCTCACAATTAAAACATATTTGACTAGATGATACTACTGGCCTGAACTCCTTGACTCAGCTTCCAGCGAATTTATTATATTTAACTATTAGAAGGGTCAGGCATTTTTATAGAAATTACGTATTTCAAAAGTGAACTCAGCGACATCACCAAGATGGGAACATAGGTCATCTCTGACTTTGCCCTCGCAAGCACAGCAGCTAACAAGGATTCATGGACAGGAAACCACCAAGAGCGTCCTAGAACACAGGGTGAGGCTGAGCCACACACACCCCCACCCCCGCGCCTTGCACCACAGAGATCAAGACGTGTATCAGAAGGGTAACAAGGAGCACCCGCACGCTGACTGCATTGCCCCTCCCCCAGGCCAACACAGCTCCACTAGTGGGAAAAGAGAGCTCGTGGGCGACATCTGGGACCCCCCAGCATTGTGAGCTGCTTTGTGAGGGCGGCTACTCCTGTATCACCCCACAGGGACTGCAGGAGGATCTGCGGGGCTCAACCACTGGGAAGCTGATCCTGATGGAGAAAGAGGGAGGGGCTTGCAACAACCAGCACTCAGATCTCGGTAGACCGAGTCCCTCCCTGCAGCGCCCGGGTAATCCCAGCCGGCAGCTTTGCTCAGCTGCAGAACCAAGTCAGTCTGAGCAGCGAACTTGACAGGAGTTTTACCAGCTCTGGAGGCTGATCTGCCCACTTCCCCCTCCAAGGCATGAAAACCCAGTAATGCTCAAGCCATGAGGCGGACAGGCAGAGCTGATTGCCCCAGAGCAAAGTCAGTACCAGGCATGGAGGGTTCCCCTGATATGCCCAGACAGGGGGAGTTCATTCATAGCCCCATTGCTGCTAAGTGTAGCTCTCGGCCCCTTCCAACCAGAAAGCCTGTTCAGAAAATTCGGGAGGTGCCTGAAATGGACCCTCCTGCCCCACCCAGGCGTGGGAGCGGATCATAGGCCTACCAGCTGCTGAGTGTGTCTCCCCACCCTGACTGGCCAGGGGGACTGGTGGGAACACGTAGAGGCTGTATAGCACAGCAAGCTCGAACAGAGAGGTGGGCAGGCAGAGCTGATAGCCTGCAAAGCAAAGCCAGTGGCCCTATTTGGCCAGGGAACTTGGGGCAGAGGTTGGTTTGAATCAAGATCACAAACAAATAGCCTTACAAACCTTGGAGCTAGTTCTTGCACTTCACCCCAAGCAGGAAAACTAATTTGTAGCCCCACTCATTGCTGACGATAGGCTTCAGCCCACCCGACCAAGGAACCTAACCACAGCACATGGGAAGCTAGGTAGCCCATCCATCTGCCCTGCTTACAGCGGCACTTGAACAGAGAGCACAGTCTATGGCTTTTCCCATCTGCAGAGCAAAACCTGTAGCCCCCCGCGTCTGGAGAGGGAATTCAGTATACACTCTTCCCAAATTCAAGTCTTGAAACAAGCCGTGCAGACTCTGGATTCCATTCTGCTGCCCCACTAGGGCAGGGCAGATACCTACTGCTAAGTACATTACCCAGGCCCACTGGTCTAGTAAGCCTGACCAGAGAACCCAGGCTACTGCAGAGCCCATCCTACAGCCTCACTTCGGCAGGGAACCAAGACAAGAGTCCTATCCAACTGTTCTCAGTCAGCAGCACACCCTCCCTCCCCTGCCCTCAGAGCTCAGGCAGTTGCCTCATCCAAAAATAGACCCTGATAGCAAGCCCCAGCTGCTCAAGGTTGTTATCAGCAGACAGTTGCAGAAACTAAATCCTAGCTAACTGGCGAAGAATTCTCTCTACCAAAGCAAACCTACAAAGTCTAGAAGAGAGATCACTTATGCAAATGCACAGATACCAATGTAAGGAATGAAAGCTCATGAAAAATCAGGGAAATATGATACCACCAAAGGAAACTAAGAGAACTTCAGTAACTGAGCCTACTTAAATGAATATCTATGAACTGTCAGCCAAAGAATGCAAAATAGTCCTCTTGAAGAACTTTAGTGAACTGCAAGAACACACAGACAAATGAAATTAGGAAAACAATTCATGAACATGACAAGAAGTTGAACAAAAATAAAAACCATGAAAAAAATTCTAGACCTGAAAAATACAATAACTAAACTGAAGAATTCAATTAAGAGCTTCAAAAGCAGACTCAATACAGAAGAAAAAAAGCAACCTGGAAGACAGGACAGTTGAAATTATCCAGTCAGAGGAGCAAAAAAGAAAAACAGTGATGAAAGCCTTTGCACTTATGAGACACAAGCCCCCCACCCCCACACACACAAAAATATTTGCATTATGAGAATTCCAGAAGAGAAAGAGAAAGGAACAGAAAGGATACTTAAAGCAATAATGGTTGAAATCTTTCCAAACCAAAAAAGAGAAATGGACATCCAGATCAATGAGGCCCAAAGGACCCCAACTAGGTTGAACCCAAATAGGACTACACTGCAACACATTGCAATTAACATTGTCAAAAGCCAAAGATAAAGAAAGTTGAGAGCAGCAGGACAAAAGACAGACATTACATACAAGGGAATCTCCATGAGACTATCAGCAGGTTTCTCAACAGAAACTTTTCAGGCCACAAGGGAATGGGATGATATATTCAAAATATTGAAAGGGGAGAAAAAAAAAACTGTAAACCAAGAATTCTATACCCAGCAAAAGTGTCCTCATAAATGAAGGAAGGAAAAGACTCATGAGCAAACAAGAGCAAGGGAGTTCACCACCATTAGACCTGCCTTACCAAAATGGTAAGGGAGTTCTTTGAGTGGAAGTAAAAGGTCACTAATTAGCATCATAAAAACAGAAGAAAGTAGCATAAAACTCACTTTTAATGGTAAACATGTAGTCAAAATTAGATTATGTAATATGGTAAGAGTAGTGTGAATTCACTTACAACTCTAGTTATAAGTTTAAAAAAATAATAATCATAACTACTGTAATCTGTTCGTAGTTACATAGTATTAAAAATATGTAAACTATAACATTAATACCCAAAATGTGAGAAGTAAAAGTGTAAATTTCAGGAGTTATATTAAAGCTAAGTTGTTATCACCTTAAAATAGAATGTTATCATTTTACGTAAGCCTCATGGTAACCACAAAGGGGAAAACCTGTAGTAATTACATGGAAGAACATGATAAAGAAGTCAGAGAACACTGGTACCAAAAGACATCAAAACACACACACAAAAAAAGACAGCAAGGGGAATTCCCTGGCAGTCCAGTGGTTAGGACTCCACGCTTCCACTTCAGGGAGCCCAGGTTCGATCCCTGGTCAGTGAACTAAGATCCCACAAGCTGCACAGCGCAGCCAAAAAAAAAAAAAGGCAACAGGATATGAAAAGGGGAACAATGCATCTACAAGAAAGCCAGAAAATGATGAACAAAATGACAACAGTAAGTCCTTACTTATCAATAATTACTTCAATTGCAAACATTAAATTCTCTAATTAAAAGACACAGAATGGCTGAATTGATTTAAAAGAAAAGATCCAACAATATGCTGCCTTATATGATACTCACTTTAGCCTTAAAGACATGTATAGACTGAGAGTGAAAGGATGGAAAAGATATTTCAAACAGATAATAATCCCCAGAAAAGCAAGAGTAGCTATACTTATATGAAACAAAAGAGACTTTAAACTAAAAATGGTAAAAAGAAACAGAAAAGTTCATTATATACTGATAAAAAGGTCAATCCATTAAGATATAACAATTATAAATATTTATACACTCAACACTGAAGCATCTAAATATATAAAACAAAAACAGAGCTAAAAGGAGAAATAAACGGCAACACAAAAATAGTTGGGAACTTTAATATCCCACTTTCAACAATGGATAGATCCTTCAGACACAGAATCAATAAGGAAACAGCAGATTTGAGCAATGCTATAGACAAAAGAGACCTAACAAACATATACAGAACATGCTATCTGACAACAGCAGAAAACACATTCTTCAAACGCCCATGGAACAATTTCTAAGATAAACTATATGTTGGGCCACCAACATAGCAGATTAAAGAAGATTGAAATCATAGCAAGTTTAAAGAAGACTGAAATCATAGCAAGTTTTAGCAGATTAAAGAAGATTGAAATCATAGCAAGTTTCTCCTCTGACCACAGTGGTATGAAACTAGAAATCAGTAACAGGAGGAAAACTAGAAAATTTACAAATACATGGAAATTTTAAAACACTCTCCTGAGCAACCAATGGATCAAAAACAAACTAAAGCGGAAATTTTAAAAGTATTTTGAGACAAATGAATATGGAAATACAACATACCAAACCTTATCGGATGCAGCAAAAGCAGTTCTAAGAGGGAAGTTCACAGCAACAAACACCTGCACTAAGAGGCAAGAAAGACTCCAAAGAAACAACCTAACTCTGTGTCTTAAGGAACTAGAAAAAAGGAGAACAAACTGAGCCCAAGGTTACCAGAAGGAAGGAAATAAAAGAGCAGAAATAAATAAAGAGAACAACAATAGATGATATAAAAGAAACTCACAGTTGGTTCTTTGGAAAGATCAACAAAACTGACAAACCCTTAGGTACACCAACCAAGGCAAAAAGAGAAGGGACCCAGTCAACAAAATTATAAATGAAGGGCTTCCCTGGTGGTGCAGTGGTTAAGAATCCGCCTGACAGTGCAGGGGATACGGGCCCTGGTTCAGGAAGATCCCACATGCTGCAGAGCAACTAAGCCCGTGTGCCACAACTACTGAGCCCACGTGCCACAACTAATGAAGCCCCCACGTGCCTAGAGTCCATGCTTCACAACAAGAGAAGCCACCGCAATGAGAAGCCCACGCACCGCACCAAAGAGTAGCTCCCGCTCACTGCAACTAGAGAAAGCCCTCACGCAGCAACGGAGACCCGACGCAGCCAAAAATCAAATAAATTTATTTTTAAAAAATTATAAATGAAGAAGGACACATTACAATTTATACTACAGAAATGCAAAGGATCATAGGAGGCTCCTCTGAACAACTATACACCAACAAACTGAATAACCTAGAAGAAATAGAAATTTCTTAGAAACGTACAAGTTACCAAGACTGCATCAGGAAGAAATAGAAAATTTGAACAGACCAATTACTAATAAGGAGACAATCAGTAACCAGAAACTGCCCAATGAAGATAAGCTCAGTATCAGATGGCTTCACTGGTGAATTTTCCCCGACATTTTAAGAAGAATTAATACCAATCATTCTCCAACTCTTTCAAAAAAATAAAGAGGAGGGGAACACTCCCCCAAGCTTATTTTACAAAGCCAGCATTATCCCGATACCAAAACCAGAAAATAAAACTACAGACCAATATCCCTAATGAATATAGATGCAAAAATTCCCAATAAAATACTAGCAAACCAAATTCAGCAGCACCTTAAAAGGATCATTCACCATGACCTAGTGGGATTTACCCATAGGATGCAAGGATGTTTCAACATATGCAAAATAGTCAGTGTAATACACCACATTAATAGAATGAAAGAAAAAAATCATATGATTATGTCAATATATGCAGAAAAAAAGCATTTGACAGAATTCAACACCTGTCTGTGATAAAAACGCTTAACAAATTAGGTATAGATAGAACATACCTCAACATAATAAAGGCTATATATAACAAGCCCATAGCTACATCATACTGAACAGTAAAAGGTTGAAAGCTTTTCTCCTAAGATCAGTATCAAGACAAGGGTGCCCACTCTCACCACTTCTATTCAACATAGTATATTGAAAGTTCTAGCCAGAGCAGTCAGGCGAGAAAAATAAATAAAGGGTATCAGAATTGGAAAGGAAGAAGTAAAATTATCTCTATTTGCAGATGACATGATTTCATACATAGAAAATCCTAAATACTCTGCCAGAACACTGTTGGATATAATCAACAAATTTGGCAAAAGTGTAGGATACAAAATTAACAAACAGAACTCAGTAGCGTTTCTATACACTCAGAATGAATTATCTAAAAAAGAAATGAAGAAAATGATGCTATTTGCAATAGCATCAAAAAAAATAAAATACTTAGGACCAAATTTACCAAGAAGGTGAAAGATTTCTACTTTGAAAAATACAAGACACTGATAAAAGAAATCAAAGAAGACACAAATAAATGGAAAGGTGTCCCAACTTCATTGAATGGAAGAATTAAGATTGTTAAAATGTCAAAACTACCAAAAGCCATCTCTAGATTCAATGCAATCCCTATTACAATTCCAAAGGCATTTTTTACAAAAGTAGAAAAAAGAATTCTAAAATTTATATGGAACCATAACAGACCCCGATGACCAAAGAAATCCTAAGAAGGAAGAACAAAGCAGAAGGTATCACACTTCCTGGTTTCAAGCTAAACTGCTAAGCTACAGTCATCAAAACAGTATGGTACTGGCATAAAAGCAGACAGATAGACCAATGGAATAGAACTGAGAGCCCAGAAATAAATTCAAGCTTGTATGGTCAACTCTATTTGACAAGGGAGCCAAGAATACTCAATGGAGAAAAGATAATCTCTTCAATCAATGGTGCTGTGAAAATTGGATATTCACGTGTAAAATAATGAACCTAGACCCCTGTCTTAGACCTCTCACGGATAGTAACTTGAAATTGATTAAAGACTTAAATGTAAGACTTGAAATGATCAAACTCCTAGAGGAAAACACAGGAAGAAGCTCCTTGATATGGGTCTTGGTAATGATTTTTTTGGATATGACACCTAAAGCACAATCAATAAAATCAAAAATAAACAAGTGAGAATACATCAGCTATAAAGCTCTGCACAGCAAAAGAAACAATCAACAAAGTGAAATGACAGTTACAAAATGGGAAAAAATATTTGTGAACCACATATCTGATAAAGGGTTAACATCTAAAATTTATTTTAAAAACCTCATACAATCCAATGGCCAAAAAAAAAAAAATTAAAAATTGGATTGGGCAAAGGACCTGAATAGAAATTTTTCCAAAGAAGATATACAGATGGCCAACAGGTACATGAAAAGATGCTCAACATCACTAATCACTAGGGAGATGCAAATCAAGAACACAATGAGATATCACCTCACCACCACCCCCACCCCCCATTAGAATGACCATCCTAAAAAGACAAGAGTTAACAAATGTGGTGAGGATGTGGAGAAAAGGGAACTCTTGTGCACTATTCGTGGGGTTGTAAATTGGTGCAGCCACTATGGAAAACAGTATGAAGCATCCTCAAAAAATCAAAAATATAATGATCCAGGAATTCTACTTTTGGGAATATGTCTGAAGGAAAAAAAACAATGGATATCTGTTTCCCCATGTTCATAGCAGCTATTTATAATAGCTAAAATATGGAAATAGCCTAAGTGTCCATTGACAGTGAATGGATAAAGAAGTTGTGGTATATATATACAATGGAATGTCATTCAGTCATTTAAAAAATGAGGAAATTCTGCCATATGCAACAACATGGATGAACCTTGAGGGCATTGTGCTAAGTGAAATAAGTCAGACAGAGAAAGACCAATACTGTATGATCTCACTTACAGGTGTAATCCATAAAACAAACAAACAAAAATATCCCAAAACTTATAGTAAAAGAGATCAGATTTGTGGTTACCAGAGGCAGAGGTGGGGGAGGTAGAACTGGAGGAAGGTGATCAAAATGCACAAACTTCCAGTTATAAGATAAGTAAGTGCTAGGTATGTAACGTACAACATGACGACCATGGTTAACCCTGCCGTATGATATGTGTGGAAGTTGTTAAAGAAAAGTATTACATAATGACAAAGGGGTAAATCCAACAACAGGATATAATATTTGTAAGTATTTATGCACCCAACATAGGAGGACCTAAATATATAAAGCAAATATTAACAGATCTCAAGGGAGAAATAGACAGGTATACAACAATAGTAGGAGACTTAATACCCCACTTACATCAATGGATAGATTATCCAGACAGAAAATCAATAAGGAAACATTGGCCTTAAATGACATATAAGACCAGATAAATTTAACAGATATAAATAGAATGTTCCATCCAAAAACAACAGAATACACATCTCCTCAAGTGCACTTGGAACTTTCCCCAGGATAGATCATATATGAGGCCACAATACAATTCTTAAAAAATGTACAAGGTTGAGATCATATCAAGCATCTTTTCTGACCACAATGGTTTGAAAGTAGAAATAGAACTCAATTAGAAGAAAACTAGAACATTCACAAGTATATGGAGATTAAGCAACATGCTATAGATCAATGAGCGAAACAAATCAGAAGAGAAATAAAAATATACCTTGAGACAAATGAAAATGGAAATACAACATAAACTTAAGGGATGCAGAAAAAGCAGTTCTAAGAGGGAAGTTCATAGTGGTAAATGTCTACCTGAAGAAACAAGAAAAATCATAAATACACAACCTAACTTTATACCTCAAACAAAGCCCAAAGTTAGTAGCAGGAAGGAATAATACAGATCAGAGCAAAAAAAAAATGAATGAAACAGGGATTAAACAATAGCAAAAATTCAATGAAACCAAGAGCTAGTTCTTTGAAAAGATAAACAAGATTGACAAACCTTTAGCTAGACTTAAGAAAAAAGAGAGGACTCAGATAAATAAAATCTGAAATGAAGAAGAAATTACAATCGATATCACAGAAATAAAATGATCATACTAGATTACTATGAACAATTATACACCAACAAATGGACAACATGGAAGAACTGGATAAATTTCTAGAAACATACAACATACAAAGACTGAATCAAGAAGAAAGAGACCATCTGAACAGACCAATTACTAGGAAGGAGTTTGAATCAGTAATCAAAAACCTCCCACGAAACACAAGTCCAGGATCACATGGCTTCACTTGTGAATTCTACTTAACATTTAAAGAAGAACTGATACCAGTTCTTCTAAAAAGAATGCGTCCAAACTCATTTAACAAGGCCAGCATTACCCTGAAACCAAAACCAGACAAGGACACTGCAAGAAATAAAATTACAGGCCAGTATCCCTGATGGACATAGATGAAAAAATCCTCAACATAGCATTAGCAAAATGAATTCAACAATACATTTAAAGAATCATACATATGATCAACTGAAATTTATTCCAAGGATGCAAGGATGGTTCAACATCGATAAATCAATGTGATACACATTTACAAAATAAAGGATAAAAATCATATGACCATCTCAATAGATGTGAAAAGCATTTGTCAAAATTCAACATCCATTTAGATAAAAACCTTCAGCAAAGTGAGTGTAGAGGGAACGTACTTCAACGTAATAAAGGCCATATATAATAAGCTTATACCTAACATCATAGTCAATGGTGAAAGGCTGAAAGCTCTTCTTTTAAGATCAGGAACAAGACAGGTACACCCACTCTTGCCCCTTTTATTCAACACAACATTGGAAGTCCTAGCCACAGCAATGAAGCAAGAAAAATAAGTAAAAGGCATCCAAATGGGAAAGGAAGAAGTACAACTGTCACTATTTGTAGAAGCCATGAAATTATATATAAAATACCATAAAGACTTTACCAAAACAAAACAAAAAAAGAATTAAAAACTTAAGTTGTAAAAAAAATTAAAAAAAAAAAAATTAAGTTGCAGGGTACAAAATTAATATACAGCAATCTGTTGCATCTCTATACACTAATAACAAATTATCAGAAAGAGAAATGAAGAACACAATCCCACTTACAATTGCATCAAAACAAACAAAATACCTTGGAATAAATTTAGCCAAGGAGGTAAAACACCTGTACGCTGAAAACTCTAAGACATCGATGAAAGAAACTGAAGGCGACACAAATAAATGGCAAGGTGTTCCATGCTCACGAAGTGGGAGAATTAATATTGATAAAATGTCCATACTACCAAAAGCAATTTACAAATTCAATGCAATCCCTAACAAAATTCCAATGGCGTTTTTCACAGAAATAGAGCAGACATTTCTAAAATTTGTATGGAACCACAGATACCCAAATGGCCAAAGCAATCTTTAAAAAGAAGAACAGACCAGAAAAGTTGGGGTAAATAGGAGTGTATGGGCACCAAGAGCATGGGTGAATTCACCTAAGGAAAGAATGTTGGAGAAAAGAAGGGAGGAACCGATGAGTGGGCCTTGAGAAAGGCTGACGTTTGGGGATGGCCAGAGAAAGAGAAACTCACACAGGATACCGGGGGAGGTGAGACAGGAGACCAGGGTGTCAGACACTCCGGCAGAGTCACGGAAGGGAATCACCATCAGTGCCCCAGCCCCAAGGAGCTAGGGATGCTACAGATGTGATAACGACCAAGAAGTAGTCACTGAAAGGAGCACCAAGGAAACCTCTGGGGATTTACTGACAAACGTTTCTTCGCTTTGTTGGAATTGGAAGCCAAAATCAAGTAAAAGGAGTGAGTGGGAGGTGAGGACCCAGACACAGCCAGTTCAAACAACTTGGCAAAAAGTAGCCTTGAAGGGGAAGCAAAAGATAGGACTGTCCTGGAGGTGGAGTCAAAGACGGTTCCTTTCCTTTTTAAAGCAAGAAACTAGAATGTGTTTAAGGTTTAAAGACAGGAGCGAGCCCCAGGAGACTGAAGGAAACATAGAATGCCTAATTCTCCCCTCTCCGGGGCACCTCCTGGAGCAAAGTGCCTGAGGATATAGCAGGACCAGCCACCTGAGCTGAGGGATCACCTTTACACCTGAGGAGCCATCCACAGACCCACCGAGTGAAAGGAAGGAGCTAGGCGGCGCATCCCGAGCGTTATGGGCCACGGGCTCGCCTCCGAAGTGCAGCAGCTGCTCCACAACAAGTTCGTGACCATCCTGGTGGACTTGGTCCAGAGGGCCGTGTACAAGGACCTGGTGCTCCTGCTGCAGAAGGACTGCCTGCTCACGCTCAGCCAGCTCAAGGCCAAGGGAGAATACGGCTTTGAGCAGGACGAGCTGGTGCAGGGGGGCAAGCAGGGCCGCATGCATAACGGCACCCATACCGCGAGGTGCGCTAGTTCGGCTCCGGTCAGCACCTGGTGCGCTTCTACTTCCTGACGCACGTGTACTCCTGACGCGCGACTACCTCGAAGCCATCCTGGAGGAGCTGCATTCGGGTGAGCACGACCCGAACCTGGTCGTCATGAGCTCCTGCCTCTGGGGCCTCACCAGGTATGCAGAGGACTCCTGGCCAAACTACCTGCAGAACCTGGAGAGCCTATTTGGGCATCTGTGCCAGGTGCTGCCCTAGTCGTGCCTCCTGGTTTGGAACACGGCCATGCCCGTGGGCGACAACATCACCAGTGGCTTCCTCCCACCGGAGCTCCGACCCGCAGCCTCAACTCTGAAAACCAACGTGATTGAAACCAACTTCTACAGCTCTGACGAGGCCCAAAAGCACGGCTCCGACAGAGTGCCCAGGAACGAGCGCGCGCACCAACAATTCTCCCAGCTTCTGCTGCCCCACGTGGCCAACGCCTGGGGGGTGGAGCTGCCCCAGCACGACCCAGTGGGCAAGTGCATCAATGATGGCCCTGCCAGGGGAGGACCTGGCAAGAGACTTGAGAGGCAGCCCCCTCTCAAGGGGGGGCTGCAGAGATCAACCAGCCATCCCTCCTCCCCAACCCCTGCCTCCACCTGGGTGCTGCCCCCTGCCCCCCACACCATCTCCCCGCCCACCCCAGTTCCCACTCCTGTCCCCACAACCCTGTCCCATCCCCTTTCACGAGGTGACACCCCCGTTCCTAGTCTGTCCCCAAGATGCCCATTTTTCTTCAGACCATCCTTTCCAATTGAATCAATTCTCCTTAAACCATTTCCATTCAGATATTCCCCCAAACTACCCAGACAGAATTTACCTTTGAAGTTGTCTTTATGTTTAGTCCCCAGCCGCCTAGGCCTCCCTTCCCCCGACCCTGTTATCAGCAGCAGGCCCCTGTGGTCCACAGGGGTTTTCCCTGGCATCGTCCCTGTGGCCCCTATGTGCCCTGGAGAGGGTGGCCCAGAAATTCCAAGAGAAGGGCCCCAGTCTATGGAGAGCCAAGGCCTCAATAGACTGACTTGGGACTTCCTCCTCATGCACATGGACTGGACAGACCGTCTGACTCTCCCCAAACAGACTGACCTCGTTAACTGAAGCCTTTGGTCCATCACTGTTATCAGTAATGGCAGGGGAGAGCAGTCTGACCCATTCTGTTGGCTGTGGCCTCTCGCTGCACTCTGGGGGGGGTGGGGGGTGACCAGCATCATTCCTGCCTCCCCACTCCCTATTCTCTTTGTCTTTTTGTAAATATAAAATTGAAATTAAAAATTTGTTTCATTGGGGCTTCCCTGGTGGCGCAGTGGTTAAGAATCCGCCTGCCAATTCAGGGGACACGGGTTCGAGCCCTGGTCTGGGAAGATCCCACATGCCGCGGAGCAACTAAGCCCGTGCACCACAACTACTGAGCCTGCACTCTAGAGCTCATGAGCCACAACTACTGAGCCCGTGTGCCAAAACTACTGAAGCCCGCATGCCTAGAGCTCATGCTCTACAACAAGAGAAGCCACTGCAATGAGAAGCCTGCACACCAGATCGAAGAGTAGCCCCCGTTCACCGCAACTAGAAAAAGCCCGCAAGCAGCAACAAAGACCCAACACACCAAAAATAAATAAATAAATTTATTTTTTTTAATTGTTTCATTAAAAAAAAGAAGAACAGCAAAGCTGAAGGCATCATGATCCCTGATTTCAAACTCTATTGCAAAGCTATAGTAATCAAAACAATATGGTACTGGAATAAAAATAGACACAAAGACCAATGGAACAGAATTGAGAGCCCAGAAATAAACCCACACATGTATGGTCAATTAATTTACAACAAAGGAGCCAAGAATATAAAATGGAGAAAGGACACTCTCTTCAACAAGCGGTGCTGGGAAAACTTGACATCGCCATACAAAAGAATGGAACTCTACCACTATCTTATACCATGCACAAAAAGTAACTCAAATGGATTAAAAACTTGAACATAAGACCTGGAACCATAAAACTCCAAGAAAAAGCGTAGGTTCCTTGACATTAGTCTCGACAATGATTTTCTGGATTTGACATAAAAGCAAAGGCGATAAAAGCGAAAACCAATAAGTGGGGCTATTAAAAAGCTTACACAAGCAAAGGAAACCATCCACAAGATGAAAAGACAGCCTTTTCATTATAATGTTTTTTAATATTTACAAATCATATATCTGATAAGGGGTTAATATCTAAAATATAAAAAGAACTCGTACAACTCAATAGCAAAAAAAATTTTTTTAAACCAATTCAACTAAGGGACTTCCCTGGTGGTGCAGTGCTTAAGAATCTGCCTGCCAATGCAGGGAACATGGGTTTGATCCCTGGTCTGGGAAGACCCCACATGCCGCGAAGCAACTAAGCCCATGCGGCACAACTACTGAGCCTGCGCTCTAGAACCCGTGAGCCACAACTACTGAAGCCCGTGCACTCTAGAGCCCATGCACTGCAACTACTGACCCCATGCACTGCAACTACTGAAGCCCATGCTCTCTGGGGCCCACATGCCACAACTACTGAGCCCGTGTGCTGCAACTACTGAAGCCCGCAAGTCTAGAGCCCATGCTCCGCAACAAGAGAAGCCACTGCAATGAGAAGCCCACACACCGCAATGAAGAGTAGCCCCTGCTCACCACAACTAGAGAAAGCCCACACGCAGCAGCAAAGAACCGACACAGGCAAAACAAAGAAAAAAGAAAAAACCGAATTCAACTAAGGGACTTCCCTGGTGGTACAACAGTAAAGGATCCACCTTCCAATGCAGAGGATGTGGGTTCGACCCCTGGTCGGGGAACTAAGATCCCACATGCCACGGGGCAACTAAGCCCACACGCCTCGACTAGAGAGCCCACGTGCCACAAACTACAGAGCCCACACCCTCTAGAGCCTGCACACCGCAACTGCAGAGCCCATATGCTCTGGAGCCTGTGCGCCACAACGAGAGAGAGAAAACCCGCACGCCACATGTAGAGAGAAGCCCACACGACACAACGAGGAGCCCGCGCGATGCAATGAAAGATCCCACGTGCCACAACTAAGACCCGATGCAGCCAAAAATAAATAGATATACTAAAAAAAAAAACAACTAAAAATTCAACTAAAAATAGGATCTGTGGGGCTTCCCTGGTGGCACAGTGGTTGAGAGTCCGCCTGCGGATGCAGGGGACACGGGTTCGTGCCCCAGTCCAGGAAGATCCCACATGCTGCAGAGCGGCTGGGCCTGTGAACCATGGCCACTGGGCCTGCGTGTCCGGAGCCTGTGCTCCTCAACAGGAGAGGCCACAGCAGTGAGAGGCCCATGTACCGCAAAAAAAAAAAAAAAAAAAAAAAATAGGATCTGTATAGACATTTTTCCAAAGAAGACATACAGATAGCCAACAGATCCATGAAAAGGTGCTCAACATTACTGATCCCTAGGGATGTGCAAATCAAACCATAATGAGATATTATCTCACGCCTGTTAGAATGGCTATTATCAAAAAGACAAATAACAAGTGTTGGGAAGGATGTGGAGAAAAGGGAATCCTTGTGCACCGTTGGTGGGAATGTAAATTGGTGCAGCCACTATGGAAAACAGTATGGGGTATCCTCAAAAAATTAAAAAATAGAACTACCATATGAGCCAGCAATTCCATTTCTGGACATATAGATGAAGAAAATGAAAACACTAACTCAGAAAGATATGCACCCCAGTGTTCACTGCAGCATTATTTACAATAGCCAAGACATGAAAGCAATGTAAGTGTCCATCAATGGATGAACGGGTAAAGAAGATGTGATATATATATAATATACATACACACACACAAACGGAATATTATTCTGCCAAAAAAAAAAGAATGAAATATTGCCATTTGTGATATGGATGAACCCTGAGGGCATTATACTAAGTGAAATAAGTTGGACAGAGAAAGACAAATGCCATATGATCTCACTTACATGTGGAATCTTTAAAAAGAAGAAAAAAACAACAAGATCATAGGTACTGAGAACAGATTGGTGGTTGACAGATGTGAAGAGTGGGGATGGGCACAGTGGAAAAAGAGAGTCAAAGGGCACAAGTTTCCAGTTACAAAATAAACGAGTAATGAGGTTGTAATGTACATCATGGACCTTATAGTTAATACTGTATCGTGTATCTGAAAGTTGCTAAGAGAGTAGATCTTAAAAGTTCTCACAAGAAAAAAAAATTCACAGCTACGTACGGTGACTAATGTTAACTAGTCTTATTACGGTGATCATTTCACAATAGATACAATATTGAATCACTATGTTGTACACCTGAAACTAATATAATATTGCATGTCAATTTTATCTTAACTTTCAAAATAAACATAAAAGTCATCGATTAAAAAAGTTGTGAGGGGCTTCCCTGGTGGCGCAGTGGGTGAGAGTCCGCCTTCCGATGCAGGGGACACGGGTTCGTGCCCCGGTCCGGGAAGATCCCACATGCCGCGGAGCGCCTGGGCCCGTGAGCCATGGCTGCTGAGCCGGCGCTTCCGGAGCCTGTGCTCCGCAACGGGAGAGGCCACAACAGTGAGAGGCCCGCGTACCCCCCCAAAAAAAAAAAGTTGTGAGGACAGTAAATCTTAAGTGTTTTTTCCCTTTTTCTTTCATATCTATATGAGATGATGAATGTTAATCAAACTTAATGTGGTAATCATTTCACCATATATGTAAGTCAACTTATTATGCTGTACACCTTAAACTTATGCAATGATGTATGTCAATTATTTCATTAAAATCGGGGGGGAAAAAGTTAGCTCAAATCAGCGCTATAACAAAATCCCATTCCCAGGGACATGATGAATTTGGAAATAAAATCCCACCCTAAATTATCAATGGCTAATGATTAGCACCTACTACTTTTTTATGGTTGGTACGCCTGAGCCAAGAGACAAAAGGCCTCGATAGCTTTAAGTAATAGTGACAAACCTAAATGGTAGCAGTCTGAGGTTGGGGACCCATCTTCTGTGCTTGCCCACTGTGCTGTTCTTTCTGCATTCTTAGGACCTTCACATACTAATATAGTTGTTATAATGACAGCCATGCTTGTATATTTGATTTACATGTTAGCATCTCCGATGAATACGTTATAGCACTATAAATACATACAAACATACACCTACGTACATACACACACGATTATATTACGGATATATGATTTGTCTGTTGGTCTCCCCCAGGTAACTGAAGATAAGGCCTTATATCACACTAAGTGTATTTTAACCAGTAGTATGCTTCGGAATCACCCAGCTCCTATTCCCTGGGGAGCTGATTCAGCAGCTGTGGAGTCAGCCCTGCAGCCATGCTTTAGAGAGCATCCCGGGTAGTTTAGAATTTCATGTCTGATGAAGGGCCACTCGTCAGAGGGGGTAGTACCGCCTAGGGGTGAAGAGAGTGAGCTCAGGATCGGGACCCTGGCTCCACCACTTCCTATTTGTGTAAGCTTGAGCAGGGCACTTAAACCTGTCTGTGCCTTGCATGTAAAATGGGGATAATAGTGCTTGCCTGGGAGCGTTGTGAGGATTAAACAGGATAAAACATGGGCAGTGCTGAGCACACACTAAGCCCATCGTAAGTTCTTGGGACATGTTGCTTTGTTGGTGTTGCTCATCCTTGCGTTCCAGAGCAGGCACCGTGCCTGACAGGAGCAGAGATTTAACGTTCAATAAATAATAAATGCACTGGGGAATGTATGCTATCAGCAAAGAGAAGCAAAAGGGAAAAGAATAAGCAAAGGGATAGAAGAATAGAAGCATGGCCAAGGAGGTGGGATATGCATAGGCATGGTGGGGGAAATCCTGAAAATCCTTCCTCATTGTTGCCACAGTATTCATTCTGCCTAATAAAATGTTAACGAGGTCTTGAACTGAAACTCTTAAACACATAGGATTAAGAATCTTGGTGGCCTTCTGCTGTTGTCCCAAATGAAGCAACCCAGTATGTCCAAACTTGTGTTTCCAGAGGAAGTGATCTTTCTGACGCCAGCTTGTGGTCTGCTCTGGAACTCTAGACCATATCTTCAACATCTTCAGTGATTCTGACAGCATTAACTTTGGGGCCTGTTGAAAATATCCTACCACACTCACTCTTTGCTTTCTTGATGATTCTTCCCAATTACCGCAGGTTTGATGATATGACTCTTCCACTTGAAGCTGGATTTCGTTACAATCCCCAGAACTCACCACCTTTATTCTCTCTCCATACCTTAGCATTTTTTTTTCCTAAACGTTTATCTCACATGTTCTGTCCCCTTTTTTCTGGGATGACTCCATGAAAACAGCAATGGTTTGGGGAATCAGGTGGTCCTGGGTTCAAATCCTGCCTCTGCCTCTGAGGGTAACGGCCCGTATATAAAATAATGTCTACCTACGTTGTGAGAATTAAACTGGGATCAGATATGTAAAGTACCTAGCACAGGACCCGTCAAAGCATCAAAGGTTTATCAGTTTAGATTAGTTTCAGCTGCTGGTAACACAAATGAGAAATAACAGTATCTTATACAAGATACTGGCTTATTATTTTTTATGACCTAAAAGGAGTCTAGCGGGAAGCAATTCATGGCTGGTACAGATGACCTAGGTCATCTTGAAGACACCTAGGTTGACAGGGATCTAGACTTTTTCTCTGGATGAACCATTATCTTTGAGGTTTAACATCCTCAATGTCACCCCATATTCACAAAGTGAATACTGGAGCGCCGGTGGTCACATCCACATTCCACCTAAGAAAAGAAGGAAAGTGGGAAGGACAAAAGGGTGCCTACTTCTTAGCTAAGTCTGCTTGCTTTAAGGTTCCCAGAAGACCCAGCCAACAACTACTACTTAAATCACTTTAGCCACCCCAGTCTCCAAAGGAAGCTGTGAAATGTAGTTCTTTACCTGGGTACAATGCTGCTCCCCAATATAACAGGTGCCTGTCGTGTTAGAATTATTCCTTGTCTCCTCCAAAGCCGCAGGGTGGAACCCTCTAGAGTCCCTTACAGTCTCTTCATCATTTGACACATCTCAGGGCACTCAATGCATGTACGATATATACAATGCAGAAAACAGTAAAGCTGGTTCGTTAACTAGTCAAAGTCTACAGACCTAAGTTCCAGGCCAACCTAATACTTCATTGCTGTGTGACCTTGAGCAAGTGTATAACCTCTGTTGGAGGCTCATTTGTGAGCATCAACTCAGACGGTGGATGCAAACTGCCTAACACAATGCCTAACACAGTAGCCCTCAGCACACGCCAAAGTTACTATCGCTATCAACGTCATCATCACCATTATCATTATTATCGTTAAGTGCTATTGAAGTATTGGGGTAAAGTGAGCAGGTGCCAGACGTGTCTCACATCCCTTCCTTCTGCATGTTTACACCTTCCCTCGCCTTCAGCAGTCACCCCAGGGATGTCTGGATTTACAGTCAATTACATTGAAAGAGCCTGGGCTGAGTTGGCCTCATTTCCTTCCCTTCCAGCCACCCACTCAGGGCTAGCTGAATCTCTAGAGTCCATCTCCTTTCCCCCTACCCAGAGTCTAGTCTCTCAGCCCTGCCTTCTGAGAGAAGCTCTCTTCTCTGATCAGATCGACTTCTAAATAAATATTCAATTACGTCTGGATGTGTTCCATCATTCCTCTCAAATCTAAGTAAACCAGTTCCTCCCTTTGTTGGAATTCCCCAGGCCTGTTGAGATCACCCCACTGATGTCTTTCATCCTTGACAGTGGCGAGATTTTTCTCTAGATGGAAGAATTAAAGGAGCTCACATAGGAATAAGGCTTCGTCTTCCCAGATCTTCGTAAAATATGTATATCTGAGACCTTCTCCTCACCTTCCTAGGTACCTTTTTCTTAAGGTTTCGGAAGAAATCTCTGCACCTGCTCTTAAAGATCATTAGCTATTCATTAGCTGATAACGTGCCACAAAAGGATTGTAAGTGTGCAAATATACAAATCCTCTTGCTTCCCAGGGTGGCCAGTTAGAACCCCAGGGGCCAGGGCTACTGTGTATGGCTCTGTAATTTGTGCACTGCCCAGTTTTTCCCGTTCACACTCTCTACAACACGATGGCACCCCTGTAACTGTGCAGTGCCCAGCCTACCTAACTGCTCATGGCAGCCATGCCCAGATCGGTCATCTCTGGCCATTAGCAGCCTTGCTCTATTCTAGTGCACCCTACAGAAATGACCACTTTCTATGTGTACTACGATGTAAAGGAGTTTAGAAAGCACTCCTCTTCGAGGGTATTTCTTCTTCCAGCGCACACACAGGCCCTGGCCACGCCAGCTGTGTCCTCCATAGAAGCCTGAGCTAACATGCCCCGGTGATGTCTTTCAAAGCAGGCCCGTTGTGTTTTCCCAGGTCCACGGAAGAAATCTCTTGTCCATTGACTATGACCGGAATATTCGGACAGAGAAGATCTACGATGATCACCGGAAGTTCACCCTGAGGATCATTTATGACCAGGTGGGCCGTCCCTTCCTCTGGCTCCCCAGCAGTGGGCTGGCGGCTGTCAACGTCTCCTATTTCTTCAATGGGCGCTTGGCTGGCCTTCAGCGCGGGGCCATGAGCGAGAGGACAGACATCGACAAGCAAGGCCGGATCGTGTCCCGCATGTTTGCCGACGGGAAAGTGTGGAGCTATTCCTACCTTGACAAGGTGGGTGGATGTGCTGCCCTCCCTCATCTGGGGCTAGCTCGCTCTCTCTCATTCATGCTTCTCTGTTTAAGCTGACCCGACAGGCTTTGACATAAGACATTGTAACATCTTTACTTTGACTCTACCAGGGCTCCCCACGCACTCTCACCCTCTGGGAGGGAGGAAGTCTGAAGGAAAATGTTATTCATAGCCCAGCACTGTTACCATTAAAAGCAAAAAAAAAAAAGTTCTAGACACTCAGTAATGGCAAAAAGGGTGGATTGTCTGATTTTTACCCCAAAATAACAGTGCTGTTGAAATGGACAGAATCATCCCACTGGCAGCACTAATCACTCCTTATCACTAATCACTGGAAATGCAGTGATTCATTTCTTCCTTGTCCGAAATTGAGCCATCAGGGTAGGGAATTCTGCCTAAAACTCAAGCATGCGGACCAGCACCCTCCCCTACCTGGCCTATTGGCTGAACCAGCCATATGGATTCTTGCTATATATGTTTTTCCTGTGTCTACAAGTGGCAGACTCAGGTCTCCGCGTCAGAAAAGGTCCAGTTGTAGCAGCGGTAAAAAGAGATGCCTTCAGGTCACGAGTCAAGACTTGTAAAGGCGGCCCTGGTCATCAGACAGGGGCTTGCTCAGCCTGGGCCTCTCATCTGGACTCACCTCCACACAAGCCCATTTCCATTTCTTCCTTTCTTGCCTCCCCACGACAGCGGTCACTTGCACATAGAGCTGTTACCTCCTCTGTAAAGGGGCTGCTGTCTCTTCGGTCCCTTCTGAATACTGTTCTCATTACGCTACAGTAAGATGCTACAGTGGTTGACCAGGGGAGGCAAGAATCTCTCCACGGCTTCAAGTTTGAGGCCATTCTTTCCCCAAACAATCAATGATTCTGGGTTACTTAATCTTTTCGGTAGCTTCTAAATGGAGGATGTGGTTTCTCCTTAGATTTAATCAGCGGTGTCCCAAAGATAGTGTGTGTATCACACCTGTCCCCCGCTGGGCCAGCAGCAGTCATTTCTAACCAGTCTCAGGATTTCTTGTCATTGAGCCTGGAGGCAAACTCAGTGCCTCTCACCTCAGTCCTTCAAACCCCTTGCAACTCAAAGTTATGGTCCAAGCAACATCAGTATCACCTGGGAGTTTGTTCCAAAAGTAGATTCTCAGGCCACCTCTCCACCACCCTCCCCCGCTGAACTACTGAATCAGAATTTGCCTTTTAACCAGATCCCCGGGTATTTCGCATGCACGTTAAAGTTTGGGGAGCTTTCTCCCAAGTAGCCACCGTGATCCGTAGAGTAGCATGCCCGATGAAATCAATTTACCCATAATCTCCGGTCTAAATTTCCCCATCCTTCACGGCTTCTGAACTGCCATTTAGGGAAATGGAATAAATTCTGTCCATTTGAGCACTTGGTCCTAAATGGCCAACTCATGTGTTCCCTTCCCCTTTCCTTCCTCCAGTCCATGGTCCTCCTGCTTCAGAGTCAGCGTCAGTACATATTCGAGTACGACTCCTCTGAACGCCTCCACGCCGTCACCATGCCCAGCGTTGCCCGGCACAGCATGTCCACCCACACCTCCATTGGCTACATCCGCAACACTTACAACCCGCCTGAAAGCAACGCTTCGGTCATCTTTGACTACAGTGATGACGGCCGCATCCTAAAGACATCCTTTTTAGGCACCGGGCGCCAGGTATTCTACAAGTATGGGAAACTCTCCAAGCTATCGGAGATTGTCTATGACAGTACTGCCATCACTTTTGGGTATGATGAGACCACCGGTGTCTTAAAAATGGTCAGCCTCCAAAGTGGGGGCTTCTCTTGCACCATCAGGTACCGGAAGATTGGCCCACTTGTGGACAAGCAAATCTACAGGTTCTCTGAGGAAGGCATGGTCAACGCCAGGTTTGAATACACCTATCACGACAACAGCTTCCGGATCGCGAGCATCAAGCCGGTCATAAGTGAGACTCCCCTTCCTGTTGACCTCTACCGCTACGACGAGATTTCTGGCAAAGTGGAGCACTTCGGCAAGTTCGGAGTCATCTATTATGATATCAACCAGATCATCACCACGGCTGTGATGACCCTCAGCAAGCACTTTGACACCCACGGGCGGATCAAGGAAGTCCAGTACGAGATGTTCCGGTCCCTCATGTACTGGATGACGGTGCAGTATGACAGCATGGGCAGGGTAATCAAGAGGGAGCTGAAACTGGGGCCCTATGCCAACACCACTAAGTACACCTATGACTATGATGGGGATGGGCAGCTCCAGAGCGTGGCCGTCAATGACCGCCCGACCTGGCGCTACAGCTACGACCTCAATGGGAACCTCCACCTGCTGAACCCGGGGAACAGCGTGCGCCTCATGCCCTTGCGCTACGACCTCCGAGATCGGATAACCAGGCTCGGTGACGTGCAGTACAAAATTGACGACGATGGCTATCTGTGCCAGCGAGGGGCCGACATCTTTGAGTATAACTCCAAGGGCCTTCTAACGAGAGCCTACAACAAGGCCAGTGGCTGGAGTGTCCAGTACCGCTATGACGGCGTGGGGCGGCGGGCTTCCTACAAGACCAACCTGGGCCACCATCTGCAATATTTCTACTCTGACCTCCACAACCCGACTCGCGTCACCCATGTCTATAATCACTCCAACTCGGAGATAACCTCGCTCTACTATGACCTCCAAGGTCACCTCTTCGCCATGGAGAGCAGCAGTGGGGAGGAGTACTATGTTGCCTCGGATAACACAGGGACTCCCCTGGCTGTGTTCAGCATCAACGGTCTCATGGTCAAGCAGTTGCAGTACACCGCCTACGGGGAGATTTATCACGACTCCAACCCCGACTTCCAGATGGTCATCGGCTTCCATGGGGGACTCTACGACCCCCTGACCAAGCTGGTCCACTTCACGCAGCGTGATTATGACGTGCTGGCGGGACGATGGACCTCTCCAGACTATACCATGTGGAAAAACGTGGGCAAGGAGCCGGCCCCCTTTAACCTGTATATGTTCAAGAGCAACAATCCTCTCAGCAATGAGCTGGATTTGAAGAACTACGTGACAGGTGAGGACCTGGCCACCTCAGTTGGGCAGTGGCTCCCCGTGGGGTGGTGGTCCCAGTAGACTGCCAGGGATTTCAAAACGAGGTCTTATGTCCGACGCTAGGAGAATCCTGGTGGGCTGTGTACGCCGGCAGTACAGGATCTAGAGCAGTCAAGTGACAGCAGTACAGAGCAGTCATCAGGTCTATTTGAACATGTCCTGACCACTTTCAAGTCCATTCAATTGAAATAACTTGTACAAGAGCCCTTACTACCCCAAAAGAGGAAAGCAGCCTTATGAGGGGGGAAAGAATGGGACTCTGGTCTCAGAAGTACCTGATTCAAACAAATTCCCTCTCTTCTATTTATAAGCTAAAGGACCTTGGGGTAGTTGTCCAATATCTCTGAGCTGTAGTTTCCTTCTCTGCAAAAGGGCACTAACAAAATCATCTCACAGAGTGACCATAAGAAGGAAATGAACTTACGTAGGTAAAGTCTAGTGGCTGGCACTTAGACCCAGGATGTTCACAAAAGGGTATCTGCTCATGTTATTAACATCACCATTACTAGTGAAGCAATGAATGAGAATAGGTACTGAAATGACTGTGACCCAGTTCCCGACCTCACGACCAGGCTGGTGAGATACAAATACAAATAACCAATGCAATGATAATGCAAAGCAGAATTAAGTCTGTGCTACCATATAGGTGTTTGTTCAGTTATTTATTCAACAAGCATTTATAGTGGGCCAGCATGCTACATTCTGGGGATATAATGATGAGCAAGACAAACACTCTTCTCTCAAAGTGGTGTGTGTGTGTGTGTGTGTGTGTGTGTGTGTGTGTGTGTGTGTGTAGCACACGTGCAGATAACTTCAGACTTGAAAATTTTGACATAGTACAGAAGAGCCCCGTGTCAAACTGGGCCTGAAGGACGAGGGGGGTCTTGTTTGGCAGAAACGAGCTCAAGGCTGAAGAAAGACTATGAGCAAAAGTCAAAAGGACAAAGGAAGCTTGGACACGGGTGTGGATAGAGGGGCCAAGGAGGGCAGATGATCTACCTCCTCATGATAAGTGAGAAATTGGTAAAAGGAAACATCCATCTATTTCCATCCATCTCCATCCATCCACCTGTTCACGGATATTTTCATCTAATACATAAGTCCTAGAAATGCAGTGGAGGGCAAGATAGAGTCCCTATCTTCAGGGAGATAAGCAAGGAAATCTGGATGGATGGATGGATGGATGATGGGAGGAAAAATACCAACTTTCAGCAAGGAATCTGGAGCCATCTCACCTGTACATGCATTGTAGAGGAGTAACAATGGGGACCCCAATTCCAAGCCCCTCCCCACGTTCCAGGAAACTCACAGCTCTTGGCCAATGGGCCAGGGAAGCGTCAAGCCCAAGGGGTCCCTACCCTCAGGTGGCCAGGGATCATTTGTCCACCCCCAAGATTGGAAAGAAAGCAGCAGCTCCTTGGAACACAGGGCTGCCCTCAGTGCCCCATGCTGCAGAAAGAAATAGATGACCCTAAAGGTCAACTTGTGGCCCTGCTTTGCCTCACTGACAAGTCCCAGAGCCTTTGAAGTTGAAGCCAGCATCCTCCTGCAACCGAAGCAGCTGCTACCTTTGGAGTGCAGGGGTTTTGGCCAAGCTAGTTCCCTCCCGGTCTCCCCAGTGCACCTCGTCAGGAGGCCCTGCCATGCTACTCTACCAGGGCGTCCTCTCTTCCCCAGGGCTTGGCCGGGTTTGTGTCCCCCCCACCCGCCCTCAGTTCACTGCAGTTTCAACTTAAAGGACCTCTCGGGAAAGTAGACACCCATATGTATATAGTTTCAGATAATGATAAAGCAGGGAAGATAAATGAAGTAGGTAAAGAGTTAGAGAGTGGTGGGAAGTGTCTTGTCTCTTTAGGGCACTCACAGATAGGTGGCCTTTGAGCAGAGGCCATTATGAAGTGGGAGAGGGAGAGGAGGCGTATTCCAGCCAAAGGAAACAATGTGAGTGGGGAGGCAGCCCATGCCTATCTCAGCCACAGGAGAAGAAGGCCCCGCCCCGCAAGAATGCGCTTCCCAGAGCCTGGCTTGGCACTGTATACCTTAGGGATGAATCAGCCAAAGGTAAATAAAAAGAAAGCCCTCAGCGTGGGATGAACGCACACCCACAGCTGCCAAGACCCAGACAAAACCATTCGCAGAGCACAGTGTGCCTCACTGACCCCCTCAGCTACTCTCCTGGTCCTCCTGAAAAGACAAAAAGAAATTCGAGTTTTCTGAATAGCAAGACGGCTTTCCTCATTCCAGTGCTTCATGGAGACTCAATAAACGGGCATCAAGTCAAGTTGAACTAAGTCCAACAAAACCGAATCCAGAAAACATTAGAAAGAGTCTAAAATAAAAGGTAACGTTAGAGAAGCTGCACGCATAGAGCTGATGTCTGCAGTCCAAGCCAAGTAAGAGGGGCTGCCGCTCAACGTGAGATGACCCCTGGAGACTGCAGCCCAGAAGAGAACACCAAGTCATTCTCCGCCATTCAGATGTTGGCGAATCTGTAAACCCATCTATATGCGTCTTCATTTGCGTCGTAGGAGATGAGCAGAGTGGTTGAACTTGCAGCTCACAATTGAAGAAGGAATTAAGAGGTAGTCGGCAGGAGCACAGTGGACAGAACTACTGTCTCTCTGGTGCTCAAAAGAATCTTTGCTGTTTGGAAACAGAGCTCTCTGCAAGAGACAGCTCCTGTGGCTGGAGGAGGCGGTGTCCTCCCCCAAAATGCTGGCACAAAGGAGAGCAGCAGAGAACACCCGTTAGGAGCTCAAAGACATCTGGGCTGGACACAGCTGTATCTACCAAGGTGGGGTAAGGGAGGGCAAGAAGTGATTCCTTTCCCACTCACGGGCTCTAAAGCTGCACCGTTTTTACCAGTTATTGTTTAAGGTAATATATTGATGACTGATATATCTGTGATACGAAAGATACTAGAGGAAAGGATATAAAAGACAGACTGAGAGATACAGACCCTCTCCCCAAAAACCTGCAGTGCCCTGGGCTTTTCCAGTGACAGTGAGTCCCAGGAAACTCCTCAGTCCTGGGCAAACCAAGACCTGTGCTCAGGCCCAAGCCTGGCCCGTCCTCAAGCCGGTTCCTTCTGATGTTAGAACCTGAATACATCTCCAGACCCCAATTCTGGCCTTGCCAATCACTTGCTGTGTGACCCATACGAATGTCTTAAACTTTCTGAGCCTTAGCTTCTTCATTGGCAGCATTGTGCCGGTAACAGCACTCATCCTGTAGTGCTGTGAAAAGTAAGTGAATCAGGACATTTAAGGCACCTAGCCCTGGGCAAAGACTTATCAATGGTAGGAATGCATTTGTTACTTACAAGCAGCTATGCACTTGGAGACAGGGAGTTTGTAGGTGAGGAGTGAAATTACCACCTTTGTGTAATTCTCTGGGGTTCCCAGGGGTCTTCAGCTCCACCCTGAAACAGATCCCAACTCTGCTCTGAGTGGCATTGCTTTGGCAAATCTGAAACCCCAAATCTGGAGGTAAGCGAACCTCCCATATGTCACCCACGATGACTCGGGTTGGCTTCTCCCCTGCTGTCTCTGGGCTTACAGACCCCCAGGCACACATGAACGAGAAGTCGGATTTTGTGGAGCTTGATTTCCCTAAGTGAGGAGGGAGGCCCAGCCTCCTTCTTGCTTTACTCTCTTCTCTCTCTGCACTTACCACCCAGGCTGCTGTGCTGACAGCGTGCGTTAGAGAGAGAGCGCGGGCCTCAGCTGCCCATGCTGTGAACAACATGGGGCAGGGGAGTGATGGGCTATTAGGAAGGGCCACATCGCCACTCCTACCTCAAGGACTCCCTCTCGACAGATTGTTTAGGGAGGCTGTCACCAGAGACAGCCAGTGACTTTGAAAGGAGGAGGGGTGTTTGTGTGGTACCAGAAGTGCCTTCTGCAGGATGGAGGAGACAAGCAACTTGAAGAAACATTTTTCAGAAGAGTTAGACTTGGAACCCAAGCCATGTTAGAAACTTAAAAAGCTAGAACAGATAGATGACATGAACTATTACTGTTCATGGGAGCAGCCATTAAAATGTCTGGTCCCAAAGGCAGGGGGTTGTTATCATCTCCTGGAGACTAGGGAGGGATCCCTGCAGGGGAGAGATCAAGTTGATCCCTGCAGGGGAGAGTCTGTTGAGGGCAAAGACCTCTCTCTTGCCTTTCTTGGGATTCCCTCCATATCCCTGGTGAAAGATGGGCTGAGTTTATATGTTGTTCAGATGAGGTATTAAATAACATGGAAACACAGATGGGGAAAGCTGGTTTCTCTTCAGTGATCTTTTTATTCTCCCAATTCGGCAGAGGAGAAAGCCTCCACTTGATGCCGGTGTGTACGTAACACCTCGTTAACGCTTCTCATCTCCCTTTTTAACAGAGAGAGCAGGTCTAAGACTCCCCGGGTAGCAGGTAACAAAATCATGCTCCAGCTTAATTGCGTTGTTCTGTTTTAATTTTACAGTTATTTTCTGTTTGCATCAAGTGAGAGGGCTCTCCCACTTACGGTAGTGACATAAAGTTTCTTTTTTGTCATGGATGTGCTTAAGTAGACAAAGCAAAACAAGTACAGGTGATCCCCGGATATGGCAAAACAACCACGATAGGTGATCGTGACGGGTAACCACAAACACCCAAAGTTTGGTAACCGCACTGCACAGCATTCACCACCTACTTTGCACAGAGGTGCTCTGTGGATATATGACCATTGCTGGACTAAAGCGAGGCTTCTGTCTGCTTGATGCGGACACACATTTTAAGGCAATTTCAAACCTGTATTCTTAAATGACGTTTTTTATTGACGTATAGTTGACTTACAGTATTACATTAGCTTCAGGGGTATAACATAGTGATTCTAGACTGTACTACTGACTGTATTCCCTGAGTTGTACATTACATCCCTGTGACCTATTTATAACTGGTAGTTGTAGCTTTTAACCCCCTCCACCTATTTATCCCATTTCCCAACCCACTTCCCCTCTGACAACCACCTGTTTGTTCTCTGTATCTGAGTCTGTTTGCTTTGTTACATTTGTTCATTAGTTTTGTTTTTTAGAGTCCACATTTAAGTGAAAACACATGTTATTTGTCTTTCTGTAACTTCTTTGACTTAGAATCTCCTCCAGGTCCATCCATGTTGTCACAAATGGCAAGATTTCACTCTTTTTTATAGCTGAGTAATGTTCCATTATATATGTATATATACCACATCTTCTTGCTCCATTCATCTGTCCATGGACACTTAGGTTCCATATGCTGGCTATTGTAAATCATGCTACGATGAACATGGGGTTGCATATATCTTTTCAAATTAGTGTTTTCTTTGGATAAATACCCAGGAATGGAATTGCTGGATCATATGGTAGTTGTATTTTTAATTTTTGAGGACCCTCCATACTGTTTTCCATAGTGGCTACACCAATTCACATTCCCATCAACACTGCACGAGAGGTCCCTTTTCTCCACATCTTCGCCAACTCTTACTGTTTCTTGTCTTTTTGGTGACAGTGATTCTGACAGGTGTGTGGTACTATCTCACTGTGGCTTTTATTTGCATCTTTCTGATGATTACTGAGGTTAAATGACTCTTAAATGGGCTATCACTAATACGTGCACTTGCCACGTCATTCAAGGAACTTGTTTATGCCTAAGGCTGATGGACACACTGTAGATTCCAGAGTCACTCTCATTAGAGGGTCTTCTAGGCCTGTATGTTCAGTAGTGAAGTCAGCATTAAACCCCTCATAACAGTCCCAGGGCAGGAGGTGTGTAGACCTTACTCAGCCCCTTCAGAAGCATCTTCTCAAGCAGGTACAGGTAGTTCCTCTGTCACACACACTATTCAGGGTGGCTTTTGCCACATATAGTCAGTGTTTGTTCATCCACTCCATGGATACTTATTGAGCACCTATTTTGTGCTAGGCCTGAGGAGACATCAGTGAATGAAACAGATTTTTTAACTCCGGGTCCTGATGGAGCTTACAACATTCTCGGTGAGGGAGACAGACAATAAACAATAAATGTCATAAATGCCCAAATGAGACACATGTTCAAGTGTGGTAACTGTTTTGGGGGTGGGGGGATGAGTGGAGGAAGGGGACTTGGGATTGCTGGGGGTGGGAACAGGCAGGGGTTAAACATGAAGTTGGCCTTATTGGAGGCAACATCTGAGCAAGACCTGAAAAAGGGAAGAGTGAGACAGCCAGAAGATACCTTCAGGGAAGCACACTCCAGGCAGAGGGCTTGCCTGTATAAAGGCTCCGACATGAGTGTACACCTGGCATGTTCAAGAAACGGCACAGAGGCTGGAGCTGAGTGAGCAAGAGAGAGAGAGGAGGAGAAGACGAGGTCAGAGAGATCACGGGCAAGGGTCCTTAGAGACCATTAGAATGACTTTCACTTTTTCATTGACAGAAATGGGGGATCGCTGGAGTGTTATGAGTAAAGGAATGGTAAGGGCCTTTTCCATGTCTAAAGGTATGTGGAGCATACAAGGTACGTGGAGCACAGAAGTGAAAGCAGGGAGGACAGTTAGAAATCAAGGCAAGAGATGATGGGCCAGGGCTGAGGTGGTGGAAGTGGTGAGAAGTGGACACACATTCTGGTCTATTTTAAAAGTGAAAGTAAAGGATTCAACCGTAGGACCCAGCAATTCCACACCTAGGTGTATACACAAGAGAACTGAAAAGAGGTTTTCAAACATCAGTTTGTGCCATCATCAGAAAGTCTACAAATAATAAATCCTGGAGAGGGTGTGGAAAAAAGGGAACCATCCTACACTGTTGGCGGGGATGAAAACCGGTGTAACCACTATGGAGAACAGTATGGAGGTTCCTAAAAAAACTAAAAATGGAACTACCATATAATCCAGCAATCCCACTCCTGGGCATATATCCAGAAAAGATGAAACTATAACTCAGAAAGATACATGCACCCCAATGTTCATAGCAGCACTATTTACAATAGCCAAGACATGGAAGCAACCTAAGCCCATCAACAGATAAATGGATAAAGATTTGGCATATATATACAATGGAATATTACTCAGCCATAAAAAAGAATGAAATAATGCCATTTGCCCCAGTATGAATGGACCTAGAGATTATCATACTAAGTGAAAAAATCAGAGAGAGAAAGACAAATATTATATGATACCACTTATATGTAGAATCTAAAAAATAGTACAAATTAAGTTATTTAAAAACAGAAACAAACTCACAGACAGAGAAAAAAACTTATGGTTGCCAAAGGGGAAGGGAGGAGGAAGGGATAAATTAGGAGTTTGAGATTAACAGATACACACTACTATATATAAAATAGATACACAAAAAGGACCTGCTGTATTGCACAGGGAACTATATTCAATATTTTGGAATCAGCTATAATGGAAAAGAATTTGAAAAAGAATATATATGTAGAGCCCCTCGATTCCAGACAAGATGGCAGAGTAGAAGGACTTAGGCTCACTTCTTCTCATGAAAACACCAAAATCACAACTAACCACTGAACACCAAAATCACAACTGATGAACAACCATCAACAAAAAGGATATTTTACCTACCAAAGACAAAGAAGTAGTCACAATGAGACAGGAGAAGGGGTGCTTTCACTCTATAATCAAATCCCATACCTGCTGGGTGGGCGACCCATGAACTGGAAAAAATTATATTGCAGAGGTTCTCCCACAGGAGTGACTTCCGAGCCCCATGTCAGGCTCCCCAGCCTGAGGATCTGGCAACGGGAGGAGGAGCCCCAGAGCATTTGACTTGGAAGGCCAGAGGAGCTTGAGTGCAGGAGCTCTACAGGACTGGAGGAAACAGAGACTCCACTCTTGGAGGATGCACACAAGATTTCACATGCACTGGGCCCAGCACAAAGCAGTGACTCCATAGGAGCCTGGGCTAGACCTACCTGCGGGTCTTGGAGGGTCTCCTGGGGAGGCAGCAGTTGGCTGTGGCTCACTGTAGGGGCAGGAACACTGGTGGTGGAGGTCCCAGGGAATATTGATTGGTGTGAGCTCTCCCAAAGGTCACCATTTTGGCACAGAGACCTGGCCCCACCCAACAGCCTGCAGGCTCCAGTGCTGGGACGCCTCAGGCCAAACAACCAGTGGGGTGGGGGAGAGAACACAGCCCCACCCACCAGCAGACAGGCTGCCTAAAGTTGTACTGAGCTCACAGCCACCTAAAAATATACCCCTTGACACAGCCCTGCCCACCAGAGGGACAAGCCCAGCTCCAACCACCAGTGTGCAGGCATCAGTCCCTCCCACCAGGAAGCCTACACAAGCCTCTGGACCAACCTCAGCCACCAGAGAGCAGACACCAGAAGAAGGAGGAACTACGAACCTGCAGCCTGCAGAAAGGAGACCACAAACACAGGAAGTCAGACAAAATGAGACAGCAGAGAAATATGTTTCAGACAAAGGAACAAGATAAAAACCCAGAAGAATAAGTAAATGAAGTGGAGATAGGCAATCTACCTGAAAAAGAATTCAGAGTAATGATAGTAAAGATGATCCAAGATCTTGGAAAAAGAATGGAGGCACAGACTGAGGAAATACAAAAAATGTTTAACAAAGACCTAAGATTTAAAGAACAAACAGAGATGAACAATACAATAACTGAAATGAAAAATACACTAGAAGGAATCAAAAGCAGAATAAATGAGGCAGAAGAACTAATAAGTGAGCTGGAAGAGAGTGCTGGAAATCATTGCCATGGAATAGAATAAAGAAAAAAGAATGAAAAGAAATGAGAACAGTCTCAGAGACCTCTGGGACAACATTAAACACACCAACATTCATATTATAGAGGTCCCAGAAGGAGAAGAGAGAGAGAAAGGGCCCAAGAAAATATTCGAAGAGATTATAGCCGAAAACTCCCCTAACATGAGAAAGGAAACACTCGTTCAAGTCCAGGAAGTGCACAGTCCCACAAAAGATAAACCCAAGGAGGAACACACCAAGACACATATTAATCAATGACAAAAATGAAAGACAAAGAAAAAATATTAAAAACAAGGGAAAAGCAACAAATAACATACAAGGGAATCCCCATAAGACTATCAGCTGATTTTTCAGCAGAAACTCTGCAGGCCAGAAGGCAGTGGCACGATATATTTAAAGTGATGAAAGGGAAAAACCAACAACCACGAATACTCTACCCAGCAAGGCTCTTGCTCAAATTCAGTGGATAAAGTAAAAGGTTTACAGACAAGCAAAAGCTAAAAGAATCCAGCACCACCAAATCAGCTTTACAACAAATCCTAAAGGAACTTCTCTAGGCGGAAAAGAAGGCCACAACTAAAAACAAGAAAATTGCAAATGGGAAAGCTCACCGGTAAAGGCAAACATAAAGTAAAGGTAGGAAATCATCCACATACAAATATGATATCAAAACCAGCAGTCGTAAGAAGAGCAGAGTACAAATACAGGATATTGTAAATGCATTGGAAATTAGAAGACCAGCAACTTAAAACAATCTTGTATACATATAGACTTCTATATCAAAACCTCATGGGAACTGCAAACCAAAAATCTACAATAGATACACACACACACACACACACACACAAATTAATCCAAACACAATACTAAAGATAGTTATCAAATCACAAGAGAGAGAACAAAAGATGAAGGGAAGAAAAAAGCCCTACAAAAGCAAATCCAAAACAATTAACAAAACGGCAATAAAAACATACATATTGAAAATTACCTTAAATGTAAATGGAGTAAATGCTCCACCCAAAAGACATAGACTGGCTCAGTGGATACAAAAACAAGACCCGGATATATGTTGTCTACAAGAGACCCACTTCAGATCTAGAGACACATACAGACTGAAAGTGAGGAGGTGGAAAAGGGTATTCCATGCAAATAGAAATCAAAAGAAAGCTGGAGTATCAATATCAGACAAAATAGACTTTAAAATAAAGACTGTTACGAGAGACAAAGAAGGACACTACATAATGATCAAGGGATCAGTCCAAGAAGAAGATATAACAATTGTAAATATATATGCACCCAGCATAGGAGCACCTCAAAATATAAGGCAAATACTAACAGCCATAAAAGGAGAATCAACAGTAACACAATAATAGTGGGGGACTTTAACACCCCACTTCCATCAATGGACAGATCATCCAGACAGAAAATCAATAAGGAAACACAGGCCTTAAATGACACATTAGACCAGAAAGCAGCAGAATACACATTCTTCTCAGGTACACACAGAACATTCTCCAGGATAGATCACATCTTGGGCCACAAAGCAAGCCTCAATAAATTTAAGAAAATTGAAATCATATCAAGCATCTTTTCCAGCCACAATGGCAAACATCCTAAAGATGCTACCAGAAAACTAGTAGAGCTCATCAATGAATTTGGTAAATTTGCAGAATACAAAATTAACACACAGAAATTTGTTGCATTCCTATACATTAACAATGAAAGATCAGAAAGAGAAATTAAGGAAACAATCCCATTTACCATCACTTCAAAAGGAATAAAATACCTAGGAATAAATCTGCCTAAAGAGGCAAAAGACCTGTACTCTGAAAACTATAAGATGTTGATGAAAAAAATCAAAGATGACACAAACAGATGGAAAGATACACCATGTTCTTGGATTGGAAGAATGAATATTGTGAAAATGACTATACTACTCAAGGCAATCTACATATTCAATGCAATTCCTCTCAAATTACCAATGGCATTTTTAGAGAACGAGAACAAAAAAATTTTAATTTGTATGGAAACACAAATGACCCCCAAATAGCCAAAGCAGTCCTGAGAAAGAAAAACGGAGCTGGAGGAATCATACTCCCTGACCTCAAACTATACTACAAAGCTACAGTAATCAAAATAGTATGGTACTGGCACAAAAACAGAACTATAAATCAATGGAACAGGATAGAAAGCCCAAATATAAACCCACGCACCTATGGTCAATCTCCGACAAAGGAGGCAAGAATAAACAATGGAGAAACGACAGTCTCTTCAATAAGTGGTGCTGGGAAAACTGGACAGCTACATGTAAAAGAATAAAATTAGAACATTCTCTAGCACCATACACAAAAATAAACTTTAAATGGTTCAAAGATCTAAATGTAAGGCCAGATACTATAAAAATCTTAGAGGAAAACATAGGCAGAAAACTCTGAAATAAATCACAGCAAGATCTTTTTGGATCCACCTCCTAGAGTAATGAAAATAAAAACCAAAATAAAAGGGACCTAATTAAACTTAAAAAGCTTTTGCTCAGCAAACGAAACTATAAACAGAATGAAAAGACGACCTACAGAATGGGAGAAATTATTTACAAACGTAGTGACCAACAAGGGATTAATCTCCAAAATATACAAACAGCTCATGCAGCTCTATATCAAAGAAACGAACAACCCAATCAAAAACTGGGCAGAAGATCTAAATAGACACTTCTCCAAAGAAGACATACAGGTGGTCAAAAAGCGCATGCAAAGATGCTCAACATCACTAATTATTAGAGAAATGCAAATCAAAACTACAGTGAGGTAATCACCTCACACAGGTCAGAATGGCCATCATCGAAAAGCCTACAAACAATAAACGCTGGAGAAGGTGTAGAAAAAAGGGAACCCTCCTACATTGTTGGTGGGAATGTAAATTGGCATGACCATGAGGAGAACAGTATGGAGGTTCTTTAAAAAACTAAAAATAGAACTACCATATGCCCAGCAATCCCACTCCTGGGCATATATCCAGAGAAAACCATAATTTGAAAAGATACACACACCCCAATGTTCATTGCAGCACTGTTTACAATAGCCAAGACATGGAAGTAACCTAAATGCCCATCAACAAAGGAATGGATAAAGAAGATGTGGTACATATATACAGTGGAATATTACTCACCCATTAAAAAGAATGAAGTAACGCCATTTGCAGCAACATGGATGGACCTAGAGATTATCATACTAAGTGAAGTAAGTCAGACAGAGAAAGACAATATCATATGATATCACTTATATGTGGAATCTAAAAAAAAATGATACAAATGAACTTATTTGCAAAACAGAAACACACCCACAGACTTCGAAAGCAGACTTGTGGTTGCCAGGGGGAAATGTGGTGGGGAGGGATAAATTAGGAGTTCGGGATTAACATATACACACTACTATGTATAAAATAATCAACAGGGACCTACTATATAGCACAGGGAACTCTACTCAATATTCTGGAATAACCTATATGGGAAAAGAATCTGCAAAAGAATGGATATATGTACATGCGTAACTGAATCAGTTAGCTGTACACTGGAAACTAACACATTGTAAATCAACTATACTCCAACATAAAATAAAAATTAAATAAAGAATATATATGTATGTATGTGTATAACTGAATCACTTTGCTGTACACCTGAACCGAATGCAACATTGTAAATCAACTAAACTTCATTTTTTAAAATGCTATCCCAAAATAACGATAATAAAATCCTGACAGTGAATGAAGAAAAATCAAGATAAATCTGTCCATGAATATTCATAATAGCATTATCCATAATAGTAAAAAATAAAGGTGTAAACAACTCAAATAACCATTAACTGATGAATGAATAAACAACATGGGGTATATCCAAATAACAGAATGTTATTCAGCCATAAAAAGGAATGAAGTGCTGACATAGGCTACAACATGGAGGAACCTTGAAAACATTGTGCTAAATGAAAGAAGCCAGACATGAGAGGCCACGTATTACATGATTTCGAAATATCCAGAATAGGCAACTCCATTGAGACAGAAAGCAGTGTTGGTTTTCAGGGACTGAGGGTAAAGGAGAATGCAGAATGACTGCTAACAGGTATGCGGTCTCTTTGAGGGTGATGAAATGTTCTGGAATTCAATAGAAATGAAGGTTGTCCAATACTGTGAATGTACTGGAAGCCACTGCATTGTGTACTTTAAAATGTTTAACATGATGAATTTATGTTACGTGAAACTTACCTCAATTGTTTTTTTAAAAGTAAAGGATTTACTGATGGTTTAGACATAGAGAGTGAGAAAAAGGAAGAGGTCAAGGATGGTAGCGGGAAGGATGGAGTTGCCGTAACCTGGCATGGAAAAGACTATGGCAACAGGTGCGAGGGAGGAAGATGAGTTCAGTTTCGGGTAGAAGTCTGAAGTGTAATTACATACACTAGTTTGGAATTGAGGGAGAGGTCCTGGATGGAGTCCAGTATCTGCATGTAAATGGTATTGAGGGCCCTGAGGGTGCATAAGATCACCGTGTTTGGAAGAGTAGACAGAATGCAAAAGAAGTTCACAGACTGAGTCTAGGACATCCTGATATTCAGAGTAGGGAGATGAGGAGGAACCAATGAGGGACAAGGGGTGGCCACAAAGGTGAGAGGGGGACAAGGGAGTGTGCTGTCGAGAAAGCCAAGACAGAGAGAGACACAGGAGTTGTCAGATAAATTCTGATAGGTCAAACAAGATGAGGACCACAGTCAGCATTGGACTTAGCAGCACAGAGGTCATTTGTGACCTTGACGAGAGTTGTTTTAATGAGTATCTGGGAGCAAAGCCTGATTCAGAGGAGATGAATGGGAGTCAGTGAGTCTAGAAAATTATTTTGAGTTTGAGAAGTTCTTGTAAAGGGGGTGAGACACGGGTGGTGGCTAAAGGGAGAAGGAGGGACAAGAGAGGGATTTTTTTTTTAGTGGCATGTTTGTACGCTGATGGGGTTGATCCATTGGAAGAGGGAGTAAATTGATGGAGAGAGAGAGTTGCTGGAGTGCTGCCCCTGAGTGGGCAAAAGTGAACGTGAGCTGGTGCCCAAGTGGAGGGTTGATTCCAACAGCTCATCTAGAGTAACAGGAGGAAGGCGGGAATATGGGTGCAGATGCTGGTAGGCTGATAAATATGATGAGGGTTTAGGGACATTCCCCTCTGGCCTCATCGGTTTTCCTAGACTAGAAATTAAGGTCATCTGCTAGAGCGCAGAAGGGAAAGCAGGTGTGGGAGGTTTTAGGCGAGATGAGAAGAGGTTAAATCATCCAGGAGAATGGGAGAAGGACTAAATGGAGGAAGGGGATGTAGTCAGATTGCCAGGGAGCAGGAAGGCACAATTGGGGTCCACTGACAGGAATTTAAAGTAACGCCAGTCAGTGCGGTTACATTCCTTTCTGCTGCCACATTCAGCTGTACAGGGATAAACATGGAATAGGCAGAGCCTTCCATGATTTAACCAAAATTGTGATTTCACCAAGCAGGTGTGATGAAGGGGCAAGGATCTGAGATAATACACAAGGGAATCATTCTAATGATTGCCCATGGAATGTGTGCTAGGTGAGAAGAGAAGAGAGACCAAGAAGCTGAGGGAGGGAAAAGAAGTTTAGGGTAGGTTGAAGGTCCTAAGGAGAGGAGAGGCTCGGGGAGTATGGGTGTCAGGTTACGAAAAGGAGTAAACTAGAGAGTCCAGGTGGTGATCAGAGGATGATGTACATGAAATTGAGATAATGGGGGGGGGGATCAGAATTATTGATGATAACAAGGTCCAGAGGATGAGCAGGAGAGTTAGTAGGGGGAGGATCGCCAAAAAAATAAGAGGCCAGGCTGCTGGAAGGATCGACTGCTTGTCTAATGAAATTACTAAGAAGGAATTCAGGAACAGAGATGGAGAGAGTGACAGTGGAGCAGACTCAGTCTTGAGCCCTAGCAAGGAAGGGCAGTCGTCCCCTGAGCGCGCAGAGCTCCCTCTTGACCTCTCTTTGGAGCGTAGACACCTGAGGAAAGGGTCTCAGGAGCCAGATGGCTCTCTGCGTGCCATACACTCAGGGAATCCCCTTCCCATGATGAGCCAGCCTCAGTGCAGCAGCACCCCCACCACCACCACCGAGGTCCTGCACAGTGTTAATCATCACGTCTGCATGTAGCCAGTCGTTGTGTCTCTAGCCTCTAAGCACACTGACTGGCCCGTAATACGTGCTCCCTTAAATACTTGCCAAATGAAGGTGTCCATATTTATTGAGCAACCCACGTGCCAGGCACTGTGATAAGCCCTTGACATGGATTTTTTCCGTCAATCCTCACGACAGCCCGATGCGATTGGTACAGTTATTATCCCAATTCATATCTGAGGAACCTGAAGCTGAGAGAGGGTCAGGAACTTGCCCGAGGTCACACAGCAGGGTCATCGAAAGTAGATCTATCTTACTCCAGCACTGTCCTAAATCACCACATGGGGAGGGGTGAGTGGCGGTCAACTGACCGAGTTTGGAAGGGCATCTACTTCCGAGAACCCAGGTAAGCAGCTCTGGGTCCGGGCCAGGAGACCTTCACAGGCTCTTGCCTCCCTCTCCTGCTGGACTCCATACACAACCCCCCATTTTATTTTGTTCTGTCTCCAAGATCCTCTCTGGCTTTCCATCCATCATGATTTCAGAAATCTTTATTTTCGTTTCCACCGTAGATGTGAAAAGCTGGCTGGTGATGTTTGGATTTCAGCTGAGCAACATAATTCCCGGCTTCCCAAGGGCCAAAATGTATTTCGTGCCTCCGCCCTATGAGTTGTCAGAGAGTCAAGCAAGTGAGAACGGACAGGTAAGTGGAGGTCCCTGCCCAGAATCCGATGACCATCCTCATTCCCTTTGGCAAACAGAACCATGTTGGAGCCAAGGGCACGTCAGTAGCGGAGGAAAACATCGGAGCTGGGTATAAAAGGGGCGTGAAACGTGGTGACTTCGCAGGACAACGAATGTCAGTACTGTTACTTATCTGGCGCAGCACGTATTTCTTCCCAACCTCAATTATTACCTTAATTGTGGTATCATTATCTGTTCCGTGTGTACCCTTGAGTCACTCCTTGATTAACCACAGCACTGAGAAATCTAGCAGCAACCTACCGTCTGTGCTGCCTGTAAGATCATAACCCTTTTGGCTTTTATGGGACGTAATAAAACGGTGGTTTGCAGTTTCTGTCCCATTAAAGAACATTTTTATGCCTTGCATAAAACCTCAGCGTTTTATTACCCAAATGTATACAGATTGAGTTTTCTGCACATAATCTGTGCTTGGGTTTCTTGGTGATGACCGAGATATTTGGGTGCCGCCCAGACCTCGGCCACACCTGGACAGGGGATATCTGTGTTCAGATATCCCCAGCTACAGAACCTGTGCTCGACACAATAGAAGTCTGAAAGGTCTCACCTGCTCTGAATAATCGTCCAGACTGTGTCACTAGAGAGAGGCCAGAGGAGCTGCTGGGTAATTGAGAACAGCATTCTCACAGTTCTGCCCGTGGGGACCACTCGGGGAATGAATAGCCATCATTTCGCTCATTTATCTAAGTGCTGTTACCTCCCAAGCACAGCCTCTTCCATTATCCCAGCCTGTCCCCCAACCACCAATTGAGGTGAGCTGTAATTTGTGAGTAGAGAACTCAAGGCCAAGGAGATAATGGGGATTTCATCCCTCTGCAGAAGCAGGGCTAGGATCCAAAGCAAATGACTCAGAAAGCCCAGGGACGGTCCCTCTGGCCCACGAAGCCAGCATCTGTTATTCCGGTGATCCTCGAGCATTCATACGCACGCAAACCAGCTAGAGTGTTTTGTTAAGCTGCAGCTTCTCACTCGGTGGGTCAGGAGGGAGGCCTGAGATCCTGCTTTTCTAACAGGGCGAGTCCTGGAGATGTCTCAGCTGCTAGCCATACTTTGAGTAGCCAGGTGCTAACCCAAGGAAGTTAATGAATAACCAGGGCACTGGCCTCAAAGAGAGGTAGGTCACAGCAGCGGGGTTCACAGCTGCTCAGACAAACACCCTGCCCTTCAGGTCAGGATATTCCTGGGTCTGAAGTGTGTACGGCAGCTGCCGGATCATCAGCGGGCAGGGTGACTCTCTCTTCCGCAGTGATGGAGAGCCATGGTAAGTGGGTAGGCCTGGGTGCAGATACCAGCAATGCGGTACTCCTCCATACCTCCATTTTTTAGTTAATGGCACAGTTACAAGGTGGAGAGGCCATAGCATCAGAGCACTGGAAACCTGCCAGTCTGTCCTAGTTCCAAAAGGTAGGACTATCTTAGCTCCTCTCATGACAGACGCAAGACATATTCTTGCAGGAGAGTCCCAGCCTTCCTCTTTCTGACCCTTTGTCGCTGTGTTGCCCCAGCCCGTACACACAGCGGCCCAGCCCACCTTCTCAGCTTTCTGTGTTTTCTTATGCCCACAGCTCATTACAGGTGTCCAGCAGACAACCGAGAGGCACAACCAGGCCTTCATGGCCCTCGAAGGGCAGGTCATCTCTAAGAAGCTCCACGCCAGCATCCGAGAGAAAGCGGGCCACTGGTTCGCCACCACCACGCCCATCATAGGCAAAGGCATCATGTTCGCCATCAAAGAGGGCCGGGTGACCACTGGCACGTCCAGCATCGCCAGCGAGGACAGCCGCAAGGTGGCGTCTGTGCTGAACAACGCCTACTACCTGGACAAGATGCACTACAGCATCGAGGGCAAGGACACCCACTACTTTGTGAAGATCGGCTCGGCCGACGGCGACCTGGTCACCCTGGGCACCACCATCGGCCGCAAGGTGCTGGAGAGCGGGGTGAACGTGACCGTGTCGCAGCCCACGCTGCTGGTCAACGGCAGGACTCGAAGGTTCACCAACATCGAGTTCCAGTATTCCACGCTGCTGCTCAGCATCCGCTACGGCCTCACCCCCGACACCCTGGACGAAGAGAAGGCCCGCATCCTGGACCAGGCCAGGCAGAGGGCCCTGGGCACCGCCTGGGCCAAGGAACAGCAGAAAGCCAGGGACGGCCGAGAGGGCAGCCGCCTGTGGACTGAGGGCGAGAAGCAGCAGCTTCTGAGCACGGGGCGTGTGCAGGGTTACGAAGGCTATTACGTGCTTCCCGTCGAGCAATACCCCGAGCTGGCAGACAGTAGCAGCAACATCCAGTTTTTAAGACAGAATGAGATGGGAAAGAGGTAACAAAATCATGTACTGCCATTCCTCGTCTGGATGGCTCAGCGGGAGTCACTGTTCTCTCCTCTCCTAAGGAGATGAAGACCTAACAGGGGCACTGAGGCCGGGCTGCTTTAGGACACCAAGTGGCAAGAAAGCTCACATTTTTTGAGTTCAAATGCTACTGTCCATGCGAGAAGTCCCACCTCCCGAAGTAGACTAAAGCCCGGCTGCAAATTCCTGAGGAAAAACAAAACAGACGAATGAACGATCACACAACCATGTTCCGAGTTCCCCTAAAATATGACCCACTTGTTCTGGGTCTACACAGCAAAGAGATGGAAAGAGATGCAAAATGTCCAAAAGGAAGAACAGACACACGCACAACATGAAGAAAAAAAAAAAAAAAAACCCACACACATACACACAAACACACACACCGACCGCAAAACAGAGACGTGAAGACGAGAAGGCCTCATCTTCTAATACCTCACTCATTCACACGTGAGCGACACACAGACGTCCATGAGGGCCAGCATTCCAGGACCAGTTGAGGACAACAATTCAGACTGCTGGTTGGACAGATACTACAGACGTTTTCCTTTTAACAAATACAGGTGCATTTAAACCACGACTTTGGGGGTGATTTGTGTGTAGCGACTGGGGGGGGATAAAAGTGAAAGAGTGAGCACTGGAAATACTTTTTAAAGAAAAGAAAATATAAAAACACAAGAAAAGAAAGGAAATTGATATCAAAGCGAAATAATACCATTCAGCACTTAACTCTCAGGTCCCGATTTAGTCCGGCCTGAGCTAATTTATTTGAGCGCAGAGTGTAAAATTTAATTCCAAGGGTGGCTATAATCACTACAGATAAATTTCATATTCTTTTGTCTTTGGAGATTCCATTGTGGACAGTAATACGCAGTTACAGGGTGTAGTCTGTTTAGATTCTGTAGTTCGTGGGTATCAGTTGCAGTAGAGGTGTGGGCATCGTGACACTCTTTTGCTAACGGGCACCACTTCAGATCACCCTGTACATACCTAAGCCTCAAGGCACAATCACTGTTTGAGATTTAAAATTATTAGTGTGTTTGTTTGGTCCAGAAACTGAGACAATCACATGACAGTCACCACGAGGAGAGAAAATAAAAAATTTTAAAAACCCACAAAAAGAAGAAAAAGAAGTAAAAAAAAAAACAAAAAAAAATGTCTAATAAGAACTTTGGTACAGGAACTTTTTTGTAATATACATGTATGACTTGTTCATCGAGTTTTTATATTAATTTTAATTTGCTGCTAAGCAAAGACTAGGGACAGCAAAGATAATTTATGGCAAAGTGTTTAAATCGTTTATACATAAATAAAGTCTCTAAAACTCCTGTGGACACTGGTCTTCTGTGCAAATGCTTTGAGGTGAGGGCCAGGTCAAAGTTTCTGGAGGAAAGGGGAGCTTCTCAAGATGCTCAAGCACAGACGGAATTGTGAACTTACGGAGGAGCTTCTGTTACAGGCACCCCCTGCTCCCCAAGCTGCTCTAAATTCTAGAGTGACCTCTCCCTACATCTGCAGCCCCCGCCCTTCACGGAGCAGAGACGGGAAGGAGAGTGTGGGCCTGGGGCTGGTGGGTGGCGAGGACCCTCAGGCCCACCTGTGCCCGGATGGGTCCCCCCAGCATTCCCGGGACAGTCAGACTTCTCCCTGATGCCATGTTCTAGTTCCAGAAGGTGCTGCCAGAAAACTGAAGGCAAACACTCTCCCCACATTAGAGGACGTGCCTGTAGTTTGTGTGGCTCTGTGTGTGCGTTCATACGTGTGTGTGTGTACTTTCTTCCAGACTCGATCACTTTACCCCAAAACTTGCACACTTGGGGCAGCCAAAGAAGGAAGAGCAGTTATGATCTGGATGAATTTCCCCCCACCAATCCTACAGTTAGGAGAGCAATATTATCGTTAATAGCTCATATTTATTGATGTGTACCGCCTGCCAAGAACATAAGTGCTCTACACACAATACTTTCATTTAATCCTCAACTTTCATTCATTCAACAACATTATTTTGAGAGCTTGCCATGTGCCAAGTCTTGTGCTAAGTTCTGGGGATAAAAGAGGTCAGTAGACATACATAGGGTCCCTCGCCTCATGAAACTTACAGTCAGGGATGCAGACAGACAATAGGCAAATAGTTACCCTAAGAAGTGAAAACGACAGGGGTGTTCAGTGCCAACGAGGAGAGATTTACAAAGCTGTGGATGCACATAACTGGGGAGGTGACCTAGACTGAGAATGTAAAGGAAGTTACAGAAGTTTGAAAGTTAAGGAGGAATTAACCAGATGGAAGGAAGAAAATGCATCCCAGACCCAGGGAGCAGCATATGCAAAGGGACTATGGTCGCATAGTAAGGCCAGAAAACAGAAGAGGTTGGCAAGGTTCAAAAGACCCACCGATTAAAAGCTGATTTTTTTTTTCATTAAAAACAAGAGGCAGGGCTTCTCTGGTGGCACAGTGGTTAAGAATCCGCCTGCCAATGCAGGGGACACGGGTTTGATCCCTGGTCCGGGAAGATCCCACATGCCATAGAGCAACTAAGCCCGTGTGCCACAACTACTGAGCCTGCGCTCTAGAGCCCGCGAGCCACTACTACCGAGCCCACGTGCCACAACTACTGAAGCCCAAGCGCCTAGAGCCCATGCTCCGCAACAAGAGAAGCCACCGCAATGAGAAGCCCGCACACCGCAAAGAAAAGTAGCCCCCGCTCGCCGCAACTAGAGAAAGCCCGCGCGCAGCAACGAAGAGCCAACACAGCCAAAAAATAATTAATTTTTAAAAAAAAAAAGAGAGATTTTGTTTTAATTTCATCAACAAGTGCTCCTGATGCAGCGTGAACAGGCAGGGGAGCTGGCTGATGTGATCATCTGTGTGAGGTGACAAGGCTAGTGGCCATCGAGGAGGAAATAGAAGTAAATTGAGTGGATAGATTGCAAAGACAAGCTCCTAGTATCATTCACTTTGCAAGTGGAGAAACTGAGGCCGCTTATCACCGAGCTGGGAGGTGGTAGAATGATTCAAGCCCAGCTGCAGCTGATTTCCAAGCCTCTCCAGCAAGTCTGGGTGGCATGTCACCCTGAGCCCTTCAAGGGCTCTGAATCGCCACTGCCTTCCCATCCTCTAACCCCGCCAGGGGCGGCTTCCCCAGGTGGAAGGAGAGGGAGAGAGAGACCAGGCTAGCCTGCTTTACACTCATTATCCGACCCCATGGGCCCTGTTGTCAGCAGAGCAAGCTGTGAGTTAGTTAAGCAAAGAGGAGAACAAAAATACTCCAGAGAACTTCCTTCTCAGAAGCACATGTGAACACCCTTGTTTCCCTGTTTCCCTTCAGGAGGACAGGAAACAGGACACAGGTCCTCCTGTGTGCTTTAGCCCAGCTGCCTTGTTTAATTCAACTGGCGTCAGGACCTCTTGGATATGCGCCCACAGAACAGCCTCTAGCTGGTCATGAGGCCTACTTGAATCCTGGTTTGGTGGGAGCCACACGGGGACTAACCATGGTGTTGCCTCCCAGGATAGATGCAGCCAGGGGGGCTACCAAGACAGGGAGGGGATCTCAGGCAAGAAAGCAGTCGGAGAAGGGGGGGACTTCCCTGGTGGTGCAGTGGTTAAGAATCCACCTGCCAATGCAGGGGACACGGGTTCGAGCCCTGGTCCAGGAAGATCCCACGTGCCGCGGAGCAACTAAGCCCCTGTGCCACAACTACTGAGCCTGCGCTCTAGAGCCCACGAGCCACAAGTACTGAAGCCAGCACGCCTAGAGCCCGTGCTCTGCAACAGGAGAAGCCACAGTGATGAGAGGCCCACGCACTGCGACTAGAGAAAGCCCGTGCACAGCAATGAAGACCCAACGCAGCCATAAATAAATAAATAAAAATTCAAAGCCTTGTGCTTCAAAGGATGGCAAGAAAGTGAAAAGACAACCCATATAACGGGAGGAAAAAAAAAAAAAGGCAGTGGGGAGCTCGCTCAACCCAGAGCTTTTCTGCCTCCACCAGCCTCTCGGCTGCCAGGTAGACCCAAAGGTGTGGGCATACCGTGTGGCACACAGGCAATCACATGTCACCAGAGTTTCCCTTGAACGTGAAACTCTCCTCTTTTATGCCAACCATCCCTGAATTATCCATGAGCGTTCTGTTACACCCAGGCCAGCGCAGCCCCTCACAACACACACACACGAACTCATAATATGGGAGAAGGAAACGGTCTTGGGTAAAAAAAAAATCCTCTCCTGCCTTTCCTCAGGCCAGCCCTAAAATGACCAGGATGAAATGTTCGGCCTCTTCCTGAAGTATTTGCACAATAATAGACAATTCTGGAAAGGCCTTTCAGGGAATAAGATTACGTGCTCTGAAGACAGCCCGACAGGAACGAATCCTAACTCGACCACTCACGAAGCACAGGGCTTGGGAAGGTTACATGTATTAATTAGGGTAAATAGCACTAGCTGCTTTAAGAAATAAGCCCAACAGGGCTTCCCTGGTGGCGCAGTGGTTGAGAGTCCGCCTGCCGATGCAGGGGACACGGGTTCGTGCCCCGGTGCGGGAAGATCCCACATGCCGCGGAGCGTCTGGGCCCGTGAGCCATGGTCGCTGAGCCTGCGCGTCCGGAGCCTGTGCTCCGCAACGGGACAGGCCACAACAGTGAGAGGCCCGCGTACCGCAAAAAAAAAAGAAATAAGCCCAACATAAATTAACACAGAAAAAGCTGAGTCCTTACTCATGCCGTAGTTCATCGTGGTCAGTGAAGGGAACGGCTCTGCTCCAGCTGGGGGCCCCAGGCTCCTTACATCTTGTGGCTCCGCCTTCTTCTAGGTCCTCAGGATCTTTGAAGTCCTCTGCGTTCAACTGGTTGATGGAGAAGGAACAGCAAGAGCACATGTGTAACTATTTTATTTTTAATGAGCCACACCTGGAAATATACTCATCCCCTCCACTCACATTCCATGGGGAGTTCCATGGACCCACCTACTGCAAAAGGGACTAGAAAATGTCATCTATGAATCCAGGAAGAGGAGGGGACTAGGTGTTGGTGAGTCCCAGCAGTCCCTCCCACATAACTTAGCACCTATGAGCCTCCCTTTCCTCACCCATAAATGAGGGCTGATAAGAATGGCGCTGCTTTGATGATTAAATGAGGCTGCATATTTCACCGACACCTGGTAAGTCCCCAGTAAATGTTAGCGTTTATTATTTTTAAATCTTTGCTCCAGGGCTTCCCTGGTGGCGCAGTGGTTGAGAGTCTGCCTGCCGATGCAGGGGACGCGGGTTCGTGCCCCGGTCCGTGAGGATCCCACATGCCGCGGAGCAGCTGGACCCGTGAGCCATGGCTGCTGATCCTGTGCGTCCGGAACCTGTGCTCCGCAACGGGAGAGGCCACAACAGTGGGAGGCCTGAGTGCCGCAAAAAAAAAAAAAAATCTTTGCTCCAAGCACGGATTTTCTAAAAGTGGAACTTGAGGCATGACCCGTTCATCATGGGGGAGGATGGAGAAAACTTTCCCTCAAATCCTACTCCACCCTGCCCCCTCCCCCTCCCAGGCCCAGGGCACAGGAACTGGTACCTCAGTGGGAGAGGGCTGCTCACAGCCTCCAGGGCTTTTCAGAACATGTCGGAGATCTCAGCAACGGGAAGTCTGGCTGTCTAAGAAGGCCATCCATTCAGTCATTCATCAGCATTCCCAGTCACCGAACACACTGTTGTCCCGGGCACCATCAGAGGCTGGGAATACAAACAGAAATAAAACCTGGTCCAACATGGCAGCGTCTAAGGTGTGAGGACCAACTCACAAGGCAATCTGCGGGACACGGCGAGCTGGCACAGGACTGATGCGCAAACATGTGAAGCTAGGGGAGGGGACCACAAGTTCTGTCCACGAGCCTTGGAGCTGGGTACTCACAGGGAAGAGAGTGTAGGGAGAGAAGGTGAGAGCGCTGCCAGGACTGGGAGATGGGCACGCGCTGCAGGCGTGAGATGAAATACACAAGCCAATAGGAGAGAAGTTCAGAAAGCCTGGAGCAATGGCTACGCACTAGGATCCCCTGGGGAGCTTTACTGATCATGCCCATAACCTCCGGGGCCCGGGACAATTAAATCAGGATCTCGAGGGGGAATGTAGCCGTATGGGTAGGTTTTGAAACTCCCCAGGTGATGTGAATGTACAGCCTGGGCTGAGAAGCACTGATGGGAGCCTAACAGGAGGTACGTGGCCTGAGATGTGGATGTCGGGAGTGAGGCAGGAACGAAAACCAGGCTAAGAAGCTGGACAACCTCTTGCAGGCCACGAGGAGCCAGCATGGGGCTCTTGTACCTGGGGAGAAATGTGACTAAGAAGTCCTTCGGGGCTTCCGTGGTGGCGCAGTGGTTGAGAGTCCGCCTGCCGATGCAGGGGACGTGGGTTTGTGCCCTGGTCCGGGAAGATCCCACATGCCGCGGAGCGGCTGAGCCCGTGAGCCATGGCCGCTGAGCCTGCGTGTCTGGAGCCTGTGCTCCGCAACGGGAGAGGCCACAACAGTGAGAGGCCCGCGTACCGCAAAAAAAAAAAGAAATAAGCCCAACATAAATTAACACAGAAAAAGCTGAGTCCTTACTCATGCCGTAGTTCATCGTGGTCAGTGAAGGGAACGGCTCTGCTCCAGCTGGGGGCCCCAGGCTTCTTACATCTTGTGGCTCCGCCTTCTTCTAGGTCCTCAGGATCTTTGAAGTCCTCTGCGTTCAACTGGTTGATGGAGAAGGAACAGCAAGAACACATGTGTAACTATTTTATTTTTAATGAGCCACACCTGGAAATATACTCATCTCCTCCACTCACATTCCATGGGGAGTTCCATGGACCCACCTACTGCAAAAGAGACTAGAAAATGTCATCTATGAATCCAGGAAGAGGAGGGGACTAGGTGTTGGTGAGTCCCAGCAGTCCCTCCCACATAACTCAGCATCTATGAGCCTCCCTTTCCTCACCCATAAATGAGGGCTGATAAGAATGGTGCTGCTTTGATGATTAAATGAGGCTGCATATTTCACCGACACCTGGTAAGTCCCCAGTAAATGTTAGCGTTTATTACTTTTAAATCTTTGCTCCAGGGCTTCCCTGGTGGCGCAGTGGTTGAGAGTCCACCTGCCGATGCAGGGGACACGGGTTCGTGCCCCGGTCCGGGAAGATCCCACATGCCACGAAGCGGCTGGGCCCGTGAGCCATGGCCGCTGAGCCTGCGCGTCCGGAGCCTGTGCTCCACAACGGGAGAGGCCACAACAGTGAGAGCCCCGCGTACCGCAGAAAAAAAAAAAAAAATCCTTCGATTAGCAAAGTGGAGAGGAAAGGAGCAGAGAGAACAGAGCCTGGGAGACGCAATAGTCCGCATGGAACTACCCAGATGAGGACGGAGGCACAGGATTAGGTTTAGGAGTGAGGACGAGGTTCTGTAACTCCCTCAGAGCTGGGGACAGGGTAGTTCACCGAGGGAGGGTCCAGCCCCAGAAGCTCTGGGGGCGTCTCAGAAGGGGAAATGCCATATACGCCGGCATTGCCTCTCCCCACCCCGACGCAGGTAAATGGAGCAACGCCTCTGGAGAGGGCCTAAGGAGAAGTCTAACCTAGGCTTACCTTCAGGAATCCTCTGATGGGCCCAAGTCGGGACTTTGCGGAAAAGTGCTCATCCACTTTGCTCACAGCCAAGCCCCACCGTCCATCCTGAGCCCTCCCTCCGACGCCCAAGCTGGCCCTCTGGCTGTGGGGCAGCCCTCCAAAAGCAAGTCTGCCCCCGCTGGAGTCCTGCCAGAGACTGACTTCACCTGTTGCCCAAGCCCCACCTTCCTAAGCCGTGGCTTCCTCCTGCTTCGTGGTGGGTTTGCTGTTTGGCCACAAGGTGGCGGCCCTTCCCATGAAATCTTTCTGGAGCCGGGCCTGGGCGCCCCAGGCTGGTTTTGTGAAAATGTTGGGCAGCTCTGAGAGCCTGAGAAGTAAGAGAGCACCAAGAGAGCCCTGGACCCAGGGCAGAGTCCTGGGCCCTGAAAAGAGGTCCCTGGAATTGGTTCCTGGAAGCAAGATTGCAAAGAATATTCGCCCTGACTCGAATAACAGCCAGACTGGATTCTGAGCCCAGCTCCATCATGTACTTCCTGGGTAGATGTCCATACAAACCTTCCCCTTCCTGAGCCCCCCTTTTCTCATGTGTAAAATAGGAGAAAAAGAAAAAAAAAACTTGCTTTATAGGATTGTTGGAAAAGACTAACAGAAATAACAAGTGCACAGCGCTTGCCAAGTGCCAAACTGGGATTTAAAGTTTTATTTTTTTACTCCGAATACTATAACACAAAAATGATCCACTATTTTCCTCTAACAGGAGTTTACCATTTAAATTCCAACTGCTCCCCTTTCTAGCTAAGCCTGAGTTCTTTACCTAACCTCTGAAGCCTCAGTTTCCTCCCCTGTGAAATGCATATGATGATCCCATCTCACGGGGTTGCTGTAACAAACACCCAGTCTAGTGCCTGGCAAACGGGCATGGCTATTAATCCACCACTAGCTGCTATTATTCTCAGCCTGTGAGGATGGAAGGTGAGGCCCCTGTCCTGAGATTGGCTGGACACAGTCCCAGTCCTGGAGCTTGACCTGTCAAATAGCAAAGGTCTCCAGCACCCACTCCATCCGTCCCCCACATAAACTACGTAAAGCGATAGACGTTTGCTCGGCTAGCAGACCCTGGGGCAGGAGGAGAAGAAGAAGCAAAGCCTGTACCCCAGTGGCCATCCTGCCAGAGAATGAAATAGGAGGCTCCTGCTGGGGTCCCTCACCTGGGTCCTCAGTTATGAGGGTAATGGAGGTAGGACGTGACCACCTGGCACCTGGCCAGCTGCAGAGCCCTCCCCAGGGCTCCAGGGGCCCCCAGGCTGAGCAGGACAGACCACATCTCTCCTTACCTCACCCCACCCACCTTTAGTCCTCCATGGGGGCGGCTACTTTCACAAAGCATTCCCCTCCATCTTTTCCCCTTCCCGACTGCTCCTCTGTCCTTTCCAGTGGCTCTCCACCCTTGTCCCCTTCCCCTTCTAAACCCAGCGGCAGCAGCCGTGAAAGTTATCAAACCCTTTCATCCAAATTAATTGATTTTCTTTGAATTTTACACCCAATCAGTGAGACAGTCAGGAGCAGATGAGAAACTGAGGCTTAGAGAGAGGAAGTGACCAGAGGAAGACACACAACCCAACAGACCCTTCCTAGTGGCTGGAAATTCCCCTCCTGTCCTCCGTCTCCTACAACCCCTTATCTTAGTGTTATCTCAGCCGACACATGTGGATTTTATTCTAAGGCAGGAGCCATTGGCCAGAAAGATCCTGCCCCACTGGCTGCAAGTCAACCAGATGCACACCTATCATGTAGGTGACTGGAGGGGAGAGGAGATGAGAAGAAGGACACAGACTAGCTTTGCCCCCAGGCAGCATCACCGTATTAATCAGGATGCTTGTGATGGTAAGTGACAGAATCCGGACACAAAGCAAAAACCGGGAAGTCCAAAGGCATGACTGACTTCAGACATGTTTGGATCCAGGGGCTCAAAGGATGTCTTTGCTCCACCTCCAGCTCCTCTTCCCTTGGGAAGTGGCTTTATTCCCAGATAGGTTTTCTCTACGTGTGGGAATGATGACTGCTAGCAGCCCTAAACCTACATCCTTGCAGCACCCATGGAAACAGCAGAGAGACCCTCCCTCTAACTCACAGAAGACCTTGAATTGGCCCAAATCCCATCAGAACTTGGGGGCCATACATTTCCAGCAACATGGATGCAGCTAGAGATGATTATACTAAGTGAAGTGAGTCAGAAAGAGAAAGACAAAGACCATATGATATCACTTATATGTGGAATCTAAAATATGACACAAATGAACCTATCTATGAAACAGAAACAGAATTACAGACATAGAGAATAGACTGGTGGTTGCCAAGGAGAAGGTAGGTGGGAGAGGGATAGACTGGGAGTTTGGAATTAGCAGATGCAAACTATTATATATAGGATGGATAAACAACAAGGTTCTACTATATAGCACAGGGAACTATATTCAATATCCTGTGATACACCATAATGAAAAGAATATGAAAAAGAATGTACATATGTATCACTAACTCACTTTGCTGTATAGCAGAAATTAACACAACACTGTAAATCAACTATACTTCAATTAAAAAAAAAAGAACTTGGGGGCCATAAAGAGAGGGAAACGGTCGTTCCCCCAGGAAAGATAACTGCCTAGACAAAAACTTGTTAGCTACTGATATATCCACAGAAATCATGCCTCTGTCCATTCTGTCAACAAAGAGTGCCTACATATCTTAGGTCTCGGTTGACTAAGCCAAGTGCTAGGGATACAAGGATGAATAAACACGGCCATCCAGGAGCAGTCTGGTGGGGAATACCGACCAGCAAATCAACAATAGCAATGCAACACGGAAGTGCTGGGGAGAGAACCGTGCAAGGCATGACGGGAACACAGTGGGAGGAGCAGTTAATTCAGCTTTGATGGGGATTTGGAAGAGAGGACACAGACACATGCACAAATAGTGCCCTGGGAAGATCTAGATTGAACCTTAATAGCCAAAAAGACATCCAGCCCATCAAGTCTTCCCACCAAGGTTCTTCCCCTGCCCCACCCCCCAGCATGGGCCTTTCCCTTCCTCCGGGAAGGCAGGAAGCCTCTTCCCAACACGGGCCTGGAGAACTTGTTCCTGGGCAGAACTGCTGGGAGCGGGTGGCTGGACGTCCCCTGCTCCTTCACTCTGGATCCTCACTCCCTCCCTCCACCCATGGGGAGCAGGACCGCCCCTCAGTGTCAACCACGTTCTGTCGGCAGAGGTCATTCTGCCCATTGGACCAGCCTCTGCTCTACTGCAGGGGTTGTCCTTCTGGGCACCATGAACATGTGGGGTCAGGTGGCTCTGTCGTGGGCTGTGCTGTGCATGGTAGGATGTTTAGCAGCATCCCTGGCCTCTATGCACCAGCGCCCCCTGCCTGCATGTGACAACGCAAAATATCTCCAGACATGGCCAACTGTCCCCTGGGGGGAAAAGCTGCCCTCAGTTGAGAACAGTTGCTCTAGTGCCTTCTCCCCCATCTCTCCTCCACCCCAGACTCCAGTCTTTGGAAGGGGGAAGCCTCTGTCCCCTGGTTAGGCAGCCTAGTTCCCCCTAAGGAGACATTTATCAGTACTCACCCATGTTCATCCAAGGGATGAACCCGCCTCTCCAGGCCAGGGGTTCCAGAACTAAAGACTGGGTCTCCGCCCTGAGTCTCCTTCCAGGCTCCACCACGCAGGAGATACTACTCAGTAGCCGAGTTCATGTGCCAGGTGTGGAGGAGAGAATTGATTGCTCCCCACACCCATCCCAGGTCCTCCCTCTGCTCCCCCAGAACCCCCTGAGGAGCTGCCCCTGCTGGGGGGAGGGGCGAGCGGGAGAGGCAGCAGCACTGAGCACTGCAGGTCTGTCTGAGCGAGGTGACCCAAAAGGGAAAGTGACAAGTGGAGAGGAGCCCGGGACCTCTCAAGGACCTTCCTTCGGGACCTGGGCAGGATGCTAGGGCCTGAGATGACAGGGTAATGTTTGATTTCCTCCTTCCTACACTGTCCGGGTGCTGGAGGTCATGCAGCCCCCTTGAAAAGGAACTTTTTTTTTTTTTTGTAGATTTTATTTATTTAGTTAGTTATGGCTGCGCTGGGTCTTCGTTGCTGCGTGCGGGCTTTCTCTAGTTGTGGCGAGCGGGGGCTACTCTACGTTGCGGTGCGCGGGCTTCTCACTGCGGTGTCTTTTCTTGTTGCAGAGCACAGGCTCTAGGCGCGCAGGCTTCAGTAGTTGTGGCACGTGGGCTCAAAAGTTGTGCCTCACGGGCTCTAGAACACAGGCTCAGTAGTTGTGGCACACGGGCTTAGTTGCTCTGCGGCATGTGGGATCTTCCCAGACCAGGGATGGAACCTGTGTCCCCTGCATTGGCAGGCGGATTCTTAACCACTGCACCACCAGGGAAGCCCAGAAAAGGAACATCTTGATAGTGACTGATGATGTCCAGTGTTCTCTGGGCAGGGCTGGGCATGCAGCCATGGCATCCGTAGCATTTCTAGAGAGAATGTGAGTTGATGTCCACCTGCGCCCTACCTGTAAGGCTTCAAGGGCAGCTTGGAGGAGGGGAGTTCTCAGGAGCGCAAGTCTGTCAGGCTGTTTTCCTTCCTTTTTATTATTGTGGGAACCTCCACTGATTGGATGTGTCCTGACTCTTGCAGCTCTGGGGGTGTGCCGGGCATCCTGATGCCAGTGACATTGGGGCGAGGAAAGAGAGGATGGGCCAGGGAAAGGCATAACTTACTTAGTCCGCCCAGGCGCGTACCACAGACTGTGTTTTTGAGGAATGGGGTGTAAAACACAGGCTCTGCCCCAGGTGCTATGTCCTGCATGTGTGTGTATGTCAAATTGCAATGCACACTGTGTGTTTGCCCGTGTGCAGGGGAGCACACGGTGTATGCCCAGGTGAGTATTGGTCTGTACACTCAAGCACGATTCCCAGTGCAAGCTACATGGAAGAAGGACAAGTATGGTGGTGTTGGTTGTGTGCAAGACACACTGCAAGGGCATGGGAAGGACCACGCAGGTGCAGAGATGCTGGGCATGAATGAAGATATCGTGGAGGTGCGTGTGGAGGGGTGACCTGCACTGGGCGGGGAATGCATGGGGTATGACTTGTGGAAATGTGAGAACAACGGAACATGCCGAGCAAGGCTGCGTGTCCAGGAGCAGCCGCACTGATACTGCAGCAAGCGCCGAGGTGAGGTGTTTGTATCCATCCGCACTACACACTCACACTTCTCCCTGTGCCGAGGGGAGGCGGGAAGTTCCCACAGAGTCACACGCAGCACGGGATATATACTATGTATATAAAAGTACAGTAGAAAGGTCACTTTATCCTTCCTCCTTTGACCTTGTAGGATGGGACAATTGACCGTCTCTATGCCCGAGAGGCTATACAGTGAAATGGTTTTTAGCACAAACTCTGGAATCAGTGATTTGAGTTGGAACCCTGCTCTACCACGTACTTGCTACAAGCCTTCGACACATCTTAAACCTCCCTAAGACCCAGCTTCCTCATATGTGAAATGGGGAAAAATAATGCTCCATGCCTCCTGTGGAGGTCATGAGAATTCACTGAGGTCCAGGGGTAAAGCACTTACACAGAGATGGAAGAGTCCTACATGCTGGCTCTTGTTAACCACAGGATACGGATGCCAGCACTTAGCACCATCACAAAATGCCCAAGGGACAGAGAACCTGGGCCCTGCCAAAGGCTCTGCTATCGTACCGAGGGCAGAAGCATTGACGTGGAGGCCCCTTTCCCCCTCACGGCAACCCCACCCCTGCTGGAAGCCCCTGCGTTAACCTGCAGGAGACCTGGCAGAGGGAAAGAACTGACGACCAGCACATAAAGAAATGAGATTCCTCTTCTGAGGCACATCCTGTGGATGGGAAAGCATGGGGGAAACAGGATGGAGACCAAGTCGAAGCGATCAGACACTCCAAGCCGGCTCAGGTCCTCAGAACAGAGGGAAGCAGGATAGCCCTTCCCTACCAACTGCAGGCCTCAGCCCACGGCCTCAGGGCCTCAGCCCCTGGCCCCTCCCTGCTGCTACTGCACTCAGGGATGTACTAGAACCCACTCCCAAGACAGATACATGTCCTTCCCAGCCCCGTGTTCAGTGACATCACGCTGGTAGTTTGACATGAGCCATAGAGGGGATGTCTACACCATGGACATTGACAAATTTCCATGAGACTGGGGTGGGGTTGGTGGTGGGATACAAAAAAGAATAAAGACGTCAAAGAGCCATTAAGAGGAGGAGAGAGAGGAGAAACCCAAGGGAGAAAAGCTTTCTCTGTTGACTTCAAAGATACGGGCACTTGGACACCCAAGGTCAAGAACTCAGGCCTGGCACCATTCTAAAATAAATAAACAATTAACTAATAATAATAACTGTGGTAGAAGCAGCAAGAGAACATTTTCTGTGTTCTTCCAAATTTTCAGGGTGTGTTTAACCAGTTCACAATATCACAGTTTAGACCATGATGTGGACCACCCCCTGTAGCAAGTGCAGATCCCTGCCTTTAGCTTCCAGGCATTGGTTCTCCCTGTGCCTGGGAATGCTGCCTGTGGACGCTTCATAAAGCCCCCCTCTGAACGGAGCTGCCCAGGGCAAGGTCACACCGCCTACCCCCGGGGATGGTGGTGAGGTGGGAAGCCCACATCCAGGGACAGGTCCATAAAGGGCTACAAAGGTCTGGCTGCTCACCTGGGTAAGCGATATCTCTGAAGAGTTGTCCCAGCTCCAGAGCTCCCAAGGGGATTGGCTGAGGCCATTGCTGCTACAGCATTGCAGCCCAAGCTCCCCCTCTGCCCAATCCTGCATCCCTCACTCCCTCCTGGGTGCTGTTCCTGACACACTAAGAAACACCCTGCACACAAATCTCCAGCCCAGAATCTTTTCCCCAGGGAACTCAACCTAAGACACCCCCTACCCATCTCCCTGTAAATAGACCACTGCCCAGGAGAACTACTGTCCAGTCCCATGTGGTCCTCTGCAGTGGGGGCACGTGCGTGGCTGTGGAAATGCCTGGGACCTGCAGAGCCAACGCAGATGATTCCTCGGAAGACGTGCCTCACCGTGTGTTTTGCTGGGGGATGGGGGAAGTAGGGGGAGAAGCATGATGGAGTGTGCATGTGTATGTTTGTGTGTGGGTGTGTGTGTGTATATATATACATGTGTGAGCTGCTGTTTGTTTTCCAGGCTGGCATCCCTGTTGAAGGGCATGGCAAGTGGAGGGGAGACAAAAGAAAGCCACCTGCTTGTTGAGTTTAGCAGCACCCAGGACCCCTGCGGCAATAGCCACTGCCCTGCTGACTACACAGAGACCTAAGCGTGCAGGAACACATGCCCTCTCTACATCCAGGCACAAAACGCACACTGCCCCAAACACACAGCCCACATTCCAGGTCCTGGCTCTTGGCTGGAGATGGGAAGAACTCAGCCCAGCTCACCTTTAGTGCAAGAGGTGAAGCTGAAGAATCAGGCTCTGGGATCAGCTCCTGGTCACAGGTAAATCCTAGCCTCTGGCACGTGTCACTCGCTTCTGCATAAGCCCATTCATTCATTCCCGCAAAGACTCGCTGCACTTACTCTTTGCCGTCTTGCTGGCTCAGAAGCCCCCTTCATGATGGGAGCCCCAGCTGACTCTTCTCAAGAGGTTGCCGCACAGATGGAGAGCTTCTCCAGCACCTGGACGAAGGGAGTTCCTGGACTCCCTGCCGACGAGAGGGCTCTGTTGGACAAACTGCAGGCAGTGGACCTCGTCCATACTGATGGTTCCAAGCAGAGGCAGAAGTTGCCCCCCACCTTCCCCCATAATTCTGCTTCCCAATCCCGGCACTCACTGGTAGCCCATGGGTGAACCTTGCCCCTATTGAGGGCCAACCACGTTACTTGTTAACTTGCTGATTGGAAATGAATTCCTCTTCAGCGGTGCTGGAGCTGAGCTAAGGGTGAACACCTGTGGAGGGGAGGGCTTCTGAGTCCTTGCACCCTTACAGTAACAGTAATTAGATTAATCTAGAACTTTACCAAGCACTCAGACGCGAGATCTCAGGTGCTGGTAGAATCTTCTGTATTCCCAGGGGTGAGGGGTGGTTATGTTACACCAGCTACTCTGCAGCCTGGAATTTAATGTCTGGCAGGCCTGGGTCTGAATTCCCAGAGTTACTTACATTTTGAAGCTGGACGTGGGACGTGCCAGCTCGATGCCTGGTACAGGGTACGTGCTCAATCCACAGCCACTATCGAAAATATTATCACTGCTGTCCCCCAGAGAAGCCACTGTTTACGAGGTGAGCCCCCTTGGAGGCTGTGTGTAGGGCAAACCCATCCTGTGCCTGCTCTCATGCCATTCTCTGGTCCCTGGCCCATGTCAGAGGGCTGGCCAATCTCTGAAGGCCCGTCCCACTGCCTTAAGAGCTGCCAAATGTGAGGGCTTCCCGGGCTGGACCTTATGTTTGATCACCAGGAAGTGAAAACTACGATACCAGGAGACTGAGGCCAGGAAAGGCCCCCCAATCCCTGTTAATTTCATGCAGGTGCAAGTCTTCAGCCTCCCAGGCAGCTTCAGTTATTGAGTTGGGTCGGGGGTAGACATCAGAGGGGCTGCAGTCCACTGGCAGCCGAGCTCTTAAAGGGACATCCAGGGAGCTGTCCTGGAAGATGAGCCGAAGAGTGTCTCCATTCTTCTTCTTTTTTTTTTTTTTTGCGGTACGCGGGCCTCTCACTGCTGTGGCCTCTCCCGCTGCGGAGCACAGGCTCCGGACGCGCAGGCTCAGCAGCCATGGCTCACGGGCCCAGCCGCTCCGCGGCATGTGGGATCTTCCCGGACCGGGGTGCGAACCCATGTCCCCTGCATCGGCAGGCGGACTCTCAACCACTGCGCCACCAGGGAAGCCCCTCCATCCTTCTTAATCTGGATCAGCTCAGACATGGCGACCCATGGTCACACCCAAACCCAGATTTCTTTTCCCTTATTTGGAATATGGTGGGCAAGTTTCTCCCCTACCTTAGCTTATTTTCCTTTATAAAGTCTTTTACAATAAAAATGTGAAGCTATGTGACATCTATCTAGAGCCCAGGCCATTCGGCTCACTAGGGGAGAGATAGATGTTCGCTGGGCTTTTTAGTTATAAAGCCGCTCAAATCCTAATATCAGAAGTTCATAGAGAGGAATTTAACAGATCATCTAAAGCAGTTCAGTGCACATTGTTAGACAGCCTAGTAGTTGTCGCTGGTGCGGTTTAGCTAACATTTATCGAGGCGTATTCCACGCCATCTCATCTCAGAGATGAGAGCTGAATAAAACATAAAATACAGTTCCTTTTCTAAAAAAATTATTGACTGATTTTCAACAATATTGCCACATTTGCATTCTCTTCATCCCTCCCTCCCTCCCTTCCTCCGAAATGCTCAAATGGTTCCTGAACCATTTGAAGTAAGTTGTAGACATTGTGACACTTCACCGCTAAATGTTTCAGCTTCTATCTCCTGAGAACAAGGATTATTCTCCTGCAATAACTACACCACCACCATCACTCCTGAGATAGTTAACACCAACATGATAATATTGTCTAAAATGCATTCCATATTCCCTTTTACCCCAGTGTCCCAGGAATGTTCTTTGTGGTTTGCTCTTTTGAAAGCAATCCAGGAGATATACTCATGGATCATGCACTGCTTTTGGCTTCTTCCTAATGTTTTGATAGATGTAAAGAAAGAGATAGAGCTCTCAAAGACTTTTGAGAAAGAAACTTCAGATTCAAAATAAAAAGACAAATCCTTCCATAAGGACACTTGGATGCTGCATAATTCTCATTCCTCACCACAGATGGGCAAATTATTTCTTAGAGGGGCATATGGACTCCTAATTATTCCAACAGTTTAATGCCATCTGCTCCCTACGAGCAGGAAAAGTGGTTACAAGGTGGTGTCAGGGAATCTTAGGCCCCTGATCAGGGTTTAGCCCATGTTCTCTAATGCAAATCCAGGTCAGTCTGGGCGGGGCCTGTTCTGGGTACTGGAAATGTGGGAAAGATGAAAAACAACCCAGCAGCGCTCGGGACTTCCTTGGTGGTCCAGTGGTTAAGGCTCCGTGCTCCCAATGCCCTGGTCAGAGAACTAGATCCCGTGTGCACAACTAAAGATCCTGTATGCTGCAACTAAGACCCAGCGCAGCCAAATAAATATTAAAAAACAAAAAAAACATCCTGCTCTCACAGGGTTTATGGTCTAGCTGGGGAAGGGAAAAACAACAACGAGAGAGAGAGAAAGAGAGAGAAATAGGGAAATCAAATGATGAGGCTGGATTCCTAAAGGGTATAATAGATGGAGGGACATGTAACTCAACCTTGGACGGTGGAGAAGAGGTCCCATCTAAGCTACAAGCTGAAGAAGGAGAATTCACCAGCTGAAGACAGAAGAGGGGTATCCTTAACAGGAGAAATAGTCTGTGTGAATGGCCAGAGGTGAGAAGAGGTGACCCAGGGCAAGTCGTATACACACGCTCAATTGTGTGGTGTGAGGGGAGAAGGCAAGGAATTGAGGCTCTGGGGATGGGGATGGGGGACACAAGGGCCCCCGTAAACTGGTCCTTACAATACATGGTAAGGTGCTGGACTTTATCCTAAGACCAGTGAAGCGCTATTGAGGGCCGGAACACGCCCAGATGTCCTGGCCCATTAGAATGATGGGGCAAGGGGGCAGAGGAAACGCAGTTGGGAAGCTGATAATGTAGGTGAGGAGTGGCCGCAGCTAAAACAGTGGAAGTGGAGATGGAGAGAGGGGAACAGACAGATTTTGTATTTTTTCAAACTATTTTTTTTAAATGGAAGTATAGTTAATTTACAATGGTGTGTTGGTTTCAAGTATACAACAAAGTGATTCAGTTATACATACATATATTCTTTTTCAGATTCCTTTCCATTATAGGTTATTACAAAATATTGAATATAGTTCCCTGTGTATACAGTAGGTCCTTGTTGATTGTCTTTTTTTAAATCCTTCTTGGTTGTCTTTTTTTTTTTTAATTTTACTGGAGTATAGTTGATTTACAATATTGTGTTTGTTTCAGGTGTAAAGTGATTCAGTCATACATATACATATATTCATTTTTGTAGATTCTTTTCCCGTATAGGTTATCACAGAGATTATCTATGTTATATATAGAAGTCTGTATATGTTAATCCCATACTCCTAATTTATCCCTCCCCCCCTCCTTTCCCCTTTGGTAACCATAAGTTCGTTTTCTATGTCTGTGAGTTTATTTCTGTTCTGTAAATAAGTTCATTTGTATAATTTTTTTAGATTCCACACATAAGTGATGTGACATTTGTCTTTCTCTGTCTGACTTACTTCACTAAATATGATAATCTCTATTACAGACGTAGAAAACAAATTTATGGTTACCAAGGAGTAAGGGGGGGAATAAATTGGGAGTTTGGGATTGACATATACACATTACTATATATAAAATAGATAACTAATAAGCACCTACTGTATATACAGCATAGGGAACTCTATTCAATACTCTGTAATGGCCAATATGGGGAAAGAATCAAAAAAAGAGTGGATATATGTGTACGTATAACTGATTCACTTTGCTGTACACCTGAAACGAACACAACATTGTAAATTAACTATACTCCAATAAATTTTTTTAAAATATGATCATCTCTAGGTCCATCCATGTTGCTGTGAATAGCATTATTTCATTCTTTTTATGGCTAAGTAATAGTCCATTGTCTATATGTACCACATCTTCTTTTTTTTTTTTTTTTTTTTGCGGTACGCGGGCCTCTCACTGCTGTGGCCTCTCCCGTTGCAGAGCACAGGCTCCGGACGCGCAGCCTCAGCAGCCATGGCTCACGAGCCCAGCCTCTCCGCGGCATGTGGGATCTTCCTAGACCGGGGCACGAACCCACGTCCCCTGCACCAGCAGGCAGACTCCCAACCACTGCGCCACCAGGGAAGCCCCCCACATCTTCTTTATCCATTCCTCTGTCAATGGACACTTAGGTTGTTTCCATGTCTTGGCTATTATAGATAGTGCTGCTATAAACATTGGGGTGCATGTATCTTTTCAAATTAGAGTTTTCTCCAGATATATGCCCAGGAGTAGGATTGTTGGAGCATATGGTAGTTCTATTTTTAGTTTTTTAAGGAACCTCCACACTGTTTTCCATAGTTGCTGCACCAATTTACATATCCACCAACAGTGTAGGAGGGTTCCCTTTTCTCTACACCTTCTCCAGCATTTATTATTTGTAGAGTTTTTAATCATGGCCATTATGACTGGTGTGAGGTGATAACAGACATATTTTGGAGATAGGATCCAAGGCTTTTGTAGACAGAGTGTACACAGGGAGTAAAGAAAAGTGAGAATCTAGGATGAGACCCAAGTCTCAGTAATTAAAATATTTTAAAACAGGGATGGGCAAATTAAAACCTGAGGGCCAGTGGCCTGTTTTGGAAATAAAGTTTTATTGGCACACAGCCACACCATTTGTTAACAGATTGTCCAGGGCTGCTTTTAGCTACAACCGAGGAGGTGAGTCGTTTTGACAAAGACTGACCATATGGCCTGCAAAGCCAAAGTAATGAATGGCATGGTGATGAGTTCTCTGGGTTTTCTTTTTGCCTCACATATCCCAGACTGAGTGCTGGAGAAACCCACAAACGCCAATGGTCCCAACAAAAAGAAGTTCAACAAAAGCCTGCTCTCTCTAGCCAAGACCTAGCAAAGGGGTAGACTAGCAAATAAAAACTTTTAGACAATAACCACCCTACTCTAGCTAAATACCATGGAAAAAAAACTGTGGCCACACTTTCACCTACACAGGCAAAGGCCAAGTAGGGACCCTAAACGTCCACGCTCAAGAGACTGTGATGAGGGACTTCCCTGGTGGTCCAGTGGTTAAGACTCCACGCTTCCACTGCAGGGGGCACAGGTTCGATCCCTGGTTGGAGAACTAAGATCCTACATGCTGTACGGTGAGGCCAAAAAAAAAAGAGGCTGTGATGAGGTGCCCCAACACTCCCCTGGGATGGTGTCAGAGAAGGCCAGTGAGCAGTGTGGACTGCTTCCCCCACCCCAACCAGGTGTCAACAAGGCCAAGAGGGTAATTGGACTTTCACCTCCACCTGGCAATAATGAGGTATGCCCCCTGCCCCATTCCCCTGCTGGAATGGTATCAGAGCAAACCAGCTAAAACTGGTTTACCTAAGATTCAGAACATATAAAAATGTCCTGGTTTCAGTCAAAAATCATTCGTCATACCAAGAACCAGGAAGATCTCAAACCGAGTGAAAAAAGATAGTCAATAGATGCCCTCCCAGCAACAAAAGAAGAGGCTTAGAATTATCTAACAAAGATATTAGGACAGCCATGATAAAAATGCTTCAATGAGCATTTATCAACACACTTGACAGAAATGGAGAAACAGAAAGCCTCAGCATGGAAACAGAAAATCTTAGCAAAACATAAAGGAGAACCAAATGGAAACATCTGAACTAAAAACAAAACGTAACAACTGAAATGAAAAGCTCAGTGGATGGGTTCAAGAGCAGAATGGAAGGGACAGAGGAAAGAACTGTGAGCTAGAAGATAGAACAATGGAAATGAGCTAATCTGAACAACAGAGAGAACATAGACTGAAAAAAATTTTTTTAATTAACAAGAGCCCCAGGGACCTGAAGGACTGTAACTAAAGATGAGAGTCCCAGGAGGAGAGGAGAAAGAGGGTAGACTGAAAAAGGACTCAGAAATAATGGCTGGAAACTTCCCAACTTTGACAGGAATCATCAGGCAACAGATTTAAGAAGCTAAGTAAATGCCAAAGAAGATAAACCCCCTCAAATCCACATCGAGACACATAACACCTTCTGAAAACTAAAGATAGAGTAAGTAAAGTATCCAAACTTTACTAGGCTGTCTTGGATATCTAGAGGCTTCTGCAGCTGAGGAACAGGGGCTGGGGAGCAGGGACTCTGTTTAGCCCAGATCAGGATGTCAATGACCGTGCAGGAAGCCATGTGATTGGGGTCAGAGAACCTTGCAAGATTTTAGGACACCACCGCTTAGCTTGGATCCCTCCATAAAAACAACCTCCTACAGTTTACAGTGGAATGGAAACAGGGTTCTTTGGATGTGTTGAACACACCAAATCTTTGGGTCCTTTCTACCTGCTGCTCCCTTAGCCTGGAATGCCCATTTTTGGCCTGTTTACATTGCTGGCTACTTCAGGTTTCTGCTTAAATGTCAGTTTCTCAGAAGGGTCTTCTCCTCTGGGCCAGTCCCCACCCTAAGATATTTTGTCATAGCATGCTGTTTTCTTCTTGTTATCAATCCCAACATGCAAATATTTATTTATTTGTTGACTTGTATATCTCCCCGACTAAACTGTCCTTGCCCTAAGACCAGAAACAACCCTGTGTCCCGAGGGCTTGACCCATTGTCTGGTACAGTTGACAGACAAAAGTCTTGTTGAATAAATGAGTAAAGAGCTAAGAAGGTAAGGGACCACCTTTAAAAGAACCCCTGTGTTTCAGCGGCTGAGCTAGCACTTTACATACATCATCTCGTTTAGTTGTCACAAGTTGACAGTGAGGTGGGTATTGTCCTCTCATTTCACAGATGAGAAAACTGAGGCTCAAAAAGGTACTGTCTCATACCCAAAGTCACACAGCAACCATGATGGAGAGCCCAATTTCACACACGGATTTTTTTTTTCTGCCCGTGTATTTTCCACTACTCTACCCAGCCCCCATGTTAAGGCAAGTTATCTGGGTTTTAGCCCCAAACCCTACACCCTTCTTGCTAGCATCTTATAAAACTCACTCAGTTTGCTCATCTAAAATTCTGACAATGAGGCATCAAATGGTGAGCAGAGGACAGGTAAAGAGCATTTCATTCCGCCAGTCTCTAAGCAGTTGGGCTGGAGTTTAATTTAAGTGCCTGGGTACCATGGAGATGCAAGCTCTATAAGTACCCAAGAGAGGCTTCTTTCAGCCAGCCCACTGGTTACTGTGCTTCCACCCCCTCCCCTGCTTCCCACCAGGGCTCCTCTTCTGCGGTTGGGGTAGATGTGGAGGAAAGCAGTGCTTTGCAGGAACTCCCTCCCTCTGTTCACACCCTTTCTTTCTCCTCCACACCCGGACTCTCAAAACTGAGATTTCATCTTTACCTTCTCCTTCAGTGCATAATTCATTTCGTTGTTGGTGAAAGACACAACAGCTCCCAGCCCCCAGTACACAGAGGCCTCTTGGATGGGAGAGTGGAAACCTCTCCTGCCAGTCCCAGGGTAACCTCCTGTCCCGAAGAAATCCAGTTCAGTGAATGAATGGACCAGCAAGAAAAAGGTGGCATAGGGAGAAAAGTGCCCCTCCTTCCACAGAGACAGCTCAGCCTGTTAAATCCTCTGCTATCTAAGCCCCAGGTGGGTCTTGTTGACAGCATTGGTGGAGGTTGAGAACCAGTTTGGTCTATCTTCAGCTTGGAATTCAGAACCCACACCTCAACTCTGCCCTTTCATTGTAAACTCATCTATGGCCTCAGCATGCCCTCTCCCACCTGCAGCCACTCCAACAGATATGCAATCTGACTGAAAGCAGGAGTTCAAGACTAGTAGTCTCCTGGCTGCTCCTCCACCCCCTTCCAGCCAGACTGTTTATAACCTGAAGTTCCTTCTTCAATGGCATTCTAGATCCTACACTGCCATGCATTCAGGAGCAAAAAACCAGTTGGGAGGAGCTGTGTTGGACTCTTGGCTCTATTGTTTACCATGTCACTATAGAAAAGTCACTTCGCCTCTTGAGTCTCAGTTTACACATCTGTAAAATGGGATTAATGAGAACCAGGGCAATGAGTCATTATTCATAGAAACTCCATCGATTTCTAAAATGAGTTGACTGTGCTAGACTTATTTCGATGTATTTTCAAGCTCTGTATTAAACACTGAGGACCCAGAGATAAATAAGAAACCACCTCTTCTGTCTCAGCTCTCATATCACCAAGGTTTTCTGCACCCTAATTTTCCCTGGCTTAGGACATGGTTTCCCATCATTGAAAAAAAATAGTTCACGGGGCTTCCCTGGTGGCGCAGGGGTTAAGAATCCGTCTGCCAATGCAGGGGACACGGATTCGAGCCCTGATCTGGGAAGATCCCACATGCCGCAGAGCAACTAAGCCCGTGCGCCACAGCTACTGAGCCCGCATGCCACAACTACTGAAGTCCGTGGGCCACAACTACTGAAGCCCGTGTGCCTAGAGCCCGTGCTCCTCAACAATAGAAGCCACCGCAATGAGAAGCCCGCGCACAGCAACGAAGAGTAGCCCCCGCTCGTCGCAGCTAGAGAAAGCCTGTGCGCAGCAACGAAGGCCCAACGCAGCCAAAATAAATAAATAAAATAAAATAAATAAATTTATTAAAAAAGGAAGAAAATAGTTCACGGGCCGAATTATGAACCACACATAATGCACAACTAAAGTAAGGGGACATTATCGGCTCAGTCACATAAACGTTAACTGTGCATCCTCCAGGATGCGTGGGAGGCAAAGCATGATGTAGGGAGGAACAGTCATGGAGTCAGAAGAAAAATCTCCACAGAGGTTTCCACAGCCTCCATTTCCTTGAAGAATGTCGATGCTAACAGGAAAGCACTGCTGGCATATCTTTTTTTTTTTTTTTTTTAAAGCTAATTTCTCCTCCTTACCATCTTCATGAAATATGTTACCCTGCCTCTCTGATTCTCTGAGACACGTGTGTGTTCTCCTTTGCTGCTGCGGTGGGGAAAAGGATTTCAGTGGGTGTCTTTTACAAAACAAGACAACCTGTTTTCAGGTTCAGGTGGGCGACCCGGTTGTGAAAGCAAACGAAGAAAGGCTTGTCCTGTGGTCACTTCTGCTCGGCCCCAACTCAGCTCCAGAGCAGCCAGATGCAGCCCCAGGAGGAAGGCCGGGAGAGGCTGGGCTTCTTGTCAGATTCCTGCAGTTCATTCACCTGTAGAATAATGTCCAATTTGCCCTATCACATGGCTGAGCCGGTTTTACCTTTAATCCCTTTCACGTTGGTCCTCAGCCTCAAGGAATGCCTAGGGATGATTCACCCACCATCACATGGGGCAGGCAGTCATCTGTTTCATTACCTCACCCTGCTTGCAGCTTCTGGGAGATAACCCAGGATTCTTCTGCCATGGGGAGGTGGGGGGTGGAGGTAAGGTGGACAGAGTAAGGCTTTAAGGAGTTGATTCCTGCTCTGGTCTCAATTTCCTGCTTCCCAGCCCAGGTCTAAAGATGTGCAGGAACAAGTCATGTGGAAATGCCAGGGCTTGGGCACCTGGGCTAAAAAGAAAGTTGGATTTGGTGGTCTAAAAGGGGCTTTCCCTTCACAACCAACATCAGCCGGTGGGAAGGCATGGTTGCAAAACAAGACAAAAGAATGAAAGCAGCAATTACAAAGATTGTCACGAACAACCACACACAATTTTCAGGCGGGGAAAGGACATGGGCTTGTGTTTGGAACAGAAAATACTTCATCAGTTTCACAGGGGTGTACACGGTGCTCCAAATGTACCACAGGGAGGCCCCTGAGATGACAGCTTACTGTGGAGTGCCAAGCCCTCTACACTTCTCATCTGTAGCCCTTACGACAAGCCCTACAGAGTCTATATTATTATGGTGACTTTCAGACCTAAGACTGGGACTTCAGTTAAGCAAGTTACTCAAGGTCACACAGCTAGAAAATAGGGAGGGTTTAAGACCCACACAGACTGGTTCCAGAGCTTTTGCTTCTTAGCCAAATAACTATGAAATAAGCATCCATGATATTCCAGATCCAGACCATGGGTAGGTCCAGGAGTTGCAGAGTAACTAAAAAAAAAAAAGAAAGAAAGAATAGGTTAATGGTGGAGAGCACGAGTACTGAAGTCAGACCTAGGTTCACTTATTAGCTCTGTATCCCTGGTCAACAATATAGCATCTTGGAGCCTCAGTTTTCTCATCAGTGAAATGGGTATAATAAGTAGTATTCCTTATTCCAGAGTGGTGTTGTGACACTTACATGAGATCCTGCGTGTGAGGCACCTAGCACCATGTTGACTTTAATTTTGAGCTATTGCCCTCATCACTAATGTGAGGATTTTATACATAGTGAAGTTGAGGCCCAAGCAGAGGCAGTGCAGAGGGCTATGGGAATCTCCCCATAAAAGGAGTGGGAATTCCTACTTCTAGGTGTTGTGAGGCCAGTCTGAGGCCCACATTCCTGGACTTTTGTGCATGGCATCTATGGAATGAGGGAGGGAGGGTAAGGCCAAATACTGAGCCCATGAGTCTGGCCTTAAGAAGCAACTGGCTTTGCAGAAGGCATTTGGAGGTGAGGAGCTGCCATGGTGGGGCTTCTCTAACAAAAGAAGATGAGACCACAAACGTGGGATTCTCCCCTTTGCTCAGCACACCCTGGCCCATACAACACAGAATGCTGGCTCCTCTGGGAGACTGTGGGGCTCAGACAAAAGGATACACCACATTGGGCTTCATTCCTCCAGTTCACCTCCCCGCTATATATCCAGGGCAAAAAATGGTTAAAGACACAGTCAGAAGACATAGACAGCCAATTGATCCTTAACTTTAATTAAGTAATTACAAATTTTTAATTTCTCAAGCAATATTGATTTTTAAATTTTCTTCTCACTTTTTTTCAACATGGAATTTTACTTTGCTTGCTTTCTTCTTTTTCGTAACCCCCTTCCCCCAAAGCTATAACATATCAAATAGTATCGCAGAGGAGAACGCAGGGGAAGCTGCCTGGGACAGGTTAAGTATTCAATTTAATGAACAACAACAATGTCATTACTATTACTTTTACAGAGTGCTTCCCTGACACCGCCTGGAAGTCCTCCGGGGTCGAGGGGGGTGGGGTAGATTGATAGCACTCCTAATTTTACGGTCCCGGGGAAAAGCCAGCTACATTTGCAAATACGAGGGGTGGGGGGATGGGTGAAACAACGTGGGGAGAAGAATAGAATAAGAGGGAGACAGATGGTGTGTGTGTTGGGGGAAGGGATCAGAGATCCTGGAAAACTTATGTTCCCCGATTTGCAAGAATGTTTCCATTTAACCACTTCTTGCCTGACTCCTGATTCTACATGAGAGAAGCGGGGAGTTGTAAGATTTGGTGCCACCTGTGCAAGAGCCTGGACCCTCGGAGTGGAGAGAGCCAGGAGCGTTCGGAAGCAGAGGGAGAGCGGGTCTTGCTCTAGCCTCCTGGGGCGCAAGTCTGGGTCAGGGACCCAGGTAAGGGGCGGGCTCCCATTCCTCCGACAGGAGCAGCCGGCGGTTGGGACTGTCCCACGAGGGGGCGCGTCTCGGGCCCTAGGACCCGCCCTCGCTGCGCTGGGCGCGGGGAGGGGACGCGGGAACCCTGGCGCCCGGTGCTCCGCCTCCCGTTTCCGGGGCAGCGCGGTTACCTGCACCGCCCGAGCCGCACCTGGCGGAGGCAGAAGTCGCAAGCCGAGCGTTCGCTGAACGGCGGAGCTGAGAGGAGGGATAGCACCCGGCTGGGGGGAGGAAGAGGCGGCGGCGGGCGGCGGGCGGCGGCGTGGAGGCTGAAGGGCGCCGCGCGCCGCGAAGGAGGGCAGGCGGCAGCTGCGCTCGACTCGCTCTGCCACGCCGGCGGGGCGCGCACCCGGGCCCGCACCGCGCCGCTGCGGACGCACATGGCAGCGTGAGAGGGCCGGCGGCGGGAGGAGCGGGCGGCGCCGGGCCGGGGCCGCAGGGCCGCATGGACAGCGCCGCCACCCCGGCCGGCCCTCACTAGGGCCCCCAGTCCGCGGGCGCCACTCCCTAGATCATGGTGCCTCGGCGTCCGCCCGAGCCGAAAAGAGCCGGCCGGAGCCGTTGAGCCGGGGGCCCCCGCGGCGGCCGGGAGCTGCATGGGGGAGCGCGGGCCGCGCTCGGGAAGATGCCCCGGCCGGAGCTGCCCCTGCCGGACGGCTGGGAGGAGGCGCACGACTTCGACGGCAAGGTCTACTACATAGACCACACGAGCCGCACTACCAGCTGGATCGACCCGCGGGACAGGTAGGACCCCGAGAGGCCCCCTCCTGCCCCACGGGCCACCAGCCGGGATTGTGCAGGGGATGCCGAGGAGCTCGGCGAGCGTCTTCGGTTTTCTGCACCCCACACGCTCCACCTTCATCCCCTTCTGGACCGCCGCTCCCGCCCGGGTGGGCTGCCGGGAGGAGGGGACGGCCAAGTGAGTTGGCCCAGGCTGCCGCCACCGCCTTCCTCTGATGAGGACTCAGGCCCCTGGCGGCACCTGCCCGGAGTTTTGACCTTAAGCTCTAGCCCCGCCCCCCGCCCCCCGCTTCCCCTTAGTTGGGTCGGGCGGGGGCTTGGGGGAGCAACCTAGCCGAGCGATGCTGGGGCTTCCCGGGAAGGCTTTCCCCAGCACGGGGTGGGGGAGGGGGGGGGATGGGGAAGCATCTGGTTTGGAGCGGGTGGCAGGCACCCAGGACTCAGTGGGAGACCGCTGGAGGAAGGACACTGCCTGCGTGCAGGGGAAGGCAGCCTGGAGTGTGGTTTTTGACAGGTGTCTCCGCGGCTCTGAGAGGAGCACGGGAGCAGTCTGGGGGCCTGGAGGTCGAGAGAGGGAAGGAAAGGAAGGAGCGAGGGAGGTCTGATCGGGGAGACCGGTTCTCCAGGAATCTCACGGCAACTTGGAAGCTGTTAGGATGTAGATGGAGGTGAGAGGCCTCCGCAAAGCCCTGCCCATCCCTCTTTCTCCTCCCTCCCTTTCTCTGGGGACCGCGGCTTCTCAGCCCTGCACCAGCGCGTCCTGACCTTGGTGGGCACCAGGCCGGCTGGAGCACCGGATTTGTTTTTGCTGAGGCAGGTGGAGTGTGTGGCTCTTAGCTTCCAGACTTTCTCCTGGTTTGGACCGCTTGGCATTTCTTTGCACACACGCACCCCCCTCCCCATGAATATCCTGTGGGGAGGGGAGGACCACCCTCTGGGACCGCAGTCACCCCTGTGGTCAAAGTGCCTCAGGAATGCGGAATTTCCACCTGGTCTCTGTGACCTTGGGTGTCAGGTGCCTGTAAAGCAATGGAGGTGAATTGTTTGGACCCTTCATCCTGTGGGGTTGGGATGGAGGTTCCAGAAGTCCAGGATGGGGTGTGTAGCGAGGTGAAAGTTGAGAAAAAGCAGAAAGAAAACGTGAGCTGAGATTCCTCGTGGTTTCTGTGAGCACTTTGGTTCATTCATTCAACATTTACTGGGTACATCCTCTGCGTTCAGTACCACTCTGAATGTCTCATCAATTTAATCCGGAAGAGAAATTTTTAACGCTGGAGAGCGTCCCGTGGGCAGGCTGCTTTTACCTCTGAGCCTCAGTTTCCCTATTTGTCAGACAAATGATTTGCTTGGAAGGGAAGGAGTAACAGTGGAACTCTTTTTTAAAAAAATTTATTTAATTTATTTTATTTTTGGCTGCGTTGGGTATTTGTTGCTGCGTGCGGGCTTTCTCTAGTTGGCGCGAGCGGGGGCTACCCTTCGTTGTGGTGCGCGGGCTTCTCATCGCAGTGGCTTCTCTTGTTGCGGAGCACGGGCTCTAGGCACGCGGGCTTCAGTAGTTGTGGTGCGTGGGCTCTAGAGCGCAGGCTCAGTAGTTGTGGCGCACAGGCTTCGTTGCTCCGTGGCATGTAGGATCTTCTCCGACCACGGCTGGAACCCGTGTCCCCTGTATTGGTAGGCGGATGGATTCTTAACCACTGCGCCACCAGAGAAGCCCAACAGTGGAACTCTTCAAAGTTGGAAGGGACATAGAAGATCAAGGCCCAACTCCCACTTTCAAATGTGAGACAAACTTTGAGGCCCGGAGGTGCTATTTGCTTGTGTTTTGATCTTTCCACCCCTCTGCCTTATGCCGAGTTCTTTACCGGCTCTGAAGTTCTAACCTCCACACTTGTGGTCCTACTCACTTTCCTTCCCCATGCCCGCCTCAGGGTCAGTTGCTCCAGGGACTCTGTTGCTGTGTTGGTGAACTGGACAGTCCCTTGTCCTCTCCTAATACAGGCACAAGTTCAAGTTTCTGTGTCCTCCCGTATTTTAGGTCCCAGCAGCTACCGAGTCCAGTGTGCTGTTAGCAGTTGAATGTCGAGGACACTGCTAACTCGGCCCAGGTCATGCATCTAGGAACTTCTCTGGGATGCTGAGAGGATAACACAGCTGTAGAAAGCTTCTTAAACAACGGTCATTTTTTACCCTTGGAAGAGGGCAAGCAGTATAGCTTCTGTGGGATACTGACTTGACTAGAGCATAATTTCCCAAATTTTAGTATTATGTGGACCACGTTTTTTGCTATATCCACCTGTGTTATTGCTTACTTAATATTTGACTTTAAATCAACCCAATTTGAATTTTTTTTAGCCACTTTCATAAAGGGGAAACTAGTAATATCTATTGCCCCCAGTACTAGGGAACCTTTAAAAATACAGTGGAGGGGAGGAACCACAGTGCCATTATATTTGAGTTCACTCCTGGGGCCTGTCCACAGCTCCAGCAACAGGGCTGTGTAGCCTGTGTTTTTAGGCAGATTGGCAGGCGTTAAAAACATATTGGCACTTCATGGAGCTGCTGACTCTCTCCGCCTTGTAGGCCACTGGTTTGAATGCTTCGTCTTTGTATTGGTATCTGCTGGTCATCCCACCTGCACCGGCCCGGGGTAGGGCCCCTGAGCTTGGGGCGCTGAGGGGTTCTGAGCTCACTGTTGTGATGAGCCAACTTTGAAAGTTTGGGGAAAGAGCTGAGCAGAGGGTATCCACTTCTGACTCCCTGGAATTCCCTCCTGCACACCCCAGAAGGGAGTTTTGCCTTCTCGTCCTACCTGTGTGGCCTCAGGCAAATCGCTTGACCTCTCTGAGGTGCAAGTGCTCCTTCGGTGAGAGAAGAAGGTTGATGAGATGTCGCTGAGCCCCCTGCCAGTTCTCAGATAGGATTTCGCTGATTCGGGCTTGATCTCGCCTTCTCCCTCCTGACTCCATGGCAGAATTGGGAGGGGGGACGGCAGGCAGGAGGGTGAGGGGACTGAGAGGAGGAGAACATTTAACAAGGCTGAAAAGCGCCAGGCTTCTTTGGGGTGGTGAGGTTAGGGGAGAGAAATTCTGCCAAGGCAGTTACATCTCTGCAGCTGGTTAATGCTATCAAACAAAATATCACATAAAAAATTTTTTTAAAAAAGATTCTGCTCCTTGAGTGTGTGTGTGTGCGCGTTCACGCGCGCCCATTTGTCTTGGTTTTTTTCCTTATCTGCATCAAGGAGATACACCTGTCCGTTCCCCTGAATTTAAAAGAAGTAAGTCAAATGGTCCTTCAGTCAGAAGAGTGATTTCTTAGCCGCAGAGAACAGAATAGCGTCTCGGGTTACCAACCCTGAAGAATGTCCTGGCACGTTCCTCTCTCTGGGCCTGAGCTGTTTTGTGTGCTGTCCGGCTTGGAGGCTGCTGGGGGTAGGGAATCCAGTTTTCAGCTTCCCCTTTCACTGGGGGGTTGCCAGCTCTCTCCCCTTCTCACCCAGGGGAAGACAGGGAGGCCGAAATTCCTGAGGATGGTTGTCCCAACAACCGGAGAGGGGCCAGTGGGCAGCTCGGGCCCTGCCTACTGGGCCAAAGGCTCCAACGGCACCACGGGCTCCTCCCAAGGCAAGGCTGGTCTGAGAAGGTGACAGGTCTGTGGGGAATCAGGTGCTGCATATCGGGCTGTGGAGCAGCGTGCCTTTAGCAGAGTAACCCTGGGTGCTTCTGGGAGCTTCCAGCAAAGAGCCAGCATTCCGGGTATATTTAACTTAGAGGTATGCAACAACAAACACACTGATTGTTCTCTGAGGAAGAATGGATTGTTGGAACTGGCCCTGCTGGGGAAGGTTCCTGAAGCCTAATTCCTGCTCATTGGGGGGTTTGTCTTCTGACCTTCTACTAGGAACCACCTGGGAGCTCTGTGGGCACAGTTTCTGGGGCTGTGTGATCAGTGCTAGAGGCCCACGTGTCTGGGAGGCCATGTTGAGAGAACCCAGCAACTTCTCTCATGATTTGAGGAGGAATTTTTGCCAACGCTGTTATTTCAGGAATGATTCATAGTGTAAGACGTTGGGTCTACAGCAGGCAAAAGATCTTAATCTCCTTCTGGTTACAGACCCTTATAAGAATCTGACAAAGCTTAAGGATGTTTCCTGAAGAAAAGCATGAACACGGCTTTTGGCACATAATTTCAGGGCGTTTGTAGACCCCGGGTTCGTAACCCCTGCCAGAGATTAACTTAAAAACTGCTCGTCACTACCTGTATGCCCTCCTGTTTAGCTAGGTAGGACATAATGATTGAGCATTTACTATATATTCAGGTAGTCTGCTGAGAGCTTTACACGGATAACTTCTTTTAATCCCCCTAACAACCCTGGGAATAGGTTATCTGCCTGAGAAACCCGAGCCTCAGGGGGGCTAAGTTCGGGGAAAGCCACTCAGCTTCTGAGGAGCTGAGATGGGAATGCCAGGCATGCCGACTCCAGAACCCAAATTTCTAACCACTCAGCTGCCTGGACTCCGTTGCTGAATTAAGACCTCTGCTCCACCGCCTAAGGAATTTGGCCTTGGGGAATGGAGCCAGCACAGGCATGATTTCAGTTACCTGCTGCCATTCTGGTGTCGCCAGGCCATGGCTATCCAGCGAGTGGTGTAGAAAATGGAAAGAGGTTGAGTCTTTGAGTCCTGGCATCTTGGATCGGCTGCTTGCTGCCTGAGTGACCTTGGCAAGTTACATATTCTCTCTGAGCCTTGATTTTGTCTTCTCTAGGATGGGGTGATGCGCATAAACTGTCAAGGGCCATTATGAGCATGAAATAAGTTAAATCACGTAGGGCAGCTAGCACAGAACCTAACATACAGGAGACACTTGGGAATGCCAAACCTTTTGGCTTTTACCAGGAAGTACTTAGGAAATACTTAAGTCAAATGGAGACTGAGTCTCCATCCAGCTCTGTAGCAGTTTGCAGCTGGGATGGACCTTTCTGGTCATGTAATCCAGCCCTTTCATTTCACTGATGAAACAGACTCAGAGACTGGTGACTTGCCCAAGGTCGCACAGCAAATGTCAACCTTGAGTCTCTAGTAGAGGTCTCCTTTCTTCTTTCTTTTATGTAAACTTTTCGCTAAAAATCAGACCCAGTTTCTTCTCATCCATGGTAATAATTTGGGAATATTTTATGCTTGTGGTTTATTCTTTGTAATCCTTTTTGACTATGCAGACCAGCAAGTTTCTTTCATAGCATTGCAATCATTTCTGACTCGTGTCGTAGGAATGTGTTATATGTCGACCAGTTAAAGTACCAGCAATTGCAAGTACATTACTGTTTTTATAATCAATTTAAATAGATTTAAGGTTATTGTCGGACTGATGTCACTTTCCACCATTTACATTCTGACAAGCTTTCTTAAGTGGGAATTATAACCAGCCTGCCAGGGGATTTACCCAAAGCCTGTGTTCTCCACGCTTCTGCATTTTTTTTTTTTTTTTTTTTGCGGTACACGGGCCTCTCACTGTTGTGGCCTCTCACGTTGCAGAGCACAGGCTCCGGACGCGCAGGCTCAGCGGCCATGGCTCACGGGCCCAGCCGCTCCGCGGCATGTGGGATCTTCCCAGACTGGGGCATGAATCCGTGTCCCCTGCATCGGCAGGTGGACTCTCAACCACTGAGCCACCAGGGAAGCCCTGTGCTTCTGCTTTTAATGATCCACCAATACCTTTAGCTTGGGCCTTTACAATTACTAGAGGGCTTTTCTTCTCCTTCCAAGGCTTGAATTTATGATCTACACATTTCATGGGAGTCTGCAGTGCACGGGAATATCTTACGTCATTCGTTAAGAAAGAAATAAGGTTAAAAAGCACTAGTCTAGCTAACAGGAAGAAATAAGAGGCATTGGAACCCACAAATGAATAAAATAATAATAAATGCTAAGTCTCCTAATATGTATTCTGTGCTGTGCACCAAGTGTTTTGTATTATGATCTCATTTAATCCTTTTGCCAACCATATAAGGTAAGTACTGTTATTTTCTCCATCCTCAGATAAGGAAACAGTGATTTAGAAAGGTTAAGAATTTATATTTGCTCAAGGTCACCACCAGTAGGTGATGGACCCAGGATTGGGGCCCAGCTGGTTGAACTCCTGAATCCACACTCGAATTAGCTATTGCCATTTCAGGGCTCCAGATGCCCTGTTGACAAGCTGGGCTGGAAAGTTACCATTTACTCCTAAATTGAGGCGAGCCTGCTGTGGATCTCCGGGAAAGATGTTTTGCCAAGGAGGCTTAATCAGAGAAGCCAATGAGATCCACATGGCAGCTTAGGAGACTATCGGGCACAAAGTCTACCTTCTGGGAGCAGCCAGCTAACCAGAGCTCTGGGAGGGAGGGAGGGAAAGAGAGAGAGAAGAGAAGGAGGCAGAGAAACTCTGAAGGATGCAGTGTGTGGAGAGAGAGAGTTCAAAGTCGTTCCCGAGCCTCTCGGGTAAATGCTCCCAAAGGCCAGGGACTTAGTAGCCAAGGCAGCGCCTCTCTGTCACCACCCCTCCCGCTTTTGGCCTCGCCAAACTGACCTGATTCCCCACTCCCCTGGGATCCCTGGGAGCTGTGCAACACTGCCCTTTTGAAGAGAAGCGAATCAGGTTGCCTTGGTTACTGGGAAGGTTGGACCGCCAAGCTCAGGTGCACATAAGGAGAGACGAGGCTAGAATAAGTGGGAGTTGGAACGTGGCCGGCATGCTGCTGCAGAACTCTCTGGATGCAGGAAGCCTCAGTCGGGTTTTGGCAGCATTTGCAGGGGGTGCCAACTTCACTGCAGTCAGCTGTCTGTGCCGAGTGTCTCCAGCCACGTCTGCCTCCAGGCTATGGGGATCTGCCCCTGGCTCAGCGAGGGGCCCTGGATAAGAGGAACCCACTCCTCTTGGAGAAATGGCCTGGGTAGCATCTCCTAGTACTTCCACTTGGACAGGGCTGAGGGCTGGATCGGGGCTGAGTCTGGGTGAAAACTGCATGCCGTGCCTCTCCCAGCACGGACGGGCCAGTGGGCCACACACCTTTAGGTGGAACAGGTAGAGGCTCTAGTTACTGCTACTGACAAGCTTCTCGGCTGCCCTGAATCCCTGTTTCAGAGTGAGATAAAAGAAGAGAACACTCAGAAACTGGATACAGTGACGTTTTGTTATTTAACCTTCACCAGCGGGCCATTAAGCCTCCAGCTCCTGAGCAGACAAGCTCCTGCCAAAATAAAGGGGGGCGTTCACTGTTGTTGTGTGGGGGGAATGCAGAACATTCCGCAAAGATGCTAGACAGGGGAGAGGGAGTGGAGTAGAGAGAGCAGGGAGGAGGGAAGAAAAGGACAAGTGCAGTGGGTTACCTCCACCCCCATTGCCTCTTCAATGCTTCTACCCATGACATCTCACCATTGGAGAGAAATGGGATCTTTCAGTTTCAAATGTCTGCCAAAGAAAAAGGACCGAGGCTTAAGTTCTCGTTCAATGGTCGGCCAGAAAAAAAAGAAAAAAAAAAAATGAAGCCGCATCAAGATTAGGGACACCTTTGTTGGCTTTTTTCTTCCCCTGCTCCATTCATCACTCTCTGGCAGCCAGGACACCAGGCCAACGGCAGCTGCTGACCTTCCCCAGCCGGCTGCCTGCTGTTGCCGGGCCTGGTTTGGTGGCAGCCAGACTGTCCCCACGCTGGCTTCCTCCCCGCCCAGTGGCGGTTACTTGTTTGATTTGTCTCTGGGATGCCCTTAGGATCCACTGACTGATACCTGACTTGGAAGGATGAAGTATCAAGATCCAGGCATCAGGTGTCTGCTAGGATGAGATGACCCTGGGACAGCCTTCCAATCCTGCATCTGTCGTGGCTTTTCTTGGATAGTTAGGGCTCTCTGAGCATGGCGTTGTGTAGTCCAGGAATTTCTAAAGTTTTAAAAGTTTTTAGGTTAAGTGAAAAAAGAAGCAAACCCAAAAACTGTTCCCTGAAAAATATAAATACATGTGGACGAATTAAGGGGTTTTAAAAAATGTTTCACTTGAATGGAAGGGCTATACATGAATCATTTTCTGAAACAAAATTGTGGCTCAATTATGAGTATATTCACAATATACAGAAAATTGCAGAGAAACGTCTGCTAAATGGAACACAGCATTTACAGACCTTGGAAAGATAAATAAAAAGGGCAAGGTAGGTATAAGAAAAGACAAAAGACACAACGAAGTCTGGAATTTATGAGTATTACTGCCATTATATATTACACACGTAATCATGTTTTATCTTTCCTCTGAGTTTGGACTTATAAGAGCCATGAGAAAACAATGTTTGGAGAGAGGGAGAAAGCTTCGCTGTGTTCAAATTTGCTTCTGACACAGTCATTAGGATTTTCAGTTAAGTTTAGATGGACTGAATTATTTCATTTTTTTTGTTCATTTACTGCCCAACCCTTCACACTTCCTAAATGTATATTTATCCTAGTTTAAGAATCCCTTTCAAATAATGCATCTAATCAATCCTAATCTTTCTGGTTCTACTCCTCAAAAACAGTAATCCCCTGACCCCAAAAATTTTAATAAAAAATGACCACGTGATCTCTCTTTTCCATTACATATAACACCTATCCTTTAGGTAAGATTGATGCCCAAAGCAGATGACCTAACACTCTGTTTTGAGGTCCAGCCCTTGGGTTTCTAAAACACCATTCTGAAGGAGTTATCTGCAGTTTACATATGATTTCGATATCACAGCTAAAAATAGCAGCTCCAAAGCACATGTTCTACTGACTAATTTGGTGGGGCATTGTATGAATGACCTTTGGATACAACAAGGTGGTATCAGGATCATTCATTAATTTCAAAACGTATTTACTGAGGCCGTTCTAAGCTCAAGGAGTTTACAGTCTGTCGGGGTGAAGAGACAAGTAAATATGCAATTATAACACAGTGTGATAGTGGTTATAATAGAGGCATGAACTTACTTAACCTGGAGAATTAGGGAAGGCTTCCTGGGAGAGGTGGCACTCAAGCCCAGTATTTTTTTTTTTTTTTTTTTTGGATAAATTTATTTATTTATTTTTATTTGTTTATTTTTGGCTGCACTGGGTCTCCGTTGTTATGCGCGGGCTTCCTCTAGTTGCGGCGAGCAGGGGCTACTCTTTGTTGCAGTGCACCGGCTTCTCACTGCGGTGTCTTTTCTTGTTGCGGAGCACGGGCTCTAGGCACGCGGGCTTCAGTAGTTGGGGCACGCGGGCTCAGTAGCTGTGGCTCACGGGCTCTAGAGCGCAGGCTCAGTAGTTGTGGCGCACGGACTTAGCTGCTCCGTGGCATGTGGGATCTTCCAGGACCAGGGCTCGAACCCGTGTCCCCTGCACTGGCAGGCAGATTCTTAACCACTGTGCCACCAGGGAAGCCCTCAAGCCCAGTCTTGAAGGGTAAGCAGGACTTAGCCAAATTAATGAATGTTCTGGGAAAGGAAGCATCAGGTGCAAAGGCAAGGCGGCATGAGAGTGCATGAACCCTTCGGGAAGCTGCAAGTTGATCATCTCACTAGCATAAAATGCTTGTCAGAACGGCAGAAGATGAGGTTTCGTCTTCTCCCTGCTCACCAATAACCCATACTTCCCTCGCTGAAGTCTGTGCCTTCAAAACATTTGTAATAATACATTGGAATCTCTGTGAGTCCACATTGCAACCAATTCCAATCACTCGATTTGCAGGAAACGCACTCAGTTTCCACGTCACGTAGGTCATGATTTCCATTGGTTGAGATGCAACGAGCAGGATGCCATGTGGACGATAATGTCCCAGAGCTGCAACAAAGGCTCTGACCATATCCACATCTCTCTGTACCACGTCGAGGTAGGGCTGAGAACTACCCAGAGAGTTGACCGTGCAGATCACCACCGTTGCTGAAATTGCTAATGTGCCGGCAATTCCCGGTTCTCCACCGCCAACCGCGGTAATTTTATTGACTGTTTTATTCTCACGGTTTGCCCAGTTCTTTGAGTTTATATCTGAGACACCTTCAGTGATTTTTGCAACATAGGCTAGCAAGTCTGCCTGCTGTGCCGCATCAGATGATGGCAGAGAATACAGGGGAAGTTCTTCTTGAAACTTGGTAATCATTTCTTTAATTCATCCAACAATGACAGATTTAGGCCTGGTACATCACAGGAATAGTGCCAGTGAAATTCAGCAGGTTTTTCTGGGAACTATCTTTGAAAACATAGGTATCCACGGAATATCTGAAATGTGGGAAAAACATATTTACAGTCTTCAGTTCTTCCATAGTTAGATCCCTGAACTTGTACTTGCCAAGCAGTCGCCTCACACCCTCACCGTTGAGCTCCATCTCCAGCCAGGACCACGAGTCGGGTTCTAGTCCAGGAATTTCTTACACGTGCATTTGTATCACTAACAGTGACAACCATAACTGGCCTCTGGTGATCACGATGCTAATAGTTATATTTAGTCATCTTTAGCCAGTAGCTCGCGTGGGCCAAACACAGTTTGGGGCTCATGGTATTTTTGTGGCATTTTGCAGATGAGAAAACTGAGGTTAAGAACCGCCAAGTGGGGCTTCCCTGGTGGCGCAGTGGTTGAGAGTCCGCCTGCCGATGCAGGGACACGGGTTCGTGCCCCGGTCCGGGAAGATCCCACATGTCGCGGAGCGGCGGCTGGGCCCGTGAGCCATGGCCGCTGAGCCTGCGCGTCCGGAGCCTGTGCTCCGCAACGGGAGAGGCCACAACAGTGAGAGGCCTGCGTACCGCAAAAAAAAGAACCGCCAAGTGACAAACTCAAGTTCATAGAGGTAGAAAGGGGCCGAGTTGGAATCGGAATCTAGGTCCGTCTGATTTCAAAGCCTTACTCTTTGCACCACTGCAGTCTTTTTCAGTGAATTTGGAGAGAGGAAGGGAAGAGGGGAAGGGAGCAAAGGAAAAGGGACCTTTGTAACTACAGAGAAATAAACAACACATCTATCAGCATATATACCTTGCTCACTGTGGAGGAAAATGTTTGTGTGGTTCTAGCCGAACTTTGGTTTGACATACCACACTGTTCCCTGCAACAGGTAAGGTCTTCCTAACGATCTCCAGAGGACACCAAGTCCCGTCTCTGTCATTTACATATAGTAAGTCATCTTGAACGAGTTCCTTCTCTACTGTGTAAAACACAGGTAAGCGTAGGACCTACCTACCCCAGAGGGTTGTGGGGAGATGAAAGGACCTCAGACATGGTGGGTCTTACCCAATGCCTGGTACACACCAGGCTTTCAGATGGGAGCTGTGACTAGTTATGCTAGTTTACCCTTCTTTGGCTTGGTAGAGAAACGAGAACCATTGTCCCTTCCTTGCCAACTCAAGTTTTTTCCTGCTGAAGCAGGGCTCACCTGAGCCGCCTTGACATCAGAGTTTGCAAACCACCTTGGGGCACTCATTGTGTAAATAAACCAATAAATTCTTTTCCCCCTAGTCTTATCAGAGGCAAGCCCTCGTTTGGAATTTCTGCAGTAAAGTGACTCTTGCCAGGGAGCTGGCACCAGGGCAGTGTGTGAAGCAAGGATAATGAGTTGCAGTGGTCATGGCTGAGTGAAAACGGCTGCTGTGGGAACTGGAGGTCTCTGGAATACATTGGTGACTGCTCTGATATCCTGGCCCTTCACTCGTGCTTCCCTGTGCCCTGTTGGAGAGCTGTTTGAGAACCTGCTGATTTTAGCATGGAGGTGGTGCAGAAGGGCATTGGTGTTTATCGTGTCCCACCCAGCCAGGGGTTGGCCGTTCATTCAGCAGGTATTTATTGAGTGCCTACTGGGCTTCAGGCTCCGTTGCCCTAACCAAGGATGAGAGCAAAGTCCCTGCTATAATGGGGTGTACCCTCGGGCCAGGGAGATGGGCAAACAGTTAAACAGATAAATTACATTCTGACTGGGGACTTGGTATTTGCTAGAATTCTTTGACCCATCTTAGGAAGCTGGAGGGATGGCCCTGTCTAGGACACCTGTTGGTAGTTGCTGTGTGAACTTGGGCTTTGGATCTGAGAGACCTTTGCGCCTTCCCTTGGGTGTTACCCAGAGCCTGTGAGGATGAGCTGGGCACCGGGCTAAGTGCTGGGAATGCAAGGGCGACATAAGACAGTCTCCAACTCATAACATTTACTACAAATTAGTGAGAGACAGTCATCAAACTGTGCAAATAGAAATGCCAGGCTCTCTGAACCTTGATTTGTTTCCTCTCCTGTTTCATCTGGACTCAACTTAGAAATATTTATTGACTGCCCATAAACGAATAGAGTGTCTGTAATATGCCAGACATTGTTCCAGCACTGGGGATTTGGCAGTGATTAAGCCATCAAAAATCCTGTCCTCATGGAGCTTACATTCTAGAGCAGTGATTCTCAAGCTTGGGGAAGCATCCGAATCACCTGGAGGATTTGTTAAGCCGGGTCCCACTCCCTCACTCCCACCCACACACCCAGTCTGTGTCAGTAGGGCTGCCGTGGGGCTTGGAAGTTGGCGTTTCCAGCGCATGCCTGCTGCTGCTGCTTTGTGCCCTGTTGCTTTGCAGACCGCTAACAGTTGATTTATTGAATCCTCGCAATAACCTGGGAGGATTGGGGGTTAGGGTGGGGTAGGGGAGTTGGGGGGAGCCCTCTCTTCGCTCTTTTACAGACAGGGAACTGAAGAAGGCAGGTGAGGCAACTTGGCCCTCCCTCTTATGCTAGCAAGCTACAGGGAGTGACTTTAGGAGCAAGCACTGTTTAACTGCCTCGCCATGATCACTATGAGCAATTTTGTTCTAGCTCTTTTGCCGACCCAGAGCCTGACTGGTGGCAGAATCCAGTCGGGTTCGCTCCCGCATTGTAAAATAAAGGATGGGGAAGCAGGAGGTCTGAGCAGATCCCAGAAGCCAGAAGGAACTTCTCTTTACATTAGAATGTGTGGAGTTATGTATCCATGGTCACCGAGAGGAACAGAGGGCACGGGTCTTCCCTGTTTCTCCCTGATGCTGAGCCAGGAGACCTGTGCCGAGTCCGCTCTTCAGAGGAAGGGGTGCTGGGCTCCTTCACCCCTAACCCAGTCTTCGAGTCTAGGAAGTGCAGATGAGGTGTGGCGAAGAGGCAAGGCTCTCCTCCCAGAATCCTCACAACAGCCCTCTAGGGAGGCCTTGTTCCCCTTGACCATGACTTGGATTATACATCCTCAGCCTTGTCACTGGCTGGTTCTCTGACCTTGTTTAAGCTACTTAAAGCCTTCTGAGCCTCAGTTTCTTCGCTGGCAAAATGGGAATAAATTAGAAGCTACCTTGTAAGCCACAGTGAAATACGAGGTCTCTCATTATATTTAAGTTCCACTGTCTGGACAGTTCTAACGACAGAGATTAAGGCCTCCTTGATAGCTTCATCTATAGTTCTGTAGTTTCTGCTCAGTTCATATATTTTGAGCACCAGAATTTTTTTGGACATAAACCTCTTTCTTCTCATTTCTCTGGAAAAATGGATCATACTTAAGCAGATACATATCTTCCCAGACAACAAAGACTTTTGCTAGACGGGACTACTAAGCGGTATCTTAATAGCTCCAAAAATTTCAAACCAGCCTGAGTGGTTTATTTCCACTGCTGATATAAAACAAATATTTGCTGGCTGCAGGTGGAGGACCCTGGGTGTTTCTTCAGCCTCCTAACTGGTCACCAGGCCTGAGTGGTTCTCAAAATGTGGTCCCAAACCAGGACATCAGCTTCACCTGGGAAGTTGTTAGACCTGCTGACTCTCCTGTCCCACCTCAGACCTACTAATCAGACACTCTGGGGGCTGGAGCCTTGAGAGATGTCTTTTAAGGAGCATCCCAGGTGACTCTGCTGCCCCTTCAAGTCTGGGAACTACTGGCCAAATGTTTGCAGCTAGAATGACGTAAGGTATTCTGTGAGTGGTCGCAGGCAAAAACTGGCCAGGTTTGAAGAGCCTTCCAAGCACAGATCAATGCAGCCCATTGAAATGGTCTTCACTGGCTTGAGAACATTTTATGATCAATCCCCAAACCCTTATTATCCAAGCGGGACCTCTGCACTTCCTTCACCAGGCCTCACCATCGCTTAACGTCTTTGCATCAAGATTCAGCTCACAAAAGATTCAGCTCACAAATAAAAAGGCCTTCCCCATCTCCCTCGTCTGGGCTCCATGACACCTTATGCTGTAGTAGGACAGCGTGACTACCCGCATCCTCTCCATTCTTGTTAATAGGCAGCTCAGTGGCTGGCACACAGTAGGACTGCACCAAGCCAGGAAATGGCTGCTCCCCAGTTGGGAGTTTTGGATTCTGTTTGTGGCCCTTCCTCATAGCAGCAAGTCCCTTGGCCTTCCTGAGCCCTAGTCTTCATTGCTCTATGACGGGGCAATAATGACCCTTGGTCTCCTTTCCACAATGGAGTATAGGAGTCTGTGTCTGGATCTCCGGGACAATAGGATCAGTCAGTGATTCTCAAGTTCAGTTGCACATCGGACTCAGCAGAGGGGGAGTGCTAAAAATACCCATGCCCGCCCCACTCCCAGAGAATCTGGTTTCATTGGTCTGGGGTATGGCCTGGGCATGGGATTTCTAGAATCTCCCCCAGTTGACTCTGGAATACAGCCACATTGGAGAACCACGAGTGTAGGTAAATACATCCCTTCCTCAAAATGCTTGGAGAGTTTGAATGAGATTATGCTAAAGTACCTTGTAAAGCGCTTTAGCATTTAAGAGTTACACAGTTCCACATGGAAGACTGAAGATGACTCAGGAAGTATTAGAACATAGCTATGGGGCGGGAGAAGGAGATATTTCAGGGATGTCAGGCACCTTGCAGTTTGGTGATTTCCCCTCTTCTAGATCTGTCTTGCTATTTCTTTCCTGATGTGTTAAGTATCAAATTGATTTGGGCTCATCTTTGCCTTCATGTGAAAATCTTTCAACTCGCATTGCAGGAGTAAATGCTTTTAAATAAATTGGTCTAAGCTACTTTGGAGTTGTAGGCCTGGGGGGTGGGCAGCTGCTGTCTGTCCCCAGCAGATCTTGGTCTGGATTTCATGCACACGTCTGAGTCCTCGAGACTCCAAGGGAGTGGGGAATGCAGGTGTTGTCACCATGTAGATCGTGGCCGGTGGATAAGAACTCATCATAGCCAACACTTGCTGAGACTCTAGACAGTGCAAAGATCTGAGCTGAGTGCTTTGAGTGCATTTTCCAATTTAATTCTCCTAGCAGCCGTGCGAGGTGAGAACCGTTACCATCTCCATTCTGCTGCTGGGGAATCTGAGGCTCAGGCAGTTGAGAACTTGCCAGTGATGGCACAGCTAATAAGTGGCAGAACTGGGATGCCACTTTCTCTGCCGCCACAATGCACCCTGAAGGCCAGGCCAGGCTAGGCTGTCAAGGAGAGCAGTACTGAATTTGTTCTGGTAATTCAGACCATAGCTCCTTTCACTACTGTGATTCCTTGAGTAGCAACTTCGCTCAGTTGCTCAGGGTCTGTCTGGATAGCTAGACCTTTCTGTTTGCTCTGCTCCTATTTTCGGAGATGTCCCTCTCTCAGTGAGCATGGTGAGTGAGCTCTTTTTCTGAGTACAGTCAGTTTTTCAAAATTCCTCCAAGGATCACTTTCCTAGACCACATTCCCCTGTCCTGGTGGTGATGAGCATCTTTGTTTCACCCTCCTTATAGACTCTTGTGCTCAAGGTAGCCCCATCTCTTGTTACTTTGGCATGAAAGACTTAGCAGGAATCAAATTCCCTTCGGACGCTTTGGTGTCTGAATGGCATGTGGGCTTGGACGGCAGCATTCTTGCTTGCCCAGTGGCACATCCTTCAGGACGTTTGTTTGGGTTCACTAGAAGTCAATTGGGTCATCTCAGATCTGAAGTGGCTCTAGCCGTGCACAAATTACCTTCCACTTCTGTTGCGTGTTGGGTAGAATCGAAAACAAAGAATGCCATTACCTTTGTGTGTTTGGTTCCCGGTGGGAACTGTGCTAAGAAGAGGGTTCAGCAGTGACCAAAGACAGACATCATTCCTCATAGAGCTTACGGACACATGATAAGAACATGAACAAAAGACTTACGGATTAGGAAAATAAAGAGGATGCTGTATTAGAAAATAATAGGTCTTGTAAATGACACCAAAGATCCAGCTATGGAATTTAAAAGTTCTGTAGTCAGAAACACTGTTTGCTTTTACCTTTAACTGGGATCCACCTATAGTGATCACTGCTCTACCTCTTCAACCAGGTTTTCTTAATTCAAGTCAGGAGATCCTGGCACTCACTGTAGTGGCAACAAGTGTATTTTCTTTTTTTTCGCTTTTTTTTTTTTTGAATGAAAGATTCTTTAACTTCTGTAGTGCTTCACAATTTTCAAAAGTTTCACACACGTGATTTCATACAATCTCATGATAACCCCCTCCTTTTTTTTTTTTATCCCCTACCCCTATATTGTGCCTTTCCCCTTCCCTCTCCCCACTGGTAACCTGTAGTTTGTTCTCTATGTCTGTTGAGTCTGTTTCTTTCTGTTTTATTCCCTGGTTTGATGTATTTTTTTGATTCCACATATAAGTGATATCATACAGCATTTGTCTTTCTCTGTCTGACATACTTCACTTAGCATAATGCCCTCCAAGTCCATCCATGTTGCTGCAAATGGCAAAATGTCGTTCTTTTTTTATCGCCAAGTAGTATTCCGTTGTACATGTAGACCATATTTTCTTTATCCATCCTCTGTTGATGGATACTTAGGTTGCCATACCTTGGCAATTGTAAATAGCGCTGCTATGAACACTGGGAAGCAGTGCTTTTTCTTTCTTTTTTTAAAAAATAAATTTATTTATTTATTTTTGGCTGCATTGGGTCTTCGTTACTGCGCATGGGCTCTCTCTAGTTGCGGCGAGCGGGGACTACTCTTCGTTGTGGTGCGCGGGCTTCTCATTGCGGTGGCTTCTCTTGTTGCAGAGCACAGGCTGTAGGCGCACAGGCTCAGTAGTTGTGGCGCACGAGCTTGGTTGCTCCGCAGCATGTGGGATCTTCCCGGACCAGGGCTCGAACCCGTGTTTCCTGCATTGGTAGGCGGATTCTTAACCACTGTGCCAACAGGGAAGTCCCAGCAGTGTTGTTTTCTTAACTTTGGCCAAGGAGCTCTGTTCTTCCCCCAGGGCAGCATGATTGGTCAACCACATGCATCTGAATTTCCTAAGAGAGTTACTCAAATGCAGATTCCAAGGCCTGGCTCTGGTCAACATAATCAGAATTTCTGGATTATGTGAAACCCAGGCTCCTTTGTAAAAAGAACAACTGAGTGATTTTGATACCGTCCTAGGTTTGAGAAGTACTGGTCAAGGAATAGACTTGTTTCAAAGTGCAAATCATTCTAGAGACTCGACCAGGACTAGAATCCCTTCAGCCTCTTCCACAACCTGGCCTACTTATTTATTGGTCCTCACCTCACAAACATCTCTTCCTTTCTTCAGGCATCCATGGGTTTCTAGAGTGTGCTCAGGTGCTCTCTCCCCAAGAGTAAGCCTTCAGTCCTACCCCATGCTCCTTTCTCCGAGGGACACAGAGGGGTTCCATACCCACCGCCCCACACCCCCCCATTCCCACCATACCCTCCATTCTCCTCCTCCCACCCCCATTCTCTGAGCAAAGTTCCAGGAGTGTCACCAGGAGACCTGTGGCGGCATCTTCCTTGACCTCCCTGTAGTGTCTAACCGTATTGCCAGCTCTCCTCCTTTCCTGGCAGTCATTCTTATCCAGGAGAGTAAGGCGTTGTGCAGTCTCCTCCCTAGTGGCGGCCTTTGTCGCCAGGCCTTCGACCACCTGCTCTGCACTGAAACCTCAGGTGCTTATTTCCAGTTTCCGGCTGGACATCACTTCTCTGTCCAGGCGAGCACTGCAAACTACCACAGATCTAAAACTGAATCCAGTCCGGGTCTCAAACCAACATCTTTGCCCATCTGTGTACGTTGAAGCCCCGCCTCTCTCACTGGCCACGTTGGGTACCACTTGCTCCACGAGGCCTGCCCTCATCTGTCATCTCCCGCGCCACTCTGGCTGGAGGGTATCTACTTTAAGCCAGGCCTGTTCTGGTCAAAAGCAACAGAGGCCCACATGACATGGCTCTAGAAAAGAGAGGCTGCTGTGAGGTCAGAGATTTCATAGGAATCTAAGGATGGGCATAGCGGCCCCCACTACCGGGATGGCAGGAGCTGCAGCTGGAGGCCGTGAAGAACAGCGGTCTCCACGTACGTCCCTCTGTTCCCTCCTGTCGGCCCGCTCATGTCATGGTTTCTGCTACCTCTGAAACCTACAGACAGACTACAACAAATCTGAAATTTGTTCATACGTTCGTAAACCATGTTATGAATTAGTTCTGCCTTGAACTTGCTGTGTGACCCTGGGCAAGCTACTTAATCTCTATGAGCCTCAGTTTCCTCACTCTGTACAAATAAGACGAAGAATAATAATAGCCAAGATTTTATTGGGTGCCAAGCCCTGCTCTAAGTGTTTTATATTAGCTCAATTAACTGTCACACTAACTTTCTGAGGGAGGTACTGTTACTATCCTCATTTATAGATGAGGAAGTGGAGGCACAGAGAGGCTAAGTATAATTTGCCCAAGGTCACACAGCCAGAAAGTGGCAAAGCCAAGATTCATACTCAGGCTCTCTGGCTCCAGAGCTCACGCTGTTAGACCGCCATTCACTTTGAGGGGTTACTGTGAGAATTATAGCGTGGATTCTCTTATTTAGGACACATAGCCGAGAGCAATACTCAGAATAAGTACTTAAGAATGCCAACAGTCATGACATCATCACAGCATTAGTTTGCAGGTGACCCATATGACCTTCACAACCCCAGCTGACCTCGTAACTCTTCGCCTCAGCAGCCACAGCTAACCTGGTGTCCCCGGTTCAAATTCTTGTGAGAGATGCTGATTTGGAAAGATGACACAGCTGGCCTTAAACTGGATTCTCCTGGTACAAGAAATCACAACAGGACTCAGGGGTCATGTACGAACCACGGTAGCTCTCCTCTCACGAGAGGCCATGGGCAGTGGGCATCCCTAGGTCGTTCTTTCTCTGAACTTCCAGAGTCAACTGTTCTGAATGTCTGGCAGTTAGGGGACCTGGTGCTTACTCTCGCTGAGCACATGCTCGATTCTGAGCCCTGCTTTTGGCCTCATCCCCTGTGGCAAGCTCCCATTCATTTCCGTGACCCTGACTCTCACTGCTGGAAGTGGGGCCTGTGGACCAGCACATCAGCATCGCCTGGGAACTGGTTAGAAATGCAGAATCTCAGGCTCCACCTCAGACCCACTGAGTCAGAAATTGCATTTTAACAAGATCCTCAGTGGTCCTTGCAGGTTAATGTTTGAGTAGCCCTGGCCAGTCAACACCACTTATGTCTGCATAGCACTGTTTTGTTTTTTTGTTCTGTAGCTGACTGTGCCTCTAACTAGCTCCAATACAGATATCAGATAATATCAGGAAGCAGTGGATTCTTACAACCAGGTATAAACACTGCCGAGGGGAAGGAGCTTCTCAGCCTGTTCCCACAGCCCCACATGGAATAAGGGATTGAAGCCAGATCGGGGATGGGAGTGGGGGAGGGCTCAGTTGAAAGGGAGGGGGTCACACCTGCTGAGAAAAGACAGGGTCCTGAGCCTGCAGCATGCCCACCAGTGGGGTCAGATGCCAGAGGTCAGAGTGGAGGCAGGCTGTGTAGAAGTCCACCATGGTGGCAGGACGTGGTCTCCGGGATGCACGGGGCAGCCAGAAGATGGGAACCCTTGGTGGCAGGGGCAGTGTCTCTCAACTGCAACACAGAATGAGGAGGTGGCCCGCGGGCACCTGGCAGAGATCACAGAGGCGGAATTCCAGCCCTTAGAGAACAGTGGCAAGAGCAAGGCAAGGAGGTCTGGGGTCCCTAGTAAGCTTCCCAGGCAGAGGCTTGAGCCAGCAAAATAAATGGCAGGCTCCCTGGAACTAGCTTAGAACAGGGCAGAAGTACTGCCATGAGGGGGCTAGCAGAAACAGTGCCCGTGGCCAAGGCTGGGACCGGCTGAGCCAGGACCCCCATGCGCCACCCTGGACCCAGCCAGGGGCAGCCTGAGTGGGGCGGCACTGGGCCAGGAGAGGGCAGGCTCCTGGTGGGGGACCGGGGGCGGGAGGGGCAGGCAGCCAGCTGCAGGCCGGAGGGAAAGTCTGTATGAGGCCCTGTGGACCGCCTTGCCTTCCTGGCATGAGGGCGGTGGGGAGGTGTGGCTGGATGCCAGAGGGCTTTCCCATCACTGCTCCCTGGCCCCGGTTCACCGTAACCGTAACCGTAACTGCATAAGCGTGGACCTTGCCCCGACACATTCCCGAGATAACACCCACCGTCATCCCGGGAACAGGGTGACAGCCCGACTGTGTGAGCAAGGCTCCCGACACCCTCCCTGCGTTCATTTCCAGTTTGCTGGATGTTGTATGTGTGTCTATGTAAAATGACAGAAGAACGAGTCATTAGTGAGCCGTCCAAAGTCCCTTTGGGAACATTCCAGGAAAATCAATATCCCATCAAAGCCACAAATGGCTTTTTTCTTTCCCCCACTCCTTCAAGGCAGGGTTTCTCAGAGTGTGATCTGCCAACCTCCTGCCTTACTCCCCCATGGAGCTTGTAAAACACAGATTCCTGGGGCCCTACCTGAAAACTACTGAATCAGAATCTCAGTGGGGCTTCCCAGAATCTGCATTTTTAACCTGCCACCCAGCCGATTCTAATACCCCTTAATAAAACTGAAAAACCTCTCCTCCCGCTACCCACAAGGCACTTTCTTTCCTTTGCACAAACCGGATCCTTGCCCTCCCTGTGCTGCTACACCCACTTAAAGGGCCACCTCTTCCCAGGAGCCTGCCTAGCTGTCTTCGTCCCAGCTCATGTAGGGGGCCCTCTGTGCACCATTCTAACACGGCTCTGCCACATCGTCGTCATTTCTTTTTCCTGTCTGTGTTCTCCACTGAATGGTAACGCATCCTGCCAAGCCTCCCCAGGCCCAGCATAAAGTTTTGTGCCTAATTTGAACTAATAAATGAATATGAACGAAGGCAGCTGAGAGGTAACGGTGAAGCCGCAGAGTAGAGGGTGGAAAGTAGATGCTTCCCGGTAGGAAGCTGCCACCTTCCAAATCTTCTCTCGGTCATTCTGAACTCCTAGGTCAAGTTTTGGAGCCAGAGGGCAAGTATCGGACCCAAGGAGAGCCCAGGGCTCTGGCTGCCTGGGGCACAGCCCACCTGTTTGGGGCTGAGGCGTCCCCAGTGGAAGCCTAGCTCTCTATCTACATTTTGGAAAAACTCCAGCAGAAAAAAAGGCTCAAGGATGGTTTGCCAGCCCCAAGCCTGACGCCAAACTCAGGGCCTCTAGAATGTTCAACACCCCCCTCCCCTTGTCAAGGCAGGAGGAGTCAAAGAATAGAGCTATCGGACCATGAAACTCCCAAGAGTCCTTTCCCCCAGCGTTTCTCAGAGACTGCTGCCACTGTTTTCTGTGTGAGGCTCCGAGTTGCCATTTGCCAAACTGGTAAACGTTGACCCAGCAGAAATCAGGCAAAAATAGGAGAAGCCCCGGACAGGCTGCCTCAATCGTGTTGGTGAAGGGAGAGCCAGGTGCCTGTGAGCTGAAGAATGCTGCCCATCGCCTCGCTCTGAAAAACAAAATGTATTTCCTTAATCTTAACAGCTTGAGCACCCCGAAACCTGCTTTGCCAGTCCAGGGTGCCTCCTCTGATCTTGCTTGCTGATCTGTGTATACGTGGGGTCGTGGGACAAGGTGACTTTGGGAAGGCCTGGCCTGCTTGAGACTCTAGGGTCAGCCCAGACTGCTGTGACCCCAGGGGACCTTAGCCCCGGAGACAGGCTGACCTCTTAACGCGTGAAGTCAGAGTGAGGGCACCTGCTCTCAGTCCGAAGTAGGGTCGGAACCTTCCTGGGTTCTTGGAAGAGAAAGAGGATTGGCTGAATTATAGGTGGCAGGGCAGAGCAGCTGAGGGCTCCGTGCACAGTAGGCCCTCAGCAAATAAATGCTTCTCGCATTGAGCTGGTGAGAAGGGAGCAGCCAGTGTTAAATGTGGGATCTGTCAGAATCCTTCAGACATTTGCTGAAATTCCATGAGGGCGTCAGGGATTATAAGGTTTTAAGGTCATTACTGAGTTTCTTTCGTGATTTTTTTCATAAGGATGTCATTTCTGAATCCACTCTCTTTCTCTTCCCATCTCCCCAAATTACCCTTCCTCCTTCCCTTCCAGGAGGAAGACAGGACGGTGTTATCATTTGGTCAAAATTTCACATTCAGAAAATGGTAACGTTCAAAAATCTTGTTCAGTGCTACAGCACCCCCTCCCCCAAGCTGAAGGTTGTGACAGCTGTCACTTACTGAGGAATTTTACATGCATTTACCATTTCGCTTGTGCCTTCGAGAGGAGACAGCTGAGGCCCAGAGAGGCTAGAGAATTTATCAAGGTCACACAGCAAGTTGGCAAGCGGCTTGGATTTTACCGCGGGCTCTGTGACTCCACGGCCCCGGGTGCCTGTCAGTGCCGCGTCGTTGTCTCCTAGAGGTCATTGGTGCTTGTTGATATAACATCGCTAACCATTTCTCAGAGCGTTTTGTCCACGTGTCCTGATTAGAGAATTAGTTAAGCTCTCGAGCTCTCCAGGGAGCCGTGGCTGGAATCCTGCCTCCTTCCTAGAGTCTGCAGGCAGCCAGATCCCACAGACCCTGCTCTGTCGGGCGGTGAGGACGAGAGATGTGGCCCCGTGGTTGGGGGGCCGGCAGGCAGGTTGTGATGACCCACGGGGCATGTGTTCCCTGTCAGTTCCCAGGCACTGAACCCAGGCACCCCCCCTCCCCGCCTGGGACCTCCTCTCCTATTTCCCTCTGCCTCCTGCCCTCCTAGGATCCACAGCTATTTGGAAAGGTGAGCACAGAGGCCTTTTCAGAAAGAGTCCTATTCTCCTGTCTTCCTGGTACCCTCGCTCACTGGAGAGAGAGAAGCAGGATTGTGTGGGGAGGGAGAGGCAAGTGTACGGGAACAGTTTAGATCTAATTGTTCATGATCCAGAATGTCCTCGTTTGCATTCAGGGATGCTGCCCGCCTTTGAGAGGGGCCACACCAAGTTGAATGATGTGTTATCAGTGCAATGCAATAGCCCGATGACGTCATGCAAGAATGCAGCGATGAAAAGGTGGAAGGGCCTGGTTACGCTGCCTAATCCAGCTTTTACTGTATAACCCCTGGGCTTATTGGCCCCTTGTTCCTGTTCTCTTTGACAAAGAATGATTTTTTTTTTTTTAACTTTCTGATTAGCAATCAGTAGTTTAAGCCTGCTAATCACCTCTTTAGCTTGGCATGTGGACCAAGGAAAGGCCACAGCACTTAATGTGTTCTCGCAGATCCAGAAGTTCAGAAATGTAGTCAGCCCCAATTTTTTTTTTTTTTTTTTTTTTTTGCGGGACGCGGGCCTCTCACTGCTGTGGCCTCTCCCGTTGCGGAGCACAGGCTCAGGACGCGCAGGCTCAGCGGCCATGGCTCACGGGCCCAGACGCTCCATGGCATGTGGGATCCTCCCGGACTGGGGCACGAACCCGTGTCCCCTGCATCAGCAGGCGGACCCTCAACCACTGCGCCACCAGGGAAGCCCTCATTTTAACCATTTTTAAGTGTACAGTTCAGAGGCATTAAGTGCATTCCCATTGCTGTGCAGCCATCCTCACCATCCGTCTCCAGAACTCTTTTCATCTTGCAAAACGTAGACTCTATCCGGGTTAAACACTCACTGCCCATTTCCCCTCCCCCAGCTCCCGGCAACCACCCCTCTCTACTTTCTTCCTGTACGAGTTTCACTGTTCTAGGTACCTCATGTGAGTGGAGTCATACAGGATTTGTCCTTTTGTGACCGGCTTGTTTCACTCAGCATAATGTCCTCCAGGTCCATCTACTCTGCAGCATGTGTCAGGATTTCCTTCCTTTTTCAGGCTGAGTACTATTCTATTGTATGTTTACACCATGTTTTGTTTATCCATTCATTTATTCACGGACACACTTTCACCTTTTGGTTATCGTGAATAATGCCACTGTAAACATGGGTGTAAAACTATCTGTTCGTGCCCCTGCCTTTACATCCTTTGTGTACGCTCCCAGAAGTGGAATTGCTGGATCATATGGTAGTTCTATTTTTAATTTTTTGAGGGACTGGTACGCCGTTTTCCACAGTGGCTGCACCCTTTGCCATTCCCACCAGCAGCGCACAAGGGTTCCAGTGTCTCCGCACCTTCACCAACACACTTAATATTGTCTGTTTTTGTTTTTTTTTCATAGTAGCCATCCTAATGGGTGTGACATGGTATCTCGTGGTTTTTTATTTTCACTTCCCTGATGATTAGTGATGTTGAGCATCTACACAGATACTTTTAAAAAAACGAACTTCTCCTGTCATTTCAAAGCTAAAGGCAGTAAAATGTAAGGTTCAAGGTGCTGAATCTGAGAAGCCGTGCTGCCTGGGTTCAGTGCTGGCTCCACTCCTTGCTGACTGTAGCTGTGGGTCAGTTGCAAGATCTCTCTGTGCTTCGACTTCTCACCTGTAAAATGGGGTAACAAGTAAACTGCCTCATAGGGCTACTGGGAGGATTCAATGATCTAATACAGATAAATCTCATGGAAAGTGTGAGACTTGCTATATGTGTTTGATGAGTGCTGGGCTTCATTACTCTCAGAGTAGAAACTGCTGCCTTCCATCCTCCAGGGATGGTTTTCCTCTCTGCCTAGTCTTTTTCAAGTGGGGTAACAGCCTGGGGAATTTGAGGTGAGATGGTGGCTTGAACCCAGTAGGTTTTCACACCCCCAGGTTGGGCATGTCAGGAGGAAAAAGAGCAGTGGCACAACTACTGAAGCCCGCGCGCCTAGAGCCCGTGCTCCGCAACAAGAGAAGCCACCGCAATGAGAAGCCCGCGCACCGCAATGAGAAGCCCGCGCGCCGCAACGAAGAGTATCCCCCGCTCGCCGCAACTAGAGAAAGCCCGCACGCAGCAATGAAGACCCAGCACAGCCACAAATAAATAAATAAATAAATGTATTAAAAAAGAAAGAAAAAATGAGCAGTGACAGCCTCCGAAATCCATCCTGAAACTCGGCAGCATCTCGTTTCGAGAGTGAGTTTGTGTAGAGCTGGCAGCCAGGAAATGGGACTGGGAATCTAGTGCAAAGGTCGTTTCTCTGGTTCCTTCAACCAATAACTATTAGAGCAAATAACCATCTGGATGAGAAATGGCTACTAATTGCCTTGGAGTAAGGCAGCTAGCTAAGGGTTTGTGTCGCTGCACGTGTCACCATGGGACCCTGCATCCTGACAGCCTGGAGAACTGTCCTCGGGCCTATATCCTCTGCATCTCAGCATTTGGGCCTCCCTATTGTGCCCCATCTCTGTAGGTTATTAGCCTCCTGTGAGAGAGATTAGGGTTCCCCTGTCCCTAATTCCAGGGGAAATTCCAGGAGTGTCAGAAGGACCCTGGGTCCTTCCCAGGGCAAATCTCTGACTTGGTCACTCTGCCCAAGGGAAGGAGTCATGGGAAGGTTAATCCTAATCTCTGACCCTTCTCTAAAGACTAACCCGGTTTCCTTAGCAAACATACTGAAGGAAGCAGTGGCGGAACGGGGAAGGAGGCTTCCCCCTCGCCTGCCTTTACCTGGTTAACTCCTTCTCAGGGCCCAGCTTTTTTTTTTTTTTGCTGTATGCGAGCCTCTCACTGTTGTGGCCTCTCCCGTTGCGGAGCACAGGCTCCAGACGTGCAGCCTCAGCGGCCATGGCTCACGGGCCCCGCCGCTCCGCGGCATGTGGGATCTTCCCGGACCGGGGCACGAACCCGCGTCCCCTGCATCGGCAGGCGGACTCCCAACCACTGCGTCACCAGGGAAGCCCCGAGGGCCCAGCTTTTAACATCAGTTCCTCGAGGGATCATTGCCCTGCTCCTGGAATGGGGCCAGGTGCAGTGTTTATATTCCTTCACAGAGCAATATTCTTTCTCTTCAAATCAGTTGTTCAATGGTTATTAGTTAAGACCTCATGTTTTCTTCTGTTTAATGTCAGCCAAGGACTCTTCTAGACTAGCCATTCTCAAAGTGTGTTCCCTGGAGGCCCCTGAGATTCTCTCAGAAGGTCTGCAAGATCAAACTTCATAATACTAAGAAATTATCTGCCTTTTTAACTTTCTACCTATCATGAGAGGACTGTAGAGTTTCCCAGAGGCTACGTGACATGCAGTTTTGCAACAGACTGATGCAAAAGCAGCTCTTAGGACTCAGCGGTCTTCTTTTAAGCCATTCATTAAAGAGATTTGCAAAAATGTAAAATAATGCCACTCTTCTCACTAATTTGTGGGGGAGGGCTTGGAAAATATAATTAATTATAAGGATGTGATTTATGTTAACATGTGATTGGTTTATTATTTTTATTTTCAAAGGAATTAATATTTTTAAATTTTCTGTTTTCATTTCTTTTTTTTTTTTTTTTTTTTTTTTTTTTTATGCGTTACGCGGGCCTCTCACTGTTGTGGCCTCTCCCGTTGCGGAGGACAGGCTCCGGACGCGCAGGCTCAGCGGCCATGGCTCACGGGCCCAGCCGCTCCGCGGCATGTGGGATCTTCCCAGACCGGGGCACGAACCCGTGTCCCCTGCATCGGCAGGCGGACTCTCAACCACTGCGCCACCAGGGAAGCCCTGTTTTCATTTCTAATATGATAAATGTTGATCAACAAAACCCACATGTGGACTTCCCTGGTGGCGCAGTGGTTAAGAATCCGCCTGCCAATGCAGGGGACACGGGTTCGATCCCTGGTCTGGGAAAATCCCGCATGCTGTGGAGCAACAAAGCCCGTGCGCCACAATTACGGAAGCATGCGCACTCTAGGGCCCACGTGCCACAACTAGAGAAAGCCCACGTGCATCAATGAAGACTCAGTGCAACCAAAAAAAAAAAAAAATAACCACCCACATGAACAACAACTCTTGGGGTCCTCAGGTTTTAAGAGTGTGAAGGTGTCCCAAGACCAAAAATTTGAGTGAGGATTGCTGCCTTAAACGGGGACCAGGAACTTTTTTCTGTAAAGGACTAGTGGACCATACCCTCTCTGTCTTAACTATTTAATTCTATAGCACGAAAGCAGCCATAGATAATATGTATACAAATAAGCATGGCTTTGTCCCAGTGAAACAAGCAGTGAGAGAGTTCGGCCTATGGACCATAATTTGCCATCTCCTGCTCGAGGTTCTAAGCTGTAAAATGCCAGGAACCACATCTAACCGATAAATTGCTTTATCCCCAACACCTAGCACAGGGCCTGCTACTTAGTAGATACTCAGGAATTATAACAGAAATAGTGTTTAGCAGCTGGTTGTCCAAGTCAAAAATAACAATGGCTTAACTTCAAGGTAAAACTTCTTTAGCACATTAAAAAAAAAAAAAATCAAGAGTCAGGCCAGTTAGGGCCAGGGTGATGGCTCAAGGGACCCAGGTTCCTTGTGCTTTTCTGGTCCACCATTCTTAGCATGTGACTTCCATCATTAAACTCACGTCATGGCTCAACCAACCTTAAAGAGCCTCGGGAGAATTAAGCTGACCTGCCAATAATGAACTGCCCGTCAGAACAAAACTTAACATTCTTTAAAGAAGGAACATAAAAATCCAGATTCTTGACAGCTTAGGGTTCAGGGTATCTAGCATACGATAGAAAAGGTACTAGACTTAGGAAGAAATACAGTAGGAGCAGACCCAAGGATGGCAGAGATGTTGGAATTAGCAGAAAATGAACTAATGTTCATTATAGATATGTTTAAGGATTTTTAAGGAAAAGAAATCAGTAGGGAAATGGAACCAAATAAAAATTCTAGATGAAAACTACAGTATCTGAAACGAAAACTTGCCTACATGGATCTACCAGTAGTTCAGGTGCTGCAGGAAGAAAGATCATTGAACGTGAAGTCAGAGCAGTAGAGACTATCTGGACTGAAGCACAGAAAGAAAAAAAAGTTGGAAAAAAAATGGTCAGAAGCTCAGTGATCTGTGGGATGTTGTTAATCAATCTAACAAAGGTATTTTTGGATTCCCAAAAGGAAAGGAGAGAGAGAGAGAATGAGAAAGAAAATATATTTGAAGAGCTAATGGCTGAAAAGTTCCAAAGTTGGTGAAACATACTGACCCGCAGATCCAAGAAGCTCAACAAACCCTAAGCACGATAATCATGTGGAAAGTCACACGTAAATACATCATAGTCACCTTGCTAAAAACCAAAGAGAAAGAGGAAAATCTTAAAATCTCCCAGAGGATAAAGACATGCTGCATGTAGAACAATAAGAACCATTGCTAACTTAGCAGAAACGATGCAAGCCAAAAAATAATTGAATAATATCTCTAAGGTGCTGAAAGGCAGAAAAAACAGTCTGCAATTCTATATCAACAAAAATATCCTTAAAAAAATGAGGGTAAAGTCAAAAGCTTTATTTTCAGTTATAAAGGCCGAGAGACATGCTCACCAGCAGACTTACACAATAAGAAATGTCAAAAGAAATTCTTTGGGGGGAAAGAAAATGCTATCAGATGGAAATGTGGATCTACATGAGAAATTAAGAGCACCAGAAATATAAAAGACTTAAAATTTTTTTCTTAATTTCTTTAAAAGATAATTGACTGTTTAAAGCAAACATGATGATAGTGTTATTTTTATTGAAATTTTTTGAAAGGAGGAAAAGAGAATCAAGAAACTGATGAGACAAACAGAAAACAACTAGTAAATTAGTAGACTTCAATCTAGCTACATTAATAATTCATTAAAAGTAAACAGACTAGGGCTTCCCTGGTGGCGCAGTGGTTGAGAGCCCGCCTGCCAATGCAGGGGACACGGGTTTGTGCCCCGGTCCGGGAAGATCCCACATGCCGCGGAGCGGCTGGGCCTGTGAGCCATGGCCGCTGAGCCTGCGCGTCTGGAGCCTGTGCTCCGCAACGGGAGAGGCCACAACAGTGAGAGTCCCGCGTACCACAAAAACAAAAAAACAAAAACAGACTAAACACGCCAATTAAAAGGCAGATATTGTCAGGTTGGGGGGAAAAAACAAAACTCCAGTGTACAGGTTGCCTACAGTAGATTCACTTTGATGTAAATACACAGGTAGGTTAAAGGTAAAAGGAGGGGGGTCTTAAGTGTGTCATCTGGGCCATCACCATGGTAAAGCTGAGCAAAGAGGCCAAGCGGAGGCTGCAGCAGCTTTTCAAGGGAGGCCAGTTTGCCATCCGCTGGGGCTTTATTCCTCTCGTGACTTACCTGGGATTGAAGAGGGTTGCAGATCCTGGAATGACTGAACCAACTGTTTTGAGCTTACTTTGGGGATAAAGGACTATTTGCTCATCTGGTTTTGGAAGCAGTCAATGCAGAGGAACAACATGGAAGGTGTGCACTCTGGCTGGGATAAGAGATGGGACATCGTTTAGATGTTCACTAGTTGGATGACACAGGCTCTTCTCAGTTGTGTCTGTGGCAGAGTGGAACCTCTACTGACTTATTTACGGTAGACCGTACTAAAATAAATGTTTGTAACAATATTAAAAAAAAAAAGTCAAAGGATGGGAAAGGTATAGCATACAGATACTAATCAAAAGAAAACTGGAATGGCTGTAATGACCACACATAGAGTATACCAAAAACAGGAGAATTAGCAGATACAGAGAGCGTTTATAATAATTGGCCAATTCATCAAAAAAACCATAATAACCCTAAATGTGTACACACGTAATAGTTGAGTTCAAAATACATGAATAAGTAAGTGACTGGATCCTCTCTTTGCAAGGGGAAGGGCTGATGGAGACATTTCCTCATTCCTGGCCCGTCTCCCCTGAGTCAGTGAGGAGGACAGCAGTAGGGGGAGAAGCAAGCTGACTCAGCTGCCTCGTTCTGTGCTCCGCATTGTGTCCTTCCTGTGCCTCTGAGAAGGCAGGCCCTGGGCTCTCCCACAGGGGCCCTTGCAGAGAGTTCCCACAGGCTGCTCCACCTCCTCTTGCCCTAAAGGGTTTTCTGGAACCTGCCAACCTCATGTGGGATGCCAGCCAGGACTAGGGCCCGTGCACCTGAGGTTGGAGAGGACTGGGGTCCTAGAGTGATGGATGGGGTCAGGGTCGATCCTGGGGAACTCCAGGTGTCCCAGGACACAGGATAAGGTGGCAGCGTCTACTGCCTTCAGGCTGGCTCCTGCCATTCAGATACTGAAAGGGGCTGAGTCAGCCCCAGGTGGGGCAGGGGAAAGGGTTAGGGGAGTTTTTAAGCAGTAATGAAATGTTGCCTGGAAGGGGAAAACGAGGTGGTTTCCAGATAAGGGTGTGCCTGGATGACAAAGAATTGCATTATTTTCAGTCCCATTTGCTGACAGTCCAGCAATGATTTCTTTCCCCTTCCCTTGCCTTCCCTTGCCTTCCCTTGCCTTCCCTTCCCTTCCCTTCCCTTCCCTTCCCTTCCCTTCCCTTCCCTTCCGTCTTCTTTCCCTCTCCTTTCTTTTCCTTTCTTTCTCCCTTTCAAACTGTTAAAAAAAATTGTGGCAAAATACACATAACATAAAATTTACAATCTTAAGCATTTTTCGGTGTACAGTTCAGTGGCATTAAATACCTTCACGTTGTCATGCAACCATCATCACCTTACCGTCCATCTCCAGAATTCTCTCCATCTTGCAAAACTGACTCTACTCATTGAAGAACTAGCTCCTTATTCTAGCCCCTGGCAACCACCATTTGACTTTCTGTCTGTATGAATTTGACTACGCTGTGTATTCCATGTAAGTGGAATCATGTGGTATTTGTGTTCTGGGGACTGGCCGTTTCACTCAGCATAATGTCCTCCAGGTCCATCCACGCTATAGCATGTGTCAGAATTTCCTTTTTTAAGGCTGAGTAATATTCCACTGTATGCACACACCCCATGTTTTTTTTTTGGGGGGGGTCTGTGTTCAGTCTTTGTTGCTGCGCGTGGACTTTCTCTAGTTGCGGCAAGTGGGGGCTACTCTACGTTGCGGTGCGCGGGCTTCTCATTGTTGTGGCTTCTCTTGTTGCAGGGCACGGGCTCTAGGCGCGTGGGCTTCAGTAGTTGTGGCACACAGGCTCAGTAGTTGTGGCTCATGGGCTCTAGAGCACAGGCTCAGTAGTTGTGGCGCACGGGCTTAGTTGCTCCGCAGCATGTACGTGGGATCTTCCCGGACCAGGGCTCCAACCCGTGTCCCCTGCGTTGGCAGGCGGATTCTAAACCACTGCGCCACCAGGGAAGCCCACCACATGTTTCTTATCCATTCATCTGTTGATGGACGCTGGGGTTGCTTCCACCTTTTGTCTCTTGTGAATAATGCTGCTCTGAACACGAGCGGACAGCAGTGATTTTTTTGTTGTTTAATTTTGCTTTGTGTTAAGGTAATGAGGTAAAGGCGGGGATAGAAGTTAGTGGTTCAGGACACGGGCAGCCTTATTTCACACAGGAGACCTAGAAAATAAGCACCTGGGAGAGTTTATCCCTGCAGATCTGCGTATTTGATGGGACAGAGCTGTCGAAACCTTTCGGTAGTTGGGGGCTTTAAAGTCCATCCCACCCTTCCACCAGTCCTTTGCCCTTCGTGGTCCCCGTTGTCACAGTTAAGATGTCATTTCTTCCTTCAGCACCCTGGAGTCAGGGTGGCCAGACTCCAAGATAATTTTCCAGCAACTCATGTTGCAACTACTTCTGGAATTTTCTTCCACAGGGCCTTCCAGAGCAAATTGCTCCCCTTCTCAGAAACTTCTCATGGTTCTCCAAGGCCCATAGAAAACCCTGAAACTTCTTAGCATGACTCAGGGCCCCACTGGCCTTCTAGGCCCCTTCCCTTTCCTTCCCTCCATTTCCCTCATTTATTGATCGGCCCATTTGTTCACCCTGGGGCCTGTATTTTTGTATTTGTTTCCGACATGCATGTCTGATACTGACTCATTGAAATAGTGTGTTAAAGGGCCCAGCACATAGGAAGTGCTGTAATGTTTATGATGAAAAGACTTTTACCTGGGGTCTCATTAGCTCTTCAGTGATAACCTCGTGAGGTCAATCGTTTCATCCCCAGTTGACAAGCTGAGAAATTGAGCTTTAGAACTGCTAAGAAATGAGTTTGTAATTTTGGCCCTCGGATCAAATTCAGAACCAAGATTCAGAGCCAGGCTGTTCCTCTGAACAAGACTGTGGCTTTATGAGATCCTGGAAAGCTGGAGGCAGCAAGAATAAATGCTCAGGGTCTCTGGATGTGCTCTCTCGCCAAGGAAAGATGAGGTTTTGTGGGGACTGAGTTTGTTTGTTTGTTTTTTTGCCATACGCGGGCCTCTTACTGTTGTGGCCTCTCCCGTTGCGGAGCACAGGCTCCTGACGCGCAGGCTCAGCGGCCATGGCTCACGGGCCCAGCCGCTCCGCGGCATGTGGGATCTTCCCGGACCGGGGCTCGAACCCACGTCGCATCGGCAGGCGGACTGTCAACCACTGCGCCACCAGGGAAGCCCTGTGGGGACTGAGTTTGACTGAAGAACCATGAAAGGCCAGTGCTGGTAGATGTCCACTTAGTGAAAGCCTGAGTGTAAAGTAGCAGAGGGGAGCATTAAGTTGGCTGCTTTTCCAACTCTAGAAGGACATATAAAGGGAATATAAGCTCATGATGGAAGGAACACGCTTCTCCCTTTATAGGGGACCCAGGAACGAGGAAAAAGCCTTACCAAAATCGGTTGCATTCATGCTGGTACAATTCTGAATGCTCAGCTGGATGGATGAGGAAGTTGGAGCAAGTGGGTGGCTGCAGACTCCTTCCTCCAATGTGCTGAAGTGCTGCAGCCGAGGACAGAGGAGAAATCAGAAATGCCCATGGGGTGGTGAGGGACTTGCCCAAGGTCACCCAGCTAAAAAAAGCTGAGCTGGGCCTCCCCCACAATTTAAGAGTCCAGGTCCAGTGGTTCTGGCGTATCATGCAGGCTGCTTTTAATACACGTCTTCCAGTTGGAGCCCTGTAGCACAGTGCAAAGAGCATGGGCTTTTGAGCATCATTTGCAGCCTTGGCCAGGTTGGCCGGCCTCAGCGCTTTCATCTCTCTGCAAGGCGTGGATAAGAACCCTTTCCTCACTGGGCAGTGTTGAGGACTAAGTGAGCAGTCAGGCAAAGCTGCCAGCAGGTGCCTAGGACAGAGTCGGGTTACTAATGCGGCCGTTTCCTGGTGAGTTCTTGCTTTATCAGCTCTTCCTTTGCTCGGTGGTGTGTACGACCATCGCCTGGGACTTGCCCCACGTGGTCAAGATTCTTGGTTGACGGCACCTTAGGTGCTCTCACCAAAGGAATAGAAGGTTCTGATTGAATGCAAAGGTCAAACAAGTACAGCCTCCTTACTTTTCTTGTCAGATCATTTCCATTGGCCTACACCAGCCATCGTGGGGTAGGTAACGGGGAATTTCCTCACTTCCTTTTCCCCCAGAGTATCTGCGTGACCTCAGTTTCTGGTGACTCTGTTTGCCGTGGCGTTTGGTACTTATCCCACCTGCTCAGCCAGCATCCACCCTGGGCTGGCTGTGCCCTCACCCCTCTCCCACCTCCAGTAAACTAGACGTGCCTCACTGGGAACATCAGCTTTGTCTGGAGAGAGCAGGTGGACCTCAGGCTCTTTCCCGCCTGCGAAGTTGGCCTTGCCTTTTGGCTCCCCCTTTGTGGGGTGCCCTTTTCTTCCTTCCCCCTTGGTAATATCTCAGGAAGAAAGTTCTACCCTAGAGTTTCCAGGAAGCCACTTGATTGCATTACTGATTGATAACTCCATTTACCCTGGAGTGGACAGAGCCATAGTTGTGAGTTCTGCTTAGGACTTATCGTGTTCTGACATCAAGGCCCAAGTGAAAAACTGAGAAGGCCTGGTTATGCCAAGTGCCTGTCGGACACCACCGGGGAGGCTTTGAGGTCTCTTATTTTATATGTTTCAAAAAAGGGCTCCTTCTTCTTTTGAGACAGAACTTCAAACGAAGCATTCCAGGCCACACTTCCTTTTGGTAAATCTTAACCAGTGTAAATGTTTGCTTTTGTGTTGTAAATCTTAGGAGGTTGGGCTGGGGGGGGAGGGGGAGGGGAGGGAGGGAGGAATTTCAGAAGCAGGTGTCCTGCCAGCAAAAGTTAAAACTTAATCTGCTGTTTGGGGTGTTTGGGGGAGACGGGTAGCTGGGAGGGGAGCATTTATAATTAACGAGCCATGCTAATGAACTGGAATTTGGAGACAGAGCTTTTTTGCCAGGTTGTGCAAATTCCTGGACCTCGTGCCGGCGGCCCCCTGGAAAGAAAGGGAGTTTAGGAAAATTCCGACTTGCGGGCAGAAACCCCTGTTGGGGAAGTCAGTGAATGAACATGGGAGGAACAGGGCAAAACAGTAATTAAAAGGGTAGAAAGATAAAGGGGAAAGTGAAACGATACAAAGCAGTATTCATTAATAACTGTGGGTTTGTTTAAAATGTAAATTCTTCAAACAGTTATTAAAAGAAGCGTCCATTTCCCTGCTTCCCCGGCTGGGTCCCCCTCACCACACCCAGGGGCATAATGCACTGAATCGGAGGGTCTGGGGAATTGGCCTGGGACCCACACTCTCCAGGAAAAAGACTTCAATTTGCTGCTTAAGGTACATCCCCTCGGAAGAGACCCTTGAAAAACTGGGACATGGCGTGGAGGGAGGCCACGTGTGCCTTGTGTAACTTGGGCAAAGGCGTTCACCTTCTCCTAGGCTCAGTTTTCCTGTCAGTGAAATGGAGAACAGTCGGCGCTTCCAGAATGGTGAGGATCTCTTGTGATTGTGGATGCTTGCCCCTGCATTCAGTAATCATTATCGTTAGCCCCACCCCTGCAGAGCCCCTGCTGCGTGTATGGAATGTTCTGGAGGGGGATGGCTTGGTGGGAGGGGATCCTGGGGGTAGTGAAGCTGAGACCTCCCTCCACCTCTACATGTACTCGCTCCCTGAGGCCCCTTTTGCCTTTCTCTTTCCTCTGTTCCTCTAGAAGGAGTTGGGGCTGGTAGTGGAGGGAGAGGGGGACAGAGCTCGGGGAGAAGGATGCAGTGAGGGTTTGGCAGGCAGCGGCTGGGTTTGGGGACCACAGCGCTCTGCAGTTCAGTAAGAGGGAGATGGAGAAAGGGTTGGGCCCTCGTCCCGTCCTCTGCCCTAAAGCTACTGAATCTTTTTACTATAAGAAGCAGCGGTTGCCTCTAGAATCCTGTACCTCCAATCCCCCCCGCCCCGCCTCCCCAGAGCCTCAAACTGACCTCAGGGCAGAACTGCCAAGAAGTGAGCTGGGTGACTCACAGCCATTCCCCAGTTTGGGGCCATCAGAACCCCCTACCCATACTGGCGGGTCATGCTTCAAACGGCAGCTCTGCCACTTCCTCACTTAGCCTTGAGTGTGAGAGCAACAAAACCAGGAAGCAGCCTAAACATCTCATGCTGGGAGCTGCACGCGTTAAGTTGGGGGGCATCCACACCATGGAGTGCCATGCAATTAACGGAATGAGGTAGAGCTACACGTGCTGATATGGAAAGAATTCCAAGAAGTGGGATTAAGCAGACAGCAAGATTCAGAATAGTATGTTTTGTGTTTTTAAAATGGGTTTAAAAATACACATCCATACATAATAGAGGCTTATAGAGGGGCTCCAAAGCATCAGGTATTCCACAGAAACACTGGGCCCACAAAGGATAAAAATAGCTGCTGGTCCAGCATCACCCTTTGAGCCTCACGACTTTGGAACTGCATTGTGTTTCTACAACCTCGCCTTTCTCACTTCACTGAATTACCTGCCCGACTCATGTTGTGATTTGAACTTGCAACTCCCAGTCAACGAGAGTGAGTGGGGGGAGACTGTGTATGTACCATAGTGTAATTTTTTTAAATATAAATTTATTTATCTTACTTATTTGTTTTTGGCTGCATTGGGTCTTCGTTGCTCGCGTGGGCTTTAGTTGTGGCGAGCAGGGGCTGCTCTTCCTTGCGGTGCGTGGGCTTCTCATTGCTGTGGCTTCTCTTGTTGCGGAGCACAGGCTCTAGGCGCACGGGCTTCAGTAGTTGTGGCACATGGGCTCAGTAGTTGTGGCTCGCGGGCTCTAGAGCGCAGGCTCAGTAGTTGTGGCACATGGGCTTAGTTGCTCCGTGGCATGTAGGATCTTCCTGGACCAGGGATCGAACCCATGTCCCCTGCATTGGCAGGTGGATTCTTAACCACTGCACCACCAGGGAAGTCCCACCGTAGTGTAATTCATCAGTTTTGTTTTGTTTTTTAATTTTATTTACTTTTGGCTCTGTTGGGTCTTCATTGCTGCATGCGGGCTTTCTCTAGTTGTGGTGAGCACGGGCTACTCTTCGTTGCGGTGCGCGGGCTTCTCATTGCGGTGGCTTCTCTGGTTGTGGAGCATGGGCTCTAGGTTCACAGGCTTCAGTAGTTGTGGCACACGGGCCCAGTAGTTGCGGTGCGCAGGCTCTAGGGCACGCAGGCTCAGTAGTTGTGGCACGTAGTCTCAGTAGTTGTGGCTCATGGGCTCTAGAGCACAGGCTCAGTAGTTGTGGCACACGGGCTTAGTTGCTCCGCGGCATGTGGGATCTTCCCGGACCAGGGCTCAAACCCGTGTCCCCTGCATTGGCAGGAGGATTCTTAACCACTGCACCACCAGGGAAGTCCCTCATCAGTTTTGAGATGGACTTTTTTGGTTTGTTTTACAAAAACAAAATGTTAACACCTTCAAATGTTAACCTGCTGCCACCTTCATACTAGGGATGAGTCTCAGAAATGCCGCTGGCATGGTAATTGCCGACACACGCACACGCTCTGCTGCTTCTGCTAGTGTAGCTGGTACCACGGCTCCTCTGTGTTTCAGTCCCAAACAATTTAAGAACTACTGTGGATGGCGGACCTTTGTTCTTATCAAAAAACCCATCTTCGACATCTTCTGGTAAAATCACGAAAGCATCAGAATCCAAACTCCAAGTGATTTTCAGCAGCTTGGAAGAAAATCAGAGGCATTATCAGAGGTCTCTTTCAAGAAACGCCACCCCAGCACTCCGTGGCACAAAGAATGGCACTGTGAGGAACCCGCAGGTGCAGGTGACTCAGAGCTGAGGAGGGTGCGATCTTATCGATACCTGAGCTAATGTCATTTGCTTCTGTTTTTCCTTTTTGCATATATGGAAAAGAGAGCCACGTAGTTAAGTCCATTTCTGAATAAGCCTAAATAAGCTTTTTCAATACATATAAATATCCTGAGATAAAGAAAGCGTGGGACATAGTTTATTGGCCGTGTTGTTCTTTCTCTGTTGTACATATAATAAAACTTTTGTAAGTGACGCTCGTTCTCTTAGGTTTGATGAAGTCTAGTGGATGTGTGTGTGTGCTGGGCACGTCACATGCTGGTATGTCCATGAAAATATTTCTGGAAGGACACACGGGAAATCTTTTTTATTTTTAATTGAGGGTAATTGACATATAACATTATATTGGTTTTAGGTGTATAACATAGTGGCTCAGTATTTGTATGTATCATGAAATGATCACCGCAATAAGTCTAGTTAACATCTGTCCCCATACGTAGTTACAGGTTGTTTTTTTTTGCTTGTGATGAGGGCTTTTAAGTTCTACTCTCACAAACTACTATATATAAAATAGATAAAAACAAGAACTTACTGTATAGTAAGTAAATACAGGGAACTGTATTTAATGTCTTGTAATAACCTATAATGGAAAAGAATATGAAAAACTATGTGTTTATATGTGTACAGCTGAATCACTTGCTGTACACCAGCGGCTAACACATTGTAAATTGACTATACTTCAATACGAAAATTAAGATCTGCTTTCTTAGCAACGTTTTTTTTTCTTTTTAATTAATTAATTAATTTATTTTTGGCTGTGTTGGGTCTTCATGGGCTTTCTCTAGTTGCGGCGAGCGGGCGCCACTCTTCATCGCGGTGCACGGGCCTCTCCACTGTTGCGGCCTCTCTTGTTGCGGAGCACAAGCTCCAGACGCGCGGGCTCAGTAGTTGTGGCTCACGGGCCCAGTTGCTCCGTGGCATGTGAGATCTTCCCAGACCAGGGCTCAAACCCGTGTCCCCTGCATTAGCTGGCAGATTCTCAACCACTGCGCCACCAGGGAAGCCCTTAGCAACTTTTAAATATGCAAATATAGTATGGTTAACTGTAGTCACCATGCTGAACATTATACCCCTTTGACTGCCTTATTTTATAACTGGAAGCTTGTACCTTTTGGCTTCCTTTACCAGATCCACCAACCCCTCGACCCCATCCCAGGCAGCTACCAATCTGTTCTTTACATCTATAAGCTTTTTTTTTTTTCTTTGTAGATTTCACATATAACTGAGAAGGAAATCTTAACTTTCCTGTTATTTTAGGGGCTTGCATCCATGGGTGAAGAGGGGAAAGGTTCTTGTTGCCTGTATTTGCTGATAGTTTTTTTGTTCGTTTTGGATTTTTTAAAAAATACTTTTCATTATATTTTCTCTGATTTTTTTTTTTTTTTTACTTTTGTTAAAAAAAATTATTGGCAGTACCTTTGGAGTCTCAAGCCACATCTCAGACCTCCTGACCTCCTAATCTCTGGGGGTGGGACCCCAGGGGCCAGGCAGCCACGTTTGGTTATCTATCTAGCCAGGCAGAAAGCCATCCAGCATCTCCGCATCTGTGAGACCAAGAATTCCCTGAGGCTCATCAGGGCTTCAAAGATATTACTAAGTAACTAACTAATTAACTGTCTTGTTGCCTTCCCCTCTTTTCTGTCCCCATTCCTTCCTCAGATGTTTTCTGAGCACCTCTCCTGTGTATATGGCATCAAACTTCTGCAGACCCTCTTCTCCCTTCTGGAGTTGTAGGGGGTGTCCATTTTGCACTAGAGGGACCTGAGAAATGTGTATGTCATTACAATCCTTGATCATCTCTTTAGAGCCTTTAAGTCTGAGAATGTACCCTCAATGCTATGAACCCACCCCCCGGGGAAAAAGGCTTCTCCTCCCTGGAGTGATCTTGATGCAAAGCCAGGTGTAGGTTTATCAGATTCCTAACGATGGGCAGCACCTCTGTGACCTTTGCAACCCAGAGAGGCTGCTCTGAAGTGATGTCAGTCTACAAAGGCCGAGCTCAGTGCTGGTGTGGCCGCCAGGGCTTTCCAGAAGGAGAGGGACATGTGGGAAGAGGACAGCTCCCCCCATCTCCCCATCAGCCCAGATCCATCATTTTGGGGACTTTGACATGGCTACTAAGGTTCCCTAACTGATAAACCTGCTTTTTCTCTTCCCTTCTCACTCGACTCTTCAAGATCATCTGAATACAAGGTTCTTACAGAAATTCAATCTGATCATGCCATCCCTTGCGTTAAAAACACTTTGGGGCTTCCCTGGTGGCGCAGTGGTTGAGAGTCCACCTGCCGATGTAGGGGACACGGGTTCGTGCCCCTGTCCGGGAAGATCCCACATGCCGCCGCGGAGCGGCTGGGTCCGTGGGCCATGGCCACTGAGCCTGCACGTCGGAGGCTGTGCTCCGCAACGGGAGAGGCCACAACAGTGAGAGGCCCGTGTACCAAAAAGGAAAAAAAAAAAAAAACCACTTTGATGCTCTAACATGGCACATAGGACATAAGGACTGACCCTGACTTTGCCTCTCCTGCCCCATCCTGCCCCCCTCCCCTCCGTCCCCCACTGTACTCTGACCACAGGTCTCCAAAGGCCTGGCAACTCTGTGCATGACAGAGTCTTTGCAAACGCTAGTCCCTCTACCTGGAATCTTCTTCCCTCCTTGCTTCACCTTTTAACGCCTACTTGCCCTTCAGCCCTGTGCTTAATCCTCACTTACTCAAGGGAGCCTCCTCTAATATTGCTGAGTGGTTCAGGCCCCCCACAGACAGTCTCATGCCAGTGAGTGCAGCTGCTTCGTAGACCTGCTCACGTTAGTCGTGTGACTCACTCTCTTCTCCGCCTCGAGCTCCCCGAGAGCAGGGGCTCCGGCTGTTTTTCCATAAGACTCTATCCCCAGGGCCTGGCTGCAGTAAGCGCTGAACTTTTATGTTGGACAAATGAATGGCTGAGCATCCTGCTAAGCCGTGATGCTTCTCCCAAGAGGCAGTGGTGGGCCCCGCCCCCAGCAGGATGTGACCAAGGAGGCTGATTGGTGGGATGCAACGCAACAGGTCCCTCTGGTATCCTGGATACCAGAGAGGGTGGGAATGTAAACTGGGCCCAGAGGCTGCATTCTTGAAATTTCACTTCAGCCCGGGAGGAGTCTGCAGGGAAGTGAACCTGACCTTGAAGTTCTTGCCTTTATATTTTTTCTCCCCAAAAAGCGAGATAAAAGGGGCAATCCCGCAACACATTCTTTCTGAGGGAGCTGCTAGGTAGGAGCTTCTGAGTCATGCTCCACTCATCACCCAGACCTGCTTTCACTGGTACAGGTGCGCCTTCCAAGACTCCTTGGCGTCGCATGGCCTGGAGGAGGTGAGGTTGCAGGGGGCGTGCTCCCTGGGCACTCGCAGAACATCTCAGCAGTGGTTTCCCAAATGAGGTGCCACAGAAGGCAAAAGGTGGGCTGACGATAATAGCAGGTGTTTGCTGAGCATCTGTTATGGCCCCAGGAAATGTGCTAGGCACTTCGCTTGCTTTATATGATCTGGTCCTCCCAACACACCTGTAAGTGAGGAATTACTATGCCAGTTAGACAGATGAGGAATTAGGACTCAAAGAATTGAAAGATCTGCCTATATCCGTCCATACAGCTGGGGGTGGAAGTGCCAGGATGTGAACACAGATCCATCTAGGAGCTCCCAAACCTCTGTTCTAACCACTCTGCCCTCTACAACTTGCCCTGACTGCCAGCCCCTGACCACTTACAGTCTCCCTAGCACTTCACATCTGTTCATTTAATTGTTTACAAATTTGATGAGGAAGGTATGATTACTCTCATTTCTCCAATTACTAAACTGAGGCTTAGAGAACTTAATTAAGTGACAGAACCAGGATTCGAACACAGTTTTGTCCACCTGCAGAGTCCTTGATTTCCTCCCCCCTAGGAGACCAGGGAAGTCTGTGTTGCTTATAGCGAATCACTTTTCCTCTCTGGTCCTCGGTTTCCTTATCTATAAACCAAGGACACTGGACTCTTATCAGGGGTTTTCAAACGTGTTTTAGCCATGGAGCCATTTCTTCAAGTGGAGTCTTGCATTGAACCTTGGTGTATGCACCCGTGCCTTTGCTGCCCCCTCCTGCTGTAGCCAGCCTGCCTGGATACGTGCATCCCTTATACCCCATATATTCTCAAACAGATCCCAGTTTGAGACCTCAGCAGTAGGCGACTTCCAAAGGCCTTTCCACTGTGGTCAGCCATCTCTGCTTCTGGAATCTGGGGTCCAGTAGAAGAGCCAGGGCACATTCTTATTCTTAAAAACAACACTTCGTGTTCTCCCACCTGCTCAGGACCCCAGTTCAAAAGGTGCTGAGCCTCTGCCCCAGAACACCCTTCCTGCGTGTTTAGACACTGACTCAGCTGTAGGGAATGAAGATGAAACTCATCGTTGTGATTGTGCAGTTAGTGTTCTGACTTGCTGGGAAATTCATATAGATTAGTAGTTATTGCAAGACAGCTGGAAGTAAACCAAGTGGGTTCAAATCCCTGCACCTTCACTTCACACCTTGAGCCTGGAGGGCAAGATACCAAATCGATCTGCGCTTTCGTTTCTCCTGTGCGTTGAGAAGGCGATGATGCCCACCACAGGTCGGTCCTAGTGTTAAACAACATGGTGTACGTGCTCAACAAATATTCGCCATTATTCCTCATCATGTTTGACAGCACATTGCTATTTCTCATGCACCATGACCACAGTTAGAACTTGTCACCCAGATAGGTAACCTTGAGTTATGCAGGGTTTGGGGTGGCATCCTAAGAAAAGGGAGCATCACCCTACAGTCCCCTTATCAGCATCCCAACCACCTACACCAGTGGATGGTGGTGAGATCGTTGGGGTCCTGCAAAGCCCCAACCTTGTAACTTTCCTCTCCCCCTCCACTCTTACACGTGGTGGTGAACAGCCCTGCTGAGTACCCATACACCCCACTTTCAAACCATATGGCGCTTGAGATGAATTATTTTTTCTTTACTTTTGAAAAAGTAAACATCTGTTGACGTTTCAGCAGATACATCAGTGGTTCGTAACTGGGGAACATTTTGACAACTCCTTTCCCACCCGCCCCAGGGCACATTTGGCAACGTCTGGAGACTCTTTTGGTTGTCACAACTGGCAGGGTGCATCGATGGTTAGAAACCAAGGATGCTGGTAAACATCCTACAATGCATAGTACCATCTTCCCCTACAATGAAGAATTATCTGGCCCCAAATGTCAGCAACGGCTCATGGTGAAGGCCAAGGTCAAAAAACCGTGAAATCTATGTTAAGCACCTATGGTGCAGGTCTGGTCCTCGCTCACATGGATCTTGTAGTCTAGTGTGCATCATGGGGGGTTAGGGGGACAGAAATTAAATGACTAAACAAAGAAACAAACACATAATTGCCCATTGTCCTAAGTACCCTGAAGGAAATAAAAGTGGTGCCCTGGTGGAGAATAAACATCTAATTAAGATGGCTCGGTCAGATAAGGCCTCTCTGGGAAGGGGACAGTGAAACTGGGATCTGGAAACCCAGGAAGCCAGCCATACGGTTAGAGGAGGAGCGATTCCTGGCGTGAGTCAGAATGTGCAGGATGGCTGGAGTAGGGGAGCCTTGAAAAAAGTGCTAGGAGCTAGAGGAGGTAGGGCGGCCAGACGTGAGGGGTCTTCAGGCCTGGGCAAGAGTATGACTTTTGTTCTAAAAAGCCACTGAAAAGCCTGTGACAGGGACGTGGCAGGATCTTGTTTAATTTTTTTTTTTTTTAAGATTTAAAAAGTATGAATTGGAAGAGATTTTTCCCGTATTAAAAATGTTGAGAGGTGCTAAGAAACCAGTCCTGGCCGTCGTAGGGACGAAGGGATCCAGGGAAGCCTTGACCCTCTGCAGGTGTGAGGACACTTTGAGAGGGGAGAAGCAGAGCATGTCAGCTGGTCTCCTGGTAAAAACCAGATTCCCCCAGAAGAGAGGGTTGGGGCTGGGGTGGAGTGTCCTGGGACCTGGGGAAGGAGGGAGCTACCCCACAACTAGCTGCCTAGGGGGAGAGGATGCAAACGAATAGGGGGGTGCTCTCATTTGATGCGAGGGAGAATGTTTGTTTTTGCCAAGTGGTTCCCACTTCAAATCCAGGGAACCCCAGGGTTTGGGGAACGTTGTTCTGTCTGTACGTGATGGTTCAGCACACGGGTTTTGCCTGCTTCTGCCACTTACCAGCCATGTCACCTTAGGTGAGTTACTTAATCTCTGTGAGCCTCAGTTTCCTCATCTGTAAAGTGGGTGAGTACTTCCCTCCGTGGGCTGTGAGCTTGAAATAGTGTACTGTTTGTTAAGTGCTTAGTGTGCAGTCAGGGTTCAATGAGTACTAGTTATTACGTAGTCAGTTTAGATAACACTTTCACAAACAATACATTTAATTTAGTCCTTATAGCAGTACTATGAGATAGGTGCTATGATTTTTTAAACAGCTTTATTGAGATGTAATCAAATGCCGTACAACTCACCTGTTTAAAATATGCAATTACATGACTTTCAGTGTATCCACAGAGTTTTGCCACCATCATCACCACAGTCACTTTTAGAACATTTTTATCACCCCCAAAAGGAACCCAGCTCCCCTTAGCCATCACCCCCTCAATTTCTTCCCACCCTTATTCCCAGCCCTAGGAAGCCACTAATTTACTTTCTGTCTCTATGGCTTTATCTGTTTTGGACATTTCATATAAATGGAACCATATGTGGCTTTTTGTGTCTGGCTTCTTTCACTTAACGTTTTCAAGGTTCATCCATGTTGTTAAGTACTATGTCAGCACTTAATTCCTTTTTATTGCCAAATAATATTCCACTGTATGGATATACCACATTTTGTTTATTCATTCATCAGTTGATGGATAGTTGGCTTATTTCTACTTTTTTTAAAAAATTTTAATTTATTTATTTACTTTTGGCTGTGTTGGGTCTACGTTTCTGTGCGAGGGCTTTCTCCAGTTGCGGCAAGCGGGGCCACTCTTCATCGCGGTGCGCAGGCCTCTCGCTGTCGCGGCCTCTCGTTGCAGAGCACAGGCTCCAGACGCGCAGGCTCAGTAGTTGTGGCTCACGGGCCCAGTTGCTCCGCGGCATGTGGGATCCTCCCAGACCAGGGCTCGAACCCATGTGCCCTGCATTGGCAGGCAGACTCTCAACCACTGCGCCACCAGGGAAGCCCCTACTTTTTGTCTATTATGAATAATGCTGCTGTGGACATTCATTTACAAGCTTTTGCGTATATATAAGTTTAAATTTCTCTTGGGTACCTAGTAGGTACTACTCTTACCCTCATTTTATAAGTAAGGAAACTCAGGCATGGAAAGGTTAAGTTACTTGCCTAGGTCCCACAGCTAGTGTGTGACAGAGCTGTAATCAGACCTCAGGCAGTCTAGCCCCAGAGTCTGTGCTCTCTTGAGAGCTTCCTCCATAACTGCTATGACGGAAGGAGCCAGAGAGACCAGGCGAGAAAAGCAGACACATCCCTGCCCTTACGAAGCTCACCGGGAGACCACAGTGCAATCATCAAAGACGCACAAAACAACTAATGTAGCAGCTGTAACAGTAGAGAGTTTCAGGTTCTGGTGGGTGGGCTGGCGGGCCCTGGGATGTGTCCTCATCAGGGGTGCCTGGGCTAAGAGCTGCAGGATGCAGAGGTGCTGACCAGGCAGAGACGGAGGGAAGGGAAGTGGCAGCCTTGCATGGGTGCGAGCCCTCCGGGGTAGGGCCAGTAGAGCATGCATCCTTCAGAGGCCCGGCATTTACTTAGCTTTTATTGAGCCCTCTTAGTCGGCACAGGGCTCCACGGATGATGGATCCTAGGACAGTGCTGACAGAGAAATCCCTCCAGCTCAGCACCAGGCGTGAACACATCCTGCTGTCGGCTATTACTGATGTCTCAGTCAGGGAGACCCAGATTTCAATCCCCACCTCTCATCTTAACCATCAAAGGCTGGGATGCTTCAGATCTAAACCTGGGGAGGTGGTTTTCATCTCCTTCCCTCCAGGTGGCTGACCTTTCAGTGGCAGAGAAGATCCATTCCTCTTCAAAGGGGTGCAGGTGTCTTGTGCTGATGAAAACTGGGTTGGGGAAAAAGGAAGGTGTCATCGTCAGATACACCCCTGCCAGGGGCTTGGCCAGCCAGCTCCTCCCCTGACCCCTTCTTAAGGGAGCCATGAAGAGGACCTGGCGATTCACCCCACAGGCAGCAGAAGAAAGCCCTCGTCATCTCTTGCTGGCAGCAACTGAGCCCACCCCTTTTTTCCAGGTGGGCGCGGAGTAGGTGTTCTTAGTTAATGTGACCACCTCATAGTTCACGGCCATGCTGCTCCCTGCTGGGGCCAGACACCAACCTATGTAATGTCCCGTTATACGGGAAGCAGCTCCCTGTCCCCAGGACCCTGGGTCCAAGTGCTTCATGAGACCGTGGAATGGCCCCCTCCACATGAGTCGCGCTGAGTGACTTTCAGACGTGGGGGAGATCAGACACAGCTCCAGTCCAGCTGGCCTGGTTTTCTTCTGAATTGTATGGAACAGAAGGAGGGAGAGGGAAAACGTGCAGATCAGGGTAATAGGTCTGGAGCTGATGGAGCTCACCTAGGACAGGGACTATGGAAGGAAGAGTTACTAAGCAAGAATCAGGGCATCCGCAGCTAGGCAGGCACTTGGCCAGGCACTTGGCTGGGTCCGAGTCACAATGTTAGGTGCTGTGGGTGAATCACAGAGGCAGGTGGCACATCCCCTTGCTTCCCAGGCACTTACAGGCCAGCCAGTGATGCACAAGGTGAAATTAGACTTGGGGTTCAGTTGGTTCAAGCAGAGGGAGATTCCTGTGGACTTGGTGGAGGCACTGAAGGTTTTGTAGGTTTTAGAAAGGCCGAAACTGATGCGGTCGCCGGTGTCCCGAGAGGTCGTGGAAGGCTTTCAAAGGTGAAGGCACTGAGGCAGGAAGGGACACAGTGACTAGTTTTTGTTGCATGGAGAAGGGGACTCGTGGAAGGGGAGAGAACTCAAAGGGTAAATGGGGCTTCCCTGGTGGCACAGTGGTTGAGAGTCTGCCTGCTAATGCAGGGAACACAGGTTCGAGCCCTGGTCTGGGAGGATCCCACATGCCGCAGAGCAACTAGGCCCGTGAGCCACAACTACTGAGCCTGCGCGTCTGGAGCCTGTGCTCCGCAACAAGAGAGGCCGTGATAGTGAGAGGCCGGCGCACCGCGATGAAGAGTGGCCCCCGCTTGCCACAACTAGAGAAAGCCCTCGCACAGAAACGAAAACCCAACACAGCCAAAATAAATAAATTAATAAACTCCTACCCCCAACATCTTTTAAAAAAAAAAAATAGGGTAAATGAAGAAGAGCCTTGGAGACTCAGCTGAGGAAACCTGTAAGTGGTGGGTGGGAAGCCCTCGGAAATTCCTGAGCAGAGAACGAGAGGATGCAAACGTGACCGAGAGCAGACTGTGTTGCGTGTGGATTGAGGGCGCTATTGTGGAGCTCCTGAGCACTGTCATCCCCCAGGCAATGGAGCTTATTCAAGGGCCCACTGCCAAGTACCTGTGTCAGGGCCCAGGCAGGGAGCAAAGGGAGTTTTCAATTCCACTGCTAAGTGATTCCTTCTGTTTACGCCCTCCAAGGACTGACCGCCTCCTGGAAGCTTGGCATTCTTGTCCTATAACCACTTCCCCAGCCCTAAGCTTCCCACCCTGCCCCGGGGCTCTACATGAACTTCCCACTGTACAGATGAGGCTTCCAGCCCATACTTGACCAACTTTAGTCCCCTCTTCTGTTTGGACAAACCCTTCATGGTATTGAAGGTATTGCTAGGGGACACAGAAGTACCTTCCTGATGGAGGGACCTAACATTTATTGAGTGCTATCACGTGCCCGGCACTTGACTCTGGGCATGACAGTCTCTGTTTTGAGTGTTTACTAAGAAGCAGGCACTGTGCTAACTGTGTATCTCACATTATCTCACGTGCTTTTCACAACAGTGTGAGTGTTGATCCCCATTTTAGAGATGAGGAAAACTGAGCCTCAAAGGGGGAGGCAACTTGCCCAAGGTCACGGAGCCATGCTGCTGGTCGGCAGCAGCACACAGCTGGTTGCAAAGATGTGGGTCACCTGGTGTGTTTCCTCCTTGTCCTCAGAGGTTCAGACCTCAGAGGTCCTCCCAGCACCCCAGTAGGAGACTCAGTCTTCCACTGATGGCATTTCTTAATAATTCATGTGCTTCTCCCCTGGCTCAGTTAGGAATTCGAGAACACTGCTACCTCTGCCTGTAACGGACAAGAAGCTATCGTGCAGTGGGTCGCAGCAGTGGTTTGCAAGACCCCTGCATCCTAAGCTTTTGAATTAAGAGTTCCTCTGGTACTCATCTTCCAGCTAGAACAGTCATGATAAAGCAGTGGAAGTATGTTCGTTATCACTGTTCTGCTTAAAGACTGTGGGCTATTTATGTGAAAGGCAAGGAGATATGTCTGGGTGTTTTAAGTCAGATAGTTTCTCAAAAGACTTCATTGGCCTGAAAACCTGTTCACTAGCCAGCAGAGTTTTCATTTGTTCTTCTAAGCTTGAGAGAGGCAGGTATCCCATGGGAAAGAATAAGCGGTTTAAAGCTGGGTTCCAGTCCTAAGGCTGCCACCGGTGAGTTACGGGGCCTCTGGCATGTTCTTTAGATCTGAACCGCAGTTCCTCATCTGTAATATGGGAGTGTTACTTTTGCCTGGCAGAATTTTCCTGTCAGTCAAGGTGAGATCATAGAAGTGATCAGAGTTTCATAAACTACAAAGTGGACATACACGTGTGGAGTAACAGTATACAGTTTCCTTCATTCCTGGAGTTCTTGAAGGCATCTGGTGAAACAGTAGATGGGAGAGTTCTTTGAAGAGTGAGCAGCTCTCTGCATCTCTGAGGCAAAGGCATTATCGCTCAGCCCTTCGCAATGGGTCTCCTCCAGCAGGAAGCAGGGAGGGCTTGACGAAAAGCGTCGCAGGGGTTCCTATTCCAAGGAGAGATTGCACTTAGAAGAGAAACTAATTAAAATGGAGATCAATGTTGTAGTAGATATTGGGGAAAAAAGATTTTATTTTGAGAAACAGAACAGAAAGTTTGGATGATAAGCAGACTTTATGTCGTGTTTAACAAAATTTAAGTTGTAGTTGCAGCTGTGCCCCAATTCTCAGTACAAATAAAGCGTTGATCTATTTTTTGTGTAATTATTTTAACGCAATTCACATTAGCAATCGGGACAGCTTTCTCTTCTCACTTGACTTTCCCAGCAGATGCATAAGGAAGGTCATTTTTGCCAGATATTGGAGAGAGCTTTGCCAGGTTCCCAAGGGCCTCATCTGATCCCTGTTGTCACTGAAGTTCTCCTGTTGTGAAGAACCTGTTGTCTCTTCTTCAGCCTGCTGGATCTTCTCCTTACTTGTTAGCCGGGGGACTCCACCACTCCTCGGGTGTGACTTGAGTAGTAATCCTCAGCATCCCTTTCACCGACTTCCTGAAATCCTGCAGCGTTTAGAACATTAGCTATTTCCCCTTGAGATGACGTGTGTTGTACTTGCATCGCTTTGCCGAGTGCGAAGACATCCAACCAACCCAGGCGGTTGTCGACTTGAAATGTTATGGGCTGGACCGGATGTTAAATGGAGAGCGGTATTTGAGTAGGCACTGATTTTATAAGTGCTCAGTTCATGGGTTAAATTTTCGGATCGTGATGACTCTTGCTTCCCAAGGTGGTCTTCTATGTACAGGGATGAAGGTAATAAATATCCAGTTACTGAGTTTCCCGTGATTAAGAGTGCAGGCTATAGAGTCAGAGCACTTGGGTCTTGTTTGTTTTTTGTGTTTTTTCTTGGCCACACCACAAGGCATGTGGGATCTTAGTACCCCAACCAGGGATCGAACCCGTGTCCCCTGCAGTGGAAGCACAGAGTCTTAACCCCTGGACCGCCAGGGAAGTCCGCAGCACTTGGGTTTAAATCTCAGTACCTACTTGTACAATCTGTGTGACCCTTGACAAGATAATTAAATTATCAGAGTCTCAATTTTTCCTGCCTGTGTAAAAGGGACAGTGTTACAACCCCTAACTCATAGGGTTGTCAATGAAGATGAAATGAGATAGTTAAGGTAAAGAGCTTGGTTCATTTCCTGAAACTTACTGTAGGTGTTGTTATTATTACCAAATGTTGTTGTTCATGATTTTCACCAGAAGTTTTCACTCATCAGTGGCCCAGATTTTCCGTGGAGCTGCAGTTCACAACATGAGTGACACGCTACAGCCAGTCTAGGGTCTAGCATAAACAAGGCTTCAGTAGGAAGGAGAACCGCCTCAAGGTTGGGAACAGGAGTACTGCCAGCATTCGGGACTCTGTGTGGTGTGAGAGGCTCTACCCGACACCACCTTGGCAGGGAGAAATGACTGACCCGTCTCTTTTTTTTTTTTTGGCGGTACTCGGTCCTCTCACTGCTGTGGCCTCTCCCATTGCGGAGCACAGGCTCCGGACGCACAGGCTCAGCGGCCATGGCTCACGGGCCCAGCCGCTCCGCAGCATGTGGGATCTTCCTGGACCGGGGCGTGAACCCGTGTCCCCTGCGTCGGCAGGCAGACTCTCAACCACCGAGCCACCAGGGAAGCCCCGACCCGTCTCTTAATAGAACCTGATGGTCAAGGGAGGCACGCACCTTCCAGAGCATTGGACCCGGATGCCACTGCCCCAGCTCTTCAGCTGCCTGGAGCTCGCTGCTCCCTGATATTAATCAGGTGCCTTGTGTCCTATGTAAGAAGCAGAGAGGAAAAGGCATGGGAAAGGCAAGTTCTTGTAGACCGATACCAGCAGGGCTGGAGTTAGGCTAGGAATCTGTATTTCAGAGGTACAGAAACACTGTAAAGAGAGACAGCACACACCTTGCACGTAGTAGGCATATGCCTGAAATCCTTGTTGAAAGAATAAATGCACGCAGAATACACTAGAGTTCCTCCTGTTTTCGTCAAAGGAATTCAGCTGAGCCATTGTTGAGAAACCTGTGTGACTAGTTAGAATTAGTTAAAAAGTAAAAGCTGGGGGACCTCCCAGGGCCTAAGTTTGCTATGCTTTTTGAGTGATTGTTCCATAAATGGGCAGTGGTTTAGAAATGATTGCCAAGTGTGATGGTGGATGTGTGGGTCCCTGTAAAAGGATTTTCGTAAGAGCCATGTGGTTAAGTCAGGCACTCTGTCTCCCCCTGTCCCCAGATGCTTTCCCTCTGATGTGGGGACACTGGACACACATTCTGAGGGTCTCTTGGGAATCTCAGGGTGGTTGAGGGGGGGCATATGGGAGGAGCTCTGCAGCGCAGGAACGGGCGTTGTTTTCCTAGTGTAGATTTCTGAATCTGTGACACTGGGCTCGTACTCAGGGTCCTCCTTCCATTCCTGATGGGGTCCTCAGAAATCACCCCCAGGCATTGGCAATAACCCCCAATCCACTGGACCAGCCTCCAAGCAACAAGGGTCCTCCCCAGGGGCCAAGGCCATGGTCTCCCCAGGTCAGGCAACAAGTTTGGAGCACTGGGGTGGGTGCTGTTTCCTGGGACCTGGGATGTGGGGAATTCTTGATTTAGCGGGTTTGGGCCACACGCCCTCCAGGGCAGACCCCAGGGGAGAAGCAGTTCCACGGGGACTGCTGATTCAGCCCACCATGTTGGGGGTCCCTTCCCAGCTGCCCATTTGCCTCCCCCAGTGCCCATCCTTGCCTTGCCTGGAGACGGTGCTTGGAACTGGGGGCCCCAGGTCCCAGCAGCTGCTCCAGGGTCTCCTTACACCTTTTGCTGTGATGCTGCCGCTGAATAAAAGGCCCTGTGAAGTCCTTGCTCACTCTGTTGGGACCTGTCCGTGGGTCCCCTGCTGAAGTGGAACTAAAACCCCCTTTTAGCTGTTCTGTCAGCCTGTGGCCTGATCTGAACGCAGGCTTTATTTTCTCACGTATGCCCTCCACTCAAGCGTCAGGGCAAGGGAGCTGAAGGAAGGGCAGGGGGATCCACATGGGGATCCATTTTATTTATTAGCCTGGGTGAAATCTGATGGCGATTTTTAAGTAAAGTTGCCACACAAAGTCAGTCCAAAAAAACCAAATCCCTACATATTCAGAGTCATCATACACGCCAGCATCATTCTGTGCACTGTCCACTGGGGATACTGCAGTGATGTGAACAGGCCTGGTGCCTGACCTTGGGAAGGTCAGTGTCTCCAGGGGAAGATTGTAAGTCATTTGAAGCAAGGCTGGCATCTAACCTGGTCTGGAGGGTCAGAGGAGTGGTGTTCGGGTGATGGTGACTTAAGCATTCAGCATACCAATCATGAGAAAGAGTATTGAACACCTGATGTGTCCAAGCACCGTGCAGATACAGGGCAAGCCTGAGCTCCTTTACTGCCATGAGCTAGGTCTTCCTGTCAGCCACATTTGACAGGTGGGCGGGGCAGCAATGAAGTGACGTGTTCAGGGCACACAGCTGCCCAGTGGCAGGGCTGGTCCTGAGCAGAAGGGACGCGACAGCTCTTTTAGGGCAGGGGGTTGGGTGGGGGAGGACGCAGCTCAGGGAGACTGGAGCCGCCACCCTCACCCTCTCTCGTCTTCCTGCCAAGGAGAGGCACGTCCCCAGGATGTTTGCAGGCTTTATTCCGCCTGGGCACTTACCCAGGCTCCTTTAATCCACAGCCGGATGGGAAGAGCTGCTGGCATTGCTGGCGGAGGGAAGGGCCACACAGCTTTGTCCCTCTCCTGGAGCACACCTCTCAGCAAGTTCCTGGGTGGGGTGGGAGCTTGGCCGGGAGCACAGGCCTGCCTTTATCCCACCTCGACGTCGGATGGCCAGAGAAGAGCCTTGTTGACTTGCCAGCTGGAGGTGATGGCCATCACAAACAAGGGCTTCTCCAAGGAGGAAATGCAAAGGCTCCCTCTGGAGAGCTGGGGACGGGGAGGATGGAGGAGTAGTCTGGTTAGGGTCCACTTGGGAAACACAAAGGAAGATAGAAATGATCCACCTGGGAAAGAACCTTACAAGGGCCCTTCCTGAAGGTGGCCTATAAGGAATTTGGTCAGGGTGGGGCTAGGGGTGACCAGACCCTAAACTACACTTTGGGTTCTTCGCTTAGGGACGTGGGAAGAAAAGAGTTTCTCGTTTCTCTTCTGGTGGACAGGTTCTTGAGTAGTCCGAAAATTCTAACAGTTAACGTGCCTCAACGGCTTTCCACATGCCAAACACAATGCCCAGTAGTGTACACACATTGTCCTTGGGGACTACTCTTATCCCCATTTTACAGAGAAGAAAACTGAGTCGTGGCGAGGTTAATGGACATGCCCAAGGTTCTAGAACTGGTAAATGGAGGAGTGAGCTGTGTTCTCTTCCCGATTCTACCATTGAGTGACCAAGGCCACGTCACTCTCACTCCCTCAGCCTCACTTTCCCCACCTCCACAGTGAGATGACTGGACATGATGATTTCTACAAGTCCTTTCGCTACCAGGGCCCCATAATTGTGTCACAGGGACCTGCAAGGTCATTCAGTCACAGAGGGGCAGGTCCTCTTGGGCATCTAGGTTTCTGACACCCCTGCCCAGTTCTCCCCATGCACACCTTTTTCTGAGCCAGCCTCCTGAGATCTCCTTCTGTCTACCGCATCTCCTACCATACAAACTTAGGGAGGCTTTTATTTTTGTTACGTTTTCTTTCATGTTAAACGTTTTCCAGCGTGAAGCTCAAGGACCCCCTTTATTCCCTGTGAAAGCTTTCTGCTTCCTGTCCCGCTCTGCAGGGCCTGGTCGTGGCCATTCAGCCTTGCCTTTGGCACAGCCCTGCAGGCAGGCGTTACCAGCCCTCTAAGAGTTACTGAGCGCCTGGCACAGGACTTGCCCGAGGTCCCATAGTCCGTGAGTGGCTGCTCCAACCTGGGATGTACCTCCTGGTCTGCTGTTAGGCACGGGATAGGTGCTCAAGGATTGCAGCTTTCTTTCACCTCGTTACACTGGCTCTTCCTTCCTTTGCTTCTGTTTGCGGACGGAAGTCAGAGCAGGGCTGGGAGCGGGGTTGACAACCTCTGACCCACTGGGCCAGGGTCTCCCAAACCCTCCTACTTTTGGAAGAGTTGGTCTGGACCAGTAGCTGCACCAGCCCCAAGTCAATGACCGAAAGCAGCCTCCTTAGTGCCTTTGTTTCCTCAAAGCAGTACTCAACATTTCACCAGCAGAAAGGGTGGTAATCCACGTGGGTCCCGTCTTCCAGGGCCCCCCCCCAACATCAGCTCTCCACCTGTGCTGCTCGAAACACCTGTTTCACTGTCCATCTCCAGGAGGTCATTGCTGCCCTCAGCCACATTGGGCATTAAATTCTATAGGGATAGACTGGGCACATACTGGGAAGATACAAAGAGAAGTAACTGTCAGCTGCAGAGCTCTCATGATGGCCTCAGGACTTGGGTTCTCTCCATCTCCTGACTCCCCCTGCTGCCCTATCGAATTCATTCTCATTTTCCACACGAGTGGCTTCTAGGATTCAAGACAAGTGCAAAAAGGGGTCTCTTTCCTTCATGGATCAGACAGAAGTCCTGTGGTCAACTCTCACTGGTCCATACTGGGTCACTTGCCTGCCTCTGAACCAGAAGCAGGGTTCAGGGGTTGAGGATGGGGTTCGGTCAGGCCCACAACAAATGCCCATCTCTAGAGCTGGGCTGAATTCAACTTCCCACCAAAGCACACGGACTGAGAATCCTAGAGAGGTGATTTCCCCAGGAAATTTGCAATACGCTCACCACGAAGGGCAGAGATGGGTGCCTGGTGGCAAAACCCAAGCAACTGTCCTCCGTACCATCCGCTGCCGGTCCCCAGGGCCCAGTCCATGCGGGGGCTGCCCACGTGGGCCAGACGGGCACCCGAACAGAGGTTGAGAGCTCCTCCTCTGGACTGACTTTTCCCACGTCTCCTTGGGTCCCTACTTTCCAGCAAATGCTCTATTCTGTCCACTCAAAGATGAAGGGTATCTGGCCAAGGGCAGGACAGGGGAGCAAGGGAGTGGAAGAGAGTCTGTCATTATCATGGTCATTCACTCATCCATTCATTCACTCCTCTGCTCATTGGATTACTCAGCTATAGGCTCAACACATGTTTATTAATGTCTAACATTGCAGGCAACAGGTTACGTCAGTTTCTCAAACCTCAGTCATTGGTGTACCCTCTTCCCAATTTCCCACTTCCCAGTTTTTGGTAAGAGCCAATAGAATAGGTCTGAACCTGGAGTCTGATCTCTTTTTATTAAAAGGGGAGCTTGGGGCTTCCCTGGTGGCGCAGTGGCTAAGAGTCCGCCTGCCGATGCAGGGGACACGGGCTCGTGTCCCGGTCTGGGAAGATCCCACATGCCGCGGAGCGGCTGGGCCCGTGAGCCATGGCCGCTGAGCCTGTGCGTCCAGAGCCTGTGCTCCGCAATGGGAGAGGCCACAGCAGTTGAGAGGCCTGCGTACCGCAAAAAAAAAAAAAAGGGGGGGGGGGGAGCTTGGCAGACGCTGCAGGTTGAAGACACTGTATCACCAGCCTGCGACTCTGTTCTTGATCGAAGCTGAAAAGCTGAAGGGGGATTGAAAAGGGAATCACTTTCTCACTGAAAGAGCCAATGCCTAGTCCTGCCTTGTATGTATGCCACATAACGCTGTCCTGTGTGCCACCAAAAAGCATCGTATACACATGGGAAAAGTAAAATACTGGAGGGATTCAGAAAGGAATCCAGCGTAGACTTTGCCTTGAAGCAAGTTCCACTCTAGTAGGAGAGAGAGCGGGACACGAATGATAGTGCTACGAGGCAGGACATGACGGAAGGAGGGGTCCAGAGGAAGTGCTGTGGGAGATGAGAAGAGGGTGCTCCCCTAGGGGGGATTCTGACCTCCAGAGAAGGGGGTAGGGCATCTCAGGCAGAGGGGAGGTTTGGGAAAGGCAGGGAGGCTGGGGGTTTGGAGAGCAGCACAGAGGCCCGCCCATGGGTATGCTGTTCCTGTGCTGGGTGCCACCTGCCCACTCAGGTGCCCTGTTTGCACTCAGATCCTAATGGTGGTGTTCAGTCAACTCTCCACTCAGAGCTGAGGCCGGGATGTCTTATTCCCCACACGCTCTCCACCCTGGTTTGCTCCACGTTCTCTACCCAGTCATCCTGGAGGGGCCGCTGGTGTAGTCGAAGGAGCCCATGTGGATTCAGAGCCCAGAGCTGCTCCTTTCCAGCGGTGGGCTCCTCTCTCCTGGGTATTGGCGGTCATCCAAGTACCTTCCTCAGAGGGTAGATGGGAGTGTAAAGTGGGACAAGGCACACAGAGCGCTGAGCACATAACCTGGCACAGGCAAGAGCTCAATAAACATTAACGGACACGGTTTGAAAAATATTATTCCGGACGCCCTTACGGTGTGTTTTACAAACAGAGACACAGTTGGTCTCCCATCCCCATTGCTTCCCGACTCTGGGACCCTAAGAAAGTTAACCTCCCTGAGCCTTGGGCGCTGAAATAACATTTACGAAGAAAGACACAGTATACCGTTGGCAGATATTTCTTTTGCCTGGGCAGCTTCAGCTGGGCTTTGGGTTCATCTGGTAATTATTCAGGTATCATTCATTGAGCTCCAGCTTGGTTCGAGAGCCTCCCAGACTTTTTTTTTTTTTTTTTTTCCTTCTGATTGTCAAAATAACTCTGCAGGGTATTCTTATTTTTATTCCCTTATTTATTCATTGGTGGTTAAGAGCACAGGACCTGCTGGCCCGGGTTAAATTCCCAGCCCTGCAGCTTGGCTTTCCTGCTGTAGGGGCTTGGGCAACTGGCTCAACCTCTTCATGCCTCAGTTTCCATCTAAAATGCTACAAAATAGTATCTTCTCAGGGGATTGCTAGGAGAATTAAACTGAGTTCATACTTGTAACTCTTAGGTCAGTGCCTGCCAAATAGTAATGCTCTATATTGAGAGCTCTTGTTGTTATTAGTATTAATGAGGTGAAGTTACTTACCAGGTGATCAGTGCGTGAACCCAAACTTGAACCCAGACCTGTGTGATCTAACACCCATGTCCCTTCCACTCCACCAGCAGCCTCGCTCCCACATGGAAACCTTTCTGTGTATTTTGGGTCCTTCTAGGGTGCCCGGGACAGCCCCTCCCAGCTGCCTCTCATCCCTGGGGCACCCCAGGCTTACCTCTGCAGATCTGCTCACTTCCCTCTCCTGCCTTCCCTAAGAAGAGGCCACCACTGACCTTCCCCGCTCCTTCCCGGGCTTCCCTGGAGCAGCCCCAAGACCAGCCTGCCTCTTCCTTCCAGAATTTTCTTCCAGACCCCGAGGTAGCTCCTGCCCTTTGCATGAGAAGTTCTTAAGCAAAGAGACAAGATGCTGCTGATGTGCAAACATGCGACAGCCTTGTTCCTGGCATCGGCCTGCTCTGACCTTGCTGAGTCTTTCCGCCCCAAAGAATTAGGGTCGCTGTTCCTCGCCTTTCTAAGCCCCCAGGGATCCCAGCCCCCTTGGCCTGGACTGTGGTCTTGAGGGCTGTTCTTCCTCAGCTGTGTGCCATCACAGCCCCTCTCGAGACCTTCGTTTCCTCTGCTGTACACGCCTGGTTGTGGAGGTTGAAGGACATACCATGTTATTTACTTGTGCTGACTGCAGCTGCTGCCCTTCAAGACCCAGGCTACTTCCTGCTTCCTCTCGGGAGCCTCCTGGGAGCAGCCAGCCTGCAGGGCTCTCCTTTCTTTGAATCCTGTGGCCCGTTTCACGCAAGTTTCATTTTGAACAATGTCCTCATTGTTTTCATGCCTTCATATATGTTATCCTGCGTGAATGAATATGTTTGTGTGTTTATTTCCAGCTGGGTGCAAGTTCATGAAAGGTATTCAGTGCTGGGCACCTAATAACTCTGTAAAAGATATTTGTTCATTAGCTTAGGCTCCTTCAAAAATTAATGTTTTTTCATCTTTTGTTTTTCAATATTGATGCCGTCGAGCAGACATAAACCAGGGTTCATTATTGAATCTTTTTGCACTGGTTTGCTTGTTCTCTAAGGAAAAGCAGCATTTCAACTATTTGGATAAATTTCTTTTTTTTTAATTGTTTTAAAATGCTGGGGTTTTTTTTCTTTTTTTTTTTTGTATTTTTTTTTTTTTTTTTTTGGATAAATTTCTGGAACGTATTTTAGCTTACTTTAAAAAAAATCATTCTTTCCTCCATCCTATGGGAGCCTGGGATGTGGCCAGCACAAGCCCTGTCCTAGGTACAAAAATAACTTCTTATTCCTGAAGTTAACAGGACCCTTGGGTGTTCACTGTGGACCGAGTTCCAGGGTCTGGCTTCTGCCAGTCCACAGAGAGACGTTTCTGGAGGCCCATGTCATCCCCTCCATCAGCGAGTTTCTTCTTCATGGACCTGTTCTGGCCCCATCAGTTCAAAGCCTTCCCAAGGAGGGTTCTCAGGGCCTGTTCTTTGGTAGTTTCCAGTCTGCTGTGGACCGTGTGGAGGGCATTGAGGTTCAAGCGTGAGCCTGTAACAGACCCTGGAATGCTTCGTGCCCCTGGAACTCTGTAGGAGTCTGGTGCTGGCTTTGTAAGTGTTAGGCTCAGGGACTGTGCCTCAGGAGGGAGGGAAAGGAAGACAAAAAAAGAAACTCAAAAACCTTTCCCCAGGGACTTCCCTGGCAGTCCAGTGGTTAGGATTTCACCTTCCAGTGCTGGGGGGCGGTGAGGGGTTCGATCCCTGGTCGGGGAACTAAGATCCCGTATGCCTAGCGGCCAAAAAAACCAAAAACACATAAAACAGAAGCAATATTGTAACAAATTCAATAAAGACTTTGAAATGGTCCATATCAAAACAATCTTAAAAAACAAAACAAAACAAAAATTCCCCCTTGGAGAGGAAGGGGTACTCACAAGTCCTCTGTTTCATTCATTCAGCAGAATAGAGGCACCAGCTAAGGCTGTGGTCTGCCGTAGGGAGACAGTGGTGAGGTCGGCAGCTTGGCTCCGTTTGAGTGGGACAGACAGACATGTCAACCGATACAGTGATAGAAAGTGATGGGAGGGCCCACTCAGGCAGGGCTGCCTGGGAAGGCCTCTTAGAGATGGCCTTGCGGCTGAGAGCCGACAGAAGGGATCAGCCATGCAAAAACTGTGCACAGACATGTGGGTGGGGACAGGTAGCGGCATCCCGGGCAGAGGGCGCTGTGTGAGCCAAGGTTGCGAGGTGGGCATGAGGTCGTTGAGTTCTGAGAATTGAATACGGCTGGAGAGGTAGGCAGGGGACCGGGCCACAGCAAAAAGTTCGGATTTCCTCCTGGTTTGGGTGGCAAGGCTTTGAAGGGATTGAAGCAGGGGAGTGACCAGGTTGGATTTATTTGGAGTTTTTTATGGGGTGGGGTGGGTGAGCAGGAAGGGAGTGGGTAGGAGAACCAAGAAAGCCAACAGCTGGAGGAGTGAGGAAAGGGGGCTGCAAAGTGGGGAGGGGGAGAGGCGGGGAGGGGGTGGCTGAGAGCCAGAGGAAAGAGAGAGAGAGAGCAAGATGGCAGTGGTTCCCTTGGGGACCCTGATGAGAGCAAATGGGAGAGATCTGGGGGCTTTTGGAAATCTAGCTGGTGAAGGTCCAGGCCATGGACTGTGAAAGCGCGAGGCTCAAGGCTCAGTTTCCCCATCCATGTAGGACATGGGGAGCGAGCCAGAAGGGAAAGATCCTGGTTCGTCCACTGGCACTTGACCCAGATATGTTCCTCTTCCACCATGAAATCTGGCTACATGATTTCTACTGATCAGACTTGTTAAGGAGCTAAAAAAGCGTATTTCTTGGAAGGCTTCACTCAGGAGAGGAAGTCGAGGGCAGCGAAGGAACCCACACTTCGTGAGCCCCGTTCCGTGCTGGGGGAGCCGGCTGCACGTGGCCCACAGAGGTGAAGAGTCTGGCGCGAGCTGTCACAGCTGGGGACCCAGGTCTCCGTGGTCCCCAAACCCTTGCCCGCTCCCCTGACCTGGTTAAGGCTCTGGGCCCCTCTGTGTTGGTGTCTGTGGAAAAGTAGCCGAAGTACGTGAGTGCCAAGCCGGCTTCTAAGTCAGCTGGCTGGGAGTGTTCCCGGCCCAGCCCCTGCTCTGATCTGGGGAGAGCGTGTGGTGATGGAGCCAGCAGGGGCTCCCGAGAAACTGACGCCTATAGACAATCCACAAGGGTCGTGTCCACCCTCGGGTGTCACCTCCTTCTCCCAGGACTTCTGAGCAGAGCTCTCCAAGGCCTGTGGAATGCACGTGCCAGGGAAAATTTCGCTTCTGCGTGATGATGATTATACTAATGGAAGTGACACAGGAATAGGAGACAGAGACCTCCCTTGGCTCCCCAGGGGGTAATCCATTCCCCGGGGAAGGAGAACTGGCCATTTCCACACTCTTCTCCAGTTACCAGCTGGGAATGACAGGGGAGAGCCATTGAGACAGTTCAGGAGGGGACCGAGCAGTGGACCAGGGCTCCCGTGGCCCATGTCCAGTCCTGGCACAAACAGGGACCCGGGAGCCCTGTGGGTTTAGGAGAGTCTCTGAGTATTGGTTTGCTCATTTGTAAAATGGGGGATTCCCAAGATCTTGATTACTAGTCAAGATAATAACGATACCGCTGTTGTGATGGGTATTTGAGAATCAAATATGGTCAGGAATGCAAAGGCACTCTGAAGACCCGATCACAAGTTTCTTTGTTGGGTCAAGCAAAACTTGGAACGTAGAGGACCTAGCTCTGAACCCTGCTGGGAATTCCCGCGAACCATTTCTTTCTTCGTTTGCTCTTTCGTGAGTACATTTATTCATTCAATGAACATTCAGTCTGTGTCTGCTCATATAAGATGCTGAGGTTACAGCGATGAATAAGATGCTGCTCAAGTCCTTGTGAAACTGATGGAAGTGACAGACATATAAACACATAAAAAAAGTACATATATTGTTTTAAAAAAAGGGAAGGAAGGGAGGAATGTTCTGGGCAGAAGGAACAGTGAAGGCAAAGGTAGGGGCATGGGAAAGAGCCTGCAGTGTGCATTGGGTGATCTTGGTGGTGTGTCCTTACCGGGAACAGCAGGAAGCTGCTGCCATTTTTCCTCAGCCGGAACCTTCTCAGGGCAGAGAGACTGGGGTGAGAGTTGTTTTAACAGCGCCTGCTGCTGAGTATCCTAACCATGGTCTTATAACGGTTTGTGTTCTGATCTCTATCAGCTTTCTATTTGACACACAAAATATTTCAAGCTGCCCCTTATTTTGTACCCTCCACTAGCACTCCTCCAGCAAAACCTAATTTGGGGTGGTTGGTAATCTTTTGGGTTTTTTTCCTATGTTCTCCATACCCTGATGTCGATAGGGAGATTATCTAGAACAGTAAGTCCCTTACGTGAGAACGACTTCCATTCCAAGAGCGTGTTCGTAAGTCCAGTTTATTGATTGATTGATTGATTGGCTGCGTTGGGTCTTTGTTGGCTGCGCGCGGGTTTTCTCTAGTTGCGGCGAGCGGGGGCTACTCTTCGTTGTGGTGCACGGGCTTCTCATTGCGGAGCACGGGCTCTAGGCGCTCGGGCTTCAGTAGTTGTGGCACGCGGGCTCAGTAGTTGTGGCACGCGGGCTCAGTAGTTGTTGCTCACGGGCTCTAGAGCGCAGGCTCAGTAGTTGTGGCGCACGGCCTTAGTTGCTCTGTGGCATGTGGGATCTTCCCAGACCAGGGTTCGAACCTGTGTCCCCTGCATTGGCAGGCGGATTCTTAACCACTGCACCACCAGGGAAGCCCCTGTAAGTCCAGTTTGTTTGTAAGTCCAACAAAGTTAGGCTAGGTACCCAACTAACACAATCGGCTGTATAATACTGTACTGTAATAGGTTTATAATACTTTTCACACAAATAATACATAAAAAACAAAAAAACAAAAAAATTGAACAGTTTTCATCTTACAGCACCTTGAAACGTACAGTAGTGCAGTACAACAGCTGGCATGCCAGGGGCTGGCATCGAGTGAACAGGCAAGAAGAGTTACTGACTGGAGGAGGGAGAGGAGGTGGGAGATGGTAGAGCTGAAGGATCGTCCGCAACAGGAGACGGAGGGCAAGCTGCAATTTCACTCACGCCTGACGTTGATGGCACAGGTTCTGGTTCCTGGCTGGATTCAATTTTATCTATAAAGATACTTTACTACTGTACTCTCTACAGTATTGTAAAGTACCCCAAAGTACAAACACTTGTAGAGGATGCACGCACGTGACAATGTACGCCAGACACGTGACCCAACTTACGTGATTGGACATGTGAACACACATTTGCATCTTTGAAAGTTCACAACTTGAAGGTTCGTATGTAGGGCACTTACTGTAACGATTTTCACGTCTCCTCAGGGCCTTTCACATCAATCTCTAGACAAACTCCCAAGCTTGTCTCTTCTGGGGTCTCAGACTTTAGGGAAGAGACCCAGGAGGGCTGCCTCTGTTCCTCTCCCGGCAGCTGGACCAGGGCCATGCTGGGGGTCTCATTGGCCTCCACACTGCTTTGTGGCCCCAGTTCTATGCAGGAATCATGTAACTACTGTTTATGCTTGTTTTCTTTCAATATTTTAATGCTTTTCTAGACTCTGAATTTTTCTATAAGAGGAAAATGAGGTTTCATTTTCGAATGGCTTTTTTATGAAGGTGGAGTAAGAGGTTCTGGATAGAAGGACTGAAAAATGTACTTGGTATTTTTAGGGGTTTTTGTCTTATTTCTGGTTATGAGAGCAGCAACAACAAACAAACAAACCTAAACCTCATCCCCGGCAGTGAAACAGCAAACACTGTCAACATTTTGGCATTTTCCCTCGTAGTCATTTTCCCTTCTACTTGCAGGCAGGTAAGATTATGCTGCATGCACAGTTTTGTAACCTGCTTTTTAGATTTCTTTTCAATTCTGTAATATAAACCTTCTCCCTTCTGTCATTCAAAATGCTTCCTGAGCATCCATTTCAAACAGTTGCATCAAGTGATTATAACCATAATTTACCAACGAATTCATTCCCTACAGATACTGAGGCTGTACCCATTTTTTTCTTCCCATGGTAAATAATGTTGCCTTGAACATCTTTGTGTATAAATCTTCCTACCTGCGTAGGGTCAGAACAGCAGCAAGTCGTGGACGCGTTTGTCTTCAAGGAAGTGGATTAAGTTCTTGAGGCCCCTTCTCTTACAGGAACCAGATGCTTCTCTGACTGCTCCTGTCCTTTGTCAGCTGTGACTTCTGCTCGTGGGTTGGGCTCCGAGAGAGCGAACATCTCTTCCAATTTGTCTAAAACACACCTTCTTCTTCTCTTTATCTTCCCCAGCTCTCACAGCCTCACCCACGGCGTTCCTAATAAACATTCCTAATGTTCGTCCCTAATATTTGTAGCCAGAGCAAAAATAGCCCCCTAACTTTCCCTCCTTACCAGACTTTATAGTTTAAAACCACAGGGGATGGTTTTCAATTCCAAGGTATTTAAAAACTTAACCTCTTCCGGCCTCCCAATTATGTAGATTCACCACCTCTGTTCACTTTCCAAGGAATAGTCAAGACCTGAATTCCGATCCTCAGTCTACCTCTGAATAGCCGAGCGACCTTGGTCAACTTAGCATCTCTCTCTAAGGCTCCGTTTACTCTTGGGTACCATGGGATCGTGATGGGAACCACTTAACTGGATTGCTATGAGAAGTTAATGACAGTTAGCTCACTTAAAGCGCTGTGTGTTAGTGTTGTTATTCGCTAAAGGTTTGACCCTGGGTCAAAACAGGAGCATGCACGTCACCTCCAAGATGCTAGATTTTCATGTACCGTGTAATGCCAGACCTGGAAGGATGGCGTTGAGATGGAGTCCATCCCCCTGGTTTCGTTGATGGGGAAACTGAGGCCCACAGAGGGGAAGGGACTTGTCCAGGGTCACCTGGATGGGTATGACATCACAATGCTGCTCCTATGATTAGGCAGCAGGAGGGGCTCATGGCTTCAGAGCACAGATAGAGCCCTCCCATCAAGCCCGGGGAAGGGGCGGGGGAGTGGCTCATCCTTTATGTCTAGGCCTTGGGTGGGCTCAGTGTGGGATTCAGCTAATTGTCCAGATCCCACCCATTGCCTGTTAAGCCCCCCGGATCAATCCCAGAGCAGCTAGGAAGCTTGTGGAGTATTAGAAACACTATATATATTCTCTCTTGCACTGCACAGGTGATTTCCTGTGACCCACCCCCCCCATACCGTCCGCGCTTGTGTGACCACACACACCACACATACACACACACACACACACACATACCTCTTGGGCCCATTGGAAATTCATATATTCTCCCCTGGCACGGGAGCTGAAGGCGTCTGCCAACCTGTGGGTTTCTTTTCCATGTGGCTCACCATCTGGAGTGGCCACCTGGCCTCCTTGTGGAGTGTGTGTGTGTGTGTGTGTGTGTGTGTTCGTGTGTTTGTGCCCACTCGCTCAGGCACCCATGTCCCAGGGCCAGCGTATTGTGTCCCCTGTCTGTGCTTGAACGGCTGAATGAACAGGAGCAAGAGAACAGAGGCACAGAGGACAATGCCCAGAAGTCATGCTGGCAGCGTGAATGGATAATTCACATTGTATCTGCTGCTTTCCAGGGCTTCCCCAAATAGCTGTTTTAATTGCTTATTTGTTTCGCTGCTGACTTTAATTCAGCCGCCTTCAGCTCAGAACACTTTGGTGTTTAACGTTGACTCGCAGGTAGGGCTTCCCTTTGGGGAACAACGGTCTGTTTTCGTCTTTAAAGAGAAATAATGGGAGGGAGAATAAACCCTTAAAGTTGTACTTTGCAGAGGTAAAAACCATTTTTCTTTTCACCTCCTGTGCAGAGCTCCTTTGTAATCAGTCACCGTAGGCCTCTGTGGTCTTGGAGAATAAAGAAATAGCGGTCACGTGGACAGGCAAGGCGAGCTTCTGGGCTAGATCAGTCGGCCCACCGTGATGCCGTCGGCAAACACTTGGGCATCTACAGATTTTGAGATTCTCAGACATGGCCAGGCCGTGCTGCCTTGTGCTTTCCTACACATGCCAGCCAGAGCATCTAGGAAAGGTTATCAGGAAGGCCCTACCTGCCTGGGCAGGCAGCCTGGGGGCTGCCCTGCCAATGTAGCCCGTAGAATAGTAGGGGGTCCAATGCCATGTCCCCCCGGAGCTCTGGCAGGATGCCTGTAGTGTGAAATGCGTGGCTCAGCTTTGAAAGGGCTTCTGCTGGTGGTCCTGGTGGAATGACCTGGAGAAGGGGGCTGGTTGGAAGCCAGGCATTTGGAGCCCCTTATATATAAATATAAGGGCAGCCAGAGGTTGCAGGTAGAGTGTGGAGGGCCTGGGCCGATAGAAGCCGTGTGGGTTACAGCAGGAGGTGACGGGTGTGAATATGAAGACACAAAGGGCACCCAGGACACCCTTGGTGGTTGCAGAGATGGGGCCAGTGGGCTTTGTGGTCTAGTCCCACACCTGTGGAACAGGGGCACCTGTAGAGCCAGTAGGCCAGGGTGCAATCAATTACTCCCCCTCACCCCCCGCCCCTCAGCTCTGCTTGGCCTTCTGTCTGCAAATGGATGCAGAGGGTAAGAGGGCTGGTTTCATGTAGGAGGACAGAAAGTGATGCTCAGAGGATCTACTAAGTGCAGAGGAGCAGAGGGGTTAAGAACCTGTGTTCCGGAATCAGGTCCATGTGCTTCTGTGTGCTCACTGGCTGTGTAAACTCAGGCAAGACACTGTGTGGGACAGGAACTCAGCAAACACTAGGAAAGGGCTGATACAGCTGCTTGCAGGACTGTGCTCAGAGAGAGGCTGGGCGGCCATGACCAGGCCCTGAGAGTGGGATGGGAGGCAGGAAGCTTTGATAAAGAAGGAGAAGGAGAGGGATTTCTCGAACACAAGGTTCGATACCGCTTTTAAAGTTCCTGCAGTTATTAAATAGGGGATGTTATACACCAGTCGTCCTGAGTATGGTGCTGGGACCAGCAGCATTGGCATCACCTGGGAGGTTGTGGGAAATGTAAATTCTCAGTGCAGCCCAGAATCAGAAACTCTGGGAGGGGGTCCCAGCTCTCTGTGGGCTAACAAGCCCTCCAGGGGATTCTGACGCAGCTCAGGACTGAGGACCACCGCTGTATACAATAAGGGGAAGTCAGAAGGGGTGTTCAGAGAACGAGTGCGTATGGGCCAGGGAGACTAGGGAGTGTTAGGAAACCTGAGTGCCAGGAGGATCCATTCCTCTGTGGCTGTGTGATCTTGGACAATTCCTTAGGACACAGTCTTAGAAACTCAGTACTGAAAGGTCCTTTAGCGATCGCCGTGTCATCTTCTTATGGTGGGAACGGGGAAGCAGTGGTCCAGGGTGAGGAAGGGACTTGGCTATAGTTACTCAGTGGCAGAGCTGAAAATTGAAGCCAGTTGGATTTGCCTCCTGACAAACTAAGTGTCCCGGGATGTATCAGCTTGCCTCTCCATGTCTCAGTTTCCACATCCGTAAAATGGAACTAATAGTAGTACTTAGATTATTTTAAATAAGTTAATATCATATAGTATTGAATATGGGGTTTTCCTTTATTTTTTTCCTTACAACTGTATTGAGGAATTACTGAAGCATGTATGTATTTACAGAGTGCAATTTGATGAATTTTGACATACACATATACATCTATGAACCTGTCTTCATAATCAATATAACAAACATTCCCATCACCCCCGAAACTTTCTTTGTGCCCTTTTATAATCCCCCTCTCCCTCTGCTCATCCCCAGGCAACTACTCATCTGCTTTCTGTCCTTAAGGTTGGTTTGTATTTTCTAGAATTTTACATACATGGAATCGTACAGTACAGTCTCTTTCTTCCCTGGTTTCTTTTACCCCAGTATGCTTCTGAGATTCATCTGTATCGTTGTGTGTGTTAATAGTTCGTTCCTTTTTGTTACTGAGTGGTATTCCAGCGTGGATGTACATTTGTCTGTCCATTCCCCTATTGATGGACATTTGGATTGTTTCTAGCTTAAGGTTATTACAAATCAACATAGCATTAATTTTAAGAAGCACCATTATTTTATGTGCCACTAAGAAAGGAAAAGTGCTACCGATTAAATTATGACCCAACGTTTTTAAATTAACTAGAGTGTTTATTTCATACTCATCAAAATACATCTTTCGAACTTAGGGGTTTTTTTGTTACACACATATCGCTTTTTTACATCCAAAAAAAAAAAAAAAGGAATACCTGAACAAAAATAAAGCTCCAGTGTTCCTAATACATCTTCTCATTCCGGGTCCACTTCTTTGGAGTCAATTTTTAGCTCAGAATTACTGATGTCTGTGCTTTTAATATCATCGTCCTCTGTGCCCTCAAGAGTGTTGGTGATGCAGCCTTGTTATAGGACCCACAGAGAAGCTCAAAGGCCCTGGTGCTGGGCTCTGCAGCCAGCATGGCAATTATGCAGTGGTAGCCTCCCTTGCACTCCTGCTTTGGGAATGTTGCTAAACGTGTCTGTTCATTGCCTTCTCCACCCTTCCCCACAATCATTTGGTTCCTAGGGGTTAAAAGTGCTCCACTATTGTCTCTGAGATTTTATCCCAAGCCCATGACACCTTTGATGTCTGTGCACACACGGGTGGTGACAGCTCCATCAGGACCGCTGCCTGGCTGACAGTGTCGTAAGATGTCAGCAGTGCTAACACACATCCCAGTTTCGGAGATGCTAAAATGTATTTTTAAAATATGCAGCTCAGAATCATTGAAACAGAGTCTATGTGTACTCTGTAAATACTCAGTGAAATTCAGCTTTTATTATTATTATTGCATTCCTGTGAAGCATCAATTTCCTGTTGGTCAAATGAGGGTGGCTGCATCTGCCTCGCAGAAATGTTGTGAAGGTAAAGGACATCATGTATTTCACATAGAGCATATGGTCCAGTGCCTAGTACTTAATTGACCTTCAGCAAAAGATGTATTGTTTCATTGCAGCCTCACAATGCCCTTGACTTTGGGGACCGGCAAGATAGAAGACTTGTGAATGCTGAAGCTGCAAAGGGGGCCTTAGAAATGTGACATCTCAGCTCCCTCATTTTACAGATGGGAAGCCCAGAGAGGGTGGGTGCCTTCCCCAGGGGCCTGGTTCATCTGGTGGCAACATCAGGATTCAAACCCAGATCTCGTCACTCCCCTCCCAATGCTCTGCCTAAACTGTGTTGTCATGGAAGGAGCCACAGGTCAGGATCCCAGAGAAGCCTTCATGGCCAGTTCCATTTCCAGAAGGATCAGCTCCTCAGGCTGCATGCCTGGGGTGAGGGTCAGAGCTCAAGGAACAGGAATGGCCAGATTCCAGGGAAGGGTGGCTTTGGCCTCTGTCCGTCAAGCTGGAAGCTCCTGGACAGCCCAGCACCTGGGAGGACCCCTTGGAAACCCAGCTCTTGGGACCAGAAAGGAGCAAAGCTGGGGGTTGAGTGCCCTCAGGGTCATAAATACAAAAAGGAGGAGTTCTGCATGTCTGCCCAGCACCACACGCCAAGGGCTCTGTTGAGCTGTTCCCACGTACTAATTCGTTCAATGCTACCAGAGCCCTATGAGGCACGTTTTCATGACTGCTTTATACCTATGGTGAAACTGAGGCTTAGAGCTGGGGAAGGGATGCCTAAGATTACACAGCTAAGAGAGAGGGAACTGGGAGTCCCATTTGGTTCTGTTGGCCCTTTCTATAGGGCACAGAACCTCCTTAGCCTAACTCCCAATTCGGGAATGAGAATGGAGCTGGGTGAAGGGCAAACATGTATACCCAGTGCTGTGTTCTGCTGTGGTACTGGGCTTTAAGAGAATTACCCTCCAACAAGGGAACAAGCAAAACGAAGGGCCCATCTCCCAACCTTGTCTATCCATGAATGGGAACTTCATAGTTTCATACGGGTTCTGGCACAGTGATAATTCTTCTTCCAGTATAACATGGTTAGTTAGCCCAGAACAATACTATCAATAACTATTTCTTGAAGGCTGTTCAGATGATTGCTGCATCTCAGATGGAGCTGAACTCAGCACCAGGCTGACTTGATCTCTTGGTGTCATGAGTGTGATGCAGGCCTGGGGTTGGTCCCCGGGTTTTAGTCTCAGCCTTGCCACTGGGTCCTTGGGTGGCTCTGGGCAAGTCTTTCTCTCTGTGCTTCAGTTTTCTCACCAATAAAACGAGGAGTTGATTAGTCAGATCCCAGATGTCACACTCAGTTTTAACATTCCTTAATACCCCTGCATCAGGTGCCTCATTTGGACAGCAATGAAAATAATAATGAGTCGCTCACATTTATTGAGCACGCACTATATACCAAAGTGATATTTCGTCCATTATCTCATCTAATCCTCGAAGAACACTGTAAGGTGGGTTTGAATGGTACTTACCTGAAAGCGTTGTTATGAGGTCCAAGTGAGTTAACATATGTAAAGTGCTTGGAACAGTTCCTGGCACAGAATCCATGCTCAGTCAATGTATTATTATTTCTCCTGTTCTGCAAGTATGAAAACTGGGCCTAATAGAGCTTAAGTATCTTGCCCAAGGTCACAGAGCTAGAAACTTGGCAGAGCCGAGATTTAAACTCAAGGAGTCTGTCTCCAAAGCCCTGTGCTCCTAATTTCTGCTCTGTGCTGCCTCTTCACAAGACAAGATGCAGGAGAAAGATGTTAGAGAGCAGTGGGGACTATGTGCAGCTAGAGAGTGCCTGCCTTCAAAAGGCACGCTAGCTCCATTCTTAAAATACAGCACTGTAGTAGACAGACAAACTTATCTATAAGCTGAATTTGGCCACCCCGTAGTCAGTTGGCCATGCCTAGGCTAATCCACGATCTGGTTCTCAGAATCTTAATCTTAAATCCCAGCAAGTGAGATGCAGAGAAATAGCAGAAACACCACTGTGTCAGTGAGCTGGAGGGCATCCAGGGATGAGTAGGCATAAAGACGTGGGGATGGAGGCGAAGGAAGGGAACAGGCCCAAGGCTCAGGTGTGTGATCCCAAGAACTCAGTTCGGGCGGGGGGCAGAGTGAAGGCAAGATTTAGCAGGAGGAGGTTAGCCACTGGTTTGTGGAAGCCTGGGTTAAAGGCTAGAAGGGGGTAGGGGGAACAGTCTGGAACTTTCCCTCCCCATAGGAGAATGCCAGGAATGAGAGGCAGTGACTAGGCCAAGAAAGCTTCTGGATAAACCAGTCCTACCAAAGTAGGGAAGCAAGGAAGTCTGGGGGTCGAGTAATCAGAATGTCTAGACAGGTGTTTTGAGAGGAGAGGGACGGAAGTGTGTGAGGGAAAGAAAACTTGGAAATTCCTGGTTGTAAATGCCTCCTTCAGAGAACAAATTTTGAGAGCCAAAGCCAATCCCGCTGTCACCTCTTGACTTTCTCTGGTTTAATTTCGCAAAAAAAACAGAGAGCTGAAGCAGTCCCAAGTCGTCCAGGAAAGGAGGCGGTGGAATACAGTACAAGGCGTATTGGCTATTAGCATGAACAAGTATTTTGCCTCATCATGGAAAGGGCTATAAACCCTAACTGATAAGAACAGGTAATGTTGGTTGAGCCCTGTGTGCCGTGGGCTCAAGCATAGCTCATTTTAACAGGTAGTCACTCTGAGCTTCCCCACTTTACTGATGGAGAAGCAGGTTCAGGCAAGTTAGGGTTCACGCCCAAGTGGACAGAGTGAGTAAGTGATGGCGCCTGCATTGCAACCCCTCTAGAGCTTATGATTTTTCTTTTACCACCACTCGTATCTCTCGAGTTGAAAAATGGGGACAGTGACGACGATGATGATGATATGATAATAGCTAACATATCCGACCAGCTTAAGATGAGAGATGACACAATTCTCACGGCGCACAGAGCACAGAAGTCTCTCAGCTGTTAACAGCCCACGTTTACTGAGGGCTTATTACATGGCAGGCCCTGCGCTAAGTACTTTGCATGGATTATCTCATTTAATCCCTGCAACACCCTATGAGATTGGAATTTCTAAGTTTCACAGAGAAGGAAACTCCTAACGAGGTTAAGTAACACACCTGTGGTTGTAGACGAAGCAGAAAGTGGGTTTCAGCCCAGCATCAATTCCGCAGCCTCTGTGGGTAGCAACTACCCTGCCTCCCCATTAGCCGTGAAGCCCACCACCGTCTTCCCTGGATTACTTCCTTCTCCAGCCTCCCCGGCCTACACCCCGTCGTCTCAGTCTCTCCCTTCTCCCACCCCCTTGGTCTTTCACATCCGTACAGCTGACCTAGCATCTTATTAACTATCCCTGCATCCTCTCATTGCCTGGGGTTCACAGTCTAAGGTAGCAGAACCGCCATACATACTGTCACAGGGATGGGCCACTCCCTGCCGTCAGTGTAAGCCTCGTCTGCCTGGCCAGACCTTCTGCTCTCGAAGGCAGAAACAAGGCTTATTATTCAAGTGTCTTAGCCCTCGTCGTGTCTGGCGTGGGACCAGTCTGTTGTGTCCATGCAGTAAATTCTTCCTTTTTTTTTAAAGCCTGATTGAGTTTATTTTTTAATTTTTATTTATAAATGTATTTATTTATTTTTGGCTGCGTTGGGTCTTCATTGCGGTGCGCGGGCTTCTCACTGTCGTGGCTTCTCTTGTTACACAGAGCACGGGCTCTAGGCGCACGGGCTTCAGTAGTTGTGGCGCACGGGCTTAGTGGCTCTGCGGCAAGTGGGATCTTCCCAGACCGGGGCTCGAACCCGTGTCCCCTGCATTGGCAGGCAGATTCTTAACCATCGCGCCACCAGGGAAGCCCACGCAATAAATTCTGTTGCTTGGAGGACTGATTGAAAGGAGGGAGAAAGGAGTTGAGGAGAGGGTGAGTCAGAGAGCCTCTCTGGGTCACCTTCTGCAGCTCGGCACTAGGGTAGCGCTCAAAGTCTTAACGGGGACCCCAGAGCCCCAAAAGCCCAGCCTCTGCCCACTCTACCTCCAGTCCATCGCTCATAACGTGAAGATATGCGGCTTTCTTTTCTGTTCCTCACACCATCATCCCTACCCAAAGCCTTTGTACTGGCTGTTCCTGTTGCTTCCCACCATCTGGTCTCCCCTCCAAGATCACCTCCTCCGAGAAGCTTCCCTTGCTTCCCTTGACTGCCCTGCCCCACCCCACCCCACCCTTACACGTAATCCCACTACCCTGTTGTACTTTTCTGAATACCATTAGTCTCTGAAACGATCCTGTGGATTCATTTTCTGGTTGGGGTGTCTCCCTGACGGGAGTGTAGGGCAAGATCCTGTCTGTCTCGTCCACTTCTGTAGCTGGGTGTTTGCTCCGATTCAGCTGTGGTTCGTGTGCTCAGCCGTCCTCACCAACTATGAGATGGTGATTTTTTTTCATCCCCAGATTCGTTTAAGGAATGAATGAAGGTGTTTGCACCAAGCCGAATTAAAGGGAGGAAGGAGAATTGCAAAGACTGCACTTTCTTCCGGCCATCCCAGCCTTGCAGGTGTGGGCTGCTTAGTACTGGGGCTCTGCCGAGGTCCGGTGGTGGCGTGTCCTCAGGAGTTGTGTAATCCTGAGCTATGGGAACTATGCGTGTGAAACACCCCGGGGCGGGAAGAACCGGCCTGGCCATTGTGCCTGGGCTGGGAGGAGAGGTTCGGCTGAAAGTTTGGACAGTTCTTGGCATGCAGTCCGCAGGGCCCTTTAGAAAGCCATCCCGCCCAGTTGGCCCTCGGAGAGAGCACGGTCTGGGGGGGCCAGCATCCCGCTGGACGGCGATAAAGAGGTTACTGTGGGAAGCGTTCAGATTGCTCGGGAAGCACTAGGAACATGAAAGATATGTTATGCGTTCTTCAGTCCCAAGAGAATCACCACCCAGTGTTAGACTTGGCAAAAGGCTTTCTGCTCCTTCTCTGAGCTGCCTCCTTAGAAAAGACGCGCTGTCTGAATACTGAATGCCAGCCGTGGCGATGTGGAGCTGGAAAGAGGACGAGGGGCCTGCGTTCCTGGACAGGTGAACCCACGGAACCCTACCTGTCTCCAAGGCAACACATCCGGGCCCCTTTTTTTTCCAAGAGAGCCTGTTGTGAAACATTCAGGAATGTTTGTGTTCCTTCAGAGATTTGTAATTAAGAAGAGGCAGAGCTAGTTCTCTTTTGGCACTCTTCCCTCCTTCCCTCTCACCCCTCCGGCATTTGGGTCATTTGATTTCACGATCTGGGTTTTCAGCAGCCCAGGACTTGGAGGCTGGAGTAAGGGACTGTACCGGGCTGGATTGGGGCGAATCGCTTCAACAGGGGCTGGGGGCTGGGAGTTGCAGGCAGGCCCCCAAGTCCTGGCCACATCTGAAAGCAGACATCTCTTCCCAGCTCACATTCTTGGCACTTGGCCAAGGGGAAGCACTGCAGGCCAGAGAAGCACCCACAGTTTCCCAGGGGAGACTGGTTTAAACGGACAGTTCCTCTCTCAGGGAAGAGGAGTGTGTGCACATGTGTGTGTGTGTGTGTGTGTGTGTGTGTGTGTGTGTGTTTAAATCCTTGTGCAGCAGCTAAAAACGCTTCTCTTCATCCTTATTCTCTGAATGACACGTCTCTGCACACTGAATAATTCATCTCCCTCTTGGCATTTGTTCCAGAGAGAATCTCGCTGTCCAGATTTCTTGTAGGTTGCACAGTCTTCCAATAGAAGCGTTTCTCTTTCCCATGGAAGAGCTCTGGGAGTCTGGATATCAGCCCTCTGGGTTTTTTTTTCCATGATCGCTTTGAAGGGAAGCCTGAATATCAAACCCGAAGCCTTCCTTTCTCCTCTTGGCCCCCTCCGTCTCACATTGGGTCCTCTGGATTCCCTCTTCTTTATCCCTGTGGGGCACGATGTCTGTGTTCACCGCAGGCAGGAATCAGCATCTCAGCCCCGGTAGGATATCCAACGTCGGGTACATTACTGATACTTGTATCTAACATTTACTTCAGGTCTGGCTTCTTGATGTCCAAGGCTGGAACAATCAGTGGAGTTTATGGTTTTCTGGAAAAGTGATGCATTTCGGATGTTTTAGACCTGCCGCTCCTCCCTCAGTCCCCATCCTCACACACAGAGCTCAGTGAATCCCTTGTCGTGGTAACTGTGAAACAGCTGTCTTTTCATGAAGCGGTTGTGCATTATCCCGGTGTATTGAGTAGCTTTGCACCAAGATATAGAAAGAATACTGAAGTTGCAAATAGGACGCAGCTTGGGTACCTTCTGCCTGCTTCATATTTGCCCCCTGCCCAGCTTCATCATCTGTATCTCGGGCATAGCTTCCTTTGTGTTCCAGATTGTTCTGAGACTCCCTTGGTCTTGTCAGTTTTTATTAGCAAAGCTCAGGTTCTGTAGCCAGGCAATGGAGCTTCAGGTTATACCTCTGGTGTTTGCCAACTCTGTGGCGTTGGGTGTGTTTCCTCACTGGTAAAATAGAGGAAGAGTGCCTGTGGCCCAGAGAAGGAACGTGATATGTACGTAACTTGTTTTCTAGGCCTAGATTTAGCCATTATTAAATATTGTAATTCCAGCTGATACAGGAATATTACAGAGAAACTAGTTAAAAAAATGATTAGAAAGGGAAAAGTTAAATTATGTTAAAATCCCTATAACCAAGATAGCATTTTAATGTATATCTTTCCAGTTCCTCTTCTATAAACATATACACATTTTAGGCAAAATGTCATATACCGTAACAGTATCCTGTAGCTTTTTTTTCTTAATAGATCTTTATTGGAGTATAATTGCTTCCCAATACCGCGTTAGTTTCTGTCGCACAACAAAGAGAATCAGCCATATGCATGCACATGTCCCCATGTCCCCTCCCTCTTGAGCCTCCCTCCCATCCTCCCTATCCCACCCCTCTAGGTGGTCACAGAGCACCAAGCTGATCTCCCTGTGCTATGCGGCTGCTTCCCACCAGCTATCTATTTTACATTCGGTAGTGTATGTATGTCGATGCTACTCTCACTTAGCCCTGGCTTTGCCCTCCCACCCCATGTCCTCAAGTCCCTTCTCTATGTCTACCTCTTTATTCCTGCCCTGCAACTAGGTTCATCAGTACCTTTTTTTTTTTTTTTTTTTTTTTTTTAGATTCCATATATATGCGTTAGCATGTGGTATTTGTTTTTCTTTTTCTGACTTAACTTCACTCTGTATGACAGACTCTAGGTCCATCCACCTCACTACGAATAGCTCAATTTCGTTTCTTTTTACAGCTGAGTGATATTCCATTGTATATATCTTGTTCAACAATGTTGCTTTTCCTCATAGTATGTTAAGAGCATCCTTCCATGTTGGCAAAATATAGAGCACACCATTATTTTTTGTTCTTAGGTATTCATTATTGTATTCACCCATTCTACAAATATTTATTGAGCACCGATCATGGGGATTCTGTTGCTTAGATGCACCATTGATGAAATCATTTAATTCATCCCCAGGGAAGAATTTTGAAAGGTAATGATCCACACAGGGATTCAGGGAGCTGTGGAGAGGAGATGAATCTTTATCTTCTTGATTTTCTAGGTTGCAAAGTGTAACTAACAATATTCCCATCTCCCCAGCCAGGCTGGCAGGTGGGGCTTCTCAGGGCTGAGCCCAGGGAGAGGAATGAGTCAGAAACAAAGGTCTGACTGTGGTTGGCTCAGGCGTTCCTGTTCCCTCCCAGATTAATCTGTCCTCAGTAATAGAGTCACTTGCCGTGGAGGAGTATGCCTCTGTATGGAGTTTTCCTTCAGAGGCATTTTCAAAGCTGTGTTAGACGAAATGATGTTGGATGAGATTTGGCCATTGGTCACTGGTCTTCATTCTCCATAAGGAAGTGGGAACAAATCATTTACAGTAGTTTGAGGAAGAGGAGGAGGTACTGAGGGACATGGTCTTTTGTTTCTGAAGTCTAGGCGGGGCTTGGGGTGGAGTGGTGGAGTGGACTGAAGACAGCTTTGCAGAAACTTTATCCAGGTTGGCAGAGGTGCTCCTGAATGAAGTGCCTTCTGACCCGAGGAAATCACCTGTGTCTTCCCCACGTCTTCCTTCTTTTACTCCAAGACGGTGCCTTGTAATTTTGCGAGGGGCTCAGGAGATGCACTGAAGATGTCAACTTTCAAGAGAACCTTTCGGCTCACGGCGGGGGCTCTGAGGACAGAGGGCCTTGCTTGAAATCCCAGCTTTGCCATTGTTATGGACATCGAGAATGTTATTTAATCTTTCTTAGTCTCAGTTTCCCCTTCTGGGAAGCAGAGAAGAATGTTCTTTGAGCGTTCATTTGCACCAGCCTCTGCACTAAATGTTTTTACAAACATGACTTTATTTGACTTGACAACCTGGAGAGTTATTATTATCCCCACATTTCAGATAAAAATACTGAGGCTCAGAGAGCGACAGTAAGTTGCCATACTCACACAGCTGGTAAGTAATGCTTATTGAATCCTTACTGGATAGGGCTTAGTCTGTTGCATATCATATACGCCTCTGCCCTCATCCTTTGTCTCCCACAGTACAGCAGTAAATTACTGACTAACAGAAGCTTTGGGGCTATCCATTCCTTCAGTCAATAGATACTTTTCTTAGCCTACCAGACCCTGGATATATAGTGGTACATGAATACACCAGGTCAATCCACCAGGGGCTCTTTCAGTGTTTCTTTTTCCCCCACATACTTTGCTTTAAGCTTGATTTGGAATGGGTTTAAGAGGGAAGGGGATTGCACAAGATGGGAGAGTCATTTCGTACGGCTTGGAGGGAAGTTCTTGATCAGGAATCCTAGACCCCGTCTCACTCATCTTTCCTCCTGTCCCGTTGTACGTCAGTTTGCCAATCTGTCTAAAGAGTGTTGAAGCAGAGCCTTCCGGGCTTCCAGAACTGGGAGGGGATTGGGAGCAGACAGGAGAGGGAGAGTATTAGAATATGTATTTTAGGCAGATACAGCTATGGGGAAAACCCAAAGGGGCCGTCTGGGGGCGCCACTCAGGCGGACTTTTGTGTACCTAGGTTCCCGGCTCCCTGCACGCTGGCTAAAGTGCTTGACCAAGGGTTTATGGTGTTTTCCAGCCTTGAAAAACCTGTGCGTGTTTAGCTGGATGATTTGTCTGTCTGTCCATCTGACTTAGCCACCAAGACTGGGTGATTACCACCACCTCACTCCCCACAATATGGTGACTTAGAGGGTGGTTATCGCTAAAAGATCAGTTTGGCCTGGATTTTGCAGGGAAGGACAGCAGTGGGTACAGGCATTTGGGAATCGGCCCAGGAAGCAAAGAAATACGGCCAAACTCACAAGGAGGGAACATCTGCTATTCTAGATGCTGCAGTAAGCTAGCTTTCCAGAGGGGAAGTAGGTAGGACAGGCATGGGCTAGAGCCGGGGGGTGGGGGGGGGCGTCGGGGGGGGGGTGGGGGGTGGGGCTGTGGTGGACAAGTGAACTGCAGGAGGAGCAGCCAGAGAGGGCTGGAGTTCGAGTCCGGAAGTAAGACTTGACCCTCGAGCCCTTTCCTGTGACCCCCCTCACTGAGAGGTGCAGGAACAGAGGCCCAGAGAAAGCAGGTGACTTGCTCAAATCACTGCCCAGTTTGTGGCAAAGTTGGGAGCCGAGCACATTCCCCACCTCCCTCCCAGGTGCTCCCATCCCGCTGCTCCAGTTATGCATTCATCTTCCCCGGGGACAGCAGAGCTGGTGGCACAGTGCAAAGCTTCTAGATCTGGTGGGCCAGCGCAGAGGAGCAGGGAGGTTGAGAGCACCTACGTGTTGCGGGGTCTTGGGGACCATAGGCTGACGGAGTCTGTTTCTCCTCTCCCTTGCCAGGTACACCAAACCGCTCACCTTTGCTGACTGCATTAGTGATGAGTTGCCGCTGGGATGGGAAGAGGCGTACGACCCACAGGTTGGAGATTACTTCATAGACCACAACACCAGTAAGTTCCTGGCCGTCCTCCCTTCCCATCCCCTCTGCCTCCTGCCCAGCCCCCCAAGTCTGGAAGAGCTACCAGCAGGGACTCATGAAGCCAGATTGTGTTTTGTTTCACGTAGAGTTAGACAGAGATGTCAATGTAGATATAGATAGATAATGTATGCTCATATATAAATAACAGTTCAGAAGGATTTTAAATAGAATCTAAAACTCCACCTCTCACAACCCATCTCCCCGATTTTACAGAGGCAACCACTGCTATCAATTTCTTGTGTATCACTCCAGAAATTTCCCAGTCCTGTGTGTTTATGTGCATATGTACATAGATTCTTTTTTTTTTTTTTTACATATATTGATTTCCATGCATACAGATTTTTTTCATATAAGGTAGATGTGTCCTTGCCATTGCCAGACCATTTTGGAGCAGTCACTGCCCCCAAAGCAGGTCCCCAGCAGCCAGCATGCACACATATGTGTCTGTCATGGAGTGGTCTGAGTGTATGTGCCTCTAGCCCATCATACCGTTCAGCCCACCCTCACGTCGTATCTGCGCTCCAGGTATCCTGACCCAGAGTGAAGATTCTTAGTGTCTTTGTCTCTCTGACTATGATGGAGGCATAGGTTGATACGGGCAGAAGCATGTTGTCTGACAGGTGGGAGAACCCAGGTCGAGGTACCCCAGCTGGGGAGAGTTGATGTGTATTTGGGCCTCATCCATCACGCACCTTCTCGGCCAAGACTATTCCTGTCCTCGGAAATTCGCTGCCCCATTTGTTCATGTGTACAGAGGAAAGAGGATGTTTCTGTCTCGCTCTCCACCTTCTGAACTGTGGGGTTCCTTTTTGTCCTCTCAGGCAAGAGGAAAATGGGATGCAAAGGCATGTTTCTGAAGGTTGAGATTAGGGCACCAAATCCCAGGGGTCCCTGTTTCCTGAGTGCGTACTCTGTGCTGGGAGAGGAACTGGAGAGACATCACTCATTCAATCATCCCGGCTTCCCTGTGGCATGCTAGGGTGATTATCCCCACCTTCTAAATGGGACTCAGAGGTAGAAATCGACTGCTCCACGCTCAGAGTCAAAACATGGCAGAGCTGGGATTTGAACTGGTGCTGGGAGTGGAGTCGGGCTTCTCCATCCACCTCCTCCTCTGGGTTTCAGTAGCACCTGGTCATACCTCTGCTGTGCCCCTCATCGCTCTGTAGTATAACCATTCATCTACTGAGACTAGCTCTTCTAGAACAGGACAATGTCTAATTCATCTGTCCAGTCCCAGGCCTTTGCCTGGTAAGGCACATAGTAGGTGTGCACTTGACCTTTGCTACATAGAAAAGGGCATACGTGCATGGACGCACGACCAAGTGGGTGAATGAGCAGACGGTTGTTGGCACCAAAGCATAGGAGAGTTTCTGAGAGACAGCTAATGGCATTAATTGCATTGTTGGTGGTAGCCGAGGTTTTTATTAGCATTCACGATGGCATACGGGATAATGAGAAGTAAATATGCCTAATCGAGTATGTATGGGCAGTGAGGTTAATGCTTGGAGGGCTGCACGGTATGCTGGGTTAAACACTGATGTACAGGACCCCTAATCAGTCCTTTCCTGTTTGTAATTGCTGAGTGTATGCCCCTCATTAAAATCTGATGGTGGGAGTGAGATTTTCAGGTGCTTCTGGGAGTTGCTGGACAGATAGAAGGACGGAGTATCATGCAGTGGTAGAGTTTATTCTGGAGGGGATGATGGCAGAAATGGGGGTACGTGTTGGGAGGCGAGTAGATGAGAAACACAGTAGGAAGAATTCTCTCTGCTAGTTTTACCAGCTATCGGGCTACTGGTTTTCTTTTGGCTGGAAGGTGCTCTCATTGGACAGAGGGGAGCCAGTGATACAGATGCGGTATGTGTGTGACCATCGAGGCCCAAGCACTCAGAGCTGTGGGCTCAGACCAATCCTCTGTGTGTCCACTGACTGAGATTACTCTCTTAAGAGTTCTAGACACAATAGAATTGAGCAACAAATTAAATCCGCCATCCAGCGTTCATTCATTCAGCAAATATTTATTGACCTCCTAGTGCCTAGTGTTCTAGGCACTGTTCTGGGAGCGTGGGGTACGTGAGAGTTCAAAATGGCAATGATCCTTATCCTTACAGAGCTTTCATTTTGGCAGGAGAAACAGAAACTAAACAGAATTAGTAAGCAGATTATGTAGTATATTAGACAATGATCAGTGTTACGGGAAAAGGGGAAGCAGAGCATGGGGCTGAGGTGTGCTGGGGTGCCTTTGTGGGTGGCGGGCAGGGATAGTGGTAAAGGTCTTCAGGAAGAAGACCTTGTCGGGAAAATGAGATTTGAGCTAAGACTTGAAGGAGGTGGGGAGAGCGTTTCAAGTAGAGAGAGCTGATCGAACAAAAACTCCACCGCGTGATCACATTTAGCTTGCTCGAGGGATGGCAAGGACGCAGGTGTGCATATAGCAGAATTTGTGAGGAAGCGGGGAGAAGGGTATCAGGCCAGCAGGGTGTGGGCAGTGGTCCACCTGAAGGGTTCAGGCTTTTATTCAACACGGTGGGAGCCATTGGAAAATTTTAAGCAGGTGAGTGGCGTGACCTGTTTTATGTCTTAAAAGGGTCACTCTGGCTGCTTTGCTGAGAATAGACCTTAGTGGAACAGGGGCAGAAGCAGGGAGACTTGTAAGAGATGATTGCAATAGTCCAGGTGACAAAGGACCGTGCCCCAGACCAAGGCCGTAGTGGTAGAGGTGGTGAAAAGTGGCCTGAAGCTGGAGGTATTTTCAAGATAGAGCCAACAAGCCTTCCTGATAGATTGCACATGGGGTGTGAAAGAATGGGATAAATGAGCCTCTCTGGGCCTAAGCAGCTGGCAGGATGGAGTTGCCATTTATTGGATGGAGAAAACTGCAGGAGGAGTGGGTTTAGGAAGGAGGACCAAGGGTTCATTGGGATGTGTCGCATCTTCCATGCCTGTTACACACCTGAGAGAAGATGTCGCTGGTCAGTTTGATGTAGGAATATGGTGTTTGGAAGAGATCTGGGCTGAAGATGTGTATATGGGAGTTGTTGGCATATAGAGAGTATTAAAGACATGAAACTGGATGGGATCACCAAAGGAATAAGTCAAGACAGAGAGAAGACAATCAAAGAATGAGCCATGGGGTCCTCAGACAGGAGAAGGTACAGAGAAGAGGAAAACCAGTCATGATTCTGGGGAGTGATCGGAAAGGTGAGAAGGAAAGCGAGAGCGTCTCGGCAGCCGTGTGAAGGAGGCATACCGAGGAGAGAGGTGTCAACCCCGTCAAATGCTTCTGACAGATCAAGTACGAAGAGGACTGAGAATTGACCGATAGATTTAGCAAACCCCTGTGACGCTGGTGACCCTGACTTGGAGGGCAGCTTTGGACAAGGACTGGGGGCAGAAGCCTGACTAGAGTGAGTCTAAAAAACAACGGAGGGGAGGCATTGGAAACAGCAAATATGGACAACTCTTTCCAAGATATAACCTTCTTTCATTATTTCATTTATCCGTATTCAGTTTTCCCACTGCCGTGTACATCCAGCATGATTAGATGGTTTTAATCAGTGATCAAGTTGTGTGTTCTGCTGTTTTCTCTTCATACTGTGTCATGAATATTTGAGAGATGCTGCCTAGTCTTCATATTTGTCATTTTTAATGTATCAAATAGATGCATTGATACATTTTAACACATAAAATGAGTGTACCATAATACCCCCCCATTGCTGACCTTGTGGGTTCTTTCCATTTGTTTGTTATAAATAAATAACACTAGGGAAGAATCTTGATGCATATTGCTTTTTTCTTCTATGATACTTCCCTGGAGTTGTATTTCCAAATGTAGGATCATTTTAACACATAAAATGAGTGTACCATAATACCCCCCCATTGCTGACCTTGTGGGTTCTTTCCATTTGTTTGTTATAAATAAATAACACTAGGGAAGAATCTTTATGCATATTGCTTTTTTCTTCTATGATACTTTCCTGGAGTTGTATTTCCAAATGTAGGATCGCTAAGCGAAAGATTATGAACACTTGTGAGACTTGTGGTACCTCTTCCTAGTTTGATAAGTATTTCTAAAAGATCGTATCCATCTGTTTTGCCACAGCAATAAGGGTACTATTTTTCTCATACCTTCATCAGTCAGTATGGGGCTAGTTACTTTTCGATAAATTAGTCACAGGTTTAAACTGTTACTTCATTGTTTTTCGTTTGCATTCATTTCCATACTAACAAGGATGGACGTTCTCCAGATGTTCAGCTGTTTTTAAGACAATTGTTGTTCAAGCCGTTAGAGAATTCAATAGTGTTAGTCATGTGGGTGCGCGTGTGGTGCGCGTAGAAAGCAGGCGTGTGATGGGTAGAGGCGGTGGGGTGAGGGATGTGTGAAGTGCGGTGAACGTGTGAGCTGTATGGAGAGTGAGTGTGGAGTGTGTTTGTAGGTAGAGGTTTGGAGCCTGGGGGAGGCTGAAGAATTGGGTCTCAATGATGGCTGCGCCCAATCGGCTAAATGTTTACTGGAAGTAGCTGCATTTTGGGGAGAGGGGGCATGAGGGGGAAGGGGATAGAGGGACGATGTTGTATGTAGCTGAGTTCGTGACATGTTGAATGATTAAACTATGTTCGTATTTAACTTTAATAAAAACAAGAACTCAAAAATAGTTGGCCAAGGACATCTCTAAGAACCTGCCCAGGTGTAAAGTTATCTATTCTGGTGAGGTGGACTTAAGGAAGTGGAGTGTCAGCAGAAGCGGCTGGGCTTGGGAGGATCCCTCAGAGTGTGACCAGTTCAGGATGAACAGCAGTTAACACAGCTCCTTACAGCCACCTAGGGAGCTGTCCCCAAAGGACAGTCTTTTCAAGAGTTGTTAGTACAACTGGTATCCATGTGGAAAAAAATACATCTCCACTTCTACCCCCGCCTCACACCATATGTAAAAATAAATTCAGAACGGAGCACAGACCTTAACATAAAAGCTAAGACTATGGGCTTCCCTGGTGGCGTAGTGGTTGAGAGTCTGCCCGCTGATGCAGGGGACACGGGTTCGTGCCCCGGCCTGGGAAGATCCCACATGCAGCAGAGTGGCTGGGCCCGTGAGCCATGGCCGCTGAGCCTGCATGTCCGGAGCCTGTGCTCCGCAACGGGAGAGGCCACAACAGTGAGAGGCCCGCGTACCGCAAAAAAAAAAAAAAAAAAAGCTAAGACTAGACTAGAACACTTCGAGAAGGAGACTAGGGAGAAAATCTGCAAGATTTTCGGGTAGGCAAAGGGTTTTTGCACAAGGCACAGAAAGCACTAAGCATACAAGAAAAAAGTAATAATTGGGCTTCATTGAATTAAAACTTCTGCTCTTCAAAAGACCATTAAGAAACTGAAAAAGCAAGCTACATATAAGGAGAAAATATTTGCAATACATATATCTGACAGCAGATCCGTATCAAGAATATAAAAAGAACCCTTACACCTTAATAGTAAGAAGCCCAACAACGCAATAAAAAGTATGAGCAAAAGATTTAAGTAGACACTTCACTAAAGAAGACATACAAGTGGCCAATAAACACATAAAAATATGCTTTACATAATCAGTCATTAGGGAAATAGGAATTAAATCTACAATGAGGTACGACTATACACCCACTGTAATGACTAAAATGAAAAGGATTGACAGTACCAGTGGTTGGTGAGGAGGTGGAGGAACTGGAACTCTAATTCACTACTAGTGAGGATGTAAATCAGAACCACCATTTTGGAAAACAGTTTTTTAGTTTCTTATAAAATTCAACATATAATTAACATACAAGCCAACAGTTCCACCCCTAGATAGACAGACATTGCAGACATTGCAAAGACGTGTGCATGCATGTTCATTACAGCCTTATTCATAATAATCTCAAACAGCAACCCAAAAGTTTATCAAAAAGTGAATTATGCTGTATTCATGCAGTAGACTATTATTCCACAATAACAAAAAATGGACGACTGATACAACCTCAATGAGTCTCAAAAGCCTTATGCCAAGTGAAGGAGGTGAGATCCAAAGAGCACATACTGCTTGATTCCATTGTCATGAAGTTCTAAGACAGAACCGGAGGGAGGAAGTGGGTGGAAGTGACTGACACAGGACTGCAGGGTAAAGGAACCATTTACACGTTGATAACAGGTGGTAGTTTATGGTGTATGCGTTTGTCAAAACTTATCTAAGTCTACACTTTAGATGATTGCGCTTCATTGTATTTAAATTACGCCTTAATAAAGGTGATTTAAACAGTGTATTGATGCCCACTTAATACTGCAGACCAATTAAATGGAAATCTCTGGGGTAATTTCCAACATGCAACCAGGTGGAAACCAGTGTTCTGGTGTGGGGTTGTGGGTTGTGTTTGTCTGCCTGTGCATCCATCTATCTGTGTTGGTTTGTGCTACAGAAGAAAGCCTGGGTCACCAAAAATGGTAGCCAAGCCAGCCTTCAATTAAGCCTCTCACGTGCTTTTATACTCCAAGGAGCGCGGCCTCCAAAGGGAGGGCGCCACTCTCAGATTAAACCCAGAGCACCATGGGGAGGATCCATCCAGGGGTGCCCCAGGGCAGTTGTCAGGGACCCAGCATTTCACCTAGCCCTCTGGCAGGTGATTCTATCTGGAGCCCAGCATCGCACCTGCCAGCCTTGCCTGCCACCTTCAGTGACTGCTCAGCCCACCCGTGTTGTCACCTCTTAGCAGGTCTAACCTTCGGTGATACGTTGAAATTATTTGGGGGAGCTTTGCGGGTCACCACTGCCTCCTTCCCACCCCCAGAGATCCTGATTTAATTGGTCCAGGGGTGGGGTCTGAGCATCGGGATTTAAAAAATTTCCCCCAGTGATTCTACTATGCAAACAGGGGTTCTTGGACATGGGCTGCACAGCAGTTACCTGGCGAAGCTTAAAACTGCCAATGCCTGGGCCCTACTCTTGGAAACTCTGATGTTAAGTGTTCTGGGGGCAGAATTCAGGCTTTTGTTTTTATTTTTGTTTTTTGAAGCTCCATAGCTAATTATAATATGCTGAGTGGACCCAGTGTACTGGATGAAGTACCAACCTTTTTTTTTTTTTTTTTTTAAAGCAATTTTACTGAGAGTCTGGGGGGAAAGGCAGTCTCATAAGGCTGTCTGTGAGGATAAAAATTGGTACAACCTTTGGGACGATAAGTTGGTAGTGTCTGTTAAAATTTAAGATGTGTATACCCACTGACCCAGTAGTTCCTCTTTTAAGGAATTCCTCTTTTTACACTACAGAATTAATAATAGCACACGTTCATAGAAGTATGTTTTTAAGAATCCTCACTACAGCATTGGTTGTGGTAGTAAAAGAACTGAAAACAATCCGGATGTTTCCTGGTAGTGGTCTGGGAGACCACTAAAGCCCTATCATAAATAAATCTTAGCACCATACTGTGGAATACTATGCAACCATTTAAATGTTTGAGGTAAGTAAAAAATAAAAATGAATAAGTAAAAACAGTGGTACAAATGAAAAAAAAAGGATAAATTAAAAATTGAGGTAAATCTTTATGTACCTACAAGGGAAAATGAACATGATATGTCATTTGGAGATGAAAGGAAATTGCAGACCAATGTACATGACATGGGCCACCTTACATTAAAAATAAATTTGTGTGTGTAGATATGTATGTATAAACAGGTTTGTATATAATCATAGGGCAATATCTGTTAGTGTGTGAGACTCCTAACGGCAGTTACCTCTAGGATGTAGGATTGGAGAGATTTAAACTCTCATTTCTTACTTTACGAATTTGCAATGGTGGAATTGTGAGATTTTTCTTTTTTTGTATTTTTCAATATTTTCCCCCAAAATGTAAATTTTTAAAAATATGACAAACTTTAAAAAACATCTTCACCCTGGCCACGTTTCTTTTCTTTTCTGTGGCCCGTGTCGGCCAGAAGTGCGGGACCCCTGAGGGGAACCCAGGAGTCCCTAACCCTGAGGGAAGCCACATCTGCTGATGGGAAATGGGACCCCACAGTCTTTCAGCCCAGCTTTGTAAATTCTCTTCTCCCGCTTTTTTTTCTTCTCTTGCAAGTGTTCCTCCATCTTACTTCGTTGAAGAGTTGCAAAGCTTTCTTTGTGGGAAGCAATTTTTGGGCCCCTGCCGGCCATCGTCACACCTTGTTTTCTTTCCCTGAAAAAGGGAGGAGCAGAGCTTGAAGAATTGAATAGTTTTGGCTTTACTCTCACCATCATTTGTTTACTTTACCTGGGTGTAAGTACACTACAGCTTCCTGGGAAGCGGTGAGGCAGCGCCCGGTATCCTCTTTTATAATTAGAAAAGTAGACTCAGAGGTCAAGCAGCCTGCCCATTGTAACACAGTGATTATTGGCAGGCAGAGAATGTGGCCCTGCTATCTCTTGGATTATTCTTCCCATCTCTTCTTTCTTTCATTGGAAATACTCATTGGGGCCTATTCAGGAGGATTGAGAGCTAAAGGGACTGCAAAAGGAGGTACAGACTCAAAGCCCTCGGGAGCCACACACGTGACGTAAATGAATGAAGCAGATAAACTGTGGACCCACAGTGGCCAGATCTTCTGAATGATCAAGAAAAACCAGACATCGGGATTTTAATGTATAAATCTCCTTGTTTTTACATACCAGTAATCAGTTCAAAATTAATAAAGTTCTTTGGGCTAAGCAAAACCTATCTACAGGCTGGATTCACCATATGGCTGTGATTATACAATTTCCGGTGTGTTAGTCGCCCCTTACCCCACCCACCAACTGGGAAATGACTGAGGAGTTGATGGTCAGCGGGCATTGATTCTTGGACTTGGTTTTGACCTCTTTGACATCTGCTCAGCCGCCAGCTACCCTTTTTAAAAAATTTTTTTGTCTTCTGACTTTTTCCCAAGTTATCACTATACATATTTATTGTACACATAATTTTAAAAAATAAAAAAAGAATGAAGAAAAGGCATCCTACCATCAAGACATATCTGCTGTTGATAATTTGTTAAGTTTCCTCCTAATCTTTTTGAGAATGTATATATGTATTTTGGTAAATACAAAATTATTTATGCAGTTTTCCACCCAGTACTTCTACTCACTTTTATATCATAAGCACCTTTCTGGTTTTTTAAAAATTTTTTTCGAAGACATTATTTTTAATGGCTGTCTTAGTGTATTATGTAAATATAGCATACTTATTTGCACAGTTATTTCCTGTGTGACCTTGAGCAAGTCACTTAACCTCTTTATGTCTCAGTTTTCTCTTTTGTTTAATGGGGGTAATAAAAGAATCTTCCCTATAGGGTTAATGTAAGGATTGGAGGAGTAAATAGATATAAAGTAATTAGAATAGTGCTTGGCATAAAGTAAACATTAAATAAGTGCTTGATGATTATTATGGTCTTGTACAAATGCATTTTTGCCTGAATTTATTGCTTTTTATAATAAATTACTACAGGAGAAATTATTGGACAAAGGGTATTAACGTTTTAAGGCTCTTGATTTTCATGGTCAGATAACCTTCTAGTAAGGCTGTTCTAATTTACATTTACATTTCCAACACAGTATTTCTTCATATCCTCTGAAATATCAGTTATTTTACTTTCCTTTACTCTTTGCCAAAACGAATGACCTTAAGCGTCTATAATGTTGTTGAGCCTCTCTGTCTAGATTAGAATTCATATCTGGCCCTTCCTCTGGCTGTTCCCAGACAGACTGACTTCAGGTTTGTAAACTGATCCTGGTTTGTGTTTGTGTGTGTGTGTTTGTTTGCTTAATCCAAAGGAAGAGTCTCTGTTGTTTAATAGGTAAGTTTAACCCATTCACATTTATTGTGATTTTCTACTTATTATGCTTTTTGTTTTCTGGTAGTAGATTCTACAGGCCACCAACTCAACAGACATTTGTGAGGTGCTAACCTAGGGACTCTGGGGTCTGTTCCAGAAACCACTCAGATTGAGGATCCCCGGGTACAATGGCGGCGGGAACAGGAGCACATGCTGAAGGATTACCTGGTGGTGGCCCAGGAGGCCCTGAGTGCACAAAAGGAGATCTACCAGGTGAAGCAGCAGCGCTTGGAGCTCGCGCAGCAGGAGTATCAACAGCTGCACGCCGTCTGGGAGCACAAGCTGGGCTCCCAGGTCAGCTGTGAGTACCTCCCCCGCCCCAGGACACCCACAGACACAACTACAGGGAGGAGGGAATGTCCAGTCTTGCCTCTCTGAGTCTTGCCTCTGTTGCCTCTTGGTGTTTCTCAGATCTACCTATTTTCTTTCATCTCCACTCCTTGTCCAAACCACCACCCTCCCTACTGTTTTCCGGCTCCTACTTGTGCATTGCAGTGATTCATCCACCATTTTCATTCCATTTCCGTTCATTCATTTGGCATCTCAAGATGCCAGACTTACTACCTTTCTTCTTATTGAAAGCCTTTCAGTGGCTGGGGGCAGTGGGGAGTTCTTGGTTAATGGATAGTTTCAGTTTGGGAAGATGAAAAAGTTCTGGAGATGGATGGTGGTGATGGCTGCATAACAGTACGAATGTCTTTAATGCCCCTGAGCTGTATATTTTTAAATGGTTAAAGTGGTAAGTTTTATGTTATGTGTATTTTGTCCCATTGCTCTTTCCATAGCCCACACAGTCACACGTGATCAGGCCCCTGCTGGCCACTCCCACTTCATCGCAGGCTCTCATTCACTAGGCTCCAGATGTGCTGAGTACGTACATCATGCTCCCCTCGCCTGCCCTGCACCTTTCCACCTTGGGGCTTTTGTAATTGCTGCTCCCCTGCCTAGGAAGCTTTTCTATTGGTCTGTTGGCACAGCTGGCTCCTTCTCACCCTTCCAGTCTCTTCCTTCAGGTCATGTCCTCTGAGAGGTTTGCTTCTGACATCCCCATCCACAGACTCCCTTCCCCAGCATTAGCTTCTGTAATGGCTCTCTGTTTATTTTGTTCATAACACATATCACACAGTACATCTGCTTATACGCTGCTGTCGGTATTTCCGAGTGGAGGAGATTTCCTGTCTCCCTGGTTTCTGCAGGAGGAGAAGAGGCATGCCAGGGTCCCCAGTCCTCATTCCCAACATAGGGAGATGCCAGATCAGTAGCTTTCAAGGAGCCCATTGACCTTTTCTGATGTGTTGAGGGTTTTTTTTTTTTGGTAATTTACCACTTTTTTTTTTTTAACTTTTTAGAAATTTAAGATTTTTAAAATAATATTTATTTTATCTTATTTTTTATTTTTTTGGCTGCGTCAGCATGTGGGATCTTTGTTGAGGCATGCGGAATCTTTCATCATGGTGCACGGGCTTCTCTCTAGCAGTGGTGTGCGGGTTTTCTCTCTCTAGTTGTGGCGCGCGGGCTCCAGAACGCAAGGGCTCTGTAGTTTGCGGCACGCGGGCTCTCTAGTTGAGGCGTGTGAGCTCAGTAGTTGTGGCGCACGGGCTTAGTTGCCCTGCGGCATGTGGGATCTTTGTTCCCTGACCAGGGATTGAACCCACGTCCCCTGCATTGGAAGGCGGGTTCTTTACCACTGGACCACCAGGGAAGTCCCTACCACTCTTTTTAATAACTAATACTTTCCTATGTTTAATGAGTGCTTACTACATGCTAGCCTGCAGTCTGAATATGTTATTTCAGTTAATTCTCATAACAGTTCTATGGGCAAGCACAGTTAATATCCTCCTGTAACAGATAAAGAATCTGCAGCTTAGAGAAGACCAATAACATGCCCAGGGTCTTACAGCTGGCAAGAGGCGATAAGTTGCAGACATATAAGTTCCGTCTGTCCCAAAACACCTGCATTGTGGGCCAGAGGGCCAGCATTAGGCCACAGTGTCAGGGTGTCCGTGGCTTGGCTGGGTCCTCGAACACTACCCCTGTCTTTGAGAAGTTTGGTCTGGGAGGAGGACTGTGAGTGGTTTATTCACTGTCCCAGCCCCGCTCTTTTCCTTGGCAATTCAAGGAAAAAAAAACCAGCTCAGATTATAGAAAAGAACTGGATTACACTCATTAGCTATTTCTAGGTCAAATAATGTCCTAGAGATCATCATGAGGGTTTTAGCACTTTATCTTAGTCAGCTGGGGGCTGCCATAACAAAATACCACAGAGTGGGTGGCTTCAACACACACATTTATTTTCCCACAGTTCTGGAGGCTGGAAGTCTGAGGTCAGGATGTCAGTATGGATGGGTTCTGGTGAGACCCCTCTTCCTGACTTCTCACTGTGTCTTCATGGGGCACAGAGAGAGAAAGAGAAACAGCAAGCTGCTGGTGTCTCTTCTTATAAGGTCACTAATCCCATCATGAGGGCCCTACCCTCATGACCTCATCGAACCCTGATTACCTCCCAAACGCCCCTTCTCCAAATACCATCACATTAGGCATTAGGGCTTTGACATATGAATTTGGGGGGAACACAATTCAGTGTATAGCATTATTCTTACCAGAGCCCTGGAGGGAGATATTAATATTGCTCGTGAAACTCAGATTCAAAGAGGTAGAGGAGGGCTTCCCTGGTGGCGCAGTGGTTGAGAGTCCGCCTGCCGATGCAGGGGACACGGGTTCGTGCCCCAGTCCGGGAGGATCCCACATGCTGCAGAGCGGCTAGGCCCGTGAGCCATGGCCGCTGAGCCTGCGCGTCCAGAGCCTGTGCTCCGCAACGGGAGAGGCCACAACAGTGAGAGGCCCGCGTACCGCAAAAAAAAAAAAAAAAAAAAAAGAGGGGAAACTGTTCTAGACTTAAAAAAAAAAAAAAAAAAAAGCCTAAGGCAGCATAAACCCAGTGAAGTGTTTGTACCTTGACTAGACCCTGGGTGGAGGGGAAAGCTGCCATAAAATATATTCTCAGGCAATTGGAGAATTTTCTTAGTTATCATAACGATGTTGTAGCTATGTAGGAGAATGTTCTGTTATTTATTTATTTATTTAATTTATTTATTTTCTGTATTTTTTTCTTGGCCACGTCAGGTCTTCATTGCGGTGCGTGGGCTTCTCTCTAGTTGTGGCACACGGGTTTTTTCTCTCTCTAGTTGTGGTGCGTGGGCTTCAGGGTGTGTGGGCTCTGTAGTTTGTGGCACACAGGCTCTCTAGTTGAGGCCCGTGAGCCCAATAGTTGTGGCATGCAGGCTTAGTTGCCCTGCGGCATGTGGGATCTTAGTTCCCTGACCAGGGATCAAACCCGCGTCCCCTGCATTGGAAGGCGGATCCTTTACCACTGGACCATCAGAGAAGTCCCGGGAGTGTCCTGTTTTTAAGACACATGTGTGGCATCATGTCTGCAGCTTAATTCCAAAACAGCCCAGGGGGGAAAAATGAAAAAATTATGGTGTCAGTCTTAAATGAGCAGATCGATGATACATTGATGGTTTTGAATATGGGATAGGTTTTCGTCTTTTGCCACCATTTTCCAGTAATCATTCTTTGAGGACTTGCTATGAACCAGGCATCCTACTGAGAGAAAGAACTGGAGTGGGGGAGGGATAGACAGAACATATGTGGGGAAATGTTCAACGTTGGTGGATCTAGGTGAAGGATCCATCAGTATTCATTACATTATGCTTTGAAATTTCCTGTAGATAGAAAGTTTGCAACGTATAAAGGTAAGGTGGGGAAAAAAGGGTCAAGTGACAGGAATGAAGCATTCCTAGTGGGGGCTGTCCTGGGTGTTGTGGGATGTTTAACAGCATCCCTGGTCTCTCTACCCACTAGATGCCTGTAACATTCTCCACCCAGAGTTGTGATCACCAAAAACATCTCCAGACACTGCCCTAGGGGGGCAAAATTGCCCCCGGCCGAAAACCACTGGTCTAGATAAACCACTTAGCGCAATTTCCTTAGAACATATTAATGGCTCAATAAATATTCTCTTGACAGGAAATACATTTTGAGAAGGTCGACTCTGGAGCTGGACTGCTGTGGTTCAAATCCAGGATATGTAACTTCCTAGCTAGCCGTGTAACTTTGCACAAGTGATGCAGCTTCTCTCTGCCTCAAATTCTTCATCTATAAAATTGACATAATAATAGTATCACATTGAGGTGTTATGGGGCTTAATTTAGTTAAATACAAAGTATTTGGAATAGTAGTTGTCACATTCTTAAGCTCGCAATAAATAATAACAATATTTATTTGATATTATTAATTCATTGGCATTTGAAATGACAAAGATTTTTAACTGATCCCTGGAACCAATAAGAATAAATACATGATTCGTGGTAGGAATTGATACAGTCTTATCATATGACTTCGGACGCTACTAAACGCTCCATCAGGTTCAAAAACACCATCATTTTGGTTTTTCTTTTTCTTTTTTTTTTTTTTTTTTGGCCTCGCCACGCGCCATGTGGGATCTTAGTTCCCCGACCAGGGATCGAACCTGTGCCTCCTACATTGGAAGCTCGGAGTCTTAACCACTGGACCGCCAGGGAAGTCCCAAGACCCCATCATTTTGAATGTTAAAGAAGGAGTCATCTCGGATCACTAGTTCTAAGATGCAAACCAGTGAGGGATGGCCCAGTCCAAGCATCCCAGTGAAATAGGCATGACCCAAGGCTCCTCATGTCTTTCTTTGGATTTTATAAGCCAGGTTTGCCTTCCAAATCAAGCTCTCCAGCATGTTGATAGACCGGTGAGGTAACATGCCTCCCTCTAACTCAAATGATCTGCTGGGGCTTGTGAGAGTTTTGCCACCTTGCCTTGGCTGCTGTAGGGCTTTGGCTGCAGGTGGGGCCCTGCCCTGGGGATGGAGGCTTTGTTGTCATCTCTGGCGCAATCTCTAGCTCCGTGGGGAAGGAGAAGAGAACTCACATTTAATGTACACCTATTAAATTTCTGGAGGGCAATATGCCGGCACTCTACTTATGTTTAAAGTAACCTTGCGACACACACACACACACACACACGCACACACAATCTTGCAAGGTATTGTTGTTCCCATTTTACAAATAAAACTGAGGCCCAGAGAGGGAAAGTATCTTCCCCAAGGTCACACTGGTAAAAAGTGGCAGGAATAGCTTTTATACCCAGGAGTATCTGACCTCAAAACCAGTTCTCTTCATTTAATCCAAGTCAGCCAGTCAAATTCTAAGGTTTGGGGGCTATACTGGGGTCCCTCCATCCTCTGAAAGATGAGAACTTGGGAGAGCTGGGTTCTTTGGGACCTCACCATGCTCCTTCCTCCTCCGGGCCTTGGTTTCCCATTTGAAAAATCAATCACTGGGAGCCTTGCAGCTAAAAATGCCAGTTGAACCACCTACGTGCTTTCACTCATTCCTGAAACTAAGAAAATATCAGATAAGAGATTTTTATGGCATACATGTACAAGGACAGGGAGACTTGGAGAGAAAAGAACAGCAGTAAAATATGGAGGCTGGAAAGCAGAAGGTCAGGTGGCAGCCTGTCTGATAGAGTGGAGAAAAGAGAAAATGGGCTGATAGTGAGGGAAAAAAACAGGCCTCCAGTCTACCTGGAGCACGTGCAAAAGCCTCGGGAATTGGAGGGAGTGGCTGTCTCAGCGTGGAAGTGAAGTGAGGAGGGCCTGAAAGAAGATTGGAGGAGAGTTGTTCCTGAGACACAGACCACCAGATCTCCTTCCCAGATCAGTGCCACCAGGCCACTGCTCATCCCCAATGTGGGGAAAAATTGGAGGTTTCTTTTTTTGAGGTGCATCATACTGAAAACATGGTGATTAAGTGAACATGGACTTGAGGATTGAGACCCCAGCCCGCCTGTACCACTTGACTCCCAGAAGGGTGCCAGGCTATTACCCTGCAGGCTAGACAGTAGAAGAGTGTGGGGAATCGGAGTCTCTTCTCTTCAGAGAAAAGAGATGTGAAGGGAAAAGATGTAAAGACACTGACAGTGAGGATTCCTAGATGAAACAGTGCAGCCAAATCACATCCCAAATAACCCACAGTCAATCATGTAACCCATCATCAACAAGCTCCACTCCAGCCAGCTTTTTGGGCCCCCAGTCTTAAGTGTGAGCAGACAGCTGAGATTCCAGACATCCATGGAAAGCCTCTAACGTGAACAATAGAGATTAAAACAAACACATGGTGATAGGGAGCCCTTGTAGGAAACACGGAATATGTGTGGAGAAGAAGACATCGAGAGAAGCTACACAACCATGAAACTAAAACAGGATGCTACATTTTATTAAGAAAAAAAAAAGGAGTCTTCAGAGAACACAGAAGAGCCTTAGGAAATTAAACTATGAGAGTAGAAATGAAAAATCCACAGGAAGCCTGGCAGGTAAAACAGAAAGTTTTCTAAAGAGCAGAACAAAAATAAAATGAGATGGAAAAAAAGACCATCAGGCCAAGAACTCTATCTGAGTAATAAAAGCTCCAGATAGAGCAGAAGAAACAGAGGGGAAGAAGCATCAGTGACATAATGCAGAAAAATTTCCCAGAACTGATAGAGGAGAGTTTTTAGATTGAAAGGGCTCAGTGAGCACCCAACACAATGGATAAAAGTTAACTCACACCAAAGACATATCATTGTGCAACTTCAAACACTGGGAACGATTCAAGATCCTAAAAGCTTTCAGAGAGGAAAACCAGGTCACACAAAAATGATCAGGACTCAGAATAGCTCCAGGCTTCTCAACAGTAACACTAGAAACCTAAAAGACAATGGAGTGATGCATTCACACTTTTAAGGAAATTCATTTCCGACCGAGAAGTCTATATCCAGCAAGACTACCTTTAATCCAGGGCCGGCTAGAATAACGATCTTTTTAGACATGCAAGTTTTCCAAAAGTTTATTTCCTTCATGGGTCCTTTCTCGGGAAGCTCCTGGAAGTGATATTCTGCCAAAATGAGGGGCTAGTCACAGAGGGGGAAACATGCTATTTAGGGAGGAGGAGAGAAGGAGGCAAGGAGGGGGATCTCAGGATGCCAGCTGTGCAGAGAGAGTGCACTGAAGCTGGCACATGCCTTGTGAGACAGAGCCCAAGAGAGGAGCTCTGTGAGAGGAGATTTAGATAACTGGCCAAGTGTGAAGTTGAATCAGTGTTAAATTTGTGTAAAGTAGGCACGCATAAAAATGATAATTATTAACTCTAGGAAAAACAACCCAAAAAAATGTGCTGGAAAGAAAAAGTAGGCAAAGTTGGCTATATGCCTCGGCCCTGAATAGTGTTTGCAGTGTAAAAGTAATGCAAACACTGAAGGTTGCTCTCGCCACAGTTATCTGATGAGAAGCTGGGAGGGGTGTCCTGTGTGGGGTAGGGGCCGAGAAAGGGGGTGAAGCTAACACTCTATCCTCCAGAGAGAGAAGTGAATAAATCATGCCTAAGACTGAAAAAAATCAAGAAACAGCGAAACATGCGTATTATCAGACTCACACGGGTGGGCACCCAAGAAACTGGCTGAACCTGTTGAAACAGTTCCTTTTTCATGAGTGAGATAAGCGGATTGGGGAATGCTCTTTTTTTTATAGCAAGTCTTGGGTGTATAAAATATATAGTATTTTATATATACTGTTAAACTGTTCATATATAACTTGAATAAAAACTAAAAATTAAACCTATAAAAAGGTGTCACCTTGAAGGCACACCTGTTTGAATTTAAAATTATTTTGTTGTGGGTTAGTGAGGGGACATGGACACAGAAAGGAAGCTGATGACCTGTTTCTTGATTGGGGTGCTGGTCACTTGAGTGTGTTTCTTTTGTGAAAATTTATCAAGCTGCACACATGATTTGTGTACTTTTCCGTTCTCGCATGTATTTTTCACTTCAACAAAAAGTTTATTTAAAAAATAACAGGCCATGGGCTTCCCTGGTGGCGCAGTGGTTGAGAGTCCGCCTGCCGATGCAGGGGACACGGGTTCGCGCCCCGGTCTGGGAGGATCCCACATGCCGCGGAGCGGCTGGGCCCGTGAGCCATGGCCACTGAGCCTGCGCGTCCGGAGCCTGTGCTCCGCAACGGGAGAGGCCACAACAGTGAGAGGCCCGCGTACCGCAAAAAAAATAAAATAACAGGCCACATCCCACTTGAGCAGCTTTGGGTATAAACAGTGCATTTCACAGTGATTCTCCAAAGGGTAATAATTCCAGCCCCTGGTGGCCCAGTTGGCAGAGTCTGTTCTTTTTTGGGTTCCCTTCCCTGGAAGGTTTCTAAATGTGCCCATGGAACACACTCACTTTCCACAATCAGCCCTGGCAGCGCTGATCCCCACGGCGAGCCTCTCCTTCTTAGGGTCAGGACTTGCCATGCTTCACAGGCTCTCCCAGTCTGCTAGCAACTCCCCTCAGCACTTCCCCCTAGTGTAGACCACCCATCCAGCAGCACCGATGAGCAGGGTGGTTAGCAGGACGGGGTGCTCACGGAACGGGCACCCCCCTTTTTAGCTGTATCCCCATCTTATTTCCTCACTGATGACTCTTCTTGTCTTTTTACCATGTTTGCACTGCCAGTCGGTGGATAACGATTGTTAATTACCTTAAAATTTTTCCAAAAGTGCCTATCTGGGGAATTTGCTTAAGTCAGTGCCTCCAGCTATGGATCCAGCTAGGTCCCTCCCCTGAGATCCCCAAGTCCAGCAAAGACCAGAGTGCAGAAAATGAAAGCTTCAAATTGGAAACAAAACGTGTCTGGAGTCCCTGTTCCATGCTCACGACGAGGTCCGCGAGGTCCTCCCTGTTCAGGTGTTCCGGCCACTCATCTCTTCTGGTAAAGCCTGGCTTCCATCCTCATCCTCATTCTCTTCATTACCACCGTCATTGCAAACTCAGCAGAGACGTGATGCTACCCATGGTGCAGAATGACTTGTCAGTTACTATGCAGGGCAGTTTTGTTTCCCAAACTTCCCAGTGTTCCATTTTAACTTTAACTTTCCTTATGCATAATCAAAAGGTCCACTCAGGTATTTTAACCAAATCCAAAGAGCAGAGCAGCGTCCCCTTCATGACTGTCCCTTCTACCTCCAGACACTGAAAATTGCTAGCAATCTCCAAATAAGCCTCTGTAGCCTCAGAAAAATCCAGGTCCCAGCAGGTGATGTTAAGTGGAAAGGGGAGGTGATGAAATTGCTCAGACTATGGGATTAAGGACTTGGGAGAAACGCTTCTCTGGCCTGTCTCCCAAGAATGACTGTCCCTTTCCTGCACAGTGGGGCTGTGTTTACCTTAAAGACACAGTGACTCTTCCATGGAGCCGATTTTCCTCTTCACATCAGCAGGTAGAAAGCTCAGAGCCAGGTCTGTGGCCGCCGGTCAGAAAGTGGGACCTCATTGTATGCAGTGAGCCCTAATCTCATGCCACTGGCTTCCTCACTTTCATTGTCCCTTGTCTCATTTTCCTTACTTTAAATGGATCACTCTGTTGTGTCCATTTTTGTAAGCCTTAAAATCCTTTATCAAGACACAAAGAAATACTACTTTTAAAACGCAGTAAGATTACGGCTAAAGGCATACCTCATCGACACTTCACAGATTGTGGTTTTTACAAACTGAAGGTTTGTGGCAACCCGGCGTTGTCAGATGATGGTTAGCATTCTTTAGCAATAAAGTATTTTTTAATTAAGATATGTACTTTTTTAAGGCGTAATGCTATTGCACACTTAATAGACTGCAGTATAGTGTAAACATAGATCTTTTAGGCACTGGAAAACAAAAAAATTCGTGTGACTCGCTTCATTGCAATAATCACTTTATTGCGATAATCGCTTTATTACGGTGGTCTGGAATCCAACCCATAGTATCTCTGAGGTATGACTGTACATGATAGAACTGTAGATAAACGTTGGATGGTAACTTGGAGAGAAGGTAATTGTATTAGGGTGATAGCGTTACAGGTAATTTATTTTCCTTTTCAAATGTACATTAATATTGTAAAGTGCAATAAATATTTTTAGTAATTCCTTCTGATTAAAAATTGTATGTTTGTGTTAGAAAATGTAGCAAAGACAGAAAAATACAAAGACGAAAATGAATGTTATTCATCATTCAAATCTCTCTAGATAGCAGTATTATCTTTTTGCTATATTTCTCTCTGGTCTTTTTCCAGATGTGTGTGTGTGTGTGTGTGTATTTGTTAACTGTGTATATTTTACAAATTTAACTTATTCCTTCTTTGTGGTTTCTTGTAAATTATTGTTTTTATATAACAGTAAGTTTTGGACATTTCCCAAATGTTCAGTATCCTTCAGCACCATCGTTTTAAATCACTTAAGTTGTATAGTCCCCGTTTTATATGTGTACCGTATTTATTTGACAAATTCCCCTTTGTTGGACATTCAGGTTGCTCACTAATAGTCATTCCTTTCTGAGTTTACCTAGATGGCCAAATAAGCCAACTTGACCAAAATGTGTTTCTTCTATAGAAGATTTTTTTTTTTTCTTTTTCCTTGCAGTGGTCTCCGGTTCGTCATCCAGCTCTAAGTATGACCCTGAGATCCTGAAGGCTGAAATTGCCACAGCAAAATCCCGGGTAGGTCCTCTTGGCTTATACTATTGATGGGGGTCACTGAGGCAGCCTTAGGCTACTAGCCCACCCGCAAGACCAGAGGAGATGCTTCAACCAGGCGGTGGCAGCCAGTGCTGACTAACAAGCTTCTAAATAATGACAGTAGTAGCAGTAGTAGCCGTCGTTTCTGTAATAGTAATGGTAATAGCAGCCACCCTTTCTCAAGCACTCACTCTATACCAGGAGTAGCCCTAAATGCTGCATGAGTTCTACCTCGTGCCCTTGAGACAGCCCCACGAAGTAGCCACTGCCAATATCTGCATTTTGAAGATGAGCCGACAGTGGCTTGGGGGGGGGGGGGAGGGACTAAGTAACTTGCCCAAGGTCACAGGGACTCAAGGCTTACTTTAAAGTTTTTAGTGTAAGGAGCTATTTTGCTGGGACTTCCCTGGCAGCCCAGTGGTTACGACTTCGCCTTCCAATGCAGGTGGCCGGGGTTTGATCCCTAGGCGGGGAGCTAAGATCCCACATGCCTAGCGGCCGAGAAACCGAAAACATAAAACAGAAGCAATGTTGTAACAAATTCAACGAAGACTTTAAAAGTGGTCCACATCAAAAAGATCTTAAAAAAAAAAAAAAAAAGATGCTGTCTTGCTAACCACTGCTTATTCTGCAGTACTGTATTTGCTTACTTCCTGATTACCTTAGGGGGAGAGGTATTTTTATTCCCCCTTTACTGATGTGGAAACAGAGGATCAGCAGTTAGACGACTTGCTCAAGGTGAAGTCAGTGTTGTGAACACTGGTTTAGTGCACCTTCACATAGGTCCTACAAATTCAGATGCCTGCAAGAACACATGAAAGGGGGGCGGGGGCTGGCAGTGAGGCAGTAGGGAGTAGTGGGGACTGTGTAGCCTAGGGGGTGGGCCCTGTCTAAAGGAGTAGTGGAATTTCAGCCCTACGCTCTTATGGCCATGCTGGAACGTAGGCTCTGCATTGGCAGATCTTCCAGCATTTTTAGAAAAGAACTGTATATCTAGGCCAAGTATATGAAACATCTCAATATTTAATCATTAGCAACTAATTTTTAAAAATTCAATAGCACTGCAAGCCAAACAAAGCAATCCTGCAGGCTGAAGCTGGCTCCCTGGCCGTGTCTTGCCTGTAAAGTTACCACGTTGCCTCTTACCTCCATGCAGTAGCATATCCAGTGCCTGCCTTAAGTAATGTACGACCCAGGAAATTGCTGTTCTCCTCATCTGTCAGAATAGGAAGGGGCGGCTCACAGAGGTGAGGTGGCACGAGAGAGGTTAGCCAGCTCCTGTCCGCTTCCTGTTTCTCTGGCGCAAGGGCGGCTAGGAATGACCTGCAGGACAGCTGGACTGGGATGCCAACCGAATGCGCAGCTGCTGACACCCAGGCAACATCAGCGAGGGGGGCCCGAGGGATGTTGACCTGAGTCATTATGCAGGGGCAGTGGGGGACTCTGGATTGATACCAACCTCTGACCCAGCCCCGTGTGTGGTCTTCTGCCATCCAGGTTAACAAGCTGAAGAGAGAGATGGCTCACCTCCAACAGGAGCTACAGTTCAAAGAGCGTGGCTTTCAGACACTGAAGAAGTAAGTCCACCCTGCAGTGTGGGGCATGGGGATTGCCCCCAAGCCGTGCTCCCCTCCTGTCCTCTCTGTCCCCCTCCCCTGCAGTCTCTCTCCATCCTCCTCGAAATGGGGCTCTCTAATCATTCGATTCCAGTTCTATTCCACTGGCATTTACTGTCACCCAGCATTGAGGTTTGAAAAGAGAAAAGGGGAATCATTTCAGACCACCTGGTTCTCAGCGTCCTCTGAATTCCCGAAGCCGTTAAAGTCTGTTCCATTCAGTTGAGTTTTGCCAGCCGGTCAGAGAAACAAGCATCGTTGGGCATTTCTGTGCAGCAGTCTCATCCCCTCCAGTAGCTCCGGAAGAATCTGGTACGCACACGAACAAAACCGCCTCTTTGCATGGCCCCTAAAAGTGAGCAACGACTTCAGCTAGTGAGCTCCCCAGAAGGAACAAGGATCTCTTCCACAACAAACGAATTATTAGGAGAGTGGGCACCATGCCGTGCATGCTGTGCTTTATGGGTGACTGCAGGGGTTTCCAGAACTTTGACCAAATGTAATTTTCACTTTTAGAAGCTGACTTGCAGCCAAGCAAGATACAGCTCTGTTGTTGCCTTAGAGAAGATGTCTTCATTGTCACTCTCATGATCATACTAGCTAAGATTTGTTGAGCAGATACTCTGTGCCAGGGAGGACTTTCAGTGTTTCTGCACAGGTGACCTCATCACAACTCTATAAGCAGTGCTCTTTTAGCTGACCCCATTGTATAGATGGGGATAATGGGGCACATAGTCAGTGCCCCTAAGAGTTAGCTTATTGTCATTGTTAACCAGGGGGATCATCGAGACTTGTGCATTGAGTCATGTTCAGTACATCTGATGGGCTTACGGGATGGTCATTACAGAGGTGCCTGGTAGCCCTCGTGGAAGCTCCAAGGAGTACAGCCAGTAGGTTTCTCTGTTCTAAGGGACGTCCACTTGGATTCCCAGAGAGGCCACCTCTGTACAGACAGCAGCTTCTGTAGACACTTGCTGTTTCACTCTCCCTGACTGTACCTTTTTTTTTTTTTTTTTTGCTGTACGCGGGCCTCTCACTGTTGTGGCCTCTCCCGTTGCAGAGCACAGGCTCCGGACGCGCAGGCTCAGCGGCCATGGCTCACGGGCCCAGCCGCTCCGCGGCATCTGGGATCCTCCCGCACTGGGGCACGAACCCGTGTCCCCTGCATCGGCAGGTGGACTCTCAACCACTGCGCCACCAGGGAAGCCCTGACTGTACCTTTACCTCATTCCCTGGACCTAAGTCCACTCTTCACCCCTCTGTGGCCACAGCCCCGAGCCTTTGGGTGTCTGTCTCCAAGTCCAATTAATCGAGCAAACTGTGACCACCAGTCGAGGGGCCGGTTGGTTCTTATTCACATCTCCCCACTCCCCAAACCCCACCCCACCCCTCCCCCACCCGGGTGAGTTATCACAACTATCCCAGAACACAGGGTAGAAGGAAGTATGGCTTTGGATTATAGATTGTGTAGAGTACCTTTTTGTGTTCTATATTATGGCTTTGTGTTTATAGATTTGTGTTTATGTAGATATATGTTATTTCGGTAGGTATATATACATATACCAATCCCGTCTTCCAAACCGGGTCCTAGTCTCATTAGGACAAGGGGCCGTGCTTTATGCTTCTTCGTAATCATCAGTGGTGCCAAGGACAATTGAGGGCAGTCCTGTGACTTCAGAAAATTCCTTAGTGGAGCAGCTTCTGAGCACATAGTTTAAGGGCTACTCCCTCTCAGCGCAGGTGCCCTTCCCTTTCCTCTCCCGCCTCCCCACTCCCCACTCTGGGATCCTCTGGAGCTTTGATTCAAACACTTCCCATTATCCTCCACAAACCTGTTTTACCACTTTGTCACCCTGCAGCAGCATTGAAAATTCTTGTTGCTTGGTAAGCTGACGCTGAAACCCCAAAGACAAGCCTCCTTTCTTTCCCCTTCCCTCGCCCGCCCGTTTGATATGGGGCCCAGATAAGACTGCATCGCTGCTCTGGCTACCCACACTCCTGGCCGGAAGCCGGCCCCCGTGTTCACTGTGGAAGAAGTGAAACCATTCTGCTTTAGTGGGCACCTTGGCAGAGAGGGTTAGGGATGTCGCCGCAAGGGACAGATGGCCTAGGTTCAAATCTCAGTTCCCTGGGAACGTGGAAAAGTGGCTTAACCCCCTTGAGCTCCTGTTTCTTTATCTGAAAAATAAGTTATTGTAAACATTGAATTGGAAAATCCACATGGAGCGCGTGATTCTGCCTGGCACATAGGGAGAGCCCAGTGAGCGGAAGAGGGTTGGTGACCTCTAGCTACTTGCCTGCCTGCGCTTAGGAAGGAACTCAGATGAACTCTGCGTCCTCCCTGGGCTCGAGGCCACGCTGGGTATGTGCTTGTGTACCAGTCTCCTCGTCTCTGCTCCCTTTAAGAGCAGTTTTTATTCCGCCTCACTGATGGGGCTGAAAATAGACCCGTGAGACCCCCTAGCTTGGGAGCGTCAGAGCTTGGTTTGGAACCCGGGACTCTTGGATTTTGAAGCTCGTGGGTTAATACCTCCCTTCCTGGTATCGTCCCAGATAACCCCCTCCCCAGACCCAGAAGACATCAGGCCCCTTACCCTCTCGCTTGGGACCCTTTTCAGTGTCTAGTGGGGGATGACCCAGTCACTTCGTGGCCTCCTCTCTTTTCAGAACCTGGGGGAAGCTGAAACTCATCCCTTTGTTCACTTCATAGTCAGCAAACCCAGTTTTAAAAAGCAAAAAGGTGGCTGAGGATTGAAGCATACCTTGTAGAGGAGCCTGAAAAGAAAAGTCAAGCCCCAAGCTTGGGATTTGGCCCTGTCAGCTGCCCTGAGCCCTCATCAACAGGGAAGTCTAGGCCCACCAGCCCCGTGGGAGGAGGAGGGCAGGACAGCATCTTTCTGCATGTCCCCAGGGCCACCCTGCCCAGGTGAGGGTTGTCTGGACAAGTCCCAGAGGAGTCGGCCGCCGTCAGAGCCTTCGCCTTGCGTCTCTGTGGCTGCCCTGTGGCTGCCGGGTGTGTGAATCTCCCAAGTGCTACGAGAAAGGACAGCTGTGTAATTTGGAAATCCTAAAACACACCCTCTCCTTACCACCAACCACGCAACTTTTCTTTCCCTTAAAAAAAAAAAAAAAAAAAGATTCATTCACTGGGTGCATAATGGTAACCCTTTGTTCTCCTCCCCCGCTCCCCAGTCCTAAGAGTGTTCCTTCTCCCAGCTACTCTCTGGAGCCAAATTCCAGAGGCTGGGTTGCTAAGGCCGCCGAGAGCCATCAGGTAGAAGGTGCCTGAGGAGGCTGAGGCCTGGCAGACAGACCACATCTGTCCCTTCCTGAGGATTCAAAGCCACCCTCCCCCAGTTGGCAGAGGACAGCCGGGCACAAACCCTTCCCCAGAGCCCCCAGCCCTGTTCAAGCAAACCGCGTCTCCCCTGCACCGCTTTCCCATTTGGGGCAGGGCCACCTCCGGTCCCAGACACTCGGCTCTGCTGGGAAAAAGCTCCCTGTAGACTAATTTTTCAAACTAAATCTGAGACCAGTCTTAGCCGACCGGGCAGGCTTGCCCAGGCCCAAGTCCTCGAAAGGAACAGACAGGCTATTTTTAGTGGGAAGACATAACTGGGGCTTTGTCTTCCCAGCACGGAGGAGGCTGAAATAACGGAAGGGGGAGGGCCCAGCTGAGACCGCATCTTCCCCCCCACCCCCTACCAACCCACTCCCCTGCTCACAGGCCCCCGACAATGAGGCCAGGATGGCAACCTGTGATTCCCCAGTCAGGTTATTTTTAGCCCAGGACACTTTGGCCTCTAGCAGGAAACCAGAAAGGAATGCCTATGAGTGGTTTCTCATCCTGAAATAATGGGTTTGTGGTGTTCCCGTAGACTGTAAAACTTCCTTTTCTTCCCCGGGAACTGAAGCCGCGGCCCTAGGCTTTGATGAAAGTATGAAGCTTAAATTTTCTCTCTGCCCTTCAGAACCTTTTCCACAGCACAGCCCTCCTTCCCCAGAGGGCTGGGCTCCCCACCACCTCTGATTTGTCTGACCTTCAGAAAACGACACCGTTACCCTTCGCTTTTTTACTCCCATCGTCCCCCATCAGAAGGAACCTGTGTGTAGGGCCTGGATCAGCTGGGAAGCTCCCAAGGATGGAAGTATTCTAACTCCTCACATTTGCCTGGTACTCCCTAGTTCCCCACCTGATGTTCCATCCTTATCCCGTTTGTCATTTCCTCACAGCTCCGTGAACACGGGCCGGGCAAGATGACATTATCCAGGTTTTCTCAGAGGAGGAAACTGAGGCTCCATGTGCGTGAGGGCCATGCCCAAGATCACACTACTAAGTGGTAGGGCTGGGAGTTCTGCATCCTTCTAACCTTTCCTTCCCTGTGGCCATTAACGAGAGGAGCAAAGTCATCCCTGTGGTTCTCACCAGGGATGACTTTGCTCCTCTCCTGCAAGAGACATGAGGTAAAGGATGGAGACATTTTCGGTTGTCAGAACTCAAGGTCAGGATGCTGCCAGCATCTAGTGGGCAGACACCAGGGGTGCTACCGAACAGCCTACAACGCACAGGACAGCCCGACAACAAAGAAGAGTCTAGCCCCAAGAATCCTGAGGTTAAGAGAGCCAGATTAAAGGACATGAAGAGATGTTCAACGTTGCAAAACATCGGGAAATGCAAATCAAAGACCACAATGAGCTATTACTTCACACCTGTCAGAATGGCTACCATCAAAAAGAACACAAATAACAAATGTTGGTGAGGATGTGGAGAAAAGGGAACCCCTCCTACACTGTCGGTAGGAATGTAAATTGGTGCAGCCACTGTAGAAAACAGTACGGAGATTTCTCAGAAAACTAAAAACAGAACTACCATATGACTCAGCAATTCCACCCCTGGGTATATATTCCAAAAAACACTAATTCAAAAAGATACATGTACCCCAACGTTCATAGCAGCATTACTTACAATTGTTGAGGTGTGGAAGCAACCTAAGTGTCTGTCAACAGATGAATGGATAAAGAACATGTGGTATATATACTGTATACAATGGAATACTACTCAGCCATGAAAAAGAATGGAATCTTGCCATTTGCAGCAACATGGATGGACTTGGACGGCATTATCCTAAGTGAAATAAGTCAGACAGAGAAAGACAAATACTGTGTGATATCACTTACATGTGGAATCTAAAAAATACAACAAACTAGTGAATAAAACAAAAAGAAGCTGACTCACAGGTATAGAGAACAAACTAGTGGTTACCAGTGGGGAGAGGGGAGGGGGAAGGGGCAGTATAGAGGTAGGGAGATAAAAGGGTTATTATGGGATTATATGAAATCATGTGGGTGAAACTTTTGAAAATTATCAGGTACTACAGAATTTAAAGAATCTTTCATTCAATAAATAAAGTAAAATAAAACAAAATAACGTTAAGGGGGGGAAGAAAAGGACTGTTCCATGCCAGATACTAAAACTACACAAACATATCAAGCCTGTCGGATCAAGTCTAGGACATTACCACATAAATTATTAATTATAGCACAACATACTGAGTGCAGTGTCACAGCTATGCACAGCGTGTTATGAGAACACCTAGCCCAGCTTTGGAGGACTCAAGGATGTAATCAGGGAAGGCTTCCTGTAAGAGTTGACTTCAAGAATGGTGTTGCTTCTGCAGCCCCACACTATGGCACATTTGCAGTTTGACAGGGACCTTCTGTGCCTTAACCAATAGGCAGGACCTGGGGAAGAAGGGTATGCAGGGAAGAGAGGAGACTTCTTCCAGGACTGAAGCACTATGGTCTATGCTTTTCTTCTGGGGAAACCCCATCCCTCGCCCTATCTCTGTCTGTCTGACCTTTCCTGTTGACTGTCTCCCAGAATCGATAAGAAAATGTCTGACGCTCAGGGCAGCTACAAACTGGACGAAGCGCAGGCGGTCCTGAGAGAAACGAAAGCCATCAAAAAGGCCATCACCTGTGGAGAAAAGGAAAAGCAAGATCTCATTAAGGTACGAGAGTTCCCAGTGATGTGGGCCCCACCCCAGTGTCTCCTGAGCACCTTCCTATGCCAGGACTCATGTGGGCTGTTGCCACATGCTGCAAGATCTGTGAGTTCTCCTCACTAGTTCTCTTGGGCTGTTAGTCTCATTTTTATAGAGGAGGAAATGGAGGTTCAGAAGCATGAAGTGACTTGCCTAAGGTCACACAGCTAGTGTCAATGGCAGAGCTGGAACAGGAGCCCTCTGGTCTAGTCTAAAGGCCACCTCCTTGCCACTAGCTTTAGCCATCTGGCTTATTTTGCACAGAACCAAATGGAGGGAGGTGGTTTCAACATTACCTCGACATCAAAATGTAGCATCTTTATAAGCATTTCATTTCATGTTCCATCTCTGTGCTGGGAAGTGACAAAGGATGACAGATAGGATTTAATATCTCTCAGGCAGTAGTGCCAAGCACTGTGCCTCACTTATCCCTTACATCAGTGCTAGGTTATCTCCACCATACAGCAAAAGACTGCACAGATCAGAGAGTAAGTGGTAGAGCCAAGATTCAAACCCATGGACGACTGACTCAGAAGCCCATTCTCTTAACCCCTGTACATCCCACCTACCCTCAAAGGAACTGCCTCCTTGACCTCTGAGATATTCTGTTTTCATTCCCATCGGCAGATGAGCAGTCAAGCTCAGAGACACTGTAAATGAGTTGGTGAAGGAAGCTTTGCACTCTGTGAGAAACAGAATAATTTCATAGCTCCTGCCCAGGACTGCAGCCCAGTGACAAGACATTAGCAGACAGGGAGGCATGCTCCGATCGTGTTTAGCAGTCAAGAGTACCAGGCCGGATAGACCAAAACCAAATCCTGGTTCTGTCAGTTGCCAGCTTCTCCCTGTAACAACTCCCTCGTGGATAAAATGGGGCATAATCATAGGTTACTCCTCGCAGGACCGTGGTTAGGATTAAATCAGATCATGGTAGAGCTGACAGTTACTGAGTATTGACTGAACTAGTGCTTTACACTGGTCATCTCGTTTAATCAATATGATAGCCCTGTGAGATAGGACCCGTGATTATTCCCATTTTGCAGGAGAGGAAACTGAGGCACAGAGAGCTTCATCAACAAGCTCAGACCACCCAGCTAGGAAGTAGCAGAGCAGGGCGGGGTTCCAGCTCAGTCCGTGTGTCTCCAGGGCCAGTGTCCACACTGGTTGACCCCATGTAAAGGGCCTGGCCCAGTGCTTGGTACCTACTCACTAGTAGCTCTTTACAGGCTACGTGGGATGTCTAGGGGGAGCGTGGGTTCCTAGTAGATTCATAGAGAGTGACAGGCCCAGAGCTCCCTCCCAGGAGGGTGCGTCGCCAACCCTGCCCTCCGTTCCAGAGCCTCGCCATGCTGAAGGACGGCTTCCACACCGACAGAGGGTCTCACTCTGACCTGTGGTCCAGCAGCAGCTCTCTGGAGAGTTCCGGTTTCCCGCTGCCGAAACAGTACCTGGATGTGAGCTCCCAGACGGACATCTCAGGAAGTGTGAGTAGACGGGCGTGTGCTGCTGCGGGCCCCCAAGGGACAGAGTACCCTTCTTGTTACTCACCTGAGGAGCTGGCTGGTGAATGTCTATGGGCCTGGCTGCTAACTCAGCCCTCTGGAGCTCCGTTCTCTTGCACACCTCCTGGCCCCCGGATGACATGAGATGATGATGTGGAGAAAAAAGCCAGCACTGACTCCCTGGCCACGTGAATGCATCTCTAGATGCTGCACAGAAAGTATGTCTGAAGGACCAGGCGTCTTTCTCTGGTTTCCTTCGTGCTAATTTGCAGCGCCATTCTGTTGTTCTTTCACCAGCTGGGAAGCAGGATATTTCCCTCCTGTTCACCCCAAAACAATGCATACAGCTTTCAGACAGCTGCTTGCCTCCCAGTTCAAAAGCTCAGCCCAGTCCGAGTAATGAATAGTGCAAGTGCTGTCCCAGACGTCGCTCCTGATACACTTAGAGCAGGACTGACCCACGGCAATCCATAACTTTGAAGAGCTTTTGTTTTCCTAGAGCAGGTGACACTGAATGAACCAGCCTCCATGGCTAAATGCTATTCTGTCTGGTCTCTATAGTCGCGGTCCCACTTGTGAGGAGAAGCTGTGTTCACGTCTGATGGGGCGAGCCTTGTAGCTTCTTGCCACTCCCGACAGAGCGTGGCATGGCAAACGGGGCTGCGCTCTCCTTCCCCACACCACCCATGTGTCCAGCTACAAGCCACCTGTGGGCCGAAGTATTTGTGAAGGAACTGTGTGCCTTCTTCCAAGTTCTGGGACCTTCCTCTCACTCACTCAGTGTTGCACTCCTGACTGCAGGCTCCCTGAGTGTCTGGTGGGCCCCCTCCGCAGCACGCCCAGAATGGCCATCTTGTGTATTTGCTGTCCGTGTTTCCTCCTGACCAGCTGTCCGCCATGCTTCTGGTGCTTGAATGGGCTCCAGGCCATTTGGGGCTGCAAGACGATATTCTGGGCCCTCGGCTTCTCTTCTAGAAGTGTTAAATGTCTGAGTTTGGGGCTCTTCCCGTGCCTTAAGGAAAGAAAGTGTTTTTCCCCTAACTAGCTTCCCTGCAATTCACACAGCCAGCTCAGTAATTGGGGACTAATTTTAGCTACTTCCCACACAAGCTGTCAAGTCTCTCATGAGCTCCTGAAACCCAGCTCAGCACTGGCCACAATAGCCATGTAATTCCCGACTCGTTCTTTCCTCCAGTTGGGCACCAGCAGCAACAATCAGTTGGCGGAGAAGGTGAGATTGCGCCTTCGATATGAAGAGGCTAAGAGAAGGTAACTAGAGGCTGGGGTCTGGGGGTAGGATGGCCCCAACAATGATAACTACCATTGTAGAGTGTCTGCTCTGTGCCCGCTTTTTACACATCTCATCATGTTTAATCCTCACAAAGATTGTGAAGGTATTATCATCTTCATACTTTAATCCTCTCTGAAACTCAGGAAATGACTCAACCAGGGACACTTAGCTGGATGAAGAATGGAACTATGCTTTGAACCATACTTTAAACCTCAAAGCCTCGTAATCTTTCCACTTGCCCGCCTGAAAATCAACCTCTAAAATCAAGGTTTACCAACAATCGTACAAGTAGTTTGGTGTGAAGGAGCACAGCTGGGGTTTCAGCAACAGGCTAAAAAGACTACGGATACTACCCACTTCAGTGTCTCCTGCCCAACTGGGAACAAGCTGTGTTTTTAAACTGTGTAGACACCAGGGACTTCAGATGTTCTGTGGCTTCACAGAATCCTAAGCAGCTGGGTTCCACTGCCACAAATAAAATTAAAATAGTAATCAAAGCTGACATTTTTAGAGCATCTGTAACGGTCCACGCAATGTGGACAGGAATCTGATAGAAACTATTCAATAGAAGATGCAAAAAAGGAAATTTTTTGGTTATTGAACTCCAAAGTGCTGCAGTAACTAGCTTCAGGCACAACTGGATCCAGGGATTCAAATGATGTTACATAGACTCAAACACTCTCCTTTTCTTAGCCCTGCTTGCCTTTGTGTTGACAGACTTTCCTGTCAAAGCAGAAAGATGAGCCCCAGCAATTCTAGGCTTACATACTACCAGGTTAGAAACCCCAGGGGACCTACCTTTCACAACTGTTTTAACACACTTTGGGTTTGAAACTCACTGGGTTTTCTGGGAGAACCAATCATTATTGCAGGGTGGGAGGAATAAGAATTCTGTGAAGGTCCAAGCATGGGTCACATGCACGACTCTGGGAAGGGGACTGAGGTCAGCTTTGTGGGAACCAAGTGGCTTGAAAGTACGGGAGGACTGATTTCCCAAAGAAAATTTGGAATATTGTTAACAAAAGAAGGAGAAATTGGATACAGTTCAGGTGGGAAGAAACACATCCTGTGCACTATTTCAGCTCCCCCTAGAGGTCCAGCAAAACAGCACGATTTCTACGTTTGGACAACCACTTCTTGTCCCCTCTGAAGGCGACCACTCTGAACCCTGGATCTGTTCCAGTTTGCTGGAATGCCTATCTTAGATGATCTGTTATGGAGAAATGAAAGGACTGAAATCTTCCCTTTGGGGTTGAGCCATTAAACTTCTCATCACAGAGCTTCCTGGCTCGTCCTTTATCCAGCTTTGTGCCTCCCCCTTCACCCAAAGGTAGTTGAGCACATTATTGACTGTGGGATTTTTGCAGAAACTAATGCCTGTGGCCGTAATACATCTCCGGTCAAAAATGTGTCAAGTATACAGAATAGAGCAGCCTGCTGAATGGGAAAGCAGAGGCTGCAGGTCTTGAAGCAGGGAGGGCAAGTGGCTATATAACGCAAGGTCTGATCATTGTATGCCAAGTTTTGTCACATGTGTGTTTCTTGGCAGTGAGTCTAGTCGATTTCATCAGATTCTCCTAAGGATGTATGGCTAAAAGTTTAGGGATCACTGGCATACGGAAATCGCCACCAGAAAGTACATCCAAGAAAGCATCTATTACCCCTTCAATGTCCCGTGTGTAGTGGAGCCCCTGCAAGACCTGGCCATACCACTCTATCCTTGAAGCAGCTGGATGGATAACAGCAGCTACAGAGTTATCCCAAAGCCAGTTTTGATGGATTGCCGTATATGTGAATATGGAATTTAAATTAATTAACTCTGAGAATCCCTGCTGAGACACTTGGCTGGGGAATGAGCACATGTAGATGTGTTTCTCTGTATGGAATTTTCACTACACAGCATGGAGATCTTGTCCCGAACAGTGTTTTGAGTTTGGTCACATTGTTTGCAGATAAGATTGAACTGTGACGTCCCTGGTGGTGCAGTGGTTGGGAGTCCGCCTGCCAATGCAGGGGACGCGGGTTCGATCCCTGGTCCAGGAGGATCCCACATGCCGCAGCACAGCTAAGCCCGTGCGTCACAATTACTGAGCCTGTGCTCTAGAGCCCGCGTGCCTAGAGCCTGTGCTCCGCAACAAGAGAATCCACCGCTATGAGAAGCCTGCGCACCGCACCGAAGAGTAGCCCCCGCTGCCCGCAACTAGAGAGAGCCTGCGCACAGCAACAAAGACCACGCAGCAAATTATTTATTTATTTATTTATTTAATTTTAAAAAAGATTTAACTGAGGGTCCAGAGGTCAGGGACCTCAGCAGATACTGACCACGTTTATGACCTGCACTCTTAGGTGAGCCATATCCTCTCTGGCCATCTGTCCAACAGGGTTACCACCAGGTCCTATCCACCCTTTAGGGATGGGGTGAGGCTAGGACAGTGATAGCTAAAAGCACTTTGCAAAGACTAAATCCTAAAGGATCACATGATTGCTTTTAAATATTTGAAGCGATACTCTTAGCAATACTATGAATCTTAATTTGATTCAACAATAATCATACCTAATGTCTATGTAGCACTTGGCATTATATAAAGAGCTCTTAATGATATGTTTTCACTTGGTCCTCATAACCCACCTTGCAGGTGCCATTGTTATTCCCATCTTACAGATGAGGATACTATGTCTCAAAGCAGTGAAGGGCTCCCAACTCCTTCCTGTAACACTTACTAAGGGCCTGCAGTGTACCAGGCACTGTGCTAGAAGCTTGTGTTACCTAAATGATTTCTTAAGAAGGTCAGAGCCAAGACTCCAACCCAAAGCCTCTGACCTCTGACCTCAAATCCTCAGCTGTTCGCAGGGTATTGCCGCCACTTTCTAGATTGAGAACACAAGGTTAGCCATGGCAGTATTTGCCGTGGTCGTAGTGGGCCCAGACGCACTGAACACATAAGTGCTCATTTTCACAGCAATTCTGAAGGAGGAGTAACTGTTTTCTTATATACAAGGCTCAGGGAGTGTGCCCAACATTACACACCTAAGAAGCAGTGAAACCAGGGAATAAGCACAGTGGCAGCAGAAACATCCACTGTGTGCTTCTTTAGCATGAAATGTTGTGCTCAGACATTTTACGAATTATGTCATAAAACCTTCAGCCGTTACCCTACAAGGAAGGAAGTTTTGTTATTCCCTTCAGAGAGACGAAGAGACTTGCCCAAGGTCACCTAGCTAGTGGTAGGAGGCTATTGCCTGGTGACGAATCCACCTCTACTCGATCAGGCTTCATGTCCCTGCGGGCAAGGACACTGCCTCTACCCTGTCCCTGCAGAGCCTACTCACGGTTGGCACATGGTAGGCACCGCATACGTTTGTTAGATAAAAATCTGTTCCGTGAGACCACACACTGATTCAAAGGAAGTCAGTCACTGTCAAAGAGGATGCTCTGAGAACAGCATGGCCTCCTTGGACCATGTAACCTTGGAAACACAGTCTGTCACGCTGCTCCCGCATTGCCCTGGGCGCACCAGTCACGCTCACCCTCTTGGCCCGCAGGATCGCCAACCTGAAGATCCAGCTGGCCAAGCTCGACAGCGAGGCCTGGCCGGGAGTGCTCGACTCCGAGAGGGACCGGCTGATCCTCATCAACGAGAAGGAGGAGCTGCTGAAGGAGATGCGCTTCATCAGCCCCCGGAAGTGGACCCAGGGGGAGGTGGAGCAGCTGGAGATGGCCCGGAAGCGGCTGGAGAAGGACCTACAGGCGGCCCGGGACACCCAGAGCAAGGCGCTGACCGAGAGGTGGGGTTGGGCTGGGGGCCGGGAGGCCGGGGCCCTACCCTCGCTGCCGGTCCGTCCTCCGGCCCCCAGCGGGGTGGGGAGAGGTGACGGGGACAACCTGGGGCTCCTGGGCTCCAGCCCGAGGACACTCAGTTTAAAGAGCTCACCGCTTTCCGAAGTAGCGAATCTGGGGAAGCGACTCAGCATCCAGCTACCCCAGAACTTTACACAGGGAATCGCATTACCAAAAAATCTGCTTACCTGCAGGTTTTCAAAAATTATCTTCTAAGATAAACTCTATGTAATTTAGAGCAGTCGTTCTCCAACTTTGTGACAGTGATTCACGTTGTATTATTATCTCATAGACAACAGTTTCACAAAGCAGTGCATAGTCTTTCTCTGTGTGACAGCCCTGTGATATTTTCTTTTATGTTGCATTTCTTTTCATGCTGGTCATGACCCACTAAATTGATTTCACCACGTGCTAACAAATTGCAATTTGCAGTTTGAAATACACTGGTTGAGATGGGGGTCACGAACTGAGATGTTTATAGGAGTCAAGCAGGTGATTAAATGCCAGAGGCCCACCTGGCCGTGGGCCATGTTAGACTGGAAGGTACAGACCCCACTTGTCTAAAGCAGGCGCCGTGTGCAGCCAGTGGAGGTGCAGGCCCCAGGCTGCCAGAGGCCCCCATATTTCAAGAAAAGAGTTGTTTGGATTTTTTTTTTTTTTAATATTGGCAACTAATCCAAAAATTTTTTTAAATACCATGAGGGCTAAATCAGCTTCATCTGTGGGCTTGATTTAACCTGAAAGCCACTGGTTTCCATTCTCCGGTTGAAACCTTATAAACAGACTTTACTTCCTTCAGTGTCTTACCAGCCTCCACACCCACATTGCACAGAGCACAACTCCGTGTTCACAGTGGGTCCTACAATCCCCAGTTTCTCATTCATTCATTCATTCTGTCCATCAGCCCGTTGTTTATTCATTCATTCGTGTAAGAAACGTCTTGTTGCACATATTTTGTGTGCAAGGCAATTTGGAGGATTCAGAAATGAACAAGTCACGATCCCTGCCCTGATACCCTTAACATCTATTCAGTTATTTTCACTTGTTTTTTTGGCAGCAGACTTTATTGAACAAGGCCCCTGCCCTTAAGGAGCTGGAGTTGAAGATGGTGATTTTCAAACTTTGTTGGGGGAGAGGGATGAGCAAGGGAGTTCTTCTTTCCAGTGAAATCAGAAGCAGGAGCCCAGTTTATAAAGCAGATAAACTTGTCTGGGCCCAGTGGCAGCAGGCCAGGCATCCTAGGTGCCTGGCTGTGCTCCTTGCATCACCCCATGATGGGTCCTAAGATGCCTTCAGGGAGCCTCCTGAGTGCTAAGGAGCGCTGCTTGCAATCCCACCCTAGTAACTGAGTAAGCTCTATTTGCACATGGTGGGCTGCCAGACGGGTCACGTTGACCAGCCTCTTACTGGCCTCTTGTAACCACACCACACAGTCCATTGACTGGTCAATGGTGGGGAATCTCTCCCCACCAAGCCCTTGTCAGAACTACTACCAGGGATGTGTCACTTTCCTCTCCTTTGTCTTCCCCTGGGAGGGGTGGCTGATCAGCACTGACCTCCCACCAGGCAGGTGGGAGAGGGAGGAGGAGAGGGCTTCAGTATTTGGTGCTTTGTAACCCTAGGAAGCACCTTCTAGAATTCTCTCTTAGCGCCAACACTTTGTCCTGCTTTCCCCAAGGCTGTCTGTGCACCTTGGGGACAAGGCCTGTGTCTAGACACCTTTGTACCTTTAGTGTTAGTTGAATGCATAAATGGTTCGCCAGCCCGGGCAGACCCTTACAGGCCTCTGTATGCATCTCCTGATCTGTCTACCAGTCCTCTGGGCCCCTGACCCTGCAGCCATCACTGGAAAGCCCTTAGCTTTTCATTATGCTCACAGCCGGCAGCTGAAGAGAACAGATCCCTGGCAACCTTACTCCTTGTTGGGTCAGTAGAGATACCCTTCCCACCACCTACCTTGTGCAAGTCATTGACCAATATGGACTTCAATGGCCTAATAGGAAAAAAAAACAGGATAATTACATTGAATACTTATATATTCTGAAGGCAGGTGGTTGGACCAGATTGTGAATTGAGGCTCTTCTCTGCTATCATAATTTTGGTTTCTCGAAACTAGGATTGGATATTCTCTTAGAGACCCCTATACTACATGCAAAATGTACCATTAAGTACCAGACTCTGTAAGCTGTATCATCTCATTTAAACCTCCCAGCAACCCTGAGGTTAATCTCCATTTCATAGTTGTGGAAACTGCGGCTCACCCAACATCACCAAATGGCAGAGCTGGGATCACAACCCAGGCTTGCTGGCTCTGGAGCTCATGCTTGCCTTAGTCTCCTGCCCACTTAGAAGGTCTTTTATTATTGCCTTCAGCCCCGTCTTTCAAAGGTCTGATTGCTCCCCTGGAACAGTGAGTTCACACGGCCAGTCCAGGGAAGCCAGAACCTCCACGCCATGGCAGCTGCTGAGCAGGTGTCTCGAGGTCCCAGAGGGCAAGGTCCCCTGGGGGACATGCAGAGAGAAGCCAGGGGGCACGTGGGCAGGAAGAGGCGAGAGCCTTGGGAAGGACAGGGACAGGGCTGACGGCTGTGAGCCTCCTGCACGAAAGAGAGGAGAAAGCCCACCCAGCCGTCTTCGTCCGTGTTCAGCTATCTGCCTCTGGCCCCCTGTTTGTCTGTGTTCATCCCTCTGACTCTCTTGTTCTCTCTCTCTAGGTTTCTTTCTCTTTTTGCTTCTCGAGCTCCTCTCTCTCTTCTCTCTCTCTGTCTCTCAGCATGGGAGTATTAGACTCGTCACCTCACACAACAGCCTCTCTGTTCAAGGTGCCTTTGAGAAGGCCAGGAAGAGATACATCCAGGAAGAGCACACCACGGGGCCTACCAAACCCCAGTGTCGAATCAATCAGAAGCACAGACATCCCCCCAGGACTCCCCGTCCTGCATGCTGCTTCCTCCTCCCTCCCCAGGGGCCCTCCCCAGCACTCCTGAGAGCTGCAGTGCCTGTTAGAGTGCGGACTCCCTGCCCCCACCCCAGGGACCAATTCCCCAGGCCTGAGATGGAGCCCAGGCTCTTGCATTTTTAACCAGTACCCCAGGGACTGAGTCGCAGCTTGTGGGGGTTCCAGCCCCCCCTCCTGGGTCCTCTGCCTGCTTCCGCGCTTGATGTGTTCTTGGCCTCCCGGCATGTGCCAGGCATCACATGCAAACACCGTATGGCCAGCGAAGCCCAATACCTGTAGGAGGCCGCCTCGGCATCTGTGTGTGGCTGCTGGTAGCTACACCCCTGTGCTCAGGAGGTCAAGGCCATCTGGCTCCCGGTCCCCTCAGCCTCCTGTTGGGGCTCTACTGGGGACCAGCACTTACTGCCAGAGCACATCTCCGTGGTCTCCTCCCGGGGAGAGGAAAACAAAGGTGGAAATGGTGGCCCAGGCTGCGCCTTGACCCCAGACCTCACACCCTTTCAAGGTCTTGCTCTCATGAAGGATCAGATTCCATAGTCGTGTCCATTGCGCTGAAAACCGGGATTTTGTTCATTATGGGCTCATCTGCCAGCCCCCCTAGTCCTGGGCAGGACTCTGGAAAAACAGGGCTGGGGACTGAGCTGGCCAAGAACCATGCCGAGGCCGCGGCTCCTGTGGTCTTTTCTGAAATTTCACAAGGCCAGTTCCCCAGTGACTGGTCCTGCCCCTCCCTTATCACTTTGCAGTTGTGTCTCAAGCAAGCTCTGGTCTTCACGGCAGGACCTGTGTGGGAGGCCTTGGGCGTGTCAGTGGAGGGATGGCGTGGTTAGGTTTTTCCATGGAAATGAACTCTTCCTCCCAGGCCCCAGGCTGGGTTGGCTGTGCTCTGGGAGCAATGAGTCAGTCATTCCTCCTGCAGCGGGATGGCATAAGGGGATAAGATGCCAACGGTGGGACATATCTGTCCAGGGGAGATTTAACATCCAGGTCTCTCAGCAGAGCAAATGAGCTTTCCCTCCCATCAACTGGGGAAAAGTCTTCCATTCAGCAGTAACTTTCCAAGCACATCCGTGTGGTGGGCGCCATGCTAGGGGCTGAGAGAGTGAGGCGCAGTTCCTGCCTTACAGTCCCCAGCCAGTGTAGCAGCTCAGAAACCTTACTGTGCCTAAAAGTCACCTGGAATAGGGAATAAAGATGCAGATTCCAGGGAATTCCCTGGCGGTCCAGTGGTTAGGACCTGGCACTTGCACTGCCGGGGCCCGGGTTCAATCTCTGGTTGGAGAACTCAGATCCTGGAAGCTGCACAGCGTGGCCAAAAAAAAAAAAGATGCAGATTCCTGAGCCCTGCCCCTAGACTTTCTGATTCCGTAGATCTAAGTAGAATTCAGGGATGTGCATTTAATAAGCACACCTCCCCTCCTGGTGGGGGAGCTCTGTGGGCCACAGACAGAGAGCCACTAATCTAGTGGATGCAGGAGAGCAGCCCAAGTCATGAGTGGGGGATGGAGCTCCTTCCCGTCAGATCCAAGGAGCAGCACCCTCTCTGGAGCCCACCCAAGCTGCCCCCGTGGGGAATTTCAGGAGAAACTGGGGGCTGAGTAGAGTCTATATCCAGCCATCCCTTCTAAACTCAAGGGTTTTGCCTTCAGGAAGGGAGCTGCTGAATTGGGCTCTGGTGTGGGCATGCCTGGGTGCAGGCCTTAGCTCTCGGGTTCTGACTCTGTCACGCTCACCTGGATCCTCCCCAGGCTCTCTGGAACCACTGCCTTCAGCTCCTTGGCTGACTATTGCCCATCCATTCAGCCTTGGGATGACAGACTCAGAGCTCAGTCCTGGACCCTGCTTTTTTTTTCTTTCTATATTTTACCTTAAGATGGTACATTCATTTGTTAGGGCTGCCAAATCAAAGTTCCACAAACTGGATGACTTAAACAATGGTAATTTATTTCCTCACAGTCCTGGAAGCCACAAGTCCAAGGACAAGGTGTTGGCAGGGTTGTTTCTCCTGAGATCGCTCTCCTTGGCCTGTGGATGGCCATCTACACATGGTCATCTACCATGTGTTCACTTGGTCTTCTCTCTCTGCATGTCTGTACACAGCGTAGGGAGGGATGGTTGGGTGGATTCCTAATTCTGCCAGTAACTCTCTAGCTTTAAGTAAACGATTTAGCTCTAAGAGCCTCAGTTTTCTCGTATATAAAGTGGTTAAAAAAAAAAAAAATTCTTGGGCTTCCCTGGTGGCGCAGTGGTTGAGAGTCCACCTGCCGATGCAGGGGACACAGGTTCGTGCCCCGGTCCGGGAAGGTCCCACATGCCACGGAGCGGCTGGGCCCGTGAGCCGTGACTGCTGGGCCTGCGCGCCCGGAGCCTGTGCTCCGCAACGGGAGAGGCCATGACAGTGAGAGGCCTGCGTACCGCAAAAAAAAAAAAAATCTTACTATGCAGGATTATTGTGCAAATGATTTAAGGCAATGTTATAAGTTTCCTAGTCAGCCCCTGGTATATAGCAGGTGATGCATATAGCAGTTAGTATAGGATTATACGTAGACGCCATACCTCTCCAAACATCATAATATAATGCCTCCAGGAAGTTCTTGTGTGTGCGTCTGTGGGTCTGTGCGTTCATCTCCATGAGCCCATGCCTGTGATTCCTCTTATGGGCAGATGGAGGCGGGTTCCCTCTGAGCTCCCCACTCATGCCTTCTCTCCCTTCAGGTTGAAGTTAAACAGTAAGAGGAACCAGCTGGTGAGAGAGCTTGAGGAAGCCACCCGGCAGGTAGCAGCTCTGCACTGCCAGCTGAAAAGGTGAGTAGTAGGCAGTGGGGTGAGTGCTCCCCTGGGCACGGCCATATGCAGGCGTCCCGAGGCAGCCCAGCCCAGCTTCTGCCCTTCACGTGTCCTCCGTGACCTGAGCGTGCCCGTTTAGAAGCACAGCAGGCAGACGGATGATCTGGGGGACTCGCACTGGGCCTGGTGTGGCTGGGGGCAGGGCCCTTCACCTCCCCAGACCACAGCCTCCTTGGTCCTCTGACAACACAACAGAAGGCCCCAGTTGGGTGCTAGTGTGTCTCGTTCACGTCCCTCCAGCCCACTTGCACAACGCAGAGAGGGTAGGCCTCAGGCTGGGGCCTCGGTGGGCAACGTGGCTGGAATTTTATCCCAACATTCTGTTTTCATCAAATATTTTTAACAGTTGACAGTGCTTTTCAAATTACACTTAGGATGTAACGTTTCCTTTTCCAGAAAACTATATTAACGTGTAAAAAGTGAGTTGAATTGAAGGAAAATATTAAGCAGCATTATTTGGGGTTGGATTCAGATATGGAGAAATACGAAAATGGAATGCCGCTGGTGGAGGTTTGAGAAACAGAGATATTGAGGAGAAAGTGGACTTTTAAGGCAGCTGGCTTGGGTTCGAATCCCAGCTCTGCCAGCTCGTGATTATGTGGCCTTCTCGGGATATCCTCTTTAGTGAGATGGGGATGCGTGGTCCGCCCTGGAGACTGTCAAGAGGGTCTGATGAGATGTTGCATTCTCAGTGCACGTGGTGCTTTTCGGGGGAAGTTTGGGGCGGCCCACCCATTCTGTGTCCTCGCCTTCCCTCCCCTGCCCCAGCCTCTCTGGCAGCATGCAGAGCCTGTCCTCGGGCAGCAGCCCCGGATCCCTCACGTCCAGCCGGGGCTCCCTGGCCGCCTCTAGCCTGGACTCCTCCACCTCGGCCAGCTTCACCGACCTCTACTATGACCCCTTCGAACAGCTGGACTCGGAACTACAGAGCAAGGTGGAATTCCTGCTCCTGGAGGGGGCCACGGGCTTCCGGCCCTCGGGCTGCATCACCACCATCCACGAGGACGAGGTGGCCAAGACCCAGAAGGCAGAGGGAGGCGGCCGCCTGCAGGCCCTGCGCTCCTTGTCCGGCACTCCAAAGTCCATGAGCTCCCTGTCCCCCCGTTCCTCGCTCTCCTCCCCATCCCCGCCCTGCTCCCCTCTCATCGCTGACCCCCTTTTGGCTGGAGACGCCTTCCTGAGCAACCTGGAGTTTGAAGACCCTGAGCTGAGTGCCACTCTTTGCGAACTAAGCCTTGGCAACAGCACCCGGGAGAGGTACCGGCTGGAGGAACCCGGAACAGAGGGCAAGCTGCTGGGCCAAGGTACAGGGCACCACATCCGGAGGGCGGGAGCCTCCAGGAGAGAGGAGGGTGGGAATTGTGCTCGGGTCTGAGTTCCAGACCCCAGTGATAATTATGGGCAATGTGGTTTTGGTTTTTTTTAATTATTTTATTTTTGGCTGCATTGAGTCTACGTTGCTGCGCGGGCTTTCTCTAATTGCGGTGAGCGGGGGCTACTCTTTGTTGTGGTGCCCGGGCTTCTCATTGCAGTGGCTTCTCTTGTGGCGGAGCACGGGCTCTAGGTGAGTGGGCTTCAGTACTTGTGGCATGTGGCCTCAGTAGTTGTGGCTCGCAGGCTCTAGAGAGCAGGCCCAGTAGTTGTGGCACACGGGCTTAGTTGCTCCGCAGCATGTGGGATATTCCCCGACCAGGGCTCAAACCCGTGTCCACTGCATTGGCAGGCGGATTCTTAACCACTGCACCACCAGGGAAGCCCCTATGGGCAACATTTACTGACTGCTTTCTATGTGCCAGATCGTTACATGGTATATTGATTTATTTATTCATTCAGTAGGTATTTATTATGTGTTTACTATGGTCTAGGTCTTGAGCGAAGTGTTTTCCATGGTGGGTTCATTCAGGCAACAGATATTAAGTACCTCCTGAAACTAAATGCCAGGTCCTGTGCTAATGGGTGTACATGGATTCATTCATTCTTTCATTCAACTGATATGCCATGTGGGTTAGTCACAAGGATACAGCGTGGAGGACTGACAAGGTCCTGGTTCCCGTGAAGCCTACATGCAAATGAAGGCACAGACAATAACTGTACAAGCAGACCAATAAAAGTGCTAGGAAGAAAATAAAACAGGGCAGGGCTTCCCTGGTGGCGCAGTGGTTGAGAGTCCACCTGCCGATGCAGGGGACGCGGGTTTGTGCCCCGGTCTGGGAAGATCCCACATGTCGCGGACCGGCTGGGCCCGTGAGCCATGGCCGCTGAGCCTGCGCGTCCGGAGCCTGTGCTCCGCAACGGGAGAGGCCACAACAGTGAGAGGCCCGCGTACCACAAAAAAAATAAATAACTAAAACAGGGCATGTGATGGCGCCTTTCAGGTTGGGTTAGGGCTGCCAGTTCAGATTGGGTGGTGAAGGAAGGCGACACGTGAGCGGAGCCTTGAGCAGTGAGAGGGAGCCAGCCTTGGGAGAAGCAAGAGCAAAGTCTCTGAGGCTGGAGCAAGGGGCTGCAGGAGGGACCAGAGGGAGGAGATCACCAACAAGGCAGAGAATTGGGCAGAGTACGGGTTGTGTAAGGTAAGGAGTTTACGTTTTACCCTCATTGCAGCAAGGATCCGTGTGACTGTTTGAAGCCAGGGAATGATAGGACTCCCATTCTGCATGGGGTCAGAAAAGAGCATTATGGTATGGACTGAGATTCAGGTCGGAAGCTGATGATGACAGCTAAGATTTATTACAAGAAAAATCTTTATCTTTAGCAGCAACCACATAATAAATTATAATAGTTAAAATTCATTGGGGTGCATTATGTGGTGAGCAATGTGCTTTATATGATGAAATAGGTTAATTCCATTATACCCATTTCACAGATGAGGAAACAGAGGTTCAGAGAGGTGCTTCCCCAGCAGGTGGGGAAGCAGGGTTTGGAATCTGGATGTTTCTGACCCCAGAGCCCAACCTCTTTATCATCATGCTCCCCTTAGGACATGAGGCAGCTCTGTGTATTCATTCCTAAGACACTCCTGGTGCTTGCTGATGCCATCATGCCTATGGTATGAAGGTCAGGACTGAGCAGGGTGATTTATCAAGTTCAGGTGTGCGAGATAACAGGCACCGTTAGGCATACTTACTCACATAAGCCTCACAACACCACTATGAGGTGGGGGCTATTATTATCTTCCTCTTACAGACTGAAAGGAATGAGACTCAGCAAGGTTAAGTGACTTGTCCAAGGTCATTGTCACTGCTGTGAAGCGGTAGAGTCAGGACTGGCTCTAGGACCACCTGCCCAGAACCCACAGTGAGCCATGTGCCAGCTCTGTCGGCAAAGGGTTCCTGGTCCTGGCTCCCGTGAGGCCAGCTAGAAGCTCAAGCCACTTCAGCCGTCAGCTCCAGGAATGGGTGGGAGGGCTGCCGCTGCACCCAGAGCTATCAGTTCCTTCGTGTGCAAGGGCCAGTGGGAGCAAGGGGGAAACCATGAGATTTCCCAGTTAATTAAAGGCTCTGCTGGGTGCGTGCCAGTCGCTTCCTTAGAAGAGGAGCTGAGAGATCCCTGGGGCTCCCTCACCGGGAAGGGAGTCTTGCCGAGTGCCCTCAAACAAAAATAAAAACAGGCTTCCTACTGCTTCAGAAAATTGTTCCCTGGAGAGGAGGGGTGTGCAGGTGGTACCCCTAACAAGGGTCAAGAAGCGTTCCCGGCGCTCCCTGTCTAAAGGCTGCGATAAGCTGGCTCGGGGATGCTGGGACCCCATCCGAGTGCAGGGAGCGACCCCCATCCCCCTGCCTCCCGCCACGACGTTCGTGCAGCTTGGGGACCAGAGCCCGCTCGCGTTTCAGGTCGGCGTTTCTTCATGCCACCTCCAGAAGCGTTCCCCGCTGCCAGCTGATGCCGGGCTGAGCCCAGACACTAAGCAGGTTATGCGACTAGTGCCACTGTTCAGTCAGCAGACAAATTAATCTCCTTAAGTGGTTTAGTGGAGGGTGGAGAGGGGTGGGTCCGAAGGCAGGAGGTCTCCAGGGCTGCAGCAGCAGACGTGGGACACAGGCTGGGAAAGCCACGCCCACATGGCCCCTTGGCTTCTCCCAGGCTCACTGTCACCATCCCCATCCCCAGCCCCTTCTCCAGTCTGCCCACCCCCCGCCCATGTGCCTGGCACACAGGGAAGTGCTGGCCGTGAGTCTGAAGGCCCTGAATCTGTCCTTCCCCTGCTGCGTGGAGGTCAGGAGCTGTCCTATTCACCTTAGTAGCTCTGAACTTAGCAGTGGACCTGGCACACCGTCAGCGCCCATTACTTGGGGAAGGAAGGGATGTGCAGTGTGTGCTGAATGCTTGGACCTGAGCCCCGGGTAGAGACTTCTGAGGGCCTCTGTCAAGGGCAGGGGAGATGGGCTGAGTTAGGAATGGAATGGGATAGGCGAGTAGGACAGCCAGTACTTACGTCCTTCCCTTCCTCCTCCTCTTGCCCCTCCCAAGGGGGTCCGGGGGGCTGTTATTTTGCCCCAGGTGTGTAGGGATCGATCTAGAAGACATCACTGTAGTGATGGGAGTGATAGTCGTAGTAGCTAAGGATGATGGTACTGACCTTTCTAGAGCACTTCCCCTGCACCAGTCTCTGTACTAAGGACTTCCCTTTATCACCACATCCAGTCTTCCCAACAGCCCTGCAAGGCAGGTATTATTATCCCCATTTTACAGATGAGGAATGCAGGGCTGAGAGGGAGTAAATCAGTGTCCCACTGTCCTAAAGCAGTATGTGGCAGAACTGTGATTTGAACCCAGGTGGTTTGGCTCTAGAGTCTGACACGTTAAACACAGAATCACATGCTACCCTTTCCTTCACCGCAAAAAAAGGCAGAACCTTGCTGTCAGGTTCCGAGGTGGCTGGATTTTGGTGGAACCATGTTAGGACAGTGAGGGCATCAAAAGATGTATTGTGACGACAGTATCCTGATGTCTAAACCCCGCCTTGCCATCCTTCCTTTTTTCCTCTCTTCTCGCAGCTGCGAATAAGGCTCAGGGGTGCGACCTGAAAGTGGCCTGTGTCTCAGCCGCGGTGTCAGATGAATCCGTGGCCGGGGACAGTGGTGTGTATGAGGCTTCCGTGCAGAGGTGGGTCCCTGAGTCTTGGGAACTCTGAGTATGCAAGGCCCGGGCCTCCTCAGGTGTGTGGGAGGGACCCCCAGGAGGGCGGTGCTGAAGAAGCAGACTGCTTCTCCTCCCGGGGCTGGAGAGGCTTCACACTTGGGTGACTGCTAGTTCCGCAATTGCCATGAAGGGTGTATGGCTAGAGGAGCAAGTATTAGAGAGAGCGCAGCTGCTGCTTCAAGAGAGGGATCCGGAGTAGTTGTGGGCAGGCAGGGTCCACAGGGAGGCTGAGCAGACCCAAACCTTCCTCCTTGAGGACCCAGCTTCTCCCTCCCAGAGAGAACCCTGTCTCTGGAAAATGACTTTGGCCCCTGGTCACTACAGGGAAGCCTGACTCTCTTTCTTTCCTGTGTTGCTTTCCAGACTGGGTGCCTCAGAAGCCACTCCTTTTGACAGTGAGGAGTCAGAAGTAGTGGGTGCAACCCGGGTTCAGATTGCCCTGAAGTAAGTAGCAGGGAGGGCGGGACAGAGGGGCGTGGTCTGTGCAGGGTCTCCTCCTGGCCCACAGCGTCTGCAGCATTTACCCTCACAGCTGCCCAGCGGGGCCTGCTGACAGCTGTGGGCTCCTAACTAAAGGGGGTGGAGTTGGGGGGGGGTCTCTTTCCATGCCTCCCAGTTCCCCATTTCACACAAGAGAAAAAACAAGGTTTGAAGACCTTGTAACTTGCCCGGATTCACTGAGCTGGCCGGTGGCAGAGCCAGGCAGGGACCAAGACCTCCTGCCTTTTGGTCTGTTTGGTCGTTGTTGCCACGGCTTTGGTCTTATCATCTCACCTGAACCGAAGTCAACCCCTGGGGGCTGCAGCCCAGCTTTATTGTTTTCTCTTGATGCAGGTTGGCCCCAATATTTTTTTAAACTAGGAATTAACTGCCGGTGTTTAAATGTCAGGAAGTTTTCTACAACCTCTGGCTTCTCTTTAACAATTCAGACCGACAGCTCTGGACCTGCATCCCTGCACGGCAGCAAACACTGGGCCTGTGCTTCCCAGCTCGCCGCAGTCCCCAGAGCAGCCAGCAGCCGCATCTGTGATTATTAAGGGAGGGAGAGAGAAATGCGTTGCTAACAGGGGCTCCATATGCCCCCTTTTCGTTTCAGGTACGACGAGAAGAACAAGCAGTTTGCAATATTAATCATCCAGCTGAGCAACCTTTCTGCTCTGTTGCTACAGCAAGACCGGAAAGTGTGAGTGTGTAGCTGTTGGGCTGTATGTTATCCTCTCCCGCTCTGCGCCCATCCCAGGGGACACCCTCCTGCTCTCTTCTGCTCCAACAACAGGCCCCGTAACCTCTGTGGGTATTTAGTGCCCGTGACCGTGATGCACGGTGTCTGTGCCGTGAACGTGGATGCAGGCGGGGCCGCAAACACGCTCACTCTAAACAGGAGCGCCCCAGACAGCGTCAGACCTTCCGCACACGCGTCCTGAGCCCCTACCAGGTGCCAGCACTAGGGAAGGGGCGGCGAGCAAACCTTTGCCCTTGTAAACTTGAAGCCTGATGAAGAGGAAAGTCATGGCCTCTCTCATCTGCTCTAAGCTCGACTATTCCACGCAGGAAGAGCCGGACCTGCCTTTCTGAAGAGCCGGCTCCCAGCACTGTGCTTCTCTTGGCAGGTTGTGATGGGTGTTACCTTACGCTTGATGATACAGCAAAGACCTGCGCTGTCTGCCTCCCAGCTCAGTCCTGTGCAGACCGGGTTTATGATTCATTGAGCTCGTCTGCCTACATGTTCCTCCTTTGCTAGACCATAGGCCTTGAGGGCAGCAGCAGGAGCCTATATTTCTGTGGCCTGCACCCAGCCAGCGTCTGGGGTGTGACACGTGGGAAGGAGGAAAGCAGGCCGGAAAACAGGCAAAACAGAAGGAAGACAAGATTGATTGGACACTGGACTTGTGTGCAGTCTTCGCTGTTACAAACAGGGCCGGGATGAATAACCTTCTGTGTAACTCACTGGTACTTGTGTAGCAGTATCTGTGCCTAGAAGCCAGCTGTCTGGGTCAAAGGGTGAATGCACATGTACCTTTGTTAGGATTGTCACCTTCCCCGCCGCCCGAGTTGTGGCATTTTGCCCTCCTACCAGCGGTCGTATGAGTATTCCTCGGTGTTAACAAGCAGCCTCTCAGATCCTTCTGTTCACAACAGTTTGCACACCGTTGACCTCAGGCTCCACACGCTTTGAGGACCTCGTGATTGGGGGATTCAGTAGAAGGAAAAGCAGCACATTGTCCTTGGGGCCCTTATGCATCCCTCATGAATAACTGCATAACTGCTGGAGAAATTACAGACTCTTGTCCGCTGTTGTTTCCGTGGGGATTTGCAGCAGCCGTTTAGCCTAACACCTGAGCCCCAGACCCGGGCTGACCTGACCCAGGCTCTCCTGTGTTCTGTCCCTCTAGGAACATTCGCGTGGCTATCCTTCCCTGCTCCGAGAGTACCACCTGCCTGTTCCGGACCCGGCCTCTGGACGCCTCGGACACCCTGGTGTTCAACGAGGTGTTCTGGGTGTCCATGTCCTACCCAGCCCTTCACCAGAAGACCTTAAGAGTCGATGTCTGCGCCACCGACAGGAGCCACCTGGAGGCGTGCCTGGTGAGGACTGTGTCTGTCTATCTGTGCAGCCTTCTGTCCTGGGAACTGGTCCACCTTGCACTTCAGGAAGAAGGCTTGGAGAAACACAGCTTGTGCTATCAGCCCAGCCTTTCTTGGGTTCTAGGCAGGGGCTCTTCCACAGATGAACAGCGTTGTTCCCAGACTTCTTGAGAGCAGGGGAAGGGGGAGCGGGGAGCTCCTTTTTCTACCGTGGAATTGCAGCGCCACATCCCTTGTGCCTGAGGCTGAGTCACCAGCCTTCCCCGCTGTGTGGCCTAAGACTCTTTAATTCTGCCTGTTTCCTTATCTGTAAAACCAGCTAACGCTGGCTACCTCACAGGTGGTTCTCTGAGGGTTGAATGAAGCGCTAAAGCAGTGCCTCTCGAACTTTCATGTGCGCGCAGGTTACCTGCGGCTCTGGTTAAAATGCAGATTCTGATTTAGCAAGTCTGGGTGGGCAGGCAGCAAGATTCTGCATTTCTGTCAAGCTGCCCGGTGATGCCAGTACTGCTGGTCCCCGTAGCAAGGATGTAAAGCAAAGTGTCTGCACACGCTAGGTCTCACGGGACATCAGTTCCCATCCCTTTCCTGCTTGGCTAGGGTTCATAACAGCGTCATTGCCGTTTATGTTGTTGGCACTGCTCACAGTGATGCAATAGCTTGTGTCAACTGGATGCGGTTTATATGCTGGGCTCTGAGCTAAGCTCCTTACGTGTATTATCTCTGTTGATCTTCACTACAATCCTATAAAATAGGTAACTGTTACACCAGTGAGGAAGCCGAGGCACAAAGAATTTGCCCAAGGTCGCACAGTCAGGGAGTGGCAGGAACAGAGTTAGAACCCAGGCAGGTCCACCGATGTCAGACCCTGGATGTTCTCTGTGTGCCAGCACAGTGCTCCCTGGAGCCCCCAGGTGGGATGGTGACTGCAGGGTTTGGCAGGCAGGGTGGGTGCTGCTGAAGGATGGAGCGGAAAGCTTTTCCAGATCCAGGCTCCAGGGAGTTCCCTGGTGGCCAGTGGTTAGGATTCCGGGCTTTCACTGCCGTAGCCTGGGTTCAATCCCTGGTTGAGGAACTGAGAAGACCCACAGCTGCACAGTGCGGCCAAAAAAAAAAAAAAAGCACATATATATATATATCTACCTAGCTAGGTAGATGGATACAGACACACACACACGTGTGTATATATATATATATATATATATCTACCTAGCTAGGTAGATGGATACAGACACACACACACGTGTGTATATATATATATATATATATATATATATATCTACCTAGCTAGGTAGATGGATACAGACACACACACACGTGTGTGTATATATATATATATATATATCTACCTAGCTAGGTAGATGGATACAGACACACACACACGTGTGTATATATATATATATATATATCTACCTAGCTAGGTAGATGGATACAGACACACACACACGTGTGTGTATATATATATATATATATATATATCTACCTAGCTAGGTAGATGGATACAGACACACACACACGTGTGTGTATATATATATATATATATATATCTACCTAGCTAGGTAGATGGATACAGACACACACACACGTGTGTGTATATATATATATATATATATATATCTACCTAGCTAGGTAGATGGATACAGACACACACACACGTGTGTATATATATATATATATATCTACCTAGCTAGGTAGATGGATACAGACACACACACACGTGTGTATATATATATATATATATATATCTACCTAGCTAGGTAGATGGATACAGACACACACACACGTGTGTATATATATATATATATATATCTACCTAGCTAGGTAGATAGATACAGACACACACACACGTGTGTATATATATATAAAAGGATAGGGCTTCCCTGGTGGCACAGTGGTTGAGAGTCCACCTGCGGATGCAAGGGACACGGGTTCGTGGCCCGGGCCGGGAAGATCCCACATGCCACGGAGCGGCTGGGCCCGTGAGCCATGGCCGCTGAGCCTGAGCGTCCGGAGCCTGTGCTCCGCGACGGGAGAGGCCACAACAGTGAGAGGCCTGTGTACCGCAAAAAAAGAAAAAGAAAAAAAAAAAAGGATAGAATTTTTATTTATTATTTATTTATTTATTTTACTTATTTATTTTTGGCTCAGTTGGGTCTTCGTTGCTGTGCGCGGGCTTTCTCCAGTTGCAGTGAGCGGGGGCTACGCTTCGTTGTGTTGCACGGGCTTCTCATTGCGATGGCTTCTCTTGTTGCAGAGCACGGGCTCTGGGCGCGCGGGCTTCAGTAGTTGTGGCGCGCAGGCTCAGTAGTTGTGGCTCGTGGGCTCTAGAACGCAGGCTCAGTAGTGGTGCTGCACGGGCTTAGTTGCTTCACAGCATGTGGGATCTTCCCGGACCAGGGCTCAAACCCATGCCCCCTGCACTGGCAGGCAGATTCTTAACTACTGTGCCACTAAGGAAGCCCCAAGGATAGAATTTTTAAAATAAAAATGAATAAACAATCCAGGCTCCTCCAGTGAAGCGTTTCCTTAGCCCCGAGCATTCCTAAATGAGAAGAGACTCAATCCTTTTTCTTCTCCTAATTGGATGCCTTTTATTCCTCCTTCCTAATTGATGTCTGGCCATTGCTGGTTGCCATGGCAGCAGCCAAAGCGCTCATCCCGCCGTGGCTTGTCTCCGTCCACGGCCAACGGGAAGCCTCTGTTCCCGTGTCCCGTGGGGACGTGAGTGTTAGGCTGTTGTGTATTGGTGGCTGGAGGAGGAAAGGAAGTGAGACAAGAGGAGGAAGGGCCATAGGCTCCCAAGCACAGTCTCCCCGCACTGCTGGGTCTGTGGAATCCCTGGTCTGTTTTGAGCCATTTAACCAGCCGGGCAAGGACAATAGTACCCATCCTGAGTAGTGTCTGCGCGTCTAGTACTGGGCTAAGAACTTTGTGTGCAGTATCTCATTTAATCCTCATGACAGCCCTGGGAAGCAATATTAGGATTATCTCCATCTGACAAATAAGGGATCAAGGCCCAGAAAGGCTAATTAACTGGCTCAGATCATCCAGCGAGTAGGTAGAGAAGTCTGGATTTGAACAAGGATTCCAGCATCTTGACGTGTCATCATCACACTGTCCTACTGGATTATGGGTTTGGATGAATACTGCCTTCCCCAATATCGTGGGCAACGGTTCCACCAAATGCTTTAGGGTGGCATCGCAGGAGTCACAGGCTTTGCAGCCGGATCCTGGTTACTCAAGCCCTGACTGGGCACGTTCTGTAAAGGCAGCCCCCTGCCCAGGCCCCACTCATATCCCATGTCTCATCACAACCGCCCCCTTGCCCCTTTCTCACTTTGCCATCCCCACTTGGCAAAAACCCAGCCCCATCAAAGTGAACCCTCCCCTCCTCTCCACCCGTGCAATTGGAGCAAAACGCACACACCGCCGCCCTGCAGTGTCATTTTAAAATCGTGGTCACAAATCTCCCGTGAGCCCTCTTGCTGCCCAGCGTTTATACTGTGTCTCCCTGGACCACTTACTGTCCTGCTTGTCTCAGTGACAAATTCTTATCCTCTCCTCTCTCCTTGCCCTTACTCTCCCTCCGCTGAGGCCCTCCCTTCACACCCAGTTCTGGAAGAGTAGAAGGAACCCCACAGCTGCCACACCGCGTCTACCTGTCCTCGTGGGCTCTGCTGTTCTTCCCGGAGCTAAGGATGCGCCCTCCCCACTCCCATCTAGGGCCATCCTCTCTCAAGGGCGTCACGCCAACCGTTATTCTTTTGCTCTCTCCTGTGTCTCCAGTTTTCCCTCCTCACTGGATCTGGCCTGTGAGTATGCCAACATACTGTTATTTCTCCTCTGCTTTAAAAAAAATTTTTTTAACCCCATTTCTTCCTCCCGTTACTACATTATTTTTTTCCTTTGCTCTCTAGCAACGCGTGAAAGAGCTGTGTGTGTTCTCTCTGTATCTCAGTCCACGTGGGCTTTTGCCCTCATCGTTCCACCAGAAATGTGCTCATCAGGGACCTCCTTGTTGCTACATCCGGTGGCCGGCTCTCCATCCTTGTCCCTCTTGGCCTGCCTACAGCGTCTGGCACAATTGCTCACTCCATCTTCCTCAGCATCCTTTGCCCTGACTTGGCTTCCCAGACCGCTCGCTCTCCTGGCCTTCTTCCCCCATCACTGGCCTTCTCTGTCTGTCTCCTTTGCAGACTCTTACTCATTTCCCTGACCTCTCTCTGTTTGAAGGCCGCAGAGCTCAGGACTTGCTCCTCTCCCCTTTTCTACTTGGCATGCACTGCTTCAGTGATCTCGTCCTATCCCCTGGCTTCAAACACCATCCCATGTGATGGCACCCTCCTGGGCCTTTCCACTCTTCTCGGCGTTGTATGTCCGCTGCCGGAATCCACATCTCCTCTTGCATGTCCAGTAGCCATCACCAGTGATGTGTCCGCAAGCACGCCCCTGATCTTTCCTCCCATGTCTTCACCATCTCAGCTGAAGGCAACCCCATTCTTCCACTGCCCAAGCCAGAGACATCAGGGTCATCCTGGACCCCATTCTCTCATATCCCACCTCCAATCCTTCAGGACCTCCTGGAAGGTCTGCCTTCAGGAGATCCCCAGATTCCAACCACTTCTCTCCGTGCTCCTGACCTACTACCACCTCTCGCCCAATGGTTGCAGAATCCTCCACTGGATCCCCCTGTTTCTGTTCTTGCTGCCCTTCGTCTCCTTTCAACATGGTAGCCAGGGGCATCCTGTTAAATTGCAGGTGACCGCATGCCATTCCTCTACTTGAAGCTTTAGGATGGCGTCTGTCTCCACCCAGAGTCAACACCTGGGCCTTGGCCTGGCCCCCCAGGCCCTCCAGGGTCTGCTCCTTGTCATCTCTTGGATTTTATCCCCAAGACTCTTCTTCCAGCCTCCTTTTACCCCTTGAATACACCCGCACGCCCCCTTCCCCAGCGCTTGGCACTGCTGTCCTCTCTAACCGGAATTCCCTTCTCCCGGGTATTGATGGGCAAATCTCACTCCCTCACCTCATTCTGATCTTAACCCGAATGTCACCTTCTATGTGATGACTTCCTTCCACCCTATTTAAAATCACATTGCCCCCTCCACTCTCTTACCCCCTCCTCTCCACTCTCCCTGTATTACTTTCTCTGCAGCACTTTACATCACCTCATATTCCTCTATATCATAGGTATTAGGGTACATGTTATTTTCGCATTTTATCATCTGTGAAATCAAGATGCAGTGTGTACTAGATGGCAAGTCATAGTCTAATTGGCAACTATTTTTCTTTCTTAGTGGTACATGAAATAATAATACACTTTATAATCGATGGCATCTTAGACTCTATGAGACACAGTATAGAAGTTACTTATTGATTATCTGATTCCCCCAGACTGGAATAGAAGCTCATGAGAGCAGGGATTTTTCTCTGCCTTAAATCCTTCCATATCCACAACACCCAGAACAGTGCCCGGCACACAGAGGCTACTTGGAAAATGGGTGTGTGTTGAATAAACGAATGAACAAATGCATAAATGCCATCAGAGTGCATCCAGTTTACTGAGGTAGACCATTCACGCCTATGAGCCGGCCTAAAATTGACTGTTATCTTGTTGGAATTAATGTAGCCTGGAGAACTCTCTACATCACTACCTAGGGATCTTCCTTATTTTTTGTACATAGCGATGTAATATTCCACCCTATAGATATATTACAGTTTATGCCTCCAGTCCCCTGTTTCTGGAGCTTTGAGTTGTTTTCCTTGACATCAGTCCTGGTCATGATGTTTTCTGACTCTGACACCAAAAGCAAAAATCAACAAGTGGAACTACCTCAAACAAAAGCTTCTGCACAGCAAAGGAAATCATCAACAAAATGAAAAGGCAACCTACTGAATGGGAGAAAATATTTGCAAATCATGTATCTAATAAATATTTAAAGAACCCATACAACTCAATGAAAGAATAAGTTAGTGAACAAGTGAGTTATTGGGAAACGATCAGCACCTAGCCATTTCTTCCTCCCAGGAAGCTTCTGTCTCACCTGGAGTGGTGTTTTGCATACTGCCCCCAGAGTACCTTGTCACCCCCTGGTTGTGCTTTTTTTTCCCATTCTCCACAGGGAGGCGCCCAGATCAGCCTGGCTGAGGTCTGCCGGTCCGGGGAGAGGTCGACTCGCTGGTACAACCTCCTAAGCTACAAATACTTGAAGAAACAGAGCAGGGAGCCCAAACCAGTGGGAGCCATGGCCCCCATGCCAGGACCTGAAAGCACGGTGAGCTGGGCCACAGCTTTGCACCCTTCTCCTGCACATGCGGCACCTGGCTGGATGGAAGGAAAAGCCTCTCCCTGAATTGGAGATGGCTGGACATCAGAGGTGGAGTAATTATTAGAAGAAACTGAGTCTCAGAGACATTAAATAATTTCCTCAAGTCACACAGGCTTCCTCACCATAGACACCATTCAGTATGAAGACTCTTCCTCTAGGAAGCCTTCCCTGAATACAGCCCCCAAGCTAGCTTTGCCACCATGCCTCTGTTCTCAAACATCCAGTACTTATCTCTCTCATAGTCCTTCCCAGATTGGTTTGTTATTGATGGTTTATGGGATGGTCTCCCTGACTACACCATGCTCTCCTTACAGCCGGAGACCTATAATTCCGTCTCATACAAACACTAAACTTGGCTGTCTTCCAAACTCTGTCTGTACATGCAGAGGTTATTCTCCAGAGAGCTGCCAGTTAGAAGAACTGAGGACTGTATTTCCAATTTGTGTGACTCTACAGCAAGACGCTTACCCACTCTGGTCTTCAGTTTTACCCTCCGTTCACTGGGAGGGTGACACACTCTGATTCCTGCCGGGTGGGGCTATGCCCATGGTGTACAGATGGACCCATCAGCCTTTGTCTCTGCAGGATGCCGTGTCTGCTTTGCTGGAACAGACAGCCGTGGAGCTGGAGAAGAGGCAGGAGGGAAGGAGCAGCGCACAGACCCTGGAAGACAGCTGGTAAGTGAGGGTGTCCCTGGGAACTGACCTGGCTTGGACCTGGGCCCAAGGATGAGATCCCCAAATACCAGGGCAACCAAAAGAAGTGTTCCTCTGTGGAAACGGAGAACCTCTCTCCCCGTGGGTTCTCTATAGGCAAAAAGGCAGTATATAGTCTGATACAGTAGTTCCCCAAATCCCTTCCCAGTTTGTCATTTTGTGTTCCAGGAATTACTCATGCTAGTTCACATCTAATATTAGAGTTTGTCTTGATGAACTTACATTTATTTTGGTTAAAAAAAAAATTCTTAGGAAGCTTTATATTACTAGAAGTGGAAATAAGTATAATTTGTCATAAATTGAAGATTCCTCAGTAAGGAATTGCAGTTGACTGCTAGAAACTGAGAGCAGAAATAATGGGCTTAAACAAGATAGAAGTTTACTTCTTTGTTACTTAAAAAGAAGACTGGGAAAAGGCATTCCAGGGTGCATCTGTCAGCCCCATGATGTTACTGGGAACCCAGGCTCTTTCTCTCATTTTGCTTTGCTGGCCTTCTGTGTGACCTCCATCATCAAGGCTGCTAAGCACAGAATGGCTGCGGAGTCACCAGCCATCAGGCAGGCATCAGGAAAGAGGAAAGACAACAGAGTCTTCCTGCGTGCCTTGTAACCAAGGAGCATTCCTGAAAGTCCCACCCAGCAATTTCTACTTGCTTCTCATTGGCCAAGCTTAGCTACTTGGCCTACCTAACTGCAAGGGAGACTGGGAAATGAGGTCTCTTAGTTGGCACAAAATTCAGGATTCTGTTACTAAGGAAGAAAGTAGGAACGGATATTGAGTAGGCCATGAGCCAAGTCTGCCTCAGAAGGTAACTGTGGAAGATTAAGAGTAATGAAAATACAACAAGAGTATTCAAGTCTAACTGGGTATATTGCTTGCCAAGGTTCTAAGACTAAGGTCTCCTCTCCCGTTGTTAAAAAGGAAGGTCAGTCAGTGTTTCAGCAATGTAAGAGACATGCTACTGCCCAAGAGAGACTTCCTCCTTGATGTAAACAGGTCTGAAGGAGAAGTGAACAGGACACAGCTTTCTCACTGTGTGATCAGTGTTCTTTAGTCCCTTGTTTACCCACAGAAGGGTCTTATGACACACTTTAGGAAACAGCGATGTAGACTAGGGTTCAAATCCTAGCTTCATCATTTTTTGTGTAACCTTAGGCAAAGCATTGTTTTTGTTTGTTTGTTTGTTTTGTGGTACGAGGGCCTCTCACTGTTGTGGCCTGTCCTGTTGCGGAGCACAGGCTCCAAACGCGCAGGCTCAGCGGCCATGGCTCATGGGCCTAGCCGCTTCGTGGCATGTGGGATCTTCCCGGACCGGGGCACGAACCCGTGTCCCCTGCATCGGCAGGCGGACTCTCAACCACTGCGCCACCAGGGAAGCCCCAGCAAAGCGTTTTTAATCTGTGTATTGCAGCATAATGTACATACAGAAAGGTTGACTTAAGTGTACAGCTCAGTGAATTTTCGGAAACAAAACTACCCGTGAATCCAGTGCCCAAATCGAGAAGCAGAGCGTCACCGGCTCTCCGGGAGCCCACACATGCTTCCTCCCAGTCCCTGCCCTCCCCCTCAAGAGCACCCACTCAGGCAAGTCTTTCTGACCTTGTCTGATCCTCACCTGAAAAGTGGGGACATCACACCGACTGTGTGGGGTTATCAGAAGGGACCAAAGGAAAAGCCACTGATGAAGTGAAAGCGCAAAGCTCGTAGCAGGCACGCAAGAAACAGCAGAGATTCTTAGCAGTAACTCGAGGAGCAACACGGATAACTACCAGCTGGAAATGAGCACAGCCTAGGAACCTTGCCATCTGGAGGAAGTGTGTGTAGTTGTACTTAAGTGCATGTGCTCTGAATCCAGACAGATGTGAATTTGGAGTCTCACTCATCGAACTCCCTGTGGTAGATTCTAGGGCTGGGTGAGGCCTGAGCATCAGTAAGTTTAAAAACTTCCTGGGTAATTCTAAGGTGAAGCCTGGGCTGAGAACCAGGCTCTGACCCTGGTTTCCCTATCTGTGAAATACAGATTTAAGAAATAGCCACTACACATGGGGAATTTTGTAGACTCAAAAAATTACGCATGCTGAGCACTTAACACAGACCCTTACTCACAGGAAGCACTCAGTGACTCTTCTGTTACAGCCCTTGATTATATGTTTGGTCTCACACGAAGTCTTTCCTTAGTATCTTTTACTCCGGGAGTGAGCAGGTGTTTTCTGGAAAGGGCCAGATAGAAAATGTCTGCTTTGTGGGCCATACGGACTCTGTTATATCCATTCAACTCTGCCATTGTAGTGTGAAAGCAGCCATAGACGGTACCTACACCAGCCACCGTGATTCTGTCATTGAAGCTTCATTTACAGACACTGAAATTTGAATTTCACATCATTTGCACACACCATGAAATTTCACTCTCTTTTCGATTTTTTTTTCCAGCTATTTAAAAATATAAAAACCATTCATAGCTTGGACCTTGCACTGTCCAAAAACAGGCAGTGGGCTGGATTTGGCCCACAGGCTGGCGCTTGTCTTCCTCCATGTGATAAAGAATAGGACAAGGTTCCTGAATTTTTGTATGTTCGTACGTTTTAGGATTCTCTCTAAATGGTCTCAGTTTCTCTCTCCTTCTTTGTCCCACTCCATCTGTGTCTCCCCGCTTCCTTTCCTTTCCCTCCCCCCCCACCTCCTTCTCTCTCTCCTCTCTTCCTCCCACCCCTCTCCCCCCCCCACCCCCCCACCCCCCCACCCCCACCCCCCCCCACCCCCCCCCCCACCCCCCCCCCCCCCCCCGCTTTCTCTTTCTCCTGTCTTTTTCCCTCCCTCTTCCCTCTCTCTCCTTCTCTCTGGCACACTGCAAAGGTCTGATGCCGGAAATAGGCCTAGGACCTGTCTTCCAAAACCCTGGCACAAGATCAGTGGTTTCCGCCAAATTCCAAGCTTATGTTGAGACTTTTCACGCCATCTCCTAGCAACCACCTTCTTCTGTTCTCTCTCCCTTTGTGGCCCCCTCCCTCCCCACCCCTTGCCATTCAAACTTCCCCAGACACTGACTTACAAAGAGGGCTGGGAATCCCAGAGCTGCTACACTGGGGTAGATCCATCTGCAGCCCCCTCCCCCCAGACTGGAGGCTTCTTTTGGTCCTGGAATGTTAACTAGCTCTGCTGTGCCGGCTCAGCTCTGGAGTGGAGGGCTCCAGAGACTGGCCCTCAGTTGTCATCTCCTCTCCTTCCCCCTCGGCACCCAAGGCCCAAAGGAGGGGTGCCATTGTTACTCCCTCCTTTTATTTGTTTAGGTTTCTTCAGTGCATATAATCAGAAGACTCGATCTTTTTCTAAGATCCACAAGCAAAACAAAACTCTTAGAGGATTAGAAAATATAGAAGAATATAATCACAAACAACGCTAGAGTGAAAACCCTTGTATTTACCTCCTCGGGGACTTGTGTGTGTGTGTCTAGGACAGAGGTTGAGAAGTGGCCTAGCTGAGTCCCAGGGCATGTGTGTTTTATATTTTACCAGGCACTGCAGAATCATTCTCAAGTAAGATTGTCCTAGTAAATGCTCCGCCAGCGGTGACTGAGAGTACCCCTAAAGCTACATCCTCTCCGATACAATATAATTGACGAGTATTTAATCAAGAATATGTACATGTTTTGTTTTAGCAGATGCTGCTAAATTGACTTCAGAGTATAAATTGGCTGCTCTAATGAACACTCCCCACAGGGATATGCCTTTTTCCCAAACCCTCACTTCATATTATCAGATATATATTTTTAAATTTTTATTTATTTTTGGCCACTTTTCCAAAGGGTGCAAAGATGTGACTAATTATTTTTCTCTTTACAATTGAGGTTTTTTTTTTTTTTTCCCCTTCCTGGAAAATACTTAAATCAGCTTCTTAGTCACAAAGAAGAGACTTCCCTAGTGGTTGAGCGCTTCGTGGAACTGAACAAACTTGGATTGGAAACCTGGCTGCACCCCTGAGTGGCCTGTGACACCGGACAAGGCCTACCCACTCTCTGATCCTCCGCTTTTGAATCTGTACAACAGAGACAAGAGTGTCTTTCAGTGTGGTTGTGAGACCTCCGCGAAGCACCTGCAGTTCATTAAGCCCACAGTCAATGCTGGTTAATGATGTGGCACCTACACAATCCTCACCAAGGTGCTCCCTGTGAGCACTCATGTTTAATGGCTCTTTTATGAGTAGATCAAGGTGGCTGGGGGGGGACTTCCCTGGTGGCGCAGTGGATGAGACTCCGCGCTCCCAATGCATGGGGCCCGGGTTCGATCCCTGTTCAGGGAACTAGATCCCACTTGCGTGCCACAACTAAGGAGCCCGCGTGCTGCAACGAAGGACCCGGCGAGCCACAACTCAGGAGCCCTGGAGCCGCAGTTAAGGAGCCCACGTGCTGCAACAAAGGAGCCTTGAGCTGCAACTAAGGAGCCCACCTGCCACAACTAACAGCCGGTGCAACCAAATTAAAAAAAAAAAAAGGCCAGCGGGGAGAAGCCCCTCCATAGCGATAGTCCCCATCTAAGTGCAAGGGAGGTTTTCATCGCAGGGCTGGGGATGGAGAGCCAAGATCTGTTCTCCCTGTTGGGAAAATCCTAAGGGAGATTTTATGTTTATCCACAGTCTCACTGAGCCAGCTAACTAGGTGTCAGATTCTCTGCTTTTGGCTGGAATTCCTCCAGCTCAGTATGGTAATACTGTCTCATGCTGATCAGAAGTCTGGCGGTTATGTATGTCTTTGCAAAGTAAAGATGGGAGTGGAGATAAATTACTAATTAACAAATTCCGTCCATTTGTCACACCAACCCCTTCCAACCCTGGAGCCCAAGGAGAAAGGATAATTATGAAGAGTATCACCAAAAATAAAGTCTCTTCAGCAAATGGTACAGCCACCCCATTGGCTATCCATATAGAAAAAAATAAATTTTGAGTACCATGGACAAAAATTAATCTGAAGTGGATCATAGAGCTAAACATAAAAGCTGAAACTATAAAACTTTTAAAAGAAACTACCAGAGAAACTCTTTGCAAAGACTTCTTAGGTACAGCATAAAAAGCACAAACCATTAAAGAGAAAAACTGATAAACTGGACTTTATCACAATCAAAAGCTTCTGTTCTTTGGAAGACACCATTTAGAAGAGGAAAAGGCAAGCCAGAGACTTGGAGAAAATATTTGCAAAGGATTCCTATCTAGAATATATAATGAACTCTTACAACTCTGTAATAAAAAGACAGCCCAATTTTTAAATGGGCTAAAAATTCTAACAGACACCTTGCAAAAGAAAATATGTATGGTCAATAAATGCAGGAAAATATTCTTAACAGGAAAGTGAAAAGTTAAACCAGAACGAGATATGAGTACTCACTCAGTTGAATGACTAAATTTAAAGATTAATAATACCAAGTATAGGTGAGGAACCAGAATTCTCATATTACTGTGGGAACATAAAATGGTATAACCACATGGGAAAAACATTTAATCACTTATACTTACTGTCTGATCCAGCAATTCTACTCCTAGGTGTGTGTGTGTATATATATATATATATATATATATATATATATATATATATATATATCTGTAATAGTCTGAATTGTGTCTCCCCAAAATTCAGATATTCAAGCTCTGACCCCAGTACCAGAGAATGACTGTTTTTGAGGACAGGGTCTTTAAAGAGCTGATTCAGTTAACGCAAGGCTATTAAAGTTAGGGTGGGCCCTAATCCATTGTGGCTGTTCTTATAAGAAGAGGAAATTTGGACACACAGAGAGATACCAGGGACACACATACAGAGGGAAGACCACATGAGGACACAGCATGAAGGTGGCCGTCTACAAGTCACAGAAGGAGCCCTCAGAGGAAACTAAACCTGCCCACACCTTGATCTTGGACTTTAAGCCTCCAGAACTGTGGGAAATAAATTTCTGTTGTTAAAGCCACCCAGTCTGTGGTATTGTGTTATGGCAGCCCTAGCAAACTAATACAACGTCCAAGAGGAGTGAAATCCTATTTCTACACAGACTTGTAGGTGAATGTCTATAGAAGCTTTATTCATAATTTCTAAGAAATGGAGACAATCCAAATGTTTATCACCTGGTGAACAAAGTATAGTCTATCCATCCAATGGGAGATTACTCAACAATAAGAAGGAGTGAACTATTGATACTGTGCACCAACATGGATGAATCTCAGAGACGTGATGCTGAGAGAATGAAGCCAGAGACAAAAGAGCATATACTGTCTGATTCCATCTCTATGAAACACAAGAAAAATCAGATTGAATCTTTAGTGACAGAAAGCTGATCAGAGGTGGGCTGGGGCTGGGGAGAGTTTAACTGGGAAAGGGTACAAGGGAACCTTTCAAGGTAATGGAACATTCTTTATCTTGAGTGTGGTAGTGGTTACACAGGGGAATACATTAGTCAAAACTCATCAAACTATACACGAAATGCATTTTGTTATATGTAAAATATACCTCACTAAAATTGATTTTTTTAAAAAGTGTCCTCAATCCTGAAAATGCTTGGAAGCCCTGCCCTGGATGCACTTAAATGGCAGGTGAACAGATGAAAGTGGGTGCTGTGGGTAACCAAAGTGCCTTGTCATCACAGGAGGTGCGAGGAGGGGACCAGCGAGAACGAGGCAGCAGCTGAGGAGGAGGAAGAGGGGGAAGGGGAAGAGGACGTTTTCGCTGAGAAAGCCTCACATGATATGGATGAGTGCCCAGCGCTAAAGGTAGGGAGGGCTGGGGACATGGGAAGGGCTGTCTTGGGGAAATAGCCCTCAATCCTTGAACCTGGGCAATCAGAAGAGGCTCGGGGCTAAATCTCATGCTCCAGCATCAGGGGACAGGCCTTCAGAGTGGGATGACCTGCAGAAGGTTGTGTAGGAGTGTCCCTGCCTGGAATTGGGGTCATTTCGGTGACAGTAAGCCAGGAGAAGTTGACTCATCCCCTCGTCTCTCCTGCCCTCTGCAGTTCCCGGTTTTCTAGGCAGACCTCAGTCTTTGCAGGCAGGTGGGTCTGGGTTCAAAGGCCAGCTCTGCCCCTTCCTAGCTGTGTAGCCTTAGGCAGATGACTTCATCCCTCTCCAGCCTTGGTTTCCTCATCTCTAAAATGGACACAGTAATACCAACCTGGCAGGTGGGTTCTAAGATTTTGAGTGAAAGAATTTCTCCATTTGGGTCTGCCCAAAGTGCAGTAGGAAAGAGGTTCTAGTCAAGTTCCCTTCGCCTCCTGCTTCCCTGCTGCACTAGGGTTACATGATATAACAGGCTTCACGCTCCAGAGAGATCTCCATGTTCTTTGACCTTCAAGACTCCTGGAAGTAGAGCGCCCCATTGTGTCTGAGCCGGGCACGTGGGGCTGGAGGGGCAGGTTGTGCACTGCACAAAGGTGCCTGACTCCTGGGGGCGGGGTGCAGTGGGGGTGTGAGAGGAGAACCTGGGCCTGCCTTCTGACTACCGCGCACCGAGGGGAAGTCTTTCCGTAGTTTCTCCAGCCAAAGGGGGTGCCTCTTCCAAAATCACATGAAGGCCCTGTTTTGGTGAATCAAGGCCCTTCATTTGGGTGTTTTTCTTTACCTCTGCTGGTAACTACTGTGAAAGGACAATAGAAAACCTGATCTCCTAGTTTAAATAACGAGATCTGCTGGTTGCCTCCATAACTCCATGAAAACATCTTCGGTTCTTGGCCAGGGCCGTGGAGGCCTTGGCTACGGCTTTGATAAAATACGGTTGGTCTTGAGGGTGTGAAGTCCGGGACTTCGGTGGGTGAGGTGCCTCTACTGCTTACGTGAGCTTGTTAGGGGACTGAACATCTCCCACTGGCCCCAGCCCACAGGTGTCAGGGAGGACTGGGGGCCAGTACTCGGGGCCTTGGGCGCTGTCCTGGCTGGGCTGGGGCCGCAGAAGCCTCTGGCTGTGACTGAGGACCAGAGGCAAGGTGACAGGGGTGGGGAGCAGCTGCGGAGGGTGCCCGAGACTCTGCGGATACCGGTGGCCTCACAGTTGTGACCTCTCCCTCAGGTGGACAAAGAGACCAACACGGAGACCCCGGCCCCATCTCCCACGGTGGTGCGGCCCAAGGACCGCCGGGTGGGTGCGCCATCTCCAGGGCCATTTCTTCGAGGGAGCACCATCATCCGCTCCAAGACCTTCTCCCCGGGCCCCCAGAGCCAGTACGTGTGCCGGGTAAGCAACCATGTGGCGCTTTCCTCCCCCAGAGCGCCTGCTTCTCTCCCAGTAGCCGAGAGCCCCGGTTCTCACACAGCTCTGGGTGCAAGTTCCCATCACGCTCACCTTGCGTCCTCGTCGGAGCCTGTTTCCTCATAATGTGAACAGACCGACCCTATGGGGTTGCTTTAAGGATTTGAATTAGCTAAAGCCTGGGAAAGCCTCCATAACCAGTACAGGGCCAGTGATTTTATAATTCCAGCCAACTCCCCGCTCCTCCTCGTTTACGCTCTGCCCTGCCACACCCCTTGCTGAGATCAGACTGACCCTCACCATCCCTGATGGGCGGGCAGTTCCTCCCCTTCCAGGGCAATTGCAGCCTGAGGTTACAAAATAGCAACAGGCCTGTTATTACTTAGTCATGGGTTTAGGGGGGGTTTTAATTGAACTTTTTGCTAACAATGAAAACTTAGGAAATTCAATTAAAAATTTTAAAAAATGAAGAGGTTTCGAATAAAATTCCAGTTTCTCTTGGGAAAAAAAGGGACTGTCTGGCCCCATGGGCTACACATTCTGTCACAGACACAACTGGCTGGAGCTGAGCAGTGAGGGCCTCTGCCCTTGGAGGGGTGGAGGGGCAGGACTTTCAAGTTCACTGTGGCCTCCACCTGGCCCTGTTTAACCTATTTCACTTGCTGACCTGCTCTTTCAGGCCCTGCTGGATTTAGAAGCCGTGCAGTAGGCTTGGCCCCCTGATCCCTTTGCCTTGCTATCTAATTAGTCTACCCCGTCTGAGGGGTCATGCTGCTTGCTGGGACTACAGAACCAAGACCCTGTTCCTGACGCCCCAATGACATGTCGACATCCTTCCTTACCTCCTACCTTCCTTACCTCCTACCATGAAGAACCAACGAGCAATAACCAGAAGCATAAACAGAACCTTCCTGCCTAGTGTGCCAATAAGTTGTCACAGGAAAGGCCCATGGAACCTGCCCCACCTCGTCAACCTGCCACCCACCTGCCTATTGTTATTGGGGAGGAGGAGGGGATATGGAGGGTTCAATATCTGATATTCGGTATCCAAGGCCTCCAGTTATAAGCTTGAGTAGGGAAGGTAATTTTTTCATAACATGACAACTTCACTAATTTACTGGCTACTTTTCCAATTAGTCCCCCCAAAACATTCCCTGTAATACCTCCCAGAAATAACGTAAACCTCTTCCATCTAGGTCAAGTGTCTAGCTAATATTTGAGCTTGTAAGCATCTGAAAAGACAATGTGAGCACCTGCAGTTTAGCTGCATATCTTGCAAAAGGTACAGGGTTTCCTGCAGTCACTGAATGTGACTACTGTGGCCTCTCCCGTTGCGGAGCACAGGCTCCGGACGCGCAGGCTCACCGGCCATGGCTCACAGGCCCAGCCGCTCCGTGGCATGTGGGATCTTCCTGGACCGGGGCACGAACCTGTGTCCCCTGCATCGGCAGGCGGACTCTCAACCACTGCGCCACAAGGGAAGCCCTGAATGTGATTATAACTTGAGGGAATTCGTGAATCACAAGTGAAGAATCCTGCAATTAAGCCAGCACACAGCTGAAGAAGAGGAAAATCCAATCCATGTTTCAAAGGTGCATAATTTGAAGGACTTAGAAAAGCCCTTAGGATAATGGATAATCTGCTTCTGGCAAAATTACTGACTTTATGAACGTGCAGTGGAAATCAAACACAAAGTGAAGAATGTCACTTGTTGGAAACATCACACCAAAAGAAATGAGTGTTTGATTCATCCTTTGTCATCAGGATTTAGAATGCAGTTGTAATTTTGTCAAATGGAAGATATGAAATATACTTTCTGAAAAGTGTTTCTGTTTTCCAACTAAAAACTCAAACATTTTCCCCCCAGTATTTACAATAAAACTCTGGTCTCCCGTGTAAATGGATTCGCCTTAGGTGGCCTTTTTCAGGATTGGCATCCTTGAATAACAAAGAGCTCCGGTCCCATTTATTACGCATCTTTAGCATGCCTAGCACTGTGCTGGGCCCTTCCCGTATTTTATTATCTGGACCAGTTTCCAACCCTGCAGGGCTGCAGATTAAAAAATTCCTAGTCTGCATGGATCACCTGCCACAGGCAGAAACAACCTTTCTGGGACTTCCCCGGCAGTCCAGTGGTTAAGACCCTGCCTTCCAATGCAGGAGGCATGGGTTCAATCCCTGGTCAGGGGACTAAGATCCCACATGCCTTGGGATGTGACCAAAAAAACGAGAAAAAAAAAACAAAGAAAAGAAAGGGTCTTTCTTAGCAAAGCCGTATATTTTTCCTTCTTTGTTTTCTGACTACACTTGAGCCCAAGCTTATCGGTTTCTTGTAGATTCTTACTTAAGGCTACAAGAAGTAGCCAATGGTACAACATCCTGAATTTTTTCGCTATCATTTCCCTTAAAACCCTATAGGCGTGCAGTCTGTCTCTCGAGATACAACAGGTAACAAGTGTATCCCTCTGGTTTTCACCCACAGAATGAGCATTCTCAGATTCCCAACAGGGAATATTGGTGTCTGTGCTGTGCCCCATCCTACCTCCAGTACACAGCCAGCTCCCTGTCTTCCGGTCTGTGGTTTATAGCACCCCACTCCCCAGTACCAGGTCCTGTACTGGTCAGGGTTCTTAATAGCAAGCAATAGAAACAGACTGTGGGCAGTGGATGCGGGGAAGAAATGTTTGGAAAGGAAATTGAGTAGTTGACATATTCATCAGAAGGCTGTAGAACCAACCTCAGCAATCAGGCAGGAACAAGGCGGGCCAGACCACGGCCAGAATCATACCACAAAGACAGTCAAGGGAGGACACCCCAAGTGCCGCTGTAGAGCGTGGTCCCAGCTGGCTGTGCCACTGCCTCTGGGGTTCAGCACTGATTCCTCCGCCAGACTCCTACCACTGCAGGAGGCCAGGGAAGCTCCGGCCACTGCTGCTGCTGCCACTCCTCCACCGCTAAGGGCTTCTCCCTGAGAAACCAAGAAACACGGATGCTCATGGAGCAGAATAGAATGGCCCGGTTAAATCCAAGAGGCACAGTGACAGAGAATTGGTCCAGCTAGCAAGACCAGAGCAGTTGCACTTAATTGTCAGAGTCTAGTCCCGTGCCTGCTTCTAGCTACAAGGGAGGCCATGAAAGCAAGGCTCTGGTACTTTCTGCTTCATTCGTGAAAAGTGGGCTTCGTCTCCCACCAAGAGTCGTAAGAGGATGGTAATTAGATTAGCAACCCCTCCCCCGGCAATCCCTTCTGACCTGATGCCACACGTCTCCACATCAAGTACCCTCTGCTGGGTGTCTCCCTTCTTTGGTCCTCAGCATGGCCTGCTGAGTTTCCTGGACTTGGGACCCCACTGGACTTTAAATCCGTGAGGGGTAGAGATGGTATATTATACTCCCCACAGCTCTCCCCTACCCCTGTGTCTTTAACACCTACGTATTTATCAGCAGTGCTGGCATATGTGTTGGTCGGCTCACTTTGACCTGAAGGATACAGTCCTTCCAAAATTCTCATTTCCCTGTAGCTCCCTCTGACTGCCAGTTATTTCACCTCTCTGCTCCTCAATTTCCCTAGCCATCAGATGGAAATAATAACAAAAAGGCAACGATATTCTCTACCATGTCTGAGATCAAGCACAGTACATCTTGAAGAAAAAGTGAAATTCAAGGACTTGATGTAGCTTTCATCGCTTTTTTTTATAACATGGTCTTTAGTACATAAACAACTACGATTCGGGATTTCCCTGGTGGCACAGTGGTTGAGACTCCACGCTCCCAGTGCAGGGGACCTGGGTTCAATCCCTCATCGGGGAACTAGATTCCACACGCGTGCCGCAAGTAAGGAGCCTGCGTGCCGCCACGAAGGAGCAGGCGAGCCGCAACTAAGGAGCCCGCCTGTCGCAACTGAGGAGCCCACGTGCTGCAACTAAGGAGCCTGCCTGCTGCAGCTAAGACCTGGTGCAACCAAATAAATAAATAAATATTAAAACAAAAAACAAAACAGCCACGACTTAAGCATCAGTTGTCCTGACACATATTCTAGTGGGTATGACACATATTCTGTGAGTGTCACCTATAGATTGAAACAATGTAGGATAAATCCCCCATCTTATATGATATCCAGCCCGTCTATTTGTATGAATCCACCCCAGTGACATGGCCCACCCCTCTGTCTGTATATTCGTTTCATCTCCGAGCCCTACATGCGTCCTGGGGGCCGGAAGAGGACATGGCCTTGGAGTCAGACAGACGGGACCTTGAACGCTTGTTCGGATGCTTACCAGAACATTTCACTGAACATGAATGAAATGCTCACTGCATGACTTAATAAAAGTGTGTTAATGTCTCCGGGCCTCAGTTCCCTCAGTTAGGATTGTTTGAAGATTAAATGAAACCGTCAGTAAAGCCCATGGCACATAGTAGGGGCTCCGTCCACGGGGCTGTTATGGTTACTGTTGCCTATTTCTCATTCTGTTTGAGCCTCTGCCTAGTGTAGTAGCTATTTCATCAACGTAGCAGGACTATTAATATCATTATCACTAATAATTATTAATAACCGCAAAAATGCCGATGTGGACGGCTTCTCAGAAGAGACCTGCAGCAGTGAGCTGCCAGCTGTCTGAATTAACAGACTGTAGCATCAGCCTGTGGCAATCCCAGTGACTTGAAAATATGACTCCGGAGAGAAGCCCCCGCCTCACACATCCTGGGATGTGCTGCCATCCTCACCTCCCTCTCCGGTCCTCCCACTGGGGACACACACTGTCAGTGGAAAAGCATCTGCCTCGACCATAGCCCTGATCTCTGGCTATGGATGAGGAACATTAGCCCTCTGGGGAGAGTCCATATCACTAAGTGACTGAAGGATTCTGAGGAGGGGAGAGCTGTGATCAGCACAGCCCTCACAGAGCGTGTCTGGCCCATCTTCTCCAGGGATGTGGTCCCCGAGGCTTTGCCTGTGGGCTGCTTTTTTTATGTGTATGTCAGTCTTGACAGGGGCTCCATTTCAGCCATGAAAGCGGCTCTCGGGGCAACAGGGAAGAGTTGATTCAAATAGGCCTTAGCGTAGGAGGTCAAGTGGTCAGTAGATCCTGGAGTCACACTGTCGGGTGTCAACCCCGCCATGCTGCTGCTACCAGCTCTCCAACCTTGAGCAAATTCGGTAACCCCTCACCCTCCGTCTCCTCCCCCATGGGTTGTTGGAAGGGTTACATGAGATCTCGCATGGCTGACACGTAGGGGTGTGCATCACTGAGTACACACTCAGTGTGCTCTCTGCATGCACTTCGACCTTCATGAGCTTCCCCTGCCTTTTCTCTGGCAGCTGAACCGAAGTGACAGCGACAGCTCCACCCTGTCCAAGAAACCACCTTTTGTTCGAAATTCCTTGGAGCGGCGCAGCGTCAGGATGAAGCGGGTAAGATGATCACCTCGGAGCTGTGTGTCCACCTGCTCCTCCCTCGTTTCCCCGAGCCGTGTGTCCGGCACACACATCCCCTGACGTCTGACCGTTTCTCCTCAGCCCCTGGTTGGAAGAAAGTCACTCTCGCAAGCATGGGGATACTTGCACATGGAAGTTGATGAACTGTCAGGCCTGGGTAGGCACTGGGGAAAGTGCCAGAGGGTCCGTGTAGCATCGTTACTATGACCAATAGGGTTAGATCAGGAGTGTGCGTACTTGGCTTTGTTTTCTTGGGTAGAAATCAGAGTCACTGAGAACTAATCAACCCAAGACGTCACAGCCACCCATGGGAGCCTGCCTCAGGCAGGACTCTGTTCGGTGTGTGTCATCTAGCTGACTGGGCAGTGGCAGGTCCTGACGGCCTCCCTGCTGGCGGAGAAGCCGGGCGCCACCCCACCCCCCGCCCCCCGTGGGCTTCTCTCAGTCCAGCTGGAAACGTGCAGGGAAAAGGCCACAAGCTATGCCCGCAGAGCAATCTGGCCTTTCCTTAACGGAGACTTGGCTGAGGGGTCAGGATGGGGCCGTCTTAGACAATGGCCCAACTCCCAACAGGGACTTTCACCAACCAGTCAGGGCTGCAGGAGGTGCAGTGTGGCTCTCCCCACTTCGGCCTTTCAACGCAGGCTCGACAGCAGTTCTGGCGAGCTTGCAGAACTAGAAGAAACCCAGGAGCCAGAATGTCAGAAAGAGAAGCAGAGAGAACAAAGCGAAAGAGAAAGTGCAGAGAAAGGAGAGCGTGCTGACAGCGCCACGCAGGGGTGGCTGCTCCGCATATCCTGTGGGCCTGCTGCTGACAGCCCCCTGCCCCCCCACCCAGGTCTCCAGAAAGAACTAGAGAGAGCAGGAGAAAGAAGGCAGTGCAGAAGAGGCGCACCCGGAAAGGAGAGAGTGCTGGCTGCTGGAGAACGTGGACATGGCCTTAAGTGACAGGCATGTCCCACCCCAGCCCCACCCCGTCTGCTGTGGCTGGCTGGTGCTGCAGTCCCTGGAACACCAAGTCTCCTTGGGAGCTTGTTGATGATGCAGATTCTGAGGCCACACTCCCAGACTGTCTCATCCAGGCAGCTGGGGTGGGGCCCTGGAAACCGCATTTTAATAAGCTCCTCGGAGGATTCTGGAGTAGGTGTTCCGGGATCCCCTCCAGGAGAAATGATGCTGCAGCTGCAGAAGCTCCCGCCTGCTCCCCCTGCAGTTACCTAATCATAGGAGTGATAGCCCATCATATTCACAGGTCCCACCCACACTGAAGAGGAGGGGATTACACAGGGCTTGTATGTTAGGAGGTAGGAATCTCGGGAGCCATCTTAGAACTCCATCTCCCACAGTCATTTATTCTTTTTTAATGATTAGTGTTTTCTGATAGGAGGAGAGTTAACGATTATAGTTAATCAAGATCTTTTACATACAGATAACTGAAGGACTCAACCCAAATATAGCTTGAAAGTGAAAAAGGGAATGTATTGGCTCATTTAATGGAAAACTCTAGGATGTTGGACTGACTTCAGGCATGGATTGATCCAGGAGCTGAACCAATGTCATCAAGCTTCAGTCCCCCTCTCATGGCACTGCTCTCTCCAGATGGCTTAATTCTTAAACAGGGCTACCCCATATGCTGGTGAAGATGACCATGATCATTTCTAGGTTTATATCTTGCTGGCTCAGTGGCCTCTGTGTAAAGACATTGCCTTCTTTCCCAGTAGCTCAGCAAAAGTGCCAGAATTGAGTGGTACTGCCTGGGCTTGGATAACATGCTCACCCCTGAGGCAATCACAGAGATTCTGATTGGCCAGGTTCAGGTCACATTCCTATCCCCGAAGCCCCCCCATGTGAAACAGATGGATTGACTATGGCAGTTGTGGATCCCCAAGGGAAGATGAGGATGCTATTACTATAAGACTAGAGAAGTGGAAGCTGGACAGGCAGAAACAATAGATGTCCATTACAGGACCACAAAGTCAATGCATGGGGAACAGACCTGCATTGAGGAAACAGCTTTAGAGCAGGAGAGTGACAAGAATCCAGTAAAGGAGCGGGTAAATGTTGAGGACACTGTGAGTAGGGAAAGCAGCACCGTGTAGGGAGTGAGTGGGTAGGTTCTGGAGCCAGCTCCTGGGGTGGAATCTTGGCTTTACTGCTTATAATCTGTGTGATTTAACCTCTGGGAGACTCCTCATCTGTGCAGATGGTAACGGTCAGGACCTCACAGGGTTGTGAGAGTGAACTGAGGTAACAGAAGTAAAGTGCCTAGCACCGTGCCTGGGACATAAAAATGCTCAATAATACGAGCAGTAGACATAGAAAACATCAAGACGGGTTCCAGGGGGAGGGTGAGCCCCATTTTTTAAGGACCGGAAGCCCGCGGATGAACCAAGGAGGGAGGGTGTCTGAGGTTCAGACCAGGGGGTCGTGTGGGCTCACTGGACCCGGCCCTGTAATAACGGCTCAAAAACCATCCCCACCTCCGTAGCCTTCGTCTGTCAAATCCCTGCGTGCCGAGCGCCTACCACGCACCTCGCTGGACCTCGAGTTGGACCTGCAGGCGACCAGGACCTGGCACAGCCAGCTGACTCAGGAGATCTCGGTGCTGAAGGAGCTCAAGGAGCAGCTGGAACAGGCCAGGAGCCACGGGGAGAAAGAGCTTCCACCGTGGTTGCGGGAGGACGAGCGCTTCCGCCTGCTTCTGAGGATGTTGGAGAAGCAGGTGAGTGGCGCTCCGCCCGTGCAGAGGGCGCGCTGCTGCAAGGGAGGCCGGCCGGACCTTCCAACGGGTCCTGCAGCCCTGTGACGCACTTGGAGTGTTCCCAGGTCCCCTCACGCCCATCAGCAAAGAGATCCAGGAATCCCTCTGCCCGGCAAACTTTATTAGCTCTTTACCTGGCTGCCAGGTCCTTTTGTTGCATTCCCGTGTTTATGTGTGCAAGACCTTATTGTTTACACGTTTATTCCTCCAGGTGGTCCTTCATCAAACACGTTGGGTACCTAATCTACACTGGGGCACACGCTTGAACAGGGTAAATGCAGAACGCTGACCTGCCCCAGTGGCTGCCCATGCGGTCCCGCAGAGCGGGTGTTTCCAAATGGGAAAGGAGCGGCTCCTGGCAGGACTTTGTCCTGAGGGAGATGCCTGGGAATACAAGCCTGCTCGCGTCCCTGCCCTAGTGTAGTGCGTTTGAGGGATTTCAGCAGTTGCTCAAGGAAGAAGATATGACCACAAAATGGCCAGAGCACACAATGAGTTTAATTTGAGTGGTTGCTGCTTTCACAACTTTGCATCTGGGGGAAGTCCCTCACTGCATGACAGTGCCCACCCCACCCCCTCCAAAGTGGTTCTGGGACCACTACCTAGAGAGGAGGAGGGCAGGGGAAAGGGGGTTGGAAAGGGGACCTAGGCATCTAGATGATGTCATTCAGAGCACCATGAGGAGTCTCTGGGTTGGAGAACACCAAAGCAGCAGCAGTTTGGGGTCTCTTATAGCCCTGGGGTTTATCTTACCTATGACTAGCAGATGTTGGGTACAGCTTTAGGGGGTATGCAAAACAGGCAGGTTCTAAACAGCTAAAAAATCTTATTTGAGCTTCATTTTAAACAGTTGAATGGGTAAAAATTTGACTTTGGCACCAGCGGGCTCTTGAGATCCTGGAACTATGGTGAAGAAATAAATACCATAGGACCAACACACAGAGGCCACCTTCGACTCAATTTCTATAATACCTGCCAGGATTGCGGTCCATGGCAGAAATGATAGACTTTTGCTAGTTTTCTCTGTACACAGCCAAGCAGTGCAAGAGCACCGTACAGAGGGTGCCTGCCTGGATTGTTGGGAGGGCCATTAGCTAAAATTCCAGCTCTCAATGCAGGTGACAATAACTTAGAGCAGGAAGGTGGTACTGGGCTTCTTAGGTCTGGACTAATGTGGGAGCTTCAAATTGACTCTGGTAATTCAGAAGTTCCAGAAATGTTTATTACTTTCTTATTTATTACTTACACCCTAATGTACTTATAATAGAGTTATAATAATAGCATTAAGAGAAAATAGAAAATTAGAGCAAGTTTTAAGGAAGAGAAGGCAATAAACATATCCCTAATCTAATGGTAGTTGTCTATTACATTTATCTTGGAGCTTCCTAGTAGCCAAGGCAAAAAGAGGTAAAAAAACAAGTGCATATGTGCCGTACCTTAAGAAAGCACCGACTAAGAAAACCTGACCTTTTAAATAGAAAAAAAAAAAAAAAAAAGTACATCTGTGACTGTCTGATGATGAGCTTCTACTAAAAAAACATTTAAATGGTAGCTTCATTGACCAAAATTCTGTCTTTATGCAATGTTTTCAAGTATATGGAGCATAGATATTTTAGGGCTCTCTGGTTTGTTCTCAAAAGTGCTTCCGTAGGTTTGTATCAGGAGGGAAGAGTGTAACGTTCCTAAAGCCCTTGAGCACAACTGCATGACTTGGAATTGGGTTTCCACCGTTTCTCACTGGCTTGACGTTAAAGAAATTTCTTCACATGCCTGAGCCTTAGTTTCCTCATCTGTAATACAGAGGTAATTAAAAAATTTACCTTCTTAGGTGGCCCTGAGAATTAGAGAGGCAGCACACATTTTACCTGGTAGCCCCTGTCTCCTTACTTCTGACAGGTCCCCACAGGTATTCAGTTCCTGGCCCCAAAAACCTGTCCTGTCTGACAGATGATGGGGTCACTTCCCCTCGTTGTTCGGGATAAAGAGGTTCCTGTGGTGGAACAGGAAGCGTCAGGGTGCCTATTCTGTGACCCTCAAACCTTTTAACTGCAGCAGACTCCTTTGTGCTAGAAAGTTCCCCGTGGCTGACCCATTTCTAGAGACCCTAAGGACTCTCTACTACCTCACTTTGCCCTCCAGATGGACCGAGCAGAGCACAAGGGCGAGCTTCAGACAGACAAGATGATGAGGTCGGCCGCCAAGGACGTGCACAGGCTTCGAGGCCAGAGCTGTAAGGAGCCCCCAGAAGTGCAGTCTTTCAGGTCAGCAAGTGGGCGCCCGGCCAGCCGCCTTTCCCTTTCCCACCCTGCCCGCCCAGCCTCGGTCTTCTTTGCTCTGCCTCGCTGCTCCCCATCCCACGCTCCCTTCCAGAGCGGAGCCCCAGCTCTCTCTGTAGCAGATGTTCACCCTCTGCCGAGCTGTCCCCGGCAGTCAGTGAGCCCTGCGGTGCTTTCCCTCAGCTGTCTTGATCAGTCCCCACACAACTCAAGCTAATGTGTTAGATCCTCTTGTTTAATGAATGAGCCACCTGCTCCACCCTTTCCTCTTAGCGTTTCCATCCCCAGTAATTGCAGAGGATTGGCTGAATGATAAATAAGCCTGGGAGTGATGGATGCTTGCCAGGCCTCCCTAGCTATGCCTGCTGCCTGCCGGGATCCCCGAGGAGATGCCTTCTTGCCGCCCTGGACCCAGGCGTGTCACGGGAGAGCACCACCCACCATTCGGCCTGGGCCTCCCATTCACAGAGGGCTTTGCATTTAGACTCGTGTTGTCCTCTCAGAAAAGATACCCATGTTTGTGTATGTGCTAAAACACATTCCTTTGTGGAACATAAACATGTAAAATATACTGTCATTTGTCTAACCACATTTGGACATCCCTTAATTTCTAACCAATTGGAAATCTAAAACAAACCAACAGTGGAAGTGGCCCGAGGGCCCTTTTAGACTCTGGAGGCCTCTGATTGGAACTGAAGGTGGCTGGGCCTGCTAATGTCCCCTATAGCAGTGGTCCTCAATCAGGGATGATTTGGGCCCCTGAGGGACGTTTGGCAGTGTCTAGAGACTTTTTTTTTTTTTTGGCTGTGTTGGGTGTTTGTTGCTGTGCGCAGGCTTTTCTCTAGTTGTGGCGAGCGGGGGCTGCTCTTGGTTGCGGTGTGTGGGCTTCTCATTGCGGTGGCTTCTCTTGGAGCACGGGCCCTAGAGCGTGCAGGCTTCAGTAGTTGTGGCATGTGAGCTCAGTAGTTGTGGCACACGGGCTTAGTTGCTCCGCGGCATGTGGGATCTTCCCGGACCAGGGATCGAACCAATATCCCCTGCATTGGCAGGCAGATTCTTAACCACTGCGCCACCAGGGAAGTCCCTAGGGACATTTTTGATTGTCAGAACTGGAGGGAGGGGTGGGAGAGCTTGCAGCTGGCATCTAGTGGGTGGAGGCCAGGGATGCTGCTAAACATCTTACATGCACAGGACAGCCTCACCACAAAAAAATTATTCTGCCCATTATACCTATAAAGTGAGGTTGAAAAACCCTGCTTTAAAGGGATGGCCTCTTTTACAGGGAGAAGATGGCATTTTTCACCCGGCCTCGGTTGAATATCCCGACCCTCTCTGCGGACGACGTCTAATCGCCAGAAAAGTATTTCCTTTGTTCCACTGACCAGGCTGTGAACCTAGACTGTGGCTAAATTTATTTATGTGGTGTTATATGAAGGTACTGAGTCACGAGTCCTCTAGCACTCTTGTCGGTTTGAAGACAAACAGATTTTTTTAGTTTGGGTTCTATTATTAAAAAAAACAAAAACAAAAAAAACCACAAAAAAACCAGCATTACAATGACAAGATTGTATAGTTTGTATATTTAGGAATGTATTTTTGAGAAAGAAAATTTAAATGAACTAAAGCAGTATTAAGTTGCTGCTCTTCTTAAAATAAAATTGTTTAGTTTTTTTTTTTCTTTTTGTACAGCTCTACCTTCTAGAGGTTTCACTGCAATAAGAAGTAATGTTTGGGGGACGGTAATCCTCAAAGGACGTCCTGCAGATGTCACAGCACAGCTGACCTTTCCTACTTAACATATTTTGTACAATAGTAAAAAAAAAAAAAAAAGTGCACGGGAACTGTTTGGGGGATTCTGAGGTGCACCCACGAATCTTCACGAGCTGTGATGTGTTTTTATGTGGCCGCCTGACGTGGAGCAGGCAGCGTGGGGCCAGCTGAGCTGCCCATCCTGTGCCAGTGACAGGCCTGCCCACGCTGGCCTCAGATGCCCAGTGAAGCCACTGAAACGAGTGAGGGAGGGCTGTGGAGAACTCCTTTCAGTTTTATCTCCATCAATAAAGTGGCCTTTCTGAACGAACGTCCTCGCTCTCTTTTTCTCCTCCACCCCCTCACTTCATCTGTGTTTCCCTGATTTTGACTCTCTGCTTCCCGGTCGTTCCCTCCCTACCCATCCCCAGCGCAGGGGATGATTTTTTTCTTTCCTCTGCTCATTTGCTCATGAAGTGAAAATCACTGCTCAGCTGGGGCTGTTGCAGACATCCGAAGTCAGCCGTTAACAAACAAGTAGCAGATTCTCTTCCTTCTTCCTTCCTCTGAAGTTAGCCCGTGCAGTTGTCCTCCGAGTGTTGGGTTGGCCCAAAAGTTCGTTCGGGTTTCTCCGTAAGATGTTACAGAAAAACCTGAACAAACTTTTGGGCCAACCGTCTATAATTTGTTGGGGCTTCACCTCTCTGAACACACGAGTGTCGGATGCACTCTCTCACCTTCTGTGGAAATCCATCGCACGTGCTGAGGGTTGGCTTGGACGTTCCTTTAAATGAGTATCAACATTGTCCCTGACTCAATTGTAATGGGGCCAAGAGCACAAGGGTTGCGTCTCGTGCTGTTCCTGTGGCCCTTAATGCCTGCACAGCTTAGAGCATTGAGACAGCTGCTGACCCTGCCCTTCAGTTCAGGGCTCTGGCCGCAGCAATGGGGCAGATGACCTATCCCACTGGCCACCACGATTAGACTAAGGCTAGGCCTGGGGCCCCAGCTGGGCCAATCAGAACTTTTCCCCTGCATTTTCCACCTGAAGGTTGGAGACTAGATTTTCTCTTCCCAAAGCTATCGTGACCGTGGTTTCGGCTTCTGGGACCCAACCCTAAGGAGAAGAGCAGATAAAAGAAGTGGAGAAAGAAGGTGTGTTTTGGGGTGTGAATCCACCAGGACCAGAGGTCAGCTGCATCCTCGCTCTATTCGTAGTCTGTTGGTGAACCAAGTGAAGAGTACTCAGTAAAAACTTGAAGGTCCTGCAATGGGACTTTTTTCACTCAGCCACACCTTCATCCGTGTTCAGCTTTCCCGACAAGGGTCAGCCCCTCCCACCCCCAGAGCAGCAAGTGCTAAGAAGCAGGGCTCTAAACGCCCTCCTTGAGTGTGGGAAAGGCTGCAGCCGGAGAAGTGTGTCCCGGTGTTGCTTCAGCCGATGGAGCATTTGGGAGAAGAAGCAGACCACCTCTGGGGAAGGCAGAAGGCCCTCTGTCAGCCGTGGCATTGAATTCTCTATAAAAGCAGTTCACTGGCCAAACACCAATACATCCTGTTGCTTTTGCCTGGCAAGAAATCGAGGAATACGTAAGGGATCTTCCATTTGTAACTGTGCTTGTGTCTTCTCCAGAATCTTCAGGAAACAAAAGCTCAGAAATGTGAGATGACTCGCTCAACATCACTCGGATAATAAATGGCCGGAGCTAGGATGCAGAACCTATCTTTGGACTTCAAATTTTCTATTGTCTTTCAGCTCCACTCTCTGTTTCCTGGGGTTACCACGTCACATGAGGTCCTACTTGAAGGGACTTGGCACGTTTGGTTTTGAAGAATGAAGTCATGAAATCCTGTGGTTTCTCTGTATGGGGGTATGGAGAACGGAGGGGTGATTAGGGGACTAGTCTGGGAAAAGACACTCAGTAAACCTCAGTGGGTCTGACTGTCCTGTTCATAAAGCCGGTAGTTGGCCTTTTGACTATAAATATTTTGCAGTATGCTCACTGGCAGCCTTTGTGCCTCCTGCCTCCCAAGAAAGCTAACCAGCAAGATCCGTCCAGTGAACTGTCCCTCTGCTGATCAGATTCCAGCCACGCTGACCTTTCTTCTCTCCATCCCCACCACAGGGCCTTTGCACCTCTGGTTCCTTCTGCCTGGCACACTCTTCCACCGTGTCTTCATCCCCCCACTATACGGCCCTCTCTTCATCCCTATTCAGATCTCAGTTCAATCCTCACCCCCTTGGAGAGCCTCTCCACCCTGACCCTGGACCACCCCATCCACTTACCCTCCCACACGTCATTCTGTGACACAGTGACCTGCTTTGTTTGCTTCAGAGCACTATTCCTCTCTGCACTGATCTTGTTACATCCCCCCTGCCTGTCTCTTCCCTCTAGGACATAAGATCTTAAAAGCAGGGACCTTGCTTGCCTTGCTTTCTGTTGGATCTGATGCAGAGTGGGTCCTTAATAAATACCTGCGGAATGAATGAATGAGATGAAAAGTCTGCCCCAGAGGTGTGTTTAATCTCGTCTCCTTTGTCATTCCAAATCAGGAAGTAAGGTAGGTTCTGGGTGGGACAGGAGTATTGAAGACTGCTATGGGGGGTGTCAGGATGCAGGGGTCTCTCCAGTCAGGCTCAGCGCACACCCCCAAACACACCCACACGTCACCCTACAACATAAAGAAGCAGAAGTGATGGGAATTCCTAGTGCGTATGTGCATGCACACAGATATATAAACACACACACAGTGTTTACGTCCTTTGGAGGAACAGTTAGATTTTTTACCCTGAAATCAGTCCTCTCTTCTAGCAATTGGTTTTATTATTTTAATGGCTAATACTTACCTACTGCACAAAGTCCAAAGGGCACTCAAGAGCCATGGTAGCAAATCCTTCCACTACTATAGGCCTCGGCACTGTTCTAAAGCTTTACTTATTGTTAACTCATTTATCCTCGCAACAGCCCTATGAGGTAGATAGTATCATGATCATTCCTATTTTACAGTTGAGGAAAGTGACCCAGGGAAGAGTGGGATTAAACCCAGAGTGTGCTCTTAAGACATCTCACTACAGTGACAAGTCTTCTTCACACTTCTGTCCCTACCAGCTACTTCCCTCGCTAAAGACATCCTATATTACCAGTTTCTCCCATGTCTTTCCAGAGATAGGCAATGCATAAACAATCTTATATGTGTATCCTTTTTTTTCCCACCTGAACGTGCATGCTAGACAGACTGTCCTGCACCTTCCCTTTTCTCACTTATAAGATATCTATAAGCTATTTCATTCTCAAAATTTTTAACAACCGTGTAGTATTCCACTGCATGGATATACCACAAATTAATGGAGGGACATTTGTATTGTTGCCAGTTTCTTGCTTTTACAGCGTCTAATTGCTCTCTTTTCCATCCATCCTTTCACATGTATATGAGAGTATCTGTAGATAAATTACTGCCTACATTTAAAAAATGCATTTTCAAAGCTCCCCGTGAAGCTGTAAAAGTGCCTCTCAGTCATTTCTTCTCAGCATGTTTGCTGGCTTCTTTAAGTGGCGTGAAGACTCTGGGAGATATACATTACAGGCGCTGAAAAGAATTAAGTTGTTAATGAAAGGTAAGGAAGTTGTTATATTCTAGTAGAAAGTATATTCTTGTTATATTCTAGATGCTCCTGGGAATTACTAAACGTAGAAGTTTGTCCTGCACCACTAATAAGGCTTCTCCCAGGGCACTTGGGACTGAGTACATTTATTTAGGAGAACATGGTAAGTCATATATTTACAGCCAACCATAAATATACATGAAGCTAATCAGAAGTAACAAAATGACCTAAGCTTAATTTTGTAGAAGGTTTTACCACTTGCATTTACGTATTTGATATTTTGGTTTTGGATCTCTATCATGAGGATATTGGACACATAGAAGCAGTATCATGCATGTCTTGTGCACCATTTTGGCCCCAGGGCCAAAGCAGTCCCTGAGAGATAGCAGACCCTCAAACAGTAGTTCAGTGAATGAATTAGTCTAAGACCAAAGTTCTAATTCCAGTCCTGCTAAGTAACAACACAAACCCAGGTAATTTCCAGTGGTTTTCCTTTTTTGTTTGGGGTTTTTTTTGGGGGGGGTGGTTTCCAGTGGTTTTCCACCCTTTTGCCAGGCTGTCGTGATAACCAATGATTTCATGCGGTGTTTCCCAGAGTGAAGTGTAGGAGAAGATGCTAGAGGGTACCTAGGTGAACTTTGTATAATTATAATCATATGTTTATTTTAACTTGGCCATTAAACCCATGAATTCACAGCTACTACTCCTTAGGGTGAGGATTAGCAAATACTTAAGTTAAAAAAGTGAATCGATTTAAAGAAAAAGATCGGGAATTCCCTGGCTGGCCAGTGGTTAGGACTCTGTGCTTTCACTGCCGAGGGCCCGGGTTCAATCCCTGGTTGGGGAACTAAGATCCTACAAGCCCCGTGGGGTGGGGGGGAAAAAAATCACATAATCACATAATCAACATAGTGGCACAAAGAAATGGCGAAAGTAGTGATGATAGAAGCACATTTAGAAATGATTGAGTTAATATATCTAGAATGGTTCTAGGTATCTGTAAGCTATTTTATTCTTTTTTTTCAGTTTTTTTTAAACTTTATTTTATACTGGAGTATAGTTGATTAACAATGTTGTGATAGTTTCAGGTGTACAGCAAATTGATTCAATTATACATTTACATGTATCTATTCTTTTTCAAACTCTTTTCCCATTCAGGTTGTTACATAATAGTGCTATACAGTAGGTCCTTGTTAATTATCCATTTTAAATATAGCAGTGTGTACATGTCAATCACAAACTCCCTAACTATCCCTTCCCCTGACACGTCCCCCCGGTAACCATAATTTCATTCTCTAAGTCTGTGAGTCTGTTTCTGTTTTGTAAATAAGTTCATTTGTATCATTTCTTTTGAAATTTATTTATTATTATTTTTTTTGGCTGTGTTGGGTCTTCGTTGCTGCGCGCGGGCTTTTCTCTAGTTGGAGCAAGCGGGGGCTACTCTTCGTTGCGGTGCACGGGATTCTCACTGCGGTGGCTTCTCTTGCTGTGGAGCACGGGCTCTAGGCGCCCGGGCTTGAGCAGTTGTGGCACGTGGGCTCAGTAGTTTTGGCTCGTGGGCTCTAGAACGCAGGTTAAGTAGTTGTGGTGCACAGGCTTAGTTGCTCCGCAGCATGTGAGATCTTCCCAGGCCAGGGCTGGAACCCGTGTCCCCTGCAATGACAGGCGGATTCTTAACCACTGTGCCACCAGGGAAGTCCCATATCATTTCTCTTTAGATTCCACATATAAGTGATATCATACGATATTTCTCTTTCTCTGTCTGACTTACTTCACTCAGTATGACAATCTCTAGGTCCATCCATGTCTCTGTAAATGGCATTATTTTATTCTTTTTAATGGCTGAGTAATATTCCATTATATATATATATATATATGTATTACATCTTCTTTATCCATTCCTGTGTCGATGGACACTTAGGTTGCTTCCATGTCTTGGCTATTGTAAACAGTGCTGCAGTGAACATTGGGGTACATGTGTCCTTTCGAATTATGGTTTTCTCAGGGTATATGCCCAGTAGTGGGATTGCTGAGTCATATAGTAGTTCTATTTTTAGTTTTTAAAGGAACCTCCATACTGCTCTCCATAGTGGTATACCAATTTACATTACCACCAAAAGTGTAGGAGGGTTCCCTTCTCTCCACAGCCTCTCCAGCATTTATTGTTTGTGGATTTTTTTGATGATAGCCATTTTGATTGGTGTGAGGTGATATCTCATTGTAGTTTTGATTTGCGTTTCTCTAATATTTAGCGATGTTTAACATCTTTTCATATGCTCTTGGCCATTTGTATGTCTTCTTTAGAGAAATGTCTATTTAGGTCTTCTACCCATTTTTTCATTGGGTTGTTTGTTTTCATGATATTAAGCCACATGTGTTGTTTGTAAATTTTGGAGACTAATCCCTTGTAAGTTACATCATTTGCAAATATTTTCTCCCAGTCTGTGGGTTGTCTTTCATTTTGCTTATGGTTTCCTTTGCTGTGCAAAAGCTTTTGAGTTTAATTAGGTCCCATTTGTTTATTTTTGTTTTTATTTCCATTACTCTGGGAGATGGATTGAAAAAGATATTGCTGTGATATATGTCAGAGAGTATTTTGCTTATGTTTTCCTCTAAGAGTTTTACAGTGTCCAGTCTCAGATTTAGGTCTTTAATCCATTTTAAGCTTATTTTTGTGTATGGTGTTAAAGAATGTGCTAATTTCATTTTTTTACATGTAGCCATCCAGTTTTCCCAGCACCATTTATTGAAGGGACTGTCTTTCCCCCATTGTATAGTCTTGCCTCCTTTGTTGTAAATTAATTTTTTTTTAATTTCAATTTTATTTTATTTATTTTTATTTTTTGGCTGCATTGGGTCTTTGTTGCTGCGGGCAGGCTTTCTCTAGTTGTGGCGAGCAGGAACCACTCTTTGTTGCAGTGCACAGGCTTCTCACTGTGGTGGCTTCTCTTTATTGTGGCGCACAGGCTTTAGTCACGCAGGCTTCAGTACTTGTGGCACTCGGGCTCCGTAGCTGTGGCTTGCAGACTCTAGAGTGCAGGCTCAGTAGTTGTGGCACACAGGCTTAGTTTCTCTGCAGCATGTGGGATCCTCCTGTACCAGGGCTTGAACCCGTGTCCCCTGCATTGGCAGGCGGATTCTTAATGACTGCACCACCAGGGAAGTCCCTGTTGTAGATTAATTGACCATGGGTGCATGGGTTTACTTCTGGGCTTTCTATCCTGTTCCGTTGATGTACATTTCTATTTTTGACCAGTACCATACTGTTCTGATGACTATAGCTTTGTAGTATATTCTAAAGTCAGGGAGCCTGATTCCTCCAGCTCTGTTTTTCTTTCTCAAGATTGCTTTGGCTCTTTGGGGTCTTTCATGTCTCCATACAAAGTCTAAGATTTTTTTGTTCCAGTTCTGTGAAAAATGCCATTGGTAATTTGATAGGGACTGCATTGAATCTGTAGATTGCCTTGGGTAGTATAGTCATTTTGACAATATTAATTCTTCTAATCCAAGGACATGGTATGTCTTTCCATCTGTTTTGTTGTCTTAGATTTCTTTCATCAGCGTCTTATAGTTTTCAGAGTACAGGTCTTTTGTCTCCTTATGTAGGTTTATTCCTAGGTATTTTATTCTTTTGGATGCAGTGGTAAATGGGATTGTTTCTTGAATTTCTCTTTCTGATCTTTCATTGTTAGTGTATAGAAATGCAACAGATTTCTGTGTATTAATTTTGTAACCTGCAACTTTACCGAATTCATTGATGAGCTCTAGTAGTTTTCTGGTAGCATCTTTAGGATTTTCTATATGTAGTATCATGTCATCTGCAAACAGTGACAATTTAACTTCTTCTTTTCCATTTTGGGTTCCTTTTTTTTTTTTTGCGGTACGTGGGCCTCTCACTGTTGTGGCCTCTCCCGTTGCGGAGCATAGGCTCTGGACGCGCAGGCTCAGCAGCCATGGCTCACAGGCCTAGCCACTCCACGGCATGTGGGATCCTCCCAGACCGGGACACAAACCCATGTCCCCTGCATCGGCAGGCAGACTCTTAACCACTGTGCCACCAGGGAAGCCCTGGGTTCCTTTTATTTCTTTTTCTTCTCTGATTGCCATAGCTAGGACTTCCAAAACTATGTTGAATGAAAGTGGCAAGGGTGGACATCCCTGTCTTATTCCTGATCTTAGAAGAAATGCTTTCAGCTTTTCACCATTGAGTATGATGTTAGCTGTAGGTTTGTTGTATATGGCCTTTATTATGTTGAGGTATGTTCCCTCTATTCCCTCTTTCTGGAGAGTTTTTAACATAAATGGGTGCTGAATTTTGTCAAAGGCTTTTTCTGCATCTATTGAGATGATAATATGATTTTTAGTCTTCAATTTGTTGATGTGGTGTATCACACTGATTGATTTGCGGATATTGAAAAATCCTTGCATCCCTGGGATAAATCCCACTTGATCATGGTGTATGATCCTTTTAATGTATTGTTGGATTCAGATAGCTCGCATTTTGCTGAGGGTTTTTGCGTCTGTGTTCATCAGTGATCTTGGCCTGTAATTTTCTTTTTTTGTGGCATCTTTGTCTGATTTTGGTGCCAGAGTGATAGTGGCCTCACGGGATGAGTTTGGGAGCTTTCCTTCCTCTGCAATTTTTTGGAACAGTTTCAGAAGTATAGGTGTTAGCTCCTCTCTAAATGTTTGATAGAATTCGCCTGTGAAGCCATCTGGTTTTAGATTTCCGTTTGTTGGGAGTTTTTAAATCACAGTTTCAGTTTCAGTGCTTGTGACTGGTCTGTTCATGTTTTCTATTTCTTCCTGGTTCAGTCTTGGGAGATTGTACCTTTCTAAGAATTTGTCCATTTCTTCCAAGTTGTCCATTTTACTGGCATACAGTCGCTTGTAGTAGTGTCTTATGATTTGTATTTGTATATGTCTTTGTATTTCTGTGGTATCAGTTGTAACCTCTTCTTTTTCATTTCTAATTTTATCGATTTGAGTGCTCTCCCTTTTTTTCTTGATGAGTCTGGCTAAAGGTTTATCAATTTCATTTGTCTTTTCAAAGCACCAGTTTTATTTTCATTGATCTTTGCTATCATTTTCTTAGTCTCTATTTCATTTATTTCTGCTCTGATCTTTATGATTTCTTTCCTTCTACTAACTTCAGGTTATGTTTGTTCTTCTTTCTCTAGTTGCCTTAGGTGTAAGGTTAGGTTGTTTGAGATTTTTCGTATTTCCTGAGGTAAGCTTGAATTGCTATAAACTTCCCTCTTAGAACTGCTTTTGCTGCATCCCATAGGTTTTGGATAATTGTGCTTTCATTTTCATTTGTCCCTTGGTATTTCTTAATTTCCTCTTTGATTTCTTCAGTGATCCATTGGTTGTTTAGTAGCGTAGTGTTTAGTCTCCACGTGTTTGTGTTTTTTGCAGTTTTTTTCTTGTAGTTGATTTCTAATCTCATAGTGTTGTGGTTGGAAAAGATGCTTGACATGATTTCAGTTTTCTTAAATTTATCAAGGCTTGCTTTGTGGCCCAGCATGTGGTCAGTCCTGGAGAATATTCCATGTGCACTTGAGAAGAATGTGTATTCTGCTGCTTTTGGATGGAATGCTTTATAAATATCAATTAAGTCCATCTGGTCTAATATGTCATCTAAGACCTGTGTTTCCTTATTGATTTTCTGTCTGGATGATCCGTCCATTGATGAAAGTGGGGTGTTAAAATCCCCCACTATTATTGTGTTACTGTCAATTTCTCCCTTTATGGCTGTTAGTATTTGCCTTATATATTGAGATGCTCCTCTGTTGGGTAGATATATATTTGCAATTGTTATATCTTGATCATTATGTAGTGTCCTTCTTTGTCTCTTATAACAGTCTTTATTTTAAAGTCTGTTTTGTCTGATATGAGTATTGCTACTCCAGCTTTCTTTTGATTTCCATTTGCATGGAATACCTTCTTCCATCCCCTCAATTTCAGTCTGTATGTGTCCCTAGATCCTAAGGGGGTCTCTTGTAGACAGCATATATATGGGTCTTGTTTTTGTATCCATTCAGCCAGTCTAGTCTTTTGGTTGGAGCATTTAATCCATTTACATTTAAGGTAATTATTGATAAGTATGTTCCTATTGCCATTTTCTTAATTGTTTTGGGTTGACTTTGTAAGTCTTCTTTCTTCCCTTCCTCTTTTGTTCTCTTCTTTTGTTTTTTGATCACTCTAGTACTGTGTTTGGGTTACTTTTTCTTTTTTGTTTGTGTATCTATTGTAGTTTTTGTGTTTGCTGTTCCCGTGAGGCCTTGATATAGCAGACTATATATGTACCAGGTCATTTTAAGTTGCTGGTCTCTTTCCTGCCTAGAGGAGTTCCTTTAGCATTTGTTGCAAAGCTGGTCTGGTGGTGCAGAATTCTCTTAGCTTTTGCTTATCTGTAAAGCTTTTGATTTCTTCATCAAATCTGAATGAGAGCCTTGCTGGGTAGAGATTCTTGGTTATGCTCTTCCCTTTCATCACTTTAAGTGTATCATACCACTCCCTTCTGGTCTGCAGAGTTTCTGCTGAGAAATCAGCTGATAACCTTATGGGAGTTCCCTTGTATGTTATTTGTCATTTTTCCCATGTTGCTTTTAATATTTTTTCTTTGTCTTTCATTTTTGTCAATTTGATTACTATGTATCTCGGCATGTTCCTCCTTGGGTTTATCCTGCCTGGGACTCTCTACATTTCCTGGACTTGTGATGACTGTTTCCTTTCCCATGTTAGGGACCTTTTCAGCTTTTCGCTCTCTCTTCTCCTTTTGGGATCCCTATAATGTGAACGTTGGTGCATTTAATGCTGTCCCAGAGGTGTCTTAGACTGTCTTCATTTCTTTTCATTCTTTTTTCTTTATTCTGTTCTACAGAAGTGATTTGCACCATTTCATCTTCTAGCTCACTTATCCATTCTTCTGCCTCATTTATTCTGATACTGATTCCTTCTAGTACATTTTTCATTTCAGTTATTGTATTGTTCATCTCTGTTTATTTGTTCTTTAGTTCTTCTAGGTCTTGGTTAAATATTTCTTGCATCTTCTAGATCCTTGCCTCCATTCTTTTTCTGAAATCCTGGATCATCTTTACTATCATGATTCTGAATTCTTTTTCTGAAAGATTGCCTAGTTCCACTTCACTTAGTTGTTTTTCTGGGATTTTATCCTGTTCCTTCATCTGGAGGATGCAACATAATCCTCTACTCTTTAATTTCATCGAACTTTCTGTGATTGTGGTTTTCGATCCGCAGGCTGTAGGACTGTAGTTCTTCTTGCTTCTGCTGTCTGCCCTCTAGTGGATGAGGCTATCTAAGAGACTTTGCAAGCTTCCTGATGGGGGGGATTGGTGGTGGGTAGTCTTTTCCCTCTGATGGGCAGGGCTGTGCTCAGTAAAACTTTAATCCACTTGTCTACTGATGGGTGGGGCTGTGTTCCTTCACTCTTGGTTGTTTGGTCTGAGGCAACCCAGCACTGGAGCCTAGAGGTTGTTTGGTGGGGCTGATAGCCTCTGGGAGGGCTCAGGCCAATAAGTACTTCCAAGAACTGCTGCTGCTGCCAGTGTCTTTGTCCCCACAGTGAGCCACAGCCACCCCCTGCCTCTGCAGGAGACCCTCCAATACTAGCAAGTATGTCTGGCCCAGTCTCTTATGGGGTCACTGCTTTTTTCCCCTGGGTCCTGGTGGACACAAGACTTTGTGTGTGCCCTCCAAGAGTGGAGTTTCTATTTCCCCAGGTCCTGTGGAATTCCTGCAATCAAATCCCACTGCTTTTCAAAGCCAGCTTCTCTGAGGACTCCTCCTGCCATTGCCAGACCCCCAGGCTGGGAAGCCTGACATGGGGCTCAGAACTTTTTCTCCCGTGGGAGAATTTCTGTGGTATAATTGTTTTCCAGTTTGGGGGGCGGGTATGGGATTTGATTTTATTGCAGTTGTGCCCCTCCTACCATCTTGTTGTGGCTTCTCCTTTGTCTTTGGATGTAGGGTATCTTTTTTGGTAGGTTCCAGCGTTTTTCTGTCAATGGTTGTTCAGCAGTTAGTTGTGATCCCAGTGTTCTCGTAAGAAGGGCTGAGCACACGTCTTCCTACTGCACCATCTTGAGCTCTTCTATTTCATTCTTTTTAATAACCATATAGATTCCACTAAATGAAGGTACCATGAATTAATTGATGGATATTTATGTTGTTACCAATCTCTTGCGTTTACAAACAGTAAAATGCCTTCATATAAAGACTAAGGCTGGTGTGACACTGGAAACCAGGTGCTGGGCAAGTGGCAATGATGAGGGCCAGGGACCCTAGGACCCTGGGTGGCCTCCCCACCATCTCTCTGACAGCAGGGAGGGGACAAGGAGAGGTTTTCAGCATGGGGAGGTCTCCTATTAGGTCAGGACTTTGTCTTGGTCCCATCCCCCTCTGCCCAGAAGTCACTCTGTGCTTGAGGCAGTTCTCATTGTGAGCAGGAGGATAAGAAAGGGGGCCTGGGCTTCCCTGGTGGTGCAGTGGTTGAGAGTCCGCCTGCCGATGTGGGGGACGCGGGTTCGTGCCCTGGTCCAGGAAGATCCCACATGCCGCGGAGTGGCTGCGCCTGTGAGCCATGGCCGCTGAGCCTGCGCAAAAGAAAGGGGGCCTGCCCTCACCTAGAGCCTCAGTATGGGAGCTTGGTGCGCAATTTTTTTCACTCTAGAATTTGTTTTCAGTTACTATGTAATTAATACACGTGGTTAAAAAAAACACCTCAAATGCTACAGAAAGACCTAAGATATAAAATAAGACACCCCCATGCTCTGGAATCTACAGTTAATAATTGTTAATCTGGTGGTTTTCAGTTAAATAATTGACCTTTATTCCTTGTTCATTGTCTGCAGGCAAAATCTGTCCCCTCCCTGCCATAAAGATGAGGAGATTGTGCCACATACTTTCCCTTTCTCCTCAGCAACACCTCCTAATTTTTGTTAGTTACATCATTATTTTTTTATGTAGTTTGAAACAGAGTATCACATTTACATTCTCCTCTGTAATGATCATCAAGCTTCCTGTTATGAGTTGATTTGAAAAATTAAGAACTATTAACAGCATTTACAATAGGATGGTTGAAGTAAACATTATTCCCTATGGAAATAGGAAGCATGTTTGGTCCTGGGTCATTAAACTTTTGTTACTGGAAGCAAAATTCAAAGATCCAATCATCTTTTCCTTCCCCATAACCTTCTTCATTTCTTTCGGGCCAGACTTAGCTCATTATTTCTCATACCCTGTATCTTCATTTTTGGGTTCCTAGTCCAAGAGCAAGTTCTGTCAGTTCTACCTCCAAAATACATCATGAATCTGTCCATTTTTTTTTTTCCTGTTACCACTTTGGTTCATTATCCCTCACCTGGACCACTTCCAAAGCCTCCCGTATTAGTTTGCTAGTGATGCTGTAACAATCTGCCAAACTGGGGCCGGGTTGTGGGTGAGGCTTAGCCAACAGAAATTTATTTTCTCAGAGTCCTAGAGGCTAGAAGTCTGATCTGAAATCAAAGTGTTGGCGGGCAACGTTGGTTATTACTGCGGCCTTTCACCTTGGTTTGTAGACGGCAGTTTTCTCACTATGTCTTCACATGGTCTTACGTGTGTGTGTGTGTGTGTGTGTGTCCTATCTCTTAAGGACACCAAACATATTGGATTAGGCCTCACTCTCATGACATCATTTTAAATTAATTCCATCTTTAAAGACCCTACCACCAAATACAGCCACATTCTGAGGTACTAGGGGTTAGAACTTTGACATATGAATTGAGGGAGAATACAATTTGGCCCGTAACACCTTCCTTTTGAAAAACAAAAATTAGACTTCTCTGCTACACCATCCAATGGTTCATATTGTGCTTAGAATAAAATTAAACCCCCCTGCCTTCACTTACAAATTCTTATATGCTTTGCTTTTCCCAATCTTGCCATCTCAGCTCACACCCAATTCCCCTCCTTTCTGCTTTCAAGTAAACTTAGCTCCTGGCTCAGACCACTTGCATTTGCTATGCTCTCTGCCTAGAACCCTGTTGACTGAAGAAAAAAAAAAAGCACAACCTAAAACTAAAAACTGAGAATTATGGGGGGTTTTGGCAGACAAAACTGAGGACTTTCAGAAGGAGAAGAACACATTTTGTACATTAACGCATATATGTGGAATCTAGAAAAATGGTACAGATTAACTGGTTTGCAAGGCAGAAATAGAGACACAGACGTAGAGAACAAACGTATGGACACCAAGGGGGGAAAGCGGGGGTGGGGCGGGGTGATGAATTGGGAGATTGGGATTGACATGTATACACTAATATGTATAAAATAGATACAACTAATAAGAACCTGCTTATAAAAAATTTAATAAAAAATTTAAATGCGGTGCTAATTGTAGCTTATTTAAAGCCTCTAGTCCTATAATTCTTTGAAACTGAAACAGGAGGAAAAAATTAAAAAGGAAAACAAAAAAAACCCCTGAGGACTTAAACCTGGGATACAGCCTCTCAGTTAGATCTGAGGGACTGCTCCCAAGAGGTAAGGGGTGAGCCAGGGTATATAGGAGTTTTTGTAACAAAGACCAGGTAGTCAGAGCATCGAAAGATCACTGTTACAGAAAACTAGATATCTCAAGTTAATGAAGTTAGTACTTTTCTATATATGGGAAGATGCAAGAGTCTGGGCTCATTGAAATCATTCCTTTGATATGCACCTTAACTATCTAGGACAAGTATCCTGCTTTTTTTCCATCCTGAATCCCCTCAGGGTGCACAGCTGGGGGTTGCTGCAGTGGCTTAGGGCTTGGCAGTGGGCAGCCCGTTTGTCTCCATCCTAAGTTATACTGGGGTTCACCGGCTGGGGGGCTGTAATGTGATGGCTTGATGGCTGCAACATCCTTTGTTTGCTGATACAGCAGGCAACATTTTTCACTCACAACCCTCCTATTCGTTACATTAAGAAACAGCTATTTACCAATGTCCTGTAACAAACTGGGTGATATGCACCTCAGGGTGTAGGAAGACATTCTAAGGGGGCTTAGGGCCTGGATACATGAGAAGAATCCATTTACAGATTGTGAATTTTTGTATACTCTTTCCTAAAATTTCTTTACCCACAAATTCAGTTATCCAGTTCTCTTTTTTATATCTCGCTTTCCACAAAGAAAGGCATAACACCCCTCCCACTGCCCTGGGTGTAAACTAACAGAAACTGAACAAGGCATACTTTCAGGGAGGAAGAGATTTTCCCCTACCCTCTAGGTTTTTCAGGCTGCCTGGTCTAAGAATTAAATTGACATGAGACAGGTTAGCATGAGAAATCACAGGAACTTTTAGTCATATGTATACATGGGAAAAACTCAGGAGAAATGAGGAACTCCCAAAATGGCCCAAGCCGCCACCTTAAATACCATCTTCATCTAAAGACAAAAGAGGGCATTGGGGGTAGGGGTTTGGGACTTCCAAGGGGAGGAAGGCAGTTCACTTAGAGATGGAAAAGCGAGTGTTGGGTAAATAAACGGAGAAGACTCTGATCTCTAGGCCCTGCCAAGTTTCCCCCAGTACACCTAGCCCACATTCTTTGCAGATATCGCTGGTGATAGCTCTATTCCAGGAACAGGCCCTTTATCTAAATTCTTTAGGTCACTAAGGGCAAGGTAAAAAGAAAGACTTCCTGAGTCTTCTGTTTCATAAAAATAATCAGCCTAAAATAATCCTCACACCAAAGAGACACATTTTGAGGTGGCAGATTTTGCTTCTCTGCAACTTCAAGAATTTCCCCTGAGGGTAACCCCTTAAGCACCAAGCAAAGGAAACTTACTAAAAAGATGACCCTTTATCCTGCTTTGTTTCAAAGGCCCAAAGGTGGACATCTATCTGTCCATTGATTTGTCCATTCACCAACTCATCCTTCCCTCCATCCATCTTTCTCTCTTAGAAAAGTAAAAACGTGTCACAGGGACATATATTAACACTTGTGTTTGGCTTAAAAATAAAAGCAAACTTCAAAAATAAAAAAATAGGTAAAAATGATATGAAGTATTTGACTTGACAAAGAGAACTGGCTTAGCCAATTAATAAATATGGTAAACATTTTCCATAAATTGGATGAGCTAAATTCGCCGCTCCATGGTTTTGATGAAAATACATTAACAGCACTTACAAAAGAAACAAGATGCCAGAAAATAGTTCATTACGACTATTTCAATTTGTTGCAAGAGCTTTCAGATGTCAACTTTAAAAAGCCTGTAGACTATGGTAAGAATTTAAAAAATTCATTCATGGGCCACAGAGCAAAAAAATTTAGAGACCACTGTTTGAAGCACTGGGGATCCAGGGAAGAGTGAACAAGACAGTTGACATCCCTGTCTTCTCAGAACTTACATCCCAGATTAGCTGTTTAAAATTTTAGTTCAAATGTTACCTGCTCAGAGAGACCTTCCCTGACCCAAGTGACTCTACCACATTACCTTCCTGGCAATTAAAACTCATTGAGGGGTTTCCCTGGTGGCGCAGTGGTTAAGAATCCACCTGCCAATGCAGAGGACACGGGTTCGAGCCCTGGGCCGGGAAGATCCCACATGCCCAGGGAGCAACTAAGCCCGTGAGCCACAACTACTGAGCCTGCGCTCTAGAGCCCACAAGCCACAACTACTGAGCCCATGTGCCTAGAGCCCGTGCTCCACAACAAGAGAAGCCAGGACAATGAGAAACCCGAACACTGCAATGAAGACCCAACACAGCCAAAAATTAAAAAAAAAAAAAAAAACCTCAAGATTGTTATTTACTTTCTTTTTTTTAAATTTCTTTATTTATGGCTGAGTTGGGTCTTCGTTGCTGCACGCGGGCTTTCTCTAGTTGCAGTGAGCAGGGGCCACTCTCCGTTGCAATGCCCAGGCTTCTCACTGCAGTGACTTCTCTTGTTGCAGAGCACAGGCACTAGGTGCGCGGGCTCAGTAGTTGTGGCTCTTGGGCTCTAGAGTGCAGGCTCAGTAGTTGTCGCGCACGAGCTTAAGTTGCTCCGCCGCATGTGGGATCTTCCCAGCCCAGGGCTCGAACCTGTGTCCCCTCCATTGGTAGGCGAATTCTTTTTTTTTTTTTTTTTTTCCGGTACGCGGGCCTCTCACTGTTGTGACCTCTCCCGTTGCGGAGCACAGGCTCTGGACGCGCAGGCTCAGCGGCCATGGCTCACGGGCCCAGTCGCTCCGCGGCATGTGAGATCTTCCCGGACCGGGGCACGAACCCATGTCCCATGCATCGGCAGGCGGACTCTCAACCACTGCGCCACCAGGGAAGCCCGGTAGGCGGATTCTTAACTGTTATTTACTTTCTTGTCTGGTATCTCTATTCCCTCTAAAATGTAACTTCCATGAAAGTGAGGACCTTGTCGGACTTGTTTCCAGCTGTGTTCCAGCGCCTGGCATAGTGCTGGCATATTAATGTGCATAATAAATGCTGTTGAATAAATTAATGGATTTTGTTAGTTCTGTACCCATTTCACGGAGTGGTTAAATGAAGCCCTTGAGAGACAAAGGCTTTAGGTAAGTGCCTCTGTCCAAGTCAGTCGAGCACAGAGCAGCTATGGTCCGATTCCCCTCAAATCCTTTGCCCTCGTCCCAACATCAGAATCTAAAGGCTGCAGCCCCACCCCCACCCCCATCCTGGCAGAAAATTCCCGCGGGTTCTCCCCGCAGTGTCTCCTGGATTTCACCAGGGGGCAGCAGAGGCGACACCCACGAGACGGCTGGGCGGGGCCGGGAAGGGCAGAGGGAGAGGGGTTCCGCTTCCGGCGGGGCTTGCCGCTTCCGCTTCCGGCGGCTTGGTGGGTAAGGCGCTGAGGAGAGGATGGACGGCTGGGTTGCTCATTGCTCCGCGCGGCTGCTGCAGCAGGTGGGACCGCGTGGGTCCGGTGGGAAGGTTTGGAAGGGAGGCGCCGGGGCCCGGCTGCCGCCCGGGCAGCGATAACGCGACGGCAGCGAGGCGGGGACCGGCCTGCGCTGCCTCGGAAGCGTAATGCCCTCCCAGAAACGCTCTCCCAGAGGTGGGAGAGGAAGAACCCGTGGTTTCCAGGCCCGGGTGACGGTGACGTTCAGCGAGGTGGAGGGTCTCCCTCTCTCTGACTTCCCCAAGCCAGCGTGTCCGGGGGGTGGGGTGCTGGAGCCTGGCGTGTTGAGTACAGCCTCGAGCAGTGCTCGTCTTTTCCCGAGCACGCGCGCGCTCTCGGTGGAAATGCGGGACCAGGCAGAGGGGCCCTGGGTCCTGTTTGCAGCTCAGCCACCGTTCTCGTCGTGCTGCTGAGCAAGAGGAACCCTGAAAAGCCCGTGCAGTCGTTCATTATCAAGCAGGAGTTTGCTCTCTTGCCCTCAGTATTCGTGGGGGGAAGAACTGTCATACTTTGTCAAAAAGTGACAGTTCCCTTACCCTCTAGGCCCAGGTAGGGAGAGGTGGGAGGGGTGATGGGAATGTAGGTTACGCGGTGTCATCTCATCACGGGAACTGCTTTATGCTAAATCCCTCACAACAGTACAAGTTGGTCAGGTAGATTGGCACGTTCTTTACCGCTCTCCTCGCATGGTCTTTGTCCGTGTGGGGCTGTAAGTACCCTCTCGCTGGGTTGTGATAAGAATAATAGAGATAATTTCTGAAAAGTGTTAGCTCAGTGCCTGGAACATAATGTATGCTCATTTATGGCAATGTTTTCGGCTGTAGTTATGTCCAGGTAGACAATCTGACAGTTAAAGTGAGGGCGTGTCTCCCTTAGTAATGCAGTTAGGTTAGAAGCTTGCTTTTCTTTTGACTGGACATGTCTTTAGTTGGAGGAGAACATCTATGCTAGGACCTACGACCCTGGAAACAAAGAGAGGAAAAAATGGGAAAATCCTTGTGTCTCAGAAAAGGCGGAAGGGGTGGCACTTGAGCCAAAAAAGAAACAAGCGATCTGAAGCTTATCCCCTTGCATGCTTAACACTCCTGTTTCTCCCCGCCAACACACATGCTTCGTTTTTTCTTATCAAGGATAATATCCTAATGTCATCAAAAACCTCAAGGAAGGGCTTCCCTGGTGGCGCAGTGGTTGAGAGTCCGCCTGCCGATGCAGAGGACACGGGTTCGTGCCCCGATCCTGAAAGATCCCACATGCCGCGGAGCGGCTGGGCCCGTGAGCCATGGCCGCTGAGCCTGCGCTCCGCGATGGCAGAGGCCACAACAGTGAGAGGCCCGCGTACCGAAAAAAAAAAAAAAACCTCAAGGAAGAAAAATCACAGCTTATCCAAAGGAAACTCCTTCATTCCCATCACCTCTGCCACACCCAGGTGGAGAGGAGGGGAAAGGAGGAAGTAAGCCTGTGGTTCAATTTATCACATCGTATGATGGACCGAACAAAGTGGCTTTTCTTTCCTAGGAGAAAGAGATTACGTTTCTGACTGCTGAAATTGATCGGTTGAAAAACTGCAGCTGTTCAGAAGCTTCTTCAAATTTGGAACAGTTGCGGGAAGAAAATTTAAAATTAAAGTATCGGCTGAATATCCTTCAGAAGGTGAGTACTCTAGGTTCTAGTTTCATTCTACAGTTTAAATTATTGTGTCTTTTTTTAAAATCCTTGTTATCGAAGATTCTGAAAGCATGCCCTGAGGAATTTGGAAAAAGGAGTGAAGAAACCATGTCCTTTCTCCCTGTGTGAGACAAGTTAGGACTCAGTTTTTGGTGCAGATAATGGAGCAATTGCTCTTGTCCTTCTAGGGCCCTTTGAAATGTTTCATCACACTAAGTGTTTGGCCAGCTTAATTTTACATAATTGCGTCTCTCAAATGGAAATATTTTTAAATACACCCACAGCCCTTCTCTGCTTTAAGTTGGTTATTGTACAGTTTTACTTTCGTATTTTACAACATCATATATATTTTTTTTTTTTTTTCCACTTAGAATTTCAGAACATTTTTTTCCAGGAAGCTTGTGTTGTACTGTTTATTTAATGACTTCATGATCTAACAGTGTTTATAAGTTTTGTCAACATAGTGAGCTTACTTCAGTTGGGGTTTTAGTTTCTTGGCCTGCCTTTCAGGTCTGCTGATGACACATCCTAGAGGATGACCTCACTCCCATAATTGTTCTCCTGTGTGTGTACTACTTTCAGCCAGGCTGCACTGGCGTTATACCTTTTTTCCAAAGCTTACCCCATTTATTCATCTTAGACTCTGCCTGCCCCACTCCCGTGAAGTCTTTTTTATTACCTACTGTGATCTCTTCTGCTTAAAATAGCTTTCAGTCTTCTAAAATCACAAAATTCCTTTTCCATGGAATTGCCCCCAAAATATCTCACCTTTCTGATTACCTCATTCATTCTGCACTTATTTTTACCCATTTCCCTATTATATTTATTTCAATTCAGAGGTATTGTTAAATGCCTAATATGTGCTAGAGTCTAGGAGGGAAAAGATACAAAAGGAAGTACAATGTATTCTAATACACATTTTCATAATGGGAACTAGCTCTAATTGTAAATAGGAGAATTCTGTCAGTGTAATGTGGAAGGCATATTGGTTCTTTCATAGATACTTTGCCCTACTGAGTAACAGCACTGAATACAAGGTACACAACAGAGAACAGCAAGCCACAGAAGAATAAATAGTGCGGGATGCCCATGCTCCCTACCTACCCTCTTCCTCTGGCTCACTTTGGCAACATGCTCTGAGTTAGAAACACGTGTTGGATGGTTGTCTCAGAGGCATTTTTGCCCTTGTTTTCATTAACTCAACAGCCTCAACTCTTCTGTATACCCCCTCCTACTGAGCTGTCTTCCCCCCCCCCAAGATTAAGTCTTATATTTACTTAGTACTTATTAGAATTATGGGTACGTTTTTCACCAGTGACAATGTTAAGATTGCTATGTGATGGTGCTCTTATTACAAAATCAGAGATTTTGATTAATCTGCTTCTGATGCTAATTTCTCTTAAGCTCTGTGGTTTTAAGAGGTGTTTTTTTGTTTTGTTTGTTTTTTTGCATAATGTGAGGTGTTTCAGAATGCCTATATTGAGTTATAGCAAAGGTGTTTGTACCGTATGTAATATTTCTTAACCTTATGGAACTTACCATTTGAGGGGAGAAAAGACTTGCACATACGAAACAGGTTGGGGAAAAGTATTTAATTATAGTCAAATACTTAATTGCATGGTGCAGAAATCAAGTACAATGGATTCATATACGTGTGTTTACATATATACACACAGAGACATACACACATCCATACATATATACTGATATTTCCAGCCTTTAAAAATAGATGGAGATTTATCTACAATTGGTTTTGGGTCTTAGGATCATATCTAATAACTTTAGTATTGTGTCGGCCAAAAAGTTTGTTCGGGTTTTTCCATTAAGATGTTAGAGAGAAACCCGAATGAACTTTTTAGCCAACCCAATATTTGTTATTGGAAACCTTTACATTGTGAAAAGCATATCTTCCCCTTTTTTGAGTGTGTCATCACAGGGGAGTCAATTACTGACTGACTAAAAATTTAAATCAGTATTTTAGTGAGTTTAAAGAATATAATTTCTTCCATAATGGTAGAGAGGGTGACGAGGAAGCATAGAACCTGAAATGCTCCATTCCAGCAGTACTGACCATGAATCCTGACTTTGCCACTTGCCTTTGTTATCTTTGGCCGGTTACTTAATCTCTAGCCCACAAGGAAATGATGATAGTAGTCACAAACCGAATTTTTGTTATGTAGATGAAGTAAAATAATGCACATAAATAAATAAAGCACTTGACTCAGTTCTTGAGACTCAAGTTACTGAGTAGTACTCAGTTCAGTACTACTCGAATAATAGTTTTCATTATTGTTGCCATTCATATTGCACATCATTGGCATTTTGACTGATGTAAAGTTGTGATTACTTTGTAGCAGCATTTTCATTTGTATTCCGTTATGAGCATATGTGTTCAGTCACCAGTCATCTTGACCTGCTACATGGCAGGTACAATGCTAGGTGCCAGGGATAGAGCCATAAATAGGACACTTTCTTTGCAATCAGAAGTCTGGTGATACAGACAGATAATTTGGAGAAGGTATGAAAAGTGCAATAATAGAGGTAATTAATTAATTCTACACTATCTTAAATGAATATATTCCACTTCAGAGAAAGTGAGAAATAGGAGGTAGTAGTAGTCCAACATGGGAATAGCAGTAAGACAAAACAACCTGTTATTCTGATATATTAATATTACCCAGCAGTATTTTTTATCTGTTTCATTTCATGCCTTGAAGAGGTCAACATTTTAATGGAGAGAATATATTTTTTAATTTCTTTTGTCCATAGAGCTTTCAGTTCCAGCATTTGATAAGAAGTTATTTAGGATTTATTTTGTATTATTTTCTCAGTGCTTTAGGGAAGCTGAGAAAATCCCATCAGCCCCTTACTCTCTATTGCTAATTTCTGTTCTGATAAAATAACTGTAGAGGGCTTCCCTGGTGGCGAAGTGGTTGAGAGTCCGCCTGCCGATGCAGGGGGCGCGGGTTTGTGCCCTGGTCCAGGAAGATCCCACATGTTGCGGATTGGCTGGGCCCGTGAGCCATGGCCGCTGAGCCTGCGCGTCCAGAGCCTGTGCTCCGCAACGGGAGAGGCCACAACAGTGAGAGGCCCGCGTACTGCAAAATAAATAAATAACTGTAGAAAGAAAGTACTCGGGACATTTTTACATGTATGTCTTAGATGCTATGGGATAGACTTGTTCTATTAATGTTTCTCAGCATATCCTAGGTATGAGAGCATTACACTATCAGTGTATATTACCTTTCAGTTCTTCTGAAGACATTTCAAGGTTTTGCAAAATATTTGGGAAAATTTTGTATGATAATTTAGAATTTATTGACATTTTTATTCTTTTCTTACAGAGTCTTCAAGCAGAAAGGAGCAAACCAACTAAAAATATGCTTAACATCAATAGTTGCCTACAAGAGGTCTTTGGTTGTGCCATTAAGGCTGCCTATCCAGGTTTGGAAAATCCTCCACTGATAGTGACACCAAGTCAACAGCCCAAGTTTGGGGACTATCAGTGTAATAGTGCTATGGGTATCTGTCAGGTGATTATATTATTACAAAGCATTCTTGATGATTTGATTTTCTTAAGCATTATAATTATCATTACCATTTGCATAAATAATAGCAAATTGTATCCTCAGTGAAAACATTTTCCACAGTTCTGAAAAACTTGAAGAAAGGGAATATGTGTGTTTTTAATTTTTAAAAAGCACCAATTTGAATATTTAAATTATATATATATATATATTTTTTTTTCTATACATATGTATTCTCAATGTTTAAGGGTAATAGTTGGTATTATTTTGGCACTTCCCTCCTTTTGTGTCCAGGATGGCTTTGTGTTATTGTTGAAGGATTAAAAGTTAGCTGTCTAGAACCAGCATTCCCATCAAATATTTGGTGGAGATGTGTCTCTGAGGTGGGCTTGTGTATTTCATATTCAGGCAGAGGAGTTCCCTATTTCTAATAGCTACATTGTCTAATGTGTTAGTAGTTTATTGCCCCTGGTTTGGGACTTTTTGCTTCCTTCTCATTGCTGAATAGAAAGGCTTCATCTAAAGAGACCAGATTTTTTTCTAGATAATTTTTGTGTGTCTATGCTGGGGTTAAGTTTATAAGGGTGCTATTTATTACTCAACTCTGAATATTTGCAAATTAGGATTGTGAATATCCTGGAAACGGGCATTATAACTAAAGACTTTAGAAGTCTTCATTAAAAAGTTCTAGTTAGTTTTGGCAACTCATTTTCAAATGGAGGTCCTGTGGTTTTGGCACTTTTTTATTCCTTCTGGCACTTTGATGTCTGATGCTTTAATCAGTCCCTTTACAAGGTTATTGGTCTCTGCTTTACTGCCTTTTGATGGGTCTTATGTCAAATGCATCTGATGCTTTGTCAGTTGTGCATTTCCTACTGCCTTGCTGAAGCCTGTTGTGTAATGAATCATTTATGTTTTATAGATGCTCAAAACCAAGGAACAGAAAGTTAATCCAAGGGAAATTGCTGGAAACATTATCAAACACCTCCCAGACAATGAATATATTGAAAAAGTTGAAATTGCTGGTCCTGGTATGTCATAATGTTATCTTTCTTAAGTAGTTGTATTGATTGCTGAGTCCTTTAGAAATAAGAAAACTTTTTTTAGCCGTGCCACGCGGCTTGTAGGATTTTTACCAGTAGTTTGCCGACCAAGGGATTGAACCCGGGCCCACAGAATTGAAAGTGCCGAGTCTCAACCACTGGTCCGCCAGGGAATTCCCAAGAAAACCATTTTAAATATAAACATAGGGTTATAACTTGTATACTGAACAAGATGATGAAAGCACCTTAGATTGAGAGTTAGGAAACTGTAGTTTTAACTAGACTTAGCCACCCTAGTCTTGGATGAGTTAACTTTTTCTCCCTCTGGCTTAGTTCTTCATAAGCAAAAAGGAGATAGATCATGGCAGGTATTCTGTACAAAAGAATCACCTCTTTTCTGTTAAGAGGTAAATAAATCATTTGCTGAGAGTGAAGGGGCCCTGAATTAAGTAAGAAGCTTTCAGGAGAGTGGTGAAAGTTTGAAATAGATGCTGAAACAGGGAACTTACAGTAGTGCTCAAGCCAAGGCCCCAAGTGGTGTTGGAAGCCTGAAAAGTTTTGCCAGAATCAGACTAAGGCTCTGGAGCCAGCGTAAGTGAAATTGAGAAAGGCTTTGGGGGTGAGCAGTCCTCAAGTTTGGAGGCTGTCTGATTTTTTTTCTCTTCTCTATTGTTCTTTAGGTTTTATTAATGTCCACTTAAGAAAGGGCTTTGTATCACAACAGTTGACCAACCTCTTGGTGAATGGTGTTAAACTACCTGCCATTGGAGAAAACAAAAAGGTATATGTACAATTTTTGATTGATATAATAGTACATTAGAATTGTGTTAGTTGTAACTAGGAATGGCTTTTACTTCTTATACTGAGATATAATCATTAATACTTTGAGATTATGAACATAGCTGTGAAGTAACTTTTCCCCTGGGTCTTGATTGCTATGTGATTTTTTTTCCTTTCATTCCATAAAGCATTTGAGGTAGCCAACCGATATTTATGAGTTATCTCTGAAATAGAGAATAGATTAGAGAATAGAATTTGTTTAAACAAATTTGATTATTTTTCAGTTAATAATGGACAGGTTTCATCAGAAAACCTAACACAATTGAATTACAATGCAAGCTACTGTTTAAGTCTTAAGTTTATTATTAAATGTTATTAATGAATGTGTTAGCAGAATAAAATGTTTATACCCCTTTAAAAAAAAATCTTTATTGTTTATCCTAGGTTGTAGTTGACTTTTCCTCTCCCAACATAGCTAAAGAGATGCATGTAGGCCATCTCAGGTCGACAATCATAGGAGAGAGCATGTGCCGCCTCTTTGAGTTTGCAGGATATAATGTGCTGCGGTATGTACTCTTGGCTTTCTTTGGAGATTTCTATAGACAAGGGAGAATGTCACTTGAGAAAGAATCTTTGACTAAATCAGTGATTCATCAGTGTGGTTCTGCTTCATAATCACCCATTAGGCTTTTAAATTATGTCCTTGGCCCCTCCTCTGGACTAACAGCTTTTAAGACTTGGGGTAGGGGGCGGAACCAAGGAAAAAGCTCCCCCATTTGTTCCACAGATATTTCTTGATTGCCTCGTGTATACTCGGGGTATATAGTCTAGTGGGAGAGGTAAGCAAGAAACAGATGGTGCTGGGCCTCGTAGGCCATGGTAGGAAATTGGGATTTTATTAAGTGTGGTGAGAAGTTATTGGAAAGTCTTAATAGGGCATGTAGTCTAATTAGAGATTACTCTGGTTTCTGTGAAGAAGCTAGGCAACTGAGGGAGAACTATAGTAATGAATCAGAAGGCTGTTTTAATAATCCAGTTAAGAGGTGATCTGGTGGTTTGAGATTAGATGAAAGCCGTGAGGAATGAGAAGTGGTTGGATTGACATATTTTGAAGAATTTTGTCCATTGACATTTGGGAACCACTAATGACACTAAGATAATTAGTTGAAAAGTTAAATTTTCATAAAATTGTGGTAATGACCAACATTGGCCCAGCTGCCATTGTCCCAGTTAACTACACAATAAACAGATCACAGTCCATTGATAGGAACTTCATTCAGCAAATCCTAGAGGCCTGCTGTTTGCAGCCTCCATTCCTGGTTATGCGATGCTAAATATAACAGACCTGGTCTTTGCCTCTCAGACCAGTTGAGGAAACACCTCCATAGAAAGATATTACTAAATGTGATGTACTGGCACTTAATGTTAGTGGCTCCTAATGGAATATAATTCCTCTAATTTAACCATGTTTATCATTTTAAAGCGATTTTATGTTCTGTTTTTGGTATTAGATTAAACCATGTAGGAGATTGGGGAACCCAGTTTGGCATGCTCATTGCTCACCTGCAAGACAGATTTCCGGATTACCTAACAGTTTCACCTCCCATTGGGGATCTTCAGGCTTTTTATAAGGTTTGATTTTATTTATTGTTCTATTATTTGTGTGTTTATCATTTATCACAATTATTTGTTTTCCTTAGGGAGTTTAAAATGGTATTTGAAGCTACTATAACAGTTGCTAAACTCTGTTACTTAACACATCATGTTTGCTTTTTTTATTGGTGTATGTTAAAAATTTAATTCTACATTACCCATTCTTAAGTGAATTTAGGAGTTTGTTAGTCAAAATACATTTTGATATTTAAAATTTTCTGATGCTGTAGTTTTCGTCTTCATTTTATATATTTTGAAAGCATTGTTAAGTATATATAAACAGTTTTTTAAAGACAATTTACCATAAACCATAATTTTAAATCAGTTAGTGTGACTCCTTTACTTATCTGTATACAAACATTCAAACATGTACTATATCATTTGTGGTTATAATATCATTTTTGTATTCTGCCTGTTAAACATTTTATCAAACTCTTTCATGTTACTTTATAACAGCACATTATTTTGGATTTGTGGACCAAAGTTTATTTCACTCCCTATTGTTGGATTTTCTTCCCCCATTTGGGGGGAGCTCAAACTTCATACTGTAGGTCTTTTTCCTTTTTAAAATTGTTTCCTTATGATAGGATCCCAAGAATAGGATTACTGCATTAAAAAGTAAACATTTGTGGGTTTTTTGGTTGGTTGTTATTGGGTTTTTTGAAGTTATTTTTGTCTTTTGGTATGTATTTTCTAATGAAAAAATTGAAAATAAATTGTTTACTGGTATCAGGTGGGTGAAATAACTTATAGTCTCTTGGGATTCTGTGCACTGAATATAATGAGGCAAATCTATTAATGCAATAAAATGTTTTTAATACATTGCTAAATTTTAAAACCAAGGTAAAAGAAAAGCCATATATTTCCAGTTTTTTTAAAACACATAGATCTGTAATTATAAAGAAATGTCTAGAATTTCCATCAAAATGTTATTGCTGGTGAGTTTGGGATGGGATTAACAATATATGTATATATTTTTTTTAGTAAGCATGTGTTGCTTTCAAAATAGATATAAAAACAATGAAAGCAATTTTATTTTTAATTACAAAAAAAATTGTTCATCCAGAATGGAAAATAGAGCCCAGAAAATTCCCCCTCATCTGTTAGCTATTCATTATTACTCTCCTGGAACATAGCATTGGTGTGAATTGGAAAAGTAGAGGTAGCACTGTGGTGAGAATTTTATATTTTTAAGAAAAATTATTGCAGAGGAAATAATAGGGTTTTATTGGCGCATTCATCTGTAACAGTACTCTTTGTTGAGATAGAGCACTTGCTCTGGTGTTCTAAATTTTTACTTCCTCACTCTGGTCTATTTGTGGGGTTTGTCTGGGTCTTTTTGAGAAATGTACAAATTTTTTATCTAGAAATATGGGGGTCACTCTTTACAGACCTTACCTTTTTTTTTTTTTTTTTTAAACACAGGAATCCAAGAAGAGATTTGATACCGAGGAGGAATTTAAGAAGAGAGCATACCAGTGTGTTGTTTTGCTCCAGAGTAAAAATCCAGACATCATAAAAGCTTGGAAGCTTATCTGTGATGTCTCCCGCCAAGGTGAGTTTCTGGGCTTTGTTCGTTCATCTAACAGATACTATTGCATACAGTTTCTTGAGTATTCAAAATTGACCTTGAATGACATGTTAAATTTTCAAGGACTAGCAAATAGATTATTTTTCTTAAGTATTTTCTGAAGTTGAAACTGCAAAGAAAGTTTATAAAGACAGGCAGGTGCAAAATTTAACTTCCTCAGAAGTCAGGAAAAATTAGGAAAGAAAGTAGAAGAGAAAAAGATGCTATTCACAGTAGCCACCAAAGCTATAAAAATAGTTAGGAATAAGTCTATCCAAGAATGCGTAGGGCTAAAATGAAGGGAAATACGCAAAAGGATGGAATAGAATGTTTGGACAGAGTGTCATGCAGAATCCCCTAGTTCTCCACATTCATTTGTGGTTTTAAGACAATTTTAACATAATCTGAAAGGTCACTTTGAGGAATAAATGAACAAGAAGAGCCAGTAGATCTTTGGAAAAGGCTGATGGCTGTTTTGCCACACTAGGCAGTAAAATGTGTTGTGCTACTGTAGGTTATCTTGTGTCACTAATGCATGGCTAGAGAAACAGATAAATGGTACAAATTAGAAAAAAACTATATAAGAAAATTCAGTAAACAGTTGAACTCCAAATAGGAAAGGCTTTTCTTTTTTTCTTCTCATTTACATTTTCTAAGAGTAAATTTTTTAAAAATTACAGTAGGTATTTGTTCCTTGCAGGAACAAAATAAATGTAGACAGGAAAAAAGGAAATACATTATCTGTATTCCTACCCACTATTAATAATTTTGATATGTATCTTGCTATATTCTTTCCAAATTTTCAAAGTGGCAGTATGTATGTAATGCTCTGTTTCATACATTTTCATGTAATTAATTTCCTTCCAAATGCTTCAATTACATAATTTCTTTTAAGGTAAGATGCATGTTTCCTATTTGTTTAAATTATACATTTTCTTTATTTGGTAACTTTTTCCCTAGAGTTTAATAAAATCTATGAGGCGTTGGACATCTCTTTAATAGAGAGGGGAGAATCCTTCTATCAAGATATGATGAATGATATTGTGAAGGAGTTTGAAGATAGAGGTGAGTTTTTTTTTTTTTTTAACTTTATTATACAAATTTTCAAACATAGGCAAAAGCGGAGGGAATATTCTAGTAATCCCCAACTCCATGCACTTGTTACCCAACTTAATTATGAATGCAGGCCGATCTATGTCTATACTTTCCTATATATACTGCTTATATCATATAATTTCATGTATAACTGCTTTGGTTTGTCTCTGAAACAACAGGCCCTTCATCCCACCCCAAAACCACAATACCATTACTATTCCATGACAGTTAATAATTCCTTAATATTAAATAGTGAGTCAAGAGTTCAAATTTCCCAAGTTGATTCATAATCTTTTTTAATCATGAGTATTTTTTTTCAGTGTCTGCACATTTGTTTACTATAAATTCTGTAGGTCATGGGTTTCTCTCCATTAGCCCCATCCTTTTTTCTCATTTATTTGAAGAAACTAGGCTGTTTGTCTTACAGAGATTCCCATATAATGTTATGTAACAATTCCTTTATCTGTATTTTCTAGAGAGGTTTGATTAAATTCTGGTTTGTGTTTTTATTTTCTTCCCTTTTTTGTTTTGTCTTGTTTAATTTGCAAGAATGCCAATTTTTGGTTGGCTCTCTTACTATGATGTTAAGATGAATTAGTGGGTTTAGGTGTTGTCAGCCTGATGTATCCCTTAATTTCCCCATTAGACTTTCCCCTAGAGGTTTTAGCAGCTGTTGATTGTCATGACTTTGTTCCAGTATTTCATTAGAGATTGGAAAACGGTGACATTCTGTCATTCCTTTGTTACCTGGAATTCTCATGTGCAGAACTTTGTCACATAATCATTTTGATTATCCTAAGGTACAATTCATAGAAGACAAACAGTATAAATTCTTGGTCCTTTATTTTTCTTTCTTTATCAATTTTCAGAATAATAAATTAATTTCTTAATATCTTCCAGATGTGACAACTGGATTGCTTTTAGCATTATTGTAAATTAGGTTTAATATCTTTTATGTTTTTCGACCATTTCCCTTAGATCTGGATTCAACCAATCTGATATCTGCAAGGAAACTTGGTTCCTTGAATGACAAATGGTATTTGTTAGTCACATTCTGGAGCCTAGGGACCATACTTTTAAGATAATGAATTTTTAAAAAGTTTTTTAATTGAGATATAGTTGATTTACAATGTTGTGTTAATTTCTGCTGTACAGCAAAGTGATTCAGTTATATATATATATATGTATATATGTGTATGTATGTATGTGTCAATACATATTTTTTGTATTCTTTTCCATTATGGTTTATCACAGGATGTTGACTATAGTTCCCTGTGCTGTGCAGTAGGACCTTGTTTACCCATTCTATATGTAATAGTTTGTATCTGCTAACCCCACACTCCCACTCCCTCCCTCCCCCCACCTTGGCAACCTCAAGTCTGTTCTCTGTGAGTCTGTTTCTGTCCTGTAGATAGGTTCATTTGTGTCATATTTTAGATTCCACATATAAGTGATATCATATGGTATTTGTCTTTCTCTGTCTGACTTACTTCACTTAGTATGATAATCTCTAGGTCCATCCATGTTGCTGCAAATGGCATTATTTCATTCTTTCTTATGGGTAATATTCCATTGTGTATATGTACCACATCTTCTTCATCCATTCATCTGTTGATGGACATTTAGGTTGTTTCCATGTCTTGGCTATTACAAATAGTGCTGCTGTGAAGATAGGGGTGCGTGCATCTTTTCGAATTATAGTCTTGTCCAGATACATGCCCAGGAGTGAGATTGCTGGATCATATGGCAACTCTAGTTTTGGGTTATTGGGGAACCTCCATACTGTTTTCCATAGTGGCTGCACCAATTTACATTCCCACCAGCAGTGTAAGAAGGTTCCCTTTTCTCTACCCTCTCTAGCATATTTTATTTGTACACTTAAGATAATGAAATTTTAATAATGAGAAAAGCACAGAGAAGTTAGTAACTTCCCAGAGTTACATAGCTAATAAGTAATAAGTCTGAGATTCAAACCTGGGCAGTCTGGCTTCAGAGTTTGTTTTTTGTTTTGTTTTGTTTTGTTTTTTCCGGTACACGGGCGTCTCACTGTTGTGGCCTCTCCCGTTGCGGAGCACAGGCTCTGGATGCGCAGGCTCAGCGGCCATGGCTCACGGGCCCAGCCGCTCCGCGGCATGTGGGATCCTCCCGGACCGGGGCACAAACCCGTGTCCCCTGCATCGGCAGGCGGACTCTCAACCACTGCGCCACCAGGGAAGCCCCAGTTTGTTTTTAACCAGCATTTTATAGTGCCTTCACCTTACCAAGCATCAGTTTTCTAAAGTGTAAAAAAAAACAGTAATAACAATATTTACTGCAGAGAGTTATGGTGAAGGTTGAATTTAAGGCTTAATATAGTATTTAGCACATAGTAGCATGCACTCAAAGATAGCTGTTTTTACCATCATGTACTCTCCTGTCCTTTCTTGCATCCAAGAATTTTGTCTTTTTCATTATGAGTGTATGAACATGATTTTATTTTTACTTTTCACTAACCATTCTAAATGCTAAATCCTGCCATGTTTGTTTCCTGAACTCTGTTGCAGTTTTAACTTTAAAACTGTAAATGAATGAATACATTTTAAGAGGTAATGATAAAAATTGCATCCTCCTCCCAAAGGAAGGCTATGACTCCAGCTTGAAAACAGCACAGATTTCCGTGCTCTGTGTCTGCTGAGCAGGTGGGCTCCAGTGGGATGCTCTATGAAGAGTTTGGGCTCCAGTGGGATGCTCTATGAAGAGTGTAGTGTTAGTCCAGAAAACTGCCAGGATATCTCACCTGTGCCCTGAACACACCCTGGGTGCCCAGACAACCTTGACAATAGCCATTTTCCAAGGCTCATACTAGGTCACATTGAGGGAAAAAATCCTGTGATTTTTTTTTTTTTTTGAGCTCTCTCATAAATATCCTATGATGGCTAAGCATTTATAGTCCTTTAAGATTCTTTTAACATTATTAATAAAGTTTTTTTCTTCTAGGATTTGTGCAAGTGGATGATGGCAGAAAGATTGTGTTTGTTCCAGGATGTTCCATACCATTAACCATAGTAAAATCAGATGGAGGTTATACCTATGATACATCTGACCTGGCTGCTATTAAACAAAGACTGTTTGAGGAAAAAGCAGATATGATCATCTATGTGGTAGACAGTGGACAAGTAAGTGAGTTTGAAGATTTGTATATGTTTAGATTGTCCAGTTGGTGAGGCATTTGGCCCTATAAGACCCTATAAATTTCCCTACAAAAATTCAGAAAAGTAGTGTAATATAAGGAAAAGTACAGGGTTTGGATTTGGCCAAACTTGTACACTTCTCAGCTTTCCCGCTTGTCTCTGTAAACTGAAAGGGTGTTCCTTTTCTCATGTATAAGGAATAAAGAAGAGCTTTTACAACTTTACTTGCCTTACAAGATGTGTGATTTAAATTTTACAAATTTTTATTCCTGAGCAGAAGAGCTTTCAGTCATTTTTTAATTAGAAAGTTTAGCAAGTAACTTTCTCTTTCTATTTCTTTGTAGTCTTTACACTTCCAGACAATATTTGGTGGTGCTCAGATGATTGGTTGGTATGACCCTGCAGTAACTCGAGTGTCTCATGCTGGATTTGGTGTGGTACTGGGGGAAGACAAGTAAGTCTGGAAAATCTGAAGGTGGAAGTGACACACCTAACCCCCAGATTTCTTTGAAAGAGGCTGTATTTCATTTGATACCATAGTCTACGTATGCTGGAGTGGTGTACGCAGCTGAGATGTTTTGTACCTATGTCTCGTCACTGCCAGAGAATGTAGCCTTTTAGGGAGAATTCAGAGAAATTGTTAACATCTTACATTTAATATTGTCTTAGGATCACTTAGCTCTTTAATCACCATATCATTTTAGATTTGGTGACATGGCCTAACTACTACCATCACGTAAATGTGGGTGATGTTTCTAAAAACTGCATAAGCTAGCTCAAGATGCTTAACAAGCCAGTGTACAAAAGCCCTAATTAAGCATGTAAAAGGCAGGCTAGGGGTGTCAGGGTATTTATTTTAGATACAAGATTATATGGAGACCACATACCTTAGATCAGACATTTAATTGTAACATATGACTCTTCTGTATAGCTGTGCTTTTTTGTTAATTAGAAGACACTGGGTCCTTACCGTGAGCCATGGCCGCTCCGTGGCATGTGGGATCTTCCTGGACCGGGGCACAAACCCGCATCCCCTGCGTTGGCAGGCGGACTCTCAACCACTGCGCCACGAGGGAAGCCCCTATTGGTTTTTTTGACTAACATTTAGATGATTATTCCTACAGTTAGGAGAAAATTAACACATTTACCTTTTATGTCTAATATTTATCACCAATATTTATCTATTGGCATTTAATTTATCATGTAATGGCTAAGGAATTTTTTACTTCTTTTTTTGGTTGTTTTATATTTCTGCATTCGGTATCATGTAATTATGGTGTCCTACACCATAAAAAAGAAAAATAATATCAGTGATAGTTAGCCAGTAGCAGCCTACCGTATTTTAAATATTGACATTAAAATGCTCAGATTCTGCCATCTATTTTTTAGTGAATTTTTCTGTTTTAAGGCTTTTTTACAATAAATAACTTACTTTACTTGATCATCTTCCTGTTTATTGAGCACCTCATTGGCTGGGTGCTCCACAGTGTATACATGAAGATAACATAAAACATGGCCTCCTTCCTGAAGAAGCAGCCTGTCATCTAAAGCAGAGCAGTTCCCTGTGGAGCCTGTTAAAATATACATGCCAGGCCCTACCAGGAGAGTTACTGACTTATTAGGTCTACAGTGGGTATTAGGCATCTGTTTTTGAAAGCTCTTTTGGTATTCAGGTATGCATCCCTCTTATTAGAACCACTGGTCAGAGGAGTAGACCAACACAAAAAAACAAAAATTCAAGGCAGGCGCAGGTAGGGAATAATGGGAAAGACCAGTTATTGCAAAGTGGAGACATTAAGGAAGGCTTTCTTAGCATTTTGGTTAGGCTTTATGATGGATATCATTTCATCACACAAAATGTCTGGAAGTTGTTGGAACACTCAAGGAGGGCAGGGGATGGTATAAGGAAAGCTATGGAAGTATTTAATATATTTTTGGAATAATAAAGGAGTTTTAATTCTATAATGAAGGGCAAGATGATCCTTTTTAAGGTAGCTCTGAACATATAACTTTAACAGGAAGTATCACAATTACTTTGGCAGACTTTGTGTTAGATAGAAAAACATGCTTCCTTTGTACCATTATTGGGATTGAAGGATTTTTTTAACTTAAAAAAAACAGAAAAAGACAGACATCATATACTTGAATGTCTTGCAACTTCTTTTTAATAGGTAAAATCCAATTTTCATGAAATGCTTTTTTTTTTTTTTTTTGCGGTACGTGGGCCTCACTGTTGTGGCCTCTCCTGTTGCGGAGCACAGGCTCCAGACGCGCAGGCTCAGCGGCCATGGCTCACAGGCCCAGCCGCTCTGCGGTATGTGGGATCTTCCCGGACCGGGGCACAAACCTGTGTCCCCTGCATTGGCAGGTGGACTCTCAACCACTGCACCACCAGGGAAGCCCCTCATGAAATGCTTTTTAATAGTGCAGTTACCCAGGGCAGTGCTTATCAGTACTTTTGCCCCATCCACAGAGATTCTGATTTCAGTGAGTATGAATGGGGCCCTGGCATCCAGTGGTAAAGTTCTCAGGCTGATTCCAATATGCTTCTAGGGTTGGTTACCACTGGACAGATGGAATTACTATTCAGAGAAATGCAAGTAAGATTCCAGTTAAGAATTTGCTTATTTCCCAATCAGTTTTAGAAGCAAAAGTGTAGTTAATAATTTTCTAAGAAGGTAAAACAACTGAGCCAAACTTCGTGTTCAGAAAAATGAACAAATTAACGGATGTCTTCTTTTTTTCCGTTTTAACGAATGTATTAAAGGTGAACATGTAGAGAATGCTGTTAGGGGTCTAAAGCATAGAATGCTTGGAGTTGAGGGTTAATAGATGAAAGACACTTGACTGTATCTAGGCATCTTCCCTGGTTGTCAGCTGAATAAGGCAGTGTCAAACCTTAATTTTCAAAGATTTCTAAGTTGGAAGGTCTGCTTCAAAATCTGTTTAACTGGGACATTTAAATTTTATTAGGAAGAAGTTTAAAACACGATCAGGTGAAACGGTGCGCCTCATAGACCTTCTGGAAGAAGGACTAAAACGCTCCATGGACAAATTGAAGGAAAAAGAAAGAGACAAGGTAATCCAAAGACTTATTTGTGTATTGTGTAGCATGCATGGTGTTGTGGTTTTTTATTTTTGTCTTTATTGAGAGAACTGGAAAGGATTATAAGGAGTCGGTCCACTTTTGATAGGCTTATATTACTCAGATTTTAGTGCACAGTTTGTTTCTTGAATTGTTGAGTATTTATTGTGAAAATACAGTTCTTGGCTATTACAAAAGGCCATGGCCTTTTTCGCCTTTGTTAATGTGGCACAGAATATCTGCTTCTTATTGGCAGTTCACCTGTCACTGCTTTGAACCAGTGATGGGAGAATATTGAAGATTGAGACGGTCTGAGTGAAGAGCCTACATTAGAGTGTACATCTGCTGAGCTCCTTTGTCTGGGAGCATTTGTAGAATGATCATAGCAGTAAACACCTACCACTCTCGGCCACTGACGAGCCATCAGAGTAGGAAACATGATGGGCTTTCATAGCACCCTTAGAAAGGACTGTGGTTGGATCTGTGTGGAATTTGGAGGAACTGCATCAAAGTGGGGGAAAAAGCATCAAAAAAAATTTAAGATGGGAATAACAGAGGTCAAGGATTGAGATTCAAAGAGTCTTAGGTCTTTTACTCTCCTGCAAGTCAAGTGGTATTTTGGAACGAACATAATTACTATAAACAGAAGAGTAAAATGACAGAAAGAGACACAGAATAGGAAGAAATGTAGACATCAAAGAGCCAAACAAAAAAAAGGTTCTTTGAGGACCCACTGTCTTGTTTGGTTTGGGTAGATCACTGATAATCCAGAGAGCATGAAGGCAGGCTGTAAGGCTACATTCTTCCCATCTGTTCCCTTTCCACTGTTAGCAAAATGAAATGTAAAATACTTTTTTTCTCTATTTCCGGTAGGTGGTTGTGAGGTATACCCAGTTGGTATCTCCAGAATGGTTTTGCTTTTTAGTTCTGGCCTAGGCACAAGTGGCACAATCAGATGAAAAATGGAAAATTTAGTCACCTAATCAGTTTGTTTAGTCTGCATGATAACAAAAACTGCTTTGACTATTCTATTTATTTGGCCATTTCAGCTAGTATCTTTTGATTTGCATATAGTAAAACGTAAAGCTTGATGAATTTTTACACACACATATGTATAGACATGATAACACCAACCAATCAAGTTATATTTCCATCACCCCAGAAAGTTTCTTGTCACCATAGATCACTTTTGTTTGAGGACTTTAATGAAATCATAACGTGTGTTCTGTTTTCCAGGTGTATCAGTAGTTCATTTCTTTTTATTGCTAGTTAATAGTATGTATGTATTTATGACTGCATTGGGTCTTCATTGCTGCTCTCAGGCTTTCTCTAGTTGTGGCGAGCGGGAGCTACTCTTTGTTGCGGTGTGCAGTGGCTTCTCTTGTTGTGGAGCGCACAGGCTTCAGTAGTTGTGGCACACGGGCTCAGTAGTTGTGGCTCACAGGCCCTAGAGCACAGGCTCAGTGGTTGTGGTGCACGGGTTTAGTTGCTCCGCGGCATGTGGTATCTTCCCAGACCAGGGCTCGAACCCATGTCCCCTGCATTTGTGGGTGAATTCTTAACCACTGTGCCACCAGGGAAGTCCCTAGCTAATAGTATTATGTTTCTTCTGTTGATGGACATTAGGGTTGTTTCTGTTTGTTGACTATTACAAATAAGAAGTTAATTTCAGCATTGCTGTTCAAGCCACTCTATGGGTACATGCACTTTTTCTCTTGGATGTATATCTAGGAATGGCATTGATGGGTTGTAGGGTGGGCTTATGCTTAACTTTATTAAAAATTGTGCCAAGGACAGAGTTGTAACCATTGTACACTCTCACCACTAATATGTGATTGTTCCAGTTGCCCCATATCTTCCACTATAACTTTTTGTGAGTCTTTTATTTTAGCTTTTCTGGTGAATGTGTATTAGCATCTCACTATGGTTAAAATTTGCATTTCTCTGATGGGTAATTTATGTTGACTATTGCTTATTGGCCATCTGGGTGTCTTTTGTGAAGGGTCTGTTCAAGTCTTTTGTACAGTGTTTGTTTTAGACCATCTATTCATTTATATTTATCCACATATTTACCCTTTCCTGTGAACTTTATTCCTCCCTGCAGTTTTTTTTATTGCCCAGGTTTGGTTTGGAGAGGGAGTTAGGGAGTTTCCTTCTTTCCTTTGTACTTACCTTGCTTGGGAGTTGCAGAGCTTCCTGTGGGTTGGGTTCCTCATCAGTTTAGGAAAATTCTCAGCCATATTTCTTCAAATATTGCATCTTTGCCCCATTCTATTCTGGAATTCTAAGTACATATATTATGTTAGAACTTTGATGGTCTCCCAAAGTGTCTTTCACTTTTTTTTCCACTTTTCTTCTCTCCGTGCTTTATTTTGAATATTTATCTACTTCAGATATTTTGCTGTTCTGTATTCCAAGTGTCTATTGAAATTTTGCTTTTCATACAATTTTGTCTCTCTAATTATTTGAATACCTTAATCATAGTTTTCTTTTTAGCTTTTCATTTTGAAATTTTTCTTCTAGCTTTTCATTTTGAAATAATTTCAGACATACCAAAAATTGTAAAATGGTACAAAGAATTCGCATATTAGCTTCCCCAAACATTAACATCTTACAGCTGTAGTATGATTATCAAAATCAGGAAATTAACATCGCTGCAATACAATACACTAATCTGCGGACCTTAGTCAAGTTTTGCCATTTGTCTTACAGACGTCCTTTTTCTAGTCCAAGATCACATGTTGCATTTAGTTTTCATGTCTCCTTATTCTTTTTTAATCTGGGCAGTTCCTTGCTCTTTCTTTGACTTTCATGATCTTGACACTTACGAAGGGTCAGGTTTTTTGTGGAATGTCCCTCAGCTGGATTTATCTGGTATTTCCTCATGATTAAATTCCAGTTATGCAGTCTTGGGAAGATAGTTCTTCTCACTTTTTTATTTCAGGAGGCACATGATGTTGATATTTCTCATGATTGTTAATAATTTTGATCACTTTGTTAAAGTGATATTATCAGTTTCTCCACTGTAAAGTTACTATTTTTCTTCTTTGTAGCTAATAAGTATTCTTTAAACAATTCCAGACTTTAAAGTTGCTGTTGACTTGTTTTTGTTGTTTCTGTTGTCTTGTTTCTCCCTCCCCCTACCTCACCTCTTGGTTTTTAGTCATTTCATCTGACATTGTGGATGAAAAATTATAACGGTTCTAGATAATATCATCATCCTAGTTAGGTTTTCTGGCCAACAGATAGCATGCCGGCTGGTTGTCTTAATGGGGTCCTTGTGTTGATGCTCTCTGCTGACTTCAAACGGTTGTTTCATATAATTTATTCAGCTTTTAAGTAGTTGATTTTGCTGGAAGGGTTAGTCTACTTCAAGCTACTGCATCATGTCCAGAACAGAAATCCTTACTTACTTACTTGTGACCTAATAATGCTTCAGAATGTATGACCAAATTTAGCAAAACAATATTAGATCTCCAGTTCTTGACACCCTATTTTAATTCCAGTTAATTACCTGACCCTAATTTTTGTTTTTATTTTACTGTACTTGTTTCCTGTAAGCTACCTCAGAATCTTTGATGGAATGAAGCGGATATAAACTAATAATTGGTGCTTTCCGTTTCTCACTTACTGAGTAACGTATTCAAGCGGACACTTCATAATTTACAAATCAAGTTTCTCATGGAAACATTCTTCGTTATGCAGAGCTGATGAATTGTATTTTCATTGTTCACTTCTTTGTAGATTGGTCCATGTTTTCCTACCTCAGTGTTGATATTTATTAAAGTTTACTGATTAAAAAGCACCATTAGATGCTCCTTACGCCCATCTTTTGTCTATGAGACAGGATTATGAAGTATTTTTTTCTTTTTCCAAAAGGTCTTAACCACAGAGGAATTGAAGGCTGCTCAGACATCTGTTGCTTATGGCTGTATCAAATATGCTGATCTTTCCCATAACCGGTTGAATGACTATATCTTCTCCTTTGACAAAATGCTGGATGATAGAGGAAATACAGCGGCTTACTTGTTGTATGCCTTCACTAGAATCAGGTAATTGTGGGTACAACCTTGTTTTATTTTGAATCAAATGATGATCATTTCTTGTTTATATCAGTCACTCCTTATTACATGTTTCAATGGAAAAGAATGTACTTAACAAAGGGGAATGATGGCTGTTACCTGATTTTTCAGGTCAATTGCGCGTCTGGCCAGTATTGATGAAGAAATGCTCCAGAAAGCTGCTCGAGAGACCAAGATCATTTTGGACCATGAGAAGGAATGGAAACTAGGCCGGTGCATTTTGCGGTTCCCTGAGGTTCTGCAGAAGATTTTAGATGACTTATTTCTCCACACTCTCTGTGATTATATCTATGAGCTGGCAACTACTTTCACAGAATTCTATGATAGCTGCTATTGTGTGGAGAAAGATCGACAAACTGGTGAGTGGTTCATCCAATAGTCATTTTGGGGATTGGGCACCAACAGGGCATTTATTTGAGTTGGATGTAGGTGGTTTTCAATTTATTTTATTTATGGAAACCACCTCCCCCCCATTTTTCCCCCAGTTACACATTAATCCATATCATATACACAAGACAAAATGAGCTAGCTCTAATAAAAGCATAAACGGAATTCTTCCCATTCCCACACTGACTAGTTTCCCCACCCTCAGGCTCATGGGATGGAACCATAAGACTCTAAAGAAAAATAATTAGGAGGCCACTAGGAATAGGATATTTCCAACAAAAGCAGTGTGACTAAGGGTCCCAGGATGAATCTTTGTGGTTCTTGATAACAAAAACTACCCTTGGGGGAAAAAAATGATACCTTTTGTAGGCTTTTTGCTCTACCCTGTTACAGAGTTAATGAAGTAGACTGAATTAATGTGTTACATGGCAAGTAGGCATTTCTGAGAGTCATGCCTAAGAACTAAAACTTCATTAGGAAAAATATCTCACCATTATGGTGTTAAAGTTTATAGTTAATTCAGACCATGAGGCCTAGGAAAGAACTCTAAAAAGAAAGATAAAATACAATCTAATCAATGCAGGCCTTGTATCTCTTTTATCATCAGTTGAAAACAGATTTCTTGAACAGAACACTTCTATTTCTTAGATTGTTTCCCCTTATAGTTTAAGGTAAAGGTGATTCTAATTAAAGCCCCAAAACATCTATGGGTTGGGCTATTCACTTCTCAGTAAAATCCAGAAGTAACATAGATTCTTTAATAGTGATTTGTAAAAAGAAAATTTACTGTCTTTTTCTATGTTCTCAGGAGAAGTATTGAAGGTGAACATGTGGCGTATGCTGCTATGTGAAGCAGTAGCTGCTGTCATGGCCAAGGGGTTTGATATCCTGGGAATAAAGCCTGTCCAAAGAATGTAATCCTCCTTAGGTTTGAACACTGTGTTTTTACCAAAGTGGCCATTAGCATTGTTTGCTTTTTCACAATCATCAATCATGTGGATACAAAAACAAGTAAAAGAAATTTGTCAGCTATCTACAGAACATGTGGTTCTTTATCTCTCACAACTAGGCTTCTGAAAAGAAAAATACTTTCTCTAATTTTAATTAAATAAGGAATCCCATTTATTGAGCCCTACTATAGTCCCTGAGAACACAACCTTCATTACCATTTATTCTGAAAAAACAAATGCTTAATAAACATGAATGGTATTGCACCATGCTGTTTCCAAGGGTCTCCAAGCTCAAAGGAGCCTTAGATATGATCTTAATGAGTTATGACAATAACTACCATTTACGACTGGTATGCACAGAGCCCATGTCCACAGAATAAAGGATAAATTGAGAATAAATATCTAACTAAAGCTAATAGCAATGAGAAGACAAATTATTAAAAAGAAGCCAAGTAGAAGTTCTGGAGTTGAAAAGTATAACTGAAATGAAAGATTTGCTAGAGGGGCCCAACAGCAGATTTGAGCAGATAGATGAAAGAACTTAAAAGGTAGGCCAAATTGAAATTATACAGTCTGAGAAATAATTATGTTAATGCTTAGAATGAAATTTTTAAAAAATGAACAGAGCCTAAGAGATGACCTACAGGACACCATCAAGTATAATGGGAGTCCCAGATGAGAGGAGAGAAAGAAGCATAAAATATTTGAAGAAATAATAGCTAAAAATTTCTCAAATTTGATGAAAAACGTTAATCTACATATAGAAGAAGCTTAATAAACTCCAAATGGGATAAACTCAGAGATCCTTTTTGAAATATGTAAACTGTTGAAAGACAGACAAATTGGAAATCTTGAAAGCAACAAGAGAGAAGCTACTCAAATCACATGCAAGGGATCCTCAATAGCAGCGGTCCCCAATTTCAGCAACAATTTTTCCACAGACGGGGGGTGGAGGGTAATGGTTCAGGCGGTAATGCGAGCGATGGGGAGCAATAGGTGAAGCTTTGCTCGCTTGCCAGCTGCTCACCTCCTGCCGTGTGGCCCGGTTCCTAACGTTCAGTTATTTCGCCTCCATCAGTTGTCTGTGTCACTGAGTGAGAACCGCTAAGGAATGAAAGAGTTTAAACCCTTTACTTCGGACCACACTCAGCCTGTCTACATCCCTCTGATTCAACCACCAAGGGAGGAGGGAGGCGTCCTGGGGCTGCTGCTCCCCACTGACACCCACCCTGTCTAGCATGCTTTTGGTCTCCAGGATTTTACCAGGTTTGTTCTTTTTAATTCTCAACATTTGGGGTAGAGGTGGACGGTATGAAGCCCCAATTTCCCATTGTGTTTGTAGACAGTTTCAACTGAAGCAATCAGAAACTAGGACTAAAACTTCCTATAAATGAGAAAATTCCCCCAAAGAAGCACTTTAAAGATATCTCTGAGAAAAGTTAGGGAGCAGAAGTCACTGAGTAATATAAATCCCCCCACACACAAACACACTCAAAAGCAAAAGAAAATGCAATAATTAAGTGCCAGTCTTCTCCTTGGTCCACAGCCCAGGGGTTGGGGACGCCTCTTAGTAGGATTGACAACTACAGAAAACATAGGAAGTGGGGGATGGAGCTATATAGGAACAAAGATTTTGTACACTGTTGATATGAAGTTGTTACAAACTAAAGTTGTCTAAACTAGGTTGTTACAAACTAAATTTAGATGTTACTTATTATCCCCAGGGCAATCACTAAGAAAATAACTAAAAAATATAAAGTAAAAGAAATTACAAGGGAAATGTTTAGAAATACCTATTCCTTTTTAAGTTGAATAATATCTATGGTATGTATATACCATATTTTCCTGGTCCGTTTGTTGATGGGCACTCGGGTTGCGTCCACGTTTTAGCTATTATGAATAATGCTGCTAATGATCATGAGTTCAAGTTTTCTTCAGGACCCTGCTTTCAGTTCTTTTGCGTATATGCTCAGGGGCAGAATAGCTGGATCAAATGGTAATTATTTTTAATTTTTCGAGGAACTGCCGCGTTTCCCACAGAAACTGTATCATTTTACATTCCCAGCAGCAGTGCACAAGGGTTACAATTTCTCCATCCTCGTCAACACTCTTTTTGATAGTAGCCATCCTGTTGGGTGTGAGGTGGTGTCTCGGTTGTGCTTTGCATTTCCCTAATTAGTTAACATTTTGAAGGCAGAAGGAAGAAAATAATAAAGACTAGAGTGGAGATGTATGAAATAGAGAATAGGAAAACAATGGAGAAAATCAAACCAAAATTTGGGTCTTTGAAATCAATAAATTTGACAAACGAAACGTCTATAGCTAGACTGACGAGAGCTCAAATTACTAAAATCAGGAATGAAAGTGGGGATATTACTACTAACCTTACGGAATAAAATGTAAGAGATGACTATACAGTTGCATGCCAAAAAATTTAGACAACTTAGATGAAATTTTAAAAATTCTTAGAAACACACAAACTACCAAAGGTGATTGAAGAAGAAATAGAAAATCTGAATAGGCCTCAAACAAGTAAAGAGATTGAATCAGTTATACCAAAAAAATTCCAATAAGGAAAACTCCAGGACCAGATGGCTTCTCTGGTGAATTCTACCAAACCTGTAAAGGAGAATTAATATCAATTCTTCTCAAAGTCTTCTAAAAAAGAAAGGAATCACTGCCTAACTCATTCTGTGAGGCCATTATTACCCTGATACCAAAAACAAAGACATCACAAGATAAGAAAAGCATAGATCGACATTCCGTATGTATATAGATGAAAACATCAAAAGTACTAGCAAATCAAATTTAACAATATTAAAACAATTAATACATCATGAGCAAATGAGAGGCTCCAATCAAGATGGCAGAGCAGTAGGATGTGGAACTCCCCTCCTCCCAAAAATACATCTACAAATGGAACAGTTCTTATAGAACACCTACTGAACACCAGCAGAAATCCTAAAACACCTGAAAGGATGAGAAATATCTCCACATAACTGGGTAGGATGAAAGGGAAGAAAAATAAGGGACAGGACCTGCACCGCTGGGAGGGAGCTGAAGAAAGGAAAGATTCCCGCACCCTGGGAAGCCCCCTCACCTGCGGGGAGATCAGCTGGGACAGAAAAGGAGCTTCAGAGGCTCAGAGGAGGGCATGGCAACTGGTTTGTGGCAGGCAGAACACAGAGACCTACACAGATGGTCCGAGCCACCGCCCTGTACCCCCAGCCTAACGCGCATCCGCTGGTACAGGTGGGGGCCGGGTGCTGAAACAAGGGGTTTAGAGTACAAACCTGGGGAGAGGACTGGTGTTGGCTGCTCAGAGAGAGACTGAAGGGGCTGGAGTGTGGTACGGCCACAACCAGGGCAAGAAGCCAGGCCCACTGTAGAAACGAAGCACCGTTGTTAAGTGGTGCACGAAGCGGCGAGGGGGGGCTGCCGTTATAGCCTCTTTCTCCACGTGCTAGCCCCTGCTCACGCAGGCTCCGGGAGAGCATGTCCCAGCCACCCCGCCTCGGCCAGCTCCCACCTGGGCAGTCTTGCAGGCCCCAGATGCCACCTAGGCAGGCTCCAAGGCCAACTGCAGCCTCGGGAGCAGACACCAGCAGTTTGCCCACATTCAGAGGTAGGGCCAAAAGCACAGCTGAGCCCCAGGGGCCACACGACTTAGGAAGCAGGGCTGAAAATTCAGTGCCTGTGGGACATCCGAACAGATAGCGGGTGCTCCCGCAGCTGGGACGGGTCTGGCCTTAATAGCTGTGGGCTTTGTGGGTGCATGCACGTAGGGACTGGGCCATGCCAGGGTCTAAGCTACCTCTATATAGCTCCCACAGCAGGTCCAGGTGTGGGACTTGTGCTGTCCTGGGACCTGATTCAGTGGCTCTGTGCTGGTGTCCTTGAGACACGTGCGTGAATGGCCGGCATACCCATGGTTGAGGCAGGGCCAAGGGCAGTGCCAAACCAGTGTACTTTGTGAGCCTGGACAATGGGTGAAAGGTGACACATCAGAGCACACTCACCAGTGAACAGCTCCAGCAGAGGAATACTCAGTGGCTCCCCTCCCAGTGGGAGTGCTCCAGTCCCACCTACCTCACACCACAGCTCAGTAATGCAGCTCAGAAACAGATCTGGGGACGTCTACTCCAACATCTAGGTAGGTAGCAGACCCTGCCCCTGACAGGGCAGTGACAACCACAGAGCAAAGAGGAGACCCCACTCAACATCCAGTGCAGGCTCTGGCCACCACAACACCACTCACACCTTCTATCAAGGGGATAATGGCCAGCATACACTGAGGAAAGAGGTGGCAGCCATCCATACTAAAAACAGCCCCTGCGCCAAAAGTGTTAAACCCACGTAGGCTACAAAGGGACGCTCCCACATTAGTATAGCCCTCCAGGACCACAGTAGATAACTCTTTTTCCTAAACTCAGAGCAAGAGAAATATAAGTAAAATGAAGAAGCAGAGGAACCATTGCCAATAAAAAGATCAAGAGAATTCCCCTGAAACAACAAACAATGAAACAGACCTCTTCAGTCTAATAGACAAAAAGGAGATAATGAAAATACTGAAGGAATTAAGAAAGGCTATTGGCAGAAATGCAGATTACTGTAAAAAGGAACTAGAAACTATAAGGAGGAACAAAGAAAAAATAGTTCATCATGAGCAAATGAGACCTACCCAGGAATGTAAGGATGGTTCAACACTTGAAAATAAATCAAAGTAATACATCATATTAATCAATTAATTAAATAGCAGCACTATTTACAAGAGTCAAGACATGGAAACAACCTAAGTGTCCATCAACAGATGAATAGATAAAGATATGGCAGATATATATACAATGCAGTATTACTCAGCCATAAAAAAGAGAATGAAATAATGCCATTTGGAGCAACATGAATGGACCTAGAGATTATCATACTAAGTGAAGTAAGCCAGACAAAGACAAATATCATATGATACTACTTATATGTGGAATCTAAAAAAAGGTTACAAATGAGCTTATTTACAAAACAGAAATAGACTCACAGGTACAGAAAACAAACTTATGGTTACCAAAGGGAAGGAGGGGGGAAGGATAACTTAGGAGTTTGGAATTAAAATATACACACTACTATATATAAAATAGATAACCAACAAGAACCTACAGTATAGCACAGAGAACTCTACTCAATATCTTGTAACAATCTATAATGGAAGAGAGTGTAAAAAAAAAGAATATATTTTTATATATGTATAACTGAATCACTTTACACCAGAAACTAACAATTGTAAATCAACTATATTTCAATAAATTTTTAAATCAAATTAAAAAATTTAATATGTATTGTTGATTGATTAATGTGAAAACTCACAGACGACAGCACTATAACTCATGCCTGAACAAAGCTTATGTAACACACTTATTTTCTTTCAAAGGCACATCATAGCCTTCTTGGACAATTTTAAACAGCAAGATCACCAACAAAAAGCACAAAAATGTCACTAAATAGGCCACGAAAAGGACCATTTTTTTACAGTATGTGAACTGAAACAAGATGGCAGAACAGCACCTTGTTCAACCTAAGCTGGTAATGTGTTCATTGGGTGACTCAAATTTTTCACTGCTCTGTGCATAGCCATGAATGATTGCAAACACTCTACGAGTATCAATTTGGGGGTTACAAATAAATGTTAGCAAGCTGTTAAACTCACAAATATGGAATCCATGAATAGGGAGAACAAACTGTTATCTTGCCGGTGACTTGATTTTCTCTCATCCTGTAATGTATTTTTTTTTTAGAGCTTTTATTTATTTATTTTTATAAATTTATTTATTTTATTTTATTTTTGGGTGTATTGGGTCTTCATTGCTGCACGGGCTTTCTGTAGCTGCAGCAAGCAGGGGCTATTCTTCATTGTGGTGTGCGGGCTTCTCATTGTGGTGGCTTCTCTTGTTGTGGAGCACGGGCTCTAGGCACGCAGGCTTCAGCAGTTGTGGCGTGCAGGCTCAGTAGTTGTGACTCACGGGCTCTAGAGTGCAGGCTCAATAGTTGTGTCACATGGGCTTAATTTGTCCGCGGCATGTGGGATCTTCCCGGACCAGGGCTCGAACACATGTCCCGTGTGTTGGCAGGCGGATTCTCAACCACTGTGCCACCAGGGAAGCCTCTGTAATGTCTTTAAATACTGTATTATCTCCAATGAGCCCATGCAGCCCTAAATTTCCCAAACACACACACTACTGTATTTTATTTTTATTTATTTTTGTTTTTGGCTGCATTGGGTCTTTGTCACTGTGTGCGGGCTTTCTCTAGTTGCAGCGAGTGGGAACTACTCTTCGTTGTGGTGCGCGGGCTTCTCATTGTGGTGGCTTCTCTTTGTTGCGGAACATGGGCTCTAGGCACGCGGGCTTCAGTAGTTATGGCTCACGGGCTCTAGAGCACAGGCTCAGTAGTGTGGTGCACGGGCTTAGTTGCTCCACGGCATGTGGGATCTTCCTGGACCAGGGATCGAACCTGTGTCCCCTGCAGTGGCAGGCAGATTCTTAACTATTGCACCACCAGGGAAGTTCCTACACGACTTTAAAAAAGGGAATTGGGGTGGGGGGTGGTCCAGTGGCTAGGACTCGGCTTGAACAAAGATCCCACAAGCTGCACAGTGTGGCCAAAAATAAAAAAGGGGGTGGGGGAATGGGAATGCTGCTGGGTGACCAGCTCATAGTTTCTGCTCTATGGGGCAATCATTCCTTTTATGTTGTTTAGTGTTAGTTTGCTACTGCTGTTATAACAAATTTCCACTAACTTGGTGGCTTGAAATAATAGAAATTTATTCTTTCACAATTCTGGAGGCAGAAGTCCAAAATCATATCACTGGGACAAAATCAAGTTATTATTGCCTCTTCCAGCTTCCAATGGCTGACAACATTACTTGACTTGGCCACATCATTCCAATTTCTGCCCCTGTGATCACATCACTTTCTCTTCTGTGAAATCCCCTTCTGCCTATAAAGTTACATATGATTGCCTTCAGGGTCCACCCAGATAATTCAGGATAATCTCCTCATATCAAGATCCTTAAGTGCATATGCAGAGACTCTTTTCCCATATAAGGTAACATTTACAGGTTTGAGGAATTAGGATCTGATATTTTTAAGGAACATTTTTCACCTACCACACCTAGTCTTGTTTGTCCATGTGCTTTGTGGGCAGCAAGCTCTTACTCAGAGTCCTGTGAGACTTCCGGGCTTGCACCTGAGGGTTCACAATCCAGCTGAGCCTGGGTAGAGTGACACACCTCTAAAGAGGCCAGAGAAGTTACCAGGAGCCAAGAATCTGGTCTGTTTCCAGCTCTGCTGTGTACCTTGGACAAAGGGCCCATGCTTACAAAGCCTTGGGTTCCTTATTTCTGAATGCTCTTCTACACCAGGACAGCTCAGAGCTGCTGCAAATGAACTTGCAAATTGTAGCCCCCTCCTTAGTGAAAGACAGTTTAAGGGAAGTGATTTTGCCTCATTTCTCTGCTTTGGCTGAGTCCACTCAAGCATAGCCAACAAACATCAACAGATCACCTACTCCCTACCAGGCTTCCTTCTAGGCCCAGGATAACACAGTGCCTCAGACATCAAGGAGCCCCCAGCTAAAATGGGGGTAAAAAGGGGGCATGGCATGGGTAAAGGTACCAGGAAGCCCCAGGGTGAGAAGCCTCAATTATATCTCACAGTATTCAGGCTCACTCATTATAGGAATGTTTTTAAGAAACAGATTAGATATGAATAAAGTTAGTGAGTTGCGTTACTTTAAAAGGTCTCAGGGGGCTTCCCTGGTGGTGCAGTGGTTGGGGGTCCGCCTGCCGATGCAAGGCGCACGGGTTCGTGCCCCGGTCCGGGAGGATCCCACGTGCCGCAGAGCGGCTGGGCCCGTGGGCCATGGCCGCTGGGCCTGCGCGTCCGGAGCCTGTGCTCCGCAGCAGGAGGGGCCGCAATAGTGAGAGGCCCGCGTACCACACCCACAAAAAAGGTCTCAGGCTCTAATCATGAAGTCTAGGGTGCAGTTGAAGTACTCCCCAACCTACTTTTCTTCAAAATAGGTCAGAACAAGAATTTTTCACTTTAGAAAGGAGCAGGACTTCCCTGGTGGCGCAGTGGTTAAGAATCCACCTGCCAATGCAGGGGACACAGGTTCGATCCCTGGTCCTGGAAGATCCCACATGCCGCAGAGCAACTAAGCCCATGCACCACAACTACTGAGCCTGTGCTCTAGAGCCCGTGAGCCACAACTACTGAGCCTGCATGCCACAACTACTGAAGCCTATGTGCCTAGAGCCTGTGCTCCGCAACGAGAAGCCACCGCAATGAGAGCCTATGCACTGCAACAAAGTGTAGCCCCCGCTCGCTGCAAATAGAGAAAGCCCACGCGCAGCAACAAAGACCCAATGCAGCTAAATAAATAAGTAATAAAATAAAATAAAATAAAAACTAAAAAAGAAAGGAGCAAAGAGCCTCCAGTGTGGTGGTATGAAATGGGACAGATGCATCCATGGAAACTAGAGGCTTGAAGGGGGATATATGGGACAAATTTCATACAGCTAACCTAGTAGGGAGCCAAAGGTTACCATAGACAAACATTTTTATAAATATCAGAAAATTTGAGTTGCTTCTAGTTTGTCAAGGGAGGGAGGTTTGGGGTATTAAAAAGGCCATCCAGCATTTCTACCTGTATTCTGCAAGGGAAGGGGAAGGGCAGACTCCACCCCAGGGAATTCTTCACTGAGCATAGAGGTTAGATGGCCAACAGGGACCTCAGTGGACTGAGAGGCTACCATGCTACAAGGAGTGTCAGGCCAAGTCTCCTGTGTTGGTCTGACTGAGACAGGAGTCCAGAAATTCTGTGTGAGTGCCCTTTGCAGACTGGCTACAGAGGGGCTTGTCCTAGACCACCCTCTAGGAGACCCTTGTTTGGTGAGGATTGCTACCCTTTGAAGGGAGGCACTGATCCATTAGTCCTTTCCTTCCCGACTGGCCCTTTCAGCATTGTTTCTACCTTTCCCAGTGAGCTCTAGCTGTAATTATGAAATTAACTTTAATAAATTTAGTCCCGTAATAGAAATAAATTGTGTTTGTCAAAACCCATAGAGGGTATAACACCAAGAGTGAGACCAGATAGAAACTATGGACTTTGGGTGATGATGACGTGTCAACGAAAGTTCATCATGGGAACAATGTAGCACTGGTGTGGGACATCTATACTGGGGGAGCCTGTGGGGTGGGGGGCTCAGAGTATATGGGAACTCTGTACTTCCTGCTCAAATTTGTTGTGAACCTAAAACTGCTCTAAAAAATAGTCTTTTTTTTGAGGAACTGTATGAGAGCTCTTTGCTCACCTTGACCTCCTTGAATCCCTAGACCAGCAATAATCTCCTTCGTTTGTTTTGAATAGAGTATTTGCCAAATATTCAGGGCAAACCCAGTAGAGAGTTGGAGTCAACCATTCAAGAAATTTCCAACTTTTGAGAGTGTTTTTTTTTTTTCCAAATAAATAGTTAGTTGGCTTTTAATTGGAAAAACAGAGGCTCAGTATTGCATCCCATTTGAACCCTGTTTGGTGTTTCCTGACTAGGCCTCTCCCCTAGACAGTGTATCAGAGAAAAAAAATGGAACCTATTTTTTTGAAGCTAGAATGTAAATTAATTTTCTGTTATTACCCTCCTCACATTCCCTTCATTCCTATGGATATCCAAATGGTTTTAATCAAAATTAGATTCAGAGCCAATATTACAGTTATTCTTTTTAAAAATAATGTTTTTCCCCCTTGCCACAGAACTGACTTTACTTTTATTTATTTATGTACTTATTTGGCCACGTGACATGGCTTGCAGGATCCTAGTTCCCCAACCAGGGACCGAACCTGTGCCTCCTGCAGTGAAAGCATAGAGTCTTAACCACTGGACTGCCAGGGAACTCCCACCACAGAACTAACTTAAGAAACTGAATTAAGAAGAAAAATAAAACAAAAGTTACAAATAATCCAAATGCCCATTTATAAATACTGTAGTGTTTTGTTCCTTTTGTGTACAAACACACGCATGTGTGTACATATATAATGGGAAAGGGTCATATTTTAACTAGATTTTTTTTTCAGTTAATATGGACATTGGTCCATGGCTTTGCATATTCTTTCAAAACATCAGTTTTAGGACTCCCCTGATGGCACAGTGGTTAAGACTCTGTGCTCCCAATGCAGGGGGCCCGGGTTCGATCCCTGGTCAGGGAACTAGATCCCACATGCATGCCGCAACTAAGAGTTCGCATGCCACAACTAAGGAGCCGGCGAGCCGCAACTAAGGAGCCCACGAGCTGCGACTAAGGAGCGCACCTGCTGCAACTAAGACCCATAGCAAACAAATAAATAGTAAAATAAATAAAATTTTAAAAAATAAAAGATAATTGGAGAATATTAGAAACAGTTAAAAAAAACATCAGTTTTAGTAGCAAATTATATTCCATTTTATGGATATACTACAATTTAAATCAATCTTGTATTGTTGAACACAGAGCTTATTTCTTAACTTATGCTTTTTCAGGTGATACTGCAGTGAAGACTCTTGGGTATAAATCTTGGCACAGATCCATGATCATTCTCCTTCTAGTAAACACCAAGAGGTGGAATTGTGGAGTCAGAAGGTACACGCCTGGTAAAGACTTCAGCACAATTAACAAATGGCTTGACAGGGAGGGAAGCACGTCACAGTCCCAGCAGCAATGCATGAAAACTCCATGTCCTAAATCCTTGTCAATATTGGATACTGAGTTTGACAGGTTTGGCAACACTAGCTTAGTACTGAGAAAATTAATCAGCCTGAAATCACTGCACCCTAACTCTGTGTTAAAACACAGAGAAGTATATGTCCTGGTTCTGAAGGAATTCACAGAATATGGGCCAGGTTTTTCCTGGCTGAACCACTTACTTCCCTGCTGTTTGGCTCTGGAAGAGTTATTGACCCTCTTTGCCTTAACCTTGCCTGCCAGCCGTGAGGATGAGTATCTGGACTGAATTTATCATATTCTCATTTACATTTGTATTATAAGTAATATATAAATGAGAATATATATATATGTGTTCTTATTTAGCCTCCCCAACTAGACACAAATATATATATATAAACTAATTAATATATATACAGTTAATAAATACAGGGTTCAAAAGCGGTTGTCACTGCCAGTGCTATTACTACTACTGATTATAATAATCATTGAGATGGCTCTGGGTAGACACTTAACAAATGTTAATTACCACTTACAAGCTGTTTAACTTGGCTTAGAAAAGTTACACCCTCTCTCCAATCATTAGCTTCCCCATCTGTTCAACGGAACTAAAAATACCCATTTCCTAGGATTACTGTGAGGATTATAGGAAATGAAACCATCAGCTCAGTACCAGAAATATAGAAGGAAGTTTTCTTCCTTTAGGAATATTTTAGAAACCGACTTCAGAAAAATAATGCATAATGCCTGATAATAAACAACTCAGTTTCTTTTGTGAAGAACTCTAAGATCAGGGGCTGAATCAGCAAGAGCTGGTGAAACTACATCTTTACCCTTTATCCTCCTTTCTGGAAAAATTATTCTTTCCAAACATCAACTCTTTTGGCCTGATGTTCAGGTGCCTGTCACTGGGTTTGCCTGGCTGACGGCAAAAAATCATAGGAAGGCTGAGGTGCCAATCTAGGAGACCGAAATAAGAGTAGGGATTAGGTGGAGAAGAAGGAAACTCTTTCTCCCTATGTTCTTGCTTAGTTAATACCTAATGGCTTTTTAAGGGGTTGCAAGTATAGTTTAATAAAGATGTGCCAATATCTAGCAGCAAAGGCACTCTGCCAACATCATAAGCCCCTCTGCACCTGCTCTGGCATAATAACTTTGATAAGAACTACTCATTACTGAGCACCTATTGTAAGACTCTATAATCCTTCCAACAACCTGATTATTCCAATGAAGACATAGCTATTCAGAAGAGATAACAATTCAGAGCCAGGACTGGGACTCATGTCTGTTTGCCTTGAAGTACATGTTTTTCCTTGTGTACTTTCTCTCTCTTCCTCTCCTCTTTCTCCTCTAGTACTTTTCAGATTCCTGCCTTTTCCTTCTAGCCCACCCGGATTTCAGGCCAGCCTTTGTACCCATACCAGGTGCATCACCGATCCCCATGGCTTTAAGATCTCCTGTTCCCATGGCCCTGCACCTGGCGGACTGAGAGGGATGCCAGCTGCTCTTTCTTTGTAGGGCACAGAGCTCTGAGTAGCACACCAAGATGTGCAGGAACCTGGAAGCTGAGACCCCTTACATATTTCTGAGTCTCTGAGTCATTGAAGAAAAAGAGGTACTTCAGTGAAGAGGGCTCAGCCTTGCTAGGAAGTATAAAGGAAATATTAAAGGCACTGTGTTTTTAAATAGTATAATTAGCGAACTTGAATATTTTTGGCTAAAGCAATTTCATATTGTGACCAAGGGAACTGAGTGAGTTCAATTAAGGTACTATGAAGAGACAGGAGCACTGCATATAGACCAATGTTTTAACAGTTAAGATTATTTTTTATCTTTGACCTAAAGGAGACAAGTATACTCAACAGGGAAAAGATAGTCTCTCAATAAACAGTTCTGGGAAAGCTGGATATTCACATGCAAAAGAATGAAATTGGACCCCTATCTTATGTGAATTACAAAAATTAACTCAAAGTGGATTAAAGACCTAAATGTAAGATCAGAAACCATAAAACTCCTAGAAGAAAACATAGGGGAAAATCTCCTTGACACTGGGCTTGGCAATAATTATTTTTTTAGATATGACACCAAAAGCACAAGCAACAAAAGTGAAAATAAACAAGTGAGACTATATCAAACTGAAAAATTTGTGTATAGTCAAGAAGCAATCAACGATATGAAAAGGCAACCTATGTAATGGCAGAAAATATTTGTAAACTACATATCTGATAGGGGGTTGATATCCAAAATATATAGGGAACTCATACAACTCAACAGCCAAAAAAAAAAAAAAATATTCCCACCCAAATAATCCAATTAAAAAATGGGCAGGAAAAAAACAAAAAAAGGGCAGGGACTTCCCTGGTGGTGCAGTGGTTAAGACTCTGCACTCCCAATGCAGGGGGCCTGGGTTCAATCCCTGGTCATGGAACTAGATCCCACATGCATGCTGCAACTAAGAGTTCGCATGCCACAACTAAGGAGCTCATGTGCCACAACCAAGGAGCCGGAGAGCCACAACTAAGGAGCCTGGGAGCTGCAACTAAGGAGCATGCCTGCCACAACTAAGACCCAGTGCAACCAAATAAATAAATTTTTTTTAAATGGGCAAAGGGTCGGAATAGATGAATAGACATTTTTCCAAAAGATATTCACATGGCCAACAGGTACCTGAAAAGGTGCACAGCATGACTAATCATCAGGAAAATGCATTTCAAAACTAAAATGAGATATCACCTCACACTTGTTAGAATAGCTATTACCAAAAAGACAAGAGCTAAGTGCTGGTGAATATGTGGAAAATAGGGGACTCTTGCTCACTTGTTGATGGGAATGTAAATTGGTGAAGCCACTATGGAAAACAGTATGGCAATTACTCAAAAAATTAAAAATAGAACAACTATATGATCCAACAGTTCTACTTTTGGATATATACCTGAAGAAAATGAAATCACTATCTTTGAAACTGAGCAGGACCCTACAGGGTCTTCCTGGGGAAAGACACCCAACCTGTGTCCTCCATCTCTTATTTTAAAAAAAACTTTAGCCTCCTAGGCCTTCCAAAGAGCAAATATAATCAGAAATACAGAAACAAAGGAAAGCAATCAAGCAAGACAAAATAATAATAGTTTAACCATAAAACAAAGTCAATGACCTTTAATTCCTCCTCAGAGGCTATAGATAATATCCTGATCCAAATCTTTGAGTTGTTTTTCAGATATTAAAACCCCCACAAGATGGAAGAAGTTGACTGCATGCTGACCACTAGCATGTAGCCCCCAGATGAGCTGGAGCGTGAAGATTGATAATGCTGACCTCTGTGACCTCATCTTGTTGCCTCACCACCCACCAATAAGAAAATTGTGTGTGAGCTGATCACATACTCTACAACCCTTTCCCTCACTTTGTCTTTTAAAACCCTTCCCTAGGGACTTCCCTGGCAGTTCAATGGTTAAGACTCCGTGCCTCCATTGCAGGGGGTACGAGTTTGATCCCTGGTCAGGGATCTAAGATCCCACATGCTGTGTGATGTGGGAAAGAAAGGAAGAGAGAGAGAGAAAGAAAGAAAGGGAAAGAAAGAGAAAGGAAGAAAGGAAGGAAAGGAAGGAAGGAAGAAAGAAAAAGAAAAAGCCATTTCCTAAAAGCCATCAGGGAGTTCAGGTTTTCTGAGCATTAGCTGCTTGTTCTCCTTGCTTGTTACCCTGCGATAAATGTTGAACTTTTCTTCACCAAAACCCCGTGTCAGTAGATTGGCTTTGCTGCAGGCAAATAGACCCAAGTTTGGTTTGGTAATGTCTTGAAGAGATATCTGCACATCCACATTCATTAGAGCATTATTTACATTAGCAAAGACATGGGAACTAAGTGTTCATCAATGGATGAATGGATAAAGAAGTTATACACACAAGTGCACGTGCACACGCATGCACACACACACACACACACAGAATGGAATATTATTCAGCCATTAAAAAGGAACTCCTGGGCTTCCCTGGTGGCACAGTGGTTGAGAGTCCACCTGCCGATGCAGGGGACGCGGGTTTGTACCCTGGTCCAGGAAGATCCCACATGCCCCGGAGCGGCTGGGCCCATGAGCCATGGCCGCTGAGCCTGCACATCCAGAGCCTGTGCTCCACAATGGGAGAGGCCACAACAGTGAGAGGCCCGCATACTGCAAAAAAAAAAAGGAACTCCTGGTTGCCATGTGATCCAGCAATCCCACTCCTAGGCATCTATCTGGACAAAATTATAATTCGAAAAGATACATGTATCCCAATGTTCATTGAAACACTATTTACAATAACCAAGACATGGAAACAACCTAAATGTCCACCAGCAGATGAATGGATAAAGAAGATGTGGTACATATATACAATGGAATACTATTCAGCCATAAAGGAGAATGAAATACTGCCATTTACAGCAACATGGATGGACCTAGAGATTATCATACTAAGTGAAGGAAGTCAGAAAAAGGATGACAAATACCATATGATATCACTTATATGTGGAATCTAAAATATGACACAAATGAACCTAACTAAGAAACAGATTCACAGACATAGAGAACAGACTTGTGGTTGCCAAGGGGGAGCGGGGAGGGGAAAGAGAAAGATTGGGAGTTTGGGGTTAGCAGATGCAAACTATTACATATAGAATGGATAAACAACAAGGTTCTACTATATAGCACAGGGAACTATATTCAATATCCTCTGATAAACCATAGTGGAAAGGAATATATGTATATATGTGTATAACTGAATCACTTTGCTGTATAGCAGAAATTAACACAACATTGTAAATTAACTATACTTTAATAAAATAAATTTTAAAAAAGAGAGAGAGAGATGCCAGAGACGTTACTTTCTCTCCCTACCAGGTGAGGTCACAGTGAGAAGGTGGCCATGTACAAGCCAGAAAGGGACAGCTATCACCAGAAACCGACCATCAACCATGCTAGCAACCTGATCTTGAACTTCCATCCTCCAGAACTGTGAGAAATAAATTTCTGTTTCTCTGGAAGACCCTGACGTATGCAGCCATCTAAGCTTTTTGAGGATTTACTAAGTGTCAGTCACTAATTCTACAGGGTAAAATGGAGTGAGAGTCTGAGCCACCCCCGAGAAGAAGTGCCACACCCAATGAGGTAGTGGGCAAATGTCAATGGAATCCCAATTAAGGGACTTGAACTATACTCCAAGGCCCAGATATTAGAAAAGGAGAGACAGTTCTCTTTTTTACTTAACATGCCATATTAGACATGTGATTGAGAACTGATTATTACTCTGGGCTTTAGTCATGTGTTAGTAAAAAGGTATTCTGTTTTGTCTTGAGGAATAAATTGAAATATATGCACACTGAACAGTAAATTTTATCTGTGATGTTTATGTAGGTATACTGATCCAGGTGTGCCAGACTGACATTATGCAGTAGATACCTGTGACAAAAACATTTACTGTTCACCAATGATCCCACCCACATTTCCCAGCTGCCTTTCAGTTAGACAGGGCATGTGACTAGTCCCGGCCAATGGGTTATGAGTAGAAATGACTGTGTCAAACCCTAGGCCACAACAGAGAAGAAGGAAAGTGAGTTCTCCATGCCCTTTCTTCCCTCATGGCAACAATGGGAGCCCTCTTGTTTCTCATGTTACAGCCACAAGATGTTGGTGTGTGAGCCGTGCAGTGTCTATGTGGAGCGAACCTCCCACAGATCTTCAATGGACATTAAATGTAAGCAAGTGGGAAACGTAGTTGTATTAATCCATTGAGATTTGAGGGTTGTAATATGTTACTGCATCATAGCCCAGTCCATCTTGACCAAATACAACTGTGGCTGTCACTAGGGGTAGAGAGGCAAATCCCTGGAGTCACCTTTGGAAGTAGACCACGGCTTATAGAAAACAGGTTGGGGAAGCCTCTTCAGGAGTGAACGTTTAAATGCTAATTAGACTGGGGATGAGGTTGCACAGCCTTCCAGCTGGTTTTACCTAAATCATGACTAGTCACTCCTTAGGCAATTTTCTGGAATGGTATATGAGAGTAACAGGGAAAAGTTTCATATATCTTGTGAAGTCTATGGGTAGGACTGATGTACTCCATGTTACTACTGAAGCCCAGTCACAGATAAAATTATGAACATCATGTGAGGGCATACATTATGGAATAATAAGTCAATTGTAAGCAAAAGTTGAAGTGACCATAGTTGTTCTTATTGGCTGTCAGACAGAAGTGTCTGGATCACAATGCCAACTTATCCCTTTAAGAAACTTCTTGAGCAGATGAGTCACACTGCTAAAGAATCTTTGAAAATGAGACCGATTTTAATGTTGTAAGTGACCCCAGATGAAAATTTGAGTGGCAGAGGTTTTTTTTGACACCTCAATCTCTTTATGATGCCAATACTTGGCATGAGTCCCTGCCTTGGTTGCATTCTGGGGTCATGCACAGGAGAGGGGGTACATGTTCCACTGGACTGAAAGTCTAGTTGGTGATGGGTGCTCCCAGGCTAGAGCATCCCAACAGAGAGCCTGTAGCAAATGGCTATGCAAGGTAGGAATCAAAGGCGGGAGACAGAAAAGGCCTCTGTGGGAGTCATCAAACGTCGTGCTGGGAAAGGTTGCCTCTGATCAGAAACAAGATGTGCAAAGTTGGTTTGTACTGATTCCAAAGCTGTCAACAGCAATGAGGCAGTGGGAAAAAGCCTGAGAAATGCGCCTTTGGCTTGCAGACCTGGACGGAGAGGGATGTTGGAAGCCTTAGCAGATTATTGCAGAGGACATCAGTAATGTGAAGAAACTGATGGGCCACTAGGGGCAGGGGTGGGAAGATATCTGGAGAAACTGTCACTGCTAGAGCGTGGTGGAGGCTGCTTCAAGCCCTGGTATGGAATCTAGTGCGTAGGGCGGGCCACCAAAACCTGGGGAAGTAGGCACCCCCAGCAAGGTGGCACACTCCTACTGCTAGTTTACAGTAATTACTCCTGCAGAACAATTCTAAATTCATGAAGGTACTGCTCATTATGTTTAGAATTTGTAATCACTAGCCATCCCTCCCAATGGATTCCATTTAGTGGAATCACAGGGGAAGGCATGAATTGCTTGAGAGTATCAGTTCTGAAATGAGCAGCAAGTGCACTGGAAAGGCCACAGTTGTCCACTTAAAACAGAGGCTGTGAACAAGGGCCTCAGAGATACTGGTATCGTGGTGAAGGAGAATTAATGACAACATAACAGAAAGTGATAAGAAAAAGGTCAAAATGTGTCAGTAGGTGTGCCCTCTAAGACTTATACGTAGAGTGGCAAACAGAATTATCTAAACTATTTAAGGTAAAGTTTGGTGGATCTCTTGCTGTTGGATTCTGATCTCCTTCAGTAGCCTGGTGGCATAGTGGAGAGGGTTCATTGCGGAGGATTGGGCTTTAGTACCCTGGATAAAATCAAAAAAGGAATAAGGTATTCAAATGTAACTTCAGACCTCCATGATACCGTGCACCAGAGGGAAAAATATGAATGCTTATTGATGAGAGTTTTGTACTGCGAAGTTAAATACAGTTAAATACTACCTGTAATACAGGTAGTATTAGTACATTTATAGTATGACTTTATTACCTGATGTAATAAGCCTTATGAGTCACGTACTTTTTCCAAGTTCTGTTTGCACAACAAAGTTCGGGCTGTATTTGAGATGTAGTGGCCAACTAAAGCAGGCACCATTGATGCCCTATCTAATATCCCCTAGACTCACCTCTGAGTTCACCTGCAGCTGTGGTAAAGAGCTTGCAGCTCCCCATTCCAAGTGCCTGCTTCTCTGCCTGAGAGCTGTCTGAAGCATCAGGGGAATTTGCTGAGCCACACACAGGAGCAACTCAAAGGATAAGACAGTTAATGTTCCAGAAACAGGGTTTCCCTGGTGGCGCAGTGGTTAAGAATCCACCTGCCAATGCAGGGGACACGGGTTCAATCCCTGGTCCAGGAAGAGGAACTAAGCCCATGAGCCACAACTACTGAGCCCACGTGCCACGGCTACTGAAGCCCGCGCACCTAGAGGCCATGCTCCGCAGCAAGAGAAGCCAACGCAGTGAGAAGCCCGTGCACTGCAACGAAGAGTAGCTCCCACTCGCTGCAACTAGAGAAAGCTCACACGCAGCAACAAAGACCCAACACAGCCAAAAATAAATACATAAACATTTGAAGGAAAAAAAAGTTCCAGAAACAATTCCTGATGGTTGGGAAGGGAGAATGCTGGATTACTGCCCCAGCCTCCCAGCCTGCAGTGGTACAATTCTGAGATGCCCTCTACACAGTTTCTCAGAGAGTAATCAGAACAGTTAAGCCCTGGGACTTCCCTGGTGGCACAGTGGATAAGACTCCGTACTCCCAGTGCAGGGGGCCCCAGGTTCGATCCCTGGTCAGGGAACAAGATCCCACATGCATGCCGCAACTAAGAGTTTGCATGCCACAACTAAGGAGCCCATGTGCCGCAACTAAGGAGCCCGCCTGCTGCAAGTAACACCCTGTGCAACCAAATAAATTATAAAAAGAACAATTGAGCCCTAATCATGCACCGTGCTAATCTGCTCATTAATGCACTGTTTCTTAGCCTTTCTACCTGCCCTGTCTCATTTTCCCCACACCCACGTGTGCTTCCTGGGATCACCTGGACCCAAGTCCCTGTATGAGGGTCTGTATTAGTCAGGTTTCTCCTGAGAAATAGAACCAGTAGGATAGATAGATCAATCTATTTCTCTATATCCATATGTATAACTCCACGTCTATAGCTATATACCTATATCTGCATCCACATCTATATCTATGTATCTATATAGAAAGATTATAAGGAAATGGCTCACGTGATTATGGAGGCTAGCAAGTCTAAAATCTGCAGAGCAAATGTTGCAGTTCAAGGACAAGAGCAGGCAGGCTGCTACCGGCCCAGGAAGAGTCAATACGGCAGTGCAATGGCTGTCGGGCAGGAGAATTCTCTATTACTCAGGGGAAAGTCAGCGTTTTGTTATATTCAGGACTTCAGCTGAATGGATGAGGCCCACCCACATTATAGAGGGCAATCTGCTTTACTCAGTCTACTAGTTTATATGTTAATTTTATCCCAAAATACCCTCACAAAATAGGATAACATTTAACCAAATATCTGGGCATCCCGTGGTCCAGTCTAGTTGACACACAAAATTAACCATCACAGGGTCCGATTTGGGGGCAATCCAAACCAAGGCACCAAGCATAGCTCATCAATTTGGAGAAGCGCCCCTTGTAACGAGAGTAGAAACCTCTAAGGAGAGCGTTTTATGTGGACCATACACCTCAGGAACCATACGCGCACTCTCTGACCCCTTGTCCACGTTCCAACACATAGGCTCTGGCCCACATTAAGGAGGCATTTTGGCCAGAAGGGAAAACCAGACCTGGTGTTGCTGTCCATGAATTTGAGACAGAAAGACTCCTGGTCCAGGATGGAATGAAAGTTTTGCTGTGTGGACTCTGCCAGACATTTGCCCTAATATTCAGTTACATTTGGTCCCTCTCTGGACTAGGCACTTAGTCCCACTAATAGGGAGGTCCACCGATTGCTTGCACCACCTACCTACACCATCTTGCGTTGCTCCTGGTTGAGCCCAAAGCAAACGCCAGCAGCTTAACCGGCCCCCATTGGTGTTGCTGTCCGTGGTTCTGACAGAAGGAGCAAGCCTCCGCGTTGACACCTGTTTTGCTGTCCATGGTGCTGCCTAATAATTTTTTTTTAAATAAATTTATTTTATTTATTTTTGGCTGCGTTGGGTCTTCATTGCTGTGCACGGGCTTTCTCTAGTTGAGGTGAGTGGGGGCTACTCTGCACTGTGGTGCGCCTGCTTCTCATTGCAGTGGCTTCTCTGGCTGCAGAGCATGGGCTCTAGGTGTGTGGGCTTCAGTAGTTGTGGCACCCAGGCTCAGTAGTTGTGGCTCATGGGCTCTACAGAGCAGACTCAGTAGTTGTGGCGCACAGGCTTTGTTGTTTCAGGGCAATGTGGGATCTTCCCAGACCAGGGCTCGAACCCATGTCCCCTGCAGTGGCAGGCGGATTCTTAACCACTGCGCCACCAGGGAAGTCCAGTGATTCTTTTTTTATGCTCAGGAAGATGCTGCATATTGAAAGAGCAGGTTTTTGAAACGTAGACTAGAATTCAATGACAAACATGAGATTTGGGCTCTTGCTGATGTGTGTTATAGGATTTAGTGCTCTGGTGTATGTGTCCCCATTCAAACTGAAGAATCAATATTTTCTTGCTGCCCCATATTCCCAGAACAGGTTCTAGGATTTAGCACAGTTGATGGAAAAGAGCAGAGCTAAATAGAGAGCAACCAGGGCTGAAGGTTGCAGGCTATTAACCACATCAGGGGAGTCACTATCCTTTGGAAACCCCTGGCTTGGAATTTTCCTCTTTTTGACTTCCTGTGTCCAACCTTGCATAAAGTCTTGTGGATTCTATCTTCTAAGTAGCTCTTAGATTAGGCTACTTCACCTCACCTCTGACAACACTTCCGACAATGATGATCATCACCACTACTACCATCACTACCTTCACTCTTCTAATTACCATTATTTCTGGCTGGGATCATCCCTTTAGGATAAAAATTTCAAAGTGGAATAACTAAGTGGAAGTATAGGTACGTTGTTTAAGGGTTTGATAGAATATCTGTACCAAGGTGCATTTCCACCAACCTTGTAAAAGAGGACCAGAGACACTTTCAGGTGGCAAAAGAGCTATCAGCGATACATTTCAACTAAAGATTGACCAAAAGAAATACATTAAAAAACTAAACAGGGAGTTCCCTGGTGGTCTAGCGGTTAGAATTCAGCACTTTCACTGGCGTGACCTGGGTTCAATCCCTGGCGGGGAAACTGAGATCCTGCAAGCCAAAATTAATCAATCCATCAATCAATTAAGTAAGTAAAAAACATAGAGAAAAAAGCGAATGCTTACAGAGCACTTAGCATGCACCATGGCTGGGCAAGTGTATGTGGTGCTTTAAAACAAACCTTTGTGGTACGTTCTGTTTTCAGATGGAATACTGAGACACAGGTCAAGAAACTTGCCCAAGTTCAGACAAGACCCTCGGAGAAGGTCAGGTAAGCTTTCTGAGACCACACAGCAAGCGAGTGGCGCAGCAAGTACTGAAAGCGATGTTTGTCTCCCCCTCTCCTGCCAAGAAGAACTGCCAGGGGTCCCTGAGAAAGCAGAAGATGGGGAAGAGGGAAGGGAGAAGGCTGCGTCTGCGCGCGTGCTGGGAAGCGGGGGCTTCCGGAGCTGCAGGGTCGCCATAGCGGGTGTGATGCAATCACGCCCGTCGCTGCGTCAAAGGGCGGCTCCCGGGATGCGGGGACTGCAGTAGAGCTGGTCCCCACCGCCGCCCACCTCGCCCCTGCTGCCTGCCGCGGCTAACCCGGCAGGCAACCGCTGCCGCTAACCTTCGTCCAGAGTCAGGACCACCGCCCCGGAGCCACCAGCGACCCCGACAACATCTCTCAGCCACCGGCGACCCTGACAACCGCCCCCAGGTACCGGCGGTCCCTGACAACCACTCCGAGCCACCAGTAACCCCTGACAACCGCCGTCAGCCACCCCCGCCCCGGCGCGCGCCATGAAGTCGGCGGTGAGCGCGCGCGGTGGGGTGTCTGGCGGCCGCGGAGGTGGCTGCTGGGGCGAGGGGCGAGGAGGCGGAGGAGGAGGCGGGGGCAAAGGAGGAGGCGGGGGCAAAGGACCGGGAGGCGATGGCGGCGGCCAGGGGGGCAAGGGCGGCTTCGGAGCGCGGACGCGTGGCTTCGGAGGCGGCAGGGGCCGGGGGCGCGGTGGCGGAGACGGCAGGGACCGCGGAGGCGGCGGGCAGCGGCGTGGCGTGGCCAAGATCAAGAACCGCCGCAGGAAGGGCGTCACCACGGTATCCGTGGAACCGCACCGGCACGAGGGGGTATTTATCTACCGCGGAGCGGAGGACGCTCTGGTCACACTGAACATGGTGCCCGGCCAGTCGGTGTACGGCGAGCGGCGGGTCACGGTGACCGAGGGCGGCGTGAAACAGGAGTACCGCACGTGGAACCCCTTCCGCTCCAAGCTGGCCGCGGCCATACTGGGCGGGGTCGACCAGATTCACATCAAGCCCAAGTCCAAAGTGCTCTACCTGGGTGCCGCCTCGGGGACCACCGTCTCCCACGTCTCCGACATCATCGGCCCTGATGGCCTAGTCTACGCGGTCGAGTTCTCCCACCGCGCCGGCCGCGATCTGGTCAACGTGGCCAAGAAGAGAACCAACATCATCCCAGTCCTCGAAGACGCCCGGCACCCCCTCAAGTACCGCATGCTCATCGGGATGGTGGACGTGATCTTTGCCGATGTGGCCCAGCCAGACCAGTCCCGCATCGTGGCTCTGAATGCCCACACCTTCCTGCGCAACGGGGGCCACTTCCTCATTTCCATCAAGGCCAATTGCATCGACTCCACCGCCTCTGCCGAGGCGGTGTTTGCTTCTGAGGTGAGGAAGTTGCAGCAGGAGAATTTGAAGCCTCAAGAGCAGCTGACCCTGGAGCCCTACGAGAGGGACCACGCTGTGGTCGTCGGGGTCTATCGGCCCCTTCCCAAGAGTGCCAACAAGTAGCAACCCAGCTCGGGCTGTCCCTGAGATAATGCCTAAGACTGTGCTGTGTTCAGTGTTACTATATGTGTGTTTTCTCTGTGCACCGCTTTTCTATTAAATGGCATAAAGAAACAGTACCCAGGTGTATCAGTGAGGCCAGACTCAGTTATCCCCAAATCTCCAAATCCCCCAAACTCTAAAAAGCCAAGATAAAAGGTGATAGGGGTCCATAAAGGATCAGCCTGGAGACTGTGCTTACTCTAATCACTCAGGGTCCTGACTCTTCGGGGCCCCTCTTCACTCGTCACGGGGGCAGGGGAAGAGAGCTGGGAAAATAATGAGCTTATAAAATCCCCTTTGGAACTGAGGGGACACTTCTTGCACATTGACCATGTCACGGGACCAAGCCTGACTCCAGGGAGTAGCATTGGATATTGATGGACAGTAGTATAGTCTAACACACCCAATCTGTCTGACTCCAAGCCAGAGTCCTAACCATAATATATATTTAGTACTTTACTTTTCAAGGAAGCCCTTTTGCATTCCCTAGTATGTGTAATCAACACACCAGCCCCAAGATGGCTTTGTTACCATTACCCTTTTACAGGGGAAGCCACAGAGCTTCTGAAGGTAAACTGGTTGCACAGCCAGTAGGGAGGTAGAACTTAACTGCCAGTCTTTGCGCCTCTAGATTCACTGCCATTTCCTGTACACTAATGGGATCTTACCTCTGCCCGACATGGCCCACGCTAAACAGACCACAAGTCCTAACACAAGGACACACACACAGAGCAGGGCCCTCTGGCTTCTCTGTGTCCTTTCTCTGCCTCCCTGTGCCACCCTTTTCTTAGATTTCAAAATAACAAAACAAGGCAGGGAGGATGTGAGTCCACCTCAAAAAGTATTCCCAGGGCTTCCCTGGTGGCGCAGTGGTTGAGAGTCCGCCTGCTGATGCAGGGGACACGGGTTCGTGCCCCGGTCCGGGAAGATCCCACATGCCGCGGAGCGGCTAGGCCCGTGAGCCATGGCTGCTGAGCCTGCATGTCCGGAGCCTGTGCTCCTCAACGGGAGAGGCCACAACAGTGAGAGGCCCGTGTACCGCCAAAAAAAAAAAAAAAGTATTCCCACCACAAGGCATAACACACCCAAAGTGGCATCACCAAGTGTCTCAGAAATAACCAGGAAAATGACTCCCAGAAAGTATCTGTCTCTGAAGGGCACTTCCTGCAGGCTCTGAATCCCAGTCCATTCAATTCTGGCTCTCAAAAGCAGTCCAAAGGGAGCAGGAGAGAGAACAATCCCAGGAGAGCTGGCAATGTTCCAAAACCAAGACTCAAAAAGGCCTTTCATTTATTCATTCACTTATCCACTCAGGAAATCCCCAATGCCAATTGCCAACGTCATCGACATTGCATCCAGGAATGACTGCTCCCTAATCCGTCATTTGGAGAGTGGGTCTACCTTTCTGAAGATGTGCTTGGATAGAGGTTATGGTTAGTTTGCGTTTTCTGAGGGCATACTTCCTTCATACAATAAGAAGATAAATCAGATTTCTAAAGGGCAGCCACCCCTTCTACTCCTCCCCTCCCCTCCCCATAATGCACACACAAAAGCTATTCCATACAATGCAGGGGGAGAGCTACAGTTCAGATTTGCTGGCCAGACTGACTCAGGAAGAAGAGAGTGAACGGAGTAGATGTCTGCAAAATCCCGAACCAGGCATTTCCACAAACAATGTGAGATCTTCATTAAAACCCTGCAAAGCGAGGATCATTATTCCTATATAACAGAGGAGGAAACTGCAGTTCGGAGAGATGACAGGACTTGCTTAAGATCCCCCAGTAAGTCTCACAGCCAGAAACCAAACCCACAGGAGTCTGACTCCAAAATCTATGGCCTTTCCACTGAGGTCTGTGCTGGCTCCCTTACTTTCAAAAGCCCTCTCTCCAGTCCTAGGCTAATTGATTCATTGCTGGGATGAAACCCTGAGGCTGGGAATGGACTCCCAGGAAACAGGATGTTTCCTTCTGGAATCTTAAAGGGTCCAGTCCTTCCTCAGAGGCAGCTCAGTCTCAATAAGGAGCTCTCCTTACAAGGTGTCTGTCCCTCCAGATCTGGGACATGGCAGGGGAAACTTGGCCTCTTTCCTTGCTGTGAGCATTCCCACATACACACAGAGAAAATTTATAGTCCACGTTTGAAGCTGCTTGAAGTGGGAACGTCAATGGAGACATGGCATGAAAAAAACCTCTTGAAGAATGTCTCTGAGCTGCAGACGGGTTCCTGGGCCAATGGAACAACATGGTAAGTCCCAGGAGAAACATAGGTATAAGGACTAAGGGAATATAGGAAGGAAGCTGAAACCTGGTTTTGGAGGATGGGGGCGGGGGAAGTATGGGACTGTAATTCCAGTGGGCAGTGAGGTTCAGGACATACGTAGCAGTGACACCGGGCACCTGACCTGCTTGGGTTCCCAGAGGCATCAAATTGGGGTCCCTAGGCATCTTAGACTGCTGCGGCTACCCTAACAAAATACCAGTCTGCATGCCTTAGGCAATAGACATTTACCTTCTCACAGTCCTGGAGCCTGGAAGTCCAGGGTCAAGGTACCAGCAGGGTTGGTTTCTGGTGAAGCCTCTCTCCTTGGCTTGTCCATGGCTGCCTTCTCCCTGGGTCCACACATGGCCTTTTCTCTGCGTGCACAAGGAGAGAGAGACTGAGAGAGAGAGGGGATCGCTGGTCTCTTCCTCTTCTTAGAAGCACTCCAGCCCTCTCAATTTACAGCCCCACCCTTATGACCTCCCGGAACCTTAATTACCTCCTTAAAGGCCCTACCTCCAAATACAGTCATATTTGAGAGTTAGAGCTTCAACATTTTGATTTGGGGGAATACAATTCAGCCCAAAACACTAGGGCTGGATGGGAGCTTTCAGCTAAAATGCCCATCTTGCTGGCTTTTGGAAAGTGACTGGGGAAAGCAATGTGCAACTGAAGTTCCTGCGCAAAGCTCTGAGTGTTATCCCTTTCTCCCAACTTTCCTCTTATTGTCAGTGTAAAATACCGGAGAATTAACAGTTAACATAGAGGCCGTGGTTGGAGCGGGTGGTGGGTGGGGTGAGGAGTGATGGGGAGGGAACTTAGTTGAGCTTCTGAGAGGATTGGTTCAACCTGGGAATTGGTTCAGCTGGGTGGAATTTGCTGCTGAGTTTCAGAGAATCAGCAGCCTGACAAGAGCCACGGTTGAGCCCAGCCCAGCAGGTGCAGTGAGGCTGGAGGCTGATGCTCAAAGACAGGGTGAGATGGACCCTGACTCAAAGAGAGTCAGCAGAAACCAGTGGGAAGAACACACAGACCCCACCTACTGCCTGCCCTCACCCTCGCCCGTGATGTCCCTCAGCCTCCTCCACCCCGATGCCCCTTGGGATAAGGGGAGGAAGAACGGGGAGGGAAAAGAAAACAAAAGGGACTGTTTTAAACTGGAAGAAACCAACTTCTTTTCAACTGGCAGTTTCCCTCCCGGCTGCAGTCCTGCTACCAAGCAAGATGCTTTAACCACATCGGAGCCGCAGTGAGTATGTTTGGACTCTGCAACACTCGTATTTGTCAAGCACTTACGATGTCCCAGGCATAGAGATAAGCATTTATTTGATTGCAAAAAGTGTTGTTCTTAAATTAATAACGGGAACAAACATAGCAGAAGATACTGAAACGTAAATGTTCAGGTTAACATTTGCTGTAAAATGCACACCGGCGTCAGAGCTGCCGGAAATGTCTGTGTGGCCTGGAGCGAGAGAGCACATGAGACCCCTGGCCAGTGCCCTGCCCCTTTCTCTTCCCACCCCTGGTTCTGCCCCACCTCCTGAAGGGGCTCACACGCATGTCTGTAGACTCCCAGCCCTAAAATCCAAGATCTGACCCCCTGCTCTTCAAACAGCCTCCTTTAAGCCCCTTGGGACTGGAGTTGTAAACTGGGAGTGTGGTCCCTTCTTGGGAGGACTGGCCTGGGGAAGATTGATGGAAGCGGACTTGGGCTGTTCAGGCTGGGCGCCCGGTGCCCAGTGCAGGATCTAGAAGGTGGTGGCGTGGGCTCGTGGGGGCACGGCCCTCGGCCCGTATGGACTCCTTGCCCCATGGGGCAAGGTGCAGGCAGAGGAAGGCCAGAGCGCAGCCCTGTAGGTGCGGGGCCCAGGGCAGGGGCCCTGGCTGACCAGGTCTGAGAGTGGCCCCTTGGCCCGTCCAGTCAACCAAATCTCAGTGTTCCTCCTTAAGGAGGCCAGTCTAACTCTTCCAAGTAGTCTTCCTGGCTCTTGGGCTCACAGGAAATTCCTCTTGATTCACGTTCTGAGGGAGACAACATTTACCGTGCACGTAGTATGTTCAGGTGCCTCCAGACACCTTGTTTCACTTAATTCCCATAACACCCCCTGAGAGGCAAGTGTTATCCTCCCTGATAGCACAGATGAGGAAACTGAGGCTCAGGAAAGTGACAGGAATCACCCAAGGTGTGATGGAGCTGGAGAATGGAAGATCTGGGGTGTCCTGGAGCAGAACTGTACGTATTCATTCTCTAAATCGGTGAAATTAAAACCAGACGCTCTAGGGGGAAGGCCTGGCATTGGTGTTTTTGGTAAGTCCCCCAGGTGATTCTAATGTGCATCCAGGGTTGACACCACTATTTAAAACCCCACACCACTCTTGCTGTTGATTGGGAAAGGCAGATTTAGGACAGTACTTTGAATAACTGGAAGATGACAGCTGAGCTTTTCTGCAGGGTCTCTGGGACAGCCCAGGATGCCCCCTGAGATTCCTAAGAGAAGGAGGGTTGAAGTCTGTGACTGAAGACAAAGTTACTGGTATTCCTGCCTCTTTGGTCCCTGATTGAGTGCTGCCCACGGATCTTGTTTGTAAGGAGCTCAGCTGAGCTGGGAGAGAGAGCTGAGCTGCCAGGTGTGGGAGGAGCTCAAGATTGAAGGAGCCAAAAATGAGAGTTCAGTCTTTAATCATTTACTGTGATGGAATAAGCAAAAGGCTAAAGCTGGAGAAAGCGCCAACTCCCCTGTTCCATATTCTCACATGGAAAGGCACCCCAGCGAGGGTCGGCGGATCAGAGCTCCTTGGGGATGTCTTACTGCTGAAGGCACCCTTGAAAAAAAGGCTCCAACATTTTACGGACCCTGAGGCTGCTGGTGAGGGGACAAATGGGGAAGGCTGGGGGTGGAAAAGTCTTCAAGGTTCTCCCCTCCCCCACAAGGAGGCAGAGGTCCTCAGATCAAAACCTATGGAGGACTTCCCTGGTGGTCCAGTGGTAAGACTCCGTGCTTCCCCTGCCGGGGGCATGGGTTTCCCTGGTTGGGGAACTAAGATCCTGCATGCCGCACACAGCCAAACACACACACACACACACACAAAACAAACCTGTGGAATGAAGGTGACGGGTAGGAATGTAAATTTACCTGCCGAGGGCCCTGAGTCCTTGACCGCAAGCCCCTTCAGAAACCGAACGCCGGCTGTGCCCCAGGTCTGGTGTGGAGGGCAGCTTCTCCTAGTCCCACCAGCTGTGCCTCTTGAAGCCTTCCTAATCGCCTGTGGTCAGGCCTGAGAAATCAGTCACACATGATTTTTTTTTTAGAGAGCTTTTTTTCTCTTTTTTAAAATTTATTTATTGGCTGCGTTGGGCCTTTGTTGCTGCATGCGGGCTTTCTCTAGTTGGCGGCGAGCAGGGGCTACTCTTTGCTGCAGAGCACGGGCTCTAGGCACCCGGGCTTCAGTATTTGTGGCTCGTGGGCTCTAGAGCACAGGCTCAGTAGTTGTGGTCCACGGGCTTAGTTGCTCCGCGGCACGTGGGATCTTCCCGGGCCAGGGCTGGAGCCTGTGTCCCCTGCATTGGCAGGCAGACGTTCCCTGCGCCACCAGGGAAGCCCCCCATGTGTTTCGTATATAAATTGTCAAACGGAAACAGCCTCCAGTACATGCTACTAACACCACTTTGCTACTTCTCCTAAGGCCACACGTCCATTGGCACGTGACCTACCTTCCAAGTTGTCAGGTGACTGAAGTTGCACTTCTCCATAACATGAATCCTTCCATCCTCTGATAGCACCTGCTGCCAGTCCCTAATCCAGGGCCTCATTATTTAGGTTTCTATTCTTCAGCGGCATCCATTGCTGCATCCATTGCTGGTACCAACGTCTATATCAGTTGGGATGGGTATATCAGACGGGTTAGGAGGTGGTAACAAACTCCCAAAGTCTGTGCCTAAATGAAGTTTTCTTCCTCACACTATACTACCTTCATTATTTTGTGGGTGGTTGAGGGAGAGGGGCCTCTGTTAATTTCAGTCATTTAGGGATCCAGGCTAACAGAGTAGCCACCATCTTGAATGCTGCTGGCTGTCAAGAGGGAAAAGATGGCTCCGGAAAGTCTCAGGTGATGAAATGTTCTAGCCATGACATGGTAGTTCCAACCACAACTCACTCACCAGTTGGCCAGAACCAGTCATATGAACCTTTTCAACCACGAGGGAGCCTGGAAGTACAATCCTACTGTGTTGGAAAGGTGGAATAAAGATCTCTGCTGAACAACATGAATGATGAACACAAGATCATCACATGTGGGGTGAGAAATTTTCCTCAGGGACTTCCCTTGCAGTCCAGTGATTAGGCATCTGTACTTACACTGCAGGGGGCACAGATTCGATCCCTGGTTGGGGAACTAAGATCCTACCTGCCAAGCGGGGAAGGAAGGAAACAAATTTGCCTGAGATCATATGCCTAGTGACTAAGGGCAGAATTTGAAACCATGCTCCAGAATACTTGCTTTTAATCACTACTCTACACTGCCTCCCAAGCCATTAGCAAAGAATTTTTTTGGCCACGCCACGTGGCTTGTGGGACCTTAGCTCCCTGATCAGGGGTCGAACCCGCACCCCCTGCATTGGCAGTGCTGAGTCTTAACCAGCGGACCACCAGGGAAGCCCAGCAAATAGATTTTTACGTCATTGTCATGTAACTTAATTGTTATGCTTTGAGAATGTGGCCTTATTTTTTGAAATTTATTGACTTATTCTATGATCTTGTACATGATCAACTTTTGTACATACTCCATGTGTGCTTGAGAATAACGTGCACCCTCTCATTGCTGGATGCAGAATTCAATGTATGTCCATTAGGTCAAGCTTAACCATGGTGTTCAAACCTATTCTGCTGATTTTCTGTTTGCTTGAACTATCAATACTTGAGTGAGGTGTTGAAATCTCTCACTGTGATGACAATTTCATGCCTTAAAGTTTCATCACTTGTAGATTTATTTTCTATTTATTTAGCTATTTCATTACTTGCATATATAAACTGTGATGTCTTCTTGGTTCGCTTTATGATTACATAATGACCCCATTCCTAATGATGACTTTTGTTTTCAAGTTTATTTTGCTTGTCTTAATATAGCTACATAAGTTTTCTTTTGGTTAGTGTTTGCCTGACCTTTTTTAATCCTTCTGATTTCAAACTGTCCAGGTCCTTTTACTTTAACATCTATTACAAAAAGCATATAGGTGTTGTTTTCCTTTTAAACCAGACAATCTCCTTTAATTGGCAAACTTAAGTCTCCTTTCTTGAATTCTCGATGCCCAGACTTGGCTCTTGGTGTGTGAAAGATCCTAGGACATCTCTAATCTGAAGTTTGCTCTTAGACTAAGAGGTTTCTTTTTTTTTTTAATTAAATTTTTTCCCCCAGCTTTATTATGATATGTTTAAGATTCAAGATAGCCTTCCTTTATTCACAGCACTGGGAAAATGTCAGACAAAAGCAGTATTATGGAAAGGAACCCAGGAAAAAAACAGAATGTTAGTAATTTAGTTTTCTTAAGTGTCTAGAATTGCTTGAACTATAAATTTCATAATCAGAGTCAGGAGAGCGAATAGGATATGTTGACAGAAGTGTGAGTGGCTATTGTGTCCACCATTCTAGATGCCATTAGGAACATTTGTGATTCCTGGGAAGAGGTCGAAATATCGACATCAACAGGAGTTTGGAAGAAGTTGATTCCCATCTTTAGGGATGACTTTGAGGGGCTCAGGACTCCAGTGAAGGAAGTAACTGCATTAGAAGTGGAGCCTGAAGATGTGACTGAATTGCTGCAATCTCATGATAAAATGTTAATGGATGGGGAGTTGCTTCTTATGGATGAGGAGAGAGTGGTTTCTTGAGATGGAATCTACACCTGGTGAAGATTATTCAAACAACAAAGCATTTAAAATATTACTTAAACTCAGTTGATAAAACACTGGCATGGTTTGAGAGGACTGACTCCAATTTCAAAAGAAGTTCCACTGTGGGTAAAGTGCTACCGAACAGCACTGACGCTACAGAGAAATCACTGTGAAAGGATGACTCAACTAATGCAGTAAACTTCATTGTCGTCTAATTTTAAGAAATTTCCACAGCCACCCCAGCCTTCAGGAACCACCACCCTGATCAGTCAGCAGCCATCAACATGGAGGCAAGACCTTCCACCAGCGAGAGATTACGACTCCCTGAAAGCCCAGATCATGATGGTTAGCATTTTTCAGCAAAATTTTAAAATGAAGGTATGTACATTTTTTGACATAATGATATTGCACACTTAATAGACTACAGTATGGTATAAACCTAACCCTTACATGCACTGGGAAAACAAAAAAACTCATGTAACTCGCTTTATTGCAGTGGCCTGGAACAAGCCCGAAATATCTCTGAGGTATGCCTGTAGTAGCTCTAGAAAGCCTTAAAGCTGGGAGGGATGGAGGACTGGGAAATGAAAAGAAGGGTATCTACTGTATGAGCCCACTTACAATGACAACTGTAGAAAAAATAAATTGGATCTAGTGACAGGAAGCATTGGTTGACATGGGATGGGGCTGGGAAGGGACAGCCTAGGGTGGAGGCCAAGGGAACTTTTTGGAATGATGGAAATATCTTGGAAGGGTGGTTACCTGGGTGTATAAACATATTTACTTAAATATACCATGAAATATTATTGTTCTTAAAACCATACCTCAATAAAGTTGATTACAAAAAATAAAGAGGTCCAAAACCAAAAGTAAACAAAAATCAGTAGTAGCAGTTACAGATTCACTGAAATCTTTTTTTTTTTTTTTTTTTGAGGAATTAAACAGATGTCCTGAAAACCAGACGGAGGTGTTCTAGGAAATCTGAAAACACAAGGTATCAGGATTCTTTATTCAAATTGTTAAAATATGATACCTGAAACCAAAAGAAAACAAAAACAAAAACAAAAACCTACATAACACATATTCCTTAACTTTTTCAAGTTCAGGGCCTTGAATTTCCTGAATGGCATGTTTAATATATGATAAAAGTTGGATTTTCCCCCACCAAAGAAATTGGGGGTAGCAGACTCCAAACTCTAGCTAGAGAAAAATGAGCAAAGTGGGCTCTTCAGTCCAAAAGAACATGCCTTCATGGTTTTGATAATTTTTGTTACTGTTTCTAGAAACTGTAAAGGTCACTTTTATAGCCCTGGCTGGAGATGTGCACTTACTTACCTAAAAGTAAGTAAGTGTACTGGTGTATTGCTCACCTCTGGGAAAAGCAACATTAAATACCAATTTTTTATGTAAAGAAGGAGATGCAATCCCAGAGATGAGGAGTCAGGTTTTCCAAGTTTATTTTAGAAAACAGAAACAAAAACAAAACTTAAAAACTCTCAAAATCAGAAGCATAGGAATATCTTAAAATAGTTTATAAAGCTTTTTGCATAGGAGGAGATAAGACTTCAGGTGCAGAAACATTAACAATGCTTGTTCAATACACAATACACTCCACTGAAGAACATGTCAATAGAAAAGAGACGTCTTCCTTTCAAAATGTATACACCAGCTCTGTGTATAGAAGTCAATATAAGCCCTTTTCTTTCCCTCCTGGAATAAGTTTATTTTTATTATTATTTTTTAAAATAGATCTTTGTTGGAGTATAATTGCTTCACAACACTGTTAGTTTCTGTTGTACAACAAAGTGACTCAGCCATACGTATACACATATCCCCATATCCCCTCCCTGTTACGTCTCCCTCCCACCTCCCTATCCCACCCCTCTAGGTGTTCACAAAGCCCCGAGCTGATCTCCCTGTGCTAAGCGGCTGCTTCCCACTAGCTAACTATAAATTTCTTTTGAATGAAGCACTTAAACTACGCATGTAGCCTTCAATTACGGTTGACCCTTGAACAACCTGGGGAGTTTGGGGGGCCTGATCCTTCACACAGTTGAAAATCCACATATAACTTAAGAGTTGGCCCTCTGTATCCGGTTCGGTTCCTCTGCACCTGTGGATTCAACCAATCTCGGATCATGTAGTACTGCAGTATTTACTACAGAAAAAAATCTGCATGTATGTGGACCCGCACAGTTCAACCCGTGTAGCTCAAGGGTCAACTGTACTTTTGCTCTTCAGTAGCTTATTTCCAATCGCTTGCAATGCACTTGGAGAGCTAAAGTATAGCTCAAATCTAATATTTCCACACCAAACTCGTAATTTTTCCCTTAGTCACTGTCTCACACTTTTTTCATCCTACTGAAAATTTTTTTTTAAAACAAAGGGTATGTACCTTCACAAGTTACCTGGTCATCTTCATGTTTTCAACCATTCCTATATGCCCAGAGTCTAGACAATCAGTTTGAAAACTCAGAAGTCAATTTTCCAACTTAATTCCTCACATATTACGGAACACCATCGAAGCTTTTAGAACAACGCTAACAGACGTTGTCTATTAAAAGCAAAGAAACGAAGTTTTGGTTTAGAGAAAAGCGTGTGTGACATAACCCTTAACAAACTGTGGTAAGAAAGTACCGCACATGTTCTGGCATCTCTGCTGGGAGCACATCTAAGGGCCACTCTGCTGTCAACATCCATTTCTGGCATAGGACACCACGGCCTCGGTTCAAGGAAAAGCAAAGCTTTTCACATGTTAATAAACGTAAGGCTTAAATTTCAGGAAGGTTTGCACTGCACCTCTGCTAAACTTACATTTGTGCTTTCTAAGGCTGGGGAGAGGAAAGTGGGGAAAAACTTCAATTACATCTTATAAAGCGAGACTAGATAGATAAAGACACTTCCTCTAGAGTTAATCCACTCAGTAAGTATTTTTTACTGAATGCCTTCTCTGTGCCAAGTACTGGGAATACAGAGGTGAGCAAGACTTTACGATGTCCTTTCTCTCAGTTTACACGTTCTACTATAGTTGATTTCCTTAAAACGTTGTATTTATTTGAAGTGGAAATGTGGGAATACAATATATAAACAATAAAAAGATAACACAGTAAACAACTTAACAGAATTTATTTGCAAAGTAGGAAATAAAAATCATGATTTTAACATTTATTTAGAATATGAACAAAACTAGAAAAAGTTAAAACTACAGAAAAGGTAGAGAGTACTGAAGTTGGCTCAGTGGCCATATAATACAAACAAGCAAAAACCAAGTTTCTTTCATGCAAATAAGCCTTAAGGAAAAGAGAACAGGAATGTTTATAGAACAGACCACAAGTATTTTAAAAATTTACATAAGAAACTGTACATAAATGAAAAATAAATTAGACAATTTACAAGAAATGTTTTATAGGTTATAATAGGCTATAACTTAGTTTATTATGAATAAAATTTGTAGCACATCATACATTTTTACATCACAGATTCAGTGTTAGAATAATTCCAACATGACAGAGCTCAGACTTGGCAAGAACAATGCAATAGATAGAATAAGGCAACTTAAATGGAGATGGCTTGTATAAGTAAAATTAACACAAACATTTTCTAGGTATGATTTGATCTGTAACTGGGCAGAATTAAGACAGATGCCACTCAATTTCAGTTAAAAAGTCAAAGCTTCACTGTAGTTCAAATAAAAAGTCAAAGCACACAATGTATTAAAAAAATGATAAAACCATCTTAACCTGACTTACATCCATGTTCCATTAATCGTATTTAAGACAAGGAGACCAGAATATTAATGTTAGGTCTATAAAGTTATCTTTTGTTTGTAAACTAAAAAGGGCACCTCAGAAAAAAAGTGGCAGATTTCAAAATGGCTTAATACTTGTGACAGCTATCAACTGTGCCAGGTATGAGATCCGTATGATTCAGAGACACAACATAAAGCTAAAATGATCTCAAACTAGCTGCATTATTTATGTATATTTTACCAATTATACAAAACTGAAATGTTTTCTTTGAAAGCTACTGGAACTGTAGGTACTGCAATGTATGAAAGATGTTGAGAAATAGAAAAAAAATCAGCACTATCTTAGACTTGAAATTTAGTTGCACATTTATACAATTCAAAACCTTGGATTTTAACTTTATTCACTCCTTTGAAAAATACATTCCTCATTAGTTCTTTTAAACACAAAATTACTGGCCGCTACAGCAAAAAGACTGAAAATCTAAAAAGAGAGACTAGTCTTTTGACTACACAAAGAGCCAGAATGTAAAGATTCTGTTTTTTTTCTTAAGGAAAAAGAAAACTGATTTCCTCTCAAACACATCATTCAGTACCAAATGTAGTACCTGAAGTCCCAACATCAACTCACTGCTACATTTATTAAGCTGGAAGTATCAGACGCATGTACAATCGGATTATTCTCAGGCAATCCTAAGGATAAAGGTATTTTAGGTCTTTACCATACTTGATGTAGATGACTACAATTCATGATATTTCAACTCACTTAGAATTAAAGTTGTGTTTTATAAATCCCACTATGAATTGTGTTAGACAAAGGCAATAATTCTAGGAGGGGTTTATCCCACATCTATCCCAACTCACAATGATCAGAAATAAGAAACAGCTTAAAGAAAAGGGCTATTAAAAAAATCCCAAATATATCTAACATTCAAACATCCATAAATTTAGTGGTATGTTTCTTTTTGTACAATGGAAAAGTTATAATGCCCATATAATTTTGAAGTTATAGCACAATAAAAATTCCAGATAGCTTTACAGATTAAAGCGCGCGCGCACACACACACACACCCACCCTTCATATTACTTTAAGGTATATCTACTACTTGGCCATTACAGGCAATAACAAAACATTATGAGAGAATAACTAATACCATTCTATGGTGAGAATCCAAAAGCTAGTACCTCTCAACATATATCAACACAAATAAAATGAACTCTAAAACATGATGCCACATATCTGAACAAATTGTTTCTGTCACTTCAAATGCTGCCATGAATGGAGCAACTAACTGTATTTTGGGACAGTCTGCTTTTCATGGAACCCCTGTTTTCAATAGGCTATTAAAATACCTCAAAGGAAGAAAAATAATTACTCACTTTTTGGGGTCTTTGCTCATCAGTTACTAGGCTCAGTAGAAATATAAAGCTACGGTCTCAAATATTGAAAACAGGCAGTAATATAGATAAAGAACATTACTTTCTGAGATTATCTGATGACAGAAACAAAGTTGGCTGAATTCCTTCTCTATTAGAATAAAACACCCTAAAATAAACAAGCTTATTGGGAAAATAGATCATTGACATTTCATGGCAAATCATGTTAAATAAGGTCAAAGGGTATTGTTACAAAAATGCAGTATGTTTCTAATATTTTGTTTATACATACCACAAAACAGTAAGTTAAATGCAAAATAACACGTACTCATTTTTCCGGTGATCATCCAGTTTTTACATGGCTTTAGAAGAGAAAAAGTTTCTAAACTACATTCTCAAATGCAACAGACTAAAAAGCATAAAGTGCTCAATAGAGAAAAAACAAAATATTAAAATATGAAACATTTTGCATATAACAAGCAGAGTGGTTATAAAGGACATTTGGAAACTACTGCCTCGCTAAGCTTTCCACCCAAAAACGTGACCTTGATTCAAGGCAAGATGGACTGCTCTCAGAAGGCAGGAGTACCGCTGGACATAGAGGAAAACCTTTTCCCTTTGAGCTGCCTCATTTTTCTTACAGAAGTGGACTTTCAGGAACTGGTACTGAGAATACAACAATCACATCTGCACACAAAGGTAAAAAACTCAGGAATCTTCACAGTCTAATATTTGGCAAACAATCTGAACCTCTAGAAGGACTGTCAAGACGCCACATATATTACTGGCAATAGCGCTAACTTTACCTAAACGAAGAGTCCACCTATTTAAACCAGAGTAACTGAGCAAGGAACACCCTTGTCAATAGGCAAGGAAGTCTACTAGTACTTTGTCTTTGGAGAAGTTGGGGTGTAGAATTGAAGGCCATTAGTTCTCAAAGTCTCTCTGGTTAAAAGGCAGTCTTCTGGGGGTATGGATGGTGGTAGTGGTGGTGGAAAGTTCTAGACCTTGTGTTCTTTACCAACTGGCCTAAGCAAACTGATAGTGATCCTTGCGTTTGAAAATGTTATTTTTTAAAATGAAAATTAAATCCACCAAGTTATAAACAAGATTCTCCTTGTGTGTACAGAACTCAATGAAGAATTAAAAAGGTTTCTTTTTAGTCCTTGAGAATTGGCTTCTCAAAGTTCAATTATATAAGATGTGTGTGTGGGGTTAAGTCTTTGGAATCATCAAATTTACTGCAGCAAAGGAAATATACATTCTGAAGACTGACGTGGATGCTCAGGATGTCTTGGGCAACTTTATTAGTATCATTAGAAAAACGATACCTGCTACAATGAGATGGCAGGATGCAATGTAAGATGTTTTTTGGAATGGTCAGAAATACAGTTTGTCTGAATAAAATAAACTAGGCCAAATGAGGTATTTCTTATCCCTCTTTACGTATTTAAAAAATAAGGTTCTCACGTGTTCCCTCTCTAACATTCTTTAAAAAGTCCAGATTCAAATTTAAGTTTTAATGAATATATGATAGTGTTCATTTTTAAGAGCTAGTTCTAGAAACTACACTAATACAGTAACCACTACCCAAACGTGGCTACTGAGAACCTGAAATGTGGTTAAATTGAGTTGTGCTGAAAGTGTAAAATAGATACTGATTTTGAAGACTAGGTAGCAACAATCCCCCAACCCAAAAAAAACCCTAAATAACTTTTTATAATGATTACATGTTGAAATGATAACACAGCTATACTGGGTTAAATAGAAATATATAATTTAAATGAATTTCACCTGTTTACTTTTTAAATATGTCTGCTAGAAAACGCAAAATTACATGTTGCTTACGTTTATTTCTATTAGACAGCACTGTTCAAGAACATAAGAGCTCTGAAGCTGATTGGGATTAGAACCAAACCTATTTACCACTCTGTGCTTATTCAAGCATTTTCCTGGGATCATAATAAAAAACTAGAATCTTGGCAGCCTTCATCCCAATTCTGTGTTCTTATTAGAAATACTTATTAGAATTACTCCAGTAATTCTAGATTGTACAAGAGAAAAACCAAGAGCTTTTCTCACAGTGGTGAGATAGCTGCTCACTTTATATGCATTTTAGCAGGTAACTTCAGTTTCAAAAGACAAAAAGTATGAATCATAGTCCCAAATTAACCAAAGTATTGATCAAATTAACTTGTATATACTTTTACCATTCCATTTCCTTCTTGACGACAGCCCCAAACCTATAACTGCTAACGTACAGTTTGCCACAGGTATAAAATTTGAAGTTATCATTTAAAAGCAAAACCTTCTTGTACAGATGCCCAATCATGCAATTCTAAAATAAATTAAAAATATAGCTTTTGGCTGAAATATCTAGTCACGAAAATGGAAACATTTAGTAAGAAAATGTTTAAACACTGTAGGTTTTCAAAATGACCACTGACTGACATGAATTCAAAGTTCTAAATATTCTACATTCTAAAAATTACCTTCACATGCTTTTCCCTCTGAACATAACTACAGGGAGAAATATCTTTATCAAGCACCACCCTCTTGAGACTCAATTGAAAATTGTTCTCTACGGAGCAAAACTGTCGTGTGAAAAGATAGCATAATACCTCTTCCTGTAATATAAAAGTTTTAAGCTCTTCAAAGTACATCCAGATTTACTGTAATTTAAGGAGGTGAACAGTTTTTCCCAATTTTCCCCGTCTTTCAACTTCCTAAACTGTAACACTCTCAAAAAACTTTGCTGAACTATTGGACCTCCAAAATGAAAGTCTGAAAAAATTTATAACATTATAAAAAATGACTTCAAAATATAGAATAAATTGCAAGGCAAAAGGATTTACAAATTTTGGAACTATAATGCTTTTATTACCAGAATGTACGAAACACTGATCCTTTTATAATTCTGCAATACTGCCTCAGATTCCCAGTTTCAAAACAACTCATCTTTTAAATTTCCATAACATAATCATTAGAACAAATGATTTTGCTGCTGTTCACAGTAGAAGACAGTCTTTAGCTTTGATGGTTCAGACCTAATTAAACAGAAATGGCTAACTTTGGGCCTAAGATAAATGTGGTATAGAGAGAAGAGCACAGAACCCTACCAATACACATAAACCATACTCCATTCAAATAGTCCTGGGACCTCACTGAACGGACTTTCAAATAAGTAATTAAGCCTCCAATTAAAAAACATTTTAAAATGTACTATCTGATAAACTCAAAATACAAAAAATGCAGTATCACCAATTATGTGCATTTTCTAGGATTCATTTTAAAATTCAGGCTAATGTTTAACAACAGTATTTCAATTAAATTATGGCATTTGAAAAAGGTTACACTTCTGGGGAAGGAGCACATAAACATGATTTTTGGGAGGAGATATGTTTGGAAAACAACAGTAACGAATAATTAATATTGCTTTAACATTTCTAAAATCATATAAAAATGATCATCTTTGATTGCCATTTCAGTAAGTTTCGATACAGGGTATGTTACTGTCCACTTACTAGTAACCAAAACACACATAGAACAGACTTGTAACAAATATTCAGAATCAGTTCTTTTCATGAGATAGACATTTCTGAGACTTTAAGATTCATGTTTGAACATACAGTACTGCAATGTTGGCTACATAAAATAAAATAAATAGAAAATCTTTTTCAGAGGAAGCTCATTAATCAGAGGCTGTATTGCATTTAAGGATTTAACACTGGCTATATACAGGAGGGAAAGCATTTCACTTAGAAATACTTCACATTACTGGAGCTCTCTTTTTAATATGGCAACATATAGCAGCTTACCATTCTGATACTTAAAAATCAACAGGAATAGTGCTACTCTTTCATCCTTTGGTTCCCAGTGACAAATAATGCAGTAGTAACACCTCTGGTTTTCAGTTCCTCTTGAATGACATTTATTAACAGAGAGAAACTCGATGCTTTAGCTGAAATTTGGCAGCCCAAGAAGTGCACCAACTGCTCCAAAATATCCCTGCATAATTTAAAAGCAATTATTAATGCAGTGCAGCTTCTAAATGAACATGTAATATTAACCACTATTAAGAACACATACTTGTGTATAATCTACTTAAGAACATTGATTCAGAAAGCTACCAATTTGTGTCATCAGTTATGGTAAAAAAAAATTTTTTTTAAACTGTATTCTCAATATATACAACTTTTTTTTTTGTAACTGAATTCCATGTTTAATTGCTCAATATTTCAATCAACAGTCTACTTTAAACAATCTAAGTTTTCTGGTAGTGTATATTCTTCATATATTACAAATTTGGGGTTGACCAATAAGTTTGTTCAGGTTTTTCCTTAAGATGTTGCAGAAAAACCTGAACAAACTTTCTGGCCAACCCAATACATATATATGTATATGTTTTTGTATTATAATTGAAGCTAAGCATTTTCTAGTTAATTATATATACCTTTGAAATACATATTTTTTTTATAAAGAGTGGCTGTTAGACACTAAAACTTCTAGGACTATTGCAATTCTGGCTCCCCTCCCCTTTCCTGAAGAAAATTCCTTTGGCTCTGCCTGCCATTCCCACAGCACAGGACACGCCAGGTGGAGCTGCACAAGAGTACACATTCTGACCTCTACAGCGAGAGCAGTGACAATGACACATCATGGAAGCTCGTAAGAGCAGAACAAATACTCAGAATCTGTATTATTAAAATGCTTAATAAAATATTCACTTGACCACAAATAATTCAAGCTAAGTTTACTTAATCCAAAACATTTTGTGAACTGATACTTGCTCCAATCAGAATTTAACTGGATATTGTGATCGAATAGGAAAAAAAAAATCTCAAAGAATAAACTCCGAAATGTTAACAGTGGTTACCACTGGAGGTGGGGGTGAGGCTGTGGTGGGAGGATTAAGGAGATTTTCATTGCTAAATCATATATATTTTTATTGTTCATATTTAACATTTGTTCTCTTAGGGGAGGACAAAAAAAGAAAGAGGGAATTCCCTGGCGGTCCAGTGGTTAGGACTCTGTGCTCTCACTGACAAGGGCCCGGGTTCAACCCCTGGTTGGGGAGCTACTACTAATATCCCACGTGAGGCACGGCCAAAAAACAACAATAAAAAACAAAACAAACAAACAAAAGAAACAAAAGAAAACAATTTAACAAAACAAACCCACTAAGTACACAAGCAGCCCCATTATTTAATGAGCTCACAGACCTGATACTGCTCTCTCTTTTTCCGAAGAACTGTGAGCTTCTCATCTTAATGGGATGTCTGCCAGGTTACAAAAATGCCCACCCCCTAACTCAAACTGAAGTGAGGGAATCAATATACTATTTACGTAAATCGCAGTTTTATACTTCACTTATAAAGTACCTGGCAAGGAACAATATGTGAAACTGCATTTAAAAGCATGCTATTAAAATTCACAAAACTTTATTTTCGTATCATACCTCATGCTCTAGAAACAATGCTTTCAGTTGACCTTTTGACCAATAATCCAGTGCATATGCCAAAAGTTTCATCGAGAGAGTATTGACACGTAAAAAGTTTCCAACAAAGACAACTCTGTTTATTTTCTAAAAGAAAAGAACAAAGAAAATGACTTGAAAAAAGAATTATCAAGTAGATTTTACAATACAATACAGTTTATAAGATCTCTACTTACAAATATAAACAACTACTACCTTTTTTTAGTGCCTACTACATTCCTGGTATATGCCTTCATAATCCTGAATATTTAAAAATTAGTTTAGGACATGTCACTACACTTGTCAAAACCCATAGAATATACACTAAGAGTGACCCCAAATGTAAACTATGGACTCTGAGTGATGATGTGTCAATGTAGGCTCATCGATTTTAACAAATGTACCAAACTGGTGCTGGATATTGACAGTAGGGGCGGCTGTGCATCTAGGGGGTCAGTGAACTCTGTACCTTCCACTCAATTTTGCTGTGAACCTACAACTGCCCTAAAAATTAACGTCTAATTTAAAAAGAAAAGTTCTGGAAAGACCCTAGTTAAATGATTATAGATAGACTTGTTTTTGAAAATGGCCAATAAGTAATACATTTAGCAAAGAAAGTAATTTGGAGAAATATCACTGATGAGATAAAAGGAGACAAACCAAGGAAAAGTATTTTAAACGTGTTTAGGATTAAAAACAAGCTGTAAACTTGGTCAGCATTTTGCAGTTTATGCTCAGTAATGACACAGAAACCGTGGACTTTATCTATAGCACTGGAGAGCAAAACTGACTGGGATACTGGCATGCCCACCCAACCCCTAGGGCTTCCAGATGGAGCAACTAATATTTGTTTTGAATCTCCAAAAAACCTATTTCTACTCTCACAATAATGTAAGTACTTCTGAGTATACATTTTTGCACACTGCGTTTGAATAGCGTAAACTATGGCCTTAATTACTGTTAAGTCAATTGGCCAGTGAAAATCTGGACCTACAGGGGTAACAAAAAAGATCCCAGATTACTGTCTGCCCCCTCAAAGTGAAATATTTCCCAAAACTAGGTTAAAATGCCTGCTAGTGGCTCCCTCAACTAACTTACTACACTGTTATTAAGAAACTTCAAAGATAGTATTCTAATTTTGAATTTAGAGTAATTCACAGGATTAATTCGAGTCTTTGCACAGTTGTTCTCTCTGCTGGAGCCTCCCTTTCCCCAAATATCTGCACCCATGATTCTCTCACCTCCATCAAATCTTTGCCTAAGAGTCACATTTTCAACAAAGCCTTCCTTTAACTACACCCAGTTACTCAGTAATTTGTCCTCTGCCACTCTCTGGTCTACTCTCCATTCTCTTCATCTTGTTTAATTTTCTCCTTTTTAAAAACAGCATTTATCACCTAATACGGAATAATTTACTTGTTTACTACAACACTAGAATGGCTGTAAGCTCCACAAAGTCAGGGATCTTTGTTGTCTTCACTAATTTATCTCAAGTGCTCAGAACAAAACCTGGCACATGGTACTCTGTAAATATTTACTCAATGAATAAATGAATGAGTGAACAAATGAAGAATTCCTTTAAAAAGTAAAATTCCCAACACATTTATAAAGTATTTGATATTTATAAAAATTAAATGGGCAAATACCTCTATTACACAAAGGCAAAACTGTATATACAGTCTTCTTCAAATAAAATAAACCCAATTATGAGGTAAATCTAGCAGGACATGCTTTTTATAAGTATACATCATTCAAATTTCATGTGAAGAACGGTCTCAGTGCCTTCATAGCCCTGTACAATGCTGCTTGATCCATATGCAACAAGGCAGCACTGTAAAGAAGCCGAGGGCAGTGAGAAAACTTCCAAGTACTTAACTAATCAAAGGTAACACTAGCAGGAAAAAAATACCCACCCACTTTCAGTAGTAAGTTACCTCAAAACATCTTGTTGTTTACATAGAATTTTTGTTTGACAACTTAAAGATATTTAGGTTGTATATTTCTGAAAAGGTTTCTGGATAAATATGAAATGTAAATTATCTCTTTGTCCTATTTCCGGTTTGAATTATCTGCTACTTTCTTTAAAGGTAGTATCACAATTGGATAGGTAACATATATTAATGAATCTTGGGATTTAATGGATTAAGAGATCTCGATCCTATGAGGCCTCCTTAAGGAATACGAAGAAGCCTGCTACATGTACATAAAACTCCAACTCACATTTTTCATATAATTAATTTTTTTTACCTCATTAACAGCACACATTCGTGCCACAGAACCAATGTTATTGGTGATAGTAACTAATGTAGCTCTTGCTAGATCTTCTTTACTAACAGATTCTCGCTTCTCCTTATAAATCATATTCCCAAAACTGCAGAGAAATGAAAAACAAAATCAAATCTGCTGATAACAAACAACATTTCATACATTTTGAGAATACAGCCTACAGATAAATCTACACATGTATAAAATAAGGTATACATGTACAAGGTTACTTCCTGACCCAATGAACTCCACGTAGGAAAATACTGGGAACACCCAAACATCTATCAAACTATAATACATTCATACAGTGAAATACCATGAAGCTGTTAATAAAAAAAAAGGGGGGGGGGAGAAAGGAAGGAGGGAGGGAGGAAAGGAAGGAAAAAGAGGAAGACAGAGGGTAGGGAGGGAAAGGATGAGGGAAGGAAGAGGGGAAAAAGAGAGGGGGCGGGCAGGCAAACAGACTAGGATATACTGCTGTTGTAGACTATACAGTCCTCCCTCTTATCCATGGGGGATTGGTTCCAGGACCTTCCCTGGACACCAAAATCTCTAGATGCTCAGGTCCCTTGTGTAAAATGATGTAGTATTTGCATATAACCTAGGTATATACTTTAAATCATCTCCAGATTACTTAATAACACTTAATACAATGTAAATACTATGTAAATAGTTGCCTGTGTACAGCAAATTCAAGTTTTGCTTTTTGCAACTTTCTGGAATTATTATTTTTCCAAATATTTTCAATCCAAGGATGGTTGACTCTGTAGATGCGGAACCATGGATAAGGAGACCCGACTATACGGTATACTATATAATGGTATATAAATGTTACCTTCTAAAAGTTACCTTCTGTAAGGGGAGGATAAGGATATTTATTTGTATTTGTATAGAGAAACACTGGAAGGATACTCAAGAACTAATAAAAACAGTTTCCTATAGTGCATTCAGGGGAGACTTCTTGATGTATATTTAATTTTAAAACGACATCAATGTTCAAAACTTAGAACTAAACTGGGTAAGAGGAAGCCCCTTACAACTTCCTGATACACTGCTTTCTAAAAACTAAGCAAGCTTCCCTGGTGGCGCAGTGGTTGAGAGTCCGCCTACCGATGCAGGGGACACGGGTTCGTGCCCCGGTCCAGTAAGATCCCACATGCCGCGGAGCGGCTGGGCCCGTGAGCCATGGCCGCTGAGCCTGTGCGTCCGGAGCCTGTGCTCCGCGACGGGAGAGGCCACAACAGTGAGAGGCCTGCGTACCGCAAGAAAAAAAAAAAAAAAAACCAAAAAACCTAAATAAGCAACTTTAATTACAATGTAAATGTTAAACTTACCTAGATGCTACAGCCCAACCAGGCAGACCAAATCTTTCATAATCTCCTCCGTAAATATCACGGACCAGCTTGTCAGCTTGGGTGCTGTCACCTTTGGATGCCATTTCAAGAGCCTCTTCAAAACTTTCACAGCCAGTCAATAAACTACATAAACCAAGAAAGGTACCCCCTCCAAGGCTAAAGAAAATAAAGAAACTTGGTAAGTTGCATTTACACACTGTATTCTTTCTCCAAAGTAAAAGGATGGAGCACTCATTTATTCAATAAACACATGGATAGATATTGCTAAACCTAAGAAAAGCACATAGCAAAACCAAATTTGTCAAATCAAAGAATAAACCAAAGGAAAAAAAATGTCATCGTGTAAACAACATGACACAGAAGACCTTTTGTATCTTCTAGTATCTTCACCTGATACCTTAACACTTTGTAATTGCTAAAAATAAATGTTTTTGTGGGCATGAAAAAGGAGTGCTAAAAGTTAATACTGTACAAATTAAAAGGAGAAAAATTGTAATTCTAAATGGTTTCCAGGAAACAATTCTGTGAAAGGCCTATTTACTTAGCCTGGTAAGGCTGAAATCAACTCAATGTGATACATTAACATTTACATGACTCCAGTGTGAATACAGTGAGGACATTTATGTCAGGTTGGTCATCATGTTAAAGACAGAAATTAACTTGGTTCTATTATTCTTTTGGATATGCTCACAAAATGAAATTATGCCACTCTAGCCCCTAAAATCAAAACCTTTGCTCCCTAGTCTCACCTAAATTTCTAACAGGTTCTATTCCTGAATCACTGTTGGAATTTAGACTGAATTTCTGTCTTTTTGAATTGACTGAAGTAGGTAGTACTTCTCTGTAATTCTTTGGCATAGAGTTTCAATGGAGGTAGACTTTTCAGCCACCACAGAAATAAAATACTAATTAAATTTAAGTATTATTCAAATAGGAGTACTACATTAAAATTAAAATGAGTTTTTTTCAGGACTTCCCTGGCAGTCCAATGGTTAAGAGTCTGTGCTCCCAACACAGGGAGCACAGGTTTGATCCCTGGTTTGGGAACTAAGATCCCATATGCTGCAGAGCGTGGCCAGAGTTTTTCTCACAAATCAATCTAATTTAAAGCATCCTTAAATCTTTCTTCCCCAATTAAGTAAATAGGAGCCTCCAGCTTCCTTAAAAGGTGATAAAGTACATATTGGAATCATAAGGAAAAATTTTAAATCTCATTTCACATTCATATTCCAGGTATTAAAGAAAAGAGTTCATGTTAAATTCATCCTATATGAATTTATTACAATGTTGCCGAATACTCCACTTAAGTGTGAATCACATAAGAATGTTTCAAGCTTTAGGCTTAAATATATCTATATAAAAATGAGAAAAATGCTTTGGAAAATTAAAATGTTATTGGAATCACTCCAGCTAAAAATTCACTCTTTTCATTATGGAAATTTTGATGCCAAATGATGCTAACCAAATATAAACATTGAATGATTTTAGCTTGAGTCTACACACATGCCTTATAAAAAAGTATTATCTGCAACACTTTAACTTATACTTACACATCTACATTTTTAGCTGTTGCACAATACACATTAGATTTCACAATTTCTGTGTAGAAAACAATATGAATGTTGCCTTAAGAACAAAAAGGTTACTACCTTGTCCCAGTTACTCGTTTATAGTTGTCTTTGGAATGGACTGCTAAAATACTGACTCCCGAACCAATGTTTACTACCAGAAGTGGATAGGGATCATCCAGGTTGAAAGGCATCTTTTGGCATCTCTCAGGTTCTGAGGCATTAGCAAAATAATAGCACTCTGCTTGTCCATTGAAACTGACAGAATCTATATACAGCAAGCCCTTTACAAGGCAGTCAAGTTCATCCAGTTTGTGCAGGTGGAGGTTTCCAATCTGTAAAAACACACCAAAGCGAGTTTTATAAAGTGAACAAAGGAACGCATTCAAAATACTTGACTATGCCATATAATTTCCATGTACTTTACAAAACTTCAAAATCATTTACAACCCATACATTTTCACTTGTTTTCTTTTGTGTCAAAATCTCTTAGGGACTTCATTTAGTCCTGTGGTTCTCAGCGGTGGTGGTATTACTTCTAGAGGTGTTTTGGAAATCTGTGGGGACTTTTTAGTTTTCACAAAGATGGGGAGGAGGAGAGAATCAAACTAACATTTACTAGGCAGGGACTTGGGGTGCCAGACATCCGCAATGGGTGTGGCAGTTATGCAAAAAAAGAGTTAACCCTTCCCTGTATTACCTTTGAACATTACGACAGACATTTTTGTAGGCAGCAGTAGGAAAATTCATTTATAATTATCTGAGCCTATGTAAACAGGAAGTATTTTATCTGTATGTGTATAGACACAAGGTATTCTTTTTTTTTTTGCGGTACACAGGCCTCTCACTGTTGTGGCCTCTCCCCTTGCAGAGCACAGGCTTGGGACACGCAGGCTCAGTGGCCATGGCTCACGGGCCCAGCTGCTCCGCGACAGGTGGGATCTTCCCGGACCGGGGCACGAACCCGTGTCCCCTGCATCGGCAGGCGGACTCTCAACCACTGCGCCACCAGGGAAGCCCGACACAAGGTATTCTTTACGTGGTTTTAATACATACTAAATTTGCTAGAAACGCAACCACCACATAAAGTGAGGAAGTGTTGTACTTTTTACTGTTTGGAACTTTACCTTGTGTTGTTTAGCATCTTCGAAAGTTATGTCACAACAGCAATACCACTTATGGTATTTGATTCTCCAATAAAACATACCTTATCAATCTTAGCATTTGTGGCTTTAGAAATTAAGTTCAATCTATGTACATACAAACATCTAAATCTGACTACTTCACTATGCCCTCTTGTGTGATCATACCAGAGAATCTACCTACTGATATATAAATACCTTAATTTCCTGTCTTTATATTATAGTTTGGATACTAATGTGAAATTATTAAATTCATTTCAGGTTAGTAAAGAGTATATTATAAAATATTTACTATAAAAGATCTCAGCTTAGATAAGCTTTTCAATTCTCTAAGGACTTATTAGGTATCACTCCCCCTTGTGTTCCCATGGCATCTCTTTTCATAGCGATAGTATTAATTATAATGCATCGTACTTCTTAATTATAATGCACTGAACTTATAGTTCACTTAAATGTGTGGTCTAGGATACTGCACTCTTTGAGAGCTAAGTCTGTGTCTTATTACTAGCTGACTTCTCAGTGCCTAGCACAATACCTAACACAAACTAAATGTTCAAATATTAGCTTAATAAATGATTGAGCACCAACAAAAACAAATACTATAAAACTTCGTCACTAGAAAATATCAATACTTCTTAAAAAAAACTTAGAACCCCGTAATTTGAATACCAGTGTCTCCAAACAATGGCCAGGTGAGAGCTGGCTTCAAGGACACTGCTTTTGGCAAACACTAAATATCACGCATCCAAAAACACTGGTTTCGAATTTATGGTCAGATTACTCAATAAACTGAGTACAAATCAGTATTACTCATCATAAAATTTTTTAATAAAAACTACCCCAAATTACAAGGTATTCACTTCAGTAAGCCATATAAGTGATCGCTTATGTTCTAGATTTTCTTATGTGAATCTGAGAAACTAAATGGTCCACATGCATATTTTCAAGAAAAACAAATTGCAGTAAATCCAAGTATAAACTTTTTTTTTTCTTTTGCGGTTCGTGGGCCTCTCACTGTTGTGGCCTCCCCCGTTGCGGAGCACAGGCTCTGGACGCGCAGGCTCAGCGGCCATGGCTCACGGGCCTAGCCGTTCCGTGGCATGTGGGATCCTCCCGGACCGGGGCAGGAAGCCATGTCCCCTGCATCAGCAGGCGGACTCTCAACCACTGTGCCACCAGGGAAGCCCTAAACTTTTTAATCTTTATTCTAATGAGAAGGACTGGACACTTGGCAAACCCCTACTAGCACAGAAACCGACGCTTACATAATCCGCCTGCCACATCCAAATGACCCCCTTCAAGACAGAAACATGGTAGGGTCGATGGTATAAAATCCAAGGAAAAAGGGCTAATAGGGACTTTCATTCAGGTGTCTATTAATCAAAAGGTACAGGTTTCAGTTAGGGTTTGGGAAGATGGTGGCCTTAGGAGAGATGGCTGGATAATACTCAAAAAAACAAGCAAACACAGGAGCATAATAGTGCAAATATTTCAAGCCCCATTTATATCTGGCTTTGCACACTGCCAAATTCACTGAAGTCTGCTTTTACTGTAGCTTTGTAGCAGTTCCTAAACTTAGCAGGTTTTACTCCATATTATGTACGACAGGCCCAACTCTGGCCAGTTTTTACTCATTGTATAAAGGTGTTTAAATGCTCCAATCAAAAGTAAGTCATGAATACATACTTCCCCTGTATCAGCAGGGGGAACTAGTCTAAGAAACATTATCAGACAGAAAACGAGCCTCATACTTTAAAAACTGAAGAGAATGGGTACCGATTTTTGCCTGTGAGCGAAATACCTACTGTGCGAAAATCTTTTTCAAACTTGTAAGCACCACCTCCTGTAGCACATAGCACCGTGTGTAATGTTGAGAAGTTTTTATCTCTTCCCATTTGGATAAAAGTAGGCAGGTCCTGGGTTGGAAATCTGATAAAGTGCAAGTTCCCTCTCCGGCCAAAAAGTGTTAAATCTTTCAGTTCAAGGTGTACATCCCGAATACCAGTGGATCCATAGGCTACATTAGAAGTCAGATATTTCCGGATACTTTTTAAGCTCTCAACTTCTTCTTGTTCTTCCTCTGCTGTGATATCGATAGGTTCAAAATATGAGAGCTTTACCAGAGTTCCGCCGATGTCCATGCCAAACCATGGGAAAGCTATGGATAAAAAATAAATAAAAATATATATCCTGATTTTAGAAATGCAAATTAGGACCTAGTTAATTAGCCACAAGCTTCATTTACCCTGAATCACGCATTCAGTCAATAATACTTTTGAGGTAAGACAAATCTATGTGAAACTCACCCTTTTCCTTTCAAAGTGTTATTCTGTGTATTTTCTCAAAACCCGTAACTCAGCATGCCTTCGGCTGGACCAGGGCCTTTTAATTCCTGGTCTGGTAGGCATTCCTTTTCATTTATTACATATTTATCATGTGCCCCAGGAGATTAGGAAAAATTTGGACCAATTTGGTTTTAATAATAGGTCATCACCTACGGCTTGAAAATGTTTCTAAGATTTTAATGTAATAAAATTGGCCTATAATCACTTCAAGTAACCCAAGGGAAAAGTACCTCCTTAAAAAGAACATTTTTTTCTTTGCTCATTAAACTTACTAGGCTTCTTTAGTGCATCTGGTTAATAAAATTAGCTGTTGATAACGCTGAAAGTAAATCTACTTGGAAACAGGCACATTTGGGGAGGTAGCATTATCTGGGTTTGGGACTTGGTGCTCTCTCACTAACTGGGCTATATGACATAGGAAAAGCCATTAACCTCTCAAATCTTAGTTTCCTTAAGGTCTGTTTCTATTCTCTGGGATCTTAATCATTATGATAGAGACTCAAAAATAATTTAATACTTAAGATACATAGATTACAAAATGCCTAACAACATGTATTTAACAGTTTATTATGTATAAGTTGTCAAGGAAATTTAGTTCCCTTTGTTTCTCATATATTGATATTTTACTTATTTGATATGTGTGTACCATTAGAAACCGGAAACATACGATTCAACAAGAAAAGATTCGGTACATTTCTCTATACAGGCACAATGCTTTTGTCACCTATAGATTTATATAAACAACTAAGATGCTGAAGAAACTAAATTTTCTCAGTTTTGTTGGGCAGCTAGCAATGGAGGCCATCTTAAATAAGTAAAACACTTTTATTGATATATATATTTTTTGGCCACGCCCCGAGGCTTGTGGGATCTTAGTTCCCTGAACTAGCGCCCTGCGCCCTGGGAGTGAAAGCGGGGGCTGCAAGGGAATTCCCAGTAACACACTTTTAAAATAAAGGAGAGGCCATTCAAGACTCACCTCACATCTAGCCTGTTAGATACGTCTATGTCTGTTCTCTTAGGGGTATCTGCTCTTAAAGGAAGAGTAACTGGAGATGCTATATTGCAGACCATGAACGTCTTGGTTACCTTAATATCCAAACTAGAACATTACAGGTCCCTTCTTTTGCACAGAGATCCTTTCAACTCGGCTGAGTTCTGGAATTCATTTCCTTATGCCAGAGAAATAATCACCATTCAAAAAGTATGGGGGAGGCAACAAGAACACAGAAGACACGTATTCTTAATTACGATCCACTCCTTTGATTTAGCAAGTGATCTAATTTCCAGTGCATTAAAGCAAATACTTATGCTTGTTATTTTGTCACTAAAATGAGAAGGGGAGGGGGCACAACACTCAAACTTTATTGATTTGTGATGGAAGTACAAAGTTATTAAGGACAACCAGAGGTCCACTAATACTTCCGTGAGGTAAGAAAAATACCACTTTCCAAAGAAAGCAGGCAAATATCTAAATCTATAGCTTTGCTGCTTCTGGCCAAGGGACAGGTTAAAAGTAGGTCACCAGTGCGTAAGCATCCTACTTCTTGCATACAGCCTAAACATTTCTCATTCTCTCGAGAATAAAACTCTCCACTGTCAAGGTGAGAAAAACGAACCAAAAATACATTTAAAGAACAACACATACCTTCCATAAATATAAATAAGTACTTTGATGATGGCAAATAAACATTACCTTCTACAGACTTTGAGCATTTCCTAGAATCTCTCATGATGTTTACGTGGACTTCCAAAAAAATATTAGCTCCTATTCTATTTCTCACCAGAGCCTAAGAGAACTGCCATTAGTTCCCCATAAGTAACAAAAATATCCAGAACCAGCATAAGCAGAGTGCTACCAAGAAATTATCTTTCCTACCAGGTAGATTAGGTGTGCAAAAGGAGAAACCCACATGCCTGATCACCTCTTTAGCCACAAGGGCAGACTGTTAATTTCTAACGAACTGCATTATAAAAGTTTGGTGTCTTGTTAAGTGTTGGTAAGAGGTAGCGAAGCTTTCAGGAGCTATTTAATTGCTAGTGGCCCCATGCAGATTTTAGCCCAAAGGGATCCTATGCCAAACTAGAATTTAATTGTTCTTGAGCAGAAAGAGAAACCAAATGCTGAAAATGTTCAGAAACATTGGTGGATTATTTTAAGGAACAGAATTCTAAAATGAGCATGTGCAATGGTCAATTCCAGATACTGTTCAAGTTCCCGAATAAAAGACAGTTCACTTTTCCCAATAATCATTCCGAATAAAAATGCTGTTTTAAAACAGACTAAGAAAATAAACCATACTCACACCTTCAGTGTTATAATTCCTCAGAAGAACTTCAGAAGATTTTCCCCCCCTTTGGTAAATTAGTTACATCTAAGAGAATATTAGAAACTATTACCTCCAACTGCACCTTACTACCCACTGGAAGTGATCATTCTTAAGTAATGACTCAATTTACAAACAGTTACATAGAAGCAAACGGCACACATATGCTACATACCTCTCTCTGGTCTTGACAAAAACTTCACATACCTTACTGCTTGGGTTAGCAAAGCAGACACCCAAACCTACACTGCACCAAATGAATAAATATATATACGTATATTTTAAAAATCCTTTATTATCACTCTATTAATCATGTTACATGCTCTACAGGTAAGCAAAACAGAGGCTGACCCTTACCTTAAAAAATCATGTCAGTTGAGGTACAGAGGAACACCACTGCTTAGATTTTTACTATTATTTAAGTAGCGTGAAAAACACAAGTAAAGGTAATGCAAACATTGCCACTGTTTGGGTTCTAGAAAAAAAATTTTCATTAGATTGTTTGACTTCATTCTTCTCCTGGAGTTGAATTAACACATAATTTCAAATGCTCATCTTTTAGTTATACAATTTAGAGGGTGAAACCAATTCCTTTTCTTATTTTCTGGTTAAATACAGGCATTTGGTTTATAGGCTGGTATATACTAGTGATGTATCAAAAAGCAATGTTTTCTAACACTTGGGTGAGTAACTGTAAGAAAATGTGTGAAGCCAAAGTCACTTGTGTAACTAGTATGAGATACAGTTTTTAGTTACTAGTGCTGCTCTAAGGATTAAATGACGCAATGCATGTAAAGGTAGTGCTTACATACAAAGTGCTCACTAAATTTATGATTATAAAAAAAAGAAACCCTACGCAAGAACTCAAAAACAAGTGTGTCTTTAGCTAAACTGAGTGGTTTGAAACATCAGAAATAATACTTTCCAGTTATATATATATATATTTCCATGACAGTTCATAGTTGAAATACTTTCTTTCCCACATGCAAAAGAACAAGATGTTCTTTATTTTTACTGTAAAGAGCTGAGTAGACAGTAAAGTCATCTTTTACATATAGGAAACTGGAAATGTTATTTCAGACTTCTAAATCATATTAACTGACTGGTTTTTCAGCATAACTCTTTTAACATTAATGGTCTCACAGTGTACCCCAATATATTAATAAACAAATTACTTCTAAAAAATAGATGTTCTTTTATTTCTCAACCTAAAGTTTATTTTATAAACTCTTAATTATCATCTTTACTAGATATGAAACACCTTTGCCAGAGATGGTATTCACACCTGATTATAAGTTTGCCCAAATCCAAGTAATCAAATCGCTGTCAAGGCAAAAATAAAATAATACCATAAGGGTCAGAATATGAGCTTGTCATAGTTAAACTCATTCTACTAAATGGAAATTCCAACACAAGCAGAGAAAACCTATGTGTTGAGGGAAGATGTCCAACTGTTCTACATTACTGCATCTGTTCAAGATTCATTTAATTCACCAAATGTACAGTAAAATAGTAGTATTTCTGTATTACTCTCTCATTTTAAGACTTCACATCAGTATTTCATAGACTCCTGAACGAGAACTCTTTAGCTATCTTTTTTTTTTTAAAATCATTGTTTAAAACAATGTTTTAACTGGCAGATAAAACTACCAGATCAGAAAGGTTTGTGCTTCTCTAAGTATTTAGACTACGCCCTACAGGTGCAAAAGAAAGAACACAGGACTATGAGTCAGGTGACTTAGGGCCCTGAACCTCAGTTAGCAGAGTTGTAAAAGGTGTACAAGTTGTACAAGATGCAGCCTTGTAAAAGTTACTCTGGGGCTCAGTAAGTTCAGTTTTCCCCAGCAGTAAAATGAGAACCAAATTATCTCACATTTAAATAACAACAGTTTCTGGAGTGCTTTGGTATGTTGCCTCCCCGTGGAGGTTTTCACGACCGGACGGGCGGGCGGGAAAAGAATGTATCAGGGCTCCCGTTCTATAGCCAGAGATTTCCTAGAACTGTTGGGAGGATCACACAACACTGCAAAATGGCAAAACACCAATACAATTCTAAGACAGAAGCATGCATCCCGCATTCCTAGTCGCTCTGGAAGAATGAACTTCAAGTATCACAATCACAACGGCTGAGTGATTAAATAAGCCATTCACAGGAATAAAAGGTTTTTAAAAGGCTAAAAATAAAAGGAAGCAAATAAAAGTTGATCTACTCTCTTTCAGTATGGAAAGTTTTTTTTTTTATAAGTATAGGTTATAGATAGTCGTAGAAAAATCTCTACGGGTAGTCACCAAAAGATTAATAGTGCTTAGCTCTCAGTGGCGGGAATACGGATGACTTTGATCTTTTTATCTGTTTTTTAAAAAACAAACATGAACTAGTTGTTATTCTAAACAAGTCACGGCACTTACCCACCGGTAGGTTACATGCCGTGTTTAAAAGTTCTAATTATAACAACAGAGACAACTCCCAGGAACCCACCGGGATTTCAAGGACACAAGCAGAAAGCTCAGAAATCAGTTTAAAAAAATTAAAAAAAAAAAAAAAGTGGTAAATGTCCCCGCGCAACTTGACATCTGTGACAACCCATTTTCAACTTGACTTCAGAGGAAGCTGATAACTCTGGTCTCTTGCCTGCCAAACCCCAGAACAAAAATTCCCCCTTGCACCTCCCAGCTTTCGAGGAGGAAAGGCTAGGGGGCGGCAAGCGTTCGTCAACCGAGCGTAGGGGGATGGGAGGGAGCCTCGAACCGGGTGCTGCAAAGGTTCCTCCGCCCCCATCCCGTGCTGGGCGACGGCTGGGAGCGACCGGCTTCGAAGCAGGCCACCACAACAAGGGGCTTCCCGATGTGGCCCAACTTGCTCTCCCACCCGACGAGCCCAAGCCCCCATCTTACAGGGTTTCTTGGCATCCTTGATCTTCATGGCGTCGGCCTGAGGGGCGAGAGGCAGCCTCGCGTACGGCGCGCAGAGGGTTGCGGGGGAGACTCCGGAGGTAGCTGGGCCGCGCGGGGAGGCCCGGCCGGTTCCTCCCCTCGGGCCGGGCGGGGCGGGCCAAGGGCGGGGCGGGGGCGCCTGAGATTAGGCCCCGGCCCAGGGGGCGGCCCCCCCCACCCCCGCGAGGGGCGGCCGGGACCGAGCGAGCAGGGGAAGGCCGCCGGCCTCGCCGCTCCGGGGCCCCCCGCCGCCGCTCCAAACAAAAGGCCCCGGTCCCCCGAGCCGCCGCCGCCGCACTGAGAAGCAGCCCGCCCAGGTCCAGCGCCCACGTGACGCGAGGGCCCCCTCTCTTCGCTCTCCGCCCGGCTGCTGGGGATTGTAGTTCCCCGGGTCGCAAGGCCCAGCTCTCAGGCTGCAGCCTTACAGATGGACTACAAAACCCAGGACGCATCGCGGGCCCTCCTCCGAGGCCCCTCCGCTTTCGGAGATGGCCTCAGAGTGGTCCCAGAGAGAAGGGGGCGGGGCCTTAATCACGCCAGCGACGGGGCTACCAATGGTGGCTGATGTGGGCGGGCTCCCGAACCCTAGAGCTGAAGCCTCGCACCGTCGCCGAGGGAGAAGGGGAAGGCAAGTCTTTGCTGGTACTATCATGGCGGTTCTGCAAGTCGCAGACTTTGGAGGCAGAAAACCTGGTCAGTGTGCCAGGGAAAGCGGTAAATACAGGGCTCTAGAGCCGCTCTTTAGACAGACCAGTGAATACATTTGTAAATTAAAGTCATTCACGAAGGAATCCCCTTGCTTAATAGAGACACCGCGAGTGCTGGAGTTGGAATGATGATGATAGTAATGGCAATAGCAATAATAGGTAACATTTATTGAATGCTTACCAGGTCCCAGGCACTCTGCTGAGCTCTTTTGGGGAATTATTTGATTTAATTAAGTAACTTTGTGAAGTGCGTGCAATTATTATCTATCACTCCTTTTGAAGATGGGACAGGAACTGAGAAGTCACTTGGGAACACATGCCCTTTGCCGCAGTTCCTTGGTCCCCTCAGGGGCCCTGTAGCCCAGCTCCCTCCTTCCAAAGGGGAAGTTGATCCCCAGAAAAGAAAATTAGGTGCTACAGTTCTCCCTCCTTTCCCTGTGCCTGCTAGATTCTGAGTTCTCTAGCTGGAATGGGAAGGGACAGCACTGGGAGCTCTTCTCCTGGCCTCCCCTCCCCCAATTAGCTGACCAGGAATTTAGTGACTTTGGCAATAGATGGTTTGAGAGTTGGCAATGGAGGATTGAGCCTTATTGCACCTTCTTTGTGGAGGATATGACAAGGATTGTGAATAAGAACCGGAAGGGACACAAACGATCATTTAGGGAGCATGAACAAAGAGCTAGCTTGAAATATAATGATTGAAATATAATGATTAAGAGCTTAAACTTGAATTCACATCTTGGTTCTGCGATTTGGTTATAAATTTGGGCAAATTACTTCATCTCTCTGATTCTCATTGGGAACGATGATGCCTACATCTCATGGGATTGAGATGAAGATTGAGTTGAAAGAAGGCATATAAAGTGCTTACCTCGTTGCCTGTCGTAGAGATAGTGATCAGTAAGTGATGGCTATGTTTTTATTGTCATTGTTATCCTTACTGTAAAGATAAGGGAGAAAGATTAAGTATCTAGACTGTTTGTCCAAGGTAATTATTTAGGATTGGACCTGAGGTCTGATTGGTGCTTTATGGTTCCTTACCTTTTGTTATTTTGATCTCAGTTTCCACATTTGTTATTTAGAAATACATTTTTATTTATATTTTTTATAGAAACATTCTTCTGAGCTCCCAGGTATGTGACCTGATAACTTAGAACCCTGAGCGGTAGACTTAACTTTCTTTTCCTCTTATTTTCCCCAAGTCATTCCATCCCACACAGAACACTCGATATTCTTGAATGGTCCTGTTTTCCCACGTTTTTTTGGAGTGAGAGCCATGACTTCTGATTGACTTGGCTTCAAAGAGTGTTCACTATCTCATATGATTCACCCGCTGCTTAAGTCTCGTGTGCAACCCTGTTGTCTACCAACAGATATTCCTGCCTCATTTGGTAGCATCTGCTTGGAAGTCAAAGGGGAAGGGATACCTGTGCCTTGTAATAGGCTGGCCATGAACCAAGAGGAAAGTGAGCTGGAAATGAGAGCCATAGGAATTTTTTTTTTTTTTTTTTTTGCGGTACGCGGGCCTCTCACTGTTGTGGCCTCTCCCGTTGCAGAGCACAGGCTCCGGATGCGCAGGCTCAGCGGCCATGGCTCACGGGCCCAGCTGCTCCGCGACATGTGGGATCTTCCCGGACCGGGGCACGAACCTGTGTCCCCTGCATCGGCAGGTGGACTCTCAACCACTGCGCCACCAGGGAAGCCTGAGCCATAGGAATTTGGGTAAGTTTTTTGTTTTCGTTTTTTTGGCCGCGGGGCACGGCTTGTGGGATCTTAGTTCCCTGACCAGGGATTGAACCTGGGCCCATAGCAGTGAAAGCGTGGAGTCCTAACCACCGCACCGCCACACCAGGGAATTCCCTTGGGTAAGTTTTGGACACAGGCTTTTGCTAGTTTCTGTGGCCATACATGGATAACTTAGTTTAATTTAGCTTCAGTGTTAGGCTTGCACCTGTGTTGTCATGTGTGAGAAAAACACTGACCTTCAAATAGTGAGAATCCTAGCCTTAGATCAGTCATGGAATTTCTGTATGACCCTGGGAAAGTCCTTTCTCCGCTCTGGGTTCAAGTTACACATCTGTAAAATGAAACAATTGTTTGAGATTTCTTCCATCTCTGAATTGAGGTTCATTAACGTATGCCTCTTTTTTAGGAGCAGTAGGAGATGAGTTCAAGTTTTCCCCAGTGTTACTGAAACTGACAGGTCATCATGCTTCAGTTTCTGGCCAGAATCTTTCTTCTGCAGCCCCTGTTGGCTATCAGCCCTAATCCCTCCCTCCAGCACTGTCTGGTGAACTGCATTTTCTCTCTTCCCTAGCATGTCCTCAGAATCCTTCCGGCAGAGTGAGTGCAGGAGCTGCAAAGAACATCTAAAGGGTCCAAGGGAAGTTCTTGATCTGAGCACTTCCTGTCTCAATATTTATTGTCTACCAAACACAGTTAATCCGCCCCATCTTGCAGAGTGACAGAGGAGACCTGACACCTGCTCATTTTGCTTTTACTGAGTGGGTCTCCCTGGAGACAGGTGGTAGATTGTACCTACTGATGACGGTGAGGTCTCCTGGTATGAAGAAAACACACACACACAAACACACACACATTCTAGCTTCAAAGCCCAGACCAAGCTGGTAACAATGGGTTCTGTCTCTAATTAGATGGTCGAGAACATGCTCCAGTCAGTCCTTGAATCCACAGAATCAAACCAGCGTCTCATCGTGGGGAGCGTCATTAGTATGAGCGTCCTCGGCATCGTCATCATCATCACCATCACCATCACGCTAGTGGAAACACAGTTCTGTCCAACAAATAATAATTGAGCCTTGACTCTGTTCTGGAGACTGGAATACATGCCGGGGGAGAGAGAGGTAAGAAAGAGAGAAACAATAATCAGTAGTCAACAATTCAGTAAACGAGAACAGGCTGTGCTAAGTGATGTGAAGGAAGTAACCAGGTTGACGTGCTGGAGGGTGCCTGGGATTGCAGGAGAGGAGGAGGGCTGCACTTCAGCTTGGATGGTCAGAGAAGGCTTCTCTGAGGAGGCGGTGTATGAGCGGAGATCCCTGCAGATTGCTGGGGAGGACAGAGGTGTGGCTGGTACTGAAGGTCAGTTGGGTGGAGGGACAGAAGCAGTGCACGGGGAGTAGAGAGCAAGGGGTAAAGTGATCGGAGGTGGAGTTGCAGAGGTGGGCATGCTGGGCCTTGAGGACCACTGGAAGATTTTAAGCAGGGGAGTGAGATGATCTCTGATCTTAGAGGGCTACTCCGGCTGCTTCGTGAAAAATGGGTGGATTGGAGAGGTACCAGGACTTGTAAAGACTAGTCACCTCAGGCTCCTTCCCCTCCGTCCTGGCCCACATGCCGTCAGTTGCCAAGTGTGTGCTGGGAGCACTCCGGGAACTGTGCGAGGGCTTGAATCCGTGTGGTGGCAGCAGAGAGAGAGAGAGAAGTGCTCAGGTGCAGAACGTCCTTTAAGGAACACTTATGGAGCTCCTACAGTGCGCCAGGCACTGTTGTAGGGATGAGGGGTATGACGAAGAACAGGACAAAGCCCCCATCCTCTTGGAGCTTATATTCCAATGGGGACATAGTCAGCAAGCAAGTAGACCGGCGTAGAGTATTATATTCAGTAGTATAAATTAGATAGTATATGTAGATAGCATAAATGCTTATGAAGATAACAACGCAGGATGAGGGATCACGAGTGATGGGGTGTTTGAGAGATAGAGTGGTGGTTGAAGATGAATTAGATGAAGTGGATGGGGGGAGGGAAAGGGAGGCTTGAAGGGTAAGTTGTAGGGTTTGGGCTTGAGCTCTAGGGTGTACGGTAGTGTCACTTACAAAGAAGGGGAGCATGGGGAATAAATAAGCGGGACATCAACGGTTCTGCCTTGGTCTTACTGATCCTCTAGGGCAGCGCTCCCCAATCTTGTTGGCACCAGGGACCGGTTTCGTGGAAGACAGTTTTTCCACGGTTTGGGGCGGGGAGGGGGATGGTCCAGGCGGCAGATGAAGCTTTGCTCACTCAGCCGCCGCTCACCTCCGGTTCCTAACAGGCCTTGGACCTGTACTGGTCCTTGGCCCAGGGGCTGGGGACCCCTGCTCTAGGGCCATCCTCTCCTCAGATGCGGGACACAACGCATGCTTTGTTATAGCAGTCAGCTTGTTTCAGTAGTTGACGGTTTGCATTTTAGAGGCACCCACAGCTTGGGTGTCACATACTCCTGCCCTGCCCAGGAATGAGTCCTGTCAGGTATTCCCCTGTGGGAACAGAGAAGAGCCTCTCTCTGGCGCTCTGCCCTGCCCGCTGATCCCCACCTCCTGGCTCAGTAACCTCAGCTAGTCCAGATAGGAGCTCGTCGTCCTCCCACCCCCTCTTCTCTTGCCCACTCACTTTCCTAAAGGCCCTGCCTCAGCTCATGGTACCAGCACCCACCCACTCGCCCAACACAGAAAGTTGGGAGTCATCCTGGCCTCCTCTCGACCCCTCACAGTCCACATCCAGCCAGTCACCCGGTCCTCTTGTTGTTATCCTCGCATCTACTCCTTCCTGTCTAACCTCACTGCTCTCTCCTGAGCACCAGCCTCTGCATTTGACATTTATACTCTTAAAGGTCCTTCCTGCCTCTTGGCTGACTTTATCCCATCTGGCCTCCTTACCGATGCCAGAGTGAGTTTTCTCAAAAGCAAACCAGACTGTATCATTTCCAGGGCTTAGAAACATGCCTCTCCTGCAGTATTGTCTTCAGGATAAAATCCCATCCTGGGACATAAGACCCATCGTGATTGGATGCTGGGAACCTCTTTAGCCGTATCTCTTGCCTCTCTGCACCCTTCATTATATGCTCTGATAAGACAAAACTGCTTATAGTAAACCGAGTACATGCTACTGCCCATTGCTGTTACCTCTTATGCATGTGTAAGCCTCTCTTCTTGAGTTCCCATTGAAAGCCTATTTATACTTTAAAACCCAACCCAGAAATCCCCTCCTCTGGAAAGACTTCCTTTCCTCTATGCTACTTCTGGTCCCTGTACATGCTTCTGTGTTTACCACTCATTGCATCATAACATAGCGGTCCATTTACTCACCTGTCTCTTTCAATACCAGATGAACTCTTTGAGGGCTAGGGTTGTGACTTATTCTGTTTGGTATCCGCAAGTCTAGCATGGGGTCTGATCCAGGAAGTTGGCTCACAAATGATTAAATTGGATGAGTTTGGGTTCAAGTCCTTCAGAGGCAACCTGGAAACTCATCCTTCTAGAAACTTCCAAAACCAATAATTACTGACAACAAAGGCAATTTAGTAGGAGAGAATCATTGTACTTTATGGGCGTAACACTGAAGAGCGTAGCACCCGGGAATCATCGTGTATTTCCTAACACCATGTTTAATCGGGGACAGCTCTAATTATAGATGGACCTCTTCCTGGCCCTGGGACACCTACGCAAGTGTATTTATTTTTAAAGGTTTTGACCAAATTAGAGCAGAGTGCAATGGTTAAAAGCTAGACATCACAATCCAGCAGAACTAGGTCCTGATCTCTGATTGATTGTGTGAAGCTTTGGAGTGGTGCTTTTTCCTCTCTGGGTCTTGGTTTCCTCATCTGTAAAATGAGGATAAAGATGGCTCCCATGCCTTCAGCCTTTGTGAAGACGAAATGACTTCCTGCATCTAAAGTGCTTGATACAGTCGCTGGCCATGACAGCTCGGGTGGTGACTCCTGCAGAGACAAAGCATTCACGCTGATATTCAAGCTGCCATTTAAATGTCTCTTCTGCTCTCACTACCATATGGTATGCAAGGTGCCTGTTTGACATCTTAGAAAACTTTAGGACTTTTGTTCATAGCATTCATCGTGACACTGTTTGCGTCATATTTCGTCTGACTTCCTGACTCAGCTCAGAAAGATCCCAGAGGACAAGGACTGTGTTTTTTAATCCTTAACTCTTAGCACAGTTCCTGACACAGAGAAAGCTCTCATTGAATATTTGAATGACTGAGCAAGTCTTTCTTACTAGCATGCTATCTTGGCATGGGGTATTTGTGTGTGTGTGTGTGTGTGTGTGCGTGTATGTGTTAGGGGGGCTATTTGGTGAGGTTAGAAGTGAAAGCACTGACAGAAAGCCCATGGTGATGGAGAATGGGGGCAGATTCCGGTTAGGGAGCTCTGCACCAGTATAATTAGAGATTAAGAGCACATAAGGACAGGCCCCAGCATCACAGGATTTTTCAGGCTGTCACTGCCTTAGGCTGTGAGGCCAGTGTGTATAATAAAAATAGTTTGCACAGTTCTGCTTTGGAAATCAGGACTCTGACTGAGAGCTTAGCCAACTAGCCAGCAAGAATAGCTTTCTGGAGCTTGGAGCCTCATGAAAATTCCAAAACCGGGGAATAATAAAAAAAAAAAATGGGTTTGTTTGCTGGCTTTGAAAAACTGCATTAAAAAAAAAAAAAGCAAAAAACCTTCTCAGTATTCTCTTCATCTGCAATACAAATTATCAGACACTTCCTGTGCACCAGCCCACAGAAGAGAGGAAGAGGGAGCCAGGAATAAAGCAGGTGCTTCACAGGAAGTCATCGGCTAAGGCATGAAGAAGAGTAAGGAGTACGGTGTGGTCGCCAGACGAATGCTAATCTAAGCGTGGGGCACAGGTGAGTGCCGACACCACCCGTTTGTGGTTAGCTCCCCATTCGATAGGGAGCTTGCCACAGAACGTAATACGTCCACGACATCACTAGGCACACTGCAGTTCAGCCGCTCTTTTTTTCATAGCAAGATATGCTCAGTGAAAGTAGCGTTGTATTCTTCCCTGTTTTGGTGCAATCCGTCACTGCCTTAGGCTTGGACCGCTAACAGACAGTTCTCTGACCAGCTGCTCTGAGCAGCGCTGGTCTAGAGCATGGACTTCAAAATCAGTCAGACTCAGCTCTGCTGCTTAAGCGAGTCTCCTGAGCTGTCTGAGCTTTGGATTCCAAGTCTGCAAAATGGAGAGTCATTCATTCAAAACAAAGTTTGAGCACACACTGTATACTAGGCACTGTTCTGTGAGTTGAGGATATTGCAGTGACCCTGGCTGATAGGATTCCTGCTTTCATGGGGCCTACAGATAAAGAAGTGAGACAATTACAGCTTATGATAAGGGCTGTTAAGAAAGTCAACTGACTCTTTGATGTGTGTGTAACAGATTGGACGGTTAGGGAGGTTTAAGAAGGAATCAGCTGTGCGAAGAACTCAAGAAAGAGTGCTCTAAGCAGAGGCGAGAGCAAGTGCAAAGGCTCTGAGGCATGCTGGGGGAAACAAGAAGATGGCCAGCGTGCCTGGAGTGGAATGAGGGAGGGGAGGTAGAGCATGGGGAGAGGTGAGGTCAGAGAGGATCCAGTTCATGCAAGGCTTAGTAGGGCACAGGGAAGAGTTTGGATTCCATTCTAGAAGCAATGTGATACCATTGGAGGGTTTTAAAACAAAGTTTTTTTTCTGAACCATGTTAAAGAGTTTGGACTTTGTTCAAAGAACAACAGGGACCCACCAAAGATTTAAAAGCCTGAGAGTGTCAGGATTAGAAGCACATTTTATAAAGTTTACTTGGGCTGTGGTAAAGATAGCAGTTAGGTGGGACTAGAGGCAAAGAGACCAGGGCTTCCCCATTGGCGCAGTGGTTGAGAGTCCGCCTGCCGATGCAGGGGACGTGGGTTCGTCCCAGGAAGATCCCACATGCCGCGGAGCGGCTGGGCCCGTGAGCCATGGCCGCTGAGCCTGCGCGTCCGGAGCCTGTGCTCCACAACGGGAGAGGCCACAACAGTGAGAGGCCCGCGTACCAAAAAAAAAAAAAAAAAAAAAAAAAAGAGACCAGCTCGGGGAAGACATTCTGGTAGTGGAATGAGTGAAGAAGTGTAAGAATGACCGAATTAACATCCTTAACTGGATCGCAAGCTTCCTTATGTCATGAGCCTCACCGCCTCTTGCTTTGGATGTTCTGTGGCATGAACTTTAGGTCTTTGTGAAAGCCGGTTTTTAATTAACATTCAACTAGCTGAATTGACTAGCTAACATGAAATCAAACTAGATCCTCCATCCCCTCTTCAGAAACTGACTGCTTGTGTACAGCGCTGGTCTTGTCCATGGTATAGAAGTCTATCTCCTTTACCTTGTCCTCCTCTCACCTCTCACTTCATACCCACTGATGCTCAAGTCTAGGTGAGCCTATTTCCAACAGCAACTGTACTAGAGGGATTTCCATCTGGAACCAAACAAATGCCTAAGCCCTATTTGGAATGCGTATTTCCACAGTCATCCAGCCAGTGTTGCACAAGGCAAACTGGCACTTGGTCAGCCTGCTTAAAAGAGCTCTTACATGAGAGGTGGGCTGTTCATCACCAGAGACCTTGCTAGCCATCATGTTGGCAACAATGATGAGAGCTGTTTATTGAGCAACTACCAGGCACTGGGCTAAGGGATTTACGTTTATTCTCTGATTTTAAACCTCACAACAACCTTATATGATAGGTGTTCTTAACGAACTCTATTTTAATGAGAAAGGAACTGGGAATCAGAGAGGCTAGGTAGCTTATCTAATGTCATACAACTCATCGGATGCCGACCAGGATTTGAACGTAGTTCTTGCTGATTCCAAAGCCTTGTGTCATTTTAATAGTAAATTTAATTTATTTTTTTATTTTAGTGACTCCTTATAATTTTTAAAGTTATTTATGCTCATTGTCACACATTCCAATAATTTGAGATTATATAAACTACTGAAAGTATTTGTTCTGGTTATCGATTGCTGTGTAACAAATCACTCCAAAGCTTAGTGGCTTCAAAACATTCATTTAATTGTTACCTCACGTGGTTCTGGGACTTGACCGGGCTCAGCTAGTTGTGTCTCCCCCACTGTCTGTCATCTGGTTGTCGTCAGATATCAGCTAGGGCTGGAGTCATCTTAAAGCGTTTCTTACCCTCAGGCCTGGCCCCTGAGGCTGACTGGGATCTCCCTGGGACTATCTGCTGGAACTCATACACTTGGCCTCTCCCTGTGGCCTGGGCTCCCTCAAAGTGTGATAGGTGGGATCCAAAAGGAAACGGAAGGAAGTAGAAGCTGCTCATCTCTAAAGGCCTGGGCCAGAAACGGGCACAGGGCCACTTCTGCTATTTTCTATGGATCAAGCCAAGATTGAGGGGAAGGAGACATTCCATGAACGTCAAAGAATTTGGAGGCCATATTTAAAAACTGCCAGTCTGCTTCTGACCACAAATTATTTCTTTTCCTCTTTCAGCAAAATGAACTTGTTCCATCACGAGATGCTCCCAAACTTCTCATGCCATCAGGTTCAGGCTTGAAGTCCAGGATCTCGTCTTTGGTATCATTTCCAGGTATGACTGGAGGTGCCTTGAGTGTGGTTTCTTAGTTACAGCTCTTTAAGAATGAGTCTTTTTTTTTTTTTATGAATTAAAAAAAATAATTTATTTATTTATTTATTTATGGCTGCATTGAGTCTTCGCTGTTGTGCGCGGGCTTTCTCCAGTTGTGGCGAGCAGGGGCTACTCTTTGTTGCGGTGCATGGGCTTCTCATTGCAGTGGCTCCTCTTGTTGCGGAGCACGGGCTCTAGGCGCACAGGCTGCAGTAGTTGTGGCATGCAGGCTCAGTAGTTGTGGCTCATGGGCTTAGTTGCTCTGTGGCATGTGGGATCTTCCCAGACCAGGGCTCAAACCCGTGTCCCCTGCATTGGCAGGCGTATTCTTAACCACTGCACCACGGGGAAGCCCAGGAATGAGTCTTGATCTGAGTATCTGTGAAGTAAAAAGATAACTTATCTGTCTTCCATACCTAACATCCATCTGTGGGCTAGGCATCTGAATGCTGCAGTAAATGTATTGTGGGTTCCTTGATTAGGGTCCAGTTCTAGTCAATGTTTCTCTGCAGCTCTGCCTGTTACCCGCAAACTGGGTTTACCTCTTGGTGGATGTGGAAGCCAAATGACACAACCAAGTCAAAGAGTGGGAGAAGGAAGGATTTATTACTTGCAGTAAGCAAGGAGAACACCTGGGATCTTCCCCAAGGCAAAACTGGGGAAGTTTTAAGCTAAGGGTATATACATATTCATGAAGGGGCTTGAGCAGAGAATTCAGCCTAGAATTGGGGCAAAGGTTGACAGAGCTTGAGTTGATTGAAGTCACGAGGGTCAGGAAAGGTCAATATTATCATTCCTTAGGTTCTGACCAGCCTGGGGTCTTAGCATGTAGTTACCATCCTCCATCTGGGTGGGGGGCCTTAGTTCCTACAGAACTCAGAGCGATGTATCAGATTGTTATGTATCTCCTTCTCTTTTCGTTCAAACTGATTCTAAAAAAACTTTGAGGATTTTTATGATTTTTTACTGGAGTTCCTTGCATGGGGAAAAAAACCATGACACAAATCTTTTTGGCTCCTGTAAGTCCTTTTCTACCTTGGATGCCTTTTCAAAACCACTGTGGGACAGTGCCCTTAAGAATCTCAGAAATCCTGTTGTTTATGGAGATAGGAAGGCACACCCTTAAGCTCTTTAGAAGGATTTTGTCTGTTTGGAATGGTTAATGAGGTACCTTCTTAAACCTCTCTGAGCTCTTAACAAAAGATGCAATGCTCATCCTTTGCTGGAAAACCATTTTAATTTGAGAATAGTTTGCCCTCTGGAGAAGCTGGGAGTGAGAAGTAGTTTTATTTTCAAACCCAGAAACCACTGGCTTTTACATAACCTCTATGTTCTGCTTGAAAACCAAAAAAGTTCCTTTTTTTAGCTTCTCTCTCTTTGTATTTTACTAGAGGCAGGTTGGTCAGATCATCATGTTTATGAGGTATGTTTCCTACTTTTTGGCATTACAGCAGACAACAGTGTCAAACTTTCTGAAACTGTGCACCTCAGATTGGGACCTGAACCCACACAGCCGAGACTTGAACCTGGCCAAAACCCACAGTCTTCTAACTGAGATCAGTTTCAGGGCTTAATGAAGCTCAGGTTCTTTTTTTTTTTTTGCAGTACGCAGGCCTCTCACTGTTGTGGCCTCTCCCCTTGCGGAGCACAGGCTCTGGATGCGCAGGCTCAGCGGCCATGGCTCATGGGCCCAGCCGCTACGCGGCACGTGGGATCTTCCCGGACCGGGGCACGAACCCGTGTCCTCTGCATCGGCAGGCGGGCTCTCAACCGCTGCGCCACCAGGAAAGCCCGAAGCTCAGGTTCTTGATGTCTCATTGTAGAAAGAATTCAGTGAGAGACAAAGTGATAGGTAAGAAATGGATTTATTTAGAGAGAAACATACTCCACAGACAGAGTATGGGCCATCTCAGAAGGCGAGAGTGGCCTTGGGAGAAACACACGCCACAGACAGAGTGTGGGCCACCTCAGAAGGTGAGAAAGGCAGCAGGGTATGGGGTTGTCAGTTTTTATAGTGGTGGGTAATTTCATAGGCTAATGAGTGGGCGGAGCATTCCAGCTATTTCGGGAAGGGGCGGGGATTTCCAGGAATTGGGCCACCGCCCACTTTTTGATCCTTATGGTTGATCTTGGAACTGTCATGGCGCCTGTGGGTGTGTCATTTAGCTTGCTGATGTGAGCGTATACTGAAGCTCAAGGTCTAGTGGAAGTCGACTTGTCCACCATCTTGCACCCATTTGGTTCTAATCAGTTTATATCATATCCTCGGGCTATGTCATTCTTTCAAAGCTTGTGCCCTGCCTCCCTCCCTCCTGTTTCATTTCCCCCACCCACAAGGGTCCCATTTTGCTCATGGTCCTTAGGCTTGACAAGGCTCATTTAGCCAGTTCTCTGTCAGAGTCTCTCGTGAAGTTGCAGTCGTCTGGCTGCGGCCAGAGTCATCTTGAAGAATGGCCCAGGCTACACCCATCTAATCCCTCCTCTGGGAATTATCACTGGGGTATTGACAGAGGATGCCAGTTAACTAAGGGCAGCCAAGCCGAGAGACATGGGGACTTTTAGAGTCAAAGTGGGGCTGAGCGTAGTATATTACTAGACTATATGCAAGACAGTTAAGAAGAAAGTCATCTTTTGGGAGAGAAAACAGAGGTAGAGATGACAGCACTGGGCACTCTGATTCCTGGTGGCTTTCTAAGCCCATATTGTTTCCATAATACCTTTGCATTCTCACCATAAACTTCCATTTTGACTTGATTCTGAAACAGGAGGGAAGGAGGCAGTCCACAACCTTTGAAAGAATGACATAGCCCGAGGACAATGTTTCCAAAAGGGCCCCAGGCGGGTAGGGGTAGGCAAAATCCCAGTTGCAAATCCCCACTTTAGATAAAAAGCAGACATTTTTGCATAAAACTACAGACCCCAACGTTGACCTCTGCATCTGACTTCCCAATCCATCTGACTCCTTTCCCCTGAGTTTTTGCCTCCAAAACTAAATGGCATCAGGAGGAAGTAGGTACCAATGCCAATTTTATAATGTTGACACTGAAGAAAGGAAAATCTGCATAGCCCCCTCCTCCCTTCCTCTCTGAGGCCAAGCCCAATCCTGCCTGTTTAATTACCTCCAGTGATTTCGGCATTAACTAGGTCTGCTGATCCACCCTGGTGTGAAGAACAACAGTCTTGACCAGATTTGATAGTGCAGAGAAATCGGAACCTTTCCCTAGTACCTTTCATGTGGGTCCCAGCTTGGGTTGAGGGTCATGGCTTTGGTGCGTCATAGTTGGAACACATTTGGCATTGGCATTGGCATTGCCTGAGGGTGAGGAAGGGATTCTGTTTCCACCGGTTGCTGTACAGTATCACAGTGGTTCATGGGCATAGCAGTCTGATTAGTGTAGAAACTGAATTTGCACGGCAAGAACATGATTTATCCGTAGAACTATAAAAGTATCTTAGTTTTCCAAAAAGTCCTTTGTTTATACTTTATATAATTTTGAGAAAGAATCAGTTGTCCTTGTTAAATATTATGGTGATGATGATAATGATTTCATCTGGGGTAGTGGCTTTCTCCTGGCCCTCTGCTATCCGAGCCTGTGGGGCAGGACGGGCCTGGCTCTCTGATCCTCTGTCTTACTACTTTTTTGTTTTTGGCCGCATTGGGTCTTCATTGCTGCACGTGAGCTTACTCTACTTGTGGTGAGCAGGGGCTACTCTTCGTTGCGGTGTGTGAGATTCTCATTGCGGTGGCTTCTCCTGTCGCGGAGCATGGGCTCTAGGCATGCGGACTTCAGTAGTTGCAGCACGTGGGCTCAGTAATTGCAGCATGCAGGCCCTAGAGCGCGCAAGCTTCAGTAGTTGCGGCGCGTGGGCCCAGTAGTTGTGGCTCTCAGGCTGTAGCGCACAGGCTCAGTAGCTGTGGTGCGTGGGCTTAGTTGCCCTGCGGCATGTGGGATCTTCCCAGACCAGGGATCGAACCTGTGTCCCCTGCATTGGCAGGCAGATTCTTAACCACTGTGCTACCAGGGAAGTCCTGTCTTACTACTTTCTCTCTTGCTCCTTTACCTGCCTTCTGCTGTTCTTTGACTACCAAGCTCCTACAAGGCCTTTTTTTTGTTTTTAATTGAAATACAGAATAGAGTTGATTTACAACGTTGTATTAGTTTCAGGTATACAGCAAAGTGAGAGATTGGTGCAAGATGGCGGAGTAGGACGTGTGCTCACTCCTTGCGAGAGCACTGGAAACAACTAACTGCTGAACAGTCATTGACAGGAAGACGCTGGAACTCACCAAAATAGATACCCCACATCCAAAGACAAAGGAGAAGCCACAGTGAGACGGTAGGAGGGCGCAATCACAATCAAATCAAATCCCATAACTGCTGGGTGGATGACTCACAAACTGGAGAACCTTTATACCACAGAAGTCCACCCACTGGAGTAAAGGTTCTGAGACTCATGTCAGACTTCCCAACCTGGGGGTCCGGCAACGGGAGGAGGAATTCCTAGAGAATCAGACTTTGAAGAAGAGAGGGATTTGATTGCAGGACTTCGACAGGACTGGGGGAAACGGAGACTCCACTGTTGGAGGGCACACACAAAGTAGTGTGTGCATAGGGACGCTGGGTAAGGAGCAGTGACCCCGTAGGAGACTGAACCAGACCTACCTGCTAGTGTTGGAGGGTCTCCTGCAGAGGTGGGGTGTGGCTGTGGCTCATCGTGGGGACAAGGACACTGGCAGCAGAAGTTCTGGGAAGTACTCCTTGGCGTGAGCCCTCCCAGAGTCTGCCATTAGCCCCACCAAAGAGGGGTAGGCTCCAGTGCTGGGTCACCTCAGGCCAAACAACCAACAGGGAGGGAACCCAGCCCACCCATCAGCAGACAAGCAGATTAAAGTTTTACTGAGCTCTGCCCACCAGAGCAACACCCAGCTCTACTCACCACTAGTCCCTCCCATCAGGAAGCTTGTACAAGCCTTTTAGATAACCTCATCCACCAGAGAGCAGACAGCAGAAGCAAGAAGAACTACAATTCTGCAGCCTGTGGAGGGAAAACCACATTCACAGAAAGATATACAACATGAAAAGGCAGAGGACTTTGTACCAGATGAAGGAACAAGATAAAACCCCAGAAAAAACAACTAAATGAAGTGGAGATAGGCAACCTTCCAGAAGAAGAATTCAGAATAATGATAGTGAAGATGATCCAGGACCTCTGAAAAAGAATGGAGGCAAAGATCGAGAAGATGCAAGAAATGTTTAACAAAGACCTAGAAGAGTTAAAGAACAAACAGAGATGAACAATACAATAACTGAAATGAAAAATACACTAAAAGGAATCAATAGGAGAATAACTGAGGCAGAAAAATGGCTAAGTGACCTGGAAGACAGAATGGTGGAATTCACTGCCACAGAACAGAATAAAGAAAAAAGAGTGAAAAGAAATGAAGACAGCTTAAGAGACCTCTGGGACAACATTAAACACCACAACATTCGCATTATAGGGGTCCCAAAAGGAGAAGAGAGAGAGAAAGGACCAGAGAAAATATTTGAAGAGATTATAGTCGAAAACTTCCCTAACATGGGAAAGGCAAGAGCCACCCAAGTCCAGGAAGCGCAGAGAGTCCCAGGCAGGATAAACCCAAGGAGAAACATGCCTAGACACATAATAATCAAATTGACAAAAATTAAAGACAAAGAAAAATTATTGAAAGCAGCAAGGGAAAAACGACAAATAACATACAAGGGAACTCCCATAAAGTTAACAGCTGATTTCTCAGCAGAAACTCTACAAGCCAGAAGGGAGTGGCATGATATATTTAAAGTGATGAAAGGGAAGAACCTACAACCAAGATTACTCTACCTGGCAAGGATCTCATTCAGATTCGATGGAGAAATCAAAAGCTTTACAGACAAGCAAAAGCTAAGAGGATTCAGCACCACCAAACCAGCTCTACAACAAATGCTAAAGGAACTTCTCTAAGTGGGAAACACAAGAGAAGAAAAAGACCAACAAAAACAAACCCATAACAATTAAGAAAATGGTAATAGAAACATACATATCAATAATTACCTTAAATGTGAATGGATTAAATGCTCCAACCAAAAGACACAGGCTCGCTAAATGGATACAAAAACAAGACCTATATATATGCTGTCTACAGAGACCCATTTCAGACCTAGGGACACATACAGACTGAAAGTGAGGGGATGGAAAAAGATATTCCATGCAAATGGAAATCAAAAGAAAGCTGGAGTAGCAATACTCATATCAGATAAAATAGACTTTAAAATAAAGACTGTTACAAGAGAGAAGGAAGGACACTACATAATGATCAAGGGATCAATCCAAGAAGAAGATATAACAATTATAAATATATATGCACCCAACATAGGAGCACCTCAATACATAAGGCAACTGCTAACAGCTATAAGAGAGGAAATCGACAGTAACACAATAACAGTGGGGGACTTTAACACCTCACTTACACCAATGGACAGACCATCCAAAGAGAAAATTAGTAAGGAAACACAAGCTTTAAATGACAGAATAGAACAGATAGATTTAATTGATATTTATAGGACATTCCATCCAAAAACAGCAGATTACACTTTCTTCTCAAGTGCACATGGAACATTCTCCAGGATTGATCACATCTTGGGTCACAAATCAAGCCTCAGTAAATTTAAGAAAATTCAAATCATATCAGGCATCTTTTCTGACCACAACGCTATGAGATTAGAAATCAACTACAGGGAAAAAAATGTAAAAAACACAAACAAATGGAAGCTAAACAATACGTTATCAAATAACCAAGAGATCACTGAAGAAATCAAAGACGAAATAAAAAAATACCTAGAGACAAATGACAGTGAAAACATGATGATCCAAAACCTATGGGATGCAGCAAAAAGAGTTCTAAGAGGGAAGTTTATAGCAATACAAGCCTACGTCAAGAAACAAAAATCTCAAACAATCTAACCTTACACCTAAAGGAACTAGAGAAAGAAGAACAAACAAAACCCAAAGTTAGTAGAAGGAAAGAAATCATAAAGATCAGAGCAGAAATAAATGAAATAGAAACAAAGAAAACAGTAGCAAAGATCAATAAAGCTAAAAGCTAGTTCTTTGAGAAGATCAACAAAATTAATAAACCTTTTAGCCAGACTCAAGAAAAAATGGGAGAGGACTGAAATCAATAAAATTTGGAATGAAAAAGAAGTTACAACAGACACTGCAGAAATACAAAGCATCCTAAGAGACTACTACAAGCAACTCTATGCCAATAAAATGGACAACCTGGAAGAAATAGACAAATTCTTAGAAAGGTATAAGCTTCCAAGACTGAACCAGGAAGAAATAGAAAATATGAACAGACCAATCACAATTAATGAAATTGAAACTGTGTTTAAAAATCTTCCAACAGGGCTTCCCTGGTGGTGCAGTGGTTGAGAGTCCGCCTGCCGATGCAGGGGACACGGGTTCATGCCCCGGTCGGGAAGATCCCACATGCCGCGGAGTGACTGGGCCCGTGAGCCGTGGCCGCTGAGCCTGCGCGTCCGGAGCCTGTGCTCCACAACAGGAGAGGCCACAACAGTGAGAGGCCCGCGTACCGCAAAAAAAAAAAAAAAAAAAAAAGAAGTGAGAGTCTTGTCACTAGAGCTGTGTGATTCTAGGAGGCTGGACTGACCCTGCCAGTAATGTTAAGCGGGTTTGGGGGGGTGGGGAACAGATTTGGACTGAATTTGAGTTCCATCTCTATTTTGGGAGTTTCTGATTGAATGCAGAATGTTTGGAAATATTGTTCAGCCTGGAATACGTGTAAATAGGAACTTGCAGTGTTTGTATTCTATCTTTATTTTTATAATAATCCTATGTTTTGTAAGCAGAAGAAAATAAAAGAAAATTTTAAGGAGAAAAAAAGGTGTGCCCTTGTAAGGACCATGTCTTTTGCACCCCTCTGGCTCCAGTGCTAGAACCGGGGCAGCAGAAGCTGGGTAGCCTGGTGATGAAAAGCAAAGGCCCTGGAGCCTAACCCTGGGTCTGTTACTTGCTGGATGAGTGACCTTGGGCTTCACCCCACGAGGCTGTATCCTGTCTATAACATGGGGATCCTGTTACCTGCTGCTTAGGGTTGACCTGTGGATTGACCATAAGGTGTGGGAAGCACCTGACACGTGGATTGTGCTCAGTAAACGGTAGCTGTTATTATCAGAGAACCTCAGCAATCACCCTGCTGACGCCATTTCAGAGAGGAGCTCAGGGTGAGATGTGAGGAGGAGAAGGTGTGACAGTTGCAGAGACTGGATTCTGCTCTGGCCACAGGACACAATGAATGCCTTGTCTCTTGCTGCTTCTGTGTTGTTTTTTGGGGGGGGTGGAGAATTCTAGTTTTTTCTTTCCTGGATAAGTTGCATGTGTCTTATGTCAGGGTGCTAGAAGCCAAGTCTGGGACAGGAATAGGGGCATTGTTCAAGTGATTTATTGGAGTCAGTGCTCTCAGGAAAAGGAGAGTGAGCAGGGCCAGCTATGTAATTTGTGGGATCCAGAGCAAAATGAAAATGGGGGGGCCCTTTGTTCAAAACAAAAAGGGAAAAGTGCTGCTGAAGATACTAACTTATAAAACCTTTTCCTGGGACTTCCCTGGTGGCACAGTGGTTGAGAATCTGTCTGCCAGTGCAGGGGACACGGGTTCAATCCCTGGTCCGGGAAGATCCCACATGCCGCGGAGCAACTAAGCCCGTGTGCCACAACTACTGAGCCTGGGTGCCACAACTACTGAAGCCCGCGTGCCTAGGGCCTATGCTCCGCAGCAAGAGAAGCCACCGCAGTGAGAAGCCCGCACACCACAATGAAGAGTAGCCCCCGCTCACCACAACTACAGAAAGCCCGTGTGCAGCAACGAAGACCCAACGCAACCAAAAACTAAATATAATAAATAAAATTGGTTCTTTAACAAACAAACAAAAAAACAAAAACCTTTTCCTTTCTTCCACAATCTCTCTCTTAACCTGCCGTGTTTTTTTTTTTTAATCTGGTATTTAATGTAGTTCTAAGTAAAGGAAAATGTAAAATTTAAATTTAATAAATTTTACCATTCCTCTTTATCTTGTGCAATGCCAATTTAAATGCAAATATCAGAGTGTTTAACTTGGATGTGGAATCACCAGAATGACACAATTTGTTTTTTTATGGCTCATCCCCAGAAGGTGCCTCCAGTTAGTCAGAAGAGACGAACACAAGCCAGACTTAGGAAGGCTGGAAGGAGGGTGCATGAGGCATAAGGATGCGCTGAGCACCTGATGTGCCGTGTCCTGGCTGGGGAAGTTGTGCCGGGAATCTTCCCTTCTCACAGGCCACCTTCTCCAACGCTCAGTGGAAGGAAATCCTAAGGGTTCACCAACCTCCGTGCTGGGATGTCTAGGTACCTGCATCGGGAGTAGGTGAGAGGCTTGTTCTTGCCCAGTGCCAGCTGAGTGTGCCAAGGGCAGGGACGGCTGCCACCAAGCCCTACCCCGGGAAGCCTGTGTGCCTGTCCCTACCTTTCCCTGTGCCTGCTCTCAGGCCGCTGCCAGGAGTGGAGGGCCGCAGCAGTCACTGGAGGGGTCAGGGAGGGAGAGGCTGCGCAGAATGTGGGGTGTCAGGGGGTAAAGGAGGTGAGGAGGCAGTGGGAGATGGCACTGCCTCTGAGCCAAGCCTCCAAGTCCCTGTGTATCTCTCTTGTCTTAACTTACATAGGACTTCCTTTACAAAGCAGATTCAAAGAAAAATTAAGAATTTCAAGTGCAATTAAGAATTTCAAGATGGTGGGAATTCCCTGGTTGTCCAGTGGTTAGGACTCCGCGCTTTCACTGCCGAGGGCATGGGTTTTATCTCTTGTTGGGGAACTAAGATACTGCAAGCTGCGCGGTATGGCCAAAAAAAAAAAAAAAAAAAGAAAAAGAATTTCAAGATGGCAAGCACAGAGCATTAAACCCCAAGCACAGGGCCCTTCTGAGCACTGGACCCAGTGTCACCGCCTCGGTCCTATGCCCATGAATATCTCTGACCTCATTCTTTTGCTCATCCATTCTTGATGTCTTTTGATTGGGTATATTAAGCAAAACCTAGCTGGCTGTCCTAATTTGTCCCCATGATTTCTATGTTTGATGAGCCATCTGCCTGGGTCCCTGCAGGTCAAGCCCCCTGGCTGCTATTCTGACCTTGTTGCCCTTTATGGTAATTGCACCATCTTGTTTCTTAGGCTTGAGTGCTTCCATCGGTCTTTGCTACTCTGGAATTTTATTCTCCAAGTTCTTGTATGGAGCCCAGTTCTGTAACAGCCATTGCTGTGATACCATTGCTCCCCCACCAACACTCTTCTTATCTCCGTGCTAAATGGAGAGTTCTCCAGGCCTTCCCAAGGAACACGGGCAGCTTGTGGGTTTTCCTGTCGTATACAGTAGGCACATTCTAGTATGCCCACTCCTCTGAGCCTTTCTGTCCTTCCCTCCAGTTTGCAGTGGCAGGTCTGGCATCTCTACATTGTTCAGTTTGGATCATTGCTTTTTTGAATCTTTCAAGTACTGTCCCATCAGCATATTGGAACCATCCTCTGGGGCCCTTGCCAGGGTGTTAAATCCTATATCACTGGAGAGGATCCCTCCATATCAACAAACTCTACTTACCCAGTTTATATCTCACCCCTACCACCACCTTCATCCATCACCCTCGGAATCTTCCACAGGCCAGTTTGGGCTTGTGTATGTTGGCCAGGTCTGATATGTAATCCCTTTCTTTCCTCAGCAGGCATTTCCTGAGTTGGTCCATGCTAAGGTTATTCCCTGGTTATCAGTCTGGTGGCCAGGAAAGGGGGTGGGGCAAATCCCTAGGAGGGCACGTGTTGCTTTGTAAAGCACCTGCTTCATTTTCCAGCAAGGTAGGGCAGCAGTGGGGCTCTGTCTTTCAGCAAGGGAACAGGACTCGTCTGCAGGCCCAGAGGGTTCAGGAGTATCTGGGTTTATCCCTTCAGATAGCCCCTCCCAAGAATCAGGATCCTCTTTCTCCCTTCTGGGACTTTGTCTTTGGTGTAAAGGGATGCACCTAGCCGAGAACTGGCCTTCTTTGAAGTTCTGCCACTCTTACAATTCATTCCTGCACCTGCTCTGTGTGCCCTCCAGCTGCAGGAGATGCGAGTCTCTTTAAATGCTGCCACGCAGGCCCTCTGAAATTGTTGATTAGTCTTTAACAAATCAACAGTGCTGAGCAAGAGCAAATCAACAGTGCTGAGCAAGAGCCACGTGATTCAGAGGTCTGTTTGGTGACCACTTCCCCCAGACCTCAGATGCTAGAGACACTGGATCATCTCACCCCCTCCAGCTTTTACTTCATCCTGTTCACCGAAGGTGAAAATCAGCAATCGCATGAAAGCGGCACGCAGTTTGTTTCCTAGGACCACTTCTGGTACCAACTGTTTTGGATTGGTTTCACTAGAAGCAGAAGCTGAGATGGCATGTTCATTGTTCAAGCAATTTTTTTTCTTTTAATAAATTTATTTGTTTGTTTTTGGCTGCGTTGGGTCTTCGTTGCTGCGCACAGGCTTTCTCTAGTTGCGACGAGCAGGGGCTACTGTTTGTTGCGGTCTGTGGGCTTCTCATTGTGGTGGCTTCCTTAGTTGTGGAGCACAGGCTCTAGGCACGCGGGCTTCAGTAGTTGTGGCATGCAGGCTCAGTAGTTGTGGCGCACGGGCTTAGTTGCTCCTCGGCATGTGGGATCATCCCGGACCAGGGCTGGAACCCGTGTCCCCTGCATTGGCAGGCGGATTCTTAACCACTGCACCACCAGGGAAGTCCATTCAAGCAGTTTTTTGAGAGAGCAAAAATGAAAGGGAATGAGGAAGCCAGACAAGGCTGGTGAAAAGCCCAGCAAGAATGTAGTCTCAGTGGGCATCTACTTCAGCCGGATCTCCCTGGGGTGCTCTGCAGCACACATGGGATCACAGAGCTCTCCCCACCTTGAGGCAAGGCAACATGCCTGTTAAGTCCCCGTACCAGTCAGTCATTGCCCTCCTCTCCTAGCAGGGAGCACAGACTGTGTTATTCCGTCCTCCTTCTCAGAAACGTGTCTCAGAGGGAAAGCAGATCCTAAGCTTAGGGGAGAGAAGCTCAAAGAAGAGGTCTGGCCTTTGGCCCAGTTTCTCTGGAAAATGATTTCAGGCTTGAAGACATTTTAATTCATTGTAATGTGTGTCATTGGCATGGGGACAATGAGGAGGCCTAGAAAATGCGGCTGTGCAGCCAGGTTTGCCTTCTGGGATCCTGTAGTTGGATAATGATGGACACCACAGGGATTGTGTTGCACAGGCCTTCGTCTTTGTCTCCCCTTGATTACTGGAATGTTCACTACAGGTTCACTAATTATGGACTGAGTGAAAGAATCGATATGAGACCTGAAGAACTTGGGATATAGAAACAGATTTTCTTTTCTTTTCTTTTCTTTTTTTGTGGTACACGGGCCTCTCACTGTTGTGGCCTCTCCCGTTGCGGAGCAGGGGCTCCAGATGCCCAGGCTCAGCGGCCATGGCTCACGGGCCCAGCCGCTCCGTGGCATGTGGGATCTTCCCGGACCGGGGCACGAACTCGTGTCCCCTGCATCGACAGGCGGACTCTCAACCACTGCGCCACCAGGGAAGTCCCAGATTTTCTTTTTTTCAACCAGATGTTTCCAGTGGATGCGAGAGGCAGGGATGACAGGAAGGAGGAGGGTGAGGTTTAGTGCCTGCTCTTTGGAATAGGGCAGACCTGGGTTAGGATCCCAACTGAAACCATGTAACTCAGATTGGGACTTGAACCCACACACTGGGACTCAAACTGAGCCAAAACCCAGAGTAGGACTTGAACCCATGGTCTTTTAGCTGAGATCACACACCTGGTCTCAGGACTTAATGAAGCTCAGGTTCTTAATGTCTCATCACAGAAAGACTTCAGTGAGAGACAAAGTGATAGGTAAGAAGTGGATTTATTTAGAGAGAAACACACTCCACAGATGGAGTGTGGGCCATCTCAGAAGGTGAGAGTCACCAAAATATGGCATGGTTGGCTTTTATGAGCTGGGTAATTTCATAGGCTAATGAGGGGGAGGGTTATTCCAGTTATTTTTGGGAAAGGACAGAGATTTCCAGGAATTGGGCCACCGCCCACTTTTTGATCTCTGATGGTCGGCCTCAAAACTGTCATGGCACTGGTGGTTGTGTCACTTAGCTTATGCTAATATGTTACAATAAGCATATAATGAGGCTCAAGGTCCACTGGAAGTCAAATCTTCCTCCATCTTGGATCTAGTTACTTTTCACCAGTTTTTGTCATGTCCTGTGGCTGTGTCATTCTTTTAAAGTTGTGCCCTGCCCCCTTACCTCCTGTTTCACAACCATGACACTTCACAGCAGCGTGACCTTGAGCTTGGGGCTTGACTTCTCTGAGCCTCAGTTTCCTCTTCTGTTAAATGGGGATGGCACCTGTATCCACTTCATAGGGTTGATATGAGGATTAAATGAGATAATACAGGGAACAGATTTAGCACGGGGCATCTAGTGATGGCTTAGTAAATACTATTATTGACAGTGGAGCATTATCTGAATTTTTCTGGGCAGTGGGTGTTCTGGGGGCAGCATGATAGAGTAGAAGAAGCCAGGGCTTTGAACTCTGAGAGAATTCACTTCCATTTCTGACTCTGTCACTTCCTGGCTGTGTGACTGTGGGCAACTCACTTCCCCTCCCTGAGCCAAGGTTTCCTCATCTGCCAGGAAGGAGAAATGTGACCACAATACAGAATTTCAGTGAAAAAAGCATCTAGCCCAGATTATGGCTCACAGTTGGTACTCAGCTAACACAGTTCTCTTTCTTCTTCTCATTTTACAACATAGTATTTAGCCCACACTGTTATTTTCTCACATGTGACTTGAGGCCAAAGTTGGCGATTAGATTTTTATTTATATTTTTATTTATTTAATTTTGGCTGTGTTGGGTCTTCGCTGCTGCGCATGGGCTTTCTCTAGTTGTGGTGAGTGGGGGCTACTCTTCGCTGCGGTGCGTGGGCTTCCCATTGGGTGGCTTCTCTTGTTGCAGAGCACGGGCTCTAGGCGTGCGGGCTTCAGTAGTTGTGGCATGCGGGCTCAGTAGTTGTGGCTTGCGGGCTCTAGAGTGCAGGCTCAGTAGTTGTGGCGCTCGGGCTTAGTTGCTCTGTGGCATGTGGGATCTTCCCAGACCTGGGATCGAACCCGTGTCACCTGCATTGGCAGGCGGATTCTTAACCACTGCACCACCAGGAAAGTCCTAGATTTCTTAAGTTTCTCAAGGATAAGAAGGTAGGACGCAGAATGTGTGAGAGCATTAATTAAATGCTCACTTTAGAAGGGAAAATACTCCTGCATTTCAAGAAGCAGTTAAGGATTAATTGGAACAGAAATATGCAGGATCAAATAAGCCAAGACCACAAGCTCTGAGATGCCATTTTAATGTCAGGAGATATAACCAGTCTTTAGGAGTGTCTGCTTCTCTTAATGCCTAATTACCATGATATGATGATGAAAGGGAGGGTGATGAAGGAAGCTAGTATTCATGGAGTGCTTACTCTTTCCTAGGTGTGGTGCTAAGTGCTTGACACATATTTCTTTTAATCATTTTTCTTTTAGTGTACAATTAGAAAAATTTTAATGTAAGTATTTGCACCCAAAACCATCACCATAAGATAGACAGCATGTCTGTCAGCCCCCAAAAGTTTCTTTATGCCCCTTGGTAATCCCGTTATCTTACCCCTCCCTGCCTCTACCCTCTCCAGGCAACCACTGATGGCTGTCACTTCAGAGTAGTTTGCATTTTCTAGTGTTTTGTATAAATGGGATTGCTTCTTTTTTTGTAGGGGTCTGGCTCGTTTTAACCCTCTTAATAACCCTATGAGGGAGGTAAAGAAAGTTGAATTTCAGTAAGGAAACTTCCTAAGTCGTGACTGGTAAGAGGCACACTGGTAGAATCGAAGTCTGAGTACAGGGCCCCAGATGGTAAGCAGAACCCCTTACATCACATGACCTTCCCAAGGGTCAGCACTCCGAGGAAATGCCCTGAGACGCCTTCTCTGAGAAATATTGAATCCCTTACACTTTTTTTCTTTAACTTTTTTATTATGGAAAATTTCAAACAAATACAAAGGTAGAAGGAGTAGTGTTAATAAATTCCCATGAATCCATCCTTTAGCTTCAAGAATTATCAACACGTGGCCAATCTCATCTCATCTATATCATTCTCTTGTCCCCTGAATCCCTTACACTTGTATAAAAAGGTGTTTACCTAGCAGCTAAAATTAAATTCTCCTCTAAAGGGAGGAATTTTGAAACAATCTTTCATATTGCTTATAAGATTTATTTTTAATGATTGGAGAAATGCTTGTTTCCTCTGGTTAATAGCCTAGACACAAAATTATATCTATAATAGTAAGATCTCAAGGTTGAGAAAAAAAAGTTAAAGTCACTTAGAAAAAAATGGTAGTAGTGTTGTCTCTGGTAACCCACTGAGGCATGACAGGGAAGGAGTGTGGGAAGAGTACAAGTTGACGTTCAAGTTACCTTCTTAGGTGACTGAATAGATGGTGATACCATAAACCTGGTAGGGAGTTCACTAGAAGAAACAGAGTAGGGGGTAGGGCAAGATGATGACTTCAGTAAGATCGTGATGAATTTAAGCTCCAGTGAGAATTGGATGCATGGACATAGGCTTATCTGCAGGACATCACCCCTCAGTTCATGGCACACACAAAATGTGTATCTTAGAACTGATGAAGGATGGAAGTTCTGCCAGATTGCTCTCCATTTTAGCCGTTCTGGCTTTCTCTCCCATCAGCAGTGCAAGAAGGTTGGTTGGTGTTTTCTCATAGCCTTGTCAACACTTGGTATTTTCTTCCTTTTTTTTTGCGGTACGCAGGCCTCTCACTGTTGTGGCCTCTCCTGTTGCGGAGCACAGGCTCTGGACGCGCAGGCTCAGCGGCCATGGCTCACGGGCCCAGCCGCTCCGCGGCATGTGGGATCTTCCCAGACCGGGGCATGAACCCGTGTCCCCTGCATTGGCAGGTGGACTCTCAACCACTGCACCACCAGGGAAGCCTGGTATTTTCTTTTTTTTAACATTTTTCTTTTTTGGCTGTGTTGGGTCTTCATTGCTGCTTGTGGGCTTTCTCTAGTTGCAGCGAGCAGGGGCTACTCTTCATTGTGGTGTATGGGCTTCTCATTGCGGTGGCTTCTTTTGGCACCCGGGCTCTAGGCGCGCGGGCTCAGTAGTTGTGGCACATGGGCTTAGCTGCTCCACGGCATGTGGGATCTTCCCAGACCAGGGTTTGAACCTGTGTCCCCTGCATTGGCAGGCGGATTCTCAACCACTGCTCCACCAAGGAAGCCCCTGTGAAGGCTTTTTTAAAAACATGAGACTAACATTTAAATCAGTCGGCTTTGAGTAAAGCAAATTATACCACATAATGTGGGTGGACCTCATCCAGTCGGTTGAAGGCCTTCAGAGAAAAAAGACAGTGGTTCCTTGAAGAAGAGGGAATTCTGCCTCAAGAGGGCCTTCAGACTTCAGCTGCAACTCAGCTCCTTTCTGAGTCTGCAGCCTGCGGGCCTGCCCTGCAGAGTTCCAACTTGCCAGCCCCCAGAATTGCATGAGTCAATTTCTAAAAAAGCAAAAAAAACCCTCTCTCTCTCTCTCTCTCTCTCTCTCCCTCCCTCCCTCTCCCTCCCTCCCTCTCCCTCCCTCCCTCTCCCTCCCTCCCTCTCCCTCCCTCCCTCTCCCTCTCTCTCTCTCTCTCTCTCTCTCTCTCTCTCTCTCTCTCTCTCTCTCTATATATATATATATATATATACACACACACATCTTATTGTTCTCTTATTGTTCTGTTTCTCTGGAGACTCCTGACTAGTACAGGGTTATACTTAATTTTTTCCCCCTCAGCTATTGCAGAGAATGATGTAACCCGGATTCTAAATTTAAGATTTAGGATTCAGTCTCTTAAGTTTGACTAGCTGTGTGTGAATCCTGTCTCAGTCACTTGCTACATGATTTTTTGAAAACTTTAATTGAAGTATTATATGCATATAGAAACACAAACATATAATAAGGGTATAGCTTAATGGATTTTAAGAAAATAGATACACTAGTGTAACTAGCACAGTAAAAACGAGAACATTACTAACACTCAAGAAACTTCCCTTATTCCTATTTCCAGTCACTACCTATACCCTCACTAAGGGAAACCACAATTCTGACTGCTAAAAGAATGTATATGGGGCTTCCCTGGTGGCGCAGTGGTTGAGAGTCCGCCTGCCAATGCAGGGGACACGGGTTTGTGCCCCGGTCCGGGAGGGTCCCACGTGCCACAGAGCGGCTGGGCCCGTGAGCCATGGCCGCTGAGCCTGTGTGTCCGGAGCCTGTGCTCCGCAACAGGAGAGGCCACAACAGTGAGAGGCCCGCGTACTGCAAAAAAAAAAGAATGTATACATCTTGACAATTTTTGTACTTTATATGCAAAGTCATGCAGTATGTGTTTTTGTTTTTGCTGTATCTATGTTCTTATGCTCAACCTTTTTGAAGATTCATTTGTGTGGTTGTATGTCATTGTAGTTTTGTTCATTGTCATGTAGTATCTTGTATAGTATTTCATGATATGGCATACTGCATTTTATTTATTGATTTTAGTTTTGATGAGCATTTGGGTAAGTTTCTTGTTTTGTTTGCGATTTTGAAGAGAGCTGTCATAACCATTCTAGTGCATGGCTTTTGGTGAGCATAGGTAGGCATTCCTGTTTAGTATATCAGCTTTAGTCAATAAGGCTAAACAGATCTCCAGAGTAGGCATGCTAGTTTACACCCCATCACCAATGTAAGAGAGTTCTAACTGCTCCACTTTATCACCCATACATGTTATTTTTCCATCTTTTTTATTTTAGCCATTCTGGTTCTGATGGGTTTGTATCACATTGTGGATTTCATTTGCATTTTCTAATGACTAGCAAAGCTGAGGGCCTTTCATATCTTTCTCAGACATTTGGCTTTCCTCTTTGGCAAAGAGATCTTTGATACATTTTTCTATTGTGTTTTTCATCTCTTTCTAGTTTATTAAGATGGAAAGTTAGTCTAGAAAGTTAAGTAGAAAGTTGAGGTCTTTCTTCTTTTCTGATATAGGTATTTAAAGGTGTGCATTTCTTTTTTTTTTTTTTTTTTTTTTTTTTGTGGTACGCCGGCCTCTCACTGTTGTGGCCTCTCCCGTAGCAGAGCACAGGCTCCAGACGCGCAGGCTCAGCGGCCATGGCTCACGGGCCTAGCCACTCCGCGGCATGTGGGATCTTCCCGGACCGGGACACGAACCCGTGTCCCCTGCATCGGCAGGCGGACTCTCAACCACTGTGCCACCAGGGAAGCCCTAAAGGTGTGCATTTCTGACTAAGCATTATTTTAGTTACATCTCAGGAATTTTGATCTGTTATGTCAGTTCAAGATATTTTCTAATTCTCTTGTGATTTCTTCTTTGACCCATGGGTTATTTGGAGATATGTTGTTTAATTTCGAGATATTTGAGGAATTTTCTTTCTTTTTTTCTGACTGCACTGCACGGCTTGAGGGATCTTTGTTCCCTGACCAGGGATCGAAACTGGGCCCCCGGCAGTCCTAACCACTGGACTGCCAGGGAATTTCTTTCATTTTTGAGGAGTTTTCAGATTTCTTTGTTACTGATTTCTAATTTAATTCCATTGTGGTTGGAAAGCACACTTTGTATGATTTCAATCCTGTTACCTTTATTCAGACTTGTTTTATGACCTAGCATATGCCTCAGATTTTATTTGACTTTCAAAAGCTTTTAGCCTAGCTCATTTATCCTCCTGCACCCCTAGCCTTTGGAGTCAGCAAATGCGTACTCAGGAAAATCAGATGTGTCTGAGGCTCCTTGTTCTGATTTTGTCATTCCAGCCCTAAGCAATAGCAGAAAGCTTTGATGGTTGCCCTTTCCCCTCATAGTGGCTATTTGCCTGGGCCAAGTCCTTAGTCCTCAACCCATGGCCAGATTTGGCAAATGCTCCCAGGGGAATATACCAGCTGCCTATCTGACAGGTCTCTTCTAAACTAGTCTGCCCTCCCTGAGATTTTTAGCCCATCCTTTCCTCATTAGTGCCACAGCCCTTTGACACCTTTAGAATGTGAGTTTTTATAATTTGTCTGGTCTTAATAGTTGCTGTTAGTGACAGTGTTGGCCTGTTTCAACCTACATCCTACCCAGAAGTGGAAGTTGTTTGTCCTGTTTTAGATGACAGTATCTTTGCTGTGCTGTTTACTCACCTTTATTTCACATATGGTGTACAGCTTCCCTATGGATTTGTTTCTCGTCTTGCTGGAATATTACCTATAAAATATTTTCAAAGGCGATCTTTGAGTGATAAAACGGAGACTTTTTATATAGATGAAAATTCTGGGTTTGATGTTCTTTTCCTTTAAAACTGTTGAAACTGTTGTTTCCCTTCGTAGTATTATTATTCTTTGAGGCCCCAAATTGGAAACAACCTAAATGTCCTTCAACAGTAGAAGAGATAAATAAACTTTGATATGCTCATACAGAGTAGTGCTATACAGCACTATACAGCAGTGCTAAGAGAAGACGATGTTACCTCCCTGGAGATATTTGTCAATGTCTGGAAGTATTTTTTGGTTATCACAACTTGTTGGGGCAGGAAGAGAGGATTGCTACTGGTATCTAGCGGGTAGAGACTGGGGATGTTGCTAAACATCCTGCAGTGCATAAGACAGTCTCCCCATATCAAAGAATTACCTGGCCCACACAGGTCAATAGTGCTGAGATTGAGAAACTCTGCTTTGCGTCAGTGAGAATAAATGAACAATTGCTACATGGGTACAACCACATGGTGAATCCTACAAACATAATGTCGAACAAAAGAAGCCAGTTACAAATGAGTATATACAGTGTGCGTCTATTTATGTAAAATTCAAAAAAAGCAAAAACTAAGGATAGTTAGCTGTAAGGATAGGGTTGTCTTTAGGGGGCAACGGGTGACTGGTAAGGGCCAAGAAGACTTGTTGGGTGGTGGGTAACATTATCTTTTTTGATACGGGGGTTAGTTACACAGATATGTTCACATTGTGAAAATCAAACTGTGCGTTTTAATTGGTGTGCTCTACGATATACATATATATAATATTAATAATTATAATTTTATGTATCATTTTATTAATATATATATTCTTGAATAAATGTTTTTCCAAGTTCCATTGTCTGATTTTAAGAGGTGATCTGTTCTTCCTCTTTGGAAGCATTTACATGTTCTCTTTGCTTTTGTAAAGAGAACCACCATTGTAATGTCACTATAAGTGGGTTTATTCATACCTATCTGTCACTCTGTAAGATCTTTTACAGTCTTTCATTTCTTTCTAATCTTAGGGAAAAAAACTGGTTATTGCTTCTTCAGATATTTCCTCACCTATGTTTATTTTTTTCCTCTTCTGGGATTTGCTGACAATTCTACTTCTTTCCTGCATATCTCTTAACTTCTTTTTTATTAAAAAAATTAAAAAGAATTTTATACTTCTTTAGTCTCTTCCCAGTTAGTCTGTGGGTGATTGTCTAGACTAGAATTTCCAGTCTTGCTCATTCATTCTTCAGCTTTATTCATTCCTCTTCAATCGATCTATCGAAGTTCATTTTTTTCACCATTATATTTTTTCAAACTATCTTTCAACCCAGTGTTGCTTGTTGTTCCTATGGCTTTTCAATAGACGTGTTTGTCCTTGAATTGTTTTATGAACTCTGATCCTCTTCTATGTGTTTGAACATATTTGTTGTGCGTATTTGATATTGTTTACTGTGCTTTATCTGATATTCACTGAATGCCCTCTTGACTTTCTTTCATGGTGCTTCCCATCGGTTATTTTACCGTGTGAGCTCACATGCACTAACCTTCTCCTGGGGGGCTCATCGCCTCGTCCAGGGGGAGGGCTGGAGGGCCTGGCCATGGCTTGTGTTCTGCCAGGGGCTGAGAGTGTGAGTGTGTGTGGAGGTGTCCACTTCAGGGTGAGTGCTCTGGAATGACAACCTGGAACGAACTGTCATCAAATGCAAGTTTGCGCGCCTGACGCACAGTGAGGCCAAACAGTACAGAAACGTTGGAGTTTGGAGCAGAGAAAGTTTTATTGTAGGCCCAGTCGAGGAGACGGTGGCTCACGCCCAGAAAAACCCTGAGCTCCCCGAAGGGTACCATTTTTAAAACCCAGGTAGGGGAAGGGGGTCGCGGGGTACGTGATCAGCTCGTGCACAGTTCTCTGATTGGTTGATGTTGGGGTAACGGGGTGGTGTCACTGGGGGTTAAATGATTAATCCTTAGGCCCTGGAGGCCTGGGGGCCTCAGGCTATGGGGCAGGGAGGAGTGCCCAGAGCCAGGCCATCTGTGTGCACCTACTGTTCTCTGTTCCCCAGCCCAGCCAGTGCCCTACTGCTGCTGTTCTGCCCCAAAGCACTGACTGGCAGGCAATTCCACCCCCAGCCCCTTGGAAACACATGAAAAGAGTGGCTCTGGGATCCCCTTCGGAATCTGTCACCTGGTTGGCACTTGACTGTCATCTTATTTCCTAGGTTACTGTCAGATTCATCAACCCCTCTTTCACCTTCATGTGTTCTTCAGGGTTGATTTGGAGAGAGGGAGCTAGCAGCCCTTGTTAGTTTCTCATCTTGCTGGAAACCAGACGTGGGCATGAGTGGCCTTGAAAAGCTGCCTCTTAATAACCGTGTGACCTCAGCCTCGTTACTTAAGTTTGCTTATCCATGAGCTACGACTGATGATGGTACCTGCTGCTTGTTATCTGTTAATAAATATTTATTACTGTTGTTGTTATGACATGGTTTGGGTAGTCATCAGTGGGGGGCTGATACTGGTGGTTGGAATTGTGGATTTGAATGTCATCTCCCCGTGGGAGTGAAGAGTGCAAGGAGTGAAGGAGGCTTAGGAAGTAGCCCTGGTATTTAAGGGTTAATGGGGAAAAAAAGCAAAGGAGATGGAGAGGGAGGGTACACGTCAGGAAAAGGTAGGGACACAGAGGACAGGGGAAAGGAGAGTCTCAAGGAACGTGGGAGGAAGTGTCATCCTCAGACCACGTGCTTGGGAGAAACTTTTTTTTTTTCAGTCTTGGATTTTGCACCTTGATGCTCCCTGGTGAATTTAAATCAGTTTTAGTGGAGAGGAAGGGACAGAAGCCACATTGCAGCTGGTTGAGAAATAAACAGGAGGTGAAGAAGTAGAGTCATATACAGACCTTTCCCCCAAAATGTCTGGCTGTGAAGAAGAGGAAAGCAATAAGGCAATAGTGGGTGGAAGTGTCAAGTCAGAAGACTTGCAAGTGCGTTTGTTGCTCGCGGGCAAATAGGCAATTCCATCTCTCCCATCTTTTTCTCCCCTTTCTTCCTTTTCTCTTCTCCTTCATCCATTTCCTCTTTCTAATTTTCGTCTATAAGCCTAACTTTCTACCATGCTAGAAATGAATCTTAGGTGACTAGGAAGGTCCAGAAGAGAGAAAGAGAGAGAGAGAGAGAGATTGAAGCTACTTGAGAAGGGAGGGAATAAACGGTAAATGGGACTTCTCTTGAGAAGCAGAAGGATGGGGTCCAGAGCCCAGGCGGGCCTTAGATGTTTTCCCAGTGTTGCAGGAGGGGAGGAGAGGTATCGGTGTAGTTAAGTTTGCAGTGGGGGAAAACGGGGAGGGGGAAGGAAAGTAAACAGGGTTTCTTCCACTGTATTTAGTTTGGTTCATTAAGAACTGAAACTACGGGCTTCCCTGGTGGCGCAGTGGTTAAGAATCCGCCTGCCAATGCAGGGGACATGGGTTCGAGCCCTGGTCCAGGAAGATCCCACATGCCGCGGAGCAGCTAAGCCCATGTGCCACAACTACTGAGCCTGTGCTCTAGAGCCCACGAGCCACAACTACTGAAGTCTGCGTGCCACAACTACTGAAGCCCGCGCACCTAGAACCCGAGCTCCGCAACAAGAGAAGCCACCGCAATGAGAAGCCCGTGCACCACAACGAAGAGTAGCCCCTGCTCACCGCAACTAGAGGAAGCCCATGCACAGCAATGAAAACCCAACGTAGCCAAAAATAAATAATAAATAAATAAATACAAAAAAAAAAAAGAACAGAAACTGCACAACTTAGATTGGGACTTGAACCCATGGGCCGGGACTTGAACCCAGCCAAAGCCCAAATTGGCACTTGAACCCACTGTCTTTTTTAAATTTTTTTCTATTTTTGGCTGTCTTTGTTGCTCTGCGCAGGCTTTCTCTAGTTTCGGGGAGAGGGGGCTACTCTTTGTTGGGGTGTGTGGGATTCTCGTTGGGTGGCTTGTCTTGTGGAGCACAGGCTCTAGGCACGCAGGCTTCAGTAGTTGTGGCGCGCAGGCTCAGTAGTTGTGGCTCACGGGCCCTAGAGCTCAGGCTCAGTAGTTGTGGCGCTTGGGCTTAGCTGCTCCATGCATGTGGGAACCTTCCCGGGCTAGGGATCGAACCTGTGTCCCTTGCATTGGCAGGCAGATTCTTAACCACTGCGCCACGAGGGAAGCCCCCAAACCCACTGTCTGTTCATTGAAATTGCACACCTGCTGTCAGGACTTAATGAAGCTCAGGTTCTTTATATCTCAGTGCAGAAGGAATTCAGTGAGAGGCAAAGTGATAGGTAAAGAGTGGATTTATTTAGAGAGATACACATTCCATAGACAGAATGCAGTCCAGAAACACACTCCACAGACAGAGTGTGGGTCATCTCAGAAGGCCAGAGGCCCTGAAATATGGAATGGTTAGTTTTTATGGGCTGGGTCATTTCACAGGCTAAAGAGTGGGAGGATTATTTCAACTATTTTAGGGAAGGGGTGGGGATTTCCAGGAACAGAGCCACTGCCCACTTTTTTGCCTTATATGGTTGGCCTGGGAACTGTCATGATGCCTGTGGGTGTGTCATTTAGCTTATGCTAATGTATTACAATGAGCGTATAATGAGGCTCAAGGTCTACTGGAAGTCGAGTCTTCCGCCATCTTGGACCAAGTTGGTTCTAACCAGTTATGTTGTATTCTCAACTTGTATGTCATTCTTTTAAAGGTTGTGCTCTGCCCCCTTCCCTCCTGTTTCAGAACTTCAATAGGCTTGAAATGAGCATCTTCATCTTTACCAGAGATAGATAATATTCTCTTCTCACAGAGCTCTGTGCAAGAGTGGGATAGAGTGAGGGGTGTAGAGGGGCTTTGTGAACTGTGAGCAGTGCATTGCCGACAGGAAAGGCATTCGTCAAAAACATCTATTTTGGCCTGATTATTGGCTCAGATGATGCCAGGACTCAATGACACAAGCTCAGACCTAGTGATGACCTTTGGGGAGACCCAGGCACGGGGGTCATTGACGTGTGGTATTTGGGGCCCAGATGATACTTGTGGAGATAACACCTCCACCACCTAGGTCTCTTAGACTCTCTTTTCAGCTACTTGTTGTATTTGTGTGTGTATGGGAAGGGTGTGTGTGTGTGTGCGCGCACACCTGTACATATAGGATTGGAATTTATCTACTATATGCAGATGCGCAAAAGAGAGAGGAAGGAAGAAGGAGGGAAGGAGGAGGGTGTATGGCATTTTAAAAAATTAATTTGTTTTTCTATGTAGTTTTTCTTTTTATTGAGGTATGAAACTGAGCGGGGCCCTGTAGCGCTCCTGGGCACGGAGGCCCTTTTGTCCCCCATTTCTTGTAGGCAAGACTCCAGCCTCCATGACCTTCCCTGAGTTCCAAAGGGCAGATTCAAACAGTTGCTAATCAAGGGAGGAGCAGCCAGAAAGCCACTGAGGCGAGATTAAAGGGACCATCTGAGAAGCTCATCAAGATTAGGAGCTGTGACCACCCAGGCCCTGCACACACCCTAATCTTGTCAGAGACCCCACCTTTGAACCATCAATTCCTCATCAAATCCTCCCGGGTTGGGACACATAGTTTTCTTCGAGGGCAGGAGCCCACTGTGTCCCCTTTTGCCAGGCAAAGCAATAAAGCTGTCCTTTTCTAGTTCACCCAGAACTCTGCCTCCGAGATTTGATTCGGCACTGTTACTGAAAGCTCGGTCTCTTTGTATTCTTTGGAACTCAGGGAAGGTCACAGAGGCTGGAGTCTTGCCTACAAGAAATGGGGGACAAAAGGAGGCCTGTGCCCAGGCCCCACTCGGTTTCAGCACCGGATACAGAGAGGCTGAGCTTTCAGCATCGTGTAGTTGATTTACAATAGTATATTGATTTCAGGTGTACAGCGTAGTGACTCAAAATTTTTATAGATTATACTCTATTTAAAGTTGTTATACAATATTGGCTGTATTCCTTGTGCTGTACAATATATCCTTGTAGTTTATTTCTTTTCTACACAGTAGTTAGTATCTCTTAATCTCTTGCCTCTATCTTGCCCCGCACCGCACACTCCCAGGCATCGTTGATTTTCTAACACTCAGGTTCTCTTGCTCAGAAGTGCCCAAAGAGCTGAGCACAAAATGTGTTAAGAGCCTGTATGGTCGGGCCACTCAGGATGGCTCCTCTCTTGCTCTCTGTACATGCCGTGCCTGACCAGTGCCTGCTTCACCTACACCCTACGCACATGACTGACCTTCCTGTGTACTTGCCCCAGGCCCCAGCTGGTGATTGTTCTTATCAAAGGGGCAAGGAGGGGCGTGCCCCTCTGCTGGTTTCCCTGGTAACTGAGGAGCCTACCAGATGTCAATCCCCCTCTATCTGGTAATCCCCCCTCCCCCCACCTCCCCCAGAGAAGATTACCACCACGTCCTGCTCACCGTCCACTACACGTGTTGGGGTGTTGCTCCAGGACCTTGCTTCAGACGTGTAAGCTCCCGCATCCATTAAACCATCGATGATTCTGTTGCTGACTCCAGGGCTTTCTTCAGTCTTGAAGCTGGGCAAGTGCAGGCCTTGCAGGCCTGTGGGGTGCAGCCCTACAGTGCCCTTAATATCTAAGGGAGGTGATAGACCAGCTGTGCAGGACATGCTAAATGGGGATCAAAAAACCTGGTCCCTTTGCTACTTTGAGAGTATAAAAGAGGCAGGTAGATTGTGGAGGGAGAGCGACCAAGAGTAGGAATTTCTTTGAGAGGTGCTGTGTATCTTCTCCCCCTGCCTACACACACCTTGAATGAAGTGAGGGCGCTCCCTGAGAACCACTGAGAATGTGACAAGTGTCTCCCAGAGTTCAGGGGTCAATCTGGAACAGATGGCTCTTCCTTCCTAAAACTAGAGGCAAGCGGTTGGCTAGAGCCCGGCTGAGGAGGCAAGACTACCATGGGCACACGCCAAGCCAGCTGGCAAGGAAGCCCACAGGATAGGCCTCTCAGGGCACAGGACGGAGACAGCAGGGATTGGGTCGGCTGGCATGTGTGAGTGTGTGTGTTCACGCGGGCACACGCGCTTGTGTGTGATCTGGAAGTTCCTCCTCAGTGGGCACCACGATGAGAGCTGCTGGGAGATACTCATCAGCCTCAGTTTCTCCTTCTGAGAGCTCTAGCTGGGCATGGCCTCCAGACTTCCACCTAGAATCCTCTTCTGCCCCCAGAAGTCTCTGGCAGTGACTAAAAGGAAACATGGTGCCTCAGAGACAAGGCGTTTCAGCAGCTTCTTCTCATCTTCTTGTGACACTTGTGTAGAAATATAGGGATGGTTGTTAGGCCAGGCTGGGCCTGGTATCCAGGGACATGGCCCTTCCTGACCTCCACTCTCCTGGAGCCTCCAGAATACCTGCCCTCCATCACCAGTTCCCTAGCCTGTTATCCCTGGCTAGAGAGATGAGGTCATGGACCAATTGCCAAAGTTGCCCAGTGCTGGGTCCTGGAGCTGTGAGGTCTGCGACAGTCAGAACCCCTGGCAGAGCTGAAACAAAGATTAAAGAAGTGAGAAAAAGGGACTTCCCTGGTGGCGCCCTGGTTAAGAATCTGCCTGCCAATGCAGGGGACATGGGTTCGATCCCTGGTCCGGGAAGATCCCACATGCTGTGGAGCAACTAATCCCGTGCACCACAACTACTGAGCCTCAGCTCTAGAGCCTGCGAGCCACAACTCCTGAGCCCGTGTGCCACAATTACTGAAGCCTGTGTGCCTAGATCCTGAGCTCCGAAACAAGAGAAACCACTGCAATGAGAAGCCCATGCACCACAATAAAAAGTAGCACCCAAATGCCGCAACTAGAGAAAGCCCACACACAGCAATGAAGACTCAGCAACGCAGACCCAACGCAGCCAAAAATAAATTAATTAATAAGTTAACTGAAAAAAAAAAAAAAAGTGAGAAAAGTTATAAGTTACCGTAGTTCAAACAAAGAGCATGAAAGCCCAGTGCACCCAGAGGGCAGACTGCTTCGTCAAGGTTTCTCCACCCTCCCTGGAAGATTTCACAGAGCCCATGGACATTAGCACATGTCATGAATCAGGCCAGCATTTCAAATCAAGATGGGACGCATTCACGTTAGCCTAATAGTTTGGACCTTCTATCAGCAGATTTGGATTCTCAGCCTGGCTTTATCACTTAACAGCTTCAGGGCCGTGGATGTGGAGTGTCACTTCCCCACGCCGAGCCTCACTTTTCTTCATCCTTGGAGATGATCATACCTGTTCTAAAGGGTTGTTGTAGGAATGAACTGAGGTAACACACATGAAGTGGCTTGTTTGGTGTCTGGGAAAGGACAGGGACACACAAACTGCTTTCTTTCCTTGTCAGCTTTGACCTAGACCCCTGTCTCTAATCATATTGATGGAGCAACCACTGCTTGTTGGGAAGAGAGGGAGGGAAGGTTTCTGTCCCGTGTCCTTGTAACACTGCAACGATGGTGGAAAGGATGGGCATGCTTCCTCTCAGCCAGCCACTCCCAATAGGGAATGCCATCCACCTGTAGGATGGGTGCGATGGACTCCGTGTCAGGCACCAGGGGCCAGGTGTGATGCAGGGTCAGATCAATGCAGAGCATAGATAAAAACCCACAATCTGAAAGAAAGAGACCTGGCTCAAGACCCTCCCCAAACCTAATGGCCTCCTCACCTGATCTCCCAGATCCAGTTTCACTGAATCCATCTTCCATGTTGCCTCAGAGGGAGCTTTCTGAAACCCTAGCCTGTTCAGGTCAGTCCTCTTAAAACCCTCAGTGGATCCCTATTGTCTAGCACTGAGACTTTCAAATAATGGATTACGACCTTTAGTGGGCCATGAAATCAGTGTAGTGAGTTATAGTCAGCCAACATTAAAAAAAAAAATTGAATAGACTAAATGTCAGCCTCAATCACATGGATTATTTTGTGAGACAGTTGTTTATTTCAGTATGGTTTATTTCAGATTGTTATCAACGCAAGTGCATATTCTCAATGGGAATTTGAGCTCCACATGTTTGACATGTATCTAGGATAGTGTGGCATAATTTTTGACAACTTTGCATTGAGGTATAACGTTTATTCAAGGTAAGTCCAGGGTCTTAAGTGTGTAGCTTGATGAATTTTTATATATTCATATTCTCATTTAGCCACTAACCCAGATCTAGATATAAAACATGTCTAGCACCAGAGAAAGCTCCTTCCTGCCCCTTCCCTGTCATAACTGGAGTAGTTATGACACCCCACACCCACCTCTGCTTCCCCTGCTTCAATTAGTTCTGCCTATTCTTGAACTAAATGACATCAAAGAATATATACCGTTTTGGGGTTTGGCTGCTTTAGCTCAATATTATGTCTGAGACACATTCATGAAGTCACATGTAGCTGTAGTGTGTCCATTTTCATCATCGTATTCCATTGTTTGAATATACTGCAGTTTAATTATACAATTCTCCTGTTGATGGACATTTAGGCTGTTTCCAGTGTTTGGCTATTAGGAGCAGAGCTCCTGTGAATATTCCCGGGCATGTCTTTTTGTGGGCATATCCACTCATTCCTTTTGGCCATACTACCAGGAGTAAAATTTCTGGGTCACAGGGCGGATGTATGATGCCTGTTTAAACTGCCAAACGTTTTTCCAAGGTAGTTACATTTGAGATTCATATGTACATATGGCTACATCTATACATATGACGTCTATATGTATATACGTATGGTCCGGGTTGCCATGTGAAATGATTTTATTATCGTGGCTCTTAGTAAGGAAAACACATTGAAAGCTACTCATTAGAGGAAAAAGTCATATTCCTTAGCATGACTTACAAAGCAGCGTATGATCTGCTTCTTTCTGTCTCTCCTGCCTCTTCTCCCACCCATTCTTCCAGTCTCTTCTCTTCACTTGGCTGAAAGATCTTTTCCTTCTTTTTTGTTTGGGGACTCCTACTTGTTCTTGAATATTCATTTCAAATTTTATTTTTTCTAGGAAATCTCCTCTGATCACCCCTTTCTCCTGTCACTTTTTGCCCCTTTATAACCTGCCCATCCCTCTATCATAATGCTTAGTGCCTTGTATTCTGTCTCCTACCAAACTATTTCCTTATACATGAGCTCCTTGAGGAAAAAACTGTGCTCCACCTTTAGAGTGCATGGTGAACATTTGTTCTTTGCCTTCTCTCCTCCACTACCCCCACTTCTTTAGTAACAGCCTCTAGTTTTAATCCAGGGAGCTACCTTTCCTACACTCTCAGTTCAGGTAACTCAGATGTGGTTCCATTCACCTGGCCTCAAAGATGTGCTTGGAATCGCGCCTTTGATCCCTCAGCACGTCCTGTATCCTTGCCATAGACCTTGGTTGCCTAGCTGGTTGGAAAGAGCTTTGGGGGACATGGACCACATTGTCTGAGTCTTCTCCATCTCCCGCTCACCCTGTGGTCGCTAGTCCATTACTTACTAGGTACTGTGCTAAGTGCTTTACATTTACAACCTCATTTAGTTTCCCCAGCAGCCCTTCGAGGTGAAGGTACTATTATCATCCCCAGTTACAGATGAGAACTTGGGTTCAAAGAGATAAATAGCACTCAGCTAATGTATATTTGTAGAACTGGGACTTAGACTAAAAGCTCAGGGCTACCTTTGTATCAATGGTAAAACATTGAACTTTTCCTCTGTTGAGAGCAGATGCTTGAAGAAAATAATATTCATGTATGGGTAGGTTTTTCACAGATGTTGCAGGAGTGGCCCCTTCACTTTTCTTGAAGCATTTTGAAGATGTCATGATGTTGTTTTCTGGCCTCCATTGTTTCCAATGAGTAGTAAGCTGTGATTATATTTGTTCCTCTGTATGAGTTGTGTCTTTTGTTTTCTGGATATTTTAAAGATTTTCTCCTTATCTTTACTCATCAGTAATTTGATTATGATGTGCCCAGGCATGGTTTTCTTTGTATTGATATTTATCATGTTTGGGGTTTTCTGAGTTTCTTGAATTGTAGATTGACATTTTTTCCTATCGAATTTGCAAAAATTTCAGCCATTATTTCTTCAGATATTTGCTTTCTGACCAATTTTCTCTCCCCTCTTCTTCTGAGACTCCAATAACACCAATGTCAGACTACTTAATTTTTCCCATCAATGCTCTGTTCATGTTAAAAAAATTTTTTTTCTGCTGTGGTTCAGTTTGGATAATTTCTGTTGACCTGCCCTCACTTTCACTTATGCTTTCAGAGTATCCAGTATGCTGTTATCCTATCTAGTGAATTTTTAATTTCAAATATTGTATTTTTCAGTTTGGGGGTTTATGTTTGGCTTAATTTTTCAGTTTGGGGGTTTATGTTTGGCTTAATCCCATGTGGCACGTGGGATCTTAGTTCCCTGACCAGGGATCAACCCGTGCCCCCTGCAGTGGAAGCACAGAGTCTTAACCACTGGACCACCAGGGAAGTCCCCTGGCTTAATTTTTTTTCAAGTAATTTTTAATTTTATTTATTTATTCATTTATTTATTCATTTTTGGCTGCATTGGGTCTTCACTGCTGCCCGTGGGCTTTCTCTAGTTGCTGTGAGTGGGGGCTACTCTTTGTTGTGTTGCGCGGGCTTCTCATTGCGGTGGCTTCTCTTGTTGCGGAGCACGGGCTCTAGGTGCGTGAGCTTCAGTAGTTGCAGCATGCGGGCTCAGTAGTTGTGGCTCGCGGGCTGTAGAGTGCAGGCTCAGTAGTTGTGGTGCACGGGCTTAGTTGCTTCGCGGCATGTGGGATCTTCCCGGACCAGGGCTCAAACCCGTGTCCCCTGCATTGGCAGGCAGATTCTTAACCATTGCGCCACCTGGGAAGTCCCTGGAATATTTTTTTTATATTGAGGTAAAATTCATATAATAGAAAATTCCCATTTTAAATTGTATAATTCAGTAACTTCTAGTACATTCATGATGTTGTACAACCATCATCACTGTCTAATTCCAGAACATTTTCATCACCCCCAAAGGAAACCCCATACCCATTAAATATTTAGTCACTCCCCATTTCCCCTTCCTCCCAGCCCCTGCCAACCATCAGTCTACTTTCTGGATTTGCCTATTCTGGACATTTCATATAAATGGAGTCATACAATATGTGGCTTTTTGTGTTTGGTTTGTCTTCGCTTAGTATATGTTTTCAAGGTTTGTCCATTGCCTGGAATTTTCAGATATTCATTTATGTATGGACTCCTGTGGGGTTTTTTTTGAATTTTCCAAGTTAATTTCTTCTCAGAGGTTTCCTATAGGGAACCCTGGAGAAGTGAGGGGTGGGAGTGCAGAGTGCGTGGGGCACACCGACACCCTTCTGTTCGTAGGTTTCTGTTTCTGCACCCCATTAACAATGCTCTTGAGGCTCTTCTGTAGGAATATCTCAGTTTTTCTACCTGAAAGTCTCCTCACCCGAACTGTAGTCAAAACACTGATGTCTTTCTAAGGCGCCCATTTAAGTGCAACGAGGTAGTGTTGTTTAGGAAGAAGTACTTGTGTTTTCAAATCAGGTGTAGATTTGAATCCCACTTTAGAGACTGCATATAGGTTTGGTGAATCCCAGAGTAGAGGAGACCTGTGTCTACTTTGTCGGCAGAACCTGGGCACGTTCCCAGAGATAGCCTGTGCCATAACATGGCATGAAAGGATTAGAGTAGAAACGGTGGGAGCGCATGAGAATGACTTTTCCACGTGTCTAAGGGTAGCAAGCGAGTGGGTGAACAGCCTTAGCTCCCCCTCATTTCTGATGGTCCCAGCATGGCATCGGGGCCACCAAGGGTTCCCAGACATCTGTGGGGAGCAGAGAGGTGGCATAGAGAACCTGCAGACCTGGAGAAGACCTACTGGATAGATGAGGCAAAAGTAGACAAGACACGTCCAGAGGTCCAGATGAATATCGGGACATCTCAGCAGCTCACGGGAATACACGAGGACAGCAAGGGGCAGACACCTTCGCATAGAATTCACATTCATATAGAATTTAGGTGTGATCCTGGAGAAAGTGGCAGAGGCTGAACTGAATGAGATTAAGTTTTTGCTTTGCAGCAGGATGGGGGCTCAAAACAGAGATTCAGTTCAACTTAGAAAAGGCAATGCACATTTTTAGCACTTCTGAATAAGTAAGCTGAGAATCCTAAATTAAAACTTTTTTTTCCTCATTGCGCTTAATTCCACTTTATTTCGTTTTAAGCCCCTGAAATAGGTAGGCCCTCTCTCTTTAAAAACATTATCAGAGAAGAGAACCCATGATTGAGCTGACCATTAGAGGGGAGAACTTTCCAGCTTTAGGGGACAACCAGGTGGTGCGGAGGTGCAATTTCTCAGCTGAAGCTCCTTGCGAAAATGCCACAGGCGTGCAGCCTGAGGCTTCCCTCTGGAAAGGGAGGGGTTAAGTTAGACTGGGTCCCTGCTGTCCTTGAGGCTGGCTTTTGTGAAAGCCCACTTCAGCGGCAGGGCTTCCTTCCTCATCCCCCTCCCCCCTCTTTTTTCCTTCCCTTTTAGAATTTTTTAGAAATTGAGGTGAAATTCACACAACATAAAATTAACTACTTTGAAGTATACACTTCAGCATCCTTTAGTGCATTCACACTGCTGTACACCCATCACTTCTATCTGGTTCCAAAACATTTTCATCAGCCTCAGTTAACTATTAAGTAGCCGCCCCTCAACCCTCTTCCCCCAAGACCTTGGGAACCACCAATCTGTTTTCTGTCTCTATAGATGCACCAGTTCTGCACACTTTATATAAATGGACTTATACAATATGTGACCTTTTGTGTCTGGCTTTTTTCCTCATCCCCTTTGCACCTTTCAGTCCTATCTCTTCTCCCGGAGGCTTTGGGGCCCACCCAAGCAGTCCTCCAGGCATTTTCTAGAAAGGAAGGAAGGTCAGAGGGCTTGTGGGTGGGAATTAGATCAGTTTAGGGAAAAAGAAACCCAGCAGTTTCTGATCAGGTCTCAGCAACTGAATTTGGTTTGGAGGCCAATTATCTCAGGCCACTAGGTTTCAAGTACCACGGCTGGGGCTTCTGAGCCATGTCATGTGGGAGACAGCCTTACCCTGCCTTCTGACTTGAAACAGATGCTCTGTGCCCATGAAGGAGGGTTGAGTTTTGAAAAGAATGCAGCCCGATGGAGACAGTGGTGTGGTTGGATTTTCACAAAGTCATATTTATAATCAAGCAGAAAAGCATGGGGAAACAGCTCCAGGATCAAGTTACCCCTTAATTCCAAGTGGCTACACCTGGCCAGGAGACCCAGGGACGCCACGCAGACGCAGTAGAAACGTACGTCATAAACTTGTGGATCTGGTCTGGTACTTCTCTGATTACACCGCCAGGATTTTGAAACTGTAAGTGAAGGAAATTGTAGGGGGAGGACATCAGAGGTGGTGGCTTCTAACTCTCTTTGTGTTTGGTTAAAGAACTGGCAAGTGACGCACTGCTGGCTCTCTGGTTTCTCTCTCGGGCTTCAGTGATTTTTTTTGTGGCGCAAAATGCCCGCCTTCTTATGTTCCCTGGGAAGGAGAAATATGGGTTGGAATTGCAGAACATGCTTTGGGCAGACTCTCTCTGGGTTTTCTTCATGCAGGATGGGCTTATTTGTCTTGATCCGTGAAGGTCTGTCCACCACTGTATGGTCTCTGAAAGTCACACAGTGCCCGTGCCTGTCCTCCTTCTAATATCGTTTATACGCAAAACTGTATGACCTTGGGTAAGGCATTTCCCTTTGTAAAGCCTCAGCTTCCTCAGCTGTACTTGAAGACATTAGATTACGTAGTGGGGTGAACAGTGCCTCCGCAAAGTTCAGATCCACCCAGAACCTCAGAACGTGACCTTATTTGGAATTGGGGTCTTTGCAGGTGTAATTAAGGTAAAGATTGTGCATTACCAAGAAAAATGCACAATGTAAGAGCGTTTCAGTTTTATTCGGACCTTACTGAGGACTATAGCCCAGGAGATTAGCCTCTCAGATAGCTCTGAGGAACTGCTCCAAAGAGGTAAGGGAAGAACCAAGATATATATGAATTATTTATTGGGAAAAACTTGTAGTAAAAAGATTAGTGCTCATCACAAAGAACAGACATCTCAAATTAATGATTTTAGTGCTCTTCTGGAAGATGCAAGAATCTGGGGTCATTGAAATTTTTTCCTTACATATGCATCTTAACTGTCTAGGGCCTGCATATCCAAAGCACGGAATGCTTCCTGTTTTCCTCCATCCTGAATTCCCCTCACAGCTCACTGTTGGTGGGCAACTGCGCTGGGTTGCAACTTAATCCTTGTAGAACTAGAATGGAGGGGGCAACATTTTTTGTTTTACAATTGAGATGAAATCCTACTGGATAAAGGTGGACCCTAAATCCAAGGAGAGTGCCCTTAGAAAAGGACACATAGACACACAGGGAAGAAGGTCATATGAAGATGAGGTAGGCAGAGATTGGAGTGACACATCTACAAGCTACAGAGGACCAAGGATTGCCAGCAAACACCAGAAGCTGGGAGAGAGGCAGGGAGTTTCTTTCTCGGGCCTCCAGTAGGAATCAATTTTCCTGACGCGTTGATTTTGTGCTTCTGGCCTCCTGAATGGTGTGAGAATAGATTTCTGTTGTTTTAAACCAGTTTATGGTACTTTGTTATAACGACCCCAGGAACCTACTACAGATTAGATACTGTCTCTGGGATTAATCCGTATCTTCATGAAGTTTATAGTTTTAACAAAGTGTACTCATATAGTGTATTTTTCATGGTAAGTTCTTGCCAAGTGCGATGTTGTGATTTGTAATAAATATATATTTGGGTATTTCCCTGGTGGTGCGGTGGTTAAGAATCTGCCTGCCAATGCAGGGGACACAGGTTCGATCCCTGGTCCAGGAAGATCCCACATGCCACGGAGCAACTAAGCCCGTGCGCCACAGCTACTGAGCCTGTGCTCTAGAGCCCGTGCACCACAACGAAGAGTAGGCCCCGCTCCCGCTTGCTGCAACTAGAGAAAGCCCGCGGGCAGCAACGAAGACCCAACACATCCAAAAATAAAAAGAAATTAGTTTAAAGAAAACACAACTATATATATATTTGGTTTTCCTCCCTTTTTCTGGCACAGTGCTCCTAAAAACCTTGGAATTTCCTGTCATAAGTGCCATAAAGATGTATTTTGTTGTGTAATGACGTGACTTCTGGAAAGCACCTAAGGATGGGAGCTGGTTGCCTGTGGAGCCAAACACGTGATAGAGGGTTGGAGCTTTCAGTCCCACCCCTGACCTGGGGAGGGAAGGTGGGCTGGAGATTGAGTTCAGTTGCCGATGGCCAATGACTTAATCAGTCAAACTTCTGTAACGAAACCCAAGAAGACTAGGTTCAGAGAGATTCCTGGTTGTTGAGCTCGGAGAGCATGGAAGCTCTGCCCCCTTTCCCCATAGCTTGCCCTAGGCATCTGTTCCTTCTGGCTGTTCCTGAGTTTTATCTTTTCGTAATAAACTGATACTCTAACAAGTAAAATGTATCCTGAGTTCTGTGAGCCACTCTAGCAAATTACTTGAACCCAAGGCGGGGTTATAACCTCCAAATCAGAAGTACGTGTAACAACCTGAACCTGCAGTTGGCTTCTGGAATTGACTGGGGAGCAGTCCTGAAGGACTGAGCCTTTATCCTGTGGAATCTGATGCTATCTCTGGGTAGATAGTGTCAGGACTGAGTGAAATTGTAGGATACCCAGCTGGTGTCTGAGAACTGTTTGGTGGCATGTGGGGAAAGTACCTGCCCTCTCCCCCACTGCCCCCATTGGAAATTGGATTAATGCAGGACCTTTTAACCTTTTTTTTTTTTTTTTTTTTTTTTTGCAGTACACAGGCCTCTCACCGCTGCGGCCCCTCCCGTTGCGGAGCACAGGCTCCGGACGCGCAGGCTCAGCGGCCATGGCTCACGGGCCCAGCCTCTCCGCGGCATGTGGGATCCTCCCAGACCGGGGCATGAACCCACGTCCCCTGCATCGGCAGGCGGACTCCCAACCACTGCGCCACGAGGGAAGCCCCCTTTTAACCTTTTAAGGTAACTCTTCTCTGTTGCAAGTGGATTTTATCAGCCCATTTCTTTTTGTTTTTTGGTGCAGATGCTCAGAGAGATGACATTTACCCAAGTGACCTAGCAAGTCAGTGACAACCCTAGGGCCCCAGTTCATGTGCTTTTCTCTCTGGCGCAGGAGCAGGTAGAGGATATTGGTGATAATATTTCAGTGGCCCCCGTCAACTGAAAAGTTCTGAGTCCATGGAGGATGTATATGATGGAAGATGATCATCACGGGCATGGGCTAAAGGCCCCTTGGGGAATGACCAGCCTTACCAGCTACACCTTCGTGATCCTGCCCGAGGTCTGCCCTTGAGACTTAGGCGTCAGCTTCCATGGACTCACCACCTTCTCCTATCTTTACAACACCTGTTGCAATCCCTCCTTCTACCCTTGGAAAATAGAGATTGTTTTTGAGGCCAAAGGTAGGTTAGTATAGTGGGGTGGAAAAATGTATAATTTTAGATTTAGCAGACCTGGGTTTGAATCCTAGCTCTGCAGTTTACTAGCTGTGGAACCCCAAGTAATGGCATCACTTCTCTAAGATTAAGGTGCTTCATCTATAATATGGAGATAATAATCCCTACTTGCAGAATTTTGGAGACGGTTGGGGATAAATGTGCAAAACCTCTGGCACACAGCAGCCATTCTGTAAAAAAAAAAACTGTTCCCATTATTTCCCTTAATAGTTGCATCAGCTTTATTCTAGTGCTTACAAAAGGTCTGGTTTCAGTCTTCCAATGAATTAGCTCATCAGCTTTCCTTAATCCCAGGAGCCCTGGTGTCTTGCACAAGACAACCCTGTATGTGGGAAGGCGTCCAACAAGAGACTTGCCAAGGGCTTGTGCAAATCATGGTGTGATCGTGGAAAGGACATGGGCCTGTTGTTCTTAGTTTAACCTGGTTCAGATTACCCCTCTGCCATTTCCTACCTGTGGGATTCAAGTCTTTCTCACTCATTGGTTAAATGGGGAGAAGAGAAGCTTCTGGCAGCATTGCTTTGGTTGTGTATAGATGTGTGTTAAAGAGTACGTGCCCAATGAAGTTCAGTTTTTTCACCTCGTTTTGTGAATTCACCTTCTCACCTGTGACTAGGAAATCTTCCACTTCTCCAAACACTGTGTTTTTTTAAGTTTTGAGTTTTATTTTATTTATTTTGTATACAGCAGGTTCTTATTAGTCATCTATTTTATACACACCAGTGTATACATGTCAATCCTGATCTCTCAATTCATCACTGCCCCCCGCCGCTTTCCCCCCTTGGTGTCCATACGTTTTTTCTCTACTTCTGTGTCTCAATTTCTGCCTTGCAAAACCAGTTCATCTGTACCATTTTCTAGGTTCCACATATATGTGTTAATATACGATATTTGTTTTTTCCTTTCTGACTTACTTCACTCTGTATGACAGTCTCTAGATGCATCCACGTCTCTACAAATGACTCAATTTCGTTCCTTTTTATGGCTGAGTAATATTCCATTGTATATATGTGCCACATCTTCTTTATCCATTCGTCTGTCGATGGGCATTTAGGTTGCTTCCATGACCTGGCTATTGTAAATAGTGCTGCAGTGAACACTGGGGTGCATGTATCTTTTTGAATGATGGTTTTCTCAGGGTATATGCCCAGTAGTGGGATTGCTGGGTCATATGGTAGTTCTAGTTTTAGTTTTTTAAGGACCCTCCATACTGTTCTCCATAGTGGCTGTATCAATTTACATTCCCACCAACAGTGCAAGAGGGTTCCCTTTTCTCCACACCCTCTCCAGCATTTGTTGTTTGTACATTTTCTGATGATGCCCATTCTAACTGGTGTGAGGTGACACCTCATTGTAGTTTTGATTTGCCTTTGGCTGCACTGGCTGAAGACCCAGTACAGCCAAAAATAAAATAAATGAAATAAATTAATTAAAAAAAAAACACCATTCACTTTAAAAACAAAACAAAAAACCCCAAAAACTTGGTGTTATTTTTTTTAGCTGCCAAATATTGGCATCTGCATTTATCACCTATATTTACTTGGTGTGCTGGACTCCACAAAGTGGATTCTTGGCCTTATCATATCCATATTGTGTCATATTTTAAAATTGAGATATAATTGACATATAACAAGTTTCAGGCATACAAGGTTATGGTTTAATATTTGTAGATATTGTGAAGTGATCACCACAATAAGTCAAGTTAACATCCTGTCACCACACATAGTTACACATTTTTCTTGTGAGGACTACATTTTTTTTTTTTTTTTTTGTGGTACGCGGGCTGCAGCCTCTCCCATTGTGGAGCACAGGCTCTGGACATGCAGGCTCAGCGGCCATGGCTCACGGGTCCAGCCGCTCCGCGGCATGTGGTATCTTCCTGGACCAGGGCATGAACCCGTGTCCCCTGCATTGGCAGGTGGACTCTCAACCACTGTGCCACCAGGGAAGCCCCTAGGACTACATTTAAGATTTGCTCTCTTACTAGCTTTCAAATACAGAAGACAGTATTATTAATTTCAATTTCAGATATATAATACAGTCCTATAGTCACCATTCTGTACATTGTATCCCTGGGACTTAATTATTTCATAACTGGGAGTTTGTGCCTTTTGACTCCCTTCACTCATTTTGGCCACACCACTCTGCTTCTGGCAACCACCAATTTGCTCTCTGGTTCTATTAATTTAGTGTTTTGTTTTTTCTTAAAGTTTCCACATATAAGAGATCATACTGTTTTCGTCTCTCTCTTTCTGACTGACTTAGCATAATGCCCTCAAGTTCTATCTTTGTCACTGAAAATGATAAGATTTCTTTTTTATATCTAAGTAATATTTCATTGTATGTATACACCACATTTTCTTTATCCTTTATTCCATCAGTGGATACTTAGGGAGAATTCCTTGGTGGTCCAGTGGTTAGGACTCCATGCTTTCATTGCCAGGGCCTGGTTCAGTCCCTGAACTAAGATCCCTCAAGCCTCGCTGAACGGCTGGAAAAAAAAAAAAAAAAAAAAAAAGCTACTTAGGTTGCATCCATGTCTTGGCTGTTAATTATACATAATGCTGCAGTGAACGTGGGGGTGCATATATCTTTTGGATGTAGTATTTTTGTTTCCTTCCAGTACCCAGAAGTAGAATTGTTGGATCATATAGTTGTTTTTTTGTTTGTTTGTTTTCTTTTTTTTTTTTGCTGTGCGCGGGCCTCTCACTGTTGTGGCCTCTCCCATTGCGGAGCGCAGGCTCAGCGGCCATGGCTCACGGGCCCAGCCGCTCCGCGGCATGTGGGATCTTCCCGGCATGGGGCATGAACCCGTGTCCCCTGCATCGGCAGGCAGACCCTCAACCACTGCGCCACCAGGGAAGCCCTGTTTTCTTTTTAATTTTAAAAGTACTACATGTTCACTGAAGACAACTAGAAATACATAAATGCAAAAGAGAAAAATAACAGTTACAATCCCTCAGAGATAACCACCGTTAGCATTTTGATGCATTTCTTCCCAGCATTTCCATTAAAAAAAACTGAAGTATTGTATAACTGACCTACGACACTATGTTAGTTCCCGGTGTATAACACAGTGATTCAGTATTCCTGTACATTACAAAATGACCATCGTGGGACTTCCCCGGTGGTGCGGTGGTTAAGAATCTGACTGCCAATGCAGGGAACACGGGTTCGAGCCCTGGTCTGGGAGGATCCCACATACTGCAGAGCAACTAAACCTGTGTGCCACAACTACTGGGCCTACACTCGAGCCCTTGAGCCACAACTACTGAGCCCAGCTGCCACAACTACTGAAGCCCATGCTCCACAACAAGAGAAGCCACTGCAATGAGAAGCCTGTGCACTGCAATGAAGAGGGGCCCCCCGCTCACCACAACTAGAGAAAGCCCACGCGTAGCAACGAAGACCCAACGTGGCCAGAAAATAATTAATTAATTTTTTAAAAAAGTCTCCAAACCTCTAAAAAATCAAAAAAACCCACAAAACCCTAAGATGACCATCATGATGTGTCTAGTTACTATACAAAGCTATTATAATATAATTGACTATATTCCCCATGCTATATGTTTCATCCCTGTGTAGTTTTAATTTTAATTAAAAAATTGTTTATTGAAGTGTGGTTGAATTATATTTCAGATGCATAGCAAAGTGATTCCGTTATACATATATATTTATTCTTTTTCAGATTCTTTTCCAACTCTAGGTTGTTATAAGATATTGAATACAGTTCCCTGTGCCATGCAGTAGGTCCTTGTTGATCTATTTTATATATAGTAGTGTGTTGATGTTAATCCCAAACTCCTAATTTATCCCTCTGCCCCTTTTCACTTTGGTGACCGTAAGATTGTTTTCTATGTCTGTGAGTCTGTTTCTGTTTTTTAAATAAGTTCATTTGTATCGTTATTTTATTTATTTTAATTTTTAAATTTATTTTATTTATCTTTGGCTGTGTTGGGTCTTCGTTGCTGTGCAGGCTTTCTCTAGTTGCGGCAAGCAGGGGCTACTCTTGGTTGTGGTGCACGGGCTTCTCATTGCGGTGGCTTCTCTTGTTGTGGAGCACGGGCTCTAGGTGTGCAGGCTTCAGTAGTTGCAGCACGTGGGCTCAGTAGTTGTGGCTCGCAGGCTCAGTAGCTGTAGCTTGTGGGCTCTAGAGCGCAGGCTCAGTAGCTGTGGTGCACAGGCTTAGTTGCTCTGTGGCATGTGGGATCTTCCTGGACCAGGGCTCGAACCCGTGTCCCCTGCATTGGCAGGCGGATTCTTAACCACTGTGCCACCAGGGAAGCGGTATAGTTATTTTAGTTTCCACATGTAAGTGATATATATTTGTATTTTGCTGTCTGACTTACTTCACTTAGTATGATAATCTCTAGGTCCATCCATGTTGCTGTAATGGCATTATTTCATTCTTTTTTATGGCTGATTATTCCATTGTGTTTATATACCACATCTGTACACGGACACTTAGGTTGCTTCTATGTCTTGGCTATTGTAAATAGTACTGCAGTGAACATTGGAGTGTGTGTATCTTTTCGAATTAGAGTTTTCATCTCTTCCAGATATGCCCAGGAGTGGGATTGCTGGATCATATGGTAGCTCTATTTTTAGTTTTTTAAGGAACCTCCATACTGTTCTCCATAGTGGCTGCACCAATTTACATTCCTACCAAAGTGTAGGAGGGTTCCCTTTTCTCCACACCTCTTCAGCGTTTATTATTTGTAGACTATTTGATGATGGCCACACATTTTGACCATGTGAGGTGATAGCTCATTGTGGTTTTGCATTTCTCTAATAATTAGCGATGTTGAGCATCTTTTCATGTGCCTGTTGGCCATCTGTGTATCTTCTTTTTTTTTTTTTTTTTTCTCGGTACGTGGGCCTCTCACCGCCGCGGCCTCTCCCGCTGCGGAACACAGGCTCCAGACGCGCAGGCTCAGCGGCCATGGCTCATGGGCCCAGCCGCTCCGCGGCACGTGGGATCCTCCCGGACCGGGGCATGAACCCACGTCCCCTGCATCGGCAGGCAGACTCTCAACCACTGCGCCACCAGGGAAGCCCTGTGTATCTTCTTTGGAGCAATGTCTGTTTAGGTCTTGTATCCATTTTTTGATTGGGTTGTTTGTTTTTTTGATATTGATTTTTATGAGCTGTTTGTGTATTTTGGAAATTAAGCACTTGTTGATTGCATCATTTGCAAATATTTTCTCCTAGTCTGTAGGTTGTCTTTTCGTTTTGAAACCTCACTTTTTACTGAGGCAACTAAGGGAGAGTTCAAAGAGGAACTGGCTTATGAATTGGGCCTTCAAATAAGGATGTGATTAAATTTAGACTTGGTAAGAGGAAAAGGGAAACAGTTCAAGTGAAAGACAAGTGCACAAAAGCAGTAAAGCTTCATGGTGTGCAATAAGGAGCCAGGTTTGGTTATGTAACTCCAAATCTTCCTCAATTTTTTATTTTGAAGTATAGTTGGTTTATAATGTGTTAGTTTCTGGTGTAGAACAAAGTGATTCAGTTATTATATGTATATATATATTTTTCAGATTCTTTCCCCTTATAGGTTATTACAAACTAATGAGTATAGTTCCCTGTGGTATACACTAGGTCCTCATCGTTTATCTAAATTAGGAGTTTATCCCAAACTCCTAATTTATCCCTCCCACCATTTGCCCTTTGGTAACCATAAGCTTGTTTTCTGTGTCTGTGGATGTATTTCTGTTTTGTATGTAAGTTCATTTTTTTAAAATTAAATTTATTTTATTTTTGGCTTCATTGGGTCTTTGCTGCTTCATGTGGGCTTTCTCTAGTTGTGGCGAGCAACTACTCTTTGTTGTGTTGCGTGGGCTTTTCATTGTGGTGGCTTCTCTTACTGGGGAGCATAGGCTCTAGGTGCGCGGGCTTCAGTAGTCGTGGCATGCGGGCTCAGATGTTGTGGCTCGCGGGCTCAGTAGTTGTGGCTTGCGGGCTCTAGAGTGCAGGCATAGTAGTTGTGGCACATGGGCTTAGTTGCTATGCATCATGTGGGATCTTCCCGGATGAGAGCTCCAACCCACGTGTCCCCTGCATTGGCGGGCGGATTCATAACCACTGTGTCACCAGGGAAGCCCTGTAAGTTCATTTGTATCATTTGTTTTTCACTTATATATATCACCACATATAAGTGATATCATAGGGTATTTGTCTTTCTCTGACTTACTTCACTTAATATGATAATCTCTAGGTCCATCCATGTTGCTGCAAATGGCATTATTTCATTCTTTTTATGACTGAGTATTATTCCATTGTGTATATATATATATATATATATATATATACCACACCTTTTTTTTTCTTTTGTTTTGCGGTTCGTGGGCCTCTCACTGCTCTGGCCTCTCCCGCCGCAGAGCACAGGGTCCGGACACGCAGGCTCAGCGGCCATGGCTCACGGGCCCAGCCGCTCCGCGGCATGTGGGATCCTCCTGGACCGGGACATGAACCCACATCCCCCGCATTGGCAGGCGGACCCCCAACCGCTGCGCCACCAGGGAAGCCCATATAGCACATCTTTATTCATTTGTCTGTTGATGGGCATTTAGGTTGCTTCTACGTCTTGGCTGTTGTATATAGTGCTGCTATGAACATTGGGGTGCACGCATCTTTTAGAATTAGAGTTTTTGTCTTTTCTCGATATATGCCCAGGATTGGGATTGCTGGATCATATGGTAACTCTATTTTTAGTTTTGTAAGGAATCTCTATACCGTTCTTCATAGTGTTCTGCCCATTTTTAAATCAGTGTTTGTGTTTTTGCCATTGAATTATACGAGTTATTTATATATTTTAGTTATTAACCCCTTACGAGATAAATGATTTGCACATATTTTTTTCACATTCAGTAGGTTGCCTTTTCATTTTGTTGATGGTTTCCTTTGCTGTGATGAGGCTTTTTATTTATTTATTTATAAAATTTTATTTATTTTTCGCTGCCTTGGGTCTGTGTGGCTGCGTGTGGGCTTCCTGAAGTTGCGGCGAGCGGAGGCTACTCCTCATCGAAGTGCATGGACTTCCCATTGCAGTGGCTCGTCTTGTTGCGGAGTATGGGCTCTAGGGCGCGTGAGCTCAGTAGTTGTGGCACGTGGGCTTCAGTAGCTGTGGCTCACGGGCTCTAGAGCATAGGCTCAGTAGTTGTGGCGCGTGGGCTTAGTTGCTTCGTGGCATGTGGGATCTTCCTGGACAGGGCTTGAAACTGTGTCCCCTGCATTGGCAGGAAGCCTCTTAACCACTGCACCACCAGGGAAGTTCCTGTGATGAGGCTTTTTAATTTGATATAGTCCCAAATGTTTATTTTTGCTTTTGTTGCCTTTGCTTTTCGTGCCATATCCAAAAAAAAAAAAAAAAAAAAAATCATCACCAAGATTGATGTCAAGGAGCTTACCTGCTATGTTTTCTTCTAGGGGTTTTATGGTTTCAGGTCTTAATGTTCAAGTCTTTAGTTCACTTTGAGTTAATTTTTCTGTATGGTGTAAGATAACGATCCAGTTTCATTCTTCTGCATGTTGTTTGTCTAGTTTTTTCAACTCACTTATCGAAGAGATTGTCCTTTCCCCATTGTGTATCCTTGACTCCTTTGTTGTCAATTACCTGACCATGTATGTGTGGGTTTATCTCTGGGCTCTCAGTTCTGTTTCACTGATCTATGTGTCTGTTTTTATGCCAATACCATAGTTTTGATTACTATAGGTTTGTAATACAGTTTGAAATAAAATATGATACATCCAGCTTTGTTCTCCTTTCTTAGGATTGCTTTAGCTATTTGGGGTCTTTTGTGATTCCCTACAGATTTTAGGATTGTTTCTTCTTCTGTTTCCTTGAAAAATGCCATTAGAATTGTGATAGGGATTGCATTGAATCAGTACATTGCCTTGGGTATTATGGATATTTTAACAGTATTAACTCTTACAATCCATGAGGACTGCATATCTTTCCATTTATGTATATCTTCAATTGCTTTCATCAGTGTCTCATAGTTTTCAGTGTATATGTCTTTCACTTCCTTGGTTAAATTTATTCCTAGGTATTTTATTTTTTTTTGATGAAATTATAAACGAGATCATTTCCTTAGTTTCTCTTGCTGATAGTTCATTATTGTATAGAAACAACTTTCTGTTGGGTTTCTGATTTTTGTATGTTAACTTTGTATCCTGTGATTTTACCAATTCATTGATTAGTCCTAACAGCTTTTTGTGTGTGGTAGAGTCTTTAGGGTTTTCTATATATAAAATGCCATCTGAAATAGTGACAGTTCAGTTTTTAATTTTTCCTTCCCAGTTTGGATGGCTTTTACTTCAATTTCTTGTCTGTCGCTCTGGCTAAGACTTCCAATACTGTGTTGGGTAAAAATGCCGAGACAGGGCATCTTTGTCTTATTCCTGATTTTGGAGGAAAAGCTTTTATCTTTTCAAAACTGAGTGTGATGTTAACTGTGGGTTTGTTGTATATGGCGTTTATTATGTTTTTATGTTCCCTCTGTACCCACTTTATTGAGAGTTATAATATGAGTGAAAGTTAAATTTTGTCAGGAATTCCCTGGCAGTCCAGTGGTTAGGAATTGGCAGTTTCACTGCCGTGGGCCGGGCTTCAGTCCCCCGTCAGGGAACTAAGATGCCGCAAGCCACATGGCGTGGCAAAAAAAAAAGTTAGGTTTTGTCACATGCCCTTTGTGCATCTATTGAGATGATCATATGATTTATTTATTTATTTATTTATTAATGGCTCGTTGTGTCCTCGTTTCTGTGTGAGGGCTTTCTCTAGTTGTGGCAAGCGGGAGCCATTCTTCATCGTGGTGCACGGGCCTCTCACTGTCGCGGCCTCTCTTGTTGTGGAGCACAGGCTCCAGATGCGCAGGCTCAGTAATTGTGGCTCATGGGCCTAGTTGCTCCGCGGCATGTTTGATCTTCCCAGACCAAGGCTCGAACCCGTGTCCCCTGCATTGGCAGGCAGACTCTCAACCACTGCGCCACCAGGGAAGCCCCGATCATATGGTTTTTATCATTCATTTTGTTTATGTGAAGTATCACATTGACTGATGTTTGGATGTTGAACCATCCTTGCATCCCTGAAATAATTATAACTTCATCATTATGTATGATCCCTTTTTTTGAGATGTAATTGACATGTAGCATTGTATAGGTTAAGGTGTACAGCATAATGATTTGACTTACATATATCGTGTACGGATTATTACAGTAAGTTTAGTTAACATCTATCATCTCATAGACACAAAAAAACAAAAATTGAAAAACGTTTTTCCTTGTGATGAGAACCCTTAGGATTTACTCTGTTTACAACTTTCCCAAGTACCATACAACAGTGTTTACTATAGGCATCAAGTTGTACATTGCATTTCCAGTACTTATTTATCCTGTAACGGGACGCTTGTACCTTTTGACCGCATTTCTCCATTTCTCCCTGCTTCCAAACCCCTGCCTCTAGTAACTACGAATCTAATATCTTTTCTATGAGATTTGAGTTGGGTTTTTAGTTTGTTTTTGTATTAAGATTCCATGTATGGTGAGCTCATACTGTATTTGTCTTTGTCTGAATTACTCCACTTAGCATAATGCCCTCAGATTTCATCCATGTTGTTGCAAATGCCAGGGTTTCCTCCTTTAATTAATTAATTAATTAATTTTTGGCTGAGTTGGGTGTTTGTTGCTGCGCGCTGGCTTTCTCTAGTTGCGGCGAGTGGGGGCTACTCTTCGTTGCGGTGCGCAGGCTTCTCATTGCAGTGGCTTCTCTTTGTTGTGGAACACGGGCTCTAGGCGTGCGGGCCTCAGTAGTTGAGGCTCACGGACTCTAGAGCGCAGGCTCAGTAGTTGTGGCGCACGGGCTTAGTTGCTCTGCGGCATGTGAGATCTTCCCGGATGAGAGCTCCACCCCACGTGTCCCCTGCATTGGCGGGCGGATTCATAACCACTGTGTCACCAGGGAAGCCCTGTAAGTTCATTTGTATCATTTGTTTTTCACTTATATATATCACCACATATAAGTGATATCATAGGGTATTTGTCTTTCTCTGACTTACTTCACTTAATATGATAATCTCTAGGTCCATCCATGTTGCTGCAAATGGCATTATTTCATTCTTTTTATGACTGAGTATTATTCCATTGTATATATATATATATATATATATATATACACCACACCTTTCTTTTTCTTTTGTTTTGCGGTTCGTGGGCCTCTCACTGCTCTGGCCTCTCCCGCCGCAGAGCACAGGGTCCGGACACGCAGGCTCAGCGGCCATGGCTCACGGGCCCAGCCGCTCCGCGGCATGTGGGATCCTCCTGGACCGGGACATGAACCCACATCCCCCGCATTGGCAGGCGGACCCCCAACTGCTGCGCCACCAGGGAAGCCCATATAGCACATCTTTATTCATTTGTCTGTTGATGGGCATTTAGGTTGCTTCTACGTCTTGGCTGTTGTATATAGTGCTGCTATGAACATTGGGGTGCACGCATCTTTTAGAATTAGAGTTTTTGTCTTTTCTCGATATATGCCCAGGATTGGGATTGCTGGATCATATGGTAACTCTATTTTTAGTTTTGTAAGGAATCTCTATACCGTTCTTCATAGTGTTCTGCCCATTTTTAAATCAGTGTTTGTGTTTTTGCCATTGAATTATACGAGTTATTTATATATTTTAGTTATTAACCCCTTACGAGATAAATGATTTGCACATATTTTTTTCACATTCAGTAGGTTGCCTTTTCATTTTGTTGATGGTTTCCTTTGCTGTGATGAGGCTTTTTATTTATTTATTTATAAAATTTTATTTATTTTTCGCTGCCTTGGGTCTGTGTGGCTGCGTGTGGGCTTCCTGAAGTTGCGGCGAGCGGAGGCTACTCCTCATCGAAGTGCATGGACTTCCCATTGCAGTGGCTCGTCTTGTTGCGGAGTATGGGCTCTAGGGCGCGTGAGCTCAGTAGTTGTGGCACGTGGGCTTCAGTAGCTGTGGCTCACGGGCTCTAGAGCATAGGCTCAGTAGTTGTGGCGCGTGGGCTTAGTTGCTTCGTGGCATGTGGGATCTTCCTGGACAGGGCTTGAAACTGTGTCCCCTGCATTGGCAGGAAGCCTCTTAACCACTGCACCACCAGGGAAGTTCCTGTGATGAGGCTTTTTAATTTGATATAGTCCCAAATGTTTATTTTTGCTTTTGTTGCCTTTGCTTTTCGTGCCATATCCAAAAAAAAAAAAAAAAAGAAATTATCACCAAGATTGATGTCAAGGAGCTTACCCGCTATGTTTTTTCCTAGGAGTTTTATGGTTTCAGGTCTTAATGTTCAAGTCTTTAATTCAGTTTGAGTTAATTTTTCTGTATGGTGTAAGATAATGATCCAGTTTCATTCTTTTGCGTGTAGTTTGTCTAGTTTTTTTCAGCTCACTTATTTTTTTTTTTAAAATGAGGGTGTGTTTTTTTCAAATGCCAGTAGAAGACTGATATTTTTTATTGAGTGCAGTGACTTTATGAGGTAGGCGCTATTGTCCCTGGTTTGCAGCTGGGGAGACTATTACTGTTTTTTTTTTTTTTTAAGAAGATGTTGGGGGTAGGCATTTATTAATTAATTAATTAATTTTTGCTGTGTTGGGTCTTCGTTTCTGTGTGAGGGCTTTCTCTATTTGTGGCAAGCGGGGACCACTCTTCATCGCAGTGCGTGGGCCTCTCACTATTATGGCCCCTCTTGTTGTGGAGCACAGGCTCCAGAAGCCCAGGCTCAGTAGTTGTGGCTCACGGGCCTAGTCGCTCCGCGGCATGTGGGGTGTTCCCAGACCAGGGCTCGAACCCGTGTCCCCTGCATAAGCAGGCAGATTCTCAGCCAGTGCGCCACCAGGGAATCCCTCAACTCACTTATTGAAGAGATTGTCCTTTCCCCATTGTGTATCCTTGACTCCTTTGTTGTCAATTACTTGACCATATATGTGTGGGTTCATCTCTGGGCTCTCAATTCTGTTTCACTGATCTATGCGTCTGTTGTTATACCAATACCATAGTTTTGATTACTATAGGTTTGTAATACAGTTTGAAATAAAATATGATACATCCAGCTTTGTTCTCCTTTCTTAGGATTGCTTTAGCTATTTGGTACTTTTGTGATTCCCTACAGATTTTAGGATTGTTTCTTCTTCTGTTTCCTTGAAAAATGCCATTAGAATTGTGATAGGGATTGCATTGAATCAGTACATTGCCTTGGGTATTATGGATATTTTAACAGTATTAACTCTTACAATCCATGAGGACTGCATATCTTTCCATTTATGTATATCTTCAATTGCTTTCATCAGTGTCTCATAGTTTTCAGTGTATATGTCTTTCACTTCCTTGGTTAAATTTATTCCTAGGTATTTTATTTTTTTTGATGAAATTATAAACGAGATCATTTCCTTAGTTTCTCTTGCTGATAGTTCATTATTGTATAGAAACAACTTTCTGTTGGGTTTCTGATTTTTGTATGTTAACTTTGTATCCTGTGATTTTACCAATTCATTGATTAGTCCTAACAGCTTTTTGTGTGTGGTAGAGTCTTTAGGGTTTTCTATATATAAAATGCCATCTGAAATAGTGACAGTTCAGTTTTTAATTTTTCCTTCCCAGTTTGGATGGCTTTTACTTCAATTTCTTGTCTGTTGCTCTGGCTAAGACTTCCAATACTGTGTTGGGTAAAAATGCCGAGACAGGGCATCTTTGTCTTATTCCTGATTTTGGAGGAAAAGCTTTTATCTTTTCAAAACTGAGTGTGATGTTAACTGTGGGTTTGTTGTATATGGCGTTTATTATGTTTTTATGTTCCCTCTGTACCCACTTTATTGAGAGTTATAATATGAGTGAAAGTTAAGTTTTGTCAGGAATTCCCTGGCAGTCCAGTGGTTAGGAATTGGCAGTTTCACTGCCGTGGGCCGGGCTTCAGTCCCCCGTCAGGGAACTAAGATGCCACAAGCCACATGGCGTGGCAAAGAAAAAAAGTTAGGTTTTGTCACATGCCCTTTGTGCATCTATTGAGATGATCATATGATTTATTTATTTATTTATGGCTCGTTGTGTCCTCGTTTCTGTGTGAGTGCTTTCTCTAGTTGTGGCAAGCGGGAGCCATTCTTCATCATGGTGCACGGGCCTCTCACTGTCGCGGCCTCTCTTGTTGTGGAGCACAGGCTCCAGATGCGCAGGCTCAGTAATTGTGGCTCATGGGCCTAGTTGCTCCGCGGCATGTTTGATCTTCCCAGACCAAGGCTCGAACCCGTGTCCCCTGCATTGGCAGGCAGACTCTCAACCACTGCGCCACCAGGGAAGCCCCGATCATATGGTTTTTATCATTCATTTTGTTTATGTGAAGTATCACATTGACTGATGTTTGGATGTTGAACCATCCTTGCATCCCTGAAATAATTATAACTTCATCATTATGTATGATCCCTTTTTTTGAGATGTAATTGACATGTAGCATTGTATAGGTTAAGGTGTACAGCATAATGATTTGACTTACATATATCGTGTACGGATTATTACAGTAAGTTTAGTTAACATCTATCATCTCATAGACACAAAAAAACAAAAATTGAAAAACGTTTTTCCTTGTGATGAGAACCCTTAGGATTTACTCTGTTTACAACTTTCCCAAGTACCATACAACAGTGTTTACTATAGGCATCAAGTTGTACATTGCATTTCCAGTACTTATTTATCCTGTAACGGGACGCTTGTACCTTTTGACCGCATTTCTCCATTTCTCCCTGCTTCCAAACCCCTGCCTCTAGTAACTACGAATCTAATATCTTTTCTATGAGATTTGAGTTGGGTTTTTAGTTTGTTTTTGTATTAAGATTCCATGTATGGTGAGCTCATACTGTATTTGTCTTTGTCTGAATTACTCCACTTAGCATAATGCCCTCAGATTTCATCCATGTTGTTGCAAATGCCAGGGTTTCCTCCTTTAATTAATTAATTAATTAATTTTTGGCTGAGTTGGGTGTTTGTTGCTGTGCGCTGGCTTTCTCTAGTTGCGGCGAGTGGGGGCTACTCTTCGTTGTGGTGTACAGGCTTCTCGTTGCAGTGGTTTCTCTTTGTTGTGGAGCTCGGGCTCTAGGCATGCGGGCCTCAGTAGTTGAGGCTCACGGACTCTAGAGCGCAGGCTCAGTAGTTGTGTCGCACTGGCTTAGTTGCTTCGCGGTATGTGGGATCTTCCCAGATGAGAGCTTGAACCCATGTGTCTTGCATTTGCAGGCGGATTCTTAACCACTGCACCACCAGTGAAGCGCCAGGGTTTCCTCCTTTTTAGGGCTGAGTAATATGCCATTGTATACACATGTATGTATGCCATAGTGTCTTCATCCATTCTTCCGTCTGTGAACACTTTGGTTGTTTCGCTGTTTTGAGTATTATTAATAATGCTGCAGTGAACATGGGTGTGCAGATGTGTCTTTGACATAGTGTTTTTTTTCCCTTTAGATACATTTCCAGAGGTGGAATTGCTGTATCATATTGTTGTTTTATTTTTGAGAAAGCTCCATAGTGTTTTCAGTAGTGGCTCTGTACCAATAGTGCATAATGAATCCCTTTTCTCCACATCCATGAGAGCATTTGCTATCTCTTGTCTTATAGATATTAGCCATCCTAATAGGTGTGATGTGATATCTCATTCCAGTTTTTTTTTTTTTTTTTTTTTTTGCGGTCTGCGGCCCTCTCACTGTTGTGGCCTCTCCCAGTGTGGAGCACAGGCTCTGGATGCACAGGCTCAGCCGCCATGGCTCTCGGGCCCAGCCGCTCCGCGGCATGTGAGATCTTCCTGGACTGGGGCATGAACCCGTGTCCCCTGCATCGGCAGGCGGAGTCTCAACCACTGCGCCTCCAGGGAAGCCCTCATTCCAGTTTTGATTTTTATTTTCATAGTGATTAGTGATGTTGAACATATCCTTATATATCTGTTAACCATTCATATATCTTATTTGGAAAAATGTCTTCAGTTTTGCCCATTTAAAAAAATTGGATTATTTGAGTTGGAGCTATTGAGTTGTGTGAATTATTTATATTTTTGTATTTTAACCCCTTATCAATATATACAGTTTGCATGTATTTTTTCACATTGCATATGTTGTTTTTCAGTTTGTGAATCATTCCTTTTGCTGTGCAGAGACTTTAAAATTTGATGTAATCTCACTTGTTTGTTTTTGTTGCTTGTGCTTTAGTTGTCATATCCAAACAATTATCGCCAAGATCCACATCAAAGAATTTTTTTCCTATGTTTTCTTCTAGGGGTTTTGTGGTTTCAGATCTTACGTTTAAGATCTAATCCGTTTAGAGGTAATTTTTATAAGTGTTGTAGGATAGGTGTCTAGTTTCATTTTTTTATATGTGAATATTTTTCATATGTGAATATCCAGTTTTCCTAGCACCATTTTTTGAAGAGACTATCTTTTCTCCATTGAGAATTTATGGTTTCCTTCTCAAATATTAGTTAACTGTATATGCATGGGTTTATTTCTGGGCTCTCAATTCTGTTCCATTGGTCTATGTGTCTGTTTTTAAGCCGGTACTGTACTGTTTTGATTACTATAGCTTTATAGTGTAGTTTAAAATTGGGAAATGTGATGCCTCATGCTTTGTTCTTCTTTCTCAGGTTTTCTTTGGCTATTTGGGGTCTTTTGTAATTTTAGGATTTTTGTTTTTCTATTTCTATAAAAAAAAAAAATTGCCGTTGGAATCTTGATAGAGATTGCATTGAGTCTTTGGATGGCTGTTAGTAGTATGAACATTTTAACAAAATTAATTCTTCCAATCCTTGAACACAGGATATTTTTCCACTTACTTGTGTTGTCTTCAGTTTCTTTCATCGTGTCTTATAGTTTTCAGAATACAGATCTTTTACCTCCTTTGTTAAGTTTGTACCATATTTTATTACTGTTGCTATTGTAAATGTGATCATTTTTTTAGTTCTTATTCAGATAATTTTTTTTAGTTTATAGAAATCCTACTGATTTTGTGTGTTAATTTTCAACTTTGAATTTATCGATTCGATTCAACAGTTTTTTGTTTGAGTCTTTAGGATTTTCTGTATATAAAATAATGTTATCTGCAAATAGAGACAATTTTACTTCTGCCTTTCCAATTCTGTTACATTTCATTTATTTCTTACTTAATTGCTTTGGCTAGAATTTCCTGTACTATGCTGAAAAGAAGTGGTCAGTGTGGGCCCCCTTCTTTTGTTCCTGATCTTAGAGGAAAAGGTTTTAATTTTCCACCATGATATTAGCTGTGGGCTTGTCCTGTGTGGCCTTTATTATGTTGTGGTACATTCCTTCAATTCTTAGTTTGTTATAAACAGATACTGAATTTTGTCAAATGCTGTTTCTGTGTTAGTGAGATCATCGTATGATTCTTATCTTTCATTTTATTGTGATGTATCAGAATGATTGATTTGTATATGTTAAACCATTTATTGTTGCCGAGGGATAAATTCCACCTGATCATTGTGAATAATTCTTTAATTTATTTATTTATTTTTGGCCATGCCACACAGCTTTTGGGACCTTAGTTCCCCAACCAGGGATTGAACCTGGGCCCTTGGTAGTGAAAGCATGGAGTCTTAACCACTAAACTGTCAGGGAATTCCCAAGTAATTCTTTCAATGTGCTGCTGAATTTGGTTTGCTAGTATTTTATTGAGAATAATTAATTAATTAATTGATATTGACATATAGTTGAATTACAATATTAGTTTCAGGTGTACAGCATAGTGATTCAGTATTTTTATAGATTACATTCCATTAAAAGTTATTACAAGATAATTGCTATTATTCCCTGTGGAGAATTTTAATATGTATATTCATCAGGAATATTGGTCTGTTGTTTTGTATTCTGGTAGTGTCATTTTCTGGCCTTGGTATCAGGGTAATATTTGCCTCATAAAATAAGTTTGTGAGTGTGCCATTCTCTTCGATTTTATTTTTTAAAGACTTTGAACATAATTGGCCTTCATTCTTCTTGAAATGTTTAGTAAAATTCACCAGTGAATTTTTCTTCCTGGCCCTGGAAATTTTTGATTACTAATTAAGTATCCTTACTAGTAGTTGGTCTGTTCAGATTTTTCTATTTCATGTTTTGCTGTTTTTTTTTTTTTTGTTTGTTTGTTTGTTTTGTGGCCTGTGGGATCTTAGTTCCCCAACCAGGGATTGAACCTGAGCTCTCAGCAGTGAAAGCATGAAGTCCTAACCACTGGACCATCAGGGAATCCCCAGATTTTCTATTTCTTTATGATTCAGTCCTGGTAGATTGTGTGCTTTAAGAACTTTTCTATTTTTTTCTAGGTAGTTCAATTTATTGGCATTTAGTTGTTCAGAGGAGCCTCTTATGATCCTTTGTATTTCTGTGTTATCAGTTATAATGTCTCTATTTTTAATTTTAATGATGTGGATCCTTTTTCTTCTTGGTTAGTCTAGTTAAAGGATTCTCAGTTTTATCATTTCAAAGAACCACCTCTTAGTTTTGTTAATCTTTTTTATTATTTTCCTGTTGTCTATTTGATTTATTTCTGCTCTAATCTTATTATTTCTTTATTTATTATTTATGATTTCCTTCTGCTAACTTCATGTTCATTTCTTTTTCTAGTTTCTCAGTGCATAGCATTAAGTTATTTGAGATCTTTCTTGTTTCTAAGGTAGGCATTTACTACTATGAAATTCTCTCTTTAGAACTGCTTTTGCTGTATGTCATAAGTTTTGGTATATTGTGTTTTTATTTTTATTTATCTCAAGATAACTTTTTAGTTTCCCCTTTAATTTCTTCTTTGATACATTGGTTGTTCAGGAAAGCATTATTTAATTTTCATGTATTTGTGGAATTTCCAGTTTGCTTTCTCTTACTGATTTCTAGTTTCATACTGTTGTGGTCAGAGAAGATACTTGGTGTGATTCCAATCTTCTTTTTTTTAAAATTAATTAATTAATTTATTTGTTTTTATTTCTTTATTGTTGGCTGCGTTGAGTCTTCATTGCTGCGCTCGGGCTTTCTCTAGTTGCGGTGAGTGGGGGCTACTCTTTGTTGTGGTGCGCAGGCTTCTCATTTGAGTGGCTTCTCTTGTTGAGGAGCACAGGCTCTAGGTGCACGGGCTTCAGTAGTTGTGGCACACAGGCTCAGTAGTTGTGGCTTGTGGGCTCTAGAGCGCAGGCTCAGTAGTTGTGGCACAAGGCTTAGCTGCTCCGTGGCATGTGGGATCTTCCCAGATCAGGGCTCGAACCCGTGTTCCCTGCATTGGCAGGCGGATTCTTAACCACTGCGCCACCCAGGAAGTCCCTAGTTGTCTATTCTTGTAGTTTACTTCATGTCTAAACTTCTTTAAGAGGAGTATTCTGAATTCTTTGTCTGACGACTCATACATCACCCATTTCTTTATGGTCAGTTATTGGAGCTTTTTAAATTTTCTTTGGTGGTGTCATGTTTACCATGTGTTTCATGATTACACTGGTATCTGCATATTTGAGTAAACAGTTTCCTCTTCCAGACTTTACAGGTTCATTTGGCAGAGACAGTCACCTCACTTTGGGTTTCTGGACATGTCTACTGCTAACATCCTTGGGTAGGTGGGACTTTCTATCAGTGTTTGTTTTGAGGCAAGGCCACTGTCCAAGTTCTGAGCCTGGGGTGCAGGGTACTGCTGGCTGGGAGGAGTTGGATGAGTCTGCTGGCTTGATCCCCTGCCTAAGCAAGGGTTTAGGATGGACTCTGTGGTTGCCTGGGTTCTCTGGTCAGGCTTACCAGATGGTCAGGACTGGGTAATATACTCGGAAGTAGATGGGGCTATGAATTAGCTTCTCTGCTTTTGCGGGGAAGTAGGATGGGCCCCAGGCGCTGCATAGCTTGTCACCTGGGGACCCGAACCAGGCAAGAATGTGTACTGGATTCTCTGGTCAGGCAGTGCTACTACTTTTTCTCTATAGATGGGGAAAGGCACAGGCTCTCTGTTCAAGCCACTTAAGCAGGGCTATTGGATAGGCTCTGTAGCTTCCTGTCTGCTCTGGTTAGGTTCCCTGTTTGGGTGGGCTGACGCCTATAGTAAGCAAGAGGTGGGGCTAAAATTAGTTTCCCTGCCCAGGTGCTGTGGGAGAATCAGCTCGAAGGCTGAAAAGGCTTTTTGTGGTCTTGGCTCATTTTGATCAGTGCCCCAAGTTCTCTGGACTAACAGGGCCATTGCCTTTGCTTTGAAGACTGTTAGCTCTGCCTCTTGGACTCTCTGAGTGTTGCAGGACTGCACAGCTTTCCAGGTGTTCTGACCAGGCTTTCTGGTCAGGTGGGGCTGGAAACTTCACTCAGCTGTGAACACTGCTGTGAGTTGGCTCCCCTTCATGGGCAGGACTGGAGAGCCATCTCCAAGTAGCCTCCCAGGATTTCCAGATCAGGCTTTGTGGTCCCGAGAGATCAGGAAGTACACTGAGCAGTGGGTGGGGCTATGAATTAGCTCTCCTGCCTGAGTGGAGCAGGGAACCCTCCACCTTGGCCCTGGCTCTGCAGAAGGTCAGCTCTGATTGCTGTACTCTATGCTCCCATGTTTACAGGCTATGTAGCTTATGGGCTTATGATTAGGCTTTGTGGCTGGGAGGGGCTGGGAGCTATACTCAGCACTGAGTGGGTCTATGAATTACCTTCCTACCTGGCCCAGACAGGGCAGCTGGCTCCAAGCCCAGCAAGACTTTTTTTTCTTGATTCATTCTGCTACGCACCCCAAGTTCCCTACAAAGCTACTGGCTTTGCTCTGCCAGTAGAGCCATCAGCTCTGCCTTGAGCATTGCTGGACTGCACAGATTCCAGGTGTTCTGGCAAAGCTTTTTGGTTGGGCAGGCTGGGAGCTATACTCTGCAGTGGTTGGGGCTGTGACTCAGCTCCCCTGCCTATGGGGGCTGAGGTGTCGGCAGACAAAGTGTCAGTGCAGGCAAGGAGGTTCTTCGTTTAAGGTCCCAAGTCAGGCAGAACTGTGTGCCCTGATCAATTCCCCAGTCAGACTGCACCCCGATCCTGGTTCTACAGATAGCACAGGTGCTGGTTAGGACTACTGTTGGGGCTTTGTAGGCAGGAACTGGGTCTGGGAAGATCTGAACGTTGGTTGTTGAAACTCTTTTCCCCTTCTCCATCATAAACAGATTCCCAGTGGTCAAGCCCTGCAAATTCCCCTGCAATTCCTGTGGTGTGAGACCAAAGTGGGGTTCCCAAGAAGTGGCCCACAATGCTGGGACAGCTGGATTTCCACCCTGAGTTCCCTTTTCCCACTGGAGGAACTGTAGGCTCAGGGGAGATCTCTCAGTGTGGTTCAGTGGTGGCCTGGGGGAAGGGCAAACGTGGTCAGTGTGTAATTGCTTCTCTTACTCTTCTAAAGCAGTCTGTCTTGGTGTCTGTGGTGCAGGGGGATTCTTCAGCCTCACCTGCCACGTTCTAGGATTTTCGCAGTGGAGTCTTGTCCATGAAGAGCTGTTAGTTGCTCTTCATGTGGTGGGGAGCAAAGTCAAGAACAACTTAGGTCACCATCTTGGTGATGACATTCTCCTGTATGATCCTTCTAATGTACTGATGAGTTTGTTTTGCTAATATTTTGTTGAGGATCTGTGCATCCATGTTCATCAGAGATATTGACTTTTTATTTTCTTGTAGTGTTCTTGACTACACTGACTACACTACAGCGTCAGGGTAATGCTGGCCTGGTAAAATGAGTTTGTAAGTGTTCCATTCTCTTCTATTTTTTGAAAGAATTAGAGAAGGATTGGTATTAATTCTTTAACTGTTTGGTAGAATTCACTAGTGAGACCATCTGGTCCTGGACTTTTGTTTGTTGGGAGGTTTTTGATTACTGATTCAATCTCCTTACTATTACTTGGTCTGTTCACATTTTCTATTTCTTCATGATTCAGTCTTGAGAGGTTGTATTTGTCTAGGAATTTATTCATTTCTTCTGAGTTGTCCCATTTGGCATATAATTGTTGATAGACGCTTCTTATTATCCTTTGCATTTCTGCGTTATCAGTTGTAATATATCCTTGTTCATTTCTGGTTTTATTTGAGTCCTCTTTTTTTCTTGGTGACTCTAACTAAAGGTTTGTCTATCTTGTTTATTTTTTTCAAAAAACCAGCTGTTAGTTTCATCCTTTATATTGTCTTTTTAGTCTCTATTTCATTTATTTCCATTCTAATCTTTATTTCCTTCCTTCCAATAACTTTGGGCTTAATTTATTCTTATTTTTCTTGTTCCTTGAGTTAAGTTAGGTTGTTTATTTGAGATATTTCTTGTTTCTTAATGTAGGCATTTATTGCTCTGGACTTCCCTCTTAGAACCGCTTTTGCTGCATCCCATAAGTTTCGGTATGTTGTATTTCCAATTTTATTTGTTTCAAGGTATTTTTTGATTTTTCTTTTGATTTCTTCTTTCACTCCTTGGTTGTTCAGTAGCATATTGTTTAATATCCATATATTTGTGAATTTTCCAGTTTTCTTCTTGTAATTGATTTCTAGTTTCATACCATTGTGGTTGGACAAAATGCTTGATATGATTTTAGCCTTCTTAAATATATTAAAACTTGTTTTGTGGCCTAATCTATGATCTATCCTGGAGAATGTTTCATGTACACTTGAGTAGAATGTGATTTTGTTGCTTTTGGTTGGAATGTTCTGTATATGTCTGTTAAGTTCATCTGGTTAACATGTCATTTAAGGTCAGTGTTTTCTTTTTGATTTTCTCTTTGGATGATCTATCTATTGAAGAAGGCAGGTATTAAAGTCTCCTACTATTATTGTATTGCTGTCTATTTCTCCCTTTAGGTCTGTGAATATTGACTTTATATATTTAGTTGCTCCTATGTTGGGTGCAGAAATATTTACAAATGTTATCTTTTTGTTGGGTATACCCCTTTATCATTATATAATGACCTTCTTTGTAACTTATTACAGTCGTTGTCTTAAAGTCTAATTCGTGTGATATAAGTGGAGCTATCCCAGGTTTCTTTTGATTTTCATTTGCTTGGAATATGTTTTTTCACCCCTGCATTTTTAGTTTTTGTGTGTCCTCACATCTGAAGTGAGTCTCCTGTAGGCAGGATATAGATTTGTCTTTAAAAAAAAAAATCCATTCAGCCACTGTATTTGATCAGAGAATCGAGTCCATTTACATTTAAAATAATTATTGATATATATGTTCTTATTACTATTTTGTTAATTGTTTTCTGGCTCTTTTGTAGTTCATCTGGTCCATTCTTCTCTTGCTGTCTTCCTTTGTTAACTGATGATTTTCTGTAGTTCTTTATCTTTTGTGTGTCTACCATAGGTTTTTGCTTTGTGATTACCATAAGGCTTACATAAAACAACTTATATCTATAACAATCCATTTAAAGTTGATAACAACTTAAGCTCAAATATATTCTAAAGCTGTACATTTTAACTGTCCCCTCAGATTTTGCTTTTAATGTCACCATCTGTATCTTTTTATCTTGTATATCCATTAACAAATTATTATAGTTATGGCTATTTTTATTATTTTGTCTTTTAACCTTCATGTTAGCTTTAGAAGTGATTAACTCGCCACCTTTACAACATTAGGTTATTCTGACTTTTACTGTATATTTACCAATGAGATTTATGCTTTCATATGTTTTGCTGTTGCTAATTAGCACCTGTGAGTTTCCACTTAAGTCCCTTTAACATTTCTTGTAAAGCTGGTCTACTGGTGATGAACTCCTTTAGCTTTTGCTTGTCTGGAAAACTTTATCTCTTCTTCAACTCTGAAGGACAGATTTGCTAGGTGGATATTCTTTGTTGGCAGTTTCTTTCTTTCAGCACTTCGAATATATTGTGCCACTCCCTTCTGGCATGCAACATTTCTGATGCAAAAAAACTGTTAACAATTTGTAAAAGTTGTTACATACAATGTGTGCCCTTGTATGTAACAAGTTGTTTTTCTCTTCTTTTAAGATTTTCTCCTTGTCTTTTTTTTGTTGTTTGTTTTTTTGGCTGCGTTGGGTCTTCATTGCTGTGCACGGGCTTTCTCTAGTTGGGATGAGTGGGGGCTACTCTTTGTTGTGGTGAGTGGGCTTCTCACTGCAGTGGCTTCTCTTGTTGTGGAGCACGGGCTCTAGGCACGTGGTCTTCAGTAGTTGCAGCATGAGGGCTCAGTAGTTGTGACACACAGGCCCTAGAGCATGTGGGCTTGTGGCGCGTGGGCTCAGTAGTTGTGGTGCACAGGCTCAGTAGTTGTGGTGCAGGGGCTTAGTTGCTCCATGGCCTGTGGGACCTTCCTGGACCAGGGATCGAACCTGTGTCCCCTGCATTGGCAGGTGGATTCTTAACCACTCTGCTACCAGGGCAGTCCCTCTCTTTGTCTTTAGCTTCAGCACTTTACTTACAATTGTCTTGGTGTGGATGTCTTTGTGTTCCTCTTTTTGGAACTCTGTGGGCTTCTCGGATCTGGATTTCTGTTTCCATCCCCAGGTTAAGGAAGTTTTCAGCCATTATTTCTTCAAGTAAGTTTTCTGCTCCTTTCTCTTCTCTTTCTAGAACCCCTATAAAGTGAATGTTGGTTTAGTTGATGTCGTCCCATAATTCCTTTTACTGTCTTCAGTCTTTTTTTTTTCTGGTTTCTTTTTGCTACTCTGATTGTGTGAGTTTCACTGCCCTGTGTTTGAGTTCACTGATCCTTTCTTCCACTTCCTCTAGTGTGCTTTTGAATCCCTCTGTTGTATTTTTCCATATATATGTGTTAGCATACGGTATTTGTCTCTTTCTGACTTACTTCACTCTGTATGACAGACTCTAGGTCTATCCACCTCATTACAAATAGCTCAATTTCGTTTCTTTTTATGGCTGAGTAATATTCCATTGTATATATGTGCCACATCTTCTTTATCCATTCATCCGTTGATGGACACTTAGGTTGTTTCCATCTCTGGGCTATTGTGAATAGAGCTGCAATGAACATTTTGGTACATGACTCTTTTTGAATTTTGGTTTTCTCAGGGTGTATGCCCAGTAGTGGGATTGCTGGGTCATATGGTAGTTCTATTTGTAGTTTTTTAAGGAGCCTCCATACTGTTCTCCATAGTGGCTGAACCAATTCACATTCCCACCAGCAGTGCAAGAGTGTTCCCTTTTCTCCACACCCTCTCCAGCATTTATTGTTTCTAGATTTTTTGATGATGGCCATTCTGACTGGTGTGAGATGATATCTCATTGTAGTTTTGATTTGCATTTCTCTAATGATTAATGATGTTGAGCATTCTTTCATGTGTTTTTTGGCAGTCTGTATATCTTTGGAGAAATGTCTATTTAGGTCTTCTGCCCATTTTTGGATTGGGTTGTTTGTTTCTTTGTTATTGAGCTGCATGAGCTGCTTGTAAATTTTGGAGATTAATCCTTTGTCAGTTGCTTCATTTGCAAATATTTTCTCCCATTCTGAGGGTTGTCTTTTGGTCTTCTTTATGGTTTCCTTTGCTGTGCAAAAGCTTTGAAGTTTCATTAGGTCCCATTTGTTTATTTTTATTTCCATTTCTCTAGAAGGTGGGTCAGAAAGGATCTTGCTGTGATTGATGTCATAGAGTGTTCTGCCTATGTTTTCCTCTAAGAGTTTGATAGTTTCTGGCCTTACATTTAGGTCTTTAATCCATTTTGAGCTTATTTTTGTGTATGGTGTTAGGGAGTGATCTCATCTCATACTTTTACATGTACCTGTCCAGTTTTCCCAGCACCACTTATTGAAGAGGCTGTCCTTTCTCCACTGTACATTCCTGCCACCTTTTTCAAAGATAAGGTGACCATATGTGCGTGGGTTTATCTCTGGGCTTTCTATCCTGTTCCATTGATCTATCTTTCTGTTTGTGTGCCAGTACCATACTGTCTTGATTACTCTACCTTTGTAGTATAGTCTGAAGTCAGGGAGCCTGATTCCTCCAGCTCCATTTTTCGTTCTCAAGATTGCTCTGGCTATTCGGGGTCTTTTGTGTTTCCATACAAATTGTGAAATTTTTTGTTCTAGTTCTGTGAAATATGCCAGTGGTAGTTTGATAGGGATTGCATTGAATCTATAGATTGCTTTGGGTAGTAGAGTCATTTTCACAATGTTGATTCTTCCAATCCAAGAACATGGTATATCTCTCCATCTATTTGTATCATCTCTAATTTCTTTCATCAGTGTCTTATAATTTTCTGCATATAGGTCTTTTGTCTCCTGAGGTAGGTTTATTCCTAGATATTTTATTCTTTTTGTTGCAGTGGTAAATGGGAGTGTTTTCTTGATTTCACTTTCAGATTTTTCATCATTAGTTTGTCGGAATGCCAGAGATTTCTGTGCATTAATTTTGTGTCCTGCTACTTTACCAAATTCATTCTTGCAGAATATTTTATACATAATAGTTTGTACCTCTTAATCCCCTACCCCTGTGTTGCCCCTCCTCCCTTTCCCCTCCCCACTGGTAACCACTAGTTTGTTCTCTATAACTGTGAGTCCGCTATTTTTTGTTATATTAAATAGTTTGTTGTATATTTAGATTCTGCAAAGTGATATCATACCATATTTGTCTTTCTCTGTCTGGCTTATTTCATTTAGTGTAATACCTTCCAAGTCCATCTGTGTTATTGCAAATAGCAACATTTCCTTCTTTTTTTGTGGCTGAGTAGTATGTAGTATTCCATTTTGTGTGTGTGTGTGTGTGTGTGTGTGTGTGTGTGTGTGTGTGTACCACATCATCTTTATCCATTCATCTGTTGCTGGACAGTTAGTTGCTTCCATATCTTGGCAATTGTTAGCAATGCTGCTCTGAACATTGGGGTACGTGTATCTTTTTGAATTAGTGGGTTTTTTTTTGTTTGTTTGTTTGGATATATACCAGGAATGGAATTGCTGGATCATGTGGTTGTTTTATTTTTAGATTTATTGAGAAACTTCCATACTGTTTTCCGTAGTGGCTGCACCAATTTACATTGCCACCAACAGTGTAGGAGGGTTCTCTTTTCTCCGCATCCTCACCAATATTTGTTATTTGTGTTCTTTTTGATTATAGCCATTCTAACAGGTTTGAGGTGATATCCCGTTGTGTTTTTTTTTTAAATAAATTTATTTTATTTTTGGCTGCGTTGGGTCTTTGTTGCTGTGCACAGGCTTTCTCTAGTTGTAGTGGGCGGGGGCTACTCTTCATTGCGGTGCATGGGCTTCTCATTGTGGTGGCTTCTCTTTTTGAGGAGCATGGGCTCTAGGTGCACAGGCTTCAGTAGTTGTGGCTCGTGGGCTGTAGAGCACAGGCTCAGTAGTTGTGGCACACGGGCTTAGTTGCTCCACGCATGTGGTATCTTCCCGGACCAGGGCTCGAACCGGTGTCCCCTGCATTGCAGGCGGATTCTTAACCACTGTACCACCAGGGAAGCCCCCCATTGTGGTTTTGATTATCATTTCCCTGATGATAAGTGATGTTGTACATCTTTTCTTGTGCCTGTTGGCCACCTTTGTTTCCTCTTTGGAAAAATGTCTATTCATTTCTTCTGCCTATTTTCTTTTTTTTTTAAAATGTATGTATTTATTTATTTATTATTTTTGGCTGCATTGGGTCCTCGTTGCTGCGCGTGGCTTTCTCTAGTTGTGACGAGCAGGGGCTACTCTTCGTTGCAGTGCACAGGCTTCTTATTGCGGTGGCTTCTCTCGTTGTGGAGCACGGGCTCTAGGCACGCAGGCTTCAGTAGTTGTGGCTTGCGGGCTCAGTAGTTGTGGCTTGCGGGCTCTAGAGCGCTGGCTCAGTAGTTGTGGCGCATGGGCTTAGTTGCTCCGCAGCATGTGGGATCTTCCCGGACCAGGGCTCGAACCCGTGTCCCCTGCATTGGCAGGCGGATTCTTAACCACTGCACCACCAGGGAAGCCCTCTTCTGCCTATTTTTTAATCAGTTGTTTTTTCAGTGTTTATTTTTAAAATTTTGAGTTCTATGTGCTCTTTATACATGTTGTATATTAACCCCTTATTAGTCATATTATTTGCAAATATTTTCTCCCATTCAGCAAGTTGTTTTTTCATTTTGTTGATAGTCTCCTATTCCATGCAAAAGCTTTAAAGTTTTAATTAGGTCCCATTTGTTTGTTTCTGCCTTTATTTCCTTTGCTTTAGGAAACAGATCCAAAAAAATATTACTATGAGTTATGTTAAGCAGTGTTCTGCCTTTGTTTTCCGTTAGGAGTTACATAGTATTCAGTCTTACATTTAGGTCTTTAATCCATTTTGAGTTTTTTTTTTTTGTATATGGTGTTACTGTATGTTCTACTTTCATTCTTTTACATGTAGCTGTCCAGTTTTCCCAGCACTACTTACTGAAGATACTGTCTTTTTTCTGTTATGTATTCTTGCCTCCTTTGTCATAGATTAATTGACCATAAGTGCATGGGTTTATTTCTGGGTTCTGTATTCTGTTGCATTGATCTATATGTCTGTTTTTGTGCCAGTACCATACTGTTTTGATGACTGTAGCTTTGGAGTATAATCTGAAGTTAGGGAGTGTGATTTCCCCAGCTCTGTTCTTTTTTCTCAAGATTGTTTTGGCCATTTGGGGTCCTTTGTGTTTCCATACAAATTTTAAAATTATTTGTTCTAGTTCTGTAAAAAATGCCACAGGTATTTTGATAGGGATTGCATTGAATCTGTAGATTGCCTTGGGTAGTATGGTAATTTTAACAATATTTATTCTTCCAATCCAAGAACACAGTATATCTTTCTATCTGTGTTGTCTGCAGTTTCTTTCATCATTGTCTTACAGTTTTCTGAGTAGAGGTTGTTTACATCCTTAGGTAGGTTTATTCCTAGGTAATTTTTTCTTTTTGTCATGATAGTAAATGGGATTGTATCCTTAATTTCTCTTTCTGCTAGTTCGTTGTTAGTGTATAGAAATGCAAGTGATTTCTGTATATTAATTTTGTGTCCTCTCACTTTACCAAATTCATTGGTGAGCTCTAGTATTTTTCTGGTAGTGTCTTTAGGATTTTCTATGTATAGCATCATATTATCTACAAACAGTGACAGTTTTACTTCCTCCTTTCCAATTCGGATTCCTTTTATTTCTTTTTCTTGTCTGATTGCTGTGGCTAGACTTCCAATACTATGTTGAATAAAAGTGGCGATAGTGGACATCCTTGCTTTGTTCCTGATCTTAGAGGAAATGCTTTCAGCTTTTCACCATAGAGTATTATGTTAGCTGTGGGTTTTTTGCATATGGCCTTTATTATTATGTGGGTTTTTTGCATATGACCTTTATTATGTTACCTCTATACTCACCTTCTGGAGAGTTTTTTTAATCATAAATCAATGTTGAATTTTGTCAAAAGCTTTTTCTGCATCTATTGGGCTGATCATATGGTTTTTATTCTTCAATTTGTTAATGTGGTATATCACACTGATTGATTTGTAGATACTGAAAAATCCTTGCAACCCTGAGATGAATCCCACTTGATCAAGCTGTATGATCCTTTTAATGTATTGTTGGATTCTGTTTGTTAGTATTTTGTTGAGGATTTTTGCATCTATGTTCATCAGTGAAATTGGCTTGTAATTTTCTTTTTTGGTGATATCTTTGTCTGGTTTTGGTATTAGAATGATGCTGGCCTCATAGAATGAGTTTGGAAGGATTCCTGCCTCTGCAATATTTTGGAATAGTTTGAAAAGGTTAGGTGTTAATCTTTTTTAAGTGTTTGGTAGAATCCTCCTGTGAAGCCATCTGGTCCTGGAGTTCTATTTGTTTTGAACTTTGAAATTACTGATTCAATTTTATTGTTGGTAATTGGTCTGTTCATATTTTCTGTTTCTTCCTGGTTCAGTCTTGGGAGATTGTACTTTTTTAAGAATTGCTGTATTTCTTCTAGGTTGTCCATTTTATTGTCATATAGTTGTTTGTAGTAGTCACTTATGATGCTTTGTATTTCTGTGGTGTTGGTTGTAACTTCTCCTTCTTCATTTCTGATTTTATTGATTTGGGCCCTCTCCCTTTTTTTCTTGATGAGTCTGGCTAAAGATTTAAAAACTTTGTTTATTTTTTCAAAAAACCAGCTTTTAGCTTCATTGATATTTTCTAATGTTTTTTAGCCTCTACTTAATTTACTTCTGGTCTGATCTTTATGATTTCTTTTTTTCTACTAGCTTTGGGCTGTGTTTGTTCTTCTTTTTCTAGTTGCTTTAGGTGTAAGATTAGATTTTTTATTTGAGATTTTCCTTGTTTCCTGAGGTAAACTTGTATTGCTATAAACTTCCCTCTTTGAAGTGCTTTTGTTGCATCCCCCAGGATGATGTTGGATCATTCTGTTTTTATTTTCATTTTTTCTAGGTATTTTTAAATTTCCTCATTGATTTCTTCAGTGGTTTATTGATTGTTTGGTACCATAGTGTTTAACCTCCACATGTTTGTGTTTCTTGCAGTTGTTTTTCTTATTGTTGATTTCTAGTCTCATAGTATTGTGGTTGGAAAAGATGCTTAATATGATTTCAGTTTTCTTAAATTTACTGAGGCTTCTTTTGTGGCCTTGCACATTGTCTACCCTGAAGAATGTTCCATGTGCACTTGAAAAGACTGTATTCTGCTGCTTTTCGATGAAATGCTCTGTATATATTAATTAATTTCATCTGAGTCTAATGTGTCTTTCAAGTTAATTGTTTCCTTATTGGTTTTCTGTCTGGATGATGTGTCCATTGATGTAAATGCGGTGTTAAAGTTCCCTACTATTATTGTGTTATTGTCAATTTCTCCTTTTATGTCTGTTAACATTTGCCTTATGTATTTAGGTGCTCCTTTGTTGGTGCATATATGTTTACAATTGTTATATTTTCTTGGATTGATCCCTTGATCATTATGTAGTGTCCTTTTTTGTCTCTTGTAACAGTCTTTATTGTGAAGCCTATTTTATCTGATATAAGTATTGCTACTCCAACTTTCTTTCTTTTTTTTTTTTGATTTTGATTTTATTTTGGTCACACCATGTGGCATGTGGGATCTTAGTTCTCTAACCAGGGATCGAACCCATGCCCACTGCATTGGAAGCATTGAGTCTTAACCACTGGACCACCAGGGAGGTCCCATCTTTTAACAGTCTTTATTGTATTGTCTGATATAAGTATTGCTACTCTGGATTTCTTTTGATTTCCATTTGCATGGAATACCTTTTTCTGTCTCCCTCACTTTTAGTCTGTGTGTGTCTTTAGATCTTAAGTGAGTCTCTTATAGGCAGGATATATTTGGGTCTTATTTTGTATCTATTCAGCCACTCTGTCTTTTGATTGGAGCATTTAGTCTATTTATATTTAAGGTAATTATTGATATGTATGTTCTTATTGCCATTTTGTGAATTGTTTGGTGGTTGTTTTTGTAGTATTTTTTTCCCTTTCTTCCTTTTGTTCTCTTTTGTGGTTTGATAACTATCTTTAGTGTTATGTTTGGATTTCTGTGTATGTGTGTGTGTGTGTGTGTGTGTTTGTGTGTGTGTGTGTATCTATTATAGATTTTTGGTCTGTGGTTACCGTGAGGTTTTTATATAGCAATGTATATATATGTGTGTGTAATTGTTTTAAGTTACTGATCTCTTAATTTCAAATGCATTTTAAAAATTCTGTATTTGTACTCTCCTCCCTTCATGATTACTGTTTTTATATTATATTTTGCATCTAATTATTTTGTGTATCCCTTAATTGCTCATTATGGATATAGATGATTTTACTACTTTTGTCTTTTAACCTTTCTACTAGCTTTGTGTGTGGATGTTTTCCAACCTTTACTATATGTTTACCTTTACTGGTGAGCTTTTTTATTTCATAATTTTCTTGTTTCTAGTTACAGCCTCTTATTTTTCACGTAGAGAAGTTTCTTTAACATTTGTTGTAAAGCTGGTTTGATGGTGCTGAACTCTTTTAGCTTTTGCTTGTGTGTAAAGCTTTTGAGCTCTCCATCAAATCTGAATGAGAGCCTTCCTGGGTAGAGTATTCTTGGTTGTGTTTCCCTTTCATCACTTTAAACATATCGTGCCATTCCCTTTTGGTCTGCAGGGGAAAAAAATCAGCTGATACCTTTATGGGAGTTCTCTTGTGTGTTATTTCTCCATTCCCTTGATGCTTTTAAATATTTTCTCTTTACCTTTAATTTTTGTCGTTCTAATTACAGTGTATCTTTGTATTAATCCTGTATGGGACTCTCTGTGCTTCCTGGACTTGGGTGACTCTTTCCTTTCCCAGGTTAGGAAAATTTTCAGCTATTATGTCTTCAAATATTTTTTCTTCCCCTTTCTCTCTCTTCTTCTTCTGGGACCCCTATAATGCACATACTAGTTTACTTGATGTTGTCCCAGAGGTCTTTTAAACTGTCCTCATTTGTTTTTGTTTTTTTCTGTTCACTGGTAATGATTTCCAGTACTCTGTCTTCCAGCTCGCTGATCGTTCCTTTGTATCATTTAGTCTACTGTTGCTTCCTTCTAGCATATCTTTCATTTCAGTTATTATAGTCTTCATCTCTGTTTGGTTGTTCTTTATATTTTCTAAATCTTTGTTAAAAACTTCTGACTTCTTGCTATGTGCATCCATTCTTCTCCTGATCTCTTTTATCATCTTTATGATCATTACCCTGAACTCTTTCTGGGGTAGATTACCTATCTCTATTTCACTTTATTCTTCTTCTGGGGTTTTATACTGTTCTATCATCTGGAACATGTTACTCTGCCACCTCATTTTGTCTAAGTTGCTATCTGTATTTTTATGTATCTTGTAGCTTAGTTATGTTTTCTGACCTTTGTAGAAGTGGTCTTTTGTAGGAGATATCCTATGCATCCCAGCAGTGCATTCCCCTCTCATCACCAAAGTTATGTGCTGTAAGGGTTCCCCCTATGAGGTCTTTGTGGGTCCTTCTGTTGTGGTGGGCTGACTATGTGTGTGGTCTCTTAGGCTTGGTTGGCCCCAGCCTGGTTGGATACCAGGTCCTGCCTTGTGTAGAGGCTGCTGGCCACTGGTTAGCAGTGTCTGATCACAAGGTGGCTGACTGCCTAACCCCAGGGGCCCAGGGGCTAGTGCTGGCTACCTGGTGGGTAGAGTCAAGGTCCGGAAGACTCCAGGGCTGTTTCCCACTCACTGGTGGGTGAAGCCCCATCCTGGGGTTAGTGCTAAACTATTGGCAGGCAGAGCTGTGTCCTGGAGTTTGACTTCAGGGCTCAGGGATCCCAGAACTTGTATCAGATCACTGTTGGGTGGGGGGTGTCCTGACACAGTTGGGCATGGGGTCTGGGGTGTCCCAAAGCTTGTGTTGACCTGCCAGTGGGCAGGGCTGAGGACCAGCTGGTCCCAGGGCAGGGTCTGGCCTGATAATGGGCAGGCTGGATCTGCAGGCTGTGGGGTTGTGGTTTTCTTGTGTCTGGTGTCTGCCCCTGGTGGGTGAGGCTGGTCTAGAGGCTAGTGCAGACTTCTTGTAGGGCAGGTCTGGGGCCTGGCCACTGGTGGGTAGAGCTGGGTCTTGGTCCTCTAGTGGGTAGGGCCATGTCTAGAGGTGACTATGGATTCAGGAAGCCTTTAGGTAGCCTGTTGCTGATGGGTGGGGATACAGTTAGTTGTTTGGCTTGAGTTGTCCCAGCACTGGCACCTACAGACTGTTGGGTGGGGCCAGGTTTGGTGTTCATGAGCTAAGGGGAGGAATCTATAATGTTGCCCACACACACCAGTGTCCATGAGGTAGAAGGAGCTCCCAAATATGGCTGCCACCAGTGTCTATGTCCCCAGACTGAGCCACAGCCACTCCCTGCCTCTCTGGGAGATTCTCCAAGAGCGGCAGGTAGGTCTGGTCCAGGCTCCTATCAAATTATTGCTCTTGCCCTGGGTCGCATGCGTGTGAGATTTTGTGTGCGCCTTTTAAGAGTGAAGTCTCTGTTCCCCCCAGTCCTTTTGGGACTCCCGGAGCCCTGCTGTCTTTCAAAGCCAAATGCTCTCTTAGTTTGTCTTCCTAGCGCAGGACCCCCAGGCTGGGGAGCCCAGCATGGGTCTTAAAACTCACTCCTGTAGGAGAGGCTGTGCGATATAATTATTCTCCAGTTTATGGGTCACCCACCAGTGGGTATGGGACTTGATTATACTGTGAGTCTGCCCCTCCTACCTGTCTCATTGTGGTTCCTTCTTTATGTCTTTAGTTGTAGAAGTTCTTTTCTGTTAGGTTCTGCAAATCGTTGTGATTTTGGTGTGCTTGTGAGAGGAGGTGAGCTCAGGGTCTTTGTATTCTGCCATCTTGGCCAATCTCTGACCGCTTTTTTTTTTTTTTTTTTTTAATGTGGTTTCTCCAAATTTTAAATGTTGTCTCAAGTCAAACAAAGCATGTCTATAGACCAGTCTCAGTCTGTGGATTCCTGATTTTCTAGTTCTAAGGCTCATTGCCGTGAAGATCTAGTTGACCCTGTTGATTCACGGTGTATTAGCTGCTGATAATCTACACGGCAATTCTTTTTCACACTGAGGATCAATTAAAGCATAAATAAAACTAAAGGTGGTATTAGCTATACACCTAACATACAGTAGACTACAATCATTTAATGCCCAGTTTGTGACAGGTGCTTTGCTTGCATAATCTCATCTAATCCCTACAACGACCCTGCAAGAGAGAACTATGTATTTTTTTGTGGCTTCCAGTTGTTCAGTGTCAGTGTCAGTGTCACAAAGGGGAGGATTGTAGTTAGCACCTGGATTCAGGCTGATTGGAAGCCAGACCCTCAGGCTGCAGCTTTTAAAGTATGCTAATATACCTCTTTCAGGGAAAGAGAGGAAGATTGACATTTCTGTCTGCTCCCTGTGCACTGAGCCCTGGGGTGACAGCCAGTTAAGAACTGCATCTTAGTTTGCTACCATAATGTTGAACCCATGCACACAAGCCCGGCTTGCCAGTTGAGCTGGGCTATCAAGGGATGTTTTCTCTTGGTGGTAGCCACAAAAGCTGGGGTACCAGGAGTATGCTAACTCCTTTATTGGAGACATCAATGATGAGGTGGAGCATAGGGAGAGTGTGAAGATGGTACCTGCCAGGTCTCCTGGGTCTTTGGAGAGGGTTGTAGTCAGCCCCTTGATGCCTGTTGAAGTAGAAGACTGCCTCTCAGTTTATGGCTATGAAGATAAGCTAATAGGCCTCTTTCTCAGAAAGGCTGGAGGTGTGTTTCAGTCTGCTGTCTCTGTGCTGTATCCTGGGGTCAGGGTAATCAGAAAAGAACTTTCTCTTTTTGTGATATTCCTATAGGACCCATGAATGTAAGCCCCGCTGGCCACCAGAACCAGGTCAGAAAGAGAAAAACAAATACCGTATGCTAACACATATATGTGGAATCTTAGAAAAAAAAAAAAAAAAAAGGTCCTGATGAACCTAGGGGCAGGACAGGAATAAAGATGCAGATGTAGAGAATGGACTTGAGGACACGGGGAGGGGGAAGGGTAAGCTGGTATGAAGTGAGAGAGTAGCACTGACATACATACACTTCCAAATGTAAAACAGATAGCTAGTGGGAAGCAGCCGCATAGCACAGGGAGATGGCTCGGTGCTTTGTGACCACCTAGAGGGGTGGGATAGGGAGGGTGGGAGGGAGACACAAGAGGGAGGGGATATGGCGATATATGTGTATGTAGAGCTGATTCACTTTGTTGTACAGCAGAAACTAACACAACACTGTAAAGCAATTATACTCCAATAAAGATGTTAAATCAAAAAAAAAAAAAAAAAGAAATTAAGGGATTTCCCCTGGGCGGCAGCCCCCACAACCAGGGCACCAGATGTAAACTGGTGCACCAGATGTGTGTACAAGCTCCTTTCTGGGAGTTGCTGGGAGGACAGCAGAGGGAGAGCACAAAGGTAGCACCTGTCCTCCAAGACTTCTGGAGAGGACTACAGTTGGTCCTTAAACGTGTGTTCAATCGGAAGCCTGCCCCTCCATCTGCATCTATGAAGATAAACTCATAGGAACTTTTCCCAGAACGACATGGGTACCTCAGTCTGTTGCCTTGTGCTTTGGCCTAGGGTATATAGCTGGTTAAGAACTCTTTCTCTGTTCATTTCAGTCCTGTGAGACCCACAAACGCAAGCCCTGCTGGCCTCCAGAGCCAGGTGATAAAGGGGTGTTCCCTGGATGGCAGTGGCAAAAATCAGGGTGCCAGCTGAGCGCACAAGTTCCTTTCCAGGAGACGCCAGCAACCTCGAGTGAGGCAGAGGGAGAGTGCAAATATGGCTCTTTTTTTGGAGAGTATTCCAGTAGGCCCCTAGAGGTATGTTAATGTAGATGCCTGCCCCTCAGGCTGAAGCTGTTTTTTTTAAAATAAGCAAATAGGCCTCTTTCACAGAAAGACTGGGCACTTTTCACTCTGCTGCCTCTGTACTGTGAACTTTCTCAGTTTACCATAGCCTTGTTGGTCTTGTGGACACAAAGATATTTTGGGGGCTTGTATGTCAGGTGCAGGTCTTAAAAGTTGGGATGCCAGATGTGGGATTCAAACCCTTTGCTCTTCACGGAGAAGCTCAGGGTTGTAAGCTCCCTCCTGATCGTGGGTCACCACATGGGGGGGGTGGGATTTATGGCGAGATTGTCTTTTAACCTCTCTGACTCATTTCAGTGTGTTTTTAAAAAAATTATTTGTTTATTTATGTATGTATGTATTTATTTATTTTTGGCTGCATTGGCTCTTCGTTGCTGCACTCGGGCTTTCTCTAGTTGTGGCGAGCGGGGGCTACTCTTCGTTGTGGTTTGTGGGCTTCTCATTGTGGTGGCTTCTTTTGTTGCAGAGCACGGGCTCTAGGCATGCAGGCTTCAGTAGTTGTGGCATCTGTGCTCAGTAGTTGTGGCTTGCAGGCTCACCACAGGCTCAGTAGTTGTGGCGCATGGGCTTAGTTGCTCTGCGACATGTAGGATCTTCCAGGACCAGGGCTTGAACCTGTGTCCCCTGCATTGGCAGGCGGATTCTTAACCACTGTGCCACCAGGGAAGTCCCTTCAGTGTGTTTTTTTCTCTTAGTTACTTTTTGGGTTTCTTTCAGAGGAAATCATTCTGTATGTAGCTGTAGATTTGGTGTGTCTATGGGAGGAGGGTGAGTTCAGGATCCTCGTATGTTGCCATCTTGAATTGGAACTTATCAACTTTTCTAAATAACTGTCTGTTGTATTTATCATCTGTCATTTTGCCCACCCAGCACCTATTCCCCTTTTTCCTTGGAGAAACTTCCTGTTCGCAGTCTCTCCTACCTGTTTCTGGCTCCAGAGGTGGTCATGTGGTACTGGCTTGGCCAATCAACCCATCTTACTCTCTTGACTATAATGTTTTGTTCAGTGACGGGCATTTGCCTCAAGTCAGGCCAGTAAGAGCCAGTGACTCTTCTGGGATGTCTCTTGGAATTATTGGAAAAGAGAAGCTCTTTTTTTCTCCTGGGCTTGAAATTAGTAGTATGTACTGCTTTCAGTCTGCTGTGGCTGGGAGTCACTTTGCCATCTCCTCATCTCTCTCTTCCTGAGAATGCAGGCGATGCAGAAGAAAGACAAGTGTGCACAGGAGACCCCAAGCCCTTCTCACACTGTATGATCTCTAGGGAGCAAACACCCCTGCCTCATGCAGTAAGAACTATCTCAGCTTTTCCAATGACTTGAGACAATATACTTTGTGGCTTTAGTTTGAATTGCTTTTTGCCACTTGTAATCTCCAGAGCCTTGACTGTGTCAGGTATTGTCATCCTGTTTTCTAGATGGGGAAATTGAAGTTCCTGGTGAGGTTGCCAAAGTCAAGCAGCCATGCTGGAGGAGAGGATGTGGTGATCTCCAGGGCAGGTGGAGCTGGAGAGGGAGGCCTGCCCACTTCGATCCTCCCTGCTCTCAAGCCTCAAGGCTTGCCTCACCCCCTACCTCCTGCAGGAGCTGGCAAACAGGGACGTTTACAGAATCTATTTACAGAGTCCTGGTCTGGAGCGCTCCTGTCCCTGCAGGGCTTTACAGGGTTATGCTGCCGACCAGGTTATCATGGCGTCGTTACTGAGAGTTGTTCCAGCACCCTCATCATGTCGTGAAGCTGGGCTGCTTGTGACTTCGACTCATACCGTCTTCACTCACCTTTGACAGACCACAGACACATCCTCAGTGCTCATGTCTCGATTTGATAACCTTCCATGCTCCTTTTGCCGGGGCCTAGCTGAAGGGGAGAGTTCCCGGAAATAGAAGCGTAACCTTTTTACTAATCCGTTCTTTTATTTCTCTGCCAATAGAGATCCAAAGATGAATGTCCCCTGCCCCACTGTTTTGTGTGTGTGTGTCACCTAAGCATATTAAGTTCATAATGCATGGCTCTGAATCCTTTTGCAATGACTACATAGTAAGGACAGTGACAGTGGCACCCCATTGCTGGAAGTGTCTCAGTCCCAGTTTGCCATCAGTAATGGTGTTCTAAATACTGGTAGAGACCATCAGTCTGCCATGTGTTCCCACAAAGGGACCATCCTCCCTGGGGCGGGCTACTGTTTCTGCCCATTTAGTACCCCTACCTCCGTCTTCCTTTGAACATGATTCCAGCCGACCGTTCAATGAAGGATCCGATTAATCCAAGCCAGGGTTTCCCAGTCTTAGGATGACTGTACGCTGGGCAGGATAATTCTCTGCGGTGGAGGCTGTTTTGTACACTGCAGGACGTTGAGCAGTATCCCCGGCCTCAATCCACTAGATGCCAGTAGCACCCTTTGCCCTGGTCATACAAAAATGTCTCCAGGCGTCGCCAAACGTCTCCTGGGGTAGGGGTGGGGGCAGAGTCTCTCCCAGTTGAGAAGCTCTGCAGTGGACTGACACAAAAGGGGACTTGAGAGAGATTGATAGACCCAGAGGTCCCAAACCCGGGAGGAGGGGCTCCTTGGTCTAAGCATGGAAGATGGAGGCTGTGGGTTCCTGGCCAGGGACACCCAGGCTGTGTGACATAGCACGTGCTGCCCAAAACCTAACCACTCCCCAGCCCCCTACCGCCCATTTCAGGTTTTTTTTTTTTACACTGAAACGTAGGAAGCCAATGTCAAGGGCATCTTGATGGGGGCTCAGGGCACCCAGCCTGTGTGGCCCTGTCTTGCTCAGGAAATACCAGGGGAAGAAGTACAGGCCTGGGTCCTTTTCCAACACTTAATGCATCTGCTGCCTACCAGTGTCTTGCTTCCAGTGGGATTCTTCACAGGGAAGATAAACTGTCATCTGCCAGGGAAGTGAAGGTGACCTTCAGCTAGCCGGTAGTGGCCTTTGAACCCTCGGCATTGCTCATTCAGAATGGCCATGGGCTCCCAAGGATGCCCCAGGGCTGGGAAGCTGAGGGGTGAGCTCTGCCCGCCTCCCCTCACTCACTAGTCCTCTCGTAGTGCTGTCTTGTTCTTGGCATCACCTCTGGCCTCCTAAGAAGCTTGGGCTACCCACCTCCCTCGGATGCCACCTGGGTGAGAGCAGATAGCTACTGAGTGCCACAGGGTCGGGCTTCCTGCTTCTTCTGTTTCTTCTTCACCCCACCCCATGTCTAAATTCTTCAGAGGCCTTCCTCGACTTCACTGTGTAAAGTAGCCACCAGCTAATGTGTCAGGTCATCTCTACTTTTTTATATTATCTGATGTTTTCTTTGATTGTTTGCTGATTGACACTCAGTTAAAAATTAAGCTCCAGGAGAACAAGGACTTTGTCTGGGTCATCTTCGTAGCCCTTGGTGCCTAGACCAAAACCTGGCACGTAGTAGGTCTTCAGTAAATGCTTGTGAAAGAAGTGACAAAAGGAGGGGCTTTAATTAGGCATTGGAGTTCCCAGGAGGAGTCTTCCTTCACATCTTAATAAGTGTGCTCTGTGTTGGAGCGGCTCCCCGCTCTGTGACCCTTGGCCCCCTGTCTGTGACCATACATAACACGTGCCCTGCAGACCTTAAGCCATGTGTTGGAGCTTCTCTCCCATGTCTCTGGGGAACTCTGGATCCATTTTTCCCACTTCATGGTGCAAGAAACCAATTTTTTTCCACTTGCTCCACACCAGACTTGCCCAAACCCCAGGAATGCAGTAACCTTTGCTCCAGGGAGTGTGAAGGTCAGGAGTAAAAATAAAGCACACACCACAGAGCAGCGCTGAGGTTATGGTATTCACGAGAGCATCTGATAGCTCTCCTGTGACTCATCCATTTATTTTAATGATATCAGCATATGACAGTCTGTTGGGAAAAAAAAACCGAAACACATTATTTATCCCATACTGGGGAAGTGGCGCTATTACATTGTTTTAAAAAACATCTTAAAATTTTCCCTCTTCGAAATTTGTTGAGTTAGAGAAAGAAGCTTTGCCAAATGCCCCATTCTGGCTTTGCTGGCCTTGCTAGCTGGCATCTCTCATCAACTTTCCCCAAGTGTTTCCTTTGGCACTGTCTAACCCAGACTGGGAAACGTGGATAAGTGTCACCAAACCAGATAGTGCCCCAGCTTCCCGGCCATCTGGGTGCACCGGGAGACGGCGGTGGGGGAAGGTGAAGGATACTTTCCTGGCCACCAAGAAGGTATTGGAGGGCCTGTCTCAGGCTTCATTCTGCCTGGATGCCCCCTGTGGAGTCGCAGGAAGAACTTTGGCCTGCATAGGCACCTGGGTCTCTTCCTGCCCCTGGTGTTCATTTCCTGGATGACCTTGGTCTCTGGTCTAGACATGCCATTTCTCTGATTCTCGGTGTTCCCAGCCACCAGGGACCCCCTTGGGTTCCTCCCACTCTGATATCTGGGAGCCTGTGGGCCTTTGGGGGCAGGTCCTTTTACACTAGGGGCTTCTGCTCCCAGCAATGGCACTGCGTGGCTTCTCGGCCTGAGGGCTCAGCCTGCTGATAGCTTTGTATCCGGTGAAGGGCAAGGTTAGCTCATTCCCCATCCTGGCCACTCCTGGGTTCCTGAGGGTCATCCTGGGGGATTTTCTCCTCTTTCCCTGGCCCTAGGAGACCTCCCTCCCTTTCCTTGCCTCCTTCCTCGTTGTCCTCCTCTCTGTCACCTTTCTGAAGTGTCAGACTCAGGTTCTTTTCTGTGAAGTTGAAAAGGCAAAGCCATCTTGTACAGAGGGCCTTTTGGCATGTCAATAATAACAACAACAATAGTAATTAACAATAACATCTTACATTTAAGGTTTTTAGTTTACACTTTACAAAGAGCTTTTAAATACATTATCTCACTAACCATTTTGGGGTCCCTTGGTTGAGTCAAGAGGGACACTCCCTTCCCCTTTCCCTGAACCCTGCTCAGGAGGGGAACACAGCCCGAGCCCCTTCTTCTGCACACGTGCACATCCTCACGCACAGGCGTTGAACCATCATGTGTGCAAGTTAACCAGCTGAACTTTCTGTCCCATGGGACTTCCTGTTTCTAGAATTTGGCTGCTCAGGAGAGTTTTCATCTCCAGTTGTTAGAGAAACTTCATTTTGGGGAGGATTTTCTTAATGGTTCTGAGTTTGGCATTTCATAAATTCAGGGCTACCAAAATTGAGGGGAAGGCTGAAAATCACCCCCAAGCCACACTGAAAGAACCCTGCCCTTTGGCTGTCTTGGCCGACTGTGGCTGGATTCGGGGTTGGGCCCAGGGGTGACTAGCAGAGAAAGGCCTCAGATTCTTTGGGGAGGCAGAGGGAAAGCTGTCAGCTTGGTGAGTCCTCCCAGAAAGTCAGGGACCCTGGGTGGGGCTCTCAAGATGGCAGGCTGAGTGGGCTTTGTGCTGGGTGGGGAGAGCTAGCTAGGAGTGCTGGTGGTAGAAGGCGGCTCAGGACCACCTGCTTACGTGAGGAGGGCTGGTAGGGCCTGGGGGATGGGAGGGGTATTGGGCAGATCCCATGACACCCCTTCCAGGGGTGAGCTTCTGAGCTACCACAAATACTTTGTGACCCATCCGGAAATCAGCATCGTCTAGCCTCAACAAACTGAAGTCAGCAACCAGGGAAGCCCCAAGGCTATTTTGGGTGGCAAAGCCCTATCTGTTCTTCCAGGCCTTTCTCTACTTTGCCACCCGTTCTCTTCAGAGCTTGTTCTGCTATTCCCCCACTCAAAAACCCCTGCTGGGGCCCTGTGGTCCAGCCTGCCACACACGGCTCTCTGTGGTCGAACCCCTGCTTCATGTCTACCTCATTTATCCCTGCTCCCCAGTGTGCATCCACACTCCTGCCACCCCAGACCTCTGACTGCTCCCCAAACATGCCAGGTCTTTTCATATTCCCTTGCTTTTTAATAGGGCATTCATGGAAAGTTCAACTCCCTTTCCTGTGCCCAGGCAAAGTCCTATTCATCTTTGAAGACCCAAGATAGGGAATTCCTTACTCTGGACAGCTACTTCCATATAATAAAACAATTGTCTATTTCCATGACTGTTTCTGCCTCAGACTGTAGGATCCTTAGAGGTGGGACCTCTTTCCTTCCCCTGAGGAGCAAGTCCTGGAGTTAGACAGGGTGGGCCCAGGTCGCGGCTCTGTAATTTATTAGGCATCTGCTCTTGTGCACGTTATCTTCTCCATGCCTCAGTTTACTGAACTGTAAAATGGGTTAGCAACGTCTTTACTACAGGGTGGTTTTGAGAATTAAGTGAACATATATTATATATTAATATATATAAATTAGAATGGTACCTAATGTATAATGTAGTAAGTACTAAGTCAGTCAGCCATTAATATTTGAAACAGTCATCATAAGGTACAGTAAGTACCTGGAATGTGATGTATATGTATAGTACATATAATTTATATATTTTACAGTAAATTCCTCTTATCCCTCCCTCTCTCTCTTCATGCCTTTTTGTTGTTCCTCTCTCCTTCCCCCTTCCTTCCGTTTTCCCTCCTTCCTTCCTTCCTCCCTCCCTTCCTTCTCTCTTCTCCCTCCATCCCTCCCTCCCTCCTTCCTCCCTCCCTTCCTTCTCTCTCTCTTCTCCCTCCTTCCTTCCTTCCTTCCCTCCCTCCCTCCTTGCCTTCCTATCTGCCACTTGCCTTTTGTTCCTCCGTCTTCTTTTCTTTCTCCCTTCTTGATTCTTTGAGCCTTTGGCTCGCCATCAGTCCTCAGAGAACCACTGGGCTGCTCTGGGGATGCTCAGAGCTGGATGGTCCACTGGGCCCTACACTCTCCTCCCTGACTCTTCTGCAGGGGAGGCTCCTGCAATGGGAGCAATGGGTGCAAGACGGGGGTCGGTGTGAGCTGCTGAGTCCCTGGACCGTCTGCCCTAGCCTGACTGCGGTGGAAAGGGGCAGACGAGGGTGGGGAAGAGGCAGGGGCAAGTCCCCTTCAGGAGGGCTGGCAGTTCCTGGAGTGGAGTCTGGGCTAGACAGGCTGCCCTGGCTCACACCCCCTGATACGTAAGTCCCCCAGTCTAGAATCTTTCTGGATACCAAGGAGGTAGAACAAGGAACGAACAAGGCAGAATGAGAGCAGGAAAAATAGCAGAAAAAACCGTTTCCTTTTCTGGTAGGGGTTCTCTGATGAACTTGAACTGCCCGCATCTCCTGTGTTTATGCTGTTCTGGAGAAGGAATCTAGAGTTTTGAGTCTAGGCTCTAGGCTTGGCTCGTTCACTTATCAGAGATGTGGCGTAGGGAGAGTTACAGGGCTGGAGCGAGGCCTCAATTTCCTTACCTACGAAATGGGGTTATATCGCTTCCTTTCGCCGGGGGCAGGGGTCGCACGGAGAGAATAAGGTGCAGTGTGGATATGCACGGAAAAGCGGTACAGACGGGCAAGGGGTCTTCGTCATCATGACGGAGGCCTGGAGGTTTAGGTGTCAGAGGCCTAGCTACCCCATGGCAGGAGCCTCCCAGAACTTGCCAGTGAGCCGGGCTGCCTGCTCTCCTAGTGTCGCCTCCCAGTACGAGGTTGGCTGAGGGAGGAGAGTGGTTCAGAACTTCCAGTGGAAGGGCCAGTGCTGGGGCTTGAGGAGATGGGTGACCCCTGCGTTCCTGGAGGAGCAGCAGGGGGACTGCCTTCCTGGGGAGGGGCAGGAGAAGGGCAGCTGTTTTCAGATTTGGCAAAACAGCGGCAGCCAGGATGGGGAGGGGGTTTGCAGTGGGCTCAGACCCTGCAGGGGCCTGGAGCACATGGGCGGCGGCCGATGCTTTGGGTCCCAGGGAGAGTCAGTCAGAGGCCAGTGCTCAGCGGCGTTTCCTGGAAGAACTGGGCATCCTGGGCTTCGGCAACCAGGACTGAAAAGCTGGGTACTTGTAGGGAAGGAAAAGTCATTAAAAATCGGAAGAAACAAAGAAAAACCTTTTCCTTTGCTCTTTTCCTCTTCTCGTTCTGTTTCCTGAGCTCAGTAAGCAGGTTCTGGTTTCTGCCGACCTAATGACGACAGTGTTTGTTTCCTAGACGTATAAACCTCCTCTTTCCTTCTCAGGCTATCACTTCTTTATGCTCATCCTTTCGTTTTAAAACATTTTTATTAGCCTTTTTTCTTAAAACTTTTAACAGCTGTTTATAAAAACACGACAAATACACAACACAGAACAAAAAGGTCGGTAAAAATAACTCACTATATGGTACATATACTCAGATGGTGTGATATATTTATATAATAAGAGATGAAAATAGTCACTTTCCATAATAAAAATAAGTTCTATTTTTTGTTTATTTTACAATATACTTAATATTCTCTTCTTTTGCTTCCTTTCCAGCTTCTACTGCTTCACTGCGAATCTCGTGGGGGGGGTCCCACGTGGCCGTCCCCACCCACCCGGCTGGAGTCCGGGAGGCGGAAGGGCTGCGGGGGGCCTTAGGAACACGGGCGGCAGCCGCACTCTAAATGTCTCTCCACCTCTTCCACGAACGAGGAGCCGTCTGTGCACTGGAACACGTATTTCCGCCGCTTGCTACGGGTGGGCTGGCAGCACTGGGGACCGCAGCCCCCGTGACATTCCATTAAGGGCACCTTGGAGGCCGTGGCACACGAGGCATAACCTTTCTGGCGGCGGATCACCTCTCGGACTACCCCCCCCAGGCATGGAGTCTCTGCAGAGGGCGGAAGAGGTAAGGGCAGGGCATTGGGGCTGGAGAGGGCTGTCCAGGGTAGGCTGCTCTGAGACACTCGTGGGCCGAAGCCCGTGCGTACTTACTCATTCACTCATCCATCCGTCTCCCCGCCCACCCTGCCATAACCCATCTCACTCTTCCACAAATACTAAGTGCCTTTCTGTGCCAGCCTCTATACTAGGTTTAAAACTAAGCCCTGAGGATAGCAGGGTGACAAGAGCAGGCTTGGTCCTTTCCTTCAAGGAACTTAAAGATCAAACTAGATGTGGCAGATTGGGGGACTGAGGGCTAAATCCCATCCCAGACCTATGTTGCTTGTGCCACAGACGCTTAGAAACCAAATTAAATGCCAACATTAAAAAAAGAAAAAACCACAATGCCAGGAGATTGCATCTGAACATTGGGATATCTGGTTTCTTTGAAAACCAGGGGCTCTGGCAAAGCTGAGTCTGCATCCCTGCAAGGCAATGATGGGCTGAAGCCGTGGGCTTTAGACGGGGCAGGAGATCTCCAGTTTGCCCCAGTCCCCACCACTCTCAGTAGCCTGTCTCCGCTGGTGTAGAGTCTAGACACTAATTACAGTGTCATTTAAATAAATACATTTGTAATGATAAACTGAGGTGCATGCTACGAAGAAACGGGATGTGTTTATACAAAATACATGGCAAAGGAGGCTGACTAGCCCAGGGGCCAGAGATTGTCTCTGGGAAGTGATGCTGGAGTTGAGATCTGAAAGAGTAACAGTAGTCAGCCGAAGAGTCTGGGGGCAGGGTGTGTGTGTGTGTGCGCGCGCACGTGCGAGCTTTTCCACAAGTTGTAGAAATGAGGAGAGGGGAGGGGACCCCTGGATCTGCTTGATCCTCTGGTCCCTGACCCAACTCTTCACCTTGACCCCCACTACTGTCCTCAGTACATTGGGAAAGCATCTGGAGCAAGGCACTGAGAGAGTGATGGATTCAGGGCTAGGATCCTCGGCCACACAGCCTTGGATCCCTGAGCCTTGTCATCCCTGAGCCTCAGTTTCCTTGTCCGGAAAATGGTGACACATGTCCTGGTTCTTCCTGCTTTTTCAGGGGCTGTTACGAGCATCACAGGGATTGTGAATGCAAAAGGGCTTTATGCAGTTTAAAGTTTTAGGTGGTTAATGTGATGTGCATTTTGTTAAGCTTGATATAGGTTTTTAAAATTATGTGATTGTTAACGGGATCAAAAGAAGCCTAATGACAATAGGTGTGTGTGATGTGCGGGGCAGGGAGAACGCACACTCGGCAGCATGTTAACAGTTGGGCTGTCCAGTTGAAGGGGATGGGAACGCTGTTTATATTCTGGCAATTTTTCTGTTAGATCTGAGATTATTTCAGAATACATTATTTACCAAATTGGTTAAGAATGGTATTTCAACAAGGTATAAAATGTGAAAGAGTCCTCTAGCGACAGGAGGTGGCCTGCCCAGGATTCTGGTGGCAGGAAGGAAGACGAAGACTTCTCAGTTTCCATGCAGGAGAAAAACCTCCAAGGTGAGACAGAACCATTTCAGCTGGAATATAATTTAATTTCAATTTTCCTTTTTTGCACTTACCTCCAAATTAATACACTAAAGGGGTCACTAAGAGAGGTAAGTGATTTGATGTTTTTGAAATGGGATCAGACCAAGGAACTGTCTTTTGTTGACCCAATAATGGCATGAGGTTTGGGAGGAGACTGCAGAGCCACGTCGGAAATGTTAATGTGATTAAGAACCAGCGAGGGCTCTTGTTAAAGCAGGTTCTGATTCAGAAGGTCTGGGCTGGGACTGAGCATCTATATTTCTAATAAGCTCCCAGGTGAGTCAGTGGTGCTGGTCAGAGGGCCACTCTGGCAGCTCCAGGGCCGGCAATTAGAAAAGGAGGGGAGGGGAGAGGAGAGAAAGAACAACCCAGACGACTGCTCACACAGTCCTGGCGGTTTGCAACCTCCAGAGACCCCAGCTGGAACTATCCAGCTAAGCCGTTTCTGAATGCTTGAACCACGGGAACCGTGTGGGATGGAGCATGTTTAGTGTGGTTTTGAACTGCTATGTGTTGGTGCTAATTTGTTATACAGCAATGGATAACTGATACAGGGAGTTATGGTGTTGCCCCCCCATATTCAACATGACGGAATTTGAGGCTCAGAAAGTAACTTAATGAAGGTCATGCAGCCTCTAAGTGGCTCAGCCAGAACTGGAACTTAGGTCATCTGAATGTGGAGTCCAAGTCTGACCCCCGCATCCTTCCCGGGCACCGTCGTTTCTCCCCCCCAACCCGCCACACCGATGCGCACGGTGGACCCACCTTGTTCGCAGTGTTCCCCACTAAAGCCGGGCTGGCACAGGCAGTAGGGCTCCCCTTGATCTGAGACGTGGCATTGCCCGTGGTGACACTTGAAGGCTGAGCAGGCGTTGGCAGAGTCATTCTTGTGGTCACACAAGGCCCCTCTGTAGCCCTCGGCGCACTTGCACACATATGAGGTCCCAGTTGCCACGCATCTCCCCTGGCTGCAGCTGGGGGCAGAGGCGAGGATGAGAGGGGAACCAGGCAGTCAGTGCAGCTGGAGGCTGCCTTTGTCCACCCCAGCCCGGACTAAGGGACACGGAGCTGTGGGACCTTAGGCCTTCTCCACCCCACGGTCCACCCTCCACCAGCCCAGTGGCTGAGCATCAGTCAGCTGGAGGCTGTGAGCATCGTCCAATGACACTGACAGCTGTGAGCCTGATGAGGCTGGCTGTTGTACCCACAGACGTCAGAACCCACGCAGTCTTCTGCCATCTTAATTGATAACATGATTACTACTGTCTCTACCACCAGCTACCACTTGCTCTGTGCCAGGCGGTGGGGTAAGTGCTTTACACCTAGCATCAGTCTTATTTTCTACAATCCCCTCTCCTCTGCTGTCCTGTGCCGTAGATAGTCTTATCCACATCTCATAGCTGGAGAAACTGATGCCAAAGCCTGGATTCTTAATTGTGCTGCAGCATTCTCTGTACTGGGATGACATTCAGAGGCAGGGTTCATTGTAGACATATTCGTTACAGAGTCAAACGCATACACACACACACACTCACAGTCACACACACACTCCAGAGCTACCCAGGAAACTCAACCCCTTTATAGCATCCTTCACTCCTGATCCACAATATCATGTCCCAGCTTGTTCAGCCAAGCAAATTACTAGACATGGCTCTGGTGTTATCTCTGGCTGATTCAGATTTCTGAACACTGAGGATGCTGGGTCTCCTATTTTTAGCACAAGGCCTGACACATAGTAGGCCCTCAGTAAATATTTTGATGCATAATGAATGCCAGAGCCATGAAATGATTCAGCTGTGCGTGGTTATACACCCCTGGTGCCCTCATAGGGTACCACTGAGTGGGGAGTCGAGTCGGGCCGAAATGCACCCACTTGCCAAGGTGCATGCACACGGGTGCCCCTTTCGACTTCTGAAGGCCACTTGACAAGTGTTTTTCAGCTAGGCTCTGGCACACTGATGTCTCCTCTGAACAAGACCTGCTGTTTGGACGTGTTAAGCCCCTGACCTTCTAAGCAGCCCCTGTCTACAGTCTGACTGCAGTCTCTCCAGCTTCCATCAGTGCCCACTTCCCGGGCGGGGCAGAGGGGGAGGGACACCGACCTGTGGCCGAGGCAGGGGTCGCGGGCCTCCTGGTCGCACAGCAGGCCTGTCCAGCCTGGGTGGCACTCGCACACCACGCTGTCCTTCTCCACGGCACGGCACAGGCCGTGCCTGCACACGCTGCAGGACTTGCAGCCCGGCGAGACGCCCAGGGCCTGCGGCGGGAGGGCCTTGAAGTCCTGCAGCTCGTTGTTGATGCGCACCTCGTGGATGCAGCCGTGGAAGCCGCCCAGCGGCCGGTCCACGCCCTGGCGCAAGGCCGAGAGGCCTGTGGAGGTGGGGATGCCTGCGGGAGGGACACCAGGACAGCGACCTGAAGATACTCCCCTGCCCACCCTGCTCGCCCGAATTCCAGCCCTCAGAGGTGGACTCCTTGGGAGAAGTCTTGGGAACCTCCATGTTGAATAAGCTGCTCTGATGCCTTTTTTTTTTTTTGGCACATAACCCTTTGAGAACTACTGGCCCAAGGCTGGGTTTCAGGCCCATGCTCTGCCAGACTGGTGCCTCCTTCTCTCTTTGGCCTTTGAATGACCTTAATGGCAAACATACTCCTCTACATACATCAGCTGAGACTCACAGCATCTGAGGGGGTGGCAGAGCAGAGGGAAGCCCCTGTATGTGAAGGGGCCCCCTGTGTCCATCTCCTTCCTCCCCATTCCATCTTCACCTTCCACCATCCTCCCTAAAAAACGTGTAGTTTCTCAGAAGAAACCCTGCTCTCTTTCCTTTCCTCTTCTCTTTCCTCATGATCTGGCTAACTATTCACATTTTAGGGAGCAGCTTGGTTGTCACTTCCTCCAGGAAGCCTTCATTGATTAGCTTTGGCAGTGGGTGCTGAGAGCAGCGAGCCTCACCAGTTGGCCTGGGGGTGGGTGCCCGAGCATAGGGGGCAGGTGGGAGGTGGAGGTGTTTGGAGTGGGAGGGGATGGGGCTTTACCTCCAAGGTAGAGGGGGCTGTTGATGCCCACTGTTGGCTGCTTCTGGAGCTTCCCCAGGCTTTTAGGGGCTCCTTTGTCCACCACCAGGTTCAGGGTCTGGTTTAGCATCACCAGCTCCACACTGTGAAACTGCCCGTCATTCACGGTCTCCACGCTGGGCAGGAGAGAAATGGGAGAGACAGAGGATTTGCTGAGTGCCTTCCACAGCCTGCACTGGGCTGTGAACTTGACTCGTATTCCTTGCATTTTGTTTTGTTTTTTATTTGGAAATAATTTCAAACAACATAAGATACTGTGGGTTCAGTTCCAGACCACCTGATGAAGCAATTCACATGAATTTTCTGGTTTCCCAGTGCACATAAAAGCTATGTTTATACTACAGTGTACTCTATTAAGGGTGCAATAGCATTTTGTCTAAAAAACAATTTACATACCTTAAATTAAAAATACATTATTGCTAAAAAATGCTGACTGTCACCTGAGCCTTCAGGGAGGCATACTCTTTCTGCAATAATAACATCAAAGATCACTGATCACAGATCACCATAATAAATACTGTAAAAGGTTGAAATATTATGAGAATTATCAAAACATGACACACAGACATGAAGTGAGCAAATGCTGTTGGAAAAATGGCACCAACAGACTTGACACAGAGCTGCCACAAACCTTCAGTTTGTAAATAATACAGTATCTGTGAAGCACAATATAGCAAAGTGCGGTAAAACGAAGTATACCTCTAAGGGTATGGAATCTGCTGTCAAAAACCTCCCAACAAACAGAAGTCTAGGACTGGATGGGTTCACTGGTGAATTCTATGAAACATTTAAAGAAGGCTTAACAACAATCCTTCTCAGACTCTTACAAAAAATAGGAAGGAACACTTCCAAACTCATTTTACAAGGTCAGCATCATCTTGATACTAAAACCAGACAAGAATGCCACAAGAAAATTACAGACCAATATCTCTGATGAACGTAGATGCAAAAATTCTTAATAAAATATTAGCAAACCTAATTCAATAATACATTAAAAAGGTCATATACCATGATTAAGTGGGGTATATTCCAGGGAGGCAAGAGTGGCTCAAGATCACACATTCAAATTAACAACATGAAGGAGCAAAATCATGGGATCATCTCAATAAATGCAGAAAAAGCATTTGACAAAATTCAACATCCATTTATGATGAAAACTCTTAACAATATAGGTATAGAACAAACTCAACCAAATAAAGGCCATATATAACAAGCCCACAGCTAACATTATATTCAGTGGTGAAAACTGAAAGCTTTTCTTTCAAAATCAGAAACAAGACAAGGATGCCCACTCTTGCCATTTATATTCAACAAAGTATTGGAAGTCCCAGCCTGAGCAATTAGGAAAGAAAAAAAAAAAGGCATACACATTGGAAAGTAAGAAGTAGAACTGTCACTATTTGCAGATGACATGATGTTATATATAGAAAAACCTAAACTTTCCACTAAAAAACTGTTGGAACTAACAAATTCAGTAAAGTTGCTAGACACAAAATTAATATATAAAAATCAGTTGCATTACCCCTCTTACACCAATGGACAGATGATCCAGCCAGAAAATCAATAAGGAAACACAGGCAGAAGAATTAATAAGTGAGCTGGAGGACAGAATGGGGGAAATAACTGCCAAGGAGCAGAATAAAGAAAAAAGAATGAAAAGAATTGAAGACAGTCTCAGAGACCTCTGGGACAACACTAAATGCAACAACATTCGAATGTAGGGGTCCCAGAAGACAGAGAGAAAAAGAAAGGGTCTGAGAAAATATTTGAAGAGATTATAGTTGAAAACTTCCCTAACATGGGAAAGGAAATAGTCACCTAAGTCCAAGAAGCACAGAGAGTCCCATACAGGATAAACCCTATGAAAAACACACCAAGACACACATTAATGAAACTAACAAAAATTAAATTCAAAGAAAAAATATTAAAAGCAGCAAGGGAAAAACAAAAAATAACATACAAAGGAATCCCCATAAGGTTATCAGCTGATTTTTCAGCAGAAGCTCTGAAGGCCAGAAGGCAGTGGCAGGATATACTTAAAGTGATGAAAGAGAAAAACCTACAACCAAGATTACGCTACCCAGCCAGGATCGCATTCAGATTTGATGAAAAAATCAAAAGCTTTTCAGACAAGCAAAAGCTAAAAGAATTCACCACCAAACCAGCTTTACAACAAATGCTAAAGAAACTCCTCTAGGCAGGAAACACAAGAGAAGAAAAAGACCCACAAAAACAAACCCCAAACAATTAAGAAAATGGTAATAGGAACATATATGTCAATAATAACCTTGAATGTGAATGGATTAAATGCCCTAACCTAAAGACAAAGACTGGCTGAATAGATACAAAAACAAGACCCATGTATATGCTGTCTACAAGAGACCCACTTCAGACCTAGGGACACATACAGATTGAAAGTGAAGGGATGGAAAAAGATATTCCATGCAAAAGGAAATCAAAAGAAACCTGGAGTAGCAATACTTGTATCAGATAAAATAGACTTTAAAATAAAGACTCTTATAAGAGATAATGAGGGATGCTACACAATGATCAAAGGATCAATCCAAGAAGAAATAACAATAATAAATGTTTATGCACCCAACATAGGAGCACCTCAATATATAAGGCAAATGCTAAGAGCTATAAAAGGGGAAATCAACAGAAACACAATTATAGCGGGGGACGTTAACGCCTCACACCAATGGACAGATCATCCAGACAGAAAATTAATAAGGAAACACAAGCTTTAAGTGACACAACAGACCACATAGATTTAATTGATATTTATAGAACATTCCACCCAAAAGTGGCAGAATACACTTTCTTCTCAAGTGCACACAGAACATTCTCCAGGATAGATCACATCTTGGGTCACAAATCAAGCCTCGAAAAATTTAAGAAAATTGAAATTGTTTCAAGCATCTTTTCTGACCACAATGCTATGAGATTGGAAATCAATTACAGGAAAAAAACTGTGGAAAACACAAATACATGGAGGCTAAACAGTGCACTACTAAATAACCAAGAGATCACTGAAGAAATCAAAGAAGGAATAAAAAAAATACATAGAAACAAATGACAATGAAAACATGACTACCCAAAACGTATGGCACTCAGCAAAAGCAGTTCTAACAGGGAAGTTTATAGCAATTCAATCTCACCTCAAGAAACAAGAAACATCTCAAACAATCTAAGCCTACACTTAAAACAGCTAGAGAGGGGCTTTCCTGGTGGCACAGTGGTTGAGAGTCCGCCTGCCGATGCAGGGGACACGGGTTCGTGCCCCGGTCCGGGAGGATCCCACATGCCACGGAGCGGCTGGGCCCGTGAGCCGTGGCCGCTGAGCCTGCGCGTCCAGAGCCTGTGCTCCGCAACGGGAGAGGCCACAACAGTGAGAGGCCCGCGTACCGCAAAAAAAAAAAAAAAAAAAACAGCTAGAGAAAGAAGAACAAAGAAAACCCAGAGTGAGTAGAAGGAAAGAAATCATAAGGATCACAGCAGAAATAAATGAAATAGAAACAAAGAAAACAATAGGAAAGATCAATAAAACTAAAAGCTGGTTGTATGAGAAGATAAAGAAAATTGATAAACCCTTAGCCAGACTCATCAAGAAAAAAAGGGAGAGGATGCAAATCAATAAAACTAGATATGAAAAAGGAGAAATCACAACTGACACTGCAGAAATACAAAGGGTTATAAGAGACTACTACAAACAACTATATGCCAATATAATGGACAACCACGAAGAAATGGACAAATTCTTGGAAAGGTACAATTTTCCAAGACTGAACCAGGAAGAATTAGAAAATATAAACAGACCTATCACAAGTAATGAAATTGAAACCATAATTAAAAATCTTCCAACAAACAAATGTCTTGGGCCAGATGGCTTCACAGGCAAATTCTATCAAATGGCTTCACAGGCAAATTCTATCAAACATTTAGAGAAGAGCTAACACCGATCCTTCTCAAACTCTTCCAAAAAATTGCAGAAGGTGAAACACTCCCAAATTCATTCTATGAAGCCACCATCACCGTGATACCAAAGCCAGAAAAAGATATCACCAAAAAAGAAAATTATAGACCAATATCACTAATGAACAGAGATGCAAAAATCCTTAACAAAATACTAGCAAACAGAATCCAACAACACATTAAAAGGATCATACACCACGATCAAGTGGGATTTATCCCAGGGATGCAAGGATTCTTCAATATATGCAAATCAATCAATGTGATACACAATATTAACAAATTGAAGAAGAAAAACCATATGATCATCTCAATAGATGCAGAAAAAGCTTTTGACAAGATTCAACACCCATTTATGATTAAAAAAACCCTCCAGAAAGTGGGCATAGAACCTACTCAACATAATAAAGGTCATATATGACAAAGCCACAGCAAGCATCATACTCAATGGTGAAAAACTGAAAGCATTTTCCTCTAAGATCAGGAACCAGACAAGGATGTCCAGTCTCACCACTCTTATTCAACATAGTTTTGGAAGTCCTAGCCATGGCAATCAGAGAAGAAAAAGAAATAAAAGGAATATAATTGGAAAAGAAGAAGTAAAAGTCTCACTGTTTGCAGATGACATGATACTATACATAGAGAATCCTAAAGATGCCACCAGAAAACTACTAGAACTAATCAATGAATTTGGTAAGGTTGCAGGATACAAAATTAATGCACAAGAAATCTCTGGCATTCCTATACACCAACACGAAAAATCAGAAAGAGAAATTAAGGAAACACTCCGATTTACCATTGCAACAAAAGGAATAAAATACCTAAGAATAAACCTGCCTAAGGAGGTGAAAGACTTGTACTCAGAAAATTATAAAATACTGATGAAAGAAATCAAAGATGACATGAACAGATGGAGAAATATACCATGTTCTTGGATTGGAAGAAGCAGTACTGTGAAAATGACTATACTACCAAAGCAATCTACAGATTCAATGCAATCCCTATCAAACTACCAATGGCACTCTTCACAGTGTTAGAACAAAAACTTTTACAATTCGTATGGAAACACAGTAGACCCCGAATAGCCAAAGAATCTTGAGAAAGAAAAACAGAGTTGGAGGAATCAGGCTCCCCGACTTCAAACTATACCACAAAGCTACAGTAATCAAGACAGTGTGGTACTGGCACAAAATCAGAAATATAGATCAATGGTACAGGATAGAATGCCCAGAGATAAACCCACATACATATGGTCACCAAATTTATGACAAAGGAGGCAAGAACATACAATGGAGAAAAGACAGCCTCTTCTGTAAGTAGTGCTGGGAAAACTGGACAGCTACATGTAAAAGAATGAAACTAGAACACTCCCTAACATCATACGCAAAACTAAACTCAAAATGGATTAAAGACCTAAATGTAAGACCAAACACTATAAAACTCTTAGAGGAAAACATAGGAAGAATACACTTTGACATAAACCACGGCAAGCTTTTTTTGACCCACCTTCTAGAGTAACGGAAATAAAAACAAAAACAAAAAAAGTGACTTAATTAAACTTAAAAGCTTTTGCACAGCAAAGGAAACCATAAGCAAGACAAAAAGACAACCCTCAGAATGGGAGAAAATATTTGCAAATGAAACAACAGAAAAAGGAATAATCTCCAAAATATACAAAAAACTCATGGAGCTCAATTTCAAAAAACAAACAATCCAGTTCAAAAATGGGCAGAAGACCTAAAGAGACATTTCACCAAGGAAGACATACAGATGGCCAAGAGGCACATGAACAGATGTTCAACATCACTAGTTATTAGAGAAATGCAAATCAAAACTACAGTGAAGTATCACCTCACGCTGGTCAGAATGGCCATTTTCAAAAAATCTACAAATAAATTCTGGAAAGGGTGTGGTGAAAAGGGCACACTCCTGCACTGTTGGTGGGAATATAAATTGATACGACCACTATGGAATACAATACAGAGGTTCCTTAAAAAACTAAAAATAGAACTACTAAATGACCCAGCAATCCCACTGCTGGGCACATACCCTGAGAAAACCATAATTCAAAAAGAGTCATGTACCACAATGTTCATTGCAGCACTGTTTACAATTGTCAGGACATGGAGCCAACCTAAATGTCCATTGACAGATGAATGGATAAAGAAGATGTGGCACATATATATGATGGAATATTACTGAGCCTTAAAAAGTTACGAAATTGAGTTATTTGTAGTGAGATGGATGGACCTAGAGTCTGTCATACAGAGTGAAGTAAGTCAGAAAGAGAAAAATACTGTATGCTAATGCATATATATGGAATCTAAAAAAAAAAAAAAGTACTGATGAACCTAGTTGCAGGGCAGGAATAAAGATGTAGACATAGAGAATGGACTTGAGGAAACGGGTGGGAGGAGGAAGTGAGAGTAGCATTGACATATATATACTACCGAATGTAAAATAGTTAGTGGGAAGCAGCAGCATAGCACAGGGAGATCAGCTCAGTGCTTTGCGATGACCTAGAGTGGTGAGAGGGAGACTCAAGAGGGAGGGGATACGGGTACATACGTGTGCATATGGCTGTTTCACTTTGGTGTACAACAGAAACTAACAGTATTGTGAAGCAATTATACTCCAATAAAGACCTATTAAAAAAAATGGATCACTGAAGAAATCAAAAAATACCTAGAGACAACAGAAAAGAAAAGCACTATGATCCCAAACCTATGAAATGCAACAAACCTATGGAATGCAGTTCTAAGAGGGAAGTTTATAGCGATACAGGTTTACCTCAGAAAACAAGAAATATCGCAAACAACCTAACCTTACACCTAAAGCAAATAGAGAAAGAACAAATGAAACCAAAGTTAGTAGAAGGAAAGAAATCATAAAGATCAGAGGAGAAATAAATGAAACAGACAATAAGAATAGAAAAGATCAATGAAACTAAAAGCTGGTTCTTTTTTTTTTTTTTTTTTTTTGCTGTATGCGGGCCTCTCACTGTTGTGGCCTCTCCCGTTGCGGAGCACAGGCTCCGGACGCGCAGGCTCAGCGGCCATGGCTCACGGGCCCAGCCGCTCCGCGGCATGTGGGATCTTCCCGGACCGGGGCACGAACCCGTGTCCCCTGCATCGGCAGGCGGACTCTCAACCACTGCGCCACCAGGGAAGCCCTAAAAGCTGGTTCTTTGAAAAGAAAAACAAAATTGATAAACCTTCAGCAAGACTCTTCAAGTAAAAAAAGGGAGAGGGCCCAAATCAAACTCAGAAATGGGGGCTTCCCAGGTGGCACAGTGGTTAAGAATCCACATGCCAGGCTTCCCTGGTGGCGCAGTGGTTAAGAATCCACCTGCCAATACAAGGGACCTGGGTTCGAGTCCTGACCCAGGAAGATCCCACATGCTGTGGAGCAACTAAGCCTGTGCGCCACAACTACTGAGCCTGAGCTCTAGAGCCCGCAAGCCACAACTACTGAGCCCACGTGCCACAACTACTGAAACCCACGTACCTAGAGCCCGTGCTCCACAACAAGAGAAGCTACTGCAGTGAGAAGCCCGTGCACCGCAACGAAGAGTAGCCCCCCACTTGCCACAATTAGAGAAAGCCCATACACAACAACAAAGACCCAATGCAGCCAAAAATAAATAAGTTAAAAAAAAAAAAGAATCCACCTGCCAATGAAGGGGATATGGGTTCGAGCCCTGGTCCAGGAAGATCCCACATGCCACGGAGCAACTAAGCCCATGTGCCACAACTACTGAGCCTGCCTGCCACAACTATTGAAGCCTGTGCGCCTAGAGCCCGTGCTCTGCAACAATAGAAGACACTATTGTGAGAAGCCCACATGCTGCAACGAAGAGTAGCTCCTGCTCACCACAACTAGAGAAAGCTCATGCGCAGCAACGAAGACCCAGTGCAGCCAAAAAAAAATAAATTTATATTTAAAAAAATCAAAAATGAAAAAGAAGTTACAACTGACATGACAAAAATACAAAGCACCGTAAGAGACTACTGCAGGCAACTATATGCCAATAAAATGGACAACCTGGAACAAATGTAGAAATTCTCAGAAAGGTACAATCTCCCAAGATCGAACCTGGAAGATATAGAAAATTTGAACAGACCAATTACAAGTACTGAAATTGAATCTGTGATTAAAAAAACCCAAAAAAACAAAAGCCCAAGTTGAGACGGTTTCACAGGCAAATCCTACAAAACATTTAGAGAAGAGTTAACACCTATCTTTCTGAAACTATTCCGAAATATTGCAGAGGAAAGAACACTTCCAACCTCATTCTATGAGGCCACCATCACCCTGATACCAAAACCAGACAAATAAACCACAAAAAAAGAAAATCACAAACCAATATCACTGATGAACACAGATGCAAAAATCCTCAACAATATACTAGCAAACTGAATCCAACAATACACTGAAAGTATCATACACCATGATACATGGTGGGATAAATCCCACCATGATCAAGTGGCATTTATCCCAGGGGTGCAAGGAGTTTTCAGTATCTGCAAATCGATCAGTGTGATACACCACATTAACAAACTGAAGAATAAAAACCATATGATCATCTCAGAAGATACAGAGAAAGCTTCTGAAAAAATTTAAAACCTACTTATGATAAAAGCTGTCTAGAAAGTGGACATAGAGGAAACCTATAGGGGCCTCAACATAATAAACACCATATGTGACAAACCCACAGCTAACATCAGACTCAATGGTGAAAGGCTGAAAGCATTTCTTCTAAGATCAGGGACAAGAATGTCCACTCTCACCACTTTTTTTCTTCTATTTCTTTTTTTTTTTTTTTTTTGGCCACATAGCATGACATGCAGGATCTTAGTTCCTGACCAGGGACTGAACCCACGTCCCCTGCAGTGGAAGTGTGGCATACTAACCACTGGACCTCCAGGGAAGTCCCTTTCACCAATTTGATTCAACATAGATAGCCACAGCAATCAGAGAAGAAAAAGAAAAGGGACCCAAATTGGAAAAGAAGTAAAACTGTCACTGTTTGCAGGTGACATGATACTATACATAGAAAACCCTAAAGACACTACCAGAAATCTACTAGAGCTCATCAGTGAATTCAGTAAAGTTGCAGGATACAAAATTAATACACAGAAGTCTGTGGCATTTCTATACACTAACAGCAAAAGATCATAGAGAGAAATTAAGGGAATAATCCCATTTACCATCACATTAAAAAGAATAAAATACCTAGGAATAGGGCTTCCCTGGTGGTGCAGTCGTTGAGAGTCCACCTGCCGATGCAGGGGACACGGGTTTGTGCCCCGGTCCGGGAAGATCCCACATGCTGCGGAGCAGCTGGGCCTGTGAGCCATGGCTGCTGAACCTGTGCATCCGGAGCCTGTGCTCCGCAACAGGAGAGGCCACAACAGTGAGAGGCCTACATACCGCAATTTCTGTCAACCAGAAAAACAAGATCCAGCCTCATCCACCAGAACACAGGCACTAGTCCCCTCCACCAGGAAGCCTACACAACGCACTTAACCAACCTTAGCCACTGGGGACAGACACCAAAAACAACGGGAACGGGCTTCCCTGGTGGCGCAGTGGTTGAGAGTCCGCCTGCCGATGCAGGGGACGCGGGTTCGTGCCCCGGTCCGGGAAGATCCCACATGCCGCAGAGCGGCTAGGCCCGTGAGCCATGGCCGCTGAGCCTGCGCGTCCGGAGCCTGTGCTCCGCAAAGAGAGAGGCCACAACAATGAGAGGCCCGCGTACCGCAAAAAAAAAAAAAAAAAAAAAACAACGGGAACTACGAACCTGCAGCCTGCTAAAAGGAGACCCCAAACACAGTAAGATAAGCAAAATGAGAAGACAGAAAAACACACAGCAGATGAAGGAGCAAGATAAAAACCCACCAGATCTAACAAATGAAGAGGAAATGGGCAGTCCATCTGAAAAAGACTTCAGAATAATGATAGTAAAGATGATCTAAAATCTTGGAAATAGAATAGACAAAATGCAAGGAACATTTAACAAGGACCTAGAACTAAAGATGAAACAACGATGAACACAATAAATGAAATTAAAAATACTCTAGATGGGATCAATAGCAGAATAACTGAGGCAGAAGAACGGATAAGTGACTTGGAAGATAAAATAGGGGAAATAACTACTGCAGAGCAGAATAAAGAAAAAAGAATGAAAAGAACTGAGGACAGTCTCAGAGACCTCTGGGACAACATTAAACGCACTAACATTCGAATTATAGGGGTTCCAGAAGAAGAAGAGAAAAAGAAAGGGACTGAGAAAATATTTGAAGAGATTATAGCTGAAAACTTCCCCAATATGGGAAAGGAAATAGTTAATCAAGTCCAGGAAGCACAGAGAGTCCCATACAGGATAAATCCAAGGAGAAATGCGCCAAGACACATATTAATCAAACTCTCAAAAATTAAATACAAAGAAAACATATTAAAAGCAGCAAGGGAAAAACAACAAATAACATACAAGGGTCCCCATAAGGTTAACTGCTGATCTTTCACAGAAACTGCAAGCTAGAAGGGACTGGCAGGACATATTTAAAGTGATGAAGGAGAAAAACCTGCAACCAAGATTACTCTACCCAGCAAGGATCTCATGCAGATTTGATGGAGAAATTAAAACCTTTACAGACAAGCAAAAAATGAGAGAGTTCAGCACCACCAAACCAGCCTTACAACAACTGCTAAAGGAACTTCTCTAGGCAAGAAACACAAGAGAAGGAAAAGACCTACAATAACGAACCCAAAACAGTTAAGAAAATGGGAATAGGAACATACATATCAATACTTACCTTAAATTTGAATGGACTAAATGCTCCCACCAAAAGACACCGATTGGCTGAATGGATACAAAAACAAGACCCATATATTTGCTGTCTACAAGAGACCCACTTCAGACCTAGGGACACATACAGATTGAAAGTAAGGGGATGGAAATAGATATTTCATGCAAATGGAAACCAAAAGAAAGCTGGAGTAACAATTCTCATATGAGACAAAATAGACTTTAAAATAAAGACTATTAGAAGAGACAAAGAAGGACACTACATAATGATCAAGGGATCAATCCAAGAAGAAGATATAACAAGTGTAAATATTTATGCACCTAACATAGGAGCACCTCAATACATAAGGCAAATACTAACAGCCATAAAAGGGGAAATGGACAGTAACACATGCATAGTAGGGGACTTGAACACCCCACTTTCACCAATGGACAGATCATCCAAAATGAAAATAAATAAGGAAACACAAGCTTTAAATGATACATTAAACAAGATGGACTTAACTGATATTTATAGGACATTCTATCCAAAAACAACAGAATACACATTTTTCTCAAGTGCTCATGGAACATTCTCCAGGATAGATCATATCTTGGGTCACAAATCAAGTCATGGTAAATATAAGAACATTGAAATTGTTTCAAGTATCTTTTCTGACCACAACGCTATAAGACTAGATATCAATTACAGGAAAAGATCTGTAAAAAATACAAACACATGGAGGCTAAACAATACACTACTTAATAACGAAGTGATCACTGAAGAAATCAAAGAGGAAATCAAAAAATACCTAGAAACAAATGACAGTGGAGACACGACGGCCCAAAACCTATGGGATGCAGCAAAAGCAGTTCTAAGAGGGAAGTTTATAGCAATACAATCCTACCTTAAGAAACAGGAAACATCTCGAATAAACAACCTAACTTTGCACCTAAAGCAATTAGAGAAGAAGAACAATAAAACCCCCAAAGTTAGCAGAAGGAAAGAAATCATAAAGATCGCATCAGAAAAAAATGAAAAAGAAATGAAGGAAACGATAGCAAAGATCAGTAAAATTAAAAGCTGCTTCTTTGAGAAGATAAACAAAATTGATAAACCATTAGCCAGACTCATCAAGAAAAAAAGGGAGAAGACTCAAATCAATAGAATTAGAAATGAAAAAGGAGAAGTAACAACTGACACTGCAGAAATACAAAAGACCATGAGAGATTACTACAAGCAACTCTATGCCAATAAAATGGACAACCTGGAAGAAATGGACAAATTCTTAGAAATGCACAACCTGCCAAGACTGAACCAGGAAGAAATAGAAAATATGAACAGACCAATCACAAGCACTGAAATTGAAACTGTGATTAAAAATCTGCCAGCAAACAAAAGCCCAGGACCAGATGGCTTCACAGGTGAATTCTATCAAACATTTAGAGAAGAGCTAACACCTATCCTTCTCAAACTCTTCCAAACTATAGCAGAGGGAGGAACACTCCCAAACTCATTCTACGAGGCCACCATCACCTTGATACCAAAACCAGAAAAGGATGTCACAAAGAAAGAAAACTACAGGCCAATATCACTGATGAACATAGATGCAAAAATCCTCAACAAAATACTAGCAAACAGAATCCAACAACACATTAAAAGGATCATACACCATGATCAAGTGGGGTTTATTCCAGGAATGCAAGGATTCTTCAATATACGCAAAACAATCAATGTGATAAACCATATTAACAAATTGAGGAGAAAAACCATATGGTCATCTCAGTAGATGCAGAGAAAGTTTTTGACAAAATTCAACACCCAGTTATGATAAAAACCCTGCAGAAAGTAGGCATAGAGAGAACTTTCCTCAACATAATAAAGGCCATATATGACAAACCCACAGCCAACATCGTCCTCAATGGTGAAAAACTGAAAGCATTTCCACTAAGATCAGGAAGAAGACAAGGTATACCCACTCTCACCACTGTATTCAACATAGTTTTGGAAGTTTTAGCCACAGCAATCAGAGAAGAAAAGGAAATAAAAGGAACCCAAATGAGAAAAGAAGAAGTAAAGCTGTCACTGTTTGCAGATGACATGATACTATACATTAAGAATCCTAGGGCTTCCCTGGTGGCGCAGTGGTTGAGAGTCCACCTGCTGATGCAGGGGACATGGGTTTGTGCCCCGGTCTGGGAAGATCCCATGTGCTGTGGAGCGGCTAGGCCCATGAGCCATGGCTGCTGAGCCTGTGCGTCCGGAGCCTGTGCTCTACACCGGGAGAGGCCACAACAGTGAGAGGCCCGCATACTGAAAAAAAAAAAAAAAAGAATCCTAAAGATGCTACCAGAAAACTACTAGAGGTAATCAATGAATTTGGTAAAGTAGCAGTATACAAAATTAATGCACAGAAATCTCTGGCATTCCTATACACTAATGATGAAAAATCTGAAAGTGAAATCAAGAAAACACTCCCATTTACCACTGCAACAAAAAGAATAAAATATCTAGGAATAAACCTACCTCAGGAGTTAAAAGACCTATATGCAGAAAATTATAAGACACTGATGAAAGAAATTAAAGATGATAGATAGAGAGATATACCATGTCCTTGGATTGGAAGAATCAACATTGTGAAAATGACTCTACTACCCAAAGCAATCTACAGCTTTAATGCAATCCCTATCAAACTACCACTGGCATTTTTCACAGAACTAGAACAAAAAATTTCACAATTTGTATGGAAACACAAAAGACCCCGAATAGCCAAAGCAACCTTGAGAACGAAAAACGGAGCTGGGGGAATCAGGCTCCCTGACTTCAGACTATACTACAAAGGTACAGTAATCAAGACAGTATGGTACTGGCACACAAACAGAAAGATAGATCAATGGAACAGGATAGAAAGCCCAGAGATAAACCCACGCACATCTGGTCACCTTATCTTTGATAAAGGAGGCAGGAATGTACAGTGGAGAAAGGACAGCCTCTTCAATAAGTGGTGCTGTGAAAACTGGACAGGTACATGTAAAAGTATGAGATTAGATCACTCCTTAACACCATACACAAAAATAAGCTCAAAATGCATTAAAGACCTAAATGTAAGGCCGGAAACTATCAAACTCTTAGAGGGGGCTTCCCTGGTGGGGCAATGGTTGGGAGTCCGCCTGCCGATGCAGGGGACATGGGTTTGTGCCCCAGTCCGGGAGGATCCCACATGCCACGGAGCGGCTGGGCCCGCAAAAAAAAAAAAAAAAAAAAAACTCTTAGAGGAAAACATAGGCAGAACACTCTATGACATAAATCACAGCAAGATCCTTTTTGACCCACCTCCTAGAGAAATGGAAATAAAAACAAAAATAAACAAATGGGACCTAATGAAATTTCAAAGCTTTTGCACAGCAAAGGAAACCATAAACAAGACCAAAGGACAACCCTTAGAATGGGAGAAAATATTTGCAAATGAAGCAACTGACAAAGGATTAATCTCCAAAATTTACAAGCAGCTCATGCAGCTCAATAACAAAAAAACAAACAACCCAATCCAAAAATGGGCAGAAGACCTAAATAGACATTTCTCCAAAGAAGATATACAGACTGCCAACAAACACATGAAAGAATGCTCAACTTCATTAATCATTAGAGAAATACAAATCAAAACTACAATGAGGTATCATCTCACACCAGTCAGAATGGCCATTATCAAAAAATCTAGAAACAATAAATGCTGGAGAGGGTGTGGAGAAAAGGGAACTCTCTTGCAGTGTTGGTGGGAATGTAAATTGATCCAGCCACTGTGGAGAACAGTATGGAGGTTCCTTAAAAAACTACAGATAGAACTACCATATGACCCAGCAATCCCACTACTGGGCATATACCCTGAGAAAACCATAATTCAAAAAGAGTCATGTACCAAAACGTTCACTGCAGCTCTATTTACAATAGCCCAGAGATGGAAACAACCTAAGTGTCCATCATCGGTTGAATGGATAAAGAAGATGTGGCACATATACACAATGGAATATTACTCAGCCATAAAAAGAAATGAAATTGAGCTATTTGTAATGAGGTGGATAGACCTAGAGTCTGTCATACAGAGTGAAGTCAGTCAGAAAGAGAAAGACAAATACCGTATGCTAACACATGTATATGGAATTTAAGAAAAAAAAATGTCATGAAGAACCTAGGGGTAAGACAGGAATAAAGACACAGACCTACTAGAGAATGGACTTGAGGATATGGGGAGGGGGACGGGTAAGCTGTGACAAAGCGAGAGAGAGGCATGGACATATATACACTACTATACGTAAGGTAGATAGCTAGTGGGAAGCAGCCGCATAGCACAGGGAGATCAGCTCAGTGCTGTGTGACCTCCTGGAGGGGTGGGATAGGGAGAGTGGGAGGGAGCGTGATGCAAGAGGGAAGAGATATAGGAACATATGTATATGTGTAACTGATTCACTTTGTTATAAAGCAGAAACTAACACACCATTGTAAAGCAATTATACTCCAATAAAGATGTAAATAAATAAATTACACCAGCTGGATCAAAAAAAAAAAAACAAAAACAAAAACCTAGGAATAAACCTACCTAAGGAGACAGAAGACCTGTACTCCAAAAACTATAAGATGCTGACTGAAGAAATCAAAGATGAGACAAACAGATGGAGAGATATACCATGTTCTTGGATTGGAAGAATCAAATTTGTGAAAATGAATATACTAACCAAAGCAATCTGCAGATTCAGTGCATTCCCTATCAAATTACAAATGGCATTTTTCACAGAAGTAGAACAAAAAATTTAAAAATTTGTATGGAAACACAAAAGCTCCTGAATAGCAAAACAACCTTAAGAAAGAAAAATGGAACTGGAGCCATCAGACTCCAGTTCAGACTATACTACAAAGCTATAGTCATCAAAACAGTATTCTACCAGCACAAAGACAGACTTATAGATCAGTGGAACATGATAGAAAGCTCAGAGATAAACCCACGTACCTATGGTCAATTCATCTACAAGAAAGGAGACAAGAATATACAGTGGAGAAAAGACAGTCTCTTAAGTAAGTGGTGCTGGGAAAACTGGAGCCACTTGTAAAAAAAATGAAATTAGAACATTCTCTAGCACTATACCGAAAAATAAACTCAAAATGGATTGAAGACTGAAGTTTAAGACTGGATACCTTAAAACTCCTAGACGAAAACATAGGCAGAACACTCTGACATAAATAGCAGCAATATCTTTTTGGAGCAGTCTCCTAGGGTAATGAAAATAAACCCAAAAATAAACAAATGAGACCTAATTCAACTTAAAAGCTTTTGCTCAGCAAGGGAAACCATAAACAAAATAGAAAGAAAACCCACAGAATGGGAGAAAATATTTGCATATGATGGAACTGACAAGGGGTTAATCTCAAAAGTACACAAACAGCTCATACAGTTCAATATCAAAAATACAAATAACCCAACCAAAAAATGGGCAGAAGATCTAAATAGACATTTCTCCAAAGAAGACATACAGATGGCCAAAAGGCACATGAAAATATTCTCAACGTTGCTAATTATTAGAGAAGTGCGAATCAAAACTATGATGAAGTATCACCTCACACCAGTCAGAATGGCCATCATTGAAAAGTTCACAAATAATAAATGCTGGAGAGGGTGTGGAGAAAAGGGAACCCTTCTATACTGTTGGTGGGTATGTAACTTGGTACAGCCACTATGGAGAACAGTTTGGAGGTTCCTTCAAAAACTAAAAATAGGACTGCCATATGATCCTGCAATCCCACTCCTGGGTATATATCCAGAGAAAACCATAACTCAAAAAGATACATGTTCACTGCAGCCCTAGTGTTCATTGCAGTGCTATTCACAATAGCCAAGACATGGAAGCAAGCTAAATGTCCATCAGTAGATGAATGGATAAAGATGTGGTATATATATATACAATGGAATACTACTCAGCCATAAAAAAGAATGAAATAATCCCAATTGCAGCAACATGGATGGACCTAGAGATTATCACTGTAAGTGAAGTACGTCAGACCGGGAAAGAAAAATATCATATGCTATCATTTATATGTGGAATCTAAAAAAAATGACATAAATGAACTTATTTACAAAACAGAAACAGACTCACAGGCATAGAAAACAAACTTATGGTTACCAAAGGGGAAAGGTGCATGGGAGGGATAAATTAGGAATTTGGGAGTAATATATACACACTACTATATATAAAATAGATAAACAACAAGGATCTACTGTATAGCACACGGAACGATACTTAATATTTTATAATAACCTATCTGGGAAAAGAATCTGAAAAAGAATATATATATATATATATACACACAGACACACACATGACTGAATCACTTTGCTGTACACCGGAAACTAACACAACACTGTAAATCAACAATACTTCAATTAAAAAAAGCAGAAAAAAAATCAGTTGCATTTCTATACACTAATAGTGAACTATCAGAAAGAGAAATTAAGAAAACAATCCCATTTACAATCACATCAAAAAGAATAAAATACCTATTAAAAAATTAACTGAGGAGATATAAAACCTGTACAATGAAAACTGTTAAGACATTGATGAAAGAAAGTGAAGGAGACAAAAATAAATGGAAAGATGTTCAGTGCTCATGGATTGGAAGAATCAGTAGTGTTAAAATGTTCATACTACCCAAAGCAGTCTACAAATTAAGTGCAATCCCTATCAAAAGTGCAGTGGCATTTTTCACAGGAATAGAACAATCCTAAAATTTGTATGAAACCATAAAAGACTCTGAATAGCCAAAGAAATCTTGAGAAAGAAAAAGCTGGAGGAATCACTCTCCCTGATTTTAAACTATATATATTACAAAATTATAGTAATCAAAATAGTGTGATACTGGCATAAAAACCGACACATAGATCAATGGAACTGAATAGGGAGTCCAGAAATAAACTCATGCATATGTGGTCAATTAATTTACAACAAAGTACCCAAGAATATAAAAAGCGGAAAGGACAGTCTCTTCAACAAATGGTGTGGAGAAAAGTGGGCAGCCACATACAAAAGTACGAAACAGTACCACTATCTTACACCATCTACAAAAATTAACTGAAAATGGATTAAGGACTTGAACATAAGACCTGAAACCATAAAACTCCTAGAAGAAAACATAGGTGGTACGCTCCTTGACATTGTCTTGGTGATGATTTTTTGGATTTGACACCAAAAAGCACAAGAAACAAAATAAGTGGGACTATACCACGCTGAAAAAAACCTTCTGGGCAGCAAAGGAAATCACCAACAAAATGAAAAGGCAACCTAGTAAATGGGAGAAAGTATCTGCAAATCATATATCTGATAAGGGATTAATATCCAAAATATATAAAGAACTCATACATCTCAACAGCAAAAACCCAAACAAACTGATTAAAAAATGGGCAGAAGATTTGAATAAACATTTTCCCAAAGAATTCATAGAGATGTCCAACAGGTACACGAAAAGGTGCTCACTAAGTGTCAGGGAAGTGTACATCACAACCACAATGAGACGTCACCTCACAACTGTTAGAATGGCTACTATGAAAAGGAGAAGAGATAACAAGTGTTCATGAAGATGTGGAGAAAAGGGAACTCTTGTGCACTATTAGAGGGAATGTAAGTTGGTGCAGCCACTATGGAAAACAGTATAAAGGTTCCTCAGAAACTTAAAACTACCATATGATCCAGCAGTTCCGCTTCTGGGTATTTATCTGAAGGAAACAAAAACACTCACTAAATATCTGCACCTCCACGTCCATTGTAACATTACTTACAATAGCCAGGACATGGAAGCAATCTAAGTGTCCACCAGTGGAAGAATGGATAAAGAAAATGTGGTATATATGTATGTACAATGGAATACTACTCAGCCATAAAAAGGAAGCAAATCTTAACCATTTGTGACAACATGAATGGACCTTGAGGGCATTATGCTAAGTAAATAAGTCAGAGAGAGGAAAGCAAATACTATATGACCTAACTTGTATGTGGAATCTATTGTAAAACAAAACAAAATGAAAAAACCTGAGCTTGTAGATTCAGAGGAGAGACTGGTTGTTGCCAGGGGTGGGGGGGAGGCGAAATGGGTGAAGTGGGTCAAAAGGTACAAACTTCCAGCTATAAGACAAATAAGTCCTGGGGGTATCATATACAGCATGGTGACTACAGTTAATAATATTCTATATTTGAAAGTTGCTAAGACGGTAGATCTTACAAGTTCTCATCACAAGAAAAAAAATTATAACTATATATGCTGATGGATGTTGACTTACTGTGGTGATCATTTCACCATATACACAAATATCGAATTGTTGTACACCTGAAACCAATACGTTACGCAGCAACTATATCTCAATTAAAAAAATCAAGGATTGATTCCAAATGGAAACTTACCATAACCTTGTCTGTGCCAGTAGGTGCTTGTGGGTTAGTTAATAGGTCACCTTCTTCCTGGCGTATCCTAACCAGGGTCTCCTGGAAGTAATGCCTAAAGCTGGTGGTTTTCAAATGGGGTCCCTGGAGGTTTGGTTTGGAACCATTGTAAATCACAATGGTTCCATTTCTACTTATTTATTTATTTAAAATTTTGGCCTTTGAAGTATGGATGGGAAAAATGGCTTTGCTGCTACAAAAGAGAAAAAAATTGGGAAAAGGAAAACAAACTCAAAACCAACCTGCTCTGAACTCTAAAAGAGATGATCCTACTGTGGTTCCAAGGCCCAGGAATTAGTCTCCTGGAAGGATACTCAGGGACTTCAGGGGAGAGAGGGGCTCTGACAGTCTTTGTTGTTATCCTCTAAGCTCGATGAACCAGCATCCAGTGGGAGGTGGGAAGCTTTGGCGGTGCCGGGGCCAGGCTGGGCGGCCCCTGTCTGGGACTGGCATGAGAACATATGTTGGCCAAGGGTGGCCCACAGAGTTCTCTTCTGCTTTTAATGACAACTGTTGGGGGCCGGGGGAGGAGACATGTGTTGAAAGCTGAACTAGGCTGGGTACCTGCATTCTCTCATTTAACCCTAACAAACCCCCAGGTGGGATGTACCATTTTTTCTCCATTTTAGAAATGAGACCTAAGCCTCAGAGACTGTGTCTAGTCTGAAGTCTTAAAGTGGCGCTGGTAGAAGCAGGACTCAAATCCAAGCTCCCAAGGCATAGGACCCCACACCACCCTGGGACGAATGGTCATTCATTCCTCAGTGCACTAGACGTGCTCACCTGGATGCTGAGGTGTGACCACTAGGTGGCGACAGAGCCTCACAAAGAGTTCCCAGGATTCCGGTCAGGCAGCAGCCTGAGACGTCAGCCGGCGGCACCGCAGCAACCCCGGACTCCTGGACCATCGGAGCAGGGCCATACTCCCTCTCTAGGCCCCGCCTTTTATGCCCCAGCATGTGGGAGAGCGGGTTCTGCTGGGAGCCTGGCCTGGATCTAAATCGCAGCTCTGCCACTTCCTGGCCTCTTGTGCCAAGGATGCATCTGAGCATCAAGTTTCTCATCTCTAAAACAGGAGTGATGACGCATGTCCGGGGCTTGCGGATGAGAAAAAGACCTGGCAACGGATGGGTTTGTGGTAATTAAGACAAAGGGAGCATGCACTGCTTGCCAAAGAGAGGTCTCCTGGGGTGTTTTAAAATGGCCAACATTTAAACCGTGAAGCATTTTACACAGAAACCCTGAATTTCTAGCTTCTTTTGAGAAGAAGCTGCATCCCACACAGCTGCATCTGCTAGAGCCATACCCTCCAAGCTACCACAGTCCCCACCACTCTCTATTGGGCCTCATTTCCCCCAAGTCTGTCAGCTCACTCAGCCCCTTGGGCCTTGAAGGCAGGGGAGTTTGCTCCTCAGACAAATCTTGGAAGTTAGGAACAGTGCAGTCTGTCCCCATTCTGGGGCAGGTAGGGCTTGGGTGGGTTTTTGTGTATTTCCCTCGGGCCTGGAAGAGAACCTCACCACCTGTGACTCCCGCTGGGCACCCCCAGGAAGGAGGGCATGGAACCCAGCTGCTCCAGGCCTGTACTTCCTGCTGGGGGCCGCGGTGGGCAGACAGCAGACCAGCCTTGGTTTGCCTCCCTGGCTCTGAGGCTTTGGAGGCCAGAGCTCGCTACTGACTGAGGAGGAGATCTCATTTTGAGGCTGGGATGGCCTCCTGGTCCCATCAGCTCCTTGTCAGCTGGGCCTGTGCCCTCTGTTAACCCCAGCATGGCTTCCTTGTATACCGATGGAGTCTCCCCTTCCCCAGAGCCTGCAGAAATGCTCATGAGCCATAGCTCACATCTCAGCTCAAACATCACCTCTTCCTCCAGGGAGCCTTTCCTGGTCCTCTAAGCAGAACCAGCCATCTGCTGCTTCTTCACTGTGCCCACAGCATGCACTGGCGTCTCCTGTGAGACCTATTTTATCCTGCTCAGGCAACAGGTGCTTATTTACATGTCTGCCTTTCTCCCTGGATTGTGTTTTCCTGAACGCTGCGGCTCCTACACCCAGCCCAGGACCCACACGAGGTGCTGTAAGCAGCTCCTGGCAGGAAAGAACTCTCGCAGGAGGCCCCCTTTGTCTTGTCACTAATCTTAAAGTTGCACCCCCATACTCTACTCATCTCCAGCCCTAGCACACCTTTCAGATCTTTTGATCGCATGATACTCTGCCCAATCTGTTGGTTCTTTCCATAGATCACAGAAGTAGAAATGAATAAGTAATTAACAGATGCCCAGATCTCTTCCCTAGCTTCCCCCTTCAGTCATCTCACAAACAAACTGTGTAAGCCAGATAGCATCTAAAGAAAAATCAAAAGAAGTCGACAAGTCTGCACATAGTCAGAGATGGTGATGACTGTGACACCGCCCCCCCTCCCCCCGGTCTCAATGATTAACTGAGATTGCTTCCGTTTTTCCCTTTGAAAACTTTCACGGCCAAGAGGAATCTTCAGATGTGGTTTTGGGGGGACACTGAGTCCACCATCTCCCCAGATTGCCAGCATTCTGATGAAAAGCAACTTTCCTTTCTACCAACATTTGCCTCTCTCTCGAGTATTGATTTTTGAGCGGTAAGCACCTGGCCCTGATTCAGTAACAATGCCTGAGAGACGTTTCTGAGGTGAGTGAAAGCGTGCAGTGTTGGGGCAAAAGCAGGGCTGCCCAGAGAAAAGTATTTGGATGCAAAACCTTTTTTTTTTTTTTGGCTGCGCTGCATGGCACGTGGTATCTTAGTTCCCCCATCAGGGATCAAACCCGCCCCCTGCATCAGAAGCTCGGAATCTTAACCACTGGCCCACCAGGGAAGTTCCCGCAAAACCATTTTTAATATGAGACTCTTAGAGACTTGGGCCCTTTAGGATTTGGGGCTGAAGGGCACTAAATATCTGTCACCAGGCTTGGCAATGAGGATCCTGGCAGGAACATCCTTTACTTGGTTCCTCCCATGGGTAAGAGAAGGGGCTGGGGGTCTCCCCAGGGCCACCTGCTAACTCTCACTTGACTCCCTGACAAGGGCTGGAGATGGCAATTCTCTGGGTTCCCGATTCATTCTCCCCATCCTGATTAAGACAACAGCAGAGCGTTCCAACATCCCTACCAACAACACACCTCTCTACCAAACCAACAGCTAACATCGGTGTGGGAAGGGCAGGGAAGGTCCCCAAGCTCTGGACAGAGCCCAGCTGCTCCAGAGTCTGGCTGTCACCTTCTGTCCTTCACCTGCCCACGTACAGGCTCAACTTGCCAAGTGCTTTCTCAACCCTCAGCCCCCAGGAACACCCCTGGAGGGACGTGGTGCTGTCATGCACAGCACACCGGGGAGAACACGGAGGCAAGAGGTGGAGTGACTTGGCCAAGCCCAGATGTGTCTGACGCCCCAGGCTTTATGTAGGGCTGCCCTGGCCCTGCCCCCGGCTCTCTCTCCTCTGCACTTCACCCATGACCAGCAGCCCCAGGAACAGAGATGTTAGGAGGCCCTGGCTCCAGGGAACTCAGAGGCTCCCGGGACATCCATGGTACCTGCTGTCCTAACCTGGCTGGTCTTCCCTCCAGCCACCCTCTGTCGTGAAACCTTCTCTGGTCGCTGCCTTTTCATTGTCCCTCAGGCTTGTCGCTGCTGTTCTCCCAGCCTGCCGGCCCACTGCTCTCCCTGATCACACAAATTCTTCAAGACCCCTTGCAAACGGCTCCATCTCCAGGAAGCCTTCGTGGGTTAGCTAGCACTTCTCAGACTCACCTAGAGGCCCCCTAAAACCAGTGGCTGGGCCTGACCCCAGAGCTTCAGAGCACACCTGAAGATGTGCATTTTTCTAACAAGTTCCTGGCTGCTGTTGCCGCTGCTGCTCTGGGGCTTCACCTCGAGAACCACTGGTTTGCACCAATGGTTTTCAACTGGGTTTGTTGGAGGTGTATTGGGGGCCTTCGTGAGAGTTTGTGTGAAGGAGGAAACTTTGCTCCCCCCACAGCCCTGCAGGGCAGCTTTACTTCTGTGCGTTTAATATGATGGAGTTCCATGTAAAGTTTTGATTGAAGAAGGGATTTAGTTACTGGGAAAAAATGCTGCCCTTCACTCACCCTGATCAAATGTGCTCTCGCTTCCAGAGGGGAAGGGCTGGCCTCTGGATGTGGATCTCTCTCACACCCTATGTTTTCCCCAAGTAAAGGCTCTCCTTCCACGGGAGGTTCTATGTGATTTTAAGTGTAACACAGACAAACACTTCTCACTCGAGGAGCTACTTTTATAAGTATTATAAAAATATTTATAACTAAAATAATTTTTAAATGTTAATAGTTGAGAATTCATTTTACTGAGAAGTAGGAGAAAATTCTAACATGTTGAACTAGCAGAGCTGTGATTTCACAGATGCTGTTACTCAAGCTGAAGCTAAATTTAAAAAGTGAACAGATTTAAAGCCGACGTAAGGTAGCATGTTAGGTAACAGCCCAGCTGACATACTGATAATGTAAAAATCAGGGTGATGGTTGGAAAGACTGCAGTTTAGGAAAAACTGTCCTTTAGAACAGTTTGAAAGTCACTTGAGGAGTCCTACTCCCTCCGTGCTCTGGAATATCTTCCCCTTGAGTTCCATGCTCATCTCCCCGTTTTCTTTCTTAAACTAATACAAGATTAGGATGACGTTTTGAAAAGGGCATCGCGTTGAGCAGCCTCGTCCCCATTGGAGCACAGGCTCCGGCCCAGTAGCCAGCTGGCCATCTACCTTATGGTAATGAGGTGTCATCTCCCCACGGGGTCTGCCTTCCGCCCTTCCACTCCTGCCTCTTCCTCCGAGACCACCTCTCTCACTCCCACCCGCCACTCTGTGCCAGCGGAAAGTGGGGGGGGGGGGCCAGGGAGAGGCGGCACCAAAGCCATCCTGGCATCTTCTCCTAGTGCTGGAAGCAGGCGCGAAGATGCGAGGGGGGCTTGTGCAATGGGGGCGGGACTTTGGTCCTCACCTGTACACCGTGGTCGGCGGGGAGCTCAGGCTGTCGTAGACGAGCCTCACGTGGCCCTGGTACAGCTCCAGTGCCAGGGGGTCATTGTCTCCCTTGTAGAGAAGGATGCCGTTGTCCTTGTCCGTGGCCACCTGGAGGGAGTCATGAGGGTCAGGGCTGCCCTGAGTCCCCACCTCTCCCGTCCCCGCCTCACAGAGCCCTCTTCCAGGCGGCCTCTTCTGAACGAGCCCTGGATCTGAATTCATGTCTGTATTTCCTCCTTCATCTAGTCTGTTCATTTCCATAAGGAAGGCCTATACTTAATGCTCCAGCAAATGCTGATTGGGCAATCCAACAAATATTTATGGAGTCCCCTTTACGTGCTGCTATGTTTTTATGTACGTGTGTGTGTGTGTGTGTGTGTGTGTGTGTGTGTGTGTATATATATATATATATATATATACACACACACATATATAAAAATGCCTGGAGCCCTGAGTTCTGATCTAGCCTCTTGGGGCCTTGGTCTCTCTGTATAAAGTATAATAACAATTATAAACAAAATACTACCCGTTACTACTTAATTCTGTGTTTACTATGAACCAGGCAGTGTCACCTAGGGAATTTTTTAAAACACAGCATCTGGGCTTTACCTCAAACCACTTGCATACAGATCTCCAGAGGTCAGACGCAGGCAAAGATACGAAGTGCCCCAGGAGGTTCTAAAGTGTTGCCAGGCTGAGAAGCACTGGTCTCAAAGCTGCTGCCCAGAGGGCGTCTGTTTGCCAGGCACAGGGCACCAGCCTCTTGGCCCCCACTGCCTAGCCCAGGAGCAGCTGATGTTGGCCTGGGGCCAGACCTTGGCGGAGCCCAGGTCCACGTAGGAGCCCTTGCCCATGAAGCTGACGGGGAGCAGGGGCTCTGATAGGACACTGGGCTGTCCGGGGCACTGGGTGCTGCTCTGGTTATTGGGATGTAACACTTGCGTCCCTGGGTGTCTGGGACTGAGGGACGAAGGCAGGACGGCGACAAGGGGACCAGGGGCGAGGGCAGTGATGGCAATCAGAGCTTCTTTCTTGTGTGTGCCTGGGGTCAACCCCCATCTCAGAGGCTTGCCCGCTGGACTGTAGGCCCCACGAGGTGAGGCCGTGTGAACGATCATACATCTCTGCAGCCCCAGTGCCTTGAATGGTACGTGGATGCCCAGTGGATCTTTGTTGAATGAATGTTTTCTCCATAAGCTTAAACCTGGGCTAGTGTGGCCATAACCAGGAGGAAGAAAGCATTAGCCTTACCTAATGCTATGTGGCGGAGCCACTAACTGGCCTGCACCCTCTAGCTGTGTCTCTGGGGTCCCCCCTGCCCACCGAGCCTACAGGCAGGGGCCTGCTCTTTATCATACCCCTTCCCTTCTCCCTCTGCCCCCCAACAGCACTGAGGTCACCCAGAAATGTAGTCTGGAAGAACTAGTCAGGTCCATAGGTAAGGAACTCGACAGAAGTTAGTTGGAAAAGAATTTGGTTCATACTGAACGGTTTCCTGTTCCCTGAAAAATGCCCTGCTCCCTTGTGCCTCTGGGCCTTTGCACATGCTGATCTGAGGCTCGAGTGCACCACCCCCCTTCATCCTGCACCATCAGCCCCTCACCCTTCTGCCCTTCTCCAGGCAAACTCTTACTCATCCTTCAGATCTCAGCTTAGTTCTCATTGCCCCTGGGGAGCCTTCCCTGATTCTTCCCAGCAGGCTGGTATCACTGCCCCGCCCATGTGCTCCCACAACACCCAGGGTTGTCATCCTGCCCTGGGCGAGGGGCTTTGCCTGTCTTGTCCACCATTGAATCCCCAGTGCACAGTGTCTGGCATGTAATAGTTGAATGAATATTTCCTAGAGAAAAGAATGAATGAGGCTGGAGTGGGGGCTGCTCTTTGCAGTGAGAGCTGGTCAGGAGCTGTCTATAGAACCCTCTGGACAGAGCTGGTCCCGGTTCCCCCCAAGCTGTGAGTTGTCCCTTATGATGTGTAGGGAAGGGGGCAGGACTGCTGTGATCTGGGGTGTCCCATCTGTTCTCGGAACAATCAGGGCTTGGGGGCATGTTAGGGTCCTTCCAAGGGCTGGGTGGGTGGGGCGCACCTGCAGGGAGATGTTGGCCTGGGGCCGGACCTTGGCGGAGGCCAGTTCCACGTAGGAGTCCTTGCCCACGAAGTTGACGGTGATGAGCTTCTCGCACCTTGGGCCAGCGAAGCCCGGGGGGCAGCGGCAGGTGGGCTCCTGCTGCACCACGATGCACTGGGCCCCGTTCTGGCACTCGTACTGGTCGCAGGGGCTTGTCTGTAGCAGGACCATGGGCGGGGGGTGCTCGCAGTAGAGCCCGCTGGGAGGGAGGAGAGGAGGATGGGGGCAGGGAAGATGGGGAACGGTGAGAGGAGACATCAAGTTATTTAGGCCAAAGAGCCCCTAGCAGAGACCGTGGCATGAGAGGGAACTGAGACTAGTTCCAGCCCTGCTAGTGACTGGGGCAAGGCCTGATCCTTCTCTAAGCCCCAGATTTCCCCCTTTTTTTTTTTTTTTCCCCAGTACGCGGGCCTCTCACTGTCGTGGCCCCTCCCGTCACGGAGCACAGGCTCCGGACGCACAGGCCCAGCGGCCATGGTCCACGGGCCCAGCTGCTCCGCGGCAAGTGGGATGCTCCCGGACCGGGGCATGAACCCGCGTCCCCTGCATCGGCAGGCGGACCCCCAACCACTGCGCCACCAGGGAAGCCCTCCCATTTTAAAAATAATTGAGGACCTAGAGCACAGGTCCTTAATTTCAGCGTCGTCAGAATTGCCTGCAATGAATTTGTTGAAAGTGCATATTCTCATCCAGCCATGGATCAGTGGATAAGCAAAACGGGGTACATACACACAAGGGAATAACACTCAGCCTTGAAAAGGGCATTCTGACACATGCTACAGTATGGATGCACCTTGAGGAGATTATACTAAGTCAAAGAAGCAGATAGAAAAAGACAAATGCTGTCTGATTCCACTCATATGAAGTACCCAGAGTGGTTAAACTCATGGAAACAGAAAGTAGGATGGTGGCTGCTGGGGGACTTCGCTGGTGGTCCAGGGGTTAAGATTCCATGCTTCCAACGCAGGGGGCGTGGGTTCAATCCCTAACCAGGGAACTAAGATCCCACATGCCACATGGTGCGGCCAATAAATTAAAAAAGAATGGTGGCTGCTGAGGCCAGGGGAGGGGGAACAGGAAAATGTTGTTTAATTGGGTACAGAGTTTCAGTTTGCTAGATAAAAAGAGTTCTGGAGGACTTCCCTGGTAGCGCAGTGGATAAGAATCTGCCTGCCAATGCAGGGGACATGGGTTCGATACCTGGTCCAGGAAGATCCCACACACCGCGTAGCAACTAAGCCCGTGCACCACAACTACTGAGCCTGCGCTCTAGAGCCCGTGAGCCACAACTACTGAGCCCATGTGCCCGAGAGCCCACATGCTGCAACTACTCAGCCCATGTGCTGCAACTACTGGAGTCTGCATGCCTAGAGCCCGTGCTCTGCAACAAGAGAAGCCACCACAATGAGAAGCCCATGCACCGCAATGAAGAGTAGCCCCCATTAAGAGAATTCAGCACCACCAAACCAGCTTTACAACAAATGCTAAAGGAACTTCTCTAGGCAGGAAACACAAGAGAAGGAAAAGACCTACATAAACAAACACAAGACAATTAAGAAAATGGTAATAGGAATATACATATCAATAATTACCTTAAATGTGAATAGATTAAATAATCCAACCAAAAGACATACACTGGCTGAATGGATAGAAGAATAAGACCTGTATATATGCTGTCTACAAGAGACCCACTTCAGATCTAGGGACACATACAGACTCAAAGTGAGGGGATGGAAAAAGATATTCCATGCAAATGGAAGTCAAAAGAAAACTGGAGTAGCAATTATCATATCAGACAAAACAGACTTTAAAACAAAGACTATTACAAGAGACAAAGAAGGACACTACATAATGATCAAGGGATCAATCCAAGAAGAAGATATAACAACTGTAAATATGCACCCAACATAGGAGCACTTCAATACGTAAGGCAAATGCTAACAGCCATAAAAGGGGAAATCGACAGTAACACAATAATAGTAGGGGACTTTAACATGCCACTTTCACCAGTGAACAGATCATCCATAATGAAAATAAATAAGGAAACACAAGCTTTAAATGACACATTAGACAAGATGGACTTAATTGATATTTATAGGACATTCCATCTAAAAAAACAGAACACACTTTCTTCTCAAGTGCTGGTGGAACATTCTCCAGGATAGATCATATCTTGGGTCACAAATCAAGCCTTGGTAAATTTAAGAAAATTGAAATTGTATCAGGTATCTTTTCCGACTGCTACGCTATGAGACTAGATATCAATTACAGGAAAAAAACTGTAAAAAAATACAAACACATAGAGGCTAAACAATATGCTACTAAATAACCAAGAGATCACTGAAGAAATCAAAGAGGAAATCAAAAAATACCTAGAAACAAATGACAACGAAAACACGACGACCCAAAACCTATGGGATGCAGCAAAAGCAGTTCTAAGAGGGAAGTTTATAGCAATACAAGCCTACCTCAAGAAACAAGAAAAGTCTCAAGTAAACAACCTAAACTTAAACCTAAAGCAATTAGAGAAAGAAGAACAAAACCCCCCCAGAGTTAGCAGAAGGAAAGAAATCATAAAGATCAGATCAGAAATAAATGAAAAAGGGCTTCCCTGGTGGTGCAGAGGTTGAGAATTCGCCTGCCAATGCAGGGGACATGGGTTTGATCCCTGGTCCAGGAAGATCCCACATGCCACAGAGCAACTAAGCCTGTGCGCCACAGCTACTGAGCCTGTGCTCTAGAGCCCATAAGCCACAACTACTGAGCCTGTGTGCCACAACTACTGAAGTCTGCATGCCTAGAGCCCGTGCTCTGCAACAAGAGAAGCCACCGCAGTGAGAAGCCTGAGCACCACAATGACCCAATGCAGCCAAAAATAAATAAATCTATTTAAAAAAAGAAATAAATGAAAAAGAAATGAAGGAAACAATAGTAAAGATCAATAAAACTAAAAGCTGGTTCTTTGAGAAGATAAACAAAATCAATAAACCATTAGCCAGACTCATCTAGAAAAAAAGGGAGAAGACTCAAATTAACAGTATTAGAAATGAAAAGGAAGTAACAACTGACACCGCAGAAATACAAGAGAGATTACTACCAGCAACTATGTGCCAATAAAGTGGACAACCTGGAAGAAATGGACAAATTCTTAGAAAAGCATAACCTTCCAAGACTGAACCAGGAAGATACAGAAAATATAAACAGACCAATCACAAGCACTGAAATTGAAACTGTGATTAAAAATCTGCCAGCAAACAAAAGCCCAGGACCAGATGGCTCCACAGGTGAATTCTATCAAACATTTAGAGAAGAGCTAACACCTATCCTTCTCAAACTCTTCCAAACTATAGCAGAGGGAGGAACACTCCCAAACTCATTCTACGAGGCCACCATCACCTTGATACCAAAACCAGAAAAGGATGTCACAAAGAAAGAAAACTACAGGCCAATATCACTGATGAACATAGATGCAAAAATCCTCAACAAAATACTAGCAAACAGAATCCAACAACACATTAAAAGGATCATACACCATGATCAAGTGGGGTTTATCCCAGGAATGCAAGGATTCTTCAATATACACAAATCAATCAACGTGATACATCATATTAACAAACTGAAGGAGAAAAACCATATGATCATCTCAATAGATGCAGAGAAAGCTTTCGACAAAATTCAACACCGATTTATGATAAAAACCCTCCAGAAAGTAGGCATAGAGGGAACTTTCCTCAACATAGTAAAGGTCATATATGACAAACCCACAGCCAACATTGTCCTCAATGGTGAAAAACTGAAACCATTTCCACTAAGATCAGGAAGAAGACAAGGTTGCCCACTCTCACCACTATTATTTAACATAGTTTTGGGAGTTTTAGCCACAGCAATCAGAGAAGATAAAGAAATAAAAGGAATCCAAATCAGAAAAGAAGTAAAACTGTCACTGTTTGCAGATGACATGATACTCTACATAGAGAATCCTAAAGATGCTACCAGAAAACTACTAAAGCTAATCAATGGATTTGGTAAAGTAACAGGATACAAAATTAATGCACAGAAATCTCTTGCATTTCTATACACTAATGATGAAAAATCTGAAAGAGAAATTAAGGAAACACTCCCATTTACCATTGCAACAAAAAGAATAAAATACCTAGGAATAAACCTACCTAAGGAGACAAAAGACCTGTATGCAAAAAACTATAAGACACTGATGAAAGAAATTAAAGATGACACAAACAGATGGAGAGATATACCATGTTCTTGGATTGGAAGAATCAACATTGTGAAAATGATTCTACTACCCAAAGCAATCTACAGATTCAATGCAATCCCTATCAAACTGCCACTGGCATTTTTCACAGAACTAGAAAAAAAAATTTCACAATTTGTATGGAAACACAAAAGACCCTGAATAGCCAAAGCAATCTTGAGAAAGAAAAACGGAGCTGGAGTACTGAGGTTCCCGGACTTCAGACTATACTACAAAGCTACGGTAATCAAGATAATATGGTACTGGCACAAAAAAAGGAATACAGATCAATGGAACAGGATAGAAAGCCCAGAGGTAAACCCATGCACATATGGTCACCTTGTCTTTGATAAAGGAGGCAAGAATATACAATGGAGAAAAGACAGCCTCTTCAATAAGTGGTGCTGGGAAAACTGGACAGCTACATCTAAAAGAATGAAATTAGAACACTCTCTAACACCAAATAAAAAATTAACTCAAAATGGATTAAAGACCTAAATGTAAGGGCAGACACTGTAATATAAACTCTCAGAGGAAAACATAGGCAGAACACTCTATGACATGAGTCATAGCAAGATCCTTTTTGACCGATGTCCTAGAGAAATGGAAATAGAAACAAAAATAAACAAATGGGACCTCATGAAACTTAAAACTTTTGCACAGCAAAGGAAGACATAAACAAGATGAAAAGACAACTCTCAGAATGGGAGAAAATATTTGCAAATGAAGAAACTGACAAAGGATTAATCTCCAAAATTTACAAGCAGCTCATGCAGCTCAATATCAAAAAAACAGCCCAATCCAAAAATGGGCAAAAGACCTAAATAGACATTTCTCCAAAGAAGATATACAGATTGGCAACAGCCACATGAAAGGATGCTCAACATCACTAATCATTAGAGAAATGCAAATCAAAACTACAATGAGGTATCACCTCACACCCGTCAGAATGGCCATCATCAAAAAATCTACAAACGATAAATGCTGGAGAGGGTGTGGAGAAAAGGGAACCCTCTTCCACTGTTGTTGGGAATGTAAATTGATACAGTCACTATGGAGAACATTTTGGAGGAGGTTCCTTAAAAAACTAAAAATAGAACTACCATATGACACAGCAATCCCACTACTGGGCATATACCCTGAGAAAACCGTAGTTCAAAACAAGTCATGTACCATAATGTTCATTGCAGCACTACTTACAATAGCCAGGATATGGAAGCAGTCTAAGCGTCCATCGACAGATGAATGGATGAAGATGTGGCACATATATACAACGGAATATTACTCAGCCATAAAAAGAAATGAAATTGAGTTATTTGTAGTGAGGTGGATGGACCTAGAGTCTGTCATACAGAGTGAAGTAAAGTCAGAAAGAGAAAAACCAATACCATATGCTAACACATATATATGGAATCTAAAAAAAAAGGTACTGATGAACCTAGAGGCAGGACAGGAATAAAGATGCAGACATAGAGAATGGACTTGAGGACGTGGGTGGGGAAGGGTAAGCTGGGACAAAGTGAGAGAGTGGCATGGACATATATACACTACCAAATGTAAAACAGATAGCTAGTGGGAAGCAGCTGCATAGCACAGGGAGATCAGCTCGGTGCTTTGTGACCACCTAGAGGGGTGGGATAGGGAGGGTGGGACGGAGGGAGACGCAAGAGGGAGGAGATATGGGGATATATGTATACGTAGAGCTGATTCACTTTGTTATACAGCAGAAACTAGCACACCATTGTAAAGCAATTATACTCCAATAAGGATGTTAAAAAAAAAAAAGAGCAGCCCCCACTCGCAGCAACTAGAGAAAGCCCGCGTGCAACAACAAAGACCCAACACAGCCAAAAAAAAAGAGTTCTGGAGATGGATGGTGGTGATGTTTGCACAGCGATAAGAATGTACTTACGGTACATTTAAAAATGCTTAAGACGGTAAATTTTGTGTTATGTGCATTTTACCACAATTAAAATTTTTTTTGTTTGAAAGTGTGGGTTTCCAACTCCTTCTCCCCACCCCAGATTCTAATTTCGGAACTCTGGGGTGGGGCTCTGGAACTTATATTTTCACAAGCCTCGCACGCAGATGGTCTCAATCAGGCTTTGGAACCAACTGCCTTGAGAACTCATGGCTCCTTCCAGGCTCACGTTCTCAGAGTCTATGACCAGGGCTCGGCTGAACAGTCAGATCTGTACCTCCGTGAGTACTGACATGTATACAGGACTGTCCCCCAGTCTGACCCCCCCTTATGTGGTCCCTGCCTCCCCTCCAGGCTCCCCTGGGCCCTTCCCTTCCAGTCAGTGTGGGAGCGAGAGCTGGCACCCTCATACCCCTTCCACGTACCACACAGACATCTGACCCCCTGGCCAGGGCCTCCAGTCTCCCCTTTCTCTCCTGGCTTCACTGATTCCAATGACTGACCCCCAAACCCTCCCATTCACCTCCATTTTCCTGCCATTAGGGCACCATACTGCTTTTGTTCTCCAGCCTAGAAAGAAGACTCCTGCCAGCGTGGCCATGTGGCTAGCCACACCCTGCAAGCTGGGCTCCAGAACGGTAGCATCTTTCGTTAGATGGAATCACGCCGAAGTTTGACATAACATGAGCCGGACCCTAAGTCCGACTTCCACATGGTTGCCTAGGGTACCTCTTTTTTTCCATCTCCAGCATGGGGTGAACAAGGTCTGCTCTGGCACTTGGAAGGGCTGAAGAAGGTTTGGGGGAATAAAGGCACCACAGAGACCTAGGGCTAGGGCTGTCTGCCTGGGCCCACCAGCCCCCAGCCCGCTGCCCCCTGCCATCCGGCCCCTTGACCGTACCTGAAGCCCTGGGGGCAGATGCACGTGTAGCCGTTGACCGCATCCACGCACTGGGCCCCATGGCGGCACCTGTGGGCTGCGCAGTCATCACTGTTCACCTCGCAGAGCTTCCCGCTGTAGCCAGGGAGACATTCGCACCTGGAACACAGCGGAGCGAGGCTGTTCTACGGCCCGGCCGGCTTCTAGGCAGCCTCTCCTCTATCTACCCACGTAGCCAAGTCCCTGCAGCTCTTGCGGGCTCCCCAAAGCCTGGCCTGCAGTGGGTCTCATGGGCTGTCCACAGCCTCTGGTCACTGCAATGCGATGTCTGCCTGCTTCACGTGGGGCATCTTGTCAGGAGCTGGCTGAGGAGTGCAGGGCTGCGGTCACACAGGTTTTGGCTTGGATCCACCACTGTCTACACAGAACTAATATTCAGCTTAGCCTGCCTTTGGGCCAGGCACCGGGCTAAGCACCTTTCACAGGGTGCCTTGCTAAGGCCTCCCAGCACCCTGTGAAGGAGGGTCGGTCCCCCTCCGATACCAGGAGGAAACCAGGGCTCCAGGAGAGCTGACCTGACTTCCCTGAGGCCCCCCGCCGTGTAACACTTACGTGCGTCAGACCCTGTTCTCGGTGTATCTGCCACTCACTGCCTCTCTGTGTTTTAGTTTCTTCACTTTTCAACGTGACTGATGATCAATAACTTCACCTCTTATGGTGGTTTTAAAAATTAAGTGATACACTCTGTGCAGGGCACTAGATCCACACTGAGTAAACTGTCAGTGTGATATGTAGAATGCGCTGATAAGGACACTCCCTTTGATTCTATTCTATCGTTTGTTCATTTTTTTCCCAGGGTTTCGGGCTGATATAAGAAGGTGAATCCCTTTGCCCTTGATAAATGCCTCCTGGTCTCCAGGGGAGAGGATGGGAGCTACTGACCCAACCCAGGCCCTGCAGGCTGACCCGCCCCTCCCTGAGGAGCATGGTGTCAGCAGCTCCATCACGGTCCTTGCTGACCCAGGTTTCAGCCCGGCCAGAGACGGCTGCTGGGGGCGGGTCTCCCTAAACATGGGCCTGAGACACACATCTCTGGGCTCCTCTGTCTGGGGTGACAATGTGCCGAAGTCCCAGCAAGGAAGAGACCAAAGGTACCACCTTACTCACAGCGGCTTCAGCACACAGGCACGTGTGAACACAAACGCTTCCTGGCTCCTCTACCTCCGGCAGGGCCTGGAGCCTGCACACCTCTCTGGGCTCACTGGCTGAATTCTGCTGGGCGGAGTGTAAATAATAACCACTTATCCAAGTCAGAGGAGGAAGGTGGTACGGGCAGGTGAAAGTGTGGTACGGGTGGCCAGGCGGGGAGGGAAGTGAGACCTTGGAATACTTATGTGACACGGGACGGGAAGCACCAGGACAAATGAATAGTCGTCCCTCCACCTTCTCCTCACTCCACCCCCTTTAGGATGGCTGGAAGTGGGCTGGAATCACAAGTAGGTCCTGGCAGTGCTGGGGCTGCCAGAACATGGTGCATGCTGTGGATTCAGCATGGCAAGGTAAGATACTCAGGGCGTGGGGTGTCCCTGGAGGGCGGCGAGTTCTAGAATCTGAGGATTTACTGGACCTGCGTCCAAAAGCTGTGAAATCTGCTAAGATCTGACCTATTTACCTTTACTTATTTGATGGGTGAATTTGATATATGTGACCTATTGCTGCTCCAGAAGGTGCAAACTTTCACGTCTTAGCCCCTGTTCCTTCCTAGTCTTTTAAAGGAACAGCTCGGGGATGCCCTTTGGGGGCACACGCTCAATATATCACAAGCCAGGCCTCTGCTAGGGTTAAACCTGGCCCCAGCAGGCATCTGTGTTTGTGTCTCCTGAATTCTAAGAAGTACCTGCAGAGCAACTCAAGCTGTATGAGCTTCACCAAGCCAATAACAGCTGCTCACTACTCACAGGGCAAAACCCAGCCTGATAAGCATGGAATTCGAGGCTACTGAGCAGGTCTTTATGAGGAATTAGGGAAGCCATGCTCCCTCGCAGATGAAGCAGTGGAAGTCTGGAGGAAGATGTGTTTACATCCTTCTTTTCTCCCAGTGCTACAGCCCTCTCCACACCTGCGCTTCCTGAACGAAACACCCGGGGTCTTGTTAAAGTGCAGCTTTGGATTCAGGGAGTCTGGGTGGGGCCTGGGGATTAGCATTCCCAACAATCTCCCACGGGATGCTGATACTGCTGGTTCATGGACCTTACCTCCAATAGCAAGGATCTCTACAACACTTCTTCATCGGCCAAAGGCAAGCATCTGGTGGTATAGCCTGCATTCCCTGTTGTCCTCAAACGTGTTGCCTTTACCTTTTTTTCTAAAGCGTAAGGGTTATGCAATTCCGATACGCATTCGACCCACTGATTCTGGTCGAGGAGTTACCAGGTGACTTAGGTAGCCTCTGGATTTAGCCGAGGAATCAGTCGGGCCTGGATTGACTCGCATCCCTTTCTGTGCACGTGTGTCGGCTGCTTGCTCCACCTCACTGAGCCTCAGCCCCACGCAGGAGGTGGGTAACAGTTTCTACATCCTAAGATTGCTGAGTGTTAAGTGAGATAATAATACACAGTGCCTGACACAGAGGGAGTGTTCAGTGCGTGCTAGCCACTGCCATCTTTGTTTCTGTTATTATTTTCAGTGTGTATGGGCAGTGTTGGTTATTATTTTCAGGGCTTCAGTATATCATTACTTCAGTGTTCGTGTCACAGATACTGATAGAGTACTATCTATCTGTTCTGTTGAGTTGAGGCCTCATTAGAACAGCATACAAGGAAATCCCCAAGGATAAACACCTTCAAACTTGGGCAAAGGTCGCACTGACTGCACATCTCTTTTGTTAATGCCCCTGGTTCCCTGCCTTGGGATGTGAGTTGTTACGGTGATGGCAGGGGAGGGCGATAACATTATAAAATGCTGCACTGGGAGAAGGGACTTTTCATTTAAATGCATCTCAAAAAGAAAAAAAAAAAAAAAAATCAACATTATTGAGTTGGCCTGTAGACCTCTTCAAGATTCTAAGAGACTCTGTGCATAAATATGTCAATATGATCTCAAGATTTTGAAAGCGAGACTGGTTTCTATATTCTATGTTGTCCTTGAACTCAAGGGGTCTTGGTTGCAGTAGAGAGAGTTTCCAGGGACAAGCAGCAGAGAATCGTGATCTCTGGTCCTAAGTCTGTAGCACCCCATTCCCAGACCTGCACCCTGGACCACTTCTGACCAGTCTCCAAGCTCGCTATGCTCGTCCAAGCCAGCTTCCTCTGAGCTTGCCGTCCACTCAGCCTGGAACGCCACTGATCTCCTTTCCACCTACAGATATTCTACCCACTCTTCACAGCTCAGATGCCCAGTCGCCATCACTGCCCCTTCTTAGGTACACGCAAAGCACTTTTCCTGTCAGTCCAGCCGGCTCAGCTTTGGGTTCAAGTTTGTGTTTTAAGCATCTCTTCCTACCCCTTTGCTCTTCCTTCAGTTGAAGAGCAGCCCTGATCTGAAGTCAGATCCTGGAGTGGGAAAAGCAGGGTCGGGGGGAGGCATCCCTCGCTCTTACTCAAGCTCAGGGAACTCGATTATGTGAAAACCCACCCAGCACATCTCCGAGGGGACAGGAGCAGGTAAGGCAGACTTGAAGGAGGGTGCACGCACCAAAGGCCCACAGCTTCCTTTGCTCCCTCTGAAGCCAGAGGCCCTACACGCCTCTTGCGTTTTCCCTGGTGGTAAGCTCTAGGCTTGGGATATCCAGATAGAAAGGGAAAACACAGGAAGAGGTGCTTATGGCCCCCTCTCACCCTCACCTACTCTAGACTCTTCTCCCACCCGTGGGGCTCCCTCCTTCTCGCAGTGCATCCCAATTCTTTGGTGGTCACTTCACATCCCACCTCCTAGGGTGGGGGGGCTTCCCTCTCTGCTCCAGAAAGTTCTCCCCACCCCCCTCCTCAGAACCCCAGCAGCACTCAGAGCCAGAATCTAGGGCCCTAGGAATTGCTTCTTTTCTTAACCTTTGTTTTGTGTCAACTTTTCCTCCCCCAGGCCCACGGCAAGGGCCTTGGAGGGAGGGAATTGAAGACCTCCTGCGCTACCCACTGCCTTCAGTACAGTGAGGATCTGGGGCCTGAGGGAGAGGGAGAGGGAACAGAGAGGACAGACACAGAGGCTCAGAAAGAGAGACAGAGAGAGACTAAGAGGATTAGACCATGACTGGTCAGAGATACAGAAAAGCACACGGTAACAAACAAGTAACAGGCAGAAAGAGAGAGAGAGGGAAAAAAAATTTGGAGGGAGCCCCAGAGTCTCTGCCTCAAACCCAGACTGCTGGAGCCGAGTCCTTGGGACCCGGTGCTGGGCACGAATGAGCCTCACCTGAATCCTCTGTCCAGGGAGACGCACTTTGCCTCGTGCTGACAGAGGTTCATCCCGGGCACGCAGTGGTCGATCACCTCGTCGCACAGCTCACCTGGTGGGGCGGGTAGAGAGAACCCAGGCATCAGGGAGGGTACCGGGGGGATGCCCTGGCTAGAAGTCAGGTTCATCCAGCCCCTGGCCAGGAGGGCACGGGTACCAGGGGCCCTGCATTTGCTCTTTTGGCCTCTCCTTTCTCCTGTGCCTCAGCCTTGATTTCCCTGGCAGTGACCATGGGAAGACTGCAGGACCTCACCCGGGCACGGTCACTGCACCACCATTTGACTATCTCACTTGATTATTTAGGGGGGGCGGCGGCAGCTGAAATCACCCCTGACCTTGGGCTATGCTTATTTATTTTTCCTTCCACACCCATGTGTGGAGCACCTCCCGTGTGGCAGCGCTGTGCTGGGGACACAGCCGTGACCTGGCCCTGTCCCCCCTCTCCCCCCCATGGCTAGTGCGGGGGGTGTATCTACAAATAAGCAGGGAATTAATTACAACACAGAGCTGTCAGCGCGATGACCGGAAAACTCAGTGGAAACCCAGAGGCTTCCTGGGGGAGGGGACAGCGCTTAGCTCAGTCCACCTGTTACAGATAAGTAATAACCCCCTTGGATTTTCTCCGAGAAGAAAATATGGAAAGAATGTGAAGTTCTGGCCTCTGGATACATCCCCTTTGAAATTCACAGTGTCAGAAAATGCCTAACAGGCCATAAATACCCAAGGATACAAGCCCTGAAATACTCACACCACCTGAAAGTGTGTTTTGGGAATGTGGGAGGTAAGATAGGACGGCAGGGGAGAGGTCCCTGGCAGATGCATCTCTGAGCTTTGTGCTTCCTCACATTCCACCCCCGGCAAGCCAGGTGGAGAGGGATCTAGAAGAAACAAACTTCCAGCCAGGGAGGTTCATGCAGAGGACAGGCGCGGGCAGGAGAAGGCAGCCTGGGCCGCGGCTCCCAGGGGACAGGGCAGAGGACGGTCCTGAGGACGGCCGGGGAGTAAAAGCATGACAGGCATAGCCCCGGCGTCTGTTCTCTGTTGTGGTGAGGATAAGCTGACTCCCACCCCGTCCTCATTTTGCCCTGGTCTCTCAAGACCACAGAGAGCACTTGTGTGCCTTCTAAGCCTCCCCTCATCTGCTGGAGACACCCAGGGAGGTGTCTGTGGGGGACACTTTTTGACGTTTTCTGGCACAGACAAAACCACTACGTCCCATTCTCAGGAACAAAGTACAACAAGCCAGAACTGCACCCCGGTCCACGGCAGACGCAGGCAGGAAACCGCCTTAATGCGTGTTTCCTCAGCTCCCTCCACCCGTGCCCATCTGCCCACCGTCAGTTCAGACCCGAACGGAGCATGACCACAATGCAAGTGCCTCTGTGCTGGTTTCAGACACCACCAGGGCTCCAGGGTTCCCGAAGGAGGGGATGAACATGAACCCAAATGAAGACAGCTGAAAGGGCCCTGGGGAACTGTTCAAAGTGGGGAGGAGCTAGTGATTTGCAGGGGGTGGGTGAGGGGTGGCAGAGGGTAGACAAGCTAGAAGAGAGAGGGCCTCCGGGAAGCCCCTCATGACACAGTACCAGGTTGTGGGGGTTCAAGACTTTGTCCAGAGGGGGACAGGAGGTGGAGTCTTTGGAAGAAGCTAAGAAAGTGGTACTCTTCGAACGCACGACAAGCCACAGCCTGCACACAGCAACCCGCACTCGGGCGTCAGGCGGCTCACCTGTGTAGTCTGGTGGGCACACACACACATAGGTGTTGATCCCGTCCACACAGGTGGCGTTGTTCTCACAGTCGCTGTCCTCGCAGTCATCTGGGTTGATCTCACACCGCTGCCCCTCGAAGCCCAGGGGGCAGGAGCAGCTTTGGGGATGTGTGGGTGCGAAGAGGGGAGCCGTGGATCAGGGAGAGGGGTGGGTTGGAGCGGCAGAGGGGAAGGCGGAAAATAGAATCAGTCAGGTTTCTCCTCTGGATGGAGGTCCCGGACAGCACAGTGGACCCCGGAGGTCTTGGGGTCCTGAGCAGGAAGACCCTTAGGAGCCTAAGAGGGCATTTCATCTAGCCCCCTGTCTCTGGGCAGTATTCCGTCTCCCCTGGCCCTGGATGGCTACCTCGCCAGGGGGCAATTCCCGTCGGCCCTGCCTCTTTCACCACTCCCCCAGCTGGATGTAGTTTCCTGGGTAGAGCTTAAATTCCCCCAGCTGTCTCCTAAGCAGCCTCTGGATAGGCTCTTTTGCAGACAAGGAGAGAAAGAGCAAAATGAACCCTGCCCTTTTAGTGATTTTCTACTCAAGGGCAGCCTTTGTATCTGGAGCAGGACGTAGATCAGGCTCTGCAACCAGGTTTCTTAGGAGTTAAATTCTGCATCTCAGTTTCCTTATCTGTTGACTGGTGCTATTATCTACCCCCTGCAGGGTGGCTGCAGGCATTAAATGAGATTATACAAGTAAAACGCTTAGAAGGGTACACAGCACAGCGAAAATGTTCAGAACATGTTAGCTAGATTTAGTTCTAGGCGAAACTACCCACCTCCTTAACCTTATTCTCAGGGATGCCATTTCTCCCTGTCAGGTATTCCTGCTACTTCTGAGCCCCCTCCAGCTTCTGGGGGCTGAGGGAAGGGTGGGAGGGCCCCTCTCCTGCCAACACTTCCTGGTGAGCCTGGCTTAACACGCCATTGATCAGTATGATGCATTTCCTTAACCTGTCTCTGGAGTGTTAAACCTCTTGGATAAAAACCTCAACCCCCGTCCTCTGCCCGACCTTGGCCACTTCCCCAGGATTAGACATGCAAAGTCAGTCAGCACTGATGAAGTCGGTTCTGGGCAGCTGACAAGGGGCGAGGGGGCGCTGGGAGGATGCAGGTGGGAGCTGAGCGTTTGATTAAAGAAGCGCTGCAGGGAATCTCACTCTCTCTGTGGCCCATCCCCCCTCGTCAGGGACCAGGGACATACACCCCCATCCACGAACGTGTGTTCCAGCCTCAGACCTGGAATTCGAGGCCTCTCTCCATTTCAGACACTGCTCTGACTTGGGCGTTTAGCTAAACAACGACACTAAACTAATAGGAAGTGGATTTTTGTGGTCCTAGAATCCTAAATAACCTCCTTCCCTCTGTGACCTGAAAACTGGGTCACATTCTCTACAAAAGGCGGGGGGAAGGGTCCTCGGGCCTGAGCTCTGGAGCTGGAGCAAAATGACTCTAAGTCCTTTTTGTTTCTCTTAGGGACCCTGGCCATTCACGAAAAAGGTCATTTCTTCAGAGCCAGACAGTGGGTAGTTTTCCAAAGATCTTAACCCACAGTGTTGCCTATTTTCCTCAAATGAGTTACTCTGACTCTCCCCGGAGCCTTAGGACTGCATAAACGTGGGGTGAGAGTGACTGGTCAGGAGAGCAGGGGTTGCTCCTGGACTGGACAGAGGGTGGGAAAGAGGCTAAAGTTTTTTCCTGTCCTCGCTGGAAACCTTACTGGAGGTAGGGGCGGTGGGGGAGGTGGAGCTATCAAGGATATCTCAAGAGCAATGTGTGAGCTGTAGGGACAGCTCTCTTTTGAGCAGAGGGACAATGTGTCAAGACTGGAGAAGCATCTGTATGAAGAGGTAGGTGATGCTTCCAGAATTCTGACCAGTAAGAGGTGTCATGGATTGAATTGTGTCCCCTCGAAAAGATATGTTGAAATCTTAACCTCCCCCCACCACCCAGTACTTGAGAATGTGACCTAATTGGGAAACAGTCACTGCAGCTGTCATTAAGTTAACTGAAGACCACATTCACCGGAGTGGGGTGGGCCCCTAATCCTATATGACTGGTGTCCTTATAAGAAGACGGCCGTGTGGAGACAGACACAGGGAGAAGGCCACGTGCAGCTGAAGGCAGACACCGGAGTGATGCAGCTGCAGGCCAAGCAATGCCGGAAACTACCAGCAGCCACCAGAAGCCAGGAAGGGGCGAGGAAGAATCCTCCCTTGCCGGTTTCAGAGGGAGCACGGCCCTGCTGACACCTTCAGTCTGGGCTTCTGACTTCCAGAGCTGTGAGAGAATCCATTCTCTGGTTCCAAGCCCCCCAGCCTGCAGTACTTTGTTATGGCAGCTCTAGGAAACAGACAGAGGAGGGACAAGGGAGCAAAGCCTCCATCCGAACAGGTGGCTCTCCCTTTGCCAGCCTGCCAGGTGCTGCCCTGAGGGGCAATGCTTTCCTGCTGCTTGAGGATCCCACACGAGCTATACCATCCCAGGGGTGTGGGCCACATTGCCCGCACCCTCCACCCCATTTTCCTAATCCTGTGGGTCTGGGCCATTTTCCTCGAAAATTAAGTCCTAAAAATACTCCCAGTTCCTTTGAAATCCTCAACAACGGAGGGTGGAGACGGGTCCTTCCGCTCACCTGCAGAGAGGGGAGCAACACAGTCGCCTGCAGGGGGCGCTCCTGTCCCTTGCCGAGGCGGGTCCCTGGGCTCGGGGGTGGCGGTGAGGGGGCACAGGGGGCGGGGGCAGAGCCAGGCTTTCAGTCCTGGAGGCGTGATTCCTGGCTGAGGCCAGGTGGCCACCACCGTGAGATTTCTGGGTAGTTTCTCCCCCCACCCCCCGGGGCTCTCAATGGGTGAGAGTGTGTTGTTTGGCCTGCTCCAGGCAGGAAGACGAACTCTGCCTTGCATTTCACATTTTAAGAGTTGATTCTGATGGGGCTGGCTTGACAGATGGACACGTGGGCGGCTGGGTTCCCTGGGGAGAACCCAGAGCCCAAAACCTGATGTCCTTCGCAGAACACGCAGCAACCCTGGTCAGAGGGCTTTTGATAATTAATTGTTTGCAACCTGAGCACTAAGACCTCCGTACACAGCTTGCCACCAGATGCCCCCCCTTTACCGCCTGACCCGCTGGCTCACTGGGGGTGCCAAACGGGCCAATTGCCACTGGTCTGCTTTGCCAGGGTAGGGCCCGGGAAACTGGACATGTGCACACAGCTGGGAGGGTGGGAAGCAGGGAGGGGCCTGAGGTTTGGCAGAGCGGCAGAAGGCCCGCTCCAAGGACAGGGGTGAGAAGAACCTTAAGTGCCTTCTACCCCTTTTCTTCCTGAGCTCTTAATGCCAGGGAGGAAAGAGGTGAGGCTTGGAGACTCAGGAATGAGTGTCAGGATATGGGACCTAGAGCCAATCAATTCTGTGCCTCAGTTTCCTCATCTGTTAAATGGGGATACTACCTACTTGTACCGGATAGGGTCCTCGTGAGGATTTAAATGAGGCTTAGATTCCCTGCCTGGCACATAATGAGCATGTAATCAATGTCACCTATTATTATTGTTTTTTTTTAACACAGAAAAGAGTGGTGGAATTACCAGGCTGGCAGGTCTTTGAGCCATTATCCCATCCTACCCTGACTTTAGCCAGCAACTGTGGCTTCCCTCCTCCTGGCTCTGAGATGGACTACCTGAATTCAGATTCCTGTACCAACGCTCACTGTGTAACTGCGGACAAACGATTTATCCCTTTGATGCCTCGACTCCCTTATCTATACAAGAGGGATAGTAGTAGCTGCCTTATAGGGAGTGAAGAGCCTTGGAGTCATTCACATAAAGGGCTGGGCAGAGTGTGGGCACACACGGGAGGCACATAGCTGTGCTCCCTCAGCCTGCCCCAAGAGCCTGACCATGAAGACTGAGGAGGGAGGGCCCAAGGGTGAGCTGTTACCTGAACCCATCGCTGTGGCTCTCGCTCAGGTGGCAGGTGCCTCCGTGCAGACAGGGGTTCTGGAGGCAGGTGTTGATGGGCACAGTGCAGTCTTTTCCCTGAGGAGCAGGAGAGAGAGAAGCGTGTGGTTAGGGAGGCTTTCTGTGGCTGCCATGACGAAGAGACCCCTGTGGGTTCCCAGCGTCCTTTGGGATGAGGTCAGGGAGATGGAGGCCCTCCCTGGGACAAGTCTGCTGTGTGACCCAGAGAAAGCCCGAGGGAGCCCTTGCCTTTGGTCACTCCACAGTGAGGAGGGGAGGAATGTTGAACTCAGGAGTCTGGGCCCCAGCTTCACTACTTCCCAGACTTCACCCGCTTTTCGCCATCCTACCCTGTAGGCCGAGAGCAGGGGCTTTGGAGCCAGGAAGACCTGGTTTCCTATTCCAGCTTCACCTCTTCCTGGTTGCCTGACCTTGATCTTGTATAATAAGCCTTTTAACTTCTACAAGCCTACCTCATAGAGCTCTTACCAGAATTAAACTAGATCTTTCAATAAGGAAGTGCTTAATATTACATAACACATTTAGCACATAGTAGGCATTCTATAAATACCAGTAGATGATATTATTACTAGCCTCACTGAGGCTTAACGGTAATCCACAACTTGTAGGGTGGACTACGGCTGAAGTGTGGCCCACAGACCTTGGCCCTGTAAAGTGACAGCCCCCCCAGAGAGTCAGCTTTGATTGGTCTGGACGTGGGCCCAGGTGTTGGCATTTACTCTCAAGTTCTGCAGGTGATCCTGATGTTAGGCCAGATTGAGATCTCCTGTGAGACAGAGTTTTGGGTGGAGTGGGATTCCTTTGGAGCAGGCCCCGCTGAAGGGGACGTCTGAGCGTGTGTAGGTGGGGAAGAGCGTGTGGGCAGAAGGAACTGCGAGGGCAAAGGCACTGTGCAGGGAGGCTGAGACAGAGACTGTGGACGTCAAGACCCAGTGTCCCAGGGAGCACTGGTCCTCTGCGTCCAGCTTCTCCCCTGGGACCCGTGGATCAGTGCTGCACCCGAGCCTTGGCCCGCGGTCCTCGGGAGGACCCGGGGGGTCTGGTGGCGGCAGGGAGGCATCTGCTGCGTTTGTTTCTGGGCTGTGGGCTCGGCGTGGGCGCCGTGCCGGGCGGGGGTGATCGCGGGAGTCCAGCCACACCACCTGCTCGCCATCTGCCTGAGAAAATCCTCTTCCCCGCTCTGCTGCCGCCGCCAGTGCCCGTGAGGGGCGGAGGGCCCTGCCGAGTAGTGCCGCCTTCTCACTTTCTCCACGCCGAGCCTCAGGCCCTGTCTCCAGCAATCTGAAGGCAGGCCCGCGTCTGTCTGCTTCCTCTTCGAGCCCCGTCACCAGCAAAGGGCCCGTCAGAGGTTTCTCGGAGGGGACACGGAGAATGCAGTTCGGGTTGGGGTCTGGTTGTATCCTAAACCAGAGCCACGTGGGATCTCTTTCAGAAAGTCCATGCGTAGATGGAAACTGCGAGGCTCATTCTCACTGTCATTTACGGAGCGCATTTTCTGTTCCAGGCATTTACGGAGCACATTTTCTGTTCCAGGCCTCACGCTAAGTTTTATATTGCGTATAATGTTCGTAACACCCCTGCAAGATTGGTATGGTTGTTATTACCCGCATTCTAACAGAGGGAAGGCAGACTTGGAAAGTGAGGTGCTGCACCCACGATTGCACAGCGGTAAGTGGAACAGGCACAGCTGAACCCGACATCCAGTCCAAAGCCAGCGCCGGGAACCGCGATGCTATGCTGGGCACTTATTCTGCCTCTCTCAAAACACGGCCTCTGCAGTTAGGCCGGTCTGAATGCACGTGTTAGTCCGGCTACTGCTACGTGCCTTGAGGAAATTACTAGTTCTGAGACTTTTCATCATCTGTAAAATGGGAATAATGATGCCTACCCCCACGGAGTTAAGGAATGATTAGAAATCACACTCATATAAGGCACCTGGCAGGTAATGGTAGCTCCATAATTAAGAGCTATTCAGAGAATGACCATGCTGATCATGGGGCTCTGAGACATAGCTGAATGTGGGTAATTAAAAGACTTTTTCAGGTCTTTGGTTCTTGCTAAGTAGTTCACGTGTGTGCACATGCGTGCGTGTGTACGTGTGTACGTGTATGTGTGTGTGTGTGTGTGTGTGTGGAGGGGCGTGGGTCTGGGACTCCTGTGGGTGTGAGGCCTGGGGTTGGCTGCCCGGGGCAGGAAGGCTGTCTGACCGGCCTCATAGGAAGCCTTTGGCTCTCTTGTCTCAGGCTCAGGCCCATAGGTGGCACTCTGACACTGTCTATTGGGAGCACAGCTACAGCTGAGAAAGCCACCAGGGAGCCCTGTTCCCCAGCGGCAGTCTGCCCCTCGAGCTTGTCACTATACACATAAATCCCCCTGGGGACAGGACACCCGGGGATGCCAGCTCCCTTCTGCTCAGCTTTACCAGGTGGGTGCATCAGACAGGCTGGGGACTGTCTTGAAATTCTCGACGTGCCTAGTGCCTTCAGATGGGTGCCCTGGGATGGCTGGAATCTGGGAAGCCAGGAGGGTCCTGGGGAAGAGGACCCAGTCACGGCTTTGCTGACCCCAGTGAGGTGCAGTGAGGGGTTCAGCTACTCAGGAAACCTCCAGGCGAAAGTGGTGGGGGGGGCTTTGGAATCATGTAGCCCTGGGTCTTAACCCAACCCTACTGCTTACAAGCTTGGGCCAGTAAGTCAAGCCCTTTCAACAGTCTGTGGCTCAGTTTCCACATCTGTAAAATGGGAATCAGTAAGTCCTCCCTCACAGGGGAAAAGATGACTAAAATGCCAAGCAGAGTGCTTGACACATCATCCATACTTTACAGATGTTAATATGGAGGCAGGATAATGTGTTCTAGATGCTGCTGGGTGAGAAGAAAGGAGGGAAGGGTTATTCTGGAATTAGCCTGGATTTCTGGGGAGGACAGGAGAACTGGGATCTCTATCCCAGCCCTTGTTGGCTGATCTGAGCCTGTCAACCGTGAAGGCTGGCCTTTTAATCCTCCATCCCTGTATCCTCCTCAAGCTGGCACCAGTGCTTCCAGGGCTGGCTGTCTTGAGGACAGGGAAGGGAGGTGGGGGGAGGACCTGGGAATCACCCTGGAGGGAGGTCAGTGTGGTGGGTTCAAGGGATGCCTCTACTTGGAGGTACTTTAACTCTCAGAGACTTAATTTCCCCATGTTCAAGAAAGAAAATACAAATATTACATTTCCTCCTTATCTCACTGCATCACTGTCGAGACTATATGGGGTCCTCTATGATGGGTGTGAATGTGATACAACTGGGCAGCCCCCAGCAGTGCTGGGGAGAACGGGAGAGTTGCTGGCAAATGCTGTTTTGGAGTGACCTGTAAAGTGGACTTATCCACTGTCCTTGGAGTAGGGAGGGTCGGCAGTGAACAGTGCCCCTCCCTGGGCCGTGGATGGTAGGGGGCGGGGCCTCCTGTCATACCTTGTAGCCAAAGGGGCAGGCGCAGCGGTACTGCTCCACGGGATCCTGGCTACATGTCCCGTTGTTCTTGCACGGGCTGGAAAGGCAGGCATTGCACTTGGCCACAATGTTGATGTCCACTGGCCCTGGACAGCAAAACCAGAGTGTTGGTGGCAGGTCCCCAAGTAGGCTCACTGTCACACCTCCCTCCTCCTCTGCTCTGGCCCCTCCCTCAGTCAGCTACCAGCCCCTCCCATCTCTGTCCAGAGGGCAGCTGGCCCTCCGCAGCCAGCACATCCAGTCCAGCTACAGTCCCATTAATTCAGCCATCATCCAGAGAGAAAAAAAATCACAGCGGGACATCATTCAGAAGCACTTCTCAGTCAAATCAATTACTGTAATTAGCCTGATCTGATTCTGGTGCTAATCTGTAAACAATGCACCATAATTAGAAACCCCTTGTGTATCTCTTTATGTTCGGGGAGCTCTGGGCCCAGGCTCCATTTGGACCTCTCATTTTTCCTTCCCCAAACACCCCACCTCATAGTCTGTGCAGGGCTAAGAAGGGCACAGTGCCTGGGCCAAAGGCACACATCACATAGGAAGTTCCCCTTGTAGAACCCTTGAGTCAGCAGGAAGAAGTAAGAAATGGGCCCGGAAGACACAGCAACGATGCTGATGAGGGATTACCGTTTCAACTGTGTCCTGCTCTCCTCGGCCATCAGGGCTGGAGGGAGGGAGGCCACGTCCCTACATAGAGCTTTGTAACGGGCTGTGCTACCGCTGCAGCCAGCGTTGACAAAGCCCTGGATAATCAGGCCCTATTTCATGTCAGGACTTTAAATGATCCCAGGATAACAGTCATCAGTTTGGAGATTGGGTTGAGATTGACCGCAGGGTGAGTCTGACCATTTGTGGGTGGGGTGAACAGAATGGGCTGATTGAGAACCAATGCCAGCTGGCTCAACTCTGGCTTCACCGAAGAACAGAGACATCATCTGTTCCAGGGAGGCTATGTGTTCCAGGGACACAATGAAGTTTTAAAGGTAAAGTGTACCTGTAAATCAGAATAAACATTGAGGCCTTAGGTGATGAGCAAGGGACATTAACAGGCAAGTGTGTAGTACAAACGGAAAGTAAATTTTGGGGAAAAAAAATAGTTCCCCCAATAATCAAAAACAAAATATGAGGGGATATAATATTTTACCTATTGAATTAGCAATGATTGCAAAATGAGATAAAAGAATGCAAGGGTCTGATGAAAAATGCACTCAAACGATGCTCCTGGGAGTGAAAATTGGTTACAACCCTTTCTGGAAATCAATTTGGCGTTAAGTGTGAAAACCTTGGCAATGACCATATACCATGGCTCAGTAATTTCTGTTCTCTGAATCTTATTTAAGGACATAATTTTAAATAGAGAAAGACATTTACGCAGCCGTGGTCAGAAAAAAATTGGAAATACTCTGAAAGTTCAAAACCAGGAACTGGTTAAAGAAGTTATGATGGAGTGTTACAGCTTGGTGGTTGAGACCATGCACTCTGGAATCAGAAAGACCTGGAATTCTCTTAACTGTGTGATCTTGAGAAGTCATCTAACCTCAGTAAGCCTCGGTTTCCTCATTTTTAAAAGTAAGAATACTAATAAAGTAGACTCCACAGAGGTGCTGGGGAATTAAATAAACGACTCCATGGAAAATGAGAATTAAATGAAATAATACATAAAAAAGTGCCTAACATAATGCCTGCCACATAATAAGAACCCAGTAGTAGTTTATCATAATATTCATGCAGTCAAATCAAAATCTCATGTGCCCAAAATGTGCTGTAGTAAAACGCTTATGCTCTAAGATGGTTGGGTAAAAAATGCAGGTTAGGACTTCCCTGGTGGCGCAGTGGTTGAGAGTCCGCCTGCCGATGCAGGGGACGCGGGTTCGTGCCCCGGTCCGGGAGGATCCCACATGCCGCGGAGCGGCTGGGCCCGTGAGCCATGGCCGCTGAGCCTGCGCGTCCGGAGCCTGTGCTCCGCAGCAGGAGAGACCACAACAGGGAGAGGCCCGTGTACCGCAAAAAAAAAAAAAAAATGCAGGTTCAAGATTTTCTCAACTACGCAAAAATATGTAGAGTAAGAGGTCAACAAGGAATATGTAGAAATGATAGCACAGGGACTTAGGGGAGCGAATGACAAGTGGACCCTTAGATGCAGGTCCACATCAGTTTCAGCATCGATTTTAGAAGTCACACCTGTTGAGATGCCTAGCTCTGACAGGCTGCTGGAGACACAGCAGACCCTGCAGGGGGCAGGGAGGGGCAGAGGGGTGAGTCAGCACCTACCTTTGCACTGGAAGCGGTGGGTGGGGGTGGTGAGTAGGAGTCGGTCAGCCATGGGCTCGGGGCTACTGCAGCGGGCGATGCCAGGCTCCTTGTACCCGGCCTTCACCCACTCCGAGAGCCAACGCAGGCTACAGTCGCAGTGGAGTGGGTTGGTTCCCAGTGCCCTACGAGGCAGAGCAGGAAGTCAGGCTCCCCCGCCCAGCTTGGCCCATAGGCCCCGTGGTCTTGGTCCTCTGGAAAAGCAGGATTTTCAGACTTTGGCTAGATTGGGGGTGTCTGACAGGAGGACCAGCAGAGACTTCACTGGGGTGAAGTCAGTAACTCCAGACTGTACCTCCAATCCCTGCAGATGTTTCAACCCCACCCAAGCCCCTCCCATCCCTCAGGCTTTGCTCTCACCTACCCTGGTAAGATTCCATCCTCAACTCACTCCCAATCTCAGCCCCTCCAGGAGGCTCCCTGGACCTCTGGCCATTGATTTTCTGGCTCTCTTGCCCCACTAAAGGCTGCACTGGAGGATGTACTCTGCAGAGAAGGTTTTGATACCCGGCAACCTAGGAAGCAGCTTCAGACCACTGCAGGAGCTCAGAGCATGCCACCCCCAAATATGCTGCCTTGTCTATCGACTATTTTGAGGTGAAGGCACTTGAGAAACAGCGGATGCTGCTTCTAGCTAAAAGCAGGTCATATTTCCTATGAGAAAGGTACCCTCCCCGGGCCAGGAAGAGAAGGGCGTTGATACCAAAATGGATCTGTACAAACCAACCTACTAAAATAACGCTGATCTTCCATCAGTTTCTGCGTGATTTCCTAGTCCCGGTCCCATGATTTACCGCCCCCAGTCCAAGCTCCTCTGTCGTGTCAGAGCCCCATGCTTCATCATTCTTTGTGTAAAAATGGTATATAAGCTTTGGGGCCCCATGGCTTCTTTGGGTTTTCATTCTCCTTTTGAAGACTCCCACATACACATAAAAATATTAAATACATGTGTATGCTTTTCTCCTGTTAAGCTGTCTTATGTCGGGCCGGCCACAAAGCCTAAGACACTAGAAGGAAGGTTCTCCTCCCAGGCACCACTCAGCTTACAAGTGCAGGGGAGGGAAATGGTATCATCCAGTGAAGACACCTCCAAAGTGCTGTTTGAGGCAGAAAATACGAAAACTTCTGCTGATTTTTAACCATAGCCTTTAACATTTCTATTTTTTGAATGTTTTATGATATGCATACATAATATATCAGTGTTGTATATGATATGTGCACAATACAAAAATAATTAAATATACAGACAGCAGGTATACAAACTCAAGCATTTTCACCGGCAGAGGTATGTAATACCTAGTATTTATGGGCCTCAGTCTCCCCTGTGTAAAATGGGAGGGGACTACCTGATGCCAAGTGTAGAAAGAATATGTGCTTTGGCGTCAAGGCAAACGTGGATTTGAACCAGGCCTCTGCCACCTACTAGCTGTGCAACCCTTGGACCAGTTCTTCAGCCTTTCTTAACTTCAGTTTCATCACGTCTAATAAGGAGATAAAAATGCCTTACTGCTGTAAGAAATATATGAGATAATTCATCTAAAGTGTTGAGCACATAGTAAGAGTTTTATGTTCGTTCTTATTAAATATTTACATTGTTTACATAATTGATTATGTCTTTGAAGGCATCCGAAGCAGAGAACACACAATGTGCACAATGTGGGTACATTTTTGTAAATAAAACACACTCTATTCATATGGAAAAAACCATACTGAGGTGGCAGCACTGATAGTATTATCTCTGGCATTATAATCTTTTCTGTTTTGAGGAGATGCACGTGGGGGAGAAACAGGGCTACTTACAGATGGGAAAGAGAGGTCAGGTCATTGAAGGAGCCTTCGGGAACGCTGGAGATGTCGTTGCCATGGAGGGTTCTGAAGCAGAAGCACAGGTCAGAAAGTTAACCCCCAGTAACAGCTCTGAACTCAGTACACTCTCTTGGCGTCCCAGGCTGGCCCAGCCATGCCTCTGAGCACGCGGAGCCCCACTGCCAGCAGCAGGAGGGGACCTCTCCTTCATGTCACGTACACTGATGTTTCCGTGCCCAGATCAGCAGCAGGGATGTTGGGAGTAGAGGGTTAGGGAAAGACAAAGATGAATCAGACGGACTTGGGATGGAATCAGAAATCAGCCCCTTTCAGCTGTGGGACGTTGGGTGAGTTACTTTCCTTTTCCTGGCCTCCATTTTTGCACCTGAAACATGGAGACAGAGAGCAATCTAGTGAAGGCACTGGGGTTTCAGAAATAATGTGAAGAACTATGGTTGAGACCAGAAGTTCTGGAGCTGGGCTGCTTGCATTCAAACCCTGACTCTGTCACTTACCAGCTGTGTGACTATGGGGAAAGTTACTTACCCTCTCTGTGCCTTGGTTTCCTATCATAAAATGGGAATGAAAGAAAGTAAAAAGATTTGCCACAGAAGGTACCTTCAGTTGTGGGTGCATTAGTCCACGTAGAGCCTGGCATTTTCTAAGTACTAAATGGTTAACCTTATTAATATTTGTAAAAGGTCTTGAACAATGCCTGGTACAGATCAAGAAACTGGTTCCCTTCATATTCACCTAAAGAGATTTTAGGGAGATTGAGAAATGTTGTCAATCCCAGCTCAGAAGACAAAGGGAAGGGGGCACTCAGCTCCTGGGGAGACTCCCCGGAGCCGGACACTCATCTTTATGGGAAAGGGTGTGGCATTACCCACACACATATGTGGGTGTTGTTCTTGTGTGCACCTGAGTGCATTATCCGACAGTGTGTCCGAGGGGCCAGGCAACCTGCTTGGCTTTAATCATGGCTCTCTCCACCCTGCGGTGTAATAGCTGGGAGCTATGCTCACTTGCAGGGTGGTGGCACACACTGAGCTTTCAATAAGTGCCTGGAGAACAGGTTTTTGAAAAAAATGGAAGGAACACGGCCCTGCTGCTCAAGTAACAACATGAGCAAATCCACAATTCGTGGGTTATACCCTCCATGGAAGGATTAGTCATCCACTGCATACAAAAAAAATCCCCAAACTGCTGACTCACTTTGGGGCTGGCCCGTGAAATGCAAGGAGTGACATTCGTAGAAACTCAAAGGTTTCCTTAGTGGCTGCTGGGCACCGTCCCCTGGGCTGTGAAGGGAGCCCTAGTTAAACAAAGGGGGTGATTAACGTTGACTGTGAAAGCGTAAGCAGGATAGTAACTTATGAATCTGCTCTTCTGTTTTCCTTTTCACTGATGTTAGCTTGCCCTGGGTCTTTGGCTGAAATATAGATGTGAGCTTCATTACACTTAATAATGAGCAGGGCCTCTCAAGCTAACTGAGCATCAGGGCTAATACACATGCAGATTTCTGAGGCCCATTCCCAGAGAGTCTGATTCAGTGGGTCTGGGGTGGGGCCTGAGGTTATGCATTTCTAACACCCACGTGCCAGCACCACCCCCCCCCATCCCTGGTCTCCCTGAATGGCAGTGTGAAAGCTTTCACTGAAGCTTAGACAGCCAGGACAGCAGGATGAGGGTACCCAGTCCCCTAAAGAGTGTTCGTGGAAGCTTCTCACCTCCCTGAGTAAGAAGGGGCTAGAAGCGCTTCCTCACACTTTTATCAGTACCATTTAGTCTCTAATCCATGTGGTTATTTATGAATCACACCGGCTCCCGTCTGCTATTAACTTGGATGACTTCACGGCTGCTTGCTGTTTGGCGGACGCACCCAGCCCCGCTGTTAATCATTTCTGAAGGCGGCTCGGGCTCTGGGAGAGGCACAAAGCCCTAATTTAAAAACACCAAATGACCCAAAGGCAGCTTTGGTACTGTGACCCCTGCAAGTTGCATTCCCATTTATTACGAGCTGATCCGCTGAGGTCTCTATAAACTGCAGAGTAATGGGGCTGTGATTTACTGGGACAACGCTAAAGAAATCTGCCTACACTGCTCGTTCTGGCTCCTGGTTTGGCCCCCAAAGAAGGACTCTTGCACGTCCAACCACCCTCCTAAAGGATGCCAGGGGAGTGGCACAAATGTGCCCTCCCAGGAAGCACTAAGCACTCCCCCTTTCCCTCTCGTTCTCCCTTACACCTCACAGGGAGCTGGTGCAGGCAAGCAACTCTGAACTGGGAATGACTCACCTTCAAGCATCCGGGACTCTTTTTTCCCTCCCGACTCTTAGGAGGTGTTAAGGAAGACTAGGGAATTTCAGGATGCAGATGATGACATCATGAGAGCAACTGGAGGGCATAACCATTCCCTGTCAGTTCTGGGTTGCCTGAATCTGGGTCTCCGAATCTCTAGGTGCTCACAGTTTGTATGACAGATGACGGAAACTATCCTCATCCTAAATGTGGGATGGGGTGGGTGAATTCTCTTCTGAGCAACACAGGCCACTCCCAGGTGACCTGGGGTTTAAGGTCTGGAGTCAGACAGCCTGGGTTCGAATCCCTATTCTAATAATCACTGTCTGTGTGACCTGAAACAACTGACATTATTTCTGTGCCTCAGTTTCCTCATCTCTAAAATAGAGGAATTCTTAGTATCTACTTATAGTAGATACCTTTTGGGGGGTATGGGTTGATCAACATCATTCTCCTCTTTCCTGTAACAGTTCCTCCCCCTTCCATTAGGGAATCACCCCTCCCCACTTTTGAGTCCAAGTGGTCTGGCCTCATGGGCAGAGCTATGGACCAGGTCTGTCCAATCGGAGTCACAGTGATTGGTTTGAGGTTGAGTATGTGACCTAAGTAGGCCACTGAGAGATATTTCTGGGGCTTTCCTTGGAACTACTAGGACAGAGACAGTTTCATTTTGAGAGGCAGAAAGAGATGCATTTCTGACAGTACCACTGGAGTACCTGCATCCAGCCATAGAATCTAATCCCTACTACTGCATTTTTCAGTTACCTGCATCGATAAATTCTCTTTTTCTGCCTAAGGTGGTTTGAACTGATTTTCTTTTCCTTTAGTCAGGAAGGGATCTAATATACTGCTTCCTAAGCTAGGATTTAAAGATACAATGCAAGTGGTTCAGCTGGTGCAGGACACACTGCAGGGCCAGCACACGGTAAGCCCTCACTCGGGTCAGCCACGATTATTGCAAGCATCATCACGACTCCTTCCCCTCTGTGTTCTTGGACATATTTGGGGCCATTCCTCTCAAGGCGTTACCCGCTTAGAGTAGAAGCGTGAAGGTATGCAGCCTATCATCCCAAAGGAGCCCCGTGGAGGATTCCAGGAGACACACTGAATTTTACCAGAGCTGCCCTGTGTCCGTCACCTTTCGGCCCATGTCTTTCATGCCACCCCACTCATTAATTCTCATCCCAGGCCTCTCTGGGCAAGGAAAAAAACACTCCATTTCTAAAAAGGCCGTGTCCCCCCCCCCCCCGCCCGCCCCAGTCTTCAAGAAAAGTCTGAAACGAGAGGCAATAAAAATAGATGATAACCTACAACGGAGCAGGATGGAAGGTGGTAGAACACTGGGCTAGAAGCCAGGAGACGTGGGTTCCAGCCTTGGTTCTGCTCCCACCTTATGACTAGTCGGCCGCATCTCCTCCTGTTCTCACACCCAGAAGCCACATTCCAGCCACACCTGGAGCTTCCTATACATCCCACCCCTCCACCCCCATGCACATGCCCTTCCTGACTTCCAGGCTTCTGTCCAGTGCATTTATATTTTCCCTGCCTAGAATGTTCTTCACTCCTATCCCTATTTGGGTAACTCCCTCTGGCATCCCAGACTCACCCTTGGGAGCAGAAGTTAAGAGCAGTGATTCTGAGAGTAAACAGTCTTGGGTTCAAATCCCAACTTTACTCTCTCCTCGTTGTGTCACTTTGGGAAAGCTACTCAATTTTGCCAAGCCTCTGTTTCCTCATCTGGGAAATGGGGATAATGGTGGTATATTCTTCATAGAATTGATGGGAAGAGTGAATATGACGATGTAATAAAGCATTTAGCCCAGTGTGCAGTGCATAGTCAAGGTTAACAAATGTCAGCAGTGATAACTATCTCTCAAAGTCTTTTTGATGGCCAGTACTGGCTTCCATGCCTCTCACTCGTATTCCTATGGCTCTTTCACAGGCATCACCCTGTACTGTAGTTGTCTGTCTATTTCCCGTTCTAGACCGTGTGCTCTCTGAAAGCGAGAACTGTGCTACATTCGCTATTTGCGCCCCACCTGCTGCGGTATTTAGCATAGCATTTAGCTCACGGTGGGCATTCAGGAAAGGAGGAAGAGGTGAATGATGTTGAGCAAGTCAATAAACCTTTCTGAGTCTGCCTCCTTGTCTTATAAATGAGTGGTTTGGACGGGGTTTCTGAGACTCACTCCCCACTTCTAAAATTCATAATTAAACTTTTTTTTTTTTTTTTTGGTGGCACAAAAGGGCCAAACCAGGACCACAAGGAGTCACCTGATGTTCAACAGCTGGTCAAAAATGGAATGGGGTTGTCTGGGAAGTGAGCGAGCTCTTAGTCTCTGAAGGTAATCCAGCAAAAGGGCAAATGGAGCCCTTTGCAGAGATGCTGTAGGGAGGGTCCATGCCACCTGCTGAGCAGTGGTGAATAGCCGCATGTGCATAAACAGCAAGCACAGTCTTATTTCAGGGAACAGGAGCTAAAACAATACGGATGATGACAATCCCGCTCGCTCCCTCACACGCACACACGGACACAGTCCTGGCGCTAACTGATTCCAGGTGGCCCTCCTGCAGCTGGGGCCGGGGGGTGACAGCTGGGACCACACGCACACCAGGCACGTGGCTTGGCGTGGGGCAAAGATCAGGGAACACACAGATCCCCGAAAAAGGACTAGAACGTCCAGGAGGATGTTCTCTTCTGGCTATTTTTAGATTAGGAGTGAGGTAGGAGAAGCACATTTTCACACAGAGTTTTGTTCTCAAAGCTCCTTGACCAATATCCTGTCTCTGAAATGTATTCATATCCACCCACCAACACACACACACACACACACACACACACTCCCCCTCCTCTCTCTCCTTCCTAAATGTCAGGTCTTTCTTGCTGCTTTCCAGAACACTTTTTGGCCTTCGTCTGTGGCTGAACCTTGCTGCTTATCCTCCTTCCTCACCCCCGACTGCCAGCATCCCTGGGTCTCTGGTTATTTCTGAACTTCTAATCAAATTAATGAAACCCGTTAGAAATGAGAAAAGAATATACGAATGACCACATGCAGTTACAGGTACTGCCATCTCTGATTTCCAAAATCCTGTTTTGCTTCCCAACCCCCCAAATTATAAATATGTTACTGCCTTCAGTTATCTTTAACTCTGTCTTCAATTATTACAGAAATGATTTGATATTACCCGTTAGCTATCAATGGTTTTTTTCATGTATGTGCCCATGTTCCCTTACAGTCCTTCTTTATGATTATCAATGTTATAACTGATATGGTTACAGTTACTAGATAGCAGTGTGGAAACCTGTCTACCACTTAGTGTTATGTGGAAAAAGAAACCTAATTTGTATATATGTTACAATTGTACATATATACAGTTATAATTGTAACAATATACAAATTAGGCTTATTTTTCCACATAATGCAATGGGGTAAACAGGTTCCTACTCTGCTATTAGTTTTCCTCTTTTAGTAATTGCACTTCATCGACTGGTTGCATCACGCTTTACTTAAATATTTCCCCACTGTGGCCTTCTGGGTAATATTTAAAATTTAGGTTAAAAATAACAGTGCAACCAAGCTCTTAATGCAGAGAACCTTTCTCTCGTTTTGGATACCCTTTCGTAAAAATTCCTAGATGTGCAATTACTGGGAGAAAGGATACAAATACCATAAAAGAAACGCAGCCCATAAACATTTTAATTTTTCCTGCCTTGGCCCTTATGCAGAAAATGGTTGCTCCCCACTGAGGTAGACAGTTGGAATGAGGGCCTCTAAGATCCTCTTTTATCTACAAGAGCCCATGATTCTAGAATGATGGTGCGAAAAGCCTACTCACTCTGAATTCAAGAAGCAAGCACAAGTGTGTTGCATGTTTTATGTGGACTCCTGGTGAACTAATGACAGCACTGGTTCTGGAGTGACACCAACGAGGTGCTGAGGAAGGAGGAAATCCTGGACAGGGGGGTGATGTGCACCCCACCACCCTGGTAGACAGACAGATGGACAGGCAAACGTTCTCTTTCTCCCTTCCACATGTTGAGCTGTCCCAACCAGAACTACTCTAATTATGAACATAGGCACACGGATCCCATTGAAATGGCAGGTCACACCCCCTGGCAGCCAAGCTATGCCCAGAACTGGAAGACTGGGATGGGGGACAATAGATTGGGATTGAGGGGGGATGGCGGCGGGGGTGGTGGTGGGGGCAGCAGGTCCAGCCCCAGCCAATGAGATGAGCCCATCTCCCGTGGTGTTCAACTCGAAACAGGGAAATGGGTTCTGCTGATGTTTCCGTTCTCGAGCTCCCCAGAGAAGATAGATAATAAAATAAGTGACAGTAACAGATTGTACACTGTCAGCACGGGTACTTCTTTGCCCCCCACAGAATTGATTTTTAATAACAGCACAGATGACATGTGGCGGGAGCTGTCGCTGACACTGGTGTTTTGTGGGCCTCAATAAATCACATCAGCCTGGAGGCTCCGAAATGGACCTGCTCATTGGGTGCTGTTTGCTGACCGTAACTGGGTTCTGGGAAGGATCCCGGGGCTCTGAGTCAGGAGGCTGGATTCTGCAACCTCCTGACTGCTGAATCTTGGGCCAGCGACTTCACCAATCTGGGTCTCAGTTTTCCCATCTTTAAAGTGGACATAACCCTCTCAACCACACAGCATTATGAGGCAATGACCGTGAAAAGCCCCATAAAATTATGGTTTTCACTATTATAGTCATAATGGACCAGAAGGGAAAGAAGTTGATAGGTTTGGGGGCAGAGTGTCTGGCATCTCTGTTCTCATGGGAATATCAAAGGATCCTCCCTTGCCAACAAAATAGGTGCAAGATGGGCAGGCAGAAATATCAGGTGACAATGGGCCCAGGGTTGGGGTGGCAGTGAGGTGCCATTCCTGCTCTTGCAAGTGCTCACGTGAGAACAGTCACACCACATGAATATAAAGTGTCTACCATGGGCCAGAGCTGTGCTAAGTGCTTTACGTACAGTATCTCATTTAATCCTCATAAGACCCTGTGAGGCAATTACCATCGTTATCTGATTTCATGATGAGAAGACACACAGCTAGGGAGGGCCAGAGCCATGCCTGGAAAGCACGGGACTCCATGGCTATCTTGCCTTTGCTCAGAGCTCATTTGCCTCAGTTGGCTGTCCACTACCCTTGTGTAGGCCAGGGACAGGCAGGTATCATAAGGTGACAAGAGATGGGTGGGTGATGTGGAGGCTGCAGACTGCAGAACTCTGTTCAAAGGGGCGGGACGGCTCAGCCCTGCAGGAATGCAGAGGGGAGCCCTGGGAGGCCAGGTCTCTCCATTTTCCAAGCGAGTGTAGAAGTCGGGATTTACATGAGAAACCTCCTGATATTTAAATGTTGGCAACTTATTAAAACTTTAAGGATGCTTTATGAGTCGACTCGGTTGCGAACGGATGGCTACGTGTGTGCGCCGGCCCTGGCCGCTGGCTTCCAGCTTGGGCTCTCCGCTGCGTGAGCCTGGTTTCCTTGCGGAGGTTCACAGTTAACATCGCCCTTCTGAAGCCAGAGGGACCACCTGTGATGTAACGAGCATCAGAAGAGCGGCCAAGTGCTGCACAGTGGGGGGTGCAGAATATAACTGCACAGAATCGCAGATCCTAATCCTTGCAAGGGATATGCTATGGATCCCATTTTGCACATAAAGAAGTGGGAACTCAGAGGAGTTAGTGATGTGTGCCAGGTTCCACAGAGGAAGTGAGCGGGAGCAGGGAGTGACTGACTCTTAAGTATGAGCTCTCTCCGCCCCATTGAGCAAATTAAGAGTGTTGGGTTAGGGGAGGGATGCATGGCGGGCAGAGTGGGCTTTGAGCAAGGAAGAGCAGGCAACAGGAGTGCTCAGTCCTGCCTGCTGTTACCCAGCGAAGCATAAGTAGAAATCAGCGCACTGGGGTACTCACAGCACTCGGAGGGACCGCAGCCCATTGAAGGAGTGGATGGGGATGCATCGCAGCCGGTTGTAGCTCAGGATCCTGTGGAAGAGGACACACAGGCTCTGTTGGTTCTTCCTATTCTTAGCTGCTGATACATGCATTGTCCACACTGGACCAGTCAAAGCAAACGGTTTCTTTACCCTCCCAATTTTAATAGACTGACAAAAAGCATCCTAGGGATAAGGAAAAGAGAAACATTCCCCATCACTCCAGGAAGCTCACTGGCTTCATTTCCCAGTTTCCTCATATGTTCCTTAGCAGGCTGGCTCCCTAACCAGCTTTGCCATCACCTCCATCTATTGTCAGATGGTGAGTGCCCACAGTATACAGAGCTAATGGGAAATAAAGGGGTCTGAGCAAAATATAATTGTGTAGGGAAACCCTCACTGGGGGAGAAAATTCACAAATCACAGAAGGTATTCCAAAGAGGAACTTTTTCAGAAGTAATTAGGTGTCAACTCCTCTCTAACTGCCCAGACAGTGGAGTTCTGACCTACTATGTTTTCCTTCTGATGATTAAGGTCTGCCCTGTGCTGGGTCAGCCACAGCCCCGAGGATCGTTAGAGCGGAGCATGTGAGCCTGAGGGGACAGAGGAAGGATGCCCTTAGTCTCAGGCCCATGTTAATCACAGCAGCTCACTATACTCACAGGGTGGAGAGGTGAGACATGTTACTGAAGGTGTAGTTGGTCAGCATGCCAATGCTGTTGTTGCTCAGGTCACTAGGAAAAGTAAGCAGGAGGGTCACATTGTACTGTTAGTTGCATCCAGAGGGGGTCATTCCCAACTTTCACACATGCATGCATGCCTGCTATCCATCCATCCACCCATCCGTCTGCCCGTCTGCCCACCCATCCATGCATCCATTCATCCATCCACCCATCCACCTGTCCATATGTCCGTCCACCCATCTGCCCGCTCATCTATCCATCTGTCCGTCTGCCCATTCATCTGCCCATCTGTCCATCTACCCATCCATTTGTCCATCCACTTATCTTCCCATCCATCCATCCATCCATCCACCCATCTGTCCATCTGTCCGTCCATGCATCTGTCCATCCACCCATCTGCCCATTCATTCATCTACCCACTCATCCATCCATCCACTGGTCTGTCTGTCCATATACCTATCTGCCTATCTGCCCATCCATCCATTCATCCACCGCCCCCCACCTTCCCATCCATCCATCCATCCACCCCCTCCACCCACCTTCCCATCCATCCCCCTGCCCATTCATCCACCCATCCGCCCATCTGTCTATTCACCCATCTGCCCATTCATCTATATATACATCCATCTGTCCACCCACCCATCCATCTGTCTGCCCATCCATCCACCCATCCACTCATCCTCCCCGTATGTCCATCAGCCCATCCATCTATCTGTCCATCCACCCATCTATCATCCATCCATCCATCCGTCCATCTGCCACCCATCTGTCCATCTGTTGGCCCAGCTGTCCATCCATCTCTCTATCCACCCATCCATCTATTCACCTATCCACCCATTAGTCCAAATGTTCATTTTTTTTACTGAAGATTTACTCAATCAGTCATTCCACCAATTGTCGTTCATTCATTCATCTATTTATTCAGCTATTCAAACATTCAGTGGTGTCTATCCATCGATTTGATTCTACCAGCAAAACATAACACATAAGGTAACAATTTCTCCTTGTCGTAGTGCTTTTCCCCCCTGATCAATTCTCCTCATAGCCCCTCCACCGTCCCTCTCTTCCAGCATTCATTTATTCCATCTTATCAGATTCTCTCCTGGGGGAATGAGGTTGGTGGGAGTGTGGTCCTTTGCCAACTGCAAGCTCCAGCTTCTCCCCGAGGATAAATATCCAGGGCAGTGGTTTTCAGCATCAGCCGTACATTAGCATCATCTGGGAGAGCTTTAGTTCTCTGAGGCCTAGGTTTCATGCCCAGATATTCCGATTTAATTGGTGTAAGGCAGGCTTGAGCATCAGTATTTAAAAGAAATCCCAAACTACTGTGATATATAATCAGCTGAGGTTGAGGGCCATTGCTCCGGGGCTCCCTGCCCCCTAAGCAGATGGGGCACCTTTCAACAGCACTTGCCCAAGGATCCTGGGTGCCCTCTTGGCAAGGCGGTGAGGGACAAAGCTCAAGGACTCCCCAGCTTCCTGGGCCCCGCCCATGCCCAGCAGCCCTGCTTCTCATTCAGAGGTTTTCCTGGGTTTTGGCCGACTTGGAGCCAGGAGTGGCTCCCACCTGAAAGAACCTCAATTTGAACCAGCTGCTTAGAACATTTTCTGAGTAACTAAAGAAGGAGGAAGAAGAAATGCCACATTTATGCTTTTGGCAAACCTAAGTGCAGCCACAGCTTGCAAGAAACTGAGGGATCTCGGGAATTTAACTGGGAGACCAGAAGGTCAGAGGCTCCAAGCCAAGGAGGAAGGTGCCACAGGTGGCCAATGAGGCCAGGATCTGGGTACTTCTGCATGAAGTCCTCACTGGGTAAGACCTGGCACATCCGGCCAGCCCATCCTTCCCAGCTGCCTCTTGCCGCTCCACCCAGGGGGAAAAGTGCAGGAATGCCCCAAAGCCTGCAGTGCCGCCCTTCCCACCCTCTGCATCAGTTTCCTGCGCTCCCTAAGGACAGAAAATGAAATATCCCACCAACGCTGGGCTCCTTACATGAGTGTCAGGTGTCGGAGGGTGGGCAGCTCCTTGGGCACGGCTGTTAAGTGGTTTCCTTCCAGGTACCTGAAAGAGAGGTGCAGAGTCACGTTGGGCAAAGAGACAATGCGCACACTGCCATTACCTCAAGATGCCTCTCCCGACTTCCCAGGCTGGACCGGGTCCCTGTTTTGCTCTCTCATGGCTCTTTTTTCCCCCACTTCAAAGCATATACTACATTTGTCATCTAATATTTATTTGTGTGATTGTTCAATTAATGACACTTTTCCCCACTGGGCTGCTAAGCTCCATGATGGCAGGGCTCTTGCCTAAAATTGCCCAGGGTTGGAGCCCCCTAAGACTGTGTACAGAGTGGCACACAGTAGGTGTTCAATAAATTATTTGTTGAATAAAGCACCCACTTTGTATCTGGCCTGCACAATACCCTTACACGGCAGGGATTCACAGTTGAGAAAACAGAAGTTCAGAGATGTTAAAACGCTTGCCCAAGGTCACACAGCGAGTGGTTCAGTTAGGACTTGAACCCAGGTCTCTCTGACTGCAGTTTTATCACAGTTCCAAATGGCCTCTATTTAGCTACCGGAGTGTGTGGAGAGCTGAGCCATTAAGAACCCTAATTGCGTGTTGAGTATCTCTGATATGCATCCGGAAACTGAGGAGACAGAGCATGTTTCTGGAGCCCTGTGCTACAGTCCCCAGCGGGAGGACCACGTGCAGAACGGGACGGGGTTCAGAATGAGGCCGCACCAACAGAAGGAGACCCCTCCTGAATGGGCAAAGGCTGAGCCTAGACCTGCCTGGACTGCGGGCTTCTGTGCCAACCTGCTCATCAGACACCCGAGCGTGGCTGAAGACAGAGAAGGAAGTCGTGTTTTGATGATGAATTACAAACGTTATGACTACCTTAAAGAGGAGACATGGGCTGATTCATTTATCCCCACCCTTGCTGTAGACCCCTTTCCCTAGGCTTCCTGTTGCTCTCAGGACAAAACAGCAAAATCTTTAAGGTGGCGTATAAGGTCTGCTCTCATCTCCTGGGTGAATCTCCTTTGATATAAAGCTCGCATAGCTTCCTCTCCCATAACAGTCAACATCCAGCTATTGCTGCTCGTTGGTGCCGTGCCTGCCTCAGCCTCCACGAAGGCAGACCCTAGGTCTACCTTTTTCTAGCTCAGGGCTTCTTAAACTGTAATGTACATATGAATCACCTGGGATCTTGCTAAAAAGCAGATTCTGATCCAGTAGGTCTGCCATCAGGTTGGAGAGTCTGCATTCTTGATAGGCTCTTGGGAGATGGTGGAGCTCATTCATGGTCTACAGGCCACATTTTGAGTAATGAGGTGCTAGCACACTGCCTGGCATCCAGTAGACCCAGCACAAAATGACTGAATGGGATGAAATGGGTTAAAATATGATATGGGTAAGTGTGTCACAACGACCAAACCGGGCTTAGCTTTAGGGACAACTTGTCCTTACCTTACCTTAAAGGTAAGGCATTGGGCATTACCTTAAATTAAGGCCAAGTGACTTTATTCCCTTGGCTGGCCCTGAGGGATCCTCGTGGCACAGAACATTGGGCCGGACCCCACACGGCCTCTGCTTGCCATGGCATGTTGGATTAATGTCCCTTTGGTCCTCAATCTTTGTTGTATATCTATTGCTCTAAGAACTATGCTAGTCACTGGGGGAGATACAAAGATGAACCAGACTCCATTTCTGCCTTCAGGGAGCTTGATCATCTGACTTAAAATTCAGCCACGCACACGCGTTTAGATTATGCCCTCAGGCAGAGGAGCTAAGAGGAATGTAGTCACTGATGTAGTCATTTATTCAGGCAGAAATATTTATTGGGCAACTGCGATGTGCCAGGTACCGTATATACTGGTGAATAAGATAGGAGTGGTGCCTACTTTCTGGCATTTAAAAATCTAATGTGTGAGAAGGAAGGAGGGAGAAGCGAAGGAGAGACTGAGAGAGGGAGAGGGAGAGGGAGAGAGAAGGGACACACACATAAAGTAATATAAATTACAAATTGCAATGTGTGTTTTGAAGGAAAGGAACAAGGTGTAGTGATAGACAATGCCCAAAGCTTCCTGTAGAAAGATGCAGCCAAGGAGGAGATGCAACATAGGAGACTGCAGCCTGGGGAGGGCCCTGAACTTGAAGGAAAGGCTGGGGAGGCCGAAGTCTGGTGGGTGAAGGGAGGACAGCGGGAGGTGGGGCAGATCACACTGTGGTCAGTTCATTCACCTGTCCGAATGGCTATTGTCAGAAAGGCAAGAAACGACAAGTGTCAGCAAGGATGTGGAGAAAAGGTAGCCCTCGTGCACTGCTGGAAGGTAAAATGGTGCAGTCACTATGGAAAACAGTATGAAGTTGCCTCAAAAAACGAAAAATTGAACTACCATACATCCAGTAATTCCACTTCTGGGAATTTATCTAAAGAAAACGAACACACTAATTTGAAAAGATACACGTCCACCCCGGGCTTCCCTGGTAGCACAGTAGTTAAGAACCCGCCTGCTAATGCAGGGGACACAGGTTCGAGCTCTGGTCCAGGAAGATCCCACGTGCCGCGGAGCAACTAAACCCGTGTGCCACAACTACTGAGCCTGTGCTCTAGAGCCCGTGAGCCACAGCTACTGAGCCCACGTGCCACAACTACTGAAGCCCATGCACCTAGAGCCCGTGCTCTGCAACAAGAGGAGCCACAATGAGAAGCGCGCACACCGCAAAGAGTAGCCCCCACTCGCTGCAACTAGAGAAAGCCTGCGCACAGCAACGAAGACCCAACACAGCCCAAAATAAATAAAATACATAAATTTATTAAAAAAAGATACATGTACCCCAATGTTCATAGAAGTCTTCTTTACAACAGCCAAGCCATAGAAGCAACCTAAGTGTCCATCAGTAGATGAATGGATAAGGAAGATGTGGTATATATACAATGGAATACTACTCAACCATAAAAAGAATGAAATTCTGCCATTTGCAGCAACGTGGATGGACCTAGAAGGTATTACGTAAGTAAAATAAGTCAGACAGAGAAAGCCAAATACTGTATGATTTCACTTAAATGTGGAATCGAAAAACCAAAGTAGGGCTTCCCTCGTGGCGCAGTGGTTGAGAGTCCGCCTGCCGATGCGGGGGACGCGGGTTCGTGCCCCGGTCCGGGAGGATCCCGCATGCCGCGGAGTGGCTGGGCCCGTGAGTCATGGCCGCTGAGCCTGCGTGTCCGGAGCCTGTGCTCCGCAACGGGAGAGGCCACAACAGTGAGAGGCCCGCGTACCGGGGGAAAAAAAAAAAAAAAAAAAAAACCAAAGTAAAGCAGAAACAGACTCCCAGATACAGAGAACTGGTGGTTGCCAGAGAGGAGGGGGCCAGGGGACAGATGAAATAGGTGAAGGGGATTAGGAGATACCCATTTCCAGCTATAAAATAAATAAGTCACGGGGAGGAAATGTACAGCATGAGGAATATAGTCAATAGCACTGCATATGATGATGGATGGTAACTGGTCTTACTGGGGTGATCATTTCGTCTTGTATAAAAACATTCAATCACTATGTACCTGAAACAAATACAATATTATATGTTAATTATAACTCAATTTTAAACCCCCCCAGACTCCCTAAAAAACAAAGGGCAAGGAGAGGCCATGACTGCAGACAGGTGCATGGGCTGGCGTTTTGGAGAGCTTCCTGAATGCCTCTTGCCCAGCATCACCTGCAGGACATTTACATTTTGTGTGGACACTGGCCCTGCCCCTCATCAGGTGATGGCGGGTGGAGGGGCAGGCATCTGAGGGGAGGCTTCTGGCTCTCTCCGCTGGGCAGGGAGGCTGCAGGCATGGTGGGATTCTGAGGTCTATGCAGGCTGAAGGAGGGGAGACAAGCCGTGCTGGGCTGCCACCTGGTCACCTGCAGGAAGTGCTTTGTGGATGCGTGGCATGGAGGGAAGCTGGGAGGCAGAAGCTGGATGAATGAGCAGGGCTGCTGGGGAGGCGCTGGTCCAGAGAGCATCTCTGCTAGAGGGAGACTAATCAACCCCAGAGGAGGGAGCAGCCTGTAGGAGTCTGGCCTCAGCCTGGCAGCGCTCTCTCATCCTCTTCCGCTTCTCATTCTCTGACTCTCTCTCGTTTTTTTTGCTACAATTACTTAGCAAACTTGAGGCATCTAAGCTGAAACCCAGAACAAAACACCAAAACCCCAAGTCTCCTTGCTGGGGTCTTTTTAGAAGACCCTGTGGCAAGTACATCGGAGGGTGGGTCTATGGCTTGGGCTTGCTGTGTGGCTTGAGGTATGTTACTCAACCTCACAGACAGCACAATGACAAGGACAATAACAAAACCAAGACAAAATTCACCGGCATTAGCTGAGGTGTACATGCCAGTGCTTTGGGAGAAAGACTCTGGTCTGTTATTTCCTGTAATCCTCTGGCGTTGGGGGGTGTATTTTGCTGGGTATATTTGTCCATTTTGTTGGCAAGAGGCACAGAGAGGTTTAAACAGTGAGCTCAGGAGCTGGGATCTAAACGCACATCTGTCGGACTCCAGAGCCCGAGAAGTCAGCCGTCACTAGAATGTAAGCTGCATGAAGCTGGGTGTTTTGTCAGTTCTGTTTCCTGCTGTATCCCAGAGCATAGTATGCTCAGCTCATGGTAGGGCCTCAAGTATTTGTTGAATGAATGAATGAATGTGGTGAAAGGCTGTTCACAGGACCTTGGATTAAAAAGACAAAAACCTGCAGTGGTGTCAAGGAGTGCCCTTGGCCTGGCCTAGCTCCATCTGCAGGGCAGGCCGTGCTCCACAAACGCATGCACTTGCAAAACAGTTGAATAAATGCACAAATGACCACTGGGATTCAGGGATGCTGACAGCATACTCATCTGACACAGGGAGGTTCAGGACCCTGGAGGATGGGCAACATGACACAGATGATTCTGGAGCCTACCATGCCAGGCGCCCTGGGCTCTAGCCTGGCTCTGGTTAGGACTATGCTGATTATATCGGCCTCTCTCCCTGCTTAAAATCCTTCCCTGTCTTCCACTGCTTGTTGGAGAAGGGCTACCCAACTCATGCTCAAATCCTGCAAAGCCTTCTGTGGTCTGTCCTGTACCAGTCAGGATTCTCCAGAGAAACAGACCGACAGGAAATACGAATACATCACATATACACATATATTAATACATACACAGGGGGAGGGGGAGGGGAGGGGAGGGGAGAGGGGAGAGGGGAGAGGGGAGAGGGGAGAGGGGAGGGGAGGGGAGGGGGAAAGAGAATTTATTCTAAGGAAGGTCAGGCAGGCAGACTTGAAATTCAAGCAGGACTTCTATGTTACAGTCAGGAGGCAGAATTCCCTCTTTTCCAGGAAACCTCAGTTTTTTGTTCTTAAGGTCTTCAACGGATTTTATGAGGCCCACCTCCACATTAGAAAGGGTGATCTCCTTTATTTCAAAAGCCAACTGACTGTAGATGTTGATGCATCTACAAAGTAACTTCACAGCAACGTCTAGCTCACATTTGCCCAAACCACTGGGCACCACAGCGTGGCTGAGTCGACACACGAAATTAACCCTTGCAGTCCCTGCCTGCCTCTCTGGTTCACCTTACAGCAAACTCTGGCTTGACCTCTGGTTCCACCTCCAGTGACCTTACCCCTCCTCGAACGCCCCACGTTCCGCTTGGTACGGGGGCAGGTCTCTGCACCCTCTGGTTCCTCTTCTCCCTCCCTGTCTAGTTACCTCACATAGATGCTCAGGCCTCTGCTTGAGCATCGCTTCCCTGATACCATCCCCCGCACCCCCTGGGGCCATCCTTTACGTGAATTTGTGATGATGGGGCAGAACCGTATCTGTTTTGCTCACTAGAGCATCCTTGTACACTAGCGGGCAACAGTAGATGCTCAGGAAACATCGTCTGTGTGATGAAGACCCCAGAACTCCCCAGGTGCTGTTGCATTTGGCACTGCGGAGCCAAGTGGGAGCTGCGAGGGAGCTGTTTTAAGTGCAGAATGTCCCTGGCGACCTGGCATCGAGGCTCAGAAGATGCGGAATCAAAAGGTTTCACTTCAGAAATGCAGACGCGGCTGTGTGAGAAAGCGCTCTTTGTAGGAAGCCCTTCACGAACACTCTGAACTCCAACGTTGCCTCTAGCCTGCAGCCCAGGCCCCGGAGGGACCCTTTCAGAAGACTGCACTCTTGCCCTGCCAGCCTTAGAACTACTAGAGCATTTCCAGCAGGTCAACCTTTGCGTTGATCTGCATTTAAATGCCCTGTTTCAGCCCCAGCGCAAGCACACGAGGACACGGCTGCCTCGCATGAAAATCCACACGGAGCGTTGAATGGATTGTTCCCCATTTCTGTTTCGAGCTTTGTGGTGCTGACGAGGGCCGCACAAAGAATTCTTTGACCTACTGAATGGTGAAGGAGGCGGAGGGCAGCCACCTTCCAGGAGCCCCAACTCCAAGCCAGGAGTCCGACTGGGGGCCTGGGGTGATGCACGGGCAACTCTGGAGTCAGGCAGCTGAGCCTCATATTCAGGCTCCACTAGCTAATAGCTGTGTGACCTTGGGCAAATTAAGTACCCTCTCTGAGCTTCTGTTTCCTCATCTGTAAAATGAGGTTGATAATAATCACCACCTTGAAGTGATTATGAAGATTAGATGGGACTTTCTGTGGAAAGCCTTGGAGCGGTGCCTGGCTCTAATACCTTTGAATTATTCCATACAGTTTGAATATATATATACATATGTATATACTTAACCTCTCTGAGCTTGCATTTCATCTGTTTACATGCACAGATACATATATATACACACACATGCACACATACATCTCCCCACCCCTTCTCAGCGAATTAAACTTAATTTTGTTTTGTAAGTTGGCAGCTCTGCCCGAGATAACTAATGAAGCCAAGGAAGCTGGAAAGCCAGTGTTGGAAACACCGAATCTGGACTCAGCCAGTGTCCCTGGACAAACGACCTCCAAGCCCCAGTTTTCTGGGCCTGCCAGCTTTCACTTTCTCTGGCGTCTCTTTTCTTGCCCCCCCTCTGCCCTCCCCAGATACTCCCTCTCCCCTCCAGGAGATGGTTTGGGAACATCTCCCAAGGGCAGTGAGGGCTGCCCTCCTTGGCGAGCTCTGGAACCCACGTCTGGCACAGGGAAGCACCATCATTTCCAAAGCAGGAAATCAGGTCTCCTCCCAAAGCCCTGAAGTTTACCTTATAATTACGGCCAATTATCTTTGTCATTTCAATCTGTGTTTCGTGAGCTTTGGGGAAAAGCGTCCGAGGGCCTGTTTTCATGGCATTTTCTTCTCTGTGACACGTGACACTTGGCACTCAATTAGCCCAGGAAGGAGGCATGTACCTGGGTCATTTCCTGCAGTCCCCACCCCAAGCCCAGCCCAGCCCAGCCGGGAAAGGGCGTGGAGCTCACCACACCACTGTGCACATCTCTGAGGGCACGGCCCCAGCCCAAACCCAGGGCTGACACAGACATTTTAGTGACTATCCCGACTTTTCCTTCTTTCACTTGGGCTGGCAGGCCTTGTTACAGCCTCGCTGAGTGTCAGGAGACGCCGGGAGCTGTAACACACACCCAGGAACCTCTCAGCCATTCTAGACCAGAGCGTGGTCAGCTTCCACCCCATGAGGCACTGGCAGAGCCAGAGGGCGTGTGCTAAGCTGGCCCAGAGGAGGGGGTGTGCCTGGGGTCCGGGCAGAGAGGGCCGGAGTGAGAGGTGGGTGGTGGCGTGCCCCGGCCGGGCCCTCTGGGTTTCCGCCAGCCCCTCTCCTGGCTCTGCCCGCTCCCAGCACAGGGCCTCCGCTTGGTCAGCCTCCCTCCCTTCCCATCATCCGCTCCTTGCCCTTTAGATTCCAGCTCCACCCCCGCCGCCCTCCCCAGAGCAGCTTTCTCTAATCTTCACATCGAAGTCAAATCTCCCTACTTTCGGATGTCATAGCAACCTTGATTCCTCTTCTTTGTAGCGCCTTTCACGGCTGTCATGTCACATGTGCCTCTGAGATGACCGAGTGAATGTCAACCTCCCCCACTAAACCGTGAGCCCACGCGTGGAGGGGTCATGCCTGTTTTGCGTACCGCTGTCTCTCCAGTGTTAGCAGCGTGCCCGACGCAAGTGGCACCCAACAAATATGTGTTGAGTGAATGAATGGGAGACTGAACGTGGCTTGCATGCCTGTGCCAGTGCGTGGTGCTTACCCGGCCGCAGCCGCGCAGCTCCTGGGACATGCTCGAGAGGCCTCCCTGTCTGTGGGACTCTTTGAGCTTCCCCGGGGGCAGAAATAACGTTTTATCCACAATAGTGAGAGCCCTTCGTGAAGAGAAGGGCCTCTCTTTCATTGAACTGGGAGCTTCTGGGGCAGGAGGAACCCCTGAGGAATTAGTGTCAGGAGCCTGGGCTATGGAATAAGAAGGCTCCTGGGTGAAGAGTGAGCAGAACCCAGAACTAAGATCTCATCTGTAAAATGGGTGTTTTTTAAGGTAGAACAGGATCCTATTTGTAGAGGCGCTTGCTAAGCCATAGTGCCTGGGGGCCCATGTTTTGACGATTATCCTGTGCTGATTCTGGTGTCAGACTGAGGGACTATGTGGGAATCTAGAAGGCACGGCGCAGAGCAGGGGACTGGGGGTGATAGAGAAAACGAGACAACAGCCCTCCCACTTGTATTCTAGATACTCGTCACCTGCCAGGCAGAGGCTTGGGGAGGGGAGCTTCCTGCCCCCGTGTGCAAGCTGCTGCCTGCCCCCTGCTGAGGCTCTCACACCACCTTGCTGGGACCCATTCAGGTAGGGCATCCCCAGGCGGTCTTGCTTGCAGGGGTGAAGTGTGACGGATGCCCGTAGTGGCGGGAGTACGGGGTGTCGGTACTTACAGCTCCGTCACGTCCTTGGGGATGCCTTTGGGGAGGGTGCGGAGCCCCTTGTTGCTGCATCGCACCACCGTCTCCATGCAGGTGCACTGCTCGGGGCAGCGCGGCCCCAGCCGGCAGCTGCTCTCATCATTGCCTGTGGAGAGCCGGGGAGTGAGCATGGCGCAGGGCTGCGAGGCCCATTCCCCGACCCAGCGGCCTGCAGGAAAGGGAAGCCCTCCGCTCCGAGCCACAACTGGGAATGAGGAGCTTGCTGGTCTTATCCGTGATTGGAAGGGAAAGAAGATGCACCTGGGCTGGGGAATAGGGCTGCCCATCTTCTACCACATTTAACATAAAACAAAGACGCTAAAAACTTCATTAACCAGGTGTTAGATATGGAAGAGGTTACTGTTAACCAGATCTGGATAAGCCAAATAGACTGAAGGAGAGGTCAGGGTAGGGGCAGGGCCCTATCTACTTCCCTCCTTCTCCTCCCTCTCTCCACACCTTCCACTATACAATCCCTCTGGCATGGTCAATGTGTTCCCAGCCCCCATTATACCTTAACCTCAGTTAATCTACAAACCAGTTCATCCGTCTCTAGATAACCTAAAGTTGACCAAGTAAAGATTGTGCTGGCTTGAATTTATGCAAACAAATATGCCCTCTGGAATCCTGACACTCAAAGCCTTGAATCTTCAGGTATTCGTACTGCCTAGCCAGGAATTTCCCAGAAGCTCATCTTGAAGTCTGTTTCTCATGAGCACATACTCTCAGCCTCATGATGATGCAGGCAGGAGAACTTCGGCCCAGGGCTCCCATGTACAGTTGTGTAGGTAGCGTACTGCACAAGGGTGCCCCACCATTTAATGGGCGCCAACCTCACTGTGGATACGGCAGATTAAGATATTTGGTACAACAGTGTCTTCACAGATGGCTGTGAAGTACCTCGTTTTAACAAAAGCAGTATATTATGACAGATTTCTGACTGATGGAGGTCAAATGTCTGTAGAAAGAGGCACCTGTTCTTAATTTGCACGACAGAGCCATGTGGGCTAGAAGCAGGCCTGCAGAGCCCTCCAGAGCTCGGGCTGCATGCTGAGGGCAGAGGAGAATCAGATCTCGGGGGGTCCTGACCTGCAGTTACCGCCTGCCTGCGCCTCTTTTCTCTTGTAGCGTCCTCGTCTTCCCAGGTGTTGCTCCCCTGCCCCGCCCCCAGCCTTCTTACCTTCACAGGTGAAGTCCTGGATGGCCACGTCCTGGATGGGAATCTCCTTGAGGAAGAAGGGCTTCTGGCACCGGGGGTTCCCACTTACGATTCGCCTCTTCCTCAACCACTTGCCGAGCCAGGCCAGGTGGCAGTTGCAGTTGAAGGGGTTGGACAGGAGGTTTCTGGGAGGAGAGAAGGGCCCTCTCTGAATGGTTAGCCTCTACCCTTGTCCCGTGGGAGCTGGTCCTGGGATCCAGGTCTGCAAGCCTAGGGCCTGGCTCTCCAGGCAGGTCTGCTTCCGGTTCAGGGGAAGGAGAAAGGACGAAGGAGGTAGAAGGTCTGGGAAGAGGAAGGCAGACTCTCTTCTAAAACCCGGAGGCAGTCTTTGCAAGGGTCTCATTCCAGACCTCCGCGGATGGATACAGTAGCCATCCGTGCTCTCCTTTGTTCGATGAGCTCCAGCTGTGTGAACTGCCTCAATTCCTCCGCAGAGACGTTCTTACACTTAGAGCCTTCACGTGTGCTGCTCCTCCCGCCGGGGATGAATTTCTCTACGTTGTGCCTGGGCGGCCCCTCCTCTTCCTTCAGCCCTCAGCTTAAATGACCCCTCCTCAAAGAAGCCCCTCATCTCAAGGGAAATGAAAAGTTCTGCCCTGTCCCGTTCTCCCCCGTCATTTCCTCCACAGTATCCATCCGAGCTGGGAACCCCTCCCTCCTTGGACTCTCAATTCCCGGAGGGGAGGGACCAGGTCTGTCTGTCCTGCTCTGTGTCTCCAGGAGCTAGCAGGACATCGGCATAGGCACTTTATACGAATCTGTCAGATGCACTGATGGGACAGATGGAGGGATGAGGGCAGCTATCACTTTCTGAGGGTTTTCTAGAGGACAGGAACTGGGCTGAGCGCTTTATAAATCCATTTTCTCATTCAGACTTGTCACAGCAACCCTAGGAAGGAGGGGACAGTATTCTCATCTCACAAATGAGGAATGTAAAACTTAGGGAGGTTACAGAAGAGGGCTGGAGAGCCCTTGAGGGGCTGCGGTTTGACATGGCAATTAAGGTCTCGGGAGTCAGTCCTTCCTGGGGTTGATTCTGGCTCTGACACTCAGTAGCTGTGAGAAGGTGGGCAAGTTCCTTCCCCTGTCGGAGCTGGTTCCCTTCATGCTTTGTGACGCTAGCCCTCTTGGCATCTTTCCTGTCTTTGGATTCCCAGTGCAGAGGCATCCAGGAGGGGTGAGAAGTGGGCTGAGATCAACCAACCCACCCATGCTAGTTCTAACCCTCTGTCCTCTATCTTCATGTCACTCATTCATTCAACTCACCCACTTATTCAACCATTATATAATGGGCTTAGTGCCAGGCTCAGGTGTAGGCACTGAGGATAGAGGCGTGAACAAAACAGTCATATATCCCCATACTTCATCCTTCTGGAACATATGCTCCAGCTGATGGGAGCTGGAGCTTAATTACAGAGTTAATTACAGACAACATGTAATTAACAACAAAAAGTATAGTATGTTAGGAAATGGTCGGTGCTATGGAAAAAATTAGAAGAGCAAGGCTGGAAGAACTGGGGGTGATAGCAGAGGGGTGGAATGGGGCTGAGGCAACTGATGTTTGAGCAAATAACAGGAGGGCAGGGAGCCAGGGGGAGGGCTTTCCAGGTAGTGGGAACAGCCAGTGCAAAGTTCTAAGGTGGAAGTGGGCCTGGGGCGTGCGCAGAACAGTGAGGCCAGTGGGGCTGGAATGCAAGGAGGTTCTGAGGGGCTAGACGGCATAGGGCCTTTAGGACGTTCTGTAACTTTGGCTTTTATCGCCAGTGGGGTGGCTGTATGGGAGCAGGACCACGGGCAGCCACAGGAGATGCAGCAATGGCCTTTCTCTTCCGTCTTCCCAAGGGTCTTTGGAGAAGGGAAGGGAAGGAAAAATGAACCACCGGCTAAGGGTGACAGAACCCCATAGAAATCCTATGAGAAACCGTAAAAGCCAACATGTGCCGAGTACTTTTTATATCTCAGGCCCCTGCTGTGCGTTTTACCAATATTAACAAATTCAGTCATAATAATCCTACGAGGTGGATTATGGGAAGGGACAATTAAAGCACAGAGAGATGAAGTAACTCTTCCAAGGCACACAGCTAACAGGAGGTAAAGCCAGGATATGGACCCAGAAAATCTGGCTCTAGAGCCCAAAGCTTTCACCATTATTCTAAACAGCCTCCCTTACCAATACAGTGAAGATTGTGGGCAGAGATATTCGTCCAGAAAGCTAGATTCTAACTGGTTCTGATACACGTTTAAGCAGTCAGTGACATCAATTTAAAACCCCCGTCACGTCACGTCACTGGCCTGCTTAAAACCTTCTGTGGCTTCCTGATGTGTTTTGGATAAAGACCAAAATGGCCCACGGCAGTCCTGTAGCCTGGCCCTGGTCTCCACTCCAGCCTTGCCCACTCTGTACTACGACCACATTGGACTTTGCTCAGTCCTGCATATCTGCTCTGCTTCAACCTAGCACAGGGCCTTTGCACATGCTCTTCCCGCCGAAAGAAATACACTTCCTGCTTTCGCAAACAAGCCAACTCCCACTCACCTTCCAGAGCATAGCTCCAGTGTTCCTCGACAAAGCCTACGTTAGGCTCTCATATCACTGTGGACCTCCCTCCTGTGGCAACTCGCTATGCTGTGAGCTCCAGGAAGGAGGGTCCACGTCTGTGAATCCTCAGTAGCAAATGGTGCCTGGCACATGGAGGGAGGCTGCCAAGTGTTTACGTTGACAGATGGATAGATGACCTTGGGCCAAATATAGTAGGGTGTTGTGAGAGGAGAGGTCTGCAGGAGAGGAGCCCTGAATGAGTGCGCCATTGGTCCAGGGGGACTTACATGGTGGACAGGGAGACAAGCGTGGTGAAGGCTCCGGGGGTGATGGTGGTGATCCGATTGTCGTAGAGGGACAGCAGCCTCACTGAACTCAGGCCAGCAAAGGTGTCATTGCTCACACAGCTGATCAGGTTACTCCTCAGCATCCTGCAGGGAGAGGGGTGGGGTGAGCAAACACGGGTGTCATCCTTTCCCTCCTATGACTGTGCCACACTCGTGTGTGTGTGTGTGTGTGTGTGTGTGTGTGTGTGTGTTGGGGGGAGCTTAGCATGCCAAGTTCTTTCCCATCCAGGGCTTGGAAATGTCTAATGTCTCTCCGGCTCCAGGATTCAGCAGGCCAGGACAGCGCCCGGGCCTAGTCCGCTGCCCGCCAACCCTCACAGCCCCTCTGATGCCCCTGCTCTCCCATCTCCCCCACTCTGGCCTTGGCCCAGGCCCTGGGAACTCACAAGGTCTTGAGGCCGCTGAGGCCACGGAACACGCGCCCATGCACTGTTTCCAGCTGGTTCCCCGTCAGCATCAGCTCCTGCAGGCTGGCAGCTCCATCAAAGGCACCCTCTCTCACCTCCTTGATCCTATTGTTACTCAAGTTTCTGGAAGGAGGGGACAGAACAGGTCAGGACGCAGGGAGGGAATGGCTGGCCCTGCAGCCAGCTGGGGACTCTAAAGTGCCCCCTGGCCCGAGGACTGGCTGGTGGAGGCTCCACCTTGGGCTTCCTTCCCTATGTTTGGTCTTCAGCACCTGTGCCTCAGGAAGCAGGGAGCCCAGCGCCCCCATGGGGTGTGGCTGGGTGGACTACCTGTGTGAAACAGACTGTGTAGCATTTGAAGTCTTTCAGTACGATTGTCTTTTCAATGCCCTGGGGACTGGCAGGTTTCGAATGGTTCTCAAACTTATTTTCTCTCTTCCACGGATATTCTCACTAAGTAGTGATTCTCAAGAGGAGAGCTGGAGGAAAATATAAAACATGCCTGCTCCCTACGGGGTGAGGCATTTGTAGAACCTTCGACTCTTTCACCATCTGAGATCCCTGATATAAATGGACCCTTTCTAGTTACTACAGTTTGTGCACTTACTATGTACTAGGCACCACGTGAGGGGTTTGACCAACAGAATCACATCAAATCCTCAAAACAACGCCCATCAGATGGGCATTATTTTTATCATTGTCCTGTTTTATGGATGAGATGACTGAGGTTCAGAGAGACTCCGTAACCTACCCACAGTCACACAGCTGATAGCACTGGGATCGGAGACCATGCTTTTGGGCACATAGAAAAGCCTCCAGTGAACCACTTTTCCCAAGTGAATGTTCCTTTGACGATGTGGATGCCCATCCCTTCTATTACTGCCCTGCAGAATTCAGGATTTGGAACGTTGTGTTTTCCTAAGTGGGCTCGGTCCTTTCAAGTCTCGGTGCTGCCATTTCCAATACTGCCCTCGAGCTCTGAGAGCGGGCTCTTCCTTCCGACCCCCAGCCACCACGCGGCAGGCTGGACGGGATAACTGAGCAGCAAGCACGTCCCGCAGAACTATAGGTGCTGCTAGCGGCCGGGGGTCTCCACAGACCACCCAAATGTTCAGGCCTGAAAGGTAGCCCCAGCTGGCTGGCTGGAGCAGAAAGTGATGGAGTTACAAAAGCTGAGGGAAGAATCCAGCTTCCCCAGCAAACATCCTGGGGGGCCTTTTTCTGCGAACAGGAGACCCGTAGGTGGAGACACAGATGCTAACTGGCTGAGCACCCTGAGCTTGTTAGAACTGAGGGCTCAGGAGAGATGGACCAGCTGGCCCATTGTACTGCTGGACATGCTGAGGCCCACGGAGGGGAGGCCACTGCTCCTGGTCACAGAGCACTGAAAGGGACATAGCGCTCCATGAGTCCCTGGTACTACTGCTTCTCTCAAGTGCCCTCCTTGTGCAGCTCTGGCCTGACTCACGCACCCCTGGGGGTGAAGCCTCCTATAGGGATGGTTCAGAGCAAGTAAAGTTCAACTGGGCACCCAAGGGCTCGATACAGGTTGCCTGCCTGCCCTCTTCCCAAATAAGGACTGGGTGTGCGGGGGTGGCAATGCCCACACCTGTGGGCAGGTGTGGAGGAAATAGTTCCCAGCCTCGCATTGTCTGCTCCCTCTGTGCTCCTGGTCACGGCCTTCCTCGCCTCCCTCCTCCATCCTGCTGAGAAAACAGGTGCAAATACCCCTCAGAATCCCTCCCCTGAGATCTGACAGAGCTGGGAGATTCTCAAACTGGATTTCTGCTCCCTGCCTGACTCTCTTGCAACTTAGCCGGTCGTCTTATAAATCCTGGTAGCCCTGGTCCACGATAACTCGGAAATGAAGGCAATACACAGGGGAGACTGCAAATTACCCCCAAGTTCGACATGGGAGGAGAGAGAAAGACTTTCCCAGCAGCTATAACTCATCCAAATGCTGGAGCTTCTCCTCCAGCTCAAAAGAGTTAGGCTTCTTGGGGAACTGAAGTACATGGGGTGGGCAATGAAGATGAGTTACAGCAGCTATAGGAAGTGGGAGGTTCCCATTTCCTGACATCTTTTTCTTTAAACGAGCAGAATTAACATCACATTACTGTAAGGTTTGCGAACTGGATTTCCTTGGGCTGGGAGAATGGAAAACATAAGGAGAGTGAAAAAAGGGGATAGAATTTTCCAGAAGACCAGGCTGCTGATCTCTCTCCATCCATCAAAGCACCACACAAAACTGCAGGCAGCTTGGGCCGGAGGACAGAGAGACAGCAGCTTGGGGCAAGCGCTCCAGACACAAAACCAGTGCCTCAGGGTTTTGTAAGAGCTCCATCTTATTCTCAGAGCAGTATCTTCCTGAAGATGCCCCCAGATCCCAGGAAACCTCCAAACGCAAAACTAAGGGCACTGAGCCTCTCTCCATTTTTGTCTCTGCAGACCCACCTGAAGGATTACTGCTTCATCATGGCTTTGACTCCAGTGAGGATGGGAATCTCACATCTGAAAGGACCCAGCCTCAGAAACCGCCCACCCTAGGCCAGGGCTGGCTCAGAGCGGTCCACGGCAGGACAAACCCAGTGCTCGGCCACGCTGCCTTGGCCAACTGCTGGGTGTACCTTTCAGAACCTGTTCTCATTGTTCCCAAGAAACACCAAGGCCCCTGGAGGCTGGGGGATTCATCTCTGGAAAGCCTGAGTCTGAAGAGGCGAGCCTGGATTTCTTCTAGGTCTCTGTCTCTTCAGGTTTGTAGGACAGCCCATAAACTCTGGCAACAGAGAAGCATCTGTAATCCTGTTTAAAAGTCCAGTCCTCAATGGAAATACAGTTGGGAGAGAGCTAAGTGGAGTTTTCTGGAAGCCGAGGATACCGGGTCATGATTGAGCAGCACACTGGCACCCTGTCAGGTCGGGGAGGTCCTGTCCACCTCCCTTATGGACCTCTCCGGCCCCCTGAGGTGGAAATTCTACTTTGAGCTGGGGTTACAAGCTCAAACGTCCACAGGGTCCAGGCAGGTGACCTAAAATTGGAAGCAAGCCCAGTGGGGACGGCAGTGATCAGGAAAGCACGTGGCCCACCTAGGTGGCAGCCGTTCCTCAGGTCAACTCGACTGGAGCCGTTTGGAAACATGGGCTCAGTTTTGCCAGATCCTCTGATTTTCCCAAAGGGCTAGAAATCCACAGTTATTTTTCTGTGGAAACTCCTGATTTTTAAAAGAGGGCAACTACTTATTAAAAACACAACCATCATGGACCTAGAATCTGTCATACAGAGTAAAGTAAGTCAGAAAGAGAAAAACAAATATGGTCTGCTAACACATATATACAGAATCTAAAAAAAAAAATGGTTCTGAAAAACCTAGGGGCAGGACAGGAATAAAGATGCAGACATAGAGAGTGGACTTGAGGACACAGGGAGAGGGAAGGATAAGCTGGGATGAAGTGAGAGAGTGGCATGGACTTATATACACTACCAAACGTAAAATAGATCAGCTCAGTGCTTTGTGACCACCTAGTCACCTAGAGGGGTGGGACAGGGACGGTGGGAGGGAGACGCAAGAGGGAGGAGATATGGGGATATATGTATAGGTATAGCTGATTCACTTTGTTATACAGCAGAAACTAACACACCATTGTAAAGCAATTATACTCCAATAGAGATGGTAAAAAAAAAAACCAAAGCAAAAAAACACAACCACGACCACCAAATCCACCCATGGGATTTGATTTTGGCTAGAGGGGTGCTAGGTTTCAGCTTCTGCTTGAGATGCTCCTTCAGCGTAAGAAGTGACCTGAAAGTTGGCCCGAGAGAGGCCGTGACCCCACTCTGAATGGGAGGTCACTTGAAAAGCGACCTTGAGTTACCACAGTCCTAATAACCTTTGTGGGGAACAGCTCACACCTCTTTTTGCATCCCTTAGTGATACTTATGAAATCTCATTATTCCCACATGACAGGAAGGGGCACAGAGGTTCAGAACAGTCTGGAAAGGCACCGCAGTGTCCAAACTCCTGGCCGTGTGTCCACTCCCCTCTGCCTCCGTGCCCTGTCGGGGTGCTGCCATCCAGACTGTAACCTTAGGGCCCTGGCTCCACAGTCCCTGAGGAAGCTGAGCAGCCTCGGTCACAGGCACTGCTGGCTTTAACCACCCTGATGGGCAGAATTCCAGCTGACCCATCACCTCATGGGAGTGTAGGGGTGGTGACGGGTCCCAGCAAATAAGGGCTGTTCACTTAAAAAGAGTCGCCATCAAGTTATTTTAAGTAAGTGGTTGCAGCTGGTGGTCTTTGGGACCAGATGTGCCCTACCGGGACACGTGCTTGGTTGGCTGGCACTATATGTACCTGGATTTAGGTACACACACGTGCACACACGTGCGCTTACTGCCTTCAGGTGGTGCGTGCGCTCCCCAGCTACTCTGCACTGTCACCGCTCCTGGCTTGACTTTTAAACTTGGACAGGTTACTTCCTGTGTTTCAGCTTCCTCATTTGTAAAATGAAGCAATCTCAAAGCTGTTTTGTTTTTCTTGGTGAGGGGTAATTGCCTGAGTATCGGCGGAGTCTGACGCACAGAGTAAAGTGTTTAGTAACTGTTTGTCGCCATTATTATTATTGCTGCCTTGCACCCATTCCCTTTCCACAGGGGGTCCTGAAGGCGTTTGAGTTTGTAACTCCTGTTTTAAATGTCTAGCCGTCTGCTCTGGGTCACTTGACCCAGATGTCCTCTTTCTGTCTTCCAGCACCTTCTCACCGCGGTCCCATGGACAGAGGCCATGTCTTTCCCCTTATCTCTTATACTTACTTCTGGTCCTCATCACACCTAACAAGGAAGGTGGACTTGTTTCTGTTATGAAAGGCCCAGAAAGGCTAAGGGCATCCCTAGGGTCACACAGCAGGCGTGGGGCAGAGCTGAACTCAGAACAAATGCCGGCCTGCCTGTTCTTCCGCCATACCTGGATTTCCAGCTGCTCCCGTGAAGGGAATATTTGGCAGCTCTGACCTTCCTTCCAGTATGGCAGATGCTGGGAGGAACTTAGTGACATCTGCCCCTTTTCGTGAGGACTCGGCCTACATTTTGCCACAGTCCGCACCACTCCCTTTTGTGGCTTGGATGCTGAGGCTGGGAGTTGGCTGCGACTTATCATTGCCTCTGTGCTGTTGTTTTTGTTGGTCTACAGAAACAGTTCTTCATACTCAGGTCCCTGTCAAAACTAGGAAGATGAAAGACTCAGAGCGCTTGAGTTTCACCTAAAATGGGAGAGCGCACATTTCTTCACGGAAGCAAAGACTACTTGATCCTGTTTACTGTGCAAATATGCACTTGGCCAGCTTTACTTGTTTTAATACATGCCTTATCTCCACGTGCACGTAAATTTGTTTTGAGGTTAAAAAAAGTATGCATTTTCGGGGATTGAATTTCAAAGGACATCTCCTGGCAGGTGATGCGTGATGTCTGTGCTGGGTTCCTGAAGCTAGAGGTGGGCTTGACCACTCGGACAGCCGTGAACCTCACCAGGACCCACATGTGTCCTCCCTCTGCTGCCCCCTCAGTTACAGTGCTCTCCACTGCTCTCAGTTACAGAGTTGTCCCTGAGGCCGTGGCCAAGGTGGCAACTGCCGGCAGGGAGGGAATAGCACTGATGCGATCCAGATGCTGCCCAGGGCAGGGGAAGGTCTCTCTCCTTCTTGCCTGCAAGGGACTGATGGGTAGAAGAGTGGAGAGCAAAATAAAATAAGGGTTACAATTAATTCTCATTATTCATCGTGGTTAAGCTCTACCAAGTCACTGGGCAAGATGAATTAGTGAATGCTGAACCACTGCTCCTAGGGGAGCCTCTGGTCACCATTTTCATTAACCGATCAATACCTAACCTTGTCTGATGCATGTTTCTGTTTAAAGACATCTTATTGAATATATATTGTTGATTTATTTACATTGCATTCACAGCCAACAGCACTATAACTCGTGCCTGAACAAAGCTTATGTAACACGTATCTTCTCCGTGAGGCACATACATCACAGCCTTCCTATGCTTAGGGTCACTAGACAGCCCTCCAGTGCTATGCTACGGGGCCATTTTAAACAGTGAAATCACCCACAAAAGCACAAACATGCAAAAAAAGAAATGTGGCACTAAATATATTGTGGATTGGACACTTGTCTACAGTCTGGGAGCTGAAACAAGAAATCAGAACGTGGCCTTGTTCGATTTCAGCTGGGGATGTGCATGTAGGAGGACTCAAATTTTTTGCTGTCCTGTCTATGTATATGAATGACCATGAAAGCACTGTGCGTATTGATTCTGAGATTACACATAAATGTTAGTGAGTAAGCGAATCAGCAAATACAGGGTCTATGAATAATGAGGCTTGACCGTTTTCCTTTGTTCCAGAGGCAGACTCAAACTCTGGGGCTGGGACATGTGGAGGATGGGGTGGGAGTGGGGAGCAGGGTCAAGGAGAAGGGAATTAGATGGCAGAGAGCCCCCTGTCCATGCTGGTACCTCTGCTGGCACACCTGGGAAGGGAAGGGGAGGGGGAAGCAAGGCCAGCTGTGCACCAGCGTGCTTACAGATGAAGGAGGTGAGGCAGCTGTGGTGTCTCCGCTCCAGTGTGTCTCAACCATGTGGAGGCCTTTAGGGTCCATCTAAAAACAGACCTTCTGACTGTTACCGCATAAAAATTACTAAGTGATGTGCACCCTAGATTCCCATGTCCCACTGCTGGTCCTCAACTGAGTCCCTCCGACCACCCACTGGGGTAGACATTGGGTGTGGGGTGGAGGATGGGGGTGAGCAAGGATGGGGTGAGGGTCAGGGATGGTGCAAAATGCGTGCCCTGCCTCTGCATGGTCCTGCCTTAGTGTCTTGCTTCCCAGGACGTGCCCATAGCGGGGTCAGGAGGAGACTGGGAGGGGCTGCAGTGGAGGGAGAGGGAGCCGCCCGTGCCCTGGTGTTCTGCTCCGGTCTGCCAAATTCCTGAGTCTGACTTACATTTTCCGCAGGTTGGGCAACTTCTTGAAGATACCAGTGGCCTCTAGAACAGATATCTCATTGTCGTTCAGTCGGCTACATGGGAAGCAAGCAGATGAGGCGGTGGGTGAGCTGTGGATGGGGCACCTCCTCCATTGGTCCCCCATCCCCCCGTGGCTTCAGCTGAATTGCCACCTGGACCTCACTCAGTCCAGGTCAACAGCACCATAGAAACCCTCCGTGTACCCCATCAGCATGGGGGGCCCAGCAGCGAGAGGAGGGGTGTGAGAAGGGGCCAGAAAGGAGAGGAAGACCCTCTGCCGAAGGCGTATTCAACTTTTTGAACGCTCAGCACTTAACGGTCAAGTGCCAATGATTTGCCTTCATTTTGTAGGGGTACCAATGACCACCTAAACCCCCAGGGAGGTTTCCCCAGGTTCTTCCAACTCTCCAAGCCACTCAGGTCTTTCCTGACCACATCCCTCTGCTAAGGGCAGCTCAGGGACTCCACGCCCAACATTCATGTAAGCTCAGGGAGAGCAGGAGAGAGTCAAAGATTAATAATAATAATAATAATAATAAATAAAGACCACCGTCATTTATGCAGGGCTTAGTCCATGCCAGGATTCAAGATAAAGTCTGTGCTCACATCCTCTTACCTAATCTTTGTAACCCCCGTAGGAGGTAGGTATTAACACCTCTATTCTATAGCTCAGAATCTGATGCTCAGATCTGAGAAGCAACTTGCCCAACCTCAGGAAAACTGGAGACGACAGGAGTCAGGCCCAGATCCGTCACCCCTGCCCCCCACCCCATGCTGTAACTTTGAGCTCTGCCACTTCTGGATAAACCAACATGCCTCTTTATTAGCATGGATAACCAGAGGCTCAGATATACCTGATCGTTCTAGCTGTTTTTTCACTTTAGGACAATCATTTATGCGCTATCCATCTTTCCGGTTATGTTGTACGCTTCCTAAGGGGTACGAGGGGTGGTCTGCTTAGCTCACCACGGAAAAGGGTGGGCCTGGCACACTGCCTGGCTCGCAGCAGGTGTTCGGAAAATCTTTGTATCAATAGAATGAATGAGCTGTCTTTATTTCTGAGCAAGCTGTCCCCCGCGGATGCTTAGGGGAGTCTGCCCTGGTCCTGGGATGCAGGGGACACCAAGGAACACCCAGGTGACTGAGCTGGGAGGGGGCCACCTCTAGGAGCCCACACCCACCCTGGCTGGCTCAGGGAGACTGGGCGTGGGGACGTGCAGGGGCTCCCGCCTGGGCAGCACTCACAGGTCGGTGACGTATTCGGGGAGGTGGCTTGGGACACGGGCCAGCTTCTGGTTGGAGCAGTCCACGATGGTGCCCTCGCAGCGGCACCTGTCCGGGCACACGAGGTCCATGAAGCACTCGCTGCTGAACCTGCTGCGGTAATCCTCCGAGCCTGGGGGGCGCCAAAGAGGGGGCGTCAGTGGCAGCCGGTCCGGCATGGGGCGAGGTTGTGGGCACTGGAGACGGGGAGACACGGGGCGGGGGGATGGCCCAGTGACAGAGGCAGCATTGCCCTCATTTTTTGGCCACCTTGCTCTGCCTTCCCCGCACCCCAGCCTCCAGGCTGCTTGCTCTCCCTTTGGTCTTTGTCATTCATCACTTTCCATCTAATGCCACAAGCTCCGTGGGCTCTTAAGTTTCTGTGGGTCATGGACCTTTTTGAGGTCCCTGTACAGAATTTGGTCTACGATTTACGGGGGGTACTTAGTCCATGATGCCCATGATCCATGGGCCCTCTAAATATTCATGAAAATCCAAATGAAGAGATTTTGATGGGGTTTTGATGGGAGCTATGCCAGGGGTGGGAATGAGGTCAGGGAAGAGGGTCATAAACTCAGCTGTCTTCAGGGACAAAGCAGGTAATGAAACGATAAAGGGGGCCCAGCACATGGCAATCAATAGCCTTGACACCTGGTTTCATTATTGGGAAGCAATCATGAGGGTCGGGGTCCTGGGGAATTGAAGCCCACTGCCTTAACGTTTGGGATTTTGGCTCAGGGTTGCCTGATAATTCTTTTAAAAAAATATTAGTGATGAATTCAAATGTAAAACACTGTAAAGACAAGTATAACTCTTGCGAGGGTTAGATGTACCTGCTGCCTTTGAGAGGAAGCTCTGTTTAACTACAGTGAAAAGCCAGTTCCAATGAGCTAAAGGTAGTTGGAGCTAAGATTAATGTTTGAAATCGAATTCTTCTGGAGGTTACATACACAGTAATGGTAACAGGGCCAATGATGTGCCGTCTTGAGAGATGCCCCGAGGAGCTGCTTTAATGATCAGAAATGATCCCCTGGCACCTGGGCGAACCTCTGTGAGACCACAAACCTTGCCCGAAATAAAAGGGAGGCTCTGGTTCTCCTATCAGACACGAGCTAGTTGATGGGGGTCGGGTCTCTTTTATTTTCACCCTCAGCGGTTCATCGGCACAATGCCGGGCACGAGAGCTTGGCTTACATCTGTCCAGTGCATAAATGGGGTGTCCTTAGCACATAAATTGTTCCATACGTGCGTATTTCTGCAGTGTTGCAGAGAACGTGAAGGTCATTTGTTTGCCTGGCTAGTTGAGGTGGACCTTGGCCATCTTATGTGTATTAGGAGCAGAACGGGACATCTGCAGTACAGAGGTTTTAGCAACAGAAGGCCTGGATTTGCCCAGGCTTTGCCACTTACTAGCCTCAATCTCTCCACATGTAAAACGGGAACCACATAAATTGCCCCTGTCTCACAGGGGCTGTGAAGATTTGAGGAAGATCAAGGTGGTGGAGAGCCTCTGGAAAAGGGTCAAGAGTTGTACAGATGTTTGTGATTCGATTTTTGGGGGGACCTAGTGGAACATTTGGCACGTCAGAAGCCGTTAAAACATCGGCGTAGTGAGTGATGATAGCTGATGTGTGCTGAGCGTGGATCACAAGCAGGGCACTATTCTTTGAACTTCAAATGCGTGAGCCCATTAAACCTTCACAACACTCTGAGGCTATTATGACTCCATGTTATCGATGAGGAAACTGAGGCCTGCAGGTCACTCAGGACGTGGTAGAGAAACGAAGCCAGGCAGGCTGCTGCCAGGGCCCATGTGACTAATACTTCGCTTTACTGCAGATGTGCTTTTGGACAAAACCTTAATCCCAGACCTAGGAATGATCATAAAGTCAAGTTGGTGGAGATGAACTGAATGGCATTTTCCCTCAGTGGGCTGCAGGGAGACAGGAAGCAGATGTCTCCACTGCCCTCTTGGTTTCTCACTCCTCACGTTTTCTCCCCCTGGTAATGCCTGACTGGGGACGGACTTGGTGGGTCTCTGATTCTGAAGTGACATCATCCACCTAAAACAGAAGGTCAAGGCCTGGACCTGTCTCTTTCCCTCTTTGCTCCTTCCCCATTCCCCTCCTTCATCTCACTTTCCACCCACAGGCTTGTGTGAGCAAAATCCAAGCAGGTATCCCAGGTTTTTTGGGCGGCTCCCTGGTCCAGTGTATTATGCAAATTTCTTGCCCTTGGCTTGTCGGCATCCGTCCCACTGAATAACTCTCACCTGGGCTGTTTCCGGCCCCCCACCCACCGACGCGTCAGCGTGCTGAGTCCTGGATGAATTTCATCGCGCAAACCCTGCTAGATGACAACCCTCTCTCATTCCCCACGGCGGTTCCCCACGGTGACGGCGTGAAGGGGCTTTTCGTACATATGCACGTATTTTTCCTTCGGGAAGGTGTCTAGGATGGGATCCTTGCAAAGCGGAGAAACCCTGAGTGATCAAAGCCAGAAAGACAGGAGGCAGCACAGTTTGCTCGCTAACACGATGAGCCTGAAGATGTGCACCGGCTGGAGCTGCGGCTGGGGACAGCCGCCGATTAAATGCGTTTTCGTTTCAATCAAGGTGAGAGCGTCTGTAGTTAGCAGGAATCGCTCTCTGTAGTATACTTAGATTATAACTGGCCGACCTGTGCCACGGAGCCGCTGACCCATTTTAATGAAATGATTTTGCAATTAGATTCGATGGACTAATGTGTGCTTTCCAACATTTTTCCCCCTGCTGTTTTTGTTATTGCCCTGGTTTGTCATAACGAGGGGGTCGGAGTTTGGTATTTTATACGAGTGGAAGCCAGAAACGTTAATAACGGCGTACGTATGAAACTGAAAGAGTGCGTTCCCCGGTCGGAGCCAGCCTGAAATGCCACCTCCATCACGTCGTATTTCATTCCCCGAACTACTCAGGGTTTCTCGGAGCCATTTGTTATGCCTAATGCTGACGACTACCCAGAAGTATTTTTAACTTTTCCAGAGCTTTAAAAGTCAATTTCAATCTCCATGCATATTTGCCACTGCCAGAAATACTTAGTAGGAGAGAAGTAACTGAAATAGGCCGTTGCTTCTTCTCTTTAGGGGAGTTCAGACAGGAGAGATCTCGGAGGATTTGAACAAGGGCCATAAAACTAGACGCCGGCTGAAATGGGTCTTGGGAGAGCTGATGTCACCTGGCATCTCCCCTGCTCCTGCCCCCGTAGCCCTCCTCCTCCTTGGTGGACAGCTCAGAACGACGACACTTGGGACGTGAGCACAGAGAAACTTCAATAGACCAGGGGAGTGGAAATCCAGAGCAATGCGGTTTTATTTTGAATCCCTGCCCTGCCGCCACTTCCCAGGAGAGGACGTATGTAATGTTTGGGTGGTCAGGGGCTTGGGGCAGGTGGGGAGTCAAAGCTCCCATCCTTTGGATGGACTTGGCTGCAGAGGCCAGCGCTGGGCCCAGGATGGCTGCTGTCACTAGCAGTCTGCATTTTGCATCATCCTCTGGGCAACCAGTTTGTTTAATGGAAGTCACAGATGCACGGTTATCAGAGCACCAAGGACCTGCCAACACACGTGTCCAGAGTTCTCCTCTTCTACCTCCAATGCCCCTAAGGTGGGTGGGATGAAAGAAGGAGGAAAGGAGGAGAAAGAGGAACTGGGGGGGAGTAGGAGGCCTGCCGGGGCTCTTCAGCTTGAAAGGACAAGCAAAGGTTATAGGTCATGAATGGAATCAAGAGAACATTGCTAGGTTCACAATTATCCACTTGTCGGCAAAGGCCAGGGGACCAGACACCAGGTGGCTGGAGAACACCAATTGTTTACCAGGAGTTTGGAGATTGGCTGGGCAGACAGCTGTCCTAGTAAGTTCTCCCTGTCAGAGTCTAACATGAATGCAGCTAACTGCCTGGAAGCAGAGGGAAATGGCCATGGCCTGCAGCTGGTCACTGCCTGGTCACAGCCAGCTGCCGGAGGACCAGGGAGGCACCCGTGGAAGGGCACCCTGTGGACCCACTCCCGAAGGCCTGGCCCTGGCACGGGGTGGCAGTGCCGAGGAACTCAGAACGCCCTCTCTGTTCAGAGGGAAAGAAAATTTCTCTAGGCCCGAGGACTTGTTCTGTACCAAATGGGTCTTGGTATATTCATGCTGGAGGGGAGGAGCCATGTAAACAGGGATGCTTGCTCTCTTTCTCGCTCAAGTCATTTTCTATTAACAGAAGGAAGTTTGAAAGGGAGTGTTATTTTTTTCAACTCCCTATCGAGTCAAGTCAAGGTCTTTTTGATTTTATAACTCAAGGCCATGGGCCTGTCCGCAGCTGGGAAAACTGAGGATTACAGTTGTAAAGAGCAGCCACGCTGGAGTCCAATGACCCTGGGCAAGTCAGTTGGCCTCTCTGAGCCTCAATGTTCTCATCTGCAGAATGGGACTTATAGGGTTGTTGTGAAAATTAAACAAGGTAATGATGTAAACTAGCTCAGCACCCGGTCTATGGTAAGCACGTGAGAAAAGAATTCAGAGAGGTAAACAGGACTCTCCATTCCTCAGCAACGGCTGGGGCCCTGGCTCTGAGGGGTAACCCGAGAGAGAGGAGACAGTGAGAGTCACACATCGCCATGGAAGCCCAGGGCCCTCTCTCACATGGGACAGCACACACATTCCACGGCATGAACCAACAACACAATCTTCCGGTTACACTGGGTCTAGGATTTATCAAGAAATAAGCAGCACGGGAGGTGCCGAGACGCCCCTCTCTTTATTATCAGAGGCAGTGGGCTTCCGCACAGACCCCACATGGCACTGAGCTAGCACCGCTGAGGAGCCCAGCACTTTCGCCTCATGTTAGCTGTGCTTGGAAGGTCAAGGAGACAGCTTGGACTTAAGGCTGCACGGGGACCAAAGTACTTGTAAGGAGAGGGGGTCAGTTCCAGAAGGAGCCTCAGGTTACGTCCAGTGTCTCAGACTCATGGCAGTCTCATCATTCTCATGCTCACATTAAGTCCTAATGCTTCTAATAAAGATGGTAGGTGGAGGGTGGGTGCCAGCAGTGTGAGCTGTGCGTTAACTGCCACGTGGGAAAATGACCTCGGGCTGGGACTCTTCCATGAAACAAAGGGCGTACGCCTTGGGTATACGTGTTCTCTTCAAGAAGAAAAACAGTGGTGTCTGAGCTCAGACCTAGCTACTTTACCACTTGGCTAGCATCCAGACTAGATTTGGGGGATGGCAACTCCATTTGGGATAGAGAGACGTGGATGCAGATCTCAGCTTGTCCCCCGTACGCTTCCCCATCCCTATTTCAGCCCAGATCTGCTACCTGGAGTTGGAGGTGCTCTGTGAATCCTTCGAGACTCCCACCCGCCCCCACCCTTCGTGAGGCTGGACCGAGAGAGGCGGGTCTGGCGGGTGGTGGGCTGCGGTGCTCCAGAGCAGAGAAGAGGTGTCCAGCGGTGGCGGGCCATGCTGCAGGAGAGCGCGGTGCTTTCCGCGGTGCTTGACAGAACCATGTTCCGTTTCCATCGTTCCACCACATGGTTAGATCAAGCACAAAGGAAAGCCCCGCGGCGACTGGTCAGAGTCAAGGTCAGGAAGCAGCGTCAGAGAGAGGACAGGAGCGCTCAGAGGAAGCAGCGTGGAGAAGCGGAAGCCGGAGCAGGCCCCCACTGAGCGTGATTAGTACCGAGAGCGGGGTTCCACAGGAACACGTCCGGAGACAGGAGCCCTACCGCCCTTCACACCCCGCCCCGGGGGAGACACAGGAGGAAGGGAGAAGAATGGGTGGGAGGCCACTGGACATCCCTACTCAGGAGTATCAGGGTAGAACAGATCCTTCCCAAGGGGAATTATGACCACAAATGTCTGGGATCGTTTCGCAGGCCTGAACTGAGCCTCTGAACCCCATTCAATCACACCGTTAGATGTGCCAAGACGTCGAACCTAGCAGAGGCATCTTCCGCATTGTCTGCTGCCTAGGGCCCATCCCATAGCAGAGTGGTTCCGTGACAGGCTGTTCCCCCGGCACCTTCCGTAAAGAGACAGGTCACGGTTCCTAGTGGTCTAGCAAAGCTGCAATGCTCTTCTTTAGAAAAAGTCCCTCTGATGTCTCCTCAGTATCCTTCAAGGCCCCCAGAAACCCCTGGCTGACGGATGTTCATCACAGATCAATCAAGGTATAGTAGAGAAGGGGTGTGACATTGAGAGAAAATACATGTTCCTAGCAGGGAGAAAGTTGGGGAAGCCCCAGGGCCCTGGGTTTGGGACTGAGAAACCCACAGTCACAATGATCATGACAAGGAGGCTCTTTCAAACTAAGAAAAGGAAAGAAAGTGGAAGATACCAGCTTCTAGGGTCCTTCCTGACTTCCGCCATGACTGTAAATCATGGAGTGGGCTGGGGAGACCAACAACCAGCTGTTCTCGATGCCATGGGCCCAGGGAGGGTGCCCAGCCTTTACACCCTTATCTGCAAAAGGTCAGCGGCCGTTTTTATGAATTTCCACCCAAGCCGTGAAGAGATGTGTGCATCTTGAAGAGACCAGAGTCAGGGCACCTTGAAGAGACCAGACTGGGACCCTCACTGCCCTGCCCTCTGACAGGAGCGACGGGGTCACCGTTCCTCCACAGTGTGTTTTTAGGACAAGGTGGTGGCAGCATATTGACGTGTATAGGTTATCTGTGATGACTGACTGGTTAGTCCAAGTCAGTCCACAGCTCCGGATCTGGCTCCACCTCTTGCTAAGCCCTCCCATCCGACCGGCTAGAGCTGGCCACTATAATTTAGACTCAACTCTGCTTTGAGCGCCTCCATAATTTAGACTCAGCTCTGCTTTGAGCGCCTCCAGACAGGCAGGGCTCTGCGAACACTCTGGTTTGGGGATTTCGTATTCAAGTTTGATCAGGTCCTCAGCACCAGTGCAGGGAAAATCCAGCCCTTTCATGCCCCTGTCCCCAAGCTTTAAAATTCCCCTCCTTCTGTTTGGTTTCCTTCAACAGAAAAGAAATGGAGGGGCCCCGGAGAAAGTTATCAAGAATCTTCTCAGTATATCAGAAGTCCTGGGTTACAAATCTTGTCCTGAAAATACCACTCTATAATCTTAGATAAGACTTACTGCTGTGTGAACCTCATTTTCTTCCTCTCTAGCATGGACTGGGTAATCTCTGGGGGCTCTAAAGTTTTGTGATTCCCTGAGAGGTGTCTTACTCTTTGCCATCTTTGTACAGATGAGGACAGGGGTTACACCACTCTGTACTCTTCACCACCAGTTTCTTCTTGCCAACTGGATCTCCACACACAAAGTGGGGGAGGCATGACGGAAGGCAGACAGCATTTTGCAACCGCCAAGCGCTCCCCCGAGGACGGGCTTGGGGTCTCAGGCAGCCAGATGGTGCCTTTTGAGGAGGCCTTAATCTGATGGTCAGATTACCCCAGCCGGCAGCATTCACCTCTAACCCGATCTTGCTGCCCAGGGCGGCGGATACAGCTGATAGAGGCAGACACAGTGCAGCTGGGAAGCCAGATGCCCAGCCTAAGGAGGAGCTTTACGCGTTGCAAGAGCAGCCCTCAAATTGGCTCCTAATTACATCAGCTGTCTTTGCAATGGGAGTGCTTTTAGGGGAAAGTAAAAAGCAGACTTATTATCTGTCAAATCCAGTACGTGTCACCTGCCCCTCCTTCTTTCTTCTTGAGCTTCCTGGAAACACAGAGCTTTAGAGATGTGGCTTCTGCATCCCTCAATGCTAAGCAGGTCTGGGCCCCAGTGCCTCTCAAAGCCAAGGCCTTTGGAGTGCACCAGTAGCTAGCTCTCTTGACCTCTCTTGTGTGTAGCTACATAAAATAAGAGCGTATAGAATGTTATATGTTAGGATCATCACAGCTCTAACTTTCTCTACCTTTATAGGAATAATCTTTCTGTTTACTATTGATGTATAAAAATTTTTTTAGACACGGTCAATCAAGAAACCCTGTCCCTTTTCCTTATTTGTGTCTTTTTAAAATGTCTAATCATTCCTACCCCACATAGGAAAAGAAGCCAGGGTTCCTCCAGTGCAAAGATAGGTAGGTAGTGGCAGACCTAGAGCTAGAGCTAAGCTCTACTGTTTCTAGGTCTACTGGCTGTTTTCCTCTTTCTCCTACTTACTTCTGTCTGTACCTCATCCCCAAACCCAGCCTACAGTCATTCCGAGGCAATGGCTGATCCCTGGGCTGATTTCATCCCCACCCTATGCCCCAGGGTCTTGGCATCAATCGGGATCTAGAGATCATGATGGGACCACCCCACCACCAGCCTCCAGACTGAGGGATCAGGGATGGCAGATGGCACCCTGCCCTCCTCGGCCTCTTATCACCCCTCTTCTTGGGCACAACTGCTGTTAGAGGTAATTAACTCAGCCCCAGCCAGACATGGGTAGGAAGAGAGGAGGCAGAAGGAACAAGAGGTGTAAGTCATGAGGAAAGGGCCCCGGGGACAGGACGGTTGTGCCTCAGGGCACAGCTCTGGGCTGGGAGAGCACTTTCCTCCCTGAGATGCTGCGGCCCCAAGAGGGAACTTAAGGAAAGAGTTCAGGGCCTGAGGTTGGGGGCGGGGCCATGAGGCTGGGGAAGGAAGTCATCCAAGCAGCTGGACCTCCTTCCCCAATGGCCCTTCTCTCCTACATGCCCCGTGGTGTTGAGGAGTGAGCCAGACCTGGGGTCCGAGCCTGCCTTTACCGTTTGCTTGCTGTGACCATGGGGTGCCCCCTCACCTCTGAGCCCTCAGCTCCCTCTGCTGCAGCAAGGGGACCTCTCCTGCTCATCTCACGGGACTATTGGAAAAACCGAGTCAAACTAGAAGCCCTGAGCACAGTGGTCATCAGCGGCAAGGAGCTGCTCTCGTAACTGACATTGTTATTCCGGGGAAGGCAAATTGAGATCAATGTCTCAGACTGCCGCAAAGTCCCTGGGGTCCCTCCAAGCCCTCTCAAGGTATTTGCTTCTGGTGAAAAAACTAAAACAGCTCAGGCTGATCATTCTGGAGGCGTGGACTGAAGAATCCGACTTTGAGGTCAAGAACAACGTGAAAGAAGTGGAGGTCTGCCTGCCGGTTTTTTTCCCGGCGACTAGGGCTGACACTAGCCTTCTCCCCAGGAAAACCCACCTACACAAGATGCTCCGGGCAGGGAGAGAAGAACAGTTCCTGCTGACACACAGATTGTGAGGGTTGGCTTCACCCCATCTCACTACATCATACTATCAACGTCTCACCATTGGGAGCACAAAGCAGCTTGGTGATTTTTTTCCAGGAGCAAACAACACAAATGATAGTCATTTTTAACTGCCTGTTCATCCAGCTCTTGCATCAAGGAGAGCAAGTTCTCTTTCCAAGATGAGCTGAGAGTTCCCCTGCCGTTCACCAACCCCCCTCCCCATTTCATTTCTGGGTGCGGTAGGGAGGAAGGTTTCTGGAGAGAGCTTGGGAACTAGAGAGCAAGGCTTTGCTTTCTTTCTGAGCAACACTCTTTGCTGTTCTCTCCATGATCAGAAGGCACCCATCTGGGGTGGAGGAGAGAGCAAAAACGTCTGTGAAACCTAGAATACACTGTGGTCCAAGGGCTGTACCGAAGGTGGCCATAGAGCGGGAGAGGAGGCCCCCAAGGCTCCATGCTTCCTGCAGCCTGGCCTGGGGTATATTTATTTCTCTATCTGCCACTTGGGGAGCGTGACTTGGAAACTAACAATACAAAATAAAATAAATCATGGCCTCTCAAGATCGCATGTGTCCAGGCTGCCTCATCCCCTCATTTCCACCTAGCTCGGGAGATGGGCTGCTGCCTGGGTTCTGTCTCTCCCCAAATCACCCGCCTTCCTCCCCACAATGCTTTTATTGTGTGTGTGTGTTTTATTTTAAATCCATAAGCTAATTGGTTTTCTGCAGGGCTAACTGAATTTTCCCAATTTAATTTGCAAAGATGATCCCCAGGAGCCATTACAGCGCGCGCTGTCCTCCAGATTGGATTACTGGCCTCTCCGGGGCTGCTGTACTCTGAGTCAGAAGGTGGGGCCCTGCCCCATAAGCTGATTACCTGAGCAGCGGAACTTCTTGCTCTTGATCTGGCCGATGCGCTTGTTGGCCAGCCGGCGCGGGCTGCTGCAGCGGGCCCCGCTGGTCTCGATGGGGTTGTCCTGAAGGTAGTCGGCCAGCCACTTCAAGTGGCAGTCGCACACAAATGGGTTTTGGGCTAAGTGGCTGCGAGACGGACGGGAGTTAATCAGATGGGACCCCTGGTGCCACGTTCCGCCACCCCCCTGCCTGGTGCTAGGCTCTGGTGCCAGGCTCCCTCCTTCATCGCCCCAGGAGGCCTCGGGGGAGGTGGAAACTGCTCTCAGACAAGACCCGGAGAGGGGGCCTGAGCTCTGCTGTCTGCAAAAGACAGTCACAGGTGCAGGCGGCATCCCGCCTGGGGAATCAGCCTTCCTTACTCTCCCCACCTGGGTCAGGACCCACCCCTGATCGTCTCCAATCTCACCCACGCCAATTTTGAAGGGCAATGAAAGTTGCAGGCTTAGGGTTTATGCTGAGAGCAGACTGAATTTTATTTCTCCAAGCTCAGGAACACCCGGTACATAAAGCAGCTGGCATGGTGTCGGGCACAGGGTGGGTGTTCCATTTATAGTAGCGGGTTTTGTTCTTACCATCCTCAGCATCACAAGGGCAACAACACCATGGGCCTGGCTTCCCCCGGCTCAGTGAGAAAACTGTCCAAAGCACCACACTCAGCGCTTAGCACGTGGTCGGGGTTCAATGTGTAGCAGCTGCTCTTACCCTTTATTGGCTCCCGTCTCTGGCTACAGGGGCAGTAAGTTCCAGATGACTCAGAAGGGCTCCAGAAGCCCCCAGGCTCATGGTCAGGCTGGGGGCTGGAGCTAGGGTCTAAGCTTAGGGGTGGAGCCATCCAAAACACGGGCTGAGATCTGTACTCAGGTGTCATCTATCTAACGGAACTATTTATGAACGTCTGCAGTGCTTGGGAGTGAGGAACTCTTCCCTAACGAGGGTGTTGAAATACTCCCGTATTCTGGTACAGTGTGCCTGTACCAGAGGCTTGGTTTTGCGGGTGTTGGTGGGCAGGAATGGGTTATCAGCAGAGATGGAGCCTGCTCAGAATACAGTGGCCACAGTGGTTAAAAGAGCAGGTGAGCAGCCCCTCGGCCTGGGTTCAAATCCTGCTTCTTACTAGTTGTGCAACCTTGAATAAGTTACTTAACTTCTCCGTGCCTCTGGTTTCCTCACATAGAAATGGGGGATCACAAAAGCACCTACCTCCTAGGGCTGTTGTGAGGCTTAACTGTTTGGATACAGGGAAATCACCCCGTGGGGCACGGAGCATGGTGTGAGTGATTAGTACAGGTGAGTTAGCCCTATTATGATTTTTAAAAAAATTGTTTTTTCTTGGGCAAGCCATGCAGCATGTGGAAATGGTAGTTCCCTGACCAGGGATCAAACCCACGCCCCCTGCATTGAAAGCGCAGATTCTTAACCACTGGACCGCCAGGGAGGTCCCAAGCTAGTGCTATTATTAACATCCCGTTCTCGCCGCAGGCTCCAGGATTCCTCCTGGATGTGCTCACTCTGCCTTCATTTTGAATGTTCTCTGCGACTACGTGTTTGGGGTTGCTGGCTGCCTGGGCACGCGCTGGCACTCGAGGTGGCATACTCACAGCGTCTGGATGGCCTGCAGAGGGGCAAAGAGCCCCTTGCTGATGGTTTGAAGCTTGTTGTCGTATAGGGAGAGCAGGTTGAGGTTCTGCAGGTCCTGAAACGTGTTCACCCGTAGGCAGTTGATCTTGTTGGCATTGAGGAGCCTGCAGGCAGGAGAGAGGCTGGTGACTCACTAATCCTCGTGCTGACCTGCAGTGCTCTCCTCACAGCAGGGGCTCCGGCCCTCAGCAGAGAAAGAGAGGGACTCGCATGCCTGTGGCCACCGAACCTCCGAACACGTCCGGGCACTCATGCACCCGGTCACCACGGATGCTGTGTCACACACCGATCCCTTGGAGACTTGCCCTGCACCCGTGCTCTAGGAGGGAGACCTGAAATGGCACCCTGTGTGCTCCACTTTCTGCTTTAGCATGCAGAGCTTCCAGGACTCAAAAAAAAAAAAAAAAAAAAAAAATCATTTGGCACAATTATTTGGATGCTTTAGCTGATTGACTAAGGGTAATTTTGATTCAGAAAATTCCTTAGAGTTCTTTTGGATCACTGATCCCTTTGGAAAACTGATGAAAGTTGCAGGTCATCGTCCCAGAAAAAATACAGCCATGGGTAGGCATGTGTGCACACACAGACACATCCTTTCTCTCTCTCACACACAGAAACACAAACACACACATGGATGGAGTCCCGCGTGATTCCGCAAATACACCACGCATGTTCTGAACACGCTCTTTACCCCTTTCGTAACGTGATTCCTTCTCCTCCTCTGTATCTGAGCCCAAATGTCAGCTTCTCAGAGAGGCCTGCCCTGACCCCCTCATCTCCAGTTACGACCCCCTACTATTGTCTCTCATAGCCCCCTATTTATTTCCTTCGTAGCATTTCTCAATTTATGGTTAGAGGATATTTGTTTGTTTTCTTGTTTATCGTTTGCCTCCCACCCAAGACGGTAAGTTCTATGATGGCACAAATGACATTATTTTATTCCTCCCTTTATTCCTAGTGCTTAGCACAAGCATTTATTAAGAAATACACTCAACTCCATATGCAAATCCAGGGGGTCACTCTCCTCTAAGGTGACACCTATCCCGCAGGGTCAGCCTTCCTATCCACGAGGGACCCCGTTCTGCTATGGTTTTAGTTCTTCAGACCCGCCCCGGCCAACCAAAACCAAAAAAAGGAAAAAAAGAAGCATAAAAGGAAGCTGTGTTTCTGGTGAAATGCTGGTCCATCCTAGGTGATGGAAGTGTTTTCCAGAATGGGGCTGGCAAAGCAAGCACTTTGGGTCCTACAAATGTCCTTTATGATCCTAGACTGACTAGCTGTGCCCTTGAACCTCGTGTAAAATCACTGCTCACCCACTCTTGAATGAAAGTGAGGGGGTTACTAAACTGACCAGCAAAAAGCTGGAATTTAAAAAATTTCTCTTATCAATGCTGGCTCAGAGCTTCCCTCATGGGGAGGGACCCATGGGATGCATCATGGCTGGCTTGCCTCTGGAGGCTCTTGATGCCAGGGTCCAGGGGACTGGAGCTGGTAACGGAGGGGCTGCCATGGGAGCTCAATGACCCATGCCCCCACTCCCTTGCTGCAGGCCCGTCCTGTGAGGCAGGCAGCTGTGGCAGTGACAAGAGGAAGAAGAACCGACGTTTAATCTGGCTAATAACGGTCAGGGTCCCAAGGGTTCACACAGATGTCCTCCTGCCTCCCAGTGGCAAAAAAAACTCACGTTGCTAGAATACTTTTCCTTCTTTCCAGCGTGCTTTCCTGACATCCTTTTATTCTCACAGTAACCTGGGCAGATGGGCAGAGCCAGCCTTGCACGTTACAGTTGAGGAAACTGAGGCTGAGAGATTGGTGGGCTTGTTCAAGGTTACACGTTTCCAAGGTGCATGCTGGATGCAGTTATGGTTGGTACTCTAGGTCTCTGGAGGGTTTAGTTTCTTCTTTATGAATGCCTCATCTACCCCACCCATCTGTCTATCCCCTTTGTAGCAATTTCCCCCAAGAATTTACTGTGCTTTGTATATTAAATTTTAGTCAAAATCACTCTCTTTGGGGGGTATTTCAAGGAGGATGCTATGGAACAGAGAAACAGGGAGAACAGCGAGAGGATCCAACAGGGCTAAGTCGCCACAGGTCAGGAATGAACCCTTCACACACACACATTTTTTTGGTTCTCTTGTTTAAAAAGAAAGATAAAGTATGCGGTAGATGGTTTGTTCCAAAGCTTGATGTTCAGGGCCTTTTGAGGGCATCATCTTGCTAGGAAATACCGAATTATCAGTAAAGAGACCAGGTCAGAAATGCCAATCTCATGACCTGAGGATAGAGTCCTCCCTGCAGCATCTTGCGACATCCCACATGCAACTCTGTTCATTCAGCCTTCGCAGTGTGTTAAAAACTGGGAAAAAACTACAATGAGGTATCACCTCACATCAGTCAGAATGGCCATCATTAAAAAGTCTACAAATAACAAATGCTGGAGAGGGTGTGGAGAAAAGGGAGCCCTCCTACACTGTTGGTGGGAATGTAAAATTGGTGCAGCCACTATGGAGAACAGTGTGGAGGTTCCTTAAAAACCTAAAAAAAGAGTCACCATATGATCCACTCCTGGGCATATATCTGGAGAAAACGCTAATCCGAAAAGATACATGCACCCCAATATTCATAGCAGCACTATTTACAACAGCTAAGACACGGAAGCAACCTAAGTATCCATCGACAGATGAATGGATAAAGAAGATGTGGTATGTTTATATATATATATATATACATACACACATACACACACACACATATATATATAAAATGTAATATTACTCAGCTATAAAAAGCTGAGTAATATATTATAAAATGTATATATATAAAAAATGTAATATATATATAAAGTATTTATATTAAAAAAAATATAAAATGTATATATATAAAACGTAATATTACTCAGCTATAAATATATATATATAAAATATAATATTACTCAGCTATAAAAAGAATGAAATAATGCCACTTGCAGCAATATGGATGGACCTAGAGATTATCATACCAAGTGAAGTAAGTCAGACAGACAAAGATAAATATATGGTACCACTTACATGTGGAGCCTAAAATATGATACAAATGAACTTATTTACAAGGCAGAAACAGACTCACAGACATAGAAAACAAACTATGGTCACAAAAGGGGAAAGTGGGGTGGGGAGAGATAAATTAGGAGTTTGGGATTAGCAGATACAAACTACTATACATAATGGAAAAGAATTGAAAAAGAATATATATACGTATATGTGTATAACTGAATCACTGTGCTGTACATCAGAAGCTAACAACATTGTAAATCAACTACACTTCAATAAAAAAAATTGGGACATTTCTCTCACTCACACACATCATATTTCTATTTTCTCTTGAAAAAAAATCAGAAGCTCTAGTAACACTGGGCCCACTGGAGGCAGCCACGGGGTGGCTGCCCCCTTTAGGTAAGACATATGCTCTGTTTGCCACAGTCCTCACTATTCCCTATTGTATGCCCTTCACAAGTTTATTCTACTGACCTTGCCTGAGGAGGCATTTAGATTTGAGACTCTAGTGTAGATTCATGAGCCCAGTTGCTGTACGTGGTTCTGGGGAATGCCAGACACTGGATAAGGCGGACGGCTATGGGGAGAGAGGAGTGCAACTCTGATCTGCCTTGAAAGGGTATCTAAACTGCAGGCCACTCTGGCAACCCTCCTCACCCATCAGAACTATCGAGGCTTCTTTTTCTGCCCACTTTCTTGTTCCCTATTGCTCCTAGATCTCTCAGCATGAGATGTTATCGCAAAGATGTAAGGCATCAAAACAACCCAGGCTGGCACAACTTTGAGGCAAAGATAGCGCATATGCAGGAACAAAAGGAAACACAAAAGGGCAGGGTCTCCCCATCACTTATTCTCTCCCAGGATGCTTGGCTCCCTAAGGCAAGATGCATCGGTGCAGGAGAGATAAAATTAAGCTGCTTATACAGATTTAGATGCCGGGGACAGCCTCACTGATCTCCAGCACAGGCGACATCTAACAGCCTGTCTTTCTGTCCTCTATCCTTTGGGAGGAAGGTTGGCAGCTACTCAGCTGGGTCTGGCTTCCATGAAAGGATCTCTGAGCTCTCTGGTACATGGACAAGAGTTGCAGGGGAATTAAACAAACAAACAACATCCTAATCATTTGTAGAGACGTAGATGGACCTAGAGAGTGCCATACAGAGTGAAGTAAGTCAGAAAGAGAGAAGCAAATATTGTATAATAACGCATATATGTGGAATCTAGAAAAATGGTATAGATGATCTTATGTGCAAAGCAGAAATAGAGACACAGAGGTAGAGAACAAATGTATGGATACCAAGGGGGAAAGGGGTGGAGTGGGAGGAATTGGGAGACTGGGACTGACACATATACATTATTGTTACTATGTATAAAATAGACAACCGATGGGAACATACTGTATAGCACAGGGAACTCTACCTAATGCACCGTGGTAACCTAAACGGGAGGGAAGTCCAAAAGGGAGGGGATATCTGTATGTGTATGGCTGATTCATTTTGTTGTGCAGTGGGGGCTAACACAACACTGTAAAGCAACCATAGTCCAATAAAAATTAATTAAAAAAAACACCCTAAAAAATAAAAATAAAGAAAAACCACCCTATGATGGAGCAAACAGAGAGTAAACAACTCTCTGAAATGGGGTTCAGCAATTCTGTGAGGAGTTCTGAACATAGGCCTTCTCCCTCTTTCACTGGAGGGATTGATTCCGCCTCTTTCTCCATCAAGGCTGCTTGATCTGTCCCAGTCCATTCCCCTTTGAGAAGCGGTGATGTAACTGCTGTGTGAATTAATACTAATGCAGCATCATCTCCAGAGACCACAGCTCTGTGTGCAGCCCTGTGCCAAAGGTTTTCCAAAGCACTTTCCATGTAGTGTTTTCTTTCACCCTCACAGCACCACTATGAGTGTCCTCATTTCGCTGATGAGGAACCTGAGGGTCAGAGTGGTGATGGATTTAACCAAGGTTGCCCAGTGAACTTCCAGCCTGTCCGACTCCAAAGCTCCTCTCTCATCCACCATGTAAAATCCATCTTCTCGTTCCTGTGCCTGGTGGAAGGTGTTGCCTGTTTCTGGGGAGTGGCTGTTTTTGCTAGCTTCGGAATGCACCTGGGCACACTTCAGGTTGGGTCTGGAAGACTGCTTGCCTCTTGGTTGTGTAGAGGCATCAGGAGTCCTGCTGACTCTTAGGGAGAACCCGGCACCAAGGTGCTGTGACGGGATTGCTCTTTGAAATGCTCACTAAGCTGCCATTGGCACCATGGCAGGCTCCTCGCTGAGTGGCCTGCACCTGTGCAAAGCAGGAGCTCAACCTTCACGCGTCGTTGACTAACCGCTGATTTAGGAGCTGGTATGTTTGGCTCTGTGCTCCCCTCACCCTGAATTCTCACTCAAGGCAGACCAGGGGACAGCGACGAAGCAGAGACAACAGCATCCCTTATGCAAGATGGGATGCTCCAGCTCGCCATTCAAGAGGCTGCCTGGCGCTCAAACTCCGAATTTTGATGCCCCCAACTAGATCTCGGCTTGATCCGTTATTGGATCCAGCGAGGGGGGAGGGGTTGGGGATGTACCGTGTTCATCAGTATTTCCCCAGAAGCAGATCCAACCATCTTGCGGGGCCACCTGCTCCCAGACTCACCTCCCAAAGGAAACGTGGAGGTCATATAAACAAAAGAGAGATGGTAGTTGGGCGGGGGTGGGGCTGAGATGATCATGCCAGGGTGAACAGCTGGGACCACATGACCTAACAGGTAATAAGCACGGTGTGGCCAGGCACTCGCACAGCAACTTACAAATATTAACTTATGGAATCTCCATCTGACAGATGATGAGACCCCTGGGACTCAAAAAGCTTGAGTACTTTTGACCGAAGTTGCACAACTAGTAAGTGGTAGGTTGAGATTTGGATCCATGCTATCTCATTTTAAAAGCCTTTGCTCCAGGCTTCCCTGGTGGCGCAGTGGTTGAGAGTCCGCCTGCCGATGCAGGGGACATGGGTTCGTGACCCGGTCCGGGAAGATCCCACATGCTACGGAGCGGCTGGGCCCGTGAGCCATGGCCGCTGAGCCTGCGCGTCCGGAGCCTGTGCTCCGCAACGGGAGAGGCCACAACAGTGAGAGGCCCGCGTACCGCAAAAAAAAAAAAAAAAAAAAAAGCGTTTGCTCCCACTCTCCCACTCTGGCCTGTGAAGGGACTGTGGGAAGCGCCCGAAGCTTGTGGAAGGAGGCAGAAGTATGTTTTTGTAGCCACTCCCATTAACTTAGTGATGATTCTACAATAAGACGAAAGCAAAGAGCCACGCTCCCGCCAGAGGAAATTACGGAAAGTGCGAGTACACACACATCGCCTTCTAAACTTACGTCTAAGCGTTAGCTCTACGAGGCACTCTTTCCGCCCTCCCCTTCACCGAGCCTTTTCAGCTTCCACATATGTTCCACGTCAAGAGGTATTAGCACTCAGCCCATTGAGGAACCAACCTAACGACGCGGCGGAGAGATAATCCTTTCCAGGAGCTGTGGCCTTCAGAAAAAGCAAGGCAGGAAACAGAAGCCATTGGGAGCCTCAGAGCTGGAGCGGGAGGCAGGGGGAGGGGGAATGAATAGCACACGTCCTCAGTCTGGGCTAAGGAGGGCTCTTCTGATTCCAGTCCTGCTGGGGGACCGGGCCTGGCCTGGCCAGAAAAGTCCCAGGTGCTCTCATCGCTCGTAGCAGCTTGCAGCCTCATTTACTCAGGGTCCAGGTAATAGGGGGAGATGGGCCACAGGAGGGAAGTGAGGTCCACCCTGACCTGTGAAAAGGACCCCCACACCCAGTCTCCCTAAAGAGGCCACATGGTTGGGGTTCAATTTGTAGCAGCTGTTCTTACTCTTCATTGGCTCCCGTCTCTGGCTACAGAGGCAGAGGACCACTGAGGCCCCATTTGTAGCTACTGCCCTTGGCCACGTCGCCTCCTCCAAGAAGATTCCCCTGAGCTCACAGCCTTTGCCGCAAGGTTTGGAAAACACAAACATCTGGAAGCAGGCTTAATGATAAATTGCATCAAAATCACCTAGGTAACGCCAGTGGTTCACATATTGATTCAGTGGCCCCAAGCTCTCATTTGGGTGATATTTATATTCTCCACATCTGCCCACGTGTCTGCGGAAGACAGCGGTTTGAGGCTCCTCCTCCTACTTATACGGTGTTTGTCTGCAAACGCCAAAAGCATATTCCAAACCTGGAGTACAAGGTCTTCTCAGAAAACGTGTCAAGAAAGAGCACAGCAGCCCCTTCCTGCAGAATACGTGAAGCCCTTCCGGGAAAGACCACGGGATAGGAAGATGGGCACAGGCTCCCCGCCAGGCGGGGACTTCATGGAGCCTCCTTTTCTTAAAGTGACACTGGCGGGGGGGGGGGGGGTGGCGGGGGGGTGGCGGGGGCGGGTCAATTTCTGTTTCGTAAACACTCAGATGCATCCATAGGAAGGGAAAGATGTACCAACAACCCCATGGCATAACCCTTTCTCTGGCTCCTCCTGTAGGGGAATCATTTTTCAGGAATGGGTTACAAAGGCTCTCTGTTATCAAAAAAAGTTCTCTGTGTATCCCTGCAAGTATTTCCCACTATTAAGCACTGGCATTAACTATTAGTGAGGCTGCCAATTAGGGGAGCCATTCTGGACCTCTGATTAAGCTGCAGGATTTAGAGTTAACCCCTCTCATTATTGTGTCTTTCTCTTTTAAAAAAATTTCTTTAGAATTAACCCTCTGCCCCCCTGAAATTCTTTATCTACTAATTGTAATAAGGACCACTCTCTTGCCTTAGAACAAACATGCTATTATCTTTCCCATATGAAATACGGGGGATTTATTTTGACCTTTGGCAACCTCCTGAGGCTGGACATGGGGAAGAACCTGGTGACATCTGGTACCATGAGGTCAAGGACTTCTGACCCCGCCCAGAATCTTCTCTGAGCCTGTGAATGGGTGCTGTGGGCCACGCCATGCTAAACACTCACACAAAGAAACAAGAGGAGCCCTCCAAGTCCCTGGGGGCAATGATGACGCTTTCTTCTCTCCTGATAATGACTGCACTGCTGGTCATGGGCTGTGGGTTGTCATGGTGACTCAAACTGAAGTGCAGCAACAGGGTGGCCTGTCTGAAAAATAGGACCTCCTTTGAATCCACAGATATAGGAGGGCACGAGGAAGAGGGTGCAAGCAACGGGGACCTCCTAAGGTAATCAGAGGGAAGCTGAGCTTCTGAGTGACCGGATGAAGGGGCCATCACCTGCTCTCAGGAGATCAAGGGCCTCACCTAGTGTGACCTGGCTTGCCCCTTCCCTCCCCAACAGCTACTAGGGTAGAACTTGCCTATCTGACTGCTACCTGGTTACTAATCAGTCCTTTAAGAGGGATAAACCATTCACTCAATGACCAAAGCATGGAATGATTCCAGAATTTAAGTCCCCTCAAGAGCTTTCCTTAGGAAGTTCCAGGTACACAAGAGAGGGAAGAATTCCTCCCTCAAAAATGCATCACAAAGGAAGTCTGCTTCTACTGCGGGGGAGAATTCTCATCATCTCACCTCAACCCAGTCTTTAAGAACAAGCAGCTTCTTCTTTTTTTTTTTTTTTTTGCGGTACGCGGGCCTCTCACTGTTGTGGCCTCTCCCGGTGCGGAGCACAGGCTCTGGACGCGCAGGCTCAGCGGCCATGGCTCACGGGCCCAGCCGCTCCGCGGCACGTGGCATCTTCCCGGACCGGGGCACGAACCCGTGTCCCCTGCATTGGCAGGCGGACTCTCAACCACTGCGCCACCAGGGAAGCCCAAGAACAAGCGGCTTCTTGATTGCCCTCTTACAGGGCTCAGCTCGAACTTTAGTGGGGTGAGGACAGTCAACCAGAGGAAGTTCCATGGGAGACAGGGGTCTGTGATTTAGACTGAGGCTTAACAAGAGGAGCTGTTAAAGCATCAGTTCCACAGTACTCCCTCCTTGGCTTGAGCCAGTGAGGAACTCTTGTTTCGTGTATCACAAAACTAGCTCTGCAGATTGGCCCATGACTGGGTCAGAAGCAGATATCTCTGGTGTGGACTCCAGATTCAGACTGCTTGGGTTCCAACGCTCCATCACTTACATGCTGAGAGACAATGGCCAAGTTACTTAACCCGTCAGTTGCTCAGTTTCTACATCTATAAAATGGGCCTCTGAACAACACTTTTCTCTTAGCGTGGTTGTAAAGGTTAGATGAGGTGATGGATATGAAATTGCTTAGCACAGGTTCTGGAACATATTAAGTCAATAAATGGTAGCTGTTGTCAGCAGCAGCAGTAGCTGTACTTGCAAAACAGCCGATAAGGGAAAGTGAGCTATAGGGAGCGGAGTTTTGCTCACTGCCCCGTAACTGGCATGTTGCTTGGAAAACTCCAAGATGCTCCAGTGGTCTTGTCTGCCTTCCAAGAAAATCAAACAACAGGTGCTGGGCTGTCTTAACTTATTCCAGCCCTAAGACAGTCTGGTTTGGTTAAGACCTCCCGGAGCAGGTTTAACATCGACCGGAGCCAGCATTTACACGAAAGCTTCCACCTCAAATGACTGCCTGCCTCACTTGAATCCCTCTTCCGTGCATATGCCATGCAATCAATGAGTACTAACTGCATGTGCCGATCCCCCGGGGGAGCTGTAACGGCACAGCTTACTGCTGCCCATCAGAGGGGAAAGTGATGGCTCCGGAGACACGGTGACTGCTTGCTTCCCTCGCCTTGGGGAGGGCTGACCCCTGAGCGGCAAGGTGACATACCTGGGGGCACTCTGGCTGGCTGCACACTCAGGATCATCATCTCCACTCACATCCTAGAAACCCAGGAGCCAGGGTGGGCAGGGGAACGGCGAGTTTCACTCTGTTTCTGGTGAGGAAGGGCATGGACGGAGCCTGGGAGAAGAGGACAGGTCACTTCTCGGGTGATCAGAGCTGGGCGCGCGTGCCCAGTGGCATGTCTGGTCCTAACCTTGGATTCTGAGATGTCTCTATGTGGGAAATTTCAGCTCTCTGCAGTTTAGGAGGGAGTCTCTAAACACACTTCTTGCCCTACTGGGCACCTGACTCGTGTCCCAGTAGCCTGTTTTAAGGAAGGAAACTGACAGGCTCCCCTGAAGATCATAAGGGTTGTTACTAATAACAAATGTGTGTTTATACAATGAAAGTCTGCAGGAACTGAACCAGTTTAGGATTAATTACAGGGAGACATACCAGCTATTTTCAAACACTTGAAGAATATGAGAATAGCCTTTTCTGAGTTTCCCAGAAGCCATTACTGAGGTTTAGTATAAGAAAGAGCCTCCTAACCTTCTAACTACACTGAGAAAACTTATCACAGAAACTTATCAGCAAAAGAGCAGTAGGATTTGTCCCAGGGTGCATGGGACAGGTTTCCATACCAGCTGGGTGAGAGGCTGTCCTGGAAGCCCTGAAGATTTTGCAAGTCCAACTAAAGGAGGGGACTCTTTTGAGGCTGACACCAAGAGGATAGGGGTTTGGGGGTCCTTCCCAGGACTGCTGAAGCTTGTCCATGGAGACCCATTTGCTGCAGCCTCTGAGAAACTCTGAAGACTGAGACATTCTCCTATCATCATTGGCCATCTGCCCGAATAAACAGGGCAAGAGAATGACCCAGGAGGGCTGGGTACAGAACAGGCTGGGCAAGTGTGGTGGAATAGCTGAAAAGTTTAGAGAAACAGGGAAAGGGGAGATGGGCAGCCAGGACAACCAACTACAATGCACCTGCTTTACTGCTGGTAGCATCATGACAAGTGCCAGAAAGGAAACATCCAAGATCATTTTGGGTGGCAGAGACAGCTTGGCTTTGTGATGCACCCATAACTTGAGAGATGGACAGAGAAGAAAAAAACACAAACCTCTTGCAAAAAGTCTTCGAGTCAAAGGCCAGGAAATTTCCCAGACTAGCAGGGTATTCTAATCAGAGCCTTCTTATCGGAGTGTCTCCAGTCTAACAAGGAGAAATCCAATCTACCGCGGGCTGAACACTAAATTAGATCTAATCAGGACCTGCTTTCTAACTGCTCAACAGCAGGTCAAAGCCCAATGACGGCTACAGTTGCTGGTTCTTTCTGGAAAGTGAGGTGGCCTGAGTTGTGTCAACTCTCGGTCTCGAGAGAAGGGGGGATGCTTTGTCTTTACTCCCAGCTACTCAACGCCCTCTGCTCAAAATGGTGATACTCAACCAGAGTTGCCTTCCCCGTCCATGCAAAGTCCTGTTAACTCCAGTCATCTCACGACTGCTGTCAGCCTGGAGCTGGGATACATTTCCTTTTTTATTTTTATTTTATTTATTTATGTATTTTTTGCGGTACGTGGGCCTCTCACTGTTGTGGCCTCTCCCGTTGCGGAGCACAGGCTCCGGACGCGCAGGCTCAGCGGCCATGGCTCACGGGCCCAGCCGCTCCGTGGCATGTGGGATCTTCCCGGACCGGGGCACGAACCCACGTCCCCTGCATCGGCAGGCGGACTCTCAAAACATGCATTTATGGAATCTTTGCTACATGCCCTGCACTGTGCTAGGCACTTTGACGCATGCTACATTTCTCCTTAATGCATGCAAGGGCATAGAGCTTTCTGCAGTCAAAACACGGACTGTAAAAGGATATTCACTCGAGCCCAGTGAAACGCACCACCTCCAAATCTAACTCTAGGCCATGTTATTGTTACTCTTCTTGGAAGGGATTAATAGCTACAGTTAACTGGCCTTATAGTGGCAGTTATAACTTACAGTTTCTTTGCTACAAGCAAAGAATACTATCTGTGAACCCCCCAGCTCCCTGCAGAGCCCTGGCATGTCATTCTAACAAAGAGCCACAAAGGCCCACCAAGGGCTGCAACCTTTGAACACTAGTAGGTAGGTACACAGAGACACAGAGAGTGAGATAGACACGGAGACAGAGGTGTGAAGGGCTGGATGGGTGGGATGCAGAGAAAAAGAACAGAATTTTCTTTCTCTTGCTTTCGGCTTCATTGAAACAAACCTGACTATTGCTGTGATGGATGTGCTGCCTGGAAACTAGCGGGGCGTCTCATCTGGACATGATTCACATTCTTATATTGTCTTAGGAGACTCTGTCCAGGGCTGAGTCTTAACAGGACATGGGAAGGGTAGGGAGTAAATGTGAGAAGAAAAGGCTAAAGGAAAAGTCTCACTTCCTTTTTCTTTGGATGTCACCATGTGAGATGCGTTGCCAACCTTCCTCTATTCACCATTGCTCCTGGCCGCCCACCCATCCGGAGCCACAACTTGACTACATGGTGCGCAAGCTCATAATGGAGCTTCACTTAACTGCCCACGGGAGCAGGGAGGCCCCAGGCCCCTTCCTTCCTGCCTGTGACTTAGAGGTGATTTTACAATGGCACACATACAAATGTGCATGTACACGCACACACATTCATCTGTACTCAGACGCACGCCTCTGGGAACATACATCTTGTGCTATTCAGAGGTCTGGGAGGCTTCTGAGCCACAGGACCACATAAGCTCTACTCCAGCTTCCACACCTATTTTGTTGTGTGACTGAGGACAAGTCATTTCCCTCTCTGAAACTTGGTATCTTCCATTGCTCACAGGATACTCAAGATCAATTCCTAATACCAATAGGAATCAGCATGGTCCCTGAGCAGACATGGACATGCATGCACGCACACGTGTACACACACACACACACACACACACACACACACACACACACACACTCCCCACACCCATAGATACTATGGCTACCTGATCACAAACCAGAGATAATTCTCCCCCAGTCATAAAATCTTAAAATACAGGATGAGCTGATTTCCTTTCCTGGCCTCTCCACATCAGAGTTCATTTATCTTCTTCAAACATTTAAGCTCAAATGACCACAATGAAACAAATGCAAATAAATAATCCCAGAGCTTAAAATTTGAGGCAACAAATCTTCCTTGAAATTAAATAAACGCTTCCCATCTCAGCCATATCTTACCCAGATAGAGCCACAGCGGTGACTGATCATGTTCCTTCTCTAATTACTTCACTGCCCCACCCCTACCCATCTTCAAGGTCTCACGTCTACCGGCAGCTCGGTTTCAGCTTTCGTATTGGAATACGGTGTACGAATATTTTAGTTCCCTAAGTTCCGAGCACACCCCTGCCCCATGCTTCCCTTTGTAGGATTCACCTCTGGCTTAATTTCTAGCCCCCCAAGCCTGAGGTTAGTGATTCATACCTGGGCCAGGCTCCCGAGCTGTATCATCTATAGCTCGTTTACATTGACCTTAGGCTTCCTCTGCCAACTCCCTGGCTCTCCTTCCGCCAAGAAGAGGTGATGGAGGTACGGGGTGGACGGCTCAAAAAAAAATGTTTTTTTTTTTCCTTTTAATGGGCATAAAGTCAAAAGAAGAACTCTACGGAGCACGGCTCAAAGTTTGCAGGAAAGAGCCTGCAAATAGTTCCAGAGACACGATTAGTGACAAAGTTCCTACTCACAGCAGCTGTAGGGACACCAGCCCGTCAAACAATCCCTTGGCAATCTCGGTGATCTTGTTCCCATAGAGCACCCTGGAAAAGAGCAGAGAGGACAGTGGTCACTGCGGATGAGAGGCCACTGGAACTCCTTCAAGTAGGAGGCCACCAGCTTGGCCCACTCTGGGGGGCATCTCAGAGCACTGGCTTCCCCAGCCTGCCTCACCTTCTCCTCCCCAGTGAGACAGTGGGCCAGTGTCACTGGGGGTTGCAGGGGCAGGCTGTCCGGGAGGCGAGGAGAAATGGGCTCCATCCTGTTCTACCCCTGGGCAGCCCAGCTCAATAAATCATCCACAATAGGAAGACGCAATCCCTTTGTGGTGTCTCCCAGAGCTGCTAAAATGACTCACACCCCAGCAATAAATAAGATGTGTGGGAAGCTGGCCGGCCCTGTGTGTTCTTGTCTTCAATGGGTATTGACAGCCTATATAGAACGTTTCCTTTTAATATCCTGTTGCGTCCTAGGAATTCCTGAGCCGAGTCCTTTAATCATCCACCTAGACAGGGCTTCGGGTATCTGGCGTCCTATCCAGGTGGCTCAGGGACCGCTGAGTCAAGGACTGGCTCTTAGGAAAAACTAGGGAGCAAGGAATCGTTATCGCGGTACCAGCAGCTTCTACATTACAGCCTTTTTTCCTAGCCTCTGAGCTCCAAGAGCTAAGGAACTCAGAATTCTTTTACCCTTCTCTCTTCCAGCCTACAGAGTCCCTCACACTGGGTGTCCTATTCAAGGGCTGGTCTCCGGTGATCTGTGAGGCTTGGGGAAGAAGTGTACTGGGTCTGCCTCCCCCGAAGACACTGCTGGCCTCTCTCTGCTCTCATCCATGGCACAGACTTTGCTGTCTCTTGGGTCCAGCCTCCTCCGAGATGGAGGGAACTTAGCTAAGAAGAATTTAAAAAAAAAATTCCCTCTCGAGCTCTGGAGTGCCTTGAATGAACGCAGGATTCGATCCCCACTCAGATTGCAAATTCAGACTGTGATGTGTCATCAAGGAGGCCAAATATTAGGATGAGGAAACGGTCAATGGGAGCGATAAACCCAACTCCCCATTTTCCAGATGCCACCAGGAGTGAAGAGTGAGCCTCCCGCTCAGCCTGCGGGTGTGTTTCATGAATGTTTCAGCAAACTAACGGCTAAATAAAAGTCAGCACAATGGCTCAGGCTTGCATTTGTGATTCATATTATTAATGTCCCACTGCTCACTGTGCCAAATGCAGTCGTGTCACTGTCTGTTCGCTGATGTTAGAACCTGCAGTGTAGCAGAAGCCGGAGGGACAACGGGGCGGGCGGGGGGGAGGGGTTCCTCAAGTCATGTGTCCGTATGGGGCGTCTCTAAGCCTCAGTGGGTCCAAACCAGTCTCCGGCAGGCTGACGTGAGCTGTGGGTCCACCTCGGGGCACCTGGGTGTGGACCTGTCTGGCTTTATCCCCAGATCTCTCCTTGACTTTCCTTCCCACCTTTCAGATCTGGGCTCAAACACCTCGTCCTTGGGAAGCTTCTCTTGAATATCTTAGTCAACATTTTCTACCACCTGTCACTCTATTTTTATTTCTTCATCCCTTTTCATTACGTCATGTTATATTACTTATACATTAATTTATTTTAAACATTTTCTGTGCCTCCTGCACCGGCCCCCTTGAGTAGAGGTTCTGTGTGTGGTGACATCATGTCGCTTGCTCATGGCTGGGTCCCTAGAGTCGAAATCGGAATAGGATCTAACACAATAAATATCTGTTGAAAGAATGAACAGCTCTGGGCTTTCCTGGTGGCGCAGTGGTTAAGAATCCGCCTGCCACTGCGGGGGACACGGGTTCGAGCCCTGGTCCGGGAAGATCCCACATGCCGTGGAGCAACTAAGCCCGTGTGCCACAACTACTGAGCCTGTGCTCTAGAGCCCGCGAGCCACAACTACTGAGCCTACGTGACACAACTACTGAAGCCCGTGTGCCTAGAGCCCGTGCTCCGCAACAAGAGAAGCCACCGCACCGCAACAAAGAGTAGCCCCCGCTCACCGCAACTAGAGAAAGCCCGCACGCAGCAGCGAAGACCCAGCGCAGCCAAAAATAAATAAATTAAAAAAAAAAGAATGAACAGGTCTGGGGTAAAGGCTTTCCTGCCCTTTACGTTGGCCATTCCTGACTTTGGATTGGGTGTGTTGGTATTCAGAGCTCCATGAGGTCAAGGGTCTTGTCTGTCCAGTTCACTGCCACATTCTCAGTGCCTATAAGGCTACTCAGTACACAGTAGGCATCTACTGAATGGCTACATGCATGCATTGGGGGTGAGAGGCACTTCACTTAAACAATGCCCTGATATATTTCAGAATTGGCTAGTGGCATGCCAATGTCCTATCTGGCAACCAGATTTTGAATTTCTTTTCCTGCAAGACAGTCTCACTGTCCTCAGACTGTTCCCAGATCCCAGCAGAGGGACAGCAGACAAGGGGAACGGGAGGGTGGGGACAGGGATAGGACCGCGGTGGCAGGTGGCCACTCTCCCTTCTCCTCTGTGATCTTCAGCGCAATAAGCAGACACTGACCTCACACACAATCCTGTCTCTGATATCCCAGCCAGATGTTCTACCCGATAAATGAAACTACTTTACTCCTCCAGCAGCGGGCAACAACTGAATCAAGAGACTTCCCTGTCTTCAGCCCCTTCCCAGTGGGATAGGGCCAGGTGGGGGAGGAATGTGTGTCTTGTTACCTGCCCACTTATCCATTAAACAAACCGGTTGCACAGAGACACAAAGCATGGACAGCTTGCCTCTGAGCATCCTCACTCTTGCCCGGGTGGGCAGGTCACCAAATAATACAAAAAGTATCAACTGATGATACCTTTGCTGTATCTTATACTTTTTATATTATCTCAGGAGGGCAGCACGGCATGGGGACCAAGAGGACGGTTCTGGAGTCAGACTGCTTGGGTCTAAATCCTGCCTCTCTCACTTGTTACCGCGGACTTTGGATAAGTTGCGTTTATTTATTCAACACATTCTTTTTGGCACAATAACTACGTGCCGGGTACTGTTTGAGGTGCCAGAGATTCAGCCAGGATCAAAAGAAATAAAAACCTCTGTCTGCGTGGAGCTTAGATCACCCAATTTCTCCAACCATTAAAGACAGGAGAGGATAGACCCTATATTTTAGGTCATGGTGAGGGTGAAACTTGCAAGCCTCCTAGAATAGTACCAGGTACACAGTAGGTGCTCAATAAGTACTGCCAATGATTGTTGGGACTGTAATCATGAGTGTGTGTCAGGCAGGAAAGGTGTCATCGTCCCCATTTTGCCTGTGAGGGAATGCGCACAGAAGACTCAAGTGACAGTCCCTGTGCCACAGGGCGAGTCACTGGCAGAAATCAGGACTAAGCTCTGTACTTCCCTGCCCCTGAGGGTCTCTGAGCCCCTGGTGGGCACAGCTTTGGTTCCATCCACTAGGCTGCTTTAGGGTTTAAAAATCAAAGAAAAGAAAGGCTTATAGGATGGGGTTAATGCTTTCTCAGGACAATAGCCATGAGGTTGGTCTGGAGAAAAAGGCTTCAAATCAGAGGAAGAAAATGAGCTCCTTCCTTGACAAGGTCACACGCACGGGTAAAATGCGCACGTGGTAATAATCATACGTTACGACTCTCTCCCTCCACCTCCCCGGACAGCACTGCCTAGGCATGTGGGATGGGAGGGCGGTGAGACGAGAAGATGCATTTGAATCAGAAGCCAATAACCAGGAAGGCTGCTGGGCACTTAATCAATAAAAAGAATGCATTTGGGCTTGTAGAAATATTCCCCAAGATCAATTTCCCCTGAAGAAATATTTGTTTCTTTTACCAGGTTGACACAAGTGTGTAAGGGAACATAAAACCTTGATAAACACCCCCTGAAAAATATGGACGCCCCCCTCGCCCATGCTCCCACCCACACCCTACGCGCTTTGCTCCCCACTTACAGAGATGTGAGCGATTTCAGACCCTGGAAGGCGTCTGGAGCGATGTCCGAGATCTGATTCTTGCTGATGTCTCTGAAAAATTAACCAGAGACTCTGAGAACATAGCTCAAGGTGTGCTATGGCCGTTCCTAAGGTGTGGACCAAGCATTTCAGGCATGCAAAATGGTGAGGATGAATTCCTCACTTAATCAATTTATTTATTCATAGCGTGCGAGCAGGGGCTTAAGGGTCATTCAGTTCAACTGCCGCATGATAAAATGCACTGTATTTGTACCACTCTTCTTGGCTTTCAAAGAATGCTCACTCGTGGCACCTTGACTTTGACATAGGGCCATGCACACGTGAGCCTTCACTTTGCAGGTGGGAAATGGAAGCCAGTTAGATTAGGGTCTCATCGTAGGTCTCACAATCAAGCAATTATAGCATAAACAAAGCAAAAGCTGGCCTCGCCCAAACACAGTCCAAGGTTCCTGTAAGCCTCACTTTCTTGCCTCACGCCTTGGCAAATGCTTATTTTTGTCCCCAGAAATCCTAGGTCATTTCGCCTCCCCGGTGACTTTTCCTTCCTGACCTGAATGGAGGTTTTGAGCAGTGACTTAAGTCTCTGTCTGGTTCAAGTGCATCTTCCAGGCCGGGTGATGTAAAGACATCATGAGATTCTCATGGGATGGCTTTGAGATGTGGGCTTGTCGCTGGCGGTCCTCGTGAGACGGGAACAAGCCCAGGGCGATGATGATCAGGGCTTTGGGATAATGTGAGCGAGAAGGATGCTGTGTGTTAGAAGGCAGCTAACCTGGCCTCGTTGGCACAGAGGAATCTCCCTGACCCAGACGCTGCTCACTCTGCAGCACCCCAGGGTCTTCTGAGCACCCGTCTCGCTAACAACACTTTCCTGAGGAGGGAGACTTCTCTTTAGGAGTTATTAGCTCCGGGACAGCCTCGGGGCTCCTGTCCCTGGAAGGGGAGATGCTCCAATTTCCAGCTACAATGAACCTCTCCGGTTCCTTTTCTTTACCAAAATAAATCAATGGGTCTTTGCTTTTGTGGAGAAGAGGGAGAGCTGGGGTCTTGGAGGATCAACAAGGAGGAGGGAAGGGAATATTGAGAAGCAAGAACATCTAAGCAGATTCCTTAGCAATTGCCTCCAGCGAGGCCAGACGCCCCAGCCCCACAGCCTCTTAAGCTCAGTCCTTCTGCCTGTTTCTCTCCTCCTTCTACTATCCTTCAAAAGGGCCGCCCAACAATCTTTGCCTAGTCCTCTGTTCCCTTCCCTCCTTGTTTCCAAGACCTGCGAGTTGACAGATACTCCACAGGTTAAGGTTTCTTAGGCACGGCTGCTGAGCTTATCCCTTTAGCAGGGAGATCGCCTCTAACAAATCCACAGATTGTGCTCGCAAACTAGTCAGCTTACACTGGCCTTTTCTTCAGAGCTCTGCTTTTGTATAAGGGTCTTAACAAGCAAATGCTCCGGATTATCCTAATCTCGCTAGCCCTCAGCCTGGCTGCCTAGCAAGGCATTTCAGGCAAGCATGCAGGGTCGGTGCTCGGATCAGACTCGTGAGAAAGCCTCATTTGTTAATTTCTTTTTTTTTTTTTTTTCCTGACATTTTTAATGTGATGTCCCTTCAAGGTCCTTGGCCCTCTACCGTGTCAGAGGAGTTTCTGTGACCAGTGGGGAAGCCCTCTGCTTTAGCCTTGTCAGGGCAAATTGGTTTTTAGTTCAGAGCTAGACTCCTGGATGCACCCGTCTCTAAGGACAAGGTGAGAAGTCTTGTGATTTGGAGATGCTGGGGAGTGGAAACTGGAGAAGTGATAGCTTAGCTGGGAACTGACCCTGGTGGTCACTTCATCTTAGTTCTTCATTCTGCAGGAAGGGAACAGCAGCCACAGGTAAAGGACCTGTAGCCACAAGTGACTGGACACAGAGATTTGGGTACAGAGCTGGCATCTCCAGTCTCCCTTCCATTTCACCGTGATGGGTGCAGAAGGTGGTGGCCCTGGACAGGAAGGTAGACTGGGGAAGGCTTCAGTGCCCACCCATCTCCACGCTCAGGTGGTCCCAGAGCTGACTCCTGGTGTTTGGGTCGCCCTCAATGACCAGTGGTTCTCAAAACTCACTAGGGTGTTTATTAAAATGCACCCACAGAGGGTCTGATTTGGCCCTCTGGAGAACTGGGGTTAGAAATCTGCATACGTAACAAATCTCCAGATGATTCCCAGGCAGGTGGTTTCTGAGTCATACTTTAGACCAGTATTTCAGAATCTGGTCTGTCTCAAACCTACCCCAGTCCCCTGGGGCTTGATAAACTGGATGGCGGAGAAGAAGTGGCCTTTGCATACAGTTCAGAAGAGAGGTGGTAAATTCCAGTGCCGAAGAGGGTCAAGCGGGGATTATAAGCGTGAGACACTAGGAACTGGTGGAACTTGTGGAATATTGCTCTACCTTAGAACGTGGGAGGGAAAGAACTCAACACCTTTGAAGGTTTGGCCTTCAAGTGTCAGCGCTCTCGGTTAACCAACCCTGTAAGACTGGGGCATCCTCTCTAACGTCTGCTACTCTCCCTGCAGATGGCGCCTCTATCTTGGTACTAGTTTTCACCTGGAAGTACTTTTTTTACACTAAGCTGACCGCTAGAAATTCATCCTCTTCAGGGACAAAGCCATTCAACATTCAATCAAGGAAAATTTTTTTTTCTTTTTGTCATTGGAGATAAGAAGAGGATGAGGTTCACTCATAGCTGAGGGAAAACTTTTTTCTGTGAGATATTAGAGATAAACTGGTCACATATACCTAGGAGGAGTTCACCCTTAGGGTTTTAAATTCTGTTTTCACCAGGAACCCTACTTCTCCAAAGCCCTTGCACTTCAGTCTGGGTTTCTGAAGTTCTGTTAGTCAGAAAAAATTTTAAGTGGTCTCTCTTCCCTACCGCCATCCCCTTGGTTGGGGGTGGGGGGAAGGGCATCATAGTAAATATCAATAGCATCAGAAGTGATCAAAAATGAAATTTACTTCCCAGGTCGTGACGGAGAAGATCTTATGAATTTTGAATGCACAGATCATGGCAACTCCAGTGGGATGGAGAAAGGACAGTAAAACATAGTCACACTCTAAATTACCTGGACTTCACAAAAAATTAGAGCAGTCACTTAAATCATGTAAGAGATATAGGTTGGGGCAGTGACTGAACTTGTCATTTTTCACTGAAATTACTATCTGGCTGCATAATCAAGCTGGGCTTTAAAAATGAATTGGGGGGGTGCATATGGAGAGTGAGCTGGAGAAGCAGGGAGGCCAGGAGATTAATGGCCCAAGGTTTAAATATTAAGGCCTATATTTATACAGCTCCTCCAGCAGGAATGCTGCCAAAGGGAGGGAAGGAGTATGTGCTTAGGGCTGGCGCATCACGTTGGTTTCTACTTCTGGAACTGTACCAGGAGAAAATCTTGTTTGGTGTGGATTTCCATCCAGGGAGATGGGAAGTTGGCTTCCTAAGATCTGAGGGTAAAGCGTACCAATGCCACTGTTTCGCAGGGATGTTTATTTTTAACATAAAAGGAGCAAGCAGACACTTAACCTCTTTAATGCAGGCCCTCCTACTCAAGGGAAACCGATGAATCAGCCCGCGGTGGAAGGGAACAAAACCCAAGTCCGTGCATATTTCTATCTGCCCTCTCTCTTTTCTCTGTGTGGGGGGCCAGAGGGAGTAGGCAAGCGCAATGAAAGCAGCATCGTGATTACTGGGCTATAATAAATGATTTCTCAGCCTGGAAAAGGGACAGGAGCCCCCCTCCTAGGCTCTTAATATCTGTGATGGCAATGGCTGGGTTGTTTCTGAATCCTACTGGCCTCCCTTCAGAGCACCCCGCTCTGAGTGACTCACAGATCAGTGCTCAGGGTGGTCACGTGATGGGGAGGGGTGGTGCTGATGACGTTACCACGATGGCAGGGATGAGGGCCGTGAGGCTCAGATGCTGTCAGTGGAGTAGGGAAGGTACACTGCAGTGTTGGTGTCAGCAGGTACTGATAGGCTGCAGTGATGGCGTGGTATTGGATATGGTGGTAATGGCCATGCTGGGGATCATCATATGGGCAAGGGAGGTTCCAAGGCTTCTTATCTCGCTTAGAAAGATTAGAAAGTCCTTACCATGGTCTAAAGAGCCCACGGGAGCCGGCCCTTATCTACGTCTCCAGCACAATCCCCACCACTTTCTCTTCATTCACTCTGTTCCTCCTCTCTATTCTGCAAACCATCCATGCATATGCTCCTGAGAACTCCTCTAGACTCACTCCCGTCCTTCATTCAGGTCGCTTGCACACGGAGGCCTTCATGGGTCAACCCATCTAGAGACCACCCCTCCATCAACCTCTAGCCCCTTCCCTTCTTTTGTTTTACTTTCTAGTACTGGTCAGTTTCTGACATTTACTTGGTTTTATTTCTGTGCCCTCCCACTCAAATACGCAAGCTCCATCAGAGGAGACTTCGTTTTAGTTCACCCTCTACCCACAGATCCCAGCACCGTTCTTTGCTCCTGGTGGACATTGGCTAAGAATTTGTTAGATGAATGCGTGCATGGTGGTAGGGATGCTGGTGACGGTGCTGTAGGATGATATAGGGAAACGGCCACATCTCTACTGAAGCTCCTACTTGAGGTCCACATCCCCCAAACCAGGGGACAATCAAATGGTGAGATGGGATTGTTTTAGGCTGACACAGCCCCACCTCCCACCCAGATAATTTTACTTCACTCTAGTTGGAGTCGCCCTTAGATCTGAGGTGCCTAAACCCATACACCGCCCCATCTGAATGCAGCACCCTGGGCTCACCTCCCCGTCTTGGGAGCCATTCCAGGTCTGACACTGCACTCTCCTGAGGATTGTGACGTAGCCTTTCATCTGGGCAGGCTGCCCACTACACATAGTACCCCCCGAACTGAAAGCATTTGGGCCCATTTCTCTCCAGGGGAGACTCACATTCGCTTCAGTTTCTTGTATTGGGTGAAGGCTCCGGCAGGGATGGATTTGATGGAGTTCTGTTCCAGACGTCTGAGAAACAGAGCAGAAAAGAGTCGATTAACCATCCACCCATCAACACATGGTTGCCGGGGGCCTTGAGGACAGGACGGTCTCTCCCATCACGTGGCATACATTCTTAGAGGAGGGAGACTTGGTAAACACCGTCCGAAAGCCAGAGACTGGGGTTCTGGTGTGTGGGGCAGCCAGCTCAGGGTCTGATACCCCTGGGAGAAAGCTAGAAAAGATGTCTTCTCCTTGAGCATGTTTGGTTCTCGTTTACGTTAAGTTGTCTTTGGGAGGTAGCTGTCATCTTCAGAAAATGCCGTAGGAAGTAACCAGAATGCTGAAAAAGTCAAAGGGATAAAGAGAAGGAAGAGTAAAGACAGATGGACAGATAGCAATGCCCACCTGTTCTGGAAGCATGTCACCATGCAGTGAAAACCTCCACCATCCTGCTGCTGGGGTGCAGTACAGGCAGAGACTGCATTTCTGGGCTTTTCCTTTTTTTTAATGGAGGTATAATTGACATATACCTTTAGTTTCAGGTGTACAACCTAACGATTCAGTATTTGTTTCTGGGTTTTTGGAATCGGCTGTTCTAATATGATGAAGAAATAGCCTTCAAGTCTCTAGGGTCCCAGCCTGACATTCATCAAACTGGCTCCCTGATATCCTGAGGGCCCCAGGGGCTCCGAATGGATCACTCCCCTGGGTTGCTGCTACAATCTGTAGCTTTATGGCCTTACGGACTTTGCTGAATTGCTCTCTCTCCTATTACTCTGGAAAGAACAAGAGATGCTGCAGGCCCAGGGCCCAGGGCTTCCTTGGAAGAGAAGGAGCATGGGGAGTGAGGAAGCCTTTTCATTCTTCATTCTTTCATCTATCAAATGACTTCCCGTCGCCAAGAACAGGTGTGGTGGGAAACAGGCATGAGCGGAAGGCGGGGTCCTCCATTAGAGGTGATGAATGGTGGCCTGGTCCACATCTCCCGTCTCTCCGAGGTGTGGATCTTTTCATGACCTCCTCATTTGGCATGGATGATCCCCAAACCCTCTGCTGGGAAGACACAAAAAAGTGTGTGTGTATGGTGTGTGTGTGTGTGTGTGTGTGTGTGTGTGCAAGGGGAGGGCTGAGGGGAGCACAAGGCAGACATGGGAGGAACTGGCTCCCTTGGAGGCTCCATCTAGAGGATGCACACTTCTGGCTGGGATGAACCCATTCATCTTGAAGAGTAATCCCTGCTGCAGAAGAGGGGAGACAGTTGTATTAATTTGTGCCTCTGCAATCTCATCTTCATTGGGGGAAAGAGAGTATTTGTTACTGGAACCACTAATGGAGCAGTTTGCCAGCAATTTTCCCATTTCAAACAACATCTCAGCTGCTAATGTGGAATGGTTTGTCAGGCCTACCCATAACACAGACAAATCACTCTCCAGGCCGAAGGAAGGGGGTGAGGGGGGTGGAGAAAGAGGAAGGGTGGGTGAGAGGAGAGAGGGAGCATCAGGACAGATCATTCTTGGCTGCCAGATGAATCGAGTCTACAAATGAGGCTGCCACGGTCTATTAAGAGAGCCTCTTTGGGGCCGGAGGGGCCGGGGAGTGTGCTCTGTCGAGCACGTGGGCATAGGCTGGCTGGACAGCGGCCTGCTTGGCCTGTGGTGAGCCAAAAAAGCACGCCACAAGGTCGCAGAGGCTGCGGGCTCCTGGATATAGCCACCCACAGAGGCAGCAGACCCGGGCAGGCTGCCTTGACTGAGAAGTTCCAAGGACATTCTCATTTTCCAGCTGAGCAGAGTTCAGGGATTTCTCAGCCAAGGCAGCAGCTCTGTGAACCTCTGGGGCTGCCAGTCGGGTGGCAAATGCTCTCCAGGAATCCTGGGGTTCACCTGCCATTTTGGCAGGGGGATTGCGGCTGGAGGATGCCTCTGGAGAGAGCCACTGTCTGTAACGATGGCAATCCCCTCAGTTTCTGCACTGCTCCCAGCTGCAGGCCAAGAGCCCAAGCTAGTCAGGTCAGCTGGCTGACCGTGCAGTTCCTAATGCATAACGTCCACTTTAGCAATGGGTGCAAGAGCTAAGGGAAGGATGAAACAGTGAGTAGGATGTGATACCTATCCCCAAGGAGTTTAATAATCTGGTGATAGAGACCAGCCCAAGACGGTCCATCACAGAGCCAGATTTTGTTGCTAACATAACAAGAAGAGTTGTCCTTTATGGAATCGAGTTGGTTTAGGTCTATTATCTCTGTGAATCCTTACACTTCTGAGGCAAGCTGTGTTGGCCCTACTTTGTGGACGAGGAAAATAAAACCTACATGGATCAAAGAGCCTATCCGAAGTGCCAGAGCTAATAAGTGGCGGAACTGGCATCTTTCTCTTTCTGTCCATTGGATGCACTGCCTTCTCTATTTTTTGAAAACAGAGAAAGTGAAGTCCATATACTAAAATAGCTTTCCCAAAGTCCCAGGAAAGTTTAAGGGGTGAAGACCCCAGTACTCATTCTGAGACATCATGCAGTCTCTGCAGAAGTAGGTATGTTGTAAAAAGGCTGTAGGAGTTGAGGGAAGATGGAATATAGATGCATGTGTGTGTATATACACACACACACACACACACACACACACACACATATATAACAATATATGTATAAAATATGCAAATAGAGTGCAAAGGTGTGGCTTTGAACAAAGAACAAAGAATTCCCATCTTAGCCTGTTAACCCTGGCAGGGACGTTGCTGTGTATCCTGTACGCTCTACCCTTGCACACTCTGGGGATGGTCTTTATTTCTGCAGTCTCTCTGCCTCTTATGCTGCTGTGGGTACCCGCTGGACATGCAACACCCTTACAGGGTGCCAAGGCCAGGACATGATGTGGGTTAGCCTTGCCCCAGGGGGCATTAGAGCTTGTCAGTGTACTTCAGATGTAAAGTTAAGGCAAGGGTGAGGATAATAACAGTAAGAGCTACTATGTATCAGCTTGTACTTGTAAGTCAGGCATCAGACTAAGAGCTTTGCACCGTACATCTAACTTAGTATTGACACCTCTCTGAGGCAGACCCTGTTTGTTATCACTACTCCCACTTTAAACATGAGAACACCGAGGCTCAGAGATGTTAAGTAAGTCACTTGTCCATATTCACAAAGCCAGGAAGAGCTACAGCCGGGACTCAAACTCAAGTTCATCCAATTGGAAAGCCTGCAGTCTCAGTCACTGAGCTTCGCTGAATACCGTTTGCTGCGGAGGCACCTCTATTCCTTTAGTCATTGCCCACTTATCCTCAAGAAAACTGCCCCTCGGTCAAGGAAGGAAGTCTGGGGTGTGTGTGCACACGCACGTGTGTGGGCACACACACAGGCTCTACACAGCAGCAGCCTCTGGTGGGTTTTACATGGCTTGGAACAAGCATGCAAAGATCCATACTCCCAGTGACAAGAATTCAGTGTGAAGGACAAAAAGCAGCTTTAGCATCAGCAAAAACTGTCACATTTAGGGATGTGTCTGAAGCCAGCGGCTGTCTTTGGTCTCTCTTAACTGGCACATGTGTCTTTCTTTGGCAAACATTCTTCAGGCTGCAAACTGATTTAATAGAACTAGCATAAAAACAAACATACAAATCAAACATCTGAGCGTCTTCCGGCACTGGCAGAAACAATGCGAACATCTGATGGGGGTTTCAGCCATTTGCGTTCTGTATTGATTTGCCCTAGTTCTTCAGTGCTTCCTTAATGATCTGTCATTCGCAAACACGCGACTGAACACAATATATTTCTAGCAATACATAAGTCAACGTGATGCCAGAGGGACTGGCAGGGGCATAGCTAGTGCAGGGCCATGGCAGCAAGTCACCTGATAAAGAGTTTCTGGAGCTGGATTCGAATATTGGTTGCAATAATGGTGGACATCTACCATTTATTGAGGGCTTTCTATATATCAGACACCGTGCTCTTCACACACTGGCTCATTTTATTCCTTCAACAATACTACAAAGCAAGTAGTATCACTAATACAATAACAACAGAGCTGAGGCATGTGGGCATATGTGACATGAGTCATTCCTAACCAGCTTTGCAGAGCACCTGGCATTGCCTACAGAAAACAGAGGTGCAGACACAGAGCCAGATTTGCTCTTCTTATTATATGCATATTCTCAGATGCCTCCAGCAGAGAAATCTTTGTCATCAACTTAGAAAAAAATGAGAACTTGAGACTAAAGCATTCTATCATGTCACATATGTGACATGTGCACAAGCTTTTTCCTTTTAGATTCCACTTAGGAGCTTTCAAACGTTGTGCTAACTTTCTATGCAATTAGGTTATATTATTTAATCTTCATGGAGAATCTCTAGTAGGGACGATGAGCCCCATTTTGCAAAGATGGGAACTAAGTGAAACATGAGATGTTAAGAAAGGTACCCAAAGAGGCAGAACCGGGATCCAAACCCAGGACTATCTACCACAAGGCTCTGTTCTTAATTATTCTGCTACCTGATCAGCTTCACCTTTATCCCACCTGCCCCCAACCCACCCCATCCCCCCTCCTTCCACATGGCAGCCCCCCAGAAACCTCACGTCCTCAGAAGAAGATGTGGTATGTATATACAATGGAATATTACTCAGCCATAAAAAAAGAACAAAATAATGCTATTTGCAGCAATGTGGCTGCAGCTAGAGATTATCACACTAAGTGAAATAAGTCAGGAAGAGAAAGACAAATACCATATGATATCACTTACATGAGAAATCTAAAATATGGCACACGTGAACCTATCTACAGGTCAGAAACAGACTCACAGACATACAGAACGGACTTGTGGCTGCCAAGGGAGAGGTGGGGGAGGGAGAGGGATGGACTGGGAATTTGGGGTCGGTAAATGCAAACTATTACATTTAGAATGGATAAAAAACAAGGTCCTACTGTATAGCACAGGGAACGATATTCAATATCCTGGGATAAACCATAATGGAAAAGAATATAAAAAAAGAATGTATATGTGTGTAAAACGGAGTCACTTTGCTGTACAGCAGAAATTAACACAATATTGTAAGTCAACTATGCTTCAATTTTTTTAAAAAAGGAAAAGAATCCCGGATGTTGATGATTTCCAGAGCCCTCCAGCCCTTTTGCTCTGCTGGCTGCTTTTTTTTTTAAACTTTTCTCTCTTTTTAAAAATGTCCCTGGTGACCAGTATGACGGGGGCATATTTGCTTTGTTTAGCAGATAAACCATTGTTTATCTCCCCACCCCAGATAAACAATGGGGTTGAAGTGAGGCTAGGTGGAAAATGGGGCTACCTTTTCCCCTAGATGCTTCTGATTTATGATTTGACATTTAAGTCCATCCACAACCTTTCTCTGGCAACTAAATTTACCTGTTATAGCCAAGGGCATGAGACTCGGGATGACACTATGTGGAGGTATAGAGCAAAAATGGAAGAAGATGGGACAGAGATGAAGATGAGGTTCTAGGTACAGATGGCCCCTCTCGAGCCCTGAGGCCAGGAGGGTGGAACGAAGACCACAGAACAGAAGAACGTGTGGGCCTCTGGCTCTTCCCAGAATCTATCCCTGCTAGAGGCTGGAGCGGGTTCAGAGAAACGACACGGAGCAGCAAGAACAGTGCTGTTGGTGGGAGCTCAGTTTTGAGGAAAATCTGCAGTGAACTGTCTCACTGTGGGTTCTCTGGAAGAAAGCTGTTTTTAAAGGAATTGGCTCTGCTATTCAGGGAGACCAGTGCACACTTCTCGGAGCTGCTTTGGCTTTGAAAAAAATCTAAAAGAGTCTGCCAGATTGCTTTGCATGAGAGATAGACCTTCCTTCCCCTGAATGTTGGGGAGTGTAGAACCCCTCCCAAGGTTCAAGAGCATCACTGCCAGCTAAGGATTGCACATATAGGGAACAGAGAACCAGATGTGGTGCAAAGCGACGCTAAAGAGAAGGAGAAATCTGGGTTATATAGGTGGCTATGGACATGAGGTGGAATTCTTGATGGTAAAAAGAGAAGTCATGTTCAGATGTCTTTAGGATGATAAATCAGACACTTCCTGTGCATCTTGGGGTGCATACTACAGTTTCTACTCTCTGCTCCCTCTTTCTCATCTTTCAACCTCCCCCACCTGCTGGTCTTCTCTCATTGATAAGAGGATGAACTTTAACTGCTCAAAAGACTTTTAGGAGGGGCTTCCCTGGTGGCGCAGTGGTTGAGAGTTCGCCTGCCGATGCAGGGGACACGGGTTCGTGCCCCTGTCCGGGAAGATCCCACATGCTGCGGAGCGGCTAGGCCCGTGAGCCATGGCCACTGAGCCTGCGCGTCCGGAGCCTGTGCTCCGCAACGGGAGAGGCCACAATAGTGAGATGCCCGCGTACCGAAAAAAAAAAAAAGACTTTTAGGCCAACACACAGATCCCCAGGCACGAGCTTCATTGCCTTAAGGAACAAACAGGTTTCCTCTGCAAAGGTCTCTCTTACACGTCACCTCTCCCAGTATATAACCAGAGAATCTTGCCTCATCTGCTTTAATGCCTCAGCTTTATTTTATCACAGAGGAGAATGAGGCAAACACAGCAAGAGAAGTTCTAGGCAATCTGTCTGGCGGGTCGTGTGTGCCCGGTCAGCAGGGGCAGCCTTATTTCCATGTCTGCATACATTTGCATGAACATGAGCTATTGCCAGGCTCAATTCACAATGCAAGTGTCTAGCCTAATTCTTGAACCTGTTCTCTCAACCATAATCTTCAAAGAACTGACGGAGCTTTATGGAGGGATCTTACGCAGGTAGCTTCAGCTCCCGTGATGTGGTTTCCAACCTTTCTCACCATGCCTTATATAAAAGTGGTGGTAGTAGTAGCCGCAGTTGTAGTAAAATAATACCAGTCGCTGCTAACGTAGTATGTCCTATGTGCCAGACCCAATACTAAAGAGCTGATAGCACATATTCATTTCACTTTCACACAAACCATTGAGACGGTACCACTAGCCTCTGAATTTTTCAGTTGAGTAAACCAAGACTCAGAAACGTTATTTGCCAATGGCTGAAAGGCAGGGCAGAGCTAAAATGTGGGTCTGCCTGAATTCACGGTCTACACTCTTAAGACCGTGCTTGTTGTTTGTGGCTGCTTATTTTTAGAAGTACTCTAGCTAGGTTGGCCGTTCCCAGACTTCTAGATTTCATAGGCTAGGTGGTTACAGACCTCTTATTTTGTCAATTAAGGCAATCTCTGTATGTCTATTATACATAACATTTATATATAGACTTATATTTATAATTATATAATAATAATTACACATATGATTAAACACATATTTATATTACACACACATACTCATCCTTCAGTGGCCATCATTTTATAAAACGAAGAGTATTTTTAACAACAATGATAACAGAGTAAGGAAGTCTAGAAATTTAAAGGATACTTCTTGAAATGGAATATTTTTGCTCAATGCAAAAATATCACATTGTTCTTGTTATTCTTTTTTTTTTTTTTTTTTGAGGTACGCGGGCCTCTCACTGCTGTGGCCTCTCCCGTTGCGGAGCACAGGCTCCGGACGCGCAGGCTCAGTGGCCATGGCTCACGGTCCCAGCCGCTCCGCGGCATGTGGGATCCTCCCGGACCGGGGCACGAACCCGTGTCCCCTGCATCGGCAGGCGAACTCTCAACCCCTGCGCAACCAGGGAAGCCCTGTTCTTGTTATTCTTACTTGACCTCATTTAAGGAAAAACTCAGTAATAATCAGACAGCCTTTCAGAAATAACTAGTCTAGCTTGTCAACGTTCCTTTTAAAATTCAATGTCCAGGTGTGAGCCCAATGGCCCAGGTATGGTCTGGCCTCCATGGGTCGCATCTCCAGTGGGGACGTCTGTAATTTCTCTCCCCCAGACACCTGAGCTGTGTGCCCGTGAGGCCCAGGCTGGAGGTATAGGGATGTAGAGTGGGAGAGGCGGGTGGGCAGGCCCGAGCTCCCGAATCAGGGCAGGCGTGGGGACGGCTGTGGTCTGAGACCTGGTCAGCGGAAGGTCTGTGGTTGCCAAAGAGAAAAGATAAAAACTGGCAGATGGAAGGGGAAAGGAACAAGGCGGGGCAGAGAAAGAAAGGAAGGTGCTATGGGAATCTGAAATGAGATGAATGTTGGCAGGAATTCTGTCTTGGCACCCTTGTTGGGAGGCCCAGAGTCCTACCCTGGCATGGATAGAGGGGATGGCTCTTGTAATGAGGAGCACAGGGTTAAATGGGTAGAGAAAGAGACTGGGCTGGGGAGGAAGGTGGGAAGACTGTGGGTGCAGAGAGGGAAAGAAGGGGGGCGTGGATCAAGGGAGGGAGAAAAAGAGATGGGGGAACGGTACAGAAAAGGCAGAGAGGAGGGACAGGTGTAGGGTGAAATGGGGGACGAAGGGCAGGGGGTGGGGACGGGTGGGACAGGTGTGAGGTCTAAGTGAAGTCCCAGGAAGGAAGGGCTCTCCAAGGCTAGAGCAAGGGACCACAAGGAGTGAAGGCGAGTCACAGTAAAGCGCAAAGGGAATTCACTGTTGGTTTTTGCTAAAAGAAGACTGACGGCTGAGTGAAGGTGGAGGAAGGTACAGAAGGTGTGGATTTCAGGGCCAAAAGAACACAAGTGGCTGACTAGCTGCTGCCTGTGGGAAGGGTGTGGAGGCATGGGTTGTGTCCACTGGGGCTGGGGAAGAACGTTTGAAAGGGAATCAGAGAAAAGCTGACAAAGCAACTGAAGAAAGAAGAAGCAAAGGCTCCCCTGTTGTAAGTTATATGTTTCTTCTCATCTCAATCAGGGTGAAACCAAAGTCATTAAAATGATCCGGCCCCTCATTACCCCTCTGACCTCATTCCCTGACACTCTTCCTTGTGTTTCCTCTGACCTCATTCCCTGACACTCTTCTTTGTGTTTCCTCCACTCCAGCCACACTGGCCTTCTGGTATACCAGGCACAGTCCTACCTCAGGGCCTTTGTGCATGCTGTCCCCTCTATTTGCAATACTCTCCTCCAGATATCCACTTGCTTTTTCTCTCACTCACTTCTTTATTTTTCTCCACCGAACCTACCATCTTCTAACATAATAATTTAATTCACTTTGTTCTGTTTATTGTTTGTTGCACTGTTCTCTCAACTAGAATGCAAGCACCATAAAGGCAGAAATTTGGTCTGTTTTGTTCACTGCTGCTCCCTAAGCACAGAACAATGATTGGACCACAGTGGGCTCACAATAGATGTTTGTTGACTGAATGCATGAATGAATGAAAGGGTCAAATGGGTCATCTATTGGAATGCACTGGGAACAGAAGGGCATGCATAAGAGGAGAAAGAGGAAGGGGGGAGGGGAAAAGGGAGGAGGAGGAAGGAGAGGAGGGGGAGGGGGAGGGAGAGTAGGGAGAGGAGATGATGCAGCAGAGAGGTGAGGGAAATGTATACAATATCTTTTATTTGGAGGGATTTTATCTAACGATGTTTCTGGTTGGGGGGGTTCCATCTAATCACGTGTTTAATAAAGCCATCTAGAGATGAAGGTAGAAATGAAAACAGTTATTGTCATGTAAAGAGTGACCTTCGGGTCAATGTTCACTGACCCTCTACTCAATCCAGAATGAGACACTGGCCATTTTCTAACATATGAGAGAAGAGTGGACAAGATTAAGCTACGGGGACACACAAATTTTACTGGAGTTTTGGATACCTGTGCACACACATAGACATACACAATCTTGTCTCATTACCTAAAGGCCTCATCTAGACGACAAAAATCTGATTTGAAGTGATTAAGAGCTCCGTCTCTTGCTCAGTAATAGTAGCTGTGAAATCAGTTCATTATTTGTATACTTTCCTCCTCCACCACCATTTTATAGAAGGCTTGCCCTTCTGTCAAGGGCTATACTAAGTGCTTTACATGTGGTATTTCATTTAGTTTTCACAATGACCCGTTCAGTAATACTATAATTATCACATTACTATAAATGAGAATACTAGAGACGAGGGAGAGCAATTGTTTTGCCCATAATCACAAACAGCTAGTACATGGTAGAGCCAGGATATAATCCCGGGGTGACTCTAGGGCAGGGACTGGCCAACCTTTACTGCAAAGGGCCAGACAGAAGATATATTAGGCTTGGTGGGCCGTAAGTTCCTTTGTCACAACTATTCAGTAATACCCTACAAGAACAGCCATAGGCAATACATAAATGAATGGGTGTGGCTGTGTTCCAATAAAACTTTATTTACAAAAATAGGTGGTGGACATACTTGGCCCATGGGCTGTCATTTGCTGACTGTGCTCTAGAATCTATGCTCTTGACCCCTGAGCTATCATACCTGGGAAAGCCTGGAAAGAGAGCAAAGAGATTGCTGAGTGCTTTCAACAGTCAGCTCTAACAGCCCAGCATGCCGCCAGCCTGTGGGGGACTGGCTGAGACCAAGAGGCGAACTCGCCAGGGACAGAGGGCGGCAGACAGGCACTTACATTTCAACGATGCCCTCTGGCAAGTTGGCGGGGATCTCCATCAAGCCCTTCCCTCGACAGTCCACGATGTTATTACTGCAAGTGCAGGCTGAAGGGCAGGAGATGGAGTTGGCATTGCAGGATGGAGGCTCTGAGTGCGGGCCTGTGGGATCACAACACAATGGTCAATTCATGTCAGTGTCAGCAGCCGCCTGGGCTTCTGTGTCTCTTAACCAGCTTCCCAAGGAGGCAGCGTTACCTGACCAGCTACCTGAAAAATCATCACCAGCTAATATCGGCCCTCAGCTGGGAGACACAGCTGCCGCTGGCTAAACATTCAGCCAAGAGGAGAGAGTCTACCCTTGACCTGACCATTTCTAGATTGTTCCACTTGCTCTGTCATCCCCTCATCCTTAGTCTTTCAGAGACAGAGTTGCTCTCAGAATCAATCACACATGAAAATATGCCACTGGTATGCAAAGAGCATACACTGGGACTACTTTTTCAGGGAGTCCAATGTCTGAATGACATTCCAGGGTTTTGGGCTTTTATCTGGGGCTTGGATACTACATGTAGACACACCTTCATTTCTTTCTCAAGTGGCTGGAAATCACTATCAAAACCAAGTGGGAAGAGAAAAGGTGACAGAATTTCCTCACTTGGGGCACTGATGTTGCCCAAGTGTCAACAGAGCCATCAACAGTGACATCCAAGGCCTTTTCTAACAGCTTTTATGTCCAAAGAACATGCAAATAAAACTTATCTCATTAGAAAAAAAGTGAATAAGTTATTACATATTTTGGAATCTTAGTTTTTTTTTGTTTGTTTGCTTGTTTTTGTTTTTTTTGCGGTACGCGGGCCTCTCACTGCTGTGGCCTCTCCCGTTGCGGAGCCCAGGCTCCAGACGCGCAGGCTCAGCGGCCATGGCTCACGGGCCCAGCCGCTCCATGGCATGTGGGATCTTCCCGGACCGGGGCACGAACCCGTGTCCTCTGCATCGGCAGGCGGACTCTCAACCACTGTGCCACCAGGGAAGCCCGGAGTCTTAGTTTTGTTTGAGGTGAGAACCCATATGAATTTATCACAAAGTGGTAAAAAACCCAAGAAAATGGCAAGGAAGGAGCTTATTTAGAAAGCCGAATGAAGATAAACATAGCAAACTAACTCAAGATTCAAAGAGTCATAAGAATCTCAATCCCTTTCTCTGGTGGTCACACCAAATTGCTAACAGAAGTAAATTCAAACATTTTAAAGACACTGTATAACAGCTATGACTGTTTCTTCAAAGTAAGGTAAGAATCGCAAACCTGTGGTTAGTCTTTCAACTGTGGACACTGTGGTCCAAAAGGTAAACTCAACCCAATGGCCTTCTCAGGACCTTATCCCATTCCTGGGGATCCAGCTAGCAGGGATGATTTCAATGTCTTTCCAGATCCACCTCCCTGAGCAAAGGGCCATGGGCTGAGACCAAACTCAGACTAACTCTGCAAACATCCTCACTGCTCAGACATGGACCGTCTGGCTGGGGACTCTTGGAGAGAGATTAAATGTGAAGCATGGAAAATATCTGTAGGCAAAGATGATTTTGGTTTGGCCCCTGGAGAGGCTGAGGCTGGGAAGCCAGAGCGAGTCTAGCTACAGTGGTAGAATCAGAGGACTGACTGGGCCTGGGGCAAGTCCTTGTTTGGACAGTGAGTGAGCCTTAAAGCAGAGGCTCCCCTCTCCACGTTCAACAGTCCCTATACTTGGGGGTGGTCCTTCTGCAAGACTCAAATCGATGCCTATGGCTTAATTTGGAACATTTACTTTGCCAGAAAGTGCAACCCAGTGACCAAAGATTCTTACTTCCCTTGGCCTCACTTTCACACACACACACACACACACACACACACACACAATTTAAAAACATCCTCTTAAGTGGAACATTCGAGCAAATATTCTTGTCTAGGGTACAAGGACTTCAAACTCTCCAGTGTCACACTAGTGGATCTAACAGAGACCATGGAAAATGCCAGAGAGATGACAACTTACATTAAAATTCCCAAGTGGAACATTCTCTGAGAGAGAGGTGATGCTGGCTTTGTTCCAAACTGGGCAAGTTTTTACATTTCTGAGAAAATGACAACCCCAGAGAGCCAGCCTGTAAGAACCTCAGATCAGGAATGAGACTGTTGTGGCCAAGAGTGTGGGCTCTGGAGTCCCACTGGCTCAATTTGAACCCTGGTTCTATCCTATCATCCTTATGTCCCCGTGCCTCAGTTTTCCCTACCTGTAAAATGGGGAAAACGACAATACTTACTTCATAGCATGGCTTTATTGCTAAGGCAAAGGAAATTAATGCATGTAAAATATCAATATTTAGAAGGGGCATTGGCAAAGAGTTAGCGCTTAGTCGTGTTATTTGTTATTGTTTTTGTTGCTATTATTATTATCATTATTTTTTGGACTGCAGGCGTCAGGGCTTTTGAAGTGTAGATGGTGCTCCCCAAAGAAAACTGCCACGCCTGGCCCTGAACATCAAGGGGCTCCGGTGCCACATCCCGCACCTTACTGGAGGGGAAGCATCAGGGGCTCCATGGAGCCCTGAGCCTGAGCGCTTGTCTTTCCATCCACCGAGGCACAGGGTATCAGAAGGCCATCCCTCTTTTGATCTGTCAAAATATTACTTAATGGGGTGTGTCAGAAAAGAGCGGAAGAAAGGCATTATGTTTTAGGGCTCACATGGGCAACAGAAAGTTCTGAAATGGAGTTTCTTCAAAGGTACCCCTTCTGACTTCTGTGCTGAAATGAATTCTGTTTCAACCAGACCCAGGCTGCAGCCTTGAGTCCCTCTGGGAACGAGCTGTGTCTTTCACAGGGTGGCTCTGATTTGGAAGAAAGGGTGTGCTACATTGCAAAGGATGTTGTCAAGGCCAAAGAGGATTTGAAAAGCTTCCTTAACCAGGTCACTAACGACACCTTTTATTACGCAGAGAGAAACAACAGTAATTATAGTCTCTGTCAGCATCCCGGGCTGGCAGCTCCCCAGCTAGGTATTCACACATGGCAAGGATGCTACTCTCTGGTTGAAACAAAACACTTCAGGTTTAAGCCGGGGTTGAAAGATGAGTTTGTTTTCCCTGGCTACATTCCCCCTTAATCAATGCTGGAGGAACCAAGCCTATTTCCCTCTGGGTCTCTGAGTCCTGTGTGGTGGGAGTCCTCCTTCCCCTTTGCTTTCTGTCTCTGGACAGAGTGAGACTAGCATATAAATTCTACAAGGTCAGTGACCTTTTCTGTCTTATTCACTATTATATTCTCAGTGCCTAAAAGAGGGCCTGGCACAAAACACTCAATAAACACACCTTGGGTGAGTGAGAGGATGAATACATGAATGAAATTGCCCCAGAAGCCTTAGAGACATGGGGACTGAATGCCACCAAGCTACGGAGGTGAACGATTCTTCTGGAAGGACCGTGAGGGGAGGTGCCCTGAGTTCTGAGTGCCCTGGGCACTGGTCCATAGCATCAGCCTCAGAGTGGGGAAACGGAGTGGAAATGGGTAGACAGGACTCTCATGACTGAAGCTCAGGTCTTTCTATCACAGCAAAGGCCATCTGTCCAGTCCCCTGAGGCCCCCTCTGAGCCTAGCTCACCTGCACAGGTCAGGTGTCCTAGGTCCTCTGTCGACCTCTGTCAGCAAATCCATCCCTCCCAGCCTTTCCTGTCCACACACATTGAGGCTAAAGAGAGTGATGCAGGAGACAGTAGATTTCCAAGGGGGACAAAGCGAGGAAACACCTACCTTTCTACCCAGAAAATACTATGACTACAAGCTAGGAAGAAGAGAGGAACGCGAGCAGAGTTTTTATATTGGGGTAGAAGGAGTCTCTGCGTCTCCTTGATGGAAAGGGTCTCTCTAGGTGTGTGCCTACCTGCATGGACGTGTGTGTCCCTGTTGTATAATGCGTTCTCAGGGGGGCTAGATATCCTCATGGTCCTCGAGGGAGCCTGCCGGCTGGTACCACTGCCTCTTCTCCCTGGCACAGCAAGGGCCTTAAATCAGAGCGCACTGATGAACCAGCAAGCAGACCCCCTGTCATGTACTTTCTAAGACGTTCTCTTATAAACTTAGGAGTGCATGTGGGCTTGTTCTTCCTTTCTTCATTTTAAAATAAGTGCCCAGGGGCTTCCCTGGTGGTGCAGTGGTTGAGAGTCCGCCTGCCGATGCAGGGGACACGGGTTCGTGCCCCGGTCCGGGAAGATCCCACATGCCATGGAGCGGCTGGGCCCGTGAGCCATGGCCGCTGAGCCTGCGCGTCCAGAGCCTGTGCTCCGCAATGGGAGAGGCCACAACAGTGAGAGGCCCACGTACCGCAAAAAAAATTAAATAAAATAAAATAAGCACCCAGGTTCTCTGCTCTCAGAACTCTTCCATTCCCAGTGCTAAAATGCTACTGCCCTGGGGTGGAAGGATGTCCTGATCAGAGTAGGGAGATGGGGATGTGGGCCGAGTACCTGTCTCTCTTCTGGGGGCCCATCTCACCTTTCCTTAATCACTGCAGCTCTGGAATTTCAATCTGGAGCCAAAGCCACCTCTGTGCCTAATAAGGAGGTAGCTGAGATGCCCAGCCTCCCTTCAGATGTCTCCTAAGACTCCCTGGACTGTGGCCTGATGTCTGGAGGGAGGGCAGAGCAGAGCTTGGGGGGAACGGAGGTGCTGGCCCTTCCCGCTCTTACTGGTCATCAAGGGAGCTGCTTCCCAGCCCAGGGGGCCGTCAACGAGCGAGAGGGCAGGAACGTGTTCCCAGCTAGACCTCTCACAGGGCAAGTGCCTGTGGTCACCAGCATGGACATTGTACCAATTATCCTCCCTCTGCTGACTGCACCATTCTCCCTCTGGGTCTGAGAAAGAAGAAAGATGGAGAGGTGACCGGGGATATGATGACTGCCCAGCTCTGACCCCATCTTTGTTCTTCTGCTCATTGGCAAATGGAAATGATCATCACCCTGAAAGCCAAAGGCTCTAACTTGTCTGCCCAGATGAGTGGGGCAGAGGTCACCGAGCTCCAGACCCAGAGAGGGCCATGGAGATGGTGGGGGAAACAGAAGCCCTGAGAGAGGAGTGTACCTGCCCGTGGACACAGTCGTGGCCAATCTAATAATGACCATCATTCTCATAATAGTAGCTAACGTTTATAGGATGTTTCTTATGCACTGCATTGCGTGCTTTGTATATATCACCTCACTTGATCCTCAAAAAACCCCTGTCGTAGATCCATTATTATTATTCCCATAATAGAAGGGCTCTTCTACCATCTCCTCTGCCAGAAAGACACCCACCATGCCTCTCTATTGCCATGAAGTGGAAAACCATCAAAGCCTTGGAATCTCAGGAAGCAGGAAAGGAGGCTCAGGGGTGAGACATGTATTGTGTCAGCTACCCTGGAGATGGCTGGACACTCTTGCATTAGAGCCGTTGTTTCTTTCTGTCTTTAAAGAGGACTTCACCCAGTAGAGTGTGGAGAGTTGGAAAATCAACTGGCCTCGTGAGCCCGTGGAAATAAATTAATTCCACTATTCAAATTAAGCATCCCTGTTGGCCTCTGGTCTTTCAAAAGCCAACAACAGACTGCAACGACAATGGGACTTGAGCAATTATGATGAGAATATAAATGAACGTGATTTAAATACCAGAGGCATGATAATTTGGAGAATGGCTAAATAAACCTAATAATCTCATTCCTTCAATGTCCAATTATGGTGTTTTAATTAAAACCTCCTAAGGAAATGGGTGGCTAGTCATGGCTCACCTTAATTAACTTTATACCTAGTAACTAGTCTCAAATTAAAAAAAAAAAAAGAAGTAGAAAGTTTCTTGTTTCCAAGGAGATACACCTATTTCATTTTTAATAATAACTGAGGAAGAGTTTGTTGAGAGGCTCTTAGGATCCAGCACTATTCTAGGTATTGGGGCACCGGAAAAAAATGTAAGACATGGCCCCTTATTACTAGAAGACAAGATTAATCTTCATGAAAATATATCTCACATTCAAAGGCAAAGGACAGATACATGTGAAATGGGTGGACAAACCAATGGGTTCAAAGATATTCAGAGGAAAGAGATAACTGACTCAAGAGGTCAAATATTTAGCTACTACCCTTGAGTTACAAATTGTAACTGGTAGAAACTTTCTCAGATTAAGGGATCAGAAAATTGACACACGGAAGACAAATCCTAGAGTTTAAACTCCAAAATAAGCCCTTTAGCTAAGGATGGAAAAAAAAAAATTCAACTTGCAACTCACGTGAGCCTAATCATGGCCAAAGCAGAACCTTTTCTCCAATCTGCTGTATGAACTCATAAAGTCCACTGAGGGACCCTTCTAGTCCTAGGGCCCTAACTTCCTCTTAAAACAAGGAAAATTAACAGAGAAATCCTTTCAGCAAGAGCTAAAGGAAACCAAGCAGTCCTGTTGCATATCATAGAAAACTGTTAATAATAAATAAAATAAGAGTCTCCCACCCTTGTGAAAAATGCCCAGCTGTCTCCCGCGGAGAGGAAAATAAATGCCCTCGATTGAAGGGGACCGTTGACAGAGGGGATGAATTTTGCCAGAGTGCGCCACTAGCAATTTCTGGGTTAGCTGCGGTGATAAGGAACCAGTAGGCCGGACTTCTGGGGAGAAGAGGCTGGGCTCCAGACAGCCAGATTTAATTCAAAGGCAGATATCAGGGACTTGGGCAGGCAGGGCCCTCACAGGCTGAGAGAGATAAAGCTCTTTCCTGTCTCTGGAGTCATGCGTTGGGTGAATTTTTCGATACCGTGTAGGGGCGCAGGGAGGTTTTTCTAAGGCTGCCTCAACAGGGGCCACTGGTGATGAATACGCATAGGGATGGTTTAATTGCTGCCCCGTGTCTTTCTTTCTCCTGAGCAGACGACTTCTATTTTTAAAGAGATGTCCATGCTCCTCCTTTCTTGACTGAAGTCCTCCTCCTGCGGGTTATGGGAGGAATAGCTTAGATGAGGAGGGACCCTGGTGGTTTTGCAGCTTTAAACAAGGGCCATCAGGCCTGTCCCAAACCGCCTCATTCGGATGCCTCGCTGGGCTCTGCCGTGAGGCAGGGCCTGCACCCTCAGAAGTGGGCTGCATCTCATGGTAGGGAGGTTGGTCGGTACATGAAAATAGCCCATTTCTTTGACCTCCTGTGCGTGCACAGGCTGTCTTGCTCCACGCTGCTTCCCCTGGCATCCTTTTATCACAGCCTCACCACCTACCTTGAACAAATCATGAAAGACGTAGTACTTTGGGGAGAGGGTGCTCCTCCTGAACCTCGCTAATGAGGGCGGTTGTTCATTCGTTACAGATGTTCAATTCACCAGTTCTCCCCGCCATTGTACCTGACTTACTTTTCAGAACGTTGCCCTGCACAGCATCCTATTTTGATGCCTGGGAAAAGCATCTAAAATATTCCCCCACGCATAGGGGCCCTAATATGTCCCTCCCCTAAATTCATACTACTAGTGAGAGGGTGGAGATTAACAGCATATTCATGTCTGCAGTCTGTGGATTAAATTCTCGTGTCCTTAAAAGACACCTGGCCTCGTATGAAGAAGTTACGGCCCATCACTAGCAATGGGCTTTGATTGCTATAAACAGGGGATATGATAAAGGTCCTAGTCACCTATGTAACTATTAACCCACCTGTGAGATCCAGCTTTTTCAGAGGAGGGAGACCTGGGGCAGTAACATTTCCAGGACCCAGGAGGATCAGCCTCCCGGCCCTGGGTTTTGAGTCCTGACTGCTGCTGGGTAAGCAATGTCTCGGCACTCCCTTGATGGGAAGGTGCTTTCGTGACGAAGCATCTTCGTGTTGGCATTCGTGTTGGTGCGCAGCTTTAAACTTTGTACCCGCCCGTAATAATGTGTTTTAACCTCCTCCCTAATTAGTTTTTCTCCATAGCTTTTGGATGACTCCTGCACTCTATAATTATTTCTTTCACTGGCACTTATGCCGATATTGTACCCTTTTCCTAATAATTACTGTAATTACAGTCACTATATGTGAGTTGGGTGTCTGTGTGCTAAACGGTTTTATTATGTGTTTGATGGAAAGTGATTTCTATGTGGGCGTCTATAGCAAATTGTTGAGGTACTGCTCTGAAACATGTTAAAATGTTTTTGGGTATTAAATGACTTGATAAAGTTGTAACATGACAGGAGAAAGCATCAGAGCAGCCTTTAGAAGCCACCGGTTCCCAATTCCAGGACTGAGTTCCTGGATCTCAGGAATGCATCTTTGGGGAACTCCTCAACTGAATATTGTTTTTTTTTTTTTTGAGGAAATCAAGAGATTAGCTTACTTCCTTGCCACCAGAAAAGGGAAGAATGGATGGGATTGGGCAATGTCATGAAATGAAAAGTAAAAACAAACAAGCAAACAACATTTAGGACCCAAGGCAAAGGCGACATCCTCTGGGAAACTTTTCTCAGGTCACTCAGCCACCTCCCATCCTGGAGAGATGAGCTGCCTTCAGTCATGTGCAAGCACAGCTCTGTTTTCAGTACTGCATGGGCATCTGTGCTTCTATTACAATTCGATTACCCACAGATCAAACTCTCGTGTTTGCTCAGCATTTTGTGGGCCCACTAAACTATAATAATTCAGCTCCACTCATTAGCTCTTACCAAGTGCTGTGCATTATGCTAAGTGCTTTATATGCATTATTTCACTTAATCCTCCCACCCATCCCTGGAGTTATGGACTACGATTTTTTCTATTTTGCAGACATGCAGTAACTTACCAAAGTCACACACCATTAAGGGACAGAGCTAAGATTTCCAGCCAAGCAGGCTGACCTCATAGCCTCTATTAGCCTGACTCTCAATTTCTAGGAGCAAATGGGCGATAGGAACGGGTTTGGCCAATGCTAAAGTACCTAATGGACCCTGAGGCTTAACAGGAAGTGATTCATGAGTTCCTTGAGCATTTTCCTTTACCAGATGGCAAGAGCTTCTTTTCTGGAACACATGGAGGCACCTTAGAGTTCTTTAAGTGACTGGCGAATGCTGGGGCAACCTGCGAGGCTCCACACCGAGCTCTGGGGTGTGCGTTCAAGGCCAAGGTGATGTTAAGGAGAGCTCACAGGTGGGCGAGTCACAGGACAGGACGGGAGGGGAGTGGTGGGGTCACCTCACCTGGGCACACGTACTCCTTCTTCTGCACGTCCGCCACGTTGAAGCCCCTCAGGTGCACAGGTGCCATGCAGAGAGTGAACTGGCCAATGGTCCGCCGCTGTCGCAGCCAATCCGAGAGCCAGGCCAGGTGACAGTCGCAGTACAGGTGGTTGGAGTGGAGGCGCCTGGGAGAGGGAGGGACAGAGGGAAGATGCCGTCACAGCAGGAAGTGGGGAGGGTGCCATTGTCTGCATGGAGTGGGCTGAACCTCCGTGCCCTTTGCCCAGTGTGACAGTCCTTGGGAGCCCGGGGGGAGCACACTGTCCTCTGCACCGCGGAATCACCACAGGAGCCTCAGCCCTGTTATTGCCAAGCCACCAATGACAGTCATCTTCTCGTGCCACCCACATCCAATGGAGGCCTCCAGGCTTCTGAGCAACTCCCATCTTTTAATAGTAATTCCACCCTTTTCTTTCCCACTCAGGAAAGCCTCAACACATAGAAGAGGGAGGGTGACATTATTACAGTGATGACCCTGATTCAGGTCAAACTTCCAAAAGCGTGACTCAGGTGTAGCTTTCCGTACTTTAGCTAGCCCTGGTTACAGATGCTTTACAACAGCTTCTTAATCTCCACGCTCCAGTCTGTGGTGAACTGTGGCAGAGATCTGCTGTTGTCTTTTCTCTCCTTCCTTCGTTTTCTCTCTAAGTGTCCCTTTAATGGACCCCCTGTGTGTCATGCTGGTAAGCCTAAAACCAATACCGCTGTGTGTACTAGCTAGGGTAAGCAGGGAACAGAGAGAAGGGTACTTTCTGAAGGATGCACCTTCTCTTCATCCTCCTATTTAAATAAGGTGTTTACAGACTCTTGTAATCCACAGCACTTTCTCCAGAGTGCCCTTCATAGCCTTCCCAAGTTCAAGTCCACCTGGTGTATTTGCTATTCTGACTGGTTCGGTGCCTCTGAAAAGGCTTTTTATCCATCTTCAGGACTCTTGGGCTTTCTCCCTCTAGTAGCTGTGGTTCCAGATCAGCTTCTCACCCTGGAGTGAGTAAGATTCCTGAGAGGGATCTTCAGGTTCCGCGTCTGAGGGGAGCCTCATCTGGTTAAGTTGAATTTCCTTTCCACTGTCTGGAGGGCAACCTAAGGATACCCAGGGGACCCTAAAGGTTCTTCCCCAGGGTTTCCGCATCAGGGGTTTCCAACTTCCACAGTCCCTACAAACTTAGATCATTAGCAGTGGCGGTAGGTGAGTTTTAGTCACGACAGCTTATCATATACTTGGCTTTCTGATGCAAATTTCAACTGCCCCATTCTGTACCTGCTCATCAGTCAGCAATATCTTGGTACTTTCAAGTACTCTGTGTCATGCCAGTTAATACTGAGTGGCAGACCGAAGCAGTGGCTCAGGCTACATCCATGTCTGAAATGGAGACAGCTGAAGGGCTCTTGACCACACTCCACTTAGTGTAAGGTCAACATTGCTAAACATTGGCCAAGTGTAGCTCATCTGCACTGCCTGCCAGCAGAGTCTCCCTGGCCCTGCACGGGTGCAAACCTCGGGCAGGCCAGGGCCACCAGGGACCTTGGCAGACTCAGGGTGGGGGTCCCAGATCCCATAACATCAGACTGACTAAATGAACCCATATCCCACCTAGAATGTCATTTTTTTCCGCTGAAAAATATTTGAAAAGATTTTTTACGATTTTGTTGAAACATGATTAATTTGGATGTTATAATTTTCTTTTTGTATTTCAGAGCCAATACTTAAAAGTCAAAGACAACTGCATATACCCCCGGGACCAAGATACTGCGCCTGTAATGGGCCCCAAGCAATGCTCGCCTCTGAACATCAAAGCTCAGGCCCCGATGCTGTGGAAAGAAGCCTGGCTCCCTCTTAGTCTGGCACTCCAGGAAGAGGTACGACAGGTGGGAAGCTGGAGGGAAGGCAAAATCCTAACCTGGAGGGAAGGACCTCAGTTCTAAGAAGGAAGGCAAGACCTCTGTGTATTCAACAAAGATGACCACTTTGTGCCAAGCATGGAGGGGGGCCTGGTGTTGGACTTGGAGCTGGTTACTCTTTCCCAGAGAATATGAAGGGGAGGAGGGAATTCCTTTTCTGCATTGGGACTTTTTGGGAAATTGCAGCATGAGGGAAAATGATCTGTCTCCTGACCCATCAGTGAGCTGCGGAGAGACAGAGAGAGAGAGAGAGAGGGAGAGAGAGATGATTGCGCGGCCAGGAATACACCACCAGATATAAAGCCTGTCTAGGAAAAAAGTGACAGTGGGTCAGTTCTTAGTGACAAGGCAAAGCAGAGGTAGGCTGCAGTGGCATGCCCAGGTTGAGGTGCCAGAATTTTCTGTGTGCCTTTTAATGAGTTTGGCTTTTATTAGGAAAGGCAGTTACCCTCTTTGGCACTGAGGTATGGAAGCTAAGGAAACAAGGCGGATCAATGCAAACAAATTCCCATCAGTTCCAATCAGAGGTAAGAGACCAATGGAACAACAAAACTGAGGTTTAGGTAAGTCAGATCCTTACTGAGCTGATTAATTTCTGGGATAATCAAAATGTCAGCGGTTTCCCTTTTGGAAGTTTATATTAGGTTGGTTGTTCCTTAATCCCCACTGGCCAGCCCCAAGCTACCTCCTTTTTTTTTTTTTCCTTTGCGGAGCACAGGCTCCGGACGCACAGGCTCAGCGGCCATGGCTCACGGGCCCAGCCGCTCCGCGGCACGTGGGATCCTCCCGGACCGGGGCACGAACCCGTGTCTCCTGCATCGGCAGGCGGACTCGCAACCACTGCGCCACCAGGGAAGCCCAAGCTACCTCCTTTTTAAACCTTGCTACAGATGGCCCTTATCCCTTTGTCCATTTCTGTAGGAATTTCTCCTCTCGTAAGTACGACCATCGAAAAGAGGTGACCCAAACTGCTTTTGAATCCATGTGAAGGCTCTTGTCAAAAGCCCAGGACAGTGGACAGGCTCAGATCTCCCCCTCTTGGAATTTTACGCAGCAGAAGGGCTGGAGAGCCGAGCTGGGCAGAGTCTTTCAAGCTGCCTTTTACATCATGTTCCGTAGATCAAATTGAGCAATGTTACCCCAAATACGAATGTTAAAAGAAAAAGAATCTTGATGATCTTGAAACTTGAGCCCAGACACTGCCAGGAGTATTTCTAGTTTTCTTGAGTGAGAAGAGACATTATCTTAATTACTTTCAATAACTTCTGTGATGGCAATGACACAGGGAGGGTGGCCTCCAGTGGCCTTTCAGCCACGTGGAAGCTCCGGTCTCCCCTTCCTCAGCTCACCTGATGCTCTTCTGCTTTTGTTCCTACTGAACGGGACAAGCTCAGGTTCTGATGTCATAGTGCCAGAATCTGACATAGGCTCTGTGCTTTTCGACTTTGACCTTGGGCAGCAATCTAATCCTGGGCCTCAGTGTTATCATCTATAAAATGGGGATATTAATGGTGCCTCCTTGCTTGGTCCATTGTGAGGATTGAAATGATTCATGGAAAATGCTAAGCACAAGGCCTGGGACACCGTGAACTACCGAAGAAATGTTTGCCCTTATTATTTTTACTGTGAGGAGACTAGCTCCAGACTTCAGGCTCTCCCCAACCCAAGGCCCTGCCTGTACAAGGCTGTCATTTCTTAGCCACCAAAGCATCAAGGCGGCTGGGTGGTTCCTGTCAGTCGTTCTGTGGTCTTTTGCGGACAGAAACACCATATTTCACGTTGGCGAAACCGCTTTTACAGAAGGTAAGGTGAATGAGTACAAATGCCAATTTGTAAAAGGTGCCTTTTAGCCACAGATGCTAAATTAAATTTCCAGCAAATCCTTTTAGAGAGGGTCAGCATTCATTTTCTATAAAATGTGGCTTTCTGAATTCAATATAAAAGCTTTCCTTTAGAAATCCCATTTACGACTTCCTTCCTCTCTCCTCTTCCCCCCTTTCTCCACCACCAGCGCTCCCCCCTCACCACTGCACTTTAATTACAGTGAAGGGGGATTAGTCAGCTCAAGTCTCTGGGGAGTTCTCTACAGAGCCATCTCTGAAATTAAACTAAAGAGAAAATGGCAGCAGGCGGGGAGCAAAGAGAACAGACGAGACTGATGGATTGATCTGAACTCATCAGATGAGGGCTCGGGACCGCAGGGAAGTGTGACAGCAGAAACAAGGAGAAAAAACTCTCCTACCCTCTTCCCCCACCCTTACAACCACCCAACAAAGATCCAGGCCTCACCATCTTCCCTGCCTCCCGTGGACCCCTCCCTGCTCTCTTATTGATGCTTTTCAACTGAAAATAACAGGAGGGGAGGTAGAAATCACAAAGCAGCCGCCCACAGGAGCTGGACTGCTGGTTGCACAGGTGAGAGCCGTACTTCTTCTATTCAACGCACTCGCCTGGGGAGATGCGGGCCCAGCACCCTGAGGACCCAGTGATTTCTCCTGCAGGCCGCACCATGCAGCATGTAGGATGTGGGATCTTAGTTCCCCGACCTGGGATCGAACCCGTGCCCCCTGCATTGGGAGTGTGGAGTTTTAACCACTGGACTGCCTGGGAAGTCCCACCACCCTCTTTTAAAAGGAAAGGAAGAAGATAGATTTTCTTGGCTGAATTCTGCTACCCCACGAGGGATCAGAGGAAGAAATGGGCACAATGATGGAAGCTGAGCTTGGGTCCTCCTTCTATATAATAACTAGTATTTGTTGTGTGGACACCATGACCAGGCACTTTACATGTTAGTACATGTCATTTCCACCATAACTTTGAGGCAAGCACTTATGAATTCACTATCTATGAAGAACAGAGAGATGAAGCAACTTGCCCAGAGTGAGTGGCGGAGCTCGTATTTAACCTCAGGTCTGTCTGACTCCCAACTCTGTGTCCTTCTGAGGGTTCTCTGTATCATCTCCTCATCAATTGCTTCATTGATCTTTGCTTCATTCTTACCTGAGATAAGGTCACCTTCTCACTAATGCAGGGGTCTCAAACCTTATAAGTATTGAGATCTCCTGGAGGGCTTGTTAGAAACAGATGGCTGGGTCCACCCCCGAGATTCTGATTCCATGGGTCTGAGGTGGGACCTGCAATTTTGCTTTTCAACAAGTTCCAGGTGATGCTGACACTACTGGTCTAGGGACCCCCCACTTTGGGAACCACTGCTCTAAGGATTTTCACATCTGCTTGGATGCAATGTTGCTCAGGGGCCATAGAGAAGCTGGTTGCTTGGTATTTTTAATCCAGATTTCTGGATAAATAGTATGATGATGATAATAATAATATAACTATAAATACCATTTATTGTCTACTATGTGCCAGGCACTTTACTCTTGGGGACTGACTCTCCCCTACTGCTGTGATATAAACTCCACTGGGGCTCCACCAACACAAGAAAAACATCAAGTATGAACCTCTTTGGAAAGGCCAGCAGAATACATTTGCAGAGGAACTGAAAAAGGATTTCTGGCTGAGAGATGAGAACTTCCCAGGTAACAAAGGCACTAGACCTGCTCTCGGTATGGGGCGCCATGGGGAGATTTGCTTCCTGAGTAAACATTCTGGAAGGCTTGAGCCCACCCAACACATTAAAGATAAAGAACGGAGTTACTGCATTCTGACACCAGAATATAATCCAGGGAGCAGGAAAGTGTGGTGTGTGGAGGGTAGGAGGCTGGGGTGAAGGGGTAGCTAAGACTCCCCCTCCTCTACCGTTCCCAGAGCGGGCAACAACTGTAGCCTTTGGCAGTAGGATAGAACTGCCAGTGGTACAGGACACGAACTAAACAAATGATGAATCATCACATCCCTGTTCTAAAAGTTCTGTGGCGATGTAACACTAATAAACTTTTCCATCCAGGTGGAAAACACAAAGAAGATTTCCCCAGTCCAGGAAGATTCCCGGGGTGAAGAGAATTGAGTTGGCCTGAGGCAGGATGGTGGTTCAGAACCACGGATGGCTCCGTGACCCTCTCCCAAGTCTGCCCTCACTCACCAACATCCCTTAGTCAGTAGCAGAGGGATGAGGTGTGTGGATGTAGGAACCAAGGGTGAGGCTCTACAAGCAGCTGAGAGTGATGCTCTGAAGCTGCATAAGGTGGGGAGCAGGTGGGGGAGGAAGCAGGGGACCTTTACTCACAAGGTTCGAATCTTCGGCATGTGGTTGAAGCTGGTGACCAGGATGCGGCTAATGTTGTTGTTATTGAGAGTGCTGCGGAGAGAGAGGAGAAACAGGTCAACAGGGCAGCAGTGTGGCAGGTACCAGGATGCTTATGGAAGGTGGGGAAGGGATGGATGTGACTGCAAGAGGGACCATCAATCAACAGCCATGGGTCAGTTGGTGCAGCAGCCGGAGACAAGTGGACGGGTCTCCAGATGAGAAGAGAATCCCTGATTCCTTTTACAAATGGATCCCTCCTTTCCTCTGCTGCCCTCTCAGTACTCACTTACCTACCTGGAGCAATAAGCTTGCCTCCTGAAATCCTACTGCGTTCTGAGTGCTTCGTTACAACGTCGCTGATTCCCACAACTACAATGCCAGTTACATATTCTTGGCCTCATTTTAGAGAGAAGGAAACAGATACGAAACATCTTGCTTAGTTGCACACAACCCTACAGGGGAGGCTTTATCCTTGTGTTACAGATGAGGAAGCTGAGCTTCAGAGAAGTAAACCTACTTTTCCAAGGACTCACAGCTATTAAGCTGTGGACATGGGATTTGAACCCAGTACTCGCTTGCTCCAAACTCCTTGCTCTGCCCATTATACATACTGCCTCATGCAGGATGCTATGTGGATAGGTTATTTTATGAGTATTTTCCAGCCATCTTCTGGCTCTTTAAGCACATCTTGTCTGAAGTGAGTCTGTGAGCTCTGTGAGCACAGGGATTCAGTCTCTACTTGCTTGTGCCTCCCGATGACCATGGATGGGGACTCCTCCAGTGCAGCCTTGACACTGACTGGTATCTTTGTACAGGGAAAAGGGAAGAGACGGATGTGAGCCCCATAAATGGACCAGAATGAAATCAGGCTGTAGGTAAGTATGGCCCTGGGCTTACCCTTCCAGAAGGACCTATCGCGGGAGCCCAGGGAAAGCATGGCGGCCAAGGAAACCATGTGCAGAGGTGGAAATGTTACGTAGCCGAAGGGCCTGTCTAGGTCGGTTATTTCAGTGACTATGCAGACAGAGGCAACCGTTCGTGGCAAGACTGGACCTAGTTCTCAGCTCTCTGACCCACACCTGCCTCACTCTGCATCCCAAAGAGCAGGAGTTGGATGCAGCCCGTGGTACGCTCCTTCGTGATGGCCACTTGCTCCTGTGCTCCCCCAAGGCCACATCAGATACCCTCTTTTCACCCACCCCCTCCTCTTACCCTCCCACGGGGTCCCACTGGCCCAGGAAGGAGCCTTTCTTTGGAAGCCTTCACTGGTTAAAACAGACTTCTTTTGCCCCTGGCTCTCGGTAAACACATTATCTTCCTCTTAAAACGCCCTCTAACATTTTCTACCTTATGCATTACTACAGTCCCAAGGCCTGGTCCATACATGGTTCAGATTGAGTCTTATATACCCTAGTTGTGTGGTCTCGGGCCAATGATCAACATCTCTTAACCACAGCTTCTTCATCGGCAGAAGGAGGCAGGCAATGGTACCTACCTCACAGGCTGGTAAAAGGCTTAGCAGACAGTACGTGCTCATTGAGGCTACCGTTTAACTGACGTTGGTGGAGAGAATCTAGTCCTGTCCTGGTCATTCCTGTTCCCCTCACACAACCCCAACCCCCAAGGGAATATAAACAGAGGTTTGTCTGGCACACAGTGGCCCCCATACACACCCCACCCCACCCAAGGGGCCCTGCACAGATGCTTTCTCCTCTGGGGACACTAGTCGCAGGAGGATTCCAGGGACCACATACCCCTCACCCCAGGTTATGCCTCAAGGCCTTTGGCCAAAAAGGCCAGGAGGAAATCTATTTACACAGAGGCACAGAACCTAATACTTTTTCCTCCCTCCCCCCCATATTTCTTCTGCACCTACCTTGTGTCTGGCATTATTTTAGGCATAGAGTATGATAAAGAGGAATGAACCAGATTTACACTGCCTGCTTCTGCCCACTCTGGAACTTTACTAATGCACCAATTCAGACACTTGACATTTTATGAAGTTGAACCTACATAGCTATTTTGTTTCACGTGGCTTATCTTTTCTATAAGTGTGTATGTGTGTGTGTGCGTGTGTGTGTGTGTGTGTGTGTGTGTGTGTGTGTGTGTGAATCCATCCTATCTCCATCCACCCAGGAAGTGTTCAGAGCACGTCATCAGACAGGGCGGAAGAATCTGTCCTTCCCATCCATCCGGGCTCTCCTGCCTTGGTAGGGAGTTTCCGAGGAGCGAGGGCTATGCTCGCCATCCCACGCCCTCTCCAGAGGATTAAGAATGCCTCCAGGGCAGAAACAATGCCTTCATTTCTGCTTCTATCCATCCTAGAGTTCTAGGCTCCACACCTGGGGGATACCTAGTTAGGGTCGTTGACTCAATACCGAACAAAAATCTGAGTGTCCCCCTTATCTCTCAAAAAGCAAAGAGCAAGAAGCCTTTGCAGAAAAGAGGCTTCCTTCCAAACCTACCCAGCAACTCAACATCAGGCTGAGTTCACAGCCAGCCCTAGTTTAGCTGAATACACAGTGCAGTTATATGCCGGGCTTGGATTGTAACTGCATCCGGCAGTCGTCCGGCAGCGATGACTTATTAATGTATGACTACACGGATATTTAAATGTGAGCCGTAATGAGGGCTATAAAACATTTACGATAATAGCAATTATTCCCGAACCAAAGTGACTAAACACAGTATTCAGACCTTCATGATTTGCTGTGTGGGGCTGCCCCGCCCAGGGACGTCAGAGGGTTGCTAACCTCTTAGATGCTGATCTCCATGGCAGCTACAGTTTCTTTTTCCCTAATAAACACAGATTTATTCGATTTCCAGTCTTGGTGGCTTTTGCCCATGCAGGGAGCACTCTGCTCTCTCTGGTTCTTGTGTCCCAGCCTAAGCAGCGGGCATTTGATGGAGATGTCACTGTCATAACCCTGATGCAGAAGAGCAGAGTGGGTGAGCATGGCCTCAAAGGCAACGACCTGGTTTAGATTCTGCCTCTGCCACTTACGGCCCGTGCAACCACGAGTAAGTTTTCATAATCTTATTAAGCTCCCTCCTCTGTAACACGGGGCAGAGAGCAGCATTGATCTCACAGAGCTTTCCTGGTGATTAAACGAGATGGTACTAATAATTGCCAACATTAACCGCGAGCTTATTTTATGCCAGGCAGGCACTGGGCTGAGGGTCCTACTTGTCATCTCATTTCTATAACCACCCGATGAGGCAGGCACCTTTCTATCACCTCCATGTCATGGATGAAGCGAGTGGTGGTCCCAGGACTTAAATCCACACAAGCCTGACTCCAGAAATGACACCTGCCTTAGCTGTCTAAGGCTGCTGTAACAGATTACCACACCTTCTGTGGTTTAAAGCAACGTAAACTTATCCTCATACAGTCTGGAGGTCAGAAGTCTAAAATGGGTTCACGGGACTGTGTTTCTTCTGGAGGCCTCAAGAGAAGAATTCATTTCCTTGTCTTTTGCGGCTTGTAGAGGCCACCATATTCCCTGGCTCTTGGCCTCTTCCTTGTATCACTCTGACCTCTTGCTTCTGTTGTCACATCTCCTACTGTTCACTCTGATGTCCTGCCTCCCTCTTAAGAGGACCTGTGTGATGACACTTAGAGCCTGACTGGATAATCCAGGATAACCTCCCCATCTCAGGATTCTTAGTCATATATGCCAAGTTCCTTTTGCCACATAAGGTACGATTCATAAGTTCCTGGGATGAGGACGTGAACATCTTTGGGGCGACATCATCCAGCTGACCATCACGCCCTTGAAACAGGGCACGGAAAGCACACTTGTTAGCACGCTGCCTGGCTCGTAGGCAGTGATCGGTAATTGTTAGCTATTATTATTGTAGCTTCTGTTTGTTTGGTCTTTTGTGGTTTACGGTATACTTTCACATTCATCTTATGTGGTACTTGAAGCACTCTGAGGTTGAAATTATTGTCCCCATCTTGCAGATCAGCAATTTGAGGCTGTAAGACATAAGAGACCTACCCAGGGTAGCAACGAGCTCCTAGAGGATTCAGGACTCTCTACTCTTTCTTTTCACAGTTTCTCCCAACTTTGTCACTGCCTCCTGTTTTCAGGGCAAGTTTGTTACTCCAGCAAAGATATTCTCTGTCATTTCCACTCAGGGACCCAAAGCCGGAAATAACGGAGCAAGCCTCCCATTGCCTCTTGCTCTAGAAACTTTCTTGAAAGTTAATCAACAGAAAAAAATAAATGGTTTGGTCTAACAATGACCCACCTCCACCCCCATTAGATGACTGCCCAAGCCTAACCTATGGTGACCTCATCAACCTCACCTTATTTATTAATTCCATTTCCCGGAAGAGTTTTTCTAGTTCTAGAATCTAGCTTTAATCTCACTGCCCTGTTCTATTGAGAAGATATGCTTTACCCCAAGTCGCCCCAGTTGGAAGCTTTTCTCCAAGTAAGTGCTCTTAATTCAGCATTTTCCGTCAGGTTTCAAGCTCAAGTTCAGGGTCACATTAATTCTATGAAACTTCAAGACTGTCCTGGCCTCCCCTTTTTGTACCATGACAAGCTACTGAATGGGCATTTCAGTATGAACTAGAAATAATGCAATTTCCCCCCATCGGATTTATTTATTTATTTATTTAGTTATTTTTTTAATTGGGGTATAGTTCTTTTACCATGTTGTGTTAGTTTCTACTGTACAGCAAAGTGGAATTCCCTGTGCTGTACAGCAGGTTCTTATTAGTTATCTATTTTATACATATTAGTGAATATACGTCAACCCTAATCTCCCAATTCATCCCACCCCCAACCCCCCGCTTTCCCCCCTTGGTGTCCATATATTCGTTCTCTACATCTGTGTCTCTATTTCTGCCTTGCAAACTGGTTCATCTGTACCATTTTTCTAGATTCCACATATATGCGTTAATATGTGATATTTGTTTTTCCCTTTCTGACTTACTTCACTCTGTATGACAGGCTCTAGGTCCGACCCCGTCTCTGCAAATAACCCAATTTCACTCCTTTCTATGGCTGAGTAGTATTCCATTGTGTATATGTATCACATTTTCTTTATCCCTTTGTCTGTCGATGGACATTTAGGTTGCTTCCATGTCCTGGCTATTGTAAATAGTGCTGCAGTGAACATTGTGGTATATGACTCTTTTTGAATTATGGTTTTCTCTGGGTATATCCCCAGTAGTAGGATTGCTGGGTCATATGGCAGTTCTATTTTTAGTTTTTTAAGGAACCTCCATACTGTTCTCCATAGTGGCTGTATCAACTTACATTCCCACCAACAGTGCAAGAGGGTTCCCTTTTCTCCACACCCTCTCCAGCATTTATTGTTTGTAGATTTTTTGATGATGGCCATTCTAACCGGTGTGAGGTGATACCTCATTGTAGTTTTGATTTGCATTTCTCTAATTAGTGACGTTGAGCAGCTTTTCATGTGCGTCTTGGCCATCTGTATGTCTTCTTTGGAGAGGTGTCTATTTAGGTCTTTCTGCCCATTTTTGGATTGGGTTGTTTGTTTTTTTAATATTGAGCTGCATGAGCTGTTTATATACTTTGGAGATTAGTCCTTTGTCCATTGATTTGTTTGCAAATATTTTCTCCCATTCTGAGGGGTGTCTTTTCCCCTTGTTTATAGTTTCCTTTGCTGTGCAAAAGCTTTGAAGTTTCATTAGGTTCCATCCGTTTATTTTTATTTTCACTACTCTAGGAGGTCAGTCAAAAAAGATCTTGCTGTGATTTATGTCAAAGAGGGTTCTTCCTATGTTTTCCTCTAAGAGTTTTATAGTGTCCAGTCTTACATTTAGGTCTTTAATCCATTTTGAGTTTATTTTTGTATGGTGGTAGGAAGTGTTCTAATTTCATTCTTTTACATGTAGCTGTCAAGTTTTCCCAGCATCACTTATTGAAGAGACTGTCTTTCCTCCATTATATATCCTTGCCTCCTTTGTCATAGATTAGTTGACCATAGGTGTGTGGGTTTATCTCTGGGCTTTCTATCCTGTTCCATTGATCTGTATTCCTGTTTTTGTGCCAGTACCATATTGTCTTGATTACTGTAGCTCTGTAGTGTAGTCTGAAGTCAGGGAGTCTGATTTCTCCAGCTCCTTTTTTCTTTCTCAAGATTGCTTTGGCTATTCGGGGTCTTTTGTGTCTCCATACAAATATTAAGATTTTTTGTTCTAGTTCTATAAAAAATGCCATTGGTAATTTGATAGTGGTTGCCCTGAATCTGTAGATTGTTTTGGGTAGTACAGTCATTTTCACAATACTGATTATCCCAATCCAAGAACACGGTATATCTCTCCATCTGTTTGTATCGTCTTTGATTTCTTTCATCAGTGTCTTATAGTTTTCTGCATACAGGTCTTTTGCCTCCTTAGGTAGGTTTATTCCTAGGTATTTTATTCTTTTTGGTGCAACAGTGAATGGGATTGTTCCCTTAATTGTTGTTAGTGTATAGGAATGCAAGAGATTTCTGTGCATTAGTTTTATATCCTGCAGCTTTACCAAATTCATTGATTAGCTCTAGTAGTTTTCTGGTGGCATCTTTAGGATTCTCTATGTATAGTATCATGTCATCTACAAACAGTGACAGTTTTACTTCTTCTTTTCCAATCTAGATTCCTTTTATTTCTTTTTCTTCTCTGATTGCTGTGGCTAGGACTTCCAAAACTATGTTGAATAATAGTGGCGAGAGTGGACATCCTTGCCTTATTCCTGATCTTAGAGGAAATGCTTTCAATTTTTCACCATTGAGAATGATGTTTGCTGTGGGTTTGTCGTATATGGCCTTTATTATGTTGAGGTAGGTTCCCTGAATGCCCACCTCCTGGAGAGTTTTTGTCATAAATGGGTGTTGAATTTTGTCAAAAGCTTTTCCTACATCTATTGAGATGATCATATGTTTTTTTCTTCTTCAATTTGTTAATGTGGTATATTACATTGATTGATTTGCATATATTGAAGAATCCTTGCATCCCTGTGACAAATCCCACTTAATCATGGTGTATGATCCTTTTAATGTGTTGTTGGATTCTGTTTACTTGTATTTTGTTGAGGATTTTTGCATCTGTATTCATTAGTGATACTGGTCTGTAATTTTCTTTTTTTGTAGTATCTTTATCTGCTTTTGGTATCAGGGTGATGATGGTGGTCTTGTAGAATGAGTTTGGGAGTGTTCCTTCCTCTGCAATTTTTTTTTTTTTTTTTTTTTTTGCGGTACGCAGGCCTCTCACTGTTGTGGCCTCTCCCATTGCGGAGCACAGGCTCCGGACGCGCAGTCTCAGCGGCCATGGCTCACGGGCCCAGCTGCTCCGTGGCATGTGGGATCATCCCGGACTGGGGAACAAACCCGCGTCCCCTGCATCGGCAGGCGGACTCTCAACCACTGCGCTACTAGGGAAGCCCCTATGCAATTTTTTACAAGAGTTTGAGAAGGATACCCCGTGGCATTTAAAAGACAGTCCATCTACCTCCCATTTCTCTCTTATAAAGCCCTTACTTACCCCATTATATATACTATATTTCTATTGAGACTAACCTGTATTCTGTCTAGTCTCTTTTCTGTTTTGTCATAATTGGAGCATTAATGTCTAATGAAAAGGGACTGTTTTCCATATTCAAATCATCTGTGTGGACCATGCTACTTCTACCAGTGGATCCCACTCTCTCTTGCTTGTGAGCACTAGAAAGGGGGCATTAAACTTTTTTTCCAGGGCACTAGGGGATTAGTGGACTTACTATTGCTCCTATAGTGCATGTAATTGAACACTGGTACCCGGACAAAGTTTGTGTTTCCCTGTGTTCCTTAGCTAAATACTGGGGCATCCAGGCAAGACAAGGGCTCCTAGTCGCAATGTATGTATGAAGCAGTGGTACACATACCGGTCTGTTCCAGGGGTTGGCAAACTACTGCCTAAAGGCTAAAGCCCATCCAATGCAGCCTGTTTTTGTAAATACAGTTTTACCCATTTGTTTATGTACTGTCTATGGCTGCTTTCACATTACAGCAGCTGAGTAGTTGCAACAGAGACCATATGGCCTGAAAGCCTAAAATATTTACTAACTGGCTTTTTATAAACCATGTTTGCTGCCCACTGGCTGCTCTAGAACTGGGCAGTTCCGGTCCTGTCTTTGCCAACGATTAGCTGTGATATGCTGGGCGAGTCACATAACTTCTTGGTAAGGAGAGGGGATTAGGTCAACGACTTTCAAAACTTAAAGACTGTAAAACATCGGCAGGAAAGCCCCAATGGCAAGTGGTAGGGCTGTGATTTAAAACCAGGCAATCTCACCCTAGAATCCACACTTCTTATTCTCATCCCATGCTCCCACCTGGGAAGCTGGGTCCCACTGCTCCTGGAATCTGTAATGCTGTGATGGAATGAAAGCCTAGCAGAAGGCCCTGTTCAAGAGACGGGGCAGGAGAACCCACCTTGGGATGGGCAGGGAATGAACTTGGACAGTGGTTCTCCAGGTGTGGTCCCCAGATCTGCAACATCACCTGTGGACTTGTTAAAGATGCATATTTTCAGTATATGCATCAGGCCAACCTACTGAATCAGCAACTCTGGTGTAGGCCCAGCTTTGTGTGTTTCAATGAATGAGAGGATTCTTATGCAAGCTCAAGTTGGAGAACCAGTGAACTAGGGAAAAGGCTAAGGACAGAGCCTTGACCTGAATGTGGAGGGCAGCACATGGCTGCCCCTGAGACCGAAGGCCTCTTGTGTGGAGAGCACAAGGGAGTTGGGTCTCTTCCTGTTTAGGGAGAGGCCCAAGTTCTTAAGTAGTACGCAGTCCTCAATGGAGGTGGCTGTGATCACTCTTCGAGAGGTCCGACTTGATTTCTGCCCCTGGCTCCCCAATGGTCTCTGCTGAGGGCTAAAGCGTGGCTCTCCCTTGCATCACTCAAGATAACCATCTTTGATCTGGAGGAGCTAAGTCCAGCTGCAGCCACACCACACTGGCAACCTTAATAAGGCTGACATTTCCCTCCGTCTCCTCCGATTAGGCCATTGCTTTGTCAAGCTGTGCTTTCCTGGCTCTGGGTGTAATCTGCGTGTTGTGTGTCCATAACACTATGTAATTGGCTCTAATGCAGCAATATTATCTGTGAGCAGGCATCACATAACTGCAAAACCAGGCATCCACAGTAAGTGCCACTGCAGTCTCCCAGAGTGCCAAGCTTCCCGGGGGTGCTCTTGGAACCCCTCTTCTTCCCCTCCGCACAGGTGGGGATCCAGACTCCTTGGGTCAGATTGACCGTCTTGGTAGCTTGGCCCATTCATCTCCTGTCTCAAGGCAGGTTGACTTCTTCTTAAGTCTAGATAAATAAGGTGGTTCCCTCTTTAAGGGTCACCAGGAAGGAGACTCTTGGTGGGTCATCAGCAGCCATGGCCATGGCAACAGGATGTCTTTTTAAAGTGAGTCTAGAGATTGATTCCCTGACTTGTACTTACAAATGTGGGAGCCCAGTGGCCAGCACTCTAAACTCAGGAGATATAACTACCTCCCACAAGGCCTACATTGCATTCACAGGGCCAGGCACAACCAAAGTAGGCAGAATCATTTCCTAAAGAGCAGATGAGTGCAAACACTGTGGCTGGACCCTGTGGGAAACACCTAAATGGCTGCCATGGGGGCATGAAAGTACAGAGGGGTTCTGGTAGCATGTAGACCTCAAAGGGAGGGTCTGGCAGGGCTCACTTCTGCCTCTCCCTCTTGCTGTGTCAAAGCAGGACTGGCTTGTCCTGGTCTTGCTTGGTGGGTGCTGACTGACAGCCATCATGGTACCAGGAATCAACCACGGTACCTACTGCTGATGACCAGGCCCTTCCACATGCTCCTGGATCCTGGGAATGTGAAAGCTGTTGGCTAGCTCGGCCCATTAGGCTGTGTGTAGGTGGCTTCTCTGTGGACTTGGCCCTGGGAGAGCACACACTGAATGCCACTGGGCCTACCGAGGTCGAGAGAGGCATCCCCAAGCCTCTCTCCCAGCCCAGGGTCTCTCCCCAACTGCACTGACTCAGTCATTTTTGGATGAAGTTCCCTGACTGTTTCCTCCTATCAAAGCTGAACTTGACTTTCTCACCCAGCTATGCACTGTTCTGATTTGGCTGGAAGCTCTGGGAAATTCCAGAAATCAGGAAGAATAATGTACGATAACGTGTCCTTCGAGAAACCTGAACTGATGTTATAGGTTCTCCCATGAGCTCTCTGCTTTCCTCCAATGAGGTGGACTAGTAAAGGATACTACTTTGAGGTGAGCTTGCCAAGAACTTCCAATAAAGATGCCCATGATAATAGCAACAACAATACTGATGCTATTGATCATGTTTTTGCTAATTGCATGCATTATCTCATTTAATTCTTCCAACAATCCTGAGACACTCTGGTCATTTCCACTTTGGACCCTGGAAAGATCAATGAACTCTGCCCCGATCACATAATAGTAGAGTTGTGGAGCCAATATTCAAATCCAGGAAAGTGTCACACCAGATCCTATATTTTTTATCATTACACAAAGCTGCCTCTTACAGGACTGCCTTCGGCAGACATCGGCCGTCCGACTTCCCTGCTGTCCAGAGGTGGAGGTGAATCATACGTGTTAGTGGTAGACTCAGACCTGCCTGGCTTCGATGTGCCAGGGACACAGGTGTTTGCCTCGCTGTCAAGGCTGCTCAAAGCAACAGCATCGCCCGACCCTCCTCTGGTCCCAGGAACAGAGAAAGCTCAGCACGGACAGGAGGACGGTAGTAGAGGCTACAGAGAAGAGAGGGCAATCGTGGCTCAACGCCTTCCAAGGTCCAGGCTTGGCCGATGAGTCTAAGTGTTGCCAAAAGCCGCCCTGACTGTTGGATTGGCCGATTGGGATTTTTCAGAACACCATGAAGAACCAAGAGCTCAGATCTGCTCCTTGAGAAAAGCTCATCTTTTGCCTGTTTGGAGCAGACAATGAGTCTCTGAGGGCAGATGTGGCAGGAGGAATGAAAGATGGAGGGAGAGAGAAGAGAGAGGAGGGTGGGAAGCCATCTCCCTTACGGTACCTCCTCTCCTGGACTATCACGGGTGCTGCCTAATACCGATTTCCCTCATCTCCCTGAGGACCGTTTAAATTAAAGCTCATAACCATTGTGTGGGCATATAATGAAAACAACTGATGCTGCACTGATCAGTCCATTACTCTCAACTGTTAGAAAACATAATGACCTCACAAGGGGCCTTATTCACTGACGTATAGCAGTCGGGCTCTCATTTGACACCTCAAATTAGCAGCCAAAGCAATAACAGCTGGGGTTTTTGTCTCAATATTTGTACCCGACTCTAAAGTGATTTGGCACTGGGTGAGCGTTATTTTTAAACACAGAGCTCTCACCGCCAAGTCACGTTTTAAATGGTCTCCAGGTGTCATGTAAAACCTACAGAAATAAATAAAAACAATCAGCTGCCAATTGGGGCCTCTGATGATATGGATTCCTTAACAAAAGGGCTTGTCTTTGGTTCTGCCTTCATTATACATTCATATTACGACAGGCAGAAACTCATCTCCATCCACCCAGCGGAGCCTCAGTGTTAAAAAAAAAAAAAAAAAGATGCCTGCAAAATAAATGTAAAAAGTGGAAGGGCAAAAGAGAAAGATGAGTCTTCAAATTCCACCATTGCTCAGTCAGATGCTTGTGGTGTAAGTATTCGTGATGCCCCAGTGTTTTTGGTTCCTGGATCCTGAAGAACGCCTTACTCGTTTACTGAGATCATCATGGACACTGCCTAGTGGTGATGCAGTATGATTCAACTGCCTCCCAATGACCAACTGAATTGTAAACTGTACCTTAAACGACAACATGAATGAGATGGCCTCAGTCTCCTAATTCTATTTCATCATCTGTAAACTGGGAGCCTGGACAATCAATCTTGTCTACTATATTATTTAGAAACCAGGCACTTTCCAGTGTGCAAGATGTCTGCTGGGGGTGAAAGAATGACCTCCAACTTACGTGACTGGATAGATGAGTTTGTAATTGGGAGGGAGAGAAACAGACAATTCCACCTCAGCTGCCTTTGAGCCAGGAAGAGAGGAAGAAGGGGAAAGTTCTTAAATACCCACGAACGTGTACACTAAGAGGCGGAAGACAGCACGTCTGTTTTATCCCCCGCTGTGTAGGCAGGACCTAGCTCTGTGTTTGGCACAAAGGATGACTCAATAAATATTTACTGAAGGAATGGGTGAGTTTCCAAATGCGAAGGGTCATGCTTTTGGCATCTTTCGATAAAAAATAGATTTCCACTCTAAACAGCCTTCTAGGCTGATCTGGGAGTACAAAGTCAATTGCCTACAGGAGCGAGGCTTGATAGCTGAGGAACGGAACTGTGTGTAAACACAACTCTACTACTCGGGACCATCGCTTCTCGTTTCAAAGGTCTGCTGCTACGCTGGAATATGGGTGCAGTGCCGCCAGTTTTCTCCTTTTGTTAAAGAGAAAGGCAGACATCTAGAATTTTTATGTGAAATCTCCTTGTTCCTCCATATTGGTGATTAAATCGCCTGAAGGAGCTAAAGTCACAAAGGAAACATACCCAGGGGCTGGATTTGGCTTGCAGAAGCCAGTTTTCAGTCTCTGAACCAAACGGATTACTTTAACAATCTGAATCAAATACAGATATTTAACATCTATATAGCACACATGGGCTACATAAATAAATAAATCATCAAAGTATTTTAATGGCATTGTGGTGCTGTGTGGTTAAAGCCTTCTTCCCATACTGCATCTCCTGAAGGGCAGGCTCTGGCTAAGGCACGCCCCAGGAACCTACTATTCAAACCGACTACCTTTAAACGGTTGAAAATTGATATTTGATGCTTCCCCCCCCAACCATCATTACTCGGGGACAGAGAGCCCTGAAGAAGTGTCTGTTTATAGGGTAAAACTGTGTTCCACCAGGTCTGTGCACTCTTGTCTGGTTTCTGTTTGCTACTCATCAGCTCTGTGGCTAAACACATAAGTTGTTTCTCATGGACGGTTTGGAACTTAGCCACTTCAGAGCTGTTAGCAGAAAAAACTGTACAGCGTGCTGGAAGGAGGCTCTGCTCTTGGGCTGAGATGTCAGAGGGAACTTGTTTTTACCTGCTGATGTTTGTAAGGGAAGGACTCTCTCAGGGAACTGGGTATAGTTTACACTTCGGGCTATTTAAGGCTCAAAGATGGGGTCCTTGGTGCTTACTCATAGGGCCTTGGGTCACCCCTGCTAGCTGGGATCAATGATGCAGAATTTGATCTCTTCCCAGACTGCCCTCTGACTGGGGTACCGGTATTCCCCAAGCAGTGGCTGCAGGACTAGAAGGCTCTAGAAAGGGAGGGTGAGTTCTCCGTGTTGAAGGTAAAATGTTCCCTCTGGTAAAACGCTGGAGATTAAGGGATGGTGAGATGGCTAGGACATAGAAGCTGGCTCCACTAATTTTTGCTTCCTGCCTGCTAATACAGGGAAAGCTTAGATGGCAATATACAGCATTAGGTAACAGTCAACAGACCCATTTTCTGGCCTGGTTCTTCCGTGAAATTTTCCTATAGCTGTGGGCAAGTCACTTAACCTTTCTGGGGAGTTTCTTTCTCTTCAGATGAAGTGGTGGGACCAGTTGACCTCCAGGGTCTTCTCCCGGAGCCTGCAGTTCCACTCTCCAATTTCACTTGGGCTGATGTTGGCTCTAAAATGGCATTTCTGGAAATGGGAGTAGTTTTCCAGAAGGTGGTGGAAGGGATTGTGGATGCCCAGATCTATCCAGGTCTGCATAAAGACAGGACATCTGACCAAACTCTGAGAGCTGCAACCAGCCCCCGCTGTGAAGCATCTGAAAATAGTTGCACGGGGTCGGCTTTTTCTTTCTCTCTTTATGCAGACACCAGGCTCAGCTTCTGCGGGGTTAATGGGCTCGTTTCCCTAACTGCCTGCCGCATCTTCCCCTTATGTATGGAGAAGCAATGGGTCTAGACAATGGGAGTGATTTTCCTCCCTAGTCGACTTTGTGGAAGTCATTTGCAGAGCTGAGAGAAGTGAATAATTGGGATCCAGAAACTAATTCACTCAGAGAGGGTTTTGCTTTGATGGGAGACGGTTTTAATAAGCCTACTCCTGGGCTTCAGTGAAAATAGGTCTTTTGGGGGTATAAGATCCAGATGTTTAAATTAAGAGAGAGAAAGGGCAGAGTGGGGGGGGGGGAGGTGAGGGGAGTGGAAGGTATTTCAAAGTACCTAGCTTCAGAAAATATACCGTTTAAACACTGTGCTTATTAGTGGATGTGAAATGGCTCCAGGGGTTTGGAGCGGGGCAGGCAGGAGAGCTGGCCTGGTGGCAGCTACGGAGATTTGCAGAGGGCATGCCCCGTCCAAATGCGGTCCTTGCCCCTCAGCTCTAAACCTGCACTGTCCGATCAGGCAGCCACAAGCTACGTGTGGCAATTTAAATTCATATCGAGTAAAATTAAACAAAGCTAAACATTTAGTTTCTTAGTTGCACTAGCCACCTTTCACGTGTTCTAGAGTCACATGTGGCTAGTGGCTATCATACTGGACAGCTCAGATATGAAACGTTTCCTTCATCACAGAGAGTCCTTTAGTGCAGGGGTTCCCGACCCCCAGGCCGCGGAACGGTACCCGGCCTCAGCCTGTTAGAAACCGGGCCGCACAGCAGGAGGTGAGTGGTGACAGACGAGCCTCATCTGCTGCTCCCCATTGCTCCCCATCGCTTGCATTACGGCCTGAACCATCCCCTGCCCACCCCCTACTCCCTTGCGTGGAAAAGTTGTCTTCCACAAAACCGGTCCCTGGTGCCAAATAGGTTGGGGACCGCTGCTTTAATGCACAATGCTGCTCCGGAGTGTCACAGCCACATGTCAACCCAGGGCTGTCACAGCTTCTAAATATTCAAGGGAAGTTGAAATCATATACTTTTCTATAAAATTACCCAGGAGTTAAGGGTTGGGAATGAATTCTAATATTTTTAAACATTGGAAAGACCAAAAAATTAAAAAAAACAGAAAGAAATCAATCGATAAAACAGAGCTGATAGCCGGGGTCCTCAAAAGAGAATGGGCTCTCTACAGCTTTTCTACAGTGAGTCCAAAGATGGCCTTGGAGAAACAGAACCATTATTCCCTTCATCTCTCCTCCTCAACATCCCTTACTCGTGTGCGCCTTCAAAGATAGGAAGTGAGAGCTCAGGGAAAGGTAAAAACGATGCTCTGATTCTCCCCAGCTCTGTGTCTCTAGGTCTTCTCCATGCTCTCCTCCCCTCCATAAAGCCAAGTGACAGGAGGGATCAATTTCCTAGGGTCTTGGCTTTCAGGACCCAGTTCTGCAGAGTAATGGACTCTTGGCCATAGGTAAGCCACGCCATCCAATATTCCACACCCTGGGTGGAAGTGGCAGCATCAGTCATAGGCAGGTTTGAAGGGCATTCAAGAGCTGATAAGGGGCGAGATACAAAAGGTGCTCAAACACTGGTCACCGAAGCCACTGTTGGCAGCCGGGGCATGGAGAAAGGGTAGTGTCTGACCATCCGCACAGGAGCGCCTTTTCAAATCAGCATAGAAGCTCTGTTTTGGGAGTGAACTGACCCCTGAATGCGTTTGGCAGCTCTGAGGCATTTCCTCACCAGCCACATGATCCTGAGAGAAAACCCTCTAGGATATTTTTTTCAAAGATGCAAAGGTATTTTTCCATTTTGCTTTAGGTGGGACAAAGCAAACCAAAAGGCTGCCCCCAAACCTAGTTTGTCAGGCCAGAATTTCAGCCCAGAGACCTAGGGGCTGTAGTCTACAGCCCTTGGGGACAGCAAGACTGTTACCTGATTCCACCTAAGTACTGCTCATAGGAGATGCTGACAGCGGGAGTCTTACTGATTCAGGACCCTCTGTTGGTGAGGAACGATTCAATGACCTTCACCATATCCTCTCAATTCAGGAATGAAGAGCAATACATTTTCAATTCAGAAGCTAAACTAGCCTTTAGTGAACAGGAAAATGAAATAAAATAGAAACCACTAGAACCCCCCCAGATTGTAGTTTCTTGGACTATTAAAGGGCTACTATTTTTTTTGCGGTACGCGGGCCTCTCACTGTTGTGGCCTCTCCCGTTGCGGAGCACAGGCTCCGGACGCTCAGCGGCCATGGCTCACGGGCCCAGCCACTCCGCGGCACGTGGGATCTTCCCGGACCGGGGCACGAACCCGTGTCCCCTGCATCGGCAGGCGGACTCTCAACCACTGCGCCACCAGGGAAGCCCAAGGGCTGCTTATTTAAATGGAAAAGATTATTTTACATTTCAAAGAAATGTTCACTTTTTCCTTAAGCTGATGTTCTCAAAACCAAGTTTGTCATTTTAAGAGCTTGACTATGATCCAGCTCCCAGTCTGGGTGACTATGAAGGAGGGGTGTGCATTTATGGGAAACCCAGTTCCCTGCCTAGTACTTTGAGGGTTGAATGGAAGTTAACTATGTTTTCCACAAAGTACAAATTTAATCCTAACTGCCTCAACAAATCACAATTTGCAGCACAGTACCCAAAAAATTATATTCTGGAGATATTTTAAGACTTTCATTAAGCAATGACAGTTCTATATTCAAAGCTATGACAGGATTAAACACCCTGATTCGAAAGGCTGTTGAAACAAATAAAATGTTTGCATCTCCCAGAGAAACCCAGGTGAAACATTTTGTAAATAAATGAAAATGAATCTTGTCTCTGTTACAAAACACCAAATTTCACTGTGGCTATAATTTTGTTCATTATTAAAAAGAAAAAGAAAAAAAATCACCACTTAGCTAAAGGGATAAAAAACCAAAGGTCATGTGAGAAAATGTTTCAGTAAAATACTACATTGTTCAACATCTAAAATAATTCTGGGACAACCACAACCTTAATTCTGTTCAGGGTCACGTCAAAACAGAGAATCTAGAGACTGGGGTGGGGTAAGCTTCAAATTCAATTAATTACAACCGACCCTCTGCATCCACGGGTGCCGCATCCCGGATTTAACCAACAGCGGACTGATCCGCGGGGATCTGGGATCCGCTGGATACGGCACCAGAGGATGCAGAGAGCCGACTGGTAATTTCAAGTCAATTTGGTTCCATGAACTTTAACTGACCACCTACTATGTGCCAGGTTTCTGCAAGGCAGTGAACAGTATAGGAGTATTCTCCGACTTTGATTTTTATGAGCGTCCTGACGCGGCATCTGTTAGACATACGACTGAGGTATCTCCTTTAATCCCCAAAACTAGCCTGAGAATTGGTAAGAATGTTTCTCTTTTTCAAGGAAATGAACCCCAAACCGTTCAGTTTGGTGGAGCTGGTTTGGCAACCAGTGCTAAGGGAGGACTGTAACTCCAACAGCTCAGCCTTTGCCTCCTGCCATGTCTGGGGCAGTCTCATGGAACGGGATGTGATGCTGACTAAGCTGACGTCATAGGTTTAGATCTGAGCACCCTAGGGGGCAACTTTTCAAAAAGAAAGTCTGTGGTTCCTGAATTATTCTGGGCATTTACTACAGTGAATAATCTCACTAATGCATATAATTGTTTCTCTAGGATGTACTTTTTTTTTTTTTTTTTTTCTTGCGGTTCGCGGGCCTCTCACTGTTGTGGCCTCTCCCGTTGCGGAGCACAAGCTCCGGACGCGCAGGCTCAGAGGCCATGGCTCATGGGCCCAGGCGCTCCGCGGCCTGTGGGATCTTCCCGGACCGGGGCACGAACCCGTGTTCCCTGCATCGGCAGGCGGACTCTCAACCACTGCGCCACCAGGGAAGCCCCTAGGATGTACTTTTTAATTTTAATTTTTTTTGGTATCAGAGCAGTTAAATGCAGGGGATTTGATACTGAAGAGCAATCCCCTTCTTGTCCTTATCCGTGTAACCCTGGGCAAGTTATTCAACTTCTCTAAGCCTCAGTTTCCTCACTGGTAAAATGAGGAAATTACCAGAATCTACCTCGTAAGGGTGTAGAACGGGGTTATGTAAAATGCTGCATCCTGATATCTTATCACAGGGCCTAGAAGACAGAAGATGCTAAAACATGGAGGCTATAACAATAATTATAATATTTATAATAACTATACTAATAATTGGTATGATATCATTGCATTACATATCAACACATTATTATCATTTGTTAATCAGAGCATCTGGTTCCATACCCAGAGGAAGGTCATTGGAAGTGGAGGACACGCCACTACTTGCATTAAGCGCTAGGTTTTCTGAACTGGACCAACCATGACTATAAATGTCCCAACACCCAGCATCCAGCACCCTGCAGCTGGGACAACCACCCTGTGCTAGGAGAGCGAGCACACCCTGAGCTGGGTATCAGGACTGGTGTCAATTTCTTTTCACTGCCTTCTTATATCAAAAAAGGACTTTCTTTCACATTCATTTTCTGTATCTACAAGTAGGGCTCAGGGTCAGGCCATGTCATACTCGCCTAGAGGTGGTTCAAGTAGAACTATGCTACAAGTCTGGTTAATTCACATCACCGTTTTAACTCAACTCTCTTTTCTCTAAACGTGGACTGAAAGGGAGCTCATTACCCAGGCTGATGCTGGGGTCTAGGGAGCAAGAAACAGGGTGGGAGGTATTTGTCTCTTGCTTCTCATCATGTGAATAAACCCAATTACAATTGTTTTAGGATCAAAGGGAATTTGGAGGCAAGCTCAACTCCTGAGAAGAACTTCCCAGAAGATGAGACATGAGACATCATGTCTCATGGGCACCTGATGGCTTCTGAGGTACCCCTGTCCAGTCTGGGAGTCTTCGACTCCCCATGACTTAGCTCTGTCTGTGCTTGTCTATTCAACAATTCTGGTAAGCTCTCGCCTTTAGAGTTTGATCTGCCAGAGGACCTGCTCATTTAAAGCTTTACTGTCCCTGGTATCTGGCACTATGGTGGCATACAGTGCATCCTTGCTTCTTGGCTGGATTAAAGCAGGGGCTGCGTGGGTTGGCAGGTAACTGAAATGGGGGAAGGTCAGTGGGAAAGTGGAGTCTACATACCCCATCCACGGAGGCTATGTGCTTTTCAGTCACAGCTGACCGTTGCAATGCAGAAATGCAGCTCAGGGTTGCCAATGTTTCTGGTTCACCAAAATCCAAAGCTGGAATTCTGGACTTTTACAAAAAATAGCATCAATTTGCAATATGAAATGCTAATTTAAAATGGTAGGTCTTCCCTGGTGGCGCAGCGGTTGAGAGTCCGCCTGCCGATGCAGGGGACACGGGTTCGTGCCCAGGTCCGGGAAGATCCCACATGCCGTGGAGCGGCTGGGCCCGTGAGCCACGGCCGCTGAGCCTGCGCGTCCGGAGCCTGTGCTCCACAACGGGAGAGGCCACACAATGAGAGGCCCGCGTACCGCAAAAAAAAAAAAAAAAAAAAGGTAAAAATCACTCCGCGGGATTAAAAAAACCCTCATCTGTGGCCACAATGTAGTCTGTGATCTAGTTTGCAACCTCTGGTTTCGAGGGAGCTGAAAGCAGAATCTTTCTTTGATTCTGTCATGGATTAAAGTTTGCCCTCCCCCAACCTGCTAAATAATATAAAACATTTAATGATGAGGTTTGAAAGGACAACTGTGCTTAGGATCCCCAGTCTTACCAGGGGATTTCTTCTAAACAGCCTAACTGCCTGCAGGTGCCCACTGTGGGCAAAGAACATGGGATCAGGGGTCTGGAGATCCAGGTTCTAGTCCTTTGCTACCGCTAACTTGCTGTCGCCCTTGTCTAGTCTTCTAGTCAGGGCTAGGACTTGGGTGAGGGAAGTGGGGTGCCCTGGGTACAAAATGTTAGGAGGCGGGCCCCACTCTAGTCCTGACCCTGCTCTCAACCTCTCTGTGCCTTATCTCAACAATAAGAGGTCATCCTGGAGACAGCTAAGGTCCTTCCAGAACCAGCCTATGACGATGTCACTGAACTTCCAAAATTGGTAAGTGACATAAATGGGAGTGAGGCTTTCAAAACAGCATTCGCGGGTTATCTGCAGACCTGTCACATCTATGTGAAATTTGGCCAGTACTACTGATTTATCAAGGGCAGACCACTCACGGAAAGCGCTTTCAGGATGTGTTCCTGACATCTTTAGCCTGGCATTTTTGGTAGCGTATCTACTGAACTTCTGATTTGCTACAAGTAGTCAGGAGACAATGTCTGAGAATCTCTTCCCTTCTCCTGCAATACTGTTGAAACAAGATTAAATAATTTATTAACTAGGTTGTCTCATTTTTGTTTCATTTGTCCATACTCTTAATTTTTTTCCCATTGAACATTTTTCCGACCCAAGATGGCATGTCGGGGAGAGAGGAGCCTGGTAAAACTGGTGACACGCCTGGCTGTCCTCTACCTAGCTGACGGGGGCTAGAAACCCAGGGCTCAGAGTCCCTCCACAAATGATTCCTGACCAGCCAGGGAAACGCAGTCTTGGCATATTCGACCGTGGTTTAAACACGCCTTACTCAGAGAAAACCTAGTACGCGAACCGCCAAGTGTACAGATCAAGCAGAAATGAACGGTCCATGATTTGTGTAACAGAAGGGCGTCTGACTCACAGAAAGCAAGGTCCCTCAGTTAAGAACCTTAAGCTCCATACAGAAAGTTGGGGCTTTATTTTAGGGAGGTCTAGAGAACGGAGCACCGTGGAGTACCAAAAATCAATTGGTGACGTCCAGAAGTGAGAATAAGTCATCGTTGGGACTAGAATGTAAGTCAGTGAAAAAGCAGGATGATTTTCTTTCCCCTGTGAGTCTGATTTACCTTCAACTTTGTGGGGAGCCATCCCTGGGTAAAGGGAATGACAATTTTACAAGCTGCGGGAGGCTCTGGCATTCTCCTCGGCAGGACCACGAGTCACTGATAGCTTGCCTAGACCAGCTCTTGGGGCCAGTTCACACCACCCTGCGGCACACGTTGGCCATGCTTCAGGGCAGCCAACACCACGAGAGCCTTAGCAACACAGATCAGAAAGGCAGCTTGGTAGAAGGGTTAATTACACAGGTTCTGCGGCTGGCTAATTAAGCAGTTACTTGGCTTCTCTGAAATGGGTATCTCTCTGTAAAAGGAGGGTGACACTAACAGTTTCACGGAGGGGTTGTCAGCATGCAAAGAGATAACGATGTAAAAGTAGTGCTTTTGGCGTTGGGTACTAGTAACTGCACAACAAACGCCACTATTATCACTTGCTTCGCCCGTACTATGCTTTCCTTCTCACTCCCTTTTCTGGCTACCTGAAAAGGGGAGGGTGGTGGCTCTCTTCCTTTGTCTACCATACTCTGTGCTGGACATCTGCCATTGGGCATGAGTCAAAAATGAGGTTGAGGTGGGCAGATTTCACAGTCTTTCCCAATGTTGCACAGTTCCTACTGCTAGGGGTTCCCGCCCAGACTCACCCCCTAGGTTCTGTACAACCAACCTCAGACTGGATAGAAAGAGGTTTTATAGCATTTCCATCCACAGAAAGGATGGAATAACAGGGTGATCCCGTGTGAAATATTTTCACGAGTAGTTTTTGTCCCTAAACTTAAGTTAATTTTGAGAGAGCTTTCCATGAGGTAATCGGGAGTCTTTCTTTATTTTGCACTTCATGCTGCCTAGCGTCAGAGAGAAAACATACCCGAAATACTATATTTTGTCTTCTTGACTTGCAGACTTTAAACGCTTGAGATACTTAGAGATGACCTTTGTGCGGACAGAGTGTTTTGAATTCCCTCCTGCCCCCTGTCTCTGTCTGTCTCTCTGAAGAATTTATTAAGTTAATGTATGATGCCCTCACTTAGTTCCTATTTATTATTTCATTGTCAAGTTTCTTTATGGTGCCTAAGTTGTGATTACAGAGAAGTATTATACAATGTCAATGCGTAGATGAGATTTGGAAGGTCTGGGGTTAGGGCGGGGAGGTTCTTTAAATGGAGATGTCAGCTCCAGCCAATTTCAAAATGGCTCACCATGAAGACGGATGGTTCCAAAGCTGTGTGCCTCTGCTGGAAATTAAAAACCCATGGAATACTTGATTATGATTAATTTTAAGTGTTTAGCCATGTGAAGCCAAATGAGAGTGTCTTTAAAACAAAGCTATTGGGCTTCCCTGGTGGTGCAGTGGTTGAGAGTCCGACTGCTGATGCAGGGGACGTGGGTTCGTGCCCCGGTCCGGGAAGATCCCACGTGCTGTGGAGTGGCCGGGCCCGTGAGCCATGGCCGCTGAGCCTGCGCGTCCGAAGCCTGTGCTCCGCAACGGGACAGGCCACAGCAGTGAGAGGCCCGCGTACCGCTTAAAAAAAAAAAAAGCTATTGATCTAGCTTTGTTTGGAATTGAGAAGATAAACTCATCAGATCCTGGGGGGTCTTTATAACGATGGGGAAAGAGAACTTTTTTTTTTTTTCCATCCTGGGTTTTTAAGCTTCAAGTTTGAGAGACCTGGTGTATCTGCATAAAATATAAATATATATTTTGATAGCAAATATCAGAGTAGAGAGGGGCAATCCAATTCTGTCCTGGACAGGAGTCTGATGGAGATGAGGGCATGGTGGGGAGAAAGTTAGGGAGGTGGAGAGGACATCATTTAGAGATCCCCTCCTATGTAGTATATGGGGCATCTCCTCTTAAAGTTAAAGAAACAGACTCAGAGAGGTGGAGTAGCTTGGCCAAAGTGCCACCACATTCGGGTGTCTGACTGTACAGCCCTTCTCTCTCCCCGAAGACAGCCTTCCTGGTGAGGCAAGATGACACCGCTCTGAGTTGAGAGAACTAACATGTGGGCTGTCAGGTGGTCACAGCTGTTTTGTGGCAGCTGGTGACTTCCATTTCCTGGTCTCTTCCCAGGGAATTTTCTCATCCTTCTCAAGAAGAAGGTGATATGCTCCTAGCAGCCCTCTCTACAGAGGCTTTTTTTGCAGGCAGGGAAAATCGAGCCTACCCTTCTCAGCTCCAGCCTTTTGCTAAGAGGAGTCCTGGGTTACTAAATTTGGGCTGGCATCCTCTCCCTAGCAGACACACATTTGGTGCCGGTTCCGGGGTCAGAGTTTGGGTGAGGAGAGACCATCAATCTTAGGAATGACAACCCGACCTCTCTGGCTGTGGGTCCTGCCTTTTCTGTACCGGGAATTCTCGGTTTTCATCCAATCTCCAGCAGCTTGCAGCACCAGCATCCTCTTTGATTTCCCGTGATTCCTCTTGGAATTCCCTTCCCCTCACACAACGTGAAGAGGATGTCTCCAACCCACTGCTACTGTCTGCGGGGCCAGGTGAAAAGGATGGTGGAAGGAGGACCTTCCTTCCCTTATGGACAAAGGGACATGTTAACGTACTTGTTCTTTCATTTGTTTGACATTTATTCATTCTTCTGGAAGTCAGTGATATGTAACCTGGTGACTACGTTTTTATTTATTTATTTAATTTTCAGGGGGATGCTCAACACATCCTATGCTTATCATTCTGGCTAGAACTGTAGCATCAGAGTTATTTTTAGAAGCAAGCAGTTACAGAACTTGGAAAGGGGAAGTCACCCCCAAGATAAAGCAACCGTCCCCTTCATTTTTCAAATGAGAAGCTGAGGGTCCAAGCACAGAAGGGACTTGCCCAAGGTCACACAGCTAACCGAGGGGCTGAGTCAGGACCGAACCGCACGTCTCCCGAAGCAAGTTCTGCTAGGCTGTATTGCCTTCCTCTCCAGGTTTCCCCAAATCAGGGACAGCTGGAAGTGTAGTTGGGGCATGCGGGAGGACAATCAAAATGTTTTCTCACACAATTCAATTTGAGTTTGACCCCAGGATGCCTCCTAGCCGACTTTCCCCCTTGGAAATCAGGTGTCCTTAGCTGGACCCATCTGAAAATCCAGAACACAGAAGGGCGGCTACACATTTTTCCTAGACAAGGTATGCAGGGTGGTCTTCTGGGGAGGGGTGCACCTCCTCTCATCTCCCTCCCCCAGCCCTTGTCACTTTAAGGTTACTGCTTAAAGTTTGGATTTAATCCTGAGATGTGATCTCAAGTGCAACAGCAATGACTGGACTTTACCAGGCTGTTTGGCATTCCCCCTGGTCCCGTGTTAAAGTCCCTTTCTGATTCTGGGTAATTCCAGCCGACCCCCTGGTGCTACCCCTTTCTCATTTCCCAGACCTGTAACCTGCCTCTCCATAAGTAAGCCCACACTCAGACGCTCCCTGATTGCTCTGGCAGGCGCTGGGGGGTCTACGCCAGCCCATCTGTTTCACCCAGCAACACATACCGCGGGAGCATCGGGGGAGAAAGGACTCAACTGAGACTTAATTAGCAGTAACCCCAGTTTGTGGGAGGAGAGAAATCCCACTTTGCTGCCTGCAAACACTTTGGCCAAGGTGAGCCGGAGGGATCTCCCGGTTCGCAATTTTAATAGCACTGCAGCAGAAGACACAGAAATGCATCCACACGGACCCCCCAGGCACACACACTCCCCCTCTCTCCTCCTCACTCGGACACACACACACGCACGCACACGCACACAAGGCAGCGATCGCAAAATCAACTCACAGGATCTCTAAATCACGCAGCGCTCGGAAGGCTCCATCTTCAATGCAGCTGATGCGGTTGTTGTCTAGTTGCCTGTGGAAAAGCAAGGGAAGAGCATGAAGGCGGAGTGGGGGCCGTGCTGAGGAGCTGGGCAGTCTGGGCCGGGTGTCCCTGGTCCCCCGAGCGCCTGTCCCTCCACCCTCGCCGGCTCTGCTCGTCCCCGCCAGGAGCTCGTGCAGAGCCAGCCTGTCTGCCACGCTGCTGTCTCTCCTCTCTGACTGTCTGAGGGAACTACACAGACGAGCGCACCAAAGGCTGTCAGGTCTCAGTAAATATTAATTGCGCATTTTTTTTTTTAGGCAGAAGGGAGTAATTTCATTACATTAGGGCATCCAATCCATTACGAGCTCTTACCGTCATGTCACTGAAACAATTTCATTAAGCTAAAGGCCTGTAAATCATTGGAGGTCACTGCTCTGCCCTCCGTGACCTCCCAGAATGCTTTTTTTTCCCTCTCTCCCTCTCCCTGTCTCCCTTTTACTGGAAGTTGCGGTCTTCTGCTCTGACACAGTGCTAAATCTCAAGGCTTTATCTGCCCAAGAGCAGCGAGGGTGCATGGGGAATATACCAATTCCAAATTAGACTCAACTAATCTAATTTTATAGTCTTTTTATTATTCTAAGCACCAAATGTCTGTGGTGGTTTGATGCCTCTGTGCTTTGTTATGGGGCCCATCTGGTAGGTCATTCTATTGAAGTATTTTCTGACTAAATACAGATTCCCTCAAACCGCACCAAGCATCATCAACATTAAAGAAATTCATTGATGGAAGCGTTCCGGATGCGGGAAAAAAGGACTATCATTATTGCCTTAAAGATATACCACTTAAATTTAAATTGGGGAGAATTAAATGCACCTATTTCAGGACTTTTTTTTCTTATGTCCCTTTCCATCTTCTGAGCATGGAAATCATGTCTTTTAAGAAGATGCCTTGACTAATATATATTCCAGCTGGGGACTGAGGTTATTCTAGTTGAAGGATAACAAATAGATTCCACTATCTCAAATGCCTGACGTGTAAGTCAGAAGATTTACCATGACCACACCCCAACTTAAATATCATCTATTATATATATATATATATATATAAAAATTTAATTTAAAAAAAAGATGTTATATAGAAAATGGTTATTATCACCAGGCTGTCTTATATTTTGTGTGCGGAACACACACAAAATATAATTTATGCTGGGGGCCAGGAGAAAAGTGTGACTGGAAAAAAATATTGTAAAGCGATTATACTCCGATTAAAAAAAAGAAAAAAAAAAAAACAAAAAAGAAAGAAGTGTGACTGTGTTGAAAAACTCCCTCCTAGGCTCCTTTTTCTTTCTTTTGTCTCAGATAAAATCAGCCCCTCTCAAGTGGAGGGTTCTCCTGATGCTGGAATTTTCACTTGAAACTTGTGCTAATCTATTCCAAGACAACTCTCTGCAGAAGATGTATCAAAGCTGCCTCCGGTAGCCCTCTTGGAGCATTTTATATTCTGCCGAAGGAAGGTGGAATTACAATTAAAATCCTATTATCACTGAAAAAATATATAGATGCAGGATTGCATAAATACGCAGGAATGAAACACGTAGAATCAGAGCGATGGAGAGCGTCACGGCAGACGGGCTCTGCCGTGGTCTCATGCGGAATGGAACCATCTCAAAAGACGTTCCCGATACAACACACTAGGTGTTTAGGATTATAGAATTAGCAGGAAATGGGTATCTCAAGAAGCAGAAGCACTCCGTAGGTTGACAAATTCTACACCTAGCGTTCAAAGTCCTCGCTGACGCCAAATCACACGGGATCTCAGAGTAGTTCCTGCTACCCTGAATTCTTCCCTTAACGAGAGTTTACTGAGTGGCCTTTCTGTAGAGCTCCCGTAAGCGTTGGGGCCACTGATTCCCCGCAAAGTTTCTGTTAAGGCAGCCTGCTACCACTGCCCAACTTCTAGATTTATCAGCGTTTAAGTGCCAATGAATCAACAACCCTTGCTCCACGCCAAGGCCGCCAAACCTTACCAAGCAGAAATGCAGTGGAGCTGGCTTTTGGGTCCAAGAAATTGTTCATCGAACATGCTGAATTCGGCAAAAATGGTACCATCCGCCTAAGTAGAAAAGTACCTAAATCATCCAATTGGGAAGTCTGGGGCAGTTTGTGGTGCACCTGCTTTTGTGCAGACATTTTAGAGAGGTCCTGGCTATTAGAATATTATTTATTTGCCGGACTTGTGAAGCGTTTTCTATTCCTTTTCTTTATGAGTGCACCAGAAACCAAACAGGATACTCTAAATGTACACTTTTACATGAAAAGTACGTAACTTGCAGGGGAGAAGAAACTCATAGAAAGAAGAGAAAAAATGAAGTGGTAGAAAGAAATTAAGAAGGGTGGGGGGGAAGGAGATGTGCAAAAGATTTAAAAAAATCCACTAGTCTGGGCTTCCCTGGTGGCACTGTGGTTGAGAGTCCGCCTGCCGATGCAGGGGACACGGGTTCGTGCCCCGGTCCGGGGGGATCCCACATGCCGCGGAGCGGCTGGGCCCGTGAGCCATGGCCGCTGGGCCTGCGCATCCGGAGCCTGTGCTCCGCAATGGGGGAGGCCACAGCAGTGAGAGGCCCGCGTACCGCAAAAAAAAAAAAAAAAAAAAATCCACTAATCAGTCTCCCATCAGGGTCCTGCCACTCAGGATACAGAGCAGTGGAGACAGAGTCTCTGAGAGGACGCTGCTCATTCTAAGGCTAAAAGCAGAGATCTCCAGTACGTTATCAATTATGTGATGTTTAAATAGTTTCGCGGGGTGGCACAAGTCGACACCTAGTTCTTCATGAATAATGGGGAAAACCAAGCTTTAATATAAGCATCTCTGTGGGTGTATTTTATAGAGTATTTTGGAACACATGAAATGTATCAAATTTTAAAATATTTATGCTGAAGTGTGCTTTTCTAGAAGACATTTATTATAACCAAGATTGTCTCCTTTCATTCGAGCCACAGATAAACAGTATCCCTGCCTTGGTGGTCAGAGTCCTTCCCAAGATGCATCATTCATTACAGAAATCTACGGGGTAAAGGCCTGCGAGGGTCCTGTCAGGAAACGAAAACCCGAGTTACTTCACTTCCCAGCTATTACATCGCCATGGCACTGAGCACCAGAGCGTTCATGAAATGCTCATTAATTGTCTGCAATCAATTCTGATATTTCCTGCAAATAATCTAGGTCCCTAAAACAAAGTAAATACACACTTGGATCCGACAAGTTTTCGTTTTCTTTCAGAACTACATCTCAGACACACACAAGTTAGTCCTGAAGCACGGGAGAGGGGAGGCGAAATAAAAGCAAACCCAGCATCTTTTTGTGGGTGTTGGGAGAGAAGTGAAATAGGCACATAGAGAACCTTCCAGAGCTAAGGCCAAAGCATTTGACTTAGCAGTTTGCTTCTGGGGGTGGATGGAGACTACCGACTATGCTCTAAGCTCTCACGTCAAAGGTCGATATTGTGCCTTTGAAAAGACTCATGCAAAGAACCTCTTAAAAACAAATCAAAAAAGCCCATTGCCCACTCCACACACCGTTACTCAGGAGGCAGGTGCAAAAGGAACTTCGGAAACGGGAGCACTAAGAACTCAGCCATCTGAAAGTGCCTGGTAGCTCTCTTTCTATTTTTCCTTGGCAATCAGAAGTGTGTTTTGTACTGCTACTGAATCTTTTCTTCTTCTTCTTCTTTTTTTTTTTTTTTTTTTTTTGCTTTAATCTTTTCTTCTTGCCACATGAAATAACCTACCCCCATGCCTTGCCTAGTGCCAGGGACTCCACAGCTGGTCACGTATGGCTGCAGAATGAGCCCTTCTAGTGCAAGTGTGACAGGGCTGGGCTCAAAATATATGGAAGAAAGCTCTAAGCCACGAGCAACAGTGTTCTGGCTGTGGCCCTATGGCCCCAGCACTAACAATAATGATGGAGCATTCCCTTCACGAGCACATGGGGGGCCGCCTTTCTGCCACACAGATCTCCGCTAGCCAGCATTTGGGAAGGTCGCTTGGAAGAAAGGGCGCAGAGTAAAGGTGGAGAGCAGGAAGGCAGTGGATGGAGGAAAGGTTGTCTGTTTATGTTTTGGAGGTGACTTTCATTGTCCTCTTACTTTATACAGAATACTCAATGTGATTTACACTCTTCTGCCTGTGAATAAGGCGAGAAGCCCCCAAACGTTCATATTAAATTAACTGCTCTAATTTCCCTGGGCAGCTCGGATTTCGGCAAACAATGTGAGTGCTAAAAGGATACCAGAGTCCATTTAGCAAGGAATCCTCCAACAAGAACTAAATGCAGACTCCCCGAGAGGAGCTTTCTGACTACTGTATTTTTATACTCTGAGAATATAAACAAGTCAGAAAGCAAAGTCAGCGTGAGTGAGGACTTAAAATAATCTCCACAAACAGCAGACAGGGAGATAGTGCTTTTGTAAGAATTCCCATTTGTAAGCATAATATTATCACAATTCATCTCTTTCCATCACAATTTCAAATTTCATCATTGAAGCAGGATAGAAATATTTCTGCAGTTCAAAGATGAAAAGAAGCACATCTAAATCCTTAAAAAGGGGTTTAAAAAAAGCCTGATTACAGTATCAAGAGGCATCTATCTATCTCCCAACCACCACTGCACAACAACAAGAAGGAAAATTTCATGATTTCAGTGATGCATTTGAGACTCCGTGAGGAATACCTCGAAAATAGAAAGCTCCAGAAATAGGCTTTGGAGAGCTAGAAGAAAAGAAGAATTTCCAACTAGCTATCTAGATGCAAGGTCTACATACCAGGGTACACCTACCCAGATGTTCACTTCTCATCCTGATGTTCTGTGGGTCCCAAGCATCTCAGCCCACGAATCGGTAAACTTAGCCTCAGGGCACTGTCACCCTGGGCCCAAAATTCAGCCGCAGTGTTTTGCTATAGGACTGCAGCGACTCTAGCTGCAGTCCTCCTAACGCTAAATGGGAGAAGTAGCTAAAGTTCAGCACCCTTTGGAGTTCAGCAGTTTGCTAATTTCTGAGCAAAAGGATCTACACCAAATGCGCAAAACAAGTGGAAGGGCTTCTGCGTGAAATTCACAAGGGAAGCCTTACTAGAAATTCAAAGCAAGTCTATCTATGGTCTCGGAATACAACAATTAATGAACCTATAAGAGCAACTGAGTATTATTAGATGCTCACACTGATTAGGTACCGGGGTATAGAATGAAGTGTGAGAAATCCTTTGAAAATATCTGGAAGGTTACCACCTGTGGTTTTATATCTCAGTTATCTTAAAAGGTATAAAAGAATTCTAAAAACGAAACTAATTTGAATTTGTTTTTAATGAAATAGATATGTTCCAACATAAACATATTCAAAGTGTATTTCTTTTTCTACACCGAGGAGAAATAGAATGTTGCAACTATGAAAAAAACAAAACAAAACAAAACCAACCTGGGAAAAAAAGAACCTGCTTTCTTAAAACAAGCCAGAAGACAAAACATGAAGTAGCCTTGACCTGCTGTTCCGTTTCTTCCTGTTAGCCAACTGTCCTTTAAGGAGAAAACAAGAAATCCAGTAGTGTTTCTGAAGGTTGCTTTATATGACAGTTTAACATTCTAAAAAAATCATTATTGAAGAACAAATTATAGAAGCAGTTGTCTTCTGCTGGCTGGGCTCTTCAGAAGAGACAAAATAAAGCTCAAGGTTATTTTAACTGGCAAAAGGAAAAAAAATCGTGTTCAAAAGAAATGCATACACTTCATATAATTGAGTACTGGTCACACTTTGTACGCAAATCAAACACTTGATCCAAGCCACAGTCTGCTAATGAATTGTCACTATCTCTCATCATTAAGGAGCTACTGTAATTCCACATTAAAACAACATCCCAAATGAGCAAAAAGAGCTGAATCTATTATTTTGCACATTTTGTACACTTGCCCACCAGACCTAAGAATAACTGCATATAGATATGTTTACGGATCCATGAATTATTTATGTATCCACAAAGATTCTTGTCTATAGAACGGAGAACTTTATGCCTATTTTTTCTACATGATAATTACATGTACTATCTCCCTATTGTATGCATGTAAATGAAAACACATATTATAAGATAGGTAAAGAAAGTGATATTGACCTCTGAAATTTAACATGCCTCCATCAGTTATACTTACAGAGATATTTAGATAACTAAGTGATTGTTAGCATTCCCAAACTTCAACCAACCAAATCTACTTTGCAGAGGACAGAGTCCTAGGTTAACTAAGGTCTCTGATCAGAACGTCCTGCCTAGAACTTAGTTAAAAATTGAAGCATGGATCTGTTTTACCAAGCATCGTTATGCATACTTTGCCACATGGCCAGCATAATACCTTTTATTTAGTATATATCATACTGCTGTTTGACATATGCAACTTCTCAGCAGGAGAATAACTGCATCCACTCCAGTAGATGCTCCTGAAAGCCAGCTCTGCAATAATGCAAACACAGATGATGGATTAGCACCAAAGCGGCACGCCAGACCTTGGAGAATAAAGGCGTGTTTTACACATCACTGGGAAATATCAATAACTCTACTTCTGTGTTTACATAGTTTCCGGTTTGTCAGGGATTTGGCAAATGAATTTGTGCAGAAAAATGTGTGTGTATGTGTGTGTGTGGGGTGTTAGAAGTCCCTGCAAATTAATTCAGCAGGAAGGACAGTTGTTGGGAAGAAGCTGAGCTCTCATTTATTCTGGACAAGTTTCAGAAACATATTTCTGGCTTTTCTAGATAAAACAACAACAATAAAAACCAAGCAAACAAAAAGCAAATCAAACGAAGATATCCCATATTCACAAGGAGAGAATTTCTTTTCTCAGCAACTTTTAGACCAAGGGACCGAGGAAGTTTGGTTATTGTTTGCAAAACGTGCTCTCATGTTTTGAGACATGCCTCAGATCCAGCCTTTCTTTTGTCAACCTGATGTGAGGACCAAAGGACTTTATAGCTAGGATGGCCAACTTGCCAAGGTTGGCCCAGAACTTCCCCATTTTAGCACTGAAACTTCTGAGACCAATCCTGGGAAACTCTTCCGTCCCAGGTAAACCTGATGGTTTTGCACCTTAGTGTATAACTCTGTTGGAAACATGTATTCTCAGCACATCATCCCTTCACCTATGTCCCTACGCCTTAAAATGTCTGTTGATTCACAAACTTGGCTTTCAGTTATATCATCTCCAAAAAGCTCCTCACCGCAGCTACTGTAAAATGGGCTGTCGCTTTACAAACACACCTGCAACTGGACTGGTGGGGGCCTTCAAAGTGGCTGAAATGTTCCAATGTGATTCTTAACCTTCCTCATTGGCAATTAAAATTTCTTTGTAAGAGGCATCCTTGCTGATGTCATGAATACTCAGAGGCTAAACAAATAAAAGGCTGTCTCCATAGCGATGGGGGGTCGGTTTGTGGTTTCCCTAGTTACAGTACTCAGTGATAACCATCTGGGGTTCCTCCCTGGCAGAGGGGAGAGGGAGTGAGAAGCTGGAAGGACGAAATGTGCTTTTGTTAATAAGCCTGAAAGTTATCTCCCATATCTCTGTGTTTTACTTCTTTTTAAATCAACCAGCACAAACTGTAGTGAGTTTTAACATTTTTTCACCCCCATGGGCATTTTGGAAATTTTTCCTTTGGACTCTAGGGGTAAATTATTCCAGCTGTGAGAATATGACCCATAAGCACAGCAGAAGAGTATTTCTTCCGATACTGAAGTGGCTGCAGGCATCGGAGCCCAGGTGGGACACTGGTTTTCATTCAAATATGGGATGGTAAGCAGTACTACTCTGGTCTGAAGTCCAGGGTGTCCCCCAAACAGTGAGCCTGCATCACAGGAGGGCAGGGACGGCCTCCTAAGACCTTGAAAGATCTTTGTTTCCCTTTAAAAAAAATCCCATGGATCTCTCATGTAGAAATTTAAGACTTGCTTGAATTTAGTCACATTTCCAATTCTCAACATGTGCTACCCATTTTTTTTTTTTGCGGTACGCGGGCCTCTCGCTGCTGTGGCCTCTCCCGTTGCGGAACACAGGCTCCGGACGCGCAGGCTCAGCGGCCATGGCTCATGGGCCCAGCCGCTCCACGGCACGTGGGATCTTCCCGGACCGTGGCACGAACCCGTGTCCCCTGCATCGGCAGGCGGACTCTCAACCACTGCGCCACCAGGGAAGCCCTGCTACCCATTTTTTATAAAATGGAAGACGAGGGCTCCTGTAAATTTCTGGCCATGTGATTGATACGATTCACATCTGCCCCAGTGGGCCTGGAGGGCAGAACATGGGGTCAAAGAAGATTATTCTGGAGTCTTAAGGTTCTGGGCTTGCTTGGGACTTGCCACTCCTTTCTTCTGTCCTATTTCTTTCTTTTGGAATGGGACCATCTATCTGGCCTATACCTGTCCCACCATTGTGTTTTGGAAGCACATATATATTTGATTTCATAGGTTCACAGCTTTTGTCTCAGAATGAATCATACCTTGAGTCCCACCCGTGTCTGATTTAGGGGATATTTAGATGAGACTTTGGACTTGAGACTTTTAAGTTGAGGCTGGACCAAGTGTGGGTCTATTGGTATGGAATAAATGTATTTAGCACGTGAGAAGGACATGAATTTGGAGGGGATCAGGGGCAGAATACTATAGACTGAATGTCTGTATCTTCCCCAAATTCAGATGTTGAAGCCTATCCCCCAAAGTGAGTAGGTCATGAAGGCAGAGCCCTCATGAATGGGATTAATGTCCTTATAAAAGAGGCCCTAAAAAACGGGTTCCCGGGCTTCCCTGATGGTGCAGTGGTTGAGAGTCCGCCTGCTGATGCAGGGGACACGGGTTCGTGCCCCGGTCTGGGAAGATCCCACATGCCGCGGAGCGGCTAGGCCTGTGAGTCATGGCCGCTGAGCCTGCGCGTCCGGAGCCTGTGCTCCGCAACGGGAGAGGCCACAACGGTGAGAGGCCCACGTACCGCAAAAAAAAAAAAAAAAAAAAAAAAAAGGGCTTCCTTGCCCCTTCCATCATAGCAAAAAGACAGCTGTTTAGGAAGCAGGCCCTCAGCACACACAGAATCTGCCGGCACCTTGATCTTGGATGTCCTAGCCTCCAGAACTGTGAGAAACACACTTCTGCTGTTTGTAAGCCACCCAGTTTATGGTATTTTGCTACTGCAGCCTGAACAGACTATGCACCATCCATGCCCCCAAGTCTCAGTTTCTTTGTCTGTAAAATGGAGATAATAACATTTAGCCTGAAAAGAAGTTTTGGGTATGAAAGTTATGAAATGTATGCACTCTGAAAATGTATTTGTGGCCTTGCTTAATTTTCTTTGCTTTGAAATAAATAATATTAAATATAAGAATTCGTCTTACCTAATCTCAAAGGGCTCTTTCAGCTCTCAAGTTATGGGGCCTGAGGTCAATTTCTGATGAGATTTTTAAGAGAAAGTTCTTGCTCATCTTACTCACATCCTGCTGTGATTTGAGCTTATCCTTTTATCCCTTCTTCCTGCATCCCAGACCAAAGAATCTATTATTGAGATATTCAATATATTCTTTCTGGACTGAGGGCAGCAGTTCAGACTCACGTGCTTTTTGCACTTCTCCAGCTGATATGAGATTGAAAGACAAGAAGCCATCAAAACCCTGTACGGAAGACAATACAAATTTTTCTCTTACCAGGACAATGATATCCGTACAGGCCCATATTTATAACTCCCGTAGGAGCGAACCACTAAGAAGGGTAATTACAAAATTTAACCCCATTTCTTCGTGGCCATTTGCAATTAATAACCAATCAAGTAATGTATTGAGCACCTAAACTGATCAAATGGCACACCATCATCTATAGTATATGATTTCTTCATCTTAACATGGCTTAATCTGTACATAAACCTTGAACAACTCCCTGCGGCCTTACGCTGTAACTGTCACAACAACGCAACCACGGTAACCCCTGCACGCAGTACCTACTCACGTTTAGTAGGCATTAAGTATTGAGCTGAACATCTTCAATATCTTCTCTCAGTTGGGTCTCACAATAACACCACCCCTATTTTACAGAAAAGGCAAGTGAGGCATTCAAGAGTTTCATCTCTAAGCTCGGCTTTGGACCCAGATCTGTCTACACCCATAATGACTGCAGGTGATGCTGTTTCTCTGTAAATGGCCCAGACTCCTTAGTATGGCATTGTTCACCCTCGCTGTGCACCAGGGGAGAGTATCACGTACTCACTTCTGCTGGTCCTTTCCCCCTCCTCCGTTTGGGGAATCCCTTCCCCTCCATCAAGGCCCTCCTCAGAGGCCACATCCTCTATGAAACCTTCCTCTGCAAACTCAGGCAAAATGAACCACTCTCTCCAAAACCTCCTGACCCTTTGGTCATCCTTCCATTAAAGCACTTATTTCACAGCAGTAGGACTAGCTGTAAACACAGGAGGAAACCACGGTTCAGAGAGGTTATGTAGCATTTTCAAGGCAACTCAGCTAATAGATCGGAGAGTCAGGTTCACACCTGTCATCCTGATCCGGGAAACTTAGGTCTCACCCTCCATGCTATCCCACTTCTCCCCGACTTTCAAAGTGCAAGGATGGGGAGCCTATAAAGTGACTGTGTGGACTTAACTCATTCATATTTGGATAGAAAGAGGCTGGTGAGAAAAGTCAAGGTTTGGTCTTGGCATATGTCACGGGGACCCAGTTGCTGTCATTGGCCTGCAAGCATTCTGACGGAGAAGATGGGACGTGAGGGCACTGCCGTCAATAGGGTCCCTTCACCTCCCCTGTGTGTCTCTGAATTAGATTCCCTGGGAGCCCTAGGCCACTTGACTTTTAGGATCATTGGAGAAACCAGGCTGATTTTAGCTCCAGTTTCTGGGGATAATGGGAAGGGATCTACACCCTAAAGAGATGCTACAATTCCAGGTCACCTATTGGGACTGATGGGCTGTCTCCTGACCAGGTTGGGACAGCTTAGTGCTTCTTGAGCAGGGGTGAGGCACATCCAGGGAAATGGCTCTCCCTGCTCCAGGCAAGTGGCAAATTGCACAGATTTTAATCAGTCTTTCCTGGGCCTGGCCTTCCCTAGTGTCACACAGGCTTGTCTTCTAAAGGTGTACAAGCCGTGGGTCCTGAACAACTGGGTAGCCCTCACCAGGTCATGTACTCAGATGTACGGGGTCAGTGGCCATTAGCGAGGTGTCACTCAAAAGTGTCTTTGCGGCAGCAGAAGCCAATTAAAATGTGTCTTGTAAGCTCAGTGTAAGGGGATATCAAGGTCTTCCTGTAATTAACTGCTGAAAAAAGGGGCATCAAAACTCAGCAACATGGGCAGTGCTGATAACTATATTCAATTCAGCTAATGCACAGAACTGAAATACTCTAGGAAAAGGCCAGCTTCTTTTCCTTTGCTATGACTTGTAATGAATAATGGATGTCTGCACTCATTGGCAACAGGAGAGCAGGGGCAGGATCTGTCTTGCTCACGACTGCTCCTGCCTCACAGTACCTGGCACATAGGAAGGGCTTGGTGCAAAACCCTAGGGGGTCACAGTGAGGTACTGCTTTACACCCACTAGGATGGCTATGCTCAAAAAGATGGAGAGCAAGTGCTGGCAAGGACGTGGAGAAATTGGGACCCTCCTACATGGCTGGAGGGAATGTAAAATGGTGCAGCCACTCTGAATGACAGTTTGATGGTTTCTCAAAAAGTTAAACACAGAATTACCCGATGACCCAGCAATTCCACTCCCTAAGGATATACTTAAAAGAACTGAAAACAGGAGTTCAAACAAAAACTTGTACACAAATGTTCACAGCACTATTCACAATAGCCAAAGGCAGAAACAACCCAAATGTCAGCCAATGAATGAACGGATAAACAAAATGTGGTATATCCATACAACGGAGTATCATTCAGTCATAAAAAAGGAACAAAATCCTGATACATGCTACAACATGGATGAACCTTGAAAACATCATGCTAAGTAAAAGGGCCAGACAAGAAAGGGCACATATTGTATGATTCCATTTATGTGACATAATCCAGAACAGGTAACGTAGAGAAACAGAAAACACATTAACAGTTGTTGGGGACTGGGGTGAGGGGGAGAATGGGGAGTGGCTGCTTAATGGGTATAGGGTTTCCTTTTGGGGGGATGAAAATGTTTTAGATCAGAATGATGGTTGAACAACACTGCGAACGTACTAAATGCCACTGAACTGCATACTTAAAAACGGCGAGTTCTACGTTATGTGAATTTTACCTTAAAAAAATTTAAAAAGAGGAGCTTTATGAGAGCATCACATCGTGAGAGCAATTTTCCTGTGACAACGTCACAGAGAAAGGCAGGGAAACCTAGGGCAGATCTTATACTAGGCAAAATCAGACAATAAACCCAGTCTGGTCTGGTGTGCGAAAAAATGTCTCGGCATTTGAAGAGCAATGAGAATGATGGAGAGAAACAAGAGGGATGGGGGAATTATTTACAGCAAATTTTAAAACTCTTTCTCCTAGCTGGCTTTGGGGACACTACCAGTCACTTTACACTTCAGAAAAAATAAAATTGGTTGAAGCAAAGGAATGAGGATGGTAAACTTGATGGAAGGGGGTAAAATCACCTGCTCGATTCCTAAGGCAAATATAAAACGTTGGGGGATTAGCCACTATTTTGTATTTTCTACACCACTGCTCTCTCCTCTTCATTGGTACCCAGCACAGATAACTCAGTAGATTGTGTTTGCATTTCAGCAGCTGAGTTCCTCATTTTCTTTTTGCCTGTCCTCAGATTGCTTCTTTGGCTTCCCTCTCTGAGAAGGCTGGAAAGGAGGCCTTGGCTTACCCTCATGGCAGCAAGAGAAGCATCTCTGACCAGAAATCTTTCCCTGCCCGGGCTTCTGGTATGGGTGGGCTATGGGAGCAAGGTTTCAGGGGAGGAGATGAGGATGGAGGCCAGGTGAAAATGGTGAGTCATTTCCCTGACTGCTTGGCTCTGAATTCCCACAGGACTCTGGGGCAACCACAATGGTCTCACTGAGCTGAATAAATCCAAAAAAGTTGGATCAGAAAGAAGAGGCCAGAAAAAGAAAGGAGAGAAAGGGCTGGAAGCCAGAGAGGCCCCTCTGAGATGGTTCCCACCTGGGTACTTAGGTGAGGGCCAGTTTAACCAATAAGCTTCCACGTCTGGAGCTATTGTTTCTGGCTTTCTGTTGTGGCTACTGCTATTAAAGATGGCCATATCCAGCCTGAAGGAGGTTTCTAATTTCTCTCCTGATTCCAGAAAAAGAAATAAGAACTGAGGATAAGAAACACTACACTAGGGGAAAAAGAAAAACAGAGATTCTCTTTTTCTCATTTGCCAGTAGTAGGGTTTTATCTAAGATTCTGTGGTTTCGTGGGGAAAATAAAAACAATTTGCTCAGGAAGCAGATGACAAGGATCTTTGACCTTGCCGGGTCATGGTCTAACTTCCATGGGCTAAAATTTCCCTATCAGTCAGACAAAGGGGTGAAATAGATTTCTACGCATCTCTCCCGAGCAGACATTCAGGGCTTCAAAATATTAATCCAGCCCCTGAATCCTCATATGAAGATCTCCTCATTTTGTGGTTACAAGGTACTATCCAAGGAGTGAGATTTTATTTTAGTGCAGTACGTTGAGAATGTAAATATGAGTTTCCTCTTGTCTGGAACAGTTAAGACAGGAAACATCCAAGCATTGGAGGTCTGAACAGTAGGTTGGAAAAAAATACAAGTATGAATGAAATGTGGTAAACTGCTCCACGGGAACCCACCAAGCTCAGGTGTCCTCACCAGTGCCTATGGAGTGGAGATTCATGGAGCATGTGGTAGATAGGACAAGTCCAGCTCTCTCAAGTTTCTGGATGCTTCTGGGGTTAGAAATAAGGGGGTAGGCTGTTGCAGCTCCTTCTACCTCATCTCCTTGAAATGTCCTCTTCTCCTGGTCAGAAACAGCATGTCTCAGAAACAGTCTTTCCTCCCGTTAGTCACAGAGTTGACATTTTTTTTTGTTAACATCTTTATTGGAGTACAATTGCTTTACGATGGTGTGTTAGTTTCTGCTTTACGACAAAGTGAATCAGCTCTACATATCAGAGATGACTTTTGAGAAGCACTGAATAATTTTTACAGTGGTATCCGAAAGCAATACCACTGTAAAAAATGGAGATCCCACATCTAATGGGGGTCTGAAAAAATGGGGAACACAGCCTCTGAAGGCAGAAGGGGAGAAAGCCATCCCGGGTGATACCCTCAAGTTGAGTGATTTACCAAGAAGCTGCTGGGAGGTGCCAGGGCAGAGAATCAGTCTTCCAGGATTTTCCCAAGATTTGCCACTAAAGTATGTAAAAAATGGGAAGCCTCACCCCCAGAAATGATCTTGGGACTGGCACTGCTTTTTCTGGCAAGTTCACCCTATTTTTACATCCCAGCTAAATGTCAGTTCCCTCACAACCCTTGGAAGTTGGACCTGAGGGGGGAAATGCATATTTCCACGTCAGAGTCCTATTTTTCTCAGCCATTCAAACTTCAGCTATGGAGTGTGCTGGCCTCTGTGCACAAAGTCCCCAAAGCAGCCTCCCTCACTCGTTGGGCGCCCAGAGCTCTCTCAGCCTCCTCAGCTGTTGCTGGTCTTCGGAGGCCTGAGCCCGACGGGTACAAATGCATGAGCTTGTGTCTTCTTATGTTCCCTCAAGTTCTCTAATTCGTTTTTTTCCTTAGGAAATTCCTTTTTGAATTCACCACCCAAGGTTTCAATTTCCCATCCTAGGTTCTTCACATCCTTTCCTGGACACCCACATCCTCAGCAGAGGACACAGCACATTTACATCCCAGTACACTTTGGTTCCTTTGCTCCCAGCCAGACTGGACGCAGGGGGTTCAGGATTCACGTGGGAATTGTGGAATGGGGTGACCGCTGTCATGAACCAGCCTTCTGTAAACAGACGGCAAATGAAGCTTGGGGTGGGATAAACCCAGTGATCCTGCCACAATGAGGGAAGCCATCTCTCAGGATTTGAAAACGGAAAAGTTGAACCCATCCGATCAGAGGAAAGGGATGGATAGTCAGAGCTAACATTTCCTTTGTCTGTGATGGATAGCCACTTTGGAACTATTTCCTATACTGATTTTTCCTTCGGTCAGCACCGCAGGGGAAACGGGGGGTGGAGGGACGGTGTCTGTTTCGGTCATGATGTTCTATACAAACTCCTCCAAGAAGAGTGCAGTACTAGAACTGTGTCTGTACAAAAGGTTTGCATTAACTGTAATGAAGCAAATGACAAAATCAATAAAGCGAGAATTGTGTGGCTGTCATAAAGATGATGTAAATCCAGGGTTCACGATGGTTATGAAGCTATTTAGAATTGTAATTAAAACCAGTACCATTTTTTTCAAGATAAAAGCCCCTCTGACAACCATACATGCAAGCTACGGGAAATTTTCAACAAATATATTCAAAATTAATGTATAGCACAAAGATGGCATAAATTAACGGAGGATAATCCATAAGCCCAGGCTTCAGAATGTAAGAGCACTGAGTAAGGAGATTTTGATTTCGTGTTTGGTTTTCAAGTGATGTGGTTTTCAATTTTAATCAAGTTAAAGCTTGGCAGAGCACTCAGAGACTCTGAATGAATGGCATATTTCTGACAACTACTCTTCAATGAGACTGAAAATGCTGTCTCTGTGTTTGCACAACTTGAGATCTGACGGCATTTGCCACTTTATGCATCCCACGTATTTTAGAAAAGAATCTAGCGGTGTGTGTGTGTGTGTGTGTGTGTGTGTGTGTGTGTGTGTGTGTGTAGGAGAAGATGACCTTTTTGTTTCATTCAGGAGTGGGGATGGGATGAGGTGGGGAAGAAAGCGGGTGGGATGTCCAGTCTTCCAGTCCTAATGAGCTATCATCCTTGGACTTTCTTTCTGAGCCCTGATTGTAAACGGTAACACTGAGGTATCTTGGGAAACATTATGTCCCTACCTACCTATCCATCCACCTAACTTTAGAGCATCACTGTTTACTTTCAGATCGTGAGCAAGATCCCCTATTATGGCCTTCAGTGCTGCTGAAGGAGATGCCAGCCGTCTGGGTGATTATAACTGTAGAGTCATAGAATCTCAGTATTGGGAGCAATCTCAGATATCAACAGGTCCAAGTCCATCATTTTTAACAGAAGAGGAAAGTGAGGATTAGAGAGAGGAAGAGTTACTTAAAATCTTAAGATAGCATTTGGCAGTATACCCAGGACTTGATCAAGAACACCTCAGGTCACAGTATTTGCAGCAGGAACAGTGACGTACGATATGCCAGTGAAAAAAATAAGACAGTAAGTGATGATTATATTGTATTGCCAACTCTGAAATGCCACTAGAATTCAGAGATGCTTGATTCTTTCAATCCATTTGGGGCTTCAAGTATGGTGAGGAGATGGTTGGGGAAGGTAGTAAGTAGGAATTGAGGAATCCCAGCGATTTAGGGGTATATTCACGTTTTTTTCTTTTCCTCATTTCTTGATGGCTTGACATCTTAGGGGATCTTGCTGACTAGGGAGAGACTGCCACTCCTAGAGCTAGTTAATTCCTTGAGATAGTTAGCAATTTATCAGTGAGCCCATCTTTCTTATACAAACAAACCAATCCTGAGTCCCTACCCCCAAGCACCCCCTTTACCTAACTCTCACACACGGAGCAAATATTTTCCCTCCCTACATCACCCCAGGGCCAGGTACCAGACCACTACAAACAGCCTCTGTCCCCCAAGGCCCACTGGAATTATTCAGACTGGCCAGTCCCAAGCTGTTTCCTGAGCCCTGCCTTGTCTTTCCCAAGGAAACCGCAATACAGGCCGCGGTCTACGCCTTCCTTCCCTCTTGCTTCTGTCTCCTGACCCTGGTGCTTCCCTTGGTGGCCCCGCATGGCATGGTGTGCCTCACATTTCTAGGAGAACTCTGAGGAATGATGAACTTTTCTTTTAATGGCATTCACCTCCCTGTGTTATCGCTCAGTCACCTTTATAAATTAAGCCCTGGACGTAGGACAAAGGGACCCAGGTTTAGGTCACAACTCCTGCCCACTGTCTGAACGATCCTGGACAAGTTCAATCACCACGTTTTTAAAAACAGAAGTGTGGACTGTATTTTCTTCAAGTCCTCTCTAGCTTGATAAGTCTATGACTTTAAGTAGAGTGACCTGAATTCTAAGTCCTCTGCTCAACTGGCAGCGAGGCAGGCTGCAGTACAGGAGCGGCAATGCTGGCCAAACCACTTAGTACAAAAGCACAGCTCTCACTTGTCTCAGTAGTAAAATGGGCAAAGAAAGGAATTCATTTCAGGAAATCTAATTGCATTAAGGAGCTGATTCCAGAAAACGGTCTTGGATTGATAGTCTACTGAGATGCCTCGTCTCCTGCGATGAACAATCCAGCAGAGAAGATGTGCACATCCATGACTCGATTATACTGGTTGACAGCAGGTTCCCCAAACTGCACAAGGACCATCTTAGTTGCCAGAAAGGTGCGGATCTGGGAGGCAGTTTCATAATGGACCCCAAAGAAAGCTGAATGCCAGACCTCACTTTAAAATGGCCCAAGACATGTAAAGAGGCTCCGGGAAGGTTTGATTCAAACCATTCAACCTCTGGGACACACAATAAGAAAGCCCCTCAAAATTCAAAGCAGGAAGCCTTAGCTTGGGAGCCTTGGGGTTGTTGTGTACAGGGCAAAGATGGGCCTTTTTTTTTTTTTTTTTAAACAGTAGCAGCTGGAGCTGCAGAGAGAGCATCACTTAACGGGCTACAGGAGATGTAACTAGGAGAGATGGACCTTCTCTTTTGAGGGAAAACAACACAGGACCATTGCTAAAGCAGAGTTCAAGTTTAGAATCTTGGCTTTGTGGTCTACGTGTTTTCCCTGTAGCTGAGTAAGGCTGACACGGGACGAAAGGAATCCCTTGGGATATTTAAAATAAGGCATGGGCAGTAAAGCCAGGTTAAAGGGAATGGGGGCAAGGAGATTCTGCTTAAGGGAATCTTTGGAAAACCCCTTTTGTTTGAACCCCTGTGAAATGTCTTCAGTTCTGAGTGCAGAAAACTCCAGAAACTGGTTACAGTTAATTGGGGTTTTACTGCCTGGTGGGGTCCTCTTACTCTATTATTCTGGGCTGAACCACCAGCACCCAGCCACACCCTCCTCTGCATTCATTTCTGCCTTGTCTATAACTCCTAAAGTTCACTGAAGAGAAAGCTGGGTTTTATCTTCTTCATTGTCTGGCTTGGGTAACAACGTGCGCTGGGAATGAAGGAAAAGAATGCCACGCATGGAACACCCATGGTATGAGACCCAAAGTGTTCAAAAGCCCAAATTAGATGCAGTCTGTTCACAGCACCACAAAGTCTGATTCGCTTGACAACTGAAAAATGACTCAATATTTGTATCTTCCCAATGAATCGATGCATTGGTTGCTTTCAGTGACCACACAGAGCACACTGTGAATTTGGGTGTGGAGTCTTATTTTAGAAAGACTCAAGCAAACATTTGCAGGTTTGTGAGTTGAATGCGCTTAAGTAGACAAAAGCGATATTCAGCCGGTGATCTAATTGACATTTTACTCGGGCAAGAGAGCTGAGGCCAGCCCAACGGCAGGCAAATTCATTTTCCAAAGGTCATGGGGTTGGCTGCTGGTGATTCGTTGTTGAAAGATATCTCACAGTTGGTCAAGGCCACAATCAGAGATGCCCGTGGAATACAAATAATTCCCCTTATTCAAATCTGGCAGCCAGGACCACAGGTCAATGTGGTTGCACTTATGCAAATGGTAATCATCACAGTTTCCAGTTGAGGAGGGTCAGGGGTGACAGAGACAGGCAGCCTGGGGCTTGGCCGGCTCTAGAGTCTTGTGAGTTCTTGCTTGGAAAAGCACTCTCTGGTATCTCGTCCCAGAGAATCAAGTGAAACGGGAGTGTTCCCATTCTTTGGGCTGAGATCAGGTGGATTTCTTTAACTCACAGAGAAAGTTAAAATATGTAATATATGCACATGGTAAAGGAAAGTTCAGAGAGCCTCAGAGTCCAAAGTGAAAAACAACACCCTCTCCTGCCCCGTCCCTCTAGTTCTGCACTTTGCTTCTCCAGCAGCAACCGGTTTTAGAATTTTCTATAAATTTGTCCACAGATATTTCACATATCTAAAAGCCTATGAGAACAAATACAAGCATACTGTCTTAAAAGCACAAATGGTAAAAAACTGCACTGACCTTCCTGCCTTTTGGGTTCTCATTTATCAGCTTTGGATGCTGTTCTGTATCATCTATAAAGATCAGTCTCCAAGAGATGAATGGATAAAGATGTGGTATATGTATATATCTATAGCTATATCTATCTATCTATCTATACACAGTGGAATATTACTCAGCCATAAAAAAGAATGGAAGAATGCCATTTGCAGCAACACAGGTGGACCTAGAGATTATCATACTAAGTGAAGTAAGTCAGACAAATACCATATGATATCACTTATATGTAGAATCTAAAAAAATGACATAAATGAACTTATTTACAAAACAGAAATAGACTCACAGACATAGAAAAACAAACCTGTGGTCACCAAAGGGGAGGGATAAATTAGGAATTTGAGATTAACAGATACACACTACTATATATAAAATAGATAAACAACCAGGACCTACTTATAGCATAGGGAACTATATTCAATATCTTTTTTTTTTCTGGTACTATACTGGACTTTATTAGTAACACAGATGAACTAGCGTGAACTAATGTCTAAGTGTGCAGTCTCTGTTAGGATTTTGCAGTTCCATATCTTGTAATAACCAATAATGGAAAAGAATCTGAAAAAGAATATATATGTGTGTGTGTGTGTATTTTGTGTGTGTGTATATACACACGCATACACACATAAAACTGAATCACTTTGCTGTATACCTGAAACATTGTAAATAAACTATACTTCGATAAAAAGATTAAAAATTCATTTCCTAAATTACAGTAGCACTTTTTAAGTGCTCAATATGGCTATATGTGGCTAGTGGCTCCCATTATTTTGTGCTAATACAGAACATTTCTATTATTGCAGAAAGCTCCACTGAAGAGCGTTAGTCTAGAGAATCACAAAGAAAGAACACTGGAAACATTAGATTAAATCAACCCTGAAGCTTGCCCTACCTCTGGACTTCCAGATGTGTGAACCAATAAATGCCGTTGTTGTTTAAGCCAGTTTGAACTCGGCTTTCAATTCCCTTCAGCTGGAAGTATCCTAGCTGATTAGACAATTAAGCTGTTTAAATATTAAAAATTAAGATATTTTGTGCAACAAATACAAACTGTGATTCTCTCATGTGACAGCTCCCATCATTTTGTCTGGCCCTTCAGTAAGCACTAAAAGTTTTGGCCAATTAATAAAGGAATAATTAAGTAAATTTTTAAAAAATCAGTCTCATTGCTCTTAACCGTAATAGTCCAGTGAATGACATACCATGATTCACTTAACTAGTGTCCTACTGATGGGCTTTTAGGTGGCTCCCAAGACATTTTTTCTACAAATGATGCTGACATATACATCTTTTGGAGACTTGTATAAGTTTACCTTTTAAAATAAATTCATAAAAGTTAAACGGATGGATTGAGGAGTATGTGTGTTTTTTATTTTAATAGCTGCTGGCAGACTGCTAGTTAAGAGGGTTATACCAAGTGACATTCTCACCGTTAGTGTAAAATACTGCCCCACACCTTTGCCAATTCAGTGTCTCATGAACTCCTAGCAAGCACTCAAGAAAAGAAATCTCTCTAATCACACCTAAATTTCATGGGAAGAAGTTGGATGCATGGTCCTGGCATCAAGATGGCTGTGGCTTAAATATACTGATTAAGGCTTTCTTTCCTACCTTACGTGAGCTTTCTAAAACAATGGGACATAGGGCAGGTTTTTCCTACCCTGGTATTTGTTGTTGATGTTTTTAAGTAATGTATGTTCATTGCAGAAATATTAAAAAACAGGCAAAGTTAAGAAAATAAAACCACTCAGGTATTTACTCAAGAGAAATGAAAACATAAATGAAGGTTCATGCAGCTTTATTCACAATAACCCAAACTTGGAAACAATTCAAGTGCCCATCAACAGCAGAATGGATAAACGTACTATCATATATCCATACCGTGGAGTATTACGTAGCAATCAAAACTGATAGACAATACATAAGGTGAATTTCAAAATATTATGCCGAGTGAAAGAAGCTGGATACACAACATACTGTATGAGTCCATTTATACGAACTAGTTGTAGAGAGAAAACTATACAGGGTGACAGAAAGCCGATTGGTGGCTGCTGAGGGTTGAGGTTGGGGAGAGGGGATTGACTCTACAGAGATATAAAGCACATTCTGAGTGGTGATGACATTATGATATACTTGTAAAACTGCACTGAACTGTAGAGTCAAAATGGGTGCATTTTTTATTAGTACTTTTTTAAATTGAAGCATAGTTGATCTACATATTAAAATTTTTTATACACATTTTAAAGGTTACTTCCCATTTACAGTTATTACAAAAGATTGGCTATATTCCTCGTGTTGCATAATACATCCTTGAGCCTATTTTACATCCAACAGTTTGTACTTTCCACTCTTCCACCTCTGTATTGCCCCTCCCCCTGATCTCCCCACTGGTAACCACTAGTTTGTTCCCTATCTGTGAGTCTGCTTCTTTTTTGTTATATTTACTAGTTTGTTGTATTTTTTAGATTTCACATATAAGTGATATCATACAGTATTTGTCTTTCTTTGAGTTATTTCACTTAGCATAATGCCCTCCAAGTCCATCCATGTTGCTGCAAACGGCACATTTTCATTTTTTACGGCTAAGCAGTATTCCGTTGTGTGTATATATATATATATATATATATATATATATATATATATACCACATCTTCTTTATCCATTCATCTGTTGATGGAAACTTAGGTTGTTCATATCTTGGCAATTGTAAATAATGCTGCTATGAACACTGGGGTGCATATATCTTTTCCAATTAGTGTTTTTTTTTTTTTTTTTGGATATATACCCAGGAGTGGCATTGCTGGGTCATATGGTAGTTCTATTTTTAGCTTTTTGGGAAACCTCCATACTGTTTTCCACAATGGCTGCACCAATTTACAATTTCCACCAACAACGTACAAGGGTTCCCTTTTCTCCACAGCCTCACCAACATTTGCTATTTGTGTTCTTTTTGATGGTAGCCTAAAACGGGTGCATTTTATGGTAGGTAGGTTATACCTTGATAAAATAGCATCTTGGTTTATGTGCTTCGGACTTTATTTCCCGTGCAAATATATACGTATATAAAACTATAATCACACTTTTAAATGTACGTCCCATTTTATTTTTTTCATTAAATGGGGACATATATGGCTCGGTAATTTGATTTTAAAAAGTCTTGATGACATATTGGCTAGATTCTTTCATTTCTCATCTCAGACAGAAACAGTGGTCAGCTTCACCATCCCGCCCACCGCAGCCTTAGGTAGAAAATCATCCTGGTAGAGTAACCAAGTTTGAGGAAGCACTATGAATTTCAACGTCTCTTGTTTTAGATGCCTTTCTCTTTCTGCCTACACTGTGCGTGGACTAAACTGGCCTCAAGCAGATGGCAACCCTCTCACTGCCCTGCCGCGGTCGTGTTTTACAGTACAGTGTAGTCAGCAGAAACGGAAAGCTGGGCCAGACTCATCCACAGCTGGTAGGGCACTCACAGGGAGAAACCCAAAAATGCTCCAAAGAAAACCAGAGATCCTCCGCCCTCCACTATTTGGGGAAACAAAAGCCTCAAAGGAAGTGAAAGGGAGGCTTTGTTCTCTGGATTTGCTCCAGAGGAGGCCCTCCCACGTTCTGCAACTCACCCTCCAATGCACCCTTAGGACAGGGGACCTCCTCCACTGACAGCCTTCCAAGAGGTTGACAAATTAAGAGCGACAAAGGCTGGGGCGTTAGGCATAAAGGGAGTCAATGCTAGTCACAACCGCCGCCTCTCTCATCCCCAAAGGCACAAAGGGAAAGTCCAACATCACAACAGACACCTGCCTAGCGTCGTGTGTGGGTAGGTCCCCCCCCCACCCAACCTTTAATCCTCCAGGCTTTTAACCCTCATTTTAATTCTGGATGGATTTCCCACTATTGTTTTAAGAACAGTTAACAGTTTGAGTCAGATTAACATAGGTTCAGATTTCAGCTCTGCTGTGTGATCTCCGCAAACTACCTAACCTTGCTGAGTGCACATTTCTTCATCTTGAAGAGAGGGATAATCTCACCAACCCCATTGGGTTGTTATAACAATTAAATGAAATAATAATAATCAACATTTAAAGTGCTTGCTCTGTGTCAGTGCTAACTGCTTTATAAACATTGTCTGATTGAGGTACTACCTTTAGTCTCCATGGAAAACAAAACAAAACAAAACACAAGCTTGAGAAGTCGGCCACTTACTCAAGACCAGCAGGGAGGGCTGGGACTCAAACCCAGATTTCTCTCACTTTGGTGCTAAATCCTTATTCAGCATGTCAGTGGCCCTCAAACATTATAGAATCAGCTGAAGAGTGGATTAAAGATTTAGATTCCTCGGTCTTGACCCAAAATGATGATTCGTTCAGTCATTAACAGGGCTCGGGAATCTGCATTCTTAATAAGGTCCAGGAGATTTAGAAGCAGGTGGTTTTCAAGCCACATCTGGAAACATGGAACATGGCTATAATGAAACCGTGTAATTATTATTTTACTATTATTACTTAAAAAAAACAAAAGGAGAGACATCCTATGGTGGGTCAGGGATAAAGGAAGGAAGGGGACTATAGGATTTGTGAGCTCTGGTCATGTCTCCAAGAACTGGCGATCAATGACAGGGTTGAGATAGTGCGGGCGACGTTGGGGGCACAGAGATAGATGTGCATGAGTCGAGTAAACAGTCTATCTAAATAAATAACCGCGACTCAAGCTAAAGAATGCGCCAGTCCGAGGGGATGTGGAGGCTTTGGGATGCTTCAGTGAAGATGACCGCTGGGATGCGACTCTGAAAGAAGCAGAGCAAAGGCATCCACTTCAGGAATGGGTCAGGGCCATACCCTGATGCAGCAAACCCACGTCCCGGCAGAGTATTTGGCCTCAAAACACTATGGGATGTGGTTGAAGGGGAAGTTCAAGTTAGAGCCAGCAGTCTGCTTAGCGTAGTTAGCCACGATCCACATGATACCCTTTTAGGAGCTTATGCCCCCCAATTTGTCCCTCTCCAGCCATCTTAATTGTCACCACTAGAGTCACTCTTTCAGGGCTCCTGGAGACAGATGGATTTTAACTGGTTTAAGAAATTACGGCACTACGACCTGCCGACCCATGAGCAAGGATCAGGTTATTGAAACATGGGGCTTCGGGACAAACTACCGGAACCTTTTGCTCACTTCCTATCCTGTGGCGGGCTCACCCAGGGAGGGGGAGGCACCTTCAGCTTGTGGTTGAATCTGACCCACAGATGGTGTGAACTGCCCTGAACAGTGGGGACGCCCAGCGTGTAAAAAGATTTTGCGTTAGATTCCAACGTTTCAAAATCAGACGGTTTCACACAGATATCTAAATTTCTTGCTTCTTTCAGAAAAATGAAAAACAATTGTTAAACCTGGGCCCGTATGCATCCGCTGGAGCCAACCAGCAGCGATGCTTAGATGGAGCCCACGGTCTCCAGTCAGTGAGTTCCCACCACCTCCTGCTACCCTTTACGCAGCACTCAGGCTGAGTGCAACTGTCATTTGTCAACTCATGGGATACAAGTTTATAATCCCTTATTGAAGGGTTTATCTTCAACATACTGGATCAGAGAAAATCTCCAAGACCACCAAATCAACCCCCCAAACCCTCCCTCCTCTTCCAACCCTGCAGGCCAATAGCACAACTGTGAGATAATCTCTTTTTGCGTCCGTGAAGGTGGAAAGATGTGTGGGGTTAGGGTACAGACTATTAATATTTATTGAGCATCTGCTTTGTGCCGAGCTCTAGGTCTCTTCCACTTACCGGCTCATTTAACTTTTACATGAAAATGTATGGCTTGGTTAAGGGTTAATCATCTTCATTTGATTGAGAAGGAGATGGGGGCCCAGGGAGCCGCAGCAGTACCCAACCAGCAAAGCAGAGAGAAGAAACCCCAGCTCTTGTACTGGAGACTGGGGATCTTTCCAGGGGAAGTGGTGGGTTGCTAATCTTTTCTTTAAGATGGCTCTGCACAGCAATGGGATCCTCTGGAAGCTTGTACGACTAGTGAAGCAGGCCTGCTGGGGACAGGAGAGCACACGCCATATCTAAGAGGGAAGCTGCAATTCAGCTCCAGTCTGTCGTTGCCAGGCAGGACTGAGCATTGTATGGTTTTTCCAGAGAAGCTGGAAATCCAGATTTTTCAAGCAAAACGTACAAAGAGGAAATAAAACCTAACTGGAAGTGGGATTTGGTCCACGGTTTTTGATCTTCATGAAATGCTTTTCTAAGTGTAGGCAGTATTGTATAGTGGTTACAGGTTCTAGATTTGAACTCTCTGGGTTCAAATCCCAGCTCGGCCGCTTATTATTAGCATGTGACTGTGGGTAAAGCACGTCTCTGTACCTCAGGTTTATCATCTGTAAACTGGTGACGGTAATCATAAGGTTGTGATGAGGATGAAATGACATAATAGGTAGAAATGAATGACAGTGACTGATACCTGGTCAGGGCTCTATAAGAACTTATTACCGGCCAAGAAGAATGAGTGTGTGAGGCTACTACTCCTTTCTCTAGAGAATCTCAGTTTATTCTGGGGGTGGAGGTTGGGGGGTAGATAGTGTTTCGGGTAATATTGGCTTTAGAGGGATCTCAGAACAAATACTCCACCCCTGTGCCCAAGAAATGGTATTGCCTCTAAGAGCAAAAAAAGAAGTGTAAACTTCCATAATCGAATGCTAATTCCCTATAAAATTTCAGAACAGCTCCTGGACTATGCACCATGTAAACCAAGCCTTATACACTGGGTACTTATTTGTTTGGCTAGGTAGTTTTCCTGGCAGACCCAGTACCTGAGAACTGATCATCGGCATTTAGAAGTAATTTAGGTTTGTACATTGTGCCTGGGGACTGGTTATAGAAAGAGCTTTAAAGGAGGGTGTTAACAATGGCAAATAATAGCTGTCGTTTTAAATGGACACATTGTAACACACTGTGCATTTACAGAGCTGAACGCTTGTGGCAGACGACCAAGTGCTTTACTCAGGCATGGCAGGTGCCGTGCATATGGATTTGTCAGTTTCAGGACAACAGGGTGCTCTGAAACACCAGCTCCTACAAAGGACCGCACCCACCACCAGCAGTGTCCAGGCTATTTCAGGCTCTGAACACCCCCATCCTGCACCCTGCACAAACGGCTTCTCTATTTACCCAGCAAATACTTTTTTTTAAACATCTTTATTGGAGTATAATTGCTTTACAATGGTGTGTTAGTTTCTGCTGTATAACGAAGTGAATTAGCTATACGTATACATATATCTCCATATCCCCTCCCTCTTGCATCTCCCTCCCACTCTCCCTATTCCACCCCTCTAGGTGGTCACAAAGCACTGAGCTGATCTCCCTGTGCGATGCAGCTGCTTCCCACTAGCTATCTATTTTACATTTGGTAGTGTATGTATGTCAATGCTACTTTCTCACTCCGTCCCAGCTTACCCTTCCCCCTTCCCGTGTCCTCAAGTCCATTCTCTATGCCTGCGTCTTTATTCCTGTCCTGCCCCTAGGTTTTTTCATTTTAGATTCCATATATATGTGTTAGCATACGGTATTTGTTTTTCTCTTTATGACTTACTTCACTCTGTATGACAGACTCTAGGTCCGTTCACCTCACTACAAATAACTCAGTTTCATTTCTTTTAATGGCTGAGTAATATTCCATTGCATATATATGCCACATCTTCGTTATCCATTCAACCGTCGATGGACACTTAGGTTGCTTCCATGTCCTGGCTATTGTAAATAGTGCTGCGATGAACATTGTGGTACATGACTCTTTGTGAATTATGGTTTTCTCTGGTTATATGCTCTGGGATTGCCAGGTCGTATAGTAGTTCTATTTTTAGTTTAGTTTTTTTTTTTGGCTGTGTTGGGTCACCATTACTGCGCACGGGCTTTCCCCAGTTGCGGTGAGCGGGGGCTACTCTTCGTTGAGGTGCGCAGGCTTCTCATTATGGTGGCATCTCTTGTTGCGGAGCGTGGGCTCTAGGCGCGTGGGCTTCAGTAGTTGTGACACACGGGCTCAGTAGTTGTGGCTTGCGGGCTCTAGAGTGCAGGCGCAGGGGCTTAGTTGCTCCGTGGCATGTGGGATCTTCCCAGACCAGGGCTCGAACCCGTGTCTCCTGCATTGGCAGGTGGATTCTTAACCACTGCGCCACCAGGGAAGCCCTATTTTTAGTTTTTTAAGGAACCTCCATACTGTTCTCCCTAGTGGTGTACCAGTTTACATTCCCACCGACAGTATAGGAGGGTTCCCTTTTCTCCACACCCTCTCCAGAATTTATTGTTTGTAGATTTTTTGATGATGGCCATTCTGACCGCTGTGAGGTGACACCTCATTGTAGTTTTGATTTGCATTTCTCTAATGATTAGTGATGTTGAGCAACCTTTCACGTGTTTGTTGGTAATCTGTATATCTTCTTTGGAGAAATGTCTATTTAGATCTTCTGCCCATTTTTGGATTGGGTTGTTTGTTTTTTTGATATTGAGCTGCATGAGCTGCTTGTATATTTTGGAGATTAATCCTTTGTCAGTTTCTTCATTTGCAAATATTTCCTCCCATTCTGAGGGTTGTCTTTTCGTCTTGTTTATGGTTTCATTTGCTGTGCAAAAAGTTTTAAGTTTCATTAGGTCTATTTCTTTATTTTTGTTTTTATTTCCATTTCTCTAGGAGGTGGGTCAAAAAGGATCTTGCTTTGATTTACGTCAAAGGGTGTGTTCTTCCTATGTTTTCCTCTGAGAGTTTTATAGCGTCTGGCCTTACATTTAGGTCTTTAATCCATTTTGAGTTTATTTTTGTGTATGGCGTTAGGAAGTGTTCTAATTTCATTCTTTTACATGTAGCTGTCCAGTTTTCCCAGCACCACTTATTGCCCAGCAAATAATTTTTGAGCACTGTGGCTGACCAAGTCCACCCCCCTGAGTCTGTAAGAACTCCCTTTCCCAAACCAGCCATTTCCTTGAGATGCAAAGCAGTAGATCTGGTGCAGGAAGCAGAAAGCCAAGATGGTATAGGAAAGCTGGTTGAACTCAGGCCTGCTGCAGAGATCCCTAACCAGTCCCAAGGATGTCGGAAAGATTCCAGAGGCCCTCAGCCTCATTCCAGAAAATCTCTCTCAGTCAACATCCAACTCCCTCTCTTCCTTTCTCTGAAGGTGAGCCTAGCCCAGACCTCAACCTGATATCCAAATTCCAGGCACCAAGATCTGGTGTCATTCTGATCCCTCTTTTCTGCGGTCCCTCACCAGGCCCTGGCTTCTTGATTCCGCTGCTGAGTTTTGTCTCAGTGACAAAGCTTCGCTCCTCTCTGATGTAAGGGGGTCTCAAAGAATCATCACATTAAAGAATATGAATCAACCTGAAAGACTGTCTATCTAGTTCCGGTGATTTTTTTAAGCCTTTTTTTCTTTGAACATAATACTCTTTATTACACAAAATCTCATGTTGAACCTTAATGTCTAAAAGAGACAATTTAAAAGATTATCATTATTGAAAGGCTACTTTTTATTTGTGGGCTCTTGAAGGACTAGAGTTTCTCGGTATGAAACCCACTGATCAAAATGTGTCAGTGACTTATTTTAACAGACTCGGAAACTGAGACCAAGAGGTTAAGTGACAGCCTGAGGGCAGTGTTCGTATGGGTTTCCTATTGCTGCCAGAACAAATTACCCCCAATTTAGTGGTCTACAACAAACAACACGAATGTATTTTCTTAGCATTCTGGAGGTCAGAAGTTCTAGATCAGTTTCACGGGGCTAATGTTGAGGCATAAGCAGGGCTGCGTTGCTTCCGGGGGCTCTGGGGGAGAATCTGTTTCCTTGCATCCTCCAGGATAGGTGGGTCCTCATTCCCTGCATCACCTGGTCTTTTCTCCCTCTGCTGCCAGCGCACGTCTTCTTTCTTGTAAAGACCCTTCTGATTACATTGGGTGAACTGGAATAATCCAGGATAATCTATCCATCTCAAGATCCTTAATTTAATCACATCTGCAAAGTCCTTTTTGCCATGTAGTATGCATGGTCACATATTCCGGAGAATAGGATGTGCACGTCTTTGGGGGGGTCAATCAGCCTATCTCAAATAGTCAGCAGTTAATAGTAGAGCTGTGACCAAACGCAGAATTCCTGGGCTTTTCGGTACTTTCTGAGTCTCGATGCGGACTGGGGGAGGGAACAGGGTGAGGAAGGTACACCTTCCTTTTATCCGAACTGTTTTGTCCCTGGCCTATTACAAGCCATAAACCAGAACAGGGCAGCCCCACTGGATGAAAGAAGAGAAGGTGTGATGAAGTTACAATTTTCAGAGTTGGGGTTACTTTGGAGCAGAACATCATAAATATAAGTTGTGTTTTGGGGTAGGTATTTGTCTAGGAAGGGAAGATTTAGTCCATTAGATATGATAATCTGAGGCAAATTAACTCTCAGAGATGGAATAAAGGCAGCGATAATAAGTTATCTGTAATCTTCATAACAACACCATGATGGGAGTAATATTATTTCCACTTAACGTATGGGGAAACTGAGGCTAAGAAAGAGTTATGTAATTGCTTAAGATCACATAGGTGGTAAAAGTCAGGGTTTGTTGACTACAGGAAGCCTGACAGAGGAACCTGAATACTTAACCATCATCTAAACATCCTCAGAGTTAATTCAGTTTATACATAACCCCAGGCCTTGGGTAGGTTCTTTGAATCATAGCTCTTCTCTGAAGGAGAAGAAATTGCTATACTTTTTCCTCAGGCTATGAGACTTTCCTGGTCCTGGCTTTCTTGCTGATTTGCTCTATGGCACTTAAACTTGCAGGGTGTCCCTTACCCTCTCTCAAAGAAGAAAAAAGGAAGACTCACACTGTTGAGTAAGCTATTGTGAAGGGCTGTGAAAGATGAAGCGGTTTACCTGTACATTTAAAAGCTCATACTTCAGGGCTTAACAGAAGAGAGGGAGGGATGAATGGGTGGAACACAGGAGTTTTTAGGGCAGTGAACTCTTCTGTATGTTACTACCATGGAGGATACCAGTCATTATACATTTGTCCACACCCACAGAGTGAGCTCTCAGGTAAACTACGGATCTTAGTTAAAATGCATCAATATTGGTTCAGCAATTGCAACTAATGTACCGTACTAATGCAAGGTGTCAATGATAGGAGAAACTGTGTGTGGGGGCGTGTGGACAGGAGGTACCCGGCAACTCTGCACTTTCCACTCAATTCTTGCATAAACCTAATAAAACTGCTCTTAAAAATTAAAGTCTATTAATTAAAAAAAGAAAAAAAGAACTCACACTTTCAGACAATTTCGATGGTCTTCTCAGAAATACTGTCCCAATGATGACCATCGCAGCATGCTTCTGCCTGGGATCTTGGCTGGTGCTGGAAACCATAAACCCTCTTCCAGTGCTCTCCACTGATCTGTACCTGCTGTTTCCTACAAGCCAGCACTCTGTGCTTGTCAAACCTCAGAGCTTTTCCTAGCTAACCACTCAGAAAAGCACTAACCGAGACTCCAGACTTGTCCTAGCTTTGCCACTGACTAGCTCTTGTTGCCTTGAGAGAGGTCCTGAATTTCTTTGAGCCTCAACTTCCCCATCTATACCTAGAGGCTAATAAACTTTTCTCTAATGATCTGGCAGGGCTGTTGCATGAGTTAAACAAGATAATACCAATGAAGGCTTTGGGCAAACCGTAAAGTAGTACTATGCACATATGTAAGACACACAGTTTCCCTATTTTACTTCTCACTAGTACTTTTTCAATTATATAGATTGGGAGACTGAGGCTCAGACAGGTAAGTCACTTCTGAAAGTCACATAAGTCATAGCAGCAAATCTGGAATTAAAAGCAAATATCAAGTCTGACTCCAAAACTCATACTTTTAATCACTCTATTACATTGACTCCGATGACACAAAGAATCAGAACAGCAATAGCTACTAGAGTCTCAAAGTATGATCTCTACTGTAACAATCATCTCCCCTCTTCTTAAGACCCTTTCATTTCTCTTTGGATCTACAAATCTCCAGGCAAAAGCTCAGGTCAACAGTGTATGTCTCGGGACTTCCCTGGTGGCGCAGTGGTTAAGAATCCACCTGCCAATGCAGGGGACATGGGTTCGAGCCCTGGTCCGGGAAGATCCCACATGCCATGGAGCAACTAAGCCCATGCACCACAACTACCGAGCCTGCTCTCTAGAGCCCGTGAGCCACAACTACTGAGCCTGCGTGCTGCAACTACTGAAGCCTGCACGTCTAGAGCCTGTGCTCCGCAACAAGAGAAGCCACCGCAATGAGAAGCCTGTGCACTGCAATGAAGAGTAGCCCCTGCTCGCCACAACTAGAGAGAGCCTGTGTGCAGCAGTGAAGACCCAACACGGCCAAAAATAAATAAATAAATTTATAAAACAAAAACAGTGTATGTCTCATAGGACAGCTAAGCCTAACTCAGAGGGGCCCAGAATCACTGTGCCTTCTTGCCAGGACACAGGAAAGATGTGATTCTAGTTTACATGCTTGTTGTAAACCCCTTGTTTGCTGTGCATTTAGTGCTCAGAGGGGTTAAATATCTGTGATGAGTTAAAAAAAGAATTTTGCCGACAAATAAAAATGTCCCAGATAACAAATTTTAGTGCTGGAGCCAGAATAATGGTCTCCATTATCCTGAAAAAACAGGAAGGCTTCTCTGGGCTGGTTTTTGCAGCTTTGCTTTTATTCTTCTTTGCTCTGAGATGTCATCATGCTCTTTAACTCAGGGTTTTAGCCGTCCTCTAAATGCTGGAGCCTCTTTGTTCTGAAAGTCACCCACTTACTCATTGCTTATTGAGCACCTACTATGAACCAGGCATAAAACTAACTCTTCCGAACAAAACAGTGAGGAAGACAGACTCACCTTCTCCCTCTGCATAGCTCGCAGGCTGTTAGAGGGGAAAGATGACTCAGAAAGAAGGCAGTTAGAACTTAGGGTGGGGTGTTATGAGAAATATCCAAAGCCCAACAGAGGACCTCTAACACAATCTATAAAACAGTGTAATCCTGGCCTGGAAGGAATTCTACGTGTTGCCTATAGAGCTTCCAATTCTAGGCGCGACTTCTGGGAAAGGGCAATTACCACCACCATCATCCTGCCTTTGGACAACACTGTATCATATCTTTTTCCAGACTGATGGAGTCTAATTTACCCGTTTCTTTTATTATTGTTCTCATTTCAGAGGATTTACTTTAATAAATCAACTGGTATTTATCGAGCACTTACATTGGTGGCCAGGGGGCCAGAGAGAGAAGAGTGCTCTAGGGGAGTATTTATATTATATACACTCTTTGTGTATCTGTTGGCTTCCCTCTGTGACGAGAAGCAGGGACTGTGCTTATTCATCTTGTTTATTTGCAGGACTTGCTCTGGGCCTGGTGAGGGTAAGGGCTCAATGATGGTTTGTGGAAGGAAGAATGGAAAAATGGGAGAGTGGAAAGAAAGAAGGAAGGAGGGGAGGAAGGGAGGGGTGGGGAAGGGAGGGAGGAGGGAGGAAGTGGGGAAGAAGGGAGGGAGGAGGGAGGAAGTGGGGAAGAAGGGAGGGAGGAGGGAGGAAGTGGGGAAGAAGGGAGGGAGGAGGGAGGAAGTGGGGAAGAAGGGAGGGAGGAAGGGGCAGGCAGTCAGGCAGGCTGCTGTGATCCCTTTCTTTACACAGCTTATTTGGGTAGCACTTAGCAAACTGGGGTGCCGTCCAACTTCCTCCAGTAGCACCTCTGAACCCGACACACACAGTCAGGAATGCAAAGAAGGAGAGGGTAGAAAACCTTCTGCACCTTGGGAAGGTGACGCTTCGGCATCCGCTGGCCTCCTGCGAGCAGATTTTCCCACATCCCCCTTCCAAGACGCAACATTGCTTCCATCAGGAGAGGCAGGCACAACTCCGATCCTCTGGCTCCGCCCTGCTAAGCCCTGGTGAATAAGCACTCAGTTCACCCATCCGGTCCGCTGCCAGGACCTGCTGGCTTTCTCCCGTGGGTTTCTGTAGTTTGCCGCTGCCTCTTTAGGTCCACTTTGCCTGCTTGATTCAGGGCTATAAGCTTTCACCAACTGCACAAGTCTCCTTGCTGGCCACCGTGACTCCAGTCTCTGCTTCTCAGCGATTCACCCTCCCCACTGATGCTGGAGCTGTCTTTCTGCGATGAAAATCTGATCACACTGCTCCCCTACTAAAACCTTTTCATTGGATCCCCCTTGCCATTGCCATATGGATCAGGTATTCAAGGTCCTCCCTGACCGTCATTCCCACATCTTCCACCTCCCGTCTCACTAACCTCAACTCTCTTCACTGTTCCTCTTGCGCGCTGTGCTCCAGCCATGAATCTCTGACAAGTCTCAACTCTTTCACATACCTCTGTCCCTTTGCATAGGTTGGTGATTTTTCATATGCTGTTCCTTCTGCCTGGAATGCCCTTCCCCTGGGTGAACTCCTACTCATCCTTCAAGACCCAACTCATGTCACTTCCTGAGTGAAGCCAGAATCAGGCCTGTCTCTCTGGGCTTTCCCACATCTTTGTCCTTACCTCCAACGGAATCCTGGTCCCTGTCCTGCAACCACTGATTTACTAGTCCGCCCCCTCACCACATGTGAGTTCTCCAAGTGCAAGGACGGCATCGTATTCTTTTTATAATATTATTTTCATATTAAGCATTTTAACAATAATGCATGATTTTCTCATATGTAATAGGCCAAGCACAAATACTTGAGGAATGAAAGAACAAATACATTCATTGGAGTTGCTCTTAGTCTACCTTATTCTCTGCCATGAGCCATTTGGGCACTGGGGATTCCACAGTGATTGAGAAAGACAGGGTCCCTGTGTACACATGTTCATTCTGTGTGACATCCAGAGACAGGGTGACAAATAGATGAACGAGATCATTTCACAGGGCGATAAGTGCTCTGAATAAATATAACTGGGTAGTGGGATAGGGAGGAAGGGCAGTGGGGGCTGAGGAGCTGCTTTAGATGGGTCAAGGAAGGCCACTCTGAGGAGGTGATGTTTGAGATGAGACCTGAACAATTTGAAGGAGCCAACTGTGTGGAGGTCCGAGGGCTTAGCATCCCACGCAAAGGGAGGAGCAAGTGCAAAGGCCCGGAGGCAGGAAGGAGCTTGGGGTGTTCAGAGATGGGCTGGAGCATGGGAAGCACAAGGTGAGTGAGAGGAGACCCAGATTGTGTAGAGTCTTGCAGGGCATGACCAGGAGCGTGAACTCTGTTGCAGGTGCAGTGATGGAGTGAACGGCTGCTGAGATTAGCAGACAGAGATGCCACCAACCAGTGGGTACTTCCTGTCCCTCCCCCCTCCCCGCCCAAACACACACAAGGTTACCGCCTGCTCCTGGGGGCCGGCGGGAGGGCAGTGCAGCAACTCAGACTAACTAGGAAACACAAAGGCTGCCTGCCCAGCTTTGTTTTGAAACCGTCAGTTCCAAATTTTGCTAGCTGGCAGAGACAGGGGTTATTGATTTTCCCTTCTGGAATGCATGTCCTACAGAGTCCTCGCAAATAGAAACTGAAAAACAGAGGAAAACATAACTGCTGAGAAAGATAGAGCAAGGGGGCATTTTTTAAAAAAACAATCTATACTGGTTTTGTCTTTTTCTTATTACGCTTTGTGGGATTGTGGCTTGTCATCTCTCTTTTTGTCCAATTCATTTCCCCCCATCTCTATGTCTTACAATTATCTCTCTCTCTCTCTCTCTTTTCTCTCTCTCCCCTTCTTTTTCTCACTGTGTCTTCCCCAATCCCTAGCACGGCATTTGCATATGGTAGGCAGGGAATACTGGCATGTCAAGTGTTGGTCTACTGGTCAGTCTACCTGAGTGCCTCTTTCTCCCGATCAATCTATCCATCTCATCTCCCTTTAAATATAGCACCTTTCCCCCTCCTAGACAGGCAGCAGAGTGTGAGCAGCCCATAAAACCAGCTTTGCAGAGAGTGGTATCCCCAGCTAATTACTTTCTCTTTTCTCTGGAGAAGCAGGAAGCAATTAGGGGCTTCCTTCCGCTGCCTGGGTAGGGGCAGGGCGCCAAATCCCTCCAGCACCAGTATTACAAGGTTTAAACACCCCCCTGGGTCCTTTCTCTTGCCTCTGACAACAGCTGTATGCTTGCCTACTTGCCTCTGTGAATCAGGCCTCCAACTGCCAGCAGCCTCCTTGGTTACTCTTTCCTTTATCCTGTTGCATGGCTGAGTAGGAAGTACTCTGGGTAGACAGCAATGTCTATGGATTGAGTCCAGAAGACGGTTGGGTGGGTTACAAAGGGCAGGCTAAGTGCGGAGGACTAGGCCCAGTGGTGTCTGCTGACTTTTACTAACTTATACACACTGATCAAAACTCAATTTTGGGGCTTCCCTGGTGGCGCAGTGGTTAAGAGTCTGCCTGCCGATGCAGGGGACACGGGTCTGTGCCCCGGTCCGGGAGGATCCCACATGCCGCGGAGCGGCTGGGCCCGTGAGCCATGGCCGCTGAGCCTGTGCGTCCGGAGCCTGTGCTCTGCAACGGGAGAGGCCACAGCAGTGAGAGGCCGGCGTACCACAAAAAAAAAAAAAAAAAAGTAAAAAACCAAACCCAATTTTGTCATCTGGAAAATGGGGTAACACAGTCTCTTCCTTCTTGAGGGGGACTGTCGGGACAAGCAAAGAAAATCCATATCAAAACTACAAAATTATAAACAAGAAATAGCCAATCCTTGCTTTTCTCCTCTTAGTGAAGCATATGGTATCACGCATAGGCCCAGTTGGTATTTCAAGCCTGACATTCCAATAATTTATCATCTTCCCCTATTTTATTTTACTTAAATAACAAGTAGAAGAGTGTTATATTCCCTGAGCTCACACAAGGTGATGGAGAATGTTCGAGGGCTGGCAGGTCGTTTATAAACAGATCGATGACAGGGATGTACATTCCTGAGGTTTAAAATTCACTACTCATCACTCACAAAAGAGACAATCTCTACAAGTGGGTAATTGAGGTCTGGTCGGAGGAGGGTGTTTCCTTAACAGGTTTTATACAAATTTAATTTCCGCAGAGCGTCTCGTATTTTACAGGTACTGACGCATATTTAAACGCACAACTTCAGTCATCAACCTTTACCCAGATGCCTCCCTTCTCGAACTTGCTCCTCAGCTTGGGTCCTATACGTCCAATTACCCACACTTCATTTTCTCTTAAGGCCACAGGATTATTTAATTTCACTCCCTCTTAGTCAAACCAGAGATGTAGCTGTGGTCACAGACCAAAGTCCCATAACCAGTAGAAACAGGACAGGATGTCAAATTCACCAACACATAGAAGACGCTCCGTCCACACTGCCTGTGGAAGACGGGACGCTACTTTACACTCAACTCATCATCTTCCAGCCTGGTTCTTCCCCTGATCTTTCAACCTCTGTGGAGTGGGAGCTCCAAGAAGGCAGAGCTCACAGATACGTATCTTACTTCCTGCATTTACCCCCCAGAACTGGCATGTAGTAGGAGCTCGAAAAGCATTTTGAGGGCTGCATGGATAAATGACTATGAGAATGTACCATCATTCTCGGTGTCATCCAAATATGGAGCTTATCATGTTCCCCGTCCTTTCCCTGGCCTCTCCTAACTCGTGGATTGCCACTTCTCTTGCCTCGGTCTCCACTGGCATCTTACTGGGGGCTCCTCCTTTCATTCCTGACTGCGAGCCCTGATCCCTCACGTTGGACCACAGCCTCATCTCCCACCGGCCCCCTCCTTCTTCCACCTTCTCCTGTCCTAGGTTCCTCTTCCAGAATCAATGGTTTCATCATGACCTTTCCCAGATCGGAAGCTAGTCACCTTCTCAGTACCTACATCTAAAGTCCATACTCCTTGCAGGCGAGGCTCGCCACCACCTGGTCCCCACTTCTCTTTCTGACCTGTTCACCTATTACTCCGCGTCACAATCCCTCCACTCCCATGAGACGGCTCGGCGTAGGTCCCTTAAAACACACCTTGTACAGGTTTGCCTCCCCACTCTGCACACGCTATTTGCCTGTTCATTCGGCAGATTCCAATCATCATTCCGGGCTCCGTGAAAGTCTTTACAATTATAACAACAACAAAGGAAGACAGCAGTAATAGTAGCTAGAACTTTCTAAGCACCTTCCACATGCCAAGCGTAGTACTGAGTTATTCATACACATCATTTCATTCACCTTCACAAGACCGCTAAGAGGTTAGGTACAATTCTTACCCTCCTCTCCCTCTGGAAGAAATCTAGGCTCAGAAGTGTCAAGTTCTGTACCCGGGGTCACAGACTCAGTACGCAGAACAGCTGGGAACCAGACACAGATTAATCAGATGGCCACCCTTTGGGCGACACTGCCTAAAGCTACTGTTCTTCTCTGAGCTCTGACAGTCCTTCATAATGCCTGGCCACTCACTGGACCATTTTGCTGTGGACTGTTAAATTGTTAAACTTCCTCTCATATGCACGTTTCTTGTCCCCAATTATACCGTAAGTCACCTGAGAATTACACATCTGGGTCTTAGAAGTTCTGGCCCCCCAGAGTATGGTGACTGAACTGATTAGAAGTATGAAGTAACCAACCCCTTTCGTTTTGTTGGTTAATTCATCCTTTAAGCAGTGAGTTTACTCTCCTCCCCTGTCCCACTAGATCCTTGCTGTTTAGGACACACATCCAGGTGGAGAAGGAGGGCCTGTCCGTAGTTCTTGAGTTTGCGGACTCTTAACACTTTTAGCTCCTGAGGCCTTTGTGAAGTTAGAGACAGTACAGGAAAACAACAACAATGACCCCCCCAAACCCCAGCAACTATTGAGGACCACTGTGAGACTGAATCACCTTCTTGAGAATCAAAAATGTAGTTGGTAATTACACAGCCCTGCTTATCTATCACCACAATGTTTTCTTATTAACTGGCCCATTTAAAATTAGAGCCATGAGATAGGCTAGATATACCACTTTATGTATGTAAGATGTTAATTTAGGGCTCAACCATCAAGAAGCTGGTTGACTTTAAATTCGTCACTGCCCTTCTCTGGTCCTCAATTTTCCCACTGCTGATCTGTGGGGTTTTATTGGATCTGTAAGTTCCCCTCTCGTCTTGCTTTTCTGGGATGCTAATCAACACAACCTCTTAGTTTTGCTTTATGTGCACCATCTCAAGTCACACTTTCTGCAGCTTTGTCTGCTCCTCCCGGCCCGCTCCTGCTTGTGGGCAAATGCTCCCAGATGAAGCAATGGGTAAGCCTGCTGTCTGGAGCCCCTTGCAAAGTGCTCTCTGTTCCCTGCTCCCTGCACCCCAGATGCCTCTGCCCTCTGGTGTGCTTTGCATGTCAAACGCCTAAAGCTTTCTGCTCGGTTCTCAGCAAAGGGGAGGCACATAGCTTGTATCAGGAAGCCCACATCAGCTTCCCGGCACGCCAAAGTCCCTGCAGTACTTACAGGGAGAACTAAGAGCTAAAGCAGTTTTAAAAAAAATCTCCTTCAAGACTTCTCAAGTGGGATGCAAGCCTGTGGAGGAGGTCAGTGGGCAGAAATGCCTCCTCTCTACCCCTCTCCAAACACACGGGCACAGTGGTGTAGACAGAAAATTCTGGAGGCACACTCCTCGTGAAGGGAAGGGCCCGGGAGTCCTGATAAGCAGATAGCAGGGGGCCAGGTAGGAAACAGCAAAGGTTATTTGGCAAGTTCAGAAGCGTGGTGATGGAACAGTTCTGCATCAGTTGCAGTAATGGGCAACGGGATCTGCACGTGATAAAATGACACAGCATTGCACATGCATACATGTGCGCACACAGACACAAATGAGCGTGTGTAAAACTGGGGCATCTGAAGAATAAGGTCTGTGGATTGCACTCGTGTCAATTTTCTGGCTTAATATTATATGAGGGTTATACAGGGTGTTACCACTGGGAGAAAACTGGGTAAAAGCGAACACAGACTAGTCTACTATTTTTGAAACTTCCCGTGAATCAATAATTATTTCCAAATAAAAATTAAGAAAAACCCCAAGCATCTAGTGCAGTAGATCTGGCTATGTCTCCCCATGATCCTGGGACACAAGTCCTGACTCTCCCTCATAAGATCCTAACAGTGAGATCTTCACCATCTTTGTCTCCCATTTACAGAACACTTACTATGTACGAGGCACTAAGCGTAAAAAACATTTTCTCGTTTGCATCAATACCCCACCAGGCTATCATCCCTATTTTATAGAAGGTGATGACCTTGGGAGAAGCTGAGTCGAGCCCCAGGCCCACAGAGTGAGGCCAGGCTGTGACTCAGGTCTGGGACTCTATGTTCATACCTGGGGACAAATCTCCAGAGAAGAATAAGACTCCCTGGAGCTGCCGTGGTGTTCGACGTGTGTTCCCTGGAAACCACTTAAGCACACCCCTCAATCTGTCTCAAAGGCACCTGGACTGAGGGCACAAGTCACGGGGATACCCCTTCCCTGTCCCGTGTCCCTCACCCCTGCTCTGGCCGGAGAACCACATCTGCAACGAAGCAACAAAAACATCACTTACAGGTTCTTCACGTCTGCGATGCCTCGGAACGCCTTCCTCGGGATCCCCAGGATCTGGTTTTCGCTCAGATCTCTAAACAAGAAGAGAAGAGGCACAGGCATTAAGGACCCAGGCCTGGCTTTATCTGCATCTCATTATGATAACAAAACCCCTCTGGAGGCTGCCTCTGCGGTCAGGAGTGTTTGGGGGACTGTTTAGTCTCAGGCCCCAGGCTGCTTACAAGCCTTCACATTGTTCTTCTAGCGATGACCTTGCTGAAATGGTTACCAGGCCAGCGGCTCGCCTCCAGGGCGGGCTCTGTGGGTGGTCTCACACCTCCAGGCCACGAGCCAAGTGCTGGGTTATTTGTTGCACACACACTACACCCAATTCTCTTGTTCTGCCACCTCCCAGAGATGACCCCTTCCTCCGCCTCGGCACAGCATCCCTCCCCCACCGCAGGGTCAACACCACTCAGTCTCCCATCTTCTCAGGGACTCTCTCTGCCTTTCTCATCTGAGATTGGAATGGAGCCTGGCCATCCTGACTTTCCGATGGGGGATGACCCTCTCTGCTTTTCGAGAGCCCCAGAGAGACCCCTGGGGGCCACCTGGATCGTGCTAGTGACAGGCATGATGAATTCAAATTGCATTTCCACAAACCCACCCAAAATGGGGGTCCCACTGCACCTCATGTAGCATTTAGCAATGCTAACATGTTGCTCTGAGCAGGGAGGGGAAGGGACAAAGTGTCAGGTCCTGAAGCTGGCTCAAATCCAAGTCTTGTACCAAGGTCCCCTTTAAGAATCCCCAAAGCCTCAATATCCTTTCCTAAGACCCATGCATTTTTTTTTTTTCATTTTGTTTTCCAGTTTTATTTTTTGCTGGACCAAACACATGCACTTGTTTTCATTCATACCCCAAGCTTGCTTGGGGTCTTAGTAAGTAATCAAGCATATATATGTGTATCAATCATATATATATATATATATATATATATATATATATTATTTTGAAAAGAACACAAAAACCTTCAGACATTAAGGTAAAAAATTACCTACCCAGACACAACCACTGCTACCAATTAGGAGTAATATATATATAAATTTTATCAATCTGATCTCATAGTATGTAGTCTGTTTTAACCTCTTTTTTCACATACTATATTGAGAACATCTGTTCCTGTCATTAACAGTACATGTATGCCAACCTTTTTTTTTTTTTTTTTTTTTTCGGTACACGGGCCTCTCATTGTTGTGGCCTCTCCCGTTGTGGAGCACAGGCTCCGGAGGCGCTCCGCGGCATGTGGGATCCTCCCAGACCGGGGCACGAACCCGTGTCCCCTGAGTCAGCAGGCAGACTCTCAACCACTGCGCCACCAGGGAAGCCCCTATGCCAACATTTTTAATGGCTGTGTATCATCCAATTCTATAGATGGCTATATGATCCCACAGCGCTAGGTATTTATTTACTTGCCATTTAAGGAAACACCAGGATGAATTTTCCTGCCCACACATTTTGAGGACACTTGTACAGCTACTTTCTTGGTATAAAGTCCTATAAGGAGAATGTGCTGGGTCACAGGGTAAACGCGTCTTAAATTGCCGTGTTGTCCTAGAGACGGATGGACACTCCCACACTGATTTTCCAGGGGCACCTAATCAAAAGCTATAGATGACTCCAAATATATTTGGAAAGAGAGGTCAGACGAGCATCCTCCACTAAAACCTGGGCCCTCTAAATCATCATTTTGCCAGGAAGCAGGAGGAAACATAGGAAGCAGAAGAGAGGAGCCCATTTTCCTGCTCTCATCGGCTGAGCTGAGCGGGCAACTCTGAGTGGCGGGCTCAAACTCAAGACACGTGGGGATTGTCTGGGGCCGCTGTTAGATACCAAGGCAAGGCTCAGAGTTGGGGTAGGGTGCAGAGATGAATACAGAGAGAAATCCTGGGGCTGAATAACAGGGTGCTCCCCATCTCAAATCCAGTTTCCTCTGCCTGTGACTGATATAAGTAAATTCAAATGCACAGGGAGCCCCACTGCAGGCTCCCCTGGCTGGGCCTGATTCAATGAGCAGGGCTCCAGCCTGGAGTCGGGGCGCTGAACAAAGCCCACGATGACAGTAGAGGTCAGGCAGTGTCACCAAGGCCACTCCTCTGCTCTCCATCAGCCTCTAAGAGAAAGGGGCCCAGGTCCTGTCATCTGACTAATGCAATTTCCACCAGGCATCTGGGCTATACCCCAGGCTCCGGCAGCCACAATGGGCCTAGTCTTTTCTGCCAAGTGAAGGCTGGTCTCCGGGACAGCAAGCCCCTGCCCGCTAGCCTCCCAGGCTCAGATGCTAGTTTTGGCCGCTCTGGGAAACAGCTCAGGCCACACTTTTGGCAAACGGCTAATGATCAATATCAGGGGCAGGTGGAGGATACAGGAGAGAAGTTTCGAACGATCAGCTCTAAAAACGCTTGGAAGCCAGATGAAGGGGTACATATCCCAATTACGCATTAACCCTTTGAGTTTAAGGCACCCCGGTATACTGAAAGAATAGCAATCGTATGAGGGTGCTGGTTTGCAGTACAGCGGGATGAAGAAAGGACAGCCGTATTTAAGCGGAAAAATCTGATGGAGTGGCTGGGCAATCTCCCACGAAAGCGGTCACACAGACAAAATCCTGCACTTGGATGGGACGGCCACTTGGGTTTCCGTTCACTATTTTCTCGCTGTAACTATACCCAGGGTTGCTCCTACTTTCAGGAGCCTCGTTGAAAGTACAGCTCTTTCCGTCTCCCTGCCATGGCTTTCCTCCTGCCGCAATTGAGCGAAACAGTAGATTGTAGGGAATTTATCTGCTACCCATGACAATCTGCTTGTAAATTTTATTAATTTTATTTTCCATTGAGCCTCTCTTCTCTGGCTAACAATACCGCGGCCATCCATCTGCAGGACTGTATATTGATTTCATAAATACCTCCAGTGGGCGGACAAACTGACAGCTTTAATGGTGTTACTGATGGGGTGTGGAGGAGGGTTCAGGGCTGGGCGCTTCATTTTCGGTAACTGTCCCTTCACAATTATCTCGGGGCCTTTGTGGGGGTTCCTAATAGTGTGTTTATCTCAGCGTGATGCCAGAGCATGGAGCTATTGTTAAGTGCTATCCTTGAGAGAGACGAGAGCCATCATTTTCGGCTGACACTTAAATAAAAATAACAAAATCTATCCATAGTGCCCACGAGCTTAGTTCCGGCCAATTGCTTGTTGGGGGTTTAGTGCCTCCCTCTTCCTGAGGGAAAAGGCTCAAAAGTGACCAGGTTTGAAAGGGAACTTGCTTTTTTTTTTTTTTTTTTTTTTAACCTTAGATGAACGGGATGAGGTTGGAGTAGGGTGAGAGAAAGAATGGTGAGCTGGGATTTTCTGGGGAAATAAAGGAAGATGGCTGGCGGGAAAGGCTTTCTTGGTTGGGAAGTGGGGTTCCCGACTGGGATGCCTTTTTAAATAATTAGGATTCTGAAAGAAGGGCGAACTGCATTAGCTAAAGTGCATTTTCCTGCTTCTGGAAAATGATTAACTGGCTGATCATTCCATCCAAAAACACCAGACCAGAGAGGACTTATTAAGGAGACAGTAAGTCAAATAGGAGTTGGCAAGAGCCAATATATCCCCCTTCCAGCCAACATCCCCCCCCCTTTTTAATTTACTAAAATGCTTTGGACACAGATTAACTTTCTTTGCAAATTTACTATTGCTTCATCTACCTTGAAACAGGGACTGCAGACGCTTTGATAAATGGATTGAAAGGTTGTCTAGTTCCAGTGGAGCTTTTGAAATGCTTCCCGGGGCTCTCCCTGCAATGTCAGACATGCTTTGTTCTCAGAGCAACAGTGAATGACAGTCCCCACCTTCACCCCACCCCTACCTCCCCATGTTTACCAGGCAAGGCAAGAAACAGGTAAATGCTCTCCTTTTTGCTCTGGTGGGGACAATGCGTTTGTCTCGGTCACCTTCATGCTACCAGAAAGTCCTGTCTGTGTTAAATGGAAATTTATGGCTCCTAGAGGTCCATGTCGAATTATTCCAAAGGTACAGAATGGGACTTGGAAGCTCCTCAAGAATTAGGGAATTCTTGTGTGGGAAGTGGATAGAGCCACTTATTAGCTGTATGATCACACAAACTACTGAAATGCTCTGTGACTCAGGTTCCCCATCTTTACAATGAGGCTATTAATTTTACTGATCTCTTGCAGATTAATACTGAGGATGAAATGAATTGGTATGTGTATGCTTTGCACAGAACCTGGAACCCTGGAGGCATTCAGTGAAAGGCTGCATGTATTTCTTGGACTTTCCCTCCATTTAGCCCTGGATTTGCATTGCTGAAAATGTCCCTTTTCACTATCCTCAGGACATATGCCTACAACTCTGCAAAGAATAGAACATATAAACATTGCTAATATTCTTTCCATAAAGTCTGAGGGAGGTTAAACTTCCCCTCATCTATCATCTAGATACGAGTATCCATATTTGACTCTAGATTCTTTTGGATAAAACAGGAGAGGTTGATTCAGGAGTAAAGTTCTGTCTTAGGTTGGGCTCGCTCAGACGCAGATGCTTGACCAAGTGACGGATTCACAAAGTACTCCTGGGAGAGGCAAGTAAGGGATGGAGGAAATAGGACGGAGAAGGAAATAAAGGACAATTAGGTAAAGTGGTGGTCTTAGCCCCAAACCCTGGGAGCTCCTGTCTCTAACCAAGGGATCTGGGTCTTTGTAGCCCAGCATCAGACAGTCCTTGGTTAGACCACCCAGGAGAAATGCAAATTCCCTGGCTCTGCCTGTTCTCCATAAGGCTGGATGAAGTGACACTAGCAACTCAAGGACAGGTTGCCGAAGAAGTTCCCAGCCACGACTTTCAGCAGCAAAGTCCAAAGAATCAGGAGATGGGGGCCAATGTCAGCAAAGGGAACCCAAGGGATCCAAACCAAAGCATTTCACAAGAAGGCTTCAAGGTCAGTTTTCCTAAATCAGGAAAGATTTTTTAAAAAAAATCTTTAATCTCAGAAGATTAAAAAAAAATCACCCCTGAAAGATGACATATCCAGGATCAACGATCAAGAGGCCATGCATGGTAGGGGGTGGGAAGCAACTGAGCAAAGAAAACTGGAGCAACCTAATCTGGTACCTTCTTTATCTACCTCCCCGAACCCTTTGCACTAAGACCAATCAAATGCCTTTTTAGTAACATTAAAAAGAAAAAATCCATCAACTCTTGAGTAGCCAAACTAAAAGAGGGGATGACCTAAAAGCACTTATATTTAGAATCCTTTATTGGATTTGGGATCAGGGCAGTGAATTGCGATTCTGATTCTCTTTGCCCTGAGTACGTATTAAAATTACTTTCCTAGTCACTCACTGCCTAGTAGGAAGAAACCGCCCATTGGTGCAGTAGGTATCAATCCAAACTCATTTCATTTCTGATGGATAATCTATGAATCTAAAATTTCTTGGACTCTCAATGCTACCATCCTATACAAAGCTGAACCTTGATCCCCTACCCCCAACTCCTCAAATATGGTAACCATGACACATCACTCTGCTCTAGGATCCAAAGAGAAAGATATTGTTTTGCTTACCTTATTTGATACAGCAGGAGGGACAGATATGCAGGAAAAATTATTCCCTGGGGGTTTTACAATGTGGGCTTCGGGGAGGATTTATCTTAAAAGGTAAATCTCTTGTGCAGGTGATTTATCTTAATAAGCAAGATTATATGTTTGCAGTTGGGTCACCGTCAAAACCAAATGAGCCCCAAACGTATGTCCCAGCTAGGAAGCCCTGGTACCTCCAGCTGAGTGTCCAGTTAATAGCATCCTCTGTCTGAGGGAGATTACAGTGGAGTACCTGAATCATTTCCTGCAAGAAATGCCACCTATCTCAGAGACCCAGAGACTCAAAGTATCAATGGGGGACAAAAACAATGATTTCCCACTGCTCCGGCTGGGTTTCTAATATTTCACGGCATTAAGAGTTGACACTGCCTGCTCCCTTGATGTGAAAAAGTTACTGAATGAAACATTTCAATAAGAGCTCCTTCCACTGCGCCTTCTTTGATAAGCTCATTAGAAAAGTCCTAGTCAGAGCGTTCAGGTGTTTAATATTGGTGGATTAAATGCCAGTTCAGATTCTTACTTCACTCAACAAAAAAATGAATTGAGCACCTACTACATGCTACACTACTGAGACACAAAAATGAACAGAACCAAGTTTCTGTACTCCTGGAACTTGCATCTCATTGACCCCAGATACAAATAAACAGACTCCTTTATATGAACATAAACATCTAGACACCTCAAAAAATAAGAGCTGCAGTTTCACTCTTTTTTCCTTTTCAACAAGAAGGAAGCCTGTATTTAATTCACACTGCAAGACTGTTCCTAACCACCAAGGAAAATAATTCACAGTTTTGTTTTACTCGAGGTCCAAAATCTTTTTTGGATTTTAGGAGCAGGGAAAGGGAAAGATGCCAATCTGAATCACTGGGACTTGCAGAGATGCAGATTCGTTTCATCAAGTATTTTGGATTTTATCTATCTATCTACCTATCTATCTATCTATTATCTATCTATCTATCTATCTATGGCTGCATTGGGTCTTCGTTGCTGTGTGTGGGTTTTCTCTAGTTGTAGTGAGTGGGGCTCACTCTTTGTTGCGGTGCGCGGGCTTCTCACTGCGGTGGCTTCTCTTGTTGCGGAGCATGGACTCTAGGCGTGCAGCCTTCAGTAGTTATGGCGCACAGGCTTCAGTAGTTGTGGCGTGCAGGCTCTAGAGCACAGGCTCAGTAGTTGTGGCACACGGGCTTAGTTGCTCCGCGGCATGTGGGATCTTCCTGGGCCAGGGCTCGAACCCGTGTCCCCTGCATTGGCAGGCGGATTCTTACCCACTGTGCCACCAGGGAAGTCCATGGATTTGTCTTTTAAAGTGGACAGTTTGATAAAAATCAGGACAGTTTGAAAATGTTATTAAGAGTTGGCATGGCACGGGGCAGCTGTTCTCACAGTGGGGCTCACCATCTACCTGATCAGAATTTACTGATGATGCTTTGAAAAAAATACAGGTCCCTGGTTTTTAAAATAATTTAGATATGATCATGGTATTGTGTTTGGATATATTTGCTACGTTATTATTGTTCTTTTCATTTATGTCTTTATCTATGAGAGATACTTACTGAAATAATTAAGGATGAAATGATGATGTCTGGGTTTTGCTTCAAAATAATACAGAAGAGGGAGAACCGGGTAGAAGTATAGATGAAACAAGATTGGCCATGAGTTGATACTTATTAAAGCTGAGTGATGGGTATAAAGGGGGTACATCTAAAATCTGTGCTTGACTTTTACACAAGAGTGAAATTTTCCATAATAAAATTTTGTGTGTGTGTGTGTGTGTGGTATGCGGGCCTCTCCCTGTTGTGGTCTCTCCCGCTGCGGAGCACAGGCTCCGGACGCGCAGGCTCAGCGGCCATGGCTCACGGGCCTAGCCACTCTGCGGCATGTGGGATCCTCCCGGACCGGGGCACGAACCCGCATCCCCTGCATCGGCAGGCGGACTCTCAACCACTGTGCCACCAGGGAAGCCCATTCCATAATAAAAAAAGTTTAATGCCAATTCCTAGGACCCATCCCAGACTTACTGAATCAGAAACCTTGGGAATGAGTTCTGGACACTTTGGGCAAGTGTGAGAATATGGGTAGAATGATTAGTGTATGTGATTAGGTGTTAAGTTCATGTTGTAGCCGCGTGTCTTTACGAGCATTAATACAATTCTCTAAGCCTCAACTTGTACTTCTGTGATATTAGGATAAGCATTATATATAATGGACAAGCAAGTGCTTTCCATATTTGAACACAGGATATAAATGCACATCACTATCTTCATTTCATTAGCATGAGGTTAACAAACATAGCATCTTACTTCTTTATGTATCTAGTCTGCTTGGGTCCAAGATGCAAAGGCCTCCTGTGTCTCAGGTGTGACCCTGCTGGTGTCGGGCGAAATGCCCATGAGATAGATAGGTACGTAGGTAGGTAGATAGATAAAGAGATAGATAGATAAATAGATGGTTGGATAGGTAGGTAGGTGGATGGATGGATGGGTGGATGGATGGATGGATGGATGGATGGATAGGTAGGTAGGTAGGTAGGTAGGTAGGTAGGTAGGTAGGTAGATAGATAGATAGATAGATAGGTAGATAGATAGATGATAGATGGATAGGGTCTCCTTACAGGGGGAGGCCGAGACGGGCAGAGTGACAACATCTAATCTATATTTTAGAAAGCCACTCAGGGGCCCAGTTTGGAGGCTGACCTAGGAAGAACTAAGAGTTCATGGGTGGTTACACCCCTCCCTGGGATCTCAGAGATATGGCAGAGGCAAACCAAGCACTGTGTCCCTCCCAAACAGGCAGGTGAGACTATGCTTGACTGAGATGAGGACATTCCTGGTGGGGCCTCACAGACAAGTGATTTCCTACAGTTTTCTAGGAGCGCTGCGATCTAGGGGAGAAATCACTGGAGGGCAGGTAGTGAGCCAAACGACGCAGCCAGGCTGAGTGGCAGATCTAGAGCCGTGACTGCAGATGAAGACCTGGTGTTCAAGCACAGTGGAACTTAAGGATCCTCTGAGGGGCTGAGGGCTACGAGCTGCTACAAAAGGCTGAAAATGGAGTGAGGGTTATTGGTTTACTCTCTGAGTAGTTACTAGTGTGGGCACCCTTTCTGGGCAGTCGTTCCAGAGACCACAGACTCAAATGTATTAGGGTTTCGCAGGTTAAAGCAAATGAGTAAAGTAGGCTGAATGTGGACAATAATAATAGTGAGGGGGTGAGCTAGGGGAATGCAGGGCCCATTTAAATTAATTTCCCCTAAGTCAAAACCAAATAACCCTATGTGCTGGCCAACAAAACACTTCAAGGGCTGAAGGGTGTGGAGGCCAGCACCCCTCCAGGGAAGACCCACTAATTCTAGAACAGTGCTGTCCCATGGAAGTATCATATGAGCTACTGATGCAATTAAAATGTTTCTCTCAGCAGCATTAAAAACAATAAAGGGCTTCCCTGGTGGCGCAGTGGTTGGGAGTCCGCCTGCCGATGCAGGGGACGTGGGTTCGTGCCCCGGTCCGGGAAGATCCCACATCCCGCGGAGCGGCTGGGCCTGTGAGCCATGGCCGCTGAGCCTGTGCGTCCGGAGCCTGTGCTCCGCAACGGGAGAGGCCACAACAGTGAGAGGCCCGCGTACGGCAAAAAACAAAAAAAACAAAGAAACAAAAAAAACAAAAGAAAGAAACAGTTGAGATGAGTATTATAATAAAGTATTTAACTTAACCTGACATACCCAAGATATAATCATTTCAATATGAAATCAATATGAAAATATATTAGTGAGATACTTCACAATTCTTTTTTCATACCAAGTCTTCGGAATCTGGTGTGTGTTTTATGTACATCTCAATTCGAGCCAGCCATCCTCTAAGTGCTCCATGACCACATGCGGCTGATGCCTATTGTATTAGACAGTGCAGTTCTAGGGTAAGGCTAGGAGCTGGAGGCTGTAGCTATGTGTCCACTCATTGCCGAGAGAGAGAAAGAGTTTTAGATGTTGGAGCCAATCTAAAGGAGCCCAGTGGAGTACTGCTTGGTGGTGGGGGCACAGCAGGCGGGTTTGGGTTACCAATAGGAAATGTGGAAGGGATCCAGTCAAGATAGAAACTTCTGGATTCGGGGAAGCAAGTCATGAATTGAAATATTCCAGTCATTCAGCCATCCCTCCTGGGAGCAAAGAATCTCCTTCTAGCCATAGGAATTAATCTGGGCCTTTCCAAACCATCACCCTTCTAGGGCTGACAGGATATAACCAATACTTCTGGTCCAAATAGAAGCTTTTTGCATTTGATTATCATATGCAGCCCCAACTAAGGCTCTTTGTGTTCATGAAATAGCATTACATATAATTGACTGATCCTCTCCAGCCAGTGGTACAGAGGCTTAGCCTCTCAACAGTATACTAATCTCTGGGATTATCACAATTTAGTGACAAATGAGTTACATTAGACGGGACTGGGGAGTTCTAATTCTCAGCCCAATTGTGCCTTCTATTCTGGTCCTGACTTCCCTGTGCCACTAAATGGTCCAGAAAACATCACCAGGATTCCAACTACTGGCATCTGACTTGAGTCTGCGCGTTCATCACCAACGCACCCTTCAGGGAGTAAAACTGTGATTCAGGTATCCTTACGTCATGTGCAGAAATCTGGTGCCGAAAATCATCTGATCTTAAGGATCTAATCAAGTACCTGAGACAGACCCCTGCCAACTACCCCCCCCCCCCCCCCCCCCCCCCGCCACACACAATGAGATGTTTTGTTTTGATTTGTCAATATTGCTTGGGGTGGGAGGAGTGGTCCACTCGGTTCAAAAAGATGGAGATTGGTGTTTTATTTTCCTTTGTTTGAAGCTGTGTGTCTGGCCAATGGGGTTTGGGAAAGGGAGCCCATTTCTGTGCAATCCATTCTCCTCCCTGGCTGACATACTGTTCCCACCCCCTCCTTCCCCTCCGTCCCTCTCTCTTGGCAACCCTCTGAGGCTTTCAGCCTTAATTTGATTGTCGTAGCTGACACTGTCAATCTGAAATCCAGTAGCATGTCTAATGCTGGCCGGACAAGGGGCATGCAGAAGGAGTCGAGGGAGAGGCAAATTCATCTTGAGAAGTAGCTTTATGTAAATCGATCCTTTGGCCGAACGCTGGAGCCAAGCATTTGCTGATTAATTGGAGAAGCGTTCTTGTCTTCTTTAGAGAGATGGCCCAAATTGAGTCCGCTCTTATTCACAAAGACATTCCCATGCCCCAAAGCCTTTTGCAATTAGGAGATGAAACCTTGCGAGTGAGGGGGTGGGGGGAGCGTTTATGGAATTGTTCTGAAATGAAGCGTGTGCACTTGGCCTGCTTTGTGATTAATTGCTGACCTGAGTACCCTCATTTGCCTCCCAGACGGTGTCCTGACAGCGAAAGTTCTGAGGCACAGCATCCCATAGGTGAAGAACTGCTTGTGCAATAATCAGCAAAAATGAAGAGGGTAGCTAGCGTGCTTTCTACACGTGTTTCTCTTGTGGATTCCAAATGTATATTTTCAGTTACCGCTTGGGCCCATTTCCGTTGGCATCAGAAAGCAGGGAGTGCATCTGTAATGGATGCAATCCCCTTTCCACGTCTTCTAAACTTTGCCAGAAAAAGAAAGCTCCAGCGAGATGGCACATCATCCTCCAGGGTGGTCTTTTTAACTCCGTCCCAGGGCACTGTTTAACTTGCCTTTACCAAGGCAAATGATGGGCCTGCACACAGGTAAAGTGAGTTTGGATCTGGAAAGACTGCTTGTTGTTGCTGACCTACACGCTGACCAGAGGTGGAGCTGGTCAGGTCACATGGTCTTCCCCACTGTCCCCTCCCTCCCCCACTAAATTATCAGCTTCATGTGGTCAGGGACTTTTGCTAAGCACAAGGCCTGACGCATAGCTTAAAAAATACTTGCTGAATGGATAAAAGAAATAGTTGAAATGATTTCATGCCGTTGCCTGGTTCAAGGATGACAGAGAATAAATCTCAAGCTATGAGGATTTTTTTTTCCAAGTCCAGTTTGTCCATTTAGATTAGAAAGGGCTCTGGCCTCTTGTCGTACCTTTCCACCTCCACCTGCCTGATGGAGTATCGTGCGTGTGAAGTAACGCCACTAGAATAGGCTTGCATTCTAAGGAGCCACAGATAAATTCTCCAACTGAGAAGTATTTAGTGAGCTGAGCTAAAGCATGGGAATGAGCAATTATACTGGGAAGGTAGGCTAAGCCGATGAATAATTAGGTTTTGGGGGACAGAGATTAAACCTGGCCTGAGAGGTTGCAACAGATTTGGAAAGTGGATTCGACCCAGAAAGGGGCTGTGTGCCTGACAATGTTTCATCTGCCCGCTTCTGATTTCTGGCACTCATGGAGACTAGGATAATATAAGATAATGAAACTCTGGCTGCCGAAGGAGACACTTTGAGCCTCAAGCTGCAGGAGATGTCAAAAGGGGATGGAGAGATATACCATGTTCTTGGATGGGAAGAATCAACATTGTGAAAATGACTCTACTACCCAAAGCAATCTACAGATTCAATGCAATCCCTATCAAACTACCACCGGCATTTTTCACAGAACTAGAACAAAAAAGTTCACAATTTGTATGGAAACACAAAAGACCCCGAATAGCCAAAGCAACCTTGAGAACGAAAAACGGAGCTGGGGGAATCAGGCTCCCTGATTTCAGACTATGCTACAAAGCTACAGTAATCAAGACAGTATGGTACTGGCACAAAACAGAAATATAGATCAATGGAACAGGATAGAAAGCCCAGAGATAAACCCACGCACATATGGTCACCTTATCTTTGATAAAGGAGGCAGGAATGTACAGTGGAGAAAGGACAGCCTCTTCAATAAGTGGTGCTGTGAAAACTGGACAGGTACATGTAAAAGTATGAGATGAGATCACTCCCTAACACCATACACAAAAATAAGCTCAAAATGGATTAAAGACCTAAATGTAAGGCCAGAAACTAGCAAACTCTTAGAGGAAAACATAGGCAGGACACTCTATGACATAAATCACAGCAAGATCCTTTTTGACCCACCTCCTAGAGAAATGGAAATAAAAAGAAAAATAAACACATGGGACCTAATGAAACTTCAAAGCTTTTGCACAGCAAAGGAAACCATAAACAAGACCAAAAGACAACCCTCAGAATGGGAGAAAATATTTGCAAATGAAGCAACTGACAAAGGATTATAAGCAGCTCATGCAGCTCAATAACAAAAAAACAAACAACCCAATCCAAAAATGGGCAGAAGACCTAAATAGACATTTCTCCAAAGAAGATATACAGACTGCCAACAAACACATGAAAGAATGCTCAACATCATTAATCATTAGAGAAATGCAAATCAAAACTACAATGAGATATCATCTTACACCGGTCAGAATGGCCATCATCAAAAAATCTAGAAACAATAAATGCTGGAGAGGGTGTGGAGAAAAGGGAACACTCCTGCACTGCTGGTGGGAATGTGAATTGGTACAGCCACTATGGAGAACAGTATGGAGGCTCCTTAAAAAACTACAAATAGAACTACTATATGACCCAGCAATCCCACTACTGGGCATATACCCTGAGAAAACCATAATTCAAAAAGAGTCATGTACCAAAACGTTCATTGCAGTTCTATTTACAATAGTCCGGAGATGGAAACAACCTAAGTGTCCATCATCGGATGAATGGATAAAGAAGATGTGGCACATATATACAATGGAATATTACTCAGCCATAAAGAGAAACGAAATTGAGCTATTTGTAATGAGGTGGATAGACCTAGAGTCTGTCATACAGAGTGAAGTAAGTCAGAAAGAGAAAGACAAATACCATATACTAACGCATATATATGGAATTTAAGGGGAAAAAATGTCATGAAGAACCTAGGGGTAAGACAGGAATAAAGACACAGACCTACTAGAGAATGGACTTGAGGATGTGGGGAGGGGGAAGGGTAAGCTGTGACAAAGCGAGAGAGTGGCATGGATATATATACACTACCAAACGTAAGGTAGATAGCTAGTGGGAAGCAGCTGCATAGCACAGGGAGATCAGTTCGGTGCTTTGTGACTGCCTGGAGGGGTGGGATAGGGAGGGTGGGAGGGAGGGAGACGTAAGAGGGAAGAGGTATGGGAACATATGTATATGTATAACTGATTCACTTTGTTATAAAGCAGAAACTAACACACCATTGTAAAGCAATTATACTCCAATAAAGATGTAAAAAAAGGGGGGTGACTGGCGGTGAGGAAGTTTTGATGATCTTTGCGATAATCTGCTCTGTGATCAGTCTCCTCACCTCCGAGGATTAGCAGAAGTCAAGTCGGGGATGGGAGAGGAGGAAGCGGAGGTGGGAAGGAGAGAAGCAGCCCAGAACAAGACGTGACTGTAGTTAGGGAGCAGTTGAAGCCACTTTCCAATGTCCACCCCTTGTAACCTTAAATGTTCAACTTGATGATGAGGAAAGAGTTCTTTGCACATTCCTCTGGATGCCGTGTGCGTGCCTGACACTAAGACTAATGTTTTGTGGACTGAACAACTCCTCCCTCCCACACTTAGGAGGATACAGCACTGGGGTTACTCTTCTGCGATCCATCCTGTTTTCCTGAAGACCTGGGAGGCGGCAGGGGCAGAGGAGCAGGCTCTGCCTTGGGCTGCAGCCGTCCAGAGGCCGGAATTTGGAATGCAGGGCAGCAGCTCAAGGAAATGTGGCTTGTATATGCCTGTTCTTTCTTGTAACTTTTCAGAACCCCATCAAACAAGTGAAATCTCTACGGTGAAGGTGAGATGCTATCCCAGGGGCCATCTGCCTATAAAATCAATGTGGTTTCAGAAAGGCTCAAGATTATCTTCTACCAAAGCAGGAAAGCAATTCAGCAAGAGCTCAGCTCTGTGAGTTGCAAAGCCAGCTTCTGGAATCCCAGTGTTGGATGAAGTATATAGCAGCTTAAGGCATTAGTCTATGTTAATACTATAGAAGGACATTTCTCATCATGACCCTTGTGCTATTTACTATTCCACTCAAAGCAATTACAGTTATTGCTAATAACTCACACCTGTGGCTGTCCTGGTATTGACGAAAGGAGAACAGATGCTGTTCTCTGGCTTATTTATGTAAAAATAGATGCAGTTCAATAGATTTACACCAAGTTTGAAGTTAACACTAACATTTAATCCCAGACCTGCTTCTGGCCATTTAGCTTGAAAGGCACCAGACAAGGGATGTGAGCGCTGGGAGAACTCAGCAAACCGCAAAGATGACATTAATTAGTGACGAATGTGAGACTGCCGCCACTAGTCTCATGCCAGATACAATAAACTCCCCTGTCCCAGGCAAAGAGGACAGGACCTCCAAGGTAAGAGGTGGGGGAGGGAGAGGGAAAAAAGGGGAAACACCTCCCTGGCCTCTCTGAGACTGTGCATTGATTGCAGCTTGAGCCACACTCTTCCTGGCAACTCAACTCCTTTCCTTTCATACCTGAGCCCAGAAGTCCTGCATGTGGTCAAGGTCCCAGGAGGCAGTGAGGCAGAGTATCAAAAACACGGCTCAGGAGCCTGGAAGACCTTGGTGTAAACTCCAGCTTTGCCTCTTGCTAGCTGTGTGACTTTGCATGAGTAATTACCCTGTCTGAGCCTCAGTCTCCTCATCTGTAAACTGGGGACAGTGAAGTGTCAGGGGATTGTTATAAAATGCCTAATGAGTCCAGAGCTCTTTGCTTGTTGCCATGGCTCATTGTAAGCACTTAATAAATACTAATTATTATGAGTAGTGCTTGCATCTGTTCGAGTCTGCAAACACTCTGAGTTGAAGACAAGAAAATCCCTGCCTCCTTTGTCCCATAAAATATTACACAGGAACTGTAAAACGGCAACTCAAGGTCAAGCTTAATATCAAAGGAAGCAATAATTGTGTTCCACTCAAAGCTGTGTTTCAAAGGTCCTGCAGGGAGACTCAATCTCTTGGAATCTCCCAGGCTCTCCCGAGGATGGAGAGGGTGGGGCGGCAGAGAGAGGAACATAGGTGAAAGCCGCACAGCTCTCTGTAACCCCCCCTAGGAAGCTGGCTGGACATGGTTGGCTGTGCGGTCACTGCTGTGCAGAGGAGAATTGGGCAGGAGATTTCCATCACGAGGAAGAAGAAGAAGGAGAGCCAGCAGGTAGCTGGTGGTACAGCAGGGAGGAGAGGCTAAGATCACAGCCCAGGCACGGTTCAGACTAGGAAATGGCCTCAACACAACACAGTTCTGGGCTGAGAGCAGACTGTTGATCCAGCTGCCTCTGCACAGACTCAGAACAAGCCAGAGTAGTCCTCCACCTTCCAAAGGAAGCTGGGGACTTGCGTGAGCGTCCAAGGGGTCCAGAGCCATGCAGGAAACAGCCTTCAGAGGAAAGGCTGAGATCAGTCAAGGTGGGAAGGCCAGTTGACTTTGCTACTAAAGCAGGTTCCCGGCTGCGGTTAGCCTCCTGAGAAGAGACTCTTCGCCACCCTGTGAGAACTGTCCTGGGGCTTACATTTCAATGAAGGGTCACCGTTAATACGGTGATCACGACGTACCCAGGGAGTTAGGTGCTGCAGGTCAAAGCTAAGTAAGTGAGAAGACACAGTCCCTGGGAGAGGACGACTTGAGACAGCAAGTATGACGTCACCTCTTAGGAAATGAAGGTCACCTGTGCAGATGGAGCTGGCTGCTCGAGGCAAGACCGTTTTCCTATCCCAGAGTGAAGGCAGTTGCTCAAGGATCAAGGGGGTGAAACCAGAGAGTCAGCCTCTGTTATGCTGGTGTGGGGGCTATCATGGGTTCTACCTCCATGAATGAGAGATCTCCTTTGAAGTCAATGGTTGGTGGGCAGGAGAACGCAAGCAGAGAGGGATAGAGATGGATAGATGGATGGATGGATGGATAGATAAGATACAAGAGAGAGACATGGAGAGAGAGAGAAAGACTGGCAGGCAGAGAGACAAAAACCAAGAGGGAGGCAGGGAGAAAGAGACTGACACCGTGAGATAGAATAAAACTAGAGAAAACAAAAGAAAAAAGAAAGCCAGAGAGAAACCCACATGCACAGAGATAGTCACTGCACAGAAGAGACCGTGAAAGGCAGAGACACACAGAGAAAGGGAGCTGCATGGGTATGAGATAAAGAGAAACAGGATGGAGGCAGGTTCGCACACACATAAAGGAGACGGGCTGCGAGAACAAGAGATGAGAAAAGCAAGAGGAAAAGGATCCGGCGGAGGCCCGCAGGGGTTTGTGAGGCCGGAAGACAGGCTCCTCTCTGAAAGACCCCAGGGTTTGGGCTTTCCCACAACCAGGAGACCAAGAACGGGAGGGGGTCCGAGGTCTCTCTCGCATCCAATGTGGAAAGCTGCTCTAGGGCAAGGAGGTGTCATCCTCCCTGTCTGGACCCTTCCCTGAGTTCACGGCTCCATCTCCCATCCCAGCCCTGTCCTCCGGGACAAACCCTCCTCCCCCAAGGAGGGGAGCTACCCAGACCAGGGGAGGGGCTGCCAGGGCTTCTCCTAAGCTCCCATCTCTAGCGGGTCCAGTGCTTCCTGTCTCCCTCAGCTCTGGAAGCCAGACACAGGGCTTTGGCAGAGAAAACTTGTAGAGGTTTCAAACTTTTTACATTACAAAGCGAGTTTTTAAAAGCTCCATAAAATTTCAAGGCACATACTTAATGTTCAAATGGCAGAATATATCGATCCCTGCCCATCCTCTAGTATCTTAAGTTTACCCAGAGGACCATTTTATTTAATTAACTTGGTGCTTTATTAATATAAATATTCTCCTATTGATCATAAGAGGGCCTGACAGGCATTCGAGCTGGGTATACATCACCTTCCCGCCGAGCAACGCCACTTAGAGGAGGAGCTGGCTCTGAATCAAGGAAAGTGGCAGGAAGTGGTCCCCTGGGATGTCAGGCGCGGATGAATCTACAGCATTTTTATGGAGGGAGTCTTTTCATTTTTTTTAAGATCCAGCTCCTCACTTCTCTTAAAGCAGAAAGCATATGGAAATGAGATATGAAAATGGTCTTGGCTTACATGTATCAATTAGGCATGTCAATACCTTAATTAAATCGCTGAACAAGATTTATACCAGTGAGTATGTTTTATAGTTATAATAGCTTTTTTGGCTACTGTTCAAAATGTCAAATACATTGTAAAAAGGGGATTTAAAGAAGACATAATTGACATTCTGCACCGAAGCCAGTTTTTTTCTTCCTTCCTTTCTTTCCTCTTTATTCATGTAATTTTGGAGAATATATATAAAGTAATGGACCTTAGAATGGATTGGGTTTTTGGAAGTCTTTTTCATCCTTCAATTCTAATCCATTTAATCAACTTTTCTAAGCCTCAGATCACTGAACCTGCGAATGCCCCTCACTTTCTTCTGGGCCTTTGGAGCTTGCTTTTTAATAATCTATAACCGAAGCTCCCTGGCAGCACCCACAGAACAGAAAACACACTCTCTGCCCTGACGAACAAAACCCCAAACAGGGAATAAGGTTAAAAGGCCTTATGATGTGAGAAGGCTATTACTATAACATCAAAGCACTCAGGTAAAAGTATTCTTAATCTCTTATGTAAAAGCCTATTCTCTTTAACTTATGTGGCAAAGAAAGTAAAGATTCTCCCTCCTTTCTCCTTATACTCTTTTTCTCTCTGAGCTTTTCTAAGTCATTTCTTCATTTATTTCTAACCATGACCTATTTCCCTAAGGACAGAAAACCGAGAGAAGACCTTCTAGATACGTACAAACAAACACAAAGAAGGAAGAAGAAATGGTTGGGGAAGTTTGCACTCCTGTCACGGATTCCTCCCAACAACAGACAGAATGAGCGAAGCTGCAAGGATTGCCATGTCGGTTCAAGGTTATTATCTAACACTGCGAATGCAAAAAAGGAAATGAAAGAAAAAGAATGTACATGATTTGGGGGCACTCGTCTGAAATGCACAAGTGCACTTCAAGTCTTGGTGAAATACTCCGGTCCTGAGATCTCAGCCAGGCCATGGGTTGAACGCTGCCCTAAAGCAGGGTGACCAGAGGCAGGAGGTGGGCTCCCCTTGGGCTTTATGCTCGATGATCCCGCTGAGGCTCTGGCCTTTGAGGACTGTGTCTGTGGCCTCTCAGCCAAGCCCCTCCCAATTTCTGGGGAAGAATGACACCAAACAGAGGCTCCAGAGGGAAGCAAGAACCAGGTCGGTCCTCCCATTCTTTTTTTTTGGTTTTTTTTTTTTTTTTTTTGTTTTTTGTTTTTTTGCGGTACGCGGGCCTCTCACTGTTGTGGCCTCTCCCACTGCGGAGCACAGGCTCCAGACGCGCAGGCTCAGCGGCCATGGCTCACGGGCCCAGCCGCTCCGCGGCATGTGGGATCTTCCCGGACCGGGGCACGAACCCGTGTCCCCTGCATCGGCAGGCGGACTCTCAACCACTGCGCCACCAGGGAAGCCCGGTCCTCCCATTCTGATTCGCTTCGCTGACATGATCTGGCTGAGATTAGGGGAAAGAACCAAATACCGTGACCATTATTGGATTCTATTCAGAATAAAGCATCTTTGCTCAGAACCTATGATTCTTAACAAATTTTGGAGCCCAAAGATCCAATCTTCTTGGTTTACAGACGGCAAAACTGGGGCCCCCAACGAGAAAGGATTTGCCCAAAGTCACACAGTTTGGGGCAAGAACACAGGACCCTGACTCTGTGGACAAGGCCCCTGTCCTCCTTGTGGGTTGTTTCTGTTTAATATCAATAGGGCAGGACAGGAGGGAGGTCTGGGTGCAGTAGCTGTCATTTGCCTGGTTACCAGGGAGCACCCTGGCTGATCCAGCTACCTGCGCAGGTGCCCTCCTCCTCTGCTCTCTCTGCGACACATGAACTGCTTTCCTGATGCTCTGCTTGCATTTAAAATGGGTAGTCTTTCCGGATCCATCCGCCCATCCAACAAACATTTATTGAGCACTTACTATATGCTGGACACGGTGCTAGGCACAGGGGAAGAGGGGGGTGAACTAGCTCTCTGTTCATGCAGCTTATAGACTTATAGGGAAGACAAATATAAGCAAATAATTGTTCAGATGAGCATTTATAATTTAGACACTATGAAGAAATACAAGATGTTTGTATGATAGGAACATGTATAATAAGAGAGCTCAACCCATACGAGACAGCAGAGGAATGAAGCTCAAATGGAGACACGAAGGATGAGGAGGAATAATGCAGGGGAAGAGTGTTTGTGGTTGGAGTTCGGTGCAATGGTTCCCAAAGTACAGTCTCTGGGCCAGTATCATCTGGGAACCTGTTAGAAATGCAGATTCTTGGATGCAATCCCAGACGTTCGAAGTTAGAACCTCAGTGGGTGGGGAACAGCCACCCGTGGAGTTTTCTCCCCAGGGAAATAACTGTTTTGTCTTTTTAATTTTAGTGGAAATTTAAAAACATATATGAAAGTAGAGAGAATAGTATAATAAGCACCAACTTCAACAATGATCAATATCTTGCTAATTTTGTTTCATCTATCCCTGCCCCTCTCCTTCCCCCACACGTTTTTGTTTTTTTTTTTTTCTGGAGTATTTTAAAAGCAAATCTCAGACATCATGTCATTTTATTTATATACATATAAATATATTTCAGTATGCAATTCTAACCAATAAGAACTTTTAATTTAACCATTAGCAATTATTACACCTAACAAAATTAACAGTCCTTATTGTTTGTAGTCAAGATTTAAACAAATCCAAGGCATTGCATTTCAGCTACCTGTGTTTTAAAGCCCTTCTGGGACTTCCCCGGTGGTCCAGTGGTTAAGACTCCATGCTCTCAATGCAGGGGGTCCGGGTTCAATCCCTAGTCAGGGAACTAGATCCCGCATACTGCAACTAAGAGCCCGCATGCCACAACTATTAATAAAAGATCCCGCATGCCGCAAGGAAGATCCCGTGTGCCACAACTAAGACCTGATGCAGCCAAATTTAAAAAAAAAAAAAAAGAAAAACAAAACCCCAGCCCTCCAGATGATGCTAATACCCATGGGAGTTTGAGACCCACTGGCATAGAGCATGCTGGGAAAGAGAACGTGTGGGGAGGATGCTGGGATGGTAAGCACAGGGCGTGCGTGATTTGAGTAACAGACCAAGGTGAGCGTGGCTCCAATGGGGCAGGGAGAGGGTAGTGGCTGAGGTGGGGCTGGTTGGGAAACAGGAGGGGAGGGCAGATGGGATCCGGTTTGGACATGATCCAAGGACAAGGAGAGCCACTGAAGGCTTTTAATCAGGGGAGAGGACAGTTCATTGAATGTTGATGAGAACCTCACAACTAAACAAGCAGACCAACAGGAATAGGCCTTCCTTACGCTGATAAATTTTCATTTGAAAAGCCACAGGCTGTCACTCTCTCACCATACGCTTCTTCCCCATTCCATTCTCCACAGTGAGGAATAAGCCCTGAGTTTCCATGCACACGAAGTGGGGCAGGAGAAGAATGTACAAAGAACTCAGAAGCAGCCGGGCTCCCTGCGGGTGTGAAACGGGCACCCCTGGAAACCCCGAGCTCTTGCTTCAGTATGTTTTCCCGGTCAGAGCTTTACTTGTTTTGGTATTTTGGGGATGAGTTATAAACCCCTCCACACCTCAGTGTTTCATTACCAGAGGGAGCTAGGTCCCATTCTCCAGGTCAGAGGACCATAATCCCAATGTCACAGAAAGCCAGGGCAGAACCCCTGAATCCCTCGCTCCTTCTTCTAGCTGCCCAAGCAAAAAGAGTGCACTTGGGGGCATGGAATGAATGCCTCGAGAGTTAAAGCGCATTCAGGCCTGGCCTCACTGCTGTGCATGCATGGTTGGAGCACACTGCCCTCCTACTGGCCCTTCTCAAGGTCCCCACCCACCTCTCCTCACCTCTCTGTCCTCACCCCTGACCCCAACTCTACACTAGCTATCCCTTCCTATTCTCCATACACATTAGTCATGGTGCTTCCTCCCAGCATCTAGTTCAGAGGGTTTTAAATTATTATTTAAATGCAGAATTGTTTTGTTGAAGGGGTGTCTCCATAGTACCTACAAATTGGCACTTGCCATCTACCTCTACAAGGATTAAATCATGAGCTGCTGCAGCTGCTGACTTTCAACACCCCCTGAAAGGAGTTCAGGGCAGAAAGCAGAGATGAGGCGCTCTGGGAAAAACTGGCAGAACAGGTCTTCAGATAGTTAGATATTTTCAGGAGCCGACTTTATGAGCCCAATTCTTGTATCTCCTCATATCTAGAAAAGCACTAAGATCCTTCATGGTGACGTCTGCTCCTTGTGACTAGCAGTAACCTTCACGAGACTAGCAGAAACCTTCTGCAAAAAATATGCGCTTGGGACTTCCCTGGTGGTCCAGCGGTTAAGACTCTGTGTTCCCAATGCAGGGGGCCCGGGTTCGATCCCTGGTCAGGAAACTAGATCCCACGCGCCACAACTAAGAGCCTGCACGGCCCAACTAAAGATCCCGTGTGCCGCAACGGAGACTCGGTGTAGCCAAATAAACAAACATTTAAAAAAATGTACTTGGTTGCACGTACTCCCCCTTCACCAAAATCACATGTATACTGACCTTCTCCCCCACCTCTTCAGGGCAGTTTCTCAGAGCTATGTGAAATGCTGTCTCCCAGGCTACAGTCCTCATTTTGCCCCAAATAAAACTTAACTCACAACTCTCACATTGTGCATTTTTTTTCAGTCGACAGTACCCCGATGTACAAAATAGATCTCACTGGAGCTTCTCTGACTGAAGTGGTGGGTTGACATGGGAGCCCAGTGTGGTTGTACCCTCAATAACCCAGGGCACTTTGACACATTTTGAATACTACCAACCTCCTCAATTTACTCAGGAGGAAGCAGTGTCCCAAGGGTCAATGCCTTGTCTGAGGCACTCAGCAGAGAGGACCCCGAAACACCTACCTTTAATGTTCTACTGCCTCTCACTCCATTTCCAGAAGCTTAGAAATGTTCAGATCAGGGGAAACTATCCTCAGTGAAGACTCCGTTTTACTTCTTCCAAACGTGCCTCCTAGTAACTAACTTGGGGACCACACCTTCTACAGAAGAAAAACCACACTTCATTTCCCTCATGGCCTTTCCTGCTCAGTTTGCATGGGGTAGAAGACTAGTGACAAGGTGACCAGTGAGAAAAAACCCCCAAAGAGCTGAATTCTCCATTCCTGATCATGTCTCTGTGTATTTACAGCTGTGACTCAGAGCTCCCCTCAGAGAGAAAGTTACAGAATTTTAAGTTCTGACTTCTACCTCCTCTGCGGGGGCTAAACCAGAAAACTTCACTTTAGAAATAATAATTATAATAACAATGATAATAATACCTTGCACGTACTTAACTAGCACTTGACACGGTGCTAGTATTCTTCTAAGCATTTTTGTAAAGGTTTCAATTTCTCTTTCCTATCAGAACACAGAAAATAACTCCCAGACATCACTGCAAAATGCTAATTCCAGTTTTGGGGGCAGGCATAATGGCAGGAGGGTGAATTACAATGGAGATAATACATTCTGACAGACACGTGTGCATAATTAGAGGAACCCATAACAAAAGGGATCATGCCACTGGTCTCTGGGGAAGGGCAGTTCCTCTGTGTCATAGTTTTGGCAGCACAAGGGTGCCCTGGGCAGGCACAGAAGTTCTAGATAATTCTGGGGTTCCTTAGGGTTATAATCTGACAACCTCCTTTAAAAAAATAGGGACTTCTAGACCCTGCTCATTGACAGGAATGCATCTATTGGGCACCATGTAATACTAGGAGTCAGGGCTTAAGTTTGCACTCATACTTAGAGAAATAAACATTTGATGAACACCTACTATGTGCTCACTCCAACTTTGAAAACGATGATGAGGTAGGTACGGTTGTTCTGATTTTACATATAAGATCATCACAGTTCAAACACTAGGCAACTTGCCCAAAGGCACACAGCAAAGAGGAACTGGGATTGCACGTGTCTGTCCTGACTCCAGAACCTTCTCCTGCCCTTGCCAAACCACAAGATTTCCTCGGAGGAGCCTGGTTCATCACACCCATCCTGCCCATCTTCCCCCCACCCCTCTCTGATATCACCCAGTTAGAAAGAAGGACACACTCAGGTAGGTACCCATGCGCACAGAGATCATGTCTAGACTTTTTGACCTTGGAAAGAAGATATAGCTTCCTGGTTTAATACTGTCAATCATTCTGTATTGTATTATTCTGTCAATTATTGAAATAGTATTTTATTTCACTATATTTCATTGATTGGGGTAATGCTAAAGCTTTGGCATTAATGAGGTGCTGGGGGTACAAAAGAAGTTGAAGAGGTAGTCTCTTTCTACAAGATTCTGCCTGATGTCCCACGTCATGTAGCATAAATGTGGGCCTGGAGATTGGTTTCTGGGTAAGTCCTTGGTTGAGGCACTGAGCAAAGCATTAAGAGGGGGAGAGAGCTAAAGAAATACAAGTGTCCTGGGGGATTCCCTGGCGGTCCACTGGTTAGGACTCAGCGCTTTCACTGCCGTGGTCCGGGTTCAATCCCTGGTTGGGGAACTAAGATCCTGCAAGCCGAGCAGCTGGGCCAAAAAAAAAAAAAAGAAAAAGAAATACAAGGGTCCTGTAAGGACTTAGCTAGAGGGCTAGAAACAGCAAACACAGAACTCAAATTATCAGCAAGTCCTAATTTCTGCTCCACATCCCTCAGAAAGCAGAAATAGTGTGTTTTCTCATAAGGAAAAGATCACATTCCTCTCCCCACCTTACCCCTATATTTAATTTATTTTAAAAATAAGTTTATTTATTTTTGGCTGCGTTGGGTCTTCGTTGCTGCACACAGGCTCCCTCTAGTTGTGGCGAGCAGGGGCTACTCTTCATTGTGGTGTACGGGTTTCTCATTGCAGTGGCTTCTCTTGTTGCAGAGCACGGGCTCTAGGCACACGGGCTCAGTAGTTGTGGTTCGCAGTCTCTAGAGCACAGGCTCAGTAGTTGTGGCGCAATGGGCTTAACTGCTCCGTGGCACGTGGGATCTTCCCAGACCAGGGCTCGAACCCGTGTCCCCTGCATTGGCAGGTGGACTCTCAACCACTGTGCCACCAGGGAAGCCCCACCCCTATATTTTAAAGTTCAATAAAGGAAAGAATGGGAAAAAAAACTTAACACACCATACCATTCCGTTATACTTAAAAATACAGAAAGGATTAAAACGGCCAGACCACATTAAAACTAATGACCGGTTGGTACAACCCTTCGTTGCCTTGGTGTTGCCCATTGTCTCCAGCAATAAAGAAACATCACAGGCAATTTATTGGGAGTTATTCTCAAATGAATTGCATTTGCTGAGAAGAGCACATTTAGCATTTGGTGATTCATATGTGGGGAACATTATTGCTCTGGTAAAGAGCTTAGAATAAGTGAGATTTAGAGCCCAGGGGATTAAAAAAACCTGATGGTTTAAGTTTGATTGAAATTTTAAAAAGCACGCATTCATTATGTGTTTGTACGTGGTTATGAATCTGGATAAAAGTGCATCAGGAAAGTTTTGTCTAGATCTCAAATCATTAACAGGGGTTATCTCTACAGTGAGGAGTGGGATTGGGAAGAGGGTAAAGGAGGAATTGTCCACATTTTTTTTTTTTTCAATAAAAATAGAGGAGGGGCGTCCCTGGTGGCGCAGTGGTTGAGAGTCCGCCTGCCGATGCAGGGGACATGGGTTCGTGTCCCGGTCCGGGAAGATCCCACATGCCGCGGAGCGGCTGGGCCCGTGAGCCATGGCCGCTGAGCCTGCGCGTCCGGAGCCTGTGTTCCGCAATGGGAGAGGCCACAGCAGCGAGAGGCCCGTGTACCGCAAAAAATAAAAAAAAATAGAGGAATAGAAGAATATATGGCCCAACATATATACTTTATAACTCTTGATATTTCTGTATTTTAAAAGATTTTTATAACAAAGTATTCATAGGTTATATGTGTCTACTTGAAAGTTAAAATTGAAGGGAGTGATTACACTTTCAAGAGTTCCTTTTTACTGCCCTTCCTCACCAGGTAGTTTAGTCTCTGTCCTCCAAGTGGCTGATGCCAGGCCCTTTGCTCCACCAAGCTTCTGTGTCCATGCAGAAGCACAGCTGCAGGTCAGCTAGGCAGGGTGGCCTTGGCCCTAGTACCTCACACTAAAAGGCAGATCATGGGAGCATAACTGCCTGCTGTCCTTTCTCCTCATCTGTGTGGCTGGTTTATCAGCATGTAAATTTATCTACAGCCTCCCAGTTGGAAGACCTTTCTTTCTTATTTTCTTCAACACCTGTATGCACACAGATGCAACATTCCTCTTTTGAAAGTTACTTTTCAAACTTTTCCTTTCCTTTTTTTATTATATAGGGAATAGAAAAGACATCTTGAATACTTTGTTAATCAAAAGGCAAGTTATTCAACTGTATTAAAGAATGATCATGTAAATGCAAAGGCCAGGAAGGTAGCATGCCAGCAGATGAAGTATCATCAACCCTGAGTTGGGGGCTGTGAGAAAATGAGTGACTTTTCTTCTCTTTGATGATGGGTCATGGCCACTTTTGCTCCAGTGACTTTAATGATGGTATTACACCTTAAAAAAATAAGGAAATTTATGTATTATTTTCTAAGAGCAATATACATAGAATAAAGACTTTTTAGAAAATATAGGAAGGTAGAAGCAATTACCTATAATCCTTGTACTTGAAATAACCACTGTAAACATTCTGCTTATTTCTTTCAGTGTGTCTTCTATGGATCCATCTGTGTGTGTGTGTCTGTGTGTGTGTTTATATACATATATATGTAAATGAATATATAAATAAATATACATATCGAGAGAGAGATGGAGGAGAGGCTTAGCTTTATACGCTTCCTTTTTTCACTTAACATCACATCACAACCTGGGGGGCTATGCACGCGCCGGGTGGGAGACAGAGGGAGACTTGTCATCATCTGTATCATTTGAATTTTGAGCCATTTAAATATACTGCCTATCTTCAAATAGATTAAAATGTAATTCTGCATGATATTTAGCATTTTCCTGTGCTGCTGCCTTTTGTATACTCATCTTTTCAAGTGGCCACATTATACTCCTTGCAAACGTTCTGGAAGGGGCAGCGACCATGTCAATCATCCCATCAGTGGTGGACCAGTCCCCTCGGTCCTCCTGACCTTCTCACACCCTTGCCCGATCTCTCCTCAAATCTGCCCGAAGAACATGCGGTCCACGGCTTGGTCTGCAGAGACGGAGGGCAGGTTTCCAGCAGAGCTGATGTCACTCTGTGGGAACGAAGCCTGATGTCAAGAAGCATAAGTGGTGCAGGAGGACAAGAGATGCCCAAGAGCCTGAATGAACAGTGCCACCAGTTCCCAGACCTCCCACGACCGCACTGCTGAAGTGAGAGGGGGCAGAGCACTGTGGATGGATCGTTCCTAAGGCGGCTCCAGGGACGTCTTCCTCGTATGACAAGGGATTTTAGGACACCTGTAATCAGGGTAACAAACTGTGCAAGGAAACACAGCAAGGACATGCACTAAAAACATGAAATTCTGAAGACCAACAAACATGGCTCATTACAGATCCTTATCCTGAAATAGTATAAAAAAGCAGACCAGATAATAAAGTTCACTGCAGTTTTTCTAACCATGATTACCCTAGAGCATGTATTAAGAATGATAAATGTTTTCAACCTCTATTTCAAAATAAAAAGGCTTCCCATGTAAGACCTATGGAGGAATGGCAGTCATTTCTGTGTAAGAGGCTCCCCAGCAATGCTAGTAACACCTACCCAACCCCTACCTTGACTTTCAACCTCCCTTATAGATACGAAGGTGACATGGAAACCACATCAGGGTACCCACCCTGTCTTCTTGCCTTTTCTCCCAATACACTCAAGGGCTTTTCTATGCAAACTCGTGTCATACACACAGACTTCTGTCCTCTGGTCACACATCCATCATGCCCGTGTGCTTATGTGAATAGAGAGCACCTAAGATAGCAAGGGTCACTCCTGGAGGCTGTCCTCCCACAGAGGACCAATATTTAGGGCACAGTTTTACTTCTTGTGGACTCTCCCTCTGCCTACAGCAGCTGTTGCAAACTAGTGTTTAATTTGGCTTGCATGTCCTCTAAAAAAAAAAGTCTCAGCCACCATTTTAAAATTGGCAGATTAATATAAACATCTGGATTTGGGGCTACTCTTGAAAACTCCGAATAGCCACCCATTTAGGCCCTCTCTCCCACTGCACAAAGCCCAGCGGCAGCTGCCCTCTGTGGAAGGGGCAGGCAATTTTTATTTCGAGTTCAGCAATCGTCCACGGAAGTCCCCGTTGCCTCCTAACCTTGAGGTCCCTGTGTCCACTGCCATTTGTCATCGGGCTTGCATTGTTGTTTTTCTGATCGTAGAGAACGAATTTTATTACACCTGCCCATTTCACTCAATTACTTTACTTGAAGGCATTTGTGCTGTAATCCCTGGCCTAGAGTTTTGAGAATATGGCCTGAAGATTTATTTAGGCGCTATAAGCAGTTAAGAGACACAAAGAACAAAACCATGCCGTCTGCTTTTTCCTCCACTGTGGCGATTGCCCTAACTCAGCTCCTCCTGGCATTAAAACCGGGTTTCTGGTCTGGGTTTGAGCACATTCTAAGGGACTGATGCTCGTGGTCCCCTGGGTCGAGACTCTGGATCTGTCCACCTAGACTCGGTTGTACTTTCCAGCCTTTCCCCAAAGAAGCCCTGCCTCCCCCTTTGCACGATCTGCTTTAAACCCATTAACTTAATCTGTCACAAATGTGCAGCATTCCCTTTCTTGCTAAACATGGACAGAAAGGTACATGATTTCAAAGCTGAGAGAAGCACATAATCAAATGATTTTGGGCAGAACCAAACCATCTGGGCTGAAAACAAGCTTCTTAAAATAATTTTTTCTCCCCTTATGCAGAGGAAGTCTATTTACTTACACGGTAATGATACTAAAGGTTCACTGTAACTTACCCTCTGCCATCATAGAAAAATCAGCCTCTAGACTAAAAGAGCGAAATGAGCAGAAGTTCCATTACATTAGCTTACTCCAGTTGTTTAAAGAAATATTCTACCCATAGATACACATACACACAAGTTTATATAATCACCTATGAACATTCATACGGTGACACATTTACACACATACATGCATGTCTGGCCATGCATAATGGATGGATTAAACCATCACACGACGCTTGCAAAGTGATGACAAGTGCGTCTTTATACTTGATCAAAATGACCTCTGAGAATAGAACCTCTTTCAAAACAGTTTATGCTTTGTATCCTTCAGAAGGGCACCTGGGGCCCTACCTATGAGACCAGGAGAAGTCACAGACCTCACCCCTATTTTGTAAAGAAAACACCAATGAAACTCCTAGACTGTGGGAAATGGAGAGTGCAGCCTGATATTCTGCACCGGGTAAAAGAGCAAAGGCAGAAAAAGCTGTGTTTAAAACCAAGCAACTTCTCCACTGGTTTGACGAAAGCCTGCCTCTTCTCTCCGGCCCTGTCTCTCAAATCAGCCTGACTTCCCAAGACAAATAATACACGTTAATTAAATACCAAATGATTATTAAAAACACTTGTGAAGAAGAAGTATTATGTCTGCAACAGATATATGTATGTTAGACTGCAGTGCATACTTTTGAATAATTTATGGAGTATCTGAGCTGTAGCTATATCCTATTAGTTTCACCCTTTTCTTTACAATCTCCAAATGCTGGTATAACCAGTGCACGGGGGAGAACACCCGCATTGTGGGTTTAAACTTATTTTCTCTCACTTATCATTAGCTCCCAATGAGTATGCTTTTAATGAAGAGTCTCTGATTAAAAACGGGGTTTCGCAGAATCTACATTAAATGCATGGCTTAGGAATTGTTTTGTAAAACAGTCTCACCACACGTAACTCTTGTTAGCATAATGAAAACATATACATGCATTCTATCAACAGCAATAAGAAGTGGCCATCATTTAACCATTGTCAGGCTACCTTTCTAACTAATTCCAGCCCCTGATTTCAGAATAAAGGAGGTTTACATTAGGTGGTGTATTTGATGTCAGGATTATAGTGGGGAAGGTCGGCCGTTTAGAGTATATAGCAAATTCAGGTTCAAGTTTGAGATGCATCACTTTTTAGAAAAACCTGTTTCTTACTGTGTCTTAATTCTCGTCTCACTTAGAGAGTCTTTGAGAGGATTCAATATAACAACGTTGTAAAACTGCCAGACTGCACGATGCTGGCTGGGCTGGACCAGCTCTTTGAGTTGACTTTCATTCACACAACAATCATTACCATTTATCAAGCCCTTAGTGTGCACCAGTTTTTTCACCTTCTCCCTATTTAACAGACAAGATAACCAAGGATCCAAGAGGTCAGGGAAATCTTGTGTCACACAGCTAGGAAGCAGGAGAGTGAAGTATTGGAGCCAGATCATCTGACTTTGAAGTCAGCTCTCTTTACCATGTTCTGCCTCTACCCTTCCTCTCTTGTGATTTATCTCTCTCTTCCCATACATACCCCAGAGCCAGGAAAGTCTGGGTGTGTATTATGAACAGACTCACCGCTGAATGTACATTATACCCTTTAATCCTCACAACGTCTCTACAATAGATTTTACACATTTCACAAATGTGCATCTATGCATCTATTACACTTGATTTGACTTAGAGATTCCACCCCTGCCTGTCTTCGGATAGGAGATTCTCTTCTGTATTCTGAAGCACCCAGAGCCTGGAAGCCAAGATCAGCATTTAATTCCAGACTGGCTGCTACTATTGGAGTCCTGTGAGGTCTATTGGCCTTTTCTCCCTAAAGGGAGCAAGTTCCTTACCACTTGCGTGTCCCCACCCCACTGTACCCTGCTCAATGCCCAGCAGGAACCTCCAGAGCTCGGGACATACGCACAGGGATGCAGTTGGTTGCCGTTGATCTGAGAAGCACTACTGCCCATTTGTTCAGTGACCAAAAGACCGGATTTTTAAACCTGCAACATTAGCTTTCCCCTAACCCAACTGCTTTATTTGAACACTCAAATTTGCTTATAAACTTAGTATTTAACAAATTAATGCATGTCCATGATTTAAAAAAATAAAGATAAAATAAGTAAAACCAGTATCTTTCCCCCCTTGCTCTGACCTCTAGTCTCTTCCTCTAAAAAATATTTTCTTGTGTACCCTCCTTGAAAAATTTTATATACATACTGGCATTTATCCATATTATTTAAAACAGGTACAATTGAGAAAATAACATACACACTGTTCTACGTTTTTCTTTTTTTAACTTAACGGTACCTTTTAAACTTAAGTGTACCTTTCCCATATTTGCACACGCAGCCTTAGCTAACTTTTAAATGACCATATACTAATTCCTTTATAGATGGATGTGCTATGAACTATTAACTGGTCCCTTGTTGACTATTGGTTCCAGTGTTCTGTGGGGAGGGTGAACTTCAAGACATATATATTTTCAAATATTTTGTGAATATATCTGTTAGAAAAATTCCTTGCAGTGCAATTGCTGGGTCTAAAAGGATCGACACACTTAAAATTTTGATAAATATTGCCCAAGGGGGCCTCCAAAGAGGCTGCACTAATCCTATTTATTTTGAGTAGTTCACATTGACTCTGTAGGTCATAGTCCCCAAGGAGAGCCCTGAACTAGAGCTATTGCCATGGGCAGCATCATAATCCGCCCAGGGTTTGGGAAAAATTTAATCACGGTCAGAGATCCAACGGCAGCAGTATTAAGCTGTCATCTGCACGTCGAAAATGCAGAGCACGTACTGAATGTGTACCTTCCACTAGCTGCTGTCCTGTTACTTAGTCTTTCTGGGAAGAGCCTCTTGGCAGCTGAGGGTGGGCATGACGGTCCTCCTGGGAGGCAGGAAACGTGGCTTCAGGCCCCAACTCTCCCCCTCACTTTGCTTTTTCACCCTCAGCCGGCCCCTCCTCCTCTCTGTACTTTAATGTCCTTACTTATGATATAAGGTAGGCTTGGGGTCACAACCTCAAAAAACGGGGATGAGGCAGAGAACTTAACTCGGTGGCTGGTGTAGATGGTCACCAGCCAGGGAGCACATGCCTGTCTAAGGACTGAGCCAAACTCTATGCCAGAGGACTCGGGGGATGAACGTGTGACCCACTGTCGCTATATCCCCCAGTGTCCCATGGGAATCCCAAAATAACAGATTTTATGCAACATTTCTAGATTTCTTTTTCTAGATTTTTAAATGCTAGAAACTGATTTAAAAACTTAAAAATTATATTTGATATTTAATATTAAAAATCCATGAGTTCACAAATATACTCAAAAAAAGAAAGTTAAAAAAAAAAAGGACAATTCACTTGTCACCACTATACAACTCTATTCTGAAAACTGGTAGTTAAAGAATCAAACATTTGTCTCTAGGAACTGTAGGAACTTGTCTGTAGGAACTGTACCTCAGGGTAACCAAATGGTCCAGGTTGTCTGTAGGGACTGTAGGAACTTGTCTGTAGGTACAAGTATCTCTGTAGGAGATAATCTCAGGGTAGGAACTGTATCTCAGGGTAACCAAATGGTCCAGGTTTCTGAGCTTTTCTTTACATATGAATTCTAACTAATAGATATAAATAGAATGGTAGATAAAAGTCATTTTGCAACCTCCAATTAAGTAACTGATCCAGGCAACAGTCATCAATGAATGCTAAAATCATTAAGTTTTAAGTTGACTCAGGGTGCCAATTAGTCACAGATGATTGCTGGTGATAAGGGTAGAAAAACAACTTTACAAAAGATGGATCGTGGGCTTCCCTGGTGGCGCAGTGGTTGAGAGTCCACCTGCCGATGCAAGGGATGCGGGTTCGTGACCCGGTCCGGGAAGATCCCACATGCCGCGGAGCGGCTGGGCCCGTGAGCCATGGCCGCCGAGCCTGCGTGTCCAGAGCCTGTGCTCTGCAACGGGAGCGGCCACGACAGTGAGAGGCCCGCATACAGCAAAAAAAAAGACGGATCGGACTTAACCATCTAAACCCATGGATCAATCTCAGCCTGAGAACAGTTAAACGATGTTAAGTGCATCCTGAGATACAATGTCACTCATATTCTTGTCAAAAAATTTAAGCCTGAATCTAAGCAAGCCCAATTAACCAGTGGCTAGAAATATGGGGGATAGAGGAATATGTTAAACTACAGCCTGCAGGAGTCATCAGAAAAATCCAGAAAGTGGGGCATGCTTCAGGATCTGGTTTCTTCCACAAGTCACTGGCATAAGGAAAAAAAAAAGAGGAAGCTTCCAGATTAAAAGCAGAGAGTAATGTTTTAGACCAGCACCATCCAGTGGAAATATATGAGCCACAAATGCGAGCCACAAATGTAATTTTAAATTTTCTAGTAGCTGCATTAAAAAGTAAAAAGAAACATTAAACATATTTAATTATAAATTTTATTATGCCCAATCATATCCAAAATACTACAATTTCCACATATAATCAACATAAAATTGTTAATGAGATATTTTACATTCTTTTTCTGGTACTGTCTTCGAAATCCGGTGTGTATTTCACACTTACAGTACATCTGCATTTGGACCAGCCACATTTCAAATGCTCATTGGCCACATGTGGCCAGAGGCTACGGCAGAGAACAGCACAGCTCTATCTAGACTGAAAGAGGCATAACAACTAAATGTGATGCATGAACTGTGTTTGGTCTGTAGTTTGAACAAACCAATTGTTGAAAAATATTTTGGGGGTAATTGGGAGATGTAATCTGAACTAGATATCGAATGATACTAAGGAATTATTCACTTTCTTAGGTGTGATAATGGTGCTGTCATTTTATAAGAACATATTTTTACTTTTTAGCGAGGTATACTGAAATATTTCGGTGTAAAGTGTCATGATGTCTACAGTTTACTTTAAAATACATGGGCAAGACCATAATGGCCACTCACAGATAGCAAAATATCCATAACTGTTAAAGCTAGGTGGTGGGTATACAGGCGAATCTCAATTTAAGTGACCTTTACGGTCTCTTCCAGATGAGAAATTTTAGGAGGCCAGTTGCATCTCTGCCTTTGAATTCCACTGTTCTGGGAAAGAAGCAGCATATACAGCAAGCAAGGAACTCTCACTTGAACAGGGCTTTTCTCCTCTCCTCTGCAGGGAAAACCTAGGAGAACCTACAGCCAGGGGAGGCTGTCTGCCGAGCCCTGCTCCACAGAGCTGTGGCTCAGGCAGCAGGACCCAGGGAAATCAGGGCCCAGCGGAGCTGGAGCCAGAGGAGAGGGGCCCTCCAGGCACCCAGCGTGTCACTTACTGGACTCCAGGCAGGACGCCTCTAGCCCCGTCCTTCATTAGCGCTAATGGAATTTCAAGGTCAATGACCAGTCATAAATACCAGCCCTAAATTAAGTGTATCTGAGGCTCCTTGCCCAGAAGATTTTTTTCTTTTTTCTTAAAAGCCAAGCTGCTTGGGAGATAGGTGAGTGTGAAAAATACAGTTAACCTCTCAAGATGAAAACATTATCAATTCTATTGATTTAGATCATACCTCGCTTCCACTTAACTCATCACGAAGGATTGCCAGTTTTAGAAATAATGTATTTCTCAGTCTTATGGAGTTTTTTTCCTTTCCGTCTCCTCCCCCACCCCCACCCCCCACCCCGCCCCTCTTTTTCTCCAGGCAACTTTTCTCTCAGCTCCACTGGGGAAGCCTCATACAGGAGACTCACTGGGGTCTGGCTAGATTGCTGACAACGCCAAAATGCCGCCCATCTCACCCGTGGTGCTTTATATTATTGATAGCGGCTTCTCTGCCTGTCATTTCTCCCCTTCTTCTGAACAGCTGGGAATACTCTTGCAATCCTCGTCATACAACATGACTAATATGTTCGGCTTCAGAGGTACAAAGGAGATGGAAATAAACGAAGGGATCCCTAAACAGGAGTTTTTCTATCTCTCCGGTGGGATGATGAGTAACTAGGAACAGACAACCACGTACATCACTGCATAATAATCATTAAGTAGAGGGCCTGAGAGACTCTAGAAGAATCTGACATCAACACCTTATCTAAGGTCAACAGTATAGTGAGCTTAGGTTCCAGGGCCAGAGTCAACAGTGATCCCTAGCTAAGTCCTAGTGTTATCACACCACGAGGCTTACGAGCCAGGTTTTAGCAGCTCCCGATCCCTCCTGCTCAGCTCTGTGGGATGTTGTGCCTTGGCTGTATACATCAGCTTGTTTCCTCGCCTACTTCTGAATCCGCATGTGGCACTACAGGAGAGGAAAGAACTGGTCTCCTGACTTAAATCACAGTCAAAGCCCTATATTTGTTTTGTATTGATACTTCATGCTGAAGAATCCCAGCCAGAACTCTAAACAAGGCCCATCTTGCTGCAGACAGGAATGACAATTTTTTATAAGATTCTGTCTGTATTGAAGAAAGATGGCCATAGCCCTTCTACCATGCCCTTGTGGCTCCCTGCCAGCCTTCTCTGTAAATCCTGAAGTCTGTTGTAATGTCTCCTGTTTCCCAGGAAAAAAGAAAAGTTCGGCATTGCTTTTATGTCCATCTTATCTCTGGAAGCATACCCTCCACTATGGAAGGTTTTGGTGTATTCAAATCTAATTCCTCTTTGGAGAAGCCAAGGAAGCCTTTGCAGGACTATTGTGTAATTCTTTTATTCCCCAGGCTGAAAGAGTTAGCTTTATCAAGCTAACACAATCTCTCCCAAGACAGACTAACCCTGACTTTAAACAATCTGTGAATAAATAGCTGAGGCTTCCCCCAAGTCTCTTTCCATTCATCTGTGCTGAGGAATGAGGGGATATGGATTATCATTTTGGTTACAAATATATTTCTATCTGGAGGACGATCTACGAAGGGCTAAAGTCACCTCTATTATTTTAAACAGTCTCCAGTTAGTCCTGAAGAGTTAAATCCTCTCTCTCTTTTTTTAAATATCCTGGTGCTTCAAAGATGTCACATTAGACAGATGTCACATTGATATAATAAACAGCAATGCCAAATCCAATGAATTAAGGGAAAAGAGAACCACATGGTGAGATTTTCGATGAAATCAGGTAAGGACAGGGAAGAAAAACGAAGCCGCATTTAAGAACGGATTGAGAGTCCAAAATTCAAGGTGTGGAAAGACTCATAGCAGGGGAAATCTCACCTGTGCGCTACATTCATCTTACACATATATGCATTTCTGCCTCTGATGTCCTGACTTGGGCAAAAGAAAAAGAAAATGAAATTTAAAGGCTCCCTAGGGCTAGTAATACTTTGGTGAAGGAAGTTCGTATATCAGTTGTCACTGAAGGCCTCAGCCATGTTGTCAACGGCTGCACTAAGGTGAGAGTTTTTAGAAGATATTTTATAAAAGGTCTGTGAACCCGATTTATGTTTCCAACCACTTCCTTGCACTTGCCATTAATTATGATCGGGTGGAAGAATTCAGCTCTCAGCGGTTTGGAGCCGGGGATGAACATGTAGCTACAGCCTCCCTAAGCATCAATGTGGAGTGCACATCTGGGCCTGGACCAGGGATGGTTCTTCCTAAAACTCTTTAGAAAAGGAGACGTCACAACCTCAGTGCTGCATTCAAGGTTACACACAGGTGACGAAGCTCGACTTTTTGTCCAGCTCAAAGACATCTGGCTTTAATGTGTGCCAATTCATTTTTCTTAAAAATGTTCTGCAGACATATCAACACCCTTCTCAAAACAGAAATCAAAACACCCTCCCTAGGACCACTTAGCCATACCTACCCAAATAGAAAATGCTTATACCCTTTGCCCAGCCATTCTACTCCTAGAGGTTTATCCTATAGATAACTTAGAGTAATGTGCAAAGACATATGCACAAGGATGTTTACTGCAGCATTACCTTATCAATACCAGAAACAATTTAAATCTCTATCAGTGCTTACCTCGCTAGTGTTAAACTAAATTATAGTGCATCCAGACGATAGAACACCATGCAGTTTGTCAAAAAAGAGTCATGTCCTGACATGGAAACATAGCCATGACATATTGTTAGATGAGATAGCAAACTTCAAAGCCATTTGCAGACTGATTCCATTTGATCATGCATAGAAACATTCTGGAAAGACACCCAAGCTTTTAATAATGGTTACCTCTGTAAAGAGGAAGTCAGGAGAGGATAGGGACTTTTATATTGTAAGATTAGGTAATATGTGATTTTGACTTTCCTGGCGGTCCAGTGGTTGGGAATCTGCACTTCCACTGCACGGGGCACGGGTTCCATCCCTGGTCAGGGAACTAACATCCCACATGCCGTGAGGTGTGGCAAAAAAATAAATAAATAAAAATAAAATAAAACAACAATTTAAAAAAAAGACCATCTGCTTTAAAAAAACTGTGATTTTTTTTTTTTAAAAAACAAAGAACATTGTTATTTTAATAATTAAAAACAAAAAAGCCCCTTATCTAATAAAGATAAATTGAGTCACACTTTAGACTTTTCCAGATTAAATACCACCAGGTGCTTTAATTTGTCAACCCTAATAATAGTAATAATTAACAATAGATTATATTTTGTATTCTGCATATTTATTATTTAAGGTTACTTCCTCACTGATAAAAAATGGGAACATACAAGCAAAAACCTTCTTCCATGCCACATTTTGGTGACTTACACTCAATTTGATACGATTCAATATGCTTTCTTCTATTGAAAGACTTGCTTTGAGGACAGTCAATGTCAATGATCAGCACAGAGTAAGTAATTCTGAGGGGTTAAAATCAAATGGGGTTTTGGCTTCTACTACATGGAAGTGACTGTCATTTTTTTCCAGCAGGGATCTCTAGTACCTCGAGTGTCCCAAACAGCAAACTCTCTGTAACACTGACCTTGCTTCTGGACGATAAAGGACTTTTGGTGATCTGGTTCCTTTTGGGCAGAATTCTAGAAGAGGACAATAAAAACCTACAAAATAAGGAGGTCAGCCCTGCCTTCGGGAGAAAATACGCACACTTATTTGATTAATTTGGTTTACATTTGGAAGTCAAAGATTTCAGCCAGTTGGAGCCCCTGGCCCCTTCATGCCAGCCCTCCATCCCGCCTTCCCTCAGGGTCTGTCGAGACCCTGAATCGATGAACTTCACCGGGGTGCTAACTTCCCCTCTTCAGGATGCCTCAGTCTTTCTTACAGGTTCACAACAGCTTCATGCATGGGGCCAAATCTTTGTAGAACAAGAGCAACAACTTAACTAGAGGCAGGGAGGATAATCTCAGAATGAATTATCCACCAGTGAGACCATCAGGGCTGCACGGAGAGAATACAGATGCCCGCCGTGGGGCTACATCTCACCAACTTCCTTATTCAGTTTTAATGCCTCTTTCCAACCCTTGTGAATCGAGTGTACGTATGGGCATTCAGGGAGCTTCCGCAATGATTCCAAAACTGCTGCCTTCCCGCTCCATCTTCTAGTTCAAGCTTACTTCTCTGAGGGTCGGTGAAGTCCCTTCTCTTTAAATCCTTTTTTGTCTAAGTCAGTTTCTCTGTCTGTTTCTGTCCCTATCTCTCTCCTTTTTCGGCTTATTTAAACTGAGTCTCTCCCTATCACTGAAACAACAACAACAACAAAACAGGAATCACCAACACCACCCACTAAGTTTTTCATGTTGTGCTCACTGATACATTAGATATAAGCCGTTGCATAAATACCCACACACATCTCTCATTCATTCATTTATAGACTTTGGAATAACTGCAATCTCACCATCATGACGCATTGTTACGCTTCTTCAGTGGCGGGGGTTACTTAGCATAATGGCTGAATGAAGCTCTAGAGTCAGATTGCTTGAGTTTGAAACCCAGGTCTCTGATTTAAAATCCTAAATTTTTATTTCTCATAATCTGTGTATTTGGACATCATCTGTCACCTGACTTGTGAACGGAAAAACGATAGGGAACCTCTGTCTAAGAGGGTATTTTTCTCTGCACTTGATCTTGCACAGAAAAACAGCTTTTCTTTTTCTTCTCTGTAATCTTCTGGAAAACTCTCACAATCCCAACTCTTCATGTTCCAAACTGCCCTTAATGCCTTCACTCAGAGTCACATACACTGGGGCTCATCCATTCACCTCACGTGCAAGACGAAGAGGGCCATTTGATGTAGTAAAGACATATGGGACAAGCCAACCTCAAGTTCACATCTGTTAAAGCATTTCTCTGTTGGCAACATTTTTACAAGCCTCTCACAGCTATATGCCTAATTAAAATAAAAGGGTGATACACACCACTGCACCAAGTCCTTGCTGATGTAGAGGAAGGGAGGGAAGAGAATGAGTGCATTAGTTCCCCTTTATTAAAAGAGTTATTTCAGCATGACATCTCACATAAAGACTAACCATTAGCAAAATTAAAAATTAGGTGAAGTTGATTTTGGGAGATGCACACATTAGTGATTTCCTCCTGCCACTGGCTGCATCTCCTCCGGTCCTGTCGCAGCTTCAAGCTGCCTACCTGCCCCACCCACATGGCATTCTTGATCTTCAGTTCCCAAATCTGATTATCGTAATAATGAAATGACAAGCAGAAGGAGAACTGTTTGTTTATAATTTCTGCCTAATACTTCCTCAAATTAAATAAGAAAAAAATAGTCAACTTTTACCGAGCACCTACTATGTGCCAGACACTATTTGAAGCTTTATTCATAAATGCTTGCTAAATTATTTAAACCACTCTTAGGGAGTGTGGGGGATGGGAGGCAATATTAACTGAACACGTGCCGCTTTCTAAATGCATGATGTGAGATTTCTCTTTTAATACTCACACTAACCCTGCAAGGTTAATGAAATGAAGCCCATTTCACAGATGAGCAAACTGAGACTTTGAGAAGTTAAGTAACTGGCCCCACTCTGCAGTGTTACTAAGTCAAGTGCAAGGTTTCAAACTGAGGTCTTCCTATTTGCAAACAAGATCAATCCAATATAGAACACAGTAGGAGGAGGGTGGGAACCGACATGAATAAAAATCTGCAGAGAAGACCTAAATACACATTTCTCCAAAGAAGACAGACAGATGGCCAATAGGTACATGAAAAGATGCTCATCACTGCTAATTATTAGAGAAATGCAAATCAAAACTACAATGAGGTATCACCTCACACCGGTCAGAATGGCCATGATTAAAAGTCTACAAATAACAAATGCTGGAGAGGGGTGGAGAAAAGGGAGCCCTCCTACACTGTTGGTGGGAATGTAAACTGGTGTGGCCACTATCAAGAACAGTATGGAGGTTCCTCAAAAAGCTTAAAATAGAGTTGCCATTTGATCCAGGGATCCCACTCCTGGGCATATACCCAGACAAAACTACAATTTGAAAAGATACATGCACTTCTATGTTCATAGCAGCACTATTTACAATAGCCAAGACATGGAAACAACCTAAATGTCCATCGACAGATGAATGGATAAAGATGTGGTAAATATATACAATGGAATATTACTCAGCTATAAAAAGGAACGAAATAATGCCATTTGCAGCAACATGAATGGGCCTAGAGATTAACATACGAAGTGAAGTCAGTCAGACAGAGAAAGACAAATATCATATGAAATCACTTATATGTGGAATCTAAAATACAACATAAACAGAAAAGACTCAAAGACATAGAGAACAGACTTGTGGTTGCCAAGGGGGAGGAGGGGTGAGGGAGGGAAGGACTGGGAGTTTGGGGTTAGCTGATGCAAACTATTCTATACAGGATGGATAAACAACGAGGTCCTACTGTATAGCATGGGGAACTATATTCAATATTCTGTGATAAACCATAATGGAAAAGAATATTAAAAACAATACATATGTATAACTGAATCACTTTGCTGTACTGCAGAAACTAACACAACATTGTAAATCAACTGTACGTCAATAAAACTGGAAAAAAAGTGTGCAGAAGTGGGAGTGTACATGGTGCATTTGAGGAGGACGAAGGGATTAACCAAGACCAAGGGGTCCTGAAGGGGAAGACAGAGAGACCATGGTCACAGAGAGGGGCTGGGCTGTAACTGCAGATGTTGGAAGGCCAGGTTAAGGCCATGAGCTTTAGTGTGGAGGCAGTGGGCACCCATCAGAGGTTTTTAGGCAGCCTCACTAAAGAAGTGCTTCATGAAGGTTGATCAGGCAGTGATACATAAACTGATTACAGGGGATGCTGGTAAGGAGTCTGGGCCTGAGACTGGGCTGGACTGGAGGGGCCACTGAGAATGAATAAGAAACTGAGGATGCTGCTTGATAAGAGAACTATTGCTATCCTAACTCAGGAACTGAATTGATTCAGATAAACATTTTAAGATACACTTACTACTTGAACATGTATCAAAAGTCTCTCTATTTGAACTAGGAATGAAGCAGATGTGGAAAGCGAGGATATTTGTATTTAAAAGGCATTGAGTAGCTGAGTTGACAGATCAGGTACTTAATGAGATGAGAGCAGGACTCACAGGAAAAAAAAAAAATCAAGGATGATTCCAGCCTGGAGTCTTCACGACTGGGACAGTGAGAGTGAATCCATGAACGGAAGAGAGATGCCTATACTGAGAATGTTTTGAAGAAATGGTTTGCTTTAACATATCATTAGATGGAAGAGAAAAAGAAGGGTGAGCAAAATGACCCCCAGAACATTCTGTAAGCCAGAGACCTGGGTATCAGTCTTTTTTTTATTATTCTTTTTTTTTTAATTGGGGTATAGTTGTCTTACAATGTTGTGTTAGTTTCTACTGTACAGTGGAGTTCCCCGTGCTACACAGCAGGTTCTTATTAGTCATCCATTTTATACATATTAGTGTATATATGTCGATCCCAATCTCCCAGTTCATCCCACCCCCGAACCCCCGCTCTTCCCCCTTGGGTGTCTATACATTTGTTCTCTACATCTGTGTCTCTATATCTGCCTTGCAAACTGGTTCAGCTGTACCATTTTTCTAGATTCCACATAGATGCATTAATATACGATATTTGTTTTTCTCTTTCTGACTTACTTCACTCTGTATGACAGTCTCTAGGTCCATCCACGTCTCTACAAATGACCCAATTTTTTCCTTTTTATGACTGAGTAATATTCCATTGTATATATGTACTAGATCTTCTTTATCCATTCATCTGTCGATGGACATTTAGGTTGCTTCCATGACCTGGCTATTGTAAATAGTGCTGCAATGAACACTGGGGTGCACGTGTCTCTTTGAATTATGGCTTTCTTTGGGTATATGCCCAGGAATGGGATTGCTGGGTCATATGGTAGCTGTGTTTCAGTCTTGATGTTTCCCTTTCCTTAATTATTTTTTTTAAATTGAAGTGTAGTTGATTACAATGCTGTGTTAGTTTCAGGTATACAGCAAAGTGATTCAGTTATACATATATATCTATTCTTTTTCAGATTCTTTCCTATTATAGGTTATTACAGGACATTGAATATAGTTCCCTGTGCTGTACAGTAGGTCCTTGTGGTTTATACATTTTATATACAGTAGGGTGTATCTGATAGTCCCAAACTCCTAGTTTATCCCTCCCCTTCCCCACTGTGTCCTTTGGTAACCATAAGTCTGTTTTCTATGTCTGTTTATGTTTTGTAAGTAAGTTCATTTGTATATCCATCTAATCACTAAGTTCTATTTTTTTTTTTTTTTGCGGTACGCGGGCCTCTCACTCTTGTGGCCTCTCCCATTGCGGAGCACAGGCTCTGTACGCGCAGGCTCAGCGGCCACGGCTCACGGGCCCAGCCGCTCCGCGGCACGTGGGATCTTCCCAGACCGGGGCATGAACCCGTGTCCCCCGCATCGGCAGGCAGACTCTCAACCACTGCGCCACCAGGGAAGCCCCAAGTTCTATTATTTTTACTTCCCAACATCTGCGCAATCCACTTCTCTGTCTCCACTGGCCTAAGCCACCATCCCCTCTTCCTGGGCTGCTCAGATCCCTCTGCTCTCTCCAATCAACTCTCCACCTGGAAGTCAAAAGGTTCTTTTATAAACATGAATATAATTAGGTAACCCACTTCCTAAATATCTTTTAAGGCTTCTCAGCATACTCAGACTAGGCCCAGCATCAGCAAACTATGGCCCGTGGGCCGAACCCATCCTGCCGCCTAAATAAAGTTTACTGGCGTACAGCCATGCTCGTTCATTTATGCATTGTCCTTAGCTGCTTTTATGCCACCGTATCAGAGTGGAGTAGCTACAACAGAGACACTCTGGCCCTTTACAGAAAAAGTCAGCCAACCACTGGATTAGACTAGAGTCCTTAACATGGTCCATGAGGCCCTGCACAATCTAACCCCCACCTACTTCTCCAGTCTCTCTTTGTACCACTGATCCCTTTGCTCTTGGTACTTCAGTCATTCTGGCCAACTTCCAGCTGCTCACAGGACCACAGAGATGGAGCTCCGTGGTAACGTACTGGCATGGCCCGTGGAGCATCCGGATTCCACGTGTTTCTGGGAGACAGGCCTTTTACACCGAGGGCACTTCCAGCTCCGGTCTCCGTCTGGCTTCCTTTTCCTGTGTCCTGCTTCTCTCCCTCCTGTGGACTGGAGTCCAGTACCCTCCACCTCTATCAATCCTTCCTCTTTAAACCCTCCTTTTAGGAGAGGAGCCCAAATCAACCACTGCACCTCATTTCAACTCAAGCCAGTATGATGAATGCAGGAACATTTGATTTTGAGCCTAACTTCTAAGTGAGAAAGTCTTCTCCCTTTTTCAAAACCTTCCAGAGATCAATGAGCAGGTGGGAGGACCCAGCAGAGTAGAGGGAAAAAGGTAGAAAATCCCTTCCTTGCATCCCTGAGATTCTATCATAGAGGAAAGCAGTGGCCTCCTCCACCAAGGTGAAGATCAGCCTGAATTTCAGATTCAGGGTCAACCAGTTTTTACTGAGCATCTTCTAGGAGCCAGGAATGGTGCTAGGAACATTTGCTTGTTATTTTGTGTTGTCTTCCTAAACCTGTGAACTAGTCTGGGACTCGTTGCAGGTGATAGGAGGCACTGCTAGAGAGTTTAAGCAGGAAGACCAACAGTTTTGTAAGCAACTATCAATTTTGTGGCAAATGGGATTAGATGCTTACAAACTTGTTGGGTGTGCTGGAGGAGAAGTATCCAGGGTGTGCCTTGGGAGTAGATTGCAGCAATAATACTGCAGAACTGACCAGCCAAGGGAGCTACTTCTATGCACAAGCTGTGGAACCAGGACACAACTGCCCCTATTGCTGCTTCCAGAATCAGACCCTCTTAGCTGCCATGTGGGGATTTGGAAACTACATCCAGAGGTGCTGGCTCCATAGCCATGCCCTACCTGCCAGAGCCACACCAGCAAGGCGGATCCCTGGCAGGCCTCCTCTCTTCCCACCTAACTCCATTCTGGATTCCAGTCATGTACAAACACATCAGATGGAAGATATTACATCACCCCTAGAGCCCCAGCTGCGGGAGAGTCTGGGAATGGTCATTTTTAGCTTTCCCATCTCTGCAGGATAGGGACGTACACAGGGAAGGTGCTGGGGTGGATGTTGAGTAAGGCAGACTGTAGTCTCTGTCTACAGTCAGAGAAAAAAAGGGGGGGCTGCTTCCCTGATTCTATAGAAGCAGAAACCAAGGGTCCAAGGGTGATGTGTTCAGTCCCAAAGTCAAGTCCAGGTTTGCCAACTCTAAGCTCCATTACTTTTTCTAATAGAGGGAAAGAAAATGTCATTTGTCATATTCAAAGGCAGTAACCAAGTGAAGTCTTGGTCCCCTTACTGCCCAAATGACACATTTTAGAGCTCAGCTAGCTGCTGGGAAACGGATTCAAAGTCAGCAGACAAGGGTTAGCCCATGAACCGGAATGGGTAGAATCTGGAATCTCACCATTCAGAAAGTGATTTGCACAGGATATGTTTCATCCCCTAATGTGCTCAAGGGCAACAGTGTTTTTCTCCAGGAGCAGTGACTCAGAATCCAGGATCATCATAAAACTACAAGCTATAGTTCCCAAAGAGCCAGAAGTCTAACTCCATCTGCCCAAGTGGAAGAGAAGGGTGGATATGAGGTCCTCAGAAGAAGCTCCTTTCTCTAGGAGGGAACATAGGTCTCTGGTTTGGGGGACTGCAGTTTTCTAGGAGCGAGTAGATGTAATTAGCTACGCAGTTAGTCATCACCACTGCCTTGGTTTCAGCTCGTGCCATATCTCAACTGGATCATCACAGAGCCAGCTCCCTGGGAACCCAGCTTCAAGTTTCTACCCTTTGATTTGTCTTTCTTGCTACCAGACCTGTATTTCTATTATCTAGATCTAACTCATGTAATACCCTGCTGAATAACCTTTTAGCTCGTCATTGCTTAAAAGATAAAGTCCAGGGCTTCCCTGGTGGCGCAGTGGTTGAGAGTCCGCCTGTCGATGCAGGGGACGCGGGTTCGTGCCCCGGTCTGGGAAGATCCCACATGCCGCGGAGCGGCTGGGCCCGTGAGCCACGGCAGCTGAGCCTGCGCATCCGGAGCCTGCGCTCCGCAACGGGAGAGGCCACAACAGTCAGAGGCCCGCGTACTGCAAAAAAAAAAAAAAAAAGATAAAGTCCATTCAGCAGCAACAACAAAACAACCCAATTAAAAAATGAGCACTGGGGACTTCCCTGGTGGCGCAGTGGTTAAGAATCTGCCTACCAATGCAGGGGACACGGGCTCGATCTCTGGTCCGGGAAGATCCCACATGCCGCGGAACAACTAAGCCTGTGTGCCACAGCTACTAAGCCCACGCGCCGCAACTACTGGCGCCCGTACGCCCCAGAGCCCATGCACCGCTACTACTGAGCCTGTGTGCTGCAACTACTGAAGCCCGCACACCTAGAGCCCGTGCTCTGCAACAAAAGAAGCCACCGCAATGAGAAGTCCGTGCACCGCAACAAAGAATAGCCCCCGCTCACCACAACTAGAGAAAGCCCATGCGCAGCAACAAAGACCAAACGCAGCCAAAAAAACCCAAAAAACTGAGCAATGGACATGAATAGACTTTACTCCAGAAAAGATATATAGATGGCTAATAGGCACATGAAAAGATGCTCAACATCACTAATCATTAGGGAAATGAAACTCAAAACCACAATGAGATATCCCATTATACACTTTAGGATGGCTACTACTAAAAAATTTATTATTTCCTAATAATAAGTGTTGGTGAGGATATGGAGAAATTGAAACCCTTGTGCACTGTTGGTGGGAATATAAAATGGTGTAGCTGCTGTGGAAAACAAGATGGTGGAGCCTCCAAAAGTTAAAAAGGGAATTACCTACCATACGACCCAGAAATCCCACTACTGGGCATATACCCTGAGAAAACCTTAATTCAAAAAGAGTCATGTACCACAATGTTCACTGCAGCTCTATTTACAATAGCCAGGACACGGAAGCAACCTAAGTGTCCATCGACAGATGAATGGATAAAGAAGATGTGGCACATATATACAATGGAATATTACTCAGCCATAAAAAGAAACGAAATTGAGTTATTTGTAGTGAGGTGGATGGACCTAGAGTCTATCGTACAGAGTGAAGTAAGTCAGAAAGAGAAAAACAAATACCGTATGCTAACACACATATATGGAATTAAAAAAAAAAAGGTCATGAAAAACCTAGAGGCAAGACAGGAATAAAGATGCAGACGTAGAGAATGGACTTGAGGACACAGGGAGGGGGAAGGGTAAGCTGGGACGAAGTGAGAGAGTGGCATGGACATATATACACTACCAAATGTAAAACAGATAGCTAGTGGGAAGCAGCCGCATAGCACAGGGAGATCAGCTCGGTGCTTTGTGACCACCTAGAGGGGTGGGATAGGGAGGGTGGGAGGGAGACGCAAGAGGGAGGAGATATGGGGATATATGTATATGTATAGCTGATCCACTTTGTTATAAAGCAGAAACTAATATACCATTGTAAAGCAATTATACTCCAAAGCAAAAAGGGGGGGAGAATTACCATAAGAGCCAAAAGAATTGAATTGGGTATATCCCCAAAAGAATTGAAATCAGGATCGTGAAGAGGTATTGGTACACCCATGTTCATAGCAGTATTATTCCCGATAGCCCAGGGGTAAAGGGAACCCGAGCCTGTCAGCAGATAGATGGATAAACAAAATGTGATAGGTACATACAATGGACTATTATTCATCTTTAAGAAGGAAGGACGGGCTTCCCAGGTGGTGCAGTGGTTAAGAATCTGCCAATCTGCCAATGCAGGGGACATGGGTTCGATCCCTGGTCCAGGAAGATCCCACATGCCGCGGAGCAACTAAGCCCATGTGCCACAACTACCAGGCCTGCACTCTAGAGCCCGTGAGCCACAACTACTGAGCCTGCACGCTGCAACTACTGAAGCCTGTGTACCTGGAGCCCTTGCTCCATAACAAGAGAAGCCACCGTGGTGAGAAGCCCGCACACCACAATGAAGAGTAGCCCCAGGGGCTTCCCTGGTGGTGCAGTGGTTGAGAATCTGCCTGCCAATGCAGGGGACACGGGTTCGAGCCCTGGTCTGGGAAGATCTCACATGCCGCGGAGCAACTAGGCCCGTGAGCCACAACTACTGAGCCTGCGCGTCCGGAGCCTGTGCCCCGCAACAAGAGAGGCTGCGACAGTGAAAGGCTCGCACACCGCGATGAAGAGTGGCCCCCGCTTGCCGCAACTAGAGAAAGCCCTCACGCAGAAACAAAGACCCAACACAGCCAAAAATAACTAACTAACTAACTAAATAAGTAAATAAATAAAAAGCAGTTTCTTTAAAAAAAAAAAAAAGTAACCCCCGCGAACCAAAGCTAGAGAAAAGCCCGCGCACAGCAACAAAGACCAAACGCAGCCCAAAATGAGATAAATAAAATAAATAAATGTATTAAAAAAAAAAGGAAGGACGTTCTGACACATGCTACAATATGGATGAACCTTGAGGACATTAGATTGGGTTGGCCAAAAAGTTCGTTCGGGTTTTCCCTTAACACCTTACCAAAAGCCCGAACGAACTTCTTGGCCAGCCCAATACTAAGTGAAATAAGCCAGATACAAAAGGACAAACACTGTACGATTCCACTGACGTGAGGCATTAGGGTAGTCAAACTCACAGAGACAGAAAGCAGAGTGGTGGTTGCTAGGGTTTGGGCGTGGTGGAGGCATAGGGAGAGCTATTATCTAACGGACATAGAGTTTCAATTTGTAAGATGAAGAGTTCTGAAGATATATTAAACACTATTGAACTGTACACTTAAAAATGGTTAAGACGGTCAATTTTATCTTATGTGTCTTGTACCACAATTAACAAAAAAAGATACGAAGTCCAAGGCACCTGGTACGGCATTCAATGCCTCAGACCAATGGGTTCCAACCTGCTGTTCTAGCTTCGCCCCCTGCATCTTGCTGCGATGAACTATACTGGCCATTCCAGAAGCTCATCACACCCTTCCATATCTCTGGGCCTTTGCTCAAACTGTTCCCTGGACCTGGAGTGTCCAAATGTTTGCCAGACAACCCCTTACTTACTCTCTTGCTTTCTCCCTGAGTTTACAGTCAAAGTCAACTCTTAATTCTGAGTTTAGAATCAAGGCCCTTTGCTATTTTGCCCGTGGACCCCTTGCCCGCTTGCGCCCTGTTCTACAGTCACATAGGCCTTCTTTCAGTTCCTAGAACACCCAATTCTTTCCTGCCTCAGAGCCTTAGTGCACACCCTTCCCTCTGCTTGGAATGCTCTTGTGCCACCATTCCCATGGCTGGTGGCTTCTTACCAGTATGTTTCAGCTTCACTCTTCAGAGAGACCTTCTCTGATTGCTCCACACAGAAGGGCCCCCATCCTCATTCTGTAGCTTCTTTCCTTCAGGGTGCTTGTCAGAACTTGCAATGGCATCACATACCTCCTTGACCATTAGGAGTCTGCCTCTCTTGCCTACAATAATGTCAGCTCCGTGACATTAGGGACATTGTTCACTGCAGTGTTGAGTGCCTACTACTAACTGGGTGCTGGAGGCATCACCATCAGTCCCTGGTCAAGCGTCATTCCTCTCCGATGCCTGTCCTAGTCATCCCAGCAGAATGGATCCCTCCTTTATCTGGTTTGCTCTGAACTTTCTTCAACTGCTAACTCATCACCTATCACATCGTGTTACCATTAGCGTGGATGGGCTATTTCTCATACCTGATGGAGAGCTTCAAGCCAGGGAATCATACATTATTAATCACGACATTCCCAGCACCCAGCAGAATGCTTGGCAAATAGCAGGTGCTCAGTAAAGGTTTGTTTAATGTGGCATTTTCCAAACTTTTGTCATTTTTTTCACCTTGAAGATTTCTGTCATATTTACTTACACTTCCCTTTAAGTTGGCTCACATTTAAAAAAATATTTAAAGAGGAAAAACCAGTAAAATCAAGAGTTTACTGTGCTACGCATTTTCTCTATTACACATTAAATTAAATGCGTAATAATAAATTAAGACCTTTTTATTCATGTACCCCTCAATAATGCTGCCTATCATTCTTTGGAAAACACTGGTTTAAAGAATGAGCACCTTGATTCCATGCCACTCTGCTGTCCCTCCAGGATCTCTGGAAAAGACTAGATTTGGGCCAAGCCCAGGCAAGCAGGCACCAGAGGCTGCTGTGTCTATCACCTCTGTCCACCTTTCTTTCCCCTGCATAGAAACCTGGCCCACGGGGACATTTATTGTCCCTTGTACATGCTCAAGTCTTTCTAGAGGAGGAAATTCCAAACATAATTTAAAGATCTCTTCTGTTTGACATTCTACATTCTCCTTTGGAGGATTTCTTCTTCTTATTTATTTTTTTTTAACATTTAAACAGTCGGGAGTGAATCTAAGTAATATTTTAGGTGCTACTTCACTTAAAATAGAACTTTTAGAGCCAAAGCACTTTCACACCTATTTTCCCATTTTCTCTTCATAATATCTCTCGATGGAAGCTGGGAAATGGGTAATATTTTACGGGCGGAGAGAGGAACCCAGGCTGAGTTCATCTGAGTACCTCTGCCCAAAGTCTCTGGGCTGGTCAATGGCACACATCTGTGACTCTTAGGATAAGACTTTTTCCAGTAGGTTATATGTCATTGGCCTGGACCCAATAATAAATAATAATAAATTATTCATTAAAAGTACTGGATAGTAATAATGATAATATAATAGCTAATACCTGGTGAGTGTTTACTATTTCCAGGCACTGTTCTAAGAACTTATTCAAAGCTAACAAAGATCCTGTGAGTTAGGTACTCTTATTGTGCCCATTTCATAGATGTGGAACCCAAGGCTAATAGAGATTAGGTCACTCACTCAAGGTTATACCAGCATGTGCTTCCCCACCCCACCCAATGTCCTGTAATAATAATATTAAGCACGGTTACTATTGTCGTGGTTGTTATCAGGGGAAGAGCTAACATTTATGGAGGGCTTACCTTGTGCCAAATGCTGTGTTAAGCATGTTATGTGACTGAAATCATTTAACCACCACGACAGTCCTATGAGTAGGTGCTATCATGACCTTCATTGTACAGGTGAGGAAAGTGAGGCCTAGAGGGGTTAACCAACCTAGCCAAAGCTGTGCTGGCAACTAAACCGTGACAGAAGCAGGGTCAAAGCCAGGCACGCTCTGGAACCAGGAAGAATGAGGGTCAGAGAAGAGCTGCGAGAGGGGAGATTCTGTACTACCGGAAGTGAGGCTTCCCGGGATGAAAACTTTCCCCAGCTACCCTGGAGGGATAGCTATCTCTATTGAGTGGCAGGTTATTTATCTGAAGTCTATCTGAGAAGTCTATTTGTGCATGAAGAGACAAAGCCTGGCTCCTATGGGGAGGGGAAATAGCTGCGGAGACTGTCCAATAGTTCACTCTGTCTCTTGGGTGGTCATGGAAAGAAGCTGCTGTATAATATGGACCACTGGGAAGTGGCCGAGGCTGGCCTCCATGGCAGGGGAGAAGGCTGCCTCCTCACAGCCAGGCTTTATGCCGTGGGGGACCACACCTTCCTTTGCTCAGTGTCTACACTTAGGAAGGCAGGTGTGGAGGAGACATGGTAAGGCCAGGGACCTGCAGCACCAGTCAGTCTCACAAGACAGAAATGAGGTCCTAGTCAGTGTCATACAGGTGAGGCAAGTGGCCCACCTGCATCGCTGGGGAGAAGTGATGTACAGATTCCTGGGCATCCCCCAGATGAACCAGCACCTGCAGGGGCAGGGACTGGGAGTTTAAGAGCCCCCTCTCAGCTTTGAGAACCCATGGCTGCATCTTTGCCTAAAGAAGAGGTGGCTGAGACGTGGCGAGTGCCATCCACTGCATGAAGAGCCATCAGTGTGGAAGAGACGAAACCCTTTTTAATTTTCCCTACACAGCCCTGCCAGGGAAATAGGTGTACATTTCACCAAACAATAAAATGGGCAGACACCCGTGGAGGCTGAACGCGTTATTGTTTGGGAATCCGGGGCCAGGCAAGCTGGTTTCCAATAGGCGCTCTGTCACTTCTCAATAAGTACAACCCTGAGCCCTGTAACTGCTGTTGCTGTGACTAACAAGGAAGTTTGGGGGCACCGCCCTCTTCCCCCTCAGGTCTAGCAGCAGATCCCTGGGGAGCATCATCAGCTGACACCTGCAGCTCAGTTCACATGAGAAGCTGAGTTCCAGTTCGGGAAACTCTCAAACCAGGAGTCCCCGGGAGGCCTGATCCGCCTAGCGCTGTCCCTTGTCCTGTTTCACGGTGCCACACACCATGAGCAATGTGCCTCCTGGGCAATAACTTGTGGGCTTTTGGGCCCATGGAAGATATAACATCTTATTTCAGAGGATAAATGCTGCAAATTCACAAGGAGCCTGCAAAGCCTCCTGGAATCTCATGGGCCAACAATGCTGCTGCCCGCCCCTGCAAATACCGTCTCCTGCCCTGACGGCTGACAGCCAGCCTGGGCCCAAAGACCTCCACGCCCCTGGCAGGGAAAGCCTGGGAGGCCCTCACTAATTGTCTCATTGGCGGTGCCCATGATTTGGCAGGAAAGAAACACAAACATAGATCAAACTCCCCAGGGCAAGTCACAGCAGCAGTTGAAAAGCTTCCCCAAAAAGAGAAAGACCACACTTAATTTTATTTTGCCTTTTCTTATGTTATGTATGGAGTTTAGACTGCCTCTTACCCGATACTTTCTTTTTCAGAGAAAAAAAAAATCAGATGGGGGATTTGAAATAACACATGATTAATTGATTGACTGACTGACTCATTTATCCATGCATGCATCCATGCATCCATCCTGCAAATATTATTGTACATCTATTATGTGCCAGACACTGTGTTAGGATCTGAGAATGCAGAGGTGAGGAAAATAAAGACATGGTCCCTGGCATCCCTGAGCCTAAGATTGAAATGGAAGAGAGTCCTTTCCCCCATCTGCCCCTCCACAGAAATGTCAAGTCACAAGTTCAGAGTTCTGATAAAAGTTCTCTCTGGGAAGGAAAGGCACGGTGTGTCTGAGAGCATATAATAAGGGGTGTGTCCTAGGCTGGGTATGGTGGGTGGCACTGCATGGTCAGGGATCTCACAGCCACAGGCCCAGCCTCCTGGCTTCAGTAGTTCTGTCCTGACATTGTGCTGAGTGAGTGCGGGCGAATAAAGCAGAATGAAGATTCGTGGTCGGCAAGTTTGTGTCACAGGTGTCTGTTAGCACACACTTCTGCACAGGGAGAACTGCCCAGGACACGCTGGTCTGAGATGACTCCTGGAGGGTCCCCTCTCATCACCTGCTTTAATAGCTTCCTGGAGATGTTTTCACCATGTACCCAAGCACTGGAGCCAGACTTTAAGATGTTCCTTGACACTTCTACTCTGAGCCACCGACCTGCAGGGGAGTGAACCCTGCCCATCTGCCAGGCCTGTAGCCAGTGCGATGATCCTGGTGGGATGGTGGTGATTTCAAACATGATGGAATCAAGACCACATGTTATCACTGAGGATCACAGGCTGGTGAAGAGAGGGGAGGCTGCCTGCTGCAGAGGAGCCTGGCTGCCATATGCCAGGAGTTCCCCGGCAGGTGGCCAGGACCCTTTGGGACAATTTCTCCCAATCGAACCTCCAATCCCAACTCCCTACCCCATTCCTGATACTTTTCTTTTTGGTAGAAGACATCATAAATTTGCAAGTCATTCTTCTGAACCAGATAAGAAGGAGAGAAAGGGGACGAGGAGAAAAAGACACATATGCACGAGTTTCTTCTCCGTAGGTGTCTCTCTTCCTGGGCCCCGACCTATAAGGAGACAGAAACAGCAGTAGTTCCTGCTGCTTTTTTTTTTTTTTTCTTGTTTTGGTTGGCAAAATTCCTTGCAGATAGCAAAGCCCTAGTGTATACTCATCTGTTAATCCACCAACATGCATGACGTGGGCAAGGACCCGCCCAGGGACGCCCCATGAGGCAGCATGCTGAGTCACCAACAAACTTGGTGGGAAAGAGCACTGCGGTCAGATCCCAGCTCCTCCATATCTAGCTGTGTGACTTGGGCCAATTCATACCCTCTGGATCTGTTTCTGTATCTATAAAATGGGGCAGCCTGCCTCCTAGGGCTACTGTGAGAATTCAGCGAGGTCACGCTCGGCTAAACCAGCCCTACCTGTGTAAAGACTTCATTCAGCAGCATAGACTACGATCTGGGTAGCGCCCCCTAGGGTTGAACACTGTGCAACATGCATAGCCTTATGTGGGAGTCTGGTCCACAGCAAGAGCTCAATCACTAGCAGCTGTTATTATAAGTTGTTATCCTTGTCTTCGGAAGCTGACACTACAACAGAGCCTTCCGCATGAATAACGCCACCAAGCATACCAGGCAAAGTGGGAGAACTGCCAGCTTATAGAGGTGACAACATTTACTGTCAGTGGATAAAGAGAACCTCACGGATAGGAGAGACAGCAGCTTCAGCAAAGACTCAAGGCAAAGATGGGCAGGTGTGTCAAATAGAGCAACTGGGCTGAAGTGGAAGGTATTTGATCATCACTAGCACATTACAGAGGACTTTCCAGTCTGCTAAGTGTTTCTGAGCAGCATCTCTGCTAATTCGTGCAATTACCCGAGGAGGCAAGAAGCGTGATTGCCTTTTTAGGGATGAGGAAAGTGAGGCTTTGAAGAGCTGTGCCCCTGCCCCTAGAGGGCATCGTTAGTGAGTTCTGGAGCTAGGACTTGGGTCCAGGGCCTCTGGCTCCAAAGCATCCATGTGGGTAAAGTGCCAGAGAGAAAATGACAAGGATAATCTGCGGCCAGGCCCTGGAGGTCAGAAAAGGACCAACGGGAGCGCTGGGATTATACTGAGTAAGCAATGGGAGGGAAGCAACAGCTTTCAACAGAAGAGTGACGTGATAGAGATGTTTCTAGAGGATGCACTGGGCCAGGATGGGCTGAATGGCATGTGCAGGGGGGAGAGGGGCAAGGAGGAATTCGTCCTTCATTTATTATTCAACCAATGTTTACTGAGCACAGTGCCACGCTGTGTCGCTTGCTTGCCTCATCCCCTCCCTTTCTGACGGGGAGTTTGCATTCTGCTCTCTCAGGCAGCAGTGGCTCTAGAGTTCTGACAAAGCTGGGAACCGCAGGACTCCTGGGTGGGGCTCGATGTGCCTCCCAGAAGCTCACTGGGACTTCAGCTCTGTTATCCTCTAAAGAGATCCGCTTGCCAACGTGGGCAAGGCCACCTGGCAAATGGCACAGTGCTCATCACCTGCGAGAGCTCCCCGGAGAAATAATTAACCTATTGGAAGCTTCTGCTTGAAGGGAGAGACGGGAGAGAGAGCAGACTGGCGATTCTGAGCCACCCAAGCCTGCTTCCCCTTCCTGCTGGTCGGGATTCTGCTTAAACAGCCCGCCTTTAAATGATCTACTCCCGATTCACATTTTCTCTGCACGGAGTAAAACTACAGGGGAGACATAGCTCATTCATGCACTCATTCATTCAACTAATAATTATTGAACCTATTGTCGGGGGAAACAGAGGTGAATGTGACAACGTGCGCCTTCAGGAGATGTCAGGCTGGTGGGAGAGACGGGCTGATCCCACGTCACAGTCATGGGGACGCAGGAGGCTGCGGGAGCACCCAGGACAAGGGGGAGGCTTCCCGCTAGCACTGACGTTCAAGTTCAGTCCTGAGAGAAGAGCAAAGTCAGCCTTTGAGACGAGGCCAGTGTGGTTTAGGAGGGCAGAGAGCCTGTGCAAAGACCTGGAGGCAAGAGAGCCTATTTTGGGAACGAAAACAACAGCAATAAATAATGGCTAATTATCCTTAAGTCCTTATTGTGGGCCATGAGCTATGCCAAATACATTATATACATTATCTCATATATCTTTAACTGCCAAACAACAGAAGAGAAAAATGACTTTGTGAAGATCAATCTCGCCCCCCTTTTGCAGATGAGAAGTTGAGACTCAGGATAGCTAACTTGTCCGAGGTGACCTGTTAAAATACGGTGAAGTCGGCATTCAGATGCAGGCCATCTCCTGCCGGGTCCAGAAATGGAAGAACCACGCTGTGGCTGCAGGGCCTGCAGGGCCTCTCTGGCCAACCCCGCTCCAGGAAGCCTGCAGGGGTGATCTGCTCTTATCCTGGTTAGCTCTGGATTCCCTCTTATCTCCACCACAAGACAGCCTCTTCCTCAAAGTCAGGGGGGGTGCAGCCTCTACTCTGTTGTTTTGGTGTGCCTGTTCACTCCTTTGTTTTAATTCTCCCACAGCAGCTGAAGAAGTATTTGTTGATCGGCCATTCTTTTTGTCCCAGTGCCGTACTGATGAAATGATCTTTCTAAATGACAAAGCCTGGTGGGTCTACCCATGAAGCTAACTCCGGTTGAAAGGGAAGCCTGAGTGTGTTTCGGCTTTCATGGTGTTTTCATAAACACACAGGGATGTAGGATTATGCTGAGGAGTAGGGAAAGAGAGCTTCAGTACAAATCATGACATTTTGTTCTGAGCTCCTGGGGCCCTGGAGAGATTCAGAGAAATCCCATCACAGTGCTCACAGACCCTGTGGTGTGGTTTCTTTGAGAAGCATCCTTTGTATTTATGTCTGATTTTTGTTTAAAGAATATTCTTTCCAAGATGGCAAACATTAAAGAAGCAAATCTGTTTGTATTTGTCTGGCAACTAATAAAACACATCAGACTGAAAGCAAATTTCAAACAATGAAACGAACCTGGCCTAGCAAATAAAGGCTCTGGAATTCCATAGTTACAATTAGTTTCCCCTACACAATTAGGCATGCTTAGCCTAGGGAGGACTACATGGATGGGAAATTAGTCAACTGGAAAAAGGAGATTCTAAAGAAAGCTGCCCGCTGGCACTAAGGTATTTGGATCCCGTTACTTGTAGATGGGAAATCAACAACCATCAGACCAAGACCAAAGATGGGGCCAGCTCATTCACACGCCCCTCCTGGACCACAGCCTTCCCACTCAAAGCAAGTGGTCTTTGCAAAGAACTCCCAAGCCATAGCGTCCACCCGGGAAGAATGGATGTCCACCAGAAGGGAAGAAGTTAACCCTATGAGCAGCTTAGATCATACTGGAATAACAAACACACAGCTTTCCTTGTCCCAGGACTACCTATAATGCCCTGCTCCAAGGCTAGGATACTCAATGGGTGCAGCGTGGTGCTCAGTAAAGGGAGTGGGCTTTGGAATCATTCTGTCATTTAGTCAATCAACACATATTTATTGAGCACCTACATGCTAGGAACTGGGGCTACAGTGGTGAAGATTTCAATGTGATCCTGCTCTCCTGGAGCTTCCAGTTTGGTGGAGGTACCTGGAGGTGAAAAAACTACACAAGTAGCTCTGTAATTATAACTGGATTTAGTGCTGTGGAAGTGAGCTTATTGCACACAGAGGTGTATATGGGAGCAAGGGCACAGTCAGAGAAGGCTTCCTGGAGGAAGGGACATCCGAGCTGGGGTCTAAAGAATGAGTAGGACTCAACCAGGTGGAGTCAGGGGAGAAACTCCCATGGGGCTATGGGGTAGGAAGGAGTCCACATATTGGTGGGACAGGGAGAAGGCTAGTGAGCCTGGAGCACAGGGGCTATGGGGATGAGTGTGTTGATGACGCTGGGGTGAAATCAAGCAGGCCACATGGAAGGACTTTCACTTCTGCCCTAAGATAACGGGGGAAACCATTACAGTGCTTTAAGCAGGAGAGCGAGGGGATCAGAGGTGCATTTCGGAATAAAGACACCAGTTCCGTGGAGGATGAGTTAGACAGGGACAAGAGTGCAGGAGGAGATATTTAGGAGGTAGCAGTCCAGGCAAAAGGAGGTGGCAGCCTGGCCTTGGATGGTGGCAGTATGAAAAGATGAAGTGGATCGATTATATGTTGTAGAGATACTCAACTAGACTAATGAGATATGGGGTCGGGGTAAGGGGGATGTGGTATCCAAGATGCTACCAACCTTGTGTGGCTGGATGGGAGGTTCTGGCTTTCTCTGAGTCCGGGACACTGGAGGCAACTGGGATTGGGGAGGAAGATACAGACATGGGTGAGGATCCCAGGCTACTGCTCTAGGATGACTCATTAGCTGTACAACCCTGGGTGAGTGGATACCTCATGTTTTCTTTTTCAAATAACAGGAATATTAACAGCTACTTTTTTTTTAATTAAAGTATTAGAATAAACTTTGGTGTCCACTGGGAATCTTTCTGGGCAAAACTATAATTCAAAAAGATACATGCACCCCTACGTTCATAGCCATATATATATATATATATATATATATATATATATATATATATATATATATATATATATAAAATGGAGTACTACTCAGCCATAAAAAAGAATGAGATAATGCCATTTGCAGCAACATGGATGGATCTAGAGATTACCATACTAAGTGAAATAAGTCAGTCAGAAAGATTACCATACTACGTGAAATAAGTCAGTCAGAAAAAGACAAATACCATATGATATCACTTATATGTGGAATCTAAAATATGATAGAAATGAAGTTATCTACGAAACAAAAACAGACTCACAGACCTAGAGAACAGACCTGTGGTTGCCAAGGGGGAGGGAGAGTGGGAGAGGGAAGGATTGGGAGTTTGGGATTAGCAGATGGAAACTATTACATATGGAATGGATATACAACAAGTTCCTACTGTATAGCACAGGGAACTATATTCAGTATCCTGTAATAAACCATAATGGAAAAGAATATGAAAAAGAATATATATATGTACAACTGAGCCACTGCTGTACAGCAGAAATTAACACAACATTGTAAATCAACTCTACTTCAGTAAAATACATTTTAAGAAAAGAATAAACTTTGATGTCCAACCCAGTGGCAGGTATATAAGACTCTAATAAATGATAGTAGTTATAATCATCAGTGTTTTTCCCTGAAGCAAACCATCAGATTCACACTAAGTCTCCAGATCAGAAACACTTTAGATGGTAATTCTGACTTCCAGAACGCAAGTATACCACAAGGACATAATCCTAGGGGGTTCCAGCCACGTCAGAGACACTGCAGGTCTGTATATTTACCACATTTTCCTCCTCAGAGTATGGCAATAAAGTCCTTGTTCTGGCGTGTTGGAGCAAACTACTTGCAGAAAGGGTGAACTTCTAAATTCATACAATTTGCTGTGGCTCCATCCATGATGAGAGTACATGAGATGTACTCTGCCTAATACTGGGCAAAAAAGCATCTACATTTTTCTGTCGGCATTTAACCGTCAGCAAGAATGGATTTTAGCACCTAACTTTTATAGAGAATGTTGGATTCTAATACATTAGTGTATGAGAGAAAGGGGCATTTAACAGGAAATGGTGAGAAATGCATATAAAGTGCTCAGCAGGTCGGCTGGTACCTCGTAAGTGACAAATGCATGGCGGCGTGATTGTACTGCTGCTAATACTGATATTGTTGTGTTCTGGAATAAACCTCGATATATGAGTATTGTAATTTATAAGAACCCCTTTTCAGGGCATTTAGACACTAAGATTTGATGTTTAATCTCCTCTCTTTATTCTGCTTTATCCCTGGGGATATCGGGCACCTGGGGGAAGGGAGGCAAGGGACAGGAAATAAAGGAGAACCCAAGGCAGACAAATCAGCAGCAGGGCAGGCAGAGGCACCTGGGCCACAAGCCGGCTGCAGGCTTCAGGTGACACACTGTGCTTGGGTACATTTCACCATGGGAAGTCAGCATCATCTGTCCCCCAAATTGCCATATTAAAATAGATAACAGGGGGGCTTCCCTGGTGGCGCAGTGGTTGAGAGTCCGCCTGCCGATGCAGGGGACACGGGTTCGTGCCCCGGTCCGGGAAGATCCCACATGCCGCAGAGCGGCTGGGCCCGTGAGCCATGGCCGCTGAGCCTGCGCGTCCGGAGCCTGTGCTCCGCAACGGGAGAGGCCACAACAGTGAGAGGCCACAACAGTGAGAGGCCCGCGTACCGCAAAAAAAACAAAAACAAAAACAAAATAGATAACAGGGAAGAACACGAATGTATGCCTGGCTTAGGAATTTCAGCTAGAACTGCTGTCTAGTGAGCATCCCAGGAATACAGTAAAACGTGTGGATTCTCACACTTCAGAAGTTTGGAATTTTTGCTAATTCAGAAGGGCTTAAGATGATCTAAGTATATTCTATGCAGAAAGGCTTGGTGAAACAATATACCACTGAGGACACAATGGAGACTTAGTCGCGGAAAAACCAAGCATTCTAAAAGCACATCAGACAGCTTTAAGCAGTCTTCCTCTGTAAAGCAAGCTGTCCTAAGCATCTCTGTTGGTCATTATTTCGCTTTAGGATATTTATAGTTTTAAAATGCAGTGAAATTGATCTTTTAAAATAAATGTTCTATAATCAAGAGTTTTCACGGATGCACGTTACAGGCATACCTCAGAGAAATTGTGGGTTCAGTTCCAGACCGTTGCAATAAAGTGAATATTGCAATAAAGCAAGTCACACACACTTTTTGGTTTCCCCGTGCATATAAAAGTTATGTTACACTATACTGCAGTCTACTAAAGATGTAATAGCATTATGTCTAAAAAAACAATGTTCATACCTTAATCAAAAATACCTTATTACTGGGCTTCCCTGGTGTCACAGTGGTTGGGAGTCCGCCTGCCGATGCAGGGGACATGGGTTCGTGCCCCGGTCCGGGAAGATCCCACATGTCGCGGACTGGCTGGGTCCCTGAGCCATGGCCGCTGAGCCTGCGCTCCGCGACGGGAGAGGCCACAGCAGTGAGAGGCCCGCATACCGCCAAAAAAAAAAAAAAAAAAAAAACCTTATTACTGAAAAATGTTAACCACAACCTGGGCCCTCAGGGCATCATAATCTTTTTGCCGGTGGAGGGTTTGACACATCTCGAGAATTACCAAAATGTGACGCAGAGACACAGAGTGAGCAAACGTTGTTGGAAAAATGGCACCCATAGACTTGCTCAATGCAGGGTTACCACAGATCTTCAATTTGTAAAAAAAATGCAGTATCTTCAAAGTGCAATACAATGGGATATGCCGGTATCTACACTTATGCAAGGCACTCTGTTATACAAAACCAAAAGTAACATTTAAGACCACGTTTTATGCTGTTAGCATTATTACTGTCCCTATATTAATCATAACAATAACACTTGCCATTTATTAAGCACTTTCCTTGTACCTGGCACTCTGTTAGCGGTGTTTTCATGCATTACTTAACTGTATCATCCTATGTTTATCCCTGTTTTGCAAATGAGCACGCTCAAGATTTGGGGTTAAGTTAAATAGCCGTGGTTACCCAAGGGGTCGGTGGCAGAGAGGGGATTTAAACTGGATTGGACTAACTCTGGGGCCGTATTCTCAGCAGATGGTAATGCAGTGGGGGAAGGATAGGATAAAAGCTGAGTTAGACTGTCAGGCAATAAAGCACAACTGTCAAATGAGATGCGGGCGATACACGCTAACAGAGGCTAATAGCCCTTGGTGAGTGCCACTGGCTGGTTTGGTAATAACAGGCTTGTTCTGTTCAAGTCTTCGTCTTGAAAAAGTATGACGGCTGCCCAGGGCTTAAGAACAAGAAGACTTAAATGATAGAATGCTTCTGGATGGTGCTTCCATAGGTTTGTCATCTTGAATGTCAGATGTCACCAGTCCTTCGTGCAGAGTGGTGATTCCAGAGAACATAGGTGATTTCCCAACGCTGCAAATCATCCGTTAAGAAGAACCGCATCCTTGAATGTATTTACCGCTATTTATATTCAAACAACATCACTGATAGCAAAGAAGGAGGAAAAAAAAAAGAAAAAGAACCCAGACTCTCCTAGACACATAAAGTTATAAAGTACTTTTTATCATCTCTGTTTAAAAAAAAAAAAGGAAGCAACTAGTCTTCAGATTCTTTTACAGCCTGGCCTATTTTGTAAACACCAACCATCCTACTAAGGGTATCAACAGTACGAGGGTGATTTAGTCCCAACCTGGAGACGGGAAATAAACTACTAGTCAGGTTGCATTAAATCAGTCCTGAAATGAATCTTCCAGCTATCAAATCTGGGCTTTTCAGGACAGTTTTATTTGCTAATCAGCCTAATAATCAGCTGCCAAGTGTTGCTGTGAGACGTGTTCCTTGAAAAGTATAAACGATGTGAAAATGTGGGTTTGCAGCAAGCAGACGTGGCAAAAGATGGGGCTGGGAAAAGGAACGTGGGCCCTGTGTTTCAGTGAAGCTCTGGCTGGTCTGCCCCGTCTCCAGATGGAACCACTCAGGATCCCCCAAGGACTGTTGTCATTCCTGAGTGAGTTACGGGAACAAGTGAAACCCAAGACTCTCCTATGACAGCAAACTAGCCCACAGGGCTTGGACAGTTAAAACCTAGTCCATCTTAACTTTTGCAAATCTTTGAAAGATGATATTCTTGTTTTAGCCTGTAGTTTGCCTGCTTATTTGTTTCTCATTATTTTGGTTTGAGGCCTTTTGAATCACCAGGAATTTGTCTACAGTCTAATTTCCTTCCACTTTTGCTGGCCTCTCACAAAGTTGGGGATAGATGCTTTTCTCATCTCCCATCTCTACCCTGTTTTCTAATGATTTCAGTCAGTGACTGAAACTGAAGACATCAGGCCCATTCATCTCTAGGTAGGAAGAAGAGCAGAGTCGCATGAGAGCTGGGTTCAAACTCCGGCTCCACGTACTACCTATGTTAGGTCATTTCATCCTTCTGAGACTTGCTTTTCTCAGTTGCCTAACAGGAATGAGAAGTGCTATTCCACATGGCTGTTTCTAGTATTAAATGGGATATTCTTTGTAAAGTGCTTACACGGTGCCTGGCACGTAGTAAGGGCTCAATAAACTACAGCAGGTATTGTTTCTAACATTGTACCTGAGTACTGATGCCCAGTTGGAGATACAGCTCTCCTTATCATAACTTTGGGGTTCAAGGTTTGTCCCAAAGTGGAGAAATGGAAATCCAGTTTCTGACTTGCCTCTTTCAGGTAAATGAGTGAAGAATTCCAATTTTTCATGGTAATATTTTCACCTATCCAGACTCAGGGATCATAGGGCACAGAATTTGCAGTTGGGTAAATTGAAGGTCAAGGGCCAGGTCTACTCAAATATGTTACAGAGCTCCTCTGAACATAACTGTCCTCATCTGTACAATGGCAAGACTAAAAATATTTACCTTGTGATGTTTGTCAGGGTCTAACAGGTTTATTTATATAGAAAGAATCTGCAAATTGTTAAGTTTTAAACCTATTTGTAATGTCTTCTTTCAGTATCTAGCACTGGGTCTGGTATATAGCAAGCAGTTGTTTGAGAGGTGATCAACTTTCCCTCCAATCCACCATATCTGCATCATTTTCAATGTAAGTAGTTGACGTGTGGAAGGGGGAGTGGGGCAGGGCTAGTCTCCAGGGAGACCACATGACTCAGGGTGGCCAATGTGAATAGTGCATCCCCCAGAAGCAGTGATTGGTTCAAGGATGGGCACATGACCATGCCAGAGTAAGTTTCAGAACTTTTACAGCATCTACTGGGGGGAAAAAGAAGCTCTTTTATTTTTTTCTGCCAAACTCCATGCTGAAGTGATAAGTATAGAAATACTGGGAGCCACCATGTAGAAAAAGTCCCAATGACATTATTGAACTGCTAGGTCCAGCCTTGCCTGAAGCCCTTGAATTTTTAGTTTTTTGTGCCAGAAAGTTTCCTTTTCTTTCTTTCTTTTTTTAATGTCATTTTTAATTTGGGTTCTACTACTTGCAAATGAGAATCCTGACTGTACTTCAACAGTTTATATTGGTTTTGTTTATTTGCTTGTTTGTAACCTCGGTCTGTAAGCTAGATGTGCTTTAGGGAATAAACGTTTGTAGAGCATGTTGTGTCTGTGTGTATTTCTTTTTCGGGGGGAAGTGGGGGTATGGATTCTTCCCTAATCTTTACTGTAACTATGCTATGAATACAGTCACTTCCTAAATCTAAAGCTTCTTTGATCATTCCACATTCTCCTTGACCTTCTGTGGGTGTCTTGAATTGCTGATCACCAAATGAGGCCGTAAGATGTTATCAGACATAAAGGGACCGACTGGTTGGTCTGGTTGTGCCTCTCAAAGCCTCTGGAGTTTTGCGGGGTCACCAGAGTCTAGGATCAGAAGGATAAAGAGATGCCATCTCGCTAGCCAATGCTTGACTCTCGGTGGTGGCTGCTTGGAGGTCAGTTTTGAGATGTGTTGGAAGTCCAAGCCCAGGCTAAGTAGAGAAGTGTGTGATGGTCCATCAGCAATGTCTGCAATGGGCTTAGGAGGAGAAAATGGAAGCACTGCTGACCCTAACAGACATCAGGAACTCAGATTTACCTACTTAAGAGTTTTCATTCTTACCAGTTCACCCAGAGGAGTTTGAGGCCCAAAAAACCGTCATTACGTCAAATTATAAGAGATCGATCGGTACTTGACATCTTTCCACTGATGTTAATATCCACGTCTCTAATTCCAGGAACTTCAGAAGGGACTCGGGCGCTTATTCTAGTCTGTCCTAAAAGAGGCAAGACTCTAGTGAATACACCAGAAGAAGGGTTTGGGGTAACCCCCAAAGAACAGTTCCATGATGTGTTCTGTGTGCAAAATTTTCCTGAGCTCAGGAAGAAGAAGAAAGTACTCAGTAACTAAATTAGCTGTTCAAAACTGACATCTAATTCTCATGGCAAATAGAGGAAGAAAACTGCTCTCAACCAACTCGGTCAATCCAAATATTCAACTGCCATGAGCTGAACACATACTTTGTGCTTAAAATACATATATAAACTGAGTTCACATGTGTTTGTAGAATGCTAGGCTAGGAATAGCAACGGTGAGTGGTAACCTCAGTTCTGGGACCATCTAGCTGGGTGACCACAGATTAACCTCTTTGAGTCTCAGTTTCATTATCTGTAAAGTCATTATAATAATGCCAATTTATCCCAGAGTGCTGCTGTGTGGGCCAAATGACAAATGTGGAAGTGCTCTGTAGAGCTATGAAACATTATGCAAATGCAAGGTATTATATGGGCACACACTCTCTCTATATGTGTACATATACACAGAGTTTATGAATAACATATGAGCTCTGTGAGTCTCAGCTCCACTCTGATCAATAGTCTCACCTCCATGCTCACACAGAACATTAGCGACAAACATCTTGGATTAGTGTTTTGACAATGACTACAATGGCACTAAAGAACAGTGCTGAAAAAAGGAAAACAAACAGGAAACCGCTGACAGCGGCTTTAAGCCACAAACTCTATCTGAACAAAACTCCTTGGCGAATCCCTAAGCAGTAATTCAATAAACAAAGCCATTCACTCAGTTTTACCCCCAAAGTCCTTGGTGGCCCAGCAGTGCACATTCTGAAGGTTCACTTTGTTATGCACAGGCCCCATCCTCGGACTAATCTTTTTATAATGAACTTAATCCAGTTAGAACTCCCTAGAATGGCCACGTGTCAACGTAATTGGATAACGGCCTGAGATTTTGTAATTATTCCTACTCTTCAAGCAGAGCTGGTTTGAGTGTGCCCAGCCCCTCCTCCTAGCACTGACAACCATTTTCCCCGTGATAAAAGCTAATGCTGAGGGGGAGAGCGTCAGATGAGCTCTGTCCTGGGGGTTCGCAGGAGGAAACTGGGATGGAGGGAAAGGGAAGAGTGGTGGAGAGTCAGCTGCTCTGGGTAGACAATCTGTCTCTCTTAATAGGCTACTCCTTGCAATAAAGAAACGCAGACTTTGAAAGGTGTAGGTGTCTTTTCACCACGGGGAAGAACAATTAACCCAGTTGAGAAAATGGTTTTGAACAATTCTGCAGCTGCTCGGGCACTGCGTCCCGCCTCATTTTCCTCTTTACCTTTTCCCCCCATCGATGCACACCAGGCTCGCCTCTGTTCTCCCCAGTGCCCTTAGACATAAAGACACAGAGCCTCTTTGGGGGCACTCGTCCCAAAACACTCTGAAAGAGGAAGTGCGGGTTGAGTCGGCGATTATGGAATTAAGATGCCAAAGTGTTCCCTGAAAACAGAAAATTCAAATGCACAATCACACTGAAAGGGCGCCTTTCCAGTTTCTTCCTTGAACGTCTGTGGGTCAAAGTCATTAGCAAGTCTAGGCTTGGCCTCCCCAAGCTATTTAGTATGGGGACTTGATGACTCTTTAATATCAAATGGGCCTCTCCTGTGTATCCCAAAGTTCCCCTGAGCTGAGAGTGTCGGTCCCACTTCAATAAGCCTATTTCAATACTTAGAAGGGTCTGTACCTCCCATCATCTAAAGGACGCTGATGAAATAGAGATGAGCGTCACACCCCTAACTGGGAAGGACCTGTGATGCGAGAGGAAAGGAGGAGGAAGGAGGGAAGAAGAGGCCCCCAAGGTGGTACCTCTCTCCAGCTCAGCAGATCTGCAACACTGATGCTTAACTTGGGCAAAGTGAACGGAAACCTGGTAAAACCGGCACTCACGTGAAGGGAACGAGACTGCGGTGAAACTAGCTCACACGGCTCAGGAGCCACACCACACTGACTCATATCAGGGAGTCGTCTTAATAATCTACAATTGTGAAATCTCATTCCAGGGAAGGAGACCAAAAGGAGATCAAAGGCTTCCTGATCGGTATTCACTATTAGGGCAAGGGAGAGGCTGACAAATTCTGGCCTCCCTCCGAGGGTCTGTGTCTCTCCTCTCCCTGCTTGGAGCCCAGTCCACACGCTTTCCTTTTAACACGTTCTAGGTCTGCTTTCAGTTATTCCAAATCTATCAACACTGAGATAGGAAAAAAATAAAATAAAATCCCCTGATTGCTTTAGGGCTAAACTCAGGTGCTTCCTCTCAACACGGGGATCGAAACACACGCATATGTGGCTCAGTAAAGCGGCAGCCAGCGACTTAGGAAGCTCAAACCAAGTGAAGGAAAAAGACGGCATTGGTTCTGTTAGGTCTGGGCCAAATCACTCTTGATTTGTTCTAATCTCTGCACTAGTATTTATTTTCATGATCGGATTAGAGACATGCTTTTCCTCCCGGGCTACGGCCTTGGAAGGTCCTTTGCACACTCTTTCTAAATTTCTTGTTGTAATAATAGCTGCACTATATATATTAAGTTTTATGTACACTCTCTTCATTTAATTATTACAGAGCTGTAAGGAGTCCCATGTAAGGTAGGTGATGAGACAGACGCTCTGAGATGTGAGACAACTTCCCCAAATTCACCCGGCTGTTTAGAGGGAGGCTGGAGTTTGGGTTTCACCACCACACACGCTGGCTGGCCTGGAACCCTGTCCCACCACTTCTGACTTGCAAGCTCTGCCTGAGGGCCTGAGAGCCAGGAGGAAGGGGGGGCTCGGCTGAACCCAGTTCTCTTAGCTACCCCAGCCTCTTTGCACTAGAGAATCAGTCCTGCCCCAGGGCTGGCGGGACAGGAGGGCCTTGGTGTCACCACAGCCGCTATCGTGGGGCAGCACTGCTGGCTTGGGGACACTAAGCATCCCCCCAATACCTGCACATAGGTCTGGTCCTGCCTTTTCCTACCAGGCCTCCCCCAAGAGGCAGCCACTTCCAGGGAGGGTTTTTCATGGTCCCCTAAATGCTCCCCAGCATTGTTCACACAGCACAACAGTGACATCCAGGGGAGACGCTGGGTGATGGCAGGGACTACCTGGCCCCAGCTTCTTCCACAGGTTTTGGGCTGACTTACAAGCACACAGACCCTGACTCATCAGGGGCTGGGCATCTTGGGGCCTGTGGGTCAGCAACCCCCCCCTGCAGATTGCCTGGGGTCCTTCTACAACGACTACATGCCCTCCCCTCAGCCTGGCTCTCACCCTCTCATTCCCACCTCATCCCCAGCCTTTGCTCAATGACTGCAGCGTTTAGAGAAGGCGTCTTTAACTTGACCTAGTCGGATACATTATCAGCTCCCCCACCCCTCAAACACATCTCCATTCAGGAAGTCTTTTTATCAGCATCACCTGAGGACAGAGAAATGTCTAGAACTAAAAATGAGCTCAGTCCTTCCGTCAAAGAAAAGTTTTCACAAGCAAATGGCAAATGTGCTGGATGTCTTAATATTACTATTATGCCTCTATCATTTTATCATTCATATTCATTGTGCTGTTCCCTTTGGCTTGGTCTGCACTAAGAAGAGTAAAGGTTGTCTATGGAAGCAAGGAACAGTCACTACACATAGAGAATGAGACCCAACACACACACACACACACACACACACACACACACACACACACGAGAGAGAGAGAGAGAGAGAGAGAGAGAGAGAGAGAGAGAGAGAGAGAGAGAGAGAGAGAGAGAGAAATATGCAAGCATTTATACATCTAAACAGACAGCAGGGGCAATACAAATGGAAAGGTTAAAAGAGAAATGCAACAACAGAGAAAAGAGATCCTTGCCTCTGCCAGGGCCACTTTCTTGGGGAGTGTTTGGGCTGGTGTCTGCCCATAATGGTCCACGGTCTGTGGGTGTTGTCTCTGCAGAGTGCACTCAAGATGCACCCTGGATTCCTCAGGAGCTGCAGGAAGAGCTGCCACCTGCAGCCTGGGTGCTGGGTCTTTACTCACAGTCACCTGCTTGCTACCTGCTTTGGCCAGGAGGTGGCAGGGCAGAGATGCTGTGCAAGACTGAGGCCCAAAGAGGCAGCAGAAAAGGGAACCCAGACTGGGATGATGAGCCCTGGTCCTTTGTGCCCTACATCCCTGCCACCACCTGTCCAGGCTGAGTGAAGCTTCAGTGCTACTGGTGTTACCACTGGGGCCAGTTCCTCTGTATACTTTGTCGGGTTTGGTGAAATCATGCTCCAAGTATGTGCCCCACATTCAGGGCCAGGGGCAGGGTGAAGCCCCCAGGCCTGGGCAGTGGGGAAGGAGCCTGAAAGGTAGCTTGCATCATCTTGGGAGAAAGGCAGGAGGGAAAGCACAAGGGCCCAGCTGCCTGCTTCCTCTCGCCCGACTGGACGGTCCACCTGAGCATCACGCCTGCCTTGTCTAGGGCCTTACACAGTGCTGGGCACAGGTGCTCAAGCACTATTTGACTTGTAGTCATGACTACATAAGGCGTTGGAGCAGCTGAGGTGAGCTGTCATTTTCTGGGTGCAGCGGGGAGAATCAGAGAGGGAAGGAGCTCAGTTTGGAGCAGGCAGGATTTAGGTGCAGATAGAGTTCAGAGCCAGAGCCCGTGGGAGCTGCAGAAGGACACACGGCTGCAGGTAACAGCTTTCTCTCAGCTCCTGAGAGAAATGATCGTGAAGACTGGGTGACACTTCGCAGGTTTAGGTGGCGGAGTCCCCGTCTCTGGAGATTTTTAAGAAAAGGAGAATCTGGCAGGAAAGTTTCAGTGGCTTGATTTGCTGCAAGGTCCAGGGATAAGAGCTTCCTTTTTCCATTAGCAGGTATTTTTTCTTGCCTGCTCTTGATCTAGAAACAAAATCTAGCCTGAGCCTAACACAAACAAAAGGGACAAGTGTGATTGAACAGGGACAAGGCCAGAGCTCAGCTATTTGGACCACCCCCTGGTTGTCATTCTCTCCTCAAAGGCATTGTGTGAAAATCCCAGGGCTCTGCTAACATAGGTTTGGAAACTGTTGGTGAGGACAGATCATCAAGGGCCACAGAATTCCTAGCTGGTCATCCACTGGGTCAGTTTCAAATTCATCTTCCTGAGCTCTCAAGGGAGGGGTGTGGAGTAGATCAGCAGTTCCCACATCTGGTTGTTCTTCAGACGCCTACACCCCACCCCACATCTCCAGAATCAGAACTTCCTGGGGCAGCACCTGAGTATCTGTACTTTTCATAAGCGTGTAGTGATCAGTATTGGGAGCCCCTGGACGAGCTGACCTGTGAGATTCTCCTCACCTGCAGGACTTCCAAGGCTCTGCAGCTCTGCTTTTAACCTGGAACAAACCTGACTGGGTTTGGGTAAGCTATGCTTCCCTCCCAATAATGTATCCACAGAGCAGAGGCCGCAGAAAGTCCAGGCAGTCATGGGGACCATTCAGCATCCTGACAGACATTCCAAGAGGAACCACACCATGGGAAATATAAAGCAACGGGGTCACCGATGAAGGCTCATATCTGTAGTATGTCACCCACATGTGGCTCCGTGAAACTCCAGTCCCTGGAACACATCACAGGGATGTTCTTGTATAGCCAGCACATCCTCCGGAGAAGGCTTCCTTTGAGAATCCTCCAAAAGCATGTGCTATGACTATATACACATGAGGCCAAAAACAGCTGACCAGACTGGGTAAAAAAAAAAAAAAAAGCAAAAGCAAAGTGCCAAAGTGGAGGGGAATCTTTGCTAGACTTATAGGTACAGAAGTCAGTGTGTAAGGCAAATTTACAGCTAGTTAAAATTGCCCTTGAAAATTCCTTAAATCACCCATAAAACACTGCATTGGATGGCTTTGAGTGTACAGTTCTGTATAGTAATATATACATGTTAATATATAAAGCAGGACAGGAAAACTTTTTCTTAAAGGCCCAGATGGTCAATATTTTAGGTTTAGTGGGTCATACAAACTCTGTCACAACTACCTGATTCTGCTGTTGTAGCAAGAAAGCAGCCACAGCCATACAAATAAATGAGCATGGCTGTGTCTTAATAAAACTTTATTAACAACAACAGGCAGTGGGACAGACTTGGTCCTTGGGCCAATTCCCCAGGCCAGAGTTTGTCACCCTCCATTATACAATATAATAGAGGGAAGGACCTATTTTACAAAAAATATCTGTCTCAAAACTACCGTATAGGGCTTCCCTGGTGGTGCAGTGGTTGGGAGTCCGCCTGCCGATGCGGGGGACACGGGTTCGTGCCCCGGTCCGGGAAGATCCCACATGCTGCGGAGCGGCTAGGCCCGTGAGCCGTGGCCGCTGAGCCTGCGCGTCCGGAGCCTGTGCTCCGCAACAGGAGAGGCCACAACAGTGAGAGGCCCGCGTACCCGCAAAAAAAAATAACCACTACCGTATATGGATGTGGAGTGGGAGAGAGGAGCTGATTCGTGCTTTCTGTCTCAGGTTCACCGGGTCATGCATTGACCAGAATGGCAGGTGAAATCACCCAATATTAAATGATGTATTTGACTCTCACCGCTCAGCCCACAGAGCTGAATTCGGACGTTGACTCTTACCCTTCATGACTCAATACATAAATATAAAAACACCAAGCCTGTTTATTTCATTTTTTTCTAATTTCAATTAGTTACACCACATCCCAGAGGTTTAGACTAGGGCACGTCTAAATCATGGGTGGCAGCAAGGGGAAATATGACAAAAGTCAGGTTCTATCCCTTCATCTAGGAAGATGGCAGACACCAGGAGAAAAATTAGCCCCAGGGTAGGGCAGCTGTTGGTGTGGGAAAGGGGAGTGAGGGTTTTCTTACTGCCAACATTCGGCAAGAGAATAGCACCACTCTGTTTGTTTGCAATGGTCAGTGCAAAAGTTCTTGTGAAAGACTTACACATACTTGGCATAGTATTTAAGGCAGAGTGACTTACTGTCAACACTGGTTAAAGGAAGCAGTGATTCCTAGATGTGAACAATGCTTATTAAGAAAAATATCATTTCAGGCAATGGGAAGGAGCTGCACCATTCGATGGGAAAGTCCAAGAAATGAGCTCTTGGCTTACTCCTTAGAGAAGCGAGCCCTCTTTATGATAAGGGGGTCCTGCTGACCAGTGGGCTGACCCCTGGTTTGGCCTGATCTGTCACTCTGTCTACCCCTACAAAACCATCTCATGAAGTGAGACCTCCACCAAAGCGAGACGCAGAGCCAAGAGTAAAGAGACCCACGACTTAAGTTCATAGACGCACAGGCTGTTCCAGACGTGGGAAATACACGGCACAGCCCGACAAACCTGGCTGGAAGGTCTCTCTTCACTGCTCCCCCTCGACCCTGTCTTCCAGACTCAACACCGTGAGCTCCACCTCGCCCCACTGCTCAAACCTATCTTGAATTTCCTGTTGTTTCCTGGGGAAGTAGGAGGCAGCTCCAAAGACTTGGGAAATAGATTTAATGAGAAATATTCCCCCCAAATTCCCAAGTTCTGTGGGTTATAAATGAGGCCACGAATCCCGGGGCTTCCTGTAATATTTTATTTATAAAATAAATATAAATAAAAGAATATAAAATATAAATAAATAAAGTATTTTGTAATATTTTTATTTGAAAAAGCAAGAAAGGATGTTGGGGGCATAAATAGATGCAAAGACCAGATTTTGACCCAAGTCTGGTTAAGAGGCAAGGCCTCAGTCCCCCTCCTCCTGGCATTCCCAGCCCTCCAGTTGTAAGAGCTTTATTACTGGAGTTCAGCACGCGTTTACATTCCAGGCTGATTGTTGGCACCAACGTCACATTTGGTATTACTTCCCCCGCGTTGCTGCATTCCTCCCCCCACCCCCTCGGCCCCGCTCCAGCTCCGGCTCCGTCACCCCTGAGAAGGAGAAGTTCCCGCAAACAATCTTGAAGGCCTGAGGGCCCACTCTGTGGGCAGCAAGAGGAAGATGAGAAGGAGAAGGAAGGGGAGAAAGAGGAGGGAGAGAGGGAGGAAGAAAAAAACGGCTAAAAGGGTAGAAAAAAATGATACCAAAGGGATGAAGGAAATATTACAGGGAAGGAAGAAAAGACAAGAAAAAGGATAATAATAAGAAGAAAAAAAGTGAGAGCCAGCAAAGTGAATGGGGAGGCAAATCCCACAGAAAACACGATTTCCTTCCTAAGAAGCCGATCCATTTGGAGGATTTCTTTGCTCTGACATCTTTTGCATAGAGATTTAGGTCTAACCCAAATGGATGTTTCTCTTCCCACTGCCATGGCTATGAGCAGACTGGTACAGCTTTCATTCATTCATTCATAAAGCTTGCATTTCTGAGGAATTATTTATACTCAGGTCATGAGGGTCATTGTGAAGATTCAAAGAAATAGCAAGTACTCAGCAGAGGGGCTGCCCTAGGAAGGGCCCAACAGCATCTCAGCAATTATTATCACCCCAGCTACTCCTCGAGGACCCTACAGTTTAGTGGGGAAAAGGGGGAAAACGAAGTGAGAATATTATCTGTTTTCTCGGCCCATGTCTACACACGCCCGGTCAGAAACAAACTCGGCCTGTTCTCATCTGCAACCTGAAGAGTTGCGGTAGTTAAATGAGATTAGTGCAAAGCACTAAGCAGGTCTCCATGTACACGCAAGCACAGCCTGTTATCAGCGATGCAGGGCCCAGTGCCTGCACATAGTAGATGCTTTATATAACCCCACGGAAGGGACGTAGGTGCTGTATGCACACTCACTCCCACATTCTCTTCTGGGTCCCCTAATTGACTCTCAGCCCGGGGAATTGGGGCAACAGAATCAAACATTCACGGGGCACAAAGAGCCCTCCTACATAAATATTTATTTGCCCTTCAAAATGTTTTCTCTGCTGCCGCCTGAGAACCAAAGAAATGCTATATTTAAGCATCCGAGTTGACGGCTTCTAAAATGCAGCCATAATGGGCCCCCAAATAGGCTCTGCCTGTGGAGCTGGGAGCTGAGAAAATTTTACTTCAAAGGTGTCATTTCTGCTCCAGGGAAACAGGTGTCACTCCAGAGCCCAACAATTTGCCGAAAATGGTCTTATTCTAGATGATCGAGCATAGCAAGGAAGGAAGGAGGCAGGGGGGTGATAGAAAGCTTTGCCGATTGCTTCTCCAAAGGAGTTAACCTCGGGCAGGGTATTCAACCCTCTGGGCCCTAACTGCTCACCCGCCGCGTGCCTAGAGCCCGTCCTCCGCAACAAGAGAAGCCACCGCAATGAGAAGCCCGCGCACTGCAACAAAGAGTAGCCCTTGCTCGCTGCCACTAGAGAAAGCCCGCGCGCAGCAACGAAGACCCAACGCAGCCAAAAATAAATAAATAAATAGATTTATATAAAAAAGAAAAAAGAAACAGTGGCTTAGCTTTGTTTGGGGTCTGGGGAGCAAAAATGGTAGGAAGCTCCTTGAGACGAAAGGAAGGATATTCCGTTCTAATGCCTTCAAGATGCCTGTCTCACAGTTTAAGTTGGTTATTAACACTCTGCAAAGTAGGTTCCCAGAGATAATGATTCTATCAGTTAATTGACATACTACTATCAGGGTATGTCACCTTCAACTTACAGATGACAAAAGCAAGGTTTGCAGGCAGGATACGACCTTTCCAAGGTCATTTGAAGCCAAGGTTCTATGTCTCCAAAGTCTAAGAACTCAGGGAATTCAAACCCACGTACCAGCGGGGGCCAGGCAGGTCAAGAAGAAGAGTGACGTGGCCACGTGTAAAGCCGTTGCTTGGTAAGATGGAGAGTTAGGGCTTGCTTACAGGGGGCAGCTCTTCTAGCTGATCGTTGCCAGGAAAGAATATGGGCCAGGGTGGCCAGATCTTCTGATTTTCAAGCAAAACAAAGACTCTGGATTTCTAATGGCAACAACTTAAAAAAAAAAGCACATGCAAATAGATGAAAAATGAATATTAAAGATTATGCTTAAAACATTGAAAAAAAAAAAGCACATGCACCTATGTGTCAGATCTGACCTGAAGTCCTCCCGGTTTCTGCTCCCACCCTCCCTCTCTGCCTCCAAAGACTTCAGAATATCTCTGGGTGTTCTGGGGGAAGGCCTGTTCCCGGGCCATGCTTCTCCGGCCACCTAGTGACACTCCTGTCCTTCTCCACGGTGGTGGGGGTGGGGGCCCAGCTCACCAGGTGTTTCCTATTTAATTTTGATGTGCGGGTTTTAACAAGAGCAATTTATAAGTTTGACATTGTCAGTGGTGGCCTGAATGGCTTCTCAGACTAATACAAAGGCTGCCAGAACCCATTAGCAAATCAATTGGGTAGTGTGGTGTTTTTGAAAAGAAAATTATTTTTCTATTTTTGCAGGTTAGACAGCACTGCTCCCTGGAGGCTCCCGCAGGAGGGACTCCGGGTGGCTGCTTTCTCTAAGTCGTGAATACTAATGGTTAGGACTAAACTGCTTCCTGCTCTCCTGCCTTTCCCCTCCCCTCCCTGCCCACAGCCTCAAGCCTGTTTACTAGTTCAGGTTGAAGCAGTTTATTCAGCCCCTTCTGGGGGGTCAGGCTCTTGTAGGCCCAGAGAGATAGGAGATGCATTTGAACATGAGCTCAAAACCCGCGGCCCCGACTGTACCCTGGCAGACACACTCCAGTACCGTCCACGTGGCCAGGTGAGCGTGCAAGGGACAAGCTTGGGAAACATCACCATTGGACCAAGTTCCCAAACTGTGTTGGGCCACTGCTGAAGGATTCAGCGTAAGAGTGGGGATTATAGAGGCTGTGTGTTGAGGTGAGGGACGGAGATGAGACCAAACAGAGCGCCAGCAAGGAAGAACTCGTTAATGATGAGCCTGTTTAAATTTTGTTTTGTAACATGTGATGAAAGCTTCTTTCCTGCCCCTTTACCCCTTCCAATAAATCCTGTGGGAATGTCTCCGTTCGTGGCTAAGATTTCAGGCTTAGGTATGCGACTCCTGCTGAGTCTGATCTTAAGTTGCTCAAGAAGCAAGAGGGACCAGCCAACGAACATGTGGGTTATTTCTATGCCAGCGAAATACCAGGGGCAGCGATCTGCTGCTCTAGGGTAACACACACTCTGCAGGCGGCCGCACCATGTGCACGGGCTTCTGAAGCCTTCCTGGCCCGATGGCAAAGTAGAAATAGTACCTGTCTGAGAATCTGGGGGCCTAAGTTCTAATCCTGGCTCTCGCACTAGCTTGCTTGTGACCTCACGCAGGTTATATCTGACCCTGGACCTCAGTTTAACCATCAGTAAATGAAGGCATTGGCCTACATCCTGGAGAAGCTAAAGTCTCTCTTAAGAATAACATCCCAGCTTCTGACAGGCGTTCAAAGCCAGGTGGAGCTCCTCAGGGGAAAGAGGCTCTGTGTTAGTATGACTGCAGGCCAAACCCATGTAAGCAAGTGCCCCCACACGTGAAAACCACCCTGGAGAGGCCACTATTCTACATCATCTGTGACTCTGTGGGATAAAGTGTCTGTAAGTGGAAGAAAAAACAAACAATTACGTTTGTTTCAATTATGACCGATGCCCCGGGAGAGGCCCCGTCCTGGCCGTCCGGAGCAGGTGATCTCCCCGGAACGAATCCTGAGGTGTAGGGACCAGGAACCCGTCCTAGTGATGTGGGCAGAGGGATTCAGAGCCTTGAGGACATGGCTGCTTAGTTCTTCTGCAGCTCCCAGGTCTCAGCTCTGTCTGCCCTGTGCCTGGGGGTCAGCCTGGAGCTGCTTCTCCTGCATTCAGCTCAGACATGAAGGACCCCGGCTGTGGTCCCCAGCAAAATGAAGACATCTGGCCTTAGTGGGAACCATGTCACTCCAGATGATAACAACAAAGAACGTTTACTGGGCGCTCTGCCTGTGCCTTGCGCTGTGATATACGCTTGAACCCTTGCAACAGTCCTATGAGACAGCAACTATTCTTCTCCTCATTTTAGAGATGAGGGAACTAAGGCACAGAGAGCTTAAATAACTTGCCTACAGTGACACATGGGTGGAAGGCAGAGCCGGGACTCAATCCCAGGCAATCAGATTCCCAAGCTCTTCATTTTAGCCACGTATTATACCGTTCCCCTAACATGGCCGGTGGCCCTAGACAGAGTCAGGAACTCTGTTGCATATTTTCTGTGCTCTTGTTTAAATGTGTACCTTCCTAGAGCAAGACAAATATCATCGTATGATATTGCTTATATGTGGAATTTGAGAAAAAGATGAAATGAACTTCTTTACAAAACAGCAACAGACCTACAGACATAGAAAACAAACTTTACCGAAGGGGGAAGGGGGGCGTGAGGGATAAATTAGGAGTTTGGGATTAGCAGATACACACCACTATATATAAAATAGGTAAACAAGGACCTACTGCATAGCACAGGGAACTCTTCAATATTTTGTAATAACCTATAAGGGAAAAGAATCTGAAAAAGAATACATACATATGTATTTTCATAGATATGTTTAACTGAATCACTGTGCTGTACACTTGAAACTAACAAGGCATTGTAAATCAACTATACTTCAATAAAAAAAAAATGAGTGTCTTCCCTGCTGGATTAGAAACTCTAGGAGAGCAGGAGCCGTGTCTTACTTATCCACCACTGCACGTGTGGTGCCCAGCAAGTACGTGGCATGTAGTAATGCTCAGTGAACCTCTGCTTTATAATGCAGACACAAATAGATGTGTGAATACAATCCAGCAGGTGAGAGTTAAAGAGCAACACCTCCTCCCTAGAATTCTGAAAAGAAAAAGGTTAAACACATTTGTTAAATGCCCACTTATTTGCCAGATATTGTGCGAAATGTTTTACATGATTGGCTTCTCTAACTGTCATAACAACAAGGGAGGTACAACTTCATCCCTCCTCGGGGAAAACTGAGGCTCAGGGAGCTTAAGTAAGTTGCCCCAGATCATGCAGATTTAAATGGCAGAGCTGGGATTCAAATTCAGGACTATCTGACTACAGAACAATCTGTGACTGTGTGTCACGTGAGTCCAAACTTAAACCAGTCCTGGTCAGAGATAGCTTCTTAGGCTTGGATGGTTTGGTTTGGGAGAAAATAATCACCACACAGTACAATGTAAATAACATAAAACTGAGTATCAGAAGTTGTGGATTTTAAGCTTGGCACGTTTACTAAATTAGTAAGTTTCTCCCCTGTCCTGGACCATCTGTAAAATGAGGAGGCTTGAGCAAAGGATCAGCAAAATACCTCTCAATTTTAATGATCTATGACTTAATGGAAGAAACAGAGCCCAGAAGAGAGCCAGGAGATGCAGCAGTGGTCTTGGGGATCTGGGAGTAGGTGATCTCTCTACGGCCCATTGGAGGTGGTGATAAAGAGGACAGCAATGAGAAGGTAGGTATGGAACCCTTAGATTTTTTTTTTTCTTATTTCCCATCCTGCGTGAACCTTGTGAGGCTTCAAAGCCCTTGAGTCACTCAGACACTCACTAGCTCAATGTCAGGAAGTGGTGGCTGTTTCTTCAGCGTCCCAGATAATGCTAAGATTTTAAGAGAGAGCCAACGATACAAAGCCAGGTTATGACTACTGGAAGGAAAATACCTGAGCGTTTAGCAAGGATTTGTAGTCATGGAACCAGAGAATACTAATAAAGTCTGACCTCTAGAGCACTGGGAGACAGGAACTGGGAGCTCAAAGAGATGTTTTGTTTGGTCCAAATGGTACTTTAATAATAAAATGTAAGCTAAAACCCCAAATGTCCAGATTTTCTTAGGGATAAGAAGGAAAATCTGAAAAGTGTGGGCCTGCATTCCCACATGGTAAATACTGGATAGAGCTGAACTGGGTAAGAATCTTGTTATAATAGAAGAAAAGGAAAACCCAAGCCAAGTACCTGAAAAGCCAGAGGGTGATTAGAGGGTAAGGTTGGTTAAATTTAGAGCCTAGGGCTTCCCTGGTGGCACAGTAGTTGGGGGGTCCACCTGGCGATGCAGGGGACACGGGTTCGTGGCCCGGTCCGGGAAGATCTCACATGCCGCGGAGCGGCTGGGCCCGTGAGCCATGGCCACTGAGCCTGCACGTCCGGAGCCTGTTGCTCCGCAACGGGAGAGGCCACAGCAGTGAGAGGCCCGCGTACCGCAAAACAACAACAACAACACATTTAGAGCCTAATAAGGTCATCAAGGACCCTGTTTCTTTCTGCTTCTCCTTTCTTCCTTCTAAGATATTAGCTTCCTCATAAGGCTGGCTTCCCTCACGGGGGCAAAATGGTAGTTACGGTTCTAGACTTTACAACTGCATTCCGTAGAACAGAAAGAGAGGGAAGCAGGCTTTGTGTGTCTCACATTTTCCAGCAAAGACCCCTGAGCTTTGGGCTGATTGGGTCACCTGGGCTTTGGGAATACCATTCCGTGGGTTGGCTTAAACCTGGATGACCTGAAACAATTATGATAGCAAGGTGTACAGGATCCTTCTGATTAGTTTATACCAGTCAGGGGCATAGCATGTGTCTTGGGGTGGGTCCCATCCTAAGCACATGGCTGCTACCCAGTGGGGGGAGAGCAGGATCGATGTCAGAGAGACAGTCTCATTGCTCACTAGATCCTGCTGTCCCCCTTGTTGGGTACCTGCTCTCCAATTCACCATGCTCCCTAACACCCCCGACTGTCTGACACCTGGCTCATTTTAGCCGTGCTTCCCAGGTCCTGGACAGTGAGTTGAATTAGAGGGCATGAATTAATGCCCTCCTCTCCTCAATTAAATGAAAGAACATGTAGGTGCTCAGAAGCACACAAAAGGCAAAAGCGTTGAGTCAGAATCATTTTACAAAGTGGGAAGTCAAGGCCCAGGAAGCTGGGACATATTCCACGGTCGCAGGTCAGGTAGGAAGAGTTAGCTCCAAATGGCACGGCAGAACCAGGGAGAGAGCCCAGGGAATTTCACGCTGTCCACAAGGTGGCAAGTCTGTAGTGCAATGAAGCTGAATGACTTACTGTCCACTTGGACAGGCTCAATTCCCCACTCAAGAGTTAACTTTCAGTCCATGTATAGATGGAAAGTGACGGAGAAATCAAGTTAATTCAGTTTCGATGAGCAGAGGCAGTCTTTCACATATGCACGGCTGGGAGAAATCCCTGTGTTAAAGGTGAAATCTAGTGGGGTTGTTTTCCTGCTGAGGACAGGGCCGAACTAACACAAGTTGGTAAAAAGCTCCCACAATGGTTTGTGACAGCATCCCAGGTTCCCACCGCTGAGCAGTTCCGGGAGCTCCGGGTTTGAATATGGGTGTTTACTGAGCTGAACTGCAGAAAAAGGCATGAACACAACTCGATGGTTTGACAGTGGAGTCAGCGAAATTACCAATCAATGTATCGTGAATATAGGACAGGTAAGTTTCTACAATGATATTAGGTCAGGAAAGGTGGGCAAAGGAAAATCCTCTAGAAGATGCTGGGTACTCCCGGAGTGGAAAGGGCACTGGACCTGGTTGGGGGTGAACAATGAGACTGGAGAGGAGGAATCCAAGCGGGAAGGGGAAAAGGTGCTGGAGCCTTATTAGTTTCCGGAAGTTAACCTTGCTTTAAGAAAAAAAAGGGCACCGTACTCAGGAAAGATGCTGGACTGAGACGGAGGGCAGGCAGTATGGCTTATGGTAAGACTCTGTCCTAAGAACTCACAATTTGGGCTGTAAAGATGGATGGTAATCTAATGAGCCTTTGACCTTGAAAACCTTTAGTTTCTCACCTGTATAAGGGGGAGTCAATGGCTAATCTATTACAGCTTTTCCTCAGAAAATCTTCACCCCGGAAAGAATTGTCATCACCTTCCCCCACCCCACCCCCTTCCCCTTTCACTGTTAAAATACCCCGTCAGGGACCAATGCATCTTTGATTGCATAAAAGCCCTGGCAGAGGGGAAAGATTACTCAGGTGTCCACTGCAAGAGGAAATAGCCCCCAGAGTCACTCATTCACTTAAAAAAGTACTGTATTTAGTTTCAACCATGTACTAGACACTGTGTCAGTACAAAGATGAACAAACAGAACAAAAATACAATCAGTACAAAAGCTATACACAGACCCGGCCCTGTTTCCTGCCCCAGGACAGGTGAGGCAGCAGGGGTGGAGTGAGGACTAAGATTAATCAAAGATTAATCAACAGTAATCAAATAATACAAGGCAATATAAAACTATAGGAGTAATAAGTGCTTTGAAAGAGAAACAAAGGGTGTTGTAGGGATTTAGAGAAGGGAAAATGGGAAATAGGAAGCCGGGTGTTTGAGCTGAAAACAAAGTGAAGAGGTATCCGGAAATAGAGCTCTCCATGCAGAGGGAACAGCATGGACAAAGGTTCTGTAGCAGAAGGAAGCAGGATGGGATGGTAGAATTGATAACTAGTTCAGTGATGCTGGAGAAAAATGCAGGATGATTCTTGGAGAAAAGTCAAAGGCCTAACTATAGGGATATTTTGTACTATGTTGGAAAAGTTTACCTTTATCTTAAGAGACATAGGGTACCATTTAAGGTATACGTATGTGGGTATGTATGTATGAGTGTGTGTGTGTGTGTGTGTGTGTGTGTGCATGCACGCGCATATGAGAGAGAGAACGATGGACAGAGAGAGAGATGGAGAGAAAAGATGGCTCTGGGTATTGCATGGAGCAGGGATGGGGTGAGTAGATGGGGTCAGGAAGGTATGATGAGGCCACAACAGCCTGTGATTTTGCTGCGACCTCCAGTGCCCAGGACTGCGGTGACTGTACTCGAAAGATGCTGGACTGAGATGCTGGACTCTTCCTGGGCAGAGCTATGGATTCCGATGCTCTAGAATCCCTAGTTGTCCACCTGCTCAACTTCTGCCCCGACCAGGGATCTCTGGCCAGTTTCAGTACCTGTGGGGAATTTCAATACCCTTCGGGGTTAGGGGGCATCTCTCTAGTGGCTGGCCATGCTGGAGACATGGCTTCCAGATGTAGAAAGCACATGCATTCTGCTCTTCAGATAGGACCAGATGATGAAATTCACACACACACACACACACACACACACACACACACACACACACACACACACCAGTCCCCTGCATATCCGTCAGAAACCTTTTCCCTGGACAAACGATGATTTATGGGAGGCTGCTCTATTTTCCGCCTTCCTCTTGCTCTATTTTAGGAGAATATATCCAGACCATGTGTTTTTGCTTAGCCTGACACATTCCAAGCAAGCTTTCTGTTTTCCATATACTGGTGAAAGGTCCCCCCTTAAGAAGTAGAAGGGAAAGAAAGAAAAAAAATGTGAGCCCCTCTGCCCCCATCTTCCCTGGGTGCCTAGAGGAGGGGCCGTTATCCACACACTGGGAGACCCAGGGAGGCCCCCAGGACAGCCTGAGCCGCTGCTTTCATGGCCAGATTCTGGGGTGCACCAACAGATGCCCCATGTTTCACAGGATACCCTACTTCAGGCACGAAGACAGCTGGGAGGGATGAAAGGTGCCCCAATGGTCTTTCACTCTTCAGACCCACCAAGCACTTTCCGTCCTCTGAACTGCAGTTCTCAAATCCTCTACCTCACATTGCTGATCTCTCACCTCTCTCAGGACCCAGCTTAAATGACACCTCTACCAAGCCACCTTCCCCCGCAGACTGCCCCGTCCAAAGGAAGTCCCCATCACTTCTATCTCAGCGCCCTGCTTCTTCTATGGCAATGATCACATAGGGTAATTATTATATTTAGTTCTTACTTGTTTTCACTTCTTTCTTTCATCCGGCTAGGGGTAGGCAAACTATGGCCTGTGGGCCCAATCCGATCCACTGCCTGTTTTTGTAAAGAAAATTATACTGGGGGACTTCCCTGGTGGCGCAGTGGATAAGATTCCGTGCTCCCAATGCACGGGGCCCGGGTTTGGTGCCTGGTCAGGAAACTAGATCCCACGTGCCGCAACTTAAGAGCTCGCATGCCGCAACTAAGGAGCCCTGGAGCCGCGACTAAGGAGCCCACCTGCCACAACTAGACCCAGAGCAACCAAATAAATAAATAAACAAACAAATAAATATTTTTTAAAAATTATATTGGGATACGGTCACTCACGCTCACTTCATAGACTGCCCAAGGCAGCTTTTGCCACACATGGCAGAGGGCAGAGTTGAGTTGCTGTGCCAAAGACCATGTGACACAGCAAATGGACTTATTTACAAAACAGAAACAGACTCACCAGCTTAGGAAACAAACTTACGGTCACCAAAGGGGAAGCGGGGGGAGGGATAAATTAGGAGGCTGGGATTAACAGATACACACTGCTATATATAAAATAGATAATCAACAAGGACCTATTGATAGCACAGGGAACTCTAGTCAATAATCTGTAATAATCTATATGGGAAAAGAATCTGAAAAAGAATAGATATATGTATAACTGAATCACTGTGCTGTACACCTGAAACTAGCACAACATTGTAAATCAACTCGACTCCAAAAGAAAAGAAGAAAAAGACCATACGGCTTTCCAAGCCTAAAATGTTTACTCTCTGGCCCATTACAGGAAAACTTTAGTGACCTCTGTATTAGACGGCAAACTCCATGAGGGCAGAGACTAAAAAAACCTTGTCTTTTTAAACAGTGCATCCCCCGTTGCTAGCCCAGAGTTTGGCCCGTATTTGGCACTGGATAAGTATTTGTTGAAAGGCCCTTGCAAACGTTAGGCTGAGATTTGCTGAGTCAATGACAAGAGATGACCTGCATCTTTAAACCTCAGAATCTTGTTTCTGCTTTGTTTAAGGCTTGCCTCGTACTTAGTTTGGAGTTGAAAACCAGGAGAAGATAACTTTTGTTCCATAACATAGTGTCCTTAAAAAAGAAAAGGTAAAGTTTTAAGAGAGAGAGAGAGAGGAAAAAAACCCCTCAAACTGGATTTTTAAAGACCAACAAAGCCATAAATATTAACAATTCTGATTTATGAGGCCACTGAGTGTTGTCCCTCATTACAGTAGCAAGCTGGAGGTGGGCAACCCGAATGGAGAGAAATGCAAGGGGCTGGAGAAAAGGGGAAAAAAATTCATTAGCTTGGTTTTTCTCCAAGTGCGCAAAGACTTTCTGCTGATAAAAAGTGAGCATTTGTGTAAATCTTAACTTAATAAAACATTTGGGAAAACACTTTTGTAAGCACAACCAAGAGTTTTAAAGTCATCCAGTCATGGGAAAATATTAGGAACAATTTCACTGGGCTCAGGGATGGAATACTTTGAGTACTGTAATTTGATCAGAGATATCCAATGCGGGTTTATGTAAGGGAGAGTTTAATACCTAGACTGCTGGAAGTAAGTTTCCTTGATAAATTACTACCATGAAAGATAAAAGAGAGGCAGACATTTACATGCACTTCCCGAAAGCCTGGAGCACAGTTTCGTGTAGCTATGATGGGATGTTAGGGGACTGCTGAATGCATCGTGCCCAAAATGAACTCATTTCATTTTTCAAGCCGAACAAAAAGTAAAAAGCCAGGTGAATTGAGTGAACTCCACTGTTTATAAATAAAGCAAAAGCTGAAAAAATGTAAAATCGTTCAGTTCAACACAGTCAAACTTTGAGAGTTCTGGTCACCTAGTAGTATTCGTTTCATATCTTTTGGCCCAAATATAATGGAGGCAAAGATGTAACATGAACTAGGATGGACACTGAAGAGATAGCAGTCAATCTGTGTTGTTAGGAGCTGAGCCACCTGGGGATCAGCAAAGAGGGACCTCTGTACCGTAAGACACGTCTGCTCTTCATCACCCACACACCACAAAGTACACGTCCCTTAATAAGTTCCTAGTGGAGAAGCCTCTAAAAGCTAGGTATCATTGATGGGTCCAAAAAAGGCCTGAAGATCATAACTGGGCCCACAGCCAGGACTAGGGTGAGGCTGGTGAAGGGACCAGAACCAGACTGCTCACTCCCAGGGGCCGAACCTACACGTACACGTCCCCCAGAATGGTCGCCTCCTTAAATGGCGTGCCCCGGGCACCGTGCTTATCCCACCCCAGTCCAGGTGCCTCACCTTTTGTTTTCAGAACAACTGATCCCGAATGGATCACTCTCAAAGAAGAGAAATGGTGATTTCCTTCATTTAGAGTTTCGTGAAAGGGAAAAATCTTAAGATGCTAGCTATCTATTAGAGATAAAACGGTAAGAACAAAATTAAGACATAAGCTCATTCTCCTAACATTTAGGAGATAAGTAACACATTAATTAGGTGTGAAAATATGCTCACTTTAACAAGGAAGATATGACACCACTTTAAGTAAAGCTGAGGCAGGAAGATGAAGTCTGAGACCGTAATAGCTAAGAAGCAAAGACAGATAGGGCGTTTCTCTTTTGACTCCTGCACAGGAACTTGAGATAGCTATAAAACACTAAATTACTTTGTCCATTCTAGACAGTCCCAAAATATATAATTGTGACTTGCATTGCATTTTGACCGATACTAAGTTAGTTCAGGAAAATACGATGCGTTCTGCCTATTCAAGCGTGGTCCCTATGGATCCCTTGTTGGTGACCCCAAATGAGCTTCGTGCAAGAACACTTTGACACACCAGTGTTGCAAATGGATATGACACGGCTACTCTGAGCACAGGCGGGATTCTCCTCTGTCACTTATCAGCCATGCCACCTAACAGTTCACTGTCTTCCTGAGGACAAATCTTCCACTTGATTCCGAGTTGGCACTTCTCATTTCTAGGTAAATAGCTCAAATCATCCCAACTGGAAGGTCCTGTAATGTGTCTACCTTCCCAACGGTGAGCTCACCCCGGCTCTCTCACTCTGTCTGCCCTTACCCAGTTTAGCTGGGGAAACAAGATCTGCCTTCTAAGTCACCCAGTGGCGAGGTCTCAGAACCTAGCATCTCAATACGGACAAATAAGCGAGAGCGTGTGATTCCCTTATCAGAAGCAGCCCTGAGCCTAGGTGCTGGTAATGTGCAGAAATGCCTGAAGAGATGTTATATTGATTATGAGATACAACTGTGAATTTTATTATTCCTTCTGGGAACAAATAGGAAACATAAAAGCAAGAGTTTTGTGCCAGATGTAAGAACTAAACGCTACGGTTATCTGATTAGCATTAGAGACACGTGCTTTGAATGTGAAACACTTGTAAGTCTCCCCAGGTGAGCTCTCCATCTTCTCTGCACCATTGCTGTCAGACTTTTATATGCCTGCTCTTCTCAAATGGGACCCAGATGAAGTTCATTTTTTTGCCTGGAAGAGACTGAGGTGTTCGGTGGATTTCTTTATTTTAAACCCAGGGTGATTTTAAAAGAAGAGAAAGGCAACACTCGGGGACCTTGCTTGGCATCATTAGGAAGTAGGAGGCAGGAAGAGGGCAGAGAGAAGTCGGCGTGATGCTTCCTCTGCCTGTATCACCATGAGCCTCTTACCCGTGTGCACTCTTCTTTAAAGTGTCAGTTCCGATCACAGAAGCTAGCTCTTGATTCTACATATTAAGACTGACAAGGAGAGAACCTCCCAGTCACTGCCACTGCCCAGACATTCAATGCATTTGTTTACATGTCCTTTGATTTCCCCAAATCCACCTCCGGGGGCTCCAAATGTCCCCAGTGACTAAACCTGTTCTACCTGCAAAGTGCCATGGGGGGTTCCAGGAGGAGTTAGGTCATGGTGTTCTCTCAAGACTCAAATTTTAACAGCGTCATCTTCTTTTCTTAATGATGATACTCTGTGAACATGAGGATGGGGAGAGACAGATGCTCACATTCACTTCTGGAAGGAATATAAACGGGTAATGCCTTTCACTCGGGCAATTTGGCAATATATCTCCACAGCTCTTAATGTATGCATAACCTTTTATTTAGCAAGTCTGCTTGTAAGGAAATCATCTGACAAAGGTACAAAAAATTACATGTACAGGGCTGTTCACTGGAGCACTTCTGATGATGGAAAAAGCTGGAAACCACCTAAACTTCCCAACTGTAGGAGCTGGATGTCAGGGCCCATCACTACAATGGAAGACCAACGGCCACTTAAAAGGAGGGTGTTATTCATAAATGTAGGCAAATGCTTTGCACACATTTTTAAGTGAAAAGGGGGGTTTCCAAAGAGTATGCAGAGTGTAATTTAATGCTATAAATATAAATGTGTGTGTGTATGTGTGTGTGAGGGAGAAGAAGGTCTGGGGGAAAATTGCACCCAAATGTTCATAGTGATTATGTGTAAATTATTTTTATTTTTTGGCTCTCTGCAATTTTTCTACGGTGAATATATAACACTTGTGTAATAACTACAAAAAATCCTCGCATTCCTCTGGCATTCCCAATCTCAAATCTTTGAGGGGTTTTTCACGACCTTACTTGCACCCGTCTTTCTCATAGCTCCACTGCTGTGATATTTGATGTGGTCAGTCTTCCTCGGCAGGAAGGCTAAGGCACTGGTTTCCCGCTTTGCTCCCTCCCATGGCCAAGCTGGTGGAAAATATGAGGGCTGCGCTCTCACTCTCGCACCTCCTGCTAGCATCTCCGTGCTGGCGCTGGATTCTCTTCCCAAGCCTTGCTCACCTGCTCTGGCAGGTGTTCAAATTCCTTCCTCACTGCATTCCCTGAGCCTTGGAAAGAGAGTGGGTTTTGAAGATTCCTCGCCACTCTCCTCTCTGAACGTAAAGATAAAGAATTATTTATCTCTCCCCGCCTGTTAAATATGGCATTCCTTCTCTCACAGCCTATCTCCTCCTCTGCTTGCCCAGGTCAGCAGAGCTGAGGCGAAGCCTCGTCACCATCGTTATCAGCAAGCTTTCCCATTCTGTTTCACCCCTATGCCCTTGCTCTGCCGTTACTCTTCTTGTGTCTCCCTAAACAACCTGTAAATCTTCTTCTTTGCCTCTCCCTGTTATCCTGGAATTTCAAACTTGTCTCTTTCCAAATATGGCTGGGCTGGGAGCTCCAGTCTCCACGCTTGGACAGCAGCAGGCTCCCATCCCTGTCATCACCCTGGCAGACACCAGCCTTCACTGCCAGCACTGTCAACAGCATCCTTGGCAACTTTGGAAGATATCTTTGTGCTTGGCTCTGCTGGGTGCACTACAAAGGAAAATTTTCTGCAGACCTAACTGTATACTCTTTTGAAGAACTTGTCTTCAAGGAGCATAAAATCTCACTGGGGACATAGGACATAAACCTCGACATCTATAGCCATGCAGCTCCCACCTCACCTGTCAACCCAAACTACTCTCCTGAAGTTAGAGTAACTTCTGTGTTTACCACGTCGATCTCCTACTTCATAGTGTCTTGGCTACATACCTCTGTAGGTCTTTGCCCTACTGACCATGATCTCCTACGTGAAACTCAGGAAATTTAGAGGCTATGACTCAGCTGGCCTTAGATTTGTCTTAGCTCTGACTTTCTAGCTGTGTGACCTTGGACTAGTCACTCTACCTCTCTGATCTTCATCTATAAAATGATGACAACAATGTCTACTGTGCTCTGATGTTTTTAGAAGCCAAAGATAACCTAGCTGGAATCTGTAATTGGGGCTTTGCTTTCCTGGTCTAGAGAACTTTGATTCGGAAAAAAATATCCAGAGCACATTCTCTTTTCAAGAGACATTAAACCTGAAATCATCATCATCCTCACATTCATCACCATCATCATTAATCATTGGGATGCGGAGCCGTTTTCTTCTCAACCAGTTGAGAAAACAAAGACATTTGCAGAATAAAGTGAAAGAACTGTTGTTGCAGTTTTCTGTTTTCGTTTATCTTACTCCCCTGAGCTGATTCTTCTGTTTTCTCTTTAAACAGACACAGTGGAAGCAGTTAAATGAGCTCAACCTGAATACAGACAAGCAGGAAGTCAGCTTTAGGTTGTGATGAATAAATTATACAGAGAGTTTTGGCTTTAAATTTCTCCTCGGCTGATGTGTTATACCTTGAGCTACTGACTGCCCAGGCGCCAGCATTTGACTGGACAAAAATAGACACAGCTAACCCGTGCAATCCGTGGCCGGCCGTAGGCTGGTGGGTTGGCTTCTCCATCACCCCCAGCAGAGGGCTTTGTCGGTTTGTTTTGTTTTCCTCCCGTGCAGGGAAACAGCAGCCGGGAGAGAAGGCTCTCCTTCTCTCAGGTCGTCCCGAGTACAGCCATCCAGCTATCCTCAAGAAAAGCAGCCGATGGGGCTGCCCTGCTCCATCTGGCTGATAGACTCAAACACATCTAGAAGGTTTTCTGACACGTTAGCAGTTGACAGCTTGATAAACGGGAAGGAGTCTCCCTGAATGTGTCTGTGACAGGTGCAGTTTCCACGAGCTTGCTTTCCTTCCCCGTAGCAGCCCCAGCTCCTGGGGATGAGGAAGGGAGTGCTTAGCTCAGGTTCTCTTTGGGGTCCTCGAAACAACATTTCTCACCGCGACGGAAGATTAGTTAACACCCTATTTCTTCCTCACCATCCTTCCGCTGAAAAATAAGACCAAAAAAAAAAAAAAAAATACCCCAAACAAAACCGAACTCTTCTGAACGGAACTGTGTAAGAAAACCCAGAGGCCGAATCTTTGCAGAGTACAGGGCTAAGCTGACTTCCATCTACAAATTACACTGCTTACAGCAAGTAAGTCATAGCAACTTAAAGCATTTTTTGTGGGTTATCTCAAACTCTCGCACCCTCACCTGTTATTTTCTATGCAGTTTTTTACTCCCACCCCTAAACCAGCAGTACGCTTTTTTCTTTTGAATAATAATTAAAAGCCGATTGTCATCCCTTCCTGGCTATGTGACCTTGGGAAGGTTACATCACCTCTCCAGGTCTCAGTTTCCTCATCTGCAAAATGGGGAGCCGTTTATTCAGCAAATATCTCTTGAGCACTTATTTTGTGCCAGGCATTTTCTGGGCATCACATCTGTGCTGGTGAATCACGCCAAACAAGCCCCTTACATTAAAAGGGCTTGTATGCTGGTGGATCATTACAGGACCCACCTCTTTTATTCATTCACCCAAGAGTTACTAAACATCTTCCACAGGCCAGACACTACTCTAAATGCTGAGTGAGTCAATGATTAGAAAGGCAAGTTTCCTGTTCTCGTGCAGATTATGTTTGTATGGAAATCCTGTGGGGACTGACTGAGATAAAGCAAGGAAAGGTGCTCAGTCAGAACTGGCCTATTCACTACATGGTGACCCTTGCTCTGATCGTCGGCATCTTCATTACGGCCATGTGTGAATCGCCTGCAATCACAGAGCAGTTGCCTTGGACACAGGGTCCTCACGCTCTACGTCTGCCTTAGACGCCAGTAAGATTGGGCGAGTCTAGCCTGTGAGGACAAGCTGGCCAGGTGGTTGCAACGCATTGCAGGGATCAGACAGTCGTTTCCTCCATGCCCCTGCCTACGTGGCTGTAGCTAATGGAAACTAAAATAGATTGGAGTGTTTTCTTTTCCTTGACAACCCTGCCCCTTCCCACCCCTAACCTAGGACCGTAGCCTTTAAAATTGCATCTCACGGTCAAATTTCAACTTCAGTATCCACATTTCCCGCTACCCAGGTTATCTGTTTGCAACCACTGAGAAGTGGATTTTATTTTTAATGAAAAGTGTTCAGTAAATATCTGTAGAAATGAAGGCATGGGAAAGGTGTTCAGATGCTCACAGCGAGTGAGCAGAAAACCAGGGCATCCCAGAGCCCTCTGCTCCCTAGAAATGTCTGTTCTGAAGCTATTCTTTGCCCTGTGGGGTACCCCCAGACAGCCCCCTTCCACCTTCCCTTCCATGGTCCCTCTCCTGAACATCTTCCAAGGGCAAGACACTGTCCTGGGTTCCAGGACTATCTCGGGGAATGAGAGAATTGAATCCCTGCCCTCCTGGACTTACAGTTACGGACAGAGCAAACAAATATGACTACATATAAATAAACTGCAGATTAAGACAAGTGTTACATAGGAAATAATCATGGTGACGGGGAAGAAAGTATTTGGAGAAGGCCATATTAGAGCGGCTGCCAGGAAGTCTCTCTGAAGAGGTGGTGACTCCTGAGCTGAGACCTGAAGTACGAGAAGGTGAGAAGACCTAAAAGGGCATTCCTGGCAGAGGAAAGCACAGTTGTTCTCCCAGTGGATTGGGAGAAGGGTGAGCAAGGGGCAGAGAATGGTCTAGGATGAATTGGGCAGGGAGGGAGGAGCCAGGGCATGCATGACCTTGAGGGACCAGGTGAGGACCTTGACCCAACCTGCCTTGCTGGATGGACCGGTTGAGGGGAAAGAGGGGGGAGAAATCAGAGCATGAAGAATGACTCCTAGGTTTTTGACTGGAGCAACTGGGTGGATTATGGCGGGCCCTTTTCCCAGGTCTGCTTTAGGGCAATGTTGGTGAAGGTCTTACTCTTGGATCTCAGTTTCCCTACTTGTTAATTAAGTGCCTTCTGGAAAGGAACATCACCTCTCTGAGCTGCAGTTTCCTTATTTGTAAAAGCGGTATAATAACACCTACCTTTAGAAATGTCATAGAGACTAAGCGAGAGGACCTTAGTGAAGCACCCAGTGTGGTATGTACCCACGACGAAGGTCTCCTGACTGCTGGTTCCCTTTCTCTCTCTTCCCTTCGCTGTCTGGTCTAGACTCATACCTGTGTCTGCCTACTTTTGCTTGGGGTTTGCTTGTGCGCTGGGTGTGAGCGGCATGCAACATCTCACCCACACTTCGGGGCAGCTGTTGTCACTCTTCTCTCTCCTCCCATCCACGGGGTCAAATGCATTCTTTCTCAAGTCCTTCCTTCCCCCCAAGCCGTACCACAAATATTCCCCACGTGGATTTTTAAGTTCTCTTCTCCTCTCTAGGTGTAATTTCCTGGTAAAAGCAGAGATTAAGAAGTGTCTGGCTGAGCCGAAATGCTGGCAGTGACTGGGGCATATTTTCCTTAGATGACCTTTGAAATTCCTTCCAACTTAAGGATGCTAAGCTTCAGCAGAACATAGATTCTGGATATTGTCCCTGCAGAGCCCGAAGGAATGAAGGGACACAGACAGGTTCCTTCTGTCCTGTTTTCCGTGCCTGTCATGAATATAACTACAGTTTTCTAACACTGTTAAATGGCATTATTGATACATAATTCAAATACCTTACAATTCATCCATTTAAAATATACAATTCAACAGTTTTTAATATATTTATGAATACGTGCAACCGTCAGTATAGTCAATTTATACAGTTTTTATCCCCTCAAAAATAAACCCCATATGCTTTAGCTATCTATCACCCCATGCCCCCATCTCTGTCCTTCCCCCAACCCTAAACAGCCACTAGTCTACTTTTTTTTTCTCTATAGATTTCCCCATTCTGGATTTTCATATGAATTGAATTTTGTAACACATAATATTTAATGACTGGCTTCCCTCACTTAGCGTAATGTTTTCAAGATTCATCCATGTGGTAGCGTGTATCAGTACTTCATTACATCTTATGGATGAATAATATTTCATTATATGGATATACCATATTTTGTTTATCCATTTGTCCTTTACGAGCATTTTGGGCTATTATGGATAATGCTGCTATAAATATTTGTGTACAAGGCTTTGTGTGGACATGTGTTTTCATTTCTCTTTAGAAATATCTTTTGAAAACTTCTCTTTGATTAACTTTTCTCACTGTTAGGATGTTAATAACCATTATCATAACAAAGAATATATATTGTGTTGTTAGTCGGTGTTAGGAACTATGCTAAGTTCATCTCATTGAATCCTCACAGGACCTGGCTTGAGATAGGCATGTTTTTATCCCTACTTTATAGATGAGGAACTTGAGGCTTATAGAATCTAAATAACATAAGAGGAAAGAGAAACTCCTAGATATCAACCAGGTTTGTTTCTCTTCTTAGGAGAACCAAACATGAAAGACATAGACGGATCCTGAAACATTTTTCTTCCAAAGGGTTACATGCCCTGTGACGCTAAGACACCACTCCCCTGCCCACAATTTTATATTCATTCTTCCAGAAAAGAAATTATATTTGCCTTTGTACTTTGCATCCAAAGCCACCTACCTGTTCTCTAATGACATTATAGAAAAATATTGCTACAAAGACTACAAAAATAAATGTATGCATCAATAGATACAGACTCTAGGTTTGTCCCATAACCCTGATAAAACTATGGTCCTAGTGGCCTAGTTTCTACATAGAGTTATATGTAAAGAAGTAGTTGGGCAACCACAGATGGTTAAATGGGAATTCTAACATTTATTTGAATCTCTAAAATTATACTTATCTGGAGGAAGACCTTTCAGACACCCTTTCTCCTGATCTGCATGTGTTATGTACATCCCTCGGGGATGCTTTGCATACTCTTACTTGCAACACACCCCATCCCTCAGTCAGTCCTGCCATGCTACTGCCTCTCAGGTCCTGTCTCTCTACTCATTCTCCAGGTTTCACATCACAAGAAAAATAGGAACTAGGTTGGTAAAAACAGGACTTTCCTTTGGAGAGTAGGATTCAGGGGGAGGCAGCAGGGAATGGTGGAGCAGAGAAATGTAAGCGGGCAGAGGAGGAGGGAACTGTTATGTATCATTACATTTTCTTCTTACAACACATTCATTTTCCACTTTAGTTTTTCGTTAGTAAAAATGGGAAAATTCTGACTTGTTCAAGGGGTCCCACCCAGATCACATGACTAATAGATTACCATGAAAGGCAAATGGATACATAAAATGTCCTGTGCACATGAATAACAGAATACTAAAATGAATAATTTACCTAGTTTTGACTAGAATGCAAATGGCTGACATTACATGGATAGCTGATCTTCATTATTTGCAGATTCCATCTTTGCAAATTCTCCTACTTGCGAAAATTTCTTTGTAACCACAAAATCAATCCTCGCCATGCTTTCAAGGTCATTTATGGACATGTGCAGGCAGGCAAAAATTCTGAGTTACCCAATGTACACATGCCCAGGTAGGGTCAAACAAGGCCAATCTCTGCCTTCTTGTCTCAGGTCTCACAATGTGGCCGGAGGTGGAGAGTCTGGGGGCAGAGCTGTGCAGTGCAAGAAGATCTGCTCTCAGGCTAGTATGGGGTTTAATCCCAACCTTGGTATCTGTTTAGTGGGGTGGCCTCAGGCAATCCACTTAATACTTCTGAACCTTGTTTTTCCTTTCATAAAATAGAGAAAACAGAATCTACCAGGATGAATTGTTTCTAGGAATTAAGATGATTTGTGTGAGGGGGGTGTGTGTGTGTGTGTGCGTGTGTGTGTGTACATACTTCCCCTAGGGGCAAACGATTCAGTATTCACTAAATCAGTGTTCGAGGTGACTTTGTAGTATATAACTATCATGAGGAATGAGAATCAACTATATATTGGTTTCTTGGCCCTTAGGTGAGTTGGATGATGGAAAGGAACCTACACTCCTTCTTGGAAACTAGCAGAGGGCTGGGTGTTCTGCTTAGGACTCATCTGCCCAGGACTCATGAACTCAGATTTTTGTCTGTTTCTCTATAAACATCACAAAAACTTAGACATGGCAGACCTCAGACTTTAAAGATCATCTGTCTCTTTTCTTTCTTTTTTTTCTTACCATGGACCCTTTATTTAAATGAAATCTGACATGAAACCCTTAATATAAAAATCAGATAAAAGTAGAGCTGTATTCTTGCAAGCAGGGGCCCAGGGGAACCTGGAGTCTTGACAGCTTTGAATTTCCTCACCTCCTTTCTCCCTCCCCCACTCCGAAAGGGCCTCTGGGGCATGTGGAGAGAACCTCATCGACATGTGTGAAGACCACAAATTTAGTCCAACAGCCTCATGGTCTATTTGAGTAAATTCAGCCTCTGAGAAGTAAATTCCCTAAAAGTGTAAATTTTAAAAGTCCTAAATAGTAAGGCCTCCAAGTTCTGTAAGATGGTACCATGCCGCCAAAGTTGTCTCCCTAGGGTACCAAATAGTCAAACAAGACTTGCCTCTGATTTACCTTCTGTATCTCCAACATACATGGCATCTAGAACAAGAAGGATTTTTCTTGGTTCACAAGGAGGACATCACAAATATTAGCTGATTTCAATTCTAAAACGGGATATATTCAACACTTGGTATATAAATTCTGGCTGTTTGTAATCCAATTCAATAATATCAAAGAGGAAAGGTTAGATTTCTAGTTCACAGGGCTTTCATGAAAAGTACAGATAATTGTGAAACCGTAATTATACAAGTATCTCATTCTCCTCTAGTTTGGAACACTTGAAATACACATTTTTGTAAAAGATGGAATCTATTCACCTACTTACCTATCTAAATATTTTCACTGAGTTTGTTCTAAAGTTTGGAAAATTACTATCCAGAGAGGTCAAGTGGTCAAGTGGTCAAGAGGTCAATGGTCAAGTGGTCAAGAGGTCAAGTTCAAGGTCATACAACTAGTTTGTAATGGAGCTAGACCCAATCTGGGGTCTTTTGCTTCTTAGTTCACTGCTTTCTCCATCCTTGATATTATTTACTAAAGTCACATCAGTAAGCACATCTGCCTTATGAAACAGAACTATATGGCTTGACGAAAAGAGAAAAATCCTTTGTTGACCCTATCGTCTTTCCAGTTCAGACTAGATCTCGGCCTCAACTACCCCAGGGAAGGCTGGATCCCAAAAGAAAACAGACTTTTAAAAAGTAAGTTCCCGGGCTTCCCTGGTGGCGCAGCGGTTGAGAGTCCGCCTGCCGAGGCAGGGGACACGGGTTCGTGCCCCGGTCTGGGAGGATCCCACATGCCGCGGAGCGGCTGGGCCCGTGAGCCATGGCCGCTGAGCCTGCGCGTCCGGAGCCTGTCCTCCGCAACGGGGGGGGCCACAACAGTGAGAGGCCCGCGTAACGCATAAAAAAAAAAAAAAAAAAAAAAAAAAAAAAAAGTAAGTTCCCTTTTTGGCTTTTGAGTTTTGAAGGGACCACGTTCTGGAGATTTATGAGTGATTTAAGGGATTTTTACGGGTACATGTGATTGTACTGCTGACTTTAGAACCAAATGCTTGCATTCAATGTACTGTATTGTATTTCTCTCCAAAATAGTTCCACTTAAAGAGACTGTTGGGCTCTGGAATCAAGTGGAAAGAAGAGGAGAGGCGGCTCTTTAAAAATAGTTGTTCTGAATTTGAAGCATTTCTGTTCCTAAAAAATTCAGCCACCTTTCTGCAAGTCTCCATTCGTGCGTTCTTCCCTGGATCCTCTCTTTTGTTTCCCTCTCTGGAAAGAGTCCTCTAGAAACCTGTTCTTCCCCGCTTGCTCCCATTTCATTATTCAGGACGATTTAACTCAGCTGGATCCCCACCTCCAAGGGGAGGTCCTACTTTTGCAATGTGTCCAAACCTATGGGTGGACGCATTCATTCTCATTCCCACAAGAAGAAGGCAACAGGACAGAGATGAACTTCTACAATTGATCCTACTTCTGCAAGAGCCAAAACATCTAGGGTTGATTTTTATTTTGATAGCAATAAATCTCTCTCTGTGAACCACCAACTTCAGCCTTACCCTGGCTTCGTAACCCCATGACCACCACCGAGAACAATGTCAAACATTGTGGGTACCAGGAGTCAGGTGTGGTTCTAAGCGCCCTTCATTCACATCTCATTCGGTCCTCAGTGCCTCATGAGGCAGGTGCTATCATTGTCTCCTTTTATAGGGAGGGAAACTGAGGCTCAGAGAGAATATGTAACTTGCTCAGACTTCTTCTTGACTCTTCTGTAGCTGCAGGTCACTGATTCTATTGTCCCCCACGTGGCTGCAGAACCAAACTTCCTGGGAAATTAAGGACCCAGAATTCCCAGGTGGGTGCAGAGGAGGTAATGAATGGGGCCCCATATGCTGTGCCTATCACTGCCTAGACATTGCTAGAGAGCCTTTTCAACCTCAGGAAATGCAGCATTCCATGCTAACCAATCACTTGAAATTCCTGCAATAAATAGAAAAAATAAAATGCCTGCAATAAATAGAAAAAATAAACACGCAGCTGAGGATACAGTTCAGCTAACGTCGCTCCCAAATGAGGCTGATTCCAGACAGAAAGCAGATTTTCATATTTACTGTATGTGACAGCTGGAGGAATTAAATGAATCATCTGTCTATCTCCATCGCCTCATTCCTCCTGTGCTGTATGTATCATCCCCGGGGTTGTCTGTCTTCCCATTCCAGGAAGACAGATCAGTGTACTTTCAATTATTAATTCCATGTTTGGATCACAGTTAACACCAGTTCCAGCTCAGTGACCTGCAGTTCCTATTGATTTAAGTGATGAATTATCTACCCCACATTGTATTATTAACTTTATTTTGTCTCTTATTCCTTCCGCATTCATGCATCAAAATAATAAAGCACTATTCACAGGCTAAAAGGACCTGTTTCCCTTCTCGCATTTCCCAGGAGGACGGAGCCAACGCGCACCAGGGAGGTGATTACGCCGATCTGGGGATGGGGCTGAGTGTTTATTTTGCCTATGAATTATTTATCTCAGCTGTGAATTTGGGGGAGGGTGTGGGACAGGGATCTTGAGTGGTGGCAGGGATCTGAATGGGGCACAAAGAGGCCCAGGAGGGAAGTTAATGAAGACAAGAGTGGAACCTTGGAAATGCCAAGGAAGTAAAGTAACTTCAACTCCAAAGGTCGAGTTTTAGGAGTCTGTCTGTTCTGATACTGACAGGAGGATGGGTGTGGGTGTGGTGATGGCGGTACCGTGAAGGGAAGGAGGCAAGAGAAGAAAGCATCACCAGTCTGTTGCAAAAGCCTGTGCGCTGTCATAGCAAGAGCCACCTAGCAAGGTCAGGTCCTAGAGAGGCAGAGAACTGTGACTGTTTGGCTGAAATCTGTTGGCTTTGGGCTGCCTACCATCACCTTCCTCTTTGGATAAAAGCACACCGACCTATTACCTGCTGAGGAATCGCCTTTCCCTGCATACAATCTGGTAGGACAGTTAATCGAGACGCCCTACTGTTTCACGGCCAAATGAACGTCCCAAGCTGAGCCAGTGAGATTCTCCTTCCATGGCATTTGAATTATATGTAGGCAAAGGGACCAAAAAACTGAATGTAGTTGACCTCCTTTCATTAGCAATGGTGCCTGGGTACAACTGCTGAGCGATCGCCGCTCTCGGGACCCTCTGAAGAGGACCAGTGCCTGTCTTTGTAAGCCCTGTTTTTCAACCTTCTCTGACTCGAGACGTCCCACCCCATGTGCTTTCCAAAATCCCCTTTGAATTAGCTAGAGTAGCTTATATGTTGTTGCTTTCAACCAGAGAACTCTGGCTAAGCGGCCAAAGGACTTGGCTTTATCTGGCTGAGAGATGGGAACAGGAAGACGCTGCAGATCTTGTCTATGCCTCTCGCACAATTAAGCAACAATCTCACAGATGGGGAAGGATGGGCAGGTGGGAGATGAAAGCATTCCTCTGTTCACTTTCTCGTTCAAACTGAACCCAACTTTCCAGCCTTCAGGATTCCTGTCAGGGCGACTCCCAAAGTTAGGGGGGCTGGAGAGACACTCCCACCCCACCTGGCAACCCCACCTGAAGGGAAGACCTCAGTGCGGGTTGCCTGGGGTCAAGCACCGCCTATGAGTCAAACCCAGAGAGGAAGGAGAGACACCCCAAGACCTCCCAGCTTGAAAGGGAAAGGGAGGATGCTGAATGCAGAGAAGTTTCCATTGGCAGACAATCGGAGGATTATCTGGGTCTCTTTCCTAACTCGATTACACCCAGAAGACAGTGGAAGGAGGCCTCACCTAAGGCTGCTCCCAGTTTGTGGCTCACAGCTCTCGAGGTGGCCTTGGTATGAAACAGATGTCATGACTGTTTTATTGTAGTTCCCAACTGTCCCAATTGCCAACCTTCATTCATCTGATTCAGACACGAGAGCCTTTGGCCTTCCTCTCCTTTTCTTTTCTTCTTCCTCCCTCCCTCCCCCATTTGAAGAGCACAGGACCTGCAGCGGGCAGGGTCTGATTTTGCCGGTCAGCCCAGCCCCTCACAAGAACCAGAGCATGGCCAGCCATGCTAGAGAAATGAGTTCTTTCTCTTTCCCGAACTTCACCAAATAAGGAGAAGAGGATCAGAAAACCACCATGATTAGATTATATGGAAGAGGGTCAAAGATTAAAAATCCACTGCCTCTCATTATTAGAGGAGGGATGACAGATTCAGACCAGAGCACAAAAGAAAATACATTATTTCAAAACAGGATATGAAACCCAGTCCCAGGTGATTAGTCTCTGTTAAGTAAATTTATTATCTAATCTTTTAACTGTCTCCCGAAATTGCTGGTCCAAGACTCCCTCCCTCCTCGGTTGGAAGCTCAACCTTGGGCGAGTGCTGTCATCTGCCCCGAGCTCCATCAGCAAGTTAATGGAACTGGGACTCATCTCCGGGGGGGTGGGGTGGGGTGGGGTGGGGGTGGCGCTGGGCGGAAGGGGCTGGTAGCAAAATGCACCTCCTAATAAAAACAGGATGTGTGCACCACAGACCAGCCCAACTGGAGGAAGGACAGGGATGGAGGATGGGGGAAATTGTCCTGGCTTTGGTTTCTGAGCCAGGCCCATCAACCAGGAGACTATTCTTCAACATTGCTTTGGGCTCATCCCGGGGAAACTAGGCTCACCTCTCTCCACGCAGCCCCGAGGGGCCCACATGCCAAGGAATCCCATGCTCCCGGATTGTTCTCAAACCAGACCAACCTTCAAAGCTTTGATTTTAAATGAATGCTGCTTTGCAGGCCAAATACCGCAGGCCTGTTTTGGGACCCGGAGAGCGCAAGATGTGCACTTGGAGGCCAGACAGGCTCACAGCACCATCCAAGCGATGAGAAAACAAAGAGAAAACAGGACACAGTGAAAACGAGGGTCTGTTTCTCACTATCTTTCTTGGCTTGGGTGCCACTGTTGACCCGGAGAATATGAATCAGAGAGGTGTAGGATCTCAAACCCAAAGCAACGTCTTCCCGCCTCTATTTACCAAAAGGAACTCATTTTTTTTTTTTCTAGGCTTCACTATTTTCTCATCGTCTGTTTAGTCTAAAAGGCTGAACTATTGCACAAAGAAAGTTCTCTGCAAGAATGAGTTTTCCAGAGAAAGCTCTTTAGACAAGGCTGGTGTGTACAGTGCTCTCCACAGCCCGGAGAATGGGGCATGTGTTTAACACGAGTGGGGCAGGGGCAGAGCTGGACTCCCTGAAGGATTCCCGAGGTGCTCTGTTTGTGTGATTTACCCCTTCTGGAAAATCCAAACATACAAATGTGCCTGCTGCAAAGCAAGGGCAGATGGGGGGACTTAGGTTCCCAAAGGAAGCCAACCGCATACGACTCACCTCCCCGGGGGAGCCTGGCCAATTTTAACCTTTGTAGGTTTCAACCGAACAGATTGAAACCTGTTGGGGAGGCGCATGTCCTTTTGCTGGGAGCATGTTTCACACAGAACCCTGGAAGAGAGGGAACTGGGCAGAAAGGGACTTCCCTCAGCTCCTGGGTGTCAGAGCTTGACATTGTCATCTTGTTCATCAAGGAAGCAAAAACACACAACTCTTGAGTCCCCGAACTTCTAGAGAATGGGACGCAACGCTCAGAAGAACCCAAGCTCTTTCTATCTAGTAACCATTTGTTCACAGGGGATTCTATTCGCATTGCAGAAGAGCTAAGACCAGCTCTGTGTGCCTTTGAAATTCCGGCCCCGACACGTTGTCTCCCCGGCATAAATTGTACTATGGAGCCATGCCCGGGTTTGAGACTTGTGTGACAGCTGATGGAGGTGGCAGACAGAGTTAAAAATGTGTGCTCGCTCAGACGTCATCTGCCCAAGGGGACGGCTGCTTCCTAGGAACTGTGCTCAGGGCTCGAAACCCGTGATTTTAGCTGAGCTTCAAGACAGTCCTGTGAAGTCAACGCTTTTACTTTCCTCCCTCTGCCGTATGGAGGCGACTGAAGCTCAGAGAGTGTCAGTCCTTAACAAAGGTCACCCAGCAGAGTGCAAGTTAGGACCGAGGCCTATCTTTCTCCACAGTCCAAGGTCTTGTCTCTTCATATTGACTTGGCCAATATGACAAGGCTTCAGGAAGGCCCCAGAATCTTCCATGCCCTTTGATCCAGAGCTTACCAGGCTATGGACTTCACCTAAGAAAATAATCATGAAGGCAGACAAGATATATTTACAAGGATGTTCAGTAACACTATTGATAACAGCAGAAATTGGGGAGAAAACCACGGTATTGGTTAAATAAAGTATTATATCCATACAAGAGAACATGACGTCGTCATTGAATCACTAGGCTAGATGACTATTTAATGACATGGTAATGTTTATAATGTCAGGTGAAAAAAATGAATGTATGAGCCCACGTCCACCAATAAAGTAACGGATAGATCCATTTTCGTATAGCCACACAATGCGATATCTCGACGCTATGGAAAAGAATGATTGAGTTGCAGACAAGCACTGACTTAGAAGGATTTCTTCTTTTTGCTAATTTGCACTTTACTCCCAAACATATTGTTTTTTAAATAAGAAAAAAAGCATTAAAAACCATTTTCAACAATCGTGTGCAGGGCACTATTTTTAGAAGCTGTCTCAGTATATGAGTTTGTTCAGTGTGTGATGATGATATTATACACGAGCCAGGTTGCTTTTGTTTATCAATATGTATGTAGTTTGAATCACATTGGTCGATTCCTCAATGTGTACTGGGCACATTGTGGGAGATTTGACTATGCAACAGGTCAGATCTTGGTAAGTGGGGAGATCCGAGGGAGGTGGGGTTCAGATCTGAATAGAGACAGGGTGGAAAAGACGAAGAACTGTGATGAGGCTTGGAGGCATCAGGAAAGGAGGTGGGAGGATTACTCCCTCCTCAAGAACAGCAGTGCCAGTGCATATAGTGGCTGTTCCATATGCTCCCTCATGCCCATCAAACCAAACAAAAAACGAAACGAAACGAAAGTAAAGCCTCAGGTGGCAGGGCCAGCAGCCGAGAGCAGGCCTAATCATCTGGTCCAGTTCCCAGCCAACGCTCCCTGACTTTAATTATTACAGATCAAGATGAACGGGGTTACCCGGCACCCCAGGCACTGCTGCCCCTCCCCCTCCCGCCCTTTACTATAATGACCATAAGTCTTAATTTCTTCTTTGATCAATAACTCCATGCCTGAATTCTAAAGATACATCATCATCTGCTCTCGCTTTCCTCTGATAAATGGTTTGAATCACTGTCGGCCACATTATTCCTAGAGCCCTGGATTGCTGTATCAAAGGCATCTGGTTTCTCAAGAAGCTTCTAGGACCCTGGATATTTAAGGGCACTGAAGGTTGGAGCCAAGACTGGAGTCCCATAAACTTTCAGGGGATCACTGCCAGTCCATGAACTTTTGATTACTGGTCTCTGAAGACATAAACACAGAAGCTAAGAGTAAGTTACCTAGAAACTCTTAGAACAATTTGGCATTGCCACCTTCTAGTACGTGATGCTAATCACCTATACACACCCTTTCCGTAACCAACGTGCACAGTGTTGTAATTATTTTTCCTTTTTCTTATTATGTGTATTCTGATTATACTCTTTTCAAATGTCATTCTACGCCTGTTGCATAATTACATGTTTGGGCCTCTATTTTCTATGCCTTTTTCATTTCATTTTTCTAGTAAGTCATTTTTATTATATTTTACAAATACATTAGTCTATAGATTGGAGATTGTCTTTTTAAATGAAAACAGTCCAGCTCCACAGATAGTTTGAGAAGCACCAGGGAAGCATGGGCTCAGTCCTCTTAGCTCTTTTTATTAATAGATATAATCAAGAGTTGAATAGAGCCGGCATTTGGGGTAGAGCTTCGTCTTCGAGTAGAACTCCAGCTGGGTGGCACTTCGAAGGATCATCAGGACCTTCTAAGAATCTCTTTGGACGAAGCCGATGGGAAGGTCAATGGGCTGAAAGAATTCTGGAGCGTGATCTCCTTATTTTGTGCTGAGGGACTCAGGGTTACTAATATCCTTTTCTCAAACACAGTCGTTAGCCCCGCTGCACCCTGCCTTTCTGCAATTTCACTCAAACTTTCTGGTTTGCATAACTGTGCTCAGCAATATTAAATTTTTATTTGAAACAACCTCTGCTACAAGAAGATTTATATAGAAATGGGGGAGGGGAGGATAAGATATTGCCTGTAGCTTCGACTTCCTTGCTCAGCTTCCTCTGAGAAAGAATCGTCATGCATTTTTAGCCACGCTCTCAAAGCCACAGGATAATCCGAACTGCAAGGCGAGAACTGGTCGTCCTGCCGTCCTGGAGACCTGGGTGAATTGATGACCCCGTCTCATGCGACATTTCCATCCACATTCGAGATAGATGGATTTCAACGTCAAAAGGCTAAGTCAGACTTCCTGATATCTACCGGCCCCAGAAAACTCAGCGATCAAAACATCACTCCCTGGGCTATAAAATGCCCCTTGCTTTGTAGGGATCTTACAAGCCTTATCCCCCAGGTAAACGCCTCAAGATTACCTAAAGCCAGGGATTTCCCTGTCTGGTGCCAATTTATCTTTTCACATAAATCAACAGTAGGCTAGTGCTAAGGTTTTCTCTGCCTAAGCCCTGCAATCCCTTCCCCTAGGATGGGAGCAAATATCTTCTTCGTCAGAAATACTGCAGATCCTGAGCGGGGCTTTGATGTTGCCGTATTTCTCTGAGGCTAACTTTCTTTTGAGGAGGTGCGGAAAGGCAGAGGCCTGAAGGCTATTCCCTGCTCCACCACCTCTCAGCTGTGGGCCCTGAGGGAAATCCCGTGACTTCTCTATGCCTCAGTTTCCTCATCTGTGAAATGGGGGACATGACTCCTAGAGTTACTGTAAAAAGTTAAATTACAAAGTACTTAGAACAGTGCTTGGCACACGGTAAATATTAGCTGCGATAACCATTTAATTGTTTAAGAGGGTCTAAGCTATTTCCAAAAGGTGTTTTGAGGTGCATCATGTGGACAGAGAAAGAAAATTTTTCCTTTCTCAAAAGAACCAAAACACCCAAATTTGAGTCTTGGATCAAAACTACTTTAGGAGCTTCCTGTCATATTAAAAGGAGACCGAGGAAGGAAGGAAAAGGAAAAGAAAAAAAGAGAAATTGATAGGAAAAATAATGGATAAAAGGAGGGCAAAACATTAGAAAATGCACTTGGGATAAATCAGTATTTCACTTGACTTTGAACCTGAGTACCAAAAAATTAAAAATAATAATAGCAATCCCAAGGTAGGAGGGAAACAGACAAATACCAAGTGACTCTAAAATGCTGGTGAACACAAGTGGGGCAAGAACCCAGCGCTGGGACTGGCTGGGTTGTCAGGGTCTGATGCAGAACTCTTCAAATTTCATCGCCGTCTTTAACAACGGAACTGGTTATTCAATCTGAATTTCCTAAAGGAGAGCCAGCTACCCCATCTGAATTGCCCAAATCCAATCAAGTCACCTGGTGTGCTTGCTGTCAATTCCCTCTCTCAGGGGGCTTTTTCTTTTAACCACAATGGCCTCTGATCATCATGAAGTTAGGGCGGCCCCGCTGTTTGTAAAAGGCCAGCGACGGGAGAACACTCTGCATTCCCTGGGAGACAGCCAGGTGTGACTGCACGGGGCCACATGACCTCTTGCTGGGAAAATGTCAGGGTAACTCTGCAAACCTCTTGCTTGCCCTGCTTTTCCAAGAGGAGGGGCCCCCATTCTGAACCACGAGGTCTCCAATAGGACCAGTTCTGCACTTTCAAGCACCTAGATGATTTTAATAATAAACTGTAAGAAATAATGAACCAGGGACTTCCCTGGTGGCACACTGGTTAAGAATCCGCCTGCCAATGCAGGGGACATGGGTTCAAGTCCTGGTCTGGGAAGATCCCACATGCCGTGGAACAACTAAGCCCGCGTGCCACAACTCCTGAGCCTGAGCTCTAGAGCCCACGAGCCACAACTACTGAGCCCACGTGCCACAACTACTGAAGCCCACGTGCCTAGAGCCTGTGCTCCGCAACAAGAGAAGCCACCGCAATGAGAAGCCAGCGCACAGCAACGAAGATGAGCCCCCACTTGCCGCAACTAGAGAAAGCCCGCGTGCGGCAACGAAGACCCAACGCAGCCAAAAATAAACAAATAATAAAAAAAAGAAATAATGATCCAGAAACATCGCACACAGAAGAGATATGCTAAGATGAAAGCAGCAAGAAACCATAAAGGACTCATCTAAAACTTTCAGGTTTAGGTTTCACAGAATGACAGTGACTTGACCCTCAAGTGTCTTCCCTACTAGATGAGATGTCCTTAAGACCAGGGATTTTCAATATTGCACCTGCAGCCCCCGGGGCCCCGGACCCTGCAGGAGGAGTTCAATTCCTGGGCCAGGAGCTCAACTGCAGCCTGAATTCACTTGTACTCTCTCAACAACCAGCTCCGGAGTCACAGCTCCAGAGAGTTGCCATCCGAGCTGGGCCAGGAATAGGCCATTCTGGGCTCCAAGGTTATACTGCCCATTTTTCCCCCTGGATTCTGCAAGGTCTTAGGAAGTAGAAAGAGATTAGGCTTAAGCAATCTCCGCTTCGCTGTCCTTAGAAGAACAAAGTAGCAGTTTGGGCTCTGTAGGGGGAGTCTGTATCCCAAACTGAAGGGCAAGACAGTGGTGGCGGGGTATCTGTTGATGGATGGTTTATCTCCCCGGCATTTCTTTTCCTGTTTTTTTTATTTCAACGGTCCTCCTTTTTGTTGGCAGAGCCAGTCTTCCTCACATTTTAGTTCCTGTGCTTGGGTGGGCAGAGCATGGACCTGGGCTGAGCCAATCAGAGCTGCTCATTTCTCCATCCCCTGACCCAGCTGGAACCAATGGGAGGGGGTGTGTTGACAGGAATGCTGGAACAAAGGTAAAAGGCAGGTATTATTCTCTCCTCAAGTTGAACCTGAGGGATGTGAGGTCCTGAGCTGTGGTGGCCATCTTGCCACAGCGACGGGAGTGCTTGTGTACAATGCAGAGAAAATTAGGGCAAAGGGAAAGTGAGCGAGAGAAAGACAGAAGAAGAGAGAGAGAGAGAGAGAAACAGTGTGGTGGCTGCATCTGAACCCCCAATCAAACCATCTTGTAGGGTGTCCTACTCCTGGGCTTTTCAGATCCATGAGGCAATCATCTTTTTTTTTTTTTTTTTTTTTATATAAACTTGGACTGGTTTTTCCTAAAACTCTGTAACTGAAAGACACCTAACTAATTCAGTAGAGTTTTAAAAAATGAGCTGTCCAACCTCAGGAAGAAATCACTCCTTTCATGCTTTTCGTACAAGATGCTGACACCGGGTTTTCCCCATGAAGCATCTACGTTCAGTTTAGGAAATCAGAATACATCATAGAGCTCAGGTCGTTGACATCTCTTCTTACATTTTATTCTCACCACTTCCCCTCCTACAGTGCGAGATGCTATTTAGGTAAATCCCATGAGGTACAGCAGCAGTGGTGATGCTCACACAATAGAGGAGGCGGCTGAGATCAGGAGAGGTGAATGAACTTGCCCAAGGTCAATAGATCCATGAAGGAGTCATCTTGCTGCATATCCTGGGGGTGTGGATAAGGGGTCATCAATACTTGGATGGTGGGGTCCTTTCCTCTCCGGCTACATGGTCTTCCTCTCCCCCTGTAGTACAAAGGCAGCTCTCGGCCCACATTGGTAGCTGGAGGGAGAGGGCTTTCAACATATTCACCATCTAGAGCTTTGGCATTCAGCCCTCTGTCTCAGGTCCCAGCACCCTCACCCATCTCTCCCCTGCACAAACCCTCCTTTATCGCTTGTGTGACCTTGACTCTTGCAGACACGCGTGAGCGTTGCCCTCCACGTCCGCGCCAGTTCTGTTTGCTTCCACCAGCAAACATGTCGCGATTTAGCACAGGCTTTGAGTCAGAAGAACCTGACTCTCACTTATTAGCCATACGACTCTGGCTAAGTAACAACCTCTCTAAGGCTCAGTTTCCTCACCTAGAAAGTGAGGGTCATAATAATACAGATCTCATGGGGCTCCTGCAAATTAGTGAGATATATAAGACCCTTAGCTTAGGTCTAACTAACAACAGTAAACATTGTTAATAGAAGCTACTGAGTAATGTTTATTGAGCATGGACTCTGTCAGCACATCATTTCACGGTCACTAAGCTGTAGCTTGTTCTGTTTATCTGAAACCTTTATTTTTCTTAAATTTATTTATTTATTTGGTTGCGCTGGATCTTAGCTGCAGCACGCAGGCTCCTTAGTTGTGGCATGTGAACTCTTAGCTGTGGCATGCTTGTGCGATCTAGTTCCCTGACCAGGGATCGAACCCGGACCCCCTGAATTGGGAGCGCAGTCTTTCCCACTGCGCCACCAGGGAAGTCCTTGATTGCTACTTTTCCACAGAGTGCTTCATATCATGTCTTCCTCCTCAATCTTTATTCCTGAAAACTCTAGTTCTCTCTTCCCCTCTACCCTGGATTCCACTGTATTTGACATCAGAGCCATTCTGTGACTTGTATCCGTTCTTTATGTCCATCAAGTGAGTTTCTCCCATATATTCAGGATGTCCCACTTTATGTTCATCTTACCTCCAGTACATACAAGTGGTCAAGGCCATGAGCTTTAGGGCCAAGCTATCCTGGTTTCAAACTCTAGCTTTCTGTTTTGTCACCTTAAAAAAGTGACAACCTCTCAGTCTCGGTGTCCTCATCTGTAAATGGTAACAATACCGACCTCTCAGGGTTGCTGGGAACAGTTTAGGAGATACTGCCTGCAAAGTGCTAAGCATCTTCGTCTATCACGTGGAATCAGCAAGTTCTCCCCGTGTTAATCTAATTATAGTCTTAGCTGCACAGCGTTTAGTTTGCTACCTCTTAACGGGTAGGAGCTGAACTGATCTGAACCCAAGAGGCATTTCCTTCTCTGTGGTTCCCTGCAGTCTCCCACATTCCCTCTTTTGGCCACAAGGTGGCAGCCTATCCATTATAGAGGAAGCGTCTATTCTCAGAATACTGGGAGAGGACGAAATGATTCTCTTACGGAAGAGAGACGACTTTTCTTTTTCCTTTTTCGTGATGGAGGGGTCAAGAGTGGACTGAAAATCCTCACAAGCTCCTGCTCAAATTTCCTGTGAGTTTAATATCGGTGCACAGCAGTCCGAAGTGGCACAGCAAACAAACATATCAACCAGACTTGAGGGTGTTACCTTTTAGGGAACGAGGTTGGCACCTACCCCCTCGTTCCCTCCGCAGACTCCATCAGAAAGCCCGCTGGGCTTAGAAATAGGCTGGGCTTCCCCTATCCCACGTCTATTTTACGGTGTCAGGGAGGCTGATGTAGGGCACCGTAAGTGCACCTACGGTCACTGTTTTTGTCCAGAACTTTCCTGGTTTTAAAACAGAAAATCCCGTGTCCTGGGAGTGTTTCAGTCCCAGGCAAAGTGGGACGGTTGGTCACTCCAGGGCATCTCTCTGCCACATAGCTCCTCTAACTCCACGACCCGGCTCTCCTTTTTCTCTTAATGACACGGGTATACAATTTGCCAAAGCCCTAGAATTCTGTAATTGTGTATTTGGAAGGGATCACAGACAACATTCGGTTTCCTAAGGAAGGGGGGAGGATGGAGAGATGGAATGGGCTTGCCCAGGTCCCATGATTTGACTGGCACGGAAGGATCGATCCAGAACCTTGGGTCTCATCCACAGCTCTTTCCATGGGCTTCCCGTCTACTCGGAGCCACAGGACACAGAAGGAGGGGGTGCCTGGCTTCCTGGCCACTCAGAATAACTTCTGGAAAATAGTAACCTAGGGCAGGACGCACCCAGGGAGACTAGAAGCTCTAACTCAAAGCAAACTTCACCCCAGATGCTTAAGGGTGTAATTAACGTGTTCCTCAACACACATATGTTCTATATGATGGGAAGGGGAGGGTTTTAAACTTAACCTGGATGGCAGCCCTCACAGATCTCGCTTTGGTAGGCTGGAGGAGGATTAACTAGGAGATTCCCACGCGGGGGCCAGCAGGGCAAGAACTGAGTCGCAAATGCCTTTCTGGATGTCGCCTCCAGAGAAAAGAACGCACCAGCTTTCTCCTGGAGTCTATTTGGCACGGCCCATCTCAGCCGTGCCAGCCGTTTGCCCTCCTTGTTCACTTCAGAAAGCCAAATTTTCTGGATTTTCATTAACAAATCCTGCTGAGGCAAACTCCCACTCTCCACGTTATCACACGTTTACATCTCTACCGCCTCAGCCCCAGCACTAAATTGACTTGCCTCAGAGAAACACCACCGAACTCAAGTTTTTATATTAGAAAGCTAAGCTGAATGCAGGAAAGCTTTGCAAAACAGGATAGAAAGAATGCCTCTTTTACAAAGCCAAGAGCAGGCAAAGCCATTCGTGATTGAATACGGTAAGTACACTTACATCTTCAAGAAATGATTCTCACAAAACAAAATTCTTATTAGTAACAAAACCTTTCAGAAATTGGTTTTCCAAAACAAAGTTTGCAGGAAATGAAAGCATCTACGTGAGGGAGGAACAAACCCAAGCAATTCTCCTACAAAATAGAAGATGAACTGCAAACTCAGATTTAGCCACTTGAAAGGAATCTGCTAAGAACACAGTAGAGAGTCTTCTGGCAAATCTCCTGTGGGATTTGCCACACTTGTCTCCCTCCCCAGGGTCAATAAAAAGGAGAGCCCAACCAGGGGAAGGCTGGGAGGACAAGTCACAGATAACCTCTCTGCATCGAATATAATATAATTCCGAAAGCTCTACGGTGAGCTGGCTGAACCCTAAAAGAGCTAGGGAAGTCTGAGCTGTAACCAACCCCTGCAGGAATGGAAGAGGCAGATACAACCTAATGCAAAGCCATCGGGTAAAAGACCTGGAAAAGGAAGGGGTCCTCGCTGCCTCCAGTGCTCCATTAAAACAGGAGGACTGAAGAGAACAGGTGAAGGAACAGATCACCAGCTGGGTGATCGGAGCTTCATCCCAGGGACGCCAGACACCAGCAGAGGGACCCTGAACAAGTTATTCGCCTGCCTGGGATACGATTTCCTTTTCCCGGAAGCGATGGGGTCAGGGTCAAGTCCCTCTGAGGTCCCTTTTATCTCTGACAGTTCTGTGAATACATATGTAGCTGGCACACAACAGCCAAGAGGTAAAACTGAGGAGACCAGAAGGTCCAGACCCGTTCCCTCAAAATCCCAAGGCCGCTTCTCCCCCTCTGTATGCGGCTTCAGAATACCGTCCTGAGCTCCCCTAAGCAGACCTAGCCGTGGATCCCTAAGCACCTTCCCCTAAAGATGTGGAGGAGATGGGCTGGACCAGGGAACTGACCACAGCCCTAGCGAGCAGAGATGGGCCGGCAGGATGTCTGTCTTCTGCCCTGGCAGCTGTGGCCTTGTGGGCATCTCGGTCATGAGCACATCTTCTTCCACAATCTCCTCTCTTGCCCGCCCCACCACCTGTCAACAAAGGAGAGAGAAAGAGGGGACCAGGGAGGGTGGGACAGGGAGAGAAACTCCAGTCCCAGCTCCAAAACGGTCAAGGAACACCTTTGTTTTCACGTTAGACATTTCTGTTTCGTTTTGTCTTAAATGATACAGATCCTGTGAAATCTTGTCTCTTCCCTTTCCCTTTTCTATCTAGTCTTCTATCTCCCCGTACCTTCCACCATCACCTGGCAGCCTTAAGAACGTTATCTTTATTACATTTGATGAGACTCAACAAGTTGAAAACAATGATGTCCCTGTCCCAGCCAAAAGTCTGAAAAGCATGGCTCCGAAAGGGGAGTCTAGGGGACCCGGGGACAGGGTCCCTCTCGGGTGGATCACTGCTTTTGTCTGTCAGCTGACCACTGGTTCAGTCTGGAGAACACACTCCGAAGAGGCTTCAGGAAAACAAACCCTTAAGTTCTCCTTGGAGAATGCTAGATGTGAGAGTTGGCACTAATAAGTGTCTCATTTATTGACTATTTGCTAATAAATGCCAAGCCCTGTGCTAAGCACTTATGTGCATTATCATCTTTCATTTGCCACCGTTGCCTTGTGAGATGGGCATTATCATCTTTATTCTGCAAATGGGGACAGTGAAGCTCAGAGAGGTCAAGGAATCTATCAAAAATCACACAGCCAGCAACTGGCACAGCTGAGACTGGAACCCGTATCTCTTTTACTGCAAACCATGTGCCTTTACTAAACACTAGATTAACGTGCTCGCTTCCCGAGTGAACTAATGATGGTGGATATTTATGTGAGTGGCTACTATGTGCCAAGGACTGAGCCGAGTCTCCTCTCATCCTTCCGAAAGACTTATAAAGCAGGTGCTATTCGGATCCCCATTTTAGAGCTGAAGAAACTGAGGCTCAGAGGGTACAAAAGGAAGAAGCGGTAGGGCTAGGATCTGAAGAATCCTGGAATCCTGCTCTCAGCAGCACATGCATGGCCTGGACCCCCCTACCTGCCTGGCAGTGAAGGGAACAGAGGGCCTGCAGCCCCAGACTCAGGACGGACACGGCAGCCCCAGGCGCCGAGGCTGGGTCATGGCTGCCGTAAACCATGGCCGTCCACCTTGGCTTTTTGGTCCAGCAGCAAACCTGCAGCCAGGTCGCGGGATACACTGTGCCATGGTGGTCTGTCCAGAAAACCAGGAAAAGGCTTGCCCTCCTCTCCTGATTTTGCCTGGGACTCTACGAAGATCCTCTTTAGTCTCTGAAGCAGGCAGATGTTTACAAGAGCCTGTCCTGGAAATCTGAGAGGAGAAAGCCCCTTTCTCAGAGAGGCCGGCCCTGCCTGTCCCTCCCCGTACAAACCCAGCCCAGACTCCTGCTGCCTCTACCCGCATCTTTCCCTCTTGACTCCGCCTTTGCAATTCCCAGCTACTTTTGACCCAGGAGCCTGGGAGCAGGGGTGGGGACCATGCTGTTGTGCGTCCCTTTCAGGGCCTGAGAGGCCCCTGCCTGGCAGACACTCCTTTTTTTATTTAAAAGCAAAGCAAACAGCAATATAAAAGGGCCCATAGAAGAATTCAGTGTGCAAGTAGGACCTGCCTCGGGCAAATTTCTCTAATTTTCCTGGAAACATGCATTTTACCTTTTGGCCCAAAGCCATGGCTTTTGTCTCTGGACTTGCCCCCTTCCTGCCTCCCTCTGCTGGGCCACCGTTCAGTGGTTGAGAAATTGCCCCTTGCAGAAAAGTGAATGACCCCCTGCGTTTTCTTCAGGGGCTTTAGGAGGGTCTAGCAAAGATTTTTTGAGTTTGCTCCCTTTCCAGCCAGACTCCATGGGAGTTAGTCCCACACAGTGCGAGGTGACCTTATGAGTTAGGAGCAGGGGGGCTCGACGACAGATGCGAGGACCCTCAACTACATCCAAAAGGGAAAAAAGAATTCTGATGGCTCAGAATCCTGTAGAATTCTGCTGAAGGTTTGCTTTCACTTTTTGCAAGGGCTAATTAAGCTGGATTTGTAAATGGGTTTTTATTTATTTTTTCCTGTGGATATAATTATAGCTTGAATCCTGTGGATAGAACCTCTAAAGCAGTCAGTGGTCTTCAAGCTCTTTTTTAAAAAGCAGTGGAACCTTCTGTCAATGAAGCAGTACACAGAACCACAGCATAAAGAACAGATGAAAACAGAAGTTCCGGAATGGAGGCAGAAGGCCTGGAGCCTTGGCCACTGGGCTTCCCGTTCCCCTGCCCTTTTCCTCCGGACCCCTGACCCCTGCCTCAGTCCCTGACGTGGTCCATGGAACCTCAGGGTTCCGAGGGTTGCAGTTTGAGAAACACTGCCCTCTATGACTGAATACTCCTTGGAGTCTATTTTCTAGTGGCTGCCTGCCTCCCGGAATTACTGAACATAGAAGAACTGCCGTTTCAGAGCCCAGTGTCATTAGCATTTCCATTTCTTGGGGTTTGATACAGTGCCCTCCTTGTACTAGAAAATGCCAGTGGGTATTAGCTAAGGCTCTCGACAGGCAGAACAATGACCACCAGAGCTCGGCGTGAGCTTCAAAGAGTTCTCTTGACTGGAAAGGGTGACAAGGTGCAGGATCTCCCCCTGAGCCTCTCATGGAGGGTCAGCCGCTGGGGCTTCAGTAGATGGTTGTTTGGGGGCCGGGAAACCCACGCGGGTCTGTTGGGCTTCAGTCCTTCTGTGCTGACTCTAAGCCTCAGGTCTGACATTTAGAGATTCATCTTCCTTCTCTGAGTGAAAATACACATTTCCTTTCCATCTCCTACGGGAGTGAGGAAACCCGAGACGTCTGCCAAGTGCAGAACAGCCAGGTCCTCAGGGAGCTGCCGACAGGCAGATGGGACCGAGCAGGACTCGGGGCTCCCTGCTCTGGTCCAGGCTCCTGGGGTGGGGGAAGAGCTGGATGCGTTAGTCTGCATTTACGCATGACGCCCACAGGTGAGGATCCTACCCTTGCAAAAGCCGAAAAATCAGAGACTCCTCCCGCAACCCTTCTGAAGCAGGCAGTGCCGACAGGAACCCACCATAGAGATGCGGAGAACGACGCAGCACGAGGTGAGAGGTCAGGGAACAAAATCCCCCAGATGGGCGATCTCCTCTCCATCCTCTTGAGATGCCCTCATAACCTGCTCTGTATGTGCTTTCATCACAGAAGTACTTTCCATTTTTGGTGACTACGTACTTTTCCACCTCCTCACTATGACTGATGACAAAAGGTTTTTGTTTTCTCACATACTTTCTAAGTAACCAGGAAAAAAAAAAATCCTGACTAAATGATGATAGTCAAAAAATAAAAACAAGAAAAAGTGATGCCTGGCACGGAAAGCCACCACCTCGCTCCTGGGCAGTGCCTGTCTTCCATGCTGCACCAACTCCAAAGCCACGTAAGAACACGATCAAATTGTCCTCCCTCTTCCCATTCTGGCAAAGCCCTCGGATTCCTCTTGACGTCGTGTTATAATATATATATAAAAAAAGAAAGCAAAATGAAATTTATAGAATGCAAGTTTCTAGCAGCAGCTGATGGAGGGTTTTTAGAATCAGCTAGGATTGAAGGGCACCCGGCGGACGTGGAGGAGAAATCAGAGGCTGGGGTTCTCCTTCTGACTCTGCCCCTCACGAGCTACTGTGTGGCTTTGGGAAGAGGTGAAGGAGCAGAAAAGCACTTTACCAGACTGACTGTAGACACCCTTGTCCCAGAGGCGCTGCAGTGGGAAGGCTCCAGAACCCCACGACCTGTAAGATTCATGACGCTGAGGAACAAACGGGGCACATGGAATCCTGGGTGCTGGGAGAGATGTGATGCTGGTTAAAACCCTCTTCAGGACTTGCTGGGGCATATAACAAATCAAAAGGCATCTTCCGGATCCCTACAGTAAAAGAGCCCTGTCATACAGAGTGAAGTAAGTCAGAAAGAGAAAGACAAATACCGTATGCTAACACATATATATGGAATTTAAGAAAAAAAGAATGTCATGAAGAACCTAGGGGTAAGACAGGAATAAAGACACAGACCTACTAGAGAATGGACTTGAGGATATGGGGAGGGGGAAGGGTAAGCTGTGACAAAGCGAGAGAGAGGCATGGACATATATACACTACCAAACGTAAAATAGATAGCTAGTGGGAAGCAGCCGCATAGTACAGGGAGATCAGCTCAGCGCTTTGTGACCACCTAGAGGGGTGGGATAGGGAGGGTGGGAGGGAGGGTGATGCAAGAGGGAAGAGATATGGGAACATGTGTATAACTGATTCACTTTGTTATAAAGCAGAAACGAACAAAAAAAATGTTACCGTAAAATGCTTTTTAAAATAAAAATAAAGAAAAAGAGCTCTAACTTCTACATCGTCTCCCACCTTTACTTTCCACACTTTCCCCTGTGGAACTTGCTGGTACCCTATAAGGTGGAAAGGCACCATCCCAGAATTCACTTATCTGTCTCGGTCTCCTCCCATTCCCAACCAGATTATTTATGTATACATCCGTACAAATCCCACCTCGCCTCCAAAATTAATAGCCCCTCCATCCCCTGGTCAAAATGGTGACAAACACAAGAATAATATTTAATGCCATTAAGCTCCTTCATGTGTCAGGCTTCCTACTTTGCACATGTCTTATTTAATGCTTATAACAAACCTAGGAACTTAGGAGCTATTATTCGCCCCATTTTTACACAAGGGAACTGAGGCACAGAGGAACTGGTGTCCTGCCCAAGATCATATAGTTGGTAGGGGAGAGAGGCACGATTCAAATGAATGTTACCTAAGAGCCCCATCTTTTTTTTTTTTGCGGTACGCAGGCCTCTCACTGCTGTGGCCTCTCCCGTTGTGGAGCACAGGCTCCGGACGCGCAGGCTCAGCGACCATGGCTCACGGGCCCAGCCGCTCCGCGGCATGTGGGATCTTCCCGGACCGGGGCACGAACCCGTGTCCCCTGCATCGGCAGGCGGACTCTCAACCACTGCGCCACCAGGGAAGCCCTAGAGCCCCATCTTTTATGCACGCCCCTCAACTGCAGCACGCACGCTACACCTTGGGATATTCCCAGTGCAACCAAGCAAACTGACATGGTAAGAGCACACAGAGCTTTCCAGCACACACAGCAGAAAGGTGTTCCCAAAGGAGCTCTTTCGGGCTGGGCTAAAGAGGGGGGCGGTGCGGACAGGACAGGGAAAATTAGCCACTTGGATAACCCAACAGAACAGAGACTCCAAAAGTCACTTATTCTCCTATCAATTAATTACATCTCCCATTCCTAATTGTGATACCTTAGTCATGGTTTGTACAAACTAACACTAAACTCAGTCTGCCTTCCCTGGGTACACAATGATTAAGTGATGAAAGGCAATTATTTGAATAGTACTAGGGGATAAGGAAGGAAAAAAAAAACCCTGGTTAATCTACTGTCAGAAAATTGAGAATTATCAGTGTCAAGGAGGCTCTTCCCCCAAGAGGACACACTTGACACATTTGCAAAATAAATGATTCTCATTAGTCGGATGGAAACAGTTCCAATGGACTGGGAACCTGTGGTCTTCAGTGGTGGCTTCTCTTGTTCCTCACCACCTCCTGTCCCCTCTTTGTGGCATAATTGCTTACCTGGCAAACCAGCATCAAGCTGGCACCTGCCAACTCTGCACACAGACCAGCTTCCAGATGGCAAGACCAAAACACATTGGCTATCTGGGCCTCTGTTCTCATGCGGAGCTGGAGAACTACAGTTCATTTCTCAGAGAAAGAATTCTATTGAATCCAATTCCTCCAGCAAGGATATCCTTTCTGGCTCCTCTTGTCCAACCAAAAGCGTCCTCACTACCCTGCCTGCCCCATACATTCGACTGGTGACTGCCAAGATCATTAATGTACATAAAGGCACTCAGTACAGCACCAGGCACAGAGCAGGACCACACAGAGCTCGCAGAAGCTCAGTGTGGCTGGGCAGCTGGGAAAGGAGAAGGAGGGAACAGACTTCTGTTCTGGGGCAGCTCTTCCATTCCAGGGAGGCCTTTGATTTTCCGGTGGAGAAATAAACACAGAGACATTGGGTCTGCAAGCAGAATGCCCCTCCCACACCCCTCCTCCCCAGACACACACGATTTACCCTGGGCTGAAGTCAACACGGGTCATCTGAGCTACAAATATCCCTTCCCATTTCAGACCGGGGTGACATCAAATGGTTCCATTTTAAGTGGATGGGGGATGGGAAGAGGTTGGATTGGAGTTTTCATTTTTAATGAACACCAATGAAATCTTCTTCCCTAGGTACTTAAAACTTATGCAAGAGAAATCATCAGTGCCTTCCAATGGCCCTGGGCTTGCTTAGACATACTGGTATTTGGGGGCTTCGGTAACAAGGTCAAACCCCTTCACGGTGCCACTGTTTGACTTCTTAAAAATGGTGAATGCAGAAACTCATGAGGAACCCTGTCCACTTTGACCCTCAACTCTTGGCTTGTAGGAGGAGGTTAACCTGACGCAGGTTAGAGTAGCCGATTTTTCAATGGCCCTTCAAACGTGGTCATGTCACTCTGGGCTGGGCAGTGATTTGGCATCCAGCCAGTCCATCCAATCCTCAGGCAAAGGTGACAGGAAGTAGCGCTCCTGATAGAGAGGGGCCCCAGTCACTCGTGTTTTTATGGCATCCACCGGGATGCAGAAGGCAGGGAGACTTGGACCTGCCTCATGAGGTGGGCGGGCTGAGCTGGGGACGAGCCAATGTACAGCAGGATCTGGCCCATGGTCTGGTCAAGGTTAGCATCCTTTTAGCCATTCCAGGACCAGCAGGTGACTGCTACATACAGTTCTGCTGGATGAGCAGGTCATCTTCACAGCTGTGGGGCAAGGTTAGAGCCCCCTCAAGAAATCCCAGTGGGAGGGAGGGATTAACTGTCTCACTGACCGAAGATCCCTCAGTCTCCTGGCATTCCCTCTTTCTATCCCAGTGGAACTCAGCTTTCTGCCCCATACACTAGGGATTTGACACCTGCCAGCCCCTTGCCTAAGAGTGACACCTGCACGCTCTAGGACACAGGACCTGGGAGCTGGTCCCCTGAGAGTTCACATCGTGATCTGGGAAAAGCTGTGCTCGGCGTCTCTGGAGGGCTCGGAGGGTTGGGGAAGGGAACACCGTTCAAGAGGGGAAGCTATGCCTGGGGCCCAAAGATTTGGGAGGGGCCTTGCTCCCTACTGTGCCTCAGGGAGGGGAAAGATCCCAGGAGTCACAGCTGTGTGGCCTGTCTAGAAGCCTTGCCAAAAATTCCCCTTCCCAGCAAAGCCCAGGAAAAGCTGAGCTGCTGCATTCCAAGGGACCTCAGTGGGCCAGGGCAACGGGGTGGGGGTGGGGGGGCAGTGCTGCCACCATGTGTTTTTGGGCCCCTTTCAAACTCCTAACTCTGCTGGGAGGGATGCTGAGGGAAAGGAAGAAGATCCAGGGAGTGAGTGACGTGGAGTTTCCAACCAGCATGTTAAGATGGGGAATTAAGGGTCAAAATCAGGTTCATGGGAATGGCATTTCGGCACACCTGAATTTGTCCACGGCATTCACACCCACCTATAGCCCCTGTCTGGCCTTATTTTTGGTGTCTATAAAAGACCAGAGGCGCTATCCTTCATCTAATCACCCTTTCCTGAGTTTGGAACCAATTCCTTCATGTCCATTCATTCTCTGTCCTCTCTCCCTCTCTCTCTGTCTCGTTCATATTCAAAACCAGGTGGAAGCTGTCAGTAATAAATTCTACGAATCACTTGGGACAAGGGATGGTTCCAGTTTCACAGAGTTCCAAGAAGCAAAGTCATCCAAATTGTCTCTAGAATAAAATGTCACCAGAAAATGTATTTTAAGAATAAAACGCTCTGTCATGCTTTAAAGTGACACATCCCTTCATCCTTTCCTTGATTCATTTTAGCTTTAGAAAGTACAACAACCTCCAAAATGCCTTCAAAATGATGTCTTCTATGCAAGATCACAGATACCTTAGTTAATAATTCAAATCAGCTTACCTTCCTAGTTCTAATGTTTTGCACCAAAATTTTATACCACTTCATGTACTAGTGAACTCTGAAGCTTGGAACTAAGAAATGCCAGTGGACGGTTAAGAGACTGAGCACAGAGCACAGCGAAGGTCCCTGGACCAGCAGCATTGGCATCACCTGGGAACTTGTTAGAAACGCAAATTTTTGGACGCCACCTGAGATCCACTGAATCAGAAACTCTGGGAGGGGGTGTGTTTCAGTGAGTCGCCTGGGGGATGCTGGGTGAACTTCCAAGTCTGAGAACCTCTGGTGAGGGGCTCAAGACCCCAAGCTCTGGAGTCCGACAAACCTGGGTTTGAATCCCAGGTCTTCGTTCAGCAGGCTGTTCATCTCATGTTGCTGGTTTCATCTCTCTTAGCCTGGTTCTCTGACCTGATATACAGGAATAATAATCCCTATCTCATAGGGTTGTCAGATCGAGGGAAACAACACAGCTATGCAGAGCCTGGTCTGGGTATTTTAGGGGTGCTTCCTGGAGACTAATCACAACCCCATCCCTTCCACGTTCCAGACCAATGTAATCAAGCGGATGGAGATCAGAATGTTGGCTTTATGGCTGATAAAGCTCCTTTAATAAAGGACGTGACTCAGGGGTGTGGCTGCCCCCAACCCTTGGACTTCCTAAGTGTCGTCTCCCAGAACTTTGGAGGATGCCTCTGGCAGGGGGTGGCAGGAGGGTGGGGTACATGGAGGAGGCATGTTTAATCTGAATCACTGCCTCATGCTGTCAAACCCAGGGGTGTGAACAGAGGGTACACAAGGGACAGTCCCCACAAACCCCAGGGGCAGGCACGGAGCTGATGCCCACTTGTGAGCTGGGAGATTTATATAAAAGGGGACCTGCAGGGCTCACTGCTGCTCTTGAGCTCAGAGACCTTGTAGCCTAAGGCCCGGACCGGAGTAGGGAGAAACGAGTGAAGGGGTGTGCAGACAGCCCGAAGCCCTTCATGATGTTTCTCCTCGGGGCCTGTATGCTCCCGCCCCTCTATGGAATAGGAGGAGTGAGGGGGGGGGTGCTAAAGCATTCCCCATCATTTGCAAAAATTGGTGCTCAATAAATGCTGTGATCATTATTAAGAAGTGATACGATATTTCCAGATTGCTACATGGGAAAATAATGGTAACGCTGAATGCTTCCTAGCAGGTAGGAATAGCAACCGTCAGCATACAGGGAGAGAGCGAAGAATGGGCCAGGCATGTATTAACCCACTGATTGTTATTAATACAATCAATTATTGCATTAATCAATGTATTAACCCATCAACTCCTACAGCACCGCTATAGTGTACATGTAATATGATTCACATCAGTTCTACGTATGAGGAAACTGAGGCACAAGATGCTCAGGCAGAAGCCAAAGGTGACATAGCCAGTAAGTGGAGGACCCCAAAGTCAAGTCCAGGTGCTCTGCCTGCAGGGCCCTTGGCCTCTTGTCACGGTGCTACACCACCACTCCATGGGCCGGTTGGGGCAAGGCTGGAAATTCTGAAACATGCTTGTGACTTGCTTGAAAAAAATTATTTAAGAACACAAAAAATTGTAAGTTACTAACATGACCTTTTCCAGAACCGGAAAGTTCTTTCAATTGCATTAATGCTTAAGTCTACAATTCAGAATTATACCAAGAGAAAAACAATAAAGGGATCACAGACAATATTCAACAACTTAAAAACAAGAACCATAACAAAAAACCTTTAGGTAAGAACTAATAACAGAAATGTGATGGTATGAGAAGTCGCAGCATGAGATGATTCATATAATATAGAGTTGAACCGCAGTAAAGAATGGCCAAAAATTATCTTAATACAAAGACAGCCACAGAAAGAAAGATACATGCCTGCCGGTTATAATAACCTCCTGCATACTGTAAGCCTCTGATAAATATTCATTGACTGACTGTTCAATAACAGCAATCCTGAGCAACCACTTTTAAGTTTTAGTACTACAGCTTTTCTTAAATAACTTTTCCCGCTAATCTGTCATTTGTTTCAGGAAGCTTTTTTAGTGAATTCCGTACTGACTGAGCAAGGTCCCTCTAAGAAATCTGTTCCTTTGTCATCTTACTTATTAGCAAAGTTGTGACATGTCAGAGGCATAGAAATAATCCCATACTGCTGAAAAAAATGCTTTTCTGCAAGTACGTCATACTTTTCACATCTCAAACTACTCACCTTTTTCTAAATGCTTTGCTATTTTTTTTTATTGAAGTGTAGTTGATTTACATATTGTGTTATTTTCAGGTGTACAGCATAGTGACTCAGGTGTGTTTTGTTGCAGATTATATTCCATTATAGGTTATTACAAGATAATGAATCTAATTCCTCATGGTACACAGTAAATCCTGTTGCTTATCTATTTTATGTACAGTAGTTTGTATCTGTTAATCTCATACTTTTAATTTGCAGCCCCCCTCCCCTTGGTAACCACAAGTTTCTTTTCTGTCTGTGAGTCTGTTTGTATATAGATTCATTTGTATAATTTTTTAGATTCTAGATATAAGTGCTATCATGTAGTATTTGTCTTTCTCCAACTCATTTCACTTTAAATGCTTTGCTATGTTTTAATGAATGAATGATGGGAATGAAATGAAAACATCTCAGTCAAAACTTCACAGTTCCTCACATCTAGTGCCTCTCCGTCATTAATTTTTCAACCCTGCATCTTCTCTGCCTAATCCTGAGAAAATAAGAAGCTCTCAAACTAGCCCTCTTTTTTTTTTTTTTTTTGCGGTATGCAGGCCTCTCACCGTTTTGGCCCCTCCCTTTGTGGAGCACAGGCTCCGAACGCGCAGGCCCAGCGGCCATGGCTCACGGGCCCAGCCGCCCCGCAGCACGTGGGATCCTCCCGGACCGGGGCACGAACCCGCGTCCCCTGCATCGGCAGGCGGACTCCCAACCACTGCGCCACCAGGGAAGCCCTAGCCCTCTTTATTAATTTTCAGTCACCCTCCCTTACTAAGTCACTAAAAATTCACCTTCTGCTTGAAATAAAGGGAGCGTGTCCCCCACCACCTCTTTCAAATTTGGCCTTAACAATAAAATGTTAAGATAAAAACGCGAAATAACTACAAGAGGCAGTGCAATTTGCTGCTTATATCTCCATTTTTTTTTCTTTCTCCTCAAGTGTTTACAGTGGAGCATTTCAACTTGCTATGAGAGTGGGAATGAGAAAGTGAAATAGACTAGAAGCAGACCAATTTCATTTCTCTGTCAGCATCTCCTGACAGGCCAAAGATAAACCTCATAAACTGTGAAAAATGAACAATTCTTGGTTTTGATAACCTAAGCTGGGAGGAGGACCAAGGAGTTACTATCTCTGGAAACCACGAGTTTATCTCACTTGTTTTTCAATGATTAAACCCAAACTTATCCTCTTTCGTCAACAACTTCAACAAGCCAGAGGGAAGGTTTACACCCCCGGTTCCAGCTCCTCTCTGTGTCCAGGCTTACTGGTGCCAAATGAAGTGGTAATTAACCCGAAGTCCCCTTTTTTTTCCGACAGGCAGACTTGCAAGGCAGCAATAGTCCAGAGAAAGGGAGACACCGGTGGGAACTGCCAACAACAGATTTGTAGGACCAGGGGCTCCAGAGAGGAATAAGCAGCCCAGGATGTGGAAGTAATTATACCAGCAAAAGCAACGAGGCAGAAATGAACATGGAATGTGGGAGCTGGGCGGGCACGGTGAAAAGAATGGTCTGGCAGGAGAAGAGTTTCCAAAGTAGGAAATAGTGAGGGTAACATCAGCTAGATGGCTGGGCTTTGAAAACCCAGTTAGAGGAGTTTGGAGAAAATGTGGTGGCCATAGGGAGCCATCGTGCGTTCTAGAGAAGGAGCGTCTCATGATGTGAGTGGGTATTAGAACGACAATGGTGTGCAGGTGACTGGTGGAAGAGACTAGAATCAGGGGGTCTAATTTAGAAACATCTCAATTGTTGGGACAGGAGGTAACGAGGGCTGGATTCTCCCATGTTTTTCTTCCTTGATACAGATAGTTCCCTATTCACATCAGTGAATTCTGCCACAGAAGCAGAGAACTTGTACTACTATTTATTTACTTCTTTTATCCTTATCCACTTGACCCTTATGTTTACTTACATAATCTGTTTTAGCCTCACCTTGATCTGTAATATCTGTGAATCATAAACTTGATATATTAGTTATACATATATATATATATGTATTTTTTAACCCACATGAAAACCAGTACATGGTTAGTAAAATAAGAAGTTTGTGTGAGCTGTACTTAAAATCACCTCAAACCACCAGTGGGGCATGGATTCTTAAGCTTACTGAGGTCATAGGCCCCTTTGCTTTGCTACGAAAACCTACAGACCCGCTTCCCAGAAAACTGAGTGTATACGTTTGCACACACACGATTCTGTATATCATTTCAAGCTGTCACTGTCCCCTTGGGTTAAAACCCTCTCAACTTATCTGGGGCTGGTAGAATGTGAACCTTAGCTTCCCAGCAGGCCGGGTTACCTGGCAAATCTTCCCAAAGCTCACTGTGGCTTTGGAGAAGTCCTTCCAAGAGCCTGCAACACCTTCTGGGGGTGTCTGACCTCTCAGCTTCTAGAACGTTTTGTGGCGAAAGCCACTGCTAACGGCTCGCCAGACCCCCTTGCTCTCGTCTGAGGCTCCCAGCAGACAACTGCCACGAGGAAACTCTTTCTGGGGCGCCCGTCTGCATGGGTCAGAGTGGGTGAGGGCCTGCACACACCCCCTCGGGTTAACACGGACACGGCTGGACCAGCTCCAGGGCGGTGGGATGTGCAGTCCCGCTGGGTCCCCCAGCCTGTTGCTGAGAGAAGCGTTTGGTCTCACCCATGGCCTGTGATTGCTCTGTCAAATCAATTCGAGAGACTATAAAGATATAAGAGCCCAACAGCACCAGCAGGGGACTCCTGTTTTTCTGGAAGGCTCCTTGCCAGATAAAACAAGACTAAATATGAAATGGCTTCATATTCCAAGCATGAACTAATGTTGAGGTTGCGGCCGATAAGTAAGGAACAGCTAAACAGGCTTTGACACCGTGACTCTGGAGAGGGTAACGCTCGCCCTGGAAGTGGGGCTGCCGGGATTTATCGGGACTGCTGGGGAGAGAGCTGTCTGGAAGAGGTTCCTCCCTCATAAAAAACCCAGGCCCCTGCTGACTGATTCTCACGTTAGGAAAACATTGGTAAATCAACAGCATAATCTAAGAATCATTCCCTTCCTCTGCTCTGAGCACGAGGGCCCTTCTCTTCTTATCTGGTTCTAATTTGCTTCATGGGTGCTTCTCCCTAGTCCATTAATTGAAAGGATTTTTGGCTAGAAGCCCATGACCCGCCTGGAACAAAAACACAGAATCGGAGGGGCTGATCTTCTGTTCATCTAGGAGGAGTAAAAGTCGATGGGGCTGTGGCTTTGGGGTCCCTACTGGGTTCGGTTTGGAGCCCTGAGGCGTAGGTCTGGGGAACTGGCTGCCTGGAGATCTTCCCTAGCCAGGGAGCCATGGTAAATCACTGGCTTTCGGAATGTCCTCTGGAGAACATACAAGGTCACACAAGGCTTTTAAGATCAACCATAATAGACTCCCTACAATTTGTTTTTCTCTGGCTGCTTTTACTGACCCCTCCGGGCCTCCCTCCAACGCTGGGTCTGATACTGCTCAGCATGACGTGAAGGCAAGAGAAGGGGCTTTGGAGTCTGACAACGGGCCTGAATTAAAATATGACTCCATGCCTTCCTAACTGTGTGGCTTTGGATATGTGGGTTAACCCCTCTGGGCTTCAGTTTCTGCGAAAGCCAGAGAAATCGAGTAACCTCATTATATAATGGCTATGAGGCTTCAATGAGATGATGCGTGTAAAATGGACAGGAGAGTTTCCAGTACACAGTAGCTCTCAACTTATGGTCAACATCATCATCACCAACATCACCAATATCTTCCCTGATGACCGGGGCCAGGGTTGAAAGAGAACAAAGACATTAAGTTCAACTCAACCCAATGTCATTTAGAATGGCTTTGCAAATGGCACTCGTGATAGTACCGGTAAGTACATTCCCAGTTTCGTTCTTCAGCTGGACAATCAGGATATGGGAAAACACACAGCTGTAACATTCTTTCATTCGTTTACTCATTCAACAAATATTGTACCTACCATGTTCCAGATATTTTCCTAGCGTGGTAGATGCAGGATAGCAGGATAGACACAGTCCTTGTCCTGGAAAGTATAGTCCCCCCCCGCCCCATCCACTTGGCTGTAACACAGCCTCGGCAAACACAGTGCAGAATGCCTCAAAGGCAGCCTGAGTTATCACTAAAGGTTAGTTTTGCGACCAAATGTCAGGACACAGAAGCGTCTAGGGCCATAGCAACTTTCCCCAAAATGCCCATAGGGAATTCAGCAGGTATTTGCTGACGTTTACTCAATACCAGGTACTGTGCCAGGCCCCAGGAATGTCATGGTGAACAAAGCAGGCCCAGATCATGAGATTAGGGCCATCCTCTAAGTGGAGGGAGAAGACAGGCGAGAAAACAATCGTCCTTCCCAATGACAATGTCTGATTCCCCAGGCATCTGCCGTGTCACTGTATGTCAGGGCCTTACAGCATAACCGTCCACCAGCCAGGTCATCTTCTGAAGCAGGGTATATGCTTAACTTTAAACCAACTCTGCATGCTCCAATCATCTATTCCATTTACAGGATAATCATAAAAATAAGGAAAGCAAAAGACTCACAGATATAGAGAAGAAACTAGTGGTTACCAGTGTGTGTGGCAGGGGGCAACATAGGGGTGGGGGAGTGGGAGGTACAAACTACTGGGTGGAAGACAGGCTCAAGGATGTACTGTACAACACGGGGAACACAGCCAATATTTTGTAGTAACTGTAAATGGAAAGTAACGTTTAAAAGTTGTATAAAAATGAACAATCTGTAGAAATCTGATTAAAAAATAAGGAGAGCAAAGATTACCTTCCCCACCTAAGAGGTGGGCCAACAGCTACAGAGTTTAGTAGATCTGCATTGTATTCGACCGTCCATGCGGCTGGTTCCCCTACCCCTTACAGCACGCTTCGCCACAGGATCCATTAGGAATCTGCCTCACGACCCTCTCTTCACTAGCCCCCAGCCTCCCACGCTAGCACACAAGTCGTGGTCTGGAACTAAGAGGGTTTTGTTTTTTAAACAGTTAAATCTTTCATTGCAGACCAGTTAAAATTTAAAGACTCCCTGTCCTCCGCCAACCTCTCTCTCCCTCCCTGTTTCTCACACACACGCACACGCACGCACGCACACACACGCACACGCACACACGCACACGCACGCACGCACGCACACATGCACGCATGCACTTCCACCTCTCTGAGCACAAAGAGCTGATGATAGCTTGGGGTTTACTATTAGAAATAGGATTTGAAAACCCAATGAGAGCAATCCTAGCTCTTCACCTCCACTTGTATTTTTCCTGACCAAACTTCCCCGAATGAGAGATTGCTCTACCAGGGACTCCGAGTGCCTCCCACCCAAGCACCCTTTGAGTAGAAGATAAAGCCCACGTCCTTGGCCTTCTCAGCTGTCACTCCCTGGCAGAGCATGAGGAGGCAAACTCACTGGCAATTTCAGGGGACCCCCCCCCCACGATCATAAGGATGAAGGGGAAGGGCATTAAGTTACCCCTGTGGCCCCAACCTCATTCTACATGTTCTTTGATCCCAAAACAATAGACTTTAAAAATGAGATTAGGTAGAGAGCATCTCGGAGTTTCTGGATAGGCGGGTAAATATATCTATTTACATTTTACCTGTGCATGTGTGTGTGCACTTGAAAGTGTGTATTTTGGGGTACACAGTCTGTGTGGCTGCCTACATACACTGCAGCCTGTCTGCCTCACTGAATATGTACCGACTTGCTCTGCTACAATTTCATCCTGACCTTCTCAGAGCAGAAAGCTCCTTTCAATAGTTTTTCTTTCCGAGATTTATCGGAGCTGACGATGGCCTCTTCCCAATGCAGTTAAGTTGTACACAAGCGTGTGTATATGTGTGCACACGCGTCCACACACACACACATTTTGCTTTTAGAGCTCTTGGGTTCCCCATGGATTCTCTTGCTGGAACACTCAGAGCCGAGGAAGTCATCCTTGAGTGTCAGTTTGGACATTAATCTTCCCTCCTCACCTTCCTTTTTTCCGTGTTGCCTTAATGGGACCCAAACAGAGTGACTTCCTTGCAGTACAGCTAGCCTGAGGTTCTCGTGCTGGGCTTTATGGGGCCCCGTTCCAGGAGAACTGACCACTTTCCCTCGGGTTTAGAGGGTAGAGAGCAGTCATCCCACTATGATGTTGGGCGTACACTCCCAGCTCTAGATGGCTCTTGGTGAAGTGATGATAACTTTATCCTTCTCCTGGGTAAAGCCGATATAAGGAAAGATAGAGATTAAAAAGCGAAAACAACATCAATTCCTTGTGATGGAAAGAAATCACCCCTGGCAGGATGTGAGTTAGAAAAAACTCTGGGTCCTGTAGAGAATGGGATCTCTAGACTCCTATAAAACAAGGCAAATGGGGTGACTCATCGTAGGGCCAGCACATAATCTGTGCTGTGGCGCTGTGAGACTGGAAGGAACCCAGAGAAGGAAGAGCACATAGGGAACGGGGCCTGGTTTCTCTGGCCAGAGGAACACGGAGGCTTGGGAAGAGGCTGTCATAACAGCCAGAGCTGGCATTTGGAAGGAGCCAGAGAAATCCACTGAGCTAGTGGTCCCGGCCACGTCCACCCCTTCACTGAGGAAGGGCTCCCAGCTCAGCTACTGACTTCCCTTGTAAGTCTGGACCAGCCATTGGTCTCTTTAGGTCTCATCATCCCCTTTTAAATTGGGAAATCTTCCTGCCCTTCCTTTGCCTCACAGATGGATGACTCCAAACACAATAACAGCAAACCTTCACCACACCCTTACCGTACACCAGGTGCCGCAGCTAGCACGTCCACGCGTTTTATCCCGTGACCCTTGCACCACATCGCAGTGAACTTACATATGTGCTGTTATCATTTGCATTTCACTAACGAGGAAGCTGAAGTTCCGAGATGAGCTAACCTGTTTGCGTTCACAATACTGGTTAAGTGGTTGAGCCAGGATTTGAGCAAGGGCATCTCGACTTTTCTGCACCCCAGGTAACATTTCAATACAAACTTTACTGCTCTTTTTAGAAGAAACCAGGAAAGGTAAATGAGGAGAGAGAGGGATTGCATTGGAACACAAAGCAAGTGCGAAAGATCCTCCAAAGGTGTCAAAACAGAACACTGTCTTCCTCCCCTTGAAACTTGCATTCCATGGCATGTACTCCCCATTAACTCCGGAGCCCCTCAGCCTGCTAATTCACTTTCCAGACCCCATGTAGCTGTGTCTCTGGGTGATCATAACTTGGTTAAGTCAGCTGACAAACTCTGCAAGCTCTCGGAAAGATATCATTAGTTGGAAATGATGCCAAATGTCACACAGGGAGTCTGTTTGCAAACACCTCTCTCCTTGCCAAAGAGGTGCATTCTGGGTATCCATCAGCTCCTTTCCATGTCACTTTTCTGTGCCTGGCTCCTCCAGCCCACTCAGCCCATGCCAATGAAGAACAAGCCAACAGTAACCCACAGGGCAGCCAACTTTCCAGAAAGGTGCCTAGGATCCAGATGGGGATAGCCCTGCAGCTGATGCCACACCCCAGATCACACTAAGCAGCTATAAGCCACCAAAACAAGTTCAACAAACATTCACTGAGCACTTACTTCAGGTCAGATAGCAGACATGAAAAAGCATGGTGCTTACCCTTCCCCAAATGCTAAATGTAGGGCAGGAAAAGACCAGCAAAGAAATGCCACGCTATAGGGTGTAATTAAATACGTGTTAAATGCACACCATTTTAATTATGGCTGCAACATATTTTGAATGATTAATTTGTATTTAATTTTTCATCAGTTATCTCCTTTCCTCTCTTCCCCTCAAGCAAGTAGCCAATCAGCCTTCTCTTCATTCCCTTAGAAACGGTACATTCGAGAGAGAAAGGAGAGGTTGACTGCAAGACTCCCTGACTTCGATATTCCAAAAGCTGAGGCTCAGGGTTGATCCAGTAGGGTTTATAGAGGAGAAGGCAAAAGAGGATTTGGAGGAAGAAGCAATGCGAACTGGAGAAAGCCAAGGTCAAGAGGGGCTTTCACCCAGAATAGAAAGAAATATCCCCGGGCTGGGGGCAAGGTAGGGTGAGTATGAGAGTGAGAGTGAGAGAGAGGAGAGAAAGAGGAGAGAGACACTGACACTGAGGTTAGGATTGTTGGGTGCCCAGGCAAAGAGGACTTCGACTCAGGATTCCTGCCTAAGAAGACCCCAACAAGCAACGGCTGTGTGGTATGTCTAGGTTAACACAGGACCAAAGGTGATCCTGTACAAAAAAAAAAAAAAAAAGTTCTCACGTTGCCCATGTGACCACAGAGAGCTGCTAGCCCTAAGGAGGGAGTAAGACGCATCCCAAAGGTAACTTGCTTGGTTTCTGCCTTACTTTGATGCTGCACAAGTCCCTAGAAGAGAGGGTGGATGCCAAACAATTCCTACCATGGTTTCCTGGTGGCCTGGAGGGATAGTGGTAAGCTTGCCGGTCACCATACGGGAGGCCCTGCACTGGGGGGTCCTATATTTTTATTTGCTAATCCTGGCAACCCTAGCTTGGGTTTGACGTTGCAATTAAGGTGACAAAAACGACGTGGATGAAAATTCATACCAGGGTTTGCAGAACTGATTTTGTGGACTGAGAATCACACCTGTTTGAACACAATACCTTTTACTTTTGGAGTGCTTTACAGTTTATGAAGCTCCTTCACATTTACTGTATCGTTTGATTCTCCCAATAACCTGGTGAGATGAGAAATGCGGGTCTTATTATTTTCAGAAACAGACACGGGGCTTAGGGAAGCTGAGCCTGCTGCAGACGCTAAGTCCGTGTGGACTAAAGCCGTAAGCAAATCCTGCCCCAGCTCCCAGGCTTCTCTGCTCCAGAGCCAGCACAGAGTCCCAGCCTGGCCCCAGCTCTGGCACTGCAGAGACGACACCACTGAATTCAGTTCCCAGATGCCTCTCACAAGCTTTCGGGAAGCCTGGAGTTTCAGGGGTGCCTGATTCCAGATGACCCCTCTCTGGCTGGCAAAAGAACCAGAACTAGGAAGTGACTTTACTAGGTAAGGTGACCATGGTCAAGTCTCCACTGTCTGTGGGTTCCAGGATGATGAGACTCATGATAGGTCCATCTGTTAACCCTTTGGTTCTTATCTCCCAGACCAGGGGACACCCACCTACCAAAAAGATAGCCTGACTCCACTGCCGCTCAGCGAGGATGGTGATTTAGCAGAGAAGAGAGCTACGCAAAGAACGGGACCAGACTTTGGGGGATGCCTTGGAGACCCCAGAGAAGATGAGGTTGAGGTATGCACTGTCCAGCACACTCAAGACAGCCACTGCCGGGGGGAGGGACCCCTCTGTCAGAGCTCAGGTTTTTATACATCCTAAAATCTTTACTTATGGACAGCAGGCCAAAGGGAAGAGAAAAAATACAGCCAGACTTGAAAAGTTACCTGGTGCTGTTATCAGCAAATGGACTGCAGCTGTTTTTGCCATTTCACAAGCTGGTGCTTTTTTTTTTAAGTTAGTGTGTTGTAGGAAATAAAGAATAGGATTCTGGGGAAGCCTTCACCACCCACTTTGATAAACATTTCATTTTTCACTCTACAGAGGGGACTTCAAGGACAGGGGAAAGTTTTTCTTTCTTTCTTTTTATTTTTTTAAAGTGTTGGAAGATAGGAACCAGTTTTATTGTCGTTTTTTATTCTTTGTACTTTGATATGTTATAAATATTATTTATCATCCCCACTAAATAGTTAATGCAAACAACAGTAACTCTTCATTGTGCGTGGAAGCCATTTTTGCTGTGTGAGAAAGGGCATCTTCTAGACTGGGAAATGAGAAAAGGATTTTGATGATCACCAAACACTCCTTACAAACGTCTGTTTTGTAATGCTTCCAAAGCAAAATGATGCAAAGCTCAGCAGACCTGTGATAACTGCATCTGAGTATTTCTTTCAAGGCTCTCATTGACTGGCAGCCCCTGACCCGGGGTTATGTCATCTAAGGAGCTGGGGCCAGTGATGTGTCCATGTCAGGACTCTGTTGCTATATCTGGGCAGGTGTGTCCTACACAGAGCTCCTTCTCACCAGCCTGGCTCAGGACTGAACTCAGCGCCAGGGTCTCAAGTTCCCTTCCTCCACTTCGGGCCAGTGACTTGTAAACGTGGAGGCTCTGCTAAGCACTGAGATTTCATTAGGGGCCTTGTTAAAATTTACTAGAGTCAAATAAAGAAAAGACTCAGTCTTGGAAATCATTCTCCACCCATGTCTCTCCCTCTCCCCGCTTCCCACCTCCACCCCCGATCCCACTTATTCATCCATTAAACGGCTAGCAACTGAGCTAATTCTGGAAAGTTGCCCATATCAAACATCGTTAGAAATCACTTCAGAAAATGCCTTTAGGAACACAGGTCACCTCTTCCCATTTTCCTACTCTGGCAAGTCTGGCGCCTGTACAAAGAGGCCGTGAAGCTACATTGTGAAGAGTACGGACTCAAGTCAGACCTGGGATACATCCTGGCCATTGTCTACTCTCTGGATGACCTTGGGCATGGTCCTTAACCTCTTTGAGTCTCACTCTCTGCATCCATAAAATGGGAATAGGACTATGACTTACTGTATAACATGTTAAGAGGGTTAGACCAAATGATGCATGTCAACTGCACAACCCAGTGTCTAGCACCCGGCAAGTGCCAAAAATGGGAGCTCTGAACAGGAGTATTTCGTGGGCACCGTCTATCTTCCCGTCACATTGCTTCGACTTGTGTTTAACAGTTTTGCCAGGTGCATGAGAACTAAGCAGAGGGAAAAAGGTATTCATGCTTCTGGACTCAAAAGTGGTCTCATCCTTCTGTGATGTCATAATCTGAGCTGCAGCCCACAAATCTGAACTCTCACAGTCCCGGCAACAGGTCCTCACCACTCACACGATTGTCATCACCCGCTCGCACACAACATCTAGGGCCTCTGTTTCCATCCTGCCATTTCATAAGCCCATCCAACTCAGCTTCCTCATTCAGCATCATCGGGGCAGCCGGTATCTGCAAGAGGTAAGCACACCGGGGCCCCCAGGAGCTGAGACCGGAAACCCTCTTCCTGGAGAGGCTGAAATTTAGCAAGATGGGATACAGGCAGGGGCATCTCTTTGGTTTCGTGATTAAAACTGAAACTTGATCTCCTGGCTCTGGGAGACCTGGCCACAGGTTTCATCTTTCAAAGGACTACCTGGACGCTTATTAAGGGTTGACTCGTCCCCAAGATTGGGTTACTCCACTTTCAGCAGCTGCTTGACCTCTCACCTCCACCCGTTCTGAGGTGAAGACTCACTTGGAATTAAGCCCGGGCTAAATAGGCAGCCCAGGGCAGCCGGGGCCAGAGACAGCTCCTTTTGAAGAAGGCTGGCTCCTGCTTATTCAGGTCTCTGCCTGAATCTCCTTCCAAACCTCCAAATATAGTCACACACCTCTTATCTCTCCTGCACATTTTCCTTTCCTATTTTCTCATGCCTCTTACCTCAAAGCATCTCATTTCTCTATTTGCTTATTTGCTTCTGCTTGCTGCCCCTAGACTGTCAGCTCCACCGGAAGAGAAACCCGGCCTGTCTTGTTCATGCTATAAGCTCAGCGTGTGCTGGGTTTTTGCATTGAGTAGATGAAGGAAAAGAGTAAAAGATTTATCAAATGCCACACAAAAATGCCTGCCTGCCAATGGGGCTTGGAGTATAGAGAATGCTCTGTGAAGGAAGGAAGGACAGTTACGTTCTTTTGCTCTTGATGTCCCAAAGCTTTATGACACACTCTTGGACTGACCATACTCTTTATGACATCATACACAAGGACTGAGCAATTCAAGATCTTATCTGAAGTATCACCCGCTTTTAATTTTTATTTTATATTGGAGCATAGTTGATTAACAATGTTATGTTAGTTTCAGGTGTATATCACGTTATACGTATTTTCTCTCTCTCGCTATATCTAGTGAGTTTTCTGAAACAAAATTGACAGTGGTGCGGATAACCTAAGTACATGGAGTGGAAAGTCAGTATAAATCTGATGCAAGCCAAGAAACCTCTCCCCTGAGACGGGGAGAGAGGATAGTGAGATGGGGGAGAGGAGAGAGAAAAGGAAAAGTGAGGGCTGTACTCCAGCTGAAGCATAAGACAGATAAAAAAGGACAGGCCTAGACTTAAGTCCAGCTAGCTTCCCTCCCATGGACACAACTGCTGGCCTTTGCTCCTCTGGGCTGGGAAACAGTGATCTCCATACACAGGGCTACAGGGGAGGAAGATAAGTTGGACAGAAAAGGGGTAGCTGTGTTTGCTGGAGGATTAACAAGCAACCTCAGAGGCTGCAACGGCAGAACAAAACTTACAGGAGGGCCAAAAGCAAAACCTGGCTGTTGATGAGGGCTACACATCCGTTCAAAAATAAACTGCAAGCCAGTAAGAATGAAAACAAAGCAACATCCTCGACAAGTTGCTATATTTGGCCCAGCGTGGATTTTCTCTGTTATGAAAGAGCAAAACACGAGCAGCTCTACCCACCCCCAGCCCCATACCCTCGTCATGGTAACTGTTGCTGCCCACCCGCTCCAAGGTAGCTGTGCTTATGTTCAGGACAGAATGCTCCTGCAAGGGCAGGTTCAGGGCATGTTTCTGGTGACCCTGAATCAGCAGGAGAGCTCCTACAGGTGTGTGTTTAATGCTGTATGGACCTCTGTGAAGGGACTCTGGATTTCTGAGTCCTAGGAGCCAGTTAGCAACGGGGTTCCAAAAGCCAGAGTTTGGTAATATGCATACTGCCCCACTCATAGACAGGCAGAAGCAAAGTTATTGCTGTGATTGTCCAAAAATGATACATAATCCCTAGCTGTGTAACTCTGTTACAAAAACGTCTCTGGGGGCTTCCCTGGTGGCGCAGTGGTTGGGAGTCCGCCTGCCGATGCAGGGGACGCGGGTTCGTGCCCCGGTCCAGGAAGATCCCACATGCCGCGGAGCAGCTGGGCCTGTGAGCCATGGCCGCTGAGCCTGCGCGCCATGGCCGCTGAGCCTGCGCGTCCGGAGCCTGTGCTCCGCAACGGGAGAGGCCACGACAGTGAGAGGCCTGCGTACCAAAAAAAAAAAAAGTCTCTGGAACTTTCCAAGGTTATTGATGAAATTAAGATACTGGATAGATACTCTCTAAGAACATTCCAGTTTAAAAATTCTACACTTCTAGGGACTTCCTTGGCGGTCCAGTGGTTAAGACTCCACGCTCCCTAACGCAGGAGGCATGGGTTCGATCCCTGGGTGGGGAACTAAGATCCCGCATGCCGCGTGGCACGGCCAAAAAAAAATCATTAAAAAAATAAAAATTCTATACTTCTAGATAACCAACAAGGACCTATTGTATAGCACAGGGAACTCTGCTCAATATTCAATAATAACCTAAATGGGAAAAGAACTTGAAAAAGCATAGATACATGTATATGTATAACTGAATCACTTCGCTGTACACCTGAAACTAACGTAACATTGTTAATCAACTATGCTCCAATATAAAATAAAAATTAAAAAAAAATCCACACTTCGATGACAAACATTACTCTTTCTACACTTTTTTCTTTCTCTTTCTCTTTGCTTCGCCCATCTCATCTTCCGCTTTCCTTCTTTCTTCTGTCTTGGCCAAGTCCCTTTCATCTGCCTCACAAGGGCCAGTGGCCCCCAAACAGCCAACCACGGAAGCCAGCAAATCGGCAATTGTATTGACAAGGTTTGGAGTAGCTGATACCCCAAGACTGTGATTCAACTATTGAGTTCTGAGGCGCTAAAACAAATTCCCAAGTCTCCCGTTGAGTAACGAATAAGAAAAACCAGCTAGTCAGCAAGCAAGGGCCTCCTGATTGAGTCCTGGGGGTGCAGTGCAATAAATACAGCCACTGCGCCAAGAAGTTTGATCTAATACAGAAACAAGTGCACAGAGATGCAACATTTCTGCTGCAGAAATCAAGACGGAGCTAATGGGTGAAATGCCAGCAACTAAGGTATCATACTGATTATAGGAGGAGTGAATGTTATGGATCCAGAAAGTTTTCCTAGTAGTGGGTACGGTAATGTGGGAGTTTAGCCAACCATAATTAATATTATTCTTCATTAAACACATCTATTTCTATAAATTGAGAAATTACCTCCTTTGGGATGAATCCATTTATTTAAACATATATAATGCATGTGATTATCATTTACTGAGTACTGTCGGCTATGAATTGTGCTAATAAGCTCCTCAAACACATCTTATTCAGTCTCATAAAATGGGAGATGGATGTTAGCACAGCCTTAAGAGCATGTTAATAGTCACTCAGATTCTATCCTTCTCTGTACCTCAAGTTTTTCATCTGTGAAATGGTACAAATAACAGTAAACACCTCACAGAATTGGTGTGATTTTTCCATTAAAAGTTACATAAAGCACTTAATGCAATGTTAGGAACTTAGTAAATGTTCCATAAACGTTATTTATTGATATTAGCATCCTTTTCCCAAATATGCCTTGACAGCATAAGTGACCTGTCCGAGGTTGAACCAGCTCCGTCTGTCACCATACTCTTGTTGTCCCTTGTGATGTAAACTATCACTGCTAAACTCAATTTTGCTCGATGGCAACTGCTTTATATGTTCCAGTAAACATGGCACCTTCTGTGTGGCTTGTCCTGCAATCTACCTTTAAACATCACCGTGGATCTGCACTTCAAATAATTCTGCCCTGGAAAGGTTGTGCATATTTGTGGCGTATACAGTCAGGTCTTAATTAGAGTTAGAGATGCCTACAGTCTTTACTTTGTGGTGGATCAGGCCGCTTCCTGCATCGTCTGTGATTCCTCCTTGCCCAGCCCCCATTCTGAACTCTTCTGGTACATTCCTTTCTGCTCTTTCCTAATGATTCAGCTCACCTCAGGCACAGGGGGTCCCCAACACAGAAAAGGTGGAAGAGCCAAGATCAATGGCATGGAGTAAGGCTGGAAAGGCACAGACCTGGGAACGCTAGAGGCTCTCACCAAAGGAAGCTTTTAAGGGAAGGAAAGCAACCACCTTGGCAGCTTGGGGAATATACATAACGCTCACGGTAGCCCTTGTTTGCAGCAGGGCTGGAAAGGACAGGCCACATTGCACACCTTCTGCAGTCAGCTGAGTGCTTCCCAAGAGCCTCTGTACATCCATGGGGCCAAATTCCTGTAGAAGTGGTTGACCTCAAAGGTGGGCGCTGCAGCGGGAATTCTAGGAAGGGTGGCATACTGGCATGGATAATCAAGCCTATGAGGAAGTCCTAAAGGAATTTTGTCTATAAGAAAAAGAAAAGAAAAGAAGAGAAAAACCTAAGGAACGGCTTAGTGCCTTTAAGCAGCTCCCAAGTTTTATTTCTGTTTACTTGCTTCTGTGACGAGAAGTCAGAGAAGTATTCTGGACCCATTGAGGATCAAAGAAAAAGGAAAATGGGGTGTACTAAAATAAAAATAAAGCTGCCTTCTCCAGGGAAGTGGGCTGCTCTTCTGCTAGAGCACCACCCTGAGCCCTGGGCACTGCCAAGCTGCTGAGCTGAGGTGCAGGGTTCGGCTTCGGCCACTCTTGTCTGCTGACAGACAGCTGGGAGGGGGCTGCCAGGCCTTATCTAGGAGAGGTCAGGAGAAATTTCAGGGCAAATCCCGACGTCCAGATATCAGATCTGAGTACAGGACTGCCATCCTTTCCTAGAGAAAGAAATCTTAGAGTAATTTATCTTTTTCCCCCTCCTATCTCTGAGCTGGGTGGTGAACTGCAGAAACACATGTATTGATTTGCTCTTCACTCTTCAATGCTTGGCAGTCCTCTCAGTAAGGGAATAGAAAACATCCTCACCCATTCGGATGGTAGGCAATAGGCTAATTCTGGGGGAAAGCAGGGGGCTGGAAGACAGGTTTCTTTTTCCTTCTACTTCTACTTTGGAACATGAACACGTGGGTTGGCATATGGGACTCCCTTCCCTGGGCACTTGCGAGGTGACTCTCTCATCACCTTGCATCTTTACCTCTCCCTCTTGGGGTGCCCAGCAGCACCCGGCATTGACACCTAGCCATGCCTGACTGTCCCAAGCCAATTTGCCTCTGCACACTCTGGGCTGCTGGGTGACAGGAGGGGAAGCTGGTGGCCAGGGATAACGGATGCACAGAACTTTGAGCTACATCGTGGGGAGGGCAAGAGAAATGACAGGGCATTAGGAACCAGCATTGTCCAGCTGTGTCACTTCATTCCCCACAACTGCGAATCTCTCTCCCCGGCACAAACACCATCCCTTCCCAGATCCGGGGGCTACCATTTTTCAGAGGAGGGAAGCAAGTGATGGGATGCCCAGAGGAAGCCATATGGCCTGCCAGTCAGTCATGGTCTGGTTGGAAGGCTTGATTCTCTGCTCCTTGCTCCTTATCCAATGGTGCCCAACACAATTCATTACTAAAAAGAGTCCCAAGTTAACACACTTTAAAAAATGTAGAAAGACCTATCAGATCACTCCCATTATCTTTCATTCTGATAACTTCCTTGAAGGAAAAAGAAAACTTGGGCTTAGCTAGATCAGTGGATTCGTGTATACCTTGCATCTTATTTTCTTCGTACTCTGAAGGCTCATAGCTGGTTATATCCATGAGAGTCAGAAAAACAAATGGCTTAGTGGTATTTAGCAAATTGTGGTCACCAACCACTTGCTTAAAACCAGCTGGGGAAGCATGTTGACAATGCAGATTCCTTGGACCCACCCCAAAGATACTGAGGGTGGAATCCTGAAATCTACATTTTTAAGAAACTTCCTCTTCACAGCTATCACTCCCTTCCTTCAAAGCACGGCTGAAAACATTTCTCTTTTATAAAAAGATTAAATAAGTCATCCCATTCCTTTTATATCGCCTTAATCCATTTTCTTTTGCTGTCTCCAGCACTCAGAGAAAACACACATGGTTTTTTCCAGTTCTTTGAAAATAGTTTAAGAGGTCCCTGTTCTGTGTTTTACTTGGGAACAAGTGTTTTCCCTGGTCTAGAACAGAGGTTGGCTGGCCCACTGCCTGTTTTTATAATAAAGTTTTATTGGAACACAGTCATGCCATTTTGTTTATATATTGTTTACGGCTACTTGTATATTGCAATGGCAGAGGTGAACATTTCCAACAGAGACAGCATGGCCTGTAAAGCCTAAAATATTTATTTTACTTTTGTAGAAAAAGTTTGCCAAATGCTGGTTTAGAAAAGTGGCAGCTGTTCAACACATTTCCTTGTCTTCCTGGACACACATCTTGACTACATTTCCCAGCCTCCCTTGCAGCTAGGCATGGTCATGTGACTGAGTTCTGGTAAGGAGATGTGAGAGGAAACTCTGAGCCAGACCTGGCCTCTAAAATCTCCTGAAATTGATCCTCCATGCTGCAGAAAAACCTAGACTTGAACCTAGCATGCCTCCTGCTAAATGTGGCAGAGCCTCATGAGGGAGTTTGGGTCTCTTAGTCATCACCTGGAGGCAAGCCACTCGCTCAACAGAAAAAGCCATTTTGAGCTGTATATGACAGAGAAATAAACCTCAATCAGTTTGAGTCATTATGCATTATATTAAATTCATCTGTGGCAGCAGTCCAGTCTAACTTAAACTCAGAGCCTCCTTCCCTAGGCTAAAAGTTGGAGAGAGTTAAGGAGTGAGGTGCTTTCCTTATTCAGAATGCCCTCAGCTTCTCCAAAAGCATGGATGGGAAGTGTAGGACTGCTTCTTGTGTACGAGAGAAAGAGAAGGATGGAGGACAGGCAGAAAGGGCAGTGGCTATGGGAACCAGTTTTGTCCAAGGTGTCTACTCCCATCCTAGGACGCCAGCATGATGAGCTAGCTGGTCCTCCCCATTGATGACTGGTAGATGCCCTACCATAGACAGTGCCAGAGGAGACATGCCCCTCTCTCCAGGAAATAGATATTTCCAGGGGAGATAGAACAGTCTGGCCTCAAGGTTAGCATCCTATAGAAAGATATGAAGTGTAGGAAAAAGAGTTTTGAATAAGGTGTGGCAGACCCGGCTCTCAGACCTTTCCTGTAAAAATGAGCTGTGTAGCTTCAGGCAAGTCACCACCCCTTCCAAGCCATGACTCCCTCATTTATATGTCTACATCTTAGAACGTCAGAACCAGACTGGATTTTCGATATAACTAGCTCAGTGGTTTCCGAAGCAAGTTGCAAGAACCCCTGTTATCCTTCAGAGGACCCTTACTGTCTTCTGCAATGTTTAAGGGATGGGCAATGGGCAGATTCTAGACTGCCCACTGATTCAATTAGTATAACACAACTTTTTATTTATTGATGGTGGGATAGTGTTTTGAAGTGATAACTGATGTATTCCATGCTGCACCCTCCAAGACGTGAATAACTTCTTGTACAGAAGTAGACAGGACTTATTCCACCCTTGCCTTAGGGATGAAAGATCCCGGCACAAGACAGAGAACAAAGACATGAATTCTTTCATAAGTTTGAAAAATCTAGACCTGTGCTGTCCAGCACGGTGACCACTAGCCATAGGCGGCTACTTGAATTCAAGTCAATTAAATTCAATATTCATTTCATCGGTCACATCAGTCACATGTAGCTGTGGCTTCCAAAATGAACGTTTGTACCATCACAGAAAGTTCTTTTGGACAGTGCCGATCTAAACCCTATGTGTACTCAGGGTATAGTTGGTTACTCAGAATTAGTAACCTCCATTTTCCAAACATTTCTCCAGCTGGGGAAAATAGTAAAAGGATGCTGAAGGGAGTCGAGACACAGACAAGCACCTGGTGAGAGACCCCTTTCTTGTCCTCTCTATGCCAAGTACCAGGACTGGAAATGGGTGGGGTGAAAGGGATGACAGAAGCTGAGGTCTGAACAGACACCCACCCCTCCACCAGGTGGAGCCATGGGAGGTGGCAAGGCCTCTCAGAATTCCCTTGGGTCTGTCCTACGCAGGAGTCCTAGATGAGTAATAGATTCATGGTGGCATAAGCAGCCTTGCTTGAAAGACATCCTTCAAGAGTTTCCCAGAGCCTCTGAGTAGCAGGGAAATAGAATAAATTCCTGTGTCCTAGAGAATTACAGGGAAGAAGCAAGTGGAGTGGGAAGGGGTTGTCTCATTGGATGCAAGGTGGAGAGACTTCAGTTCCACGAACTAGATGCCCATCACCTCCTCTCTTGTGCCGGGCACCGATTAAACACCCTGGAACTTGGACACAGCCCTGGGCAAGGGGGCAGAGGGACCCAGAGTACCTGAGATTTAGTTTCTGTGGAAAGTGGGACATGAACATGAGTGAGAAATTGGTATATATACTGACGTTTGCAGACTGAGTTTATACCTACTATGTATTTACATTTGCCTTTTGTGCCCCGGGAAACAATGCAAGGTTGAGAAATTAGTGAGTCAGTGATCTCTGTTTCCTGTACCTGAAAGCATCCTATTGGATATAATGGGATTTGGAGTAACAGGCAGATGCAGGAAGTGGTTTCAGGCCCCTCACCGTTTTAGATGAAATGCTGGGTGTACAGATGACAGAGTTCTCCAGCGTGTGTCCAGACACCCCTCCTGAAGGAAGCGAGAGCCACGATACCAAGTAAACAACAGGGTGTGTGCTCTAGGCTTAAACACAGAAACACATCAAGAGAGGACACACCCCATCGAAGCTTAAAGCCCTGCTATGTTCCGCAAGGAAATGAGCAAACGGTGAACACGTAGTAAGCAAAAGTGTGTCACCTTCTCGGTAAAAGCGCTGTTTTGTCTGCACTTCGAGTGACACCCACTCCAAAATGACGTTCTCTGCATGTACGAAGGCGCCTAAGGAAACTGAAGCTCTAACTTCCGTTATCCATGCATGCTCTCCCTCTGCCATGTTCCTGAATAATTTCTTAATCAAGTTATTGATTGCCACATTTTTACCACTCTGGATGCCCCTCTTTTGGTGAGGACTTGCACAAACGTCCAGATGCAGAGAGCTGTGTGTCATGCAAACACGCTGAAGAAGGCCCTGAGAGCCAGGACCGGGTGTGAGCGCTTCTGTGAGGCCCTTGTGCTGGTGTCCCGACAGTGAGCACCTCCCCATGGATGCGCCTGGGGTTTCGTTTCCTCTGTTACTGTGAAAGATGGTTTGTTATTTGTTTAAAAAAAAATGGGTTGTGTTCTTTTAGGACCCTATTTTAAAAATGGGGGGCATGGAATTTTCATTTAAAGAAGAATGTTTATAAGACTAAAGATTTTCAAAGGCCCTTATCATCTGCTTTAGGGACAGCTCTAGACCTCTGAGTTCCAGGGGATTGGCATTGAGAAGAGGCTACAATAAACTTTCCCCCAAAACTTAGAGCCTAGTCTAAGCTCACTGGGAGATCTCTCTCTCTCTCTCTCTCTCTCTCTATCTATCTCTCCCTCCGGCCCCGCCCTCCGACCCTTCTCATTCCTCTCCTATTTCTACCGTCTGTCCTCTGTTCTCCCCACCTCCACCTACCAGCTCTCACTACTGCCTTCAGTAATCCTCACCTTCCCTCCTCCTTTACCCTGAACCCTTGGGCTCCCCCCATCGCACTGAAGGCCTTGCCTGAAAGGCACCCACAGCGCTTATAATGTTTGGCTGGGTGTGTATGTGAATAGACGGGGCCAGAAGTTGGGTTTTCTACCTGCGCTTTACCCATCTCTTCAGACAAGATGGGAGCAGGTATCATACGGGCAGGTGCATCTTCAGAAAGGGGTGAAGGACTGAATCAAGGGAAAGGGAAAAAACTGTTTTCTCTCCCCGTGGAAACATTTATATCCTGAAGTTGGGGGATTTGATTCTGCCAGCAGGTCACGTTGGGTACGTCTTGAGCTGTGGACCTCATGCATGCTATTTTATTTATCCTCAAAACCCAGCTTTGAGGTAGGCATAATAACTCTCCTTTTAAGAATACCCAACAGGAGGACCAGAAAGATGGTAACACGAAGAGTCACCCAGCTGGTAAGCTCTGAGCAAGACACTGGGTGTGAAAGCAGAACCGGGAGACGCCGGGATGGCCAGTCCACCCCGAGGAAGTGGAGGGGCATTCAAGGGGGACATGATAACAGCCTGCATTTATAGAGTGCTGTCTTGGTGCCTTGTCTAGTAAGCATCAGGGCTGGGATTCGGCTGAGATTCCAGAATTTGAGCGCTCTTCCAATTAACTACACTGCCCCCAGTGTGAGATGTGGACAGACACGCATGCTCTAATTTCAAGAGGCAAACTTTTCCATTGAAGAGAGAAAGCTATCAGTCCAAAACCCCTCACTGGGCAGGGGGAGCAGATGCACTTTTCCTGCCGGAAGTTGCCAGAACGGCTGTGAGACTTTTCAGGCTGAGTAGGCCATGATCCTACTCTAGATCGTGTTGCTGCTTCAGTTTCCAGAGCAACAGCACACACTTGGGCGAACATACGTGTCATCAGATTTGGACGGGGAGGCGAGCAGCAGTGTCTGTCGGTGGGATCGGAGTGTGACACAAACAGCCTGGGCTCCGTGCCTTGCCCAAGCTGTCACATGCACCACATCCTCCGGAAGCAAACTGGTAACAGCCCAGAATAAACCACGCCCTGCTTGTCTTTAAAGAGTGGCAGAGTAATGGGGGGAAAGAGACAAAACAGAGACAAAGAAAAGACCTAAACCCAAAGCACAGGTTTCAGCCTCAAGCAACTCCTACCTAAGTGTACGGCATCCTCACCTGGCCACAGGATTAGAGGACAACACGGGGATTCCTGACGTCTACAAACACTGCCAAATCTCACCAAATTAGAAGACAATTTGTGAAATTTAATTACTTCTCATCAGGACACTGTTCTGTTCTTCATTACTGAGGCTGGTACTCTTTTAAAGAACAGATGTGAAGGGAAGTGTGAGTCAGGGCAAAGCGTTGGAAGTTTCAGAATGCAATCCAGTCTCTTCTGCTGAGCTACAATCGGAGGAGGAGATTTAGAAGGGACTTCTCTGAATACGGTTCTGGAATCAGGTGGAGAGTTAACAGAGGGAATTTTTAAAAAATTAACTTGAATCCATCTGGAATCTTAAATGATCACTCAAGGAAGGAAAGGGGTGAATTAAGAATTGGCTCCAGGGGCTTCCCTGGTGGCGCAGTGGTTGAGAGTCCGCCTGCCGATGCAGGGGACATGAGTTCGTGCCCCGGTCTGGCTCCAGCCCAGTTATGGAAGCAGCAACTTGGACTCCTGAGTCCCTGGCTCATTCCAGAAGGTCACACTTACTGCATGTCTCCTCCAACATCTCTGCCCTGGGGTGGATTCTGTAGATGTGATGGGCAAGAGACCAAACCAGGTGGGTCTAGACAGGAAGCAGATAGACTCAAAACCATATCCTTGGAACAGATGGTACATTCTTCACTCTTCTTTCTTCTTTTTTGGTCTTGTTTTCTTATGAGTTCCTTTTGCGGGAGGGATTGTGGGGAATCCAGGAGGCTACTTCCATACTGGGTCGAGACCAGGCATACAGGAAACCTGGACCTACCTCTCTACGGTAAAAGAATCCAAGAGATGGTGAGATCAACTCTCTTCCTCATAGAGAGGGAAGCACACAGCTCTCGGGGCCTCGCAGAGTCATGGTACGCAAATAATTCAACAAATGGTTTAACAGCAATGTTGTCAGAAAAAGAATTTCCAATTCCATCACCATGGTGACAGCTCATCAAAAAAAAAATCCAAATCTAAAAATTGCCTTCATTTGACTGATGAAAAATAATAAATAGGGCTCCTGGGGCCTGCACTTTGTATTAATTCACTACCACCCCTAACTTTCCCCCAGTTCCACCTTTACACCCTCCTGGTCCCAGCATAGCTACAGCCACCTGTGATTCCCCAGGATGCACTCGAGCCCATGAACTTTAAAGGGGAGTGGCTCATGCCTCCAACTTCCAAATCCCCAGCCTGCCTCCTCTTCCCGTGCTCTTGTTGGCATTCATTAACCTTTGACCCCAGGTTTATTGGCTGTCCACAGCAATTTCATAGATGGAACATTTACAGAAATGGCTCCAAGAACCATGTTGTGGTGATTTCAGGGAGAGAGTGCCCACAGGGGAGGAGTCTAGAATATCCTGATGGACAGATCCAGGAACGGGCACCTGTGACTTCCTTCTATTCTAAGAGCCATGCACAGCCTAATTTTTATATTAAAAACTGAGTCCTGTAAGTCTCGGAGGCATCCTGAAACAGACAACATATATGCTTTGCCATTTCTAGAACTGTAATCCAAGCAAGTGTGAAGTTTTCAAGAAGCAGGGCCAAGAAGGGGACTGAAAGAAGCACCAAGTTGTAAGTGCAGGAATGTTTGCTGCATCTCTGTAGAGACAAGCAAGTATCAGGGGCCACCAGAGTCCATCCGCTGTGGATGAGTGAATTCGACATTAGATGATGGTGGATCATATTCACTCGGGAGACAGACATAGTTTGGTGGTTAGAAGGTCCCCACCCGAGTGGATGTGACATGGGTCAAGTTGCTGATCTGCCTTGAGGTCCAATTATCCCACCCGAAAGTGGGGTTAATAATAGTAGAGGCTCCACTTCAGAGGGCAGCTGTGAGGTTTAGACGAAGTAAAGACATAAGACCGTACCTGCAGGAGGGACATTCAGGGAAGGCCGATTATCATTATGACTTCATTATCATTTTTACCAAGAGCTCCATGGGAAAGCTACTGTGGGAGCAGCTTTGGGTAGCAGAAACACTGCCCTTTGCTGTAACATCTTTCGGATGGGCCCAGTCATCTGTCTTCTGAAAAACATCCTTCTTTTAGCTTTTAGTGTTTAAACAAGTGTTTCGATTAAACGGCGCTCATTTTCCCAGGAACGTGGCAAGTCTGGCCCACACTTCCTGGCACGGTGCAGTTTTTCTTATAGCGCTGAATCTGTTGGTGCCTTAATCTGTTGATGAAACCAATCAATGGCGTCCTCCCCTCTTAAGCAAATGATTTGTGCCACTCCAATCAAAAGGTACCTTGAATCTGATTCCTTTTCACTCAACTCTCCCCCCTGACCCATATGTCATTTCATTCCTCCTTTCCCCTCCGAAAGTAATCAGCCTGGTCCAATTTGCTTGTATAAACAAGAGGCCGAGGTGGGGGGGATGTCAGTTGGCCATGTCGGTTCTGCTTTTTATACAACCCTCCGCCTTGTTTCCTGAGACCTTTCAATAGAGCCAGACTTGGAGGAGAGTTATATTAAACAGTTTGACTCCAAACCTAAACAGCCCCTGAAGTATTAGCGGTTCAAAGATCTCCTGGTGCATTTATGAAAAGCCATTGATCTGGGAAGAGGTGTTAGCAGACTTGAAATGCACTAAGAAAACTCCTTTGCTGGCAGGAGGCAGAGTGGTTTTCATTAAGAAACTGCCCTTTATCTCGTCACATTACTGACCTGCCCAAGCTGAGATGGGCTACTTCCCCTTGCCTTGAAAGTAGGCCGCCTCTTGCTAGAAACGATGATAAGAAAGCCTTCATTTTTCCGACAGACACAAAGGACAGAAGTGGCTTGCTCTCCTGAGTCTGGACACCACATCTCCTTTAAATTCTAAGTTTGGGGACCACCTCTGATGCATAAAAGCCTAGAAGACACCATGGGCCTTTTCCCCAACGTTTGGTTCTTGGGACTTAGAAAAAAATATTGTAGAATCCTGGGACCTCAGAGCTCAAGGAACTTGAAATATCACCTAGAATAGGATCCATTCTTAACTCGGGGTCATACATGCCAGGGGCTCTTCCCTAAAGAGGAAGAGCCACTAATCTCACTAGACTAACCCCCTCCTTTAACTGATGAATAAAATCCTACCTAGGGTGTTTAAAGTGATTTCTCCATGGTCACGTGCTAATCCAGATGCAAGGCCAGGGCTAAAATTCCACATCTGAGGACTCACTGTGCAGTGCTTTGCAAAGTTCTGGAAACATTAGCAGAAGTAGCCCAGGTCTTATCCAGCCTTGCACAAAAGGAGTGATCTGTACATAAATGTGGAATAGGATTGGGATACATACTGGTGGCCTCAAGGCAGAGGGAGCGGTCAGGGGTCTGGTGGTGTGATGTCTGTGGAGTTGCCAAAAGGCGACTTGACTAGTTATCACCAGAAGAGGAAGGTGTGCAAAGCAGACAGAAGAAGGAGTGGGTCAGGGCCATCAGAAGGAGCCTGCCCCAGCGCCTAACTCTTTTTCATTTCCTGTGCGAAGCACGTTCATCCATCATCCAGCCATAAGCTTTATAAAATCCATGAGAATATATGCATATTTGGTGTAGGAAATAAATAATTTTTCACTTCTGAGTGATTGCACCTCCTCTTCCAAGGAGACTCAGCCCTAGCACTTTGAGGTTTGCATTGTTCTCTTTTCTTTGACCAGATTCTTGAAAATACTTTAATATATCCCTAGTTCTGTGGTTCTCAAAGTGTGTCTCAGAAGCCCCACCACCATCTGTGTTACTGGGAAGCTTGTCAGAAATGCAAGCTTGGGGGACTCTCCTTAGACCTAGTGAATCAGAGATGCAGGGTGGGACCCAGGGATGTGTTTGCACAGGGTCTCCAGCGATTCTGAAGCACATTCAACTTTGAGAACCACTAGTTTCAGTCGTTAGAGAAACCGAGCAAGGAAAATGGGCTTGCAAAAGCCTTCCAGAAATCTGAGTCCCTGGAATACTTTATTTTTTTTCTTGGTATGAGATAAATTGGAACTAGCTTAGTAACCTAGTTTCTCTTGTGTTTTGCAAACAAGAGATTTTGGAGGAGAGTGGAAAATCAATTTCAAGGCCTTTCATCTCAGTTACAATGACACGTTCATTTAACATTGTATGGGAGGGAGGGAGGGAGGCAGGGAAGGAGGGGCAGTTGTTAGGCTTTTGGAGGAAAATACACAATTCCAATGGAATCCACTGTAATTTAGGGGCAATTAGCGTCTGCACATTCTCCAGCCATGAGCCTCCATTAATCCAGTTAATCCTTATCTTCTAATCAAAAACAAACATCCTTGAGTGTACTTGGGATCCTTTTAACACATTCTGCCCACCTGGACAGTGTCCTAAGCCTTCTAATCCAGAGCTTTTTGAAGCCACTTCAGCTCCTGGAAAGGGGGGAACAACCCACTGTCGTGGATGGGTCCTGCCAGCCCCTTGGAAGTAAGCCCTCTCCTAGACCTGCCCTGTCCCCTCCATTACTCAAGTCAGCCTTGATAGTTCCTTGCTATTTTGGGCAGCCCTCCCTGACAACTCCTTGACTGCCCCTTGGCTAAATTAGGCAAGTGCCTGGATAATATTAATGCCTTTCCTAAGGCACTTGGCAGTTTCCAAAGGCCTTTCTTAGTGGCTGTTTCATTGGATTCTCCAAACTACCATAATGTCACTATCATTCTCCACTTCCCCACCCACGCCCACCCCCTGCATTTACAGATGGGGGGGGGGCCACTGAGGTTTCCAAGGGTTACGTGACCTATCGAACTCCCACAGCTAGTAACTGGATGACAAGGTAGGTTCAAACGCAGGTCTCCTGATCTGTAGACGAAGATCTTCCTGCTATAGAACACTGTCTCTTTCTGACCACCCACCTAAATCCATAAAGCTGATGAATAATGCATTTGTTCTTTCACTCTGTTTGTCTTTGGAATGTCTTTCTATCTATGAAAATCAGGGCATCTTCCTTCATTTAAAAGCCCTTAAGGAGAAGATATCCTATCTGTGTAACTTGGGCTCAAATAATAACATAAAGTGCTTCTACCTATTCAAAATGTTGCCATTTTATCTTATTCTGTCTACAAAACTGTCCAATGAATTAAGTAGGATAAGGAATATTACACCTATTTTAATGGAATGGAAAATGAAGTTCGGCCAGTAAAAGCAACTTACTGGCTCAGAAGTAGAAAGTGGCATCCTTGGGAATAGAATACTGACTCCCAATTTCTGGTGCTGTATTTATCTACTAGATTTGTAGTTTTAAAATTGTGTTCCTGAGAGCCCTAGCATTCCCATACGCTGCCTCAGGAACTTCTGGGGGAACTATGGAGAGGTGGGACCAGCAGGGCTTTGGGTATTGTACTCGCAGTTTAACTTACAATGTTTGTTCCCGCAAACAGTAGCTTGGAAGCCACTGGCAGTTGCTCATTTCCTGCCTAGAGTATCCAGTATAGTAGTTGTCAGGCGTAGACAGTAGCTTCAGGAGCATACAGTGGCAGGTGGTCCTGATCAGCCTTGAAGTTCTTGCAAGCACTTCATACTCCTGGCTTGCTCTCAGTGTAGGCAGTAAAAACTCACCCGGTCCTCAGGGAGGGTAAGCTACCCCTGTGTCTTTTCATATTCTGCTTGTTAATTCAACAATATTTATCGAGCAGCTACTATGCAATAACTTCTATGCTGAGACTAGAATAGTAGAAGAATATGGGATGATTCCACCTCTGCCCTCATGTAGCTTCACACCAATAAATGATTCCAAGTCATAATAAGAGCTGTGAAGGAAAGATCTGTCTGCTGCAGGAGAGAGGGACGAGGGGGTCTCATCCCATTAGGAGATAAGAAATTCCACTCCTTGAGATAACGCTGAAGCTAGGTTTTCGGCAGAGTAGAGAGGGAGAGGGAGGACGTTGTTGTGGCGTGGAACACGGTCGTCTAGACATGAAGGGACAGCATGTGGCCTGTTTGAGGAATCACGAGGAGACGAGGCTGGCTGGCACCCCGTGAGCAGGACCAGAGCGGAAGGAGATGGGAGACGGGGGCCGGGGGAGTCGGGTTTGGAATTGATGCAAAACGAAGTATCAGCCATTGCAGGGATTTAAGTACGGAGTGTCATGATGGGTCAACATGTTTTCACGGATGATTTTGGCTACTGCCCAGAGAAGAAAAAAAGTTGGGGTCGGTCAAGAGTAGAAGTGAAGAGACCTGGGAGGAGATTATTATAAAGTGCTTTTCCTTTATATGTGACCAAACTGGCCTGATTTCTGGTCCTGGAAGTAACACGGAATGCCCTTGAGTGCAGAGCAAGTTATCAGAAAGAAAATCCACTGTCACACAGTCAGAGGTACCCTTGAGGGATTTTATCATTTAATGTGGAAGAGAGAGCAGGCAGCATGGACTGACTAGACTTAGAAGAGTAATAGTAGTTTAAAAAGTAAAAGTTCTACCCTGGGTGGAGATGATGAGATTCCAATCCTGCAACACCACGACTTAGCTGTGGAACGTGGCACAGGCCATTTAACCACTCCCTCGGGGCCTCATTTTCCCCATCTGTGACAAGGGGCTAATAATCCAACCTCGGCAAGTTATTAAGGGACCCAATTAAGTAATGTAAGTGCAAGTGCTTTGGAAACGGCAAAGTGTTAAAACGCAGGAGGTCGTTATCATTAACCACGTCCATATATACGAAGTCATTATAATTCTTAGTAAATATGGAATAACATTTTTATCTTGGACTGTGTCCTGAAAGTAAATTACTAGAAATTAAGAATGTTCTGTTCTTAGATTAGTTAGAAGTTTCACCGTATTTCATAAATCTGTTTTTTCAAATGCCGAAAATTGTACAATTACTGAGTAAAATAATTTTATTCTTTCGAAGTATCACATTGACTCAGAATTATCATCACATTTGTTTCATACATTTCCCATACTTTAGTCATTTACATAGCAAAGTCACATTTTTTACCATCAGTGTGTAAATATTAACTTGATATTTAATTTGAGTTGATATACATTCCTCTCTACTTTGTGTTTAAAAGAAATTTTAACCTAAAGAATATTACCTGTGAAATCACAGGGCTGATAATGCTAGTTATACTTTTTCCTAATATGCACTAAAAGAGTTGTAGGGCTGTTAACATACAACTAACCTAAACTGTGTAACAGGATCTCATGTAATACCTCCAGTAAATGCTATACTTAGGAAACAACAGTTTATACCATTCATATTTCAGAAAGCTTTTTCAATATCAAAATTAACGAGGTCTTCCACTAGCCTAGTGGTTGTTAACATTAAAATCACATGGAGAACTTAAAAATTTTTTGATGCCCAGCCGGACTACAGATTAATTAAATCAACATCTCCAGGCATGGGATTCAAGCCTCAGAGTTCCCCAGGATGACTGTTACATGAACCCAGGTTGAGAAACATTGACCTAGATTCTTGGATGCTTTCCAGGACTGCCTAGGCCTCCTAGGATTGGATAGACATTGAGGAGAGACCATACGGGGAGAACTTGGCAGTAGTGGAGTCAGTCTTATTCAGAAGGGGATAGCCATCTGGATAAATAATAATAGCAGTGGTGTTATTACTAATAATACATAGGCAACATTAATTGAGGGCTAACTTTATGTCAGGTACTCTTCTAAGTGCTTTATAAGAATTATTTCTTTTAACCTTCATAGCAACACTGTAAAGGGAGCGCTGTAATGATCTATTTCTGAGATGAGGCATCCGAGGTCCAGAGAGGTGTAGTAACTTGCCCAAGGTCACACGTCGTAAGTGGTAGAGCTGGAATGGGAGGCTCCTTGAAAGCAACCCCAAGTTTCCATCCTTTCTTGGCTTCCTACTTAAAGCACATACTTCAGTGCTAATATAAACTCCAGGATCTCTTTTCTCTGTGCCTTTTTATTAGACTTCTTTCCCCAACCCTCACTTTACAGATGAGCACATTTTTTCGATGTGAAAATGAAGATCTGTAGAGACTGCATTATTTCTCGGGTCATATAACCAACTACATGTGTGGTCTTGTGAAAGTCCCCTAACTTCTCTTGGACATGGCTTTTCTCGTCTGAGTTGCAAAAATAAATGCTTCTGCCTTGTAGCCATTAATGTTGGAAGAAAAAGAGACATCCAAAGTATTGGGTCCCCACCCCTCCTTGCCCGGGAGAAAGCTCCGGAGGGAGGGGAGGATGGCTTCCAGCAGCCCCAGAAGTCACTTTGCTCTTTTGTAGGATCCGGTTACACCCAACAGCCTTCAGTCTGAATAAACGAGACTAGATTAGCACACCTACAGGATCTTTGAGTCCAGCCTTGGTTTTTAGCATACAACCACAGGGAGGTGAGAAGGACCTGTTGTTTTCCAAAAGAGAGATGAAGAAAGCTCCCTTCCATTATGTAGCAGAGTCTGCTTCACCGTTGAATAAGGGGCACGAAATCGGATGTTTCTCAGGCTCAAAATAAAGCAGTGGAAAAGCTACTTCCCCTTTCCCTCTATAATGAACATCTAAAGGCACAGCGTTTAACTCCCGAATAGGGCAATGTTCATTTTAAGGGAAATGTTAAGCGGGGATTAGAGACACGATGGGCTGTGTAACTCTATCCTCACAGCACTTTCATTGTTAATAGTATTTTTTTTTTTGGCGGCGTCTGTGCAGAGATGTGGGAAAAACCGAAGTCTTATGTAAATGAGAATTGACACACACTGATAAACCAAGCGCCAGACCTGAGGTCTTAATTACACAGGAGTCTAGATGTCAAAATGAATGCGGCTTATTGACGTGCAGGGATTTCACGCAGTGGTAAGTCGGGCGACCTTCTTCTGGGAGCAGAGAGCAAAGTGCGGGTTTCTCATTAGTCAGGGCCATGTTCACAAATGGTGAAGGGCTAGGTCGTGTCTAGGTGCTTTTCTGGTTGGAATATATCCCTGCACCCTGACAGTTACACCTGCTTGTGGTGGCACAAGCAAAGCAAGGTGGTTTGAGGTGTTTCCAGCTGTGCGGTAAGCTGCTGCTAATTGGCCAAGGGTTCCTAATAGCCAAGGTCTCTAATAGCATCTCCTCCCCCTCTCCTCTAGCCCACCTACCCCTTCAGCATCATTTGGGGCATCTAAGCAGTGCCACAGGCGTGATCTCATTTCAACAACTAATATTCCTACGAGACGCATAAAAGCATCAGTAGTCACGTTTTAAGACTAAGAAAACAAAACAAAGTCAATAACTGATGAGCATTTATGTCGCTGAAGATGAGGCCACCTGGGGGGTGCAGCTCCCTCACACACGTTGTTCCCGGTGAACAAGAATCTAGTGAGGTTTATACCTCCCAGCTACGGCTCTTTTCATGAGCTGACATTATGGCTGTCATCCTGGGGGTACCGGCTGTGTTTGTGAAAGGAGAGAAGGCCGCATGCAGGCTTGGGCATAACCAAACAGTTCTCAGTGGGTGTTAGGGTCTTTGCCTTGAAACAGAAAAATAATACACCCTTTCCCTCTGCCCGTACTAATTAAAGTGTCAGGACGGAGCCCTAACACTGATTTGACACGTGACATGACGTCCCGTGTAATCTGACGTGTTTTACGCTCACATCAAAGCCCCGTCAAGGATAATGGAGCAGGATATTTAGTGCGTGCGCGCTGCAGCCTGACACATAACTCCGTCCGGCTTCGTTGGCAGGCCCTCGCTCACTGGGAGGTTAACCCGTCAGGCCGCCGTGTGAGAAGGGACAGAGCAGACCCTGACAGGAGGCCCGGGATGCAGAGGAAGTCACAACAAATCCACCTGCTCAGGGAAGAGTTTTCCCACCGCTGCCGTACCGTGACCTCGTCCTCTTGCGGACTTCGGTGGCACGAGTTATCCCAGCCACTAATATGGCACTGGGTCATTTATGACTGCCTTATGACATTATTTTTCACTACTGTGTTTGCACTCTTGTTTAACAACTTTGTGTAATCGTCTCTTCTTACTTCAAATAAACCTTAGCACCCGGAAGGCAAAAAGTAGCTCAGTATGTGTCTGTTCTAGCAAGCTCCTTCAATGATTCTGTGAAGGGCTAGTTTTTTGTTTATTTGTTTTTGTTTTGTTTTGTTTTGTTTTGTGGTACGCGGGCCTCTCACTGTTGTGGCCTCTCCCGTTGTGGAGCACAGGCTCCGGACATGCAGGCTCAGCGGCCACGGCTCACGGGCCCAGCCCCTCCACGGCATGTGGGATCTTTCCGGACCGGGGCACGAACCCATGTCCCCTGCATCGGCAGGCGGACTCTCAACCACTGCGCCACCAGGGAAGCCCCTGTTTTTTGTTTTTGCAATCTATCACACACCAAAACTTTTTCAGAATACAATAAAAACAAAGTATTAGAAAAATAAGCACGGGCATGGAGTTCTCAGCAGTGTCAAGTTACTGTAAATGTGTCGATGCTTATGCTTCATTTCTGTACTCATCCTGTCCCAGACCAGCAACCCAGTTTGCCAGTTGGTACCCATCTGTGGACCAAACTTTGAGTAGCACTAAACCAGAACACTGGAATGCCTGGAACAAGGTGGAATCTAGGATATATCTCCTCAATATGTAACTGTTGATTAAATATAGATGTATATGTAGTATATGTATATATAACATATATACATATATTATCTACATACATATATATGGTACGATCATGCCAAATATAGCCATATGTAAATACATTCAATGAAATTATCCTTTACACCATACATGTACTAGAAGATAGAATTACAAAATGGAGACCTATACCCAGGAAAAGGAAAGCATAAGTGGAAGACCCCCTCGACGAAAAGGCACGCATGGAAAGAGAATTATGACTGAGCAATGCCTACCCTGTGTCTGTGCTCCATGCTTTTATTCTCCTAAGTTCTCTGTGGATGCTGCGTACTTATATTTCACCCGAGGGGCAGTAAAGCTCACCGAGGGTAAGTGACCCACCAAGGTCACACAGCTCTTTGGGGACGAAGATGGGATTCAAATGCAGGACTGTCTGACTCCACAGTCTGTGTTCTTTCTACTGCACCATGCGAATGCAGTGATGTCATGGGTATCTATGTCCTGGTCATATCACACAGGGTACCAAGAGGATGGATGTGTTCCTACCACCACCTTCAAGCAAAGAGGACTTTAAAATTACCATCTATGGGCTGGTGTAGGCAGGTTTCAAGTGAGAGCAAGTCTACTGTTGAGCTTCTAGGAAATTTACTTCTTCCCAAGAGAAAGGCCTTAGACCCCTTCTTCTTCTGCTGGAGACTGAAGCATCAAGATATGAAGGCTGAGACATCCAACAGCCACCTATGACCCAATTAGAGGGTGGTGTCAACCCTCTGGGGAAGGCAGAGCACCAGGAGAACTACAGAGAAGCAGGGTAGGAGCCCCAACGTCCTGCATCCGGGGTATCCCCACCTAAAGACTTACCACGTGAGCCACCACATTTCCTTATAAAAGGAATTGTTCTTTTACAATTGGGGATTGTTCTGTTACTTGCAGGCAGAGACACCCTGTCTAATGCAGCCTCCTCACATGATAAGAGACACTTCACACTGTCCCTTTTTTTTTTTTTTTTTGCGGTACACGGGCCTCTGTTGTGGCCCCTCCCGTTGCGGAGCACAGGCTCCAGACGCGCAGGCTCAGCGGCCATGGCTCACGGGCCCAGCCGCTTCGCGGCACGTGGGATCTTCCCAGACTGGGACGCGAACCCGTGTCCCCTGCATCGGCAGGCGGACTCTCAACCACTGTGCCACCAGGGAAGCCCCACACTGTCCCTTTTTAAAAAAGCCAATGTTTGGTTCACACTGTTGGGCCAGCAATTGAAAGGAAACTATCATCTAATTTATGGCAGCAACATACATTTTTTCAAAGCACCCTTTGAAATGAAATTTAGACGCCTTGAAGGCACCATAAAAAGTTTAACCTGGAAATTTAAAAAGAAAAACGAAAGAAAACCCACAACATGTAACGTAATGCTTACTGACTGTATCCAGGGTGTAGTTCAATTTTCAGGACACAGCACATCAAGGCATATACAATCACAGGCCATCATCTGTGTTTAGGAATTCCCCTGCTCCTTCCTGCATGTTTACACAACTTTCATACTTTTCTATATTGGCTCAATAAAGCATTTTTCTATTGAGATGGCATTGCTCATCTGTATTTATCCCACAGTGAGGAGACTGAGCTATCTTAACTGTCCACTTTGGTAACTGTAGAGCTGATAAATTGTGTGTAAACAGCTCAGATCTTTCTCAGGAAATAAAACTGGAAAGCAGATGTTTTTGCTTCACCCACCTAAGACAGCCTTGCATATTTAGAGATTAAGGCTGAGGTGTGGGTTTCTTCTTTCAGCTAAACCTCATCCCCGCTGCCCTTGACAACTTAATTTCCTGTCCTCTTTGGGAGACAGACGGATGAATATTTAGTGTAGAACATGATTGTGATTAAGCTTCCAAATGTATCTTCATCTGGGTTCCAGCTGGTGAGGCATCTCAATTACTCCTTCATCTCCCATGGAACTGTCTTATTGATGTAGTAAGCTTTGCATGATGGCACTGGGTTAAAAATCTCCCAGGACTCTTTGAAACTTCTGACCTCAATCAATTATCCCTTAATAAAGAGGAAAAAGAAGTCTTGTGCGTACATTGTGACCTGAAGAATCCCCACCAACAGGCATCAGACCCTTGTTGACTAGCTACCCTCAAAGTACAAAAGATGATCGATGCCTTAATGTGAGGCTGATAAACTGATGGAGGTGGTGATTAATAGGTATACTGTCGATACAACGCAAAGAAGGCTGCAAGACATTCAGCTGCCCAGAATTTCTTTACTGGACCAATATTTCATGTTTGTCACTCTTCCCATGATTCCTGGTTGCATTATGCCCAAACTGCATTACACAAGTACAGCATCATTCTCTGAATCAATTCTGAACATCTTGGATATGCACATATTATTTTTCAGTATCATTTCTTTTGAGAAGAAGCCCCAACCCATTTACATAGCTCTTTCACTCAATCATTCATTCGACATTCGCTGAGCTGTGTATAGGTTGTGTGCAAAGCACTGGGCATAGATCTGTAAACAAGATACAGACACAGAACAAGTTCCTTGTTCTCAGGGAACACCGTAGAGTGGGGGTGATAGACATGCACACAAGTGGACACAGTGCTGGACGGAGCCAAGTACCAGATTCCGTGGGAACACACAGGCGTGGCATCTATCAGACTAAGGAGGACAAGTAGAGAAGACTTTTCAGAGCTTTTCTTCTTATCCATTCCATCTGCAGTGGCCTCAGCACTTAGACAAAGTCTTCTAAACTACAGAACAACAATACCGGCCCTTCCTCCTTCCCTCCCTCCCTCCCTCCCTCCCTGTAAGAGTAAATGCCAGACACTCTTCAACTCTTGCACTTACAATCTGATGAAATATAACATATTCAAAAAATGTTGGGAAGGAAAGGCAGGTTACGACTTCCCTGGCGGTCCAGTGGTTAAGACTCTGTGCTTCCACTGCAGGGGGCACATGTTCAATCCCTGGTCGAGGAAACTAAGATCCCACGTGCCGCCTGGTGCGGCCTAAAACAACAAACAAACAAACGAAAAGGCACGCTAAGAGGTACCTTCTGTTTTTTTCTTGCCGTGAATATATGTTACTCGACGAATGGCTGTGGATGATTAAACGCTATACCCAATGTCGCAGACTGTAGAGCTGCCATAGGAGTTCAGAGGATGAGGGCAATCTGTGGATTAGAGTATTTGGGAGATGCTTCAGAAAACGAGGAGGCTGAGTTTGCTTTCTAAGACAGGCTAACAGTGAAGTCAGGACTTTCTACTTCTATCAGACAAGACCCTCACTTCCAGCAAGCAGACTTATGAAGGTAGATCCCCTTAGGAATGCAAGTAGGGCAGTCGAGAGCCCCAAGACCCCTGCCCGAAATGAAGAGGAAAAAAATAAGCTATGGATCTCATTCCTCATTCAAAGCTTGCAGAGCTAAAGAAAGCACTTCTCTCCAAGAGGGAAGCTTGCTTCTCCCACTTGCCTTCTTGGTTCAGTGACTATGTGTATATTGTTGGTACACAGGGCACAGCAAGGAAAATGGAAGCTAAAGAAAGAATGCTCAGTTGCAAAGTGGGACAGGCCAGCTCAAAGGGCCTACTGAATACTTTTCAAACTCTCCGGAATCACTCTTCCAGACAATGACCGAGGAGAAAATACAGCTCCTCAAATACCTTCATACGGAGACGCTTAAAACAAATCACCCTACGCATTAAAAAACCCTCAGAAGCTAGGAGAGGCTGGAATGGTAGCCTGAAGCACTATGAACTCATGAAAAATTAATTCAGTCCTCAAAGTCAGCACCAGTAAGGACTTTTCTACATAACAAAAAGTTCTCGGTTGCATTATTAAAAACACTGGAGTGACCGATTAATTTCAAAGGCCCCACTCTCTGCATTAGAAGTTATCAAAGACAGATGTGCTAAAAAGGTTCCCTCTATCAAATCCAGTGCCCATCTGCTCTCCCAGGGTTATAATTGAGATCCTTGTTATGGTTGGAGCACTTTTGTTTTCATTTCAAAGTAAAGGTTTTTGTGAGATTTCCCTTGAAAGCACTGATGGAAAACAAGATTAGTGAAATCTTTTTTTCACTAATCTTTTTCTCCCAGGAACCAGTACCTCCTTCAGTCCAGGGACCCCAGGCTTGCACACACAGTCCAGTCACATCAAGGGAAGGTGTTGTTTGTTTGCCACACCAGCATTTGCCAACCTGAGAAACTGTAACATTTTTCAAGCAGAGGCAGGAGATGGGGGCTTAAGATTGTGGACAGGTGGATTGTGGATTGCGTCCCATTTGCAGAAATCCTACTATCCAAAAACAAAATGTATATAAACCAGATAAAACTAGAAGTGAATCATCCATTTACAAAAGAGGACTCACCACGGGGTTCCTTAAGAATCGGTTCCCTATTCTAGTTAGTATTTTTCACTGTCCACAAAACAACAAAAAAATGGTGTTTACTTGCACCATTTCTGGACATGCCTATTATGTAAAGAAAGATATGTCTATTGTACTACTACTACTAATGGCTTCCCTTTACTGAATGCCTGCTATTTCTGTGACTGTCCCTGTGCTGACATTTTACATAAGTAATCTCATTTATTTCTCAAAACAGCCCTGTAACCTACATATCAGAACCTCGTTTTATACTAGAGAAAAATGACTTGCCAGAGGTCCTATAGCCAGAGCAGAGGTGGAGTTCAAACCAAAGTCTGTTTTGCTTTGCACTCCACTGTTCCAGTCTTCTTCAGAGCCAGACTCAATGGTCAGACTCTAAAGCCTCATTAATTTGGGCTGGTTGAGACACGTGACAGTTTAAATTTGCTGGGAAAGTCTGAACTACAAAATATGCACAGATTACCCACAAGTACACCCCACGAGTTGGTAATTTCAATCTTTGCTGGAGATCCTTCAGGACCTACTTTAACAAGAAGAACTATTGGGCTTCCCTGGTGGCGCAGTGGTTGAGAGTCCGCCTGCCGATGCAGGGGACACAGGTTCATGCCCTGGTCCGGGAAGATCCCACATGCCGCGGAGCAGATGGGCCCGTGAGCCATGGCCGCTGAGCCTGCGCGTCCGGAGCCTGTGCTCCACAACAGCAGAGGCCACAACAGTGAGAGGCCCGCATGCCGCAAAAAAATAAATAAATAAAATGAAGAACTATTTATAGGTCGTAATTCCAATGCACCACTAAAATAGATGAAAATACTTTGTTCCCTTAAGTTGGTTTAATAGAGTTTGATAACATGCACGTCGAATCTCTTTCGAAGATACTTTATGCCAGCTATTTTCAAGGGACCACAAATTCTTGAATAGTAAGCCTGGAAGTGACTATGCCTTGCTTTTAATTTCTTCCAAACCAAAGTTCATTGTATATTTCATTAGCCCCTTGGTTTAGAAATAAAGAGAAGCAAGAGACTGCACATGAAAGCCAGGAGCTCCTTCCCTCTTCCCTCCAGCTGCCTGGGCTGGAAGCGCGGCTGGTTTAAGAGGGAGTAGCTATCTCTGTCTCAGTGAAATTCAGGCCTTATAACTAGCAAAGAATGGGAGTAAGAGGGATCTTGATCCTTGGAAGGCACATGAATTGGGAGCTCAAGATTGGGATAGGGCAGATTCAGGCCAGGTTAACAGTAAGAATGCTATAGCTGTGAGACACACAAGATACTAAAAACTGCCCATCATCTTTCTTTCAGAGTTTTAGGAGGAATTCTCAATCCTACCTAGGAGGAAACTATGCTGATAGGAGCAATGGGCAGAGAGAAGTGGAAAAAGCCTAGCGTGATCAAATTAATACACATAAGAAATGGCACCATTTCACACCCAGTAGACACTAGAATGGAGATATATATATCTCCATATAAATATATATCTCCATAACAAGTGTTGGCAAGGATGTGGAGAAACTAGAACCCTCATACCTTATTGGTATGGGTATAAATGGCACAGCTACTGTGGAAAACACTTTGGCAGTTCCTCAGAAAGTGAAACACAGAATTATCATATGACCTAGTAATCCCACTCCTAGGTATATACCCATGACAACTGAAAACATACATCCACACAATATCTTACACACGAATGTTCATAGCAGCCTTATTCACAGTAGCCAAAAGGTAGAAACAACCAAATGCCCATCAGCTGATGAATGGATAAACAAAATGTGGTAGATCTATACAGTGGAATATTATTCAGCCATAGAAAAGGAATGCGGTACTGTTAAATGCTACAGCATGAATGAACCTTGAAACATGTTAGGCGACAGAAGTCAGATGGAAAAGGTCAACTACTGCATGATTCCATTTATATAAAATGCCCAGAAAAGGCAAATCCATAGGGACAAAAAATATAGTAGTGGTTACCAGGGCTGTGGGGAGGGGAATAGCGGAAGAGACTGCTAATGGGTGATGGATTTCTTTTGGGGATGATGGAAATGCCCTGGAATTAGATCCTTGTGATGGCTGCACAACATAGGATATACCTACAACTGAACTGTATACTTTAAGATGATGAATATTACATTATTTGAATTGAAAGAAAGAGAAAGAAAGGAAGAAAGAAACAGAGAGAGAGAAAGAAAGAGAAAGAAAGAAAAATAAAGAAAGAAAGAAAGAAAAGAAAGAAAGAAAGGAAGGAAGAAAGAAAGAGAGAGAGACAAAGAAAGAAAGAAAGAAAGAAAGAGAAAAAGAAAGAAGGAAAGAAAGGGAAAGAAAGAAAGAAAGAGAGGGAGAGAAAGAAAGGAGGAAAGAAGGAAAGAAAGAAAGGGAAAGGCATCTGTTGGAAAGAGAATGGCTCAAAACAGTGATGCTGTACAGTTTTTCATTTCAGTGGGGCTGAAGAATCTAGCTCTGTGTTCTGGAAGGAGGCTACTTATTGCTGCATTTCGGGAGCATCAACTACAACAGCAAGCGTAACTTCCTTAGCTCCCTACAGTGCAAGCTTATCTTCTCCGGAGAAGCAGCCCCTGTCCATCACGGCATGGGGAGGACTCCACCACAATGCAGAGTTGCTTTGAGGCAAGGTGGCCCCAGAGACGCTGGGTCATGCTAACGTTTAGCTGGGTCAGCGGTTTACAGTATCCTCTTCACTCCGTGTGAAACAGCTGCGGCTGGACAAGTGAATGAGATGGCCAGGTTCTCCCTGAGGAAAAGCTCCTGGGAGCAGTGCATTTTATTTCTAAGAATTTCAAGTATTCAGCAGCAGTGGACGCCTGTAAAAATTTAAGGCACCCAATTTGGTTTTTAGACTATTTCTGACAGCAACAGAGGATAACAGTGCGTTACTATGTGCCTCATCCGTGCTGAGCGGACCTAAATTTGAGATGGGGGTGGGGAGGGAATTGGTGGTGGGAGAGGGTGACTCCTGTCGAGCTGGGCCAATGGGAGGCAGCCTGGAGCGGCTGGTGAGATGATCACCTGCAAAGTCCAAGTGGGGCGCAGCTACAGCGCTACTTCCTCACTGCACGGGCTTTCCCTCGCCAGTAGGAAATCCGCTTGGTTGCTGTTCCAACAGGCAGCAAAAGAGAACTATTAATGCGACTTCTAAGACTCTCCCCAAATATAGTCCGTGCAGAAGAAAAAGGGCTGAGATGGAAGTCATTTACTTCCTAGAATTACTGAGGTTCTAAGACCCGAGCATACCTCTACACACCTCCGAGAACACTGCCTGTCACACGGTGGTACTTGATAGGTGTTTACTGAATGAAGGAGTCAATGAATGAATATGTGCTCTTTGAGCATTTATTCCGTGCTAGCTACTTTACTAGATTCTTAATTCAGTATCACGTTTTAAAGTCACAGAGGTGTTAAGTGACTTGCCCAAGGTAATACAGTTTTTAAATAGTTGATTCAGGATCTAAACCATAGCAAGCTCACTCTTACTTCCTATAAGAAGCACACTGCCTCACCAGAGTGAGTTAGGGGCCCATATTCTGTGTTACCATGGCACCTAGCGCTTACCCCCATCTTGGCATCTACCATAGCAGACTGCAAGTTCATGCTCACTTTTCTGCCATCTCCCCGATTATATCGTGAGGTCCTAGAGGCAGGGACTGACTGCATTATTTTTGAATTTTATTTATTTTTTATACAGCAGGTTCTTATTAGTTATCTATTTTATACATATTAGTGTGTATATGTCAATGCCAATCTCCCAATGCAACACACCACCACCACCACCTGCCACCCGCCACTTTCCCCCCTTGTCCCTATGTTTGTTCTCTACATCTGTGTCTCTATTTCTGCCTTGCAAACTGGTTCATCTGTACGATTTTTCTAGGTTCCACATATATGCGTTAATATACGATATTTGTTTTTCTCTTTCTGACTTATTTCACTCTGTATGACAGTCTCTAGATCCGTCCACGTCTCTACAAATGACCCAATTTCGTTCCTTTTTATGGCTGAGTAATATTCCATTGTATATATGTACCACATCTTCTTTATCCATTCGTCTGTCGATGGTCATTTAGGTTGCTTCCGTGACCTGGCTATTGTAAGCAGTGCTGCAATGAACATTGGGATTGGGGTGCATGTGTCTTTTTGAATTATGGTTTTCTCAGGGTATATGCCCAGTAGTGGGATTGCTGGGTCATATGGTAACTGTATTTTTAGTTTTTTAAGGAACCTCCATACTGTTCTCCACAGTGGCTGTATCAATTTACATTCCCACCAACAGTGCAAGAGGGCTCCCTTTTCTCCACACCCTCTCCAGCATTTACTGTTTGTAGATTTTCTGATGATGCCCATTCTAACTGGTGTGAGGTGATACCTCATTGTAGTTTTGATTTGCATTCCTCTAATAATTAGTGATGTTGAGCAGCTTTTCATGTGCCTCTTGGCCATCTGTATGCCTAGTGACTGTACTTTGCTCACTGCTGTATCCCTGGTGATACAAGTACAGTCTTCAGTGTATTCAGTCAATATAGACATACTGAATCAACCAATGGAAATGAATCGATGAGTGGGAGTTATACAGACTGAACAGAGAAGGCAGAGTATGAGAAGGGTTTGATGGGCAAAGAAGTAGAAGGCAGTGTGTGGAAGGAGACCCTGCCTTGTATCTTGCTTGTGTTGCTTAGCTGCAGGTAAAGGGGTGGTATTGCCGAGAGGAACTGTAACTTGCCGGGGATCTCAAAGCAAATTAGGGGGTACCAGGGTCTGGCAGGGGAACATCTGTACAGCACATTGTGAGCGCCAGATGAAAGGCATGCATAGAAAAGCAAAGATCACAGCACCACTTTTGCAGAAATGAAACATTCCTAAATTAATACAAGAAGGGAGGTGAGGCTCCCAGAATCAGATATGCTGCAGAGGGTATGGGTCCGCTTTGACATTGCTTTCAAAGTAAGTAGGTAAGTAAGTAAAAAATAAGGCACAAGAGAGAGCAACAATATTCTGCATATTTGACACTCCTCCAGATCTACAATCTCGTGGGTATTCTCAGGCAGATCAGAGTTTAAAGGTGGACTGCACGTTTAGGAAAGCATGAAGAAAGCCATGGAAGGTTTGGGAATCACTTTCTCCTTGCCCTTCACCCAAAGTACATTCTTTTGAGCACCGGAATCTGTTCAGCAGAAAGCGACAGTGCCCCCCAGCCTCTCATGAAGGGAGGTTCATGCTTATCTCTCCATCTTTCTCCATTGCTAAGCCCTGTTCTTGCAAGTATTATGAGCCCCATGTGTGTAAAATTAAAAACAAAAGTGATTTCTTCTCAGAGATAATTCTCCTGCCCCCCTTTTCTCCATCCTCCCCCAGCACTCCTCTGCTCCCGGCCCCATCTCCAGGCTAAACCCCCTACTTAGCAGCTGGGTGCCTGTCCCAGCCTGCCAAAAACACCATTTGCTTTCTATATTCTGGGTTTTGCCACAGGGGGTTTACTCCGGCCACAGTCAAGACACACTAATTCCGACATTATTTTTACTGGCAACTTCACTTCTTTAAGGAGGATTCAAGTTATATCTGTACACTGGGAGCAGGGGGTGGGGAACCACAACAACGCATAGCCGAAAAAAATCTCTCTCTCCACTTGGATGTGTCCTGTAGGCATCTCAAAACTCAACACGTCCCAAACTGACTCCCAACTACCTCCTCCAGCCACCTCTTTATCCTCATCCTGGTAAACAACACCCCCATTCCCACTCTCCCCCTTTTCAAATCTGTCCCCAAGCCCTGTGGATTTTACATCTGAAATGTCTTTTAAATCCAACCCGTCCCCCATCTCTGCTAACTCCTATCCTAACATAGGCCCTTCCGCCCATCTTTATGGGAGTCTTTGCCCTCGACAGCCCCAAAGGTCTTCTGGGCATGGATCTCATCACCTTTCCATTTAGCCTCATGACCACCATTTTCCACGATGATTCCTTCAATCCATTCGGTCTGACCAAACTCCCCTGATTACTTTGTCACCCTCTGAATATGCCATATGCTTTCAGGTTTCTGGGCCCTCACACAAAAGGCTGTCTCTTTTTGCGTTAGGATACGTGCTGCACTCACTTCCCTGGCCGCTCTTGTCCCTGTGCTATGGCAAACCAGGACATAGCTCTACAACGGTCCTCAGCCCATTGTGCCACAAGGATGCACTGTGTTCTCATACCCTCTTCCAGGTGATGAGTGACTTGAGAGCGGGATCAGGTTACAGTCAACTTAGCACAGTGTCTAGTAAATGTTTGTGGAAGAAGAAAGGACGAGGCAGGAAGAAAGGAAAGAAGGAAACGAAAGGGAAGAAAAGGTCAAATTCTGCTCCATCGCTTCTTTCAAGATCCACATACTGTCCCCCAAACTCATTCAGCTTCTTTGAACGCCCCTCAACACACAGACTTTGCAGCAGACAAATGTGCGAATATTCACATTCTGTCCATGGTGGTCTCGGACTTAACCTCTCAAAGCCTCAGTTTCCTCCTTTTTTTTTAAAAAAAAATTTTTAATGGGGTATAGTTGTTTTACAATGTGCTGTGTTCACTGTACAGTGAAGTTCCCTGTGCTATACAGCAGGTTCTCATTAGTTATCTATTTTATACATATTAGTGTATATATCTCCATCCCAATCTCCCCGTTTCCTCCTTCTTAAGCAGGGAATCATCAGCTCTTCGACAAAGACTTGCCTAAATGTTTGACCAGTAGGATAAGGTATAAAACATTCTGATAACAGAACCAGGGCTTTGGTAAGCATTGAATGATTGATTTTTAATGATTATTTCTTTTGGTCCTTAGTGATTTTTACTGAATATAGCTCCTCAAACTATAAGACAATCTCTGCCCTGGTGAAGCTGGTGGTCTGGTTGGGGTGAGAGACGAGGTGTGGCAATTAAAAAAGGAGACAGATTTTCTTAAACCATACTTATCAGAATTGAAGCATCGCCTCAGATATGGTCATTCACAGCAAGAGTTATTTAGTTTGCCTACAGGCTTCTTCCAGTGTTGCTGCCAAGGATTCAACATTGTTTGTACTTTTCAGCTTTGAGTATAAAAAGCAAGGTAAGATCCGAGGTCCAGTACAGTAAGACACATTAAATTCCACAGTATTTTTTAAAGTTTATTTTTATTTTATTTATTTTTGGCTGCGTTGGGTCTTCGTTGCTGCGCGCGGGCTTTCTCTAGTTGCAGCTGCGGGGTCCACTCTGTTGCGGTGCGCGGGCTTCTCATTGCAGTGGCTTCTCTTGTTGAGAAGCACGGGCTCTAGGCGCATGGGCTTCAGGAGTTGTGGCTCGCAGGCTCTAGAATGAAGGCTCAGTAGTTGTGGCGCACGGCTTAGTTGCTCCACAGCATGTGGGATCCTCTTGGACCAGGGCTCGAACCCGTGTCCCCTGCATTGGCAGGTGGATTCTTAACCACTGTGCCACCAGGGAAGCTCCCCCCACAATATTTTTGCTTCAGACAATAATAATTAAGTGGTTATAGTTATCACTTCTATCTCATCTCTGCAGGTGGCATGAGATTCTTCTGCAAGGAATCACAGTCTGGAAAAGGGAACCCAGGTCCCTTGTCCCAGTGGCTCAGATGCTTAGAAAAATGCCCCGCTTAGTTAAGATACTGTTCTTGAAATGTGGAGTGTCAGATTCGACTGAGCAAAGAAGAGGCCAGAGCCTGGGGCCCTCGGAAACCGAGTGACACCGTGACAAGCAGAGTGCCTGACCTTTAGTGGCTGACTGAAAATCCGGCTGTTTTAAAATTGAAGTCCAGTTGCTGTACAATATTATCTAAGTCACAGGTGTACAATACAGCGATTCAAAATGTTTAAAGGTTACACTCCATTTATAATCATTATAAAATATTGGCTCTATTGCCTGTGTTGTACAGTGGTATCCTTGTAGCTTATTTTATACCCAATAGTTCATACCTCTTACTCCCCTACCCCTATACTACCCAGCACCCCCTTCCCTCTCCCCGCTGCTAACCACTCAGTTGTTCTCTATATCTGTGAGTCTGCTTCTTTTTTGTTGTATTCACTAGTCTGTTGTATTTTTTAGATTCCACATATAAGTGATATCATACAGCATTTGTCTTCCTCTGTCTGACTTATTTCACTTGGCGTGATGCCCTCCAAGTCCATCCATGCTGCCGCAGATGGCAAAATTTCATTCTTTTTCATGGCTGAATAGTATTCCATTGAATATATAGACCTAAGTGTCCATCAACAGATGAATGGATAATGAAAATCCAGCTTGACCGAACAGAGAGGATAGTCAGGCAATGTTCCTGTGAAAGCCAACAGCCAGCAAGGGGGCCACTGGAATTGCTATGGCAAGAGGAGCCATTTCCTATGTTAGTCAAAACCTATATATATTCAGGGTATATGAACACTCTGCTTTCTCAGAGTATACAAAAATGTTTGGAGCTGGAAAATATACTAGCCCCCATATATAAAAAAGTATAAAACCAAAATGATAAGAAGCAAAATTATAAAAAGTACTTCAATTGTTCTGCAAATTTATGCTATTTAATGTGTGATATATGTATAATTTACTATGTTTGCTGTGGTGGGAGTGTAGGACTCCTCCAAAAATAAGAGCTCTTAGGGATTCTCAGGCCCTAAGACGACCAGAGCAGGTCAGCGGGGATCAATATACATATTTATTGCATTACTGTATTTACAAAGGTATTGCTTTGTTCGACTTTTGGTCTCCTATGCTATTAACGCCTCCTCCACCCCTCAAAAAAGCTATGTAAGCAAGAAAAACCAACTGGCAACAGAAGTGGAGAAGCAAAGAGGATAATCCAAAGTGTAGAGAGATTGTAATCTTTCCAATGGTCATGAAAGGAAGTATCAGAAGTACTCATTTCCCCCCAGGAAGTCCAGTCTAGGGCTCCAGACTCCCTGCAGGGAAGCTGGGAAGTCCTTCATTGTCCAGAGATTTATTGTAGTGGTAAGAAGAAGTGACATTAAGAAATAGGAACTGCCATTTGGGGTTGACAAATGATAGGCAACACACTTCAATCTGTTAGACGAAAACCTACATTCAGAAGTGGGTGAAAGAGAAACAAAGTAAAAGTGTTTCAGTAGGTCCCAGGGTAGGTTTGTGGTACTGTTTTTATTTGCTGTCTTTGGCTCCATTTTGGTCAAGAAATGCTGCCATGAGCGTTTGATCTTTACCAGGGAGGTGGCAGCCTTGCAACGTCAGGAGTGGACACTAGTTTCTTGGCATAGCTGAGCCCTTTATTCCTTCTTGGCTGTCTCCTTTTCTCCCCATTCCTCCTTTCTGTAAATGACATGGCTCCAGAAGAGATAAAAGAAGAGGTGTGTGAGTGGAAGAGTATTTTCTCCAGGCAGTCCCTTGCTGCCTTTAGTGGAATAAACACATCAGCAGACCCTGCATTTGCTAGACCATACTGCTTGACGTCAAGGGCTCCTTCACCATTCTTCTCACTTATTGTCCAAACCTAACTAAAGGAGAATTTTTCAACACTTAGTCATATCTCCTTACATACAAATACCCAAAGCTCTTTTCTGAAGGTGAACATTGTGCCTTATTTGCTCATTATCAGTTATTCTATGTTTGTCCAAAACAAAATCTCATCTCATTTCCTCTTATCTCCCTTTATCCAGTGCATCCATCCATCCATCTACCCATCCATCCATCCACCCATCTTTCCAATAATTACTGTCTGTGACCAGCTTTCCAAGCACAAAGCTGGCCCATGTTTCTTTGAAATCATTGGGTCTGTGCCCAGATCATTCATTCATTCAACAGATATCCATTCAATGTCTGTGACATGCCAAGGTCTGTGCTAGGCTATCAGAATGTGATCAGCCAGACCAACACTGTCTCTGCCCTAATGAAATTTATAGTCAAATAAAATGCCAATTAATGTTAGGATTTGCCTAACCACTGCCCCCTTTGAACTGGATACCGAGCAGCCTATAATAGCACTTTTTTTTCAACTACATAACGGTGTTCACATTGAGCTTGCTGTCAACTGTAATGCTTAGATTTCCTTTCTCAGCGGGAGGAATACGCGTGGAGAGAAGGGGGTGCCACAGGTATCACAGACAGATCACATCCACCCCTTCTAGCAGTTTCCATGTATCTGACACATAACAGACAGAAATATGTGTTGAATGAATTTGTTGGTTTTATTTCTTTTATGTTTCATTTTTAGGGTCAGCGTCATTCCAGCCCTCTGCTATCTTTATGGAGCCTGGTTTTCTATCTGACATAACATCTCTCTTACTGACTTTTTAAAAAAAAATCTGAAAATACCACAAGAAAGCCATCAAAATCTGCATCCAAATCATTGGGGAAAAAATATGGAAAATTCAAAGTTGGCTGTACCAGAAAGTTCATGTCAACTTTTGAACTTGTCAGAACTAATCAAGAAGAGACTTTGTGGGTCCTTTAGAACAGGAAAGGAAAAGGAAATCAAACATTCAAGGGATCAATTTAGATTCATGAAAAATAGAAAGGAAGAAAAATGTAAGCCAACAGAATTAACTTTAGTTTGATTTAAAAATAAATTGCCATTAAAATGTTTCTTTCTAGCCTTTTTCCCCCTCTACAAGACACCGTGGGGCTGCATATAAAAGTGTAAATCAGAGCCGTGGGTGCTGAATCTCAGTTCTCTATTTAAGTTTCCTCCTGCCCAGGAGTGACTCCAAGAAGGAAATGAATTCTCAGTGTGGGATCCTGTAGCTGATTAGCTCCTACCTTCCAGAGGAGATGTCAGTCAGGTTAACTGGAATCAAGAGACAGCTGTTCAGGAGCCCAGGATAATTAAGCAAAGTCATAAAGGGTAGAATTGGAGTCCCCTTTAAAAGTGAAAAGGGATCCCACTTTTTTGCTAACATTTTAAGCTACTCTGGCTACCTAAGACCTATTCTGCTTTAAACTCACTGAACAAAGAGAGGCCCACTTTTGTGTAGTGGGAGGCAAGGCATAGGCTCATCCTGTGGGAAAGAGGAAAATCCACCCACCGTTCGGCAGTGAACTTGCACAGCACTCCAAGGAGCGGTCTCTTGGTTTTGAGCTTATGAGCCAGGCTGTTCTAGAGAAGTGGGGTGGAGGTATGGGGAGGGAGAAGGGGAGAGAAGGAGAGAGGGAGTGAGCATACACCGTAGTCCTCTGGGCTCTTGTCCTTGTCAAGCTTGCACACGCCCTGGTGTCCCCTAAGCAACCTACAGAATCCATAATCTGTGAGCCAGGTCTTCCCAGAGGGCAGCACAGAGAAAACTTCACAGAAGCAGAAGGAAAGAAGACATACTGACAGCACGTTACAGTAACCGGACATCCCCAGCCCCCTTCAAAAAGATGCCCCCCGACCAGAGAACTTCTTCACAGAAATGCATGTGCATTTTTATGCCTCCTTTAAAACTTGAAAGGGAGTTCACATACCACCACTAGCACCCGCTCGCTCCCCCTAAACACACACACACACACACACACACACACACGCACGCATGCACACACACTTGCTTAAAGACAGAGAGGGGCTCCTTCACCCACATGGCAACATGAAAAGAAAATGAAATTCTGTCCTAGGGCTTGTGAGTTTTTTTTCTTCCTTTTCCTGAGTCAATGAATGCCAGATGTTCTCACAAAACGTGTTCATTTCTTCAGGACAGCCTGTGAACACACTATTTATTATTGCTGAAAGGTCAAGAGGCCATAACGGATTTATATGAAGACTGTGGTCACTCTTTGTGTCTCCTATACTTCAGAGATATATGTGGCAAGAGTCATAGATGGCTCTTCTCTCTACATAATTTACTTCCTCAGGGTCAATTAGCCGGGTCAGGTTAGGAGTAGAGGTGGTTTCCCAGCCTTAGGCGAAAGTCTGTCAAGGCCAGCAAAGCCATACAAGACTTCCCAACTGTCAGAAGAACTAAGGGAGGGAACACATCCAAAAGAACACGGAGGGTGAGGGCCATGTAAGCCCATCTGTCAACGATCTGCAAAATGTGGTAGGTTACATTCTCTTTGGCCTTGACCTGGCAATGTCTCAGCCCCAATAAGCTATCACACGGTTGAGGTCTTCCAAGGTTGAAGTGGGTTCTGAGAAGACGGAAGGTAGATTTCATTCTGCATAACCCAAGCTTCCTCCCAGACCACTGCTGAAATAGTGTATCATCACCTCTGTCTGGTGCTTACAAATTCAATCGGCCTTTTCACGGGGATCCTCCACCCACCTCCGCCCCACTCTGTTTCAAAGCATAAGCGGATGTTGCAGAGAGCCATGGCCTCCAGGTAAACATGCTGAAAGGCACCGATGCCCATGGGAAAGTGGGTCGTGTTTGGTCTGCACATCAAAGAGGCTTGGCCACAGGCGCCGGATGGACCATGTCAGAACAAGGTCCTGGATTCTTGGGGCCAACGCAGAGGGTGCTCTACCTGTAGAGTCTGCTGTTTCCTGTGCATGTCAATGATCTTCTGAAATAAGCTCTGTGGCTAGAGTCGGCCTCCCTTTTCTAAGTTTTTTCCAACCAAACAAGACACTATTGATTTCAACCTGGCTCCCGAATGAATGAAGGGTCAATAGATTTGGCTGGGAAAACAGGTTTCCTTCCTCTTCCTCCACAAGGAAAACTCAGGTTGTGTCTGTGGCTCTAGTTTTTAAGAAGTCAACTGAATTTAGTAACTTGATTTCCATTTTGGCTTCTGGTCTGAATTTTGAGCAAGGTAATATTCCCTCTTGCTTTACTCACACAGTTGCCTTCCTGGTCATTTCTTTCTCTCTAGGGGAGCTCCTTAGGCTACTGAGATGGCTTTGGATGATAGGCTACATATTTGAAGATGAAGAAAAGGAATTGTGTATAATATATTCTATATTTTAATGAATGGCTCTACCCTCCACTGATTGCATAAACCCAAAACACGGGACTCTCTCTAGATTACCCCCTCTCCTTCCAACTTGCACATCGGGTTAACTTCTAAGACTTACTGAATCCACTTTCATTTAACTCTGGAATTTTCCCCCTTGTTTCTATTCACTCTCTATTATGGGTTGAATTACGTGCTCCCCAAAGATATATTGAAATCAAAACCCCTGTGCTATGGATTGAATATCTGTGTCCCCCTAAAATTCATATGTTGGAACCTAATGCCAAATGTGATGGTATTAGGAGTTGAGGCCTTTGGGAGGTACATAGGCCAAGAGGGTACAGCCCTCATGAATGGATTAGTGCTCTTATAAAGGGACCCCGCAGAGCTCTGCAGCCCTCTTTCTGCCATGTGAGGATACAAGGAGAAGTCAGCAGTCTGCAAACCGGAAGAGGGTTCTCACCAGATACTGAATCTGCCAGCACTTTCATCGTGGACTTCCCAGCCTCCAGAACTGTGAGAAATAAATTTCTGTTGTTTATAAGCCACCCAGTTTATGGTATTTTGTTATAGCAGCCTGAAAGCACTAAGATAACGCAGGGCCTGTAAATGCGTCCATATTTCAAAGTGGGGTCTTTGCAGGTATAATCAAGATGAAGTATTAGCGTGGGCCTTAGTCCAACATGACTGATGTTCTCATAAGAGAAGGAAAACAGCATAAGAGGACAGGAACACACACGGAGAAGATGCCAATGTAAAGACAGAGGCAGAGATTGAAGTGGTGCTGCCACAAGCCGGGAACACCGGGGCTACCAGAACTGGGAAGACGCAAGGAAGGCTCCTCGACCTTCCCACACCTTGATTTTGGATTTCTGTCCTCCAGACCTGTAAGAGGGTCAATTTCTGTTTTAAGCCACCCAGTCTGTGGTAATTTGTTACAGCAGCCTTAGGAACCGATGATACTCCCCTAGTCCAGGTCCATAGGGTCTTTTAAGACCAGTATTTTCTTCCTCTGACACATCCTCTTCACTGGGGCCAATGTGATCGTCTTAAAAGTTTACAGTTGCTTAAAGTCCGAACTCCTTAATATTATAAAGGTCCTTCATAATCTAGCCCTTATCGTCACTCTAGTTCCTTCTTCTCCTTTGTGGGAATCCTTTATTCCATATGGAGGGATGTCTGCGAGGCTCCCCTGGGCCTCTTGATATTTGCTTTTTCTCTGTTTAGAATACTGCCACCCCTTGTTTGCCTAACTCCTATACATCCTTCAAGTTACAGCTCAAGGTTTATCTCCTTTTGAAATCCCTTCTTGGAAGCCCCTAACCTAGGGGTCCATTTTCTGAGTACGTGACACACACCTTTGTTATATTTCTTACCATGGTGAACAAGTATCATGGGGTGTTCTAGCTCCTGAGTTCTTTGAGGTCAGAGCCCGCCTTGTGGCCCCAATGCCTGGCATATAGGCTGGCAAACAGTTGGGAGTTACTGCATGTCTGTTGAACAAATGAATTTTAAAAATGAATGCATCTCTGGTAAATTTCAATATGGTCATTTCTCAATTGGTAAAGGAAACCATCAGGTTGGTGGAGGGAGGAGGTAATCGGTCCCGTCAGTCAAGTTTCATGAGAGACCAACCATAGGACAACTAAGTACTAGGGATGCACAAGAGAGATGAAGTCCTTGCTTTCTGGAACCTTTCATTGTAGGGAGATGGATAATAATTGAATAAATAAGTACACTTCAGATAGAGATATATGCTAAAAGAAATAAAACAGGGTAATACCATCTGTTTCGGACGAGGTGACATTTGAGATTAGACTTGAATGATGTGCTAAGTCAAAAGCTGGACATTCAGGCAGAGGTTGAGCAAAGGCCCAGAGGCAGGGAGAGCATGACCTGTTCTAGTAAGAGCAAGAAGGCCAGAAGAGGCTGCAGCTTAGAAACAACACTGGGCCAAAGTGTGGGAAGGAAAAGTCAGAGAAGTAGGTAGTGGTCAAAACTGTAGGGCTTTATGGACAATGGTACGAGATGGGGATTTTACTGGAGATACAATGGGCCACGAGTGGAGGTGGGCTTGAGCAGAGGCAGGACATGATCTGACCTCGGTTCTCAGAAGACCGCTTTGGCTTCTCCTTGGATATGGATGTAGAGGGCAGTGTGGAGTCCAGGAGGCTGGTTAGGCAGCTTTCACAGAAGTCCAGGTGGGAGCTGAAGGGGGCCTGCAGGAGGCAATGGAGTGGTAGTGTCCCATCTTTTCTCCTAGGGTAAGAGTATTGCACAGAAAGGGGCCTGAGTAGGTCCCGGAGCCTTTGCTATGAAAGCAGGGGCCTTGCTTTCTCCTAAGCCCCAGTGTTTGAGGAGGGGGAGCCTCCTGGATTCAGGGGCCCGTGGATTCTGAGCTGGGCAGGTTTCCCAGCAAGGAGAAGGGTAGAGGCCAAAAGATTCCTCGATTATTAAGCCAGTTTTTGTTTCTTCTGCACTCCATTAAATACATATGTTTATACACAGTTACATATCCATGTGCTGCCTTCCCGAAACACTTTTGGAGAGGCCCGGGGTGACTGATTTGTCTTTTCAATGTGGGCTGTTGAGTGAGTTCGACACCACATTGCCATCAATAGAGAGGTCTGACTCACAAATTATTTAGTGCTTACAACGGATCGTTGGCCACCTCCCAGATATTCATAGCAGGCAATCTTAAAAAAAAAAAAAAAAAGATTAAATGAAGCTCACAGTGACTTCAGCATTAACGGCCAGCTTCCAGAATTTGTGTCTATTTGAGGCAGAATTCCTGCCGTTCTTGCAGCTGTTGATTTCACGGTTTCCACTTTATAATCACTCTAAGGGACAGGGGAGCAGATTGGCAGAGCTGAGGGTACCCTGTGGCTGACTTCACGGGCCCGACGAAGGGAAGGGTACCCTAGCAGGTGAGGCAGGACGCTGCCGCAGAAGGAGCCCTCAACCCAGAGTCAAAACACGCACAAGCTGTGTGACCTTGATGGGTCTCTCCACCTCTCTGAGCCTCAGTTTTCTCAGCTGTAAAACAGAAAAATGCTATCTACCTTACCTGTCCTCATAATAAAAGCAAGAATGTTGTAAGTGAAATGGTATTAATATTATTAATAATGTTGATATTTAAAAATATCTCCTGATACATTTCCCTCTTTTTGGTAAGATCCTCTCACTACATCCTATATACCATTAAGGCCATATTGAGGTTTGGTATTCCAGGAATAAAAAGGGAAGCTACCACTTGTGACCTGGGGAAGGTAAGAAGGAAGATATGGCATAGTGGTGAGTTCCCTTCAATCAGGAAAGGAAAAGAATGCTCTCTTGGACAATATGGGAGAAACTCAGAGGGGATAAGACTTGGGGATGTGGTGGGAAAAGATGTCATTACCCCATAACCCTGAGCTGAGGTCTGGAAGGATAGGTCAAGGAGTGTAACCCCAGATAGACTGTGAAGAGGGTGAGTACAGGGGGCCCTTTTCTCTCTCTTCCCTTTCCTGGGAGGAGATCGCCTTGCCAAGTGCTCTGGCATGAGGATGGGGCAGCTCGGGAAGCCTGAAAATGGTGGTATGGTGGGCTTAGGCAGAGAGAACTGAGAAATAGAACCCTGAGGGTGGAAAACCAGAGTGTGAAAAGTGCCCATGAGCCCCTGGTGGGGGATGTGGAAGGTGGTGAAGAGTAGGAATCTGGTGGGTGGTTATCATGTGGAGGTGATAGAATCCCTTAGCAGAAGCAGAGGGAGGAGTAAACCAGGGGCTGGAAGGAAAACATGTTGGAGGCACAAAGAAACTGCAGAAGGTAGGTGAAGCCCAGGTTCAGAGGGTGGGGTGTGGTCATCGTGACGCCCCACTGTGCTGACAGAAGACACCACATGTTTCATCAGCCATAGACATCAGTGGTGGCTGTCAGATGGACAGGAGGGATGGCGCCAGCACACGGATTTAAGGATCCTCCCTCCACCCCTGCCATGAGAGGTATGTAAGTTTCTCTCTGTGCCCAAAAGAGACTACTTTAGCAAAAAGAGGTGGTTTTCCTTTTCATTGGAAAGGTTGAGGAACTTTCCCCTCCTCTTTCAGCAGAATGGGGGCTTGAGATCAAGACGAGACTGACTACAGAAAATAATGTTACCCTGGTTGTTGCCCTACTGTGTAGTGAATGAAAAGATCAGCCCTATTCCGTAAGGTACAAAGAATGGAATTTCCTTCAGGGTCAAATGAGATGAGCGCTACAGCAGATGTCAGGACTGCCCTGTTCTCACATGCCAGGTCTACTCCTCAGCCTGCTTCTCAAATAATCTGTCTGTCAAAAGGGCTCCAGAGCCTGTGACACCCTCTAGATTAAAGTGATGGGGCAAAATACAGATGCCTATGTATTCACAGCCTTTCTCTCCACTGGCATTCCAACGTAGAGTCTTTGTTGCCTGCTTGCTTTTGCTGCCTGGAGTTCTGGGGAGAGGCACAGACCAGGGGCAGCCGGGAAGGTGAGCCCTGATTTGCATGGGAAAGACAGAGTTAGGAAGAAAACTAAAGCTGAGAGGTAAGAGAGCAGGTCAAAGAGGCAGGAGCAGCTCAAGCTACATTTGGAAGAATAATTGGGGCAAGGTGGGGTTCGGGGAGCAGCTGCCTGACACCTGAGGTTTGGAGAGAGTTCAGGGAACTTCTGTTGTGTGTTATGAGTGGAATCCTGGGCTGTCATTTTTGAGAAATTGTTTTTAGATCATGGGGCCTTCCTTTTGGGTGCTGGTGTGTGCTTCTGTCTGAACCCTTCACTGTGCTGCGATAGACTGTGGGGCAATTCGGTTTTCTCTGGATTGCATTCATTTCTAATTCTGTTCCACTTCCTACTCTTGCTATACCTCCCCTCGACGAGGGTGCCGTCCACTCTCTCTCACTCCTGTTCTGAGATTCAGACAGTAGGCTGACACCAGAGCGAAGCTAAGACGGCCTCAGGTTTGGAAAGTGCATCTCCCCAGGGAAAGGATTCTCTGCCGCTCCAGAGGGTGGACAAGAAGAGCTTCCAGAATATTCCACACCAGGAAGCCACCACCGCACAGGACCAAACATAGTGAGGATGTTGCAAAGTGAGGAACACAGGTGCTGAAGAGTTTGCCAAGCGAACTGAGGATAAACCCGAACAAGAGGGTTTATTTTAAAGCACGGGCTCCAAGAACACTTGCTTTTGTCCTGGAGCGGGTGCTGAAGGAATAGATCTCAAGCTCATGGCATCCTTTGACCTTCTTGGTAAGGAAGTCACTGTCAGAATTCTCCTGGCAGACAGAAGCCTGCAATTTCTTCAGCTCTAGACTACAGAGATAATAATTGCAACATTTTTAAAGCATTTATTGCCTGCCAGGCCCCTTACCAGGCATTTCAAAAGCATTACTTATTTACCACTGTAGCAAATCTGCAAGGTGGCATCAGGATCTCCATTTTATCAGGATGTCAAGTCATTTAGTAGACTGCACTGTCAGGAAGCAGAAGAGCAGGGATTTGAACCCAGTGCTGGCTGTCCCAAAGCCCTTGCTCTGATCCATTACTGTACTGTGGAAGTCTCAAACTAGTGGCTCCTGGGCTTCCTTCAGCTCACAGACGTACTTAGTACGCCCAGCACAACGTTAAAAACACTTCTTAAAAATTAGGTGCCAACATTTTAAAGACGGGAGATTCTACCTTTAAAAATCTAAATTTCTGCCTTGACTTAAAAAAATGAAAAGACCTGAGTATATGAGCCCCACGTTACCACAGGGCCCAACAAGTAGAAGCTGAGGAACAGCTGCCCCGTTGACGGAAGACAGACTCGCATTTGGCTGGCTTCTGTCCCTCGGAGGACGTGCCCAGCCCCACAGGGACGTGGCTTCTCTAGTTCTGTGTGTTGCCTTATGTCACCACCACCTTGGGTGCAACTGTAGCGTGAGCATCACAAGCTAGGAGTCTGGATCAGGACTCTGCAGTCCTATACTCTGGTTTCCTGCTCTCTACTGCAGCTTCCTCTCCAGCTCACCTGCAAGATTCCAGCCTGAGGTCGGCCAGATGCACAGCTGCAGGCAGAGAAGAACCTTGGACAACAGGATGAGACAGTGCTCATCAGGTTTTGTGAGGCACCGACCACAACCTGGGGCCTGGATTAGAAAATCCAGGGCTGTCCGAGTGCCGCTGGGAAAATCACAGACCCTCCCCCTGACTGCTTATGAGGAACCGCCCGTTAGCCCTAAGCGGGAACCGCAGTGGTGCCCCAAGGACTGCGGGGTTAGGGATTGTGGTCCCAAGTCCCCTCCGCCACTGTGTCCTGTGCAACCTCACCACCTCTCTACACCCCAGTCTCCTCACTTGCAAATGGGGATGGTAACAGAAGCCACCTCATTGGGAGGCTGTGAGTATCCCATGAAGTCATTCACTGGCGTGGCGTTTTGGATAAACATTCAATAAATAGAAGGCACTCTTGCCATTTTCCCATTCGCGTTTCCTTCCTGGACGACTTAGAGGGATTTTCAACTCAGCCCAGGGAGGAGAATGCCCCTTTACAAGGGTGCAGAGGTGTGTGTGCCCTCGGTGGCATTTGGGGGAGTCCTCTTAGCAGTCTTAGCAATTTGGGGGTTGGGAGAGAAAAGCGCTGAAGTGATGGTTCCCATATGCTGTGCACGCGACTGGAGGTTGATGGATGACACGCACTGGACTGAACCTGAGTCTGCTTGACCCTCAGTTGTATATTTCTTCTGCATAATTCTCCCCTCCCTCACTGAAAACTATAAATGCCATTCCTCTTAGAAGCCCACCTCCCTCCACTTGGCTCCCTACTGCCCACCCGTCGTCCTGACTGCAGACAGCATCCTGTTAACCACGCAAGGTGAGGTCTGCTGGACAAGATGCTCCTACACAGCATTCGATGCCCCGTCCTGTTTCCATTTCACCATATTACAGAGCTCACCTGAGCCCCAGCCCCGAGCTGAGAAGGACAAGGCTGGCTGTGTGTCTGTCATATTTAACGATGTAGCGCAAGGAGCCATGAGCGCTTGGATTAGAAAGACTTTAAAGCAAGCATCAACGAGATGCTACCAGCTCTTCCTGGGAAAATGCTGGAACATCATTCATCTAAGGTCATGACTTCTGTTCTGAGAAACAATCCCCCTCCCCTCCAGCTGAAGACCAGTGTCATGATGACAGAATCATTCCCCACCCACGTCCTCCACTCTCTGGGGTCAGAAAGGTGTCTGGAGAGACCGAGTCTATCCCTGTACTATGGGGAAGCTCGAATCTAGGTCACCCCAGGAAAAGCTCCAGACAGTTCATTTGATAGATGTTCACCAGTCATCCTTCTAGGTAGAATTTTTATTGCTGAAAGAGAAACCAACCCATTTACTCAGTGCTCAGTAATACTTTTGGAGCCCTATTATTGCCCACTGAGTCTATACCGATGTCTAGGAATAGACTTTGGTATCTGTTTAATCCTTTCCCTTCCTTCACGGTACAGACAAAATTTACCATCTTCGAGTCCCCATCTTGGCCATAAACTATCTGGCCTCTGCCTCTGTCTCTGGTTTTATCTGCTTCCACCCCGCTCTTCCACTCACTGTGCTCTGGCCACACTCGCCTGTCCCTTGAACTTGCCAAGCCCCTTCCTCTTGCCCCTGTTACCAGTCACTGGTGTATCATCCTATTGTGTTTTATAAATATTATTTTACATGTTTTGAAATTATTTCACTTACTCTTGTGTTTGGCTCTTATGGTCTGTCTTTCCCCAAGACAAAGTAAATCCCATGAGAGCAGAGACCCTGTCAGTGAGGTTTTGTCACCTGTGAATCCCCTGGCACATGGTTAAGCATAAGGTTCTTGTTATCCTCATCTTCCCATTAATGTTCCCTCCCTGCCTTACCCATGTGGAGAAGTTCTCAACATAGCCAGGGAGGAGAAAGATTTTTAACTATGAATGAGAGAGAGAGAGAGAGAGAGAGAGAGAGAGGGAGGGAGGGAGGGAGGGAACCTCTTCAAAATCAAGCCTTTGCTAAGATGTTGCTTACATTTTGAAATGGAAACTTTACTTGTCTGAACTGTTTTAAAATGCACCTGTTGGACTGTCTGCCAAGCTTAAATATGACACTTGGGCAAATTAGCACATTGGCAGCTGCACAGACCCGGAGGGGGGACGTTTGGAATCCTAAAAGCCAACCAAGCCCCAGCTCCAGCTGTACACGAAGGGCCACGACTTGCCATGGAGCCAGATGTGGGACCTCGACGGTCAGTTCTGTATTCTCCAAGGTCACTTTATTCAATCTCCTCTTAGGGGATTGTTCCTCTGCATCCCATTAGCTCCATCTCTGGAAAGAGGGGGTCGCAGATTTCCCTTCTACCAGGAACAGATGATACCCCTCAGCTTTTCTTCTCCTAAATGTCTCTGCTCCTTCAATCCTCCCACGTTCTCTTAATTCTCTTGTGGCTGACGAAAGGAGTAGGGACAGACTTGTCAGAACCGAGGCTCCCAAACACTGCCACATTCCCATTGGTTTCTGGATGCTCTCTCTTGGTCTTTACACCCTGCTGGTGATGACTAGTTCCCCAATCTACTCCACCTGCAGACACAATTGACTTCCTCCCCTGCGTGAAAAAGAGCGCAATCCGAGTGCAAGTTTTATGTGTGTGATGCGGACACCATAAATCAGGGCCCCGGCGGTATTTAAATCTGTGAAATGCAAAGGGAATTTAAATAACAAGTCAGCCACGCAGGCAGGTGGCCCCTGAAGCTCGGAATGTTCATCTCACGCTAACAGCTTGCACATTTATATTATGGTACTAGAAGCAGCAAGCAGAAGGAGAGAAAGGTGTTAACAACTGCTGCAAAATATTTCTTTAAGGATACATTTCCTCCATTTCTTCTCAGCATACATTCTGACGACACAAATGCAGTATTTATCCATGAAATCATGTATCGGGGTGGACTGCTTTTAATTTATGAAATGATTTGAAAAAATCGTCCTTTAATCTGTATTGGGAGCAGTTGGTTACTGTGGTGTAATTAGCAGGGTAAATTATTTTCATAAGGGAAAGGTTTAAGGCACGAAACCAGCCCATTACCCATGAACACCTTTCCATTCTGCCTGGTGCCGGAAAAATGGATTCCGTTGTTCTTCTTTAAACAGATACCTAGATGCACAATCTTGGATTATGAAAAGGCAAACTTAACTCTTACGATTCACCTGTGACTTCCTGGAAGGACCCTAACTGAGGTGGGAAGGGGAGACAGGGGATAGAACAAACAATCTTTGCCTGCTCCAATGTTTCTTGGCTAACTGGGCCTCGATGCTTTGGGTGGCTGAAACAGGAATTTGCCTTCTCCGTCTTAGTCCAATAATAGCTATGGTGGTCACATTAGTGAATGCCTGCTGTGTGTGAGGCCCTGTAACATGCAAGTATTTTTAGGCACGTGATCTTATTTGTCACTCACAAGAGCCAGAGGATGTATTATCCTTTTTTTTTTTTTTTTAAACAGATGGGGGCTTCCCTGGTGGCGCAGTGGTTGAGAGTCCGCCTGCCGATGCAGGGGACACGGGTTCGTGCCCCGGTCCGGGAAGATCCCACATGCCGTGGAGCGGCTGGGCCCGTGAGCCATGGCCGCTGAGCCTGCGCGTCCGGAGCCTGTGCTCCGCAACGGGAGAGGCCACAACCGTGAGAAGCTGCATACCACAAAAAACAAAACAAAACAAAACAAAAAAAACAGACGGAACCTGAGGCTAGAGAGGTGAAAGAGGCCATTTTCAATTACAGAGCTAGAAAATGACAAAACAAGATTTGAACCCGGGTCTTTTGCTGCCAAATTTAATGTACTTTTATGCACTGCCGCCTGTATGCTGCGTGCTAACTGCTGCCTGTGCCTGACTGCAGCTACGAGAAAGGGCGATCTCTCCCCTCTCTGCACACCTTCTGTCCTGTGGAGCTGGATTTCCTTCAACAGTGACTCAGTCCTAAATACACTGTCTATATTCTAGGGATGTGCTGGTGATGAATCCTTTTGGACATCTGATACAGACTCCCAGAATGTTACAGCTGTAGGAGACCCAGTTCAACCTCTTCATTTTAAAGACGGAGAATAAAGCCTCCAGAGGGCTTTTCTCTGGTAGTTTTGAAACTAAAACCCAGCCTAAATTGCTCACCTTGACCGTATGAGCTTTGAGCTTTCACTTCTACTATTTAATTTTATCCTCGAAAGTTCCCCTTTGAGGAAGGCGTGAAAATTATTACTATTGTTCTTGAAGAAATGGAAGCCCAGAGGAGTCAAATTCACATGGTTAGAGAGTCGTATGTAATACTGATGGAAATGTTCAAAGCTGGACCCGTAGATCCTACCCAAAGTGCTCCAAGAGGATCCTTAAGAGAGTCTCATGTGTTCATAAGAAGTAAGATTAATGTCTCTCTCAAACTAGCTTCAAAGGCAGTCACATCATCTCTCCGATTACCAGACAACATTCAGCACCCACCTTTATAGCAGTGACTCTTTATGGTGTGTCATACAGGATACTGGAATTAAAAACGACAGAAGAAATTCTCCCTACTCTGTCCCAGATGGATAATGCAAAAGCCATCAAACAGAGCGGGATCCAAGGTTCATGCTGGGGTCTTCGGTTTTTCCCTCCACTTGGGTGGCCCCTCTGAAGTGCCTGTAGAGTTGAGCTGATGACTGGTGCCCCCAGAAGTTCTAAGCCTGTGTCCCTTGGGAATGAATCAGAGAAGCCTGACCACCAAAGCGATCCTCTTTTTGACTTGACCTTCGTCTTGACCTTTGACCTGACCACATCAGGCATCCCACTCATTGCTGGGGCACGTGGAGGCCAAGTCATCCTCCCCAAGGTGTCCCTGGGTCCTGGGAGCATTTCTATTCCCACGGCACTGTGGGCCAGGATGGATGTGGGACATCTGCAAATCCCCAAGAGTGCTCAGCCCATGGGAGCTGGAAGACTTTCTAACATAGCATGCACCCCTCGTCGCTCATCCCCTCAGCAAAGAGTGACGGAGAGAGGTTGAGGGAGGTCCCAAGGGTTACATCAGAGCTACTCAAAAGTGACATGTTGCAGCAGAAAATTGGACACTGCACAGTCTCTTAAGTGATAATAATGGCATCTCTCATTGGCGCCATCTTTGTGCCAAGCACTGTGTTTTATAACCTTTATCGCATTTTCTCCTAGAGAAAGCCCTGTGAGATGGGGGTCATTATCCCATTTGACAGATGAGGAGACTAAGGTTCAGAGAGGTGAGGCAACCTCGCCTAAGTTCACAAAGCTAGTAAATGGCAAAGCCAGGACTAAAACACGGTCTAACCAGAACGACGCAGATAACACCAGAACCGGCAATACATTTTTAAGTATCTTTGGGTAGTCTGGAATTTGTTACGCATACTTTGCTAGACTTGGATGCAGGGGTACCATTATACCTTCCCTAATTCCAAACCCAGAGTTGATGCTATCTTCCCCTTTAGCATGCAGCAAGACAGCCAGTCAGTGACTTTTTTTGGTAATGTAGGACACTCTGAGCCCCTCAAAAGATAATCACACCAATATTAACATCACAACACAAAATGCACAAAGGACAAGAAGAGGTAGTTCACAAAATAAACTCAGATGACCAACACATGCATGAAAAAACATTCAACCTGACTTGTACAGGAAAAAAAAGCTCAAATGAAATCAACTACCTTTCCCTGTGCCCTGAAACCTAGAAAAGAATACTAATCCTAAAAATGATAATTCCCGGGACTGATAATTCCCACCAGGGGGTGGTCCAGTGGTAAAGAATCCACCTTCCAATGCAGGGGATGTGGGTTCGATCCCTGGTCGAGGAACTCGGATTCCCCATGCCGCGGGGCAACTAAGCCCTCATGCTGCAAACTACGGAGCTCACACGCTCTGGAGCCCGCACACCACAGCCAGAGAAGAGAACATCCGCACGCCACAACTGGAAAGAAGCCTACACGCCTCAACGAAGAGCTCACGTACCACAACTAAGACCCGACGCAGCCAAGTAAATAAATAAATTAATTAATAATAAAGATTTTTAGAAAATACTTTCTAAAAATGATAATTCCCAGTGTTGGAGAACATTAACAAAAGCATTAAAATTCTCCACTCCCTTTGACCAGCATCTAAAACTTTTGCCCAAGGAAGTAATCAAATATATTTCTAAAAGTGGGATATTAATTGCAGTGTTGCTTTTAATAATATAAGCCTTGAAAATAATTCAAACGTCCAACAATTGGCATAGATTCATAAATTACGGCCCATCTATGTAATGACATACTTTGTGGACCTTAAAGAATGATTTGGTAGAAGATGGTTTTATGACATGGGAAAATGTTCATGATATACTGCTAAGGCAGCGACATGATGCCATTTCTGAAAAAAAGAAAGTAGAGATAAATATACGTCTAGAAAAAGACAAGAAGAACAAACATGCAGTATTCATAGTAAAACAAATGATGGCTGTTATTCTGTTCCTCGGAGGCATTTTCAAAAATTTCCACAGTTACCACATCTTTGTTTATAAAATCCATATTTTTTTAAAAGGGTGAAGAGTGAAGACTAATTACTCCACATAGACAATGGGGCTCCCTACATCCTCTACAGGGACAATTCATTCTCTTCTGCACCTCTAAGGAGAGAGAGCTGGCGCAGAGAGGGAGGATGTCGCGCATTTTAATCCCCCGCCCAGTGGCCAATATGGATGAGTCTTTGGGTCCGCCATTTGCAAGCTCACACACCTCCAGCTAGTTGGGCTTCCCAACTTGCATCCCAGCTAGAGATTGAAACACACCCAGGGAAACATTCCAATTGGGTTAATTGGGTTAGTTGCCAGAAGCCTCTCTTATCAGGGGAATGCCGTGGAGGGCGCTGCGAGCGGCTCTCCATACAACCCGAAGGCATGAGCTCTGAGAGACAGCGCCCTCTGTCCTCAGCGCTTTCCTATGTCTGCAGGCTTCCCGGCCTCCAACCCAAAACAGCAGTTCTGTTGCGCACTGCAGAGAAAAAGAGAGAGGCTGAGGCCGGCTACAGTACCGCTAACACGCAGGGCATCGAACTGGGCTGGAACACTTGAGGAAAATTATTTAGTTATGATTATTATTAGCTGCTTTTAATCACAATAATGAACTAATACAGCAGTACTTATGCCTGGGAAAGTAAAAGAGGATCCATTAAAAATCTAATTAAAAGCCAGTCCTTAAGAAGAATCATGGCTTATTTATCTCTCTGTTAGGTAATATAAACTAGTGAACTATGCAGCTTGGAAATTTTCCACCAGCAGAGCTGGTAAGGACTATTCCCTGTTCAGCTATAAAAGTACAATAAATTCTGCTTTAAAGGAACTCTCGCTATGTTTTAAGAAGAGAGAAAATAAAGGAGAGAAAATAAAGGAGAAAATAAAGGAGAAAATAAATAAAGTCTGTTGGTAATAGAGTTTAGGAACAAGACTGGGGTTAAAAATTCTTTACTATGGGTCAGGCATTGAGTTGGTGCCGAGGTAAAGAGACTAAAGTAAAAGAAAAATAAGGTAGGCCACTAAGATGAAACCTGGGGTAAAGTCAGAAGATGATATTGATCGCCAGAGGGACTTGTTTAAGGTGAGCTACATGGAAGTTATACTCTGAGCTTCCTAGTGGCCAAAGCAAAGAGGGAAACTAAAGTTTAAGATATAGCAAACATTCTACAGAAATAGAGTCCTTCCTGGCAACCAAAGGCTAAAAGGAATTTCTTCGGTGAATGTCCAAAACACAATGTCCCCAACAATAACCTTAGAGAGGCAGTATCCTGGCAAGTTTCACAGGTCTTCCCCACATGACGCTCCTGGGTGTCTAATGCATCTTATGACGCCCCTTGTTCAGCGGCAGCCATTCTTCAAAGGTCTAAAGCAACGAGGTCCAAATACTTACATGTTGGATGAGACAGGCAAGTGAGGAGACTTTTGATGGCAGAGCACACCTGGGCGTGTGCACGTGTGCAGAATGCATACACGGCCCACCCAGCTGGAGAAGCTTCGCCATAGTGCTTTTACTCTACTTATTATTACGGGGAAACTCCTATTAAACATCTAAATTAGAAAAGCCTCAAAAGAAGAGTGCAGAATCCTTTTCGTATGATCTCGTAGGAAAAGACTACCTTCTGAAATAGCAGCAGCTCAGGGGCGGTTCAATTTCGATTAATAAGTTTGCTGGGTTTGTTTTTAGGCTCTACGACACGCAGGAGAAATAAGTGGATAGGCAGAAACTCTGCTGCCATGGAGTAGAAGGCACGATGGGAAATAACAGGAGTGGCAGCTACCCTTTGCTGACTGGTGAGATATGGGCTACATGCTTTATGCAAATGGTCTCCATAATCCTCACCACAACTACCATCCCCGATGGACAGAAGAGGCACATATCGAGAGGCATGGACAACAAGGACCTACTGTATATAGCACAGGGAACTACTCAATACCCTGTAATAATCTCTATGAGAAAAGCATCTGAAAAAGAGTGGAGATATGGATATGTATAACTGAATCACTCTGCCGTACACCTGAAACTGACACAACACTGTAAATCAACTATACTCCAATATAAAATAAAAATTAAAAAAAAAAAAAGAGGCATGGAAATCCTCAGAGTCAGAGACTGGCCATCACGGCCAGGGACTATCTTGCAGATGCCCCCATGTAAGGAGGGGCAGAGGAGGGACACGTGGCTGGCAGGGGAGGGGTGTGAAGAGGAACTGCCATGGAAGGCCCCAGTGGGCACAGGCAGGAGATGTGCAATGAGTCGCTTTAGGACCAGAGTCAGAAGGATTGAGCAGTGGCATCGAAGGCCCATTCAGTCTCCATTTGTTCCACTGACGGCTTTCAGCTTTTACCACGTACCAAGTCCTCTGCAATTCAACAGAGAAACAGGGCTCGTGCTCGTGGTCCCTGAGGAACGCAGACTTGTAGGAATGGTTCCAGAAGGCTTAAAAGCCTGGGAGAAAGAGGTCTAACTTCCCCTGCGGGCTTAGCATACTCTACGTGTAGTGAGATTATTACAGGTAGAGGCAATATAACATGCAAATGTGTACGAGAACATGGCCCATTTGGGGTTTGGTCAGAGGTAAAAGAGGGGGCAGGGGAGGTGTGGGGAGCCATACAGACAGAGAGACAGAGTGAAATGAAAAAAAAAAAAGGACCGTGGAGGATGTGTGACACAAGAGGATAGAGAAACTGGCAGGGACTAGTCCAGTCCACGGAAGAGCAGGGGCTGTATCCTGAGAGCATGGGAATTCTGAAAGATTTTAAGCAAGATTAAGTCAAGGTCACGTGGGCGTTCTAGAAAGGTCATTCCACCCAGGTACGGAGGAGGCACAGGAAAGTGGGATGCAGACAGGCCAGGCCAAAGGTTATGGGATGTGCATGAGGGCAGCGGCAGTGGGAACGGAAAAGGAAGGGAAAAGAAAAGAGATCTTACAGAGGCAGACAATGCTATCAGATGCTGAGTGAGAGGAAAGGTTGCTTCAGGTTCCCAGGGTTCTGGCTGAAGGCGATCCAGACGAGAGAGGGGGCTTTAGGGAGCTTCAACAGGGTAATATTTGGGGGCTTGTGGTATGTTCAGATGGTGTGTCTGGGAGGTACGTGGATGTTCCTGGGGCTCAGGGAGCATCGCAGGGGAGTGATCCATGTAATGGGTCGAAGAGACTGCCCTTGAAGAGCCTGCTGCCTGTGGCTATGCCCCCTCAGCCCCCGTATGAATGTCTAACCCCGCTGCTGGCCCAGATGAAGAGAAATTTTTGATCGCCGCACATTCTGTACCGAGTCTAATCTCAGGTTGCCTCCTGTCACTGACCATATGTTGCAAAGAGGATGAAAATTTGAGGTTTCGGCTAAAACTCTCACCAGGGAAAAGCAAAAGGCAAGCCTGAACTAATTGCTCCACCGATTGAGATGACCTTTAGAAACAAGCCTGAACTTTTGTCGGTGTGTTATCAGTACTTCCATCAGGAAGTATTTCAACCAGCTAATGTTTGCCAACTGGGAGGACCAAGTGTTCGGTTCAGCCTCAGGGTTTCTGTGCTAATCTGACCTTCTAAGGTATTTAAAGATGCAAAGGCCAGATTCATCACTTGAGTTCCCAAACCCATCACCTGAATGCCATCGTGCTACGTCTACCAGCATGTGCCCAGACTTTCTCTCTACCTTTTCCTCCAACAAAAGCCTGATGCCCTAACTTTCTCACTGACCTTACAAACCTTCTAGAATCCCACACTGCTGAGCCACCTCCATCATCATCAACTCTCTTCCGTAAAAAGAAGCATGTGTAGCAGTTGGGTACTTGGGCTCGGGAGCCAGCCTGCTGGGTTTAGATCCTGTCTTCAGGATTCCTTGGGCAAGCCCCTTCATCTCCTTAAGGCTCAGTTTCCCCATCTGTAAAATGCAACTTGGAAGGGAAATCACCTTACAGGGAAGGTAATTATGAGGCTAATACAAAAACGGCCTTGAGAGTGTGCTCATCACCGGTGGTGGCTCATGCGGAGTTCTTGATGTGTTGCCACCACGATCCGAAAGTCTCTGTTACACTGAATCACACAGAAGGTGCTGGGTTAGTTTTAGTCCCTGATGGGGGCCCACGTAGCTGACACAAAACCAGGGAATGTGCTTGTCTTCCTTCTTCTTTATAAGCAGAAGCAACAGATGAAATCACTTCTGCACAATCTAAGTAGCAGCAGGAGAAACCCAGAGTTTAATTCAACTGTTATTTTGTGTCAAATAAGGGGGGAGAAAGAGGCTTCAGGGGAAAGGGAGTCCATAAAACACGGACTGCTGCAGTGGGGGACACACAGAGTGACAAGGACCATACCAGGAAAGGGCATTTGAAGAGGACTTTTCCCACTCTGGAAGTTTTCTCTAGCTCGAAGGGCCCCTCATGAAGCTGCAACCCTTTAGAACATTCTGTGTTCTCCACTTTCCCCCAACAATACAAGCCTGCACACTGGGGGAGCTTCTGTGGTAGCCCTTTGATGGGGAGTCATTGCTGGGGGTAGGATCCAGGGTTGCGACTGGAATTGAAACTCTGCCCACCCTGTCTCTTGCCAACACGAAGGCCTTGTGTTCTTGAGTTACCACCATGACTGACTTGGCCTCTTGTTCAGGAAACGGCCAGGCTTGCCTTCTCAATTCCTTGTGTGAGCGGTCGGGAGGGTGGGACAGGGCGGGCGGAGGAGAGGGAAGGGGTCGTGATGGTTAGGGGCGGAAGGGGGGTCGGTGACAGGTGCAAGGCTCTCGGAATGTCATGGGGAAACACTAGAAGGTAACAGAAGCTCCCTTTGATGTTTCTTGGGCCTGAGTTGGCTTGAGTTGGGACTAGAACAATAGCTCAGTTTTGATCCCCAAAGACTTCTTTATTAACAGGTATGAGAATTGCTACCCCCAGATTCCAGAAACCAGTGAGGGGGAGAGGAAGATGGCCCCCACGTGAAAGTACTGTATCAAGACAGAGGGGACTTTTGGCAGTGCTGGACGTGTGGTGATGGGTCCAGATATGCGCCAGAGAATAACGATAAACATGAAAAATAAGAACGTGACTGAGAGCTGTCATTTGACTGACCCTGTGCTACGTGTTTTACGTGCATCATCCCCCTTAATCCTTACAGCAACCTAGGCAGGCTAAGTCCAGCCCCAGGGTTGTCAAGCACTGCACCCTCCCTCCTCCTGCACTGACGTGTCTCCAGACAAGGAGAGAGACTATTGCGCTGGTCCTGCACCGGGAGACAGGAGACCTGAGATCAGCCCTCTTCTTGCTGCTGTGTGACCTTGAAGAAGTCACAGAAGCTTCCTGAACCCCACATGTCTCCCTCATCTATCAAACGAGGTTGGTAAATATCTGCTGGCCCTTGAGAAGAGCAAATGACTTAAGGCAAGTATGTCTCCGTATAATATCATCTCTTCCATTATTCATATCAGGTCTCTCCAGCTCCAAACGGACTGTGATGAAAGGTGAGTACAAATGAAGATGTGACTTATTATTCAAGGCTAAGGAGTCTCCGACGGATCAAACGGAGCCACTAGGCTGGGTCTAGCCTGTCTGGAGAGGCTTTATCATCCTGACACAGCCACCCACGGAGAGAGTTAAGGATGTTTCTAGATTCCAGCTGGGCAGAGGTCAGTCCAGAGCAGCGGGGGCCTACCCAGGGAAGAGAGAACTCACACCAGATCATCTACACAGCTGGGTCACCGGCCAGAGTAGTCCCCTGGGCAACCTTATGCCCAGCCCTGGTCTGAACATCTGGACCTTCTTTCTGCCGCCTCTGGCCATGCTCAGCCTCCAACACCCTTCCCCTTGCTGAGCAGCCCTGCGCTCGCTGCAGCCTTAACGTTAGTTCCAGTAAAGGGCACCCATCACTTGCTAAAACGTTGCCAGCTTCCACAGCAGACCCCAGCCTACCTCGAACACGCCTGTGACTTCAGGTGGCCAGAGGACTCATCTGGTAGTCGCAGTGCATTCATTTAATATTTACTGGTAAATGCTCATGCAGTGTAGGGAGCATGGAAAGCACTGGAAAGTTACCCTTCAGACCTGACATTTCATATCCCATTGTTAGGCTTTTATTTTAATACTCCTTTCCTTGCACTGTTCCCTCCCGTCCGTCACTTTGTTTCTCCTTGGGGGTGGGAAGAACTCAATCCCCTGATACTCCTGTACTTCCAGAAGCACCAGCACACTAAAAGGGGGGTGGGGATTGTATACCTGACAGTCACCACCATGCACAAGCCCAACCCTACACATACTCCATCCTTCTTCCAATATTTGGGGAATTCTCTGAATTTTGAGGCTTGCTGGGAGGCAAAGCCTGTTTCTACAGTAAAACCAGACAATGCCAGATGCTTGCTTCCTAGATGCCCTTGCAGGAATGACAGCTACAGGCCACTGAGACTCTACCAATCAGAGCAGATCCACAGGTGAATGAGGAGTGGGTTCCTCAAAGAAGTGGGGATTTGGAGGAATCCTTTGCAGAGGCTGAGCAAGATGGGGTTGTGGGGCAGTGGTGGCTGGAGCGGGCGGTGGTGTGCACCATGCCATCTCCGGAGCTCGGTGGGGGTAGCAGTGTCGCCCTCAAGGGCAAGTCTCCAGGGTGATTTGGGGTGTTATTCCTGGGTAGGTGGTCTCCAAGTCTCATTTTCCATCTCTCTGAGCAAGTCTGTAGAGCACCCAATATTATTATTATTATTTTTTTTTTTTTTTTTTTTTTTTTTGCGGTACGCGGGCCTCTCACTGTTGTGGCCTCTCCCGTTGCGGAGCACAGGCTCCGGATGCGCAGGCTCAGCGGCCATGGCTCACGGGCCCAGCCGCTCCGCGGCATGTGGGATCTTCCCGGACCGGGGCACGAACTCGTGTCCCCTGCATCGGCAGGCGGACTCTCAACCACTGCGCCACCAGGGAAGCCCCCCAATATCATTTTTAATGCACTCCTCTCCTGCTCAAATCAGCTAAGTCTGATTTTGTAGCTTGAAACCAAGAATGATACAAATAGTAATAATATTTCCATAATATTTGTATTTCCACATTCCAGACACTGTCCCGAAGTTTTTCATATAATAGCTCATTTACTTCTAAAACACAGCCTGTGAAGTAAGTATACGATCAGCAGTCCAATTTTACAGTGGAAGAAGCAGAAGGTCAGAGAGGTAAGTAACAAAGGTCTCAAGAATCACCCTTTCCTTTGACCACCTCCCAAGGAGCAGGCTTAAGTATGGAATCCAGAATTCAAGTCCTCATGCTTGGGGCTCCTAACTCTGGCTCCTTTGTGTTTGGACCTGGGGTGAGCCTTCTTAAAGGGGGAGAATCTATACCATGAAGTGTTCTCTGCAGTGAGGCTGAAACTTCTACTACAGGGACCAAACTGTGGCCGTTTGCCTTGGTCAGCCTTGCTATAAACAATGGGGCAAGGCTCCAAAGTAGGTCAGGCCCCCAGAGCTGCTTGAATCCAGAGCCACCTGTGGGGTTTGGAGCCCTGGGACGAGCTCGTTCCTGGAGGACAGAGGGTGCTCTCTGGACTTGTCACTGTTGACCTCTTAATCACCATCCCGTGATTGGATTAGTTAGGCTGTGAGCTCTGCAGATTGAGCTGTTCTCACACGTGGAGTAGGTTTATAACGCAGGAAACTCACCGCCGAAGGCCACCTGTCGAGCCGGAGAGTCACATATAAACACAATACATCACAGAGAGGCTCCGCGTATGGCCGGGTCATGATTCGTCACCTGGGAGTGATTGATGGTCTCCTCTCTGTTCTAATTGTGGACCATTCAACTTTGGGATGATGGTTGGGTCTGACATTTTACTCGTCTTTTCTCCTCCCAAGAAAAAGTCTAAAGTAATTGCGAGTCCAGTAGGAAAGGGAGGAAGGAGGAAATCTGTTGATGCCAGATTTTTATATTTATTTTTCTTGAACCAACTACAATAAGTGCATACTTGGGAAGTAAAGTCTTCTGCATCGAGGGTGAGGGAGGGTCTGGCACTTTCTCTGTTGCTCTGCTTTTGGTGCTGCTGGTATATTGTGTCTAAATCCTGGGAAATCATAAAAGACGAGTCCTCAAATTTTGGGGGTTGAAGGCATTTTGTTAAGAATTTCTCCCTTCTACAACTCCAGAGTGAGGAAAGTGTTTGCCTAAATTCTAGCTATGCTGGGGGGGCTCTATGAAAGCTTTCTTCACAGACTCCCCCAACAATTTGTGATAGGTTGACTGAGCTTGGTTCATGCCCAGAAACATTCTAGACAGAAGCACAGGAAAGACTCGGTTTCCTGTGTACAGACAGAACAATCAAGGGAAAAACTATTAATGACAGTATTCTTTTCAGTTCCCACTGCCTTTCATGCAAAGCCCTACATGATCTGCTCTTTCCTGCCTCTCTCTTGGATCTCATCTAGTACTTTCTAGTACTTTCTCCAGCCATGCCCGTCTGCTTTTGATGCTCCTAACAGGCCAGGCTAGGTGCTTGCCCACTTTTCCACTGGCTATTTCCCTGCCTGGAGTGCTCTCATTCTACAAGAAGGTCTAAAGCACCCTCCTAGGTGGGGCAGGTTCTTCCCTCACTGGCATTTAGAACCAGGCTACTCAAAGTGTGGTCCAGCTCACATGAAAGCATGATGTCAGCATCCCCTGGGGGGCTGTCAGAAATGCAGAGTCTCAGCCCCACTCAGCCCTCCTGAATTGGAATCTGCATTTTTAAGAAGATTCCCCAGGGGATCCTGTCTGGGTGAAAATGTGAGAAGCACCAAATTAGAACTTAGTTTGAATGTCACCACCTTCCTTTCACCTTAACCACCTCCTCCAAGTTTATTCTCTGCATAGTACTTATTAGAACTTGACGTTTCCGTTTTACTTTCAGTCTGTCTGTATGGTTGTAGTCTCCGAAGCCTCCGTGGGACCAAGGAATTGTCTGTTTGGTTTACCTGAGTGTTCTCAGGGCCAACACGCATAACTGGAGTAGGTATTCCATAACTATATTTTTTCTAAATGAATTACTTTATTTTGTCAACTTTATCGAGGTATAGACAAAGCTGTCAGATATTTAAGGTGTAGTTGTCGTGATTTGATGCACATATACATTGTAAAAAGATTTCCCCCATCTAGTTAATTAATGCTTCCATCACTCACAGATTTATCTTGTTTTTTCAATAAACATTTCTTGAATGAATGGATGAGTCAATCAGTCTGCTACTACAAGATGCATCCTTCCCTCCCTTCCTCTCTATAGATAGATCAATTGATCTATCTATCTAATCTGTCTCTGGGGGCTTTAATTCAACAAATCCCACCAGAGGAGTAAGGGGAAAGGTATCAGGATCTTGGGGTGGGGTGATAGCTCCACCCCCTCTTTGTGCACCTGCCGTGTGGTAAGAGGTACCCCAGGAAGGCTCCTTAAAAAAGCTGAGTCCCAGTTTGCCCTGGGAGAGAGTTCCCTGCAAGAGGCCCACCAACAAGGGCAGGACCCTCAGGGGAGGTCTCATTCAGGAGAGGACAGGCCCGGTGCTGGCCTTGGTGCTAGGTTGGTCTGACCCTGGCTGTAGGGAGTTGCAAGGGGATTACAGGACAGAAGATAAATTGAGTTTCTCCATTAGTATATGAAGAGTGCTATTCAAAGGCCAAGAGGATTGAGGGTCCTTTTCAGACTTAAGAGAGATCAAAGAGACCATATATTATGGCCAGGGTTTGCTCAGGGGGCTGTGATTATTACCCAGGGCTGGCCTTTGGTGGGCATTCAATGAATATTAGCAAACGAACAATACTGCAGGTCCCACACAGCAGAAAAGCACTGCCATGAGCCCCCCTCACTTCTCTGCCCTCCTGCTTCCACTGTCTTTACCATCTCTCTCTCTTTCCTACCTCCTTTTCTTCCTCATTTACCCTCTCTCCCCACCTCTCTCTCCAGCTTGCTAAAACCTCTTTTCATAGAACACATCCCGGAAAGAAACAGTCAAAAATCAGGTTTTTCCTGCTTTCATACTACTCTAAGAGGGGAGAGAGGGCAGAAGAAATTTGTCTTGTGAGCCTAGGAGAAGGGACATAGTAGAACTCAACCCTTGGAAATGCCAGTCTTTGGATATTCAAGAATAGATTGTAGAATATAGCATTAACACTTCCCAAGAATATTCTTTTTAATTTCAGGGACTTGAGAAAAGCTAATCAGAAATAGAAACTAGTTCACTTCACTGAGTACAGGATCTGATATACAGTCAATGAAATAAATTGAACTGACGGGTCTTGGGAAAGCTATCTAAGTACTTAGAAAATAATAAAAAAAAATACTCCAATTTTACACCACCCTCACCAAAAAGAAAGGCATGTGCAGGTATATACATCAGAAAGTCAAGGGTGGATTATCTCCTGATGGGCTTAACCGTATTCTCTTCTACGTTTTCCCAAATTTTCAGAATGAATGCCCACAGCTTCCTTAATTACTAGAAATGAAAATGGCATTCTAAAAATATTAAATATTATTTTTAAAAATAGCAATACTTCCCAGGAATGCTTTTTTCACACTGTGTCTCTTTGGACACACGGCCAGTGTGCTGCCTGGATGGCTAGGCCAACCGACAACGGCAGCCTCCAACCCACACAGGATCAAGACAGCTGCCTGTAAGTTGCAGTATCTGGGAAACATCATTTTACTTTGTAGGGACATGGTCTGGGGTCCCACGTTCACTGTGCTTCGCCCCCAGGGAATGTATCCCATGCATACATCACTCTCTCTGGATCCCAACCACCCACTGCTTCACTTGAGTCATATCAGGTTACGAAAGAGAAGGTTTAGCATTAAGGTGATGTCCAAGTGCAATGACTTCTCAGGCCCAAGTCCAACCCTTACTGGCCAGACACAGCAGGAAAGGACTGGATTTTAAGACAGAAACTCCAAACTCCTCCTTTTCTCTCCTTTTGCTTCCGCTGCTTCATGTTCTGCTTCTTTCTAGTTTCTTTACTCCTCTTTTCCTCTCCACCTTCAGATTTCATGCCATTTTGTACCCAAGGCACGCCAGGAACTCTGGGAGCTGCCTGCCTTCGTGAATGTATGTCTCCTTGGAGACATACCACCAGTAAATGAATGTTTTCATTCCCATCTTACAGACAAGGAACCTAGACTCAGAGCATACGGCCAAGTGGAAATCTCAGACCTAGGGTGTAAGACAAGGCCGGCCTCCTGCAAATCCAGAGCTCTTCCTATCCACCATCTCTCCCTTTCCTTCTACAGTTATTCTCCAGCATCCCCTTCCCATCACTTTCCTTTCTTTATCCTTCCTCTTTCTCTAAGGAGCACGTCTAAAATGAGAAAAGAAAAAATAAACATACAATGGACATAACTGAGCTAATGGCTTTCACACACCGTATCTCAATAAACAATTACAACAACTCAGTAGGCGAGTGGCTTGCATTCATTCAAATACTTACTGAACACTAACAGGGTGGCAAATATCACACTAGACACTCAGAGTGAAATAAGTTTAAAAAAGGACACAGTCCCTGACCTCAAGTCACTTATGGTCTAGTAGATACTCCCATTATCATTGTTTTCAAAAGATAAAGAAACTGAGGATTGGAAAAAATTAATCAGCTTCCTCAGTGTCACAGTTCAAACCCAGAGTCCTTCTTTTTGGCCCCAGATTTCAAGTTTTCTAATGGCACAGAATTCTGGGGGATATGAGAAAAATCATAGCTTCCCAGAATCAGCCTTCACCTTTAACTCCTTAAATAGGAAAGAAAAAAAAAAAAGACAGAGTGAGAGAGCAAGAGAGACAGAGGTGGGGAGAGAGACAGGAAAGCAGATGCTTGGCCCTCATCCTACTGTATCCCAAGGCAATGACTCACTGATGAATTCCTTCTTTTTCCATCTGGGAGCGAACATACTTCAAGGGGCCCAAGGCTTTCAGGCCAGGGTTTGCCCAGGTGGTTGTGTAAATGAGAGAATGAAAGGGTGAGGCGTGTCATTATGCACCTGCCTCCTTTCAGCTGTTTTGTTTTCAGATTTCACAGCCTCTTGCTAAACAAAGAAGCTTTACTTCTCATCCCGGGTCTCTGGCAGAGAGAATTTCAATTCTTTCAACAGAAAGGAAGACTCCCACTGACCGGGTGGAGACAACAGGGTCAGAGACGGGATGCCCAGCTTCCGGGCCCCGTGAGAAAATGTTGATGATATTGAGGATGAGGGTGATGAGAGAACCGAATATTTGTTGAGCATTTATATGCCAGACACTGTGCTAAGTGCTTTTGCATATAGTATCTCATTTAACCCACAATGAAATAATTCTGTGAGGTAGGTACTATCATCATGCCCATGGTAAAGGCAAGGAGCCCGGCGCTGGGAGACAGGACACAACTTGCCCAAGATCCCATCGGTAGGTGATGGAGCTAGGATTTGACCCCAGGCTGTCTGGTTCCCGGACCTGTACAGGCACATCTGTTATCACTCCCCGGCGAAAGCTCTAAAGCCCATGGTAGGCACTCAGTAAATGTTAGTTTCCTCTTTATTTTGGTAAAACACCTCTGGGGAGGCTGTTTTTCATAAACCTCCCCCTTCCCCAACCCATGGGCCACTCTACCATTCTACCATACAGCCAACTCCGCAGTTAGGCAAGGAGACCTCTGTAGTGTCTAACCACCATCCATCATGCTGCAGATGAGTCCTCAGAGTCCCCAGCTGGCTGTCCCCAAATGTCACCGTGGTGCTTTCAGCTTTCCCTGCTACGCCCAGGTTGCTGGGTGATGCGCAAGCCCACGAACGTTTAAGAACCACTGCTCTAGAGACCATTTGCGCTTGTCTTCTCCGAACAACGATTTATCATATTTTGTGGCTTTAAAGAAAAAAAGAAAACAAAAACATAAAAAGCCAGGCACCCTGGAGGAGCTGACAGGATAACCTCTGACCTGTGGCTTAGGATAGGAACGAATGCACAGCTAGCTCTGTGGCTGTGCTGCCCTGCCCCACCCTGCTCCCCTCCCTCCTGGCTGTGTGGACTTGGAAATGGCCTGGAGAAGTGGTGGAGGACGGGAGAGGGGTCCGTACAAGTCACCGAGGGCCCGGGCCAGGCCTGGTCAGCCAGGTGCCTGCCACTTATAAGAAAATAATTTTCTCAGGTTGAACTCTACCTCTAGCTCTGGGGACTCCCTGGAGGGGTCGATGCCTTTCTCTTTCATTAAACAAGGACAGGGGGTGCACGGGCAGGGTGGGAAGGAGTCTGGGAGGGGAGGAGAGGAAAAGGGTTTTATGCTGTGCAGGTAGGGGGCCTGCTGGGCCTCCTCCTCCCAGCCTGGGCCAAATTGAGCCAGAGAGACCCACGGATTCATAATTCATCTTAATGAAGGGCCTCAGTAAACCTGCCATGCCCTCGGGTTTCGGCAGGAAGCTCCCGGCCATTTTGCTGACATGGGTCCCCAAACGTGCAGGTGCTAATGGGCTCTTTCCTCCTGGGGCTTTTATGGCATGTTTTGGAGCGACTGGAGGCTTCAGAACTCTCTCCTATCAGGGCCTCTGAGGAGAGGGGGATGCAGAACTGAGAGGTCTGCTCTGGGAAGGTCCCAGAAACCACTAGAAGCTCTTCCACTCAGTACACAGCTAGTGGAGGGGCAGCAGTGGTGGACATGGGAAGGAATTATATTCAAAGCAGCTAAGAACACTCCAAATTTACCAAAAATTCATTCTAGGCCGGACCCTGCACTGGGCTCTTTTATGGACACTGTCTCACTCCTCACAATAACACATGTACTCAGCACAGATTTTCAGCTGAGAAAACAGAAGCTCAGAGGGGCCAAGTGATTTGCCCAAGGCCACACAGCTGGAGAGTTGTAGAGCCAACATTAGAGCCCAGGTCAATCTGACTCCACAGCTCCCCAGACCGTAACACATTTAGTGAGTATTATACAAGGTAACGTATATTCGATTTCTCTTTTAATGTAAACAACCCTCTGTAAGGTCCTTATTCTTAACACATTTTGCAGATGAGGAAGGTATCGCTCAGAGAGGCATCAGGATTTGCACAAAGTAACACAGTAAGTGTCCTTTGCCGGAACTCTACAGCCTGTGGTCTTTCCAGCGAACCGGTCCGTGAGTTGAAATCTACACTAAACCAACCACTGCTTTCTATGGTTTAGTTGAAAACTCTCAATCTTTTCTAGCTTTTTTTCTATTTTCCCCTATCCTCTCAAGGAAGCGTACAGACACTGAAGATACAGGACTTGTATATTATGCTCCAGAACTTGTAGTTTGAATTTTTGGCTAAAGATCGTGTTAGGATAATGATGACATTTCAAAAACACTGTGTGCCTCACCTATTTCCAAAAGAGAACAAGACAACTTATTAAAAAAAAAACAACATGCAAGCCTCCTCCATCACACTGTGTACTCAAGGTTGGATATGTCTGTTGATGGTCTGTATCCTGCTTTTCTGACCCCAGTGCCCAGGGTTTAGAAAAGTGTGTGTGTGTGTGTGTGTGTGTGTGACAAAATCATGTGAAGAATGGAGAAATGACTGCACCAGGGCTAAGAGTCTGCACTACAATTTGCCATTTCATCGATTCAGAATATCCTGGAACCCTGGAAAAAAGTGAAGAAATGATAGAAATGATGTTACTTAACACTTTTTTTCTGTAAGACCCACTGGTTCTCATTCGCCTCAGTCTGGTAACTTCATCAGCAACTGTATGCAGGTTCCGACTCCTTTTGGCTAAGTTTATCCCTGCTCCTTCCTTGCTTCAGTAACACCATTCACAGGTCGTTGATAAATGTGGTCCCAGCAGTTCAATGCAGGGCAAATCCACAATTTGAACTCATCCATTTCTCTTACAGCTCCAAAGAACATGAAGTGATTGCATAATCAGATAATCTGATCTTTACTGAATGACTACCATATGTGACATAACTTATCCAAAACTGGAATTTGATTCCCTTGCATGCACTGTCTTTCGATGCTATTTGGGAACCAATTAGTCACCTCAGAGGGGGAACGGAACACACAAATGCCCCAAACCAAACTAACTTCGTTGTAGATTCTGCCTCCATCTATATTATGTGTACTTATATTTACCTATCAAATGCATATGGTAATCTGGACACACGTGTGAATATCCATTTATGGGCAGAAGGACACATATCTGTTCCTTTAAGAGAAGAGATTCATATGAAAAGAGTCTCTGGGTTTACTGGGCCCCGAAAGCTTGACGGATCTAACACCACCACCCCCTCCAAAGCACACACACCTGAAGATGAAATGCAGGGGCGAAAAGAGATCACCACCAATCCATGATTAGAACTTTCAGCGAAAGTGTTAAATGCCATCGACATGCCTTAGTTAAGCAACACAATCCCAAACTGATGAGATCTGGGGTTGCAAACTGGCAAACAGGAAATTGTCCCTGTGATCTGCTCTTCAAAGGGGAGCCTCTCCAGCCTGTTTGTCAGTTCAGAGTTTAATTAGCCATCTCTATGTACTCAATCTGGGCTCAGCGGGGAGGACCAAACACTGTCAGGGCTGGAGTCTGCCCTCGCAGGCCTCTGGGAAGCACACAGTATTGCTCAGAGCTCTGTCCACCGGGGAGCTGGTGTGCCAGCCACCCGCCAGGAATTCCTCCTTCCCCTTCCCAATTTTTAAGGGCCCAGGGGGGAGACCTGGAATCCTTCTAGTCTGCCTGGCAATTAAAGAGGGGAAACTCATTATAGGCTACAGAAAATACCCACCTGGAGCAGAACTGTCCCTCTTGTTAACTCTGCTTGACTCAATGAATAAACCCCATCTCTTCCGGGCCCTGCATCTCCTTGGGATTTTACTCTCTTCTCTTGGAGAACAGTCTCTCCATTACCAGTCTCAACGTGCTCAGGCCTGGCATTTGTTCTTTTCAAAAGTGTGCCCATTTTGGTATAAGAATCAAAAGAAAAGAATTCGAGAGCCTCAAGTGTTTTGTTTCGTGTGTGTGTGTGTGTTTGTGTGTGTGTGTGTGTGTGTGTGTGTGTGTGTGTGTGTAGGAGCAGAGGTGGTATATGAGTAACTCATCTACAATATAATATCAGAGTCCGCAAGCTTGGAGCCCAATCCATCCCTCACCTATGCCTTGTTGCTTCACTCTAACACTATGTGGGAGAAGCAAAAAATGTGGCTTTTACATTTTTATTTTTTTAAGATTATTTTTTTTGATATGGACCATTTTTAAAGTCTTTATTGAATCTGTTACAGTGTTGCTTCTGCTTTATGTTTTGGTGTTTTGGCCAGGAGGCATGTGGGATCTTAGCTCCCCGACCAGGGATCAAACCCACATCCCCTGCATCAAACCCACATCCCCTGCATTGGAGGGCAAAGTCTTAATCACTAGACCTCCAGGGAAGTCCCTGGCTTACATTTTTAAATCAGGATATTTCACACACAAAAATTCGATTTCCAGTTTCCTTTAAAAACAAAAATCAGAAGGTGTTAGCAAGCTGGGTCCACACCCTTGCATGACAAACGTTGCCTTGAGCGAGCCCCTTTCAGGTGGGCGGGTCACTGCATTTGGATGGGTGGGCTGCGTGTCTGGAATCAAAGCCGGCCCAGTTGGCTTCCGTGGGGAGGAAGGAGCCCCTTTTCCTAATTCACACAAAGGCTCCCTATGGGCCAGAGTGGTCCAGTTCCCTCCACTGGCCACCTGACCAAATTCACCCATTCCTGTTACCTGCTTTTCCCAGCAGGAGCATCTAATCCCCTCTATAGACAACAAGGACTTACAGCTATAAACTTCTTACAAGTTCAACAGCACTGATACATAGATTAGATTTCTACCCAGGCTTCAGAGAAAATTCTTACTGGGTTGCCATCCAAGTCCAAACTTATCTAGACCCCAGGTTGCTTGCTTTCTTAAATTCAGCACCCCTCCTTCTTCTCAGGCTTACTTGCTTCCCTGGGTCCTGGAAAAACACAAAACCTGACTCTTAGAGCCAGAGCAGGTCAGCTGGAAACATATGTGGCTTATTACACCACCGAGTTATAAAGAATGAGAATGGCCGGTCCAATTTCCTTGTGGAGCAGCCTGCTGTCTCTGAGGTTGTCAACAACCTTGGGCTTCTGCTTTTATGACATCTTCTGACCCAATGAGCAGATCTGGGCAATAAAATGCAAATCATTCCGACAGTCAATTAATCCCACTGAAATCGCTTCAACTAACACAGCAGTAAAAAAGTGGGGGTCGGAGGGGGAAAGAGTTTTTCTCTCCTGTCTTTCTCAGAGATAACCTGCAAAACTTAAAGGACTTTTAATTTTCCAGATACACCTAAATTCCCCAAATCCAGGCCACATGCATGGCTGTTTAAGCCTTAATGAAAATTAATGAAACGGAAACAAGGAGGAGGTTACTGCTGTGAATCACCACTGTCTGGTGTCAACACCCAAACCAAACACTGCCTGCCCAGCTCAGCAAGACTGATCACAGTGTTAAAGAGACCAGCCAGTGGGATGCAATGCTTACCCCAGCCCTAATGATGATCCATCCTCTCCCTGGTTTCTGGAATAATGAAAGGTCTGTGAGTTCATAAACATTTCTTCTGTGATTTTCTCGGCTGGATAGAGAGCACGTTTAAGCCACAGGCAGAAATGACATGGGTACTGCCAAGCAGCACCATCTTGCCCCTCTTCTTTCAAAGCTGGTCCAGTGTTGGCATCTTTGATCTCCAGCTGACCCAGCCACAGAGCACCAGCCCGAAGCCCGGGGAGTCAGCAGCGCCAACCTGAATTCCATGGGTGCCCCCGAAATCACTTCTCAGAGGCCTTGATTTGAGGTATAGTCAGTTACCTCAGCAAAAACTCCAACCCTCCTCTAAAGCCCACCATATTTCCACTCTTAGCCAGGAGATGTCCTTCAGAAGCACAAGAATCCTATATAATTGATTTTTATTCTCCTGAGAGAATGACCAAGGCCAAGGAGCACAAACACTTTTTATTTTTAAAGAGCTTAGAGGTTACACAGGTCAGCTACCCCATTTTACACATAAACAAAGCAGAAATGTCGCAGGAGGGCAAAGAGCTAGGATCAGAATTCAAGAATCCAGAATCACTATTCAAGTTCTAAAAGTGTGTTTGCATCTCCCCAGTTCCTCCCGCGTTCTTTTCATTCTCCTACCATCCATCCTGGCTTTCCAGGACACTTACAAGCAGGGGTGCGGGGCATCCCTGGCTTCCAAGAAGGTGGGACAACAAAAGCAAGAGGGCAGGAGTGTCCCTAGATGCCAACATCCATGCCTCTCTACATCTGTAGATGGTGCCCATTGCTGTTTTCAAGGCAGATACTCCCCAGATTCTCTAACAAAGGACAATAGCTTTAGATAAGGTGGGAACTAAGCAACCAAATCTCCTATAGTGTGTGTATGTGTGTGTGTGTGTGTGTGTGTGTGTGTGTGTGTGCGCGTGCGCGCGCGTTGGGGGCGGCTTTCTGGTACTGATGAGTGAGAGAAGCCTGTCCTTCCTCCTAAGTTGTTTTCATCTTAGCCAGGAGCTACAAAGCGCTTCAGAAGTTTCCAAAGACACAACGTGTGTTACAAAGGGTCCAGCAGGGAGTTTGCAACATGTTGAGATCAACGTTGTCCCCTATTTCCCTGTCAATGTTTTTCCTTAAAATAGCTGTCCTTTGCTGTCACCACAGCAACAATAACAACACCAAGAGCAATGGGCACTGGAACAGCCAACCCCAAGAGAATCACAGCGTCAACCCAGCATTTCTGAAGCAGGAATCTGCAAGCAGCCCAGGAGTGAGGAGTGTGGAGGGAGAGAGAATCGCACCACAAACAAGGGGTCCCTGTAAGGATCAGAGTGTGAGCACTGGCTGCTAAACCTGGCTGTGCATAAAAATCTCCAGGGAGCTTTGAATACTGTAGATGCCGGGCCCTTCCTCAGAAATACTGAAACTAAATCCCCAGAGGTAGGGCCAAGGAAACTGTGTTTTAAGGAAACGTGCCTAGGATTCTCAGGCGGCCAGCCCCGGACTCCTGGCCTGTGTGCAAGTGCTGAGGAACCTTAGGATCCCTTCCTAGGCACAGCCAGAATCTTCTCCATCCTTCACTCTGGCTGTCCATCATTGAGTTCAGGGGCTTCTGGGGAGGTGACAGGCCCCTCTGGAGCTGGAAAGTTCTAAAGACTTCTTCCCGGCGTCCGAATCCTGAGGTTGTTTCCCATGGCCTGTGTGTCCAGTATGTGCTACCTCGTTACTTGGGAAGAACTATGGCTGCTCAAAACCCACAGCTGGATTCGGGGAGTGGGGTGGCATGTGTCCCTGACCTCCTTTGGCTCAGCTAAGACCTACCTTAGGTAGCTGCCAGCCCAGACTATATTCCCTTCTGCCCCAAGGACACAAGACCATTAACTCCTTTCCCTGAGCCCAAATTCCACAAGGCCCTGCACGATCCACCTTCTGTCTTTCCTTTCTGCCCTCCTGGTGAAGCCTTTTACTTGGGCTGTTGGTGCTCTAGTCACACTGATCTTCTTTCAGACCCCTGAGAGCTCCCTCCTGCATCAGGACTTGTGCATATGCCTCTCCCGCTCTCTGGAACGTCTCAGCTGGGCCACCTCCTAACTCCACTCTCAGATCTCAGCTCAAATGTCACTCCGCAGGGAGCCCTCATAACCCTCCATCCTGGACTGCATGTCCCATCACTGTATTTTTCTAAAGCTCTCTTACTTCCACTTCATACATTGACTGTTGTTCGTAATCATTATTTGGATGGTGAGTTGATTAGTGTCTATCTTTTCCATTCAACTGAGGGTTTCAAAGAGGCAGTACCTGGCCAGCTGGCTCACCACTGTAGCTCTTGGCACAAAGGTCCTCATCCTAGAGTAGTCATCCTTCAAATCTCAGCTTGGACTTCGCATCGGTCAGGGGCCTACCAAGAAAACTGAGAACACTTTAAGTACTTCCTACAGAGGGAATTTAATGCAGGGCACTTGGTTGTGCAGGTGATAGAGGAGCTGAGAGCCCAACAGTGGATGCTGAGCTATCCCATAGCAACAGTGGAAGCTGTTCTCAAGTCTAGGCTGGAGGTACAAAGGGAGCAGGTGATGTTACCAGAGCTCAGGGACCCAACTGGTAGGAGATGCAACCACCAAGGATACACAGACACTACCAGAGAGGCTGTTATACAAAAAAGAAGGCAAAGAAGAAGAAATTACCCTGATTCTCCCTCCCAGTCTGCTCCTCGCACATCTCCCATGAATGACTCTCCTTGGTAGGATTCAGATGGAGGCCAGTTGACACAGGAGTATGGGAACCACAGCCTTCAGGGCTTGGCCCCCGAGACACAGAGCAGAGCAGGGAGGGAAACGGGTTCAAAAGCAAACAGGCCTAAGACCAGTGGTCCTTAATTCCTCTAGGAACTCTTTTTTGCCCCCATCCTAGGCTGGCTTAGGGGGCTTGGTCAGCTGAAAAAACGCCACCCCAAATATATTCATTTCCTAATCCCCAGAACCTCTGAATATTACCTTATATGACAACCTTACCTTATGTTTCAAAAGATGTGATTAAGTTAAGGATCTAAGAGGAGGAGCTTATCCTGGATGTTCTAGATGGACCCTAAAAGCCATCATAAGTATCCTTATAAGAGCGGTAGAAGAAGACAGACACACAGAAGACAAGGTGATGTGAAGACAAGATGGGGGCAGAGATGGAAATGAATCAGCCGCAAGCCAAGGAATGCAGGTAGCCACCAGAAGCTGGAGAGACATGGGACAAATTCTCTCCTGGAGCCTCCAGAGGGAGTGCAGTCCTACCAACACCTTGATTTCAGACTTCAGGCCTCCAGGACTATGAGAGAATACAGTTCTACTGTTTTAAGCTACATTTTATTTGTTATAGCAGCTACAGGAAACGAACACAGTGCCCCTCGATTGTGTTCCCAAAACGGCATCCCCTGCTTACCCCTGTGGCTTCATTGGCACTGCTCCCTGCCCAACTCGCCTTCTGCCCACAGTGCAGAGCAGACATGTGCAAAGCCTTGCGGTGAGGCTGGACTGGCCTGGTAATTAGTCGTCACTCAGTGCTGTGGGTGGCTTTAGGGTGTGCTCACAGGTAGCCTGAGACAGATGAAGGACTTTCTGCCCAGGGAGGTGATGTGTCCCAGGGAAATCACCGAGTGGGCCAGGGAAGTGCCTCAGAGGTAGGCAGAGTTGCTTAGGTCATGGGTTCTGGTTGACCCACAAAGGACAGGAGGTAAGCTGTGGCAGTTGCTAAGGGCCAAGGATGATGAGCAGGTGCCCATGCAGGGTGGCTGCATCTCTAGGAAAGGGAAGATGGACCATAATGGACATGTGCCATTTCGTTTCATTTACTTCTACTCTACTACATTTCGCTCTACTCCATTCCATTCCATTGTTTTCTGCCTGCCCAAAGTCTCAGGGGGAGGTATACTCCGCCTTCCACCCAAGAAGTCAAAATGGCCAGATCACTTTCCCAGCCTCCTTTGCAGCTGGATACAGGCATGTGACGTAGGCTGAGCAATCAGATGCACCTGCCTGGGATTTTTGACTCCGAACTTTTTTTTTTTTTTTTTTTTTTTTTTGCGGTATGCGGGCCCCTCACTGCTGTGGCCTCTCCCGTTGCGGAGCACAGCCTCCGGACGCGCAGGCTCAGTGGCCATGGCTCACGGGCCTAGCCGCTCTGCAGCATGTGGGATCTTCCCAGACCGGGGCACGAACCCGTGTCCCCTGCATCGGCAGGCGGACTCCCAACCACTGTGCCACCAGGGAAGCCCTGACTCCGAACTTTTAATGAAGAAGCAGTGTCAGTCAGCACATAGAATTCTTGCAGGGGAGGTAGCACACTCCATTTTGGGGGCAGCAATGCCAGGACGAGGCTGTCTGCATCCAGGACAGCATCCAGCGTTGCAGTGGCAGTAGCTTTTTCTCCAGCCGGCCTTTTGTGGTGCTGGTGTACCAGCTTCTCTTGCACCCAGCCCCGTCCTGAGCCCCAGTTCTTCAGACCTCTTGCAATGCTGAGATTCACCTGATTTATTTTCTCTAAATCAATCTGCTGTTTACTTTAGCCAGTGTGGACTTCTGTTCCTTAGTACTATTAAACTGGCCTGATTCAGAGTGCCTACTGGCTTTTTTTTTTTTTTAATTAATTAAATAATTTTAAAAAAAATTATTTTTTTTAATAAAAAAAAATTCGTTGCTGCGTGCGGGCTTTCTCTAGTTGTGGTGAGCGGGGGCTACTCTTTGTTGTGGTATGTGGGCTTCTCATTGTGGTGGCTCCTCCTTGCTGTGGAGCAGGGGATCTAGGCGCACAGGCTCAGTAGTTGTGGCACACGGGCTCAGTAGTTGTGGCACACGGGCTTTAGTTGCTCTGCGGTATGTGGGATCTTCCTGAACCAGGGCTCGAACCTCTGTCCCCTGCATTGGCAGGCGGATCCTTAACCACTGAGCCACCAGGGAAGTCCTAGTGGTTTATTTCTAAGTGGTTGGAGGAAGTGAGAAAAGTGTGCCCTGTTTTATGCAGAACAGAGTCCTGGAAAATGATTTTCAAATTTTTTTTTTCTGTCACGGCATAATAGGTTGGATATATTTGTCAGGCCTCTTTGAGGTACAAGTAACAGAAACTGGTTTAAGAACAATGGGGATTTATTTATAACTGTGAAGTATGGGGGTGAAGAGGACGCAGGTACAGCTGGATCTGGTGAGGTAAGTAATGTCAAGAATGTCTCTCTTGCTTTCCTCTTTCCTGGCCTCATTCTTGGGCAGGTTCTGCTCATGTAATGGTCTCTGGCTCTTCCAGGCTTGTATCCTACCAGCTTTGCAAGGCCAGTAGAAAAGAAAAAAAAAAAAAAAAAAGACTTATTTTCCCAGAAGGTCCAGCAAAATCCTGGGTAAACTCGAGTCACCTGTCCACTTGAACCTATGGCTCAGGCTGGATGGGGTGAGGGGCAGAGGCTGACTGGCCCAGGGCTAGATTGTGCTGTGTGGGTCCAGTGGCTCATTCAGTTAAATATTCTCAGATTTCACTGGAGACACTCGCCTCCCACCCTCCCTACTTCCCCAGTTTATGAGAATTAAAGCCTTACAATAGAGTAACTCATGTTTTTAAAATTTTTTATTCTTTTACAATTAACATATTATTAGTAGAATTTAGTTGCTTCCCCATGGGCTGTGCCAGATATAAGACAGGCAGCTGATTAAAAGCTGATGCTTCATTTGTTTCTCATCCTCTCAAAAAAAAAAAAAAAGAAAAAATAAAACTGCAGCGCAAGTGAATAAGGGGGACCTTATCCTGAGGATAGCCTTAAATTAGCTTTCATTTATTAATTTTTTTACTTCTATTTATTTATTTTTTTTGCGGTACGCGGGCCTCTCACTGTTGTGGCCTCTCCTGTTGCGGAGCACAGGCTCCGGACGCGCAGGCTCAGCGGCCATGGCTCACGGGCCCAGCCTCTCCGCGGCATGTGGGATCTTCCCGGACCGGGGCACGAACCCGTGTCCCCTGCATCGGCAGGCGGACTCTCAACCACTGCGCCGCCAGGGAAGCCCCATTTATTAATTTTTAAGGTAGGTGAAAATCTATTACTATTTAAAACTAAGTGCTTATAATAGAAGCAATAACTAGCACTTACTACCAGTAGTACTATTTTCCCAGAACTACTCTAGGCTCCTCCTATCTGTCAACTCACATCACAGTCCTAACATACTATGAAGTAGGTATCCTTATGAATCCCATTTTACAGATGATGAAACTGAAGAATAGAAATAAATATAAAGAACCTGGCCCAAGATTACACAGCTAATAAATACTGGAGCCAGGACTGGAGTCCAGTAAATCTGCATTCTATATTCTTAACTACTATGCTAACCTTCCTCCATTCAGTAATCTAACAATATTCCAAAGAGCCCAATGAGGTGGGCATTATTCCTATTTTTACAGATGAGGACACTAAGCCTCAAGAGGTTAACACCATTTTTCCAGTCACAGAGCTGATAAAGGCTTTGGGCCAGAATTCAAAGCTGCTGTCCGCAACCAGCTCCCAGCATACTGCAAATCTGGGGAAAGAACAGTGTCGACACCCCAAGGTGTAGAATCTTTGCTTTAGAACAGAGGTTGGCAAACTGTGGCTCATGGGCCAAATCTAGCTTGATGCTGTCTTTATAAATAAAGCTTTATTAGAATACAACCATCCTCATTCATCTGTGTACCATCTGTGACTGCTCTGTGGTCACAACGTCAGAACTGTGACAAAGACCACAAATCCTAAGATATTGACTATCTGATTCTTTACAAAAGCAGCTTGCTCACTGACCCTTGCCTGGGGAACACCCACTGGTTCCATCTAACACCACAGGGACCACCACAGGGACCACCACAGGGTGGAGGCAGCCAGCAAGGAATGACTGCTTCCCTAATCCCAGAGATGAAGTCTAAGAATCATCTCTGTGGCTTTGAAACTTTATTTCCCTGCCCTACTTCCTGTTTCCGCCCAGCACTCCTAGCCAGGGCACACCCTTGTCTTAAACAAGAGCCACAAATCTGGCCACCTACTCAGTTTCTTCTTGTCTATTGTGTAACTACCGCTCATCCTAGGAAGCTCATTTAAATTCTTCTCCAGCTGGGTGGATTTCCTAATGTTAACACTATGAACGCAGAGTCATCTGGCCCCAAACCACATCTGACTGGCACGTGCACATTTTTTGCAACTGTTTCAGAACAGGCATTTTTTTTTTAAATCCTAATGTTAACAACCAAATCCAATTGCCCAGTCAGTTTTATGAAGCCCTGGGAAATAGAACACATTCTCTGGGCCCCCTCCTGCTAGAACATAGTCTGAAGAAATTAAAACATTAAAAGGGGGGAGGAACTGAGAAGAGCAAATGCCACCTCCTAGTCTGACAGGCCAGATGGATCCCAGGGCTCTGTCCAGCCTCCTTATAAGTAGGCATGACCTTCCCACCTGCTCCCTCTCTCGGGAGGGGCCCACTGCGGCATCAGGTGTAACACTGTAATTCCCCTTTACGACCTCTACTGTGATAAACGGCATCCCCCCCACCCTGTGCTAATTGTCTGTTTCCCTTCCACCACCCTCACCTTCTCCTGACTTTCATGGGGCCACATCAGTCACTGTTGCCACTGCCCAGTGACAGCAGTGCCTTTCCAGCCCCCACTGTTTTGCTCTTGTGGTCCCCTCTGCCTGGCATCACGTTCTTCCCCCATCATTCCACCTACTGGAATCACACCCATCCCTCAATGTTCTGCCCATGTGTCTTACAGTTTATATACAATGCTTTTTCAATCAATCTTAATTAAACAAGAAACACATGAATAAATTCTCCTGGCCATAATGTAGAAGCATTACAGATAGGCCTGAAGTCTCTATCGACAAAAACCTGCAAGCTCTATTCCTCCTCAAAAGCAAGTACTATTATCTGTGTGTTGCATATTTTTCCAGAGTCGTTTCCACGCGTTTGTATATTTATATATGAACTGGTAGAAAACATACAATACGTTTTGCATGTTTTACACAAATGGTAACATCTTTGCTTTTTTTCACTCAACGATCCCGACTGGAGATTTTTTCACATTACTCAATAGAGACAGAATGCATTCTTTTTATCTGCCATAGTGTGAGTACAGCATTCCTCTTCTGATTGACATTTAGATTGTTTCCAGCTATTTGAGAGTGAAATTATGATGTTATAAACATCTTTGTCTATGCCTCCTTGAGCACTTGTGTGTTTCTCCAGGGTAGATTATATATTATTTATTGTTTTCTAATTGTTTAGAGCAGTGGGTGGCAACTGCTTTTTTGTAAAGGGCCAGGAAGTAAATATTTTATGCTTTGCAAGCCATACGGTCCTCGTCACAATACTCAACTCTGCACTTGTGGTTTGAAAGAGGTCACAGACAATACCTAAATGAATAGCTGTGGCCATGTCCTAATAAAACTTTATTTACAAAAACACCCAAAAACAGTCCTTTGGTTTAGAGCACATAACATTGGTGGTATTTTCGGGGTATTTCTAGGCTATCACACCAACGCGCCAACAGTTACTAACATTAATTGAGCCTCTTAGATGTGCTATGCCCATTGCTGCGTGCTTTGCCTGGATTATCTCATTTAATCCAAGCTCAGTAATATTAACTACTAACTCTTTAAGGTCACAAAGCTGGTAATGGTTAGAGCTGGCCTTCCTATTCAAGTGGCATGACTCCAGAGCCCATGTTTTTACTACTAAACCACGATATCTTCCTACTCTTAAAGGGAGAAGATGTAGAGGGAGGACAAGTCAAAACAGCTAATTGGTAATTTAAGTCCCAGGTGGTTCTGACAACTAAGAATCTGATGGTTTTGGTGGACCATTTTCCTAGGAATGTGTACATTCTACTGGCCTCCAACTTCAGGTCATTTCAGAGAGCTCCTGAGTGCCCATCCATGAGCCTCAGGTTAAGATTCCTTATGTTAGGACCCAGTGTGGCTGGGCATCTATCCAACGCCTTCCCAGCGGTGTGCATCACACCCTGCCTACAGGGCTGGTACTCTGTAACTCTTAACTTTTTTCTTTGAATGGAGATCCTCACTTACCTTCCCTACTTGGTCCAGTAAGTTTGAGGAGTGGCAATAAAGCTGGCTTGTGCTTCACCCACTAAGATGAAAGGAGGATGGATGGATAAATAGATGGGTGGGTAGGAGGATGGAAGGGAGGGAGCAAGGGGAGGGGAGAAGGGAGAAAAGGGAAGGGAGGGAAGGAAGGAGGCAGAAAAGAAGGAAGGAAGGAAGGAAGGAAGGAAGGAAGGAAGGAAGGAAGGAAGGAAGGAAAGAAGGAAGGAAGGAAGGAAGGAAGGAAGGAAGGAAGGAAGGAAGGAAGGAAGGAAGGGTGAGAGAAGGGAAAATAGAATTGCCTTGTTAAATGCATGTGCCCTTTTACCACTATTTACCCAATATGCTTTCATCGCTTAGGGACAGTTTGGGGACCTACTAAGACTATCAGGGACAGACGACCAGGGAGATGTTGATTCTACAAGAAGACTGGTTTTGGGAGGATCTGATCTTAGCAGTCCTGGGCAGGCTGGCCATCAGGGGTTCTCAGGGGAAGTGGTCAGGGGAGGGGAGGTGGCATTAACAGGCATGCTGCCAGCTGACCCTAGGGTTTTACAGCTTGCTCTGGAGCCCCCAAAGGTCCCCCAATGCTGCTCCTCCTTATTTCATCTGCCCTTTGTTAGCTCTAAACCCAGATCCCCAGGCACAACTCGGAGGATCAAGTGCATTTTCCACTCTGTTTCATGCCAACTGGAAAGCCAAGCCCTGCCAAGGACTGAGCTGTTAAAAACATAAGTGGGAAACTCCCAAGGGGCCTGAACCGGGAGCCATGCAAAATGTTTTCTTCCTTTTAAAAAAAAATTTAATATACTTGACAAATGCTTACTCTCAGTTTGGGGAAAACCTGTCAGAGGGATGCCCAGAGCAAAGGAAAACTCAGTCTGGGCCGGCTGCCCATACCTTCGCGATGGTTATCGCTGGGCCCAGCTTGGTTTGATTTCTTTTGGAGAGCTGTTTTCTTCTCACCCTTGGTGCTTCACGACTTGGGGTTCATTATTGGGTCACAATTTATTCCAGAAGAACTTCCCTTCCCAAGGAGCCAAGTGACCAAGTATCTTTCCTTCTACAAAAAGAACTTCATCTTCTTTCACAGGGGCACCCCCTGCCCAAACCATGTCCATGTGCCCATGGGCACGCACACACACCCTACAATGCAATCAATAAGCAAGCACAGTCTTCGGCACATTTTTGGCCTGAGTGTGAATCCATTCGTAGCAGATGCAGGAGTTTTCTTTCCCCTAAACCCAGAGACTCAGTGGAGACTATTTTTATGACAGTAAAGCAGATCTGAATAAATGCTGGTAGGCAGGGAGGATTCCGTCTCTCAGTGGATTCACCATCTATTTTCCCACACATCACATGGCTCTAGTTCTAGATATTTACAGCTCTGATCACTGCAGAAGGGGAGACATGGCATACAACTTGGTAGACACGTATCAGCTCAGAAAACGAGCACAGCGGCGAAAGTGGATGAAGTTGACATACCCACCTACAAAGGCACCACACGATATGAGAGTTACGTGTGGATGGCTTCTGACAAAGATGTCATTGGAAATCCTAGACTTTTACTTTGCCGCACGGGGTCACTACAGTGGGGCAATTGTTCAGGCCCAAGAAGCAGGAGTCACATTTTCCTAACCTGTTTGTATTTCTCCCTCCCAGAGGGGCATTTCTTGAGAAGTCAGAGGAATTCTGCTGATTACATCTCCAGCACAGCCACATTCCAGGGGGTGGGAGGGTCTCCCACCTGGGCAGGCAGGAGAAGGCCAGAGCACAGGGCTCTGAGGTCAGATCTCGGATGTCTGCTCCTCCTAGCAGCACGAAAGCTCGGGGCCTGCTCCCCACAGCCCGGTGAAGGTGTCACAAATCTGCTGCCTCGGCTTGATATGATCCCACTTCACAGGGTTGCTGTGGGCACCAAGAGTGGGAAGAAAGTGCTCTGTACAGGAGAGCAGGTAAGGTGCTCCACAGTGTAAGGGAGTCAGGAAGGTGAGGCCATGATCTCTCGTGGGCAGAGGAGAATAATGGTAGCTCAACAAATGATGTGTGAGGTCCCTTTAGAGGCTGGGTCATTCCTTCAGACACTGAGGGTGGGGAGAAGAGGGAAACAAAGACACCAAAATCGCGATCTATAACCTGCATCGTGACCATCTGATTCAGCGCTTCCATTCCTGAGCCTGTGGTGGAGGGAAAGGCTGGAGCGGACACTGCTCCTGCAGCTAAGTCCAGGCGCCTCCGTCCTCACCAATGGGCCAGGGATGCCTCCAGGTTGAGAATTAGGCTGACCCATCAGCGTTCTCCATGGTCACTGACAGATGACAAGCTGATGCGAGGAAATTCCATTTATCAACAGAGCCGGCGGGCAAGAAAATGCTAGTTGCTGCCTCTCCAAATGTCCTCCTGTTTTCAAAACAAATAGCCCAGCATGGGAGCCAGAGTGAAAGTTGACAATGAAAGCCCTTCTCTTAGCGTCTCATCCTGGCTACCTGGTTCTGATTTCTGTTTGTTTTGACAAAGGAAAAGTTAGTATCCAGCGTTCAGTCTCATCCCAAGTCCCATGGATGTCTGAAATTACTGTTTTCACTTTAACAGTCTTAGGGAGCAAAGGAAAACTAGTTTTCACCTTCCAAGAAGAAAGCTATGAACGTGAGCATCAGGGGGCAATGAGACCCTGGGTTCGCTGTCCAGAAAAAGAGCCAATAAATGTCCCACCCGAGATCAGGAAATGTTACTGAGCTCTTCAATGGTCCCTCTTCACAGGATAGGACCTGGGCAAAATCGTGAGGCAGGTGGACCTTGTTTTCAATGTCCTAGTGTCACAGAAACTTGCTCTTGGGGAAGGTCCCTGAACTCATTCACACTGAAGTGTGATAAGAGATTGAATTCTTATCCCATAGACAGTATGGTAGGAATCCAAGCTTTAACTACTCGAATGGAAATCTTAGACTTCCAGACCTCTGCCACAGAGACTCCCTGGTCACCTTGCCTACACCTTTCGTTCTCCACAATACGGCTGAGTGATCCTCCTAAAATGGAAATACTTCTGTCGTTTCTTTGCTAAAAACCCCTCGAGGGTCTTGAGTCATTTTCAAGAAAATTGATCCTGATGATCCTGCCTCTCCTTACCTCTCTGGCCTCCACCTGAGTGTCATCATATGCTCCAGCTATGGCAAAGTGTTCTCTAAATCCATTCTGCTTCCCTTACCTCAGGGCCTTTGCACATGCTACTCCCGATGAATCCTGTATTCTGAAGGGCAGCCAACTCTCCCAGTATCCCTCAAAAATTTTCTCCATGGACTATGTGGAGCTGGATATAAAAGGGATTATGTGTGTCGGGGTGGGAGGTGAGAAGGAGGGATCACGTGCCCTGTCTGTGTGACGGGGACAGTTTAAATCACCTCCAGCCGATTTTAAACTACTGCTTATTTTTCAAAGAACCTGGATATTTGGGTTATTTTTAACATGGAAACACGTAGACAAACATACATACATACACACATGCCTTCACAGGTGAACACACACTGCTGAGAGCCAAATTTGGCCCATAGGTCATACATTGGGTTCTCCAGAGAAATAGAACCAATTGTGTGTGTGTGTGTGTGTGTGTGTGTGTGTGTGTGTGTGAATTAAACATATAGAACATACATACATATATATAAAGAGAGATTTATTATATGGAGGCTGGCAAGTCTAAAATTTGCAGAGCTGATGTCCCACTTAAAGGCCAGCAGACCACTACAGACTCAGGAAGAGCCAATGTCCCTGTTAGAAGGGCATCAGGAAAGAAAATTCTCTCTTACTCGGGGTAGGTCAGCCTTTTTGTCCTATTCGAGCCTTCAATTGATTGGATGAGGCTCATCACATGAGTCACTCAGTCTACTGATTTAAATGTTATCCTCATCCTAAATTACACCCTCACAGAAACACCCAGAATAACGTCTGACCAAACATCTGAGCACCTCATAGCCCAGTCAAGTTGATAAATAAAATTAACCGTAACAGGCCACTTCTGTTCCAAATCAGTGACTTTCAAACATACTTTATCCCTCAGAAAACGCCCCTTTTTCTTCAAACTGAATCTCCTCCACCACTCTAACATGATAATGACCATGGTAAATAAATAGTAGCGGTAACATTTCTGTGTGATTATTATGTCCAGGTCCTATTCATAGTGCTTTTGTATACATTAACTCATTGAATCTCCATAGCAATCCTGTAAATCTAATTTATTAGAAATAAATACTATTATTCTTCTTGCCCTTTCACGGAGGTGGAAACTGGGGGGGCAAATAGAAGGTTGGATAATATATTTAAAGTCACACAGCTCCTAAACAGAGAAGGCTGCATTTGAACTCAAGGAGTAGAATTTTTTCCCAGCACGTTATGTAAAACAAACTAAACCTGTTCTATTGGAGGTGGAGGTGTGGCCCCTTCCTCCCAGCAATGGCCCTGGAATTGTAGCCCTGGCTCAGGTGATCTGCAGAGACTATGAGGAAAACCAACCTGAGGACATGCAACCCTGTGAACCCCAGCACAAGGGAAGGTCAACTCTGCTTGGCAAGTTCTGAAAGCAAGTGGCTGCCAGTATCCTGAGTTGTCCCCTGGGCCAGGGCCAGGAGCATATGTGGAGAGTGAGACCCCCTCTCCCATTCTGGGCCATTCCTCTTCCATTTGAAAAAAGGCAGGGATTAAATTACACACCTCAAAGCCCCTTCCCCGGAGCCCCCGTGCTGTGACTGGGAGATGAGAGGGTCGGCCCCTTTTCTAGGCTTGGATGGAATCACTTCCAGCCCACACTACGGGAGCTTTCTGCAAGCATGACCTAGCAGCCCACCCCCACCCATGTCCGCCCCTCCTGGCAGGGGCAGACCCGCACAGGCATGGGGCGGGCCACACCACCCAGAAGCCTCTGCTCCCAGCCTCTGTCTCTCACGGCAGGAAGGGCAGCGGGACATAGGACACAGTAAGCCGGCCGTGCGTCCCGCCCCTCCCACCAGAGTGGACCTGCCACTTGGTGCTCTGTGTTGGGCTTCCTCAAGATTGGTCTGTGAACTGCCACAGTCACTCGTTAGCAGGGCTGGCTACAACTCGTCGTGGATCCTATTATTCCCGAATCCAGTTCCAAAAACAATACGGGGCCTGATATATTAGCCCTGATTAAATTGGCCCACGACATGCTTTCCACTTAATTCACCTATTTTTCTTCTTGCCTCTCCTTCCCTGGGCTCCACCCCTCGAAGCTCCATTTGGAAATAACCCCACATTTGATCCCAAAGTGGGTCCCCTTGACGAGAAGCGTACCCATGAAGTGGTGCCAGCAAGGAGCCAAGAGCCGTGAAATCACCTGCCTTTTGTGCATTTTGCAGTTAAGCCTCAATGAGGGGGAAATGTCCCAAGAGCAGATGCACGAGGAATAAATAAGCCTGTGCAGAAACGCCCGGGAAGAGGCAGCACATGCTCGGCTCCATCACATGGTCCAATTTCCTCTTGTATATTTTTCCTGACATCTCGCCTAGGGTAATTCTGATGAGGTTTTCACCTGTCAAAATGAAAAGGCTTTAAAACTAACCACCCAATTTCACAAGGGCCCTATTTAACCTTAAATCGAAGGCCCACTGAACGCAACTTCACACGGATGCATGGACCCGTGGGCCGCTTTTGCAGCAGTCACTGAATGCTCGCATTCATTCCACCCCGGGGCCACGGCTCGGGTACGTATCACCTTCTCCTGGTCAGGAGCCCCGGTGAGTTTTTCTCATATTTTGGCAGGGGCACTTCAGGGAACCATCCACTTCCCCCTTTGCCTGGTCTCCTGGCAACCAGGAGCCATCTGGGAGCCCGACAAGGACAGCCCACCTCAGTGCGGTGGTCAAAAATCAGCAGCACCAAGGAAAACTCCCAGGGGAGAAAGGGAAGAAAATCACAGAGGTCAGCCCAGTACTCTGCGTCTGCACTTCCGATGTGTGCCCTTCTTGACCGGGTGCAACATTTTGAAAGCAAAAGACTTTAATGTCAAGAGAAGAATTAGTGTCTCGGAAAAGCCTCAAGTACGATCACATGTAATTGTTTTATAGATGCTGGCACAGTTTCAGGGAAGAATGGATTTTTAATACTGAATCTTTCCATTTCTCTTTGTTTCCCTGTGATCTGTGGGCTCTTTGAGTGGCAGGTTTCTGGCAGATCCACAATTTCGATTTCCCCTTTGTTTTCTCACGCTCGTGGAGTTCAAGGTTTCTTTTCTTTCCTTTTCTTTTTCCATGCATTACAAATACTATTTAATGGGGGTGGGGGGTGGTTTTCTCCCCTCTGGAGACACGTCGTTTGTGTGCACATAAATTTAACCTCTCTCCAAAGAAACATTAACGATTCTAATGCACGTATATGTACATGATCACACAGATTGAGAAGGCTCTTCTTTTTCCTTTTAAACCAAGGAAATACCCAAGGAACAACTTCTTGCCCCATCTTGGTCCTCATGGAAAAGCGATTTTCAGGCAAAGTAAATGCAAGAGGACCGTACTCAACTGTGTTCTCCTGACCTCCCACAAAGGCACGTTGTTACTGAGGTTTGGGGACACCTCCTAGAGGTAGAAGGCAGCCTCCGGGGGCTCAAGCTGTGAAGATAAAACTCATCCACCAGAAAATGCCCTCAAAGGCTATTCTTGGATCTACCAGCAAGCTCCAGAGCAGAGGGAAGTAGAAAGAACAGGATTCCAAAATGAGGGTCAGCGGCCTTGGGTTTGTAACAGGATGCAGAAGCCAAGGATCCTCTTTTATTTATCTATGCATTTTAAACGTCTTTATTGGAGTATAATTGCTCCACACATGATGGTGTGTTAGTTTCTGCTTTATAACAAAGTGAATCAGCTATACATATATCCCCTCCCTCTTGCGTCTCCCTCCCTCACACCCTCCCTATCCCAACCCCTCTAGGTGGTCACGAAGCACCGAGCTGATCTCCCTGTGCTATGCGGCTGCTTCCCACCAGCTATCTGTTTTACATTTGGTAGTGTATGTATGTCCATGCCACTCTCTCACTTCGTCCCACCTTCCCCTTCCCCAAGGATCCTCTTTTACACAGATGTGTTTCAGGAAAAAATCCCTCTGGCTACAACATGGAGGGCAGACCACAGAATGACCAGTGCTGGGACTGCTGCGATATCACGAATGATGGGATGCTGAGGGTCTAGGCCAAGGGTGTGAAAGGGGAGGAGGGATGGGGGAACTCCATGAAGACTTCTGTCAAATGGACCCTTCCTCAGCATCACCAATGCAAAGTGGGTCTTTCTGACATGACCATCTTGGCAGTCACTGCGATGTCACAATTGTTGTATTAACATGCAAAACACTTGTTTTACACATTGCCAGGATTGAGTGCCACCAGCATCTTATCCCTGATTCTTTACTGTCTCTGACCTCCTCATTCTTCCTCTCGGTCCTGAGCTTCCCCCAACCCCGATGCTCCTGCACACGTCCTGTCACCCCCTCCCTACCTTTCTGCAGCAGCTAAGGCATCATGACATGTGCTGACAATCTGATGGCCTGATTTCTAGGTCATGTCAAAATGACCCGGTGTCAGAACACCTATAGGTCAAAATATACCCACCCCTGTGCAGAACTTCAAAAGAAGCAGAAGTCCTTCAGCTTTTGCAGATAAAACCCTCCAAAGAGAGAGCTGGGGAGACAGCTCTGCACAAAGCAGTCTCCAGAACCTTTAGCCAAACCCAGCTTCTCTGGGCCTTCCAAGGTCACGGGCATCTCGAGGTGAGCTGTGGGAGTGGGTGTGCCAAGAGTATCAGAGAAGGCAGCACCTGAGGGCCTCCTCATCCAGGGCCGCCCATCCTGTGCAGGAAGTAGTCCCCGCTGGGCGCCCTTGCAGCCACTTCAGCCGGGCCTTAGTTTGCTCCTAAGGAGTACTAAGCAGGGCACACAGCCCTTGCCTCCTGACGACGGCCCAAATGCTCCTCGCGGCTAGTGGAGAAGGTGAGGGAGACTGTCTCCCATTCTCTTCTTTCAGAGATCAACCCTGCAGTCACAGCCCACCACCCCCAGCCCAAGGTTTTACTTCCAAACCCAAAGACGTTGGGGCGGGAGCGGGGGGCACACAGGTTAGGAAATCAAGCTTCCCTCTCCCCCTTTACAAACCCACATACACTTGTTGACTTTAATTTCCTAAGAGCTGTGGCCTGCATACTTCCAGGGTGCTCAGAGCTGAGACGCTGCTCTCTCATTCCAAGTAGGTGGGGGTTTGACACTTCTGAAGGCTTGGAAAAAATGTTATTTTTCTAAGCTGTGTGCCTCGAATGTGGTAAGAGGATTGGCTGGGTCTCTGCATGGCGATAACCTCTCCCAAGGGGTGAGAGCCCCAGGGAACAGGCATGGCGGGGCTCTTCGGAATGATGAATGCGAGGCCTGGCGTGTGGGGATCACAGAGAGCCTGGGAATGAGGAGGGCTCGGGGCCTTTGCACGCTCTCTGTTTGGGTCCGGCTGTCTGACTTCAGACTGAGCACAAACAACCGCCTGGCTCTCTGCTCTCCAACCCAACTCGCCTCGTGAGTTCCTCCAAACTTTCTCCCGCTTCAGGGCCTTTGCCCACCGTTACACCCTCTGCCTGGATTGCTGTTCTAACTGTTGCTTCTCATGCCTTGGCTTCACTAACTTATTCGTCCTCCTAATTTCAGCTCAAGAAACCGCGAAGCAGGGGTGCCTTCCCTGACCTCGCCCACCAGCTCAGATGCTGCCCCCATGGGCTCTCCCATCACCGCTTTCTGCTCACTTTTAACATTTATTACAGACGGAATCGCATGCCATCTCCGCTTATGTGTGTTCAGTCCACACCTGTCTCCCCCACTAGACTGGAAGCTCAAGGGTGTTTTCATCCCAGGGCACCCCGTACAGGGTCCGGCACCGAGCAGGCACTCAATGAACACTTGTGGAATAAGTGAAAGGTCAAAAGTTCTCCAGATGGAAGGCAAGGACAGGGGCTTTTCGTCCGGACAGGAAAGTGCTCTGGAAGAGAAGGGTGGCCTCCAGGTCGGGTGACCCGGATCCAAGACCCCACCTTGACATTCAGGCATTCAGTTACACAAGACTCCATCTCAGTGGGCTGGAGAGAGGTTCTCCTCGCTGGTGTGACGAAGCCACGCACGTTGAGGAGGCCCCCACGGGAGGAACCGCCAGAGACCTCTAGGACACGGGGGTGGCCTCTAGCCAACAGCCAGCAAAAAGCAGGACCTTCAGTCATACAGTCACAAAAAAAATGAATTTTGCCAGCAATCGGCAAGAGCTTGGAAGTGGACTCTTGCCCAGTCAGGCCTCCAGATGAAAATGCAGTCCAACCAACAGCTTGACTGCAGCTCTGTGAGATGCTGAGCAGAGGCCCCAGCCGAGCTCTGCCCAGACTGCTGACCCCATAAACTGTGAGACAGCAAGGGCTGTTTTGAATCAGTAAGTGTGTAGTAATTTGCTAAACAAGAATAGAAAAGTAATACAGCTACCAGGACTTAATTACGCTGCTTCTCTATCTGGAAAGGTGGGACTAAGGGACTCTCATCTGAGTAAGTTTCTGCACCACTTCCTCCAGGAAGCCTTCCCGCTTCTCACTCTGCTCTCACCTTAGGAGTCTCTCATCTGTGCTGCTACAAAGCACGGATGTTTGCTCCATAATAACACGCTTGGCACTATATTGTTTTTTATATTTGCACATTCATTTCACTCACTGAGCTCCTCAAGGGGAGAGGCCCTGTCTGTCTTTCCATTTTCTTTCCTTGCTTCTCCTTACCTCTGGCAGAGCTCACAGGGGGCCAGGCAGTGAGCTAGCTGCCAGGATACAGAGGCAAACAACAGCAGCAGCAAAGGGATCATGTTCTTATCTCATGGAGTATCTGATCTAATGACAGAGAGACATCAATCCCAGAATCACACACTCTCCCAGAGCAGTAAGGTTTTGGATAAGCACCAGGATGGTGCTGTAAAGCCAATAATGGGTGATGTGACCTAGTGGATGAGGTCAGGGAAGGATTCCTGAGAAAGGTATGCTTAGGAGGCTCTATGAAGGACAAATAAGAGTCAAACAGGCAGAGGTGAGATGGCTTAGGCAGAGGGACAGTTTATATAAAGGTCCTGTAGAGGGAGGATGCTCAGCAAGTTTGAACAACTGAAGGAAGACAAGTGAGGCTGCAGCAGAGACAGGGCGAAGGCACACGGGGTACGAGGAAGCAGGAAGGTCCCCGGGGCAGACCCCGCAGCACACTGCACACTATGTTAGAGTTCAGGCTTGACCCACTGGGTGTGCATCGGAGGGTTTCAAACACAACAGTGACATAATCTGATGTAAACTGAAATGATTCATCTGGGATGTGGACAGTCGGTGTAGGATAGGGGTTTGAGGATGGGGTGGGGTACCATGCAAAAATGGCTGTGAGGAAACCACGGAGGAAGCTATTGTATAGTCCAGGTGAGAAATCATGTTGCTTGGTGTTATGGGCTGAACTGTGTGCCCCACCATCCAAACCCTAACCCCCAGTACCTGCGGATGTGACCTTACTTGGAAACGGGATCTTTGCATGCAGACCATCAAGTTAAGATGAGGTATGAGGATGGGCCCAAATCCAGTATGACTGCCCAAAAGAGAAAGTGTGAACATAAAGACACACGCAGAGGGAAGACGACGTGAAGACACAGGGAGAACACCGTCTACAAGCCAAGGAATGCGTGAGGCTACCAGAAGCTGGGGGCGAGGCCGGGAAGAGCTCTCCCTCCCAACCCTCAGAAGGAACCAGCGCTGTGACCCTGTCATCTTGGATTTCTGGCCTCCAGCTGTGAAACAATAAATTTCTGTTATTTTAAGCCACCCAATTTGTGGGACTTTGTTTAGGGCAGCCCCAGCAAACTAAGACCCTTGCTTTAGGTCAGGAGTCGGCATGCTTTTTTCTGCAAAGGGCCAGGTAGTAAACATTTTGGTCTTTAGGGTCCGACTGTCCCTATAGAAACTACTCAACCTAGCTGTTATAATGTGAAAGCAGCCCGCAGGCAGCAGGTAAGCAAATGGGCCTGACTGTGTAACACCTGATTTCCTAAAACAGGCAGCAGGCCCGGTCATGTTTTGGACTCTGGGTCTAGGTGATGGTGGTGCAGACGAAAAGAAGGGGATGGCGTGTGACATACCAAGTCTGCGTCTTGGGTCTCTCCCATGTCTAGTTCAGACTGGACACCAGCGAGGTGCTCCGCGAATGCTGAACTGTCGAGCTGAATTCACACTGGACTAGTGGGTCATTCTGGCCCAGGCAGAATGCGGGGGTCGACAGCTGGTTTCGAACGTCCCTTTCAGCTCTAGCACCCCGGGGTCTGCTGCCGGGGGGCGGGGGGCGTTTTGTGTCCGTGCTTAGTGTGGTTTGTTATAAAGTTGGTGCCTTGGCCTGAAGGCTCAGCGCGGGTGGGAGAGGCACGGGGTCTGTGCACAGTAGCTCCCTTTGTCCAGACACAAGGCACAATGCAGCCCTTGCTCAGTGACCGCGTCCTGATGCCGGCGATAATGGTGGTGACAGTGAGTGACTGCCTAGCTGAAGGTCCCTGCCGTTGGTGGAAAGAGCTCGGCTTTGGAGTCTGAAATCCTGGATTTGCTCCTTATTAGCTGCCTGACCTTGGGCTAGTTACTGAATTAAGTTCTCTGAGTCTCTGTTTCCTCACTCATTTGAGGAAGAGAAAGCACAGGGCCGGGCACATCGTTGACCTTCATCACATTTTAGTTTCTGTCCTCTCCCTCAGGAGACTCTGGGGTTCAAAGCCTGCTTTGCACTCACTACTTGTGTGAGCTACTTTACCTCAGTGTTCTCATCTGTAGAGTGGGAACAATGGTAGCTGTGCCGAATCTTTTCTGGTCGCCCCACCCACCCCTCTGCCTTCCTCTGAGCCCTGGGGAGGCTAACTCAATGGAGGACATCATCAGCTTCCCTTGCCCTCCGATTCCAGCTGGTGTGGCCGAGGGAATCATGGGCAGCAGGACAGAGGTCGGGGTACTTATCCCCTGGCTCCCATCTGCTGGGCTGTGGTTTGGCAGTGCTGAGTTCCCATACCTAAAGCCACAGCTCCTGTTGGGTGGCCCTTTCCCCATGGCTACTGCTCTCACCTTGTTCTGGTCACCGCTGCTTCCACTCACCCCTCAGGCCTGTGGGTGGATTAGCTTCCTGTGGTTGCTACGTCTTCTGTGCTGAACCTCATCGCTCACTGGCATTTATAACCCATCCAACTCTTTGTAAATATCCCTTTCCTTAAACCCTCTTTTAAAATTATTTTTAATTGTGGTCAAATACACATAACATAAAATTTACCGTTTTAACCGTTTTTTGTTTGTTTGTTTGTTTTTGCGGTACGCGGGCCTCTCACTGCTGCAGCCTCTCCCGTTGCGGGGCACAGGCTCCGGACACGCAGGCCCAGTGGCCATGGCTCACGGGCCCAGCGGCCATGGCTCACGGGCCCAGCCACTCCGCAGCATGTGGGATCTTCCCGGACCGGGGCACGAACCCGTGTCCCCTGCGTCGGCAGACGGACTCTCAACCATCGCGCCACCAGGGAAGCCCCCCGTTTTAACCATTTTTAAGTGTACAGATTAGTGGCCTTAAATATGGTCGCACTGTTGTGCAACTATCACCACCACCCATCTCCAGAACTCTTTCATCTTGTAAAACTGAAACTCTACACCCATTAAACAAGTATTCCCCCTGTCCTCCAGTCCCCGGCAACCACCCCTCTACTTTCTGTCTCTGAATTTTCTACTCAAGGTACCTCATGTAAGTGGAATCATACAGTATTTGTCTTTTTGTGACTGGTTTATTTAGCGTAATTATCCTTAAGGTTTATCCTTAAGGTTAATCTATGTTGTAGCATGTGTCACAATTTCCTTCCTTTTAAAGGATGAGTAATACTCTATTGTACGTATATACCACATTTTGGTATCCATGCATCTGTTGATAGACATTTGGGTGGCTTTCTACCTTTTGGCTATTGTGGAAAATGCTACAATGAATCTGAGTATGCAGATATCCTTCAACTCTCTTTAATTGTCCCTTTGAGGGTTCCATTGGGTTCCTCCCAAGACTCTCACTGATACATAATATACACTTAGTATCATCATGTCATTTTGAGTCATTAAGGTAATACATGCGAAGCACTTAGATCAGCACCTGACACCTGGCAAGTACTCAATAAATACCTGCTGTTACTAAGAAGGTTTCTCTGTGTGGCAGAGGCTGGGTGGCAGTGCCTCATCTTAAACTCTTAAGCACCAGCTAACTACCTACCCCAGCCTGCTCAGGGACCACAGGACTGCATTCTAGAGCATGGAATATGACATCCCCCTTCTAAGCCTGGCCCATCGAAACCTCCCCCACCCAACCCTTCATGCATCTCCCTCTCTGTGGGGCAGACATCCACCTTGCAGCAAGATCCTGGATGCCACGTGTGAAAGATGGCAGAGCCACCACCAGCCTGGGTCCCTCCATGGGTGGAGCAGAGGCAGGTGCTAGTATTATCATCCATGTTTTACAGACGAAAAATCCGGAGATTTGGTAACATGCCCAGCAAGTGGCAGAGCCTAGATTTGAAGCTAAGCAAGGAGTCTGGCCCCAGGGTCCACACTCCGAAACACTGCTCTGCACTGTCTCTCTTTCAAACTTAGGAATAAGGCTTGGCAATTACATTTTCCTTTTCCCAGACAACCCCCAGACCCAGTCTAAACTCATGCTTGTCATGGTGGAAATCCATGGAGCTAACCACTGCGCCGCAAGGCCACGGTGCCCAGGTGGATGTTCTAATTCATTGCAGGTCATTCCCAATGGGGCATGCGGGAAAGAAGGGAAACACATCAGTGCTTGCAGCAGTGTCCTTGGCCACCTCTGTCCTGCTCTCTGATGTTCTTTTCTCTGAAAGCCAGTGGTCTGCTCTAACCAGCCGGTAAGTAGGCTGAAGAAAGAAGGGTGCTCCCTGGATCCACGGCGGCAAAGCTGGGATTACCCACTGACATTACAGCTAGCAGCCTCCAGCTGCTGGCACCCTTTAAAAGAGAACGTGATGGGAATTTTCCAGCTAAATTCTCCCAATTAGGCAGTTAGAGAAACATTATCCACCCTAGGATCAAGCTGATGAAATGGAGGGGGCAGGGCCGGGGAGGAGGGGTGCTAATCTATGTGTGTTGGATCGCACAGCCCAGGGTGTGTATTTCTAGGGGTGTTCGTGGGGAGGCATTTGCTGGGTCTGAGGAGCTGCCTGGGGCCAAACAGGCGATGCATCCACCTCAGCCACTTGACGGGCCCCACTTTCCTAAGTTAGGAACACAAAACTGTCCCCAAATCCCAAAGCTGTCCCAGCTCTGGTCTGGACTGAATGGACAAAGGGTAGGGGTGGGGCAGAAGAACAGACTTACGTAAAGTCAGAGCCCAAAGGAAGCTTCTCTCTCCCATCCCAGCTAGACTCAAGGTGGGGACCGGGGAAACTGAGGCCCAACAAGGCAAGCCTGAGGCATGACAAGGGCCAGAATTCCTGACCTTTTTCCCACCGTGATCCTCTGAATCCCAGGGGTTTCTCATTTACTGAGCCTTTCTGAAGGGCAGGCATTTTACACCCACCATCATACTTAATTCTTACAACCCTGGGAGGTGAATACTCCTGATCTCCCCTATTTACACAGGAGGAGACTGAGACTTACTCAGATTTACAGAAGCAGACCAGGGGTTCCACACACAGACTGAACCAAATGTTCACTCCCACAGAAAGGCCCTGGATTTCACCACCAGAACTCTGTTCATCAATACATGCTGATTTCATGATTATGAGAAGAAGAAGAATAGTGTATGCAGCACCGTGCCAAGTGCCTAACCCAGAATATCGAAGTTAATCATTACAGCTATTTCTGTCAAATAAGTTGTCACTTCCCACTTTGCAAATGAGGAAACTGGACCAGAGAGAAAAAGGAACTTGCCCAGGGTTGCACACTATGGTGGGACTCAAGCCTCAACCCTCCTGACTCGGTCCAGTGTCCACCTCCACTTTGGACAAGGTCCACCCAGCACAGCAGGCACAGTGGGCTCTGCAGAGAGCAGTCTCCACACTTAGGGCAGGTGTCCTATAAAGTGGTGAGAAATAAGCTCCCAGCCTGCAAGTGCTACAGGAGTAGAGAGACAGACAGACAGACAGACAGACAAACCTGGGGTTGGGGCTATCAGGGATGCTCTGTGACGGATGAGGATTTGAATGGAGCATCACTGCAGGGCAGTACAGTCAAGGGAGGTCATTCTGAGCAGGGATATGCCTCAGGGGCCAAGAGCTCTCCAGTCTGGTTTCCACAGAATTAGCGTGGGACATGCAGCCATAAGATGGGTTGAGGCTGTGTAGGGATCTGGATGTCAGATACAAAGTTAGGACTTTACTCTGGGGAAATAGGGAGCTATTGCACGTGTAGGGGCCAGGTGCCAAGATATCGCTTCAGGATGAACAACGCCGTTGTGTCATTCAGGATGGATGTGAGGAGGGAAAGGTTAGAAGTCTGAGACGTGATAACGGAATGGAGGGGAAATTGTAAAGGCCATGCTGACAGAACACGATGGCTGACTGGAAAAATACAGGTAACTGGGCCTATCATCATCACTGATGAGAGGACAGTTTATGTACACACTCTCTGTGTTAATTACATTTCTTTTGGCCACAAATATTTCTTCCCCTCAACAAAAGGTTGAAGTTGGAGGGAGAGCCAGGCTAATCAAGCCTAGATTATGAGAAGAGGCTCCAACTGCTTGGCACCAGCGCTGGAGAAAAGTCCTCAAGCATGAAACGGCCTCCTGTTCTCCCATTCCCATGGCAATCATGGCCTAGCTGTTTACAGGGAATCTAATAAAAAAGCAAGGGGTCACTGATTGGTTGAGGTTTCCCTGGGCTGGCCTCAAAGTCCTCGCAGCCTTTTAGATGCACATAACCCTTCAGGGAGGGATGCACCCTCAAGGCTTCCTTCATGCCCACAACATCCGGGATGGGTTGAGGGACCCTCAGCCAGAGACACTCAGCCAATCAGAAGCTGCCCTGGGTCCCGGAGGGGCATGGCTTCCGTGAAAGGCTGGGAGGGACCGTCATGCTGGATGAAGCAGGGACAGCGCGGAAGGGGAAGGCACCACCAAACATGTGTGTGCCTGCATGGTCCTGGGTCACCAATAAAGATAAACACTACAAACTGCCTGGATACAGAACTTCACAATGGACTTACAGTCTATAAAAATGAGGCTCGGTGCCCAGTGCTGGGAGAGCCAAACCGGAAGTGGGTGAGCAGAGATCTCGTGAAATTACTTCCTGGATATAGATCCCCATCACTGGGCTATTCACAGCAATTACTCTCGCTTTTCTCCCCCACACCCCTCCCTCCTCTACCCCCACATGTCTTGCCAGCCCTATTTTGCCCATCATTTTGAAAGCCATGGATATGTTTCCCTGGGACTTGGCTCAAGTCTGCCAGGAAAAGCAAATTCGGGCCAGAAGTAGTAAAATTTAGACATGATGGCAGAGCCAAGCTGCTGCCAACCCGAACTTCACCTCGAATTTGATGTGGGAAGGAGGAGTGGAGGCCTTCTAGGCACTGATGGGTGGTGTGAGCCAGAATTCTGTTTGTTTAAAAACTTTTACCCAACTCACAGCCAAGGTAAGGGTTCCCATTCCCTGGAGATGTCTGATGAATGGTATTCCATGGCACCCAAAGATCTCTATTCTCAAGAGAATTCTCTCGTTCTCCTATGCAAGGTGAGCCCTGACTATTGCCAGCAAATTCAGAAATAGATCTAAAACAGATTTGAAAACTCTGGCCTCTCTTTCTTGGCCCTTGAAAACATTCCAGCGTGTTTTCTTAAGTATGAGCTGGCATAACAGGGAAAAGATGCTCTGATATGGGCCCAGAATGATGTTGTAGGTCTTTGATTCTACAGTGTGTGCTTTCCACTTTAATATTTTTGAAATGTGTACCTTTCCAATGTATATGTATAACAGAGAGTTCATTTCCCAAATCATTTGTATTAGTTTGTGCGATACATTCAGTAAAGTCTTAAAGGAAGACATTTGTGGGCTGGGGGATGAGCGTTTGACAGATGGCACTCAGACCATGCATGGGTTTTTGAGTTTGCCTCTCCCGTGATAGTGCCTTGAGTGGCCTCTGGCTTGAATGCTCCCCCCCTTCAGTCTTTGAGGGTTCCTTGAACCTTTGAAATAGCCTTTGAGAGACCGGGTGAGATCAAGAAGCAGAAAGAAAATTTGCAATTAGCGGTTTTGTCCTGCACTTCTTGAAATCCTAACCAGGCCAAATCAGGCTGTCAACCCAGCAGAAAAGGGTCAAGGAGCAGGGTTCCATCTATGCTTTAAGTTAAAGGTATAAGATGTGGTCTCCCACGTGGTCTGCTCTGGATCTCTAGAGAAGAGATGACCCAGGAATCTGAATGATATATAGGTCTGGGGGCCTTAGGACCTTGGCCATCACTAGGATATGAAACTTAACGTTTGCTAAAAGGGGTAGGTGTGTCATTTGGCACCTGAAGAAACCTGTTTATGTGCAAACCTGCTACTCTGATAGTGACTCACTCTGAGAGTAGGGAACACTAGCCACCTTTTCACCTGACAGCATTTATGACATTTTTTGGTTTGTTTCTGCCTCTCAGAATATACTCCACGGTGCTAAAGTCCCAGAAAGCAGACTAGGGATTTATGAATTTTTAAAAGCAATTTCAGTGGTCTCGGGTTCTAAACTATCATTTATGAGCGTTTACTATGTACCAGGCACCATGTTAAACTATTCTACATAGATTATTGTATTTACTCCTCTGTTAACATTTCCCAAGCTCCCATGACCAGTTAGTACTGAAGCTCATATATGAACCCAAGTCTGTCCAGATCCAAAACCATGGTACCTGGAATGCCTGTGTAGTTATTAAAAGCGTCACAGCCAATATATATGGATGTCAAAGACACTGGCGGACTCAGAGCAAAGGTCTTGAATTCCACCACCTCAGCCTTGTTCACCCTTGCCTTGCCTTGCAGATGACCCTTGGAAACTATCCAGACTGAATCTCACACAGGAACATTTTCCCTATGAGCACATGTGGCTCTCTTAGGAAATAGCATCCACCATAGAACGTTTTTCCAGTCTTCATGATGGTTTGATAAAGGGACCTGCAATTGCCATCAAATCTGGTTATGTTGTTAATGACTAGAAACTGTTATCATGCTGATTAATGCTGCCATTGTTTAGAATAATTATTAACCCAGCTGGGAGGACCCATGGGAATGAAATAGTGACTAATCAATCTCGAAGGAGTTGCCAGGTGATGTTTATTTCGTGAGAACTGGAGGGAACCAAAGACACGATCATTTTTCCTTGACATTGATGTTCCCTCCAACAGGTGGGCAGCAGCAGCAGTCAGAGCCCATTCACATCCCACTTCAGGTGTACAGTCGGCAATACTCATGCAGGGGCAGCAGGAAAGGGATGGGGGGATTTGTCTTTGGCTGACACCCGGGGTGTGCTGCCTGTGCGGGTCTCCTGTCTTCCTTCCAATCTTAACATCCACTTTCTCAAGAGTGGGCACTCACCTGAGTTGCTAATTAAGTAATTTTCTTGTTCATCTGATGGATGGTTTTCTTGCAGCATTGCCAAGTAAAAATGGCTCTTAATTATGTAAATTCATGAAACCACACCAAAGACAACCTTATCAGAACATTTGTTTGTCATACTATTTAAAGAAAGAAAAAAAATCAACTAACTGATGGGAGGCCAATAAAATCCATTTTCATCATAAAACTCTTCATATTTGCACCACTTCTCAGCTTCCAAATCCAGCCTTGGATGTGGCTATTTAAAACCCTACTCTATGTGCAGGAACAGAACAGAACCAAGAAGGATATCTTCTTAAGTAGGAAGGTAAAGAGAGTCTTACCTTTCTTCCCATTTAAAATTAGACTTAATTTGATCTTTCAAGAAACATAACTGATCACAGATATAAAGTCAAGAGTGCTCAGCTTGGGGATAATGGCGTTAAGACATAAGATGGAGAAGCAACAGGGACCTAATTTTCTAGCCTTGTCCATCTTCTTCATATAGTTGCTCTGGGAACACGTGCTTTGGAGAAATCCTGTGGGAGGGAAGTGATCTCTATCTAGTGCCACTCACCAGGGTTCCACCCCTGACCCAGGAGGAGAGAGGAGGCAATGTGACGACAGAAACAGAGAGTGAGATTTAAATACTATGCTGCTGCTTTGAAGATGGAGGAAGGGGCCATGAGCCTAGGGTTGCAGGCAGCCTCTAGAACATGGAACAGGCAAGGAAATGGGTTCTCCCCTAGAGCCTCCAGAAGGAGTATGGCCCTACAATGTCTTCATTTTGGCCCAGTGAAATCCATTTCAGACTACTGTCCTCCAGAACCATCAGAGGATAAATCTGTGTTGCTTTATGCCACTACAGTTATAATTATTTGTTACAGCAGCAGTAAGAAACTCATACACGTGATCCAAGACTTTTCCTACCTTGCACACATACCTGCTCTGTGCCCAACCCCATAGCTGCATCTATCTGTGCTTAGCTTCCCACTGGTGTTTTTCTACCATGGTCTTGGTTTACCTGCCTCTGACCTACCACTCACAACCCAGCATCAAGCTAGTCCCCTTCTCCCTGCTTTAGTGCTGCTGGGTTTGATCCTAGTGTTTTGGTCTCAGGATTGATACAGGATCTTCTCTCATAATTCTATGTTCCATTTCTTGGGAATTTACCATGAGATCTCTTACCTCTCATAACTCTTCGCTATATGCAACATACTGTTATCTCCCCCCCATATTGCAATAAGGAAGCTGAAGTTAGAGAGGTATTAACTTGCCCAAATTTACAGCTACTAAATGGTAGAGCCAGGACTGTAATCCAGATCTGTCAGACTCTAAAGGCGTGTTCTCAAAGACTCTTCACCAGAGCCACATCTCTTAACCACAATGGCTCGGAATTAACTTCAGGCATTCCAAAACCTACACCTTTCTGATGACAGCTGAAACTGACTTAATCTCTACTTGATTTCATTCGAGAGAGCCAGATTAAGTCCAAGTTCTGGAGTGACATACTCTATATAACTTTAGACTCATCGACAGCAGTAATGCAAAAAAATACCCCCCCAACCCCCCACCCTTGCAGACATGTGTCTGTTGTGTCTGTGCCTCGAACCTGACTCTCCCACGACCCCCGATGGCCTGGCTACCCCAACTGCTGACTGACACTAAGGCTGTCCTATCCTGTCCGTGTCCAACCTTCAGAACTGAAAGAGCTTGGCGTTCATAGCTCGCCAGTGTCCATGGGATCACTCATCTCAATGTTCCTTGCTGCTCTGTATTTACCTTTGGAGGTTATTCTGTGAGGTGAACACAACCTCATCATTAACATTTAAAAAAAAAACCCACTGTCTGTACATATTAGAGACATTTATTCTGCAAAGAGAGACAGAGAGGGAAAAACAATCAACGCTTCTTTCTGGTCGGAAGGCTTTTCCTTGTGAGTGGTTTTTCTCTCAGGCATCCTTAGCTGGTAGTTCTGTTCACAAACCCTGGGGTTTTACAGCAGGAAGGGCCCCTAGTGACGCGCTGGCAATATCAAGGCCAATGATGTACCTGCAGTTATGGAGGAGCTGCTCAGATTCCTAGTTCAGTGCTTTTCCCTCTCCCCTAAGTCACCGCCTGATACTCCAATTCTACTGACTTCTCAGAGAATTCGAGGGCTGCTCATAAGCCGCCCTGGGACACTCCCTTTGCTTCCCAAGTGTTAACTCCTTTTACCATCCCCCAACATGCTGAGGCGACTTCTTGCTGCTTTTCACCGAGCTGAGAGTGGGGAGCTGACCAGTTGGCCCCAGACTGCCCTGCAGAAAATGCTGCTTCTCAGTTCCGCCTCACCAGGGCCTATGTTTAGGTGTTTCCAGATAGGAGGGTGTTCTGAACTAGAACCCAAAGTAAAGGCGGTCAGAGCATCCGTGGGAGCGCAAGCAGACGTCATTACACACTTAGACTACACAAGGCAAGGTCTCAGACCACGCTCTCAGGAGGGGAACTTGGAAGGACTGTTTGGTGGTTCATAAAACTGTCATTATTCCAACCCTGAAATTAAAACAAGGCTGCCCCAGTCTCTGGGACCAGGGAAGCTATTTTTGGAACATGCCTGCCTTTTTGCATGTGCATTATCAAAGCCTTGGGCTCTGGTACCCAGCGTCCTCCTGGCTCATTCCAGCTTTCCTCTGACTCGAGGAAAGAACTCTGGGAGCTATTTGGTTCCAATATTTCATGCCTATTGGCTATATCACGCTACTGTATGTAACAAAGGTGAGACCATACCATACAAAGAGATGTAGACTGAAAGGAGGATGAAAGAATTTGACCATCTTCCACCCTAGAGCATAGCCACATGGTCATGGTGTCCCTTTATCTTAGGTCACTGGTGACACCATCACCACCTCCTAGAACAACGAGGGCTACCTGCAACCTACTGGCATCCGAGGGTTACTTGGGTCTTTCAGTGGTCAGTGTCTATTACTGACATTTCGAAGTCAAATATATTCTTGCTCCTCTCCCAACCCATTCTCATCCCAGGAAATATGAATTTAAGCACACAGGAGGATAGTAGCAAGGCCCAAAGAAACTGGTCCTTCTGAATAACCCTTGAACACCTACTCTTATAGAAAGCCATTTTTAAAATCTGAACCTGAGTATGAAGAATCCTGCTACAATTAGACTGGGAAAGAATTCCCTTTTATCATACAATATGGTAGTCATATGAAATGGCTAAAATGATTAACAATGCACACACAAGCACACACACACACACACACACACACACACAGAGAGAAGCAGAGCTGCTACAAGAAAATCCATCACTGTACAAACTCAAAAAGGACACCTCTTCCGGGCAGAAAAATTATAGAAAAAGGCTCCCTTTCCTTTGGGAAAGCACAGCCCAGGGATGGTTTTGCAAGTAGTTCAAGAGATGGATCTCAGACACCACTCACCCCTTCTAAACCAGTGCTGGTGTAATGCACAATCTATCCCATTGTACAGAGCAACCCTAGAGAAAAGTATAGTTGTAGATATGGAATATGAACATAGGTAGAAATTGCTAGAACGAGAGTGATTGTGAATCATCAGAGGAAAGAAAAACGTTTGGAAAACCTCAAAAGAAAAATAATTACCAGTAGCAATACCCTGAGAAATGACGACTATTTAAATCTTTGGTGTATTCCTTTCCACTCTCCTTTTTCAAATGCATATATCTAAAGAATACCAACATGGAAATGTACTCTGCATACTGTTTATGGCCTTTTGGTTTTTGCCTGTTATATTCTGCCCATCTTTGCAAGTGAGATAGGATATATCCCCGGTATCACTTACAACAGCAATGCGGCATTCTCTTGAACTGTAATGCATTTGGCCGGTCCTGTGGTCAGAACTTCAGATTAACTAGTTCTCTTAATTCCTGTCTTAGCCACCTGCTTGCCATGAAAAGCCTTCTGGCTAGAAACAGAAGCAAAGGGAACACCAAGCATCACAGTTAGGATGGAGCTGTGTCTGACTAACAGTGTGGGCTGGGAAATGCCCTTCTTTGGGAGAATATATCCAGGGCAAGCTTGTTGCTGACTTGTAGTGAAGGTTTCCCTTGCCTCCCACTGGTCACTTCGCCTCCACCATTTTCCTGGCTTCCGTGCTCACCGAGTCAGATGCCATTGTTGGAATCCATCGACAAGCAGCAGCTTGTAGAAACTGAGATAGCTTGTTCTGCACCCCTCTCCCTGCAGAGTGGCCCCCTCCACCATGGTTTTTTCCCCCAAAGCAGAGAGAGGACGGGTAAGAACGTGACTTCCATTTGTTCCCCGGGCACCATCAAATTGCTACCAACAAATGCATTCCTTCCATACCTGTCCATCAGCTTGAGAGGAACAAGGCCTGGGAACAGAGGCTCACATTTCCTGAGCAAAGTTCTTTATCTTTCCTCAGGTAGAGATGAAACCAGTTTGCTAAGAGATGAAATAGGCTTCTAGCCTGGCTGTTGGAAGAGCACATCAGCTGGGGGCCCAGAGTGCCCAGACTCCTCAGGGACTTCATTTCGGTGAGCTTGCCTTTGAGCTCATCTCATGACCACATGTTTGCATGGGGACCCACAGAGAGAAATTACACCGGGAGACACTACATTTACCAGGGGGAGACTGGTACCAGAGGCCATGCTAGATTCCAGCACTCCAACGCACACCGTTTGACCTCAAAACACCTTATAGGAATATCTTCTCATGGAAGATCCTGTGATACATTTTTATTTTAAAAATCATTCACCTTGGACATCCTATTCAGGTTCTGAAGTGACAGGTACTCTGAAAAATTAAAAAGCAAATGTATATAGATAAAAGAGAGAGAGTCAGGAGAGTGGGGGAAGAAGACAGGAAGAGGAAGGTGGAGAGGGAGGGAGGGAGGGAGGGAGATGCAAGACCTCATCCAGGGAACACCATGATATTGCTAAAGGTAAAGTATTCAATAATCTTCAGGGCCTCTTTCCTCTCTTACTACCAATTAACAACAACAAAAAGTTAACAGAAGAGAAACAACTGAGACTCAGAGCCAAGGGATTTGAACGGTGATATCATGAGGAACAGAGCCTGAGCCGGGCTGACCCTCACAAATGACATCATGGTTTATGTGGAGCACAAGCTCTCCATGGCAGCTCTGCTCACAGACACAGGCTCTGCTCTCTTGACACAGCGATATCAACCACTCACGGCACCAGGGAGCAAGGGGCAAAGCTGGAGATGCATGAACCTGCCAGTGTGTCTGCAGCTTTCCTCTAACGAGGCTGGGGAGGCAGGCCCTGATGACAGTCTTCAGGTGACAGAAGGACACAGCATTTGCTGGAGGTCGGCCACAGATGGCGACTGCCTCAAGCCTTGCCCTTCCTTGCCCAGATTTTTCTCCTCAACTTAACCACACGACCCCGTGATCCATCAGTCACTTTACTGAGATCCACTGAGAGGCACAGGACTTCATGATCCACATAATTACAATGAAAAGTCTGTACTGGCTTCAATGATTCAAGTGATTTAGACAAAACGTTCCCCGGACAACTGACTGTGGCTTCATCATCCGAGCTAGCTGTGAGTTATTCCTGTTGGCCTCAGTCACAGGCTGCTAAGAGACGGACATTTGTTCCTCCAATCCTACTGGGAGGCCATTTTAAGTTCGTACCTCTTACACCCAGTCATCATCAAAAAAAAAAGGAAAAAGCCAAACGAAAACCCTGTGTATGAGGTTAAGATGACCAATGAAGAGGATCAGAAGGGTAGAGTCATAAAATCAGGGGCTTTACCTTCCAAAGCAGAGAACAGTAAAACAGGCACCGTCCCTAAAATCATTGGAGAAACCCTCCAGACTGCACTTTCCATTGTTGTCACAAGTCTTAAAAGTGCATTTCAGTTATTAAAGAGAAGGCAGTAGCAGCAAGGCCTATGAACATCAGCCTTCTAACCAAGATGGTTTGCCCATGCACAGAGAAAATGCTGTAGTTTTGTCTCCTGGGCTCAAATCAAATGTCTCTCAAATCGGATGTGGAGAGGCCATCTTTCTCTAGAATGAGAAGAGCTTAGTTAGAAAAACAAAACCGGAAGTAAAGAATCAGCATTAAACCGGCAAGCCTCTACTGAAAGAGATGCTTTCAAAAAGGGTCTATCTAACTTTTTTCTCAGCCAAATCAGGGTCTTCCTGAGCCAGATGCTGTTCTGGACATGAGATCAGGAGCTCTAGTCTTGTTAAGCATCTTATCCTCAGCACCTGGTAGAATGCCTGACATCTAGACTCATATCAGTGAGCGAATGAATAAATGAATGATGAATGAATGAATGAATGCACCAGGACTTGAGTTGTCCTGGCTAAGTCAAAGTTTAAGTCCAGAGAGCAAGCAGTGACACAGGACAAAGTTAGGACATACAGCATTATTACTTGGTTTCTATAGAGCTCTAATAAGACGGGGTCCCTCCTACCCCAAAGTGTATCAAAAACTTAAAAAACGTTTATAGGGCTTCCCTGGTGGCGCAGTGGTTGAGAGTCCGCCTGCCGATGCGGAGGACATGGGTTCGTGCCACGGTCCGGGAGGATCCCACATGCCGTGGAGCGGCCGGGCCCGTGAGCCATGGCCACTGAGCCTGCGCGTCCGTAGCCTGTGCTCCGCAATGGGAGAGGCCACAGGAGTGAGAGGCCCGCGTACCGCAAAAAAAAAAAAAAAAAAAAAAAAACGTTTATAATAACTCAATAACTCCACTTTCAGGATTCTATTTTATAGAAATAATCTAATATATAATGGGAGGAAAGCCCTACTTTAAAAAATACTTCTCTCAGCGTGAAAATTAACCAAATGTATCATAGAATGGTTACATGAAATAAAGATTACTTAGATAAGAAATTATTAGGTATGTATTTGCTACTTAAAAGAAACAGGTAGAATGCTTACGATGGCATTGTATAAAAATATTAAAAAGTGGGCTTCCCTGGTGGCGCAGTGGTTGAGAGTCCGCCTGCCGATGCAGGGGACACGGGTTCGTGCCCCGGTCCGGGAGGATCCCACATGCTGCGGAGCGGCTGGGCCCGTGAGCCATGGCCGCTGAGCCTGCGCGTCCGGAGCCTGTGCTCCGCAACGGGAGAGGCCACAACAGTGAGAGGCCCGCGTACCGCAAAAAAAAAAAAAAAAAAATTAAAAAGTATATAACACGTTCCGAGGCAAAAAGCATAAATATGTAGGAGACAGTTAAAATATCAACAATAATTGTCTTTGGGAAGTGGAGGATGAATAAATTATTTTTAGGTGCTATTTTCTGAACATTTTCTACAATTTTTACAGTGAACATTTATCATTTATTTTATAATGGGGGATGAAAGTAAACATAATTTTATGTATATATACTTTAAATATATTTTAAAATAAATTTTAAATAAATATATAAAACAAGATTTAATTTTAAAACACAAAGTATCCCGAACATTGACCTTCTGAGAAAGCATCTGGCTCTAAGAATTGACCCCGTCTGGGCTCTTCCATCCTGCAGCCTAATAACTTTAAACCAATAATTTGGATGTTGCTTCAAAGAGTTCCCTGATACCTCCATGTTGCTAGCCAACACGGACAGTAGGTGTGGCAAATGTAATTATTAAATTCTCTCTTGTGACTGCATCCCAGAACCCAGGCACAGGAAGCTCACTCTCATCCCTTTGTCACTGAAGAAGGGCTTTCACTTGGAGTCATCAGAAGTAAGGGACTGACAATTGAGAGACACAGATATTCGCAGGAAAAGGCAGCACTGAGGGAAATGGAACAGCATCACATTGTGGTCACAAGACACTTGGAACTGGAACTGGAATTGGACATTGGTGGGTAGGAGGTTATAATTCCTCAGTAAGCTGCTTGGTCACCAAAATCTATCAGCTGCCATACTCAGCAAGCATCTGGCCCTTCCAGCCTCAAGACGGTGTGTCACTCCACTGTTTCCCGGTGTCCCTGCACCAGGACAGCACCCAGGCAGTAGTGTCAAAAAGATGTCCCTTTCTGATGTGCTGAAATGGCAACTTTCCTCCACGGCCAGGATGCCCCAAACCCTCTCAGGTGAGTTGGTTACGGCTCTCTAAGTTCTTGATACTGCGTCGTTTGGACATTTGTGATAAACTACACTAAATCAAGGCCTCAGTACACTGATGGTCAAGGTCATGAAAAACAAGGAAAGATTGAGAAGCTGTTGTATCAGAGGAAACTGAGATGATGACTTAATGCAATGTGGTGCCCTGGATAGGATCTTGGAACAGGAAGGACATTAATGGGAAAACTGGTGACGTCCAAATAAAGTCTGGAGTTTGGTTAACGGTAACAGACAAATGTCAGTTTCTTAGTTTTGACAAGCATACCATAGTAATACGTTAATAATGAGGGAAACTGGATTAGGGGTGTATAGATATTCTCTGTACTATCTTTGAAACTTTTCTGTAAATCTAAAATTATTCAGAAATTAAAAACTTTATTTTTAAAAGAATCAAGGCCTCCAGAGAAGATTAAGATGAGGAATGGTAACTGTTATTAGTCTCACTGATATTAGACTCACCAGAAATTCCAGCGAAATTAGCGTTTTGGAACTGGAATGAGACGATTTGATTCAAAACTCCCTGCTCTTTTCAATGGGAACCAGGATGAGTCACTCAAATTCAGAGAATTTTAGTTTCCTCATCTGTAAAATGTGAATAACAGCACCTGTTTGAGAGACTTGGATCCAGTGTCACTGGAAGTAAGCATCATGGGGGAGGGAGGGAGTTCATTCCCTGCTAAATCCCTGGTGCCTAAAACAGTGCCTAGCACAAAGTAGCTACCTGACAAATATGTGTTACATGAGTGAATGTATGAAAAGCATTCAAAATGGCATCCCACTTCAATATACTATTGGTATTCATAGCAAGATCAAAGCCTATTCATCCTATGGAAAATAACTTGAAACACCGGGGAAAGACAAATGCATTATGTTATAGGAAAACAGAACACCATGAAGCAGTTAAAATAAATAAACTAGATTGAGATGTATCACCAGGACTAGAGTTCAACATATCGTTGAACAAAAAAATGTAAGTTACAGAACAATATATACGGTACGATACTACTTACGTAAAACGTTTGAAAATATACAAAAGGTTGCCCTGTTCAGTTCATAGATACTACTGATTTACATGGTGAAAAAAATCGAGAAACACAGACCAGAAAGGTTCACTAAGTGTGTGGTAGTGGTCATCTCAGGGAAAGGGCAGAATGACTGAGGACGAGCCACTGTTCATCCTTTTTGAGGCAAGGCCAAGTCATAGGAGCAAAGAGACTGCCTCCCCAAAAACGTGACCCCTGACAATTCCAAGATTGAGGTTGGCCGGCCCGTTAGTCACACTCATTGTCTGCGACTACGCTATTTGGTTGCTAAAGAACGCACAAGGAAGCACAGATTAAAATAGCATAATTTAGGAAAGTCTGTCATGGGACTACTGGTTGTAAATTGCATGCTTGCAGTTGGTTGGCAGAGTGCTTCTCAAAGTGGGGTTCCTGGACCAGCAGCATCCACATCACCTGGGAACGTGGTAAAAATGCCAATTCTCAGACCCCCCCTCAGACCTACTGAATCCTGACCTCTGGGGATGGGGCCCAGCAACTGGCATTCTAACAAGCCCTGCTGGTGATTCTGATCCTTACTCCAAAGGTGAACCACTGGACTAGTAGGGTCTGCTGAGAAGGGTTTTTTTCTGGCTGAGCCTTGAAGAATCCCCTTCATCTCAGACTTAGTTTCTTCATCTGTTAAAATATGGACCAGGCCCAAATGGTCTCTAAATTCTTTTCCAATTCTACAAGTTTATAGTAATACATCAACCTACATAAAATGATAAGGTTCCCTTTTAATACCTACTTTCTCACCTCGGAGAACATGATGACAGAGATCACTGTCTACACTTCTTACTGTCCTCCCCCTTGGCTGGTTCTGGCTTAGCTACCCCCCAACCATCCATATTCCAGTCCTCCCTTGCCTTCCTCTGCCGTTGAGGCTACAAAGGTAAAACGTGCTCTCTCTCCACTCCCCTCGCAGCCAGGTACACCCACGGGAAACAGTTCTGGCCAACGGGATGAGAGTCAAAGGGTTTCACTTCCTAAATACAGAACACAGTCTAGAGGGAAGGAGGGCATCACTTCTGTGTAGATGGAAGGATAGAGGCCCAGGACGAGAGAAGGAGCCTGGGACTTTGGCATCATCCAGAACAGCTGCATCAGCTCTATTCTGCCTCCTTCAGAACTCAAAAGCCCCCATTTCTTTAAGCCACTGCAGGACTTTTCTGTCACCACAGCTGAACACGTTCCTGATTGATGTTCCCCACGTGCCCAGGAATGCCTGTGGGAGATAACGGAGAAGGAAGAGGAAACAGGGGAGGACCAGAAATAAAGAAGTAGGACAAAGAGGGTTAAAGACAGGATGGGGTCCCTGAGGACGGGGTGCCTAAAAGGAGAAAGTTTTAAGCACATATGTAAAGTGAGTAAAAAAGCCTGGGAGAGAGAAAAAGAAGGCATGCCAAACCTGTATTTATACAAGAAACTTTATTATATCCATTAAAACATTGATTTGATGTGCTGCTTATACATATTCCAATGCACACTAAAATGAATACATAGCTATTAAAGTAAAAAAATATATATTGGTCCATGTGCCGCCAATAATCACCTTGTGAGCTAACAGAAGCTCGCCTGGCACTCCCAGGGAGTGCTGACGTATGCAAATTCCTGGCCAGAGGGTTTGCAGCTCTGGGTCCGAAATAGCAAAAGGTAAACCTGGAAGGATCCAAACCAAAGACCGCTTGCACTGAGCAGCAACCAGTTCTCCTGAGAGAGTACATTCTGTACCAAGCCAAGGGTCTTTAGGTCTAACCTTTATTTCCCTAAGGTGCACCAAATTTCTTGACAGATCCCAGGTATACAAGGAAATATAATGCACATCGAGGGAGGAATGGTTCCTGCTCTAGCCTTGGGAGGGCCCCCGTGATCGCTTATTCCCCGGGGCATTAACTTTATACCCGTAGCAGGTAGCAGGGTTGTTGTGTGTGTTTCCATGTGCCTTTGCTATATGCTGAGATACAGAGTCTTGTCAAAAGGCACATTTTTAAAAAATCCCTTTTGGTGTTCTGGTTGCTTTCATTTTCAAGCCATTCCTTTCTTTCTTGTTCTGCCCTCACAACTTCTTTTCTCTTTTCAACTACGTCCCTCCGGCAGAGCGACACAGACAGCCCTCTCCTGTTCATGGAGAGGCCATTACAGACACACCAGCCAAGATGACAGACCAGCAGGAGGTGCTCATGTGCCTCTTGTCTTCCTTTTCCTCCCCTTATCCCAGCAGAGATTTTTGCATTTCTGCCCTTCCCCAGCCCCCAGCCCTCAGGCCCATCTCTGCAGGCTTGGCCAGACACTCGGCCTGACCCGGCTCTGATGACCTCGTCAATGGCACCCTCCAAAGAACACACCGCAGCCTTGGTCCACAGCCTTACAATCTTGAGTGGTGAGCCCACTTTTGCCACCTTCCCGTGAAGGTAAAGTTGGAGCCTGTTTGTCTACCACCCACAGCTGCTGAGCTGCGTCATCTATACACGGGACCAAGGGAGTCAGCTTGCCAGCCGTCTCCAAGGAGAAGGGCAGAGGTCACCAGAGAAGCCACCAAGAGACGTGCCAACATATCAAAGGATGCTCAAGGTTGACAGGGATCACTTTCCTTTTTCAAAGTGAGAGGAAAAAAAACCCCATACAATCTCTGTAGTAGGACCTAGATCGAGGGGGAGGGAGAGGCAGAACGGGAGTGTGAGAATGACATCTGTGTCAACTGTTTATTTTGGTGATTGTCTGCAAGTTGCTGGCAACATGGCTGAGCTAAGCTGTCATGGAAACACGATTTCGTCGCAGATGACAAGTTGGCATAAAGACAATGTAGGTGGAAAAGTGGTACGGGAAACAAAACTACCTGTCAGGCAGGCAGAGGGAGGAAGAAAATCTACCCTCACACACTTGCCCATAATTAAATGTCAGATGTACACAATGCAGTAAAATAATTACCGTGGCATAATTACCGTTCAGATGGAGTCCCGTGTATATGCCAAACACATTGCTGTACTAGAGCACAAGCTGTTAAAACAAATTGAGTTACTTAATTTTTACATGTAGCAGCCTGTTTTATCATTTCCTAAGATGCAAATGTTTCATTAATGATGCAGTCTTTCTAAGTGTGCAAAGCTCTGGGCTACTGCAAAAGCAGAGCCTTTGGCTCCCCCGTGGAGACTCTGTAGACAAAAACCCACTCATCTTTCTCTTCCACACTTGCCCCCTCCAATCTCTTCTCCACATAGTAGCCCAGAGGATATGTGAAAGCCATACATCTGATCATGTCACATACCTGCTTTAAGGTCTTTCAATGGCTCCCACTTAGAATAAAGTCCGCCTTTAGGAGTGAGCTCCTGTGTCTCTTTGTGAACATCTCGGGCCTCTCTCTCCCCGGCACTGTGTTCCAGCTACACTGGCTTTCTTTCAGTTCAAGTTCAATTCTTCTTTGACCCAAGGTCTCATACTTGCCTCTCCCTTTGCTCAAAACACACCTCCTCCACTCTGCCGTCTCCTGCCCTCCCCCTCTCCCATCCCTCCAGAATTGCCTAATTCTCTTAAATTTTGCATCTTCAGGGAGACCTCTTCTGTCCACCCTGTAAAAAGTAGACCCTGGCCCTCCCCGCCCCTCCAGCTGGTCTCCCCTAGAGCTCTTGGCTTGCTTCCCCCCTAGCACTGATCCCATTTTGTACTATAATTTTATACACTAGCCTGTGTTTTCGCTTCATGTCTACCTCCCCCATGAGGCTCTAAGAATCTGGAGGGCAGAGATCACATCAGTTTTGCTCTCCACAATACCACGAGTGCCTCGGGCAGTTCATCGCAGGTAGCAGCTGTTAAATAAATCTATCCAGATGATGTGTGATCCTGGGTAAGTCATGTCCCTTCCACTGTGCCTGTCTTCTCCTCTGCAAAATGAGGGTGTGGGCTACATCAGTGTTCTTTCAACCTGTGCGTGGTTATCTATTCCTGGCAGCATGAGACCAACTGTCAACTACTGTTAACACTGATACTTGCAAAACAAGAAATAGCGTAGAAACCACGAGCAACATAGAAACAATACGTGCCCTCACCACCAGTGATTCCAGAAGGGTAAGTTTTGTTTCACGGCACACTTCTTTCCATATTTATGTGTTTACGTGCATTTGTTTACTGGGTCATGGTACAGAGTATACATAGCTCTTCCTGTGGGGCACAGACAAGAAATATCAGAGTCTTCAAAACACTGGAGGCTGGGAAAGGGTTGGACTAAAGAAGCTCTGAGATCCCTACACTGGCTCCCAGCCTTGGCCTCCTCAGATCCTTCTTCCCACTCCCCCTTCACCACCTCAGGTGGGCTGGGAGGGTCTTTCTAAACGGGACAGAAGCTCTCTTTGCTGCCAGTGACTGTGAAGAGACTTGAGGCAACGGCCTTGGTCCGTGGGAAAGCATGGCCCGGTCAGTCCTGCCTTTGACCACCTCACCAGTGCAGTCTTCCATGTCCCCAGCAGGAAAAAACAAACTCCTTTCTCACCCCTGCTCCTCTCAGGAAAGTCTCCTGAACAGAAGGAAATTGTCCAGAAGGCCAGACAAGGAGAACTAGAAATAAAGTTGATTCTCCATTTTCCTACCACTTGGGGAGGAGCTGAGCCGGACATCACAGTCAGAACCCAGTCCTGGGGAGGGGAATCCTTTCCCCAGAGCATTTCCCCAACGTGGCAGACTGCTCAGGAGTCTACCCTGATAGGAAACGTCAGAGAAAACAGCATGAAATAGGAGATGGAAAGAGCAGTGGTGAACTGAAACACTTCTGAACAAAAGGGGTCAGTGGGCGTCACCTCTTGCAGGGGCTTGCTGCTTTTCCCAGCATCCCCTCCAGAACCCATACCACCGAGCCCCGTCTACCCTCTGCTCCTCTGCTCTGGCCAGACTGGAGGAGTGGAGGCTAGAACTTTGCTCTAACTGTCCTATGGCCCCTGGATGATCACATGACCACCTTTACTCCTGAGGTGGCAGAAAGCGGCAGTCCAACCATGGGTGCGACTGGACCATGTGTCGACAATGCTGTGGGTGGGGGCGGATTGCTAATTTGACCATTTTGGAGGTTAAACTTGGCGACCCTTGGCCTCTCATTTCGACTCCTAAAAATAAGCCTTACCCCCGAGTCTGGGCTTTGGCCACCGTTTCCCATCTGGAGAATGGGCCAGGGTATTTTTCTGGTTAGAAGGAGGTGTGTGGGTGGGAGCATGTATGTACGCCCATGCATGCGTGTATATGTATGTTTATATACACATGCATATGTGTGTACCTATATACGTACCTACATATGTGTTTATATACCTATATAATAGGGATTACATACACATATATGAGAGTTGAGACATTACAGCCTAACACTCAATCCTGGGGACCCAGGACTCGCTTTTGCTTTTAGGCTATGGCACCTCAGATCCCAACCACCCATTTGCCTGTTACCCAGAAAGCTTCATCAAAGGCCATGATTATTCATGAGTCTCGTGGCTCCTGGCTTCCCGAGAGCTTCTCGTGTCAAGTCTGCAGATAACTCAGACTCAGACGACTGGGCTTTTCAAAAGTATAAGAGCCTATTTCACCTCACCCAGCCCTACGGATGGATAGGAACTTAACAGGACGACACTTACTCATTGGATTAATTCAAATGTGCATCCTCCTTTCCTCTTTCTCCCTTGCACTCGCTTGCCCTCTCTCTCTCACACACACACACTCACACACACACACACACACACACACACACACATCACAAAACAGCCTGCTTCAAAGCAGGAGACAGGAGAGGGGTATCTATTTCTGGCAAGCTCCCCGAGGAGGCCTCAGGGGACTGGTAACTTACTCCCCTCCCCTTCTCCAATCCAGCCAAGTCTCTCCTCTCATTAGCCCACCCTGGATCTCAGACCACCCTCTCTGCTCAGCTCCTGGCTGGGATACCCTCCTTTTCCTGGCTTGCTCCCCCTCACCCCCGTGCCCTAATTAGCCCCTAGCTGAAGCTGTGACTTCAGGAGGCCTGGGGAATGACAGCTCTGACCGCCTTTAAACTGCCTCACTGGCACCCCACGGCACCATAAATAAAGTCCCTCACATCCTTACCTTGTTCCCATCCAGGAGGCTACGCTGACCAGCTGTCCCGATTTGCCTGGGACTGAGGGGTTTCCCAGGATGTGGGACTTTCAGTGCCCAAACTGAGAGAGTCTCAGGCAAAGCAGGATGAGTTGGTCACACTACAGGGGCCTAAAGTCTGGTGTTGCCCCTTGGGCTCCTCTCATGACCTCTAACCTTCTTTCCAGGCCTCCTGAGCCCGTGTCTCACCTCTGTCTGGTTTACTGGTTCCTACCTGGCCCTTGATTGGGACACATGAGTTATCAGGGTAGAGAGTTTAAGTCATGCAAGACCACAGACTCTGGAGATAGATGCCTGGGTTTAACTCCTGCCTCCACACAGCCAATTACATAAATACTCTAGGCCTCAGTTTCCTCATCTGGAAAATGGGCCTATTAATTTATACCTACAGTAGCAAATGCTGTTGGGGCCCCACCCAGTTTCCCTTTCCAGTCCCCCAGCGGCTGTAAGGCTTGGCTGCTATCAGCTCAAAGCTGTCCTTGGAATATGGGAGTGGCTCTCCCAGAAATGCAGGAGAAGTTATGTCCCACCCTCTCTGGGAGGAGTGAGCCACAGCTCATGACTGACATGAGAAGAAAGCCCCCTTGCCCCAAGTGAGAGGAGGCCTCAGGTGCCATTCACATGCCAGCACTGCCCGTGGGATCAGGCTGAGGCTGGATGCTTCCTGCAGCCACAGCTTTGCTTGGCTTGCTCCCCGTCCCATCCTGCTTCCCTCACTTAAAGTTCTCTCTTTGAGCACATCCTCATCAAATCACTTGCAGAAGAATCCCTAGCTCAGGATTTGCTCCTCTGGAGCGTGACCCAAGACACCTGCCTTACCAAACTGCTGCAAAGATTAAATGAGATCACGCACATAAAATGCTTAGGTCAGAGCCTGGCACATAATAAGTTCCCATATTGTGGCTGTGCTGTCCTGACCCCTGACCCCGTGACTTAGTCTTGTCCCGTGGAACTGCAGGACTGGCCTCTTCCCCTCTCTGTGGCACCACATTTCCTATCTAATGCCCTTGTGCATGACACACTCGCACGGACACACCCAGGGGTATGCCAAATGCCGGGTATCCCAGCTACTACACAGTCCCTAAAGTGCTTCAGAATGGAAATGACCTAAAGTAACATAGTTACGGGGGAAATTGTTCTAATTTTTAAAAAAATATATTTATTTATTTTTGACCGCGTTAGGTCTTCACTGCTGCGTGCGGGCTTTCTCTAGTTGCAGTGAGCAGGGGCTACTCTTCGTTGTGGTGTGCAGGCTCTAGGCACGTGGGCTTCAGTTGCTGTGGCACGCAGGCTCAGTAGTTGTGGCTCGCGGGCTCTAGAGCGCAGGCTCCGTAGTTGTGGCGCACGGGCTTAGTTGCTCCGTGGCATGTGGGATCTTCCCGGACCACGGATCAAACCTGTGTCCCCTGCATTGGCAGGCGGATTCTTAACCACTGCGCCACCAGGGAAGCCCCTGTTCTAATTTTCAAAGTAACCGTTTGGAAGCGACAGTCGCATGATAAGCGGCAAACTTCTCGTCGTTCCTTCGATACAGTTGAGAACTGCTGCCTACATCTCGCCCCCACTGTCCTAGCCCTTCCTGGAGGGCATACGTGCCCCAGACATCAGGCCCGAGTCTTCTTTAAATCCGCCTCCCAGAGAGATCACAGACAGAAGGGTTCCCCTCTCGTCTTTCACTGGATAGCCCCGTCCAGGCACAAGTTTTCTGCCTGGTGTTTGTGGTTACTCCCTGGATGCTTCTGCCTTTGACGTAGGGCACTTCGATTACAACCCCAAAGTTGTAGGACCTTTCCTGTGTACCCAGCATGGCACTGTTAGAAGAGAGACAGAAGAACCACAGAAGAAACAGAAGGTTCAATCCCCGTCCTCAAGAAGCTGAGGGCAGGCAGAAGGATCCAGGAATCACCAGATATTGACTGAAAAACAATGATTAACAAGGTCCCACTTTTTTGAACACTCACTATGCACAAGGCGTTTTGCTAACTGCTTTGCTAACCCTTACAGCTCGTCCATCCTCCTTCTCTTCACTTCCCAGAGGGATATCTGAGACCGTGAGAGGTGCGGAGCTCACCCAGGTGTGCGTCTCACCAGCAAGCGCAGGATTCAGCCCAGGCGGCCTGATTCCGGGCCTACACTCTCAGCTTCTAAGCTCTACTCCTCCGGGTGCAGCCTGAGCCCCAGGGGCTTCCAGTCCGGTGGTGGAAAGAAATGTGGGTATAAGGACCAGAATTCTAGCAGAGGGGGGAGGTGAGTGAGATATGTCGGGAAACAGGGAGTGACGGGAACAATGTGAGGCACTGACAACATCATACGGGGCCGAGTTGTGAGACTGAAGCGCTCATGGGAAAAGCGGGGCTCCTTCTCTCTGCCTCTTGTCAGCGGCCAGGCCCGCCCGCCCACCACCTCTGCCCAAACAAGGAAGAATGCTGCGAGAGAGGCCGTCTATCTGCCGGAGTCCTGCTCTGTGCCAGGGGACCTGCTCTGTGCCAAATACCCTCCCGAGCAAATATTGATCTATTAACCACAGCTCAAACGCTGTGAGTGCAGCGAGCATGCCTCAGCAGGGAGGAGGCAGCTGGCCCACTGCCACCTCCCCGCAGGGCCCTTGAGCCAGGGTTGGCTGGGGGTAAGAGACCAGGAGATGCTGAGAGCAGTCTCCCACCGTTGATGGGAGGGTGGCACAGGCAGGCTGGAGATGGAGCCACAGTCTGTTCAGAAAGGGCTCCCTCTGGGGAACTGCCATCACCTCCTCCTGCAGGCTTCAGGGATGTACAGATTAGGCCGGGAGCAGGGATCAGGAAACAAGGAGCTTGAGAGACGTGATAATGATGCCGAAGGTCTACATGGAGACCCCGCATGGAGTTCTGCCAGGTTACGGATCACAGAGCTCTTATTTATATTGATATACATACAGTAACAAAATCCAGAAACCTGTTTTACCTCCATCCCTTGTTATTTCCTCCACCATCAAAGGTCAGACTGGAACTTCGTTTCTTAGATTTAAAAGGGAAATATTTCACGAGTTGGATCCAAAAATGCCAGAGCCAGAAGGGATACGACTTCCCCCAAACTCTTGTTTCAATGATGAGGGGACCAAGACCCAGGCAGGTAGGTCTGCCCGAGGTCCCAGCCAGCAAATGACAAGCCTGGAATAGGACCCAGGCTTCCAACTCCTGCAGCATGTAACTCATGAAACCCCTGCTGCCCCATCACCGCCAGACACCACTGTCAGTTTCCAGTGGTGGCCAGTGTGTCTTCTCACCTTTGAGTGAGCATAGGAAGGGCTGGGCGGGTGGAGAGATGAGGGGAGGGGGAAGCAGATGGGGTGGAGTGTGCAGGCGCCCCTGGGCATGCCAGACAATCACACGTGAAGCAAGTTGGGCATGCCCAGCTGGTATTTACTAAGGACGTCAGACACGCAGGAACAATCCTAGGAGCCCACTCTTTTTCTTTAACATCTTTATTGGAGTATAATTGCTTTGCAATGGTGTGTTAGTTCCTGCTGTATAACAAAGTGAATCAGCTGTATGGATACATATATCCCCATATCTCCTCCCTCTTGAGCCTCCCTCCCACCCTCCCTATCCCACCCCTCTAGGTGGTCACAGAGCACCAAGCTGACCTAGGAGCCCACTCTTACTCACTGGAAGTTGCTGCCTGGAGCACTGTGTCAAGAATGATTCTGAAGCATCTTCCAGGCTCTATGAGATAGTGTTTTGTGACCTGTTTGTGTCATTGGCCATGGGCAGAGGGGGAGTCTCAACAAACATGCCTGTCATTTGCCATACCTTTCTATATGTATAAGGATAGTGACGATGCTTCAGGCTGTGATCTTCTTTTTTTCCCAAGAAACCCTTCTGGATCTCTCCAAGAAGAAAATGGGCCACTCCATGCAAAATGCCAAGTACATAATAGGAGCTTAATAAATACATTCATTGGAAGAAAGGGAGGGAGGGAGGGATGGAGGGAGGGAGGGAAGAAGGCTGCAGGCAGGATATCTCTGGCATCTCCTGGAGTTTTACTGCCTTGAAAAACTCCGCTTTCACTCCTGGACTTCTCTTCCCCTTCGCAAGGCTGCTATAGGAAGACCCGGAGGAACTGTTCCATCCACTAGGCATCAAAGTTTACTTAGAAACGCCTGAAGCACTAGAAGGTCTTTGGTAGGAAATTCAGAGCCCATTCATTCCACAGAAACCCTGAAGTTCCCCCTTCCTTCCTTCCAAGAGCAAGCCTTCACACAGAGACCACCTCCACCTGGAACTGCAGCAACCACAAAGACCAGAAGAAAGGGAAGAAGGGTGAGGGTCAGGGAAATCAGGAGAGAGATGGGGGCTGTTCTTCCAGGGTTCAGGGAAGATGCTGGTTAAAAGAGGAGAGATCATTTCTGAGGGGTGGGACTAGCTGGAAGAATCATATGAAAGGTAAGGTGAACCATGCTCCTCCCTGAGTCAAAAACTCAGTGGTTCCCCACTGCCTTCTAAGTCAAGTATAAAACCCTTTGCACCAGGCCACCACCCTCCAGAGGCATCCAGTCCTTGAATCTATCAAATCTCCCTTGTGTCATTTTCGTGCCTTCTGCAAACTGATCCTCTTGCAACCCCATTTTTTTCCCCTTCGCTATGAATTTGACTCATGTTTTTTCCTTCCTGTTTGCTCTTGAATTGCTCAGAATCTGACCCATCCTTAAAGACTCAGCTCAGTGCCACCTCCTCCAAGAAGCCTTCACTATTCCCTTGAGTTGCACATTGTCTGTCTGTTTCTGTCTCTTTCTGTCTCTCTCTGTCTCTCCCTCTCTCTCTGTCTCTCTGTCTCTCTCTGTCTCTCTCTCTCTGTCTCTCTCTCACTCACACACACACACACACACACACACACATTCTCTCAAACAGAAATAGACTTAGGTCTACCCCAATTCCATCCCCTCAATCACAGAACTGTACCCAAAGACATTATGCCTGCTATAATGTCAAATGAACAAATAAAAACAAAAAGAAACTAAAGAAAGAAACAATCCACCACCACAAAGCTGATTTAAAAATCTTAAACTCCTCCACCCCAACCCTCTTTCCCTTGGAAAAGGTTCTGTCCAGACCACAGAGACCTTTAACCATGTTTTTAATAAAGTCAGGTCATGAGTGTGCATAATTCTGTGGTGTGTGCCCATCCATTGCATATTCACTGTGAATGTAAACTAAAACTTAACCAGTTAACTTTATTTATACTCTGGATGGAGACTTCTCTTTTAATAAAACAGAATCTGTTAAGGATTATAAACAAACAGTGTTTTATGAACTAAAACTGCAGTGTACTAGTCACTCAAGGGCAAAAACTAGGCTCTGGGAGGCTCAGCCGGCTATAAATAAAGATGAGGCCCTGCCAGGCATGGGCAGAGTAATTGCTGATCCATAATCAGTCTCTCCTCTCCTCCTTCAGGCGCACAAATCACTTGGGCGTTGGGTCACTGCCCACTGGATTCAGCCCAGAGACAGAGAGAAATGGCAAAGCAGTTCATTAGCTCCAAGACTGCGTGTAAACCGGGCCTCATGAAATGTCTAGGTCCTGAGTCAAATGACAGAGCGCTAATCCTCGAAGCCACTGATAAGTCTGATGAAGAGCACCCCGGACTTGAGCCTGTGCTACACTCTGGGCATGGGCCCTAATAAGGGGGTGTCTCTGCTAAACTACCCCACCCTCTCTGGGAGAATCTGCTCCGACATCCCGACTCCCAGCCCTCAACCATACAGTGGGGGGCTGCCAATCACCCCAGGTCAGATTCTGGGCTGCTGTCGTTAGTCCATATGATGGGCATGTGTGCAAGCAGAGCCAATGAGAGTCCACTTTGGGAGCCGTGCAAATTGGAGCTGGGAGAGGACATCCCTTTCCACATTGATCATCCCTTTCCAGGTCTTTGGAGCTTCTAGAGACCATCTTTCTGCTATATGAAGAAAGCCCACCTACAGTGAAAATACCCTGTATGATACTACAATGATAGACGCATGTTATTGTATGTTTGTCCAAACCCATAGAATATGCACCACCGAGAGCGGTGTAATCTAAACTAGGGGCTTTGTGTGATCGTGATGTGTCAATGTAGTTTCATCGCTTTTAACAAATGCCCGACTCCGGTGGGGAATGTTGATCCTGGGGGGAGCTATGCGTGTGTAGGGGAAGGGGTGTATGGGAAATCTTTGCGGCTTCCTTTCAATTTTGCTGTAAACCTAAAACTGCTCTAAAATAATAAAGTCTTGGGAAAAAGATAAGAAGAAAGCCCATTTGTCACAGAGAGAATGAAGCTGAGATGCAGAAAGATACAGAGAGGAAAAGGGGATGCGTCCTAAAAGCCAGTAAAATCCTCATTTTTGTGTAAGTTGTGTCTGTGCCTCTTTACCCTAAAGCATCCTTATCAATATTACTCTTAGTAACGACATCATTTACAGAGCACGTACTAGCTGTCAGACATTGTACTGAGCCATTCAGTACTAATAACGTTGTTATTGTTACTATTTACTGAGAGTTTACAGCTTGCTAAGGGCTTTTGTTGTGTTTTGGGGTTTTTTTGTATGGGAAAACTGAGGTCCATCCTCGGCAGCCTCTGTCTGTTACGTGTGACATGCACCTCTGTGTTCTAGTCCACTGACTATATTTTCTTTTTCTTTTTGTGGGGGGGGGGGCGCTGCATTGCACGGCTGTTAGGATCTTAGTTCCCCAACCAGGGATTGAACCCGGGCCCTCGGCAGTGAAAGCACAGAGTCCTAACCGCTGGACAGCCAGGGATTTCTCTATTTTCTGTTCTTTGAAGGTGTCTCCTTTGCCCTTGGCTCAGAGCCCTTGTACCTGCTCCTCCTGGGACCAAGATACTCCCTCCCTCCCACATGGGCTGCTAACCTGGGTTCCTCTCCTTCTCATCTCAGGTCAAAGTCCTTTCTTGGGGTCCTCTTCCCTGACCACTTTCATGCCCCCAGTTTATGGTCCCATAGCACCCTTTTCTTGCATGGCATGTTTCAGTGCTTCTCAAGATGTATTGGGGTTTTTTTTTTTTTTTTTTTTTTTTATGCGTTACGCGGGCCTCTCACTGTTGTGGCCTCTCCCGTTGCGGAGGACAGGCTCCGGACGCGCAGGCCCAGTGGCCATGGCTCACGGGCCCAGCCGCTCCGCGGCATGTGGGATCTTCCCAGACCGGGGCACGAACCCGTGTCCCCTGCATCGGCAGGCGGACTCTCAACCACTGCGCCACCAGGGAAGCCCTGTATTGGGGTTTTTGTTTCACTAACATCCAGCTGGCCCATCTGACTATAAACTCCCAAAGGCATGGGACGTGCCTGTGCTCACCATTGCATCCCAAGAGTCTAGCGCAGTGTCTAGAATGCTCTCACAAACGTTTGATGGAAGATGAGTGAATGAATGAATGTGCGTCCAGGATGACACTGGAATTAAAAGTGCCCTAACATGTAAAATCCTAAGGGGTGGGGTCTGGTCTCTTTGGGAAGCCACGCCCATCACCCAAGGGCCCCTGCCTACTGAGCTCAGCCCGGGCCTTCTGGCTGACTTCAATGGCAGAAGGTCCACTGGCCAAGACCTCAAAAGCAAAGACCCATGAGATGCCAAGTCTTGTAACCTGGGCAGAAAAAGACAGGCTCATCACACACCCGACCCTGTAAGAGCAGAGGCAGTTGTGAACTGGGAAAAGAGAAAACCAAGAAAGAAAATGTCGCCTGCCTGGAACACAAGCTCCTTCCCTCTCTCCTCCTGAATCTGCCAGGGAGCACCTTTTACATCCAGCTGATTATGTTTAACCACGGCTTTTGTCCTCGACTTATAATTACGGCCTTTTAAAACCCAGTCACCAAATTAATTGCCCCTTAATGAAGCAGGGTAGCAATTAAGGGCAGCGAACCTTATGAAGAAGGAGAAACACACATTGTGTTCGAGGTGTATGGTCAGGAGTCTGACTTTGGAGGCAACATCATTACGGTCATAATTATTTTCCAAGGCTGTGTGACACCTCCCTAGACCCGACTGGAACTGCCAGGCTCTGGAGAAACCCATTGTTCCTTCAGAGTTAATTAGAGTCCAATTTGGAGCTTCCTGTCTCCTGCGATGGAGAGGAAATAAATTTTATCATTGCTCAATGCCCACTAAGGTCCGCTGAGGATAAGTGGCCTTCCCAGGAAAGCCACGGCACTGCATGCCGGCCTCTCCCCTGCCATACTGCTCCTAAGGTAGGAATTTGCAGTTGCTGGAGAAGCCCACAGCTGCAGGCAGAGCCTGAGGACCTCCACTCGGGGCGTCTCTCCATGTAAAAGGAAGCACATGTGCGTTATTAGCACTTTATTAGCCAAAGTGCTTCATAGCCAAGCGGCCAGGTCACATTGGTTGGGCTTCCCGTCACCCTTTAGCAGAATTAATGCCCTTGATTAGACAGCGGAGAAGCAAAGAGACAGGGATAAACCTGCATACTCTTATCTTAGATGGTCTGCCCCTGGCGTCCTCTGGGCTGTGGAATAATGTTCGGGTCTCAAAGCTGAAGGTGAGAATGATAAAAACAGAAACAGTAACAGCTAACACTGAACTGAGGACCTACTGCATGCCAGGCACTTTGATTCTTACAACAGCTGCACCAGAATGTACCGTGCCTCCATTCTACAGCACAGAAAAGACTTAGGCACAGAGAGACCGAGTCACTCTTCCAAAGGCACACAGCTAAATGCCACAACCAGAACACAAACCCAGGCATTGGCTCCCAACCGCAAAACGTGTTCCCTCTCAAGCACAGGCTGGTGGCACTGGAAAATAACAATGACACAGTGGTTGGCCCATAAGCCTGCTAACTAATGGCAGCTTCCATCTTTAGGACAAGGGGATCTATGGCCCTGAGGGAGCCTGGCGCCCATCAGGATTCCACCAGCCGCAGGGCTTTAATCACTTCATTTCCCCTCCTTCTGGTTTGGTGACAGTGGCTTGACGTTCAAGGCCCTCCACGAGCCAGCTGGCCCCAGCCACACTCCTGCCCTTCACATCCCCTCCTCTGCTACCCATCTCAGATCACCCCAGCTCCTCCTGTCTCCCCAGACACCTGCACAACTTCCTCCGAGAGGGATGCGCTTTCCGCTCGTCTCCACATTTGTAAGTTCTTCCAAATCCAAGTAGTGCACCCCCTGTCTTACGACACATGTGCCAAAGACCCAGCTCATGGAAACTTCTTCCTCCTCGAAACAGCTACAGTCCTGAGTTTTTTCAAATTTCACATATATTTGCCAAGCTGGAATGGAGGTATACATATATGTACTGATCCACATAAATATATATATGCATTTTATTTACTTAGCTTTTAAACGCATGATGCTAGAACATTATCTTTTAGTGCAGCAGAAGCCCTGAGCGGCCACTTACCAGCTGTGGGAACTTGGGCAAGCTGCTCAGCTTCTTTGTGCCTTCGTTTCCTTGTCTGGAAAATGGGGATAATGACTGTGCCTACCTCAGAGAGTTGTTTGCAGTTAACACAGGGGAACCACTGAACCTAGTGCCTGGCTCAGAGTCAGGGCTCAGTCCGTGGCCACTGGCATTATCTGTCACGCTGGATTATAGCTCCCTAGGGATGGAACCGTGTCTGATGCTCGTGTACAAGTATGACTTGCAAGCATGTATCTATGTGTGGACAGACAAGTTTGAGAGAACCTGCCCTCTGCAACTTTCTTTCTAACCTTTGCACTCTCTAACCTGGTGCCTTTGGGGGTGCCAGGGCGGGAGTATGGAGAGACGTGGAGCCTGCTTCTTCACGGATGGTGTCTAGTCCAGCCTGCGCCACGTGTAGTGTCCCTGGGCCTTGGGTGTCTATGCACTGAAGTCTTCCTGACACTGACTCACCACCCACTGCAGCCCGGGCAAGCAGAGCTGTGCGCCTTTCCCTCTGCCTCCCTCCATGTCCTCCCTGCCCCCCACAGGGCTGGCACCCTGCATTCCTGAAGCCAAAAGGAAGCCCCTGTACTTCTGGAGAAAGATCCTAAGCTGATACATCCCTGTCTATTTCTGCAGGTCACAGTGAAACAAGAAGAGATGTGGGTCCGCAGCTTTGGAAGCCAACCATCAGACCTCCCTGCACCCACTGTCTGGTCTCCATTGCTCCTTCCACGCAGCTCCAAGGTCCAGGGACTTCTAGAACCTTCCAAGCTCTGGTCCACTACTGCTGCTCACGTTCAGGGTCAGGGTCATTCAGGTACGTTTTTTTTTTTTTTTTTTTTTTTTGCGGTACGCGGGCCTCTCACTCTTGTGGCCTCTCCCGTTGCGGAGCACAGGCTACGGACGCGCAGGCTCAGCGGCCATGGCTCACGGGCCCAGCCGCTCCACGGCATGTGGGATCTTCCCGGACCGTGGCACGAACCCATGTCCTCTGCATCGGCAGGCGGACTCTCAACCACTGCGCCACCAGGGAAGCCCATTCAGGTACGTTTTGACGTTGCTGGAAAACCCCAGTGGGTTTTGAAAACTGGAGGCGGCCCCAGCAGCCAGCGGCGGCCCGTATTTAACCAATTTAACTCTGCAAAATGTTCCAACTACACACATGCTTGGGCTGTTGCTCAGCTTCTCTTTTTAAAAGGCCGGAGAGGAAATAAAAATGAACGATGACAAAATGTCCACATGGGTAGAAAAAGTGAATAGCTTGAAAGCTCCAGGGCAGGAACTGACACAATTTAATTAACTATTTGGAATAAACATGTTTGCTGCCTGCCGCTGGCAGAGCTGTTTGTTTGCCTTCACAAAATAATGCTCTTAATAAGTCTGAGTTTAAACCTTCTAGAGAGTAATTAAATGCAACACCTTGACTTGAATTGTTAGGAGTGGCTGAGAAGGCATAATATTTTCTTTGCACGTTGTTGGGTGGCTGCTGTCATCTTGCATAAACAGTTCCCGACCTCTGTTATGCACTGTATACAAATCGTCACTAATTGTGACTTGGCACAGGCATCCTATATAAAATACTTATTTCTTAAATAGTCTAATAAACGCTTAAGGAGGAAACAGGATGGATCAAGTTTAAATGTGATGGAGTGGAACTGACACGTTCAATTACATCCTGGAAGTCCTCAGTTGCTCTCCAAGGCAGATCAATGATGTTTGTGACTAACAGTGGCATTGAAAAAAAGTCAAAATAATCATAATATCTGCCATTTATTGAAAAGCTACTATAATCCCAGACACTGTACTCACTGCATATCTGCTATTCACAGGAGTCCTTTAAAGGAATATCAGCATTCCCATTTTACAGAGGAGAAAACTGAGGGTCAGAGAGGTTACATGATCTGCCAAAAGCTAAAACAGCTGGTAGGTGGAGGAAGCTGGGATTTGAAGCCAGATCTCTCTGACTCTGAGGTTCACAACTACCAGCCACCTAGCCTCCTAAAACAGAAGAAACATAGCCTGGGAAATTCCAATCACACGCTAATTGCATGGCAAATTAAGAGGAAATGATACTAACAGATTTTATTTGATTGCCTAGAGAAGGGCATTCTGTACTCAATGATTGTTTGGGGGTAAAATCATTGTAAACGTTCTCGTTAGAAAAAGATAGCCTAACCTCACAAAGGAACACAACACGGGATTTTTTTTCATCATGTGGTAAGACTCCTTTATTAATTCCAGCTCCAAAATTCTGTTCCCGTCATCTGCACTGCAGTCTGGCTTTTCCCTAATGAGGGTTCTACAACGATTGACTTTTGGCTTTTCAGTTGATCAGTAGAAGACCCAGACTCCAGAGACCTCTGGTGCACCCTCTAGTGGCTATCAGCACAAGCCCAGGGAATCCAAGAAACTGGGACCTGAAAGGGGCTACAATTTAACTATTTTTGCTTGTGCCCATAAAAGTGAAGTGGGGCAAACTGTCTGATACTGCACAACTTGAAAGACCAGGGGCACAAATAATGTAAGATGATCTTAAAAATCTGGTTATGCAATGGTGTACCAAACTAGGAAGGTCTTGGGGTACTCCTTTAACAATTAAATTCCAACAGATTCTTTCCTCCTGAGTCAGGAATGATCAAGGTCAGATGACCCCACTTCAATAGGAATCTGAGCTGTAGGCACAGATTACCACCAGGCACTGGACGGCCACGGCATGCTGGACAGGACTGCCTACTTTAGTTGACTTCTCTGTATGCCAGGGACAGCGCCAAGTACTTTAACTGAGTTATCTCATTTCATCCTTGTTTTACATTCCTGTTTTACAGATGACAAAACTGAGGCTCTGAGAGAGAAAGAAACTTACCCAGAATCACGCAGCCAGGGAGTGGAATTCCAACCCTAGCACTTAGACACCAAAACCAGGCTCTTCTCCATTACATTTTGACTTGCAATTAGACATTGCAAATATTCCTTATACAAGCAACAAATAAACAAATAATTGGTTTCTGTTTTTTAAAGTCTTCTGCAAATTAGTATGGGCTCTTCTGATTTTTCCCCTCATATCCTGTTATATTCAAGCTCTCGAAGTTACTCACTACACCAGACACTCCACAGCTGAGATAAACATCAAGGCCCCTTGCCTTGTGTGCCTGCCCTTATGATCTGGCCCGGGCAAGCCTGCAAATGGCTAATGAGGTTAAATATAAAGTAAGATAAAGCTGTGAGGCTGTGCAGGGTCTCAGGGACTAGCAGATGACACTTGGGTCTAAACAGTGGTCTAAATAAGGAAAGGAAAATGGTCTCTGTTCCAGGCTGGGATCAAGGAACAATTTCCCATCCACTCGATGAACACACATACATGTACACAAACACACACACACACACACACACACACCCTCATTCTCTCTCATACACACACTTTTTCTCACCTACACACACCTATGTCACATCACATAGGGATGTAAGGATTTTGGGTGGAGTACACAGTCACCTCTTTGTCTTAAGGAGGTACCAGGATATAGAAGGTAAGAGGTCTGGCCTGGGAATCAGATAACCCGGCTTCTGTTCTTGGGCATTACTAAAGAAATGTGACCCTGAACAAGACCTTGAACAAGAGCTCCCATCTGAATAAGAGTGGTCCTATCTACCCATCTCCAAAGGACACAGGGATGTAGAGCAGCTTCCAGATATCACTCTGTAAATTACCTGTCATTCTTGAAGGACTCCCTTTGCACGTGGCTTTGGGAATCAGCAATTTGAACTCATGCCAGAGATGCTGGAAACACCTACTGAAATTGAGTCCCCAGCAGTTTGGAGAAAGCAAAACTCAAACCTTTATTTCCCCCCAAGAGAGAGGACCCGTAAGCATTTTGCAGCTGGACTTCGGGATGTGAGGGGTCCAGCAGTAGAAGAAACCCCAGCAACAGAACTTGGGACGTGGGAGGCAGGTGGCAGGCCGGGAATAAGGCAGGGCATGAGGGAGAAAAGCTAAGTGTAAGAGACACTGGGATCAATGCTTTCAACGGAATCAGCAATCCGCGCCCCCTGCTGCTTCCCATTGAGCCAGAGGCTCCTGGCCTGCCCATGGCCATCTCTCTCAGCACAGTAGGTGGCCATTTCATTAAATGCCCAATTTGCAGCCTTCCCTGCCTGGGAGTGTGTTCCCTCCGCTGTGCATGGCTCTGCTTCGGCCTTTATTGGGATCAAACCTCCTGCCCTCATTTCTGAGACTTCCCTGAGCTCCCTCCACTGCACCATGGGGCCCGGATCTAACGGCCCAATTCCACTGAAGGTGCAGCACTCACTCCGAAGAGCTACCTCGCTTTAAAAGTCAGTCTGGAATAACAGCTTTGGTGGGAGGAAAATGAATGCTGGGACAACCCTCCTGTCAGGACGCAAACGAGCTTCCTCTACAGAGTATAGAGCGTGCTGTATCTGAGGAATGTTGTCAGCACGGGCAGAAGGGGGCCCGGCCAGGATTTCATTTGGCATCAGTGTCATACTTCTTGGGAACTTTATTTAGTCAGATGACAAGGTCGTTTGCTACTAACTTCTTGCAGGTCCCAATTAAGAGCAAAGCAGAGAGCCCAGGGTAAGGTCCTCACATCTGATCCTTCTACCTCTGAAGGGCTTGTGGGCACGTGGCTCTGTGGTCAGGGAAAAGATGAGAAAGAGGCCGAAGAGCGAGGTGGTTAAGGGTATGGACTTGGGAGCTGCCCAGGTCTGGGTTCAAAACCCACCCCTGGTGCTTTCAAGCTTAGCGACCCTGTTCAATCTTTCTGTGCCTCAGTTCTCCTTTCTATAAAATGGGGATCATCAGAGCCTCTACTCAGGGTGCTGTTGGAAGAGCAAAGAAGATAAAAACATATACAACACTTGGCGCAAGGTGAGATCTCAATACTAGTCATTGCCATTGTCATCGTCATCATCACCATCATCATTACTGAAAGGTCAGCACACGACAGTAACATCGGACTGTGGGAGGCCCCGGGATGGAGGTATAAAGAGGCCCAGGTTTGAAGTCGGGGGCCTTGGCTGGAATGCCTGCCCTGTAACTTACAGCACATTTCCAGCGCACGTTCATGTCAATTGGGCAAATTCAAGTACCTGCGTTTGTTACAAAGAAGATGAGAGGGGAACAGCTGAAAACAGCTGCCTGTCCCACCGCTCGGAAGGCAATGCCCCCGGGGGCGGGAGCGTGGAAGGGGAGACTCGAACCTGCCGCTCCCTCAGGTGTCTCAGCTCCTCCGCGCTCCTGTGTGGGCATCTCAGCAGGCTGAGAACTAAGAAACTCTCCTTTTTCATAAAACATGTCCTCAAAACGCCAGTCAACCACTTCAGCTGGCACTCCACTCAAGAAACTGATCTCTTCCAACCTCGGAGGGTAAACTGGGTGGACACAGCTCTTGGGGTTGGGGGTGATTTGTGTTCTTTTTCGGGGTCATTTTGACTAGACATCATTTTTTGGCCTCATGTGCTGAGTGTAGGGGCTGAGGGTCTCCTGCCGAGCTGTGAGGACATAGGACACGAACCTCGAGATCCTCATCAGAAGACTAGGGGGGCAATAGGCTTGACCAGTGGATCCAGTGCTGCCAATGACATCAACTCTGTCCACGTGTTTTGTAAACCACATTCGCAAACACAGGGAATAATGATCTCCTACCCTGACACTGTCGGTGTCCCAGTCCCAGGCTAAATGGGCGGGGGGTTGCTGTGTTTAGAGCCATCCCCTGCATGTCATATTCCCAGAGCTTAACAACAGGGACTCCTCCCTCCAACCCCAGGGAGCAGCTAGGGTGCTTCCCCCAATGAGGTACTAGCCTGCTTTAGCTATGAGCCACTCGCAGCTCATGGTCTCCATAAAGGTGGCACTTTCCCTTTTTCAGGTTAAAAGCATTCTAAAAATACCTTCAGAAGGCTCTGAGGTCCCACAGCCTTCCCTGCTCTGATTTTAATCCAGTTCACATCTCCTATGGCGTGTGTGTGGATAAGACATCATTTCTCCTCATGTGGGCCGGGTTCCTGAACTCACAGCTGAAGAACGACAAGTTGCTTCAATTCAAGTGCATGGCCCACCCCTTGCTCCACTTGGGCCCAGAAGAGAGCAGAAGGACTCCCTGACCCCACTGTGACTCACAGCAAGTTTCCAGTCTTTGGCAAATGGACAAACAAGGATTTTTCTCTCCCTGAACCACCCCTGAAGTCCAAAAGCCTTACATCCAGCTTCCAGACTTCACAAAGCAATGGAAATTATATTGGGCAATTTACAGGTCCCTTTGTAGAAGGCCCATTCTCTCAACAGATACCGTATCCTGTAAACTGTGGCAGAGACAGTGTTTTATTTGAGTGAGTGGCTCGGTGGTATTGCAACACCCCTGCTGTTTTCCTATCTCCACTAACAGACCGTCAGACAACATTCAGATACTTGGCGTTTTTTTTAATTTGTTTGGAAACGCCCAAGCCTGGGTTTTCTCTTTGGCTCCAGGACAGTCTGTGTGTCGGGCACAGCCTGCTTGCACTCTGCCTGGGGGCTGGTCCTGAATCAATACTAGGAGTTAATTATCACGTGGGCAGAGAGGATCTTGGGATCTCTGCCTCACAGTTTGGGACGCCCCATCATCAACACAGCATCGACTCTGGCTCTAAACCTGGCCTTTCAGCTCAACTTTTGCCTTTGGTCTCCACCTTGGACTCTGCTTCTGGTTATTGGTTCCAGACGTTTTCCTTTGGCCTGAGCGTATCAAGGTGAACTACGTGGCACCAGAGTCTCTTCACTTGCTGGTGTTACCTCTAAACTCTACCCACCCAGCTGAAACCTTGACAAGGACCCCTGATGCTGCCAGCCTTTCCAGATCTCTGGGAAACACTGACTCCTGATTCTCCATCACTGAGTTCTGCTCCCATCACTCCTAATTACCTCCCCATGCTGACCACTCTTTGGCATTACCTACGTTACATACACGGCCATACTCTCCACTTCCTAGGGTCTGCCTCCTGCCATCACCTCCAGCTCAGCTGAGCCCAACTCTGCCCCTTCTGCAGAGTCCTAGGGTGCTAGGTCCAGCCGCTGCCTGCCTGTCTCATCTCACTGCTGGGAATGAAGTCATGTCCAGGTGAGAGAGAATGCACAGGCTCCAGGGTTAGACTGCTGGCTTCAGATCCCAGCCCCAGAGCATCGCTGGCTGGGCAACCTTGAACATGTTCCTCAGTCACCCTGTGCCTTACTTTCCTCATTGTAAAGTCAAGATAGCCTTATAGAGTTGTCGAGGGAGTTAAATCTGATAGTGATTATAAAGGATAGCATGGTGCTTGGTAACTTTTAAGTGCAAAATAAACAGTAGCAGGCTTCCCTGGTGGCACAGTGGTTAAGAATCCACCTGCCAATGCAGGAGACACAGGTTCGAGCCCCGGTCTGGGAAGATCCCACATGCTGCGGAGCAACTAAGCCCGTGAGCCACAACTACTAGGCCCGCGCTCTAGAGCCCACGAGCCACAACTACTGAAGCCCGCACGCCCAGAGCCTGTGCTCCACAACAAGACAAGCCACCAAAATGAGAAGCCCGCACACTGCAACGAAGAGTAGCCCCTGCTCGCCGCAACTAGAGAAAGCCCGCGTGCAGCAACGAAGACCCAACAGAGCCAAAAATAAATTAAATAAATTTATTTATAAAAAATGTTAGCTATTGTGTTAATTATGTGGTGTTGACATTCAGGAATTCTAAAATTTACCTTGAAATCTGGAGCAAACTGAGAATGAGGATTAGAGAAAATGAGCATGATTTGTGGGAACGTTCCTTTTGAACATGTAAGCTCATCAAGGCTTTTCCAAATTAACCTTCAAAGCAATCCCACACCAAGCCATCTTTGGGCCATATCTCATGGCAAAAAGAATGCTTTACTTAGGAACCTTAACAGAGGATCAGCTCTAAGAATCAAACAGGTTGAGAAACTAAAAGCATTTGACCTACCAGCTTCACCAAGACCTGGTTAAAGTAACTAAAACAAGCAGCTGCACCTTTTAGTAGCCCAGTGTCAGCGGCTGGTGTTTGAGCTGATCAGCCCTGCGTCTGTGAGTCAGATAAGGACCAGTTTACAAAGCACATCCACATATTTGCCTCGACAAAAGGACAATGTGCTCGAGTCTTCCCTATCAACGCGGTCAGCTTTCGGAGGTTGCATTCCTACTCAGACAAAGCGAGACTGTTCCAAGCACTGTCAACACCTCGGCGTCTGCAACTGATAGCATCGGAGCCGTACTCCTGGCTCAAGTCACGTTTACATGATGCCACATCACGAACAATTTGGATCTGAAATAATTTATTGAAAACCCCAATTCCCCACAAGCTGCTAAAAGTATAAACCTTTTGTCCTAGGTAAAATCAAATCACAGGAGCAAATGGTCCCTAAATGAGCAGAGATCTGAATTCTAATGTGGATACAAGGCTACAACTGAGGGAAGGTAAGAAGAGGATATAAACCTTGGTCTGCACAGCAGAGGAATGAGCCTGCACTGCTGTGTAACCTGGGGGACTTGACTCTTTGGAAGAAACCTAAGGCGGAGTCTTGGGACTTTTCCTTTCCTTTAAATAAGGTTTTACAGGGGACATGGATCTGACTAAGATATCACTCCTCAATTCCCCAAGTGTCAGATGCAAGTTGGGGCTGCCTTTTTTGAAGGCACAAGAGGTGGGCACAGATAGGGAGAGAGTTTGCTTGTGCACCTTGGTTAGAAGAACCATTTTCTCTTCAAAGTTGTGAAATGCTGAACCTTGTCTAAAGCAGCACTTCCTATAAGATGTCTCTCCAGGACACTAGTCTCCAGCAATGCTCCATCATAAAATGGATTCATGACCGGGTAAATGTGGGAAACACTGCAGATTTTACAACGCACGTCAGCACGTTAAACGTTCTTAGAAGTCCCACAAGAAAGAAATGTATTTCACTTATTTTAACCTAGAATTTCTCAAATGTTTTCGGCCACAGCACTTTTTAATTTACTAGCCTACAGAAACTTCAGGAACCACTCTGGGAAATGGCAGGCTTATTATTATAAGCTGCCCAGTTCATTCTTCTGACTGCTAAAGAGAGAAACAATGACTCTCATCCCAGCTCATTCTCTCCTCGCAAAGAGTGAGTAATCAACATGACGGTAAAGGGGACACTTTGAAAACATGGTTTCCTCTAAGACAGCTGTCCTGCAGACAGCCATAAAGCACACATGTAGTTATGCACACACACACAGACCAGGCGACATCGCATTTAATGGCCCTTAAGACCTGAACTGAGGACACCCTGATTGATTCCCACCCCCAAAGGCTTCTCTGACAAGTGTCCTGCTCAGCCTGTCAACAGTCTTCCTGCCCCAGCAGCCTGGTCCTGGGATCAGCAGGAAGAGGGGCATCCCCAGGCTGTGGAGGTGGCAAGGCCCAACTGTACCCCTTCTCTGTTCCGCCCTGGGCTGTTTCCTCTCCTTGAGGGCAGCTTTCCGTTATGAGTCCAGTGGAAAGCATCTTCCATCACTTTTCTAATGGGCACCAGGCAAAATCTTTAAGAATGATCACTAGGGGATTCAGGGGTGGATTTATAAATGAACAAACCATGGCTCAGGTCAACTGGCTCAGATCTGTGTTTTCAGAACCATTGAGGTCCCTGATGAGATGATTAAAAAGCCATCTTAGTGGACTTCCACTTCTGGGAAGGTGGAGTAGATAGTTTTCCTTATTTCTCCCACTGAGTTCAATTTAAAGCCCTCAACATAATACGAAACAAATCTCAGAAGACCCTATCAGAAACAAATATCAGAAGCCAGGCAGTCTGGCTAGGAATCTGGAACCCAAGGAATGACATGATGGTGAGTTCCTTGGGTTTTCTTTTTGCCTCCCCTATCCCAGACCTGGTACTGGTAAAGCCAGCAACCCCAAGATATCAATGGGCACAGACCAAAAAAGCCTGCTACCCTAGTCAAAGGAGTAGAAAAGAGGCAGCCTAGCAAGCAGAAAACTTCTAGACAATAAGTGCTCTACTCTAGCCACTTCTGTGGCTTCATCTCCACCGGCACTGGCTGAGTGCGGAACCTAGACTTCTGCCCACGTCAGCCTGACAAGGCACCCCAACCCCTTGCTGAGGTAGCGTCAGAGAAGACCAAGTTATCTCTGCTGAATGGTAATGAAATCCCTCCCCACGATGTCAGTGGAGATCACGTGGGAGGCCTGGTCTTCTAGACCCACCTGACGACAGGTAACAAGATGGCTCTTCCTAATGCTAACCACTGGGGTGGTGTCAGGGAAGTCCTAGGGAAGGTCTGTACTTTCACCACTGCCCAGAGATAATGAGGCCAACTTTACCCCCGTTATGGTGTTGGGGAAGCCATGTGGGGAGCAGTAACAAGTTACTCTTGCTCTCCCAGCCAGGTGGTATCAACAGAGGGCTGGGGGAGTGGAATTCCCACTTTCATCCAGCCATAACAAGGAGCCCTCTCCCCCAGGTATCAATAACGAATCAGGACTTCCACCCCCTCTGGCAGTAACAAGGCAATGTTACCCCCTTCCACTGTCACAGCAGGGTCAGGAGCCAGATAAAACAGAAGACTTAAATAAGATCCAGGGTTCCATTACATAATACCCCAGATGTTCAGTTTCAATAGAAAAACTACCCATTGTACCATGAACAAGGAAAGCCACAACTTAAATTTGAAATGACAATCAAAAGGTGCCAACACTGATGTTTCACTGATTTTTTCAAGCAGCCATCATAAAAATGCTTCCATGAGCAATAAAGAATATGCTTGGTACAAATGCAAACCTAGAAAGTCTCAGCAAAGAGACTGAAGATGAAAGAGGAACCCAGTGGAAATTTCAGAACTGAAAAACACAATAATCAAAATTTAAAAACTCAATGGGTGGGCTCCACAGCAGAATGGAATGAATAGAGGAAAGACTAAGTAAGCTTCAGGATAAGCCAGTAGAAATTACTTAATCTGAACAACAGAGAGAAAATACACTGAAAAGAAATGGACAGTGCCTCAGAGATCTAACACTTATGTCATTGGGAGACCCCAAAGAAGAAAAGACAACAGGCTGTACTTGAGGAAATAACAGCTGAAAACATCCCAAATTTGGAAAAAGACATAAACCCACAGATTCAAGAAGGTGAGCAGACTCAAACAGGATAAACCCAAAGAAACCTGCGCATCACAAACTTCTGAAAACTAAAAACAAAACAAAACGAACAAACAAAAAAAAAACCTTGAAAGCAGTGAGCAAGAAATACCACCTTACCTATAGGGAAAAACAATTCAAATGACAGCAGATTTCTCATGAGAAACCATGAAGTTCAAAAGGAAATGGAATAAATTTTTTCAAGGGCTGAAAGAAAAAGCACTATTGACCCCAAATTCTATACAGCAAAAGCATCCTTCAGAATGAAGGGAAAATCAAAACATTCTCAGATGAGAGACAACAAAGAGAATTTGTCACCAGTAGCCTAAAAAAACAGCTAAAAGAAATTCTCTAAATAGAAATCAACATCAGAAAAGAGAAAGAATAATAGGGAAGGTAAAAATATGAGTAAATTTATTTCCTTCTCCTCTTAAGTTTTCTAAATTATGTTTGTGGTTGAAGCAAAAATTATAATACTGCCTGGTGTGATTCTTAATGTACAGAGAGGAAATATTTAAGGCAATTATATTTTAAATTGTGGAGAGTAAAGGGACATAAATGGAGGTAAGGTTTCTATACTTCATTCGAACCGGTAAATTGTCAAAACCAGTGACAAGAATGTGGGAAGTACATATAACATAATACCTAGAGTAACTACCAAAAATGCCATTGGAGAGACATTTGAAAAACAGTTATAAATGAATCAAAATGGAATTCTTTAAAAATGATTGTGTAACCCACAGGAAGACTCAGGGAAAAAGAAAACAGAAACAAAAACCAGAACAAACAGAAAACAGAACATAAAATGGCAGACTTAACATACCAATAATTACACTAAATGTAAATGGTCTAAATATACCAATTACAAGACAGAGATTTATGGATTTTTTTTTTTTAAGAAGCATGATCCAACTATATGCTAACGTGATGTGTGAAAAATTGTTATGTGGCTACTTTCCTTAAAAGGTGGCTGGCACATGTCCCTTTGCCTTCTTGGGTTTTCCTCCATTCTGCTTCTTGGAAAATGTATGCTATGGCTGCCACACCAACTTAAGACTATTAGGGAAAGGCCACAACATAGGGATAATGGAAGAAAAAGCTACAGCAACTGGCTCTCTGAATACCTGTTAGAGCAGAGCTGCTGCTCCAACTCTGGACTTCCCCTCCATGGATTCTTAGTTCAGAGAAAAAGAAATCTCTACTCTGTTTAAACCCTGTTACTGCATGGTTTTCTATTCCTTGCAGTTGAACATAATCCTCACCAATACCGAAGAGTTATACTTACTGAGAGCTACTATGGGTCTACCACTGTGCCAAGCCCTTCACAAAGATTATTCTAATGAACTGAGGAGGAAGGTACTACTTACTCTTTTCCTTATTTTATAATGCTGAGGAAACTACTGCTTAGAGAAGTTAAGCGACTTGCCCAAGGTCACACATCTCGTCTGCCCAGTGCAAACTTGTTTAGTCTAACTCTAGGGCTTGGGCTGTTAACCTCAAGAGTGTACTGTGAAACCTCCTCCCCCCAAAAGAGGCTTGGCTGAAAGGCTTCCTTCCATAATCACACAAAACCATGATGAGCTCAGAGAAAGTTTGTATTCATCAGGCATTTCTGAAATGTTGACTGAGATTCTTCTTGAATCCATTATCCTCCTGGACATAATCAATCTATTAATCAATCAGCCCTCATTCATTCAACAAACATTTTTAAGGGCTTAATGGTGCCAGGCCTTGAGATAAGTCAGGGGAATGAATCAAGTGACACAAACCTATTCCTCCAGGGGTCCCCAATATGGCACTGAGTTCATTTACTCTGAAGGTTGATTTTTCCACATCTCATTGCTCAGCTCCAAGCCTAAGATGTCAAACAAGCAGACTACAGGGGTTCACTGGTGGTCAGTTCTCCCAGAAGCCCCACCGTTCCATCCCATCTACACTTTGAGGATTCTGCTCAGTTTTTCCCTTTTATGTCTCTAACATGGCAATGGAGACTTTGATGTCTCACCTTGCAGAGAGGAGAAGAAAGGGCAGAAATGCTTCAGAGATGGTGGCCAAAAAAGCTTTGAGATCATGCCAAGCCCCAGCAGCATGGCTTGGTCTTTCCTCTATGTTCCCTGGAATGAAAAGTGGATTTTTCTAGCTTCCCTCTCACTCCCACGTCCCCACCCAGCTCTCGGCTCCTGGTAGTGCCAGCACTGACATCCAGGGATAACAGTCAAAATCGCCTCCTTCTTCTTTGACAATAAAATACAGCAACCATTTGGCATCCCAGCAGTGCCCCAGTCTCTTGACCCCTGGCTGGGTCCCAGGGGATTTGTGGTCGGCTGCTAATCAGAGCCCTGGCCATAGCCATTTCCCATGACATAGCTGGAATTCTCCCACTCCTTGCCCTCTCGGCTTCAGTTACCCAGCCAGGCTGAAACTATTTGCTCCCCTCCCACCCTGTCCATCACTGCCCCTTCCTTAGGCCGCGCCTCTGCACCCGCCCACTGGCCAGACTCCCGAGGCCCTCAGCTGGGGGAGCTGCAAACCTCTCTCCACTTTTATTACTGACCCGAAACCCACCTCCTACACTCCTTCAGCCCACAAGCCTTCTTTCAAGCACCCCCCGCCCCCCGCCCTTGAGCAATGATAAACCTCGGTGCCAGGGAAGTTTAAAGAGAAACAGCCACTCCCGAGTGACCAAACCGATATCAAGAAGGGAGGTCAAGTGTGTGATTTTCAAGCTGTGGTCATGAAACAGTTGTCTTTTCTTTGTCATTTCTGGTTAATATGCCTAAAAACTAGAAAACCAGTCTCTCTGCCCTTTTGGAGGGCTCAGTCTTAGCCTACCTGGGAACGGGAAGGAATGTCTGCCAACCACAGGGCGGGTACCGTACACTGCGTAGCACTGAGTGCATGGATTCTGCAGCCAGGCTGGCGGGGCTGTAGCTCAGCTCCTCAGACTTAGTAGCTAGGGGACCTTGGGCAAGTCTCTGGGCCTCAGTCACCTCTCTGGACAATGAAGAAAATGAGGGCCACCTCCTAGGCTTGTCATGGGTATCAAATGAATTCACATTTGTAAAGGATAGGAAGAGCCATATCTGCTTTTAGTAAAGAAATACTACGCGTATATGTGATATTCATTTTCATAACAGCTTGATGAGGTTATTATCCTCTCTTTAGAGAAAACCCCACTGGATGTCACAGAGTTGTAGAAACTTGCCTGTGGTCAGACAGTAAGTGGCAGAGCTGAGACTTGAACTTGGCTTGTACTTCTTGTTGTGACAGTGGTCCTTAGAAGCAAGGTCCCAGACCACCTAGGAGTTTGGTAGAAAAGCAAATTATCGGGTCCCACCCAGATCTCCTCCTGACTCAGGATCTCTAAGGGCGGGTCCAAATATATTCCAACCAGTCCTCCGGGAGGGCACGATACCAGAAGGTTAAGATGCACTATCACCACGTTCCCCTCACAGCAGGAGCAGGGTCTCCCTTGTTTTCCGTCACCTGGTAATTGGTACAAAGCGAACACAAGCTGTACACACCTCTTAAACAACACACGAAAACATAGGTCTTCTCTGTGCAAAGTGTTGTGCTAGATGCCGTGAGGACACAACGAAATGTGAGCCTCTTGCCTGTAGGTACTTCCCTAATTATCAAGCTCAGATAAACACGTGCATGAAGTTAGCCAACAGCATGGACCACACTAGGAGTCAAAAGCATCAGCACGCAGAGGTTGCGGGCAGTCAGACAGAGCTGGGTGCAAATCCTGGCCTCCATTCTCACGAGCTGGGACTTCAATGAAGTCACGTGACTCTGCCGTGTCCGGCTTCCCTCCCCGCCTCGTGGGGCTGTTCTAAGGATGAAATGAAATTAAGGCAACCGTCTTGTATGGTGCCTGGCACATAGTACAGGGCTCAGTTACTAAATGGCTGGAGTCGTTAAGATCTGTCACCAGATGATATGGGTTTCATTGCCAAATCCTGACAGAAAGGTAAGGTTGGGGGAGGGGGGTAGCACTGAGGGAGGAAGACTTACAGAGAATGGGGAGCTGCGCTTGATTTCAAGCAGGGTGAAAATCTCACAGATGAACACAAGGGAAAAGAAAGAAATGGTGTCATTGATTATTAAAAAGGGAAATTAAAAGGCATACCAGGCCAAGAGTCCGTAGGCCAAATCACTCTTACTTGCATGACTTTCACCTTGAGTGTGTAGACTCAAACACAGGAAACCCAAATTGTACTCGAGATCCCAGAGTATCACGGCCCCAGACACAGGCTTTCCGAGCCAGGCCTTGTTTAATCACCAGGGGTTTAGGAAGAGGTCTGCAGATATCCCTATGGCTGCTCCTTTTAATCTGAACATTCTCCAGAGGAACATCTAAAACATACCTTACATGCTGAGAAAAGTCACTGAAACAAATTGAAATTCCGATTCTTCTCCATTTCCTCGCTCTTCTGGAGGCCTAAACCTTCATAAAAGTGATTAGACAGGCAGCGTGGGCTATTAGCTCAAAGCAATGGCAAAAAGTCTGGAAGCTTCATTTTACCTCTGCCTGGGGCATACATGGAAATACTAAAGATGTCCAGGAACAATCTCCTGGACCACAGAAGGATGGGTGGCACGTTCACTCCCATCCCCTCCCAATCTTGTGACTTGCAGGCTAGTTTCCCTATCAAACTCACCGAGGCAAACTCCTCAGACTTGTGCCCAGTTAGTTCCTTTGGGGCCTGGGCTTGTGGGCCCAGTGAGAGCAGTTCGGGGGGCGGAGAGCAGAGCGTAACCGGAAGGCCATGGGAGATGGGCACTGGGCCCATCTCAGGATGAGCTCGGACAGCACCCAACGCCCTCCAACCCTCAGCCCAGTGATTTATGTTCCGGGAGGATTTTAGCAAATCAAGATGTTTTAGCTGCTCCTTTTCAAAGCCAGGGTAAGGCAACCCAAGACATCTCAACATGACCACATTTTTGAAAGTCTAGTGTATTGTTTTAGAATTTCCCTTGAAGGCCCTCTAAGTACCACCCTCAGACTCCCCACCAAGACCAGTAAACACAAGTCAATGGGAGGGAAAATGGATCTGAAATATTTCCTGCTCATTGACTTCCCTTGGAGAAAGCTTTGCTTCCAAAGGTCCCGCTCTAGAAGCTGGGGGTGGGGTCTCAGCACCGCAGAATCTTTTCCCGAAGAAGCAGCCGAGTCTGTGGTTCCCTTCTGCTTGACTGTTTTAGTACAAACGACCTCTGTGGCTTCAGGGTGTGCTTCCACTCTGTGTGGGATGGTGAAGGGACTGATTGTCTGCTACATTACTCACCCCAAAGTATATGCCACTGGGGGCAAACTTGGCTCCTGCATTTTCCCTTTTTCTCTGGGCTGTGCTCTCATCTCTTGTGAGTCAGCCTTTTCCTGGGCTGTACCCAGCCAGACCCTCCAGGCCCTGGCTCTGCTGGATCAAGAACAGTTGTTTGGGTTGGGGGCAGTGACCGTGCCCTTTCCTGCTGGTATGTGGAGCTATTGTTCTCTGAGCCCAGGGCCGCTTTTATCCCTGGCATTCCTACCATCAGGATTAGCAGATCTGTGCCTGTCTCACTGGGTTGCTTTCTACTTCGCTTAACTGCAAGCCGACCACAGACCCTGTCCCCTGGTTTCTCACGCGCGGTTGGCCACCCAGAACTGGCACCCCCAAGCCCTCACACGCGGACCAAGGTGGGGGTCAGGCAAGCCGCAACGATGTTGCACCACAGGACACCTAGGGGTCGGCCCCACAGGGCACTCGCTGTTGTGCCTCTCAGGGCCAGTCACAGACCCAGCTGCACCGTGGTTTTCCCACATCTAACAGTAGTGACAACTAATGTCCTCCTGGGCCTGAGGGACGATTGAGGGAGGTGACATGCAAATGCAAAGCAACCGCAGAACACCTGGCACATAGTACCTGCTCAAGAAACGCTAGATCCCTTTGCCCTTTCTAAGCTAGACGGGCAGCTGGGAGCACCTGCCTTACCTACCCCACAGGGCTGTTGGAAGGAATAAGTAATGCAAAATATGTAAAAGCATGAAAAACCTCCAAAGGGCTACACGTATAAGGGAACATTATTATGATTCACGTATGTGTGATGAGTCTTAGTTTGAGTGCAGAGAGGTCCTATTGCAGTGTCTGCCAACAGATCAGAGGAAGTTCTGTGGCCTTCCTTTTTGCACATCTTGAAAACGACGTTTCTGAAAGCCACAAATAGGGGGTGTGGCAGCAGCTTCATTGCTTCATCTGCTAAATATAAAAATAGCTAACATTTATTGAGCACATACTATGCGTGAGGCACTACTCTAAGCGCTTCACGCATGTTAAGATTACATTTCATCCACACAATGCCATCCATTCACTCATTCATTCACTCGATCACCGGCGCTCTTCCCCCAGACATCCACATGGCTCTCTCTCACCTTCTTCCAGTCACTACTCAAATGTCACCTTCCCAGCAAGGGCTCCTCTGGCCGCCTTATCTAACATTCACCTTGCCACCCGCAAGCATCTTTGCTGTGTAATTGTTCTCCTTAGCACGTATCATTATCCAATGGACCAGTTGCTTTATTTGTTAAACTTGTTTATCTTGTGCATCCCTCACTAGAATACGAGCCCCCTCAGGGCTCACATTTTGCTCTGTTTCATTCCCAGCTACCTGGAACAGAATAGAGTCTGAGTGTCTAGCTCAGAGTGGGTGTTCAATAGACATTTGTCAACCTAATGAAATATATATATATTTATATATAATATATATAAATATATATATATTCTTTTTCAGATTCTTTCCTATTATAGATTATTACAAGGTATCGAATACAGTGCTATACAGTAGGACCTTGTTGTTTATCTATTTTATATATAGTAGTAAGTATTTGTTAATCCCGTACCCCTAATTCATCTCTTCCCCTCTCCCCTTTGGTAGCCGTAAGTTTGTTTTCTTGAGGTAGATAGTATTAGCATCATCATGCCTGTCTCACAGATAAAGAAACTGAGGCACAGGGAGGTTAAGTAATTTGCCCAAGGTCACACAGTAAAGATCAAAGCCAGGTTTGGACTCCAGAAACCACGCTCTGTATTCTTTCACCTTTTGATCTAAGCTTTGCGTCTGCACTAACACTACCATTTTTTATCCTCTTCCTCCTCCTTCCCCTCCTCTTCTGGGGTCACTGCTTTTGTGTCTAGCTTGCTTTTCCATGGAGACCAACGACTCCCCCAAAAGACTTGTTCATGCTGAGATACAGACTCATTTGCTGACACATGTTCTTAATGAGAAAACTGCTGCCTGGTGAATGATTCACTCGGCGTATCCATGCTCAGATGCTTCATTTAGCAATGGACACATCAAGGTACACGATAGCAGTATTATTGCTGGCAGGACCATGGAGATCTTCTTGAGCAACAGGGCAGGGATATAAGGTGGCAGAACTAGCCTGGGTCCTAGAGCCACACACAGCTCAGTCTGAACCCTAGTGAGACCTTATTACAACGTAGCTGTGGGATCTTGGTCAAGTCAGTTCACCCCTCCTGGCGGTAAACACTTAACCAAGGGCTGGAAACATGGTAGGTGCTCCATAAATGTTATTTCCATGCCACCCTCTGACCCCCAGCCCAATATCGCCTTCTCTAATGCTACAGGTCTCATCTTTTCCGGTTTCTGCTTTATTTCACAACCAGCACTGAGAGTTCAGGTGAGAGAAACTCAGGAATGGTAGAAATGAGCAAAATGACACTTCCTATCCAGAAGAGTCTGTGTGTGTCTCCAAACCACTTAGAGATTCTGCAGTATTCTCCAAAGTGACTTTCCTACCTCCCTCTCCCCCCACCCCCCTGGTGTTAAGAACAATGATACAGGCCAACACGAAGGGAATGCTTACTTGGTTCCAGGTTCTGTTCTACACACTTACGTGCATTAACTCATTTCATGCCCACAGCAATCCCGTGAACTAGGTACTGTCAGCACGCCCATTTCACAGGTGACAAAGTTGAGACCCTAAGAGGTTAAATAATCTGCCTGAGGTCAGTAGCAGAGGATTCAAATCCAGGCGGGCCAGCTTCTGGCACTGGTCCTTCTGCTCATCCCACCTGCGGCCTAGCATCTGGGACCTCACCAACCCTTGGGCAGCACTAAGGAGAGATGAGTGATGGGGGGAGGGGCAGAGGTTGGCTGGACTCTGGAAAGGGCTCTGGCCTGGGTTGCGGGGGAGAGCACACAGCCCTCTCGGAACACTACCTGAGAACTTCCTAACCTCTCCACAGTGAGGATCTGAACTTTAATGTTCTGTTGAGGTTTCTGGCAACGAAGACGGGCAGTAATGAGGGAATATCCCGTGGGAGCCCCTCGTCATCTTTTCAAGCACTTCTATCCCGTAGGTCAACAGAACCCAAATCCCTCACATCCTCCTGGGCCACTCATTCTGAGCACGGGTCAGCCCCCTTCTACAACCTCACGGTAATGAAAACAGTATCCAGAGAGGAGGCTACGTGTCTTACGAAACTGCGACTTAGTGCTTATTTCCCAACTTGTTCACCCAAATCATTTTTAATTAGGTGAAAAATAACTTTTTAGAAAAGTATAAATATGCGACCATCTTGTTTTCTATTGTTCTAAGACTGCAGAGTCTCAGAGCCCCGGGACTGCTCGATAATCTGGTAAATTCTCTGCCTTGGAGACTTTTGACAGGGGAAAATGTGCTCCACAGAGGCAGATGGTAAAAATAGCAAACATTTGCTGAGACAGTGTTAATTAAATGCTGTGCACTGTGCTGGAAGCTTTACAGGCATCATCTCATTTAATTTTTACCACAGCTCTACGAAGTAGGTGTTAGTATCATTACTTCCAAACGAAAGAAAACAAAAGTGAAATCTCTGGCAAAGAAAGGAACTTGGGCAGGGAGCCCAAAGCGGCAAAGTCGGGATTCAAACCCAGGTCTGTCTGGCTTTGAGTCTCAAACCACTCAGTTATACAGACTCCCCTTCCAGCCTATAAGGATGGAAGCACCTATACGGATGCTCCTAACAGCCGATGGCCAGTGTCTGACCTGTCTTCATCCTCAGGAGGAATAATGGGAAATAGAAACGGGAGGCAAATTGCATAGAAGCTCCCTGGACCCTGGGATGCGGCCACTGGCCAGAGACCTTGCTGGGACAGAGGGTCAGGGGGCCGCGCAGCTCTATGCCGCCCCTGCTCCACCATGGCATTGGGGGACCCTCTTACAAGTCATTCACTTAAGATTCATCCCAAATCCCGTGACTCTGGAGCATTGTCAGCTCAGAGGGGGGGCTCCTTTTCCAACTCATGACTGTTGTAAGGGCTAGCAGAACCCTAGTTGCCTCTGGTTTCTGGGCACAGTTTCCTCGTCTGTAAAGTGGGGAGCATGAACTTCATCAGGGGTGGCTGTATTTAGGAAACGTCCTGCCGGTCGCTGTCCTGGGTCCATGCCAACGGAGCATAATATATCCCAGGGCGCCTTCCTGAGCTTGGATGGGCCTCAGAATCCTTTTCAACATATTACCCTGGGCACCATTTATCTAATCACGGTTGGCATTCAAGATGTAATCAATTTGCCATGGCTAAACTAGGAGATCTCAAAGGGCCCTTCCAGATTAATATATCATTTTATGGTATGTCTACACATGAAGCATATGAAAACACGCATTTTTCTGGAAGAAATAACGGAGTCAGTTTTCAATGACGTAACTTGGGAAAATAAATTAGCTGGCTTCTCCCAAACCTTTCCATGAGAAGGTCCTGAGCGCGGGGAACCTAGAGATGTCAAATGAGAGAGGATGGAAGAAGGTTTCACGATGCAGAGAATTAGAGAGGGCATCCCTGGCAATGGAAGTCTCCCTATACCACAAATTGCTCCCTGTCAGAGAACTGCTGGCCGGTTCAGGCGGTCATTAGCGCTCCCCAAATACTTGCTAGCAACAGCAGCACTAAGATGCGGAGACAGAGGCGCCTAAAACTTGAGAGAGAAGCCGTGTCACCACAAAAACAGGGCCCTGACCAAGGGATGCTGGGATGAAGTGAAGTAACTGTTTCGATTAAAAACAGACCTACCCGTTTCTCTAAACCCCCTATTTGCAAAGCCCCACCAGGCAGAGGAGCTTCAAGGCCTATCCTGACCGTGTGACGCTGGAGGCCTCACGGAGAGTGAGTCCAACCCTCCTCCTGGGCGGAAGGAAGCCTGTGATGTGGGACAGGCAGCTCAGGCGTGCCCTTCCTCAGAGAGGGAACGTACACGCAGGCCAAGGGCTTCCTGGAGGGGTGCCGAGCTGGAATTCTCTCTGTGCTCCCTGACTGCACCCACATGACAGGATTTGGCCTTGTGGACCGGAGGTGGCAGACGTGCCGTGCAAGTCCACAGACTACAAGGACACCTGTGTTTGAAAGGCTCATGATCTCTCCCCAGCCCCAAGAAGAGCATCTGAGGACCTCCACTTCGCTGGGCATCCTATTCTATGGAAGGAGATCATCTGCCCACTTCTCAGGGGCGAAAGGGATGTGGAAACCATCAAAGAAAGGTCCAGAAGAGTCTTCAACAATTTCCAAACCCAACAAAGGAAAAAGGAGCCCTGCTGGGGGCCCACTCTCCATCCAGGGCCGTGAAGAAGCAGCCTGATGGCCAGCGCCCCTCGATGGTCTCCACCATCACTGACCAATCGGTGGCCCTGGCCTTGTGGGCCTCAGTCACCTCTTCCGTGACTGCTGCTGGGCAATGAAGAAGGTCTGGTCCCCAAATATAAGACTGCAAAGGTTATGAAAATAAACGAGCAGGGCCAACGTGGGGCAGTGAGAGTGATGGGAAGTGTGCTCCTTGAAAAGGGCACCCAAACTCGGCTCTGAAGACTTACTATATGGGAATCGGGGCCCAGTGCAGCTGCCAGAGCTCCCACTCTGGGGGCAGGAATAAGTCATCTGGATACTTAATACGAAATCTCCCAATTTTTAAATATAGGCAACTCATTTTTTTTTTTTTTCAAATTATGCAGGCCAAACACAATACATCCGTGGGCAGGATTCTACCTGTGGGAGCGCCATCTTGCAGTCCCTTTAAATGAAAGAGTTGTTGCAAGGGAAGAATGAGGGTGACTTTTCCAAATCCTTGAGTTTTTTTTTTTTAGCCAGTCAGGTGGCTCGATTAAACAAACGAGTAAATCAACCAGCTACTCTGTGCCACATACCCCAGCAGACAACATGATCACCAACCAAGCGGTTGAGAGAAAGAGGCAGAAACAGAGAAAGTGTCCTGTTTAATAACACCAGAGATGAAGAGCAGTCCACAGAACAATGCCAAAAATATCACTCAACGTCTCCTCCATGTGGTTCTGATGCTCGTGCTGAGGAACTGGGGGGACTGCTGTGGGGTGAGGCTGCCACAAAGTCTTCACTGAATGGGGAGGATTTGAGGCTTGAGGACTAGATAAAAGCAACTGACGTTTACTGGACGTCAGGCCGTGTGCTAAATGCTTTATAAAAGATTGCTTCTTTTAACGTTCGCAATAATCTTCTAACTTAGAACTCACTCTTAAGCCACTGTCTCTAGATTTGGAAAAGCCTTGGAAGAGAAGGCAGGGCATCCCAGGCAGGGGAAATGGGCGTGAGCAAAAGCAGGGAGGTAGGAAGGGGTCAGACGAGCGTGCGGGTGTAAGGGCAGGGGAAAGCATGAGTGTGCGTGGCAGGTTTTCTTGGTGCCTGTGTGCTTCTGCGGGTGTCCAACACCAAGATGCCAGGGGTGGCAGCAGCCCTGAGGCTGGTGTAGCACTCCCTTGATCTGAAGCCTCAGAAAAGAGATTTTCTAAGAGGGTCCTCAGATGATGATGGGGTCCTGATCCTGTACCCCCTCCTGTGGTGGGGTCCTCACAGGAGGTACAAGGGTCGGACCACAGTCCTGAGGAACAGAGAGGCAGAATGGAGAAAGGTCCCTGTCCCCAGGCTGGAATGCAGCCCACCAAGTGAAGGCATGAATATTCATTGCTCTGGAGAAGCTGCTGAATGTCTGTAGGCATCCATCTCATCAGACTCAGCTGGGAAGAATCCACCCACCCCTGGAGGGAAAGGGGCGGGGTTGGGTGGGGATGTTGGGTTCAGGCAGGGATCTGGATCCCAACAACCCACCCAGAATGCCTAAGTGGCCTACAGCTATTCTCTGCCCTTGGGGCCAAAGGAATCACCCCCAGATAGAGTCAAAGGGGAAGTGTTGAGGCTGGTGGGCGAGGAGAGAGAGGGAGAGGACCAGCAAGTGCAGACAGGGTAGGCATGGAGGGAAAATGCCACCTTTCCTTTAGCAGATCAGGGAAAACTTTGAGAAGGAGGTGGGATGTTCAGAAAGCCTCTGAAATGCTTCTTGACCTCAGCGGGAGGAAGTGCCCAGAGAGGCACCCTGCCACTGTATCAGGAGCAACAATAAGAAGGCTCTCAAGGGCCAAGTTGAGATTACAATTAAATGGGGCTTCAGAATCATGAACCTGGACTGACCAATCTTTGATCCATTTTGATTAAAAGGTTCCCAGGGGAAATACTGAATTACTCTCAGGTAGTTCTTTCAGAGTCCTTTTATGGCCCTTTCACCTATGAATTAACCTAATTTTTACAAAGTTCTAACCTCACATTTTCTCAACACCAGTCCTATAAAACCCAAGTCCCACCAAATGTGCCATGAACACAGATTCCACAGTCAAAGAACATTTTGGGAGCTACCTGTGTACTAATTTTCACCTCTTGGAAATTTCCAATGCATATTAACATTGTAAAGGTTCTGAGCGGTCCTACAATCCAAAATCTTTCCATATTTCCTTTAGCACAGTGTTTCCCAGACATATATGATGAGGATACTTTTTTCTGAACATATATTAAGATGGCACACATTTGGGAAATGTACGTCTAGATTTGAAGCTGATGTTCAGATCCTCTACCTCAAATACCTCTGAGGTATGAGTTCCATAAAATCAATAGCTGCTCTCTGGCCCTACTTCCCATTTGTTGTGGACTTAATGTCTGTGTCCCCCTCAAGATTCACATGTTGAAGTCCAAATCTCCAATGTAATGGCATCTGGTTGGAGGTGGGGCCTTTGGGAGGTAATTAGGTTTAGATGAGGTCATGGCAGGTGGTCCCCGAGTTGGGATTAGTGCGATTAGTGCCCTCATAAGAAGAGAACAGAAAGCACTCTCTCTCCATCTCTCCCTCTCTCCTGTTCTCCCTCGATTTGTCTCTCGATCTCTCTTCCCGTGTAAGGACACCTCATGAAGATGGCCTTCTGCAAGCCAGGAAGAGTTCTCACCAGAACCCAACCATGCTGACACCTCGATCTCATGCTTCCTAGCTTCCAGAACTGTGAGGAATAAATGTCTATCATTTAAGCCACTGATCTATTGGATTTTGTTATAGCAGCCTGAGTTAAGACACCATTTATTCAGTTTTTCCATTAACAAGATAGTTTAGCACTGTATTAAACCCTGCTAATAAAAAAACAGAAATGTAATTCCCCACTCACGAGTAGCTCATAGTCTGGTGGGAAAGGCAGACAAAATATCAGCCTCAGAGTTGGCATGGTTGATGCTCAGATGGCAGGACCCAGAGGCAGTCTTTCTAATAAATAAGACTAGCATCATCAGGGAGGGCTTCCTGGAGGAGGAGAGCTGAGAGCTGAGTTTTAAAAAGTGAAATTTACTTAGACAACAGGATGTGAGAAATGCCTTCCAGGTATGAATAAGAAGGCATAAAGATGCAGAGAAAACAAATCATGGTGAATTTCTGTACCGCTGAAGGCTAGCTACAGCAGGATTGAAAGGAGTGAACAAAGACATGGCAGGAGTAAGAGCCAGAGAGGGAGGCAGAGGTGAAATCCAGAATTCCATAAAGTCTCCTTTGTTCTCCTAAAGTCCTGCCTAGCTTCAAGGATGCTGCCTCTTAGATCTGGAAACAAAGGCACGGCTGTCCTGACTTTGCATCCCTTTTCCACATTATTTTCTCAGCCTATGAATTCACATGCTCACTCATCCTACAGTAGCCTTGATGTCTCCTCAATCTTTTTTTTTTTTTAGTTCCCTTGGATCTTTCCGGGAATAGCTGCAGAGGAGTTTTCCCTATGTTAGGGAGGACCCGGGAATGAAACTGCAGGGCATTCTAGGCATGACTGTTGTCTTGAAGCAGCCTACCATTCTGGACAGAAGGCTGGCTGCGATCTTCGGCCTGCCTCATAATCAGAGCTCCTCCTGGCTGAGGCATCTTGGCTCTAGTCTCTGGATGCCTAGAACCCACCCCGCTCTTTTCCAGTATGTGGCCCAGACTGAGCAAATCATAGGCCCTAGCCTCTGGCCACGATGATTGGTCCAGGGAAGGGCACACGTCTGTAGCTAGGCCTAATGGGAGTCCTGCCCTGAGAATCTTCTGGGATGAACACCAGGGAAGACTCTTTGCTCTCTGGTCACAAAGCTGTAAGGATATGGTGCCAGTCTGCCAGGGCATCACAAGGGGACATGAGGGACGAAGCTACCAGGCAGAGAGATGTGAGATGACATTTGGAGAGTGGCAGACACCAAGTGGGCTTCGGGTCAGGGTCCTGGTGACCTTTAACACCAGTCCTACATCGTGCCTTTGTGTTCTCATCATTGACACTTGTTTGTTTTTCCTTATTCTACTTTGCTTCAGATTTCTGTCAGTGGTAATCTTGAGAGTCCTAAAAAGCCAGGTTCCTCTAGGGTGGAAGTGGTCAGACCCCAAGAAGCCACACACCGTCCCTGGAATCATTTCTAGAAGTCTTTGGAGACAGTTGGGATGTCATTAGGAAGAAGGGAAGAGAGTATCTCCTCCTCACAGTATGACGACAGATCATTTGATGTGTAGTGTATAATGAGCTCCAGAATTGGAAAGAAGTGGGTTCTGATCTTGATTCCATCTCCTCTTAACTCTGAGACCATAAGTTCTTTAAACCCTTTCCCTCAATGCAAATGGAGATGACTAATACCCACCTCACAGGGTTGGGAGGAAAAAAATAAAGATGCTGGAGAAAGCACTTGCCCAGAACATAGTACAACACCAAACAACATTAATTTTCTGTGTTTCAAATTCTTCTACAGAAGGCCAACTCATCAGTACATCACAATCCATGCCAACTCCAGGAGAGGAGGAGACTGAAACCAAGAACTTTTACAGCTTGATCAAAAGAGAAGTGACAGCTGGCCCTCGCCTGTTCCACCTGCATATTTCCAAATCTCTCTCTGCTTTCTAGTCTCCAGAGCAGAAGCTCAGCAAAGATGAATGAATTGCAAAAAAGTTTTCCTCTAAAATGCAACTTCCCTTGGCATGCATGTGATGCAAATGTCTTTTGCTCCATTCCCATTTGGGGGGATGTCCTCTCTCCCTGGCCGCATGGTCCATTACTGTACATCCACTGATACGTGGATAAATGTAATATATACCCATCTTAGACAGAAAATGCCTCAAAGGGAGAGGTTGGGTCTGTGTATCCCACTCCCTGCAGAGCTCAGCAGGACATCATAGACAATGACGGTAGTGATAGAAAAGCTTGGGTTTGTGTCTTATTGCCATGGAAAGAGAGGAGAAAATGGGGAGGGGCCCACTGAGCTCTTACGATGAGTCAGACGATAGCTTTAGGCTAAAAATACACCATCACCCGTGATTGTCTTCACAACCCTGGCTGTCACATCCATTCACACTTTGGACACTGAGGCTCAGAAAAGAAAAATTACGTGCCCACCTGGCAGAGCTGGTCTATGATCGTTTGACCACGCCTGTGGCTCCCCTACCTCCCACCCCTCCTAGTACATGGTCGGGCAGATTGGGTTCTCAGCTCCACCACTGACACATTAGCTTGAGCAAATTATTTATCATCGCTGAGCTCCGCTTCCTCTTCAATAAAAGGGACTAGTTAGACCCACCTCACCAGATGATTATGAAGATTAAATGAGATCATGAAGATGACAGGGTTTAGAACAATGCCTGATGCTTTGTAAACACTTAATAAATGGTAGCTGCTGTGACATGGCTGTGTTATTTACTATTATTTCCACTATACCCTCTTGCCGTTTTAGGTTCAGAGGCCAAACACTACTTTGCAAGAGGTACTTTTGCTCCTGTTTTCAACCTGAGATTTCTACAGCTGCACCAGGCACACTGGTGATGTCTGCAGGCCTGCGGACATAACCACTTTTCCCACACCCACTGCAGAAGCTCAGGGCATCTGGGTCTGGCTCCAGGCTGCCCCAAAGCCGAAAGAACTTCTCCCAGAGGGTACAAGAGCCAAGGCTCTCCTTCTACCCTGGCTGCAGCAGAGCTGGTGGCGTCCACCTCCCCCACGAGGAGGACATATGGACCGTGCTCTCTCTCTGGCAGTCAGCATTGCACAGGCAACGCAGGCCATGAAATAAGCTTTTTATCACCCAGGTCTTCTTCTCTTTGGTTTTCTCTTGCTGCCTGACAAACAATTGTTATGTTTCCCGACATGATAAAGCACTCTTGGTTCTGCTCCACCAGCCACCCCACAGTGAGTGTGGATGGAAGAAAACAAGACCCCCTCACTTCTCCTTGAGCTTTGGTGTGTCTTGTGACTTGGCTGCTCACATGTTCCCTTTCAACAGCCCTTCTGCAGAGAGAGGCAAGGCCGAGATAAATCCTCCCCCACTGCCAGTACCTTCCATCCTTCTTTTTTGTTGAGAGGCAGTGAGGCTTAGCTGAAAGGAGACAGAATTTGGAGCTAGACAGGCAAGGTCTGAATCCCAGTTCTGCAAATTCCTTACTGAATGACCTTGGGCAAAACACTTCACTTTTCAGAGTCTCAGTTTTCTCTCCTGTCAAATGGGTTCATAATCCCTACTAAGCCACACAATTGTTGAGAGAAGCCACACGAGCAGAGGCAGAAGCACTGCAGAGCGAGTGATGGCTATCCTACTTGCCATCCGATTTCCTTGAAATGGGATTGAATTGTCTGAAAAAAGAAAGCTAAGGGGAGTGATCCAAATTAATCTCTCCATCTCCATATAAAATATTTGTCTGAAGGTTCTGGCAAAGCAAGGATTGGCAAACATTTTCTGTAAAGGCCACGCTATAAACATTTTTGGCTTTGGGGGGCCAAATAGTCTCTGCCAAGAACTAGGCCCCTCCGCCACTGTAGCACACACATAGGGCCACAGACAGTATGAAAATGAGTGGCTGTGGCTATGTTCCAATAAAACTTTATTTACAATAGCAGGTGGCAGTGGGCTGGATGGGCCTGCAGGCTGTGGTCTGCCCACCCTGGCCTTAGCTGTTTAGAGTTTGGGGCTGGAGAACAGCATCTTCCTCGCCAAGCAAACCAGCATGCCGACATTCTCCTTCTGCCAGCACCCTCTCAGAAACCCACCTGTCAGAGAGTCAGAGCCCATGCCAGCTGCCCAAATTCCCTCTCTGCCTTTGAGACACTGGAGGTTTAGATTTATGGGCATGGCAATTTGTCTCACATAATCCTGTCCGTAATTACACCAGCAGCCATTAGGTAAATGATTTGGCCCTTTCCCCTGAGTGATATTTCCCCCCTTGAAATAAACAGGGGGGGGGGACTTCTCTCCCCTAAGTTAAGCATATTATTTGCCTCATCACACAAGGCAAATGCGGTAGCTCCGAGCTATTAGTCTATCACTGCAGAGATCAGACTGCCAGGAACCAGAAGTAATTTACAACAGGGAAGTAAACAGGACCCCAGATAGATAAATAAGAGGCCCGGCCTGGTCTGGGGCCTGAAAAGATTAAGTAATGAGAGTATCTAGCAAGAGATTAAGTGCTAAGTGAGCTAGGACCAGAGCAGCCTCCTACCAAGGAATCAAATTATATCACTGGAAAGAGAGATTATTGAAGCCCCTCATGCTGAGCTGGGAAATCAGCACTTCTTGGGAGGGGAGGGCTGCCATCATTAGCATTGCAACTGGGGACTCTGTGCTGAAGTCTGGCTAATTAGCTGCAGGTAAATGGTTATATACGACAGGTAAGCAGGGTGCGGTGCCCCTGCCCACTAGGAAAACCTGGTCAGTTCCTCAGTGGCTGCTGGGTTATAAGGAACAGGCTGGGGTCTTTTTTCTCAAATGAACAGGCTCCTTATAAAGATGTGTCCTCAGAGAGGTAACTAACTACCTGGAACGGGAAAAAAAAAAATGTTGCTGAAGTTGATACCAAGTTGACTCTGGCCTTTTAACTTCTGAAATTCCTAGTAGGTGGAAATTCAGATGCACCAGGCTGGCTGTCCCTGGGAGGGCTGCCAGCTCTGGGAAGCAGTCCCCATCACCACACTCCAAGAAGACTTCCTCTTCGCTTCCCTTTGATGGTACCGCCATTCCTCCAACAGCAGGATGGAAACCTTAGGGGTCGGCCTCTACGCCTTCCTTTCGGTTGCCTATTTTGTTGATTCTTTTCGAGGAATGGCTCTCAGGTGAGGTTGGTCCCTTCAATCCCCTTCCTCAAGTATGTCGTGACAATAACCACATGGAACTCGCAACAACACTTTCACAGGTAAGAACTGCTCATCCTTACTTGGATGAGCAAATCCATCACCAATATCACCTCTTTCAAAAGAATATCCTTTTTCTTTTTCTTTTTTTTTTTTTTGCGGTACGCAGGCCTCTCACTGTTGTGGCCTCTCCCGTTGCGGAGCACAGGCTCCGGACGCGCAGGTTCAGCGGCCATGGCTCACGGGCCCAGCCGCTCCGTGGCATGTGGGATCCTCCCGGACCGGGGCACGAACCCGTGTCCCCTGCATCGGCAGGCGGACTCTCAACACTGCGCCACCAGGGAAGCCCAGAATATCCTTTTTCTTAAAAGAGAAACTGCTACTCCAGGCAGCCTGACCCCTGGAAACACCAATCCTTAATGCCTTGTAAGCCAGTGATCCTTCTTCCATGGTTTTTCTTCTTTGCCACTTCCTGAGAAATCATGGCAAAGGTAAGAACGTATCTTTGGGCTGGGCCCAGAGCACCAGACGAGGAATCCTAGGGCTGGGGTTTGTGAGTTCCCTGCAGTTCCCTGCAGCTCTGTGCCTCTATTTCTCCAACTGTGAAAGAAAGGCATAGTTCTAGAAATTCTAAAAGTGCCGTCCAGCTCTGGGATTCTATGAAGACGATGTTCTTGCCTCCTGAGGGGTTGCTGTAGAGACAAGAGTTGACACACAGCTTGGTACAGAATGGAGAGGCACATGTGTGATCAGAAATTCTTCCAGCTGCCTTAGGAGGAACCAGAAAAAGATGAAAATAAACCTGAGATACATTTTCCCCCAAAGATTCTTATTTTCTTTCTTTCCTTGCTCCTTCACTGTATCTTTACCATCTCTGTTCCATGGTTACGTTTCGGTGATTGTTGTTCTTTTTTCTCCCTCCCTCTCTTCCTTATTCTAGGGTTTCTTCCTTTCTCTCCATCCTATCTTCCCTTTCTCCCACTCATCTAATGAAAAGACCCCTCCTCTTTTCCTCATGACATGGAATTAAAGGTGGTGAGTGGATCAAGTCACTCTGAACAGTAGCATATCTCCCGATCACAGCAGCAGTAAAGCGAGTCTCGAAGGTCTGCATTCCCAGGGCGGCAGCAGCGATCACACATTGCTGATTGATGCCAGGTTTGCAGAGAGGAGAAGTGACAGGTAGGGGCAGAGGGCTGGGAGGGGGAGAAGAGGAACAAACGGTAGGTTGGTGCTATAGCTACGCCAGCCAGAGACCCAGAGACAGTCCGTTTGGAAACATTAATATTTTGATGTTCCAGTGTGGCTCTGGTTCAATTATTCTAGAAGACATGGTTGACTTCAGGTTTGGACTAATTCACCAGATGTCTTTCAAACAACCTCTGGTTTAGATCTCAGACCAAGAAAAAAAAAATAATTTGGAGGTTTAGGTCAATGCCCAGTAAATTAGTGTATTCTTTTTTTTTTTTTTTCCAGACTAAGATTTGGTTTTGTTTGAGTCCCCACAGGTCTCTTTTTTGGAAAGCCTTCACTGAGCTGAGCCTTCCAATAGCTAGACAACTCCTTTCAATGCCCATTAGAATTAAAACAATCAATGAGGCCTGGAGATGAAGCAAACACAGTTTATCTTTTCATTTCATTGTATCACAGAATATTATTCCCGGGTCTTTGAAAAAAGTGTCAAAAAATAACATTCCCTCCCTAACTCAGTCTCGGACACTGGCTCACATCTGCTAGTGGAGGACCCCAGCATGGGCTGTTTCTCTCTCTTTGGTGGAAGTCTGAACTCCCACTCCGGTAGCCCTTGAAGCCAGCTCACCTCCATGCTGCGTGGCCCACCTGTGTGTGGATGGGCTCATCCCTTGAAGGCCCTCTCAGGACCCCAGGGCAGGGTCCTTCTACTTTTTAAACCCAAGTCATTTGTCTTGCAAAGAGTGAAATAACTAGAGGGTAGAAACTGCGGGAAGAAGTCCAATGTGTTAGTTTTATCTTCACTCTTGTGTGTGCGCTTGTGGAGTGTGCGTGCATGCGTGTATGACTGCGTGTGCATATATGTGCACACATCCTATTAAATATCATTTGGGGCTTTTTCAGGGCAATGAGGAGAGAGTGCTGGTTTAAAGCAGAAGCTGCCTTTGACCATATACTGAGAGTAAAAAGCGGATTGTGGAGAGACCAAGTTCCTTCTCTCATTTACTCTTTTATAGAATACTTACCAAGTACCCACTGTGTGCTAGATACAGCGGTAGACAATTATAGCGTCAACAAGACAGACAAAATCCCCGCTCTCAGGAAGCTTAAAATCTCCAGAGAGTAAACAAATAAATGAGCAAAAGAATTTCGGGTAGTGATAAGTGCTATGAAGAAAATAAAGCTGGGTCACGTGATAGACAGTGACTGAGAAAGGAAGGGATGTTACTGTAGGTAGGGTGATCAGGAAAGGCTCTCTAAGGGAGTGATGTTTGAGCCAGGACCTGAATTTCAGGAAGGACCTGGCCGTGCCAACATCTGCGGTCAGCGTGTACCGGGCAGAAGGAACAGCAAGGCCAAAGCCATGAGTCGAGAAAGGGACGGGAGTGTTGGAGCATCAGGAAGAAGGCCCAGGAGGCTGCAGCGTGGTGAATGTGGGAAGCGTGGCCTAGGATGGCACTGGGAAGAATGGTGGGGCCAGGCTGTATAATGTGGGCGCTTGGGGTTATTCTTAGGACCGTGGGAAGTCACTGGGAGGTTTAACTGGGAGAATGAGGAGATCTGATTTGTCTTAAAACAATCATGGCGGCTGCTGGATGGATGATGGGTAATGAACGAACATGAGCAGGAGGAGGAAGATTTAGTGGGGAGGTCCTTGAAGTCATCTCATGGAGAGAGGATGGTGGCATGTACCAGGGTGATGGCAGCAGGTGGTAGACAACTGATAACGCACAGTGACAAACTCTGCACAGTCACCTCACCACTCCCATCAGTGACTCTCCACGTGGGGAAGCACTGGCAGTAGGGTACTCCCTGGGCAACTGGTCTTTCCCTGCTACTGCTTTTCCGGCCTCATTAGGCCTAATGATCTCCCATCCTTCACTCTCACTTAAGTAAAGGAAGTGCCATGCACAGGGCAAGAGGATCTGCAGAGAGCGCCATTAGCAGTGGAAACCATAACAATTATTTCCTAAGATAATTTTGTTCAGTGGCTGAGCCCCTGGGAGCTGGTAGTCGACCAAGCTCTGCTTTGTGTTGTAAAATGGAATGAAAGTCTCTTCAGGTCTTGGGTAGAAGCCTGACCCATGCACATCTCTTCCAGGGAAAAGAGGAGCTCTCTCTTGAGACCAGACAACATTTACGCTAATAATTTACTGTCACTGACACAGAACTGCCACTACCATCTCTATGCACCAAAAACACCCATTATATGAGCCAAGGAGACAAAGTGTCTCCTGTTCCACCACCGCTGCCACTTTTCTGACCTCTGATATCTCCTCACAGTGTTGCTCAATAATTTGAGCTAATTTGAAAGTCAGTATCTTGCACTAAAGTGAAATTATATCTGTGCTTTCATTCCACAGCCTGGAAGGGATCTTCATTTATCTGTCTGGGATTCTCATATAGAGAGAAGGCTTTATGTGTTTGCGTGCGGTATGTTATGTGTATGTGCGTGTGCTTTTGAAATAAAAGGGGGAACAGAGGAGGAGACGTGGAGACACAGGAAGGAGATGATTGGGGCCGTGATATTAATAACATTGATGATTCAGGCTTTCTTTCTCTATTGCTACCACTGATTTTCATTTTTTAAAAATCATTAAAGTTAGGTCTCTCTGAGCATCTTGATCTATGGCTTAGAGTTTCCTAAATCCCAAATTCAATGAAATTGACATGGAGGGGATCAGTCCTCGGCCACCCTTTCGCCCTCTTAGAAATGCAGTTTTCTCCCCTAGACAGAGCATCCTGACCTCCCAAAGTCAAGATGCTTTTCACTGGGAGAAAAGTTGGCATGACTCTGCGTATATTTCAATCAAAAGCTGACTCACTGATGAGAAATTTGAGTCCAGAGCCCTAGACACGCCAATGAGAGGCCAAACTATCAGTTCCATAGCTGAACACTCCACTTAGCCAACCACGGGGAGGATTTTTGGCTACACAACGGGCAGCGCCAATCAAGACAAGTCCAGACTTCCAAGCAGGCTACATCACCATAAGCAGGGTGAGGAGAATGAGAGGAGGAATGATGGGAAGACAGGAACATCATGAATAAAACATTAAAATATTCTTCTAAACCATGAATCAAAAAGCTCAGGCCCGGCACACCACATTCAGGCAAGGAGCGTGAAATTTACTTAAACTTCTCCATTTCTATTTGGTTTGGACAGTACTGTGTTATCATAGTTTTGCTGTTGTTAATACTGTGTCAACACGTTCATTACAAGCTTCAGTCTCCAGGACTTTGTAAATGGACTGCAAACGTTACAAATGGAAATTAATGCTCAAAATCCAGGATACTGAGCCCACAGGACAGCCAGGAGAGAGCCAAAGTTACGGACTTTTGTGTACGTGTGTGATTTGAAATTATGCTAGAATTTAGGACATCAAATTAAAATGCTCTGTCCCCTGGAGAGATTCCCAAATGTTAGCTGAAAATGAGAGATGATTAGGCCCTTTAGAAAGGTTTCTGTTGACGCTGAATGTGACTCAAGAACAAATATTTCAAGAGCATGAGATGCGGGTACAGCAGCATCATTCAGGCAATTGAAGAATGTGTGTTTGGGGTCTGCCCACCTCAAAAGGCTGATAGTTTTCTATATGCAATGTGGCATTTCCCTGACATTTTCAATTCCCCTGACAGTTTCTGACTCCAGATAAGGAGAATGAGGATCCCCAGGGTGTGGGTGAAGGCTGGCCTCTGGTTCTCACCTTCAGCAAAGGGCTTTGCTGCCAACGGACAGCACGGTCTCTCTTCGAGCACCCTTGGTGATGTCCGCACAGCCCGGCCGAGGCTGGCCAACTCCACCGCGTGCCACAGGGTGCTGAGAGCAGCACATGCTCTTCTGCAGAAAGGTTCCAACTCTGCAGGTGGGTCCCGGACAAGGAAGTGTGAGAAGGAGCCAGGTGGCGAGAAGCCCACACCCACACCCTCTGGGCTGAGATTAGACACGTCTGTGTTCTGGACTCAGCATCCCAACAACCAGCATATGGCGGTGACACACTCACGCAGTAGGTGTTCAACGGATGCTTGAATTGCCCCTGGTCACACAGTCCTCCACCTGGGAATTGGGCAAGAATGTCCCCAGTAGGGAACTGACCACATGCCAGGTAACAGCCTGGGTGTTTGTTTTATTTTTCCATTTTCCCAACTCACGGTTTTCGTATCCAGGACAGAGAATGCACAGATGTACCAAGGCTTTTGGCTTTGCAAGAACTTGAGTTCTTCTTGCCATCAGCTGTTTCACGAACCAGCTGAGCTCAGATTCAGGAGGTCTCCTGAAGCCCTTACACAGATAACCCTTTCTCCCTACGTTTTTCCTTTTTCTGTAGCAATTCAGTTGGCACCCGGGCTTCACCATCATCACTAGTGTCCAGTGTTTTTCACCAAACGTTGGTCTGACTTCCTGCAAGCGTGGCTTTTTCCACCCTGATCCATGGCCTGACTCTCAAACGTTAACCCTTTCCATACATCCTCGGAAAACCATCCTGGAATCCCCACCAAGTAGACCAGCAAAAACCCTTACCTTCAAACCAAAGAAAATACTAAATCCATGAAATCACTCAAGCCACCCGTCCAAAGAGAGGGAGACTCAAAATGTTTTATACAGCAACCTATAAGAAACTCATTTTGTGGGATGTTTCACATTCCAGCCCATGGTTTATTCCCCCATATATCCCTGCCAGTAATATCAACCAGATGTGGCGAAGAAGTCTGTGCCGAATTGTAAAAATTACAAGCATATTCTGTAATTCCGAAGCATTGTAAAGTCACAGCTTGGTTTTCTTTCTTTCTTAAAAAAATAAAAAAGAAAAACTTTCCAAGCTGGCAGAATGTTCTCAAGTACAAGTATTGCCTGGTCACTTTAGAAAATTCTGCTGCTGGCCCGAAGGGCTAAAGAATTCGAAGACGTAAAACCTCACTCTACCTTTGCTAAGTTGTGGGGAACTTAGAAAAGTCTACTTGCAAACATGCATTTAAGTCCATAAATTTTTCTCTTTTAATGTTTCAAGTCTTAATATCCTAGATCTCAGATATGAGCATATGTTCATATACACTCATATGAGCATAAAAGTACAAACACTGAACCTTGAAAGCTATAGAGGTCCAGGATTTTTCTCTTATTCTCCCGTCTGCCCAGCCTTCTTTTTCAAGATGTATTTCAGCACAAGCAGCACATTATAAAGCAGAAAAATATACAGAACTGGGGCTCAGAAAGACCTGGGTTTGAGTTAGTTAAAACTCCTCAACCCTCAGTTTCATCTTCTGTGTAGTGGGCATAAACACACCTACCTTGAAGGAGGACCAAAGAAGACGGCAAATGCATAAGGTGTGCAGCACACAATAGGTGCTCATGAAAATGTTTGGTTCCTCCTCTGAATCCCAAATCTTTAAAATAACAGCGGTTGTACTAGATCAGTGTTTCCCAAAATATGCCCCATGGGTGACATACACCAAAATCACCTAGGGTGCCTACTTACAGAGTCAAATCCCTACGTCCATTCCAGATCTAATGAAACTAGAGTCCTTCGGGACATAGTCTGGGAATCAGCATTTGAATTAGAACCTCAAGGGATCCGTTTTTCTATGTGCTAGGTCTGAGAACCACTGTAGTCCGGATCCTCGCTCTGCAAAGTGTGGTCCTGTAGAAATGCAGACTCTTAGGTCCCACCCCAGACCTGCAGAACCAGAGTCCACATTTTAACCAGATTCCCAGGTGGTCAGATGCACAGTAAAGGTTGAAAAACACTGGCCCAGATAACTTTCATTCCTAGCTCTGAAATTCTATAGTACGAGTCCATAAGGCAATCCAAAGTATTAGCCTTATAATCAACTCTGTGAATAAGGCAACAGGCTTCTGTGCTCAGCTGGATAAAGGCTCAGTGGAGGAGAGAAGAACAGAAACCTTCCCTGCCTGCCTTCTTTCCTCGCTCCAGCTTCAGGGGTACTACAGAGAGTGCAACTCACACAAAACAGAAATCCCAAGAGTGACAGGGCACCCACTGTAACCCGTTATCTGTCCACACACAGATTACAGCTAAACCCGTCTTCAAGCACATGATGAAGCATGCAGGTGACGAAGCCCACCATAAAGCAAACGGAAGGCTGGCCTCACCGCAGCGCTCGGTGATCGGGGAAATGTTGGAGAAGGAAATGGAGCTCCAGTTTGCAGGGACTTTTTCCATGAGCTTTAGGCAGCCGTGCCCCTGGAAAAAGCGACCCCACGCCTGCGATAGTGAGGCTGGTCTCACCATCCGTCCCCTGGCCTCTGAAGGCTGCGCCAGCCCACACCAGAGGCGGGGACAGGTCTCTGAGATCCAACTCCAGGTAGGCAAGCAGGCAGGCGGTCTCTGAAGCCCCTATCGTCCTGACGGATTGGTTTTCCCATCGTCCTATGATCATTTCACCACATTGGATAACTCTGCTGGAAAACTGAATAGTATGGTTTTTGTTTTCTCCACTGATTTTTCACTTTTAGAGCATCGTTTCACATCAATACAGAGTTTTATGGAGACACATATTGCATGTAGTTATGTTTTAAAGGTTAGTGCAGAATCGGAAGACTAAGGTGGCTACAAAAGGAGCTCCGAGTAGCAGAAGGTACGACCTAGAGGTACAGGGTTCTAGTCATTCAACAGATCTGGTCTCATTTAGGGCTTCAAAGAGATAAAGGAACTAGAGCACTAACTGAGCTTCTACGAGGGAGTGCTGGCCCTTTAGTTACTGGCTTCTCCTAAGTATGGAAATTGTGGTAAGGATGTGGGCTCTGTAGTCAGGCAAGCCTGGGTTTAAAGTTTAGCTCTGTCAGTGACTGGCTCTGTGACCTTGGGCAAGCTGTCTAAATCTCTAGGACTCGGTGTGTTTATCTGTAAAATGGGGCTAATGTAGTATCTAACCTCCCAAGCCTGAGATTGAGGAAGAGAATCTATCTAAAAGCAGTTCGCAGAGCACTTGACCCACAGTAAATATGCAAGGCACACTTGGGAACTATTATACGCTAATGTGTTCATTCGTACACATTACGAAACCCTTGCCCCCATCCTTCAGAATGGAACTGTATTTGGAGATTGGGTCTTTAAAGAGGTGACTAAGTTCAATGTGGCCATTAGGGTGGGGCCCTAAGCCAACATGACTGGTGTCCTTATGAGAAGAGGACAGGACACCAGAGGTGAGCGTGAACGGAGGGACAACCGTGTTAAGGGGCAGCAAGAAGATCATCAATCTGCAAGACAAGGAGACAGCACTCAGGAAATCAAACCTGCCAGAACCTTGATCTGAAACTTCCGGGCCGCAGACTGTGAGGAAACAAATTTCCGTTGTTTAAGCCATCCGGTCTGAGGTACTTCTCTTTTTTTTTTTTTTTTTTTTCTTTTTGCAGTACGCGGGCCTCTCACTGTTGTGGCCTCTGAGGTACTTCTTTATCACAGCACTAGCAAACTACGACAGAAACTATGATGATTATCCCTATTGCACTGCGAACCAACCAGAGACTGAGAAAGTTGAGGTCACTTGCCCAGCGTCAGTCACCAGAGGGTAGGATCCAAACCCAGGTCTGGACAGTTCCAAAGCCCCTGCTCTTTGCTCTAATATTGGGTTACTTCAAAGAAACATTAGATCACCTTGCTGAATGCAGCTTCTGGCCTGTTTGGGGATACAGGGCATGGATGCACATGGCTGGTGATAAGGGCAGAAAATGGTAAATACGAAGGAGAGGTACAAGGTAGCAGAAATGAGAGTTCTGGGGATGGCCCACTCATTGCAAGTAAGTTCCTTGGAAACTGAGGTCTCACAACTCTTTGGGAGGGAAGCAGCCCCACCAGGATAGCAGCCCCAGTGACTTGGGGCTAAGTTGGCTGGTCACATTTCATGTTGTTTTCAGCTGCCTGGGGATTAACTTCCCAAGTCTCTTGCAACTCCACTGACCCAAGTGAGCGACAGCGGTTTAACCCCAGTGGCATGTTTTAAATCTGCCAAATACCTCGAAGGACTGTGTGAAGAATAATTGGGGGCCTCCGTCCTGCTGCTAGCACAACTGCTTCTTCAGCAACAGGCTTTAAACCACTACCAAATATGTAACGGACTCTTTGGACATGAATCCAGGAGATGTGGACCAGAAGGACCCCAGTGGTCTGCTCATCCTCACACGGCAAAGTCAAATTTTTAAAAACAACAGTTGTGAACCACTGTGTGCCTCTCAACCCCTTCAAAGCTCCCTAATCTGGTGCAAGGCAGACAGCTTTTAATTACTGTTTTCATCTTGTCTTTTGCTTCTTCTAAGGAATTTCTGGCAACATTAACCACTTAACTTCCAAACCACCAGAAATCCTTCCCTCCTTCCCCCACGTGTAGGTAAAAGAGAAAGCTTGAAGGAGAGGCCAAAAAGGAGAAATTAATAACTTACAGACCACGTAACAGACCACGCTTCATCCCAGCCTCTCTAGATGAGGCCCAGAGAGATGAAGTAACATGCCTAAGGTCACACAGCTGGTGGGTGGCAGAGCCAGTATGAGGATCAGGGTCTTCCCACTCCCGGTGCAGTCCTCCCTCAACCCTCATTTATTTTGGAGACTGAACTCTTCGAGAGGTGCTGAAATGTTTACACCAGAGATGCCAGAGCCCCAGCATATGCACCATTCCTATCAGTCAGCCAGCAAAAGTTAACCATAGTCATCTTTCACTGAGCACTTTACTATGGGCTATAGTCAATGCTAAAGGTTGTCCCTGGGCTATTTCCATTTACCTCACAACAACCTGGAGAAGTAGGTTCTATTATTGTCTACTTTACTGATGCAGAACCTGAGACCCAGAGAGGTTAAGTAATTTGCCCATGGTCTCACAGCAAGTAACTGGCAGCCCCTTAACCTTTTCACTTTACTGCCATCTCCTGTGCTCAGTCAAGAGTGATAGGAAACCTAGAAAGAGCAGAAGTACAGTCCTGATCCTTGAAAATCTTATAATATACATCAGGACAGGAGTGAGCTAATATGTATTGAGTGCCCAAAGCAGGATAGAGACCTTGCTGGGTGTTTTACAGACCACAGTGGTATTACCTAAGCCTCAGGGCACTTCCGAGCTCTAGGATGCTATGGCTCGTGCTCTATGCGCTAAGGGACAGAGTGAGAGGGTAGATACATCACTACTACACACAGGCACCAATGAATCAGATGGTGCTGCATCTAAGGGGGGTGGGGCGGGGTAACCAGCCAAGGCCTGACAGAGCACTTGGATGTATGACAGGTCCATCACCAATCCTTTTTAGCATGACTTCAGCTCTCCACAACAGTTAGCACAGCAGTGTGGCATGGTAGAAAACAGAGGTACTTTGCAGCAACACACATGCATTTCTTTCCCCATTCCGTTGTATCCTGGTTACACAACTATGGGTAAGTCAGATAACACTTCTAAGCTTTAGAAGTAGATTTTTTAAAAAAAAAAAATAAATTTACTTATTTTATGTATTTATTTTTGGCTGTGTTGGGTCTTCGCTGCTGCGCAAGGGCTTTCTCTAGTTGCGGCGAGCGGAGGTAGAAGTAGATTTAATAATGATTCTCTTTGCAGGATTGGCGTGAAGGCTAAATCTGAGTATTGAGGCAGAGTGCCCCGTGCTGCTGCTTAGAAATACGGGTACGGACAAGTAATTTAAACTCTGGGCCTTAGTTTCCTCATCTGTAAAATGGGAGTATTGAGGCAGGGAGTTAATTGTAGTAGAAAAAAAGCACAGGCTTCGGAGTCAGATTACCCACATTCGATTCCTGGTTCCGTCACTGAGTAACTGTATGATGCTGGGCAAGTTCTTTGACCTCGTTGAGCCTCAGTTTCACATCCACAGAATAGTACTCATAGTTCCTACCGCATAGCATCATTAGGAGTATCCAACAAGTTCTACGTAAAGTGCTCAGAAGAGCACCCAACACTCAATGTGTTTGCTATTGTTATTATCTTGAAGTGTTCTTGTGAGGATCCACACCACTCAATGAAAGCACAGGGAACTGAACAGACTAGATGCTCGATAAACTTGTAGATGTCTGCTGTGTTCAAGTCTAGTATGTCTTCCCCTGTCCTCTGATAACAGAATTACTCTTCCCTTTGGGAAACCCATTCCCAGGCCCTGCACACCCTCATCTGCAAACAACTGTGACGGATGCATGGCCCAAACCTGGTCAATCAGACGTGCGACCAAGGTAAGCAACTGACCCTCAGTTCTCTCCCGTGGGACTGTTGTCGAGGACACACCCTCTCCACCCTGGTTGCTAGGTTACTGCCCTCAGAGTCTTCTGCTTTCGCCTGCCATCCTGTGCTCTCTTCCTAGGGCTGGGGGGAGTGAGATGAAGTCCCGATGACACCGCCGTGCTCCTGGATCCAGCTGTTCCTAAAGCCAACCATAACTACCACTGGCCTTCCCATGCACGTTAACTAACATATTTCCCCTCTGAGTTAAACTATTTTGTCACATTTCTGCCACTTACTAGTTAGTGATAATATTATAATCATATATATATAATAGGTTCTCAATAAATACTGTTTCCCTTTCCCATCACTACATGTCTTATTATACGACCATAGCCTTTCCAAAAGGTATTTTTCAGATAATCATTGAATATTAAGCAGTCTTTGTCTATAGATCTAATAAGAAAAGGTGCGTCCGAACTGCTGTTTAAACCACATGGCCGACTGTGGAGGAGACGGCCACCCAGCAGCCCCATTTAGCATTCCCTGGAAAACGGCTCACTGCGTCTATTGAGATGCAGTGTGCTCTTTTAAAACAGAGCCAGTGGCATATGTATACACACTCATGATTGCACATTTATTGATTTCTAATTTGCACCCTGTTTACTTCCAAAAAGGCCCTGGAGTGGCTGACAAAATGAGACAAAGACACAATAGGGTCATTAAGAAAAATCAAAGATCAAGCCCAGGGAGAAAAAGGGATTGCTGATTATAGCCCAAACCTGGGTTAATAGAGCTGCTTCAATGAACAAAAATATGTATTTAGCTCTCAGCTCTTTGGCAGCCATTCAGGATGTGTCATGACGGGGCACACAGAGAACTGGGCAAACTTCACATCTGCAGTTTAACACCCAGCACAGAGGCCAGGCTGCAACAAGCACCTGGGAAAAGCTTATTGAATGAACGAATGAACAAACAAACGAATGAGTGAATGAAGGAATGGTGGATAAAAGATTCAAAGTTCCCTCAGAACACGGTTCATACCCTGAGGCCTGTATCATTCATTTATTCATCCACCCATTCCTGAGTGCCTATGGGTCACATTGGGCCTGGCTGGGGACCTGGAGAAGGACAGAAACCAAAATGAGCCAAACGTCCTCCCTGCCTTCCCAGCTGCAGCTCTCTGGCCTGAGGACAAAAGCTCCGTGTAACAGATCTCAGGGCCCACGGCAGCTCCTGGTTTCTTCATGTCTCCCAGTGAAAGGAGATTAGAAACAAGTTGTGAAGATGGGAATTGTAGGAGTAACAATAGCTATCTTGGTAACTGCACTCACACAGCGCTTTAAACCCTAGAAAATGCATGCCCACCATAATCCCATCGGATACACGTACAGCTCCTTGGTGAGGTGTACTGATCATTCATCATTTACTGATGAAGACATGTAGGCACAGAAGGGAAAGCGGCTCTCCTGACCTCTTTCAGTTAGAAAGTGGCCTTTAGGACACTGGACTTTCCCATGCCCCTGTGCTACCTGCCTGGGCCTGGCCCCCAGCATGGCAGAGGCCCGTTATCACGGCCTGAAACTCCTCCTCTGCCTGGATCAAGACCAGCCCCGCCGGAAATGAGCCTCACCTGATGGCCGTGGGGAGCAAGAATCAGCCCCCCTGACCTCCTGCAGCAACTGGAACTCTCAGACCTACCCGCTCAAAGCTGCCCAGCAGCCCCAGTCCCATAAGCACCTTTTACTTGCCTCGAAAGTGACGCTGAGATTCCAGATGAACGGCACACAGTCTGCGTTACTTAGTTAAAAGCAGGTTGAAAAGCACGAGGCAGTGCTGGGTGGAGAGATGGCTATTAGGTGAGCATTTAAGGAAAGAACTGTAAAGGGAAGAGGAAGTTAAAAACCAGAGTGGTTTCCCCGTCTGCCCAGTTGCTGTTGCTCATTCGGGCCAGCAACAGCACCTCACGCACCCTCACGTCCATCAGGGTGGATTCAGAGCCGAAGAGTGGAAAGGGAGGCACGCTCTTTCCCTCATTTAGCACAGTCAGCCGGGTGGACTGAGCAAGAGAAAGGGAGTGCCAGCAAGAGGAGACCGTGACGAAGTACAGGTGTCCCCCAGAGAAGGCAAGCGAGGCCGCGGTACCCTTGAAACCCCAGCCAACCCCAGCCCGTTCTTGTGGCAGCCAAGTGCCCTTGAAAGTACATTTATGTATATAGTCTCTGTGTGTGTGTACAGAGAGAGATACAGATTCCTAATTCAGAACTCATTCTTAAGTGCACTTGCAAACATGCGTTTCGTATTTCCCAATTTACCTCCATGCATCGGCGGACTGCATACAGAGGTATTAAACACGGCCATTGGAAATGAGAAGGCTGGCTGCCACTTTGCAGCCTCCCCAGTAAGGTTAGCGTCCTCCCAGCCAGGCCGTAAATCTCACCGCCTGACTGCTACGCAGTCGGACACTTGTTGCTCCAGCCAGAAAGTCAGGCCTTGGGCAACCAATTCACCCCATAACGTACACTAGTTACTGCCGGTAGGACTTTCAGGTTCAAAGTCACGGAGGTGTGCACTGTCAGTAATTAGCACTTGCCTAATAACCCCAATCTACGAATCACAATCTCCATCGCGACGTGCATCTCCCGCTCTTCAGTATCCAAACTCTCACGCTGAATAAATACACAGAGAATCTGCAAGTCTCCCCCCACCCCCCCCCCCATTATATCCTGGACCATTCTGAAGATAAAGCAAAATTCAAAGTGTTTCTTTCTTTTCCCACAAAATCACAGATCTCCAGACCCAGGGTTCCTGGACTGGCAGCGGTTGGAAGCAGGCAAAGGGCAGGAATCCTTCTAGCCAGCAAGCAGGTGAGGTTGAAATGCTTAATGCAAACCACTGCCCTCCTCCGGGACCACCGGCAGTCTTGTGTGAATCAATTCACCTCCAAGCCTACCCTCAGGGCATTTCCCTGAGGTTAATTCAGACCCAAGTTAAAAGGAAGAGTTTCTCCTTGCAAAGGAGAGACGCGCTACCACAGGTCCACAGCCCTCACCGGACACTTAAGCGGATGATCTGGGAAGGACGGACGCAAGAAAGGCGGGCTGGAGGGGAGTGTGAGGACCCAGCACGCTGAAGCCTGGCTCCAAGCGCCCACGTGCGCGGACTCACTGCCAAGGTCCACACGGCTCAGGGCTCCCCACGCTAAGGCAACCACATCCTCGGCGTCAGCAAAGCTGGGCAAGACACCAGGTAGGGAACACAACTCCATTCTACTCACAGTCTGGTGAGCTTCGGGTTGCTCTGGAAAAGCAGTTCCGGGAGGACCTGGAGTTTATTCTTGTTCAGGCGCCTGAAGGGGGAAAAAAGAATGAAAAGATGTCAAGGGGACATGAAACGGGATCAAGAGTATTTACAGACACCCCTTCGGCCAATCGATCAACAGGTATTAAGAGGCTTCTAGATCTTTCAACGTGGGATGCTCAGCACGTGTAAGGCACACTCTTAACTTGCGGAGCTGGGAGTCAAGTTGGCGATAAAAAGGCAAAGGTCAGTCGGAAGCAGGAACACAACATGCTTGCTGCCACACCCCCCTTCACGAGCCTCGGAGAGGCATCACTAACTGATCATGACATTCTTTTCCCACGAACCTCAGACAGGCTTTTGAACTTTTCTCAACATGTGCCTGTGGTAGCTAGCTATTGCCAAGTGATGGAATGGGCATGTGAAATGGGTCTCTAAAAATAAACAAAATACCAGAGAGAATATTCCAGATCCTAAGTGGTGAGGACAGGTGGGACAGATAGCAGTCGTTATAGGAACGGAGAAGAGGGTGGGGCAGATCACCAGGGGTTAAAGGGCCAAATGTAGTCCCTGCCAGCCTGGCTTTCCAGACCAGAGCTGGGCTGCGTTATGACTGCCATGGACCCTGGGCATTTTTGCCTTTGCGGGCCCCTTCCCCTATTTAAAAAAATTAAATCTTGTATTTTATAACTGTTGGTATAAAAACAAATATATTAATATTATATAACATTTACTTTGACCTGAACACTCATTCCCTTCCTCTAATTTTAAAAGAAATTAAACCGTTTTCATGGGTCCCTAAAAAGTACTGTCAGCCCTGGGTACTGTCCCCGCTGTGCTTAGATGGCAAAGTCGGCCCTGGGTCAGGGATCACGGTCTAGGTGTGTAGACCCGGAGGCAAAACTCAGCCCAGGAGGGGTGTCCCACGTTGGGTGGTGGCAGCAGAGCCAGACTCTCTCCTGAGAACGGTCCATGCTGATGCCCACAGAAAAGAAGGCCATCTGAGTTTCCGAGGGACCGTAAGTCACTGTGGTCTCCATGAAGCCTGCTCTCCCGGGAGTGTGAGGCCAAGAGGGAAAACCTGCCCTGTGCTCATTCCCAGGCCTCTCTGTCCAAGCATCTTTACGCAGCCTAATCAGGGAAGCCCAAACCAGTGTCCCCAAATCTCCTGTCCCCAGAATCCTCAGAATCTCACTCTTCAGAATCTCCTCGCGCAAAAGAGCAGTTTACAGCCCGGCTGAACTTCTCCACTTAAATTGTGCACATTTGGCTAGGTGGAAAAAAATGTATTATCCCATCTTAGAGCTAAGCGAACTGAAGAGAAGAAAAGGTGAGCTTCTTCCCAGCTTCTGTCCCCAAAGCCCACACTTCGTCCACCACATCATGCAGACATGATCCGCTGGGGGTCGGGGGGATTGCTATTTTCCCCTTTTCGTTCCAGGTTGAAGGACAAAAACTTCAGAGGGACAGGGGACTAGAAGGAAGTTTGAAAGGGCAGAGCATGTGAGAGGAGCACTCACCACCTCAAGTCAGAAGTGTGTAGCTCAGCCCTGAAGGGGTCCACGTGGTGCGGGGCAGGGGTGGACCAGCGGAGCTGTTGGTGACACTCCTGACTGGAAGGAAGCCTGAGAAAAGCCTGGCAAGTTGGACAAGATAAGCTCAAATGCCCTGCCCCACCGAAACGGCGACCTGACTCCCTGTGCTCTTTTTTGTTTTGTTTTGTTTTCGTTTGTTTAATTGTGGTTAAAACGAAAGCCCTAACATAAAATTGACCATCTTCAGCATTTTTAAGCGTCCAGTTCTGTAGTGTTAAGTATATTCTCACTGCTGTGCAGTACATGTCCAGAGCTTTCTCATCCTGCAAATCTGAAACGCTGTACCCATTAAACAACACCACCCCAGGGCCCCTGCCCTCGTCCCTGGCGGCCACCATTCTATTTTCTGTCTCTACGGATTTGACCAGTGCTCTTTTGATCACTCCCAGTATCTGCTCTTTGTGTGTTCCTGTCACCAAAGTGGGAAGAAGGGGGGGAGCCCAGAGGAGAGGAGGGGGAGTCTAGCTCCTTGTCTAGAGCAGTTCTCATAGAGCCAGTGATAAGCCCCTTTCTAACACGGGGAAGCACTGGTCCCAGAGAAGACGTGGTGCTATGACTTTGGGGTTGGTCACGCTGGGTTCAGGTCTGGCTCTATCATGCTCTCGCCACGGGACCTCAGGGAAGTTACCCAGCTCCTTGAGCCTCCGTTTTCCATCTGCCTAATAACCCTACTCAGTGAGTTGCAGTAAGTTTTAATGACACACTGTATTTTTAAGTGTCTAGCGCTGCAATGAGAGCATGGCAATAATAACTGAAACGAGTTGCGGCACAAATGCGTGTCAGGCACTACGCCACACGCTAGAGGGGTAGGATCTCAGGCAGCACAGCTCAGAGGCTGGTGTCATAATTACCCGCACCTCACAGATAAAGACAGCGAAGGCTGGAGTGGTTGAGCCCGTTCTGCAAGGCCACTGTGACAGGATGTGGCGGAGGCAGGATGTAGACCCAGGGGGTCTGCCTCCAGAGCCTGGTTCTGAACCACTGTGTTCCTCGAAGGCTTTCAGTCTGTGACAGCTGCCTTCCCCTTCTTTTCTCCCCTCCCTAGTCTTCTTTTTGCCTCTGCTTCCTTTCATCCAGGGTTGCCACCTCCGCTGCCCCAGCCCAGGCAACCATCCACCCTGAGTACATTTCCCTCCCTGAAAAGGATGCTCTTGGAGTCCCCAAGAGTAGAAGTGGGTCTCTAGGTGGGTCTGTCTGGAACCACCCTCTATTGCCACAGCTGCACAAAGCCTGGTGAGAGTTACACTCAGACAACCAACGCTCCGGTTTAGGCAAAAGTCCTGAAATCGGCCCACTGCTGCCCGCAGTGGGGAGGGTATTGAGTGTCCTAAAAGCTCAAAACCAGAGTTGAAGCTAAAAATAAAACCAGCTTGGCTCCGAGGCTCCAGGAAGGGAAGGAATCGTTCTCAGTTCTTTGCCGGTATCTGTGGCTGGACAAAAATAAAAACACAACCATATTTAGTCAGTTGTGTGCTGCCTGCTGCTTCATAAACCCTGAATGAGGATTCCAGGGTGGCTGAGCCGGGCTCTTCTCCCAAAAGCCTCAGGGTCTTTCCACTTCAGCTTGGGCGGGCCGCACGCTGGTTCTCTGTATCAAGAGGAGCTCGACACGACATTTCATTTCTAGTTCATTCCATTCCAGGATTTATTTGTGTTTATTTAGTGAACCAAGTCGGCCTGAAAGGTCTTCCTCGAAGAGCTAAGAAAGGCTCCGAGCTGCGTAAGGTGAACTTCTCACGTGGCTGCTCCAAGAGCAGCTCCTGAACAGGAAAACGAACAGAGTGAAACGTGCTGTTCTCCTGAGAGGAACGGGTAAGTGCTGGGCCGCACACAGTGGCTATTGGTCAAGGCATCCTCCGTACTCATGCCATCTGCTGCTCTGTCACCCTGGAATCAGAGGCGGAGATCTGCCGTAGTTCAAGCTGGGAATAAATCCATGATGCCTGGATGAAGAAAAGGACTGAATGGGACCCGTATGAGGGCAGACCTGAGGAGGTCGGCAGAAAGGCTATAGGCTGGCTCAGTGATGGGATAAAGCCCACCTGGGTGTCCTCTCTCCCTCTAGGATCAACACTCCTTCTCAGCCTTCCTGCTGGAACAATGGGGAGAATCCAGGTCAAAAAAACCCCACTGGCTGCTAGTTGCAAGGTCATTCCGCTTTTCGGCCTGAACTGTGAAGCTCCAAGAAAGAGAGCCTTGTCTCTGCAGTACCACTGATGGCCGCGAAACCTAATTAAAGGTTTTTGCCACTTTATTGAATTCCTTGATTTATCTATCCATTATCCATTCATAAATCCACCCTCTACCCAACTGTCTGTCCATCCATCCGTCCGTCCATCCATCCATCCACTATTCTATCCAACCATTCACCTATCCATCCATCTACCCATTTGTCCACTTATCCATCCATCCATCCATCTTCCTAGTCATTTTTCAATATGAGCATACAAAGATGAATAAGATACAGTCCCTTCCTGCACCTGCATGAATAAGATGCAGATGAAGAAGGTCAGATGCTAGTGAAGGAGACAGACACGAAAACAAAATTCTGGAGCATGATCCTGTAAAAGCAAAGCTACTGTGGGAGCACAGAGGAGGGGCAGCTAACCCGGACCTGGGAAAGGAAGGCTTCCCAAAGAAAGTGGTTTGGAGGGGTTTTGTTTTTGTATTTTTAAGCATAATCTTGACTCTTCAGGAGATAGGGACAAAGGGTTCTAGACTTCGAGAGGTGTATGTGCATGGTCACGGAGGACCAGGAGACGGAGGAGAATTTGGGGTACAGGGCTGCATTGCTGGGACTTGGAGGTGACTTGAGAATCACAAGCGATGAAGCTCTAGAGGTAGGCAGGGGTCATATCAATGAGGGCCCTTGCAGGTCATGATCAAGGATTTGGACTTGGCTGTTTATTGAGAGTCAGAGGGAGCCACAGAAAGAGTCTGAGCAAGGAAATGATCATCTGTTTTGGATTTTAACATGTTCTCTTGAGTAGTAGTAAGGCTTGTTTGGAAGAAGGTGAAATCAAAAGCAAGGTGAGCAGTTATGAGGGCTCCTGAGTAATCAGTGTGGCTGTGTGAGGACCCAGTGAAGGGTTAAGAGTCATATTAGAGTGGAGGACATAGATGTGAGGTCTAATCAACAGGGTTTTGTGGTTAAATGCATATGAAGCCCCCAGGGGCTCCAGCTTGGGTAACTGATCCGTCAAAATGACCAATCAGTGCTGAAAGAAATAAAGACGAGAGGACCATTATGCAGAAGGGGGTGAGTTTAGATTCAGGATTTCTAAACTACTGGGGTCCCTCAAATATATTTTGACAACTAGTAGCAGCAGCTGGTAATAACCCTAAGACCATGAGCCAGGCACTGTACAAGGCGCTTCACATGTGCCAGCTCATTTAATTCCCCACAGAAGTGCTTGAGGCTAGTACGCTTGGTCAACCTATAATAAGGAAACAGAGGCCTAAGAAGGTTAAGGCACTTGCCCGAATTCAAACTCAACCAAAATGATGGTGGTGGGATTTGAACCCAGACACCTAATGCCAAACCTGGGCTCTTAACTACCACGGATAATGATGGTATTTAATTTAGCCCTCATTACAGACTGTTGTGATTTATTACCTCACAAGTGGGTCTCGTCTTTCTGTTAAGTTCTGAAGGTCCTTGAGAGTGGGAAATAGGTCTAATATATCTACTCAGTGACCCATTGTGAGCTGACACAGCCCCAGGCATGCAAGAGGGCCTTCAGTAAGGGCCTGTTGAATTTCATGAGCAAATCATAAAGCGGGAATGGCCAATGAGGGGAGCCTGAAAAAGCAATAGCCTTCCTCCCCTGGGTGAGGGGAGCCATCCTGTTTGCAGATGAACAGAACTCCCAGAGGGCCCAGTTGCTTGAATCTGTCTACATCCTCCAGAATCTTCTTGAAGACTTGGCTTCCAGACTCACCTGCCTCACTACTGACCTACTGGGAAGCAAGGCAAGAAAGGATGGGGCCAGTTCGTCCCCTCAGTCGGTGCAGGACCGGTGAGAGGCCTCCAGGCCGGAAGGAGGCATGCTTAGTCAGCAACAGGCCCCAGCACCCACTCAAAGTGCTTCCCCTTTCTCAGGGAGGTGTGGAATGTTCAGCTGCCCAGCGAAGGCCTGAGGGAGGGAGGAAGTCAAAATGTGCTAATTCCCAAAGGTCACCAGGACTGTTTGCTTTAGTAATGAAATCAAGTGAATCCCCTTCTCCAGGCACTTTCCTAGGCAGCCTGGACACCTTCCAGGTCTACTGGTATTTTCAGAAACACCAACAAGGACCAAAGCGGCTTTGCTATTCAGAGCGGAAGCTCCAGGCCTTCCCCAAGTGGAGGGATGGACAGGCCCAAGACGTCCTGGCAGACCCCAAGAGAAGGACAGAACCAAACTCAGAGGCCTCGAATCCCAGCTCAGAGGTGCCGCCCTCATTCATGAGGATATGCAGATGTCACTATACATCAGGGGAACTCTGAGCTGAGCAGAGTCAAAAAAGCAGAGAACCTTGAATAGGGGTTGTTTCCGTAGTTGCTCACTGTAGCCACTGATGGCCTCATATTTTCTTGGTTTCCTCATCTGCCGGACAAATCAGATTCAGGCTTTTTCCTGCTATGCAAATTTTCGTAATGCAAATTGGATGTAACCTGATCAGTTCAGCAAGGAACTCAATTCGTGCTCCTTGTTGGTTTACACCACTGTCGTGATCAGAAAGGATCCCTGCGTGGATCAGAGGAAAGCCTATTGGCCTCCAGCTTCAACACCCATGGGCCACTTTAGTGGGTGACTGTCTGTTCTTTGCCATTGGGATTTCCTTTTTTTTTTTTATAATGTATTTTTAGGGTTTTTTTTTTTTTTTTTTTTTTTTTTGCAGGGGCGGGGGAGGGTAGCAGCTTTACTGAGATCTAATGGGGCTTCCTTTTTACTAGCACTTCTGGACAAAGCCACAATTTATTTTGATGGTCTGGAAGCAAGCTGACCTGAATCTTGTCTTCCATGGAATTCAGCATTTGCTCAATGACCTCTAGGTTGGCTTATGTCAGTTTTGAAAATCTGTTATTTGTAGTTTGTAACTTCAGAATGTCCTAATAGCAATTAAAACCCTTTACTTTTGACACTTCTGTAAGAGAAATAACTTTGTTGTCATAGTCTAAAACTCTTGCCCTAAGCAGTTTTTTTCGTCACTGAAGTTTTTAAGAGAACCCTTTAAAACAATAAAGTTTACTTTAGGAACACAATTATTATGTAATAGCAAAACATGAACCTCGTGAGATACCTGAATAGTTTAACATCTGTGATGGGCTTTACAGTATTTCTCAAAGGCTCGATAAATGGTAGCTGTTACAGCCACTGTTATTATCATTATCATCATCCCTAGATGCCCCAGGAGGTCAGGAACAGGGGAGATGTATTTCTCCTTCATAGATGACTGTATCGGTCAGGAAGGCTATTAGCAGTAACAAAGGAACTCCGAAATCTCACTGGGTTAACACAGTGGACACAGACTCCACGCTCACATAAAGGCTTGGCTCTATCTCTAAGATGCCATAGAGAAGGGGTCCCCAACCCCTGGGCCGTGGACCAGTACCGGTCCTCAGCCTGTTAGGAACCGGGCCGCACAGCAGGAGGTGAGCAGCAGGTGAGCCAGCGAAGCTTCACCTGCTGCTCCCTTTTGCTCCCCATCGTTCACATTAGCGCCCGAACCATCCTCCCCCTCCCCAACGTCCGTGGAAAAACTGTCTTCCACGAAACCGGTCCCTGGTGCCAACAAGGTTGGGGAGCGCTGCCATAGAGAACATGTGGCCCCCAAGGTCAGTGTGTTGGGGATGAGAGGGAGGGAGGAGCCACACCGGCTCTTAATTTCCTTGACCTCACAATGACTCATATCATATCTACTCTGTCTACTGGCCAGAACTAGTCACATGGCCAAACCTAACTGCAAAGGAAACTGGGAAATCTACAGGGACACTTGAATATTTGGCAAGAACTATCATAATAACCAACTCGCTTTAGAATCAAAGCAATAATAATGATCTCTTTGATCTTGTTGCTCTTCCTTCCTTCCTTTTTTTCTATCAAAGCAAGGCACTTACAGCGGGCTAACTGCTGTGGGAGGTGCTTTATATCCATTATCTCATCTCATCCTTAAAGCAACATTGCTAATGTCATTATGTTACACAAGGAAACTGAGGCTCAGAGAGGTTATGAAACCTGTCTAAAGTCACACAGCTGATAAATAAGGCTTGGACAGAAGTCTCTTTGACACTGAAACCTGAACTTTGAACCGCTTCACCATTCTGCTTCCTTAACTCTTTGGTGCTTGGTTGACCAGGAGGCCTCCCAGCAATCCTAGGAGGGAGGCCAGTAATAAGAGTATTTATTCATTTTATAGCTGGAGAAACTGAGTCAAAGCAGACTAGGAAACTGACCCTGTGCTTCCTTGGCCTTACTGTTCAAAGCCTGTTTAATGATCCTGCCCCTCTGGTTTCTGAAGAAGGCTCTGAGGGTCCCAGGAAATCACTGCCCCCAGCCAATCCTGAGCCATCTCTTAAGAGCATTTATCCTTCTTCTCCTCTCAGACCTAAAAGGTCTGTTTATTCAGATGTTCCCCAAGGGCATCCTCAGCCCCTGCCTGCCCCGGTAGGTGACTCTGTCCCGAGATAACTGTCCAGTTCTAGAGAGCTCTGGGGCTTGCCCAGCATCTTGCTGGGCTCCAACTCAACACTCCAGCATGAAAAGAAAACAGGCACAAAGACCCTGAAACAACCCTTTTTGAACTTTCCAGCACCCCACATTGGGCCAATTTTCCTCCAATTACACGGTTGTTAGGGATAAAGCAGAGCACGTCGGTGGCCTGAGCCTGCCTTGCCTTTGACCCCTGTCCCAGCTGCTGCCATGTGCCCAAATACCCCTGTCTCCAGAAGACCCTGATTTCAGGAGGAGAAAAGAGGGTGGGGGGGGGAGAAGGGCAGGAGTCCTGGCTCTGCAGAGAAGGAGCCAAGGGCTCGGAGGGTCATCTTGTTCCATGGTGACCAACCCATAAAATCTAAGTCATGTTTGCCTAGAACAACACAAGGAACCCCAAAGGTCTGTGAACAAAAAGACTGCTTCATCTAGGCCTAAAGTCATGAGCAGGCGTTTCTGGGGATCCCCCAGCAGATTGGACATGGAACTACATTAGTACACCGATGGCTCAGAGTCCAGGAAAAGATGTCTGGAGTGGGAAAAAATGCATACTTAACGCCCGCATATGAACACACACACAACATACATTGCAGACGTAACGTAGATGCAATTAACAGAATCACGTACATCCCTTAGAGCTGGCCAGATCCATTCCAGACAGCCAGACTGCTTGGCAGTGGCCAAAACTCAGATCCCCGTAGCGATCCCTTCAACCCTATTTCATAACGGGGCCAATAGGGCAGGCGACTCCCCAGACTCAAGAATCATGCCTTTATCCCTTCAGAGATACTCCAGTCCTGCATCTTCCCCTGCCTCAGGGTTTCTGCACATGCTCCTTCCTTCTCTGGGAACTCTCTTTACCCTGCTACCAAGGTGGTAGCTGCAGAGGTGTGAAGATGAAAATATTTTAAAGGTGGAGTAGACAAGATTTGCTGATGGATTGGAGGTAAAGCTTGAGAGAGGAGAATGACGGATGATGCTGAGGATTTGACGTGTGCATCTGAAAGTGTGGATCTGTTGTTACCTGAGCTGGAGGAAGACCACTGTGGGCACAGCACGTTTGGCGAGGGGCCAGATTGGTCATGTTAAATTTGACATGCCCACAAATATCCATGTGGAGACACCCAATAGACGACTGGACATGCAAATCTGGGCTTCAGGGATAAGACCAAAATGGAGATGTAGATGGTATTTAAATACAGGAACCACAGCCACCATGAGAAACGAAGCAAAGAAGGGAAGAGGATTTAGGACTGAGTCTTGGGCTGCACCATCCGTTAGAGACCAGAGGGAAGAGGAAATGGTAGAGTGTGGTAGGAGGAGAAGCAAGAGAAGGTGGAATTGTGGAAGCCAAGTGAAAATGGGGTTCCAAGGAGGGAGAAGGGGAGGGAGGGACTGGTTGGTCAAATGCAGCCACGAGGTGGAGAAAGAGGAGGACAACACTGAGCTAAGCAACACGGTGACTTAGAAAGAACAGCTTGGTAGAGAGTTAGGCATCAACTATGAACTGGAGTGGTTCAAGAAAGAGTGGGTGGACAAAAGTCAAGGGAAAATAATAATTGGGAGGGATTTCGCTATAAAGGGGGACAGAAAATGGGTTGATAGTTAGCAGGGGGAATGGGGTGAAGAAAGGTTTTGTTTTTATTTTTTAGGATGGGGCAAATTGCAACATGCTCCTACGCTGGTGAGACTGATCTGGTAAATCAGTGATGCAGGGGATGAGGGGAAAATCCTTAGAGTGAGGCTCCCGAATAGGTGACGGAGGAGATTCCCGTGCACAAGTGATGGCAGTGGCCTTTGACAGGGCCAAAGACAGGTCATCTGTGGCAAGAACAGGGAAGGCGGAGGTTAGGGGACAGTGTATGGCAGGTCCGGTACTAAGAGTCTGCGGAAGGCAAGACTGGGTAAGGCAGTTGAGGGAATGTGCTTATAGTCAGGAGATCTGTTGACTAAGGAAGTAAGGGAGGTCACTATGGTCTCAATGTTGGTGTCCTCCTCTCACCCCAATTCATACGCTGAGATCCTAACCCCCAAGATGATGGCATTAGGAGGTGGGGCCTTGGAGAGCTGATTAGGATATGAGGGCAGAGGCTTCATGAATGGGATTAGCGCATTTATAAAAGAGGCTCCAGAGAGATCCCTTGCCCCTTCTACCATGTGAGGACACAGCAAGATGCCGGCCATCTGCAACCCGGAAGAACCATAGCATGACCACGATCTCAGACTTCCAGCCTCCAGAACTGTAAGAAACGAATCTCTCTTGCTAATAAGCTACCCGGTCTGTGGTGCTTTGTTATAGCAGCCTGAATGGACTAAGATAGAGTGACAGTGACAAGATGGCAGATCCAGTGAATCTTAGGCCACTGCAGGGTCCATGCACTCATGGACAGGGCGCCGGGGCTGGGACTTGGGAAGCTGGGCTATGGTCCTAGCTCTGCCCCCGCCCCCCCAAAGCTGTGTGACTGTGTGAACCACAGCCCCTCTCTGTGGCTTGGTTTTCTGTATCAACAGAATCAGTTCGTTGGATGAGATGAGTCCTAAGATCCTTATTCTAGTCTTATTCTGGAAGCTGGTTAGGATACTTAGATTGTAAATCCAGCTCTAAATAAGCCGTGTGTCCTTTAGGGTTTAACCTCTCTCTTTTTCTTGGTTTCTTCATGTGAAAATGGGATAATGACCTCGATTAGAATATCCATTCTAAGATGAAGTATCCTGAGAAGAGGGTCTTTGTCTCTTTTTTTCACTGCAACTCAGAGCTTAGAATAGTTTCTAGCAACTAAGAGGTGCTCAATAAATATTTGCTAGTTGTTTAGTTGGTTGGTTGAACGGATGAATGAATGAGTGAGTGATACCTACTTCACGGAATTAGAGGAGCAAAGGAGACGAAGATGGTCAAACTGGTGGAAAACTTAAAGGACTATAAATTTGCTACGCAACTGCCGCAAACCCCTGTACTGGCTACTTAACTTCTGGTTATTAAAACCTGAGTAGCCTGTTAGAGACCTTCCAGAGTGTTGCAACCAGGTAACAGGAGGGTTGCAATCACAATAGCATAAAAACACTTTTGCCACAGTGCTTGAAAGAGGGTCCTGAGAATACGGAGCCGGAGGCCTACGCCAGCTGAACTGTACAGTGGGGTGAGGGGCAAGCAGGGGCAGTTTCAGAACCAAGTGAAGCCAGAGTAAGGGTAAGGGTCCCTACGCCAGGTGGGGCATCAGAGTGAGGTTTCTATATTAGTGAAACAAAGGTGCTGAAACAAAAGGCAGAAGGCCCCCAAAGGCTAACTCTCTCCTCTCTGTGCTGCCTGGGAATAAATACGGGAGAGCTGTGTTGGGTAGGGAAGGGGGATTGAGAATTCCTTAGAAGTTAGTGTTGTTCTCTAAAAACATGCTCCTCCAAGACATTAAGCATGCCTTGAGCAGCCTTGAGTTAATGTTGAGTCATTTCTACTAGGAATTAAGAGAAAAATACTTTAGGTAGCTATGGGATTTCCCCTAAAAATCCTCAAACCAATGCAGCAAAGCTGGTTCTAACTAGGATGGCATGAGCACAACTCACCACAGATTCTCCATGTTCTCTCTGGGTTATCCTAGGCCCTTCATCTGGGTCTCCAACCTCTTCAACCCACTGGTAGGAAAATGACAGATGCAAGTTGAAGGAGAAATACTCTGGTCGGTAGACGTCACCAAGGGCAGGTGCAACTCAGCACACATTTTCTGGAAGGGTACTGTTTAAAATGATCCTGTTTGAACCCACTGAACTTTTGTTTCGAGAAAGTCTGAAGTAAAAAAAAAAAAGGAAAGAAAAACAGGAAAAAAGAGGCCTGACAGCGAACGATTCAAACATTCCTGGCTTGTGAATGACAAATTTCCCTTTCATTTCTGTTCTAAACACTTGCGCTCTGCAAGATCTGTTAATGACGGTGAGCTCCTCTCTGTGTTTATCTAGTTATCTAGATATATGTCTACATATCTAGCAACAAAAAAAAGATCTTTTAAGCCCTCCCAGGCATGAGCCAAGGAATGTTGAGTAATTATCTGTGACCAATTCTCATCTATAACTAATTAGAATTTTACTTTCTCATAGCATTTCCTTTCTGGTCAAGGTCCAATTTTTTTTTTTCTTCTTTTTTTTTTTTTCCTAGAAAAGGAAGATACCTGGACATTTTTAGCACTATGGGGTGGAGAGGGAACAGGGTAAAAGGAGAAAGGGGACACTTTTCAGATCGCATTATTGCTTTGATCTGACTGAATCTCCTTTGGTTATCCTCCCCCCACCCCATCCCTGCTTTTCTTTTTAATGCTTTTCCAGCCTGGGAAGGGTTTCTCAACCCTCTGGCTATTGCATTTGAACTGAAGTCTGCAGAATAGTTTAAGAGCCCCTGCTCACCTCTCTCACTCCCACCTCGGGCGAGCAGTCCCTCATCCCAACCACGGCTTTGAGATTCCATCCAAACTTGATGGTGTCTCAAACTGAATCCCAGATGTTCACTTAGTGAGAAATAAATGAATGGCCCAAGCTGTGGACTGAACCAGTGATCCTCACAAATAGATTCCAGGTGTGTTGGCATCTGGACTGCTATCTTTTTCTCTGTTTTACACGCACACACGCGCACACACACACACACGCACACACACACAATACCAGTTCCATCCTGAAAAGAATTTAACACCATCTCCAGATGCAGAGCTGATATAGAATAGACAGGACTAGGTACCTAACATGAATTGCATCTTTCCTTTCAATCGTGAGCAAAGGCAAAGGGCTCCAACACGGCCCCGTTTGCCTTCAGTTATCAAAATCATGACGCATTTGGTGTTCAAAATCAGCTTAGGCCTAAAAGAGCTTAGAATTGGCAAGCTATCTTAATTGGCACCAATTTTCATTGTCAACCATAGCCACCTCCTGTGTTTCCTACAAAACTCATCTTTCTGCAGACTTAATAAGCACCTACTGTTTTGCCTACCTGGGGCAAGAAACATGGGGGAGGAAAAAGAGAGAAGGCAAGATCTCTGCCTTCAAAGAATGCCTAGTCCGATCGAAACAGCAAAGTTCAAGTCACTTTAATTCAAATTTAAATTGATTGCGAAATTCAACGTTTACTAAGTGCCTATTCTATGTTATGCTCTGGAACACAGATCCACTCCTTAAGGAGCTTACAGTCAGTCCAGTGGGGAAGGGAGATAAGTACACTGGTGACCACGGGCACATGTGACATACGCTGAGAGAGAAGGACAAACAGCAAGTTGTGGGAGGAGACTTTGTGGCTTCACAGGGGAGGCAATATTTGATTAGCATCTCAAAAGAGAAGGAGGAATGAACCAGGGGATAAAAGACAGAGAAAGGGCCGAGAGGAAACAGTCAAAGACTGCGATGGGGCACCACGGAAACAGCACCTGTTTCAATATGCAGAGTGAAGGATGAAGAATCCCTGAGGGCTGGATGGAAAGAGACTGGGCAGGCACAAGCCATGCGAGGCTTGGGGCACTTGTGAGCCAAGCTGGTGAGATCGGTACACGTGAAACGATGAGAAAAGCCTGAGCTCGGACTCTGGGTGATGGGCCTAGACTAAGCAAAGCAAGAAGCGAGAGCCAGCTAACTAGGGGGGAAGGGGGTTCATAGAAGAGGCACGAATCTTGAAGGATAGACAGGCAGAGAGAAAGAGGTAGGGTCTTCCAGGCTCCGAGGGCAGTCTGACCAAGGCTAAGGGTTAACACTCTTCTGTGACAGGTGCACAGACAAGGAAGAGACCATGATGACCTCAGCAACAGAAATATGCAAAGATGAGAGTGAAGGTTAGACAGGTGGGATGAAGCTGTGTAGGAGGCAAGTGGGTCCCTGAAAGCAATCATCATACCTCTAGTGACTTCAGAGGGTAAATGCACAAGCAGGTTTATTTTAATCACAATGTATTTTTATGTTTTTAGAAAAATGTAGTTTTCTCGTGGTCACTATGATTTAAGACGAGGCTAAGAAAAAAAAGTAAGTTGACTTAAAGTTAAATGAAAGAAAATATTAAATAATAATAATACAGGTGGAGACGTCCCTGGCGGTCCGGTGGTTAAGACTTCACCTTCCAACGCAGGGGGTGCAGGTTTGATCCCTGGTTGGGGAGCTAACATCCCACATGCCTTCCCGCCAAAAAACATAAAACAGAAGCAATATTGTAACAAATTCAATAAAGACTTTTAAAATGGTCCACATTAAAAAAAAAAAAGAAATCTTAAAAAAAAAAAATACAGGTGTTCTACAGATTGACCAACACCATGAAGAGGGTACAGGAATTACTGGCACTTGAGGAACCCTGTTTGCTAAACGGCTGGTCACTGAAGTTTCTCAAGCAGGATCAGTGTGAAGAAAGAAACACCGTAGGAGGAAAACTCAGGTGGAGGCATGCAGGATGCGTTGTTGGGGAGAAACGCGTTCATGGGGGGAGATTCTATGAAGTGTGAAGATTCCATTGTGTGACGCAGTCTGTGAGTCGAAGGGGACCAGAGTTAGGAATGGATGAAAGAAACAGAAAGATGACAGGCAACACTTGGCGACACTGGATGAGGGTAATTGCAATAGAGAGGATGTGGTAAATTGGTTTATTGTTTCTAATTTCTTCTCTCCTGCTGCACTATAGAATCATCCATCCCAGGCTTTGGCCATGTGTCTTCGCAGGATCTCCCATTCAAGTGGGCAGTGTATACTTCCTTGCCCCCCTAATGTCGGGCTTGGCTGTGTACACTGATTTGGCCAACAGAAGATTGGTGGGTGTGATGTGAGCAGAGGCTTTAAATGTGCTTCTGTGACCTGGCTGGACCTCATCTCTTCTTCCATCTGCCATGAGAAAAATATGCCTCTGGGAGCCACTAAGCCAAGGAGAAGGAGAAATCACAGGAAAGACCGTGAACCCCATCTACAGCCCAAATCCAAGCCCTGCTGAGCTCAGCTCAGCTCAGCTGCAATCAGCCAAAGCCAGCCAAACCATGACCCATCCGTGAGGAAAATAAATGTTTAATTTTGGCAAGCCACTGAGATGCTAGGGTTGTTAGGACAGAAGGGAAAACTGACAAATACAGAGGAGGAGGAAGTGCATTCAGATTTGCAGTAGTCTCCCAAACCGGTCTCCTGGTTCTACCCCAGCTCCCCGACACCCTATTCTCCACTAGCAGCTAGAGCAATCCTTCCAAAACCCTCATTAATCAAGGCATTCCTTTGCTCAAACCCGCCAATGGCTCCCATATCACTCAGAGCAAAAGTGAATGTCCTTGTGATGGGCCACCATCCACACATGCTCTGTCCACCTCCTCCCCTTGCCCCCTCAGTCTCGACCTCCTTCCACTCTCCCACGTGCTCACTCTGCTCCAGCCACATGGCCTCCCTGCTACGCCCGGGCCACATCAGGGTACACCCTCCCTTGAGCCTTTTCTTGCTTTCCTCTTCTTAGAAAACACTTCCTTCAGATATCCAAGTGGCTAACATCTTCGGCTCTTGCCTTAAAGCAGTGGAATGAATGGCATGGGCTGCTCTGAAAAGACTGAAAACACACACACACACACACACACACACACACACACACACACACACACACGCTCAGTTAACCATAATACAGTGTTAGTACAAAAAATAGATGTAAAATACCATGGAACTGAAAAATGGAGGGCAATTACTTCTTAGGTTGGGTGTGAGTTGCTGGTAAGGGAAAACTGCACTGAGAAGTTAATACTTGAGTGGGGTCTGGAAGGGGTTTCTTAAATGGACCAAACGGGGGTATCATCCAAGCAGGGCACGGCACAGGCAGCTGCTGTGTGCTCTCCAAGACTGCCGATAATTCTAGCCCTGACGGCGTGCTCAGCCACTGTTCTATGTGCTTTATATGCATTATGTCATCTAATCCTCTGCTCTGTAGAGTAGGCACTGCTATGCCATTCACAGACGCGGTAACTAAGGCACAGGGTGGTGAAATAACCCGCCCAAGGTCACACTGCTATTGACACTGGCTAGCAGAGCCAGGCTTCTGGCTCCAAAGCCCATGCTCTTCACCCCGGCGTATGCCCATCCCAGTGCTCTGGGAAGGCTGGGTCCCAGTACACACAGGGAAGAGGAGGAATCACAGCCAAGTCTGCTGGGAGCGCTGCTCTGGCTTGGTCAAGGGCTCCGCAAGGGCCATTTAGGGAGCTTGAAGCTTGCTTTTTGGTCATGAGAAAAGCCACTGTGGGTTTTTAAGCTGGAAAGGGCTGTGATGAGAACTGTGTCCTGACGGTGACTCTGGAATTGATGTGTAGGCTAGAATGGAGGTGAAACGGTTGAAGGTTTCCATGGTGAGAAGGAGGCGGAAGAGAGAGGGCGAGACCCAGGGCCTGAGGGCCTCTGGCTCATCTCAATGCCTGGTATACAACAGGCATCCAATAACGTTTGGTTAAATAAACGTCTCCTAGTTGTCTTAGTTGGCTTCCCCCAGAAGTAGACTTTGAAATAAGGGTTCCACTATGAGAGGTTTATTTAGGAGGCTACATTCGGGGGCATCTGGAGCTCAGTCCTGCGGGGCAGCTGTGGGGGACAGTGCAAAACACACCTGCAGAGTCGTCCCGGGAGGAAAGCGGGGGAGTTGGGTGTTCACAGACCGATTCGGTTAGTAGTTGAGGGTTGCTGCTGGCGAGTGTTAATTTCCTGGCACCGGGGCAGTAGAAGCGTGTCACCTGGGGAAGGAGAGGGAGGCACAGGGGTGTGGCTGGACACCCCTGGGGTGCGCTGACCATCAGGTGCGTACAGATGGGGATGAATAGGGTCTGCTAGAAAATCAGTCTTGGGCCGAAAAAGGGAAGAGTAGAAACTGAATTGTGAAACTTATCCCCCCATGGGCATCCCACAGGCATGTCCAACATGGACACTGTCATCTCCCTCTACCCCAAACTTGCTCTTGCCCATGTGGTCCCCTTCTCAGGGAGTGACTCTCCTCCATGCTTTCCTCCTTTTCACTTGACGCTCGCCATGTGCAATCAATGGCTATTGTGCTGCTAGCACTGCCTCTTCAATACGTCTGCAAACTGTTGTCTTCTCCTAACTCCACTGCTACCCCATAGTTCAGGCTACCATGCTCGCCCCTGCATTACTGAAATGGGCTCCCCACTGGCCTTTTTTTTTTTTTTTTTACGGTATGCGGGCCTCTCACTGTTGTGGCCTCTCCCGTTGCGGAGCACAGGCTCCGGACGCGCAGGCTCAGCGGCCATGGCTCACGGGCCCAGCCGCTCCGCGGCATGTGGGATCTTCCCGGACCGGGGCACGAACCCGTGTCCCCTGCATCAGCAGGCAGACTCTCAACCACTGCGCCACCAGGGAAGCCCCCCACTGGCCTTTCTTGACCCCAGTCTTGATCCTCACCCTCCACTCAGCTCTTTAATCCAGCCTCCATATTCCAGGTGGACTGATCTCCCTATAATACAAGGCTAATTATGTTCTTTCCCTGAAGAAAATTCTTTAATAGCTCTCTACTGCCCTCAGAAAATCATCAAAACTTCCTCCTACCTGTGAAGCTCTATGTCACCTGTGCTTTGTCCCTCCAGTCACGATGAATTTCGTTCGGCTCCTGGACATACCCTGCTCTCTCTTACCTCTGAGCCTTTGCTAATGTCGTTGCCTCTATCTGGAACAATTTTCCCTTCTCCTCTACTTCATTAACTCCTATTCAGCCTTCAGGTCTCAGCTGAGAGGGCATGTCTTCTAAGAAGCCTGTCTGATCCTCTTTTCTACACACATGATCGCCTAAAATTATTTTATTATATTGAAATTGACTTGCTTCTTTCAAGAGAGTTGAGGACCCGCTGAAAGGTCTCTCTAGATCAGGCTCAGCAAATGTTTTCTATAAAGAGCCAGATGATAATTACTTTGGGCTTTGCAGACTCTATGCTGCCTGTCACAGCTACTCAATTCTACCGCTATAGCGTGAAAGCAGCCATAAACAATACACGAATGAATGGGCATGGCTGTGTTCCAATAAAACTTTATTTACAAAAACAGGCATTAAGCCAGATTTGGCCCATGGGGCCACAGTTTGCCAACCCCTACTCTACGTTGTCACTGTATCCCTGGGCCTAGAACAGTGCCTTACACATCAGAGGGACTCAAATATTTCTTGACTGAAGAAGGAACGATTGAATGAAAGTGAGCTCGGTGGTTTGTGACCACCTAGAGGGGTGGGATAGGGAGGGTGGGAGGGAGGGAGACGTGAGAGGGAAGAGATAGGGGAACATATGTATATGTATAGCTGATTCACTTTGTTATAAAGCAGAAACTAACACACCATTGTAAAGCAATTATACTCCAATACAGATGTTAAAAATTTTTTATTAAATAACTAAGAAAAAAAAGAAAGTGAATGAATAAATAGTACATTTCAAAGGACAAGTTAACCTAGTTTGAAAAACTTCTTTCCTGTAATATACTCATGTTTATACTCATGTTTTAGGACTGTCTTTTCTGGTTCCCTCATGTCTAAACCCTTGCCTGGAAATAATAACCAAATGTATTGAGTGCCAGTCATTTAAACACTTTATAATGATTAATCTATTTTATCTTCAAAATAACCCTATAAGCTATGAACTATTACCTTCAATTTACATAGGAGGAAACCTCAGAGAGGTTCCTCAAAGATGGGGCCCTGTCTTGCCTTTGGCAGACCCCTCTCTCCCTAGAGACCCTCGCTCTGTGCCTGTAATCTAGCCCCTTGGTTGGCCTGAGAGTTTGTGGTTCATCTGAATCCATGTATCTCTTTGGCTGGCTCTGCCCATGTGCCATGCACCCAGCCTGGGATTGGACATCCCTAATTCTGATCACCTGCCTGCCTGACCCTCTAATTCCCTTGCCCACAATCTACAGTCTGATGCTGCTTCCCTATTTCCTAAGGGTTTATCTCTGCTCTGGGCCCCACTGACCCTTTGAGCTCCATTCTATCACTTTTTCCCTTTCTCACCTTTTTTCTGCCCTCCAAGGAAGTTCTAATACCAGCATGACATGTTTCAAAGGCCAATGCACAACTGATTGTATCTAGAACTTGAAAAGTGTGAGAAAAATCCAAGTGATGAGCAATGCTCTGATAGAAGCGGTAGCAAGCTCAGTGGTCTTCCTACGGAGATTCAGCCAATTACCGCAAACACTTTCTTCGGCTGAAAAGCTCACCATTGAATCAGACTTGGGGAAGAACACGATGTAAAGTTAAACCCCAAAGGGCCGCTCTTTGCTCCGTGGCTGGCCCTGGTTTCATCTGTAATTCCTCGATGGTTATCTGAAGTATGTTCCCCGTGAGGATTTAAGGGCTCCCAACAAAAGCAGATCCCTCGTGGAGAGGCTGGAGGAAGGAGCACTTTGAGTCTGAATTTGTCTTTTCTTCCCTTTTCCAGACATGGGTCTCTGCCTTTCACCCTGAACTCAGTAGCCCCCCGGCAGCTCACAGCTCTGGTTTGAATCTGACTTACGAGGCGATGGGTATCTCCGTGGCGGGATGCGTAGCTCGGATGTTAATTGCTCATTAGCCATCTGTGCATGCTGCACCTTGGCTGAGACAAGAGAAAGAATGTGAGCTGCTGATACCTGGGAGTCCAGCTACCAACACACGTGGAAACCATCCAGGGAGACCTCAGGTTCAATCTGCAGCTTGGCCACATATTTATTTCTCACTAAAAAAACATCTGGCTTTCATTTTTTTGGTGACAACTCGTTTGGACAAGACCTCAAGTAGGTTAAAAAAAAAAAAATTAGACTTTCCACCCTTCCCCCAGCCTTGGGGAACTAAACTTTGTTTAAGCTCTTTCATGAGCCAAGAGTGTGAATAAGGACCGAAAGCTGGGGTGTAAACAAGGAGTTATTTGTTTCTTCTTCTTAAAAGATGATGACCGAGGATTTCACACACTCCCCACTTGGATGCAGGGCAGAGTTCCTGGGGAGAATATATAACAAATTACATGAAATTCCCAGTAGTCCACAGCCAAAGTGCTCGGCAATCTTAGGGCTCAATCCCATGGCCGAGGCATTTGGGACCGCAGTGTAGGATGACTGGGTTTGGGGATTGTGTTTGAGTTGTGCAGTGACCCAGGAGAACATGACACATTGCCTCAAACACTGCAGGTTCCATGAAGAGCTGGTGGCCCTGGCTGCTACAGCCTGGGGTACCTGGGGGTCCCCACCACAATATAAGCTCTGTGAGGTCAGGGCCATTATCTCTTGCTCTTTACTGCATCCTCGACACCTAGCAGAGTATCTGCTTTTAGTAGGCACTCACAAGTGTTTGTTGAATGAAAGAACAGATGACACGATACACAGATTCTACTGGGATTCCAGTCCCTATACCTACAGCCACATCTCTTCCAAATTACAACAAGAGTATTTCCTACAATACTGAGAAATGGGAGGTTACCAGCCATATATATGGTAAAGAAGGTTCCTTGGGACAAAAAGACAAGGGCCCTTACTGACTGGAACCTCCAGAGCAGAGATGGAATGGGAGCCCTGTTTCCTGGCTCTCCAGCTGGAGCATTTCTTTTCTTTTTTTTTAATTTGCATTTTAAAATTTTTATTTATTTATTTATTTATTCATTCATTCATTCATTCATTTATGGCTGCACTGGGCCTTTGTTGCTGCGCACAGGCTTTCTCTAGTTGTGGCGAGCAGGGGCTACTCGGGGGCTACTCTTCATTGTGGTGCGCGGGCTTCTCATTGCGGTGGCTTCTCTTTGTTGCGGAGCATGGGTTCTAGGCGCACGGCCTTCAGTAGTTGTGGCATGCGGGCTCTGGAGTGCAGGCTCAGTGGTTATAGCACAAGGGCCCAGCTGCTCCATGGCATATGGGGTCTTCCCGGACCAGGGATCGAACCCGTGCCCCCTGCATTGGCAGGCGGACTCTTAACCACTGTGCCACCAGGGAAGTCCCAGCTGGGGCATTTCTGAGGAAGAATGGGTGAGCTTGCATAGGAACTGAGGCCTTGGCATCACACATCCAAACCCGAAGTTTAATTCAGTGCAGAACGTCGTGCTAAGTGCTTTGGAGATTTCAAGGAAGAGGAAAGAATGGTGTTTGCTCTTGGACTCTCCGAGATCTTCCCGTAGGCCATGCTCTTTTCTACCACAGACCATTTGCACATGCAGCTTGCTCATCTGCGTGTGTGCCCTTAACGCTGCCTACACTCTTTTGAGTAGCTTCAGAGTTTGCTCAATCATTTCTATGTCAGGAAAGCCTTCGCTGACCACCAGCACCACCAGGTTAGGTCAGATCCCCCCACTACGCCTTTGTGCAACTGTGTACTTCTACATGCCAGTACTTATCACAACTGCAGTTTTCCATTGATGTTTTGGTGATTTTGATTAACAGCTCTCTTCTACTGCATGCACTGTCTAATGCAGTGTCCACTAGCCACAGGTGGCTATTTACATTAGAATTAATTAAAAGTAAGCAAAATTTAAAATTCAGGAATTTTTAAAAAAGATACAAGTGAACTTATTTATAAAACAGAAACAGACCCACAGACACAGAAAACAAACTTATGGTTACCAAAGGGTAAAGGAGGGGAGGGATAAATTAGGTTACCTTAGGAGTTTGAGATTAACAGATACACACCACTATATATAAAATAGATGACCAACAAGGACCTACTGTACAGCATAGGGACTATACTCAGTATTGTATAATAACCCACAAGGGAAAAGAATCTGAAAAAGTATACAAATATTCCGAAAAAGAATATTTACGTATATAGTCATATATATATGCACACACACACATATATAAAACTGAATCACTGTGTTGCACACCTGAAACTAACACAACACTGTAAACCAACTATACTTCAATTAAAAAAAAAAATTCAGTCGCTCAGCTACATTAGTGACATTTTAAGGGCTCCGTAGCATTAACATACGGTAACAGTGGCTAATGGCTACCATGCCGGACACCGCAGAGACGGAACATCTCCGTGACCGCAGAACGTTCTGTTGGACAGTGCTGTGCTAGACGGAACGCTCTGTGAAAGCAGGCCCCGTGACAGCTATTACCTCCCTCGCACATCGCATGGGGAGCACAGTGCCTATCAGAGAGTGAGCACTCATGAAGTGTTTGCTGAACGAGTGAGGAACCTTATGACTGAGCAAAGGAGACGGGCTTCTAAACTAGAACACAAGGCAGCATGATTCAGTGCTACGTGGGAGTGCAGAGGACAAGGGTACTGTGGAACAGAAAGCTGTTCTTACAGGTGAGACTGGTGAAGGCTTAGTGGAAGGGGCAACTTTTATGTTGGGCTTTGAAGAGTGGGTAGGAGTTTGACAGTGGAGAAGAGGTAGGGTGTTATAAACAGCAAAAGAAAATAGCATTCGAATAGGGTCATGGAATCAGCAAAAGCGTGTCAGGCCTGGGGAAGAGCAATGATTCATGGGTGTTTGGAATGAAGGTCTTGGAATGGCATGCTGAGGAACCTGGATTTAATTCACATGCAATTTCAGGTAAGATTATTTTCCATCTACTATCTGCCAGGGCTAAGTGCTGCATACATGACCCCATCTGATATTTGCAGCATCCCTATGGGGTAGGTACAATAATGATCCCTATTTATAGCTGTGAAAACTGAGGTTCAAATGAGCCATATGGGTTAAATAACCTGATAAAAGTCACACAGCTAACAAGGAGCAATCGTGTGATTACTGACATGACCCTCCATACAAGTAGGGAATATGGCTATCTCACTCTCCACTGTATTACCAGCACTTCGCATAGTGCTGGAACACACTAGAGGCCTAATAGGTAGCTGTCGAATGAACAAATGATCAAACGTGTTTGACAGTGATGCCTCTTGCTGTAGCAGAGATGGAGAAAAAGGAGAGCGTCGCAGTACTGCAGTATTGCACAGTTAGGAGTGAGAGTGTTAAGTTAGACTCTCTGAGTTCAGTCCTAGGGCCAAACTTACTTTCTGGGTGACCTGCAGTGAGTCTTTTAATGCTTGTACACATCATCACACTAAGAGCAATAATAATAGCACCTTCACTGGATAGTGTTAAGAGCTTAATGAAGCAGATAATTCACATATCGGCTATCGGGGATTCCCTGGCGGTCCGGTGGTTAGGACTCGGCGCTTTCACTGCCAAGGGCGTGGGATCGATCCCTGGTCAGGGAACTAAGATCACACAAGCCACAGGGCGTGGTCCAAAAAATAATTTACTTCCACATATAAGCTATCAAATAAATAATGGCTTATGTTATGAAGAGGTGACCAGGGCCTTGACCCTTTCCCTCAGTTTCGGAGGGCACAGATGTCAGCAGTATTACGCAGGTTGAATCAATTTGGGACATGACAACCAGAGGAAAGCTGGGGCTAAGGAAGGAATCAAAGACTCCTGAAAGGATTTATCCTGGGGAGAATGAAAGGCTAAATGAGACCATGATCAGAGATGGGGAGCACAGGAAGAGAAAGAGGTTTGGGTTCAAAATAAAGGTCAGGTGACTTCCCTTGGACCCCAAACCCAGGAACCCAGCAGAGACTAGGAAAACAGATACATCCAGGGGTGCAGAGGGGCCCTCTCTCTCAGTCAAGTAGGATGGATTTAAGACAGAAGGGAGAGGAGCTATCCTGCTTAACTTCTAAGAGCGGGACAACCGCCTCATCAAGTACATCCCGCAAAGCCTCACAGGGCTTAGCCCTCACTGGCTGAGAGCCCTACATGACACCGCCTTTGCCATGAGTGGTGAGCCAACGGCTGCCAGGCAACGGTGCATGAGGTCAACCCTTAGGCCCAGCAAAACAAACAAGACAACACATCAAGCTGTGTGGATTCCTGGTTTGATGCCATGTCACTCAAAGCAGCATCAGCATCACCTGGGAGCTTGTGAGAAATGCAGCATCTCAGGCCAGGCCCCAGATCTGTGGAACCCGCCTCTGCCTGTCAGCCACATCTCCAGTGACTCGTGAGAACATTAATGTCTGCACACTTAGAGCTCTGCAGGCAGACGGCCTTAGTTCTGGTTCTGCACTTTCTAGATCTGTGACCTTAAGGCAAGTGATTTAACATCCCCAAGCCTCCATGTCCTCATCTAGGCAAAGGGAAAACAATCAAGCTGACTCATCGAGTGGTTCTGAGGCTGACCCAAGAATATGCATATGGAAGTGGTTAGCACAGAGCTTGTAACTGGTAAGTGCCCAATTAATGACAGCAGCGGTCATTAAAAACTCAGTGCCCTAGGGATTTCCCTGGTGGCACAGTGGTTAAGACTCCACGCTCCCAATGCAGGGGGCCTGTGTTCAATCCCTGATCCAGGAACTAGATCCCACATGCATGCCGCTACTAAGAGTTCGCATGCCGCAACTAAGGAGCCAGTGAGTCACGGCTAAGGAGCCCGCCTGCCACAATTAAGGAGCCCATGTGCCACAACTAAGGAGACAGCAAGGCACAACTAAGGAGCTCACCTGCCACAACTAAGGAGCCCGTGTGCCGCAACTATTAAGTCAGAGAGCTGCAAATAGGGAGCCTGCCTGCCACAACTAAGACCCGACGCAACCAAATAAATACATAAATAAATAAATATGAAAAAAAAAACCCTCAGTGCCCTAGACAGGGGGCAGAATGATGGTGCAGTTGGCCACTCTTTAGATAACAAGATGTTCTCCAAGAACTGAATTGGTAAAGCTAACATGAACCTACCAGCAACCCAGCCACCCTCCCCAGATGCATTTATTTATCCCTTCAAGTGCTGGGGAGGCTCCACCCTGCAGAGTACTTGAACTTCAAGATAGACAAGACTAGGCCCAGAGCCAACATAAACATAGGAATGGGCCCTGAATTCCTCTCCTGATTAGATCAGCAAACACACTAGGGCCACTGTAGGACACATTCCCCACCCCCCACCCCCCCCCACACACACACCCCCCCCCCCAGGACACAGGCAGATAGGAATCAGGTCAACCTCAGGCCCTGCCCAACAGGGGTTTATGGCCAGAAGGAACAGAAAGACCATAGGTTGGACTGACCCAGTCCGGCCCAGACCGCAAGCTGACAACAGAGACAGAATATAAGGTTCCAGAAGAACAGAGCAACACTACCTAACCTTTCTGGAGTGTTTACCAGCAGTGTGCTAAAAGCTTTATAGGTTTCACTAATTAAAACCTGGATAACCCTATAAGGTACGGACCATTATTAATCTCATTTTACAGGTGATAAAACTGAGGGTCAGGTTGATAGATGCAAACCATTACATGTGGAATGGATAAACAACAAGATCCTTCTGTATAACACAGGGAACTATATCCTATCTCCTGGGATAAACCATAATGGAATAAAATATTAAAAAAATAATGTATATATGTGTATAAATGAGTCACTTTGCTGTACAGCAGAGATTGACACAACATTGTAAATCAACTATACTTCAAAAAAAATTTTTAAAACCCAAAACCAAAAATCTGAGGCTTGGAGAACTTCAGTTACTTGTTATATAACTTAACACACCATTAGTAAGTGGCAGAACTAGGATTCCAGTTGGGGTGCAGGATGGGCCTCTCACCTCATCTGTGCCTTAACTGAGTAGCCTTTGTTCTCCTGCTGTCTGTCCATCCTGCACGGCCGGGAGCTATCTGTACTGCCCGGAGGAGGCAAGGGTAGGCTGCCTGAGGTATGCACCAAGGGGCTGCCCCACCTTGGGAGGGATGGATTCCAGACCCCGCCTCGGGGAGGGCTTTTCACCTCACTCAGCCTCAGCTACAAGCAAGTGGTGATACTTTCTGGGACACTTCTACTGCAACAAGGAGATTCAAATGTGGAATCACAGAAGCAGCTTATCACAGAAGCAGCACAAAGACAGGCATTTGTCACAAAGGTAGGCATTTGTCACAAAGGTACACAATTATAGGTGAGCATTCACTGAGTGGCTCTTCCTCTGTTGCTCTCTAGCCTTTTGAGGCCTCAAGTTGTCGAGAAGTCTCTAGCTGCAGAGACCCGCTATCTCTGTGAGCACTGAGACAGACGCAGAGGCAAACACGGAGGCTGTGATCTCTGCTCCGTGCCTGCCTCTTGGACCACCGTCTGCTCGCTCGCACACCAGGCAGCCAATCAGAATGAGCCCGGGCTCCTGTCCTGGACCCTAGGGCTCCCGTAGTCTTCCGGCTCCCCTCCTCAGACTTGGCATCACTCTAGCCCTTGGTTCCTGTTGCCTCCTGGCTTTCTCATTCAGCCCTGGCCCTGTCCTTGGGAGCCCACACGGCTCTCTGGGGATGTTGATAATGGGGGAGGCTACACATACACGGGGGCAGAGAGCATATGGGAAAATCTCTATACTTTCCCCTCAATTTTGCTTTGAACCTAGAACTGCGCTAAAAATAATCTTAATAATTTTTTTTTTAATCTAAAGAATAACTTTCAAATGCTTAAAAAATGATCTTGGATCTATGGCAGGCTTGGGGATGATTTTTTGGCTATGGGACCTTCTGGCTTCCTTCAACCACACCAAATAAAGAATTATCTTCTCCATCTATGGATAAAGCCCTGACTGGTGCATGAGATCTCTCTCTTTCACACACACACACACACACACTTTTATAAATTTGTATAAGGATAATGTCTGGAAGCGTATAAAAGAAACAAGACAATGGCTACATTTGGGAAGGGGAACCAGGAATCAGGTAAAGCAGTGACACACGTTTTACTGACTTTTAATCCTTGATAATTTTGTATCATGACCATGTAGTCCCTGCCACTTTCAATTTCAACAATAGTCAACTGTAACAATAAAACATGGGTTTGGTGAGAGAAATATGGTCATGGCACACGCTCACTATCTAAACTGGTTCTTCAGACCAACCTTTACCCCAAAGCACAAAGCAGTGTCAACAATGAGGAAGAGCGCTCACCCTGTACATCCAACTCAATCCCGTCACCCACAACTGCTTCCTTCTACACCAGCCCCTCCGGCATCTGACCCTGCACCAGGCCTCTACTTCCTGCTCCCAGTCTTTCTATTAATCAACAGATCTGGTTTCCTGGGACAAAGGACTTTGCCCAAGAAATGCCCTCAGGCTTTTCCTTAGAGTGTGATGTCTTGTGCCAACTCCTGATATCCCAAACCCAGGCAGCTCCACCCCAGTCACTGCAAGGGATCAGGACACAAGAACCCACTTTCTCTATCAGGCAAAGATGCTTCTGTGATTTCCTCGTGAAATCAAACGGGAGCTCTTTGGAACTGCAAGTGTAAAGTGAACCTACGTACTATCAGGGTTCATGATCCCGGCTCTCAACGACTGAAGAAAATCGCATGACTGACTCTGAGCACACGTGGCTCAGAACACAAGTGCTTCCCCTCCGGCTCGGCTGCTTTGTTTACGCACTACTTCTTCCCATTCAATAGGCTGTCATTAAAGTGGAGGAATCGTGGACACAGTGTATCACTGTTCGGTGCTGCCAGAACTGCAACATAAAGACCACTTAGTTCAGAACAAAATCAGGGAGCCGGGCTTCCCTGGTGGCGCAGTGGTTGAGAGTCCGCCTGCCGATGCAGGGGACGCTGGTTCGTGCCCCGTTCCGGGAGGATCCACATGCCACGGAGCGGCTGGGCCAGTGAGCCATGGCCGCTGAGCCTGCGCGTCCGGAGACTGTGCTCCTCAACGGGAGAGGCCACAGCAGTGAGAGGCCTGCGTACCGACAAAAAAAAAAAAATCAGGGAGCCCACACATTAGTCACCGCAGAGATGCCAAGACGATGTTAGTCTATTCCCTGCATTCAACAGTCTTACACATCTGAACGGTCTTTTTTTAGAGCTCCTCAGAGGGCACGTGGGTTGGGTTTCTTTGCTGCTTCTATGGCAGGGGATGGGCTGTCAGTAGCCCATCAGAACAGCAGCCCCCATTCCTCAAGACATCCTTTTCCCTCTGTCCCTCCCTCCTCTGACAACTAGCCATCAGCTCTCGGTGCTGTGTCTGCCTTTTGCCAGGCCCCCAGCATCCATCCCCGTCTCAACGCCAATGCAGAGTGGGATGTGCAAAGTCTAACAGGGAGCTTATTTTTTCCCACCCAAACTCCTCCACATCCAGATTTGTCAAGGTTGCAGGGAGTGGTCTCCATCTCAATGTTACCGTTGTATGGACAGTGGGAAGTGCACAAGGACGTGTGTGAGAAGTGTTTCATTAAAAGTCCATCATGGGGCTTCCCTGGTGGCTCGGTGGATGAGAGTCCTCCTGCCGATGCAGGGGGCACGGGTTCGTGCCCCGGTCCGGGAAGATCCCACATGCCGCGGAGCGGCTGGGCCCGTGAGCCATGGCCGCTGAGCCTGCGCGTCCGGAGCCAGTTCTCCGCAGCGGGAGAGGCCACAACAGGGAGAGGCCCGCGTACCGCAAAAAAAAAAAAAAAAAAAAAAAAAGTCCATCATGGCTCAGCTGTGCAGTGAGCCGCGCAAGCTAATGACCAGGTATTGTCAAACACTCAAAGGCCCTTGGCTTACCTCCCTGAATAATAAACTGACTTGCTTCCTTAGGGATGTGTGTTTAAGTCCATCTAGGATACTGGCTTTTGAGATTCTAATCATCCATATACCACCTTGTTATAATTTCTAGGTAATTTCTAGGTAATAATCTCTATCATAATTTAATTAATATATTTCTGTAAGTTAACTCACCTTTTTAATTTTACTTAACTGCCTGCTTCGTTCTCATTCTAAGCAAAAATACCCATAAGGCCATGCATTCGAAGAGCTATTTATCTAATATACATCACAAAAAATCCATGAAAATTAAGATGCTATGACTGTCACACCTTGGCACTCTTGGAAGGAAAATAATCACTCAGAAATCAAGAGACTCCACTGTGTCTTGAAACTCTTATTTCCCACCATTCCTAGCAAGGACTCCTGCACACAATAAGCGTTCAATACCAATCCGCTGATCTGAATTGCTCTCAGGTGCCATTTAACCAAACTTATCAGGATTGTGTTGAAAAAGAAAATGTTCCAGAATCAAATTATTTCCCTGAGTCCTAGGCCCTGAGACCTGGAAGCTACCGAAGAAAACATCTTAGCCCTGAACTTCTTGGTTCAATGAGAAGGGGCTAAGGAAACTGACAAAGTTATGCCATAAGTTATTCTTAGCAAAACGAGAAAGCACTCAGGAAAGTGGAGCTTGCAAACAATGATGCAGAGCTTTGCTTTGAGTGTCTTTAGGAGGAAGAATGTCTGCAGATTCAGGCCCCTCATGTAGAGCTGGTATATGCATGGCAATCCACATGGGTGGATGTCAGTGCTTCAGCCATCTATAAGCATCAAGGGCCATGGTGAAATCCCCCAGCCTACTCTTAATCAAAGCTGGTTCTTAACCAAAACGGCCCAGGCATGGGTGTTCACTCAACAAAGACACCAACAAACCTGCATGGGAAGGTCTCCTTCTCACCGGAGAAACAGGACTTCGCATGGAAAATTCCATACCACAGTTCAAAGGGGCATGATGACCTAATAAATTTAGTTGCATGGGTTATTAAAGGCAACTGTAAATTCAGCCTGAGGTTTTTTTTTTTTTCCGCCTGTGTTTTTCCCATAGCTGAAACACATGTTAAAGTGGAGAAAGTTCCCAGGGAAGCCTGGGGCCTGTTTTGACTGCATCTAACATGCCATGTGCCAGGATGAGGGATGCTTCCGGTAAATGGACTTGCTGCCGACACGGTGACCCCAGGAATCCTGGCCTGGAATCTCTGCTGAAGGCCTCGGAGTGGGACCTCTTGGACCTCCAGGTAAAGAACCCAACAGTAATTGAATGTGCAGCCAGCCAGAGCTGGGAACATTTCCTTTCACTGGCTGGTTGTAACACCTAATCTCAGCAGAGAAGCCCCATTGGAGAGTGAATAATTCCTGTGCTCTTCCTCTGCGGGGTTTAGCAACGTAGGTGTCCTGCCAAGTCAAACAACCTGCTGAAGACGTGTCTTTAGGGATTAGTGCAAATCGTACTCCTACCTGATGGGATTTAGCTCTGCTCAACCCCTATTCTGCAACTTGTGTGATCTCAGGGTCAGAAACTAAAGTAAAAAGGCAGAGTTCAGGGTTTAGAAAGCATTGCACGGGGAGTAGCATACATAGCCTCTCTTTTATTTCTTCTTCAGATTTTTGAGAGAGACCTTTGGAGATAAAAAAAGATTTTGAAATTCCAAAATGATGTACAGAACGGGTCCTTGTCAAATAAATCAACCAAGAAAAATAAAACCAACAAAGAGATTTCTTTTTTTCCAGGGCTGACTCAGAGACTCGTTTCTGTAGCAATGCCTGCGTATGTGTCTCCCAGGCCATCTGCAGGGATATTTAGGAGGGAAGGGGGAGGCTGCGGAGAACAGGGAAGGCTAAGAGATGGGTCCTCCACCTCCACAGGCTACCTCCAGAGCCTGTTTACCAGGTACACAGAACAAGTGGGCATCTTGCTGTTACTAAGGATTTAAGAAGATACACAGGAGCAGACAGTGGCAAGGTATCTACTTTGGAGCCAATGAGAGCTGCTTTCTAATCTTGCCCCTACTTCTCATAGCACTGAGACTTTGGTTAAATCACTTAATCTCTCAGGACCCCAGTTTCCTCCCTGGTAAAATGGGAGGATAATAATAATTACTCCGTAGGGTTACAGTAAACATTAAATAGGGAAATGTATGGGGATTCCCTGGCTGTCCAGTGGTTAGGACTCTGCGCTTCCACTGTAGGGGGCACGGGTTCAATCCCTGGTCGGGGAACTAAGATCCTGCGTGCTACACGGCACGGCCAAAAAAATAATAATAATAATAATTAAGGAAATGTATGAATGCAAGACGCGTAATGGGATATCACTACAGAAATTAGATAGTATATAAAAAATTACTATGATAGGAAATTGTCCAGCTTACCGACGTACTATAATTATTTCACATGGCTCTATTTTTTTTAAATGAAATGCACAATTAACTCTAACAAGTAATATCACACTCAGAATGCATATATTTTATTTCACATAAATCGAATCTCAATTTTAAAAATTGCTGCTAAGAAGAATCAGCAAATGTTCCCAGAATACCTACTACGTGCTGGGTTTTCCATCGCTGCCAGGGCAGAGGTGACGGCAGCTCTAGAAGAGGTGCTTCACAAGCGGGCTCCTCACTGGGATAAGTGTATGGACTCACATGGGAAAGACTGTAACAGGCAAATAAAGGAAGTTCTAGATGTTTGTCATTCCCATTGGGGGGGGGGGGCGTTGGAGGAGAGCCCAGCAGAGCTTCTCCAGCTGGAGGTGGAAGGGAAACGGCTGGGGTAACCACAGGAGCCTCAGTCTGGCCACACCTCTATCAACATCCTACCCGGGTTTCCAAAGCACAGAAGTCACACCACTCACTCACACGACCAATGTCACCCAGCACAGGCTCTGCCCAGGCACGATGTCAGGTGCCAGCGATGCTGAGCTGAGTGCGAACACGCGCTTTCCATCTCGGGGATGAATAGTCTAATGAGGGAGACAACACCAACCCAGCATCACTAACAGAATCATAAATACGGACAGACATGAGCAAAGGGTCAGAACCCTGTAAGAATGGGTAGGAGAGGAATTTAACAACCTGGAGGGGCACAGAAGGTTTCCCTGAGTAAGTGACCTTGTTGCTGGGAGCTGAAAGGTGAACAGGTGGTTACTAGGTGAGGAAGGGAGGGGGGGAGGGGGGCCAGACCCCACAGCCCTGAGGGTCGCGATGGGACACCGAAGTTGATTTTAAGAGTCAAAGGAAGCCAAGGAAGGATTTTAAGCACGGTCTGTATTTGAGAAGCTCACTCGAGCTTGATCCACTGTGAACACTTTCCTTGGGGCCTGAGTGGAGATAGACAGGTAAGACCAGAGGTCTGTGGTCTTTCAAGCAAGAGATGCTGATGGCATGGGTGAGTTCAGTGGCAGTGGGGATGGAGACAAGGGGAGAAGAGAGAAACCACAGTTAGAGGCAGCCCCCACCCATGTCCCTCATTGCTCTGCATCCCCCCCTTCCAGTCCCTGCCACCCCCGGTACAGCGATGTGCATGTGGAAGCCCCACCCGCACCTGCTAACCACTTTTAGCTGGGCAACGGGAGCTCCAGAGGTACAGAGCTGGGCAAACCCCAGAGCTCTTGGGGGATGGGGGGGAGGACTAGAGAGAGAAGCTGAATGGTGGGCTGTGCGGGGGACGATCAGCCACCTAGATATGCACCAGTCCCTGCTCTGTGGGACGGAAGGCAAGTGATTCACCTTCTTTGAGATTCTGTGTCCTCATCTGTAAAATGCTGATAATAACCCCTGCCCTGCAGGCTAGCTCAGAAGATGCAGACAGTATCTGTAAAGCCCCAAGCGCTGTGTCTGCCTGAGTAGGTGTTTAATAAACATCAGTACTATTCATTATTCTACAGGCGAGGTTAAGGCCCGTCATTCTCCTCAGTCCCTTTTCTCGCTTTGTCACAACCTATAGAAGAGGTGGTAATGGTGGGTCTCGGGATACTCAAAGCTTCGAGCAAGATTCATCTTCATTTTTTGCTAAGATCCAAGCCCAAATTCTCTCTGGTATCATACAAAGTGGAGGTTGGAAGGGGCATTTGAACATGAGCTGGATACTAAGACTGGAGGAGCGGCAGGGACTTTATCTGAACTCCTCACATCCCTGGGCTCTGCATCCTTAGTCCTGTCACTACAGCCTCCACCCTGTAGGAAGTGAGGACCGGCTTAGGAAAGGGTGGGACCCGGGCAATAGCAGGTCCACAAGATCACAGGTAAATGGGAGGCATGGAGACCACCGGGGAGTTGGAGTGTCAGGCACAGGTGATGGGGGTGGCTGTCTCTGGATGGGCAACAGCACACACGGGACGCATGTATATACGTGAGCACTTGTGAATGAGGGAAGAGCTGAAACCATCCATCCTCGTGTTTACACTTGCTTCCATTCTTAAAAGGATTCTATAACTAAATTATGTCACTTCAATCTGATCACAATGATGATGATGTCATTAACGGTTCATATGTATTAAGCACTTACTTTGTTTTGTGTCAGATGCTTTGCTAGACACAAGACATGCATTATTTCGTTTAATCCTCTCAATAACGCAGGTAGGTAACTCTATTACCCTCTTTTACAGGTGAGAGATTCAGGCACTTGCATAAGGCTGCACAGCTGGCCAGTGGAGAACCCTGCGATTCCCAGCGAGGTAGCCTGAGGACACAGCCTGTGCTCCTAATCACTAATCTCCAACAAAAATCGAAAATTGTCATTTTAGCAATACAACTTGGGTAGCACTCTACAATCTTCTACAAAGGGCTGCATTCCCGACAGTTGTCTCATTTGATCCCATAGAAACAATGTCATAGTACATGCCCAGGTTCCCAATGAAGAATCTGATGGTATACTTTCCCAGATATGACCACAAGTGCCCTACTTAATCAAGTATAAATGGTATATTTGTACACTGTACAGTAGAAGGTTCTCTGGTGTGTACATAGATCAAATAAATACAGCAGTACAAGAACCAATCCCATACATTTAATCACATTTTATTTATTTAGGTGCTCCTGGGAGAAGAGCCTAGCCGTGCTGAGAGGAGGCGGTGGGGCTTTGAGGAAACAGCTGGAAGCATCTCGGGGAGAGGGTCTGAGGCCGAGAGGCAGGGAGAGCCCCCAAGAGAGGGGAGTGGCCACTTCAGAGAGATTTCCTAAATGACAGGACCGGGAGAACATGCTCTGAAAACAAAAAAGCTGTCAGGGAGTGAAACTACTGGGTGACAGGGAGTAAGGACTGCCAAACAGAAACTCTCTAAGTAATGACATGGGTGCAGCCGACAGGGACCTCTAACCATTCGGAGCACTGTAAAGCAAAGGTGTTCTGCGACAATTCCTTTTTTAATGTATTTGTTTAGGGTATCAATCTCCTTACAGCACTCACATCTCATAGATAAATTCTTTAACCACCTATATTTAATGTGTGCCTGTTTTGTGCTGTTTGGTCTTTGGGCCACTAAAAGTAAACTAGCGCACTCAAAACATAAATTGAAAAAGAAAACAAAAGGAAAGCATCCTGCAATGTCATTCTTCATGTTACCACTCAAAAGCTCTTAGGATCCTCCTGGTTAGAACCTTAATTATGGAAGTTCTCACTTGTGTTACATGATTTATTTAAAACCCTGTCTTTCCAAGAGAATAAAATCCAGGTTTTGAAGTACCTCTCAAAACAATTTATTCTTCTCCACTGACTAACTGCTTGGCCAGCAATTGTAAATTTATAGTACCCTATGCCAAAGCAAAAACATTCTAATAACTTAATCAAACATTTAAAATCCAGCTCACAGCCATATAATATACAGAAGCCATTCTCTCAGCTCTCTCGTTAAAGGTCAATTACCATTTGTATTCAAAACCTCCACATCTTGGAAAAGCCACGCACACACACACACACACACACACACACACACACATACACACAAAGAGAGGAAGACAGAGGGAGACATTAGCATGTTGAGATTCAAAACTTGGCTAACATATTCCCAGGCTTAGAGCAATTCTCCTCGTTAGACTTTGAAATGAGAAAATTGATCCTTCAGATTTTTAAAAAAATTCTAGCCAAGTAATATGGATGTAAAGAAAGAGAATACAACAAACGAAACTGAAGTATTGGTTCTTTTGATTTTCAAGGAATTCAGGGGAAGAACTGGGCACAATTCTAGACTGGTGATGTGGCTGTACCCCCACAAGGACAGTATTATAGAAAAAAAGATGATAATTTGCATTGATTTGACTGTTTGCCTTTTTAGAGTGCTTTAGCAGATACGTACTTTCTGATAAGCTCTCACTCCTATCAGACAGAAAATACTATTAAGCTTGTTTTTCAGATGAAAAAAACATGCTTCAACAACTTTTGATGACAGAACAAGGACAGGAAGGAGATTTGGTGTGCTTTTGGCTTGGGGCGTATGACCTCAGGATGGAAAAGAGCCAATGAGTGAAAATGCAGTCATTTCGTTCACTTGGTCAAAGAAATTGCTCTCTTCCCTAATTGGTCACTCTTGGCTTATGATGGTGACGAAGAGAAGGAGGAGAAGGACGGTCCAGGAGATGTCTGAAGATACTGTGATAACTGTGCCAATCACTGTGTGAAACACTTCACATAGATAATCTGATGACACTCTGGTGAAGCGGGTTAATTGAGTCACGCCACGTATGCATTTAACCTGTGAGTGAACCAAAGTGCAGGCACTCAGCAAAAATTAAAGAGGAATAAGGTGAAAAATATACGAGGCAGAGGGTCCTACCAGCCATTCTTCTCAATGAACGTGTGCCTCCAGATGACCTTGGATGAGAGATGCGAACCTGCTCTCCCCACAACTTCTCAGTCCTCATGGGCTACTCACGTCCAGCATTTTCGTTGGTGGGGATTCCAGAGGTCAATGGTACTTCTCGGTACAAAATGGTCCCTACCTATCTTGTTTATGAGAGAGATAACTGTCAATAATTTTGAGTATTTTCCATTTTTATCTTTCACGCCAACTTCAGAAACAAGCCTTTGTTTGAAAGGCAACTCTACTCAACAATGATTCTCTCTATTTAACAGATGGTACTCGGAGCTATTAAGAAACTTTCCCAAGGCCTCATAGGTGGTAAGTGAAATGAGAAGATGGTTACAGATTCAAATCCAGGTCTATCCTAACTCTAGGGTCCATGCTCTTCATCTTGTAATCATTAGGTTAAGTGTCCACCACAGATTCACTCTTAACTAAATTAGCAGATCAAAAGGCCTGTGGAAAATGCTGAGAGCAGATAACCCATCCTGAATGACCCCAGATGCATCATTCTTTGCTAAACTGGTGGTCATGATTTATACTCTTATTCGATCTTCAAGACTCGGTTCAAATGATGCCTCCTTGGTAAAGCTTTCCCTGAGCTCCCCAGGAGAGGCAGTCACTTCCTCTGTACCCTTGAAACTTCAATATTCGCCATGTTGAAAAGATACAAGTTTACATACTTGCCTTGCTAGTGGACTGTAAGCTCCTTGAGGGCAGGCCCCCTCTGGAGCGGGGGTGGGCTGCAGTGGGGTGGGTGGGTTAAGAAGTTGCTGAAAGGAAGTACGAAAATCTCTGTCTTAGAGATTCCCCAGGACCACATAAACGGTCGTTTTTTTCCAGTCCTGCTTAAGAGACTGAAGTGAAATGCTTATGAGCACTTATGACAAACCCGATACTATCCTAAATTCTTTGCGTGCGTGCTACTTACTTTTCTTCAACAGTCCTATGAGGCAAATACACAGATGTCTTATAAATGAGGCATCTGAGGCTCAAAGAGGTTCATTAATTTGTCCAGTGTCAAACAGTGTATAAATGTGAGCCAGCAGGCCAGAGTTCAGCTTCCTTACTGCTCTGCTATACTTTCTTCCTATGTAGCTACTTAAATTTCCGCCACCACCAACCCTATATTCCTGAGTTCTGTTCTCCACGGACCTAGCCCCATCTTCCACTATATGGCAGTTTGACGTGTTTAGGCCTAAATCTTCCAACAACCTCTTCTGCCTTAGACCTTCTAATGCAACCAGAGAAAAGTGGGCTTGGTGGAGGGAATCAAGCAGAACTGGCTGACAACTGCAGGTTGACAGTCCTGCCTGGGCCTTCTGATGGCCGTGAAAATCTTCTCCAGCCTTTTTTCCCCCGAATACTTCCTTAATTTAGGATTTTTTTTAAGTAATTTTAAAAAATTAATCAATTAATTAATTTTAGTTTTGGCTGCGTGTGGGCTTTCTCTAGTCGCTGCAAGCTGGGGCTACTCTTCGTTGTTATGTGGGCTTCTCATTGCAGTGGCTTCTCTTGTTGCAGAGCATGGGCTCTAGGGCGCAGGCTTAGTAGCTGTGGTGCACCGGCTTAGTTGCTCCGTGGCATGTGGGATCTTCCCGGACCAGGGCTCGAACCCGTGTCCCCTGCATTGGCAGGTGGATTCTTAACCGCTGCGCCACCAGGGAAGTCCCCTATAAAACTTCCTTATTTTTATAGCTTCCCTTCAGTCTTCCTTGTAATTCTTAAGGAACCAATGGAGAAAATATGCCAAGACAGAAGATTTTTTTGTTTTGTTTTGTTTTGAATAAGGAATAATAACGTAAACCAATCAAAAATCTGTCAACAGTGGTCTTTCTGGTGTTGGCAGCTTATACCCTTACAGACACTGGGGTTGTTTTTTTTTCAAGGACTTAGAGTAAATTAAGTGTTGACACCATAGGCGATAAATCTCACAAAGAAAACCCTGTCCATAATTCTGAGTTAATAACAATGCTCAGGCTTTGATGTTGACATAAATGAGGCCGAATGAAGAAAAAGCCACATTCATGGGCTGTTGGAGGGTATATGGCCTGTAAATGATAAGCTTAAGGGACATAACACATGTTAGTGATGGTGGGACAAGCAAGGCTCTATCTACCAGGAACAAAATACCTCTTGCAGTAATTTAAATACACACACACACACACACACACACACATATATTTGCTATACATATGCATTTAAATATATCCATATAATCTAATTATTTACTTCATATCTAATTAAATAGTAAATGTGAACTCTAGGTTAGAGCTAAGGACACCATTGTGTTCTGCTCTTTGGAAAAACCAAGCTAATGACAAGGCAGCTCAACACGTCAAACACTGCATGCTGCATTAACATTTCATGGAAGTCAAATTGTTCTCTAGCCTGTTTTCTTGTCTGCAAAATGAGGAAATTGAATAATACAATATCTCAATCTCCTTCCAGTTTGTGACGGTCATAGTTTCTTTTCCTAACTCCTAAATTCAGAATAGTCCTGGATTCAAATCTCAGCATGGCAAGTTACTTTAACTTTCTGAGCTTCAGTTTTTGTTCCTCTGTGAAAAGGATATGATCATTTGTTATAATGCATTAAAAATTTTCTTTATCAATAAAAAGTTCAAAAATACAGAAAAGGAAAAATGTATTTTGAACGTTCATATGAGCACCATTTAAGTTCAACAATTGTTTTCATTTCGCTCTATTTGGTTTTGTTTGTTTGTTTTCTTTACTGAACTATTTTAAAGTAAATTATCAACAACAGGACACTGGATCCCTAAATACTTCAGCATGCATCCCTCCCCAAAATTAAGGAGATTCTCTTCTTTAACTAGAGTACCATTATCATACTTAGCAAAATTAATAATTCCCTAACAACATCTGATGCCCAGTCCACTTTCAGATTTCTCCATTTCTCCCCAGAATTTATTTTATACATTCATTTCTTCAAACCAGGCTTCAATTAAGAGCCATGTAGTGAAGTTGGTTCTCACACACCTGTCTCTAAAATCTCTTTTTAAAATAAATATTTTTTTAGTGTAACGCATATACAAAAAAATGCACAGATCAAAACTGCATGGCTTGAAGCATTTTCACCCAACGAACAGATCCACAAAACCTCTACCCAGATCCAGAAACAGAGGATGATACACCTCAGAAACCTAAGTCCCCTTCCGTTTACAATCCTCCAAAGATAAATACTATTCTGACTTTTAATACCATAGATTGCTTTTGCCTGTCTTGAAGATTATATAAATGGAATCAAGTAATTTCTACTCTTTTATGTCCTGCTTTTGTTGCTTATTCTGTTTCTGAGATTTCTCACGGTGTCACACGTAGCAGTAGTTTTTATGTGTTGTTTCCATTCTCCACGGTGTGACTATACCACAGCTGATTTTTTTCTCATGTTGGTGAGCATTTGGTTCGTTTTCCAGTTTGGGGCTATTACAAATAGTGCTTCTATGGTCATTACTGCTTATGTCTTTTGTGGGATGTAAATCCAGGAGTGGGATTGCTGGGTCATGGGGTATGTGTATGCTCTGCTCTAGTTGACACGGCTGAAGAGTTTTCTGGAGTAACTGTATCAATGAGTCCCACAGCAGGATATGATGAATGTAGTTTGTTTCACATCATCACAAACACGTGTTAGTTTTCTTATGCTTTTCTGATGAGTGTGCGGTGTATGTCATTGTGGTTTTATTTTACGTTTCTCTGAAGACTGATGACACACTGAGCATCTTTTCATATGACCACTCGCCGTTTGGACATCCTCTTTTTTTTGAAGTACCTGTTGGAAACTCTTAACCATTTTTCTACTGGGTCCTTTTTCTTTCTCTTATTGATTTGCAGAAGTTCTTCACATATTCTCAATATAAGTTCTTTGCCAGTTACATGCACCGCCAATATCTCTGACCACTCTGGCATGCTTTTTCACTCAGTGATGTATTTTGATGAACAAAAGTTATTTATTTTAATGTAGTCCAAGTTACCTATTTTTTCTCCTGTAAAGTTAATGCCTTCTGTATCCTGATTAAGAAATACCAACGACTGCAAAGCCATGAAGATATCCTGTTATATTCTAGAAGTGTTATTACTTCATCTTTCATGTGTAAATCTACAATTCATCTGTAACTGATTTTGTGAGTGGTATGAGCCGGGGGCAAGATAATTCATTTTCCATATCCAATTATTCGATCACAATTTATTAGACAGATCACCCATTTCAAGCTGCTTCACAGTGTCATCTTTATTACAAATGAAGTGTCCTTCTGTTACCTGGGTCTTCAATCTGTCTTGGCTCTTCTTGGCCAACTGCATTTCCATACAAACTTCAGAATCATTTTCACAATTTCCACAACAACCTGTTAGCATTAGGACTGCCCTGAATCCGCATATCAATTGGGAGAGAACTGACATCCCTGAGATATTGACTTTTCCAATCCATGAACATAATGTATTGCTCTATATATTTGAGTCAACTTTCATTTTTCCAATAATGTTTGTTGTTTTCTGTGTTAAGGCCTCGCACATCTTTCATTAGATTTATTCCTGGGCAGTTGATGTTTTTCGATGCTGTTAACACACATTATTTTTTTTAATTTCCTAATCATTTGTTGTTAGTATACAGAAGTTACACTGATTTTTTTGGTACATTGTGTCCAGTGACCTGAGGAATTCACTTAGGAATCCTGAGAGTTCATCTGTAGATTATTTTGCATTTTCCATGTATTTAATCATGTCATCTGCAAATAATGACATTGATATTTCTTCTATTCTAATCCTTATGCCTATTCTTTCTCTTTTCTTCCATCCTTCCTTCTTCTTCTTCTTTTTTTTTAAATCATGGCCAGGACCAGGATTTCCAATACAATGTTGAATGGGAGTCATGATGACAGGTGTCTCTCAAGAGGAATGTTTTAAATATTTCACCATTAACAATGCTTTTTGATTTAGGTTTCTTTGTAAAAAAGTTCCATTTTGGGCTTCCCTGGTGGCACAGCGGTTGAGAGTCCGCCTGCTGATGCAGGGGACACGGGTTCGTGCCCCGGTCCGGGAAGATCCCACATGCCGTGGAGCGGCTGCGCCCCTTAGCCATGGCCGCTAAGCCTGCGCGTCCAGAGCCTGTGCTCCTCAACGGGAGAGGCCACAACAGTGAGAGGCCCGCGTCCCACAAAAAACAAAAAGTTCCATTTTATTCTTAGCATTTTAAATACTTTAAAATCATGAATTAGTGTTGAATTTCATTAGATATTTTTTTCTACATCTATGGAGATGAAATGACTTTTCGCATCTATTCTGTTAATGGGATGAAATACATTGTTATTTTTGAAATAATAGAAATTTATTTCTTGTTCATGTGAGAGCCACATGCATGTCAGCAGGGGCTTAGAATCCTTTCACTTTGTGTCTCTACATCCTTTAAGTTCTTAGAGTCCTGTCCATTTAGCCACCATAGGAGAAGACAGCAAGGATGGAGGACCATGGAGAACACAGCACCCCCAGTCTCATTCCATGGAAGTCCAAGATTCAGTCACAAGACTCCACCTAACTTCCAGGTGTTTGGGAAGTGCAGATCATATCTGTCCTTAATGCCAATACCTCTCCAGTTGTATGAAACGTGTTCTCTGGGAGATTCCTTAAGCAGGGATCCATGAAAACCATGATGTCTGAGTTCCTGAATGCTCATAATAGGTTTTCTGTAGCCATTACTTTTGAATATATGTAGGGCTCTGGTTCACATTTTATAAAATCTCTGCTTCACAGTTTATTTCCTTAAAAATTATTCAACTGTATTCTGGTTTTGGTGTCAAAAATATGCTAGCAATCTGATTTTCTTTTCCATTGTAAGTGTCTAATCCACTGAATGCTTAAGGATGTTTTTTCTCTTTCAAATACAAAATGCTTTTATTAGAATATTTAGTTTTGAACCTGGTCTATTTTTCCAGACTTTCAGTTTTCCTTTCAGTATGTACCTTCAAATCATCTTTTATTTCAAAAGATTTTCATTACTATTAGTTTTGTTCCACTGCTGTAGTTTTCTTCCCCAGAGATTCATATTATAAGTGTATTAGAACTTCTTTGACTGACTTCCATATCTACCACTTTCTCTTAAATCCTTTTTACCTCCCTATTAGTTTCTTACTGATTTTAAAAAATACTAAAAATACTCCTTTCCATTTTCCATTTCTCTCTTTTTCTTTAATTGGGGTACAGTTGTTTTACAACGTTGTGTTAGTTTCTACTGTACAGCGAAGTGGAGTTCCCTGTGCTATACAACCGGTTCTCATTAGTTATCTATCTTATACATATTAGCGTATATAGTATATATGCCAATCCCAGTCTCCCAGTTCATCCCACCCCCAACCCCCCTTGGTGTCCATACATTTGTCCTCTACATCTGTGTCTCTATTTCTGCCTTGCAAACCAGTTCATCTGTACCATTTTTCTAGATTCCACAAATATGCATTAATATATGATATCTGTTTTTCTCTTTCTGACTTAGTTCATGCTGTATGACAGTCTCTAGCACCATCCACATCTCTATAATCTATTTCTCTTAAAGCATTATCCATTACATTTATCTGCTCTTGAGTTCCATCTAGGTGAGTATGCATGAATGCGTTTTTGGTGTAAACCAATAGCATTTATTTTGCTCATGAATCTGTAATTCAAGCAGAGTTTGGCATAGTCCACTTTTTAAAAACCAACGTTTTATATTAATTTAGATTTACATAAAAGTTGGGAAGACAGTACAGAGTGATCTCAGATACCTCATGCCCAATTTCCCCTATTCTTGACATCTTACATTAATATAGTACACTTGGGGGGCTTCCCTGGTGGCGCAGTGGTTGAGAGTCCGCCTGCCGACGCAGGGGACATGGGTTCATGCCCCCGTCCGGGAGGATCCCACATGCCGTGGAGCGTGAGCCATGGCCGCTGAGCTTGCGCGTACGGAGCCTGTGCTCCGCAACGGGAGAGGCCACAACAGTGAGAGGCCTGCGTACCGCAAAAAAAAAAATAAAAAATAAAAAATAAAAGGATGAAATTTAGTAAAAAAAAAAAAAAAAAATATATAGTACACTTGCCATAATGAACTAATATTGATACACTGTTATTAATGAAAGTTAATACTTTATTAAGAGCCCCTTAATTTTTACCTGTGACTTTTTTGTGTTTTAGGATACCATCCAGGATGCCTCATTACATTTAGTCGTCACGTCTCCTTATGCTCTTTTTGGCCGTGACCGTTTCTGACTTGTCTTGCCTTTGATGACCTTGATAGTACTGAGGACTAGTCACATGTTTTTTAGAAATAGCCCTTGATTGAGATTTGTCTGATGTTTTTCCCATTAGACTGGGGTGATGGGTTTTTGAGATGAAGATCACAGATGGGAACTGCTATGTTCATTACATCATATCCAAGATACATACTTTTGACATGACTTACCACTTTTGATATAGACCTTGATCACCTGGCTGAGGGAGTGTGTGTCATATTTCTCCACTATAAAGTTACTATTCCCCACCCTCCCTTTCTCATACTCTTTTGAAGGCAGTCACTATGCAAAGCCCACACATAAGGAGTGAAGAGTTACGCTCTACCTTCTTGAGGGCAGAAAATCTACATCAATTCCTTAGAATTCTTCTGGATGGGTGATTTCTCCTCTCCCCATTTATTTATTCAATCAGTTATTTATATTAGTATGAACTCATGGATATTTATTTTATACTTTGGTTGTAATCTGATACTCATTTATTTTGTTTTTCAAATTCTTTCAGCTCTGGCCATTAGGAGCTCTTTCAGTTGGCTCCCATGTCCTTTTGACATTTCCCCATAATTGTCGTGTTGTTGTTGTTTCGAGCACTTCCTTTCTGGCACAATTTATCTCATGCCCTCATCCTAGAATCTACCCATTTTTCCAAGACAGCTTAGTTACTTTTTATTGGAGAACTGATTAGAAGCCCAAATCTGGGTTGCTTCTAGGCCCTCTCGCTAACAGAGCAAAGAAATATTTGCTTGTATAAAAACCTATGTATATTCACATATCAATAAATATTTCTACGTATATGTCCACCTGTATTAAGTGAAAGTATCTATATTAGGTTAAACATTTGTTCATACTGGTGTCTCTAACTCTAATCCATTACCACATGGGTCATTATAGCTTTCCCCTTTGCTAGTCTGTAATGACATTGCTTGTCTTTCCACTGTTGAATTCCAATATACATGTGTAGTGATTTCAGAATTGTTAACCCATACCTCTGTGGGAAACAACTCTGTCAACCAGAGTCCAGTTCTTGTGTGCTATTCCTTTTGACTTTAGTCTCATAGACTCCAGTCATTTCAAGTCTACTTTGGTCAGCACCTTTTTCCCCATCACCTTCAGTGAGGTTGATTCACACATTCATCACAGTGTGCGTTCCACTGTGGGATCCTCCAATTTCCTAAATGATATTTTTAATTTGCATGCATTAAGGTTCACTCATTGCACTGTCAAATTTTCTGGGTTTGATCAAGGCATATGTTGTGCATCACCATTTCAATATCACACAGTATAGTTTCACCATTCTCAGCGACCCCCTCTCCCATGCTTCACCTATTTGACCCTACATCCCCTCCTCTTCGCTAAACCCCTAGCAACCACTGATCTGGATCATAAGATACAATTATGTTTAGCTTTGTAAGAAACTGCTAAACTGCCCTCCAAAGTGGCTGTACCATTTTGCATTCCCATCAGTAATAAATGAGAGTTCCAGTTACTCTACCTCCTGAGCAGCAATTAGTATTGTCAGTTTTTAGTACTGTAGCCATTCTAGTAGATATGCAGTGGTACCTTATTGTTGTCTAATTTGCATTACCCTAATGAAAAATGATGTTCAGGATGTCCTTATATGCTTATTTGCCAACTGTATATCGTCTTTGGTGTTGTGCCTCTTCAAATCTTTTGCTCATTTCTTTCTTTTCTGTGGGTAGGAATGTTTGTTTTCTGAATGCTGTGTTTTGGAAGTTCTTTGTATATTCTGTATACAAGCCCTTTACCAGATATATGCTTTGCAAAAATTTTCTCCCGGTCTGTGACTTGTCTCTTCATTTTCCTAACAGTGCCCTTTGCAGAGCAGAAGTTTTTAATTTTAAAACAGTTCAAAAAAAAAAAAAAGTTCAATTGATCAACTTTTTTTTTTTTTAACATGGATCATGCATTTTGTATCAAAAAACTCATCCTCAAACCCAAGACATGTAGATTTTTTCTCTTATGTCTTCTTCTAGACGTTTCACAGTTTTACATTTTACATTTAGGTCTATGATCCATTTTGAATTAAATGTTGCATAAGATGTAAGGTTTGTGTGGGTTCAGTGTTCTGTATATAAACATCCAATTGTCCCAGCACCATTTGTTGAAAAGACTATTCTTTCTCCATTGAGTTGTCTTTGCTCCTTTGTCAAAAATCAGCGGACTATTTTCGAATGGGTCGATTTCTAGGCTATGTATTCTGTTCCATAAATTTATATGTCTAATATTTCACAAGTACCATGCTATCTTGATTACTGTAGCTTTATAGTAAGTCTTGAAATTGGATAGTGTAATTCTTCCAAGTTTGCTCTTCTTCAATATTGGCAGTACTTACTTTGAAATGAATTCTTTTATTTCTAAATTGTTTCTTGAATTCTCTGCCCTTCATTTCAAATCCTACTCTTCTCTAATCATCTAATTTCTGAGTTTTTAAAATTCAGATTTATGTTGTTCTTTTAGAGTTTATAAAGTCTTAAATTTGTGTAGCTAGTTTTGAACCATCCTTATAGTTTTCATCTGTTTTGTGGGTACCTCTTTCTTACATGTTTTCATTGTTTCTATGGAGATTATTATGTTTCTTATTCTTCATTTTTCTTATAAAAATTTTTTGTATGAGCTTCAATCATCATCCTCTTGGTTGCTTTTTTTTTAAAATTTATTTATTGTATTTATTTTTGGCTGTATTGGGTCCTCGTTGCTGCGCGTGGGCTTTCTCTAGTTGCAGCGAGCAGGGGCTACTCTTCTTTGCGGTGCGCGGGTTTCTCATTGCAGTGGCTTCTCCTGTTGCGGAGCACGGGCACTAGGTGCGCGGTCTTCAGTAGTTGTGGCGCAGGGGCTTTGCTGCTCCGCGGCATGTGGGATCTTCCTGGACCAGGGCTCGAACCCGTGTCCCCTGCATTGGCAGGCAGTTTCTTAACCACTGCGCCACCAGGGAAGTCCCAGTTGTTTATTTCTTAAATGAAAGAAATTTCCTTTAGTCTTATGAGGTAGGGGTGGGAAGTGATAGCTTTTTTAGCTTTAAGAGTCTAGAGAGCTCTTTCTTGGGGTTGTTTGTTGTTGTTGTTGTTAAACTAATGAAAAAGATGGCCTTGTATTTTCTAAGATCTGCCTCTTCTGGCGATGTCTAGCACTTTCATCGAGAAGGTTTCTTTTCATTTCTACTACTGTACCTGTTCTGATTGACTAGTCCCCAAATTTTCTTATCGACGTTAGGCCTTTCTTTGGAAAAGAGCCTTGTTTTGGGTAGTTTGAAGAATTTATAGGACCCAGAATACTCCAAGTACTATCAGTCATTATCACATCATGATTCCTTTGTTCTCACCATGAACTGCATCTAATCAAACTCCCTTCTGATTTGGTGGCTTTTCTCAGTTTGACCACTGTGTCTTCCAGTGAGTATGTGTTGGTAATTTTTTCAGTCTCCTGTTCTCAAGGACTTCCCTCTGCTTTCTTCCACATAGGTGAGACAATGTAACAGTCTTATAACCATCAGCTGTGCCCCCTTCACCCCCATCCACGTACACTCGGGAGGCAGGCGTTTACTGGGATACTCTGTCAACTAGCTTTATTGTAGATGCTGTGTGTCTTTGGTTTTGCTATCCTAGTTGTTCAGCATGTTTTTATTTGAGAGGGGGGATTTTCAAATGTTTAACCAACCCTGCCTTCCTGGAATAAGCCAAACTTGGTTGTAATATATCCTTTTCAGATACTGCCAAATTCACTTTACTAATATTTTGTTAGGAAATTCATATAAATATTCATGAAATATGTTGGTTGATATTTTCTCTTGAAATGCCTTTTTGGGTTTTGCTATAAAGGTTATGCTATCCAAATGACAAAAGTCATTTTATTAATAGAATGAGTTTATGGTAAATTGATACTATTTATTTCTTAAAACTTTGGTGCAATTTACTGGCGAAGTCATCTGAGCTTAGAAAGTTCTTAGTGAAATATTTTAATTAAAGGTTTAATTAGATTTAGGACTATACATACTTTCTACTCCTTCTTGTTTCAGTTTTTAATTTCACTTAATCTCTAAAATCATTGAAATAAAGTTCTTCAAAATCTGCTCTTACTATCATTTTAATCTTTGTAAAATCCATAGTTATGTCCCTCATTTTATCCTTTATGCCAGTAATTTAGTCTTCTTTCTTTTTTGTTTACTAATAAATCCTGCTGGTTTTTATAATTTTTTCAAGAATGAAAGTTTGGTTTTTTAGAGTTTTTCTACTTCACATACTTCTGGTATTATTGATTTTCTCTCTTCTATGTTGTTATTCTTTCTCTAGCTTCTTATGATGGGCATTTTAATAAAGATTTTAGCCTTACTTCATTTTAAATATATACTCTACAAAAATCAAATAACATGCTTAAAGGCTATGCATTTTCCTGTGGGCATGGCTTTGACTGCAATCCACACTTTGTGATATATTGTGTGTTTATTAACATTCTGAAAAATATATCTTCCAATTTCAACAGTGAAATGTTCTTTGATTCAAAGGTTATTTAGAAGAATATCATTCAATTTCCAAATATTTTGAAAATTTCCACTTACTGCTTTTTGTTGATTTCTGTATTTCTACTGTGGTCAGAGAAAATACTCCTTATGATTTTAATCCTTTGATATTTGTTGAGACCTGATTTCTAGATCAGTATTTGATAAAAGTTCTGTATGCACTTGAAAAGAATGTTTATTCTACACTTGTTGGTTGCATTGTTCTCTTTGTTTCACTTAGGTCAGGTTTGCAAACATTGTCATTAAAATATTCTATATTGTTACTAACAATTTTGTCTGCTTGTTCATCAACTACAAGATGCATATCTTAAACGACTATGAACTTGTCTATTTGTCCATTTAGTTCTGTTCAATATTTGTTTTCTGTATTTTCAGAATATGTTTTTAATATATACTATACATAACACACACACGCACACTATACATAATACATACTATACATAATAGTACATACAAACATAGATTTGCTGTCCCTTCCTGGTATATTTACTCCTTTATCATTATGAAATATCCCTCTTTATCTCCATTAATGTTTCTTGTTTTGAAGTCTTTTATCTGTGTTAATACAGCCACACCAACCTTGTATTGGTTAGTGTTTTCATGGTATCATTTTCTATCCTTTTACTTTCAGCTTTTCTCTCTCCTTATGCTTAATGTCCATCTTTTGAAAGAATCATATAATTATTATTTATTTTTTAATCCACACTGGCAATCTCTTTTAATTAAAGTATTAATCATTTTCATACAAAATAATCATGATATATTTTTATTTAAATACATCATCTTACTATCTGTTTTCTTTGTCTCATTTTATTCTATGTTCCCTTATTTGAATTAATCACATTTTTTGGTATCATTCTATGTCATTTCTCCCTCTATTAGGTTATATTTTTTTAAACTATTCTTTTCAAAAGCTATCTTACAGATTACAAAATGAATCTTTGATTTAATAAGGCAATAAACATTAGCACTATTATCGCTTTCTGCATAATTCAAAGATCTTCAAACACAAACTCCATTGACCTTTCCAAGTTTTGTGCTACTGTTTCTATCCTAAGCTTCTTTCAATATACAACAGTCAAGTCCCACCTCCTTCGTAACACTGACTTTTTAAAGAGACCAGGGCAGTTATCTTGCAGAATGTCTCATCTACAGGATTCACTTGTTTCCTGCTGGTTTTACTTATTTTGTTCCTCTATCCTGTTCACTTCCTGGAAATCAGAAGCAAGCTCGAGCTAAATTAGATTTAGAGTAGGCATATTTAGCCAATGCTTTGAAATTTATATTTTGTCACATCAGGGACATGATAATTCTAACCTCATAATGTTATATGGATTAAATGAGATGGCTTATGTCATGACTAAGATGGCATCTGACACATAACAGGGAAAGAGCAGAGTTTCTCAACCTCAACACTACTGACATTTTGGACTGGGTAATTCTTTGTTGTGGGAGCTATTCTGTACATTGTAGGATGTTTAGCCACATTCCTGACTTCTACTCAATACATGCTATTAACATCCTACAGTTTTGACAACCGGAAATGTCTCCAGACATTGCCAAGGGTCCTCTGGCGGGGAAAACTGGTCCCAGTTCAGAACCACTGGTATACAACAAAAACCTAAGTATTTGATAAATATTCTACAAGTGCTTACTATCACGCTTTGTGCAAGGCTTAGAGATTAACAGTTAAATGGAACATAATTCCTCATCTCCAAATACTCATAGTTCTGCGGAGAGACAATGAGGCAAATAGGGAATTAAAATATGGCATAAGTGCTAAGATATGGACCATAATGTGTTGTCATGAGGAAAGGGGCACCTAACTCAGCCTGGAGCAGAGGTCCTTTCACGGAGGAATAGAGAATTCCTGAGTAGAGACCTGAAGGACAGGATTCTCTGCCTTTTCCCTGTAAGCCTCAAGAGATTACACCCGTAATGACCATTCCAAATGAAAATAAACATTACAGAAATGATACAATTTCCAGCCTCTTTCAGAGTATGATCAATAAAGATTAATTTACTATCAAATATAGAGACACAGGTAAAGTAAGCCAGTAGTGAGAGCCAGGGATGATGGCACAATCAGCCCTCTACCTCTTCCGTCGTTAATAGCAAATACATTGTAATTTCCCACTCTATAGTCCTTGGTCTGCGGGCAGACTGGATAACCAAAACCAGATAAACACTAGTCAGGATCACATCACACACACCGACACTGAAAGGCCTTACATGAGAGAGCCTGTCCAGCTGTACATACTAGTCCAGCTACCTATGCTTCCATTCTTCTTCCTGACCAAGTACTTCTCAGCTCACTCGCAATACAAGTCAGAAACTGGCTAGCTGTTCACTAAGCCTGTTTCCTCTACTTCCAGGGCATATAGCTCGACTAGTTTCCTAGCCTCCCCTGCAGTTTACTGTAGCCACATGACTGAGTTCCAGCCCAAGGTATGTAACAGTAGAAGTAACATGTAGTCCTTCCAGGTCTTTCCCATGAAAACCTCCCATGTACAATCCTTCCTGCTGTTTTCCCTTCCACTAGCTTGATGCCGACAAACACTGGTACCTTGGAAGTCACGATTTAAAGATGGCAGGGCCAGGGAACGGAAGGAGCCCATGTCCCGAAGTCTCCCCTTGGAGCAGAGAGGCCCAGCAACCAGGAATGCCCTTATTGGGTTTTATATGAATAAGAAGTAAACTTCCACTCTGTTAAGCTATGAGATTTGAGGGTTTATCTAGTACAGCAGCTAGCATTACCCCCTTAATACACCAAAGCAGAGAAACAGCCAGGTTTACCCTACGACTATAATCCTCTCAGTCCCTCAGACGCGCAAGGTATTTCAGCCATGTTGACCAAGCCAAAGAAAAGCGCCTTTTGCTAGACTATTCCACGGATATTCCCTGGAGTTCAATGGGTATGTGAGAGGCTATTTGCAGGGCCATTGCTAAAGATCACACTTCATCGAATGCTTGCAGAGAAATATGAAAGGACGTGGGCTTTGATGTCAGACAGATGTGGCTTTGAATCTTGGCTCCCCCCACTGACAATTCTTTGGCTTCATCTCCCTCAGCCTCTGTTTCTTCATCTGCAAAATGAGGGTAATCACACCTCACAGGAATTTTGCGGGGATAAAATAACAGATAGCATATAATATACTGGCATAGTTCCCAGCATGTCCAAGGTACTCAATTAGCTCTTTCCCAACAACCATGAAATTAATGAATTGGAAATTTATTTATACTTCTAATCAGAAGACTCAGCAAGAAGTGGCCTTCTCACAAAGGATTTTGTATTTATTCTTCCACGTAAATGTTGAGTATTTCATACAAAGGAAGCAGGTTCAACAAGTACTTTTATTTTTTCCCCCTGGGTCTAAATAAGGAGAAGAGTTAACATTTTAAGAAACTTAAAAGTATAGATAGAGGCAACATTCATTATTTTTATCTCTATTTTCCCTTGTTAAGAAATTAAAGTCATATTTTCAAACCAACAAGAGAACATATGCTGACCTTTGACCCAGAAGGAGAGCAATGAATGAGACAGTTCACAACACGGAGCGGGGAGTAAAGGCTTTTGCTGGGTAATAGTCCCTCAGGTTGCCCCAGATGGAATGACTCCAAGGGAAAAGATGGCACATTACAAAGCTCACAAGTTGGTGGAAAGTCCTATACTTTACCCAAGCCTATCTCTGTAGATGAGATTTGGAAACAGGACAGGTAAAGATGGGAAGATCCTTAAGCTGGAGGAGCAGAGAGCTGTTGCAGGCCCGTCCCCCCAATGCAGGAGAAGGAGGCTGAAATATCAGGTCAACCAGGATACGGAAAGAAGCATGGAAAGAGCCGCCCACCAGCATGACTAAGTGCTCTTGGGGACAATCCCCTCTCAAAGGGCAGAAAGCAAATATCCAGATGTTATGAGCTGCCAGATGTGATTAACCGAGGAAAGGGGAAGCTGCCCACTTAACTATCTGAGCAGCCTCCCTCATCACTGCGACCCGAGAGTTTTCTGCAAAAGCATTAATCAACAAAACGAATGGAGGCTCAATCCATCTCCCATCCCCACCCCTTTTGCTCTCTCCCTCTGTCAGAGTCAGAACAGTGGCCTATTTTTAAACCACTGGCAACGCATTCTCTCATGAAAATATGTGGGCTTCCTGACGCAGGCTGATGCTCACTCAGAGAAGATACAGGCACACCGAAGGCCTCGCCTACCCGCCTGTCCTTCTTCTCCCATGAGAACGGGGCAGAGGGGGCCCTGAGAAGAAGGCCTGAGGAGGGAGCCTGCTACCCATGTATAGGAGTAGGGAGTTTCTGATGCTAGTTTCCATGACAGGGATAGCTAACTGAGGTCCTTCTTCCCCCACAGAAGGGAAGGCTGAGGCTTGGGCAGGAACAAGCCCCACATACAGCTACCAAGACAGAGCTCAAGGCTGGGAAGCAGAAAAACAAGCCCCAGATGCCAATTCTAGCATCTTTTAAAGAAAAAAAGTTTAAATGGGTTTCAGTGTCTCTTTAGCAGGCATCTAATGTGCTTTAAATATAATAGCAAACATTTTATTAAACATTGGAGCCCTTTTTTTTCTTAGCAAGGCCACAGCGAAGCCAATTTACAAACAAATAAGGCTTTTCAAGAAAGGAGGTTGTGCTGTACTTACAATCGCTCCAGCTGCTTCAGATCCTGGAAGGCGCCTCTCTCGATGACGCTGACCTGGTTGTCTTCCAGATGCCTGGAACCACAAAGGCAGCAATGGTCAAGGACAAGCGGGCCTCAAGGATCCTCGTACTAGGCTGCAGGCCATGCAGGCATGGTCACTCAGCCCCTCCCTCGACCCTCGGATGGGCCCCCTCAGCCAGGATCAGTCTGGGGGGACAAGATAATTCATATCCCAGCTTGGTGTCACGGTAACCAGGGTTTCACCGCCTGCATACTTCTACCTGACAGATTGGTTTCCAAGCCTCTATTTTAAGAATGTTCTCAGCAAATACCCTCCCAAGCACTGCAGGATGTTGCACAGAAAAAGAAGAGGTAAAAGCTGCTTCTTATAAAAACCACACATATATTCAGCATCTCTTCCCTCGGAGCTCCCTCCTCCAAGGATTCAAAAATACTTCATTGAAAAGGGCCTTCTCTGCTCACTCTGTCTCTGGGTCACCTCGTAGAAAGGTGAAGCTATTGTTGGGTGCCTGCCTGTGCCGGAAACGTCACAAGCCCAGAGCCTGGCTGCTCCCAACATGAAGGTGATGGTCACAAAAGCTCAGTCCTCCCAGCCACAGGCTCTGCTGACCTCCAAAGTCCTCCAAGCAGATGATTAAAAGTTTGATTCATGCATGTGGCATATCCTAAGAATTGAGCAGACAATGAAACATTTGTTTCCCCAAGGTTGAAAAAAAAAATGGCAGCTTAAAATGGATTAGCTGAACAGTAGGAAAGAGAAGTGAGGCTGCATAGTTTCCATCCAGGGCTGACCCTGGTGGCTGAATGGGACTTAGCCGGGATGCAGTTGTGATTGAAGGATGTTTCTTCGGTAGGTGGAGTTTAGAAGGGCTGTGTGGGTTCCTCTGGATCAGGCAGGAGGACAGGCGCCCTGAGGCACCTGACGGAAAAGCAGAAGGAAGGAAGAGTAGCCTTGAGGAAGCTTGGCCTTCACTTCAGAATAACTCCTTGCACGCCAGCCCTCCACCTCTGAGATATTTCATAACCCACTGCACTTCTTAGGCTTAACACTCAGGCCCTTGTGTTTATTTTCAAGTTCATCTTCCTCGCTGTGCCTAAGGACCAAGAGGGTAAGGTCTTCTGTTCATCATCACAGTCCCAGCCCTAACACGGGTGCATGAATAAAACACTAAAGAGGACGTTGGGCCACAGCACATACTGATTTTACATCAAGGAAAAGGCTAGTCCAGGACACATGAAGTTTCCGACTATCAGAGCGATGGGGATATTTTGTATGGGCTCAACGATATATTTTATAATTTTGTGAATTTGTTGCAAACATTTAAAAAAATCGGGATATTACACACACATACACACCCCACAGAAGAAACTCCAAAATCAGCTCTCATATTTCCAAATATCAACGACTTTGGATGAGGCCAGAGTCCTCATCCACTCTGATTCACACATTTATGTTCCTTCTGCCCCCTCCCTGTAGGCTGGTCTCATATAGGCTCCTCACTTAACATACATGGGCTCCCAGGAACAGAGGTTAAGAGACTTGCCCAAGGAGAAATTATTTGTATGAAGTCACACAGCTAGTGAGGGTGGACCTAACTCCCAATCTGGTGTGCTTATCAAATTTGGTTGGGAATCCTTTTCTGATTTCTTACTAGCTGATGGCGTGCTTTTGAACTATCTAGCCAACCTCTCAGAGACTCAGTTTCCTCATCTGTAAAATAGCACAAATAAAACATTTCATAAGTCCTTGTAAGAATAAAAGTGGAATAAAGTATATAAATTATCTAGCCCAGGATCTGGAGTACAATCAGAGGCTTAATAAATGTTCTTTTCCTTCCCTTTTCTTCCTTTTCCATCCCGCTATATGGCAAGGAGGGCCTTGGAATGCTAGTAGACTCACACTAGCACATCTTGCTAAACAGGGAACCAGTTCAGTATTTGTGACTGGGGGTTTGTTCAGCTGGGTTTTTACTATCAATCAATCCATCATAGAGCTTGCTGTCGTTACTTCCCAATTGTTACAAGGGGCAACACTCTAGGCTGGCTTAGTGTCACATTCCCTCAGGGTTTCTGAAGGAGTCTAACTCCAACCTCCCATGAGGAATCTCTTAGTTCTGTCCTAATTAATCTAACACTACCAGCTTCTTTCAGAAAGGGAAGTAGAAGGGATGGTTGATACCTGCCCCTCCTCCTCTTTGCTCAAGCCCTGGGAGGCTAACTTTTTTTTTTTTTATTGGGGTATAATTGCTTCACAATGGTGTGTTAGTTTCTGCTTTACAACAAAGTGAATCAGCCACACATACACACATGTTCCCACATGTCTTCCCTCTTGCGTCTCCCTCCCTCCCACTCTCCCCATCCCACTCCTCCAGGCTGCCACAAAGCACCGAGCTAACATCCCTGTGCCCTGCGGCCGCCTCCCCCCAGCTATCTACCTTACTACGTTTGTTAGTGTGTATATGTCCATGACTCTCTCTCGCCCTGTCAAAACTCACCCTTCCCCCTCCCCATATCCCCAAGTCCGCTCTCCAGTAGGTCTGCGTCTTCATTCCTGTCCTACCCCCAGGCCCCTCATGACATTTTTTTCCCTTAAATTCCATATACATGTGTTAGCATACGGTATTTGTCTCTTTCTTTCTGACTTACTTCACTCTGTATGACAGACTCTAGGTCTATCCATCTCATTACAAATAGCTCAATTTCATTTCTTTTTAAGGCTGAGTAATATTCCATTGTGTATATGTGCCACATCTTCTTTATCCATTCATCCGATGATGGGCGCTTAGGTTGTTTCCATCTCCGGGCTATTGTAAATAGAGCTGCAATGAACATTTTGGTACATGACTCTTTTTGAATTTTGGTTTTCTCAGGGTATATGCCCAGTAGTGGGATTGCTGGGTCATATGGTAATTCTATTTGTAGTTTTTTAAGGAACCTCCATACTGTTCTGGGAGGCTAACTTTTACCGGCTTCATCAGGAAGCTTCCTTGACTCTGGTTTCCTATTGGGTTCAACCAACCAGCAGGAGATGAGAGGGTGGGAGAAGAGGGAGTGAGGTGGGGCATTTCTTCCCAGCTCCCTCCTTCCCTACCAAGTCACTGCAGGTGGACTGCATTCCTCTACCTAAGACCCCAGGTGCAAACAGGCAGTCCTTCCTTTGCTGGACTCAGGTAACCACTCCCTCCCGCTGGTCCTTGAGGCTCAGAGGGGACTAATGACCGACCGTTGTTGCTAGCCTCAGGGAACTGCGCCAACTAACTCTTCCTGGTTTCTCTTAATCTCACCCACACCTTTGCAAATAAATCTTTATTTAGCTCTCCTCATTTGTCCTGCAGGGATCCTGACTGGTAAGGTAGCTAGGGTCTCTTCTTGATCTACTTCCTAGACCGATCAGAATCCAGCCTAGTACCCGGTCTTTAAAGGCTCAAGAAATAACCAACACTTGATGAATAAATGGATCACTGAATGAATGAGCTGTGAACTCCCCATCCAGACTTCTAGGCTGTGATGCAATTCAGGAGTTTGTGCTAAAACCATCGCTATCACTCTTTTACTGAGCAGATGCAGGAGACCCGGGGATCCAGGAGGCGCTGGACACCCAGAAGGGCTGACTATGGCTTGAATCTGTTCTGAGTTAGAGGGGTACAGACCGTGCTCATTTTCAGTTCTTTCAGCATTGTTATTTTTTTACTTTTAACACTGGATCAGAATCGGAAATCACCCCCATGTGATGATGGCTGGGGTGGAGTTTAACTCTTTAATTAACCCCATTTGGGATAAAGCTGGTTCCCACATTGTGGGCATACTTGCAAGAGTTCTTGCAACAGACTACTAAGAAAGGGAATATAACTGATACCACCAGACGAGACCTTTTCCTATTCCTGCCCTTTGGAAGAAAGAATTGTTATAAGCAATTCTTATATCTTCCCCCTGAATGTACTTTATTTGGGGAAAACCTCTGGATGAAGCCAAAGTTCCCCAATCTCCATTTTATTTGCTTTTGCCCATCCACCTGCACCGTATTAACAGTTCTGCATGGAAATGGGGGGCAGGCTCCAATTATTCAAGACGACTGAGTCTTTTCTGGTTTCACTATAAATTGTAAATAAGAAACAGATACAGGGAATACGCCGAGGTGTGATGAAAGCTTTTCAAAAAGATAGTTGTCTAGGTTACTCAGCTAAAAAGAATAGACTGAGGGAAAATATGGTTTAAACGTCTGGATACTTTATTGGTGTCACTTAGAGAGCGTTTCAGCTACCCCACGTAGCAGATTCTTTCACACTAATAAAGGGCCACTCGAATGGGATTGTCTTTGAGTTGCTAAGGAAGATAATGAAACACAGTATATTAATAGAGTCTATGAAGTGAGGGGAGGGGGAGGGTTTCAGCACTGCTTATCAAAATAAGAAGAATGTACCAATTAACTGAAAAGATAAACTGTAGTCAAAGGAATGTTGTAGACCATCCAGAGGATATTAATATGATCTTTTGTGATTATTTTAAACTTTCTATTTGCAGACAGCAGATATGGAAATTGGAATTTTTATTAGTCTTTCTGATGTAATGGTAAGAAAATCAAAGTGTTGTTTTTGACTTTGTTAGAAAAATGAAGCCTTAGGTGAAATTTCTGACTTGTATGAAAGGACATTTCTCACAGATTCTGGGGGAAAAAAATAGAGAAGTTAGTGTTTGTTCTTTAAGCTGGTAAGTGACCTGGAATCAGGAGCTTACTGCCTATATCTCTTTAATAAAAATCACCCTAAAACTGAGCCATGAAAACCCCCCACCTTTATCCCAATCTCCATTCTGATCCACACACACTTGTCGGAGCTGCCAGTCACTTGACAGACGCATGACTGCTTGGGGCAAAAGAACGACTTGGCAGAGGGTAGGGTCTTCCCTCCAGGGATGGTGGGAGCGGGGTGGTGCACTGGCCAAAGACCAGAGACCACATCGAGGGGAGAGCATCTGCTAGCTGGAGGCCCAGCACTGAGATCCTAGCAGTGCCACACCCTGTTGCTCAGGGAAACTCCGGTCGGCCACTCGCACATGCACATGACGTTGCACTTACCAAATTCCTAGACTATCACCTTCCTGGTTTTCTAAACTTCCTATAACACAAATGAACAGAGGCACTGCATGGAGGTTAGAAAGCACACATTCTGGCTTCTGAGGCCTCCTCCTTCAGTTCCCTGCTTGTGGAGTTGGGACCACTTAACCTATCTGTGCCTGTTTCCTCTGGGCAGATAAGGGTTAATAACTATGTAACAGAGCTTGGTCTGTGGAAGGTACCACATATACATCGGTTATCATCATGACCATCTACTTCTCAATCAGGAAAACAGTGAGACACAAGTAATGTTCCACAGGTTTCAGTGAGAATACACACATTGTTCGTGAAAGTGTCAAAATCATAAAGCATTATATGTGTAACTATTAGGGTTAGAAGGACTTCTAAATACTTGTTATGGGTCAAACTGCACGCCCCCCAAAATTCATATATTGAAGCCCTAACTCCCAATATAACAAAAAGTGACTTTATTTGGAGACAGGGTCTTTACTAAGTAATCAAGTTTAAATGAGGTCATTAGGATGGATCCTAATCCAATAGGACTGGTGTCCTTATAAAAAGGGAAAATTTGGACACAGAGACAGACATGTGTAGAAGGAAGACAATGCAGAGAGACCCAGAGACAGCTATCGTAAAGCCAAGAAATCCCTGAGGCCACCAGAAGCTAGAAGAGAGGCCTGGACCACATCCTTCCTTCAGAGTCCTCAAAAGGAACCAACCCTGCCAACACCTTGATTTTGGACTTTGGAAACCGAGACGATAAATTTCTGTTGTATAAGCCCCCCAGTCTGTGGCACAAAGTTACAGTAGCCCTAGAAAACTAATATACTACTCATTCCCTATTTTACAGATGAGAAAAGTAAGGCCCAAAGGAGTACAATAGGGTACGAGGTCACATGGGCAGTTAATTCTCAGTCAGGACCAGAACCTAATATTTCCAATCCCCAAAATACAACTCACTGTATTATAATGGGCTATGAGTAAAAAGAAGGAGGTGGCTTTAGATACCAAGACTTTAGCTGCTACTTCTAGTAAAAAGCTGACAGCCAAGATTCCAGGACACGACAACCACCAAGGCAGTGGCCCGATTGCCCAGGCTGCACTCCAGGTCTGGAGCCACATTTACGGGTCAAAATTACTTTCTGAGTAAAGAAGGAAAGAGGGTCCAATTCCTCCTCTCTTGTACCTCTGAATGTCTGAGACTCATCAGTGCACAAGCACTTGGGCAGCTTCTTATCACTCAGATTTAGGGATGGATGAAAGTGTTCGATATTTAGCAATGAAACCCGATATTTCTTGCTCCCCTGCTGCACCAATGCCCCTCTCAAATTTTGCTACCTGTCTGCACAGCTGCAAGTGTTCAGCAAGGGCTCTGACCCTGTCTGACTCTCTCCCTCCTTCCTCCCCTCCTCTCCATTAAGCAACAAGATAAATAACTTTTGTCCTGATTGCTCTTTTAATTCACAGGCTGAGGGAGAAATTATCATCTCTATGGAAGGGAAGCATGGTTAGCCAACCTGACCCTGCTGTCATCCTAGAAGCTGGGCATGTTGATTTATTTGTGTATAACCTTCTGTGTTCCCTGTCACTGGAACTGACTTCTTCCATTGGTCTAGCCCAGCCTACAGCATGGAGACACAGAATGAGACAGCTGGGGAAGGAAACCTGGATGTACTAACGAAGGGCTTTCTGCTGCAGAAGGGCGAATTCTTGTCGTCCGGTGCTTGGGGGTGTGATGTCAGGGCAGTGGGACATCGTCACAAGGCTGAAGAGCTGAGAGTGAACATGCATTGGAGAGCCACGCGTTACTTACAAGACTCGGAGGTTCTTGAGTCCAGCGAAGTCGGTCTTGGTGATCCTGGTGATGTTATTTCTGTCCAGGTCACTGCAATGGAGAACAAATTTGGGTCAGATTTTTGCAGGTGACACTTATGGTCTATTTAACCCAGACTGGCTTAAGCTGGAGGGACGTTGCTTGTTATGGAGAAGGCAATTCCAATCATTAGTGATATTCCCTAGAGCATGCCCAACCAACCCGAAGGACATTGTATGGAATAAGCTAGCCATTATGTACACAGTAGAGCCCTGGTATGTTTAGCCGCCTGGCTTCTCTTGCCCCTTCTTCAGATAACAAATTTTTCTTTGGAAGCCCCCCTCCCCCAGCTCTTGGATCATATCATACAAGTGGGGCTGACCCGTCTCCCCAACTCTGGAGATGGGCACCTGATCTAGGCCAGGCTTATAAGCATCTTCACTCCCTGTGACCACAGTAATTGTTTCCGGAGTACATACATGACTCAAATTCCCAATAGCTTTCGCTCCACTGGAGTTGCCAGAAGCTATCTAGCTACCATGAAGAGAGAATTTCCAGAGTCAGGAGATGAAAAAGAGACTGGTTCTGGTGCTATGCTATGAGTAGCTGGATCCACCCATGCCTGATGCCAGAAACCTCTGTATTTTGAGATTATGTGAACCAATCTATCCCATCTCCCTTATATTTTGTCCGAAATCAGTTTGAGTTGCATTTTCTATCACCTGAAACCAAAGGAATCTTGACCGACTTTGGTACCCACCTAGGTACTTGTCTATTTTCTAGCTAATCTGCAAACTCTCTGAGGGCAAAGACCATATCTCATTTAACTCCATAGCCCAACATAGTAGAACACGTGCCTGACAAGAGTAATCTCATACAACAGGTAAAGACAGCTTCATGGATTACTCCTGCCCCAATCTGTAGGCTGAAGCTCCCGAAAATGGCCCTAAAGAGAAGAATTTGCCACGGAAGAGCTCAAAGCATTATGGTGGTGTCGGTGTCCCAGAGAAGGAGGCACCTTGGATGATAGAAAACCAGGATTAGAGAAAACCAAAGTCAAGAAAGAACTTGTGAACAATCGTATAAATACTGTGTTCACTAAAGCTATCTACGAAGATGGGATACAAAACAAAAAATCTTTTTAAAAAAGGACCATGAATAATATGTTGCAGTTTTTAATAATGGAGGCTGAACAATTAATTCCTATTTACCATGTCTCCTTGATCAGAAACTTTTCAAGGTTCTGGCCAAGTTGGAGTTTAGCTTTGCTTCCTGCCAGAACATTTAGGTACTAAAAGGTCATTGGTTTTGGCCAAGTTGGAGTTCAGCTTTGCTTCCTGCCAGAACATTTAGGTACTAAAAGGGCATTTTCCCAATGACGGATCCCCATCCATACATTCACCACTTCTCTGGTTCTCCTACTCAGGTCCTCAAGTTGCCATCCTGTTATTATGCCTCAGAAAGACCTGTGAGAGTTCTCAAGTTGCATAAAATGAAAAGGGAAACAATTTTCAGATTCTAGCACTCTGTATAAAGAAAAATCAAATTGGAGGAGGGATTACTCTCCTGATTTCAAAAAGTCACGCTGAAATAAAAATCAAGTGAGTCCTGGAGCCCCCTCCCTGGGGAACCACCTCCCTTCGTCATCCAGTTTTCTTCTATCTAAAGTAACAATCATTTAGGTTATTACAGAATATTGAGCAGAGTTCCTTGTGCTATACAGTAGGTCCTTGTTGGTTATCTATTTTAAATACAGTAGGGGATATATGTATATGTATAGCTGATTCACTTTGTTTTAAAGCAGAAACTAACACACCATTGTAAAGCAATTATACTCCAAAAAAGATGTTAAAAATAAATAAATAAATCCAGTAGTGTGAATATGTAAATCCCAAACTCCCAAAAAATTTTTAAAAATACAGTAACAATCAAAGTTGTTTCTTTTTTTTTTTTAACATCTTTATTGGGGTATAATTGCTTTACAATGGTGTGTTAGTTTCTGCTTTATAACAAAGTGAATCAGCTATACATATAAATATGTTCCCATATGTCTTCCCTCCTGCGTCTCCCTCCCTCCCACCCTCCCTATCTCACCCCTCTAGGTGGTCACAAACCACCGAGCTGATCTCCCTGTGCTATGCGACTGCTTCCCACTAGCTATCTACCTTACCAAAGTTGTTTCTTAACCAGCTTGTGCTGGAGAGAGGCAGCATTTAGACTTCTCAGACTAAGCTGAGGGCCGGTAAAGGAGAGCAAGAGTCACACAGGGAAATAATGAAAGCTGTTCACGCAAGGAGTGGACACCAGCACACAGACAGGAATCTGTGTGTGCTCATCATCGCCCCGAGTTCCTTCTCTCCCCCCCATCTCAACTGGGATGGATGTTTGGGGACCGTGACAACTGAGAATATGACAATGCCACCAAGGGTTTAGTCACCAGGGCACAGCGTGGTAACTCGGCAGCTTGTGTTAGCGGCTGCAGCACTGATATTTTAAATTAATATTTATTTATGAAGGGGCACAAAGTGTGCCGCTGAAATGCCGAGGACTTGGAGGCATGGGTTCGGGTGGGGACTGTGGGGTTGTCTCAGGCACAGAGTCAGTGTTTGGGAGGCTGAGCTTCAGAGGGAAGCAGCCATGAGTTTGAATGCCTGCCCTGCCGCTTACTGAGTGACTGATGGACAGTTCGCTTCATCTCCAAGGCTCAGTTTCTCCAACACCCTCTAACTGACGGTGACAATCCTGACCTCAAGAGTTTCTACGAGGGTTAAATGAGACGACGACGCGTACACAGTGCTTATCAGGCACTCGTTAATCATGGCAGCTACCGTTACTATAATTAGTTGAGTGACAGCACCAAGAGTGGTCCCCTTCTGCTGCCTCTCCCGTGCAGTGTGTCTAGGACACCTATTTCCCTGGTATCTGGCTACAGAGAGAGGGTAGGGAGAGAGCTCTGTTGTCTGTCTGCCCCAAACCCCACCGCCACCCCTGCCCAACGCGCACACTGCCAGGGAGGCCAGGGAGCATATGGGTTTTGGGTGATACAGGTCAGGGTTCAAATCTCTGTCCCGCTCCCCACGCCTAGCTGTGTGAATCGGAGTCACTGACTTAAGTTCTCTGAGCTTCCATGCTTTACATAACCCTCTCCTGCTTGCAGACCTTGGTTTGGTGAGGACAGAGCCTGGATTGCCAACCTGCTTGGCTGAAAATGGGAACTAAGGAAACTGACACTGAGAAGAGGTTGCACCACCTCATGTGTCCGTCCCTTCCCCAGCCCCGTCATCCCAGGCCAGGCTCCTTAGCCAGATTTCTCAGCCTTCAGTTCTGTCCTTTGAAGAAATCAGTCTACTTTAGCTCAGTATGAGCTCTGAACCATCTGCAGGCACGAATGATCCCATCTGGGGTGATGTTAGCCATTACAGCATCTAGATCGGGGGTAGGGTGGGGAAGTGGGGCCGTTTCATCAATAAAACATGTCTACAAACAGTTCCTTTGACACACCTGTCCTCAAGAGGTGGAGTCTCTGCCCCTTTCCGCTGAGCCTGAGCAGGCCTTTGTGACTGCTTGGACAAAGAGGGTTCTGGCAGAAGCGATGCTGCAGAACTTCTGAGGCTAGATTAGAAGAGGCAATAAGTGACCGCCTGGCTGCTTCTCAGAGCACTTGCATTGGAGCCCTGAGCTGCCACGTGAGGTCAGAAGACCTGAAATCCCCAATGGTAAGATCATGTGAGGGGACCAGAGAGAGAGAGAGAGGCACCTGAGGAGCCCCATCTGGTCCAGCCCTGGCTGTTTGAGTCTTCACAGCCTAGAGGTCAGGCGTATGAGTGCAGACGCCTTTGAAATTCCAGCCCCAGCTATACCATCTGACTGTGACTTACGAGAAATTCTGAGCCAGATCGCCCAGCTGAACCACTCAGGAGCCCACAGAAACCATGAGAGGCAATACTAGAGCGGGTGCATATCTTTAAGCCATTAAGTTTTGGAGTGATTCGTTTTGCAACAATAGAGAGATGGAAGAGAATGGAAGAGAAATATTTAATGTCTGAAGAGTTAATTTACCACGAACAATAGAACTCCATTCATATGACTCTCAATGGCATGTCCTTTCTGAGGCTTGCCTGCCACTCTGGAGACCCTCAATCCTGTCATTATGGCCAACGATGGCTCAGAGGGGCCAAGGATGGCTCAGAAGGGCACATGTCACTGTAGGGATGAGATGAGAACCGGCCCTTCTCTCAGGCTCTGAGAAGAAGAGACTGCATAATTAGGGGTGCCCATCCCTCTAAGTGGGGCTTAGGATGCCATGGGAATCACCATGGTAGTATATCAGTGTTCACAAAATGTGGTTGCCATGCATTGAACACTGGGGCAGAGACTGGCAAGTTGTCCACCGCACCATTTTCCTCCTGTCCAGAGCACAGAGATAGACCACATTTCCCAGCATCCCTTGCAGGGAGGTGCAACCATGTGACTGAGTTTCATCATTATTACATGAGCACGAGTAATATATGCCACCTTCAGGCCTGTCCCATAAAACTTCCTGCCCAATCCTACATGGCAGATAGAAAGAGCCTGACTCCTTGAATGACTGCATGCAACTGAGATCTTCCTCCCCTGTCTCCCCATTTACCCATATTAGACTCAGACATGTTCCAGAAATAACCCTTCAGTCACTGAAATTTGGGGACTATTTGTTATAGCACTCTACAGTGATGAATGCAGTATCTTTGAGTCAGGAGCTTTCTAACCTTTTTCTTTTCCTTCTCTTTGCAATAGTTCTGAAAGGTAAGTATTACTACCTTCCTTCAACAGATAAAAAATACTGAAGATCAGCCTTAAAAAGATATTTGCTGGGCCCAAACTATGCATCAGGCACTGTACCGAAAACTTTATGTTTATTCTCTCTAATCCAGTCAGCAATCGTATGTAGTAGGTACCTTAATTATCCCATTTTTCACATGAGGAAGCACCCTAGCTTAGAAGGTTTTATCAGTAAGTCAAATTGCCACAAGGTCATACAAGCAGTAAGTGGCAAGGTTGGGATTTGAACCCAAGCTCCTTGAATGCAGAGGCCATGTTTTTAACCATCACATCATGCTGCCCATCTCCAGCTAGGGTCTAAGCATATTCTACTATATCAGGGTAACCAATGACTGCCAGAAAAATGAATGAATGAATAAACAGAAGAGAACAGAATAGAATTTACCATCCTATGTCTTAAAGAAAGTAAAGGGATACTCCTAGTGGCTTTGCTGCTCCCCACTCCAGCCAAGTTGGTGCATTTTTTATCCCATCTCCCCTGTGAGATCTGGACCCGTACAAGCGCTGAGCCCCTCTGCAAACTCCAGGGGAAAGTGCTTTCTTGCTGTTTTTGCCCATGTCTGGTTTCTACCATGTTCCTCACCATCTACCACCTCGCTTTCATAAACAGGCATCACCATGGTAAACTGCATGATTTTTCCCCATCACAATCAGTGAATCATACACCAGTGCTGTGACTTGGAGCTCTGCGGTACTTCCACATCTGTTTGCCACCTCTGGTGGGGCGGGGAGGAAGTGCAATTCAGAACAACATTGGAAAAAATGAGACAAAAATGTTCTAGGGCGGACCACTGTCCTTATCTTGGTGTGTGTATATTCATCCTTCTTTTGATTCGTTATGTGGCATCCTTGCAAAAATTTTTTTTGCCGCGGCACATTCAGGAAGGGCAAGGAGCAAAAAACAACCCGCAGTGAGGCAGCATGGGCTTGGAGAAAAGGGCTTCAACTATAAACTCAGAAGATGTGGATTTGAGTCTCTACTTTCTCACTTCTTAGCTATGGGACTTTGAGAAAGTCACTTTACTTTATAGAGCCCCAGTTGTTGGTATTGTTGATGAAACTTTTATAAAGTATGACCCAAAATACCAGATCCACGGGATTGCTATGAGGCTGAAGAGGTAAAGTATGTGAGGAAGTGCTTTCTAAACAGCATGGGGAGTGGTTAATTTTCACCCCACAGCCAACAACTGGTAGGGGGAGGATGCAGAGGATAGATTAGCACTGGCTTCACAAAAGATGTTTATCTGTGAGGGTGAAACATACAGAGTTAGAGAATACACCATCAGTTCAGATCAGACTTTAAGACCACCTGCCCTCTGTATGACCAGTGTATACAGAGCGCCGCCTTCTGGGTTTCAGGAAAGAAGATAAGGTCTCAACATGCAGTGAACTTGTAAGGGCTGCCCTACAACACAGTAGTCCCTAAAGCAGGGGTATACAAGCGGAGATTAGTCGTTGACTCACGTTGAGCGTGATGCCTAGGGGGCCCTTGCGACAGGCAGGAGGCTGGATTCACGACCCGTAAAGTCCTGACCATTTTGAGATCTCCAGTTCTCATAGCTGGGGTCCCAGGCCAAGTGGGCTTAAAAATTATGGCTTGGTTCTTGCTGTCAGAGAGCTTGCAGTCTAGCCGAGGAGACGGACTGAGATTTATGAGATACTTAGAGAACGATGTAAGAACATGCAAAATCAAATGCTGAGAGATGTGGTCTACAGTCGGTGGGGAGTGGGCAGCCAGAGATCTGAGAGAGACGTCACAGCAGGAACTCAGGGAGAAGACCCCCCGGAGCGGATGGGAAGGAAGTGAGGGGGAGGGGTGACAGCAGGGGCCGCGCAGGGGTCACAGAGAAGTGGCGGGTCTGAGGAGGGGGCGGGCGGCAAGCCCCTGAACAAGCCTTCAGAGGGTGTGATGCACTCACATGAAGATCGCGTCACCCGATTTGGGGAATCCCGCTCGGGAAAGGGCAGGAGGGGCCCGAATTAAGATGTCTCTTGCCTAGCCTAACCCCTTGTCTATCACCAGCAAAGAAGAGGTTCCAACCAAACCAGAAGAAGTTGGCAAGGGGGCTGTGGCCTCAGTTGCAGTTATTCACCTCTCTCCACGCTGGGTGGCTGACCTGAATGGACCACATTGCAAGGCTGGCTCCTGGGCCCTGTTCTCTTTGAGCTGGGCAGGAGCTGGGAGGAAGGGAGGAGAGGGAGGAAAGGCACCCACTCTCCCGGTTGCCACCCTGAGAGGTCACCCAGGTTAGCCAGTGTCGCCACCCAAGGTCACAGCTCCTCCTCATGACTGACGGCTTCCTGCCCCAGAACACTTGGCCTCCTCTCCTCTCTTCTGGTTTAGGCGACGGTAGCTCCATCGCCTCTAGTCCTAGTTCCCTGAGCCACACCCACACCTCTGAAATAGCCCCTTGTAAATCGACCCTCCTCAAATAACCCTAATTTGAGTTTTTCTACCTGTTCTCTATTTCTGACAGATTTACCATTCACTCATTCATTCACTCAACAAACATATCTTGACCATTAAGTTTCAGGTCCTGGACTAAATGCTGGGAACCAAGGGTAAACTGGCATCGTCTGTGTCCTTAAGGAACTCAAGAGTTTAGTGGGGAAGAAATAAATAAAGGGTCAAATACCACAGACTGTGGTAAGCATACTACACTAGGGGCTCACAAACATTTTCTTTAAAGGGCCAGATAATAAATAAGTTAGATTCTGCTGGCCATATTTTCTATGGCAACATTTGACTTTGCTTCCTAGCGTGAAAGCGGCCACAGACAATACACAATCTAATGGGTGTGGCCATGCTCCAACAAAACTTTACTTACAAAACGGGATGAAGGTTGGATTTGGCCTGGAGGCTACAGTGTGTAGACTCCTGCTCTAGACTGTGGCAGACAAACACAGGGCGGATAGGGGAGGGTGGGATGAACTGGGAGATTAGGTTTGGCATAAATACACTACCCGTGTGTAAAACAGATAGCTAGTGGGAACCTGTGGTATAGCACAGGGAGCTCAGCTCGGGTGCTCTGTGATGACCTAGATGGGTGGGATTGGGGGGGATGATGGGAAGGAGGCCCAAGAGGGAGGGGATATGTGTATACGTACAGCTGATTCACTGCGTTGTACAGTAGAGACTAACACAACATTGTAAGGCAATTATACTCCGATTAAACAAAGAAAAAGCTTATGGGAGAGTATAGAGGAAGGAGTACTGAGTTATCCGGTTTTCAGGGTCAGGAGAGGCTTCTCTGAAAAAGTAACATTTTAATTGAGACCTCAAGAATGACTTGGCCATAGTCAGGTTGGTTGGCATGGGAATATGTGGGAGGGAGAAAAGAGGATTTCAATAAAAGAAACAGCATGTATAAAAACCCAGACGCATTGCCTCAGGATAACCACGAGCAGATTTGTTTAGCTGTTACTTTTGGCATGTTGCAGGGGAAAGTGGGACATTCCTTCTTTCCCTCCTTCCTTCGTTACTTCCTTCCTCCCCCTCTCTCTCTCCTTCCCTTGCATCCTTCCTTTCTTCCTACAGCATGCCTTTATTAAACACCTACTCTGAACCTGGCACTGTGCTCGTGGCTAGGGTATTGCACAACCCCCGCAAGATTCCTTTCAGGAACTCTGCGATTCCTGCCATGGCCCCTGCTGTCACTTTTATTCTCTTGGAGAGTGTGGCAGACAACTTCTAGGGCAGCCTCCGGATCCCTGCTCCCTGGTGTCAGCACCTTTGTGTAATCCCCTCTCCTTGAGCGTGGGCAGGGCCTGATGGCTTGCTTCCTGCCGACGTAATACCGCAAAGGGGACGGGAGGTCACTGCTGTGGTTACATTACGTATGACTGGAGTGCCTGCCTTGCTAGGGGACCCTTTCCCTTGACACCTGTGATGAAGTGAGCAGCACGTGAGGGAGGCCAGGCAGGCAAGGAACTGAGGGCAGCCTCCACAACAGCCTAGGAGAACCTAACGACAACCCGCAAGAGCCTGAAGCCCACAGTTCCAACGGGCTCCCAGGGGCTGACTTCTGCCAACAACCTCAAGAGTCGGGAAGTGGGTCCATCCCCAGCTGAGCCTTCAGATGAGACGACAGCCCCAAGCAACAGCTGAATTGCAGCTTTGTGAGACCCTGAAGCAGAGGCCCGCAGCTAACTGTGGGGTAATAAATGGGAGTTGTTTAAAGCTGCCAAGTTTGTGGTAAGACTGTTGAGCAGTCAGCGAAAACTAATACAGTGGGACACAGGCAACCACACTTAGACGGCGGAACTACAGGCTACAAGGAAATAACCAGGAAATCACGCCAGGGTGAGGTGACGAGAAGAAAGATGGGGGTGGGAAGAAGCAGGAGCGCTAGCAAAGGTGGCCAGGAGGGGCCTCTGTTAGGGGGAGAGATTTGGCCCAAGACTCAAACAAAAAGGAGGAGCCAGATGAGGGGACGGGCTGAAGGCAGAAATTTCCAAGTGGAGGAACAGAAACACAAAGACTTTCTGAATAGAGAAAGCACTTGAAGGGCCTAAGCAACAGAAAGGAGGTCCAGGTGACTGGATTGGAATGGCCCCAAATGGGACATAGAGGCAGGTGGCACCCAGACTGTGGAGCAGTCACGGGGCAGGCTTCGGGTCTTCAGCAATCAGAACTGCGGGGTGGTGGGGGGGGGGCGTCAAGCAGTGAAATGACTTAACGACCCTCCACCTCTTTCCCTGACCTCAAACCTGCTCCCTACAACCAGATTAATCTCCCCAAAATGCCAGCTTCTCTCCCAGTGCAAGAGCACAGCAGCTGATGGGTCTCATCGCTGTTTTCGGCCTGCCTCGTTTAATTCTTTTCCTTTGTTTTTATTTTTGTTTTTTAGCTTTTATTGGAGTATAGTTTTTACAATGTTGTGTTAGTTTCTGCTGTACGGCAAAATGAATCAGTTATACATATACATATATCCACTCTTTTTTAGATTCTTTCGCCATATAGGCCATTACAGAGTATTGAGTTCCCTGTGCTATATAGTAGGTCCTTATTAGTTATCTATCTTATATATAGTGGTGTGTATATGTCAATTTCAATCTCCCAATTTATCCCTCCCCCTCCCACACACCCCCGCCCCGCCCCGCTTTCACCCCTGGCAACCATAAGTTTGTTAATTCTTACTTCTTTCACTCCATAGACATTTACTGAGCACTCATCAGATCAGGAACGGTACTGGGCACTCCATCAACACCTATGTCCCTGCTATTTGCTGGGAAAGCCCTCAACATTCTCCCCTCATCCAAATCCTACTGTTCTGTTACGGGTTGAACTGTGTTCCCCCAAAAGATAACGTTGAAGTCCTAACTCCCGGTACTTGCGAATGATTTGGAAATAGGGTCTTTGCTGACGTAATCAGGTTATAAGAGGCCATTAGGGTGGGCCCTAGTCCAATATGACTGGAGTCCTTAGAAGATGAAGAGACAGAGACACACAGAGAAGACATGTGATGACAGAGGCAGAGACTGGAGTGATGCAGCTACAAGCCAAGGACCACCAAGGATTGCCAGCCACCACCCAAAGCTGGGAAAAGGCAAGGAAGGACTCTGCCTACAGACTTCAGAGCAAGCACAGCCCTACCAATTCCTCAATTTCAGACTTTCGCCTGCACGACTGTGACAGAATATATTTCTGTCGTCTGAAGCCACCCAGCCTGTGGCATTTTGTTACAGCAGCTCCAGGAAACCGATACACCTCATTCCAGGCTTGGTGAAGCCTACCACCCCTGCTCTCTGCGGGGCTCCCAGCCTCTCCATCCTACGCTGATCTGTCCCTGCCCTGAACTTCTGCATCATTTAGCCTCTGCACAACTCATTCTGGTCTTTTGTCACATTTCCTTCCACCTCGTATGTTGCTGCCTGTTTCCTGTGTGTTTGCCTCCTCTCCCAAAGGAACACAAAGCTCCGTGGGAGCCGAGACCACAGACCCTACTCCGCCCCCCTTCCGCCCCAGACACCTCGAGTGAAATGAGGCCCCTTGGAGACGCTCAGAGAAATGTACACGAGTTTTCTTTGGATCCTGGGGTGAAGAGTTTTCACATTTCGCTCATTAGTATTGTCAACGTTTTCCACAGTAAATCTGTATTACTAATACACCCCCTTTCCCCTCTGGAAAAAAAGAAACACTGAAAAAAGTGGTCCAGTTGAAATAAGACACTCCCCATAGCTAAAGTGACCAGCAGAACTAAAGCCATTCAAGACTCTGGAAATCTGGCCAAAGGAAAACATTCCTTGATGAGTCCAAGGACAGTTCTTAGGAGATGCTCAGACTACCCTGTCCTAATGGGCGTCTTTCTTTCTTTGCTCCCTCTCCCAGCCCCAAGGGACCTAATGTCATCCATGCATCTTCCCCGATGGAAGAGAGAAAACAGCATGTGTTCAAGAACTGTCAAATTACCATCCCACCAGGTCACAGACAGCAGTGTGTCCCCGCGGATCAGCCATCACAGAGCTCTTACCGCCTGCCTTACCTCTCCCGACTAGCACAACAGGAGGTATCATTCAATTATTCTGCGACTTTTATACTTCATTCTCATCATAACCACATACAAGTTTAAAAACACAGACAGGCAGTCGGGAGAGAAAGGACTGAATTCGATTTAAAAAACTAGCTTCACACTACCTCAGTTGTTTGGGAACTAAGCCTCCCTGGGCTAAATATCTGGCTTGGCAACACTCTTGCATATATAATTTTACACCTGCAAAAGTTTGCAGCCAGCGCCGTGCAGACAGCTACCTGCAGGGAGGAGAACGGGCCAGACAGAGGGGCAGCCTGGATGCTCGTATGCAGTGGAGGATGTGGTGGAAGTGAGGGTCTGTGGGAAGGAGGCTCCAGTCTTCCTCTCCTTGAAGCAGGAGACCCCTGTCTTGCTCTGTTCAGCTTCATCATCCAGCAGGAAGAGGCACACCTGGGGCATATCCAGCTCTTTGCTGGAGACAGTAGAGTAGAAGTTGCAAATGGATAGCCCACGGGCCAATTCTGGCCCACAGAGTTGTTTAGTCTGGTCCTCAGCATGACTTTAACATTTGTAACTCAACTGCCAATTTGGGAGCACTTCACATACAAATCTGCAATTCTGGTTTATCTCCCCCAAATCAGGTGATGTGACAACCCTGGGCCTTCACAGCCACTGGAAACTGGAGCTAAGAGGCAACAGCCCATTTTGCTCTGGTATTCATCAGTCCCACTCATCTGCTTCCCTCACCTACATCACCTGCCTGTTCCCTACCGGCATGTGAGTTTGAGATCCCTGCTCCAGAGCCTAATGCTTAAGAAAGCAGGCCCTGGAATCAAACAGTCTCAGCTCAGATCTTACCAGAGAGTAGTGCAATTTCAGGCAAGCTACTTAACCTACCCCTAAGCTTCTGTTGCCTCATCTGTAAAATGGATATAATAGCAGGAGTACCCCGCTCCTAGGATGTTGTGGGGATTCAAGGAGATGATAAAGTGATTCTACCACAGGGCTGGTGACAGTACTCAATAAGTAGCCATTACCACCAATTTGATGATTATTATTCACGCAAAAACGTGAGCACAAGTAAGATGTAGAAAGGGCGGGTGGGACCTTGGTGCTTAACTAACCTAGAAGAGGCACCTGGTCTTCCCCTGATCTTCCTAGTCTACCCAGACACATCATCCTTCCCTAAAGCATCTTGAGATCCAAAGTGTATGTCCATATTTCATTTATAGCAGTGAATGTGGACACCAGTTAGAGCCAGAGTGACCATATCGTTTATCATACAAACTTGAATGCTTTTGTGAATCAAAGGGGATGCCATTAACAATAATATCAAGAAAACAGGAAAAAGCTGGGACTATCCTGAGCAAACCAACATAAGGTTCATACTCGCTAGAGCCACAAAATACCCATGACAGAGGCGGGAGACAACGGAAGTGCTCACAAGGGGGCCTGGTTGCCCACCATGTTGTTGTTCTGAAGGAGCCCCCCCTTCTAGTCCACTTGGGCCACCGACCAAAGTCTACGTTATTTGCAGGACGTGTCGCGGTTAAGCGTCATTCTCTGAACGATGCACGTCTCCAAGCCTGACCAGCTACAGAATACACACACGATTCACTTTTAACATAGGTTCAGTAATCGCTTTAAGAAAACAGGAAGGAGCAGCCCAAGGAATGCAATGATTGCTCCACGACTATAAACACGGATTGCATTGGAACAGACTACATACTTTGTATAAACATTAATAAAGTGAGTTCAGGCTGAGCTGTGACTTTAAAGGAAACTCTTCCCCATAAACATGTCCTGCCATGCCCTAATAACTCTTTAATTTGATGCACATTTGGGGAGGATGACGCGAAGTAATCATAGAATAATGTTAAGTTCTGTTGTGAAGCTGGAGTGGTGGCGGGGGTGAGGGGGATTGTGATGCAACCTGGACCTAACGTGATCCAGCAGAGAGCTGGCTCCGTTGCTCATTTCACACATGGAGGGAATTTGCTGAACGACACGTAGGAAATCAGAGACAGGTCTTTGCAGGTTCAGCACAAGAAAATTCTGGGTGTCATCTGATGGCGCCGTATAAGACTCCTGGCTAGTGGATTTCTGGCCTAACCTCTCTTGCTGGAGACAGCAAAAGTGGCTTCCACTTGTATGTGGACTCTCTACTTCCTAGACGGGGCTCTTCAAAATTTCAACTAGACTCTCAGCTCCTTAAGAGGAGAGAACACTTGTTGCATACCTGGGCACCACCCACAGGGCTGACACGGCCCCAGACCCCTGCGAGAAGGCAGAATGACACATAGTCATTGATGACAACCAGACCAGAAGCTGCAGCATTGGGGCTCACAACCTGGTTCCATAATGTAGTTCCAAATTGGGTAGTTTGGGTAAGCCACTCTTCTCATCTGCAAAATGGGTTAATAGCACTTGCTGAGCCTCAGAGGGCTTTTGAGACAATTAAATGAGGTACTGTAAGAGAGAGGACTTTATAAATTAAAAAAGAGCTGTACAAATGTAGGAAATTATTCTTGCTAGGAAATAACAACAGCAATAATACAGTTTTACCATGCACTGAGATCTCACCATGTATCAGGCACGACTCATCTCCTTTGAGTCCTCAGAGCAATCCTATGAGGCAGATACTATCATTAACCCCATTTCACAGGAAACAGGTCCTGAGAGGCTAAGTAACTTGCCCTCAGTTAACGTCTTCTAAGTATTATCTACAGGGCAACAAGACTGGAGGACAGAGCTGGATTGTTGGGGCTCCGTGCTCCCTGTTCCTGTATCTCTCAGGGAATTGGAGGAACGGAATCTGTCTACTTTATTACAAGCAACTAGAGAGCAAGGGCTGGGTGGGAGTCCTGTCCACGACTCCAGAACCCAGCAAAGAACTGAGGAGTTAAGGCTTTCAGATCAAATGGATGCAGTTTCGCCCCTCTCCCAGCCAATCTTAGACGTATACCAACTCTCGGCATCCGTTCCCAGCAGCATTTGGCCAAACACAAAGCTGATTTGACTTTCATCCAGATACGTGGCACATGGTCCCTCAATCCATCAAGGTTCTCCACCTCCACCAAGATGAGAGGCCTCCGTCCTATAGCTGGCTGCCTGGAAGTGTAGCCCAAATAGCCAATCCATCCAGGGAGGTCCCCCTCCCCCACCAGGCTCGTTCCAAGCACTGTGCCTTTGCTCAGGGAAGTCTCCCATCCGTCATGCCCTGTCCCAGGAGCCAGAATAAACTGCAGCCGTTGGAAGCTTGACTGTGGAGAGGACCTACTTTAGCAGCATGCTGAAGAGGAGCTGGAAAGGAAGGGAATGTCTTTACAGTGAGACACTGGGCCCCGGATGGGCCCACCAACGCCCATGCGGGCAGGAGCCACTCACCCCCATCTGGTGCTGATAAAATGCCAAGGGGCAGGAATTAGGCAGGGATTGAGAAGGGCCGATCTGATCCTCCAACCAGGCCTGTACATCCAGGCCCAAGGAGGGCAAACTTCCCTTTCATCATTCGTGAAACCATTATCTCGCTTATTATTATGACAATTTAAAAAACTTCTCTGATTATTCCTTTGAGAATCCAATTTGTTTCCTTTGTAAAGAGGAAACAATCCTCTTCTCAGTTTGGGAGGTGGGGACATTCCATTTATCTTCGGGGAAAATCTGTTTCCTATTACAAATCATGCTCTTTAGGTCTCTTTGCGAAGAATAAATCCCTCCACTTTATGTAGAAAAAAAATTCTCTCTTCACTCTCCTACAAACATCCATGAAGGGAGGCTCCTGCCCTCTTCTTGGCCATTGTGACAATGACTGCATTTCCACCCCTTGCTTTCAGAAACTTTTTACTCATGCTCTGAAAATCAGCGGTATCCCTGAGTCATCGCGCGTACCTGGGAGAGCTTACCATGGAGTAATTCATTCAGTCATTATTTGCAGATGGAGACAGAGTCAGGACTGAGCAAGATCCTGGGGAGGCACAGACTATAATCAATCCGTAACCCTCCATGTCCCTGCCCTCTAGGACAGATGTCCCACAGGCCAAATGGAGCCTTCAACCTGTTTTTGTTATGGCCCATGAGCTAAGAATGGCTTTTATATTTTTAAATAGTTGAAAAAAATCAAAAGAAGAATAATATTTCATGACATAAAAATTATATGAAATTCAAATTTCAGAACCCATAAATATAGTTTTCCTGGAACACAGCCCGCTCATCTGTTTATAGATAGTCTATGGCTGTTCTCGCACTATACGGGCAGTTGAGTATAGTTGCAGCTGGGACCGTATGGTCCCCAGAGCCTAAATATTTACTATGTGGTCCTTTACAGAAAATGTTTGCTGACCTCTGATCTAGGAACTTGTATAGTCCAGTAGGGTCGAAAACAAGGAAATGGCAGTGTTATGACTGAATGTTCGTGCCCCTCAAAAAAAATTTCATACGTTGAAGCCCTAGCCCCCAGTGTGATGGTATTTGGAGGTGGGGCATTTGGGAGGTAAATAGGTTTAGATGAGGTCACACAGGTGGAGCCCCATGATGGGATTAGTGCTCTTAGAAGAAGAGGAAGAGGGACTTACCTGGTGGCACAGTGGTTAAGAAACCGCCTGCCAATGCAGGGGATGTGGGTTCGATCCCTTGGCTGGGAAGATCCCACGTGCCACGGAACAACTAAGCCCATGAGCCACAACTACTGAAGCCCGTGCACCTAGAGTCTGTGCTCCGCAACAAGAGAAGCCACTGCAATGAAAACCCGTGCACCGCTATGAAGAGTAGTCCCCCCTCGCCACAACTAGAGAAAGCCCGGGCACAGCAACGAAGACCCTACACAGCCAAAAAAAAAAAAAAAAAAGAAGAAAAGGAAGAGACACCAGAGCACCCTCTCCACTATGGGAGGACATAGAGAGAAGGTGTCCATCTGCAAGCCAGGAAGAGAGCCCTCACCGCACTGGCACTTTGGTCTTGGATTTCTAGCCTCCACAACTACGAGAAATCAGTGCCGTTTAAGCCACCCAGTCTGTGGTATTTTGTTATAGCAGCCCGAACTCAGACAGACAGTAATCACAATAACAAGAATAAAAACCACAAAATATTAACATGGAAGGTGATGTATAATGGTTAAATGTGGGCACTGGGATCATACTGACACTTACTCTGCACTTGGTACACACTGACCTAGCGACACGACCCTGGAGAAGTAACTTAAACTGTCTGTGCCTCCACTTCCTTGTCTGTAGAATGGAGCTAATCACAGTGTCCTCCTCCTTGGGTTGGGTTGAGAATTAAGCAAGTTTATTCACGTCAAGAGGCTAGAACAATGTCTAGCCCAGAGGTGCTCAGTATCTCTTTGCTCTTATTATTACCAGTTCCGTGTCTTACACAACGCCAGGGGGAGTTGTTCAAGACCATACAGTTAGAGTGGCACCCCTGGGACATATAATGTGCACAGTGACCCAAGAGTTCAGCAACATGGTTGCCCTGATTATAGCTAATATTATAACGGTGCCTGCAGAGTTGTGAGAAAGAGGGGGAGCAAATACTCCATTCCAGACGGAGGAGGCAGGTCCCGTGTATTTTAACTGCCACATCGTTCACTCTTCCATTACGAAAGACACCCAAGACGACAATGTCAAATGAGCTGCAGGGGCCTCCAGCCCAGACTCTCAACCTCTATGCCTGTCTTTCTCCCAGCCCACAGCCCCTGCTCTGTCATCCTGGGGCGGGTCCCCAACACCCATTCCTGCTATGACACCTTGCTTCTGATCCCTCAAACTCTCGGGCTATGGGCTATTTTAAGCCCAAATTAAAGACTCCTCTCTCCTGAATGGCTGCAATTTCAGTCTGTGGTCTGTTCACTGTGACGTGGCTTGGGGCCATGGTGTCGGTACGTGAGGTGCTTCAAGGGGGTAAACTATTCTAAGAAGGAGGCAAGGGACTTTGCAGGAACCGTCTGACTGCAACCCACTCTCCGTGGAAAACACAAGCACACGAATGGACAAATAAGAAAACAATGGGAGAGTCCCATACATCTGGATAAGGAAGCTAAAAACAGCACTACATAAGAAGCGAGAAAGGCTTGGAAGCTATGGAAGGCTTCAGACCCCGGAGAAAAGGATTTGTCACTCTAATTCCATGAGCTCAAGTCTGTGTTTCTTCGTCAGTCTCTTGTAAGAAAGATCTCTGAGCCTGATACAGGCCTTTCGATCTACAGCAACTTTTCCATAGATTTTATGGCACATGGGGTAGAGCTCAGGAAGCTGAGACCACAGGCAAAGCTTCCAGGGCCACCCCCTGGGGGATCTGGGTCTGAGCCTGGCGGTGGGCAAATGAGCACAGTGCTTGTGAAAGCAGGCAGGTGAGCACAGAGGGAAACCAGAAGGAAACTGGGCGGGAGCAGGGCAGAAGCCCACCAAGCTCCCCAGGTCAACATTCTCTGTCTAAGCTGGAGGACGCACAGACAAGAGCAATCAGGGCCCCACTCTGTGCCTGCCTCCTCCTGTTCCTAAAGGGACAGATGAGCCTTCCAGTCATACTTGGAGAACAGAGTCACCGCAGTTTCTTCCCTGGTCCCATCTGCAGCCTCTTCAGAAGCCTCCACACTAACGCACTGGCCCAGGTCAGTTCCCGACTTGGCCGGTTGCATTCTGCAGGCTTCCCCAGATGCTCAGTCAGCATGGGCTCCTTAAGCAGCCTCTGCAGATGAAGCCAGCTCCAGAAGAGAACATCTCCAGAATCCTAGTCCATCCTGGGCTTTGGGTTTCCAGACCCTCACACAGACATGAGGGAGCCTGTGGCCCTTTAGCTGAGTGCTCACACCTTAAGTGGCTAGAAGAAGGTGTGACACTGGCTGCCCACCACTAAGTCCCACTGTACAGACCCTGTTCTGTTTGCTTGGCAGTGAGAGTTTTTTAAAAACGCCCTTTTGGGGCTTCCCTGGTGGCACAGTGGTTGAGAGTCCGCCTGCCGATGCAGGGGACACGGGTTCGTGCCCCGGTCCGGGAAGATCCCATATGCCGCGGAGTGGAGCGGCGGGGCCCGTGAGCCATGGCCGCCGAGCCTGCGCATCCGGAGCCTGTGCTCCACAGGGGGAGAGGCCACAACAGTGAGAGGCCCGCGTACCGCAAAAAAAAAAAAAAAAAAAAAAAAAAAAAAACGCCCTTTTGATGCAGACGTGGAGAATGGACTTGAGGACATGGGGAGGGGGCAGGGTAAGCTGGGATGAAGTGAGAGAGTGGCATGGACATACGTACACTACCAAATGTAAAATAGATAGCTAGTGGGAAGCAGCCGCACAGCACAGGGAGATCAGCTCGGTGCTTTGTGACCACCTAGAGGGGTGGGATAGGGAGGGTGGGAGGGAGGGAGACACAAGAGGGAAGAGATATGGGGATATATGTATAGCTGATTCACTTTGTTATAAAGCAGAAACTAACACACCACTGTAAAGCAATTATACTCCAATAAAGATGTTAAAAAATTAAAATGCCTTTTGGCTGGGCATGAGTTCCCCAGTTCACTTACGGCCCCTATTGGCCCCCATCACTCCCTGTGGCTTCACAGGCAGCCCAACTTACCCATTTATATAATCTCCCTGGCCCAAGGAGGTCATTGGATTTGCTTCCAGACTCCGTAACGACTAAATGCTTTCCCACCTAGCATAAAAGCTCCGGCGCCCAGCGCATTGCATTACTCAAGACTACCTCTCAAACGACAGCGGGTGATTTGAATGTAGTGATGTGATGGCGTCTCCTACACACAGCTTCTGAGACCACGTGAGGAGAGAAAAAGGAAGGGGAGGGAATGAGAATTACTCACCCAACCATCATTCCGGGAGACTTGATCCTGCCGGGCTACTGAAGCATACCCCAGTGGCTCAGGGACAAACTGATGGAGATGGCTGTAGGTGAGCCAAACCCTGGCTCCGATAAAATTGAGAACAGCTGGCCCTGCTGAATCCCCTGGTCCCTGGGGACCCAGGCTGAGTACACGCCAATAAGCACCAGCCCTTTCCCCTTTTCCCTCTTGTCATGCCTAATTACACCAGGATTGTGCAGAGTCAAGCAACCTGCTGGGGTTGGGGCCCAGGCATGACCTTTCCCATTTCTCTCAGCCAGCGAGCGGGGCTCAAGTAGCCGTGTGCATTTCCACCAAGAAACCCAAGAATAAACTCAGCGCCGATGCGCACGATGCCAAACGCTAAGCCTCCCACCTCAGCCCCTGGGAGGACGGCCCCTTCTGAACCGAGGGAACAAAAGGGCCTTCCAATAGCCACACCACCTGCATTCGGCCCACCACCTCCTGCCCTCAGCCTTGAAACAGAGCCCCCTTGGCCAAGGAACACGGCGACCAGCAGTCAGCCAAAGGCGGCCCCAGGAAAGGGAAGCAGGCCTGCTCGATGCCCTCAAGGACCCTCCTGGCCTGGCCAAGCTTTTACCCAAGGTTTGATTTCCAATCCCTGCACCCTCATCCTAGAGTCAGAGATGCCCACTGTGCACCACTCAATAAGGAATGTCCGGCCTCACCCTTCTCTACATGTGCACCCACAAGCAGGTACATGCATAGCCCTCTGTAATGACCCAGAGAAAACCATGCAGCCAAGTGCTCTAGGTCAGGGTTCCCAACGTTGGCTGCATATCAGAATCACCTGGGGGAGCGTTACGAGTCTTGCTTCCCAGGCCACGCTTCAGAGCAATGAAATCAGAATCTCTAGGGGTAGGTATCAGGCATACATGTTATTTTAAAGCACCCCAAATTCCAGTGTGCAGTTAGGGTTAAGAATCATTGCTGTAGGTGAACTGAAAGCCCTGGAAAATTCCATCCACCAACCTATGCTTTGAGGCTGAGCTCCCAAGCTGGAACTTGCTCAAGGTAGCAGGCAGACCCTCAGGCTATTGGCCACAAAGCCACAGAGACTGGTGATATTCATTCAACAAACATGACTAAGCACCAACAATATACTAGGCCCTCTTCTAGGGATCTAGAGATTCTTTCAAGGGGTATACTCCCAGAGTCCAACTGGCTTGCTATTTGGGTCTTAATGAGGTTGGTCTCTGAAATACCAACCAACCAGCCAACATTTATTTAACCAACACCCGGTGTGCGCAAGGTTCTGCGAAAGGTGCTAAAAAGTATAAGGTGAAATTCCTGATCCCTGGGCGCGTTTAAATCCTAAATGGCAAGGCCTAAGAATTTGCACATTTAGAAATAAAAACACAACATGGTATAAAAGGAAAAATGAAAGCGCGACTGAACATTCAAAATAACAAATACATACCAAGCAGCGACTCTGTGCCAGGCACTGTGTAATGCTAGAGGAAAAACAAAGACAGGATCCCTGTCCTGAAAGAATCTGGACTAGAGCAGTGGTTCCCAAAGTGGGGTCCCCCAGCTAGGGGCATCGGCATTACCTGGGGACTTGTTAGAAATGCACATTCTTGGGCTTCATCCCAACCTACTGAATCAGAAGCTCTGGGGGCGAGGCCCGTCAATCTGTGTTTTAACAAGCCCTCCAGGTGATCCTGATGCCTGTTCAACTGGAAGACTAATTAATGCTATAGGAGTAGGAAAAGGAAAGACATCTTTTTGGGTCTAGAGTTGATGAGGGCCTTGAAGGATTTGAATCCTGGCTCTGACATAATCTGGGAACCTTAAGCAACCATATAGAGTTGTATGAAGATGACATTGGACAATGTGTGAAAGTCACCAGGACGGTGCCTGGGGCCTCGTAAGTACTCAGTAAAGGATCTCCAGCACTAGCAGTCATGATACAAAGGAGCCGGTCAGCAAAATGAATGCTGACGGAATAAATGAAAGAATGAACTAATTAATGCATGATTGATGGGGACTGAGTTTGGCAAGCTGGGAAAAGCAACAAAGAACGGGGACTCCATTCAATGGGCAAATGGGGAGATGTTCAAGATAGGACAAGGGCTTCTGAGACTGAGTGGTCAGAACACATGGCAGACCTTGAGACCAGCATCTCCCTGGCTCACCCTCCAAAGTGACCCCAAGGAAGGCTTTTGTGCCCCAGCAGCTTGTGTGTCGCTTATGCACTTGGGCTCTGGAGTCAGATGTCTGGGTTCAAATACTTACCGGCTGAGTGGTCTTGGGTGAGTCATTTCACCTCAGTAAACCTCAGTTTTCTCTTCTAAAAATGGGTATAATAATAGTACCAACATTACAGAGTTGGGGTGAGAATGGAACATGATAATGCGTATAAAGCAGCTTGGTGCTTTAAATACAGCGATTGACCTCTAAACATTAGCTCTTTGTGTTATGGCACACAGCTGGGTGCTGTCGTGACCTCTGCTACATTATGGCTGCCTGGGATTTGTCAAGCAGAGCTGCAGCTGTACGCTCTAGTGCGAGATCCAAATGACACAACATGGCTGTAGGTTTCCTCATAAGAGCAATAACTGCCAAGGAGTGGGCAGCTGCCTACTTGCAGGTGGTGTGCAGGTGCTTCTCATGTACAGGTGCTGTACACATGAGCCCTGGGTCATAGGTATCACTGTGCCCATTTTGCAGATGAGGAAACTGAAGTTTAGTGACTTATCAAAGTTATACGACCATCAAGTATCAAAGCCTGGATTCAATTTAGCCCTAATTCCAAACCCCATGGACTTTGTATTACCACGAAATCATCCCCAGGTTTCCCCCCGAGGCTGCCTAAAGACCTTGCCAAATGGGATTCGCCCAGTGGCAGTGCCAGAGGGCTAGGCTCTTTCATGGTGCCACTGTGTCACACAACACATCAGAAGGGGACAGGGTTCAGAACTCTGAGTCTGGAAGAGGGAAGTCATAGGCGGGCTGAGGACAGGATATGGTGGACCCTGCAGGACATCAGGCTCTTGGATTCTAAGACTGCTCCCTGTTTGCTAATAACGATTGTTTGTATACTGTATGTCTGTGTATCTGTGTGTGTTGGTGGGGGCGAGGGGTGTTAGAGGGGAGGGGAGGCAAAGACTTTCCTTCCCAATCCAGAAATGGTGACCTAAGCCTGAACGCAAGGGAGAACAACTGACCGCAACACACAATTCACATCAGCTTTTAGAAACCATTTCCTTCTAAAAGAAGCATTCCAGCCTATGAAACGACACAGGAAGACAAATCCCTTTTATCTCCTCCCAGGTTTATTTCCTTAAATGTCAAATTATGGCCTTCTTTCTTCTTCCCCCAGATACCGGCTGTGACTCCGCTAACAGTCAAGGGGATCCTTAGACCCACAAAGCCTCTTCCTGAGGATTCAAACTGTGCCATGAACAAATGGAGAGAAGTATGGTTGGCCTCCTGTCGTCCCTTGAGAGCTTCTAGCAAAGATTCCTGGAGTCCAATACCAGCTTCATCCTCTTATCCCCTTTGATCCAAAGAGCTGCCTGGATGCTCTCAACCAGAACAAAGAGGACACAGCCTGGTTGGGATTCTGAAATTTTTATAACGATTACTAACAATTCACGCTCCCTCAAACCTTACGTTTACCTGCAATGGGCCATGTTACCTTCTTCAGCTGACCCCACCCGCCAAAAATACCACGGAATTTTCATATGTATCATCTTGGTGTCCCACAGTTGCCATGGCAGTAAAATTTACACTCAACAGCCTCACTGCCATTTCCGACTACAAATGGAATTAGTCTGTTCCCAGTTTGGTTCAGCAAAAAAAAAGAAATATGCATCTACTATATGCCAGGCCCTACGCGAGGCCTAATGCCCCGGGTGCTGAGGGGAATAAGAAAGGGATTTCTATAAGATGTTACTCCTTTACAAAGCAGACTTTTTCTTTCTCTTGGGATGAGATTATTTTCATTACATTGCAGTAACATATATATAAAATTTACCATTTTAACCACTGTTAAGTACACAGCCCAGTGGCATCAAGTACATTCACGGTGTTGCACAGCCATCATCACCATTATTTCCAATTTCTGTCGTCCACCCAGACAGACACTCTGTACCCATTAGGCACTCACTCCCTATTCTCCACTCCCACCAGCCTCTACTAACCTCTAATCTACTTCCTGTCTCTATAAATTTGCCTATGCCGGACATCTCACGTAAGTGGAATCCCATGATATTTGTCCTTTCGTGTCTGACTTATTTTCCTTAATACAATGTTTTCAAGGCTCATCCTGGTCGTAGCATGTATCAGAACGCCATTCCTCTTTAAGGCTGCATAACATTCCATGGTACGCACACATCTCATCTGTTGATCGACACTTGGGTTATTTCCACCTTTTGGCTATTGTGAATAATGCTGCAATACTGACATACAAGTACCTGTTTGAGTCCCTGCTTTCACTTCTTTTTGAGTATAAACTTCCTCCAAAGTAAGTGGAATTGCTAGATCCTACGGCAGCCCTGTGCTTAACTTTTTGAGGAATCGCCACACCGCTTTACACAGAGGGTGCACCATTTTACATTGCATTCTCATTTCTCCACATCCTTGCCAATACTTAATTTCTGAGTTCTTGTTTTATTGTTTCGATTATAACCATCATAGTAGGTTGTTTTCTGTAAGAGAAAACTGGCGAGATAAGAAATGGTTTGTTCACCGGAACAGCACAGGCGCACATGGGTGCACTCAGCACAGCTTTGTTGAATGAATGAGTGAATGAATGAATGGGCTCCCCTGGTAATAGTACTGTGTTACTCCCTTGAACCTGTACAACTCTTCCTTTGATGGAATTTGGAACTGGCACAAGGAAGGCCAGCTCCACAAAGGAGACCCCAGGCAGCAACTGAGACCACAAGTATCTCAGAGCTTTAATTCAGGGACCATCAGCACCATCTTTCTGCAACTGTTTTCCACGTCTAGGAATCAGTAAAACCTGCTGCTTTACAATCAGGGGAGCCCACTTGGTGGAAACTCAAAAGTAAGAAGACTCTAAGCTATAGAGCGGGGTGGTTAAGAAATCAAAGCTATGGGTCACACTGGCCTGAATTATGGCTCTACCACTGGCACATGTGTCAACATGGCAAGCTCTCCTCTGTACCTCAATTCAGACCTAATCCTATTCTTGTAAAAAGGATTAAATGAAACAATAAGAAACACTTTGCACAGCGCCTGATGCAACGTGAGGTCTCAATCAAAGTCAGCTTTTATTATTACTATGAAGCTCCAGTATCAGTGCACAGACCCATACAACCCCACCCCCTCAGGTACTTCCTCTGATCCCCAAGACCCCTGGGGAAACAGAAGGGGCTCCCTGCAGGATGAGGGCAGACTTAGTCTCCTAATGATTTTCCAGACTGACTGGAAGGACGGCTGATACCCATCCAGAGGTACTGCCAGGATTAAAGATGAGGAATTCAGCCTTGTTTTTTCTCTGCTTGGGCCACCAATCCCTCCAAGCTCACTTGTGAGGGAGGTTAGCCCCATTTTGTGGAGGAGGAGACTGAGGTTCAGAGTTAGGAACCTGCTGAGGAAGGTGAGAGAAGAAGAAATTTCTGTGACTGGCACATATTAGGACGAACTCTGTGAGATAACTACTTTCAACCTTTCCTACCAACAAAAATGACAATTCCATAGGGTTCAACCTAATAGAATGCATTTCATATGTAAATTATTTATACAGTAATTACTTTAGCATATAATTTAATTAATTTATTATATGAGTTATATCATACATAAATGTCCGATATTATTTACTGGTTATATAATGGTATCTATACATCACATCATATGCCTAAGAGGCAGAGTGCTTAATGGTTGAGAACGTGGATTCCTGACTCGGACTACACCGGAAACTTGGCTCTACCACTTACTAACTTTGGGACATCAAATAAATAATGTATCCTCTCAGTGCCTTTGTTCTTCATCTACACCATGAGCTAATAATAGTACCAGCTCCACAGGACTCTTGTAAAAAAGTAAGAGAACACAGGCCACGCGCTAGAACGGTGCCTGGCACACAGTACTGATGAGCAGTCATTGTGCCTGCTTTTGTTCACCGGTGCCTTGCCACAGCCCTTGGCGATAGTCAATGCTACCTTGATTTCACAGAGACTTGTGCGGGTTTACACATCCTGCAAGAACTCGTGAGCAACTCAAACGCGGGTCTTTCTGAGTCCCAAGCCCTGCTGTTCTTTCTAAGCTGTCAGCTTCTCCTGGTAGTCTCTCTGAGCCTTCATTTGCCATTTGGTGAAAGGAGAGGTTGGGTCAGCTGATGTTATGGTTCTTCCCAGCATCCTTGTATATCAAAGCAACAGCAGCAAAGACAAACAAACAAACAAACCAACCACGATCAAATGTTTTCAGTTCCACTGAATGCAGTCTCCTTAGCCACGTGGCTAGAAGCTTTCTGTATTTAGGGTTCCAATTTTTTTCCCTTTTCTGCTATTTCTTTCCAGAGTCCTCAGTACATTTCCTAATTAATCACTCCCACTTAATTTCCTAAAGCAATCACATCCTCCCCACAGGCAAGCAGCCTCGTCTCAGGCAGAAGCACACACACCAGCTGGTCCCACAGCTACGTGGGAGTGTGTGAGCAGCTTTTGGACACAGACCAAAGAGTGGCACAGACGCAGGAAAAAACGCAGCTTGAGAGCTACACTCAGAGGACACTCTTCCCGTCCCAGTGACATGTGGGTTTCCTGGTGATCCAAAGGACACTGAGATTTGGTTCTCCAAGGAAACCCCAAGATGCAGAAGATCCGGCTGGAGCATCCCAGGATGCAGAGAGACTCTACTGGTGGCTACTTTGTGATTCCAGGCAGGGCAATGCTGGCGAGATAGGAAGGCTTAGATTCCGCTCTCAGCTTTTCTGCTTATTTGTTGTATGAATTTGGACAAGAGCTTTCCTTTGGTTGAGCCTCAGTTTTCCCACCTTTAAAATGAGAACGGTAATATATGCCACACAGTGTGGTGTAGTGTAAGGAAAGAGCCACAAATGCGACAGCCTAGAGGAGCCTGGAAGCTGATATCAATGAGGGAAGTTGGGCTGAGCCAAAGAAAAATAACATGATGCCAAATGGCAGCTGACACACAGTCTCAGGGTTGGAGTCACAACAGGGAGTGGTGGGGACTGCGGTGAAATGGAGACATGCCTCATCTAAACACTAGTCAACCACTGCCACAGAGCCAAGCTGAACCCCAGTTGCCAAAATTTCCAATTTTTTAAAAAAGAAGCCAGAAACGGATTTTTATATGAATTCACGAATCTTAAAATGTTGGCAAGAAACTGACACTAAAAAAAGCAAAAAACAGAAAAACACCAATATGTGAGTCAATACCATGTGAGCCAAGCACAACACTTTGGAGGGTAGTTTTGGCCCACTGGCCACTGGTTTGCAAATTATCTCCATGTAAGTATTAATTGAGACAATGTAATAATATATCAGGCACTTAGCTATGCACATAACACATAATAAACACTCGATAGATGGTAGCTGTGGTTGTTATTATTATTATTGCAGTTAACGTCTCTGTAACTCAGAACCCCCATCTGTGACAATGGACATAAGGCTCATGGACGTCTGAGAAAATCCCTGAGGGCACTACAGAGGTTAACCATTGTGCATACATATTGATGCTGCTTTATTAATTGAAACGCACTTCGTTGAGATTAGGTAGGACAGTGGTTCTCAACCAGAGGTGATTCTGTTCCCCGGGGGACATCTGGCGATGTCTGGAGACGTCTTTTTGGTTGTCAGACTAGGGAAGGGTGCTACTGGAATCTAGTGGGTAGGGGTCAGGGATGCTGCTAAATATTGTAAAATGAGTAGGACAGCCCACAACGACAACAAAACAGCCCACTGAAAATGTCAATAGTACTGAGGTAGAAAAACCCTGTGTAGACGGAAGTTTCCCTTTGCATCTCCTTTGTAGAAAAGACTTTATTAAGACAGAGGTGTGGATAGTTTCCTACATGGCAAGATACAGGAAAGGCTACGGGGTACAGGGAAAGAGGGACGGCAGTTGGGAGGACAAGCAGATATACAGATAATTATCTCCTCTAAGAGTCTCAAAGCCCTGCTTTCACTCTGCTTCCTACAGAACTTTTTCATCATTGTCTTAAGAACTGTCACGTCAACATATTTCCTTAAAAGATACTGCTGAAGCTGCACCAATTGGAAAGTAGGATCTGGGGAAACTGAGAACTTGAGAGAGAAGCTGCTTGAGGCAAGGTCACTCAGCAGGTTGCAGGGCAGACCTGGGAGAGAGTCCTCTTGGGTCCTGGTCCAGGTCCCTCGGGAAGACATCACTCCATTTTGCTGTTGTCATAGTAATTATAAATCAATTCTGTCTACCCATTAAAGCAGTTATTCCATAGAATGTTCTCACAAAGCATTGTTGAACTCGCCCTAGCTATTTTATGGATGTAAAAGTAATCACATTTTTGTATATTCTATAATTCCAGCTACATTTACAATCGGCCTTCACCTCAAATGGTAAAAATAATCTGGGTTATATTACACCGTGCTTGTCATGCATTGCTATGACTGCTCCAAACAAAGGAAACTGTGCTAGAAGCAATTCTAGTTCACCTTAAGAGGGGAAGGGAAAGGAGAGTGACTTTTATCAATTCCTACATAATGCTAAGTGTTTTATATAACTTATTTACTATCCTCTATAATTGGGAACTTTTCTTTAGATCAGTTTTCTCACACACTGCTGCACATCAGAAATATCTGGGAGCTTTACAGAATCACAACATCTGGGAAGCACCTCAAAGTCATTAAATCAGAATCACTGGGGATGGGACCCAGGCATCAGTAACTTTTAAATCTCCCCAGGTGATTCCAACGTGCAACCAAGTTTGAGAATCAGGATTTCAGGACTCATTATCATTATTTTACAATGATGCTGACATCCTAAGAGCAAAGTGAACCTGCCTAAGGGCACCCAGCTGGTGAATGGTAAAACTGTGATTCAGACCGGGGTCTGCCCATCTCCAAATGCCAGGCATAATCTTTCTCATTATGCCACTTTCTCCCAGAAGTTTGCTGTCTGTGGCTTTCTCAGTTAGAGTTATTTGGTTGTAAGTTTGTGAACTTGAGCAAACGGGAATTCACTAGCAGGCGATCAGGGTCTTCTGGATTCAATGGGTATCTTAAAAACAGGTCTGGGAAAAAGGAAAGCAGGCACGTCTCGTCCCTGCACAAGTGCTTAGATGATCTGGCAAGTCATCATGTCCAGTCTCTTTGTCCCTCTGGTTCAGATTCCAGTTCCAGGGAGGAAGCACCAGACAGACCTGACTTGGGTCATGAGCTCATCCCTTGACTAGGAGAAGGCAAGGTCCCTGATTACAAATCCACCAGACTGTATCCTGTGAGTGCAAAAGACAATATTCCTCTAGGAAGCAAGACTGAATCCTGGGCAGCCACAACACAACACGTCTACTATGATGGAGGGAATGGAGGGACGTATGCAAGTAAGCAAGAAGACATAAGACAGTCTCACAGGTACACTATGAACTTCAAGGAGAACTCAGCAAAAACCCGGAAGCCTCTGTAATCAAAATCAATGAAACAGATAGGGTCATTCAGAAGAAAGTTGCCATCGGAAAAGTGGCCACGAATGGCCTCAAAATCATTTGCAAAATATTGTGAGTTTGTGCATTTTTCTAAGAACACGGTCAATTTATTTTATCAGATTATCTAGACTTTTTTTTTAAAGGATTTTAGGAGATCTTAGGGAAGAAAAGGAGAAGCTCCTAACAGAGCTCGGGTCCCAGAAACTACCTGGAAAAATGAGACCCGGTGTCCTGGCCTGGCACCACATGGACAAGGCTGGTAGAGCTTTGCCAACTTTGAGCCAGGAAAACAACACTTTTCAAAAAAAAAGCAAAAACAAAAACAGACACAGGTAAGAGTTAGCATGTTTGCCTGTAGTTACACAGCAGTAAGGAAGAGGATAGTCCCAAAGGAAAAAAGAAATCAAGGAAGCCGAGGGCGCTCTGGGGTCAAAAGCGAACAGGGGCCATTACAATTCAATTGCAGATGTGTTCAAACAGAGCACTCTCCCAAGCTGGCTCCTTGCCAAAGGGCCAGTTCTCTATCCTGTGAGGCTTTCTTCCCAGATCTAGGTATCTACAGACCCTAGTATGCAGGGACTTGAAAAATGAGGCTACTGTGCCTCTCTGGCTTTAAAGCTCAGGGACTTTCCAGCAAACCTCCTGCCTATCTAATTCAATTTGATTTTTTTTAATGTGTTGACTTAGTTTTATTTTCACAAGCATTGTACAAAGCCCACAGAGAAACATAGCTCCTGCCCTCAAGAAGCTTTTAATCTAGTTAGGAGATTAGTTACACAGTATAGAAAATAACGATGATAATTACATGGCTGTAGAGTTTTTTAGACATGGCCACAAATTCTTTGGGACTTCTTCCTTGGAGAAGTGGTTCCTACACGTTAACCTGGGCTAGCTTGTGTTGCTTAGAGCAACAGAATACAGCAGAAGGAATACTATGTTACTTCTAAGACCAGTTCATAAAAAGCCAGGCGACTTCTGGGTTGTGTACTGACACAACCATTCTTAGAGCTCTGGGCCTCCATGTAAGATGTTAGGTCACTCTAAGGCTGCCATGCTTCAAGGAAGCTCAAGCCACATAGAGAGGTCACGTGTGGGCACTCTGGTCAACACCCCCAATGGAGCCCAGCCTTCGAGTCAAACCACCTGGGTGCCAGACATATGAGTGAACAGCCTGCAGATGATTCTAGGAGCCACCCATTCAAGTCTCCCCCAGTCATTCCCATTCTCTAGATGATGCCTCATACATCAGGGAGCAGACACAAGCCACCCTACTGAACCATGTCTTAAACCCTGACCCAAAGCATCATGGAGCATAATGAAATGGCCATTGCTTTACAACACTAAGTTCTGGGGTGGTTTGTTAATCAGTAATAGGTAATCAGAATAATGGCTTTTTGAGTGGATATTTAATGCCAGGCACTGTCCTCTAAGCTTGACATGTATCACCTCATTTGATCCTCCAGCAGCCCAAGGAAGCAGGTGATTGTTAAAGAACATGCCCAGGATTGCTTTAGCTAGTGATGGCATTCAAGCCCAGATCACACTGATTCCAGCATCAATACTGTAAACTGCTCTGCTATAGAGGAAGGGAAATTCTGTCTTTGCAGAAAGTCTACAAAGCCCAAATCCAATCAGTCTTAAGAAACATGCTATTTTTGAAACTAAACATCTTTTTCTTTCTTAATTTCAGAAGGCTTACTGTGGAACTGAGCTAATTATTTGAGCCTTAATCAAGGACCAGCCACTCCCTGAAGCAGCTGTCCTGGCCTCTCTACTGCCTCCAGAAAGTCCCTTGGGTTGGTTGGATATTGGCTCCAGTCTAAACCCCAAATCCCAGCCCCTAGAAGTAAAGATGCATAGGGCTAACATGATCCTTGGAGATCGTCCAGTCTACTCCTTTCATCCCCTTATAAGACGAGGAAACTGAGGCCCAGAGAGATCAAGTGACTTGTCCAAGGTCACACGGTATGTCAGAGGTACAGCCAGGTCTCCAAATTCCCAGGCAAACATTCTTTCTACTACACCATGCTGCTAAAAATTCCCCAGAGCTGCCTCCCTTCTGCCCTCCTCTTGACAAAGCCGTTTTCCCCGCCACACGCCCACACAACTACACACAGTCACATTTGGCAAGAGGTGCCCTCAGCCCCACTCTGCTCATGAAATGCTGTTTTGCAATGGGGCCTCTTTGTTCGTTAGCAACACAAAGAAAACTGTAGTGCAGTCTTCTCAGAAGGAGATGTTTCTTGTTTTAAAGACGGAAAGAGAGCTTCCTGGCTGAATATGGCTCGAATCAGCATGCAGCTCCAGTCGGGAAAGAACCCAGAGGAGATTTAGGTCTTTGCAAAATTTCTAGAACACACGAAGAGGGCACATGGCAGGAAGAAGCTTATGGGAAATGTTTCGGAAAGTATTAAAAGGTACACCTAAACAGAGTAAACAGAGCAGATTGGTTACCATCTTGTGGTACGAAGTAATTAGAAGGGGGGGGCGGCACTAGAGTCGTTAAAAACTCCCATGAAGCGACTGGCCTTCCCATTTTGGATTTCTGCTCTAGTCCTGTTTCCCAGCTGTCTTTTTGATCAGGGATTTTCCCTTTCTAGACCGTAATCAAGCTACCTTGGTGCCTGGAGCCCTCAGGATAGGCTCTGAAATCCCAAGTCACCCATTTGGTGCCTCTCCTTTGGTTCTACATTATTCCATATTGTTTGTACTAGATTTGGTCCCTCGTCCATCTCCCTAGTTTCCCCGATTGGCAGAGGCCTCCTACGGCTCTGAGTGATTGTTATCGAGGCCCAAATGCTGTGATGAAGGATGAAATGAAGGCAGGACAAACTTCTCATGAGGGCAGCTCACGCCACAAAGCTGAGGTCCCCACCGATCACAGCTCCAAGACATGTCTCCGTCCAGGTGGGTTGAGAGCAGTGGGGAGTGGGTAGACCAGATGATCTCCAGAGATACTTCAAAAGCCTGAAACCCTCTCGGCTAGGGGAGGAAATGAGAGAGGGAGGGACAGAACCGAGTTCCATGGCAGAAATTCAGGACTTGTAAGCTGGCAGCAGATGGAAAGAAAAGTGCCAACTTCTAGCAGGAGGAGATGTAGTGCATGCATTTCTTAGGGCTACTGCAAGCCCCAGGTCCTCCCTTCCGGAGGATCGGGGAAGGCCACCCAGGAGCCACCCTCCTACACCCATGCACAGCACACATCTCCAGGCACAAGACGAGATCTCCAAAAAGAAACTGGGCCAAATGAAAGTTCTCAGACCCCTCCCCTCAAAGTGATAGGTCTTCCCTATCACCTTCCCGACGCCTAGGCAAACCTGCCCAAACAGCCAATTTCCATCCAAAGCCCCCGCCGTCCCTCATTTTCCCCTGGGAAATCTCCTACCTGCTTTGTGAAACCTAAGAGAGAAGAATGAGTGAGTGTGCACCACAGGGAAACAATGGCCAGTGGTCTGGTTACAGCTGGACTAGCCCAGGAGGGGCAGCTGGCCTCCCAAAGGAGGCCCTGTATCTCTTCATGGCCTCAAATACTGCTGCGCTGTGCGTCAGTGTTTATGAAATGCTTCTCAAATAAGGTCAGTGTTCTACGCAGAGTTAGGACTCTAATAAAATGCAGAACTTGTGCTGTTTGCCAGCCAGCTGCGGAGGCATACTGGAATTCTTTCTCGGATACAATTGTTCTCAGATTAATATTTTCCCCATGAGTTTTTTTTTTTATTCTACTTGTACTTTTTTTTTTTTTTTTTATGATGTGTGAGGTTTTCTACATATTTATACCCACTAAAAGGGATGAGTAGGGCTTGCTTTCATCAGTGGTTCCTGAGGGCTTGGTGTCCCATCCTTCATTTCCCCCAACACCCCATAAATGTCCTCTCTGAACCTAGCGTGGTGGCCTTCGCCTTGTCAGTCACTTGGTGGGAAAGGATAGCCCAGATTGATTTCCACATTATTTTGAGCTGTTCCAGTGATGAGGACATTTCACTTGCCTTAGTCATCATTGTAGGCACTCAACAAATAGCTCCTTTAAATGACTGCATCCTTCACAGAGCCCCTTATTTGGTTCTACTTTCTTTTTTTTTTTTTTTTTTAATAAATTTATTTTACTTTTGGCCGCGTTGGGTCTTCGTTGCTGCGTGCGGGCTTTCTCTAGTTGCAGCTAGCGGGGGCTACTCTTCGTTGTGGTGTGTGGGCTTCTCACTGCGGTGGCTTCTCTTGTTGCAGAGCATGGGCTCTAGGCGCGCGGGCTTCAGTAGCGTGGCACGCGGGCTCTAGAGCACAGGCTCAGTAGTTGTGGCTCGCGGGCTTAGTTGCTCCGCGGCACGTGGGATCTTCCTGGACCAGGGCTCGAACCCGTGTCCCCTGCACTGGCAGGCAGATTCTTAACCACTGCACCACCAGGGAAGCCCCTGGTTCTACATTCTTGGAAACTGCCACTTATTAATTACTAAGGCAAAAAGTCCTCTCAACTCCACCCACTTGGATTGCCGACATTGGTGTGAGGCTATGTGTGCATTTGTAAAAGATGCATCTTGATAAATGAAAAGGAAAACCCCAATAAAAGTTCAAAAACATGGGTGACCCTGAGCAAGGCCTTTGAGTCCGCTGAGTTTCCTCACCTGTAAATATAAGATTCTAAGATGAACCCTGATCACCTTTCAGATGCAGGATTTAGATATTGTGGGTGGAATCAGTAAGGTATTCCCACGGCACTAGATTTAGGAGACATTTGCAGACATCTGATCTCAGTGAAACCTTGCATCAGATCTGTGAGAGAAGTGTTATTCCCACCATTCTAAAGGTTACAGATGAGATGATTAAGACTCAGAAAGATACTCCTATAAACTTCTGCAGTTAAAAAAAAATGGATGGAAACCAGGATTCCACCTAGGTCTTTTTCCTCATTAAAGGTTATATCACACCATACTCTCCACTGGTTTCCCATTCAGACCCCTTCGAAACCCAATGTATAAAACACTTTCTACCTATGTTCTAGAGCTTGGCAGAGATGCAGAGGAGAAAAAGAATATCAGGAAAGTGCTAGATGGTCCAGAAACTTTTGTAACACATTTCTGAGCAGGACAGCTCTCCAATGAAATCATCATTGCTGAGCTTTTCAATCACAGAAAGAATCTGCTCTGTTCTCTGCTTGGGCTGCAGGGAGTTTAAGAGCATGTTGTATGTAATTCATCATTCACAGAGTCCAGCCCCAGAGGACCTCTACACACCACCCTGGGCATCATAAAAGGCTTCAGATGGCCACGAAGATGAAGTCTGAAGTTGTTTTCCGGACACAGCCATGGATTGGGAGTCTCCAGTCTCCAATGAAGATCCTACGAAAATCCAATCTCAGGAATTGAAGCTTAGATGGTCAAAGTCCAAATTCAGTACTAGGCAATGGAGAGCTACACAGAGGGCAGGATCGGGCAAGAAGCCAATCTGGAAGGGTCAAGGCAGGGGCCAGGAGCCGCTCAGGCTCCAGGAGAGATACACAAGATGCACAAGTCCATGGTCAAGCCCATAAGCCTCAGATTAGAAGAGGACCACGGACATACTATGCAGACAGACCCGAGCCAGGGTCTACACTAATTGAGGGCAGGGGAGCAAAGGGTGGGTATGCTAGGTAGCAGACAGTAACTAGGGAGGCTGAAAAACTCAAGAGGGAGTCAAGGTGGGTGGTGAAATATGCTGGCAGACTTTCAGGAATGACAACGCACACTGCTGCCAAAGTGCAGAATGAATCAGGGGTCAGGAACTCAAGACTGGCATTTCGGACAAGAGAAGAGAAGTATGAGCCCACACAAGTAGTGATAAGACCGTGAAAAGTGAGGTCACATTTAGTCCAGCCAGGAGGCATCTTATACGCATCCTGCACCAGCAGGACCCGATCTCAGGGTGGCAGGAGTCCAGAGATCATGGCGGAAAGAAGGTAAGTTGTACAACTAACGGAAAAGGAAGGCGATCCCTGGCAAAAGCTAGGCAGATACTCGTGGGGGAATATATTGGTCAAGAAGGCTCATCAGAACTGTTCCTGGAGAGTTTATCCCCTCAAATCCAAAACAAAAAATCATAATAATTAGCCACATAACTATGGTGATATTCTTCCTAAGACTGGATTCAGCCCTAAACTCCCCTGTTAGATAAAACTGCCTTAAGCTCAGCTCCTGTCATTTTAAATGGGGCTCAGGCCCTCTTAGGTTCCACGCGACCGTGAACTTCTGCGAATCTAAACCACGTTCCCACTTCTACCCATGGGAACCCTATTCACCCTCAAGCTCCAATTCGAATGTCACCTACTTCCCCAAGCTGGACAGGATGGCTCCTTTGCCAGGTGTCCAGAACACAGCCTTGGCACCCCTCTCAGGATGCCTTACATCAAACAGGTTCTCCCTGATTTGACTGGATATCATTGTTGTTTTCTTTTTCTTCTGGCTGTTCTTTGAGAATTGGGTTTAGAAGACAGGTAAGGGCGGCTGACTTAACCTGGGGGAGGAATGACATGACCAGTGGTTGGAGCGCAGACCAGAGACCAGCCTGCCTGGATAAACCCTGGCTCCACTTCTCCCACCTGAGGAAGTTACTTCACCTCTCTGACTTTGTTTCCTTAACTGTAAAATGGGGACACAATGAGTTCCTGTCTCACATGATCGTCCGAAGATTGAGGCCATGCATATAAAGGGTGAGAAAAGCGCCAGGCGCAAAGAAGGGCTCCATAAATGGGAGCTGTCATGGTGGTGGCGATTGTCATTGTTATTATTTACAAAGATGTTGGGAGTGCCTCAGCCCTCTCTGCTTCATCCTCCATCACATTCATTCCAAGCACTACTCAAGCAAATGAGCCCTGTGCCAGTGGGTGCCCCGGATGGTAAAGGAAACCACTTTGAGAAACTCAGGCTTCTCAGCTGAGCCATGCTGCTGAAAGAAGGGTCCAATTTCTCAGGCTCAAATATTTTACAGGAGAGAATAACACACATGTACCCATCAACACACACACACACACACACACACACACACCCCACATCCCATGCTGATGGGGCTTCTGGCACCAGCCTGACAGAACAAGGATGAAGCAAACGGCATGAAGGAAAAGGCTACAAGAAACCAAGAGTTTCGAGAAAATGCAACAAACAGGGGAATTAAACATTAATAGGAAATCATTCCAGAGAAAATACGAACAGAACCCCAGGGAAAGAAGATGCTACAGGCTAATAAGACCTCAACATTTTTATCTACCCCAGCAGGAAAGAACAGGACAATGTATTTTTGTAATCCACACCCCAGACCACAGAAAGACTTGGAAAAAAGCAGAGAGAACTCTTGTTGATTATACTGACAACCTGGATAAAGATCTGTAGGGCAAGCTCACTAAAACTGCAGAGGAAATGAGGAGAGGAGTGGTTATTATGCTAGAAGGGAAAATCAAAATAGAAATGTTCCTGAAAAGCTGATGAAATGAAACTATTTGCCAAAATTTAATTAGGATAAATGCAAAGTGTTGCACTTAGACGCCAAAAGGTCAAGTGCACAAATCTGGGATTTGGGGGGGGGGGGCGGAAATAGGATCAACGGCAGGGAGGGTTGGGGAGACATTGGGGATGCAGTGAACAGCTGGGTCAAAATGAGCCAACGCAGGGGCGGTGGCTGTGCAAAGTGAAGAGGTCCCTTTAGCATGCACTGATAGAAGGTAAGATAACAAGAGAGTGGAAGGTCTCATCCCAACTAATATAAGGCAAAGAGAATTGGAATCTATTTAGAGGAACATAACTAGGAATAGGGAGAGTGCCTGTCTCAAAGTCTAACACGCACAGAATAGTTGAGGTGATTATAAAAGTTTATGGAGAAAAGGGAAGACTTGGGTAAGTGGGTGGTGAGAAATGCAAGAGCAATAAGACGTTTGAAATCCTATCATTTGGGAAAAGGATTCTGCTTGCTCTATGTAATAACAAGTAATGGGAGATAAGTTCAACCCCCAAACAAAGAAAAATTTCTTCTTAGAACTGCTTTTAAAAATAGAATAAATTGCCCTAGGAAGCACTGAGTGCCTCACCACCAAATGTAATCAAACCAAGGAGAATGACCACTTTCTCCAAAGTCGTGCTGGTGGAATATCAACCTGTACATGGTTGGAACTTGGACAGGAGGACCCCCTTCAACCTTGAAAATCCATATTTTTCCAAATCAGGTTTTATCTTGAGCGTGCTATGGAAGGAAGACTACAGTCAGCAAGAATTATGGTAATCAAAATGATAGGCGTATTTATGGAGGATGCACTGTGATTCAGGTAGTCTATATACTCACAGCATCCTATGAAGGGGTATTATTATTATTCCCATTTTATAAATGAGGAAACTGAGGTCACCCAGCTAGTTAAATGGTAAATTGAGGATTTTTAATCACACACTCGGGACACTGTTTCCCAGGGAACGGCTGTATCAAACATGGTGCTAGCAACAGACCAACGGAGACCACAGAGAGTGGGAAGGAGAGCATAGCCTTTGGCAGACCAGCACCAGCAAAATACCAATCTAGGTCTCCAAGCAGAGGATTCTTATTATGAGCTCTTCCCACCTGAGTAAGATGGATTTAAATTTAAGGCTGGAGAATCACGAACAATGGAGAGCCTTGAAAACGCAACACCAGAAACCACAGCAGGGCACCCTCTGATCTACTGTATCCAGAATGAGTGGTGGTTCAGAAAACCTCTCAGGAAAAACCATACCTTGTTATTTTTTTGTGTTTGTTGTTTTGTTTTTCCAGCAGTTCTAAAAAGGGTTAAGACCACCTTACATAATGAGGGTGGAGCATGCTAGTAAATACAGCTGTTTCAAGTAAAAGCGGTAACAGAGGCAGACACGGGAAGTCAGTAAAAGGAGGTATTTAGGGAAAGACGGAAGGAATGAGCATTGAAAAATAAAGAGTCAGGGCCAAAAATTCCCCATGAAAATCTGACCCCCCCCAAAATAAATCAATAAAATGCATTCCTTATTTAAATATACCACAAAGCACCATGCCCATGGAAAAGATATAAACCACTTCAACCGTAATCCCCGTTTTATGGAACAGAGGCCAACCTGGGCTTAGCTGGGGAGGAGAGGGAGGGAACCAGGCACAGGGAGTCTGGGCAGAGCCTACGTGCAGGCGAGGAACTTGCCTCGACAGGCACACTTCAAGCGGCCATCTCCAAACTTCCAGCTGGATGGGGCCCAAGACGAAGAAATGGAAGTGACAGCTGTGGTCACTATCATTAAGCGTTCGTGGAGGCCTGTGTGCCAGGTACTGTGTTAAGCACTTCCTGTGCATTATTTCATGTAATCGCCCCCCAGAGGACCATTTACTCTTCGCCCTTTACAAGTAAGGAATGGTAGGTGGAAAAGCAACGGACTGGGCGTTGTGCTGAGTGCATCACATGGATTGCCTCGGGCCACATTCACAGCATTTCCGCAGGGCCAGCGGGATTACCATCCCCCTATTACAGGCATGGAAATATGGTACAAAGGGATTAAACAGACAGCAGCCCAGAGGAGCGGAGTGACCCGCCCCAGGTGCAACAGCAAAGATGTAACAGAGCCAGAATTTAAACCAGAGCTGTCTTATCTCCAGAGCCCAGGCCTGAACCAGAAGACATGGGGCTCTGAAACCTTCTTGCACGTCCCACTCAGTGCAAAAGATCCCACCGCTCTCGGACCCACTGTTCTCACTTTCCAGGGGAGAAAGCACCCAGTGACAACAAACAGAACTGGGGAGAAACAAAATAACAATCAAAGTGGCAAAAATGCCAAAATAAACATGGCTCAGCTCATGGCAATAGCAAAACTTAACAGTGAACCTACAAATACTTCGATTAATACAAGCAGAGCAGCAATCAAAGACCACAGGGAGTGCAGGATAATACTGATGAGCTCCTGATTAGGAAGTCCTATGGCTTAGGCGTTCAGGATTTCTAGCTCTTTTCATGGGCATGTGCATAGTAGGAGTTTTGCAAGGTTGCTAAGCAACGTCTGGCAACCAGACTCCAGAGTGGATCACTCATTATGAGTCCTTGGTAACTCTAGTAAGGCAGTCATTTTAGTTCACGAAAGACAAATTTTAGAAACCCTTAATAACTCATATAATAGGTTACTAATAAGTGGCCCTTAGCCATACATAAAAAATGCAGATCTGTAACCGCCCAGCTTTCACTTGTAAGAACTAAAGACTCGTACTTTTGAGATTCATCATTAATTTATTCAACACATACTTGTTGAAAACGTACTATGTGCCAGGCGCTGTTCTATGCTATGGGGAAGAGGCCCCTCCCTGACAGTTCACCAGTGAACTACAGACTATACACCAAAAAACCACAGACTATACTAGAATTCTACTTTTAGGAAAATGAGGCCCAGAGAGGTAAAGCAATCTGTTCAGTGTTGCACAGCACACTGGAGGCGGATATGTTCAGTTGCTCACGTCCAGGCCAGTAGGCTCGGCAGGAGAACACTGCTTCCCGGAAAGGCCACGTCCCCATGGTTGGTCAAGAGAGGCCCCATGACCCACCAGCTTGCCCCCGGTCCGCTGAGCTAGCCCCGAGGGCTGGCAGTACCAGGATGCAGGGCTTGGCTGTTGAGCATTTTGGAAAGTCTCCCACTTGACCTCAGGACCTCTGTGGTCAAGTAAGGGAAAGCCTATGACACGGTGTTGGTTTTTATTGGACCCAACCACCGGCGAAGCTTGCCGTCATCTGGAGTGATGGAGAAAATTAAGTTACCACATTCTCACGTTTCAGCCTTTAGCCTGTATTCCTTCGCAAACAGGAAATGTTTATTTAAATACAGCAGTCTCCAGCATGTTCCAGAGCCAAGTGAAAAACCAAAGATGTCCACTCTTGCCCCGCTCCACTGTTCAGGCCACCACCTCGCTGCGGGTGAGAAGTAGGCCTCTGCCTGCCTTTAGGCAGGACGAGGCAAAGGGGCCCTGCGTGAGAGTTCATTTTCATCTGTCTCCTCTTTTTCCAGGCCGAGATTGTGGTTGGAGAAGAATTACATCTGTGGGCTCCTTTTGTACTCAGAAGGGTAAACGCAACATCTGTTTACTCTGTGCTCCATGGTAAATGTTTTGTTTCAGGCACCACCATTCACTTCCTCTCCCCTTGTCCTCTATCTTTGCTCCACGGATAATAAATTACACTGAATTCTCCTCTGCGTTTATTTAGCTTTCTTGTGGGTGTCACCTCCCCATTGAGGGGAAGGAAAAAAAAATGTCGGTAGTTTATAAACAACAGAGAGTTTCTCTGTGTGATGTGCTGACATTATGGAGAATATGCTACAACACAGACCCCTAGCTCTGATACCAGCTTAATTATGAACAATTTAACAGGCCCCATTCCAGGCCTGAAGCAAAGTCCAAATGGTGACCACATTATCCCATTATCCTCATGGACGTTTGCTTTAATGGCGTGCCATGGGTGGACAAGGCCTCACAAGTCAACACTACCAGAGCAACAAACCCTCCCTCCCCACACACACACACCTCTTCATAAAAGCCTCTTTGGGAGACAGAACAGCAGGAACAGAGAAGGGAGAAAATGTTTCCTCTTTGTTATAAAACACAACATAAACATTTGAGATCAGAAAATGGATCTTCGGAAGGTCCCGAGCATCTGACGGCAGTGCTGACAAAACTTAGCCACATGAAAAATATGAGCCCTGAGAAGTTTAAAGGCTCACTAAAGGAAAGTTCCTTCTTCCGTCGTTTGCTTACATTCTTTAAGTTGGATTGCTGGTTTTCTTCTGTATATGCCATGATTTTATACACAGTTACTGGAATGCAGTGGACGCTCAAGTCATGTTTGTTGAATGAATGAAGGGAGGAATGAATGAAAAATTCCTCACTAAAGAAATCCTTAGCATAGCTCAGAAATGCCACCGCCCCACAAGAGTTTGCAAAACTGTAATGTTACAGGTGAGTTGACTGAGACAGGGTGTGGGGTGACGAAGGAGTATTGGGACTCTTGGGAGGCTGCACCTAATCCCTGCAGTAACTCTGACCCAGCCTGCTTGTAAAGGCTGCCCCCTCTCCTGGGGAGGGAAGAGACTAGAATGAGAAACCAGCCGCATCACCCCAACGCACCCCAACCAAAAAGACGTCAGTGACCAGAACAAAGGCAGAGGAGACTCAGATATTCCAAAGCACCTCCTACTTCGCCAATGCCTGCCGGTGGCCATGGCAGCAGGGGGCCCATGGGAACGCCCAGGACTCTACCCAGTCTCTTCAATTATAGAGCAGATGGGCAGCCCCCAGCTGCCTGGGTCTCCTGGGAGAGGTAGCACGGTGGCATGCTGGCTGCAATGCTGTGCCTGCAGCTTTTGAAGACCTCCTACGTGCTAGAAGGAGAGGGGCCCACTCTCCTCGGTGTCTCAAACATGCAACATGATTTTGAATATCAAAGAGAAGTGGACTCAAGACCCCAAAAGGAGAGCTAATGTCAAGGCAAGTCAAATGTGTGCAGGGTGTATCTGGAGCAGCAGCAACTGGTGCCTGTTTTAAGACCCCAGCCCACAGAGAACCCTCCCAGGACCGTCTACTTATAGATCTTGGCCCAAGCTGAACCTTGTTCCAAGGATGTCCAGCCGCGTGGTAGGGGGTATGGACTTAGGAGCCAGACGTGCTCGAGTTCAGACACTTAACTAGCTACTACATGACCTTGAACAAATGACAAAAAGGCTTAACTGTAAAGTGGAATAATAAGCATTACCTTTGTAACTAATGATCATTGTAGAGATTCAGTAAGATAACACATGTAAACAAACTGAGGCACAGAAAGCATTCATTAAACATTAGCTACAGTTATTATTTCACTAACTCATGTGGCTGGCCCTGGTGTTGAGGAGGGAGAGGAGTTTAGCTTATAAGTTACAGGTTTCCAAAAATACCACTAAAACAAGATTTTCACTGGCATGGTAGAATATAATGTCTGAGTTAAGCTGTAGAAACCTGGATTCTGCCCTTTTGTTGCCATCCCCTTGCTGTGTGACCTTAGGCAAGTCATTTCACATTTCCGAGCCTCGTTTTCTACACATATTCATGAAGGTTCAGCTCTAACCCTCAAGGACTGTTTGGTTCAACCCCACAGAATAATCACGGCACTTGAAAAAAATGTCTTGAGCCAAAGGAAAGCTCCAGGAAAAAGGCAGTTCTACTGAGTCTCCGCTCAGGGACACATAAAAAGTAAGCGGAAGAGAAGTGGAGTGACAGGAGGTGACTAACAGGAATAACACACTCTAGGACAATACATCTTAGTCTCTGGCCCACTCTCCTCCAGACTAAAGTCAAGAAGGCAGAATCTTGAAAACCCATGCACCTACTCTAAGACATGTGCAGAAGGGGGCAGCGGGAGAGCAAGGCATGCAGAAATCTACCAGCTAGAGCAAACCCTCACCCACTTCTGGGCTGTGTTCCCAGTCCAGTTCCAACCCCCTCTACCATTTCTCCCTCCTTCCCCACTCCCCAACTGCAGGCTAGGAAGAGCCCACCCCAGAGTCCAAGTTTTGAAATTGGTCCGAGGATCAAAATGATAAATGTTTCCAAAACGTTGACATATGAAAAGTAAATATTTGGTTGCACAATTGGGGTTAAAACGAGGGTCAATCCACCCCACTCTCCAAGCGCCTCTCCTCTTGCTGCCAAGCCCAGGATCCGAGGCTGAGTGCGGTTTGTAAGATTATAGCGCTGGGTCTCATTTAAAGGGCTGTCAGCATTTCCATTCTCCGGCCCGTTTGGGGAGGCATTTATAACCGAGCCATAAAAAATTCACCGGGGCTGCAACTTGGCATCTCCGAGGCCGCGCTCCAGGCAGGGCGGGTTTTGCAAGCACCCACTCTGAATTGGTTCGGTTCCTCAGAAGTTAGACCTTCAGACACACTCTCAACTTTCCTCGCAAGGGCAGCCAGAGAGCGGCTGGCCCATTCTGATCTCCAAGCCGGTCACAGTTTCTCAGGCCCTCTCTCCTGTCTCCGTGCCCTGACGGCCCATCACCCTTCAGCTTTCTCCTTCGCCCCCTCTTTAATGAGCGCGGACCCCTTACCCTCGCCCTACGACCTCCCTGTCTGCAGTGTCATCTCTCCTCGCCTCCTGCCAGCATTCTCCTTGGAAGCTGTCAGCTGGCCCTGCGTCTGGCACTCTCACCCCTGGAGAGACACTGATCTTTGCTCATCACTGGGGTCCTCGAGACCTCTCTCCCCAGACCTGCCCAAAGCCACAGACCCCCAACTCAGAGAGTGAAGGGTCCGATGCAGGAGAGGGTGAAGGCAGAGAATGCAACTAGCGCGGCCAAGGAGAAGGAAGGATCTGGCGCCGGGGGGCCCCCTCTGTGGGACCCAGGTGGGTGGCCTGGGTGAGGCAGGGCGGGGCGGGGGTACTCACAGGCGCTCGGCGTTGCGGGGGATGCCCCGGGGAACCGCCCGGAGGCCCAGCCCGTGGCAGTCCACGCTGGCGGCGGAGCAGGTACACTTGGTGGGGCAGGCGGCAGCGCGGGGGCCGCTCAGAACACTCGCCAGCGCGAAGGCCAGCACCAGGCGGGCGCGCACCGCGGCGCCTTCCTCCGTCCGCCCGGGGGCCATAGTGTGCAGGGGCCCGCGCCCGGAGGAGGTTGCCTCGGCGGGGCAAGACGCGTGGAGCCCACGGAGGTGCGCTGGGAGCACGGGCGGCCTGGGGAGCGGGCGGCTGAGTTGGCGCGGAGGAGGAGCGAGCTCGGCGCTCAGGCGCACGGGGCGCGGGCGGAGCGGGGCGCGCCGGGCGGCGGCGGCGGCAGCAGCAGCTCCATCGGCGGGGCCGGCGCTGCCCCGCTGCGCATCGCTCGGAGTGCCCAGGTGCCGAGCGCCCCCTGGCCCCGCTGGCCCGCGGCCCGGGGCGCGGGCCGGGTTGGGGACCTGGGGCGAGCTCAGTGAGGCACGGGCGCCCCGGGAGGTTCGGCTTGGGGCTGGGCTCGGGAGCGCGGCGGCGGTGGCGGCGGCTGAGGCACGGGGCGACCGGGTGAGCTGGCCGGCGCTCGCTCTCTCCATTCACTGAGCCGGGCAGACACCGGAGACGTGGGGCCCACCCCTCCCGCCCCCCAAAAACGCCAGCTCCGCCTCCCATTGGCTGCGCCGCGCGTCATGTCGACTAAGTTGGGAACTTTGCTGGAGCAACCGAGATCTCGAAGGGAGGAGGCAGCGGAGGAGGGAGCTCGGCCAGCAGGGCCCCAGAATTGAGGCTTACTCACTCTGAGGAGCCAAGGGCTGATCAGGCTGGTGTCCCTGAGCTGGGCATGCTACTCAATATTCTTTCCTTCTGTCCCAACACCGTCCCGCAAGGGGGCATTTGAGTACCCCGACCTTAATAGACAAAAACTCAAAGTTCAGAGAAGTGAAGTGACTTGCCTGGTCACAGCCACGAGGGACCCCAAACCGCAGCCCTCTCATTCACCCATGTTTCACTTCACAGCCCATCAAAGCCCATCAAGCTACCTCATCTACAAAGATCCTACCTCATCTTGGCCAAGATCCACTTCTTCCCGAAGGACCTACTCTACTGACATTACTGCACTCCGCGTTCACAAATGTCACAGAAAGTGGTCATCTGAGTGGTTCAGGTCGCTGCTGGTAAACCCTACCCGTAGGCCTGTCCTTCTTTGCCCAACCCCAATGCCTGCTGTGCTGTAAAAGTAGGGATGGCAGGGCCTTGGACCCCTGGATTGACAATGCTGTGTTCCTAGTCCTTGAGCTTCTGCCTCCTGACCAGGTGACTCTGGGTCAGTCGTGTCACCACTCGGCTTTGATTTCCTCAAAACAAGGAGGCCACAGCCCTGTCTGGGCCCACCTCACTGGGCTGTTCGGAGCATCAAAGAAGAGAAAGTGTTTTTTTCAAAGAGTCATTTGCATGCAAGGCATCCCTTCTGCCCCCCCCCCCCCCCCCCCCCCCCCCCCCCCGCCATGCCTTCCTCTTCCAGTGGCCGCTCAAAATTGGCCAGGTCTGAGCTTTTCCAGATGCTGTGGGGAGGGGCGTGTGTTAGAGGCTCCATAAATACTTGTAGGAATGATTCTGTTTGTTTGTTTGGAGGGAGAGGGCAGGAACTGGAGGAAGTATTGCCCAGACTTCCTTGAGGTCTGCTCACGCTGGAAAAATCTGAATGAGCCCTGTACACACACACACACCCCATCACATATACCCACTTGTACACAAACATGCTTACACACTCAGACACATTCACACTCGATCACATATAACACACGTGCACATGCACGCTCACACACACACTCACACACCCCGCGTCATCGACAACAACCCCGCTGCTCAGAGTTCTTCCCTTTTCTTTCACATAAATGCTATTCTGATTCCTTCTACTTCATTTTCCTTCAAAGGAACTTCGAACTGCTTGGACCACGTTCTGTGAATATATAGCAGAGGTGCAGATTTTATTTTATTGTACTTAGCAGATTTTCAAAGTTCCGGCTGCAGGCACCCAACTGTGCGTACACGCACACACACACACACGCACACACTTCAGCCCCTCCTTATTCATAAACACATTAGGTGCAATTTACTGCTGTTGTTCTTGGGAGCAGCTTTCAGTACAGATGCTGCTGTCATCGCCCTCTGGTGGTCATAGAGGGTCTAGGGGTGACTTCAGCATTTAAGAACTCTAAACATCCTTGCCTCTGAAGCTTTCCTCCAAACCTTGAACCAATTTAGTACCAGGACTGAGGCAGATGAGAGAACTGGGCAAAGGCCCAAGGGCACACAAGCGTCTCAGACTGTCTGGGGCAGAAAAGCGTAGGGTTTTCTTTGTTTTCCCCAATGCTCACTAGAGCATGTTTTGCAATCCCTTCAGGCTGGGCCTGGGTCTGGGCTGTAAGCACAGTATATGTGTGTGTATGTGTGTGTGTGTTGGGGTGATGTGGGTTATTTTCCATTTAAGCTGCTGGGAGGGGGATTCATGAACCTGACTAGATCTTTAAGTGACTTCACAGGCATTCAAGTTTGCTTTTCCCTGAGAGAGCCACCTTAGAACAGAGCCCAGAGTCAATTAACCCAAGGAAGGAGCACATGGAAGAAACAGGAGGTGCACAGGACACTGGAAGCCCAGAATCATGGAGTATTTGGGCTGGAACAACCTTAGACATCACCTAATCCGGCATCTCTACAAGTGTCTTCTGATGATGACTAGTTCCACATGTTTCTTCATGGGGGGAAAAGCTTCCTTGGGCAAAAATAGAGTAAGAAATGCTGTTCGCGTTCACCTCTCCTGGTGACTGCATCACAGATAAGTGTATTTAAGAGTCCTAAAATAAAGAAAGTGGCTTAAAGTTTGTTTAATTCAGTTTCCCAGTATCGCGGGCCCTTTTACGTGTAAACTTAATACTCTTTTGGAATTTTTGGAGAACCCCCAATAAAATTCAACCTTGTATTTAATAACATGGAAACTAAGTCTCAGAGAGGGGAGGGCACTGGTGCAAAGTCACCCAGCTGACCAATGAGAGAGCCAGAGCCAGAACCCAGGGCTCCCCATGCCTAGAATGGAGCTCCATCCACTGCCCGCCCTTCACTGATTCCAAGCAATCTGCAGAATGTGTCAGCCTCTCCATGGAAGAATTACTCTCCCTAGAGAAGTCTAAGTCCTTATGAGGTCAGGCTATTGGGTAGGACTCCTTATGTCTAAGTTCCAGAGATGGCTTTTATACTCTGTGGTATGAGTTTCAGAGTTCTACACAAGTCTCCTGGGATTTTTGGATTTTTTTTCCAAATTAAAGAAAAATGTTCCCTTTACTTTTCCACAGACATCTCAGAAGAAAACTACCCACCCATTCCCCCAGGAAAAGCCACCTCAGACTTTACCCGTTTTTTGTCTCTTGGTGTAAGGCACCACCATTCACACGGCCGCTGTAATCGCTTGAGGTTTTCTGGTTGCAGCAATAACCAGCTAATTGAAGTAAAAAATATATATATGACTTTTTAAGCAGGCTTTTGGGTGGCATAAAAATTTAAGGAAGAAAATGAAGAGGGAGGTTTCAAGAAAGACAAGAACCCAGGCAGGAAGTAGGTGCCGAGCCTAAGACTTCCAGGTACCTAGGAGGAAAAGACTGCTTGGCCCGCTTACATCGCGTGATCACCCCCTTGGCCAGAAAAGACAAGAACCCACGGGTGACGGTTCTTTGCAAACTACACTCAGCAGGGCAGGCAGGAGTGGTGCTCTCAGAGGAAAATCGGGGAGCTATTAGCTAAGAAAAGTAAGGGGAGGCAAAACAGCACCGAAGCGTCTTCCCTCTGCCTCACACCACAGCCATTCGGTTCCTGAGTCCTGTTAATTCTTCCCCATGATTATCTTCTGAATATGTCCCCTCTTCATCTTTGGTCCTCCTGCCACTGTTCAGATCCCGTTTTCATACATGGCCGTTGTTCACATTGGTCCCCACATTAACTCTCTAACTTTGGTTTGCTCTACCAATCCATCTTGTGCTCTGACGATCAAGGGACCTTTCTAAAATGCAGATCTGACAGCGCAATCTTGAACCTTGAAATAGATTTCTGTCGTTGCCACCTCATCTCCCACCACTCTCCCCACACCCACTCAACATCCCTCCTGTAACATCCTTTCCTGTTCTTTCCTATCTGGCTCCCCCAGAGTCAGTTTAGCTGTCAATTTCTCTAGGAAACCTTGCTGGGCCAGACTATTAGATTCTCTAGGGCAGTCACCATATATAATCCATTTGTTACAACATTTTATTATAAAATTTTTCAAACATTCAGAGACATCTAATCCATTTTTGCATGCTTGATGCCTAGAGGTACAAATAAATCTTTGACATTTGATGAATGAATAAATGAACAAATCCATGAATGAATGATCTTCCCAATCAGCTAGCATATTTGATAGTCTTTTGTTGTAGTTTTACTTACTTTGGTCAACATTGCTTGATCTTTGGGGGAGAAAGAGGTTACATTCTTTCAGAATTTCTGGGAGGGTTTTTTGCTAACTGTATACACTCTCTCTTTATGATATGTTTTCTCCTACCCCACTGAAACTTAGCATCTATGCTGGTCATTCTCTAATGGATTGCCCAGATCACTCTCTGCCCACTGTCACCCGGTTCTATTCCCAAGGAGGCTGACCTTAATGGACTGTATCACCTGTACTTCCTTGGGTCTGGTCATGTGGGGAACTAGCAGGATATCTGAGAGCTGGAGGAGGGAGGCCAGGGCTTCCTCCACAAGGGCTTCAGTTTGGCAGTGGCTGCCTTCCTTGACTGAAGGTCATAATTCATGTCCTCTAGACCTCCGAGTCCATTCCCCTTGCCTCTTTGGGGGTAGGAGTAAGAACAGCTTCCTGTTATGCTAAACCTGGCAGTCCCCATCCCTTGTTGATTCCTTAACCTTTGCCTCATCTTTCTAAATAGTCCCCTTATTAAACTTTCTGCAGTTACTCCTTTGAGTTGTGTCATCCATTTCCAACCAGGGACCCTGAAACTAACACACTACTCACTGAGCCAGTAAAGCAGATCTCTGAGGAGTAGTTGAAAAGGGAGGGGAGGGAGAGACAATGAAAACTCCAATTTGAGATTAAGACTGTGATCCCTATTAAATGCTCCTGGGAGAGAGAACAATGCATGTATGTGAATTGTAGGTCCTTTCTGGAGAACAGGTTTAAGGGAAAGGTACCATCAATCAGACCATGTTTTTCAATGCAAAGTCTTCTTTCTCTCTCCTCTGAGAAAGAAAGAACAATAAAGGTTTACTGACAGTTAATCTATTGAGCCTCCCCAAGAAGCAGGATCCACTCTGACTAGATAAAGATTTGATGAATGAAGATCTAATTTAAAAATAATCTATTTTGGGGGCTACCCTGGTGGCGCAGTGGTTGAGAGTCCACCTGCCGATGCAGGGGACACGGATTCATGCCCCGGTCCGGGAAGTTCCCACATGCCGCGGAGCGGCTGGGCCCGTGAGCCATGGCCGCTGAGCCTGCGCGTCCGGAGCCTGTGCTCCGCAACGGGAGAGGCCAGAACAGTGAGAGGCCCGCGTACCGCAAAAAAAAAAAAAAAAAAAAAATCTATCTTGGAGAAGATAAAGAAACAGAATCTTCCAAAATCCAGGTACACCTATAGTGGACAACTGTCACTCTTTACTCCAACCATTGTGATTGTGGTTCAGAACTTTCTTGTTCTCATATAATCTTATTTCCCTCAAGACTGATTTTTTTAGGGGTTCAGCACATGACTTAAATGAGCAAATCAGAGTCTTCCCTAGGATTTTTCTAACTGGAACTGGAGAAAGAGATCCAGTCCCTCTGTGATTATAAAGCTGGAACATGTGAGGAACATGAGTGAGTGGTCATATTTTCAGCTGTGTGGCTCAAGCCGCTACAATGGAATAGATTTGAACCATTTTCCCGAAGTGTAAGAGTGGCATCTAGCTTAAGTGAAGCAATCAAACAACCACTTATTGGGACTTTCATATATGCCCAGGAGAAAACACAGCCCACAGCTGCCAACAATCCAATTAGGAAGACAAAATTAGGATACATGAAAGAAGAGAAAAGACATGGCATATAATTAAATGCTAATTGACGTGGGTCATATAGTAATTGCTATGAAAATTCTACAGTGAAAGAAATCACTTCAAGCTGAATTAGAAGGGCTGAGGAATACCATTTGGCTTTTGAAGGATGCATAGATTTGATGAAATCAATGGGAGGGAAAAGGGTCTTTGCATTGAGGGAAGCAAAGGCAAGGAGGCAGGAATAGAATGAATGGTGTATGGGTTTAGGGAGAGGGCTTTGCGAATGTGGTATATGAGAGTTTGGGGGCAGATTTCTACTGATCTGAGAGCGAATTTGAGAGAAAGAGCTTTGATGCCTGATTTGCCCTTGGAGGTGGCTTGGTCACCTTGCCACGGAAGTTGGAGGGCTCTGTGTAGAGACAATGACTGTGACCTTGAGAGATGATACAGATTGAAATCCCCAGAAGGGAACCATTAATGTACCACCAGATCAACTTTGCCCTGGTCTGAGAGGAGGCCAGATGATCTGGGGCGCTTTTGTTTCCCTCAACTGGTCCATCTAGATGGCGACTTAGCCAGATGCGGGGTCAGCCAGAGTGATGACCTGAGAAGCCTGGCAGACAGGTGAATGCAATCACATGCCTCTCCAAACTATACAATGAAGATTTATCTCATATTTGAGCAAAACAAGAACTGTCACTGGGGAAATGGCTCTCTAATTTGAGGAGTATTAATCACCTAATTAACCAGAACACCTGCTTATAAAACTTCTCCCACCCAGGGAACCAAATTAAACAAAGCACGAGGATGTGCCACACAGACTTGGTGGTGGCATCTGCATCTTTGGCTGGCCTTCTTGGGCACTGGGGCTCACAAAACTCTCCAGCCAGCTGTTGGTTTTGACAGAAACTTTTAGAATATCAGCCTTGTTTAGCAAGCAGTAATTAGCGCAAACTCAGAGAAACCCCTCTCGCAATTTCCCTGGAATTATGGGTGTCCCTGATGTGCTGGGTACTATTCTGAGTATTTTGCATACATTAACTCTATAATCCTCATGGTAACCAGTTGAAGTCCCCTGTTGTAGTAGAGGCTGGCTCCATGCTCACAGATCCAGTTTCTTTTCCTGGGCACACAGGAAACTTCATTTCCCAGCTTCCTTTGCAGTTACATGGGGGCCATGTGCCTCATTCTGACCAACAGAGTGTGTGCAGAAGTGATGCATACCACTTCCAGACTTGGTCTTTGAAATCTCTTATATAACCAGGCAAGACTTCCCTCTTTGAATGTTGGCTGGATAGAGGGGATCCAGTGAAGGATCCCAAAGTGTCACTGAGAGAGTAGTAGAGCCACGAAAAGACACTGGAATGCCTGAATTATCACATAGAAGGCAGCGGTCAAACAGTCTAGTCTGTGACATGAGAAAAACCTAACCCCCCCCTGAGATTTTGGGGTTGTTTATTATATCCCTTAGCATTAATTACCCAGGCTGATACATCAGTGCAATCTTGGCAATTATGTTTGTGCAATCACACAGGACCAATCTTAGGGAAAGCTACAACCTGTGTGTTATGATTTCAGAGACAACAGGGAATTCCTCCCATCCTAAAATAATACTTTCTCCTATTGGTTCATTGATGAAATGCTTTTTAATAATAACCTTCATTATCTGCTCTTTATTTCTTATTCACTTAACATATCTTTACAGAGTTCTTTCTAGGTACAGGTAATATTATACACGTTAGAGTGAAGACAAAGTAAACATGATCGCCACTCTCATAAAGTCTTGTATGGGCAACAGATGCAAAACAATCCATTAAACAAGGAAATAGATAATTACAAATCACGAGGTGTTGGGAAGGGAATTAATAGGGTGATATGATAAAGACCAATTGAGGCTAACAAAGTTTTCAAAAAGTGGTTAGGGAAGGAGACTCAAAAGAAAAGAAGAATCAAGCTATGATATAATAAAGTATGGAGTGGGGTAGCTCATATTCCAAGAGACAAAACAGCACGTGTAAAGGCCCTACAATATGGCTTGACCAGTTAGAGGAACGTAAAGAAGGGCACTATGGCTAGATCCTAGAGCATGAGGGAGACCTGTTCTGGGAAGGTCAGAATTATTTCTCCCTCACCATTGCATTGACCCCCGTCTGTGCAAAGTACAGCAATGAGTGGTATTACCCCTATCATTTGTAAATGATATGAAGAGAAGCCGAAACTTTTGGATGAATCTGACTTGACATAGAATCTATTGCAGTTCCAGAGGTATTTGTATATAGGGGGCTGATAAAAGGCAAACTAGTTAAGGGAATTGTATTAAAGCTATCTTGTATAGGCAGCATCATATTCTCCTACAGCTTTCAAGTTTTTCGATGCAGCTGGTAGGTGGGAGGAGACTTGATAAGGACCATCAGGGTAGGAGATTAGAGCCCTTCTAACCTACCCTTGGTACCACCACCTCACAGAGTGAATATTCAGTCCCGGGGAGGGCATGTAAAATATTTTATTGTACAAATTTCTATTTTCCCAAGTTTCGCTAATGGCATCACCACCTCCTCAGATGGCCAGGCCAAAAAGCTAAATGCCATCTTTAGCAATCCTCCCTTTTCTACCTCTTAACCCACTCCATCCATCAGCTCGCCAAGACCTCTTGATTTCTCAACTTAAAACTTTGTGAGATCCTACCCACCAATGCTCCATCTCCTTGGTTTTGTTCAGCCTCGATAGCTTCTTACCCAGGCCCTTTAATCGGCTTTCCTGTTCAACTCCTCCAGCCACATTCCAGGGCTTAGAAGCATTTCCATTATTTACAGAATAAAGTCTAAAATGTATACACGGTAAAGAAGGGTCTTTATCAGCTAACGTTTTGCTTCATTTCTTCATGAAACTCTTGCTTCATTTCTTCACAAATCCCCATTTCCACCTTAGGCTGAGCCATGGAGAATTAACGTTTCCTGAATGTGTTGAGGTGTTTGCCATCTGTCCCAGTATCCCATGCTCTTCCCTCTCTCTGCAATGCCCTTGCCCACCTCCTCCCTCTGGGGAAATTTTCCTAGTCCTTCACCGTGCAGCTCAAGCATCACCACCTCTGTGAAACATTTCATACTTCCTTTTTAAACACCTCACTATATTAGAGATTTCTTCATTTGACCTGTGGCTGTAGAAATCTATTATTGCACACCTTACACTAATGTAAGTATCTCTTTATACTTCTCCATTCTTCCCCAACTAGATTGTGAGTCCCTTGAGAGATGGCATGTGATTGTCTAAACTCCTTGAGAGAGCTATCTATCTTCATTGTGTCTGAATCCCTTTTACCATTCTTTCTTCAATCCACCCTTTTCAGAATTTCTTCCCAATGTTCTACTGAAACTCACCTCCCCATTCTTCTGGTTACTTAAGCCAAAATTCATCCTTCACTTCTGTCTTCCTTTTATATTCAACATCCAAACAATCAGCAAATCCTGTTTATTTTTCCTTCAAGTCCAGACAGCCTAAAGATAATTTCCAGGCTGAAGCACAGCATTCTCTCTAAGTTGAAGAGACAGAGATTGGAGAGGCCAATGAGTCTAGAGTTGTGAGACTGCATACCTGAGAAGTGGGAGCTGAACAAAAGAGAGTTCCAGACTCTAAAACCTACAGAGAGGTTCCTCTGAGTCTCTGACTGAGTCTTTGTGAAAGAAAACTACATGAGGCTGGGGAAAGAACCACCAGAGAGCAGTAGAATGACCCTAATTCCCAGAGTTCACACAGGACTGGAAATGAAGGGTTTCCACCAGCCACAGTGAAAGTCCCTCATAGTACATAGGCCGTTGGGAAGAAACCTCAGAAGAGTACTGCCTTTGTAGTAGAGCCAAAGACACTACAAAGTGGGTGTACTAAGAAAAGCTTAAAAACAAATCTCAAAAGGATTCAACTGATCTCATATAACTTAATTGTGAGATAGAACAAAGTTCCATACTCTTAAAGAAACATATACAACAGGAGCACCCAACAATGTAAATTTCATAAAGACCGCCATCAAATAAAAAGTCACCAGGAACACAAAGAAGCCTGAAAATATGATTTATAAAAGAGAAAAAAATAAAATCAATAGAAACAGACCCGGAAATGGTAGAGATGATATAATTAACAGACAATGATGTTAAAATAGCTCTTATAAACATACTTGGTATATTTAGGAGGTAGGGAACAATAGAAGATATAGAAAGAATCAAATAGAACTTGTAGAGCTGTAAAATACAATATCTAAAATGAAAATGCACTGGAAGGGATTAACAGCAGGTAAGATCCAGCAAAAGGTCTTGCGTCTAGGGTCATTTTAAGTCTTACAACTTTATAATTAAAAGACAAACAGCCAAATTAAAACTAAGCAAAAGACCTTAAGATACATTTCATCAAAATGTAGAAAGAGATACAAATAACAAGTAGGCACATCGAAAGATGCTAAAAATCATTAGTCATAAAGAAAGGCAAATTAAAATCACAAGCTACCACTATACAGCCACTAGAATGGCCAATATCAAAAGGAGTGAAATTACTAAGCATTGATGAGGATATGGAGGAACTGGGATCCCAATTCATTGATAGTAGGAGTAAAAATGCTACAACTGCTTTGGAAAACAGTTTGGCAGTTTCTTAAACATTAAACATATACTTATCATATGACCGAGTAATTTTACTCCTAAATGCCTACCAAAGAAAAAGGAAAACATGTGTCTACAGAAAAACCTGTATAGCGGTATTATTCATAACCACCAAAAATTGAAACCATCTATATGTCTATCAACTGATGATTGGATAAAAAACTAAAAATAATATTTCCATATAATGGAATCCTACTCATCAATTAAAATAAATTCAAACAATCTCCTGATATATGCAATGATGTATACAAAACTCAAAAACATGTTAAGTGTAGGCAGCAAGACACAAAGACAAGACTACATATTGTATGATTTCATTTACATTAAATATCAGGAAAACAAAGACCATAGATACAGAAAGCAGACCAGTGGTTTCCTGAGGCTGGGGGTGGGGTGGGATAGGCAGTGGGAATTGATGGCTAACAGGGAATTTTTGAGGTGATGGAAGTGTTCTAAGGCTGGATTGTGGTAATAGGTACACGACTGTAAATTTATTGAAACTCTTCAAACTGGATTTAAAATGGGTGATTTTTATTGTATGTAAATTATGCCTCAGTAAAGCAGCTAAAAATGAAAATTGCTTAAAGTAAAATAATAACAATGTATCAAGGGGTTTATAACATATGTAGAAATAAAGTATATGAAAATAATAGCACAAAGGACAGGAGGAAGATAATAAAAGTATACCGTTCAAAGGTTATAGGTAAAGTGGTATCATATTATTTGAAGATAGACTAAGATAAATTAAAAATACATGTTTTAAACCCTAGGGAAACCATCAAGAAGTAAAACAAAAACATAGAGCTAAAAGCCAATAGGGGAAATAAAATGAAATCATAAAAAATAATTCCCACTGCATCTAAAATAAGGTAAGAAAATAGGAAAAAAGCAAAGAAAGAATAGATGGGACAAATAGAGAACAAATACCAAGTTGGTAGATTTAATCCCATATAGCAGTAATTACATTACATATAAATGGTCTAAACAATCCAATTAAAGCCAGAGATTTGTCAGATTGGATTAAAAAATGTAAGACCCAACTGGACGCTGTCTATAGGAAATCCACTTTAAATACAAAGAGGTTAAAATTAAAAGAATTGAAAAGAATACAGCATGAATATACAGGTCAAAGAAAGTTAGAGTGACTATATTAATATTAGATAAAGTAGGTTTTAATCTAATCATTATTTCCCTGGATAAAGAGGCAAAATTTTATCTTGAAAAATGGGTCAATTCATCGAAGGACATAACAATCCTAAATGTGGATGCACCTAAACAACAGAGTTTCAAAATACATAAAAATGGAAACTAGTTGAACTAAAAGAAGAAATAGACCAATCCATAACTATAGTTGTAAGTATTAACACTCCTATCACAGTTGTGCTAAAACAAGCAGACTCCTATCTAAGAAATTACTTAAGGATATGTGTATTAGAGTCTTGAAAAACACTAGCAACCAAATAAGCTTAACTGACGTTTAGAGAATTCTCCACACAACCATAGCAGAATACCTATTATTTTCAACTTGGAACATTCACCAAGATAAATCACAGTCTGGACCATAAAGCAAGGTTCAATAATTTTAAAAGGATTCAAATGATATAAAAATATTCTTGATCACAATAGAATTAAACTAAATATCAAAGACAGAAGGATATGTGAAAAATCAAAAAATTTGAGAACTAAACATCACTCTTCTAAGTAAATCATGTCAAAGAAGAAATCACAAGAGAAATTAGAAAATATTTTAACTGAATGAAAATGAAAACAAAACATATAAACAGGGCTTCCCTGGTGGCGCAGTGGTTGAGAGTCCGCCTGCCGAGGCAGGGGACACGGATTCATGCCCCAGTCTGGGAAGATCCCACATGCCGCGGAGCGGCTGGGCCTGTGAGCCATGTGGCTGCTGAGCCTGCGCGTCCGGAGCCTGTGCTCTGCAACACGAGAGGCCACAACAGTGAGAGGCCCGCGTACCGCAAAAAAAACAAAAAACAAAAAACATATAAACATTTATGGAATGAAGCTAAAGCAGTGCTCAGAGGGGATATTTTGGCATTAAACACACATATTAGAAGAGAAGGAAGGTTGAAAACAATAACCTAAGCTTCCACCTTAATAAATTAGATAAAAAAGAGCATTTCAAATCCAAAGTAAACAGAAGGAAGGAAATACTGAAGAATAGAAATCACTAAAACTGAAACAAGAATGCAGTAGAGATAAGCAATGAAATCAATATTGCTTCTTTGAAAAGATAAATAAATTTTAAAAAATTCTAGCCAGAATAATAATGGAAGAAAGAGAGAAGACATAAATGATCAATATTTGGAATTAAATAGGGAACACCCTATTTAATTTACCCCTATAAAGCCAACTATCATGAAAAGTATAATAAAAGAATATTATGGGAAACTTTATGCCAAACTTTTGATAACTTAGATGGAATGGACAAATTCCTTGGAAGACAAAAACTACAAAAGATCACTCAAGAAGAAATAAATAACCTAACTAACCTTACATCTATTAAAAAATTAAATTCATAGTTTAAAAACTTTCCCACAGAAAGAATCCAGTTTAGATGATTTCACTGGCAAGTATGACCAATTCTACACAAACTCTTCCAGAAAATAGAAAAGGCGAGAACACTTTCCAACCATTAATGAGATCAGAATTACCCCGGTACCAAAGCCAAAGACATTACGAAAAAAATAAAAATTATATACCAATTTCCCTCATAAAAATTAACTCAAAAAGCTTTAACAAAATATTAGAAAATGAAATTCCATAATAAACAGAAAGGATAATACATCATGACCAAGAGGCGTCTATCCCAAATATGGAAAGTTAGTTCAACACTTGAAGATTAAGCGATGTCATTTACTAAAGTAACAGTAAAAAAGAAAAAGCAAATGATCATCTGACAGATGCAGAAAAAGCACTGGACAAAATTTCACGTCTATTCATGATAAAAATTCTCAAAAAACTAGGGGAAAAAGGAAACATCCTCAACCTGATAAAGGACATCTACAAAAATCTTTACAGCTAATATATTTATATATAGAAAGAATGATAAAAGAATAAATGCTTTCTCTTAAAATTATGAACTAGGCAATGATATTTGATCTCACTGCTCATTCCAACACCACACTGGAGGTCCTAGCCAATTAATTATATGAGAAAAAGTAAAAAAGGCATGGAGACTTGAAAGGAAAAAATAAACCTCTATTCATAGACAACATGATTGTCTAGATAGGCAATCCCAAAGAATCTACCAATAAGTATGTTTAATATGGTTGCAGGATATATGGTCAATATATGAAAATCAACTGTTTTCTTAGATACTGGAAAAGAATAACTGGAAATCGAAATAACGAAAACGGTACCATTTACAATATCATTAAAAACATGAAATGCTTAGAGGCAAAAGATGTAAATGCTCACAATGACAAAATGTTGATGAAAGAAACCAAGAGGGCCTTATAAATGGATAGATATAACTGTGCTCATAGGTTGGAAAATTAACTACTAAGATGTCAATTCACCTCCAATTGATTTATACCTTCAGTACAATCCCAACCAAAATCCCAGCATGATTTTTTGGGGTAGAAATTGACAGGGAAACTCTAAAATTTATATAGAAAAGCAAAGGAACTAAAATCACCAAAATAGGTAATTTTGAATAAGAATACCAAAGTTGGAGGATTCACATTACCCGTTTGAAGACTTACTATAAAGATACAGTAATCAAGACTGTGTGGTATTGACCAAAAGAGAGACATAGATCAAGGAAATAGAATCAAGAGTTCAGAAACAGACCCACATATATACGGTTATTGATTTTCAACCAAAGTGCCAGGGTAAGTCAATGGATAAAAGATAATCTTTTCAGCAATGGGTGCTGGAACAATTGGCCATTTATATGCTAAAATAAGTAAATAACCTTGACCTTTTTTCTGCACCATATACAAAATTAACTTGAAATGGTCTGTATCTAAATGTCAGTGTTACATGTGTAAAAACTTCTAGAAGATGTAGAAGAAAATCTTTTTGATCTTGAGTTAGGCAAAGATTTCTCAGATAAGTCACAGAAAGCACAGACCATAAGAGAAAAAATTGATAAGTTGAACTAAATCAAAATTCAAAGCATCTGTTCTTTGAAAGATATTGTTAAGAAAATTAAAGACAAGTGACATATATCTGATCATTGCTTTGTGTCCAGAATTTTTAAAAAAACTCTCAAAATTCACTAAGACAAGGAAACTAATATAAAAACGGGTAAAAGCTTGAATAGACACTTTACCAAAGAAGACATATAGATGGCAATAAACACGTGAAAAGAAACTAAACATCATTAGTCATCAGGGAAACTGCAAATTAAATCATAGTGAGAAACCACTACACACTCATTAGAATGACTAAAATTAAAAAGTGCCATTGAGGGGCTTCCCTGGTGGCGCAGTGGTTGAGAGTCTGCCTGCCGACGCAGGGGACGCGGGTTCGTGCCCTGGTCCGGGAGGATCCCACGTGCCGCGGAGCGACTGGGTCCGTGGGCCGTGGCCGCTGAGCCTGCACGTCCGGAGCCTGTGCTCCGCAACGGGAGCGGCCACAACAGTGAGAGGCCCGCGTACCACAAAAAAAAAAAAAAAAAAAAAAAAAGTGCCATTGAGAATGTGGGGCACCTGGAGGCCTCGTACACATTAGTGATGGGAATGTTAAATGGTCAGGTCTTTGGCAGTTTCTAGTAATGCTACACATTCACTTACTACGTGACCCATAAACCCCACTCTTGGTATTTTAACCAAGAAAAGTAAAAACCTATGTCCACAAAAACCTGTTAACAGATGTTTATGGACGCTTTATTCATAATAATCAAAAAATAGAAGCAACTCAGATGTTTATCAACTGCTTGAATGGATAACCAATTTGTGGTATATTAATGTAATGGAATACAACTTAGTAATAAAATAAAGCATCGATACAGGCAACAAAATGGATGAATTTTAGAAGCATTATATTGGTGAAAGAAGTTACCAAACCTGCATACTCTACATATAATTACACTTATGTGACATTTTATATAAAAAGGCAGAAAGCAGATCCAAAACCAGATCGATCATTGGTTTCTAGGGACTGGCTGTGGGGGAAGATAACTGACTACAAAAAGACACAAGGAAACTTTTTGCAGTGATGGAAATGTTCTACATCTTAATTATGGTTTTGGTTACAAAACTATATACATTTGTCAAAACTCATCATACTACACCCTTAGAAAGGTAAAATTTTATCATCTATAAATATCTCAATAAATCTGACACCCTCTCCCAAATTTCGTTTAAGCCTCAGTTCCTTCATCTATAAAATTATGGCCACTATTATTTTTTTCCTTAAAAATGAACCTTTTTCATGGAAATATTATTCTGGCCCTGATTTCTAAGTCATTCCTTTGATTATCACTTGCCATTTTATATCACTGGTAAACAAAGGCAAAATACATTCATGACGAGCATCTATTATCATGCTCCATGTGTACTGATAACTTGTGCAATACTTAAAGTATATGACATTTAATAAAAGAGGCAGAAAGAGTCCATTTTTTCAGGTTCCAAGCATACACTACAGACTCCAGACCTTGATGAGAACAATTTGCTTTTCGAATTCACACCCTGTCCTCTTTTCTCAGTTTGCAATGGGAAGAATTCTCAAAAATGGTGCTAGCTATTTCTCAGAGCCTAGGGGGTATCAGGGTTCTGACATAGAGCAGTGGGACTTGTAAATGTATTTTCATAGCTGACATAACTACATTCAGAGTAACTGGATCCATTTTGGGTTTCTTCCCTTTTGTTTCTTGTGGAAGTAGGGTTACTCCTTCACTTGGCCTCAGAACGCAGCCTGTGTTTACCTCCTATTACAACTCTAACAGTAATTCTCGTTGCTCACCCTTACTGTCTACTGCCTTCACAAACTTTCTCCTCCACTGTCCTGATGTAGTCAACCCTATGGAAACCAATTTCCAGTCTTTTATTTCAATTGGGGACATATTCTCTAAACCTACCTAGAGTTGAATTTTCTAAACCAGACCTGTCTGCAGACTGCACCACCATTATCATTATTTTGCTTTTTAATAATAATCATAGCAACAATAATAATAATGTAGCAACATTACCATTAATTAGCAATTGGGCCCAGGTCAGTGCTAAATACTTATAACTAATCCTCACATCTCTCAGTGACACAGGTACGGTCCCCATTTTACAATGAGGAGTTGAGGCACAGAGCAGCTCAATGGCTCTGCGCTGGCCATATAGCCTATGAATGGCACATGTGGGCTCCAGCACAGGTCTGACTCCAAAACCCACATTCTTTCCCTGGCTGACAAGGCTCAAGAGCTCACCTTGCCTATCAGCCAGGACATATTGGCACAGGAATTAATTTAGGTCAAATTTTTGAAAAGAGTGAAAGAAATGAGACCTCAAAAAGAAATACTTGGCAAAATTTTCCTCTGAATCAAGCCACTGACAACCTTTAGATCTTCTCTTTAATTACAACAGGGTTACTCACCAAACAGCTGCTTTTCCTGGATGACTGCTGATAGGCAAATCCTGGTGCCAGGTTGGTAATTATGCACCTCACCTGTTTGACCACTTACTTATAGCCAACCCATGGCAGACGTCACTAATCAGTCAGAGCAGTCGTCACCGCAGTGGCCTTGGGTGGCTTTACAATCATTCTCATTGTTCTGCTGAGGCAGCTTTCAGCAACTGATTACCACTGACAGGTAAGTTAAGATCATTTGCCTTCCCAGTCCTAGCTGAGCTTGTTTGTCTTGTGTTTTGATTCTTCCCTTCCACAGGTAAAAGCATAGAAAGAAGTGGCAGATGAACTGCAAAGGTGTCATCTAGTGAACAGTCTGCCTTGAGATCTCTCTTCTGAGAGACCATATCCATAGATATCCACAGCCGCTCTTGAGATCTCTCAGCCCTAGAACACCGAGGCAGCACCCTCAGTAATCAGGATTTTACGCATCTAGTTCAGCATTTATACAGTGAAGAGGCGGGTGATAATTTAACTGTACGTGAAAGGGATAAAATCTAGAGCAGCAGTTCTCAGCCCCAGCTACACACCAAAAGCCCTGGGGAGCCTTTAAACTACACAGATTCCCAAACACCATTCTAGACTAATTAATTTCACATCTAGATACACATGCTAAAGAACACAGCAATTCTAAATCTAAGGGCATACATGGGAAAAGATGCTAATTAGAGCATTGCTTGGAAGTGCAAATTATTGGGAAACCCTTAGTGTCTACCAAAATAGTGGATAATAAATTGTGATTATACATACAGTGGAAAATATGCAGCTATTTAAATCAATGAAATCATTACATATCCACATAAATATACTTTTAAAACACACGTGGAAAATGAAGCTCAAAAATACATGAAGTATTATGTCATTTACATAAAACTTGAAACAAGCAAAGTCAATACTGCAACTCAAATGTCATTATGTTCCTCATGGACAAATTCATGTGAACAAATTAATTAGAAAATCAATAGCTATGTAAACACTAACTTCTGGATATTACTCACCTATGGGGAAGAAGGGAAGGCAATGGGATAAGGAGCTTCAACTCATCTGTGATATTTTATTTCTTTAGAAAATTCTGAAACAAATATGGCTATATATTAAGATCTAGCAAGAATGATGAGTCAGCTCAAGAGTGTTGCTTTTATATCATTTTAAAACTTTTATATATGCTAAAGTATACAAATATAAAAATTACTTTTTCTGCCGTTAAGATCAAATGAGATGTATGAAAAATCATTAGCACAGAGCTCCATAACTGGCAGTCAGTAATCAGTCATTAAACGGTAGATAGCTTTATTATGAATGCATCAATTATGCTCAAATACACCCAAAGACATTCATAACAGTAAATTTTAATAACATATTTAAAGCAATTTAAACATCCTATTAAAATTGTTGTGTAAAATATAATACATTCATTTACATGAATGGACACATGAAAAAATATGCACCCATTGAAATGATGGCTTTGAAGATTAACATTATGGAAAATGCTTAATACATAATGTTAAATGAAAAAAACAATATGTAATATTGGCTGTATATGTGATATCTAATTCTGAGACTGGAATAAAAGCATGAAAAAGTAAAACACCAAGGAGAACTGGTAGAATGATGAATGATTTATTTCCTTTCTCTATTTGTAATTTTTTGTTCTAATTTCTTATGATTAAAAAAATTAAGATATCAAATTGAGTTCATACTTTTCTAGGCAGCATACAAAGAAAAAAGTACCACACGATGCTTGTTGTTAGATAATTGAGGGTCTGAGAGAGAAGCAGATACACACGCTGATGCTCATATCTGACTGATCAATGAGTCCTGCACTGACCATGTTACTTAATACAGCAATCTCTACCTCCGCCTCCAACATCTTCTCCTGACTCATCCTTACCCTGCTCTATTTTTCCTTTTTTGCTGAGCACTTACGTATTTTTGTACCATGTAAGTCATTTGTTTTTCATGTTTATAATTTATTGACTGTCTCCTGTGCTGGAATGTGAGCTTCCTGAAGAGAGGGCCCTTTATTTTGATTAGTTATGTAACCCAGGGCTAAGAACAGAGCCTGACATGTAGGAGGTGTTCAAAACAGTGTCATTGAATGAGTGAACTGATAAGCAAATTGCCTAAGTTCACAAGGTAGGTTATAGAAGTGGGTCTGTCTGATTCCAAAACCCAAGCTTTTCCACTAAGCCTGTGCTAATATAAGTTACTCATATGCTTGAAGGAGACCATTTATTGAAATAAATCTATAAAAAGAATAATAGAAAAAAAAAAGAATAATAGACATGTTGTATTTCAAAGGACTCTTAGAAACCTCTGCTCTCTTCCCAAATGTGCCTTGGGGAAGTATCTTCACATGTTTAACTCTGGATTTAGGCTTTGTGATTCTTGAAGGTAGATCCTTGAAGCTATATCATGTACACAGGAAAGAGCTTATTCCACCAATATTGTCCATTAATCTCTGAACATAGGTATGTGAGAAGGTTGTCCATGGAGTGGGTATAAGAAATAAAATATCTTATGGTGACTAGAATAAGAGACTGAAAACATTCTAAACCCATGAGACTGTGCTTAACCTTAGTGAGAAGAGCCTTAAACTCAGGGAAGCAAGCAGGGTAGTCCCTCATAGCGTGGCCTCAGAATCAATCAGACTTGGATTAGAGACCCAGCCTTTCCATTTGCTAGCTGTGTGACCTAGAGAAAGTTACTTAATGAAAGGGAGTTTCATTTTCCTTATCCATAAAAAAAGGATACTGGTAGTATCTGTTACATAAGGCTGTTGTTAAAAAAATTAAATTCTGTGATACAGGCAAAGGGCTCAGTGCAGTGCCATTTACATAGTACACCCAATAGATGCTGAGATGCTGGTTTATACTGCTAATATTTGTCTTTTGCCAAAAAATATGATGTTAGTTGTAGTTTTTAAAATGTATTATTACTAAAAGAATGAACACTTTCTCAAGAACAAAGTGAGGCTATTCATTCTCATGACTCCTATTTAACATCCTATTAGAGGTCTGGGCCAGTGAAATAAAGCAAGAAAAAAAGCTTTCATATTAAAAGAAGAAATAAAACTGTCTATATTCACAGATAACATGATTTTTGTATACAAAATCTCAAAGAATCTCCAAAAATCTACTAGCAGTAATATGTTGCAGGATAAAGGATCTAAAAATCTATTATCTTTCTATATACTAGCAATGAAAAAATGGAATTTTAAACAACAGTGTAATTTACAATATCACCAAAAAGCATGAAGTAAATAGTATACATCTAACAAAATCTGTGCAATATATGTATGCTAGAACAACAAAATATTGCAAAAACAATTTTAAAAGACTTAAAATAAATGGATACATTAGAGTTATACATTGATAGACGCAATATTCAAAGACAGCAATCCTTCCCCAAACTGACATATAGACTTAACATAATTTCAACCACATTCTCATAGAAATTGACAAGCTGCATCTAAAATTTATATGTAAAGGCAAAGAAACTAAAATAGTCAAAAAATTTTGAAAAAATAACAACAAAGTTGGAGAACTTACACTACCTGATTTCAAAACTTAGTAATAAGCTATAATAATTATTACTATAGTAATAGTAAGCTATAGTACTTAAGACAATGTGGTGAAAAAATAGACACACAGATCAATGGTATAGAATACAGTGTCCAGAAATAGATCCACACACATTTAGTCAATTGGTTTCAACAAAGGTGTGAAGGCAATGCAATACAGAAAGATGGTCTCTTCAACGCCCTGCAGCGGAATAATTTTGGATAACCTATAAAAAAAATCAAAACCCAAAACCCTGAGCCCATAACTTGTACCAGAGACAACAATGAATTCAAAATGCATATGGACCTAAATGCAAACCTTTAGGATATGCACTCCTAGAAGAAAACATAAGAAAAAAGTTTTTGATCTCAGATTAGGCAAATATTTCTTAGGTATGACACCAAGCACATTATGTATAAAAGAAGAAAATCATAAATTAGTTTCACCTAAATAAAAATTTCTGTTCTTCAAAATACAGTTAAAACAATTAAAATAGAAAACCAAAAACCCAACTAAAAGGACAAAGATTTACACATTTAACCAAAGAATTACATCAATGGAAAATAAGCATATGAAAGGATACAAATTAAAATGGCAACAAAATATCATTACACACAGATTAGAAGGGAAAAAAAGGGATATTACAAAGTGCTGGTGAGGGTGTGGAGCAACTAGAACTCTCACACGTTGCTAGTATTGATGCAAAATGGTACAGCCACTTTAGAAAACCATTAATTTCTTCATACAGTTAAATATATACTTGCCATATATGATCCAGCAGTCTCATTCCTAGGTATTTACCTCAAAGAAATGAAAGGATCTGTTCACACAAAACTTTGTATGCAGATGTTTATAGCAACTTTATTCATAAATGCCAAACACTGAAAACAACCCAAATGCCCTTCTACTGGTGGTTAGGAAAATTAATTGTATTGCATTTATTCAATGGAATACTACTCAGCAATAATAAATGAACTATAGATACATACAACAGCTTAGATGAATCTCAAATACATTATACTGAGCGAAGTTAGTCTGTTTGAAAAGGCTACATTCTCTATGATTCTATTTATATGATATTCTGGAAAATAAAAATTATAGGGACAGAAAGCAGATCAGTGGTTGCCATGGACTGGGGTGGGAGCAGGCTTGACCACAATGGGGCATGAGGGAATTTTTTGTGTGATGGAACCATTCTATATCTTGACCATAGTAGAGATTGCATGACTGTATACATTTGTCAAATCTCATAGAACCATAGAGTAAAAAGAGAATTTTGCCTGATGTAAACCATACTTCATACACCTAAGTAAAAAAGAAAACTCTAGGCTGACTGCTGTTTCTTCTTCTGCACTTTGAAATTATTATTCCACTGCCTTTTATCCTTTATTGTTGTTATGATAATAGTATTTCTTAGCTTAACTACACTATATCAAGAGATATATTTATTTTCATTTTTATTTATCCTGCTTTCTAAATCTGAGGAGTCATATCTTTTATTAGGTCTGGAAATTTTTCAGCATTATCTCTTTGAATGTTTCATCTCCTATTCTCTATACTCTCTCTTTATGTAGCATCTATTATAGATAAATTTGACCCTTCTCATTCTCACATTCTTTTTTATGTTTTTCATCTTATTATCTTCTAGTGGCATTCTGGAGAATTTCTTCAGGTTTTCTTCCCAATTTTCAATTCTCACCTCAGTTGTGTCTGATCTGGTTTTTAACCAATCCACTGCCTTCTAAAGTTAAATGATTTATTGTAATATAGCATACACATACAAATATGCATAAATCATAAATGTCAACTCAAATAATTTTCACAAACCAAACACACTGTGAAAACACCACTCAGATCAAGAAATTAAGTATTGCCAGCACCCCGTAGACCCCCTTTGCATCGCTTCTCAGTCACCAGGTCCCCTGCCAAGGCAACCACAATTCTGATTCTAACACCATAGTAGATTAGTTTTACTCATCTTGAACTTACTATAGATGGAATTTTCAATCTGAAATCTTTTGGCTTCTTTTACTCAACACTATGTTTGTGAGACCCATCATATTGTTGTGTGCAGCATTCATTTATCATTGTGGTTTAGGACTTCCCTGGTGGTCCAGTGGTTAAGACTCTGTGCTGTCACTGCAGGGGACACGGTTTCCATCCCTGGTCAGAGAACTAAGATCCCACATGCCGTGTGGTGTGGCAAAAAAAAAAAACACAACAACTGTGGTTTAGTATCCCATTGTATTAAGACATTACACATGATCTATTTATGTACATGTGGGTAGTTTCCTACTTGAGACAATATGAATAAGACAGTATGAACATTCTTTTTTTTTTTTTTTTTTAGTATGAACATTCTTGTACATATCTCTGCCTTTCTGTTGGGTATATATCTAGGAGTAGAATTGCTGAGTCATAGGATAGATTAGTTTTCTCTTGATGTTGCGACAGACTGCCACAAACTTAGTGGCTTAAGACAATAGAAATTTAATAACTTACAGTTCTGTATATCAGAAATCCAACATGAATCTCACTGACAGATTGGCAGGGCTGCCTTTCTTTCTGGAGGTTCTGGGAGATAATCCATTTCCTTGCCTTTTCTAGCTTCTAGAGGCCACCTGCTTCCTTTGGCTCAAGTGCCTTCCTCCAGTAACTTTGATCCAAATCCTTCTCACTCTTTCATCTGGTTCTCTCTTATGATTTCCTCTTCCAATTTTAAGGACCCTTGTGATTACATTGGGTGCACCCAGATAATCTCCCTATTTTAAGGTCAGGTGATTTGTAACCTTAATTCCATCTACAAATTTAACTCCTCTTTGCCCCGTAACATAACATATTTACAAGTTCTTGAGATTAAGACATGGACGTCTTTGGGGAGCCGTATTTTGCCTACCACTTAGGGTATGCATATGTCCAGTTTTATTTTACTATATAAGTTTTCCAAAGTGGCTATTAATTTACACTCCCACAGCAGTGGAGGAAAGTTCTAGTTGCTTGATATCATTGCCACCACATTGTTTTTTCATTTTATTCATTTTGGTGGTATTGTACTGGTATTTCACTTAAGTTTCAATTTGTATTTCCCTAATGGCTAATAATGTTGAGCATCGTTTTCCAGTTCTAACTGGCTTTTGGATAGCTTCTTTTCTGAAGTGCTTACTTGTGTCTTTTGCCTATCTTTCTATTGGGTTCATGTCTTTATTGCTAATCTGTAAGAGTTCTTCAGATATTATGGATAGCAATCCTTTGTCAGATATATATACTGTAAATACGTTTTCCCACTCTATGGCTTGCCTTTTTCACTTTCATAGTGGTGTCTTTTGACAAACATAAGTTCTTAATTCTAACATAGTCCAACTGTCTTCTATTGTTAGTATTTTATGGTTATTCCATTTAAGAAATCTTTGCCTAAAAATATTTTTCAATGTTTTCATTTAGAAACTATATTTTCATATTTATATTTATAATACATCTGGAATTCTTCTATAATGTGAGGTATAAATCAAAATTCAGTTTTCTCATATGGACATCCAATTGATAAAAGGTTAATTTGTTGAAAAAAACACTTCACTTCCCACTGCATTTCAGTTTCACCTTTGTCATTAAATGAGTAAATATGTGTGAGGTGTGTGTGTCTTTTATTGATTTTTCAATTTGAAAAGTAATGCTTCTCATTTTTAAAAGACCTGCTCATTTCTTTTTAAATAGATTTTTAAAAAGTTTCCCAAATGGTACCCTATATTTCTGTAAATGGCACTTCAAATATTCAAAATGTACTTTTTAATATTGGCTCTATCATATAGTTCCATTATTTCAAACTTTTGGGCCAATAATTCCTGGGTTATGTCTGCCATTCCCCTCATAGTGGATTGCTTCCCTGTATAGTTTTAATTTTTGTATGAGATCTTCTTTTCAATGAGCTGTGTGTGTCTATTTGTGTATAAAAGTCACACACAACATGAGTTTTGGCTTAACATATAAAGCTTTTTTCTCTCATGCAAAGTCTGCAGCTGCCTTCCAAGCAGTGATCTAGCAATCCAGCTGTTTTCATCTAGTGGCTAAACTATCTCAAGATGTGGCTGCCACTGTCACCGAGGAATGAAAAGAAAGAGCAGGCGATCTCATGCCTTTTCTTGCATGCTTCAGGCCAGGTGTGACCCGTGTCACTTCCACTTAGAGTCCGTTGCCTAGACATAGTCCATTGGTCCTGCCTAACTGCAAGTGGCCTGGAAATTGTAAGGGAGCATATGAATATTTGGTAAGCAGTAAATGTCTCTGCTTTTTAATCACCATATATTACTTTTCTCCCTTATTCCCAGTTGTAGAACATATTCAAGCCCTCCTCTTCCCCAAGGGAAGCAACTCAAAGGCCCACTCGGTCATTTCATCCAGTTCAAACCCCATCAGATCCAGACATGGTTCCTCTTTGTCTTGAGGCCTGTGAACCAAAAGGATAAATATCTTCCCCTTTTCCAACACAGTGGTAGAATACCAGCAGGATAATTTCAGTGAACACATCCATTCAGAAAGGGGGGAAAGGGAGATGGCCATCAGTCATTGGTCTGAAATGGCACTGTGTAGATGTTGTGAGGGCCCACTTCAATGGGAGCGGGAGCTTCTTATGATTTAGCTTCCTTAGGAATGTTCTATAATATCCAGTCTTTGGAAGCCTCATTCTCCAGTTAGTGGTGTCTGCTGACTCTCCTTCATGATGGACTACTTTCTTGTGTATTTTGTAATTGTTGTTTGTGAGCTGATCAGCAGTAGGGATTTATGAATGTGGTAGTCAGTCATGTGTGCCCCAAGTCATGACAGCATTTCTGCCAAGTGCCGCAGGGGATTCAGCAGTCCAAGACTGCTTGTTTTAAACATCAGTTTCTCAGCTGGAGATTTTTACGTCATGAAAGTAGTGTAAATTTAGACTCACACTCACCCAAGCAAAGGCTTGGGGATTTTACCTCTCATGGGAAATTTCTGACTGCTCTGAGCCACAGAACATTCAGTTAAAGCCTTTCTCGTTCCCTTCCCAATCTCATTTCCCAACTCTCTTCCCCAGAAGTAACTGGTATTCTGAAGATGGCTTGTATCCTTCCCTTTTACTGTGTATCTAAAAATAGTCTATAGTATTGACCTGTGGTTTAAAATGTATAGTAATGGCATCATATCATGGTTATTCACTGCAACTTGTTTTTTCTCAGTAAACGTAAAGATCAAGTTCATTCATTTTAATTGTTGTGCAGTATTCCACTTTAAACAAAACCTCAAAAACTCAAACAGTTTTCCATTTTTCTATTATGAAAAAAATTCAGGTTGTTTCCAATTCTTCCCTATTTATAAATTATTGCTGCATGAATATTCTTTGTACATTTTCATGGAAGTGTATTTGGGCTATATATCTGTTATGGAATTATTGGGCCATAGGATTTGGATATCTTTAACTCTATTAAGTATTGATAAATTACTCTCCTAAATGGTTATGCCAATTTATAGTCATAAGCATTTTGATAGAAAACATGATGTTGGCTTTTCCATATCTAAGTCAAAGCTTGGTTCTGCTAGATCTTTTAATTTTTTTCCATATGATAGATGTAAAATGTTATCTCATTGCAGTTTTAATTTGCAGTTACAAGATTATCATGAGGTTGACCTTTTTTTCACAATTATTGGCTTTTCAGGTTTCTTCTGTGAAGTACGCATTTTTCTACTGTGATTTTGTCTTTCCTCTATGGATTTATGAGGAAGTTTTATATTTTCTGGATATAATCCTTTGTCAGCTCTGTGAATTGTAAGTGTTTTCTTCCAGTCTGTGGCTTGGAAACCTTCCTTAGAGTCCTAAGAAAACCTTACTTGGTTGAGATTTCTGGAGTCTGTACGCTAACATGTCTTGTTCATACTTTTCCGCCTTCCTGCAGTGTGTCGTGGACACCATATGAGTAGGTGACATTTCCATGTTCCCTGGGACCCATGTAGACACTGCTCCTGAAGCTGAATTGATTTTTCTCACCGACTGTGTCTGTGGGACTCCTGGCTGCCAGTAGGACGCAGGGTACACTGGTCACCCTAGACTCCTGGAGCCATTTCACCTGATGCCACCAGAGTGAGAGCTTAAAAGGCTGGAGACCTAACGAAAATCGTAATTTGGGCAACAACTCACTAGCAGCCAGGGAAAGACTTCCTACAAGCCTTCCACAGGCTAGAAATGGTGCTAAGAGTCAGGATCACTGGATAGGAAGCTTTTTATCTGACATGAAAAACGTATAAGCTATCAGAACAATTGCACAAGGTTTCTACCACAAGGTGTAACATTTAATCTTGAGAGAGCATCACACAAGCAGGGGAACAGTTTGTATTAGAGCCACCTCACATATGAGCTGTCTCTTGGTTGTTATTTAAGGAGCGCTGGAGAGCCTTAGCTGTGCATCCCCAGGCAAGGGCCACCTTCTCTTGAAAACTCATTCTCTCTATAGACAAAATTAGAAAAAGGGATTTGGTATCTAACATTTTACCATTTTCTTTGCTTCTGACCTTCTTGGTCCCATGCAATTTCTATCACCAGGAACACTTCTCTAGTTTAATTGTGAATCTCAAACTTTGGCCACCAAATGCTCTAACGGAAGGTTTTCCATAATGTCTGCATCACAGCTCTAAGCAGCCTACTAAAACACAAATTCTCATTCCTTATCACAAGTTTTGGTGTGAAGTTTTCAGTCTACTCCACATTTTATCTGGATTTATTTTAATGAACAAATGATGCATTTGAAATTTAGTTTTCAAGTATGTTGAAGCTCTAGGAAGAGATATGTTTATCCTGTGACTTTGAATAGACCCTAGTTCATGTGTAAAAACACCCGTGGGGCTATGGCTCCCGGAGCAAAGGTTTCTTCTAGCCATACGTTCCATTACTCTCCAAACACATACAGGATGCTTCAGTCATATAGTCTGTTTGTTGTCCTTTGCACTTGCTATTCTATTTCTTACCTGAAGATCTTTACTGATGTCAAGTCATTTTCCAATTCAGCATACTTATCCTCTTCCTGCTAACTTTTCTGAGAGTTTGAAGGCCCTGATTCTCAGAAAAGATTTCCCAAGCCCATGGAGCTTGACCTTAGAGCTTACTGTCTTTTATTGTTGGTTCCTCAATTGGACACATTTATCATTAACTGGACTGCGTGTTCCTCAAGGTTAGGTCCACGTCTCAGACCTCTCTGTCTCTCTTAAACCTCATCAGGACTATCCTGTCTAGTAGAAAGCATCTACATTTTTTACATTCTATGAGTATTTGTAAACCAAGGTGAGGTCACCCCCATAAAAAGAAGAAAAAGGAGGATGGGGGGAGAAGGAAGAAAAGGTCTAAGTCCATTCTGCTGCTGTAACAAAGTACCACAGACTGGGTAGCATATAAACAGAAGTTTTCTCTCACAGTTCTAGAGGCTTGGACATCCAAGTTCAAGGCACCAGCATGGTTACGTCCTGGTCAGGGCCCTCTTCCTGGTTCATAGCTGTCACTTTCTCGCTGTGTCCTCACATGGTGAATAGGGCAAGGGAACTCTGTGAAACCTCTTTTACAGTAGCATTAATCCCATCCATGATAAGGTCCTCATAAAGGCCCCACCTCCTAATACCACACATTGGGCATTAGGATTTCAACATACAAATTTTGAGGGGAGACGAACATTCAAATGTTACAAGAAGCTAACATTGATTGAGTGCTGACTATACGCAGGCACTGTGCAAACACGAATGCACTTACACACATCATGCTCAGTCTTTACCACATCCCTGCGAAGTAGGTATCATCGATACCCATGTTCTGCAGATAGGAAAACTGAGGCTCCGAGGGGTTAAATAACTCCCCAAAGATCACACCACTGTGAGAGAGCCAGAACGCTGGCCCCTAATTCCCTGATGGTGGACCTTAAGTTCTTAACTATTAAGGGGAAAGAGAGATGGGGGCAAACGTCAGAACAATTTAACACGGGTTGGGGAGTGGTGAAAGTAGTAACACATGACATTACCTGTGGTCGGGTGGGCGGTGGTGTTCTTTCTATTTGAAGAAACTACTACTTTCTAGCAGGAAGTAGATGCTTTCTACTAGAAAGAATTGTCCTAATGAGGTCCAGGAGAGACAAAAGAGGTCTGAGGCACAGACTTGATCTTGAGAAGCATGCAGTCTAGTTAGGGATACATGTGAACAACAAAGGAACCTAAAATGGTGTTCCAGGCTCAAGTGGGCATCACTGAGCAGCAAGAAGGCCCCAGGCATTGGAAACAGGGACAGAGGAAAGGGCACGGAGAACACGAATTCCCCTAGTACCGACTTCCTTTCTTGCAGCTGACCCCTAACAGAAACCAAACTCTTGCCTAGCCTGTCAGTCTAATACCATGCCTGGCCACAGCAATCATGCCTGCTCAGCATTCCCACAGATGGATATCGTTTTCCAGAATAGAGTGTGGAAAACGATATTTTTCTACTGCCATGATAACATCCCACAATTAGAGGGAAAAAAAAGCCAGAAACTGGTATTTTACAAGGTCACGCTTCATTCTCCCTGGCAGCCCAGGGAGGAGGGCTTTGTTTCTAAGAAGCCAGTGGGAACTTTGGGGGCTGTGTATCTGGTGGGGTCTGTACTCGGAGTCTGGTGAGGCTTTTGCAGCATCTCCTTAAGTGGAAGAATATAACATTGTGCGGAGAAATGCTTTAACATGCAGGCAGCCAGTGAAGATTTGTCAGATCAACGAAGGCCAATTCTGAGTGCTCCCTGCTGGCTTTCCTAACACCACGGGACACTCAGCTGAACTATCTATGAGGAATATTTTCCCGAGTCATTTGTGTTAGACTGTAGGCGATAAACTGCTTATTGTTGCCTGTCTGCCATAAATATAAAGCAATCACTTTTAATGCAAACAGCTGTTGGGCTAGCCGCTCCAAGATGCGTTACCCAGGGACTCACGTTCAGCTGCTCTCTCCTTCATCAGGTGCATTTCTGATTGTTTTCCTGCTCTGTGGCATACCACACATGTGGTGGTGTTGGGGGTGGGTATAAATTTTCCTTGTTTGGGCACAGGGTTTCTAAAAATACCCAAAAGGAATTGAAGGTGCAGAGGGGCAGTTTAAGTTGTATGAAATCTGGTGACTCAAACCCTTATTACAGCCTCTAATTTCTTAAAATGACCTTGGAAATACCAACCCATTTTTCCTAACCTCCAGCAATAAGATTTGGGATTTGGGATTATATGCAGTGATTCAAAAATGCTTTCTGGAGGATCTGCAATGTACTAGGGCACCACGCTAGAGACTGAGCGTACACAGGTGAACCAAAATTGACATGGTGCCTGCTCCCCTGCCTCTTTCCCCTCCCCTAGCTTTACAATCAAATTGTAAGATATTTAAAATCTACAATGTGATTATTTGATATACATATACCTTGAGAAAGGATTCCCGCCATGGGGGGGATTTAATTAATTAATTTAATTAACACATCCATCACCTCACATATTTATCCCCCATCTTTTTGGAGGGGGGGGTGAGAACATTCAGTTCTACTCTCTTAGCAAATTTCAAATGATAAAATATGGTGTTATCAACTATTGTCACATTATACATTAGCTCTGCAGGTCTTATTTATCTTATAGCTAAAAGTTTGTACCCTTTTACCAACTCTATTTCCTCCACCAAGCCCTGGCAACCACCTTTCTACTTTCTGTGTCTATGAGTTCGATCCCCTGCCTCTTATAGTCTAGTAGGGGAGACAGGCTGATCAAATTATTGCATAAATTGTGATCCCAGGTATGAAGGAAATTTAAAGAACTAACAAAATGCCTAATCTAATGATTCATGGCAATTTTCCTAAGAAAGCAGCATTTGAGCTGAAGGTAGAGTGGAGTTAACTCTGCAAGGGAAGAGGGGGAATGAGGACGAGGTTTCCAAGAAGACATAAAGGCACATTCCAAGGCTACAGGTGGGATGAGCATTGTAAGAACCGAGTTAAAGCCTGGGCACTGGATGCAGAGAGGGAGACAAACAGCACAGTGGGGCTGAGAGGCGAACGGGGTTCAAATCTAGCAGGGCTTTGAGGGCCGTGTGAAGAGGAGCTTGGGCTCTATCCTGAGACTCATAGGAAGCCATTGGAAGCTACAGCCATTGGGGCCTCAGGAGGAAACTGCTGGTTTTCTTGAGCCATACTTAAGTGAAATGTTGGGGATAACTTACAGAAGGAATGATTTAAATGGGTTTGGGTGGAGTTAAAGGAACCATGGAAGGATGCTGAGGCAGCCAAGCAAAGCAACATGGAGAAGCCATGATCACTTCTAGGCCTGAAGAGGCAAGGGGAGGAAACAGTGAGAGCTGGAGCAGGGAAGGAGAGCCGCCCTGCAGGAGCTGTGGTCATGGAAAGTCACAGACAACAAGAGAACCGTAGCACTCCAGTGGGAAGACATACTTCAAATGCTCCTGCCTCTTGCCCTCCAGTCTCCTGCTGGATCCTTCACTGGCTGCACGCCCACAGAAGACAGAAAGCCAAAGAAATCCATTGAGATCAGCCTCCCCTCACAACCAGGTATAAAAAAGCAAGACAGGGAAAAATGGAGAATAACCAGTCCTGCAGGCTTTTAGCCTGTGAGTGACATGATCATATTTGTGTTACAAAACAGATTATTCTAATTGCTCTGTAGAGGACCAGTGGGCAAAAATTAAGAGTGGGAGGACCTGTAAAGAGGCATCCATAAATAATAACAGTAGCCTAAGCCAGAGTGGTAACCGAGTTGATGGGGAGGAGTGGACACATTTAGAGATTCCTAACATGGAAGGGCTTGGCCAAGACTAGAAGGAACTCTGCGGTCTTCAGATCACACTCATCCATTGCTGTGAGATGACTGAGGCTCAGAAAATAGAAGGAACCTGAGCCAGAGGCAGAGTTTTCCCCCAGCCCCTCCACCGCACTGCCTCTGTCAATGCACTCTGCCTGGATCGGACCCCTACCCTTCACTTTTATTCTCCAGGACAAATTCCTGTCTTCTCTAAGGCCCCTAAGGGTCACTGTGGCAATACCCACTCCCAGAACCTTGACTTTACCTTCCTGACTGTAGTTTCTCGACTCCATGGCCTTCTTGCTGGGGAGACCTGAACATCAGCGGCACTGTAGAGCTGTAGAGCTCAGTCCACCTCGATGGCTGGGTCAGAATAAACAAGGGGTGCTGGAGAAGCAAAGCATGGCTTCTTTTCACCTTTATTTCTAAGAGTGAACAATTATTGAATTCTTAATCTATGCTGGGCAACACTGAAGTCCTACAGCCACACATGGAAGTGTGTGTGTGTGTGTGTGTGTGTGTGTATAAAATCATTTTTTTTTTTTTTTTTTTTTTTTGCGTTACGCGGGCCTCTCACTGTTGTGGCCTCTCCCGTTGCGGAGCACAGGCTCCGGACGCGCAGGCTCAGCGGCCATGGCTCACGGGCCCAGCCGCTCCGCGGCATGTGGGATCTTCCCGGACCGGGGTACGAACCCGTGTCCCCTGCATCGGCAGGCGGACTCTCAACCACTGCGCCACCAGGGAAGCCCTAAAATCATTTTTTTTATAAATGAGCCAACCGAGCCTCACACAGATTAAACCGCTTGCCCAAGATCCACAGCTGGTAAATGGAAAAGCCCAGATTCAAACGCAGGTCTCCCCACCCCTAAGCATCTAGGGTCTTAACCACTACCCCCTACTGCCTCTCACCTACTTGGCATAGCATGCTGCCAGGCTCTCTTGTGTGGAGTATTGGGGTTGGGAGATAGAGTTCAAGGCATCAAAGAGTAGGGAGTGGTAAACAGTCAAAGACAGCAACCTTCAGTCCTGTTCTCTCTGTGTGTAGAGAGAGACACACTACTCTTCACATCAAGAGGAGTCACGCAATGTCCCTCACCTTGAATCTGGGCTGGCCTCAGTGCATTTGCTTTAACCAACTGAAATCTGGAGTTTCTGCAGCTGTATCACAATAGGCTTTGCAGCTTTCTCTTCAGATGCTCCCTCTTAGGAGCCCACTGCCATGCTTTAAGAAGTCCAAGCCACGTGGAGAGGCCAGGCGTACACGCTCCAGGTGCAGCCACAGCTGAGCTATAAGCAGAGCACCAGAAATAAATCAACCCAGGTGAGTGAGCTGTCTTGGACATCAAGGCCAGTCAAGGCTTCAGATGACTGTAGCCCCAGCCACCATCTGACTATAACCACGTGTGAAAAGTCCAAGTGAGAACCACCCAGATGAGCCCAGGCAACTGAAGAACTACGAGAGATACTAATAAATTGCTTGAGGCCACTTAATTTAGGGGTGGTTTGTTATGCATTTATGGATAGTCAGAACAAAGGGTAAGGTCTCTGGCCTCATGGAGACATTATTTAGACAAATGGAACATAGGCATACCACAAGAATTCCCTCTCCCATGCAGCTGTTAATGAGGAGCCCCTTTCCTGGATGCTTTCCCTCCTCTGCCAAAATCTGGTCCCACCAGTTCTTGAACCCAGCCTCCCTCTTAGTCTGTAGGAGTTTCCCTACCTGTGAATGCCTCAGTGTACAAGTGAGACACCCAGCCAGGGAAGATGGGGAGTGTCTGGGATCACAGCTCTTTGCCTTCCATTCCCTCCCAGATTATGGCCATGCAGGTCCTCCACCAACATGGAGTGAGGGTGTGGAACAGACTCGGGGAGCTGCTGGACTCAGACGAGAAGGATGCAAACCGAGGGTGAAGGAGAGCACAATGGGGACCTTGCCGGAAAGCCTTCATCCTAGAAGGGAAAAAAAAACAACCCATACGTTATCCTAGCCCAAGACTAGATTTAAGTCTGGCTCTAACGAGGTTTCTCAACTTCAGCACTATTGACATTTTGGACTAGATAATTCTCCGCTGTGGGGTCTGTTCTGTGCATTATAGGATGTTTAGCAGCATCTCCGGCCTCCACCCACCAGATGCCAGTAGCACTCACCCACACCCCCTCCCAGGCTGTGACAACCGAAAATGTCTCTAGACATTGCCAGCTGTTCTGGGGGTGGGGCTGGGGGAATGGCAAAGCTGCCCCTGGTTGAAAACCATCACCCCTCCCTTCCTTCTCTGCTCTGAAGATTTTCCTCTCAGATGGGAGAAAACACAGTGCCTTCCCGCCACAGCTGTCCTTCACCCTCTTGTGCGTGACCAGCACAGCATCGCTCATCTATCTCCCCAACACTCCCCTCTCCCTGGTCGTCCCCTGGCCAGACGGCCCTCAAGCTCTCTGGAGGGCATTTCATAGACATAAGGCGGTACTGCAGGCTGAGTCCATTCCATACCCCAGGCTGAGGATGACACAGGCCAGATTAATGGGTGAGCCACTAGGCAGCTGTCCAGAGCACCAATCAATAGGGGACACTGAAATGTCACTGCAATAAAACTACAGTAGGGAGCTAGTTAACTCAGGTCTCCACACATAATTGCTGACAAAGCTGGTGAGACGTAAATTAGTTTGGCTGCAATTAAACACTGGGTACTGCTGCCAGCCTATCTCTGTTGATATTTTTGTGGCGAGTAAGTGCAATGTACATGGTATATATGAGGCCTCACCACTAACTTTGAGACTGGCCCCCTGACAGTTCCCTGTAAAAACCCAGCCTGTTGAAATTCTGAAACTGAAAAATTCACGATGTTGCATGTGCTCTTTCCCGGAGATGATTTATTAGAATGTCTTCATTTAAAGGGTTTAATATGCCTCTCAAGAAACTGTCTAGTTCAGAAAATCACATGCAATATGTACATGGAATATAAATCTTTATTTTCAACATTAAAAAGGCATTTAATTTTTATTATTTTTCCATTCCTACTAAATGTTGAACAGACATGTAAAGAATAGTAGAGTTAAAAGGCCCCAAATTACTCACCTGACATGTCCATGTCTCAGTCTGACCAGGGTGTTGATGGGAGGTGAAGGGGCAGAAACTCAGAGAAATTGCGCTCGAAAACTTTTCTTTCTACTCCCATTTATTTCCATGTAAAATCAGATCAATATAAATCCTCGAAGTTACTTTAGTGTAAAAGTAAAGCAAAAACAAAACAAGAAACTGCCTGAAATGTAAGTCAGGAAATGGGGAGGAGCAGGTCATCTTCTATTTGACCTTGGGGTTTTGAGAAAGACGAGGTGCTCATTGTGTAGATCTTTTTCAGCTCCCTTAGGCAGATCCAAGCCCTCCTGCTCCAATGGATACTTCTTTGATTCACTGGTCAGCTACCCTCTTCTGCACCTGAAGCAAGAAAGTGCTCACCAATTGTTGGGGTTGGAGAAGACTCCCTGCTGCAGGGGGCCTGTGCGCAATCTCAGGGTCACAAGTGTGTTACTCCTGGTCCTGAAAGCAGCAGACGCCAAGATGGGATTAGACATGCAAAAGACCTGTTGGGAAAATGTCTACAGGAGGAACAATAATTTCAATTTCAATAATTCTGTTACAAATTACCTTCCATTGTGCTTCCCCGTCCTTTGCTCATATGGCTGTTGTCCTATGAATCACATTGTATTCCAATTAGTTACTTATGGATTTATCTCCCTCTGATAGTTTGCAAAATCCCCAAGGACTAGGAACACGTGTGTTAATTCACTAAATAAATAAATAACCTATCACTCATGTATTTATTCAGCAAAGGCTTTTGAGTGCTTTTTCTGTGCCTGCTATTGGTATCTGGGGAGGCCAAGATAAGTAAGACACAATACCTGTTCCACAGGAGCTCAAAAAAAATTAGGGCGAAAGATGAGGAGACATCAGTATAGCCCTGAATTGTGTATGGTATAGTCAAGGTATTTACTGAGAAGAGCAGAAGCGTCAGGAGGGATACCTAACTCTGCTGAGGGGGTGGCAGTGAAGGAATTCATCGTAGGATTGATGACTCCCGGGCTGCATCATAAAGGACAACTTGAAGTTGTCCAGGATTTTATCCCTAGTTTCTAGCTCACAACAAGTCCTCAATATGACTCTGCAAAATGAATGAATGAATAAATGAATAAACAGAAAGTAACTGAGAGTATTTTGTTCTGATCAGCATCTATTGCCCTTCATTCTGGTAATAGCATCTTACTCCTTGCTCCAGAAATGTACCCATGAACCAGGCTTTGGGAATTAGTTAATGAACAGGTTCTTGCCAGTGAATGGTTCAGGAGTGTGGACATGGTTGAACTTGGGCCAGTGAGACTCATCTTAGGACTTGGTTGAGCAGTGGGAAGACAGAATCTCTCTGCTGACCTGGAGCTGTGAGGATGTCAGTCTGGGGAATCTGGGGGCATCTTGGTTGAGAGAAATCTGCCAGAGGGTGAAGCTGCGTAGAAGAAGGACTGAGAGGTGGAGAGAGAGAAATTGGGTCCTGATGATATTTTTTTAACTCTTGGATCCAGCAATAATAATAAATGGGGCTATTCCTTATCTGTTCTTTGGGTGATCATTAAATTACCTTTTTTGGGCGGTAATGAGGTGGGGTTTAAGCCAGTTTGAGTCGGTTTTTCTATTAGTTGCAACCAAACATGGCTTGACTAATAGAGATAAACAGCTATCTATAGTATGAGTTGCTCCAAAAAGTACTGAGTTCCCCATTTCCAACATGGTTCATGTAAAAATCAAGATAAGTCTATCAGAAAAGGAAATGCTATATTACTGGGGACCCTTAAGCCCTTTTCAGCCTTGCTGATTTCTGATTGAAATTTGTGTCTGTTACCTGAAGCAGAGAATGTGTGTGAAAGAAAGAAAGGCAGGAGTGGACACAGAGAATCCACACCCATAATGTCAACCAGATTGCCCAGCAGGCTTTCCATAAAGGCTTGGTATGTTTAGCCTAAAGTGTCACTTCAGAATTACTATTTTCTTTCTGCATTTTGGATGAGTGACAAGAATGACCTAAACCAGAGAGAATGGACACACCAAAAATTTTGTTAAAAAGAATGAACAAGTATGCAGGTTGGTTGAGAGAAAGTGATGCGGCCACTGAGACATAGCAGCTGAGAAAGGTATTTTTCTTTTTCCTCTTGCCCCTACATGCACCATCGAAAGGAGGAATTATTATCAAAGTCCAAAGTCCTTCTAACTCCTCAACAAACATAAACATCCTCGCCACAGTGCCAACCTTGGCAGGGACCAGAGGGGAAAGTGCCCACTGTCCCCACTCCCAGGGGTTTGAATCAAGAGGCCGAGGAATCTGTGCAACATGTGTGGGGCAGCCGTCTAATGGGGCAAAGCCTAGAACCAGAGAAGATGCATTTTATGAAATGGAAATACAAATAAATAGCTGACACCAGAAGACAGACTGTCTCCTGACTGTTTAGAAACCACTGGACTCTGGTTCTATTTATAAAGAAGACATGTCCCACAGAACCAGTTTTTCCTCGAGGCCAAAGAGCCAACATATTCCAGGCACATGTGGAAAGGGACTGAGATGTGGGTTCAGGGTTTCAAGCTCTTTAATGAATTCATTCTGTCTCTGGGTCAAGACACATGCAGAGTGTTTTTGTATTTTCTACTCTCAATAACTGGGGGAGACATAGATGCATAGCCCTCCTCTGCATTTCTAGCCCTTCTCACCTTCCTGTCAGTTTCATCTTTCTACTTTCTTGCTTACCTGCCTCCATTACCCACCTTTCATTCCCTCTTAGCAGAAAGAACACTCCCAACTATTCAAGAGGCATGGATTCTGGGTTCAGACTTTGCTAATAACTGGCTATTCAACACTAGGCATCTTATTTAAGCTCTCTGGACCCCAGTTTCTTCATCTGCAAAATGCACTTAGATAAGTGTTTACCCAATTCATGGTCCTCAAAATATGAAGAACTGGGGTGCATGTTTGGATATTAACAACTCTGAGATATAATGCAGGGAAGAATCGTGTTTAACTTTGTTTTGCCAACATGATTCAAATTCATTTGAGAACAAAATCTCTTAAAAAAAAACAAAAACAAAATCTAGCTACATCTTGCTATTCTATGGTATAAAAATTGGGAAATTCTTGTTGTGGTCAATACTTTGGTTCTCTAAACCTCCTTTTAATATCCTTATATTTAGAAAGGTTGGGAACAAAAACTATACTTCTCAGACTTCTTTGCAGCTAGGGTTCTACTTCTGGATTATATCCTACCAATTAGATATACTCATGTGAGATGGGAAAGATATTTTCATTTCCTGCCCAATGTCTTTCTAAAAGCCTAGCTCAACTCTGTGGGGCTTTTATGTTTTGTCTCATGGCCATACCTCCTCCTAGGCAAAGAGCTTATTTAGATATAGCAGGTCTAGTCCATTTCTTCTCTTCTGAGTTGTAATAAATCCCAAGAAATAGACCCATGACAAGTCAGGAAAGGGTAAATGCTAGCTGGGATCATCTTTCTCTGAAGTTTCCATCATCTTTTACAGTTTATTTCTGATTCAGTAGAACATAGTTCATTTTCCTAGGGTCATGCAGCAATTCCAGGACGAGAGATACTTGCTTAAAAAGTTGGAACGGTAACCATGATGCCCTATGGATCTGCTAGCAGCCATTATGAGGCTACATTGAGGTGGGCACACAGACTGTCCTCCTTCAACGTCTCCTGTTGTTAATTTTATATAGGGATGACTATATTTCTCATAACATTCCAGAAGAATCTTAAATGATGCTCCAGTCAAAGAAGACAGCTCTGGCAGGACAGAAACCTAGCTCTGGCTCCCCAATGACTTAGTAAGCCACCTTGGTAAGGACAAATAACCACCCTATCTTTTAGATTCTCTGGGTCTAAAATCAACAAAGCACCATTTTCCCTGGTTGCCAGTACTTCAGACAAATAGCAGACCCTGTGGCGCAGTGAGTTTTAAAACTGAGCTTTTAAGGTGGGTGTCAGCAGAAATCTCTTGCATTCCTATACGCTAACAACAAAAGATCAGAAAGGGAAATTAAGGAAACAACCCCATTTCCATCACATCAAAAATAATAAAATACCTAGGCATAAACCTACCTAAGGAGGCAAAAGACCTGTACTCAGAAAACTATAAGATACTGATGAAAGAAATCATAAATGATGCAAACAGGTGGAGAGATATACCATGTTCTTGGATTGGAAGAATCAATATTGTGAAAATGACTATACTACCCAAAGTAATCTACAGATTCAATGCAATCCCTATCAAATTACCAGTAGCGTTTTTCACAGAATTAGAAAAAAATTTTTACAATTTGTATAGAAACACAAAAGAACCCGAATAGCCAAGGCAATCTTGAGAAAGAAAAACGGAGCTGGAGGAATCAGGCTCCCTGACTTCAGACTATACTACAAAGCTACAGTCATCAAAACAGTATGGTACAGGCACAAAAACAGAAATATAAATCAATTGAACAGGATAGAAATCCCAGAGATAAACCCATGCACCTATGGCCACCTAATCTATGACAAAGGGGACAACAATATACAATGGAGAAAAGACAGTCTCTTTAATAAGTGGTGCTGGGAAAACTGGACAGCTACATGTAAAAGAATGAAATCAGAACATTCTCTAACACCATACACAAAAATAAACTAAAAATGGATGAAAGACCTAAATGTAAGACCAGATACTATAAAACGCCTGGAGGAAAACATAGGCAGAACATCTCTGACATAAAGCGCAGCAAGATCTTTTTTGATCCACCTCTGAGAGTAATGAAAATAAAAACAAAAGTAAACAAATGGGACCCAATTAAACTTAAAAGCTTTTGCACAGCAAAGGAAACCATCAACAAAACAAAAAGAAAACCCATAGAATGGGAGAGAATATTTGCAAACGAAATGACCAACAACGGATTAATCTCCAAAATATACAAACAGCTCGTGCAGCTCAATATAAAAAAAAAAAATAACCCAATCAAAAAATGGGATGAAGATCTTAATAGACATTTCTCAAAGAAGACATACAGACGGTCAAGAATCACATGAAAAGATGTTCAACATCACTAATTATTAGATAAATGCAAATCAAAACTACAATGAGGTATCACCTCACACCAGTTAGAATGGCCATCATCAAAAAATCTGCAAACAATAAATGCTGGAGAGGGTGTGGAGAAAAGGGAGCCCTCCTATACTGTTGGTGGGAATGTAAATTGGTAGAGCCACTATGGAGAACCGTACGGAAATTCCTTAAAAAACTAAAAATAGATCTACCATATGATCCATCAATCCCACTCCTGGGCATGTATCTGGAGAAAATCATGTTTGAAAGGATACATGCACCCCAATGGTCATTGCAGCACTACTTACAATAGCCAGGACATGGAAGCAACCTAAATGTCCATCAATGGAGGAATGGATAAAGAAGTTGTGGTACATATATACACTGGAATATTACTCAGCCATGAAAAAGAAATAATTCCATTTGCAGTAACATGGATGGACTTAGAGGTTGTCATACTGGGTGAAGTAAGTCAGACAAAGACAAATATCATATGATATCACTTATATGTGAATCTAAAAAAATGGTACAAGTGAACTTATTTACAAAACAGAAATTGAGTCACAGATGTAGAAAACAAACTTATGGTTACAAAGGGGAATGGGGGGATAAACTGAGAGATTGGGATTGACATACACACACTACTATATATAAAAGATAACTAATAAGAACCTACTGTATAGCACAGGGAACTCTATTTGGTGCTCTGTAATGACCTATATGGGAATAGAGTCTAGAAGAGAGTGGATATATGTATGTGTATGGCTGATTCACTTGGCGGTACAGTAGAAACTAACACAACATTATAAATCAACTATACTCCAACTAAAAAAATTAATAAAAAAAATCAAAAACAGTAATAAAGTGGGTGTCAGAAACTACCAACGTCAATCCTGACCTTGACTCCATGAAGGTTAGACACTGGAAGTTAGATTCACCAAAACATGGGATAAAGGGAGTCTCTGGGTCCTTTGGCAAAACTGTGAAGTAGCTAAAACTTGTCTCTTTCTCCTTCCAAATGAGAAAAATTCAGTTTTCCAAACTTCAGCACCAGAAATCTTTTCCCACTTCCTCTGCCCTCTAGAATTGTGCAGGGTTTTATCCATAGCTCTGTCCTCCTTCTCAGGGCAAGGAAAAATAGTAAGCTCATATATCCTGGGGCCGTGGTTTCAACCCTGGCTGCTCATCAGACCTGGATAGCTTCAGGGAGCATAGATGCCAGGGCCCCACAGCTAGAAACCCAACTCAGTTGGTCTTGGATAGCGCCCAAGTAGACTAAGTATTCCACAGCTCCCACGGGTTGAGAACCACAAGGGTATTGTTACCTAAAAGCACCTCTTCAAAGAGAATCATGGATGAGGTTCCAGGGATGAACTAATCTTGCCTCACTCCTACTCAGAATTTCCATAAAGCAGTTTATTGCCATTCACTTTTACTTGCAAGCTTCAAGGTAGCCAAATGGGAAGTGGGCTCTTGCCATAAATAAGCTCATAAAATCTTGCATTAATGCCAAGGTGAATTTAACACAGAGCTTCTGTCTAGTAGCTGGTGCCCTGTTCTGGAAATTCTGTGGCCATTCTGCCTCCTGGCTTCATTGTGCTCAATTATCCCACCCTTGAATACCCCCAGAACCTGGTTTTCATCCTCCATCTGGTGTCCTATTCCTCATCTACCATTCCAGTACTAACCTGATAGTATTAAATAATGACAAGCACATGGGCTTTGAGTCAGATCTTGTTCAGGTCTTGACCACACTACTCTATAACTCAGGATACCTTGAGAAAGATATTCTGTGTCTTGGTTTCTTCATCTGTAGAGTGGGGAGGTTATAACCTACTCTCTCCGTTTAGGATTTGACACATAGTACATGCTAAACAATTGAGAGGTCCCTTGCCCCCTATTTCATTGTTTACCTGTGCTTATTTCCACCACTATTGTTGATGTGACCAGTAACCCAAAGGATTTTTAAAGGTAGAATTTGGGGTATTAGTAGGAAGATGTTTTAGGGACAGCAAGACCTTTGTGTTGCAAATGAAATTACAGCCTAGTAGTCCCCGCTAACTCTGTCTTAGTTCCCACCATAAGGGGTCCTACCAAGGCATTCAGGACAGTGATGTGATGGGGAAAACTAAGGAATGTGGTGCACGTAGAAATCTGAAGAAGCTCTCTGACAGTGACTCGCAGAAGGCTGAAAAATAAACCCAGAGAAGACCTGGAAAGGGCAGACCACCAGATGTCCAACTAGGAAGCAGAAATCCTGGCTGCAGTCTGTTTCAAACCACAGAATCTGAATTTTGGGAAGAAAGCATTAAAAACAATAAATTATTCCAAATGGCAAATTTAGGATTCAACTGCCTCAAACTGTAACAATTTAGGCACTTGTAAAAGAGAAATATTCCAGATGGCAAAGTGGAAGGATGAATTACAGAGAAGGAAGTGGCTAATATCCTGTGCAAGACTTTGAAGCAATGCAAAGAGAGTGCCTTCCTTAATGAAGCAGGCTAGGGGAGCCTGGTGTTTCTAAGAGACAGAAATGGACTGCCATTCTCTCAGGGTCAGCTTGCCCCACTGGCCAGCCCTGGGTGCTCAGGGCTCGGGTTTGATATCAAATTGCCTTCTGTCTTCCAAGAGATTCTGGAACAAACAGCTCTGGTGGCCTCAGGGGGGTGTCTGGAGTGACCACTTAACATATATAGAATTTTGATTGACATGGTCCATCTGCTTAATTCAGGGTTCCATGAGCCTCGGTAGGGTGTCACATTGTTCCTGGTCCCCTTTTATCTTCTATTTCTCTTTATACAAGGTCCTTCCAGCTCTGGAATCAAGGGGGATTGAATCTGAACAGGTGAGCTGAAGGCAGCTGAGGGATCTTGGCTGCATCCTGCTCAAAGGGGCCTTAGTTCTGGCTTCTCAAAACGTAGCCTTTAGGCTACATGACTTGACTACATGATGCTTCCATGTTACCTTGGAGATTATTGGAAATGCAGCAACCCAAATCTACCAAATCAGAACCTGCATTTTAACATGATCTACAGGTGTTCTGCATGCATGTTAAGATTTGAGAAGCAATGTTCTACTAGATTGTACAGGCAAAAGAGGTATGTAGTCCCACAACAATTCCTTTATTCATCAGGAAGGACATTTCTCATTGAGTTTGTTTAATATTTTCAACAATACTGCACCTCATTGAGTCTATGAGATCCTAATAGTACTACCAAGGCCTTGACCTCAATACTACTAATAAAAGGTCTTTCCATCTGAAGTTGGGCCCTTAAACGAAGGGCCAACTAGTGCTCAATCTCAGCCTCAGTTACTCCATTCTATAATTTCTCCCCCTTTTCTATGGGACAATCCATCTCAGCTGGAGGAAAGTCACAGCATGAATGTTGGATAAGTTCCTCTATGGTTTTCCCATCACATTAAAAATAAAAATCAGATTCCTTATAGTGGTCTTACAAGGCCCTTAATGGTCTGGCACCTGACTACATCTTACATTTTATTTCTTGCTCTTTCTGCTCCAGCCACTCTGGGACTTCTTTCTTTCTGGAACACACCAAGTTCTTTGCTGGCTCTGAGCATTTCCAGTCATTGTTTCCTCCATGGGAGTGCTGTTTCCTTCCTCATATCTTATTGTTGTTGACTCCTCATCATTTAGATCTCAGCATGAATACTCTTTTCCTAGAAGGACCAATCCTGCCACTCTATCTGAAATCCCACCCACCTCATCCATCTCTATTACATCATCCTGTGTGATTTTCTTCACTGTACTTCACATTACCTGGTATTCTCTTGTTTATATTTACTAATTTACTTCTCCTCCCCTACCACATACAATATAAGCTTTAGAATAGCAGGGAACAAGTTCCTCTTACTGATTGTTATATCCCAAGTGCCTAGAACAGTGCCTGGCAGAGTATTTACTCAGTGAACGTTTACTGAATTTGAGGGAATGATAGTGCTAGCATGAAATCATTGACTTTTCGATTATCTGTGTGTTCCTGCTTTTCCTGCCCTAACCACCCCACTGATGCCCACAGTTAACTCAGAAGGGCTCAGGTGGCAGAGCCTGGGTTAATGATGCTTTAGGTCTGGTCTGTAGGATTGAGGTAGGTCAAGTTGTGGTCACTTCAGAAATGTGTGATATTTCAATTCAATACAGTTCTGTAAACCCTTACTGACTGCCTGTCCATGTACAAGGCACTGTGAAATATAACAAGGAATATTATACATTCCTGACTTCAAGGGCCTCTCCTTAATCAGGCAGACAGGTAGATAAGCCAATAATTTTCGTACAGTATGAAAAGTGCCCCAGCCCCAGTAAGTTCAAGTTATAGACGCACAAAGAAAAAGCAAGAGGTTAACTCCAGAGGGGGAGGATTAGTGGTAATTTCCCCAAATAAATGATGTCTGATTTGGGTTTTAAGGCACAACTAGGAGTGTGCCAGAGGCACATAAAGGTAAAAGGCATTCCAGGGAGACAAAGGCACAGAAGCAAGAAAGGGGGTTGAAGGCACTGCAGAGAGTTTGGCGATGCCAGAGTGCAAAGTGCACAGTTTGAGGAGGCAGAAGGAAACAGGCTGGGGAAGGAGTCCGGAGCCTGTAATGACACATCTCTTTAAGGTGCCAGGCCTACTTCATGTTTGAGGTCAGATGCAAACATCTCAAATTGATTTTAGTCCAAAAGAGCCAGCAGTGAATTTAGCTGAGCGCGTGTTGCAACCTCTAGCCCTCCTCTGTGCTCCCCTTGGGCACCATGAGCGCCATACCCAGCAATCTCAAAAGCCCTCACATGCTGGACCCATTAGGCACTGCATGCTCCACTGTCTGAGTCATTTCCCCCTCTGCCAATCGTGGCAGAACTCAGAGGAACTCTCCACTAATTGAATTTGAGATGACTCACTCCAAACCAGGGACTTGAAACTTGAAAACCTCAGCAGCAATACCTTGGCAGTGAGACTCTTGGTTCAAATTGTCCAGTTTGTTGTCTGGGAGCCAGTGGAAGTGAAGGGATAGAGCAGGGGTATGTGGGGGGCAGGGGTTTGAAGCAGGAACTTTGGGTGTTTTCAGAGAGCTGGAAAGACAACGGCACCCACTGTTTGTCATTGCTTGAGATCCAGCTGCTTGCCAAGAGCAAAAAATGACACTCAAACGTGTTTTGTTTGGTATACCTAGTTTTGTTTACAATATTTGATGAAATATTAAAAAATAAGGAGATTTCACATTAAATTCTGGATTTCTGGATTCTCTCAATGATTTGAAAGATCTGCAATAACCCACTACAAGTGGAGAGTGGGTGCCCTTTATATGGGTTGTGTACTCCTCAGGTTTCCATGGTCCTCACCCTAACATTTACATTCTGGTGCCTCTGCACTCACGCTCAGAACGCTTCGTTGGTTTACTATACATTTTTGGCCCCTCTGGACATTTGAGTTTGCAACCTCTATTATGAAGCTTTCACTGAGAGGACAAGCTCTGATGACATTTTCAGCAACAGAGGAATGGACCTCAAAATATTATCTCTGGAAAATTTCACCTGCTCAAGGCTCAGGAAATTTTTAGAAAATAATACAATAAAAGGGCACAAAGATGACCAATCTCCACCTCCCACTTCTCTCCTGGCAGATTCATGGTATTCACATTTGAGGCTCCGGTTATATATTTTTATTGTCTTATTGTTTCTCATCATAATTACATCATGGTTTGTATTTAACTGATGCCCAATAAATGGGTAAGGAATGGAATAGCATTGCTGGTCTAGGTCTTGTGCATCTGATATCTTCCTTCAGGAAATCTGATACCCAGGATACGGCATGTTTGGCTCTTTCTTCCATCTATTTATGTTTTAATGCTTTCCTTCCCTCCATCTGTATTCATCTGCCTGCTCTTACAAGAAGCATTCCGAGATGTCCCCAGGCTGGAAATATTAGCCTTCCCTTCTCTATTCAAAATTAGTACTTATTTGTTTTTGTTATGTAACTTCCTGAGTTTTTGCTTCCTTCATGGGAAAAATAATATCTACCTCAGTATGTACTGAGTAGATCAGTATGTACATTATGTCTGGACATGGTGGAAATGACCGTTGCACACACTTATATATCACTTGCCATATGCCAGGAACCCTTCCAAGTACTCTGTACATGTTGACTTATTTAATTTTTACTACAGTGCTATAAAGTAGGAACTTATGTTATAAACCCCATTTTACAGATGAAGAAGCTAAGGCACAAATAGGTTAAGTAACTTGCTCAAGGTCACCCAACTAATAAGTGCTGGATATAAGCTTCAGAAGCTAGACCCAGCATCTATGGCCCTAACTACTCGGTAACACTGCCTCTCTTCTGAAGTGAGGTCTACAATACACAGTAGTGTGCTTTGTGTTTGAGATTGCAAATTGTCCTCCATTATCCATTCTTAAAAGTGCTATTTTGTATCTTTAGTCACATACAGCCAGACTGAATCCTACTTGCTTTTAAAGCATGATTTGACTAGCTGAAGAGAAATGTGGAGGGAAGAGTCTCAAGTAACATAAATAATGCTTGAGAGGTGGGACCCTCTGTCCTTCCTTCTCCTCTCTACTTTAGGCAGGAGAATCTTCAGGCAGAAAACTCTTTTGAAAAATAGCTTATCAGTAGATCCTTCCAAAATGTCTTTTCCTTCTAAAAGTACCAAACATCCAGCATAGACACAAAACACCCCTGAGACCAAGAAAAGACTTGGAACTATGAGAATGCAAATGACATTGGTTTTCCTTTCATTGTTTTTAGACATGGATCTATTCCCAATTCTACCACTAACCTACCTGTACAATTTGATACAGACTTCTATTTGTCCTTGGTTTTTCTATCTGTAAAATGAAGGATTGGAAAATGGCAAACAGATTTGTTTTTGTAGGGCATATCCAATTGATTCATTGGTTTTGCCTGGAGTACTGCAAGCCATTAGCAGTATTTGACCAGCATTGTCTGCCATTGGAGAGAAGGTGTATCAACATATTGGCCAAGAATTTGCCTCCCTGGATTAGATGATTCTCTAGGCTCCTATACAATTTTATGTGCATGTGAAAACAGCTACAAGGAGAAAAGAGAATAACAAAGCAAGAGATATGGATAAGATTTTTTTTTTTTCGGTACGCGGGCCTCTCACTGTTGCGGCCTCTTCCATTGCGGAGCGCAGGCTCCGGACGTGCAGGCTCAGCGGCCATGGCTTGTGGGCCCAGCCGCTTCGCGGCATGTGGGATCTTCCCGGACCGGGGCACAAACACGTGTCCCCTGCATCGGCAGGCGGACTCTCAACCACTGCGCCACCAGGGAAGCCCTGATAAGATTTTTTAAAATGAATTTTGAGGAAACAAAGTATGACTGTTGAATTACCATTTATACTGGAGGCAGTACAGGACAGGATTAATATTACAGAAAATCAAATCAGTAATGTGGTAGACAAATGTAAACTTAATGCAGAGAAAAAGAACAAAGAAAGAAGTGGGGCAGGAAGGGCAACATGAGGGATCTTTCTTGTGATGGACCTATTTTGTGTTTTGACTGTGATGGTGGAAAATAAACCAACACATGTAATAAATCACCATAAAATTAAGTGCACACACACACACACACACACACACAAATGAGTACAAGTAAATCTGGGGAAATCTGAATAAGACTGGTGATGTATAAACATCAATATCCTGTTTATGACACTATACTATATTTTTGCAAGATATTACCGTGGGAGAAAACTGAATAAAAAATACATGGGGGGCTTCCCTGGTGGCGCAGTGGTTGAGAGTCCGCCTACCGATGCAGGGGACACGTGTTTGTGCCCCGGTCCGGGAAGATCCCACATGCCGTGAAGCGGCTGGGCCCACAAGCCATGGCCGCTGAGCCTGCACGTCCGGAGCCTGCGCTCCGCAATGGGAGAGGCCACAACAGTGAGAGGCCCGCGTACCGCCAAAAATAAAAATACATGGGATATCTCTGTATTATTTCTTACAAGGAGGCTACAATATACCTGGACCTACAATGAGCTCAAAATAAAAAGTTAATTAAAAAAAAGATCAAAGCTATAAACACATAATAGGAGAATTAGAGATAACAGACTAGATACCCAATAAACAGACAAATAGTGTTATAGAAGGGAACTAGAAGCAATGATCAAAGGTAAAATAGATTAAAATGTTTTATGTTGAAAAAAATGCTGATTTTCACAGATTTAAAAGACTCACCAAAATCTAGACATAATGAAAGAAAAGAGATTGATTCTTAAACATGTGTCAAACTTTCTATATTATGATAATTGTAACCGAAAATGAAAGCCAGATGAAGTAGCTAGGAACCAAGAATTTGTAAACAGCTCTGGGGACAACAGAGGAAACTCGCAAGCCAGTGGCATTGATGAGCCCCTCTCTCCATGACTTGTTTTAGGGATTCCATTCCCCCTTAAAGCCATGGACTGGTGACAAACCTGAAAATGCTGCTGAATCACAGATGCTGCATGAGGGAAGGTTTTTTGCATGAGGGAAGGGATGCTGCACAGATGCTGCATTTGCACTGAGAGGAAGATTAACGTTCCCTAACATTCTGAATAATTCCCTACCGTTCATAGACAATTTCTTGAAAAACGTGAAGGCAACTTTTACAGTTATTATTTAGATGTGGATCTGGGTACCAAGCAAACTCAATCATACCTGTACTTGCCCTCAGAAACATTTATTTAACTTTAATGAGTGCATTCAGTCAATGGACATTTATGGACACATGGCAAGTAGAAGGCATTGAGAATGTACAAAAATACTGAATCAGGCATGACCCTTACCCCAAACAGCCCACTAGAGATAAGCATAAATACCAACAATTTATTGTTATCTACAATTCCAGACACTGAACAAGTGCTTTATATATTATTTAATTTAATGATCTCAATAATTCTGTTGAAGGTAGAACTGGGATTTTACTTTATATTTGTGACCCAACGACTGTGCTATTCTCTAAGCTTACTGCCCGCCAGTTTTCAAGATGAAGGTCAAGACATACAGTCACCATTAAATACATCTTCTATAAACATGTACAGATTCATCATTCATTCATTCATCCATCAACAAATATTTATTAGCATCATCTTTGTATCAGGATCTATGCTAGGTCCTGGGATACAATCATGAGAAAAACAGACAAGAATCCATCTTTGAGGAGCTTCAAGTTTAATGGGGAAAACTGGTATTACTCAAATGATGAAACGAATGTATAAATTTCTGTGTCTATGGCATGGGCTACAGGGAAATATACTTGTTGCTTTGAGGGCATATAAGGAACCAATTTGACCTGATAAGGAAATTAGGGAAGGTTTCTCCAAAGAAGTGACGCTTTACGGAAATCAGAGGAGGGAGTAAGAGTTACCTGGTTGAAGACTGGAAGGAAGGCACTCCAGGAAGAGGAAACAGCATGGGGACAATTCCAGTGCTGGGAAGGGGCTTGACAATATGATGGAATAAAAGGACCACTGGGGAGAGAGTGAAGCAGTGTGGTGCAAGGCGAGGATGGAAACTTAGGATATGCTAAGCCTTGGGGCCCATGAAAGGAATTTTGCCTTTATCCTAAAAGCTAGAGAAAGCGATTGGAAGGGTTTAGAAAAGGAGTGGTAGGGACATGGTGAGTTTTGAATTTTCAGTCAATTCAATTTTTTTTTCTATAGCCAAAGCTGTCAGTGTGAACTTCTCAATTATATTCTGTCTCATACTGCTTATTGTAACATCAAGTAATAAAATATCATCTCCTCAGCTAGAGTGGAGACACCTGGAAGGATGGGGCCACTTCTTAAACCATATCTTATTGAATTTAAGACACCCAAATAAGATGTATGTTCACCACTGCATTCCACTAAAAAAGAGAAAACATGCCAGTAATTAAAAACAGCATCTCTATTCTGAAGATTTAAAATGTGAAATAATGTACATCTTTAACTTTATGAAATACTATACTTCCTTTGACTCTCTTATAATGCCTAATACAATACTGAGTTGGTCATAAGTAGTGTGGGGAGAGTGCCAGACTTCAAATGAGAAACTAAGTCTGCAACTGGTTCTGCCATGACTTCTTGGGTCCCAGTACACTCCTCTGTAAAATGATTATGTGATCCCTGAGGTTCCTCCCAGATCCACATCTTCTTTCTGCCAGGGACTTTGAGGCTTTCCTCTGCTGGAAAGAGGGCCTGGCAGTGAGCTATAGGACCCCCTACACTTCCCCAGGTGAAAGGCAGCAGGGAAAGTGCCTAGAAGCCACACAGCCCTGATTAGAGACAGAAAACTGAAGGCTTGAGATGCCTAGTGACCAAGGAAATTTTCTGTAGGTCCCATGTTAACCAGAGATGGGAGCAAAGCATGGACTGTGTTTTGGATTGGAATGTGGTCCCCTGCAAAGATAAAGTCCTAACCTCCAGTATCTGTGGATGTGACCTTATTTGGAAATAGGCTCCTTCAGAGGATCAAGTTAAGATGAGGTCATTACGGTGGGCCCTAATCCAATATGGCTGAGTCTTTATGAAAACAGAATATTTGGACATGGAGACAGACTGTGCAGAGGGAAGTGATGGAAAGACACAGGGGGAACATCTTCTCCAAGCCAAGGAATGCCTGAGGCTGCCAGAAGCTAGGAAAGACACGGAACCAATTCTCCCTCAGCCCTTGGAAGGTACCAACCCTGCTAACACCTTGATTTTGGATTTCTGGTTTCCAAATTTTGTTTCTGCAGCCCCAGAAAACTACTACAGAATTGTATTACTCCCGTGATGTAATGTCTTTCACTTCCCATCCTCCTCTGCTTCTAAGAGAGAGTAGCAGATGATCACAGACCAGGGGGTAGCAATACATGAAATTAAGAGAGTAAAATCTGTTCTCAGCACTCTCCCACATCTGCTTTCCACACCTGACAATTCCTTCTCGTGCCTCTGGCCTCAGGTACCAGTACCCCATTCTGCCTTCTCGTAGCCAAGAACACTCCAGGCTCCCTGCAGCCCTGCGAGTATTACTTTCTCAACCTTAATTCCATTCTGCATCCTCCTCTCTACTTTGCCTTCATCTCATGCCTGTTTTAAAAATTAGTATTTGGCACAGGAAAGGGATGAGGAATTTTGTAGCAGAGGTGAAGAATTTTGTCGGTACCTGACATATAAATTTCCAGTGGGTGAAACACTTGACAGTGCGCAAGACACGTTACTTTCAGGAGCCATCCTGGTGAGCTGAGAGGACATATAACATTTGGTTGTGATGGCTGAGAAGTCAGACTTCCTCCATCCAAAATCTGCCCTCCTACACTGGCATTTCTTTCCCCTCTGAATCAACAGAGGACAGTCTGTCTGAAAGTTGAAGCCCTCCGGGGGGCCCAACCCCAGTCCCAACCATTCACAGGACCCCATCCATTAATGTTTAATAAATTGCTGTCCCAAGGCCAAGACGCTGCCCCAACCTGGCCCCTTTCCCCACCTCCACAGGGATGGAGGGTTGACCTAGAAGTTAAGGTCCCTGTCTCTACCAGCTTTAAGATGTAGTGATGCTAGGACTTCATGCTTGTTATGCGATCTTCACTCACAGCCCCTTGTTCTCTATAGCCATTTTCTCTCCTACTTTCCCAAGCTTTCTCTTTTCATACCTGCCCTTGAGGTGTGCCTGGAAATGGGGGCAATATTGAAATTCAAATTTCACGCAATATCCAGTGTAGAATACTACTACTAATTATTATTAGAGCTTTCATTTCTTGAGAGCTTACTGTATGCCTGAGTTGATGTTCTGTTTTATAAGCATGTGTTTTAAACCTCCCTATAAGCCAATCAAGTAGGTATGAATATAAGTCCAATTTTATAATGAAGACCGAGACCCGCATAGATTAAAAATACTTTTCTAAGATCAGATAGGAAGAGATAGAAGTGGGAATCAAACTTATTTAAAAAAAATTTTTTAAACATCTTTATTGGAATATAATTGCTTCACAATGTTGTGTTAGTTTCTGCTGTATAACAAAGTGAATCATCTATATGTATACGTATATCCCCATAAACCCTCCCTCTTGCAGCTCACTCCCACCCTCCCTATCCCACCCCTCTAGGTAGACACAAAGCACTGAGCTGATCTCCCTTTGGTATGCAGCTGCTTCCCACTAGCTATCTATTTTAAATTTGGTAGTGTATATACCTCAATGCTACTCTCTCACTTCATCCCAGCTTACCCTTCTCCCCTCCCCCGTGTCCTCAAGTCCATTCTCTACATCTGCATCTCTATTCCTGTCCTGTGCCTAGGTTCATCAGACCATTTTTTTTTTAGATTCCATATATATGTGTTAGCATATGGTATCTGTTTTTCTCTTTCTGACTTACTTCACTCTGTATGACAGACTCTAGGTCCATCCACCTCACGACAAATAACTAAATTTCATTTCTTTTTATGGCTGAGTAATATTCCATTGTATATATGTGCAACATCTTTTTTATCCATTCATCTGTCGAAGGACACTGAGGTTGCTTCCATGTCCTGGCTATTGTAAATAGTGCTGCAATGAACATTGTGGTACATGTCTCTTTTTAAATTATGGTTTTCTCGAGAGACCTTCAAGATAGTGGAGGAGTAAGATGTGGAGATCACCTTCCTCCCCATAGATACATCAGAAATACATCTACATGTGGAACAACTCCTACAGAACACCTACTGAACACTGGCAGAAGACCTCAGACTTCCCCAAAGGCAAGAAACTCCCCACGTAACTGGGAAGGGCAAAAGACAAAACAGAGACAAAAGAATAGGGACAGGACCAGCACCTGTGGGAGGGAGCTGTGAAGAAGGAAAAGTTTCCACACACTAGGAAGCCCCTTCACTGGTGGAGACGGGGAGTGGCAGGGGGGAAGCTTCAGGGCCATGGAGGAGAGCGCAGCAACAGGGGTGCAGAGGGCAAAGTGGAGAGATTCCCGCACAGCGGACTGGTGCCGACTGGCACTCACCAGCCCGAGAGGCTTGTCTGCTCACCCGCTGGGGCAGGTGGGGGCTGGGAGCTGAGGCTCGGGCTTCTTCAGAGCTTAGATCCCAGGGAGAGGACTGGGGTTGGCGGTGTGAACACAGCCTGAAGGGGCTAGTGCGCCACAGCTAGCTGGGAGGGAGTCCGGGAAAAAGTCTGGACCTGCCTAAGAGGCAAAAAACCATTGTTTCAGGGTGCGCAAGGAGAGGGGATTCAGAGGACTGCCCAAATGAGCTCGAGATGGGTGCGAGCCACAGCTATCAGCGAGGACACCAGAGACGGGCGTGAAACGCTAAAGCTGCTGCTTCAGCCACCAAGAAGCCTGTGTACAAGCACAGGCCACTATCCACACCTCCCCTCCCAGTACCCTGTGCAGCCCACCTCTGACAGGGTCCTGTGATCCAGGGACAACTTCCCTGGGAGAACAAACAGCGCGCCTCCAGCTGTTGCAACTTCACGTCGGCCTCTGCCACTGCAGGCTCGCCCCACATACCATATCGCTCCCTCCCCCCAGCCTGAGTGAGCCAGAGCCCCCTAATCAGCTGCTATTTTAATCCTGTCCTGTCTGAGCGAAGAACAGATGCCCTCAGGCGACCTACACGCAGAAGCAGGGCCAAATCCAAAGCTGAACCCCAGGAGCTGTGCCAACAAAGAAGAGAAAGGAAAATTTCTCCCAGCAGCCTCAGGAGCAGCAGATTAAATCTCCACAATCAATTTGATGTACCCTGAATCTCTGGAATACCTGAATAGACAACGAATCATCCCAAAATTGAGGCGGTGGACTTTGAGAGCAACTGGAGACTTGGGGTTTGCTTCCTGCATCTAATTTGTTTCTGGTTTTATGTTTATCTTAGTTTAGTAATTAGAGGCTTTTTTATCATTGGTAGATTTGTTTATTGATTTGGTTGCTCTCCTCCTTTTGTTTTATATATATATATATATATATTTTTTTTTTTTCCTTTTTCTCTTTTTGTGAGTGTGTTTGTGTATGCTTCTTTGTGTGATTTTGCCTGTAGAGCTTTGCTTTTACCATTTGTCCTAGGGTTCCGTCTGTCCATTTTGTTTTGTCTTGTTTTTCAGTATAGATTTTAGCGCTTGTTATCATTGGTGGATTTGTTTTTTGGTTTGGGTGTGCTCTTCTTTCTTTTTTTCTTTCTTTTTATTACTTTAAAATTTTTAATAACTTAACAATTTTTAAATTTTTATTTATTTATATTTTTTGTGGTATGCGGGCCTCTCACTGCTGTGGCCTCTCCCGTTGCTGAGCACAGGCTCCAGACGCGCAGGCTCAGCAGCCATGGCTCACGGGCCCAGCCGCTCTGCAGCATGTGGGATCCTCCCGGACCGGGGCATGAACCTGCGTCCCCTGCATCGGCAGGCGGACTCTCAACCACTGCGCCACCAGGGAAGCCCCAAAATTTTTTATTTTAATAACTTTCTTTTCTTTTCTTTCCATTTTTTCTGTTTTCTTTCATTTTTTCTCCGTCTTTCTTTCATTTTTTCTCCCTTTCCTTCTGAGCCGTGTGGCTGACAGGGTCTTCGTGCTCCGGCCGGGTGTCAGGCCTGTGCCTCTGAGGTGGGAGAGCTGAGTTCAGGACATTGATCCACCAGAGACCTCCCGGCTCCATGTAATAGCAAATGGCGAAAGCTGTCCCAGAGATCTCCATCTCAATGCTAAGACCCAGTTCCACTCAACGACCAGCAAACTACAGTGCTGGACACCCTGTGCCAAACAACTAGCAAGGCAGGAACACAATCCAACCCATTAGCACATTAGCAGAGGGGCTTCCTAAAATCATAATAAGGTCACAGACACCCCAAAACACACCACCGGATGTGGTCCTGCCCACCAGAAAGACAAAATCCAGCCTCATTCACCAAAATACAGGCACCAGTCCCTGACACCAGGAGCCTACACAACCCACTGAACCAACCTTAGCCACTGGGGACAGACACCAAAAACAATGGGAACTATGAGCTTGCAGCCGGGAAAAGGAGACCCCAAACACAGTAAGTTAAGCAATATGAGAAGACAGAGAAATACACAGCAGATGAAGGAGCAAGATAAATACCCACCAGACCTAACAAATGAAGAGGAAATAGGCAGTCTGCCTGAAAAAGAATTCAGAGTAATGATAGTAAAGATGATCCAAAATTTTAGAAATACAATGGAGAAAATACAAGAAACGTTTAACAAGGACGTAGAAGAACTAAAGAGCAAACAAACAGTGATGAACAACACAATAAATAAAATTAAAAATTCTCTAGAAGGGATCAATAGCAGAATAACTGAGGCAGAAGAACAGATAAGTGACCTGGAAGAAAAAAAAGTGGAAATAACTACCGCAGAGCAGAATAAAGAAAAAAGAATGAAAAGAATTGAGGACAGTCTCAAAGACTTCTGGGACAACATTAAATGCACCAACATTCAAATTATAGGGGTCCCAGAAGAAGAAGAGACACAGAAAGGGACTGAGAAATTATTTGAAGAGATTATAGTTGAAAACTTCCCTAATATGGGAAAGGAAATAGTTAATCAAGTCCAGGAAACATATAGAGCCCCATACAGCATAAATCCAAGGAGAAACATGCCAAGACACATATTAATCAAACTACCAAAAATTAAACACAAAGAAAAAATATTAAAAGCAGCAAGGGAGGGCTTCCCTGGTGGTGTAGTGGTTGAGAGTCCACCTGCCGATGCAGGGGACACGGGTTCATACCCCGGTCTGGGAAGATCCCACATGCTGCAGAGCGGATAGGCCCATGAGACATGGCTGCTGAGCCTGCACGTCCAGAGCCCGTGCTCCGCAATGGGAGAGGCCACAACAGTGAGAGGCCCACGTACCACAAAAAAAAAAAAAAAAAGCAGCAAGGGAAAAATAACATACAAGGGAATTCACATAAGGTTAACAGCTGATTTTTCAGTGGAAACTCTGCAAGCCAGAAGGGAGTGGCAGGACATATTTAAAGTGATAAAAGGGAAAAACATACAACCAAGATGCCTCTACTCGGCAAGGATCTCATTCAGATTCGATGGAGAAATTAAAACCTTTACAGACAAGCAAAAGCTAAGAGAATTCAGCATCACCAAACCAGCTTTACAACAAATGCTTAAGGAACTTCTATAGGCAGGAAACACAAGAGAAGGAAAAGACCTACAATAACAAACCCAAAACAATTAAGAAAATGGTAATAGGAACATACATGTTGATAACTAACTTAAATGTAAATGGATTATATGCTCCAACAAAATGACACAGACTGGCTGAATGGATACAAAAACAAGACCTATATATATGCTGTCTACAAGCTACCCACTTCAGACCTACGGACACATACAGACTGAAACTGAGGGGACGGAAAAAGATATTCCATGCAAATGGAAATCAAAAAAAGCTGGAGTAGCAATTCTCATATCAGATAAAATACACTTTAAAATAAAGACTATTACAAGAGACAAAGAAGGCCACTACATAATGATCAAGGGATCAATCCAAGAAGAAGATATAACAATTGTAAATATTTATGCATCCAACATAGGAGCACCTCAATACATAAGGCAAATAGTAACAGCCATAAAAGGGGAAATCGACAGTAACACAATCCTAATAGGGAACTTTAACACCCCACTTTCACCAATGGACAGCTCATCCAAAATGAAAATAAATAAGGAAACATAAGCTTTAAACGATACATTAAACAAGATGGACTTAATTGATATTTAGAGGATATTCCATCCAAAAACAACAGAACACACTTTCTTCTCAAGGGCTCATGGAACACTCTCCAGGATAGATCATGTCTTGCATCACAAATCAAGCCTTGGTAAATTTAAGAAAATTGAAATCCTATCAAGTATCTTTTCCGACCACAACGCTGTAAGACTAGATATCAATTACAGGAAAAGATCTGTAAAAAATACAAACACAAGGAGGCTAAACAATACACTACTAAATAACCAAGAGATCACTTAAGAAATCAAAGAGGAAATCAAAAAGTACCTAGACAAATGACAATGAAAACACGACGGCCCAAAACCTATGCGATGCAGCAAAAGCAGTTTGAAGAGGGAAGTTTACAGCAATACAATCCGACCTGAAGAAACAAGAAACATCTCAAATAAACAACCTAACCTTACACCTAAAGCAATTAGAGAAAGAAAAACAAAAAAACCCCAAAGTCAGCAGAAGGAAAGAAATCATAAAGATCAGATCAGAAATAAATGAAAAAGAAATGAAGGAAACGATAGCAAAGATCAATAAAACTAAAAGCTGGTTCTTTGAGAAGATAAACAAAATTGATAAACCATTAGCCCGACACATCATAAAAAAAAGGGAGAAGACTCAAATCAATAGAATTAGAAATGAAAAAGGAGAAGTAGCAACTGACACTGCAGAAATACAAAGGATCATTAGAGATCACTACAAGCCACTATATGCCAAGAAAATTCACAAGCTGGAAGAAATGGACAAATTCTTAGATAAGCACAACTTTCCGAGACTGAACCAGGAAGAAATAGAAAATATAAACAGACCAATCACAAGCACTGAAATTGAGACTGTGATTAAAGATCTTCCAACAAAAAAAGCCCAGGATCAGATGTCTTCACAGGCAAATTCTATCAAACATTTAGAGAAGAGCTAACACCTATCCTTCTCAAACTCTTGCAAAATATAGCAGAGGGACGAACACTCCCAAACTCATTCTACCAGGACACCATCACCCTGATACCAAAACCAGACAAACATGTCATAAAGAAAGAATACTACAGGCCAATATCAAGGATGAAATACAGGCAAAAATCCTAAACAAAATACTAGCAAACAATATCCAACAGCACATTAAAAGGATCATACACCATGATCTAATGGGGTTTATCCCAAGAATGCAAGGATTCTTCAATATATGCAAATCAATCAATGTGATACCCATACTAACAAATTGAAGGAGAAAATCCATATGATCATCTCAATAGATGCAGAAAAAGCTTTCAAAAAAATTCAACACCCATTTATGATAAAAACCCTCCAGAAAGTAGGCATAGAGGGAACCTACCTCAACATAATAAAGGCCACATATGACAAACCCATAGCCAACATCGTTCTCAATGTGAAAAACTGAAACCATTTCCTCTAAGATCACGAACAAGACAAGGTTGTCCACTCTCACCACTATTATTCAACATAGTTTTGAAGTTTTTGCAACAGCAGTCAGAGATGAAAGAGAAATAAAAGGAATCCAAATCAGAAAAGAAGAAGTAAAGCTGTCACTGCAGATGACATGATACTATACATAGAGAATCCAAAAGATGCTACAGAAAACTACTAGAGGTAGTCAATGAATTTGGTAAAGTAGCAGGATACAAAATTAATGCACAGAAATCTCTTGCATACTATACACTAATGATGAAAACTCTGAAAGAGAAATTAAGGAAACACTCCCATTTACCACTGCAACAAAAAGAATAGAATACCTAGGAATAAACCTACCTAAGGAGACAAAAGACCTGTATGCAGAAAATTATAAGACACTGATGAAAGAAATTAAAGATGATACTAACAGATGGAGAGATATACCATGTTCTCGGATTGGAAGAATCAACATTGTGAAAATGACTATACTACCCAAAGTAATGGACAGATTCAATGCAACCCCTATCAAACTACCAATGGCATTTTTCACAGAACTAGAACAAAAATTTCACAATTTGTATGGAAACACAAAAGACCCCGAGGAGCCAAAGCAATCTTGCGAAAGAAAAATGGAGCTGGAGGAATCAGGCTCCCTGACTTCAGACTATGCTACAAAGCTACAGTAATCAAGACAGTATGGTACTGGCACAAAAACAGAAATATATATCAGTGGTACAGGACAGAAAGCCCAGAGATAAACCCACGCACCTATGGTCACCTTATTTTTGATAAAGGAGGCAAGAATATACGATGGAGAAAAGACAGCCTCTTCAATAAGAGGCTGGGAAAACTGGAAAGCTACATGTAAAAGAATGAAATTAGAACACTCCCTAACACCATACAGCAAAATAAACTCAAAATGGATTAAAGACCTAAATGTAAGGACAGACACTATACATCTCTTAGAGGAAAACATAGGCAGAACACTCTATGACATAAATCACAGCAAGATCCTTTTTGACCCAACTCCTAGAGAAATGGAAATTAAAACAAAAATAAACAAATGGGAACTAATGAAACTTAAAAGCTTTTGCACAGCAAAGGAAAACATAAACAAGATGAAAAGACAACCCTCAGAATGGAAGAAAATATTTGAAAATGAAGGAACTGACAAAGTATCAATCTCCAAAATATACAAGCAGTTCATGCAGCTCAAAATGAAGAAAACACACACCTCAATCCAAAAATGAGCCGAAGATCTAAATAGACATTTCTCCGAAGGAGATATACAGAGTGCCAACAAACACTTGAAAAGATGCTCAACATCACTAATCATTAGAGAAATGCAAATCAAAACTACAATGAGGTATCACCTTACACCAGTCACAATGGCCATCATCAAAAAATCTACAAACAATAAATGCTGAAGAAGGTGTGGAAAAAAGGGAACCCTCTTGCACTGTTGGTGGGAATGTAGATTGATACAGTCATTATGGAGAACAGTATGGAGTTTCCTAAAAACACTAAAAACATTCCCAGTGGGGGATGATGGCAGAAGAGTAAGACGCGGAGATCACCTTCCTCCCCACAGATACACGAGAAATACATCTACACGTGGAACAACTCTTACAGAACACCTACTGAACGCTGGCAGAAGACCTCGGACCTCCCAAAAGGCAAGAAAATCCCCACGTACCTGGGTAGGGCAAAAGAAAAAGAATAAACAGAGACAAAAGGATAGGGACGAGACCTGCACCAATGGGAGGGAGCTGTGAAGGAGGAAAGGTTCCCACACACTAGGAAGCCCCTTCGCGGGTGGAGACTGCGGGTGGAGGAGGGGGAATGCTTCGGAGCCGCAGAGGAGAGCACTGCAACAGGGGTGCGGAGGGCAAAGCAGAGAGATTCCCGCACAGAGGATCGGTGCCCACCGGCACTCACCAACCTGAGAGCTTTGTCTGCTCACCCGCCGGGGCGGGCGGCCTGGGAGCTGACGTTCGGGCTTCGGTCGGAGCGCAGGGAGAGGACTAGGGTTGGCAGCGTGAACACAGCCTGCAGGGGGTTAGTGCACCACGGCTAGGTGGGAGGGAGTCCGGGGAAAAGTTTGGACCTGCCAAAGAGGCAAGAGACTTTTTCTTCCCTCTTTGTTTCCTGGTGCGCGAGGAGAGGGGATTGAGAGCACTGCTTAAAGGAGCTCCAGAGATGGGCGCGAGCCGCAGCTAAAAGCACGGACCCCAGAGATGGGCATGAGACGCTAAGGATGCTGCTGCCGCCACCAAGAAGCTTGTGTGCGAGCACAGGTCACTATCCACACCTCACTTCCGGGGAGCCTGTGCAGCCCGCCACTGCCAGGGTCCCGTGATCCAGGGACAACTTACCCGAGAGAACGCACGGCGCGCCTCAGGCTGCTGCAATGTCATGCCGGCCTCTGCTGCCGCAGGCTCGCCCCGCACTCCGTGCCCCTCCCTCCCCCTGGCCTGAGTGAGCCAGAGTCCCCGAAGCAGCTGCTCCTTTAACCCCATCCTGTCTGAGCGAAGAACAGACGCCCTTCGGTGACCTACACGCAGAGGCGGGGCCAAATCCAAAGCTGAGCCCCTGGGAGCTGTGAGAACAAAGAAGAGAAAGGGAAATCTCTCCCAGCAGCCTCAGAAGCAGCGGATTAAAGCCTCACAATCAACTTGATGTACCCTGTAGCTGTGGAATACATGAATAGACAACGAATCATCCCAAATTGAGGAGGTGGACTTTGAGAGCAAGATTTATGATTTTTTCCCCTTTTCCTCTTTTTGTGAGTCTGTACGTGTATGCTTCTGTGTGAGATTTTCTCTTTATAGCTTTGCTACCACCATTTGTCCTAGGGTTCTATCTGTCCGTATTTTTTATGTTTGTTGTAATTTCTTTTCTTAATAATTATTTTTTATTTTAATAACTTTATTATATTTTATCTTACTTTATTTTATTTTACTTTATCTTCCTTCTTTATTTCCTTCCTTCCCTCCTTCCTTGCTTCCTTCCTCCCTCCCTCCCTCCCTCCCTCCCTCCTTTCTTTCTTTTTCTTTCTTTCTTTCTTTCTTTCTTTGTTTCTACTTCTACTAATTCTTTCTTTCTACTTTTTCTCCCTTTTATTCTGAGCCATGTGGATGAAAGCCTCTTGGTGCTGCAGCCAGGAGTCAGTGCTGTGCCTCTGAGGTGGGAGAGCCAACTTCAGGACACTGGTCCACAAGAGACCTCCCAGCTCCCCATAATATCAAATGGCAAAAATCTCCCAGAGATCTCCATCTCAAAACCAGCACCCAGCTTCACTCAATGACCAGCAAGCTACAGTGCTGGACACCCTATGCCAAACAACTAGCAAAACAGGAAAACAACCCCACCCATTAGCAGAGAGGCTGCCTAAAATCATAATAAGTCAACAGACACCCCAAAACACACCACCAGACGTGAACCTGCCCACCAGAAGGACAAGATCCAGCCTCATCCACCAGAACACAGGCACTAGTCCCCTCTACCAGGAAGCCTACACAACCCACTGAACCAACCTTAGCCACTGGGGACAGACACCAAAAACAATGGTAACTACGAATCTGCAGCCTGCAAAAAGGAGACGCCCAAAACAGTAAGATAAGCAAAATGAGAAGACAGCAAAACACACAGCAGATGAAGGAGAAAGATAAAAACCCACCAGACCTAACAAATGCAGAGGAAATAGGCAGTCTACCTGAAAAAGAATTCAGAATAATGATAGTAAAGATGATCCAAAATCTTGGAAATAGAATAGACAAAATGCAAAAAACATTTAACAAGGACCTAGAAGAACTAAAGATGAATCAAACAACAATGAACAACACAATAAATGAAATTAAAAATACTCTAGATGGGATCAATAGCAGAATAACTGAGGCAAAAGACAGAAGATAAGATAGTGCAAATAACTACTGCAGAGCAAAATAAAGAAAAAAAGAATGAAAAGAACCGAGGACAGTCTCAGAGACCTCTGGGACAACATTAAATGCAACAACATTCGAATTATGGGGGTTCCAGAAGAAGAAGAGAAAAAGAAAGGGACTGAGAAAATATTTGAAGAGATTATAGTTGAAAACTTCCCTAATATGGGAAAGGAAATAGTTAATCAAGTCCAGGAAGCACAGAGAGTCCCATACAGGATAAGTCCAAGGAGAAATATGCCAAGACACACAGTAATCAAACTATCAATATTTAAGTACAAAGAAAACATATTAAAAGCAGCAAGGGAAAAACAACAAATAACACACAAGGGAATCAGCTTGTGTGATTCCCATATGGTTAACAGCTGATCTTTCAGCAGAAACTCTACAAGCCAGAAGGGACTGGCAGGACATATTTATAGTGATGAAGGAGAAAAACATACAACCAAGATTACTCTACTCAGCAAGGATCTCATTCAGATTCGATGGAGAAATTAAAACCTTTTCAGACAAGCAAAAGCTGAGAGAGTTCAGCACCACCAAACCAGCTTTACAACAAATGCTAAAGGAACTTCCCTAGGCAAGAAACACAAGAAAAGGAAAAGACCTACAATAATGAACCCAAAACATTTAAGAAAATGGGAATAGGAACATTCATATCGATAATTACCTTAAATGTAAATGGACTAAATGCTCCCACCAAAAGACACAGATTGGCTGAATGGATACAAAAACAAGACCCATATATTTGCTGTCTACAAGAGACCCACTTCAGACCTAGAGACACATACAGACTGAAAGTAAGGGGATGGAGAAAGATATTCCATGCAAATGGAAACCAAAAGAAAGCTGGAGTAGCAATTCTCATATCAGACAAAATAGACTTTAAAATAAAGACTATTAGAAGACACAAAGAAGGACACTACATAATGATCAAGGGATCGATCCAAGAAGAAGACACAACAATTGTAAATATTTATGCAACCAACATGGGAGCACCTCAATACATAAGGCAAATAGTAACAGCCATAAAAGGGGAAATCGACAGTGACACATTCATAATAGTGGACTTTAACATGCCACTTTCACCAATGGACACATCATCCAAAATGAAAATAAATAAGGAAACACAAGCTTTAAATGATACATTAAACAAGATGCACCTAATTGATATTTATAGGACATTCCATCCAAAAACAACAGAATACACATTTTTCTCAAGTGCTCATGGAACATTCTCCAGGATAGATCATGTCTTGCATCAAAAATCAACCCTTGGTAAATTTAAGAAAATTGAAATTGTATCAAGTATCTTTTCCGACCACAATGCTATGACACTAGATATCAATTACAGGAAAAGATCTGTAAAAAATACAAACACATGGAGGCTAAACAATACTCTACTTAATAACGAAGTGATCACTGAAGAAATCAAAGAGGAAATTAAAAAAATACCTAGAAACAAATGGCAACGGAGACACGACGACCTAAAACCTATGGGATGCAGCAAAAGCAGTTCGAAGAGGGAAGTTTATAGCAATAAAATCCTACCTTAAGAAACAGGAAACATCTCGAATAAACAACCTAACCTTGCACCTAAAGCAACTAGAGAAAGAAGAACAAAAAAACCCCAAACTTAGCAGAAGGAAAGAGATCATAAAAATCAGATCAGAAATAAATGAAAAAGTAATGAAGGAAACGATAGCAAAGATCAATAAAACCAAAAGCTAGTTCTTTGAGAAGATAAACAAAATTGATAAACCATTAGCCAGACTCATCAAGAAAAAAAGGGAGAAGACTCAAATCAATAGAATTAGAAATGAAAAAGGAGAAGTAGCAACTGACACTGCAGAAATACAAAAGATCATGAGAGATTACTACAAGCAACTCTCTGCCAATAAAATGGACAAGCTGGAAGAAATGGACAAATCCTTACAAATGCACAACCTGCCAAGACTGAATCAGGAAGAAATAGAATATATGAACAGACCAATCACAAGCACTGAAATTGAAACTGTGATTAGAAATCTTCCAACAAACAAAAGCCCAGGACCAGATGGCTTCACAGGCGAATTCTATCAAACATTTAGAGAAGAGCTAACACCTATCCTTCTCAAACTCTTCCAAAATATAGCAGAGGGAGGAACACTCCCAAACTCATTCTACGAGGCCACCATCACCCTGATACCAAAACCAGACAAGGATGTCACAAAGATAGAAAACTACAGGCCAATATCACTGATGAACATACATGCAAAAATCCTCAACAAAATACTAGCAAAGAATATCCAACAGCACATTAAAATGATCATACACCACGATCAAGTGGGGTTTATTCCAGGAATGCAAGGATTCTTCAATATACGCAAATCTATCAATGTGATACACCATATTAACAAATTGAAGGAGAAAAACCATATGGTCATCTCAATAGATGCAGAGAAAGCTTTCAACAAAATTCCAAACCCAGTTATGATAAAAACCCTGCAGAAAGTAGGCATAGAAGGAACTTTCCTCAACATAATAAAGGCCATATATGACAAACCCACCGCCAACATCGTCCTCAACGGTGAAAACCTGAAAGCATTTCCACTGAGATCTGGCACAAGACAAGGTTGCCCACTCTCACCAATCTTATTCAACATAGTTTTGGAAGTTTTAGCCACAGCAATCAGAAAAGAAAAGGAAACAAAGAATCCAAATCGGAAAAGAAGAAGTAAAGATGTCACTGTTTGCAGATGACGTGATACTATACATAGAGTATCCTAAAGATGCTACCAGAAAGCTACTAAAGCTAATCAATGAATTTGCTAAAGTAGCAGGATACAAAATTACTGCACAGAAATCTCTGGCATTCCTATACACTAATGATGAAAAATCTGAAAGTGAAATCAAGAAAACCCTCCCATTTACCACTGCAACCAAAAGAATAAAATATCTAGGAATAAACCTACCTAAGGAGACAAAAGACCTGTATGCAGAAAATTATAAGACACTGATGAAAGAAATTAAAGATGATACAAATAGATGGAGAGATATACCATGTTCTTGGATTGGAAGAATCAACATTGTGAAAATGACTCTACTACCCAAAGCAATCTACAGATTCAATGCAATCCCTATCAAACTACCACTGGCATTTTTCACAGAACTAGAACAAAAAATTTCACAATTTGTATGGAAACACAAAAGACCCTGAATAGCCAAAGCAATCTTGCGAAAGAAAAACGGAGCTGGAGGAATCAGGCTCCCTGACTTCAGACTATACTACAAAGTTACAGTAATCAAGACAGTGTGGTACTGGCACAAAAACAGAAAGATAGATCAATGGAACAGGGTAGAAAGCCCAAAGAAAAACCCACGCACATATGGTCACCTTATCTTTGATAAAGGAGGCAGGAATGTACAATGGAGAAAGGACAGCCTCTTCAATAAGTGGTGCTGGGAAAACTGGACAGGTACATGTAAAAGTATGAGATTAGATCACTCCCTAACACCATACACAAAAATAAGCTCAGAATGGATTAAACACCTAAATGTAAGGCCAGAAACTAGCAAACTCTTAGAGGAAAACATAGGCAGAACACTCTATGACATAAATCACAGCAAGATCCTTTTTGACCCAACTCCTAGAGAAATGGAAATAAAAACAAAAATAAACAAATGGGACCTAATGAAACTTCAAAGCTTTTGCACAGCAAAGGAAACCATAAACAAGACCAAAAGACAACCCTCAGAATGGGAGAAAATATCTGCAAATGAAGCAACTGACAAAGCATTAATCTCCAAAATTTATAAGCAGCTCATGCAGCTCAATAACCAAAAAACAAACAACCCAATCCAAAAATGGGCAGAAGACCTAAATAGACAATTCTCCAAAGAAGATATACAGACTGCCAACAAACACATGAAAGAATGCTCAACATCATTAATCATTAGAGAAATGCAAATCAAAACTACAATGAGATATCATCTCACACCAATCAGAACGGCCATGATCAAAACATTTAGAAACAATAAATGCTGGAGAGGGTGTGGAGAAAAGGGAACACTCTTGCACTGCTGGTGGGAATGTGAATTTGTACAGCCACTATGGAGAACAGTATGTAGGTTCCTAAAAAAACTACAAATAGAACTACCATATGACCCAGCAGTCCCACTACTGGGCATATACCCTGAGAAAACCAAAATTCAAAAAGAGTCATGTACCAAAATGTTCATTGCAGCTCTATTTACAATAGTCCGGAGAGGGAAACAACCTGTGTCCATCATCGGATGAATGGATAAAGAAGATGTGGCACATACATACAATGGAATATTACTCAGCCATAAAAAGAAATGAAATTGAGCTATTTGTAATGAGGTGGATAGACCTAGAGTCTGTCATACAGAGTGAAGTAAGTCAGAAAGAGAAAGGCAAATACCATATGCTAACACAGATATATGGAATTTAAGAAAAAAAAAATGTCATGAAGAACCTAGGGGTAAGACAGGAATAAAGACACAGACCTACTAGAGAATGGACTTGTGGATATGGGGAGGGTGAAGGGTAAGCTGTGACAAAGCGAGAGAGAGGCATGGACATATATACACTACCAAACGTAAGGTAGATAGCTAGTGGGAAGCAGCCGCATAGCACAGGTCGATCAGCTCGGTGCTTTGTGACCCCCTGGAGCAGTGGGATAGGGAGGCTGGGAGGGAGGGAGACATAAGAGGGAAGAGATATGGGAACGTATATATATGTATAACTGATTCACTTTGTTATAAAGCAGAAACTAACACACCATTGTAAAGCAATTATACTCCAATAAAGATGTAAAATGCATAAATAAAAAATAAAACACTAAAAACAGAACTACCATACGATCCAGCAATCCCACTACTGGTCATATACCCTGAGGAAACCATAATTCAAAGAGTCATGTACCACAATGTCCTTTGCAGCACTATTTACAATAGCCAGGACATGGAAGCAACCTAAGTGTCCATCGACAGATGAATGGATAAAGAAGATGTGGCACATATATACAACGGAATATTACTCAGCCATTAAAAGAAGCAAAATTGACTTATTTGTTGTGAGGTGGATGGACCTAGAGTCTGTCATACATATGAAGTAAGTCAGAAAGAGAAAAACAAATACCGTATGCTAACACATATATATGGAATCCAGAAAAAAAAAAGTTATGAAGAACCTAGCGGCAGGACAGGAATAAAGACGCAGATGTAGAGAATGGACTTGAGGTCTTGGGGAGGGGGAAGCGTAAGCTGGGATGAAGTGAGAGAGTGTCATGGACATACATATACTACCAAATGTAAAATAGATAGCTAGTAGGAAGCAGCTGCATAGCACAGGGAAATCAGCTCAGTGCTTTGTGACCACCTAGAAGGGTGGGAGGGAGATGCTAGAGGGACGAGATGTGGAGATATATATATATATATGTATAGCTGATTCACTTTGTTATAAAGCAGAAACTAACACACAATTTTAAAGCAATTATTCTCCAATAGAGATGTTTAAAAATATATATATGCTTTTCTCAGGGTATATGCCCAGTAGTGGGATTGCTGGGTCTTATGGTTGTTCCGTTTTTAATTTTTTAAGGATCATCCATACTGTTCTCCAGAGCGGCTCTATCAATTTATGGGAATCAAGTGTAGATACAACCAGGAGTCCATGCTTTTAATCACTTTGCTATATTGACTTCTCATATGTGGAAATTAGAATGTCTTTGTTTATGGTTTAGGAAAATCTCCTTCCATCACGGAACTTGAATCAGTTCTCAAAATTAGGAAAGGATTATGAAAATGCAGAGATTTAACACTAGAAGACACCTTAGAGATTTTCTTGTCTTTCCCCTCACTTAACAAATGAAGACTCTGAGGATTTCATGGGCACAAATACTTGCCAGTGGATAAACGTTTACAAAGCTTTGCACTAAATCCAGACCTCCAGACTCCTAAGCCATGGTACAAGGGAAGAAGAGAAACATGTCCTAATCTTTGTATTAGTGTTCTCAAACTCATGTAAGTATCAGAATTATCTTGTAGAGTGGTTAAAACACAGATGGCTGGGTCCCATCCAAGAGTTTCTGTCTGATCCAAGGTCTGGACCCGGGCCTGAGAATTTTCATTTTTAAGTTCTCATGTGATGCTTCTGGAGACTTCCTTCTGAAAAACACTGTCTTTAAACTCAGAAGATGCTGCATGATTAGGTGAGCAGGCCTCCTACCACGGTCATTGAGTAAGAACTTCACCCTAATACAATGGTTCTTAGCCTTGTCTGAACATTGGAATCACCCGGGGAAATTTAAAAACCCACTGTAGAGTCTGATTTAATTGGTCTGAAGTATGGGCTGAGCACTGAACATTTTACAAGCCCTTGAGATGATTCTTAAGTGCAATCAGCATTAAGAACCTCTGTCTTAACACTTCTAACTCTCTGATTTTAGGTTTATATAAACTCTTGGTACTTCAGTTTTCTCATCTGTATAATGAGAATAATAATGATACTTATGACTTTTGTGTATTTTGAGTACTAAATGAATTAATAAATTTAAAAACATTTAGAAATATGCCCGGCATTTAGTAAATATTATATAAATGTTGGCTATTGCCATCATCATTGTAGTTGTAATCAGTGTCTTCTTTCCGCTTTCTCTTATTACTGTGTGTTCTAATTTTCATGGACTGTTTTACATGTGGGAAAGACTTTAAGTCTTTTCTAGAATGGACTATATTAAAGCTGTGAAAATTAACTGGGTCCAGCTGGCCCCCTTCAGCTTCATCTTACCCACACATTCCCCACCACCCTCCCTGTCCAAAGAAACAAAAACAAAAACAGAAGCCGCTCCATTCTTTCAGTCGGTTTTGTATAGTGGAATCAGGAGGTAAAGATCATCTAAATTCCAAAGCCCTTGCTGAAAATCAATTGACCATAAATGTGAGACTTTATCTTGTGACTCTCAATTTTATTCCACTGAGTTATATCTCTGTCCTTATTCTGGTACCTCAATATCTTGACTAACGTACCTTTTTTTTTTTTTTTTTTTTTTTTTTGTCGTTATGCGGGCCTCTCACTGTTGTGGCCTCTCCCTTTGCGGAGCACAGGCTCCGGACGCGCAGACTCAGCGGCCATGGCTCACGGGCCCAGCCGCTCCGCGGCATGTGGGATCTTCCCGGACCAGGGCACGAACCCGTGTCCCCTGCATCGGCAGGCGGACTCTCAACCTCTGCACCACCAGGGAAGCCCGATTAACGTAGCTTTGTACTAAGTTTTTAAATGGGAAAGTGTGAGTCCACTAACATTGTTCTTTTTCAAGATTGTTCTGGTTATTCTTATTCTCTTGCACTTCCACGTGAATTTTAGAATCAGCTTGTCAATTTCTGAAAAGATGAAAACTGGGATTTTAATAGTGATTGCATTGAATCTGTCATTCAATTTGGGGCATATTGCTATCAACAATTATTAACTAAACCTTTTGATTCATGAACGTGGTATCTCTTTCCATTTATCTGAGTCTTTAATTTCTTTCGTCAATGTTGTACAGCTTTCAGACTGTAAGTTTTATATTTTTGGTTAAATTCTTAAGTATTTTATTCTTTTTGATGCTAATATAAATGGAACTGTTTTCTTGATTTCATTTTCAGATCGTTCATTGCTAGTGTGTAGAAATACAATTGATTTTTATATATTAATCATGCGTCCTACACCCTTACTGAACCTGTTTATTATTCGAGTAGGTTTTTAGTGAATCCTGTAGGATATTCTATACGGAAGATCATATCATCTGCAAATAGTGATAGTTTTATTTCTTCCTTTACAGTTTAAATGTCTTTTATTTAATTTTCTTGCCTAATCGTGCTAGCCAGAACTTCTAGTACAATTTGAATAGAAGTGACAAAAGCAGACATTCTGCTCTTGTTCTTAGTCTTATAGGGAAAGCATTGATCCTTTCACAACTAAGTATCATATTAACTGTGGGTTTTTCACAGATGGCCTCGACTTGACATTTCTACAGCCAAACAATTTACAGAGCTACTGTGCAAGGATGTTTCAACGTCAGATTTCTTGGCTGATATCTTCTGATTAGTCCAGTTTGGGCCAATTAGCTATGACCATTAGGACAGTATGGCAGATTCACACGGTACAAACATGTCCACCTGTGGGTCAGGTGAAGGAGGGTTCTTAGAGAAGTGTATGGGTGTATATTCCAAAATATTGGCTATTGGTATCTCCTCCTCCCATGTCTACCCATGACTTCAAACCACCATTTTTATACATTGATGAATCTCCCTCTCCTCCCTTCCATCAAATGAACTTCAGACTCATATAAATCTACCAACTAAAATATCCCCTTAGAAATCCCAGATCTTAACATGTCAAAGACTGAATTCATCATCTTCCCCCCCAAACTTGCCCTACCTCCATGAAAGGAACCATAATGAACGCAGTGAGCCATATAAAAATGTGTGAATTTCCCTAGACTCTTCCCTGTACTAAATCCCTTTCTTTCCATCTCATTCGTCTAGTCACCAAGGACTCTAATTCAGCCTCCTTTAATATCATTTGCATTTGTCCCCACTAATGGGCACTGCTTTAGTCACTATCCATTGCTTCTAACCTTGATTACTGTCTTAGCCTCCTAACTGGGCTCTCTGGGTTTCAGATGTTTTTTTCCCCATTTATCTTCCACACCTCTCGTAAGAGTCATCTTTCTAAAACACAGTTATAATCATTTCCCTTTGCTGATTAAATTCCTTCAATAGGCCACTGTAGCTTTCGGGGTAAAGAGTTCAAAATCCCTATCTCAGCAACAAAGTCTGTCACCATCTGGCTCCTGGCCACTTCTCCAGCTTTGTCCCCATCACTCCCTCACAGTCAACGTATTGTCTAGTCATCCAGCAGCATTTGCAGTTTCCCAAATTTGACAAGTTATGTCATGCGTCTTCCCTCAGCTGTTTCCACTATCTGGTGTCCTTTCACCTTTTTCATCCACCTAATAGCTAGTGGCTCCTCAAAACTCAACTAAGAAGCTGACTTTTCACCTTCTGTGAGAAACATCCTAGGGTACATGTTTAGCTTGACTTTTCATCTCCAGCACAGAGTAAGTGTTCAGTATACATTTGTAATATAAATAAATTGAAAATCTGTAGTTAAGTCTTTAGGCAAAAGTGCCTTGGCTTGTTTCAGCTCCATTTTTCAGACATTCTGGGCAATGACTATGCCCCTGAACCTCAGTCGCCATAGGAGTCCCCACAAGCTCCTTGGATAGATTCTCTTAGTTCAGTGCAATTCAGATCATGAACCAAAGCCCAACAGGCATGAACCAGACAGCTCTGAGAGTCAACACTGCTTCTGGGTACCAGTGCAGACAGAAGAAGACCAGGCAGGCAAAGAAGAGTGAGAACAGACTCTTGGGATCTCCAAGGAGCACAGTGAATGTCCCCTTGCTTGATTATGGAAAATTCCAAAGTCAAGGACCAGTCTTTTGGAGTTTAGGGTTACATCCTTACCAGGGGGCTTTTGCTGATTAACTGCAGCCCACACTAATCACTTCTTGACCACTTAGGACATTTCTCTATGCCTGTCATTCATTTTAATATCTGACTACATTTTGTGTAATATGTTACCTACTGTCTAGTTTCTTTCAGTTTCATGTAGCATTCTGTAGGCAAAAAAGCCTCACAAAAAACATGACATGTTTCTCAATGGGAGAAGTGCCAGAAACCTGGAGAAGGATAAATGTTCTGCATTTTTTAAGAAAGAAGGGATGATTCTAGAATTTATGAAACTACTGTCCCTAAAATTTAAGAAACTAGCAAAAAGAAAAGTTTAAGGGTTATTTGTGAGTACTGTATACATAAAAAGGTGAATTTATAATCACCTAGAAGCCACTTGAGTTCCCTGAGGACAAATTATGCCAAATGAACCTATTTTTTTTTTCCAGTAGAATTTCTAACTGGTAAACTAAATCATAATAACAATGCATATCAACCCAGGGCTTTATAATACAAAGCACTTTTCACATGTTATCTCGATGAAGTACCATGGCATTGTGGAAAGATGATGGATTTTCTAGCAAGGCAGAAATCTTGGTGCTACTCCTCTGAGCCTTTTTTCTTCATCTGTATAGTATCTTTAAATATGTACAAGAATAAAAGGCAATCTGTGTCCCAGTCCAGTTAGTGAAATACAACAATATCTGCATTTTATGGAGAATTTATTCCAATTATCACCATTCTTAATTCTCTCAGTAAACACTGAGGAACACATTAGTGTTGTCTTTCTTGCATATGAGAGAATCGAAAGTAGGTTTAAGTAATTTTCTACGAGACACCCAACAAGTGTGTTAAAGACAAAGGTTTGATTCCTCTTCTTTGCTATACTCTTTCTCCTATATGGCATGGGGAGTGAGATAACCTTCTAATTTCCTCATTTTGCAGGCACAGACTATGTGAAATGGCAAAAAAAAAAAAAAAAAAACTATGAGCTAGATGGCATTAGTGTGGAGAGTTTACAGCCACTTGATTGACAGACCTCCATAATGTTGATCAAAATCTACCTGGATGGGGGTGGGCTGTTTTTTACCTCACAGAGCTCTGGTTTGACCTATTCTCTTCAACAATTTAATTAACTTAAACAAATAAAGGGCATTCTGATTAAATCTGTAATTACTGTAACAAGCAGTTAATATGCTGGATATATAAATCGAAATTTATTGAAATAGATAAAAGGAAATAGATAAAAGGAATGGGTCAAAATAATAAGATCAATTTTACCAGAGATCAAGAAAAAAATCCTATATTTATAATCAAAAAATTAAACTTCATCAGTATGGAATTGGAGAAACATGGCTTAACAGCAGCAAATGTGAAAACAACTTCATGATTTAAGTTGATTACAAGGTTGGTATGAATCAACAATATGGCCAGTCTACCACTTAATCTTTTGCTGCATTCAAAGGGACTTATCACACACAATGAAGATGATGGTCTCAAAGTGTTTTGGGATGGTCAACTTGCACGTGGAGTTGTACATTTAAATATGAACATCATATTTTGAAAAAAACCTTGACAAATGGAAGGCAAGTTGGAAAACATTCCAAGGATGGTGAAAGGTGTTCAAAACCTTATTCAAGAAATGCTTTGGAGATACTGGGAAAATCTGTTTACACTAGGGGAAAGAAAACCTATGGGAGACATTATAATGAAGAATATAAATGGAAGAAAGATTTGACTTTGTGTAGATCCAAAAAGTGAGCCAAAGACCTTGAGAGGCAGACATCTCTGAAGGCAAATGAATGGAAGTGAATGATAATGAAGTGTACCATTTACCTAGCACAGAGCTAATATGTATCTTATATACTTTATTTCTCACAAAAGCCCTTTAAGTAGCAAGCACTACTACCTCTATTTTACAGATAAAAGAAGTTCAAGTTTAGAAAAATGCAAATAACTTGCCTAAGGTCCTAAAACTAGTAAGTTCTTAAGCAGAGATGCAGCCTCACAACTCTATGTTGTAGGTATTACTTCAGTTACAAGAGAACCTGAAGAAACCGAATTTACTAAAGACCAAAGGTGATTACATGGTGGAACTGGCTTAATAAGCACTTATTTTGTGCTGGGACCTGGGCAATACATTTTACAAGCACAATTTATTTTCATAAAATAATGGTTTGCAATGGTTATTGTTATTGCCTTGTTACAGATAAGGAAACTGAGGCATAGATAGATTAAAGTAACTTGCTCAAGATCATAAGTGACAGAGATGGGATTAGAACCTAACCCTAACCCTAACCACTGTGCTATGCTGCCTCTCTCAGAGAAGTCCAAAGAATTTTCTACCAACGAAAGCTCTCCACAAATGCTTCAAGAGGCAGTCAGCTCTTCATTAATGAAGTGGTCCAAGGAGAGGCTGGTGGTCCCTGTGTGAGGGTAGACCTGTAGACTGAGATGCCTGGATAATCCAAGCCTTTATGATTCTACCAAATTTGCTTTTCAGATTAATTCTTCACGGGGTGTGCTAAACACTAAATAGGTGCTGGTAAGTAGCTGTTGATTTGAATGGAATAGAAGTCCGCTCTCAGGAAGGGGACCCCTCAGTGCATTGCTGTGGGAGTTGTGGCTTTGCAAGTGAACTTTCTAGCTATTTGTGTCAAGGCTGAATTAGAGAGAGGAGGGCTTCCAAGCATAGCTAGCAATTAGAGTCCAACCCACAAATTCATGCACTGGACTGGCTGCTTGCGTGGGAAGGAGAGGGAAGGAGGCACCTTCAAGGGGGCAGCGGAATAAAGTAGGGGCAGCCGTGGGCAGCAGCCCTGGGAGCTGTGGCCACAAGAACAGCCTGGACAGCTGGCCTTAGTCTTGATTTGGATTAAGATGTTTATTCTGCTCTGCCTCCCAGGCCTCTCCCTTCCTGCCTCAAGGGCTGTCCACTCGAGTGTCTGAAGAGGTGATTAATTGAATACAGACTCTCAGATCCAGCCAAGAAGTGTTCTTGGACTAAGATTCACTTTGGGGGTGAAAAATACCCTCCCAGTGGTACTTTGTAGAAATTCCCTTCCCTTGCCAACTCCTATAGTTTAAAGGTCATGATCCACGAAAAAATCTGAATTGAATGCATGCCACACTGAGCTTATGTCTGAGCGCAGTTTTAACTGGTGTTGGGAAATGGTATTGTAGGGAGAGTATGTAACCCAAGTCTTGACTGGGGGTTCCCTGGGACGAAATGTTCTCAGAAGAACATGCATAGATTATCCACTCGGTTTTTGGAGGGAAGATAAAAAGTCCTCTTCCTCAATTTCTACCCCACTAGTTTATCAGAAACACCCCTGGGTTAAAGCAGAGGTTCTCAAACATTTTGGTCTCAGGTCCCATTTACACTCTTAAAAATAATTTAGGGTCCCAAAGAACTTTTGCTTATGTGATCTATACCTTTCAAAATGTATCATATTGGAATTAACTGAGAAATTTTAAAATAATTAATTAATTCATGGACTTAATTCATTTAAAAAAAACACAATAAACTATTATGTGTCAACGCAATTTTTTTCTTTAAAAAATATTTTCCAAAACAAAAATATTTTGTGAGAAGAATGTCACTGCTTTACATTTTTGAAAATCTCTTTAATGTCTGGCTTAATAGAAGGCAGCTGTATTCTAAGATCTGCTTCTGCTTTCAATCTGTTGTGATATGTTGTTTGGGTTGAAGGTTATGAAGAAAATCCCACCTCACACAGTATGTAATTGGGAAAGAGAGGAGTATTTCAACAGCCCTTTTAGATAACTGTAGTGATTCCTTTTTTACCACACCAGAACAGGTTAGTTGCAGTGTAGAACCTGACTCCATATCAATGAACCTTTCATACTCTATTACATTAAAATCCACTGATCTGTCCTGCACTTTGACTACATCTTTTACCCATGCATGGTTTTGTAATATCATACATTAATCATTTAGAAAACATTGATTCACTGAGTTATACAGATCTTCCAAATGTTGATACATTTCATTAGACAATATAAAAGAATTCCCACATCTATTAATATCTCCACTGATCTTATCAGAAAAATCTTGAAGTATTGGGAACCTGTCAAGCCCATGGTGGCAAATCAAAATTTTTCAGAATTCTAATTTTCACATGAAAGCTCAAATTTTATCATTGACATCGGGCAGTGTCAGTCGTTTTCCTTGAAGTGACAGACTCACTTTGCTCAGTTTTGAGAAAATGTCTGCCAAATACTCAAGTCTGAATAACCAGTTTGTCTCTCAGTCATTTTTTCAAGAAAAAATGGTGTTCCATGGAAAAAGTGGCTAGTTCAGTTCACAGCTCAAACAATCACAGGAGTGCTTTTACTTGAGAATTTGGTACGCAGCAAAAGTGTTTTATGGGTGCTTCCCATTTCATCACAGAAAATACTAAAAATACGTGTACTCAACAGCTGAGATTTTAATAAAAGTAATAATACTGCTTCATCAAAATATTCTTTTTATTTTTTCTTTTTTATAAAATTTATTTATTTATTTTTGGCTGCATTGGGTCTTCGTTGCTGTGCAGGGGCTTTGTCTAGTTGCAGCGAGCAGGGGCTACTCTTCATTGCGGTGGGCAGGCTTCTCATTGCAGTGGCTTCTCTTGTTGCAGAGCATGGGCTCTAGGTGCACAGTCTTCAGTAGTTGTGGTGCGCAGGCTCAGTAGTTGTGGCATGTGGGCTCAGTAGTTGTGGCTTGCAGGCTCTAGAGTGCAGGCTCAGTAGTTGTGGTGCATGGGCTTAGTTGCTCCGCGGCATGTGGGATCTTCCTGGACCAGGGCTCGAACCTGTGTCCCCTTCATCGTCAGGCAGATTCTTAACCACTATGCTACCAGGGAAGTCCCCATCATAAATATTCTTTAAAAAACTGCCTTTTTGTTTTTCCTGTGAGTGTGTGGTGTGGAAGAAGGCAATGACAGTTGGGCATCACTGCCTCAATTTGTTCTAAAGGGCCAGCAGTTACGTCCACAGTTGCTTTTGCACCACCAATGCAAATATTAACTCCGTGACAATGGCAGATAACATCTTAGTATTATTATGAACATAGTTTGACTTTGCAGACCTGCTGAGAGGCTCTTAGGGACCCCAGAGGCCCATGGACTTCACTTTGAGAACTGTTGGGCTGAAGCACTGAAAGACCTTATTAAGATGCAGTGTCACTTGGGAGGGATGGGTAGAAAAGCAAACTCTTGGCAGTCATTGCCAGCACTGCATGGAGGCAGGAGAGTTCAGCAAGTATGACCTTCAACTTTAGGAGTCCGATAAATCTGGGACAGAATACCAGATCCCACATTTTCTAGTTCTGTAAATTATGTCATTTTTAAGGTCTTGTTTTTTTCATATGTAAATGGAGATAATAATCCTAAACCCTTAATTTTGCTGTAAGTATTTAATATGATAATTAAGTACCTAATGCATAGTACATACTTAATAAATGTTAACTGGTTTTATAAGTTATGGTCTTAATAACCTAGAAATAATGGGATAAAAGACGGCCAAGTTTTTATGGACTTGGGGAACAGGAAACTGCCTGGGGGCTTCAGGATAGGAAATTCCTTAGTATCAACCAAGATTAGCCATCTAGAGGGTACACAGAAAAGAGATGCAGAAAGGTCTAAAGACAGCCTTCACTTTTTCATTCATCCATTCAACAAATATATGATGATCACCTACTGCAGGCCAGACTCCAATTTTGTACTAAGGAAAGCCACCAAGTAATGACAATGACTGGTACTGTGGGCAGGATGTGGGATTCAAGTCAGGAACCTTGGCTTTTGGTCCTAGTTTTGTAGTAGCTGTGTTACCTAGGGCATGCCCTTTAAATCCTCTGAAATTTGGTTTCCCTATTTGCAAAATGGGAAAGATAATAAATGCTTCACTGTGGTGTTTCAAAGAATAAAGGTAAAAATGTGGTTAAAGCAGTCTTTAATCATTTTGGTGCCTGTGGTTCTTGAAGTGACTCACCTTTTAATGTCTTGAAAAGCAGCATCACATGGAGGAAGGAATCCCTCCACCCTTAATGTCTTTGACTCTAAACTGTAATAGTAACACCTGTCTACTTTTGAGGGGTCTTAGTATACACAGTGTCAATATAGATAGTGTACGGCACATGGTATAGTTAGTGCTGCACAAATAGCAGTTATTACTTACAATTTTGTAGTGAGACAAATATACTGCCATGGAAGCTGGCACATCATAAGCCAAGAAAATAAATGATAGAGAAGGACTTTTAGCACCATACCAAATAATAAAATACAGCAGTTAAGGATTTAATATTGATAGAACGAAAGGTCTGATTATCATTAAGAGACTCAATCTGTGGCCGAACCACAATGAGGGCATCTTCTTGCCATCCTACCACCATTCTCAAGATCTAACCTCCTACCTTTAAGCAGTGTTGGAAGGAAGAGAGGTGGATAAATGATAAATTGTGCTGGTCTGAGCAAATGATTAGGTAGTGCCTTGGTGGGGGGTAAGGAGTGGAGTATGGTGAAAACAAAGGATCTGAAAGGATTAAGAAAGTGTGAGAGCAAAGAGATGAAGCATCCAAGAAGGGACGTGAGGTGTCTCTGCTGACACTGGGGGTTGCTACACGGAGAGCCCCATGACCCTATAGCTAGCACCCCAGGCCTCGATGACCTGAAAGATGGAAAGAATACCACAGAGAAGTCTTCTCTACTCTCTACCTCATAATGGGATGTGTATAAGATGGGAAATACCACCAAACTCAAAGACTGAACATTCTCCTGTTCTCTTCATGGGAGTTTGACAAGCTGGCAGTTAATCTCCTTGGTTTTGGGCTGTATTTTATATTTTAAAACAGATATACAATATTTATTACGTGTTGGGAACTAATGTAATTCACACATATTCTTTTTTTTTTTTTTTTTTTTTTTTTTGCGCTACGCGGGCCTCCCACTGTTGTGGCCTCTCCCGTTGCAGAGCACAGGCTCTGGATGCGCAGGCTCCGGACGTGCAGGCTCAGTGGCCATGGCTCACGGGCCCAGCCGCTCCGTGGCATGTAGGATCTTCCCGGATCGGGGCACAAACCCGCGTCCCCTGCATCGGCAGGCGGACTCTCAACCACTGCGCCACCAGGGAAGCCCCTCACACATATTATTATTTAAATCCCAATAAATTAGAGTGAGATGCAATATCAAAAAAAAAAAAAACAACAACAACAAACAACCCAATCAACAATGGGAAGAAGACCTAAATAGACATTTCTCCAAAGGAGATATACAGATGGCCAACAAACACATGAAAGGAGGCTCAACATCACTAATCATTAGAGAAATGCAAATCAAAACTACAATGAGGGATCACCTCACACCAGTCAGAATGGCCATCATCAAAAAATCTACAAACAATAAATGCTGAAGAAGGTGTGGAAAAAAGGGAAACCTTTTGCACTGTTGGTGGGAATGTAAATTTTTACAGCCACTATGGAGAACAGTGTGGAGGTTCCTTAAAAAACTAAAAATAGAACTACCATATGACCCAGTAATCCCACTATTATGCATATACCCTGGGAAAACCATCATTCAAAAAGAGTCATGTACCACAGTGTTCACTGCAGCTCTATTTACAATAGCCAGGACATGGAAGCAACCTAAGTGTCCACTGACAGATGAATGGATAAAGATGTGGCACATATATACAACGGAATATTACTCAGCCATTAAAAGAAGCAAAATTGACTTATTTGTAGTGAGGTGGATGGACCTAGAGTCTGTCATACAGAGTGAAGTAAGTCAGAGAGAGAAAAACAAATACCATGCGCTAACACGTATATATGGAATCTAAAAAAAAAAAAAAAAATGGTTCTTATGAACCTACAGGCAGGACAGGGATAAAGACGCAGATGTGGAGAATGGACTTGAGGACACAGGGAAGGGGAAGGGGAAGCTGGGATGAAGTGAGAGAGTGGCATGGACATACATACACTACCAAATGTAAAATAGAGAGCTAGTGGGAAGCAGCTGCATCCCACGGGGAGATCAGCTCGGTGCTTTGTGCCCACCTAGAGGGCTGGGATAGGGAGGGTGGGAGGGAGATGCAAGAGGGAGGGGATATGGGGATATATGTATACGTATAGCTGACTCACTTTGTTATACAGCAGCAACTAACACACCATTGTAAAGCAATTATACTCCAATAAAGATGTTAAAAAATATTAGAGCGAGGTGAATTAAGGTGCCCATTTCATAAATAAAGAAATTGAGGCAAAGTAATTTGCCTGAAGTATTCCATCAATAAGGGGCAGACTCTCAGGAGCCAGATAATCAAGCTCCAGAGTTCAGGCTCCTAATCATATAAATCTACCATTATGAAGAGAGTAAACTGGGAGTACAATTATTTTGATGCTGGTTACAGTACTCAGTGATGATGTGATGATGCTAAGGAGGAAGGTACCCGTTGTCAAGGTAACCTTTACACTACAGACTAAGACTAGCAGACTGTAAACAATGACTACTATTCTTATTTTTTTTAATGAAAAGTAGTATGTTTTTTGTTTTTGTTTTTTTGCGGTACGCGGGCCTCTCACTGTTGTGGCCTCTCCCATTGCGGAGCACAGGCTCCGGACGCGCAGGCTCAGCGGCCATGGCTCACGGGCCCCAGCTGCTCCATGGCATGTGGGATCTTCCCAGATTGAGGCATGAACCTGTGTCCCCTGCATCGGCAGGCGGACTCTCAACCACTGCGCCACCAGGGAAGCCCAACTATAAGTAGTATGTTTTAACTGCCAGTTTAACCTTCTGAAGGATCATCTGAAATCTGCACAAGGGGCAGCTCAGTTGAGGAAAGGAAAGGTTTCCTTTTCTTATAGAGGAAAGCCAGAGAACTTATTAATATGTCCTTCCCCCAGGCAACCCCTATCTTTAACACCTCATCCTATCCCCAAACGCCCTGAAGAACTTAAGCAGGCTTGCAAAGGTGCTGCCACTGAAGCCCCTAGAGATGGATGGATACTCAACCTTCAGGAACCATTCATCTCCTACTTGAAAAGAAATTGCCTCAGGATTTCAGGAAGAGAGATGTGGATTACCTTTCCTTAGAGGCTGCTCAGCATGAAATGAATTTTTGGAGGGGATCTGAAACTGTCATTCACGTGATCCTGTGTAACCAAACAGCCTCTAGAAACCCTCTTTATCATGTTCACCTCTCAAAGTACTCTCTTGTCCAAGAACACCATCCAGGGAGCAACATGGGCTCCCCATCAGACTCCAGTCAACCAGGTGCTGAGGTTACCTGGCCTGGCCAGTGGACTTATGAAGGGAGAAACAGTCCAAGAGAATCATCTCAGCTTGAACAAGGTAGCCTCCTTCCAACCAAACTGTGACAGTTTCTCAATCCTGACTGCAAGTTAGAATCGCTTGAGGTACCTTTTAAAACTTCTTGGAGCCCAGGTTGCACCTAGATCTCTTCATCCGTAAAATGGGTATATTAATGCCTCTCTTGCAGGAGAGCATGTTTGGGATTATAAATTCTCTAAGTAAACCATTTAGTACAGGGCTGGGCACTTGGTAGCTATTATTATAAGGAGTTCAGAATTGCTTGCATATTCTACCCCACTGCAACCTAATATCAAGCCAAACCAGACCTGTAGGAGATGAGATTTCTAGGAAGAGGTTGGGGGAAGGCAGTGACTACAACTGAGAAGCCTGGTAGAACATTGTAATTATTGTGACCATTATGCTAATTTATGCTGAATATAGACAGTCCCGTTTATACTTTAACAAGACCACTCTGGCTGCTGTGTGAAGAATAGGTTGGGGGTAGATAAGAATGGAAGCAAGGGGATTAGTTAGGAGGCTACTGTAGTAGTTTCTGTGAAAGATGATGGATGTTCAGAGTAAGGAAGTGGAAGAAGAGTGTAGAGACATCATCTGAGATGAGTTTTGAAAGTAGCAGGGAGCTGGCTTATGGATTCATTGGACATGGGAGGTAAGAGGAATGGGGAGCTCTCTGTGACTCCCAGGTTTCTGATATGGGCTTCTGGGTGGAATATGGGTCTACTTACTACCAAGACGGGAGAGGCTGGAGGAGGATTTTGGAGGATAGTTGAAAGTTAAGTTATGGTCATATGAATTTTGAGATTCATGTTTCATTTAAGTTGAGAAAACGCACAGATAGTTAGGTATAAGGGTGTGAAACTCCAAAAAGAGAACTGGTCAGGTGATGTACATTTGAGAATCACCTTCATAGAAATGGTGTGAATATACGAGAATGGCCAAGCTCACCTAGGTGGGACTATACAGTGGAAACAAAAGGAAAGAAAAGGGACCCAGAATGGATCCCTGCAGAACACTAAAAGAAGTTTGCTGTGTTTCCTACTAGAGTGTAGATTCCTTGAGGCCAGGAATATGCCTTATTCACTCCCATGTTCCTAGTGCCTGATACACAGTAGGCACTTAATAAATGTTGGATGAATCCATCAATCAATCAAGTGAATCAATGAAGTAGGTGACCTAAGAAGTGTCTCTGATTCTGATATTCTAGACTCTGTGTGTGTCTGTTTTCTGTGAAGTAGGAGTAGAAATTTCTGGAAGGCAAGCTCAGCCTTTGAGGAAATATGAAGACTCTTAATCGTCCAGAGAATTCTTACTACTCTAACTCCATGGCTCCCACTATCTTTTGCCTGAGGAAGCTATATGATGTTCAGGCTTCCACATAAACAGGTATTTAAGGCATTAAGAAGAACAAAAATGGTTTAGTTTAATTACATGCTTTCAACCCATTGGTTGTATTTAATGAGGTTCATCTCCTGAGACACTTTAATTCAGATGCAAAATAATCCTCTCTGAAAGGGACTGACATTTCTACAGAGACCATGATGGGGCCAGTTCATCTCTGATAGCTGTCACCCCCTGCATCTCCCTGGTAACCTCTTTATGCCCCGTCTGAGCCATTGCCTCACTCCTCTTTAAAATTTAGTGAACTCCCCCATTACTTCTTGTGCAGCTCTGGCTCCCACAAAGGAAAAGGAAGCAATTTCTCTAGGATCCCTTTTAAAAAATTGACCATCCACCTAGTTTAGATTTGCCAATAATGGTATGTTAGAGAATAAAAAGGAGGCTACTGAGGCACCCTGCAAAAAAAAAAAAAAATTAAAAAGAGGAATATTCCAGCTGGTCTCTTTTCTCCAGCTTCTCTGTGTAGGAGGGGTGGGAGGATAGTGTAGTGGTTATAGACACTGGCTTTCCAGCCAAACTGAGTCGGCAACTCACTCTCCTGCTCCTTAGCTGTGCCTCCTTGAGCACACTGCTTTGTCTCTCTATACCTTAGTTTCCTCATCAATAAAATGGGGAGAATAAAGTAACCTATAGTCTAGGGTTTTAGGGAGGAGGAAATGAGATAATAGATACAATGCACTTAGCATAGTACCTGGCCCAAAGTAAGTACTTAGGAAATAGACACTATTATAACTGAAAGAATCCCAGGTTCCTCTGCCCTTCAAGACATCAATTACGAATGCAACTTCAACTTAGCATTCTAGGGAACTCCTAAACTGTCTACAGAAATAATGACCGGTGGACCAAAATCGGGGCTTTCCCAAGTTGTTATTATCACTCTGGACCACTCTGATTGCTTTCTTATGCTTTAAAAAGTCCAAATCACATCCTGACATCCATAAGCAATCAAATGTAGATTAAAAAGTACGCATGCGACATTAATAGAACTATCCCCAGGTACATGCAGATTAAAAAAACACATTCATCATTCAGAATAGGAGTCATGTGCCAGGGCGTCTGCATCCCATCCCTGGTGCAGAATATTTGCTGGAGTAACGGCTAAGGATTCTACTGGTGCAAACATAAGTAAATTAAATCTTTAGCTGGTTGAAACACCTTGAGGGAGAAGAAATAACAGACAACATGTTATTCACGTCTGGCATTTATATTACATGCAGGCCCTACTAGACACCATTCTGAAATTCTATCAGATACAGTTTTTACATTACTAAAGCTATTTTCTCAGACCTCATCATGTTCCATAGGGGAGCTCTATTCCAGGAGAGATAGTAACAAGTAAAACTTGTTTAATGAGGATATCTAGGAGACAGAAGAAGAGGTGAAATTTTGTCATAAGTATGTAGCAGGGACCCTTTGGGGAAGATAATTTTGTTTAGAAACATTTTTTGATAAATAGCTTTGGTGTGGCAGATAAGATCCTATGGGCATAACTTGGAAGGAGAGAGCTCTGTATAAGTAATGTGCAGGAATTTGAATATTGTTAGAAAAAAAGAGTCAGAAGTGGGGAAAGTAATGAAGAGAGGGGAGCAATGGCAATATACTAGAAGACACAGTTCAAGGAAAAGGGGGGCAAATAATAAATTCCTGGTGGCATAATGGATAAGAGATTTGAAGAAATATATTGTCAAATATTTATTTGCAAATTGATTATGTTTGGCAGGGGAAATTGCCTCTATTATCACCATCCATAAACTCTGTCATGCACCCAAATGCTACATGTATGTAGTTTAGGGGTTCAAGAGGATGAATTCATGTCAAGATCATGGTCGGGTACAGAATTGAGGAAATCCAAGGCAAAGAAACATAAATGAGACAGAGTTCTGTGGAATTAAGAACTCAAAGCCAGAGGTCACCTTAAGAACATAAATCCCCAGGAATTCACAGAAACCTTGGGTTGGGCCTCAGATTTCCCACAGGATGTGGGATGGGAGGCTCTAGCCAATTTTATTTAAATCTCAAAGGACAGACTGTCCTGAATTGACATCTGGTTTACATGAGGAATGATGGAAGTTACTAGGCCTATCTGGCTTGAAATGGAAGGTACCAAGTGGATCTCTGAGCTGTAGTGCAATATCTGAAGGAGGACTCAAGCAAAATAAGACAAAAGCAAAAACAAAGGTATTCCGTGCACTTCCAGAGGGCAGAATCAGAGTTAATACCCTAAATTTATAGATCACTTGCCTTAATATGAAGGAAAAAATTCCTAAGAATAAGACTTTTTCAACAATAGAGAGGATGGCCTGGTTAAAATGGTGAATTAGTTGCCTTCCCTCTTTGGAGGTTCCCTAAAAAAGGATTCCTTTAATGAGTCAGGTTGAATTAGGTGACTTCTGAAGTCCTTTTTTAACTCTAAGATTTGCATACTTACATTTTAACAATACTTATTGGGTGCCAATACTGTACCTGGCACTGTGTTAGGTACTGAGATACAATAATGATCAAGATAACCCATCCAAGGAAAAAACAATTCAGTGGATGCTACAGTTCTAGGAAATGTGTCTGCCTATATAAGCAACTAACAATATTGAGCGCCTACCATATGCCAGGCACGTTACATTAATTGCCTTACCCAATCAAACCACCAAGGCTAATTACACGTGAAAACTGCAAAGTCAGAAAGGTTAGTGAGAACTTACTCAATATATGACTACGGATGATTAATGAAACTCTCCTTGCATCCATTCTTCATGAGTGTAGTAATAATATTTAATGCTTAGAGTTCTTGTGATGATCACAGTGAGTTAAAACATGCAAAGTGCTTAGCAATTCATGCCAGTGGTTATAATAACAATTTCATTACAGTCACTGCACAGCTTTCACTAGTGGATCTGAAAGTGGAACACAGGTCTGCTACTTTCAGAATGCCTTGGCCTCACATAGAGTGGGGCAAGATGAGCAGTGAAGGGAGCTTGGTGCCCTTTATTTCTCTTGAACAGGAAAACAAAAGCCATTAGAGCCATGGGATATGGGAGGACAGGAAACTGAATCTTCAAATTGATATCAGTTCATTTCAAGTGTCAGTAAACTTTACAGTCACTCCTGCCAATAATGAACTCTCAGCAAAAAGATATCAGAGGAGGAAATTAAATTACCCCACAGGCTTCATGACTTTTTTTTTTTTTTTGCGGTACGCGGGCCTCTCACTGTTGTGGCCTCTCCCGTTGCTGAGCACAGGCTCCAGACGTGCAGGCTCAGCGGCCATGGCTCACAGGCCCAGCCGCTCCGCGGCATGTGGGATCTTCCCGGACCGGGGCACGAACCCGGGTCCCCTGCATCGGCAGGCGGACTCTCAACCACTGCGCCACCAGGGAAGCCCACTTCATGAACTTTTGTTCATTCCATCTTTTTTTTTTTTTTTTTTTTTTTTTTTTTTATGCGTTACGCGGGCCTCTCACTGTCGTGGCCTCTCCCGTTGCGGAGGACAGGCTCCGGACGCGCAGGCTCAGCGGCCATGGCTCACGGGCCCAGCCGCTCCGCGGCATGTGGGATCCTCCCAGACCGGGGCACGAACCCGCGTCCCCTGCATCGGCAGGCGGACTCTCAACCACTGCGCCACCAGGGAAGCCCCATTCCATCTTTTAAGAAATTAATGCACTGTGTTGCCTCTCCTACAGACCACATAATCTTAAAGACTAGAAAAGCCAATGGGGCTCATTTTCCAGCAAGATACGGAAGATAAACCACAAATAAGATAAAAAATACTAACCGATATCCTTTCCATAATCAATGGATAATTGCTTGAACCATTTAAGAAGCAGGAATGGGTTCTAATCATTCTTTTAATGATTTCTGCCCACCCCCTTCTGATTATCTTAGCCACAGAGGTAAGCCTTGACTGGAAAAATATTTTCATTTCCTTTACATACCCTGAAGTTCTCAATGGCATGCGAATTATATGATTATTTCCCCTCCTGCCAGAGAGATTCAATAGTTGCTATACATGTGTAACAATTAGTAAGACATAGTCCTTACCAATAACATAATAAAAATAATAGCTATTTTAATTGAGAGTTTATATATTTTGCTAAATAATTTATTCATATATCATTTGGGTCTCACAACAATACCATACGATCAGTGTTTATGGATGCTATAGGTGAAACAATAAAGTCCTGGGTAATGGTGGATTAGGTAGTTCAGACTGATCTTCCTGATGAGGACAAATTTTAAAATTCTAGAAGAAATATGTAAAGCATCTTCCCCTAAAAGCATCACACAACAATCAAGTTAGAGTGGAATTACTAGGCAAAACTCTGAGAGAAAACAGATATTCAGAAAAGTGAGACTGCATTTGGTTCCCCTTTAGCCCAGAGGACATTTACTAATGCAGCTGAAGTGGATGAAAAGCTAAGCAGCACGTTTTACAGCATTATACAGGTTTAGGCAGACAAAAATTGAAATTCAGTTTGGCTTGCCAAACTTAGGGGTCCTAAGAAAACATGCTACACTAAGGACTGGAACCTGGAAGGACTAGACCCCAGAAATAATGATGAAATCACATTCACATGGAATAGTTTTAATTCATCTGGGTGGCCCAGAAAAATTTCAACCCCTAAAATTAGATTCAGATGATCCTATGTTGCTAGTAACCCCAGACACCTGCAAAAAGGAAATGAGAATCTTCTCTGGAGAAAGATAATAGCATGATAGTCATCATATTATTTTTGCAAATTTATTTTCACATACAGTAGCCAGCACACAGTCAACAGTAACCAGGACAAGAGAAGACAAGACAACATAAAAGAAAATCATTATAAACAACTTAGACCACAAGTGCTCCAAATAGTGGAAATTCTAAGCATAGATTGTGAAAACAATTAGCTTACTATTTTCATAAATAGAAAAGTGGAACTTAATATTTTCAGCAAAGAACTGGAAAGTATTAAAGCTAACTTTGCAGATTAAGAAAATAATTAGAAATTCTAGAATTTAAAAAGGTACTAGCTGCTTGGATTCAATAGCTTATTAACAGAGTTGAAGAGAGGATAGGTAAACTGAAAGAGAGGTCAAAAGAAACTATTCAGAAAATATCATGGGGATAAAAATGTATACAAAACAGAGTAGAGTAAGTAGGATCCCAGAGGACATAACAAGGAAGTCTAACATACCTGTAACTGGAGAGCCTGAGGAATTGGAAGGAGAAAAGAAAAAATGGAAAAGAAGGGATAATGGCTGAGAATGGTCCAAAATTGATGAAAATACTGACCCACAGATTTGGGATAACCTAAAAAATTCCAAGCATAATATAAAAATAAATCCACACCTAAACACATCATATTGAAATTATATTGAAAAATTTAAAAAGGAAGCATTCTATAAAGTAGCCAAAGGAAAACACAAATAACCGTCAAAGGAGTAATAATAAGAGTGACAGATGACGTTCAGTAGCAACAGTGGAAGCCAGCAGAGAGTGGAATGGCAGCCTTTTATTTGCTTTAAGAAAGCAACTGTCATCATAGAAATTATATCCAACAAAAATATTCTTCAAGAATATAACTGAGACAGGAATTCTGGGAAGATAGCTGTTGTGGTGGAAATGGTTGTTTTACAGTCTCTTGACTCACCCCATAAAAAATACACAGAGTAACTAAGTTTGAAAAACTAAGAGACCAAAAACAATATCTGCAACAAAAATAGAGATTAAAGTATCCCCACCTACCCAAAAATAAATGATTCAGATGAAGAGCTACTAGGCAAGTGTGACGTCAGCAAGTATGTGAGAAAGAGCAGAGGGAAACGACAGGGCATTTGATTGTCCTAAAATGAGAACCACAAAATCCTCGACGGTTATTCTCTAAAAAAATGTGAGACTGGGGAGCTGAAATTGAGAGGAATTTTTCATATTACAATTTATAATTGAGGGCAAAGGATCTGTGGTAACATTTGAATGACTAGAGCAGCCAGGACCCTACAAATTCACAAAACTAACCAGCTCAAGTTTCCTTCCTGCATGAAAACCCACAAATGGAGTGTAATGGTTGGAAACAGAATTTAAATTGAGTAGGACAAAATCAGTAGGGGAAAAAAAAAAAGCCAGATAAATGTGGAGAAGGGGAAAGAGTCAGGAGGTCTCATAAAATACAAGGCCCTTTTTTTTTTTTAACACTTTACCAAAACAAGGAAGGAGGAGCAAAGCTAGAAAAACTATTCACCTTCCTTCCTAAAAGTTCAAAAACACTAATTTCACATGTAAATAAAAGAACCCAAAAAGAACCTTGATCATTACCCATTTGAAGTTACTATGAGAAAAAAAGAAAATGAAGAGCAGAATAACATCCCTCCAGGAGCTGAAATTACACCAGAAAGACATGTGCACAGATAAAGATTGTAACCTAATACATCAAATGAAGCTAGAAGATTTTAAGAAAATCAACAAAGATATAAAAGAACAGCATACAACAGAAATTTTAAAACTCAGAAATGAAGTGATGGAATTTAGGAAAGAATGAGAAAGAAAAGGAAGGCAAATGAATTTCAGAAATGAAGATTAAACTAAAAGGAACACAAAAGTAAACAAAACAAATAATGCCTTAAGAAAACTAGAAGATGAAAAGGAGAAAAAATAAAACTGAAATGAAAAGACTAACATTATTTGAGAGAAAATAGGCAAAATTCCATGAATGTATAGTCAGAATTTCTTTTAAAAAAAAGTAAATCAAAGCAATAGGAAGAAAATGTTTAACTATAATTCAAGAAAACTTTGTGGAAACTGAAAAAAAATAAGACATCAAAGTACATATTGAAAGGGCATACTGCTTAGCTTAATAAATCAAACCAGAACAACCAATACCAAATATATTCTAGAAAAACAATAGAACTTTATAGAAATAGAAGAATTCCCTTGGATATCCAAACAAAATTGCCAAGTTACTTACAAAGAAAAAAATTATTATCATCATCTGACTTAGCAATAGCTATACTTTATGGAGAAGACAATGCTGTAACATATTTAAAATTCCCATGGAGGGGACTGTGAGTTGATTATTTATTCAGTCAAACTATCTTTCAAGGATAAAAACACAAACAAACCATGAACATGTAAGAATATTATTTTCATTAGTACTTTTCAAAGAAAGTACTAGATGAGAGGCTTCAGACAACCGAGATAAGTTATCTGAGGTAATATGTGTTATTGACTTAATATGATTAGAGTTGATCAATAACTTTTGTCATCAGAAAAAAAGAAGCAAACAGATATTATGTGTCTCCTGATGAAAGGACTCAATACCATGTCTGAATAATCTTGCCAAATAATTGAACCTGCAATTTAATGACTAATAAGTCCCTTAACTACCAATTTGTGAAAATACAGGGAGAGAGGAACATGTTAAGTGACACTCCAGAGATGCTATCAGCAAAACTAAGTTTATGGACAAATGATGGTAGCTTCAAAACATAAGTTGTAAGAAAAAAGAAGAGATGGAGAGAAAACTACAGGTTACAATAATTTAAAATCTTATTAGGTAATTACCATGTATAGACTTAATTAGGGTCCTGATTCAAACAAACTGGAAAAAAATGAATATTAAATACAGTCATTTTCAGACCAAGAAAAACTGATAGAATTTGCTGCTAGTGGATCTGCACTAAAAAAAGTGCTAAAGAATGCTCCTCAGACAGAAAAAAAATGAGGTACAGGAAGAAACAAGGAACAATTAAAATGGTAAACATAGGAATAATCTAAATGAAATGACTAAGCAAAGTAAAATGAACAAGGTTGATATATAAAAATAAATTGCATTTCTAAATTCAAGTGACAGTTGGAAAATAAATTTTATCTATTTTATAATAGGGTCAAAAAATCAAATTCCTAGGAATGAATCCAATAAAATCTGCAAAACCTCCTCAAAGAATACTACAAAATATAATTTTTAAAATAATTTAAGTACAAAATAGATGGAGATATATTGATCGTGAATTAGAATACTCATTATCACAAAAGTGTTCAATTCTCTCCAGATTGATTTTTGCCTTAAAAAAATTCCCAAAATCTCTTCTGTGGAATTTTTCAGTATGATTTAAAAATATAAATAGAAATGCAAATGTACAAGAATAGAAGAGACAAATTAAAGAAGGAAAGTCAGGTGGAAAGACTTGCTCAACTGGATATTAAGATTTATTATAAAGTTACAGTAATTAAGGCAATGTTTAATAGTACCAAGTTAGACAAATAGGCTGATGGCTCAGAAGCAGATCTACACAATAAATGGACATTTGATTCATGCTAAAAATGTCATTGCAGAGAAGTAGGGAAAGGATGGCCTTTTCAATAAATATTGCTGGGATAATTAGGTATGCATATAGGGAAAAATGAATTTGACTCAACACCATAAACAAAAAAAATCAATTCTATGTGGATTATAGGCCTAAATATGAAAAGCAAACAATAATATTTTAGATTATAATAGAGGAGATTATCTTTATAACTGATTTGAGATAAAAATTCTTAAATGTGACATAAAAAGCACTAGGTTGATAAATTTGACCACATTAATACTAAGAACTTCATTTCCTCAAAATGTACCATTAAGCAAATGAAAAGGTATTTCCACACAGATTGTGAATAGATATTAGCAAAACATATAACTCACAAGGGGCTCATATCCAGGACATACAAAAAATTCTCATAAATGGATAAAAATAAGACAGGCAACCCAGCAGAAAAACAGGCAAGGAAAGAAAAGTTAAAAAGAAAAGGAAAATAAAGGAGACTCTAACAGGTCCTTTGCAAAAGAGAAAATCCAAATAGTCCATAAACATATGGAAAGGTATACAACCTATCAATAAGCAAGAAAAGGCAAATTAAAACCAAGATAAAATATTATCACACACCTAGCCAAATGGCTAAAACTAAAAAGGTGGACAATATCAAGTGTTGGTGAAGATGGAAAGTGATGGAAAATATAAATTGGAACACTTTGGAAACACTTTGTATTATCCACTAAATTTGAAGATAATGCATGCCTGTGATCCAGCAATTCTGTGATGCATGCATATATGCTCCACAAGACATGGATAAGAAGATTCACAGCAGCAATGCAGTCATGGCCCCAAACTGGGTATAATCCAAATGTCCATCACAAGTAGACTGGCTATATAAGCTGTAGTATATTCACACCATGGAATATTAGACAACAACAAACATGAGTGAATTACAGCTAAGTATAACAAGGTGACTGAGTCACACAAACATAATATTGAAGAAAAGAGGTCAGGCAGAAAAGAATACATACTACAGATTTCCATTTCAACAACATTCAAACCAGGATATTTACATGGTAAATCTAAAGAAATGCAAAGAAGTTATCATCATATAATTCATCATACGACTAATCGTGACATCACCATATAATTGTAGCTATAATTAGGTGAAAGGAATAAACTGTTATGAGAACAGGGCACAGAGAAGACGTCTAAGGTCCTGATAAGGTTCTATATTGTGCCCTGATTGGTATGACCTGGGGGCATCCACTTTATAAAAATTCATTAAACTGTATATTTATGGTTTATACATTTTCTCTGGCTGCTTCACAAATACTCAGTGTTAAAAGAGGTTTTAAATGAAGACAGGAAATCAAGGTGCAGAGATTTTGAGCTTTCCAAGGTGGGATGCCTATCAACTGAAGACATCCCTGGTGTCCTTGACCCCAAAACTTGGGCTATCAAGCACTATCTACAAGTTAGTCATCATATAGTAAAGGACATCAGTTATATCTGTAATACAATACAATAAAATAAAAACAGTGGCATAAGGAGGTAGAAAGAGAATCAAACCAAGGAAGAGAGAATGTCCAGCCCAACTACTGGAACAAACTTCATGGAAGTGACATAACCCGTACTAACTCCAAAAGACCATGGCTTTGGGGATTCTGAAAGCCTCCAGGCCTAGATGGATGTGGTCATCCTAACCTAGAAGGACAGATATGGTGCCAGTGCTGCCTCTGGTAATCGGGAGACAGCCTCTCTGGCCCTCTCTGGAATGAAGGTAGGTCAGTTTTGGAACAAGAGGCTTGAAGAACCACCATCTCAGACCTGAGTGCCCAAGTTCACAAACAGGAAATCACAGCTGTCAGGAGTAAATTTTGAAGAATTCCCAGTTATAAAATTGTTCTCATTAAAAAACAGCTTAATGAGTTTAATGAATGAGCCCGTAGGAATTAAGTTTCTCCTACAAACGTGCAGATGGGCTCAAAGAGCAAGAGGGAAAACACATGAGAGCAACTATCTCTAGAGAACTGATCAAACCTTGTGGGACCAGAGGGAAGAGACTGGGAGCTTAATGCAATCTGAAAACAAATCTACATGTCCCCAGCCCAGCTTCCTTCCCCCTCCCCACTCTCAGCCTGATCTCCCACCCTAAACCACGTTTCTTCACAGGAGCCAGAAGCTTCTGCATCTTCCATCTGGTGCACAGAGAAGTGACTCATAGCAATAAATACCAAGAAGAAAGGAGCCCTTCATGAATAAAAGGGTAGAAGCAGGACTGGCATGAAGCACTCAACTCTCCTTCCTATAAAGTAAATAAATAAAGCAATGCCAACAACTTAAAAGTGACATGCCTCCTTTCCACACTGCCTGTCACGTGCCGCAGTGTCTTCACTGCATCTGACAGCATGACAAGCCAGAATCACTCACTAGTTCCTGTCTTTCTGGGCAGACAAAGACATGGTGTAATTTTCAGAAGCTTCCTCAATGTGCCCCGAACTGAGCACAGTTGGCCTAGCTCCTGCGAAAAGAAACACTGTCTAGAAGTTGCACAATGCAGGTGGGTTGGAGGGTTACATCTTGAATTACTTTTAGTCATCAGACCCCTGGGCACGTCTGGGTCTGCTCGTCTCTTAAAACAGCCTCTGCAGTTCTTTTCAAATTATAGAGCATTTATGAAGGGCCAGCTCTGTCAGGTTCCGCAGACCTGACAGTTGGTGCAGATGGGACCCAGAATCAGTGCCCACTCTCAGGAAGCAGTCTAGCAGGAGAGATAGCCACATTAATACATGAATGCCATTTAGAGGGATCTGTATTACAATGGAGAAAGATTAAAAGATGCTAGGAGGATGGATAAATTCTACTTGGGAGACCAGGGGAGGTATCCTAGAAGAGATGGCATTTGAACTGGATTTTGAAGAATGATTTAGTAGCTACAAAGAAGACAGGGGAAGGGCCAATCAGACAGAGGCATGGAATATGCAAAGACATGGAGTACTAATAATAATATTTATCCTAATTCTAATCCCAATTCCAGCTGTTAAGCCTAATACTCATATTCCATTTACTGAGATTTACTATGAGTTAGGTGCTGCACCAAGCTTTTACTGTAATTGCTTCATTTAAATCCTATAAAAATCTTACAAAGTTGAAATTATTATTATCATTCCCATTTACAGATAAGGGCCTGTGGTTGGAGAATTCATACTGCTGGTGTTTGAGAAAACCTGGATAGTGAAGCACACATTTGGCCAAGAGGTTACACTGTCCTTCAGGATGTCGGCATTCTAGCTGAAAATAGAGGTAACCCAACTTGAAGAGTCTTTCTGCTTCTCATAGGACACCAAAGATATTAGAAGAGAGATGTGTGAATGGCTCTTCAAATGGGGATCTGTACTTGTGAAGCAATTCTTCCTTGTAGAAATGAACCAAAGACAGGTGTGTAAAGTCACGCTGGGCATGAATAGAGTGAACAGAGATAGGATTATGCAATCCTAGAAAACTAGACCTCAAGTGGTCAGATCAGTGGCAGCTGAACTGCTTTACAAAGCAGACAGGAATCTTCTTTAGCCTTTGAAAATAACTAGAAATAGCCCCCAAAATGACTTACTAAATTCCTGAATAAAATATATATATATATATTGGGGGGATATAGAGTTGACACCACAAACACCCATTTCTACCTGGGCCCCCAGTAGCCTGGTAACATACATGCTTGTCTTACAGCCATGAAGGAATGAGAGTGGGGAAGGCAGACTTCAGTGAATTCCATAAAATAAAGCTGTCTCTTCAATTTAGGATATTTATACACACTTTCTTGTTAATAACCATAACAAGAAGAGTGATAATAGTAGCTATTGCTTAATGGGAGCCAACAATATGGGGAAACTGAGGAAAGCCTGCCTTAGCTCATTGACTGACGCTGCCACCAATCCTATGGGTTGTTTTACAAGGTCCCACAGTCAGTATAAGTAGAGACAAGATGGCTCAAGCCCTGCGTTCCCAGACTTTGAATCTTACTATTTTCACCTCAGTGTTAAGGGAAAGTGTGGGAACAGAAGTGTGTCCTGGAGATAATCAACAGACTTGGCCTGCAGGGATTCCAGGAAGCTGAGCTGGGAGCCAACAGAGATCCTACAAAGATGCTAACCACATCTGTCACTTTGTGGGTGTCAGCACTGAGAGCATTTACTCTGCCGTCCATGGGGTAATTTGAATGAAATTCCTCATAGGATTCCCAGCCCATTTCCAAAGCATCTTGGAACAATGGGAGACTCTTCAGAGTGCTCTGCATGCCTGAGATCTTACAAGTGTATGAGCTGACCTAATCAGACAAAGCCCACACTTGACTGCAGCAGGGAGATGGCCACAAGTTTGTCATTAGGCAGGAAGCAGCTAGAATCACTTATGAAATCATTCTTTGTGACAAAGGCTGACAAAAAAAGAGGATCCCTTTATGGATTCCTAACAGAGGGACATTGACTTAGCCTCTGGGGATGTTTTGAAGGTAGAGGAGCTTGGTTCCTCTGGCTCTGTCCCTGGGCCCATCTCCAGAAGGGAAGGGAGTGAAGACAAGGCCAAGTGGGTCTCAGAGAAGACTCCCACTTCCCAGGACCTTGCACTGAGATGAATGGAAAGTTCTGCTCTCCATGGCAACCTTCTCCTGCTGACTCCAAAGACCGTAGAAACAGGTTATGACCCCTGAGCTCCCCTGAAAGAATCTCATGAACCTCCATGGCCTTGGTTGGGAACGCTTCCTCTGCACACCGGGGTTACCCTTGCTTACCTCTATTATAGTATGTTTGTATCAATCAGCAGCTCAGGCCATTAGTCAAACTGCTTGAGTTCAAATCCCAGCTCTGCTATTTACCGTGTTACCTTGGACAAGTTGCTTAATAACCCTGTGCGTCAATAAAGTTTGTTGAATTAAAGAGGACTTCATTCATTCACTCATTCTTAGTGAGAGATAATACTACTAAATTTATTCAAGAAGTGTCCAAGGAATAGGAATGTCACAGCAACCCAGGGCAGGATATGTCCTCCTTCTCTCCCCTACCATACGGGGACTGGACTGGGGAGAAAGCTTTCGTTTTAAAACACCAGGAAAGTCACACAATTGCCAATCTTGCCAATCTACAGTCAACCCGGATGAAGGTTTTGATTCTAGAAGACTGTTTCTGTGTAGAAGAAATCCTCTTTGTAAACCTTCCCCTTTTCCATAAAATAGAAACTTCTCCCTTTTCCAAAATATTTGAAAGACAACAGCTTCCCTTCCTTTTAGGTCCCTCTCTACACGTTGCCAAGGAGGAAGTAATGGATTGACTTGTGTGATGAACAGAACAGAACCGTTCTGTTCAAACCAGAACAGAACTTGTAGGGCTAGGCCTCTGCTGGGTTGACTCTCTGGGACCTGCCCACAGAACATGAGCATTCACTGCTCCTCCTGAAGTCCTGGGAAGGTAAACTCACCTGAACGAGGCTTGGCCTCCTTGCATGTGGGTGGACACATAAATCTAACTTTAGGTAGAAAGGGGGAAGCCCATTCTCAATAGGCAATACAGTTGAAATCTTGATCCCTCTATGCCCGCTGTATCTATTTCCAAAGTTAAGTGGGGAGACTGAAGAACAGCTTTTCTAGAATACCAACATTCCCACTCAAGGAACTAACGTGTCCATCATTCAGTAATCCAAGGGAGATGACTGGGAGAAATGTGAGGAATTCTGGAGCTTCTAATGCAAGCAAAGTCAAATTTCAAGGCAGATCTCCTTTGAAAAGTAATCAGTAATATAATGTACAAAAATCAGTCTTCTTCTAACACTGACTTTTATACAAGGGTTATTCCATCAGTTAGGGCCCCAGGGGCACACTCACTGAGGAGGATTTATTTACAAAGGAGCTAACTGCAAAGCTATGGGTGGAGTGTAGGGAAGTACTCCCAAGCCACCTCCTTCTCATTTTCCATTCCCTTTCTCTCCTTTGATTTGGGACAAATCTGGTAAATGATGCCAGAAAATGTGGCTTAGTCTACTTCATCCTTTAACAGATATGGCTAGGTCAGCAGAGCAGACCCTGAATGTATCAATCCCACAATCTGTGTAGCCAGGGATGACCAGCCTGCCTAAAAAGAGCAAAACCCTCTGAGAGTAGCATAAGGAGGCAGAAACAGAAGGAAGACCATGCCTGGGACCTGATACAGTAACTCACCCACTAGTAGCTGGCCCAGTGAATGTTCTTTGTTCAACCAATTGAGTTAGCAGCACTGCCTTGGGAAGGATATAGTATGTATGTGGAGACTGGGAGAGAGATAGTTTCTTCCCCCCTGGACTTAAGCAGAATTGTGAAAGGAGAGGAGTGAAATTCCCTTCTCCATTCAAGGGCCTTTCCTCAGTTTTGGATGCCCCAAACAAGCCTACTCCATTTAAGAATAAGCTATTCTAGAAAGGATCATTCACCAAAGTTAAAAGTGACTCTGGGTTGTGTACAGGCGAGGAAGGATATATCTACACATAAGTGTTCCTACTCTGTCTGTGAACACAGCTTGAGAGAGAGAATCCTGGTGAGAGAGACAAGTCCTCATTCCTTGTATTCACAGAAACACATAATGGGGACCAGGGAAGAAGACAGAAAGAGGAAATCTGAGCCTGCCATTACAATAGGATACAGCTTGGAGATACTCCCCTGCCCCTTCAGGGGAGAACTTGTCTACCTATCTCAGACATGTGTCACTTCATCTGTACCCAAAAGATCTCTGGGGAAATGACATCACAATCGCACTTGAAAACTCCTCCTCCAAGTTCCTGACAGGAAGTTCTTCCAGTTGTCCCCCCAAGGCAATGGGAATCCATTTCCTCTCTACAGATCCTAGGACAGACTTTATTAAGTCATTCCTCAGCTTTTATTTCTGTCACTAAGTAACCATAATCCAGTGGGATTTCCTCATATCATGACTATCAATAATTAATCAACTTCTCTTGAGAGCTCTGAAGAGCTTTGATAAGGTTAAGTGACGATATCCAGAGTCAACTTGCCTAATTATCAGGTCTAATGCTTGCCTCCTTCACATTATGAGAAGCTATTCCTGCTTCTGAAATGTGTATGTCTGAACTAGTTTCTCACATAAAAATATCTAGAAATCCATGTTTTAAACTAATGATTCACTGTGCTGTCTTATGTATGACCTGCTAATTTGTTGAACCACTTAAGACTATGACAAAGCTGGGCCTTCCAAACTCATGACCAACAGGGAGAGATGCTCCAATCACTTAGCTGGACCTTGCAGCATTTGGGTTTTGCAGACAGATACTGAATCACTGCCATGCTTTCAGGCACCAGCACCACAATTTGAAAATGACACAGTGTGTTTGACATAGGAGACGGGCCTCTGAAAAGCCAGGAATGTGAGAATTTTTGTAAACCAGAATTAACTTTCCATATATATTGTCAACCACATTTTAAAGATTTTCAATTTCTGATTCACTGTGGTCAGTCTTGGGTTTATCTCCAAATTCCCACCCCATCCCTAGATGAATAGTAAATTTTATGGACAACAACAATAACAATAAAACCCCAAATTTTATAGAACTAGTGATGGCCTCTATATAAGAGATTATTTTCATAAAGGAAACCCTTTAGGCACAAGGGATGGAAACAGGCATCTCCTATTACAGTGATTCCCATACTTTTGGAATGGCCTAGAATATTTAGGTATTGCCAGGATTGTCAACATCTTAGTGTGCCAAGTTAGGATATGATTTAAAATGTTACAATAAACACCATTTAGAATCATCATTACTTCATAATAGGAGGTACATTTGAACACCAAAATGTAAGAAAGCTATAATCTCACAATGAATTAAGAAACAGTTGGCAGTAGTGTACTGATTTTTAAATAGATATTTTAAACTCTTTTAAATGTTGAAAAATTGTATGATACATTTTAATTTATGGTGTTATTCTGCATGTAATTTATTTTGGTACAAGTGTGGTCAAGTTAGGAATATACATTCACCAGCGGGACACAAATTAGAGCTCAAACATTCAATTTTTGCTTCTGTCATGGACGTTGTCTAAAATCCAGGTTGATATGAGTATATGAACGCAAATGGAAACAATATACCTAATAATACCATTTCTTTCAATAAAGACTGTGGTAGGTTGAATTGTGTCCCCCAAAGAGATATGCTGAAGTCTCAACTCCCAGTACCTGTGAATGTAACCTTAATTGGAAATAGTTTTGCAGATGTAATCAAGTTAAGATGAGGTCTTACTGGATTAGGGTGGTCCCTAGTCCAGTGATTGGTATCTTTATAAGAGAAAGGAGAGCAGCACAGAGACACAGAGAAAAACACAGAGGGAAGATGGCCATGTGAAGATGGAGGCAAGCCAAGGAATGCCAAGGATTGCCAGGAACCACCAGAAGCTAGGAAGAGGAAAGGAAGAGTTTTTCCCCAAAGGCTTCAGAGGGAGTATGATCCTGTCAACAGCTTAATTTTGGACTTTTGGCCTCAAGAACTGTGAGACAATAATTTTCTATTAAGCCACCCACTCTGTGGTACTTTGTTACAGCAGCCCTAGGAAACTAACAGAGACTATTCTGGGTGAACTGAGAGAAGCCAAGGAAAGCGGCTCCTCTCATCCTAGGTCCTGGCTCTGCTTTCTTTCTACATGGGTAAGGAAAGATCAGGGGAGGGGGCCAAAGATCTGGACATCACAGGCTATCGGAAAGTGTGCCCCATTCAGCTGTGGCTTGTGGCACACATGTCACAGATGAGCACTGGTCATCAGAGTTTTCACAACAGATAAAAAAAATTAAAAAGCAACCAGGACAAAATAGCAAGAATGTTGCTCATTTGTAGGTTCTCATTTTCATGTAATAGGTTGTCTTGAAGCAAGGTTACCCTTGAACTGAAGCATCCCATTGACCAGAAAGGCTCTCTGGAAGCCAAAACCCAAATGGCTAAGACTGAGGAGAAAACTCCGAGGCCTTTCGCCTTCTGAGTAAAGAATTAGATTCCTCTGCCTTCCAGGTTCTTCAGTTAAGTCCATGAACCCAGAGTTTCCTGCAAGACCCAGCTGTCCCCACTGTCAATGGGGCAATGGTCTCTAGGGGAACAACTGTCCAGGCCACTCAAAGCAGTTACACAAACCTATGAGAGCAGTTCTTAAACCGAACGCAAGAGCCCCCGTCTGTGTTTGCCCTCCTCCACTCTTGTTTGCAAGCCTAGGGAGGGCAATGCCTTCCCTATGGCTCCTGGGTTATGGAATGTATTTAAATGCCTGGTTCAAAACCCTCATTCACCCCTCTCAAATTTGACAATTGTTTAAGCATTATTGCTTGAATGGATACAGATGTTCAGCTCATCTCTTGTTGGGGGGAGTGTTTCTTTAGAAGAAGGGGGAAAATTGGCTTTTTTCTTCTTTCTTTTTTTTCAGACACATATTTTATCTTTATGTTTGTATCAAGAACTGCCAAGAGATGCATCTGGTCCCCAAATCAAGAATCTCACACTCCTCCTCCCAACTCACAGCTTTCTAAGCGCCTTTCTTTGTGATCTCTGCCCGAACAAGCTGTAGGCAGAGCTCACTGGACAGATGACCCACACCTTGTGGAAAAAGAAGAATCACTTTCTCATCAGTGCCAGAAAGAATGGCACCGATGGCATTTTTCATGATGTCGCCCTCCCCCAGCCTTTTACTTTTTTGTGTGTAATTCATTTTCTGATTAATATTTTCAGCAGCTAGAGCAAATGCCAGTTTAATTAAATTCCCACACCACCCTCCGTTTATCCAGTTAGTGGGTTCACTGGCTCCTCAACAACCTTCAGCATCTGCATTTTCATGAATGCTCAGTTGCTTCTGGCCTCACCCAAAAAATCTGTTACATATTAAGTTATAATAAGATATAGGCAATTATAGTAGCAGCAGGACAAATAGATTTGTATGGTTCATTACAAGGGATTTCTGGAACATACGTAGCGGAAATAGCCTGTTTCTGGGGCAGAGCATAGTCTGGAGGAAAAATACATTTTAAAAAGGTGGGAGGGGGTGGGTAGCAGAAGTTTCCATAAGAAAGTTCTAGATAGAAGGAAACCCTATCAGCTCAGTAGCTCTCTGTTACTTAGACGAGTGATGTGTCAACATGAGAACCACAAACAAGTGAAAGATACAAGGATTTCCCCTGGAAAATGGGTGGGGCCTGTTTCTCATTTTTAGAAACAAAATGTAATACCATTGTCATGGCACTGAAATAGACAAAATAAGCAAGAGGAATGAACGAACACTGGAGGAGCATCTGACATGCGACCAGCCATGTGCTGCGCACTTCGCACACACTATCTCATTTAAAACTCATGACAATCCTGAGAGATATTAGGTAGAGATACTAAAATGACAATTTCACAGAGGTCACTCTAATAGCTCTTGTTTTGTGAAGGACAAAACCGAGGCTCAAGAAGCAATAACTGTCAAGGTCACCCAGGGTCTGTCTGGTTCCAAAGACTGTGCTATCTCCACAATACTATTCTAAGCAAAGAGGTCCAGGGTCAATGTATAAATAAAGTGGAAGAGAAGACCTTCTACCTGTAATAATACTTTTGGAAATACCAGAGAAGTCCCTCTCTTAGGTTAATTACTATATTAGACAATGAACATCACTCAACATACATTAGCAGGTTTTGATAACAGAGTAAAGGGATGGTATTCCACTTGAAGGGTGAGAAAAGAGTTTCCTTAATGGCAGTGAAAATGTGCCTAAAGCAATGACGGAGTAGATTAGTTGAATTCACAGCTTTGTCTAAGTAGACCCAGAAGCAGACTCACTTTAATGTCACAGCTCTACCTCAAGGACCTAAAAAAAAAAAAAATCCCAAGTTAGGAAATATAGTATCTTCCTTTTCTTTACTATGTTAAAAAAAATACTACTTCCTAAGAGCTGCACCTGGAAAGAACCCTGAGAAATCTTGCTCCTCCCATCACCCAATTTGTCTCTAAACTGTAAGAACTGTTGTTTTTATCTTAAAAACTTTCAAGGATGGTGGTTCTCCAGCACTTTTCTACTTTCCATATAGAGAACTGTTTTTTAACCAATACCACTCTGCAGAATCCATTTCATTTTTCTCAGGATAAATTCAAGGCATTTTGCCTAATTCGTCAGCCCAGATTGGAGAGTGGGGTTGAAAAATCCCATATAAGTAAATACTCCATGAGTTTATATGGGTTGAAGTCACTGAGCCCAGAATATTATCAAGCTCCCCAGGGACCCCACAGAACCATATGAAAATGGCTTTAAAGAGATGTGCCAAGATGCTGACCCTTTCCCTTTGAGAAGCAAGGGTGGGAATGGGAGATTCTGAGCCAGTGCTGGTCACTTGGATGGGTAGAGATTCATGCTGAGCAGAACCAGCATATCAGTTTAGAGTGAAAGTCAGCTGAACCTGAAAATGCCAGCAGCTAACCAAGGAGTAGAAACCTAGTTGCTAAGTGTGAGAAAGTGAGCAGTGTTTTCTGTCTGAATGGCACTGACACCTTGGTGGTGTCAAAATGGCCCCTCCTGTTATCTTTTGTGTTCTGTGTTTTCACGTTTGCTGGCCTCTGAGTTGCCTTTTCCTCCCAGGGAAGCATCATGGCGCAGTGGGGAGTGCTGAATTTGGGGTCTTGGGAAGTGAGTTTCGTCTGTCTCTGCCCTTTATGTACTTGTTTTTAATCAACAAACACTTTGAAGTCTCCATTTCCTCATCTCTAAAATGAGGGGTTCTGAATTCATGACCACATGCTCTTTTTCTTTTAAGTTGAAGTATGATTGACATATGACATTCCATTGGTTTCAGGTGTACAACATAATCATTCAACATTTGTACACGTTGCAAAATGATCATCACAGTGAGTCTAGTTACCATCTGTCACCATACAAAGTTACAGAATTTTCTTCTTGTGATGAGAGCAACTTGTAAATTTGTACTACAATTTATTGACTGTAGTCACCATGTTGCACATTACCTCCCAATGAGTTATTAATTTTATAACATAAGTTTGTACCTCTTGACTCCCTTCACCCATTTTGCCCACCTCCCAAACCATCTCCCCTCTGGCAACCACCAATCTGTTCTCTGTATCTATGAGCTTTGTTTTGTTTATTCATTTTAGTTTTTTAGATTCCACATATAAGTGAAATCATATGGTGTCTGTCTTTCTCTGACTTGTCTCACTTAGCATAATACACTGGAAATCCATCCATGTTGTCACAAATGGCAAGATTTCTTTTTTATGGCTGAGTAGTAGTATTCCACTGTATATACATACACATCTTCTTTATCCATTCATCCATTGATGGACACTTAGGTTGTTTCCATGTCTTGGTTGTTATAAATAATGCTGCAATGAACACAGGGGTTCATATTTCTTTTCCAATTAGAGTTCTAATAAATACTTAGAATTTCTTCAAATAGATTCAGAAGTGGAATTGCTGAATCATACGGTAGTTCCTTTTAAAAAAATTTTTTTGAGGAATCTCCATACTGTTTTCCATAGTGGTTGCACCAATTCACAGTCCCACCAACAGTATACGAGGGTTCCCTTTTCTCCACATCCTTGCCAACACTTATTATTTCTTGTCCTTTTGATAACAGCCACTTTGACAGGTGTAAGGTGACATCTCATTGTGGTTTTGATTTGCATTTCCCCATGATTAGTGAAGTTGAACATCTTTTCATGTGCCTGGTGGCCATCTGTACATTTCCTCTGGAAAAATGTTTATTCAGGTCCCTGCCTGTTTCTTAAATGTGTTATTTGGTTTTTTGTTATTGAGCTATGTGTGCTCTTTATATTTTTTGTATATTAATCCCTTATCAGATATATGATTTGGAAGTATCTTCTCTCATTCTGTAGGATACTTTCAAATTTTGTTGATTGTTTCCTTTGCTGTTCCGAAACTTTTTAGTTTGAGGTAGTCCCATTTACTTTATCTTTGGTTGCCATTGCCTTTGGAGTCACATCCAAAAAATACAGCCAAGTGAGACACCAAGGAGCTTACTGGTTATGGTTTCTTCTAGAAGTTTTATAGTTTCTGGTCTTACATTCAAGCCTTTAATTCATTCTGAGTTAATTTTTGTGTATGGTGTAACATAGTGGTACAGTTTCATTCTTTTGCACACAGCTGACCAGTTTTCCCAATACCATTTATTGAAGAGACTGTCCTTTTCCCATTGTATATTCTTACCTCCTTTGTTAAAAATCAGTTGGCCATATATGTGTGGGTTTATTTCTGGGCTGTCTGTTCCATTGACCTATGTGTCTGTTTTTATGCCAATACAATACTGTTTTGATTATTCTAGCTTTGTAACATAGTTTGAAATCTGGGCACATGATGCCTCCAGCTTTGTTCTTCTTTCCCAGGACTACTTTGCTATGCAGGATCTTTTGTTGTTCCATACAAACTTTAGAGTTGTTTGTTCTATTTCTGTGAAAATTGCCATTGGAATTCTGATAGAGATTGCACTGAATCTGTAGATTGCTTTGGGTACAGACACTTTTACAATACTAATTCTTCCAATCCATGAGCATTGCATGTCTTTCCATTTATTTGTGTCTTCAATTTCTTTCATCAATGCCTTTTCATTTTCAGTGTATAGGTTTTTCATCTCCTTCATTAAATTTATACCCAGGCATTTTGTTCTTTTTTATGAAATTGTAAATGATACTGTCTTTTTAATTTCTCTTTCTGATAGTTCATTGTTAGTGTTTAAAAAATACAACAGGCTTTTATATGTTGATTTTTACCCTGCAACTTCACTGAATTATTTTTTATCAGTTCTGTCAGTTTTTTTGTGGAGTGTTTAGGGTTTTCTATATATAAAGTCATGTCAACTGCAAATTGTGACAGTTTTACTCCTTTTCCAATTCGGATGTCTTTTATTTCCTTTTCCTGCCTAATTGTTCTGACTAGGACTTCCAGTACTATGTTGAATAAAAGTGGTGAGAGTGGGCATCCTTTTTTTATTGCTGATCTTAAGGGAAATGCTTTAAGCTTTTCGCCATTGAGAGTGACATTAGCTGTAGGCTTGTCATATAATGGCCTTTATTATGTTGAGGTACATTCCATCTATTCCCACTTTATTAAGAATTTTTATCATAAATGGGTGTTAAATTTTGTCAAATAATTTTTCTGCATCTATTAAAATGATCATATAATTTATAGCCTTCATTTTGTTAACATGGTGTATCATGTTGATTGATTTGCAGATATTGAACCATCCTTCCATCACTGGAGTAAATCCCTCTTGATCATAGTGTATGATCCATTTAATGCATTGTTGAATTCAGTTTGCTAATATTTTGTTGAGGATTTTTGCATCTATGTTCATTAGGGATATTGACCTATACTTTTCTTTTTGTGTGGTGTCCTTGTCTGGTTTTGGTATGAGGGTAATGCTGGGCTCACAAAAATGAGTTTGGGAATGTTCCCTCCTCTTCAATTATTTGGAAGGGTTTGGGAAGGACAGGTATTAAATCTTTGAATGTTTAGTAGAATTCACCAGTGAAGCCATCTGGTCCTGGACTTTTCTTTGTTGGGAGTTTTTTAAATTACTGATTCAATCTCCTTACTAGTGATCAATTTATCCAGTTTCTATTTCTTCACTGATTTAGTCTTATAAGATTGTACATTTCTAGAAATTTATCCATTTCTTCTAGGCTGTCCAATTTGTTGGTATGTAATTGTTCATAGTAATCTCTTATTATCCTTTTTATTAATTGGTATCAGTTGTAATTTCTCCTCATTCATTTTTTATTTGAGCCCTCTCTTTTTCTCTTAGTGAGTCTAGCTAAAGGTTTATCAATTTTGTTTCTCTTTTCAAAGAACCAGCTATTAGTTTCATTGATCTATTGTCTTTTAGTCCTAGTTCATTTATTTCCACTGTGATCTTTATAATCTCCTTCCTTCAACTACCTTTGGATCTCATGTGTTCTCCTTCTTCTAGTTCCTTTAGGTGTAAAGTTAGATTGTTTATTTGGGTTTTCTGGTTTCTTGAAGTAGGCCAGTATTTCTATAAACTTCCCTCTTAAAACTGCTTCTGCTGCATCTTATAAATTTTGGTATGTTGTATTTCCATTTTCATTTGTCTCAAGGTATTTTAAAATTTCTCTTGATTTCTTCATTGACCCATTGGTTGTCCAGTAGCATGTTGTTTAATCTCCACATATTTGTTATTTTTCCAGTTTTCTTTCTAGCTTCATATCATTGTGGTTGGAAAAGTTGCTTGATATGATTTCAATCTTCTTAATTTTTTGAGACTTGTTTTGTGACTTAGCATATAATCTATCCTGGAGAATGTTCTATGTGCACTTGAGAAGAATGTGTATTCTGCTGCTTTTGGATGGAATGTTATATATATCTATTAAGTCCATTGGAGTCATGTGTCATTTAAGGCCAATCTTTCTTTATTGATTTTTTCATCTAATGACCTAACCATTGAATTAGTGAGGGCCACATGTTCTTTTCAAGTGCTAAGACACAGGTGTATTCTCTGAGTCACAGACAACAAAAGCCAAGGTTAAATGCCTTGGATTCATATAGGCTGTCCTAATAGAAGTATGTGGCAGAATTTAAGAGCTCCAAACTGGATGTCAGACATAAGACAAAGGATCTGGAACTGACCTCTCCAGGTTATTGGTCCCTTTATAGTGGTACTACTTAATTATTAAATTCCATGGGAAAAGGCAAGGCAAAAACAATTTGTACAAGTCATGTCTTCTAGAGTGACTGTCACACACATAACCCTAATAAGAAGGCAAGCCTGGGCTGCTATGTTTAGTGCCACTGGCATCCACCCAAATCTGGCCTTAACTGATAGTACAGGAGCTGAACAAGCAATCCGTAGGCTGTCCAGTAAAACTATAGGCCAGACAGAGTGCTCCATCAAGAATTCGAAATTTGTGAACTGGATGATTAAGCCAGTAAGAGTGGGGACAGGAACTAAAATAGTTGTCTTGGAAAAAACTCTAGAGAGGCCAGAAGCAGCAGTCAGGATGGATCATAAGCAAACTAAAGTTATGAGGAAGCATAAACTCTGGGTAAGCAAATGAATGATCCTATGGTACCTGGTCTCCAAATATGGCCCTCTCAGGCAACCAGTCACCTTGGTATTCATGCTCTTTTGTACTTTTCTTCCCTTGAATCTAGCCTGACCCTGCAACCAAATATGGTAGACGTGACAGAGTGTGGTTTCTAAGGATAGGCCATTTAAAGCCTTGAAGCTTCCACCTGGGTCTCTTGGAATGCCGGCTCTTGAGATGTTATTAGAAAGCCCAGATGCCATGAAAAAAGAAATGCCAGGCACATGGGGAGGCCACATCTAGTTACTCTAGTCCACAGCCTCAACTGAACTGCTAGTATCAGCAGCCAGCATCAAGTACCACCCATGTGAGTGAGCCATTTTGGAAGTCCAGCCCAGCTGAGCATTTAGGTCATTCTAGCTCCAGTTGTCATTTGACTGAAACTACATGAAATATCTCAGGTGAGAATTGAGAGTATGGTCAACTCACAGAACTATGACATATAATGATAATTGTCATTTTGAGCCACTAAGTTTTGGAGTGGTTTGCTGTACAGCAATAGATAACCAGAAGGTCCATAGGGAAAAGACAGATGGACGAATGTAAGTACAGTCTCCAATAGAGGTAGTGGCTCCCAGGGCTGCCTTGGTGTCGAAGATTTCTCGTCCTCAGCAGAGCCACATTTACCTCCAAAATAACATTTGTTTTTTTTTTTTTTATCTGAAGCAGCTTGAGATCTGTTTTCCTTATAATCTAATCAAACAAACAAACTACAATCCAACTGGAAAGAGACTAAAATAGATACCTAGTGAGAGTTTAGTACAGAGACTTCCAGAAGCTAGCCCATGGATAAATACTTGTGCTAACAAGGTTTTCACAACTCTTCAATATAATGAGAAATATAAAGACAATGTAGCAATTTTTGTTTGTTAACCTAAATTTATTCAAGTTAATAAAGGCAAATAGATCTACTCACAGAATCTGAAATGTGAAGTAGGATAGAATTGAATCCCCACCACCCAAACATTAATCATCAAATTCTTGATCATCAAGAGATGGCAACATGCATGTCTTGCCTTTGCTCTCCTCCTTCAGTCTCTGTTTCTCCCCACACGCCCCAGGACTGAAAAGGTTGGGAATTACTTTTACCTTCCCTTCTTGATCAAACTGCCCTTCCCTTAGGGAAAGATGGTTCCAGACCTCCCACCTCCTCTATGTCATGTCCTTCTTCCCTATCCCAGACTCATGGCTAAGCATCAACGGCAGATAGTATGAGAGGCGCCATCAGAAATAAAAACATTTAGGGAATGGGGGAGGGTGCATAGCTTTTTATCAGATTCAATAAAAGAAGCCACCAATATAAGACAGGTGGGACAATCTATTATTTCTCAATGCCCTTGGTCTTGCTTTAACTCAGCTACTAACCCTATATTTGAGTAAAAATAAGTAAATAGATAAAATCTTCTCAGCAAGGTGCCCTTTCCTCCCTAGCCCCTTTAATGCTCTGTATAGTGTAAATTATTGTAATTCAGATAGTTTAATGATTATCACTATGAGTCAGTTACTTTTCTACACACTGAAAACAGAAGCCCTTCCACAGACTCCACCTTGCCCAAGGTTACAGAGAAGCAAGCAGGTGAGCAGGGACCAGGGTGACCGCATTCCCTACCAGCCTCCTCCTTAGGTAGGAGGTCAAAGCCTGGACAGAGAGCCAGGTGGTCTTGATTTGCATCACAAAAGTCACCTGTCCAGTTTTGTGCCCGAGGCAGAGAGATCAAAGCTGGAAGGGTAGCTGGGAGCAGGGAGGAAATAAAATGCTGATATAATGATATGCATGACAATTCGCCTCCATCCACCTTTTCAGGAATGAAAGTTGGGCCAAGAAGTGACCATTATTCATGCTCCTTCCGTGAGCTCACATTACGGCTCCCGTTCGCCCTGCCAGATGGGTCTCATACAGCTTTGCCCAGGAGAGGAAGAACAGGCGGGAAATGAAGATGCAGAAATGTGGTACACTCAGACAGTTTCCCAAGCACTGCTACCACCTCTGTGGAGATGTTCTGTAAGGAGGTCGGTTTTGAACTCTTTCAGTCCCAGTTTGAAAACACTCAACACGCAGAAGCTCAAAATCTAACACATATAAAAGAGCATCTGCTATCCTTAAAAAGAGGTGGGTAGAGGGGGTTTACTCTGGAGCCCCCATCTCTCTTCCTCAATTACTGAAGAAGCCAAAGAGGACAAATGGAAAATGACTGTCCCAACTTTGGGCATTTCTATTGCTGAAATGATCTGAAATTCACCATACTTGAGCTGGGGTTTGATGAAATGGGGTGAGAGGTAGGGGGTAGATGAGAGTAAGAAGGGATGTCAAGCTTGGTGGCAAGCTGAACTATTAGAGCAGCACATAAAACTCAGGGAATGGATATATTTCCTGGCTGGGAAGGAGACTGGGGCAAGAGACACATTGATGGTGAGGCCCTTGGGGAATTCTCCATCTGAAATGCCTGCCGAAGATGACGTCACTAACCCTCATCAGAGGCCAGGCTCCAGGGAGCCGTGGCTCACCACAGAAGTGGCTCCAGTTTCTGGGTAAGAGAAGCCAAGCCCTCTTTGGCCCTGACTGCAGAGTGTGAGCGAGCGAGGGAAGATTGAAAGATTAAGTGGTGAAAATGCTAAGTGAACACAAGCTCCTTATTCATTGTCTAGATCTTAAAATCTTTCTGCTTCTTTACTGCAATACCCAAGAACAGCTTATATATTTGTTCCTCACGTTTCTAAAAATATAATAAAAGTTGTCTAAAAATAAAAAGCTGGCCCCTCTCCCCATGACAGGTATCCCTGGTGCCATTTGCAGTCTGGTCTCCAGCTGAATCTCCACACTTGCCTCAATGTTCTATCCTTTCACACCTTTGTCCTGAGCATTGTCTTGAGCACACTGCTTCTCTTCCCAGAGGACCTTTCCACCTTCTCTACAGCAAATACTGTCACCAAGAGCAGGGAATTTTGGAGTTCTGGGTTCAAATTCTGACTCCCCCACTTAGAGTTTCTATGCCTTTAGGCAAGTCATTGAAACTCTCGGAGCCTCAGCTTCTCTATAAAACAGGGTCAGGATGAAAAGAGAAAACAGATATGCAGCATGTGCCTGTGGAGAGCTGTTATTCTCCTGGCAAACTCTGACTCCGTTCATCAGTATGCAGCTCTGAGAACCTCCAGTGACTGGGGGCTCACTTCCTCCCAAGCAAGGCTATGGATTATTGACAGAAAGTTTCCATTATATTACAGCAAAACTTACTTCCACCAGCAGTTGCTGAGGAATGAGCACCCCTACTTCCGGTCAAGGAAAATGTCTTGTGCAAGTCACACTGAGGATCCACTCAGCAGACCCACTGCTCCAATGTGTCTGACTCCCCCTCCCCATGGTGGAGTCACAGCAGAGCCAGGAGGATGACATTCACCTCTTCTAGGCTCCACATGGATCCAAGCAGAGGAGGAGAAAGTCTCCAAGATCTCCTCCGTCCCTTTCTCTGGATCCAACAAATCCTATCTCCACTAATGCAGCAGCCCAAAGATTTCCAAGCCCAGTTATTCCTAACACTTTTCATCTACGTCCAAATGCCCTTTCTTGGCCAAGAACCCACCCAAAACATCCGGAGCGCTGAATGTAAAGCAGGTATCTTGGATGGTAGAATATCACTAAGGAAAGAGAGAAGAAAGAGCTCTTAAGAGACACCAAAAATTGTCTCTGATCCAGGCACCTTATGGGCTTATTTATACTCAACAGGTGTCTCAGGGTAATGGGGTAGAATGTTCCAGTGGGTAGGAAATGGAAGGTAAGAGAAGTGGAGTCTGCAACATTTAGGTCATCTATCCCTAAGCCCAAGTTCAGCAAGGGAGAGAGCTGGAACCTGTGTAGTGTGAAACTAGACAAGGAAGAAAATTCAGTATGAGATGATTCTGCATATATTTCTCAATCAGAGGAATTTTCTTGGCTATTGTTGCTACTGAGAGCCCCCTACTGGATTGCAGATCCACCCAACATTTTCAGCAAGCCACCAGCAAGCCACACCTGAGCCACACAGAGACATCATTCATTCATTCACAAATATTTATTACAAGTCTAGAAATCGCTAGACACTGTTCTAAATCCTAGAGAGACATGTAAGAAAAAAGACAACAGTCCCTGCCTTTGAGGAGCTTACATTCTAGTGAGGCATTCTTTGTCTGGCTAAAGCATAATACCACATTGAGATTTAAGATCAGGGTGCACAAACCCAATTCCTCTAGAAGCTGGATGGGTAACAGACATGAGCAGAGTGATCTAGTGGCAAGACAGTAGTGGGTGGGGACTGTGGAGACTAGAGGTCTCATACACTATCTAAAGGAAGAAGCTGATATTTGATTTCAGACAATTATTTCCACACAGCAATGCAATTTCATTGCTTCCAGATCTGGTTTGTCAGTAGAAGCCAGGAATCTAGATTTCTGTGAAATTCTCCAGTTTTTCAAACCTGGAAAAATCCAACTAAACTCATCTGTCAGGTTCTATCTGAAAGACATCTGCGTGTGACTTCTGCTCTTGACATCCAATGGGATTAGTGAGAATTGAGGAATGAAGTAGATCAACTACAAAACTTGGAGTCAGAATGACACGGTCTCAAACCAGCTTCACCATTTACTACCAGTGTTGTAGGGTTACTTTTCAAAGGCAGGTTACTTAAACTCCTCTAGTCTCAATTTCACCATACGTAGAACAGGAATAAAACCATGGAAAGGGTACGCCAAGCAATAAATGATAGGTGTGTAGCACCCATGTCTGGTACATAGTAAGAGCACAATAAATGTCAATTATTATAACTGTCAGGGTCATGACAGGAAACAGATGCACATTCAAACGTTTTAACTGAAGAAGTTTAATTATTCTATTTATGGAGGCATAGACATGGTTTAGGGAAAAATGCATAAGGTCTGACAGAGCACCCAGAGTAGAAATATCAATATCGGGGAGCCATTACCACCCCTGGCCTGCAGGAGCAAAGAAATAAAAAGAGTTACCAGATCCCACTGAAAGCCTGTGGAAGAAGGACGCTTGGTAGGAGCTATGGTCCTAAAGGAATACCAGCCTTGCCAGAACTTCAGTGAGGAAGGGAGGAAGGACAGAAGAAGACCCATACGTCATAGTCTCTCTTCAATCTCCTTGCCTCCCATTGGCCAAACCAATCTGGAAGCCAGAAGGCAAGAGGGCCTGTGTGGTGCGGTGCACAGAGGTCAGTCTCCCAGGCCCAAGCAAGCGTAGAAAAGAGCAGAGCATGGGTCAGTATATCTGAGAGAAGACACGGTTGTCCTCTACTTCTTCCCATTGAGTATGTATCAGCCCACTCTCTCAGTCTCTGCATTTTAGTGGCAAATATTCCAGTGGAGCTCTCTGTATTCTACTTGAAAATGCTCACTACTCTGAACCTGTCAAGTAAACCAAGAAGTACCCAAAGGGCAATTTTCTGGAACAGGCTAGGGCATCTACACTGGCTTCCCCAGGGAAGGGCTGGGCTGTGTGCACAGCTAAATTCACAGTTAGTCTAAACTATTACTTAAGATTCCTCTTCTATACAGGTCACTGGAATAGGAGGTTTGCCAAAAGAGGATGGAGCAAGTGAGAAGAGGAAGGCAGGGGAGAGGCAGGAAGCAGGCTGCCCTGATCTTATTGCCACCTTGGATGGAAAAGGGTGGGTAAGTAGGAAAAGGGGTGACTGGGAGAAGCCACACCTAAAGTGATGTTTTTAAAAATACCACTTATCACATGTTAAGCTGCAAGTAACTGAAAGGTCACTAGTGTAACCAAACAAGTCCAAAGGTATGGCAGTGATCAAGTGAGGCCTGGGAAGATCTGTGGCTCTGGGTCCCGCCTTCCTCCACACGCTGGCTTGTCATGGGAAGGCTGCAGCAGTCTTGGGACTTACAGCCAGACATGACAGTATTTAGAAGAAAGAAGAGTTAGCTTCTGGTATCTCAGTCAGAAAAGAATGCTCTTTTCCAGATGCACCCAGCAAACTTAGCACATTTCACGAGCCCAAACTGAGTCATTTGCCCATTCTTGAATCAATTCCTATGTACAAGATAACACCACACGATGACTGGCTTAGAGCTAGGTTGCCAGAAACAATTTCTATAGCAACAAGGGTAGGTGGGATTACTCTGACAGAGTGACAGTTTTCTCAATTCTCTCTTGGATGGTACTTAACTAGTACCGTTTAGATGTACAGGAGACAAGATGATTCATTACATACAACAGATGTCTTAGGGCATTAAGGCTTATTTCTTCTGATGAACCCTATAAAAACAATCATCTTTAAAAACAAAGGTTTATTTCTCACTCATGTGCTATATCCAGTGAGGACTGCCTGGGAGCTTTGCTCCGCATCTCGTCTCTCAGAGACCGAGGCAGATATTTGTACCTCCACCATCAGAATGTTGCAGTGGCAGGGGGAGAAACCAGTGATTTCACACTCACTGCCTTGCAAGCATCCATCTGGAAGTGACACATGTCAATTCTACTTGCCTGTCAGTGACCAGAGCAAGTCACACGGCCGCTTCTAACTTTAAGGCAGTAGGGAAGTGCAATTTGACTTTATGCCTGGAAGGAGGAGAATGGACCTATTTGTTAGCAGCCCTAGTAACTACCACACAACACTGGCAAGAGTTAGGTGAGATGGACACTTGCAGGCATCCTGGTAGCAGTGTAAAGCAGCACAGATTCTCTAGAAAGCAAGTTGTGAAAATGTGCGTTAAGGCTCTAAAAGGAAGTTCATTCTCTTCTTCATGTAACCTTCTCTTAGGAAGTAGAAACTTAGACAAAGATTATGAACAAAAATGTATGTTGACGCACTCACTGTATATATAAACAAAAAACCAAATAACCAGATTATCCAACATCAGGGTAATGGTTAAATGAATCAAAGTATCATATGATGGCTAATTCTCTAATGCTTTAAAATGTTGCTTTTTGAAGAGCGTTTAATGACATGGGAACGAACAGGCACATATCAAGGAAAAGTTAAGTGAAGGATAAAAAATTGTACTGTACAACTTAATATAAAATTAAGGTACAAAGAAGAAAGACAAAGGAAGCACAGTGAAGTATTAATGATGGCTATCTCTAGGTGAATGTTATTGTATTCTTTGTTTTTCTCTATTTCTTTAGCTCTCTATACAGATAAGCAAATATTTCTTAGTAATCAGGAAAAAAGATTATTAACATATAGAATCCATGGCAATTTCTGTAATAGTAGAAATTGAAAACATCTAAACTCCATCAATAGGGAGTTGGTTAAAGGAATTATAGTTCAGTCAAATAATAGATTATGATGAAACACTGAAAAATTAAGATATATTTGATCTGTCATGGAACATTTGCTAATATAAATTAAGAAAAAAAGCAAGGTGCAGAAAATCAGATATAGTACACTGCCATTTGTATAAACATGCACACACACACATACACATTTCTGAAAAGAATGCACAAAAAACTAGTAAGAGTGGTTACCTTTGGGTGGTGGAAGCTAGGAGACTGGACTGCTGATTTATAGCCATGGAAGGGAGACTTTCAACTCTAAGTCCTTTATATTATTTGATTTTTTAAAACCATGTGAGTATATTATTTACCTTGAGTTATATTTTACAAACAAATAATAAACAAATAAATCAGATCCTGGCTCTGGCAGACACATCATAACTACTGGTTACCTTCCCTGCCCTTTTCCTGTCCTTAGACAATTTCACTCAGTGACTCAGTCCTAGGTTGAGCCATAGCTATAGCTTAACAAGTCTTAGGGATTGAGAATGGATTTCATTGATCTGTCTGCCATTCTGAGCATGAATAACAGAGGGTCCCCCGAGGAGGCTTGACTCAGGCACAGGGAACACAAGTCATCCTTTCACCTGGGCTACAGGCATCTTGCACCCTTCCCAGGGACCCATCTGCTAAAAATACAAAGGCCTTTATTTAGGCGATAGTGAACATTTCCTGCAAAGAGCTGACATCTTGAGCCCAGGCCTTTGTGTCTGCCTAGGGCTATTTAATTCTTGGGAGTTACTTATAACCATGGATATTGAGCTGGATCAATCACGTGGACAATCTCAGGGTCAAACATTCTGAAGAGAAGCTCCAATGCTGATAGAGAAAATTTAGCTCTCAGCTTCCCAGAGCAAGGCATTGGAGAATGGCTTCTTCTAATTCTATGTCCCAGGACAAGCATGGCGAGATGTAGAAGAGTTTGCTCTCACCTTCTTCTGAGCTTGGACACTATGGCTCTGTAGGCTTCTGCCACACAGGTCTTCTCCCAGTACCTCCAGCAGCATATGTTCCCTCCACCCCATCTCTGCTGGGGATGGTCTGTGACAAATGCTACGTATGCAGCAAATCTCCAATCCTGGGAAACAGAACTGAAAAACGATCTCTGCTCGTGTGGAGTTTATGTTCAAGTAGACAAGCAACAGTAATAATCAAAATTCAAAAAATAAGATATCCAGTATGACACAAGTGCTATGGAGTTAAATAAAGCAGAGATATGGACAGGGAGTGCCAGAGAGAGGCCTCACTCCAAAGGTGAAACCTGAGTGAAGATCTGAACGCAACAGGGAGGGAGCCATGTGGATACTGCGGAGAGCATGCTTTGTAGAAGTGGCTGAATTTTACCCCTACTTCAGCAGAAGATAGAAGTAGACAGCCAGCTGAGGTGCAGGAATAATGTTTTAAAATTTCTGCATTTAAAAATCTTAAAATTTGTATTCAAGATCTGCACAGTTATAAGAAATAATCTAAATGTCCAACAGCAGTCATATCATGGTATGAACATGAAATCAATTATGATCTTGTCTCTAAAGACCACGGATTTCGAAGAATATTTTAAATGGTGGGAAAATACACTCAAAATAAAACGTAAAACGGGAAAATTAGAATGCAAAATTATATTCTAGTTTGTCTCGTTCACTGTGATAAACTAGTGTAGCACCCAAAACAATGCTTGGTACATCACAGATATGTAATAAACAGTAACAAATACCTGTTGATTAAGTTAACTGTTGAATTTAAGCATGATGCAGAAAAAAAAAAGCTAGAAGGAACATTATCATTAATGGCTGTTGGCCTTTAATGATGGAATTCTTTTTTTTTTTAATTTTTTGGTACGCGGGCCTCTCACCGCTGCGGCCCCTCCCGTTGCAGAGCACAGGCTCCGGACGCGCAGGCCCAGCAGCCATGGCCCACGGGCCCAGCCGCTCCGCGGCACGTGGGATCCTCCCGGACCCGGGCACGAACCCACGTCCCCTGCATCGACAGGCGGACCCCCAACCACTGCGCCACCAGGGAAGCCCCAATGATGGAATTCTTGATAATTTTCTGTGGTTTCCAAATTTTCCACATTGAAAAAAAGTGTTGCTTATTTTTTAAAGGATTTGAAAAGATAAGATTACATCTGAGCCCCTCTACCATGGACAAATTTGGCTATATTTGCCCTGAAAAAAAATAGTTCCTACAAAAAACCAAAGATCTCTTCACCTAGCCTGAAGTTTCTACCATGAGAAACCTTCTTGGGAAGGCATTATCTAAGAACTTCCACGTATAGAATGCATACTTGGGGGCCAGAAAAAGTGCTACCCCTTTTATATTAGGTGTTCTCAGTTTTGGCTGCATATTAGAATAACCTGGAAGCAACATGGCAGACCAGTTAACTTATAGTTTGGGAGGTGGGACCGAGGCATTCAGTGTTTCTTAAAGCTCCCCAGATGATACCAATACGTAACCAATGCTGAAAATGACTGCTTTATGTATGTGTTATTTTATTCTCTGAAGTATTTCAATCCCCAATGTATAGATGAGGAACTGAGTTTCAAAGAGGCAAAGGTCAGTCTGCCCAAGGCCATATGCTAGGAAGTGGGATAGCAGGTGATTTAACTTCAGACCTGATAGAAATCACTTGGCCTGATATTTTTACTTGAAGCAGCTGATACGCAGACAGGGAGCTGGAAGAACTTACCCCAAGGTTGCTTGTAAGTCAGCACCCAATCTGAGGTTTCTATACCCTGCTTGGAACTCTTCCAACTACTCCTTGTAACTGAGACAGTAAAGATAACAGAAGGGACACACACACACACACACACACACACACACACACACACCCCCCTGACTGTGAGTTTCTTTTCTGTCCCAAATTCAATAAGAATTCCAAATTTGGAATAGAGATTTCTCCAAAGAAGATATACAAATGGCCAATGGGTACATGAAAAGATGCTCAACATCACTAGTCATTAGGGAAATGCAAATTAAAACTACAATTAGATATCACCTCATGCCTGTTAGAATGGCCATCATCAAAAAGATAAGAGATAACACACACTGGCATGGATGTGGAGAAAGAACATTTTTGCACCTTTGGTGGGATTGTAAATTGGTGCAGCTACTGTGGAAAACAGTATGGAAGTTCCACAAAAAATTAAAAATAGAGCTACCATAATATCCAACAATTCTACTTCGGGGAATATACCCAAAGGAAACAAAAACACGAACTTAGAAAGATATATGCACCTCCATGTTCACAGCAGCATTATTTATAGTAGCCAAGACATGGAAACAACCTAGGTATACATCAATGGGTGAATGGATACAGAAGTTGTGGTATATACATATACAATGGAATATTATTCAGCCATAAAAAGTGAGGAAATCCTACCATTTGTGACAACATGGATGGACCTTGAAGATATCATACTAAGTGAAATAAGTCAGACAGAGAAAGACAAATACTGTATGATCTCACTTATATGTCGAATAAAAAAAACCCACCAAAGTTATAGAAAAAGGGATCAGACTTGTAAGTGGTGGAATGGGGGTTGGGGGGAGGAGGAAGGTGGTCAAAAGGGAGAAACTTCCAGTTATAAGATAAATAAGTACTAGGGATGTAATGCACAACATGATGACTATAGTTAACATTACTACGTGACATATATAGGAAAGCTGTAGAAAGAAAGTAGATCCTAAGAGTTCTCATCACAAGGAGAAATTTTTTTTTCTATTGTATCTATATGAGATGATGGATGTTAACTAAACCTATTGTTGTAATGATTTCATAATATATGTAACCAAACCATCACGCTGTATACCTTAAACTTATACAGTGATGTATATCCATTATTTCTCAATAAAACTGGAAAAAAAAGAATTCTAGGTTTGGTTATATCTAGTTCCACCTTGGTGAGATGCAGGAGCTTCCCTCTCATGCCAATCCATGGCCCCTGGGAATGCAGAGGCCACTCAAGGATGCATGAGAACTTAAATGAGGGCTGTCTGCATGGGGTGGTTGGTTGGGGGCTGAGCACAGTCTTAAGCCCACACAATCATTACTTGATTATTAGGGACCATCTGGCTGATGGTTGGTCATCCCCACTGGTTGTCAGTGACGAAGATAAGTGGGTACTCTTAGCTGTCATTTGGATCTGCTGGTGAATGGAGTCTGCTGTGTTCATCAGTCTCACACGGTTGGGTCTCCCTCCTTTTTCCCCAACCTAACTGCCTTTTTTCTAGTCATAGGTGGGAAGATAGATCCATAAGTATTCACTAGAATCATCCTTTTGCTTCCCCTTTTGAAAATTGTTAGAATGGGTTTGTGGCCTCTGTTTTTTGGTACTACAGTGGATGACTCATGCCTTCTGTCAGGAACAGGGTGGAGGGTTCTACAGTGGATGGCTCATGCCTTCTGTCAGGAACAGGACAAGGCTTCTGGGTCATACTCATCTTGTCCTACTGATTCAAGGTGCAGAGCAAACATGGAGAGGAAACCAAGATGATTGATAAAGCAATGTGTCCCTGTGACAAAGACAAAAGGCCAAGCACCTCAATGTAGGCTTTAAAATACTTCTTTTTGGCCCCTGGGTGAATACATGTGAAAGTGAACTGGGTGTTATTAATATTACTGCAGCTATTAGCTCATCTTTAGTCTACCTATATAAAAGCTTAAAAGAAATCTCCTGGCCGGAAGCCTGGGCCTCTAACAATTGATTTCCTTTTCAGGCAGGCCAAAGAATTCCCTTGGAAGGCTGCATAAACCACCAAGCACTTTGGGCCGGATGGAACACACTGGCACAAATGCAAAAGGTCACCTTGGACTGGGCCAACCTGGTGAATACCAATGAGCTGGAGCTCCCTGAAACCTCAGTTTATGCATGTCAGACAGCTAACTTCACCATCAGGCCCACGCCTCTGCCTCTGCGGCCCACGCTGACCCAAGTTGAAAGGGTTTGGCTCACTGAGGGACCCCTTCAGAACTGTTCACACAGGAACCTGTCCATCCAGGGTTCTCAACCTGCTAAAAGCTCTGGCCAAGCCCTTTTGCAAGCTAACTTTTTTTCTGCATATAACCATTTACAGATTTTGTTTTACCCTCCTGACATGAGTTAAAACAATAAAGGGGGTTCCTGAAATTGCAGAATCATGGAACACAGCTCTCTTTGCCCTCTCTACAGGCACACCCCCTCCTCTCCAGGCAGGAGCCCCCTTAATTCTTCACTGTTCCCAGGGCTTTCTGCCCAGAGTAAACTTCAAAGAAACAGGAACATAAGACCCACATGTCAACAGGTCTATAGAAGACCCTGAGAATCTCACTGGAATGGGAGGCCCAACACCCCCTAAACATTAACTTCTCCACCCCAGTCCCATTGCACTGTCCTAAGCCAGCTGAGAATGTGGTCTTCTGCTAAAATGCACATCTTTCTGGGAAAGGTTCTGCTCCTGGTTATGTATCAGCTTTTCTTTGGGAGTCTGTCGTGTGTACAGAGACTGCTTGCACTCAAATCCAGGTTGCAGCACTTACTAATTATGTGAACTTGGCCTGTTCTTGAACCTCCCTTGAAGGGCCTCAGTGTTCCCATCAGTAAATGGAAGTTACAGTAATATCTACCTCATAGAGTGTTGTGGGGTTTAATCAGGTCAATCTCTGTGCCCGGCACATAGTGCTCAATAAATGTACGTATTTTATTCCCTAGGAGTAGGCTTTGATCAGGAGGGGCACTTAGGCAGAATGGGACCCTGCTGCAGAAAAGGGACAGAGAAGAGGGTGAGAAAGGACACAGAAGAAGAAAACTTAAAGCATTGAAACTGAAATGCCATCACGTAACTTGCACTCCTGCTTCTCCTGTAGACAGGTGCACTGACTCTGGTAGAGACAGACACAGAAATGCAGGCCCCAGTACAAGGAGGATATAGCACTGACAGGGTGCTAAAGGATGTGTGAGTGGCAAAAATGACACTTTGCCATTGTGAGGGGTTAAATTGGCACTAAAATTATAAACATAATGAATGCTTCTATAGAAATTTGGAAGAATACAAACAAAGAGAAAAAAATTTTAATCAATATTTCTACTATCCAGTGACCATTCTGATGTATTTCATTCCAATCTTTTTCTTCATGCAGAACTTATACACCTAATATGCATTTTGTACTATTCTATATCCAATTTTAACAATATTGGGATCATATTTTAAACTACTTTTCCCCCACTTAATACAGTTTGAGCGCATTCCCCTCATTAAATATGGCTTTTAATGGCTACATTATATCATCATATGGATTCATTTATCCAATTCACTATAAACATTTAGGTTATTTCTAATTCTTTTATTATTATAAATCATGCAGCAATGAACATCTGTGCACATATATCTTTATGTGCATGTCTGGTAACTTCCTTAGGATAAATTCTTAGAAGTGGAATTATTGGATCAAGAGTTATATTCATTTTGAAGAATCTTGATACATATTGCCCTCTTTCTTGTTATGAATGTACATGCACAGGAATGGCACAGCTATAATTCAAGCACCCTTTCTTCCTTCCTCTACTTTCTTTCCTTGACTGAATATTTCTCATCTTTGCATACTCATCCCCAGGAAGCCTCCCACTCTCCCACCATTTAGATGTCTCCTTTTTTTTTTTACTCTTATAGCCCTTGCCCTTCGCTTTAATATAGCATTTGGCATACTGGATGCACTTGCTGATTTACATGTATGTCTACCTGGCTGGAATAGAAACACCTTAAAGGTAACCTCTATAGTCTTGGCATCTAGTACATAATAGATGGAGTCAATGCACAGCAAGCACTTGAGGGGGCTGGTGCTCTGTAGGGGCACATATGGTGCACTTCTCTGCTCAAACAGGCCTGCTCCATCACAAGCTCTTTAGGTAATGTGATCCAGAGGAATATTCCCAGCCCTTCTACTGACCTCTAAACCAATGAAAATGCTGACTCAGGGACTATTATTATACCTCTCAAAGAAGGCTTATCTACACACGGGATTAAGGGAAATAACCTACAAGTCTTGATTAATAGAAGCCAAGACTCTTGACAGTAATGACCTCTGGTCTGAGATGTCAGAAGACAAGGGCCTTGAACAGCCCACAGCAGGCCATTAATAGGATCACAGACTCTTCAAGTTGAAAGGAAACTAAGAGACTATCTTGGATTACAGATCAACATACCAGGGTATAGAGAAGTACAGATAATAATACTTATACCACAGAATTGTTCTAAGGATTAAAAGAACAACACACAAAGAAGATATACAGATTGCCAACAAACACATGAAAGGATGCTCAAGATCATTAGTCATGAGAGAAATGCAAATCACAACTACAGTGAGGTATCACCTCACACTGGTCCGAATGGCCATCATCAAAAAATCTACAAACAATAAATGCTAGAGAGGGTGTGGAGAAAAGGGAACCCTTTTGCACTGTTGGTGGGAATGTAAATTGATACAGCCACTATGGATAACAGTATGCAGGGTCCTTAAAAAACTAAAAACAGAACTACCATACGACCCAGCAATCCCACTACTGGGCATATACCCTGAGGAAACCATAATTCAAAAAGAGTCATGTATCACAATGTTCGTTGCAGCTCTATTTACAATAGCCAGGACATGGAAGCAACCTACGTGTCCAATGACAGATGAATGGATAAAGAAGATGTGGCACAGATATACAATGGAATATTACTCAGCGATAAAAAGAAACGAAATTGAGTAATTTGTAGTGAGGTGGATGGACTTAGAGACTGTCATACAGAGTGAAGTAAGTCAGAAAGAGAAAAACAAATACCATCTGCTAACACATAAATATGGAATTAAAAAAAAAGGTTCTGAAGAACCTAGGGGAAGGACAGGAATAAAGATGCAGATGTAGAGAATGTACTAGAGGACATGGGGAGGGGGAAGGGTAAGCTGGGACGAAGTGAGAGAGTGGCATGGACATGTACACACTACCAAACGTAAAATAGATAGCTAGTGGGAAGCAGCTGCATAGCACAGGGAGATCAGCTCAGTGCTTTGTGACCATCTAGAGGGGGGGGATATGGAGGGTGGGAGGGAGATGCAAGAGGGAGGAGATATGAGGATATATGTATATGTATAGCTGATTCACTTTGTTATACAGCAGAAACTAACACACCATTGTAAAGCAATTATACTCCAATAAAGATGTTAAAAATAAATACATAAATAATAAACGTGGGCAATAATTTAAAAAAAAAGAACAACACGTGCTGAAGTTCTAGTAAAAATCCGGTATATAATATTTATTCAACAAAAGGGATTCATTCATAAATTAATTCAATCATTCATTTAGCTAATATTTACTGAGCACCTCTTGTGTGCTATTATGGACTGAATTGTGTCATCCCCCCAAATTTATATGTTGAAGCCCTAACCCCAGTGTGACTGTATTTGAAAATAGGGCTATTAATGAGGTAATAAGGTTAAATGAGGTCATAAGGATGGAACCCTAATCTGACAGGACTGGTGTCCTTATAAGAAGAGGAAGAGACACTAGAGCATGCTCTCCCTCTCCACACACAGAGGAAAGGCCACTTGAGGACATAGCAAGAAGGAAGTCATCTACAAGCCATGAAGAGAGGCCTCGCCAGAAACCAGTCCTGGCAACACCTTGATCTTAGACATCAAGCCTCCAGAAATACGAGAAAGTAAATCTGATGTTTATGCCACCCAGTCTGTGGCATCTTGTTATGGCAGCCCAAGTAGACTAATACATGTGCCCTAACCCACCATCTAATGTGTGGTAGTGATTATACCCAGTGTAACTTGTGCTGGGAAAATATAAAAAGACACCTGGGATAAAATGCAACAGTACCCTTTTGATCATTAAGGGGTCTCTATTTTCTCATAATTCAAGGATGTTTCCCAGCTCCAAGTTAGAAAGGCATCCATTCATTACATTCTACAAATTGCCACCTATCCAACGCTGCTGCCCAGTTTTATGACCAGCACAAAAATGTTTGAGAAGGCAGCTTGCTGTCTCAGAAAGAATGAGCACTTCTGAGTCAAACAGACCCAAGTCTAAATCCTAGACCTGTCACTTACTAGATGTGGGACTTGGGAAAGTCACTTCACTTCTCTGAGTCTTAGTTTCCTCGTCTGTAGAATGGGGTTACTTGTGTATACTGTAGTGAGCATTTTAATGACCCCCAAATATGTCCAACGCTTCAGTCCCCAGAACCTGTGAATATGTTACCTTACGTGACAAAAGGGACTTTGCAGATGTGATTAAGTTAAAGACCTTGAGAGGAAGAGATTATCCTGCATTATCGGTGGGAGTGAGGGGGTGTTGGAGGGGGAGGGTCAATCTAATCATATGAATCCCTAAAAGCAGAGACATTTTCTTGGCTGTTGTCTGAGACAGTGTGGCAATGGAAGCATGCCAGAGATAGCAGCATGAGGACTTGAACCACTATGGCTGGCTTTGAAGGTGCAGTAGGGTCTTTATAAACCAAGGAATGTAGGCTGTCACTAGAAAGCAGAAAAGACAATGCAGCAGATTCTCTCCTAGAGCCTCCAGAAAGGAGTGCATCCCTGTCGACCTCTTGATTTCAGTCCCGTGAGACCCTGTTGGACTTCTGACCTACAGACGTAAAGATAAATTTGTGTTTTTTTAACCCACTACATTTGTGGTACTTTGTTACAGCAGCTATAGGAAACTCATACAACTTTATATGAGTGTTGTAAGTTTCAAAAGAGAACATGTGCTTGTCACCTAGGAGGACCACCACACAGGCTCATTCATGGTCCTTTGAAGGAGGTCAGGAGATCATTACTGAAAAGAAATGCTGTTTATAATCAAACATCTTATAAGGAAGCAAAGGAATCTATAAACAAGAGTCCCTTAACTACAGGTGACGAACGTGTGCTTGTATCCGTTCTCCACTCTCCTCTTCTCACTATTTATTTCAATCAGCAGCAGTTAGCTGGCACAGACTCCTCTCCCTATGGCCAACCAAGGGCCTGGCTGACAATCCCAACTGGTCTCCACCTTCCCGTCTGGCGACACGTCCTCTCCATTCACCCCACTGAAAGCAGACTCCCTAATGGATTTTTTTATGCCTTGGCATACACATGGGCCTATGTCATACACACAGCCTTGGGTTCAAATTTTGTTGCTACCATTTCCTGGTGGTATGTCCTTGGGCAACCATTACACCTCCTTGAGTCCTAGATTTCTCATTTGAGAATTAAAGGCAACTCCTACTTTATATGGTTGGTCAGAGCAGAAAAAGAGATACGTTTGCAACTTGCTTAATACAGTACCTGTCACAAAGAAGTTGTCAGTAAATGGATTAATTTATCCAAAATAAATAAAAGAACAATAACTAAATAAATATGTATGAATATACACACATAAGAAATATATTTATCAATATAATATTATATATAAAATCATATATAAAACATATACATATATAAACATGTAAACATATATATACAAATACACATATATAAATGTATGTACCACACACCAAATAAGATCTAGAGCTTGTCTTCAAACTTTTCCCAGTCCAGTGGGGACAAGACAGGTAAGTGTAGTAAGTGCTAAAACAGGAGGAAGTACCCAGTACTATGGGTTCATGGGGGGAGATGCGACTAACCCAGTTTGTGTGCTCAAGGAAGGCTTCTGGATAAAGTCACTTCTCAACTGAATCTTTCAGGATTAACCAAAATTGGGTAGGTAAAAGATAGAGGGAATAAATATTATATGAAGATAGACAATCAAGCATAAAGACCTAACATAAGAGAGAACACACACAGAAATCAAGAAATGAACACAATTTAATATTGCAGAGTTGGAAAGAAGAAGTGTAGAGAAATTACTTACTGATGCAATTGTTATGTATAGGTTTATACCCATATTATTGTTAATACCTTTGCATTAGTACATAGCCTATTCCCCTCCCCTACTGCTAAGGAAAATTTTGGTTGCCACTCAACCCTGTCCTGAGACTCAATGAGAAGATTGAGGTAATCAGTGGAGTAGAGAAATGCTGAAAAAGGTAGAGAATAATTTACCAGAAGAGATGAGAACTTAAGAGGAGGGGAAAATTAGTGATGACGGGCAGAAGCCCTCCAGCTTTTGTGTTTTCTTAAGAAGCTGTAGTAAAGATTTAAATTAGTTTCAATTTTTCCAACTATTAGTTCTTCGAATTTGATTCCATGCCAAGAGTAGACTTTGCAGGGCCCGGTTTTATACAGTTTTCACATATACATTTAAATCCGAATGAACCTTCTCCAGCCAGACTATTTTATTTATTGTTCCTTCAAAATACCTATCTCTAACCCTTTACTTATGCCATTTGCCCTGCCTGGAATGCTTTCCCTACTTATCTAAATCTCTCCCATTCTTCAAGGGCTAGCTTATGCTCCACGTGTGCCATAAAAGCTGTCCCAGCACAGAGGAAAGCCCCTTTGATGAATTTAATGCATTTGTTGTCTGAATTGTAGACTTTAGTGCTTATCTTCCAGAAAATCTTCACAAAAACATCAAAGGACAATATAGAAGAAAATGCGTCACCCCTTAAGACCACTGCCCTAAAGGAGCAATTATTTACACACAATCCCTTCCAATCCTTAATTATGGGTATAGATCATCAACAATATTGCAACCATGGTAGGAATTTTGATTTCATCTCTTAACTTTCTGCCTTTCAATGTTAGTGACATTTTTATGTTTAGAGTGCACATCCCCTCTACTTTTCTGGCTTTTATATAGCATAGGGTCTTATAAAGTTGTAATTTTAAATCTGTAGAAGACAGCAGTGTCTCAAATAGAGAAGATGCTCAATAAATGTTCATACTCCTTTTGAGCAGCTTACAGCTCCCTAGAGAAGGGCTGCATCATTTTTTTTCCTTTCAAATCTCCCCAAAAACTTAACAAAGGTCACAAACTCAAACACTTCCAGGAGTCAAGCAGATTTTGTAAATAAATAAAATAAGCTGGGTGTAGGATGATATTGACAGTTTCAATAATGTGCTGGAAACGGTGTTAGCAGCTTGCAAGAGCCAGTTGTTATATTGTCAGGACTTTTGTGAGCCAGGTTAAACAAAGCTTTTATCAACTTACCACTACATAAATTACATTAAAAACAGAGGTAATACACACTCAAAAGTCATCACTTCCTAATTATTTTACTAAATGGTGCTCTTATTTATGCTTTTGAGGTTGTTTGTGACTATTATTTCTGTATCATGGAAATGCTACACTGTGTGTTCCTGTACATCTCTTCCCAATTTTTCGTTCAGTGATGTCAAGTTGGCAGGTTGAAATTGGCTATGGTGGGAGTTTAGACAATACACAAATTAGCAAATGCTACAAATCAGGGCTCGGTTTATTGTTTTGTTGATTTTCTAGACTGAAGAAAATGATGGCAGAAATGTCATTCATGATGATAAAACGAAATTGTGGTATGTTTACAACTGTTACATAGCGAACAGCACAAAAAATTGAGGACAAGTGAAGTTTTTCAATGCTAGACAAAATACAGGATGTCCAGTTAAATTTGAATTTCAAATCAACAATAATATTTTTAGCATACGTATATCTGAAATATTGTTCAAACATACTTATACTAAAATTGTATTTGTTTATCTAAAATTCAAATTTAACTGAGCCGTCCATATTTTTATTTGTTAAATCTGGCAACCCTAGACATGTATCTTCATTGTTTCACTTTCATCTTACATGTTAAAATAAACAAAAATATCAACAAATATTCATGTTGGAGCTAAACTTGTTTGTCAGTTGTAACCATAGGCTGGCTATGGGTAAGACAGTTTGATAAAAATCAATGAAACAATCCTGTAAGAATCAATTGGTATATGAAGTTGATAATAAAGAATATTGTATAACATTATCATTTATAAGTTTTATGTTACACATCCTTTATATCAGTAAAATGTATAACAAATTTTTGTGTGTATATACACATACATATGCACACCTTAATAATTTTTGGAGAGCTGGTCATTAAATGTTCATCAGCAAACCACTGGAGACATTGAGATGGTGATAAACCTTTCTTTGAGAATGCATACAAATTCATTTTAAACACTGTCCTTCCAAACAAAACTTCTTCACCCCACCCTCCTCCAATTGCCACTTTGCTGTGTCAGACCTAGGACTGGTCAAGGTCAGGGCCCATTTGAACAATAACAGCAAAATTCACACTATTGAGAAATCAATCCCCTCTGAAGCAGCTAAACACAAGCAACTGAAATAAGTTATCTCCCTGCTCAAAGACTAAGTTAAAAAAGAACAAAGAAGGAGGATCACTCCTCCCTAACCCCACACCCTCTTTTTGAGTCTCATCCAACCATCTGGACTATTGTATACCACACCCATCTCCACCCAACTACCCATTCAAGCCGAGGAGGCATCTCTGGATGCCATCAGGCCCCAACAAACAGAATCATAACCATAAGCAGATAGCACTCCCGTTCTTGCCAGAGTGCTGTTCGTCTTGGGAAGACTGATACGGTTGGTGAGCCTGCCTAGTTATGCTTCTGCTGCTATTCTCTCTGACTGAAGGCCACCTGGACCTTGTTTTGGACAGTCGTGGGGCCCAAGATGGCCCTGGAATGAAGAATCCCTCTGAATCAACCTGGTTAAACACACAAGAGCAGGAGGCATGTCAGTGAGGCAACATCTTTTGACTGTCTCATCCCCAGAAAGACAGATTAGTAAGGGCAGAAAAGAAGACAAGCTGGGCCTCCAATCCAGATGCCTGGAAAGAGCCAGGGGCTCCAGGCAGACCGGGTTTCCACATTCCAGGGCTTGCTCAGCTCCCACTTGGTTCTCTTGCCACACACTTGCTTTGTGTTAGTAATAAGAGAGAATCAACAAACTTCACTGCAAGGAATACTCAGTTGCTTATTTTACGGGTAGTATCTGTCTATTTCTCACTCTCTCTCTCTCTCTCTCTCTCTCTCTCTCTCTCTCTCTCTCTCATAAACAAAGACACAATAGAAAAAACAAACAAACAAACAAAGGAAATAAAAAGAAAAAAACAGAATCTATTATTTGGGTGTAACTGCAGTATTAAACACCCCCATGGATATAGTCTCAACTCTAAATCTATGTCCTAGGCCAGCGTTTTCCAAAGTGTGTTCAGACAGATGTTTATAGAAAAATGGGGGGAGAAGTCCATGGTCAAATAAGTTTGGCTATTGCATGTTTAAAGTTTTAATTAAATTTCTTTGCAGCAGAACTTCTCAGAACCTTTAACATACAGATGTGCTTTGGGAATCTATTCACCAGAGTAAAGTTCACCACATTTTCCAAATTTATTTGAGTAAAGAACCCCCTTTTGAAACCATGTAACTTGGATTGGGACTTGAACCCACGCACCAGGACTCAAACCGAGCCAAAACCCAGATTGGGACTTGAACCCATGGTCTTTTAACTGAGATCACACACCTGGTCTCAGAACTTAATGAAGCTCAGCTTCTTAATGTCTCATTACGGAAAGAATTCAGTGAGAGACAAAATGATAGGTAAGAAGTGGATTTATTTAGAGAGAAACATTCCACAGACAGAGCGTGGGCCATCTCAGAAGGCAACAGTGGCACCAGGGTATAGGGTTGTCAGTTTTTATAGGAGTGGGTAATTTCATAGGCTGAGTGGGAGGAGTATTCCAGCTATTTTGGGGAAGGGGAGGGGATTTCCAGAAATTGGGCCACTGTCCACTTTTTCACCTTTATGGTTGGCCTTGGAACTGTCTTGGCACCTGTGGGTATGTCATTTAGCTTTCTGATGTGTTACAATGAGCGTATACTGAGGCTCAAGGTCTAGTGGAAGTTGACTCGTCCACCATCTTGGACCTATTGCGTTCTAATTAGTTCATGTCAGGTCCTATGGCTATGTCATTCTTTTAAAGGTTGTGCCCTACCCCCCTCCCTCCTGTTTCACTTTCCATGGAGTATCTTACAGAACCATGTCCCATGGAAGAGACTTTACAAAACCCTTAGGCTCTAGGTATTTTCAATAGCTTCTCATTAATCAACAATAGACTTATATTTCCATGACTTTATTCACCTACTCTCTTCTCTCATCCTCAACTATTAAAGGATTTCTCTTTCTTCAAGGCCCTTTGGGTGCTCTCAGAGCCCCTACATAATTCCCTTCTGTCCTTTTTTTGTTCAAACAAGACTGTCTTGGTACCAATGCCATTATCATTACTACCAGCTCCCAGAAGGCAGTTGGTCTTGGTGGGGAGGACCTGGATTAAAAGCCACATGGTCTGAAGTCAAGGTCTTGCCCCAAATGACCTTAGTCAGTCTACTTTACCTTTTAGAGGCTCAGTTTCCTTTTATGTAAAATGGGAACAATAATATTTTTGTCACACACTCATGATGAGGATCTCATGAAAGGGTTTCATGAAAGTGCTTTATTATCATAACGTGAAACTGAAAAATTATCATTAGCCCCATTTTTCCTAAATTTCTCTGACCACAGGAATCACCTAGGGTAGAACTGGACCCTACCCGGCTCTTTGATGGAGCTAAAGATGGACTCCAGGAGGGCTCATGGCGAGGAGTACTTCCCAGAACTTCTGCTGTCAGTGTCCTTGTCCCTGTGGTGAGTCACAACCACCCCCTGCCTCTGCAGGAGACCCTCAAACACTAGCAGGCCCTTATTGATTAAAGAAGTTTCCTGCAATGACTCCTAACAGCAGTACTTGTACTGAGGAACAACACTGCCTACATGCATAACATATTAAGAATATACTGAGAGGGCAGACAGCAGAAGCAAGAAGAACTACAATCTTGCAGCCTGTGGAACAAAAACCACATTCACAGAAAGATAGACAAGATGAAAACGCAGAGGGCTATGTACTAGATGAAGGAATGAGATAAAACCCCAGAAAAACAACTAAATGAAGTGGAGATAGGCAACCTTCCAGAAAAAGAATTCAGAATACTGATAGTGAAGATGATCCAGGACCCCAGAAAAAGAATGGAGGCAAAAATTGAAAAGATGCAAGAAATGTTTAACAAAGACCTAGAAGAATTAAAGAACAAACACCTAGAAGAATTAAAGAACAAACAAACAGAGATGAACAATACAATAACTGAAATGAAAAATACACTAGAAGGAATAAATAGCAGAATAACTGAGGCAGAAGAATGGATAAGTGACCTGGAAGACAAAATGGTGGAATTCACTACTGAGGAACAGAATAAAGAAAAAAGAACGAAAAGAAATGAAGACAGCCTAAGAGACCTCTGGGACAACATTAAATGCAACAACATTTGCATTGTAGGGGTCCTAGAAGAAGACAAGAGAGAGAAAGGACCCGAGAAAATATTTGAAGAGATTATAGTCGGAAACTTCCCTATCATGGGAAAGGAAATAGCCACCCAAGTCTAGGAAGCGCAGAGCGTCCCAGGCAGGATATACCCAAGAAGAAACATGCTGAGACACATAGTAATCAAATTGGCAAAAATGAAAGACAAAGAAAAATTATTGAAAGCAACAAGGGAAAAACGACAAATAACATACAAGGGAACTCCCATAAGGTTAACAGCTAATTTCTCAGCAGAAACTCTACAACCCAGAAGAGAACGGCATGACATATTTAAAGTGATGAAAGGGAAGAACCTACAACCAAGATTACTCTACCCAGCAAGGATATCATTCAGATTTGATGGAGAAATCAAAAGCTTTACAGACAAGCAAAAGCTAAGAGAATTCAGCAGCACCAAACCACTCTGCAACAAATGCTAAAGGAACTTCTCTAAGTGGGAGACACAAGAGAAGAAAAGGACCTACAAAAACAAACCCATAACAATTAAGAAAATGGTAATAGGAATATACATATTGATAATTACCTTAAATGTGAATGGATTAAATGCTTCAACCAAAAGACACAGACTTGCTGAATGGATACAAAAATAAGATGCATATAGGCAATGTCTAGAAAAGACACACTTCAGAGCTAGGGACACATATAGATTGAAAGGGAGGGGATGGAAAAAGATATTCCATGCAAATGGAAATCAAAAGAAAGCTGGAGCAGCAATACTCATATCAGATAAAATAGACTTTAAAATAAAGAATGTTACAAGAGACAAGGAAGGACACTACATAATAATCAAGGGATCAATCCACGAAGAAGATATAACAGTTATAAATATATAAGCACCCAACATAGGAGCACCTCAATACATAAGGCAACTGCTAGCAGCTATAAAAGAGGAAATCGACAGTAACACAATAATAGTGGGGACTTGTAACACCTCACTTACACCAATGGATAGATCATCCAAACAGAAAATTAATAAGAAAACACAAGCTTTAAGTGACACAATAGACCAGATAGATTTAATTGACATTTATAGGACATTCCATCCAAAACCAGCAGATTACACTTTCTTCTCAAGTGTGCACGGAACATTCTCCAGGATAGATCACATCTTGGGTCACAAATCAAGCCTCAGTAAATTTAAGAAAATTGAAATCATATCAGGCATCTTTTCTGACCACAATGTCATGAGATTAGAAATCAATTACAGGGAAAAAAATGTAAAAAACACAAAGACATGGAGGCTAAAAAATATGTTACTAAATAATCAAGAGATCACTGAAGAAATCAAAGAGGAAATCAAAAAATTAGAGACAAATGACAACAAAAACACAATGATCCAAAACCTATGGGATGCAGCAAAGGCAGTTCTAAGAGGGAAGTTTATAGCTATACAAGCCTACCTCAAGAAACAAGAAGAATCTCAAATAAACAATCTAACCTTACACCTAAAGGAACTACAGAAAGAAGAACAAACAAACTGAAAGTTAGTAGAAGGAAAGAAATCATAAAGATCAGATCAGAAATAAATGAAATAGAAACAAAGAAAACAACAGCAAAGATCAGTAAAACTAAAAGCTGGTTCTTTGAGAAGATAAACAAAATTAAGAAACCATTAGCCAGACTCATCAAGAAAAAGAAGGAGAGGACTCAAACCAATAAAATTAGAAATGAAAAAGGAGAAGTTACAACAGACAGCACAGAAATACAAAGCATCCTAAGAGACTACTACAAGCAACTCTATGCCAATAAAATGGACAACCTGGAAGAAATGGACAAATTCTTAGAAAGGGATAACCTTCCAAGACTGAACCAGGAAGAAATAGAAAATACTAACAGACAAATCACAAGTAATGAAATTGAAACTGGGATTAAAAATCTTCCACCAAAAAAAGCCCAGGACCAGATGGCTTCACAGGTGAATTCTATCAAACATTTAGAGAAGAGCTAACACCCAACCTTCTCAAACTCTTCCAATAAATTGCAGAGGAAGGAACACTCTCAAACTCATTCTATGAGGTCACCATCACCCTGATACCAAAACCAGACAAAGATACTACAAAAAAAGAAAATTACAGACCTATATCACTGATGAATATAGATGCAAAAACCCTCAACAAAATACTAGCAAACAGAATCCAACAACACATTAAAAAGATCATACACCATGATCAATTTTAGTATATGTGCTGCCGAAGAGAGCACTACACCATGATCAAGTGAGATTTATGCCAGGGATGCAAGGATTCTTCAATGTACACAAATCACTCAATATGATACATTATATTAGCAACTGAAGAAAGAAAAACCATATGATCATCTCAATAGATGCAGAAAAAGATTTTGAGAAATTCAATGCCCATTTATCAAAAAACTCTCCAGAAAGAGGGCATAGAGGGAACCTACCTCAACATAATAAAGGCCATATATGACAAACCCAGAGCAAACATCATTCTCAATGGTGAAAAATTGAAAGCATTTCCTCTAAGATAAGGAACAAGACAAGGATGTCCACTCTCACCACTATTATTCAACATAGTTTTGGAAGTCCTAGCCATGGCAATCAGAGAAGAAAAAGAAATAAAAGGAACACAAATTGAAAAAGAAGAAGTAAAACTATCGCTGTTTGCAGATGACATGATACTATACATAGAGATTCCTAAAGATGCCACTAGAAAACTACTAGAGCTAATCAATGAATTTGGTAAATTTGCAGGATACAAAATAAAGGCACAGAAATCTCTTGCATTCCTATACACTAATGATAAAAAATCTGAAAGAGAAATTAAGGAAGCACTCCCATTTACCATTGCAACAAAAAGAATAAAATGCCTAGGAATAAACCTACCTAAGGAGACAAAAGACCTGTATGCAGAAAACTATAAGACATTGATGAAAGAAATTAAAGATGATACAAACAAATGGAATGATATACCATGTTCTTGGAAAGGAAGAATCAATATTGTGAAAATGATTATACCACCTAAAACAATCTACAGATTCAATGCAATCCCTATCAAATTACCAATGGCATTTTTTACAGAACTAGAACAAAAATTCTAAAAATTTGTAGGCAGACACCAAGGACCCCGAATAGCCAAAGCAGTCTTGAGGGAAAAAAACGCAGCTGGAGGAATCAAACTGCCTGACTTCAGACTATACTAGAAAGCTACAGTAATCAAGACAGTATGGTACTGGCACTAAAACAGAAATATAGATCAATGGAACAGGATAGAAACCCCAAAGACAAACCCATGCACTTATGGTCAACTAATCTATGACAAAGGAGGCAAGGATATAAAATGGAGAAAAGACAGTCTCTTCAATAAGTGGTGCTGGGAAAACTGGACAGCTACGTGTAAAAGAATGAAATTAGAACACTCCCTAACACCATACACGAAAATAAACTCAAAATGGATTAGAGACCTAAATGTAAGACTGGACACTATAAAGCTCTTAGAGAAAAACATAGGAAGAACACTCTTTGACATAAATCACAGCAAGATCTTTTTTGATCCACCTCCTAAAGGAAATAAAAACAAAAATAAACAAATGGGACCTAATGAAACTTAAAAGCTTTTGCAAAGCAAAGGGAACTACAAACAAGACGAAAAGACAACCCTCAGAATGGGAGAAAATATTTGCAAACAAATCAATGGACAAACGATTAATCTCCAAAATATATAAACAGCTCATGAAGCTCAATATTAAAAAAACAAACAACCCAATCCAAGAATGGGCAGAAGACCTAAATAGACATTTCTCCAAAGAAGACATACAGATGGCCAAGAAGCACATGAAAAGCTGCTCAACATCACTAATTATTAGAGAAATGCAAATCAAAACTACAATGAGGTATCACCTCATACCAGTTAGAATGGGCATCATTAGAAAGTCTACAAAAAACAAATGCTGGAGAGGGTGTGGAGAAAAGGGAACCCTCTTGCAGTGTTGGTGGGAATGTAAATTGATACAGCCACTATGGAGAACAGTATGGGGCTTCCTTAGAACGTAAGAATAGAATTACCACATGACCCAGCAATCCCACTACTGGGCATATACCCAGAGAAAACCATAATTCAAAAAGACACATGTACCCCAGTGTTCATTGCAGCCCTATTTACAATAGCCAGGTCATGGAAGCAACCTAAATGTCCATCGACAGATGACTGGATAAAGAAGATGTGGCACATATATACAATGGAATATTACTCAGCCATAAAAGGAATGAAATTGGGTCATTTGTAGAGAGGTGGATGGATCTAGAGACTGTCATACAGAGTGAAGTAAGTCAGAAAGAGAAAAACAAATATCGTACAGTAATGCATATAGGTGGAACCTAGAAAAATGGTATCGATGAACCAGTTTGTAGGGCAGAAATTGAGACACCGATATAGAGAACAAACGTGTGGACATCAAGGGGGGAAAGTGGCGGGGGGTGGTGGTGATGAATTGGGAGATTGGGATTGACATATATACACTAATATGTATAAAATGGATAACTAATAAGATCCTGCTGTATAAAAAAATAAATAAAATTCAAAAAAAAATAGAATCACCTAGGGCATTTATTAAAAAGAGAGATTCGTCTTAAGAGTCTGTTTCCTCAGCCGCAAGGCACAGGGATATTAGCTCGGTGCTTTGTGACAGCCTGGAAGGGTGGGATGGGGAGAGTGGGAGGGAGGGAGACGCAAGAGGGAAGACATATGGGAACATATGTATATGTATGGCTGATTCGCTTTGTTGTAGAGCAGAAACTAACACACCATTGTAAAGCAGTTATACCCCAATAAAGATGTTTAAAAAAAAAAAAAAAAAAAAAAAGAGTCTGTTTCCTTTGGTGGGACCTAGAATCTGTGATTTTAACAAGCATCCCAGGTGATTTTTACCATCAGAAGAATTTAGAAGGTACTGAATTATCTAGAGAAATAAGGAATGAATTGTGAATTTAACAGCAAAAGTTAAACAAGTGGGAGATATTTGGTTGGGGGACAGGCAGGTGAAGTGAAACACTGCAAGGCTCCTTCTATTTATCACACTAGATAGGTGTGTGTATGTCCCTTTGCTGGGCAAAGTTGGGCTAGACATTGACCTTTGTATAGTAATTCTTGGAGTACATACTCCAAACAATATATTATTAAATATCCTACTGGTGAGAATTTATCCAAAGTAGCCCTTGTTAGTTCGTTGTTTGAAACTTGGATCTTTTTTAAAAAAATCAATTATAATCTTGTGGATCATCATAGATAGAGACATTCATTCAATATTAATCTCACTGCATTTCTAATCAAGCATTTGCTAGGCATGAGAGAGGAAGCAAATAAATACACACACACACACATCTCTCTGTACTAGCTGATGCCACATTTTGCATTAGCCAACCCTTACGTAATTTTTGAAATGCTCATGAATGACAAAAAAAAAGGCCCCATCTCTGAAATAATCTGTTTGTGTGTATTCTTTATGCCGTCAGAATCCAGAAGTTGGGATTACTTAAAGATTTTATTTCTTCAGTGGAGAAGTAAGGGAATAAAAACAATATTTGCTTTATTAAAAATAAAACAAACACCGCAAACAGAAACTCATTATTTCTAGAAAATCCCCTCTCATGTCCAACCACCAAGGGAGCCTCTACTGCCACTGGTTTCTTGAAAAAGTCCAAATCAAAGCCAGGAAAATCTTGTAGCCATTAGACTGTAATCTCTATGAATCACTAATTTGTTTTTTCATGACTTTTCCTGCATTCCTTCTATCTTCTGTAGTTTATTTTGTTCAGTGTTTTCAGCAACAGCTTTGCCAAGTCCCAGAGTACAGAAGCCATCCAAGCAGGGACGTGTGTTTCCCACTCCACAAGCTGCTTGCCCAAGTGACAAGGCATGAGTCTGACTTCTCTCCCATCCCATTCTTTCCCTGTGTGGTTCAGGCACAGACAGGAAACAACCAGACCTAAACACTCATGGAATAAGGCCCTAAACAGTCAAGGATGCCATGAGCAAATTCTGAGCATTAGGACTTTCATTCCTATTACTCAGAGCGTATCTTGCAGAGACTGAGGCCTTTAAGAAAATAAAAAGGAACAGCAGTTGTGACCAGTTGGCAGTGGCCATGTTGTAGCTTAGTTAGCGCAATAAATAGTTTACTTTAACTTAGCTCCAGCTTACCAAGTCTCTCCCTTCTCCACTCCTATACATAAACAATCCACTTCTCATTTACAAATATTACACATCTGCATGTGTAACCACACTCTCTCTCGCTAAATAGGTATTTGTTTCTCTTTCTTCCCAACATGGGGAACTGGTATTGAAGTTAACCAGATCAAGTTCTTTCACTGTGTTAAGTAGACTAGTATTTCTGAATGAATTTTGATGATGACAGCAGGGTAGGTATCTAATTTATTCACTCGACCGTCCATTCATCAATGCATTCTTTCATTGAGTAAATATTATTGTGTCTATTCTGTGGCACACAGGCATTGAGGTAGATACTGAGGGTACAAGGGTGAATAAAATACATGAAGTACATGCTTTGGTGAAATGTACAGTCTAATGGAGAGACAGACATTAAACAAATGATTACACACATTAATTTTTTTAATTCTAATAAGGGCTGCAAGAAGTAAAGGGAGTTATGAAAGTTAATTAAAGGAGAACTAAGGACCACATGCTGTGTGATTCCATTGATACAAAATGTCCAGAATAGGCAAATATGGACAGAGAGAAAAAGTATACTAGTGGTTGCCTAGGCCTGTGGGGGAAGGACCTGAAGGGGTTCCGGATGATGGCTAAGGAGAGTGGGATGTCTTTTTTAGGTAATAAAAATGTTCTAAAATTGACTGTGGTGATGGATGCACAACCCTGTGAACAAACTCTGAACAAGCTCTGAATCCCTCTTTCTCCATTCACCACTAGTACTTTCTTGGGGGCCAGATTAATTCTCAGGGAGTATGTCCACCTACAGCTATTGGTGTTTATTCTACGAGCCTAGAAACTCAACGACAGTGAGCATCTTTACCTTCTTGCTCCTGTCAAAGTCCTAAGTAGGGATTAATTGGTCTGACTTGGTAACATGTGCCTGCGTCTGCATCAGTCACTAGTTGGGGGAACGTAGCGCCAGCACGGATACATGCCTACCCCAGGAGGTGGAGTCAGCTCTACCAGAACCTCATGCTCTGAGATGGAGGAAGAGATCCTTCTACTACCAGATGTAGAGAGGCTGGGCAGGCAAAAGCAGCAGTAGCGCACCTTGAGGCGATCCATTGTCTCATACATCCTTGGAATAAAGGTTTAATCTTGAGGGACCACAGCCCTTTAGGATACAGACTCACTACATACAGTCTGCAATTGCTGAATCATTCAAAGTGCCACACAGAGAGCCTCAAAATTTGTAACTCTGAATCGATTATATTACTTAGTTAAATATAACAACAACAAAACCCAGTCATTAGCTACAAGTAAGATTTTAAAACAGTTAATGTATTTGTAAATTGACTTATGTAGACATTTAATTCATATTAAAAACTCTAATTTGCATTAGAGTCTTGGGTTTCCTTAGCGGGGTGGGTGAGATTGGGATTTTCACTTGGTTGGTTTTGTTCTTACCTGCATATATCAGCTGCCTGGAATACTGAAGTTCCAAGTGGTATGTAATGAAAAATAGTCATTCTGGGATGTTTCCACTAACAAGTGTAGAGGAATTACAGGAAACACATTTATCTGCTAATTACTGCCATGAAATTTGCTTTGCTAGCAGGTAAATGTAATCCCACGATGATGGCAAATGCATGGCTGGTGAGTTTCACTGTCCTATCACACACAAACATCATGAACTGGTCATGGCACTTGTTCCTACTGCTATCCAATGTGGCCTCAGAATCCTCCTCAACCCAGTGCTTCGAGGAAACACAATCAAATGTAGTTAGAAACCAGGATGATATGTGTGAGCTTGGAAGAGTTATTTAATCTTACTAAGTCTTAATTAACTTGCTTATACTTATGAAATGTACTTGTGCTTGACAAAATGTAGTTAAATGATAATGATGATGATTGCCTTTAGATAATATCTAAATATAATTGCCTCCAAAATTTTTCTCCAGAGATTAGTGGTGAGGAGGAGGGCAGCATAAGTGATTCCTTTTTTGGTTTATTTCAGACTCTCTCAGTGTACCGGAAAGGGGGTTCCTAGTTACTATGCAATGTTTACTTCATAAGTGTTCAAGATTAGAACACTCAGATGAAAAACTATACATTCTGTAAGAACCCATGGAGGGATGTACTGTCCATTCTGTCCCACAGTGTCCTTTATACAATGATTCACATGATAAATGCCTAAGTTTGGTGCCAGGAAAAAGTTTGCACAGAAAAAATGTGTATGCTTTCCATTGCCACAAAACCAAAAGTAAGTAACCCAACATGTTTCCACTTTGCCTTCACTGCCAGGAAGCTCGTGCCAAAAATGTATTACCCAAGTGTTATAATTAGCCCCGATCAGGTGCCTGAAGACATCAACTCCTTTTGAGTCAGATGTGTCAGTTTTCTTTCTTCCTCAAATGGTTTATTTTATACTGATTGAATCTGCAAGCTTCTTTAATCCCACTGGAAGAGTTGGGTCACCTGACCATTTAATAAGTCTCTTTCACCTATTAAACTCTATGAACTCTTCCATAAAATTCAATCATCAAAGCAAAAATGATTAGTTCTGGGGCTTCCCTGGTGGCGCAGCGGTTGAGAATCTGCCTGCCGATGCAGGGGACACGGGTTAGAGCCCTGGTCTGGGAAGTTCCCACATGCCGCGGAGCAACTAGCTCCGTGAGCCACAATTACTGAGCCTGCGCGTCTGGAGCGTGCGCTCCGCAACAAGAGAGGCCGCGGTAGTGAGAGGCCCGCGCACTGCGATGAAGAGTGGTCCCCGCTTGCCACAACTAGAGAAAGCCCTCGCACAGAAACGAGGAGCCAACACAGCCATAAAAATAAACAAATAAATAAATAAAATTTGAAAAAAAAAAAAAAATGATTAGTTCTAAACAAGATATATGGGCTCTGGCACCCAAATAAATGGGAAAGAGATGAAGCAATTTAAAATGTATTCGAAACTTACTGTAGGTTAAGCAGTCTACATCCATAACTGGTATTCTAGACGTTCTTGCTAGGTTGTGGGTATAAATGTGGCCAGGTTGCCATTTCTAGTCACATCTGTAGCTCAGTGCCCCCATGCTATCACTCCATATTACAGAAGAAGAATCTAGGCTCAGACAGGTTAATTTTATTTGACCAAGATCACAAAGCCAGTGAGTGTCAGAGTTGAAACTCAAAGCCAAGTCGGCTATGTTCTTTCCATGACACACCTGTGTGAAATGGATTGTAGAACACGCCTTTCCTGTTCCTCTAATGTTGTCAGTATCTATTTCCTGAACCTACAATAGACCATTTCTATTATAATGCTTCCAAAATCAACTTCTCACTCTGACAAATGCCAAGGACAGCAACCAATAGCTTAAAAATCAGACTCCCAGTCTCTTATCTAGGCAAGAGTGGCAAGGAGAGAAGGACTCATAGGGCAGATTTGAAACCAAGATAAAATTTGGAGGTTTTTATTTTTAGTGTTATTTTCTATGAATATTCTAATATAAATATGGTTCATAAAAATCATAAAGCATACAGAGGCTTCCCTGGTGGCGCAGTGGTTAAGAATCCGCCTGCCACTGCAGGGGACACGGGTTGGAGCCCTGGTCCAGGAAGATCCCGCATGGCGTGGAGCAACTAAACCCGTGTGCCACAACTACTGAGCCTGGGCTTTAGGGCCCGAGTGCCACAACTACTGAAGCCCGTGCGCCTAGAGTCCATGCTCCGCAATAAGAGAAGCCACCGCAATGAGAAGCCCGTGACCGTAACAAAGAGTAGCCCCCGCTCGCTGCAACTAGAGAAAGCCCGCATGCAGCAACAAAGACCCAATGCAGCCAAAAATAAATAAATAAATTTATTTTAAAAAATTATAAAGCATATACACACACACACACATATATGATTACTGGCTTTATTGGAGGATGAGAAGATAATGACCTTTGGGGATTTTTTATTTCTTGTGTAGCTATAAGCCAACACTAATACATAAAGTAAGATTGAGAAACTCTATAATAATACTTTCTCTTCATTGAGAGAAAGGTCTCCTCCATCTATATGATCTGTATGACTGAATTTTCCTGAGATGGGGTGGGGTGAAGAGGCTAGAAATATTCTGAGAGCTATGGGATAAAATGATTTTCTCTGAGGGGAAAAGCATGTTATCTGAATATTGTGCTAGGTTCTAGTCTTCTGGCACTTCAGCCCCCTTGATTCCTTAGAAAAGGGCCAACAGTATCTCCAAGCTCCTGGGAATGTGCCTGGAGGAGACCTCGCTAGGCTGGGTGTCCCAACATGTACTCTCCCCTGATCTATCACTAGAAGACATGGACTCAGGCATCTCACACTGCCAAGAAACTTTATTTCCCCAGAATCACAGAATTTAAGAGGCTGAAAACACCCTGAAGACCTGGCCAGTATTTTTAATACTTATTTTTAAGCTATGGAACCCTTTGTGTGTATATATAAACATAACAAGTTGAAAAAATATTGTCTTGACATTTGACACCCTAATCCCTATTAGGGAAGAAATTATTATTGTTTGGAAAACACCTTGGTAAACGTACTTGGGATATGACATCAGCAGGAGCCAGGACCTCAGAGGAGGAAGAAGACAAACTATTCTGGTTGAGAATAGAGGAGGGTCATATGCAAGTTTTTGTTTTTGTTCCTGAATGGGAGGAGGAGAGTTAAGTGAGGAGCAAAAAGAATGGAGAAGGGAGTGAGAGGACCCAGAAATTAAAATAATAATAGCTTAATTTTCTTTCCCTTTCTTCCTTCCTTCCCTTCCCTTCCCTTCTCCTTCCTTCCTTCCTTCCTCCCTCCCTCCCTTCCTTTCTTCCTTTTCTCTCCCTCTGTCTATGTATCTATCTATGTATCTATCTATCTATCAATCGTACCTGGCCCTGTTGTAATCATTGTAGTTATATTAACTCATTTCATCCTCAAACCAATCTTGTGAGTAGATATTACTATAGTCCTCATTTTACATATGAGAAACTGAACACAGAAAGGCTAGGTAATTTACCAGGTTCTACAACTAGCAAACATGAGCAGGCAGGGAATAGGTGAAATGGCATCTTAAAAATAATAATGTCTGCTCCTTCCACATGAAGTTAATTTGCCTTTTTGCAAAATAAAACTTTCTCTGTTTCCTGAACCCTGCCCACACCCCTACCAAAAATGTCTTCTGTAAAGTCTATAAATATTTTGGGTGATTGAGTTAGCTTCTGATGGAATTCAAAGAAAGAGTCAAGTTTCATGACTGGGCACAGTACAATTTCAAGGGGTGATGCAGCAGCCTGGGAGATAGAGGAGGCCCCCACTTCCAGGAACTCACCGAAGCTTGGGCAGGGTTTGTACCTTGGAATTGGTGGATTTTAGGCAATTTAACTTGGATCTAAGGGGACAAGGAAAACTCAAATGACATCTGGGAATGCCAGTAGAAACAGCACTCCACTGGCTGGAATTGGGTGGGGACCAGTGCCCTGCCAGGACAGCCTCCCTCCTGCTCCAACAGCAGCCTGTAAGTCACCACATAGACCATCAGATTCCACAGATTTAGGACTTCTCTCTTACTGATGAACAAACTGAGAAGGACACTTCCTAACAGGCTGCAAACTGGATTTTGTTTAATTTTGCCCTGACCAGTGTTTTATAACACCAAGTCACTAGTATTTAAAATGGGGGGATTTTGCATCTTAAAGGTCAGGATTTCCTGCTTGTCTTGAAAATCTGAAAAACTGTGCTGTCTTCCAGCAGAACAACACTTCACCAGAGCTGGGGCTCACCATCCATTGTGCATGGGGCATGAAATTTCCAGAGTGACATCGTCCTGGCTCTGCCTGATTCATCCATTTACTGCCTGATCAAGCCGTGGATTGGAAGCTCCGGAGACAGCACACAACAGAGTGTCAATGCAGACCTGAACTCAAACCTCCGGCTTCCCTTTTCAGAGCTTTACTGTATCATAGAGATCAGAGACCAGCACCAAAGTTTGTCTTCCCAATGTATTCCGGTGTCTGGTACAGTTCTTGGCACGTCAGAAGAACTCAATGCATACTTCTTAACTCATGGATAGATGGATGGATGGATGGATGGATGAAAGTTCATAGTGGCCAACGAGCAGAAGGAGGTATACCCCACTTCTCCTCCTACCATTACCACCATCACCAAACAGCCTCACACACAGGCAAGTGTCTCTGTTGACTTGGCCCCTGCAAGACACAGCTGCTTTATCAAGGCCTGAAGCTCCCTACTAGGGAAGAAATGCACCACCCCTTCTTCTTAAGTATCAACTGTTCCAGTCAGTCCCCAGGGTCATGCTACTCAGACTGGGGATCTGAAGAGGACAAGCCAACCCAAACCAAAAGCAGGGGTGTGGACAACTCAGAGTCTTCGAAAGATGGATGGGGCCCAAGGACTGAGACGCTGAGTCATCATGATAAACCCCAGACCCCAAGGCATAGCCCTGCGCAGCTTAGCTGTTGGCTGGATGGCATTTTAAGCCTTAATTATTATTCTGTTTTATACTTGCAGCCTCAGAGCCTTGCTAGTAAAGTGCTTTCAAATGTTTGGGAAGTCAGTTGCATTCAAGTTTATCCTCTTACTGTTCGGTTGACAGGAACTATTTGTAAACGGAGCACCCTGCCAGTTACCAGCATTTATTTGCAGTTATATCACGAATGTTTTTCAAACTTGTGTTTATCTATAATTTGACACATCAAGAGGACTTTTGCTCTTGGCCCGAGCTCCTGCGAAGGCAAATGGTGATGTGTTAATGTTACTTTCATCAGACCTTCACACACCTAATGGCTGACTCTCTTATCTCCCTGGCATCAGGGTTACCCGAACTGATGTTAAGAGAGCAACTGAACACATATGTGACAAATAGGAGAGCCCAAGTAAGAGAAAAGGGGGTGGCGTGGGGGACAAGCTCTGCTTGGAGTAATGTTTTAAATAAAGGGCTGTTTTCAGAGAAGCTGGCTCTGACATCCACAAAGGCAATTTGGCAAAAGACCTAGTTACTGTCTCATCCACCTCCTTACTGATCGTGATGATTGCTCTTTGCTTTGTTGTTAAACTCAGAGGACGATATGTCGGCACCTGAAAGGCATCTGTTTCACTCGGCTTGCTTACCCACCATTTCAGTTAAGCTCTGGGAAATCCTATCTTGGCCGATTTGTGGAGAAAAGCTCTCCGTTGGAAAGATAAATGCTTTTTGTGATGGATCCTGAAAATCATAGTACTTCATACCTGGAAGGAAACCCTCAGAGATGATCTAGTCCAAAACCCAGCTTATCTAATTCATGTATTCATTCAAGAAATATTTGCCAAGCTCCTTCCACGTGCCAGGCCTGGGAATGATGATGACGCAAGAAGAGTAAAGGGACTGACTGAGTGTCTGTCATATAGTACAGGTCTATCTCCCCCGACTCAGAATTTTTTACCTAATACATGTAGTCCCTAAAACAAAAGCCCCCATCCTTTCTCTCATTATATTTTCCCACCAGAAATGTGCCCTAGGAGACATAGGATATGGGAAAATATGTCTTGGCACAAGACAGAGAGATTAATATTAATTAATATGTCACTCACATAATGAAAATCACTTGATTAAAACGATCTCTTAGCCTGAGATGTTTTATGTGCTTGTTTCTCCATATGTCTTTTTTTTTTAGGAGAAGAAAATCTCTATTTCCAGCATTTCCCAAAATTCATCAATTTGTGAGTCATCTTTGGAGCTCATGCCATATCTGTGTCCCATCTTTACTATTTTCTACCTAATATTTTTGTTTAAGCTGACTTACTGTTTTATATTTTTTCCTCCTGCCCCAATCGATAACATTCATAAAATTATCAGTTTGATGTGCTAATTTTTTATTTTATTACATATAAAATAATTATGTTTTTAAAGTTTAAGAGTTCTGACGTTTGTACCACCTAAAATCATACCCTATGGGTAAAATTTTTAGGGGAAAAAACCCACTCCTGTGTCCAACAGGGGCATGGTGTCTCAGAAGGTTAGGGATATAAGCATTCTCTCTCTGTTTCTACCTTTTATTTTTGTTCCCGACATAAACATTTATGCCAACTTTCAATTGCTGCTCTTATCTCAATGATAGAATATACAAAATCTCCAGAATGCCTTATTTCTCAAAAACATAGGATTCCTAAATGAGAATAAGTAACACAACCACCAACTCTCTTGGAAAGTGCCACCCATAGGTGGTGGCTGTAGAAGAACAGGGGAGAAGACAGACATCCCCTCTGGAAAGCCCTATCAAGTGGCAGAGGCACATGCATGGACCCAGCAGAGCAAAACGTATCCACAGGCAATATTTGCCAAAACCAAGCTCATCTTAAAAATCGTTACTTAAACCTTTATTTAAAAAAAATATTTAGATAAGTAAAGAGAATAGTATAGTGACCACTCATGCACCCATCACCCACTTTCAAGAATTATCAACTCACGGCCAACCTTGTTTCCTCTATGCTCACACCCATTGCTTCCTCCCCAGTGGATTATTGTAAGGTAAGTCACAGACATTGTTTTATTTTATCTGTAAATATTTCAGTATGTGCCTTTAAAAGAAGTCTGGTTTCGATCATAATCACAATAGTCTGATTTTGACTATAACCACAATACTATAATCACAATACTAGTATCACACTTAACAAAATTAGTAATTCTTTAAATACCATAAAATGGCTAGTGTTCAAAACATATTTTTTTACAGTTGTTTTGTTCAAATCAGGATCCAAACAAGATCCACATAATCCATCTGATTGGTATATTTCATAAGTCATTTTAAATCAATAACGCTTCCCCCCACCCAACTTCCCCTTGCCTTTTTCTTGCAACTTTTTTTAGTGAAAGAAACCAGATCATTGTCCTAAAGAATTTCCCGTATTCTGGACCTTTTGTGGTTGCATCCTTGGACTGTGCATAACATAGTCCTCTGTTCTCCAGTTGTCCTACAAATTGGTGTTTAACTCTACAGCTGCTCTGTCCAAAATAGCAGCCACTCACCACGTGCCTGTTAAGCACCTGAAATGTGGTTAGTCCGAATGGAGATGTTCTGTAAGTGTAAAATACACATCAGATTCCAAAAGCAGTACAAAAGAGTAAAATATTTCATTAATAATCGTTATATTGATTATATGTTGAAATAACAGCGGCTGAATAAAATTTATTATTATTATTATTATTTTGCGTTACACGGGCCTCTCGCTGTTGTGGCCTCTCCCGTTGCGGAGCACAGGCTCCGGACGCGCAGGCTCAGCGCCCATGGCTCACGGGCCCAGCCGCTCCGCGGCATGTGGGATCTTCCCAGACCGGGGCACGAACCCGTGTCCCCTGCATCGGCAGGCGGACTCTCAACCACTGCGCCACCAGGGAAGTCCCCTAAAATATATTATTAAATTAATTTCTACCTGTTCCTATTTATTTATTAATGTGGCAACTAGAAAAATTTTAATTACATATGTCGCTTACATAGCTCACATAGCCAGTGCTGCTCTAGAGGCTTGGTCAGGTTCAGATTTGATCTTTCAGTGAGAATATTTCATATGCTACAAGGGGGTACATAGAAAGACTGGTTACCTCTCTCTTTTTGTGGTAAGAATGATCAGTGTAGTCAGCCTGATCCATCCATTCTAAAATTACCTATCAGCCTCTCACCTAACAGTTTTAGCAGCAATTGATAACTATCGTCATGATGAGGGTTTCTTGCCCACAGCACTGTCATTTTGGGCAAGATAATTCTTTGTTGGTGTTGCCCTGTGCACTGTAGGATGTATAGCAGCATCCCTAGTCTCTGCCTGCTAGATGCCAATAGTATCTCTCCCTGCCTCCAGTTGTGACAATAAAAATGTCTCTAGATATTGCCAAATATGACCCGTGGAGCAAAATCACCTTCCCTACCATCCCACCTCCATCCCCAATTTGAAAATCACTGGTCTAGAGCCCTTACCTCAGTGGAGCCAAACACAAATTCAACCTTTTCAGTGAAGTCTTCCCCTGACACCATCTTCCTACAACCCAAAATCAACCCCTTCAACTCTGTATTTCCCTAGCACTCTGTGACATTCTAGTAGCATTTACTGCATTATTTTACAATTGTTTGGGTCTGTTCCCTTCCCTAGAACGTGAGCTCCTCAAGGGCAGCCTCCACACCTTTGTATTCGTCCTGTCTGAAAGAGTATCTGAATGTAGGGCTCAATGGATGAAATGCCTAATCAAGGCAAGAGGCCAGCACCTCTGAGTTCCCTAATCCCACTAAGAAGAAAAGCATGACTGCCCATCTGATTGCTCAGGAACCATTTCTGAAGTCTGCCTATTAGAGGGCCCTTGTGTCGAATGTATTGTTTGTGAGAAGAAGTTTGGAGTCAGACCTGTCATTATAGTTGAGAATTTATTCATTCGTTCAAGAAACATACTGAGCACCAACTACTGGACAAACATTTTTTCCCTCCAAATTAGAGATGTGTGAAGAACAAGCCAGAAAAGGTACTCCCTGAAAAAGCTATATCCTAATGCTAGGGGGATGTGCCTGAGGTGTCAATAAACAAATACACAAATAAATACATAGATAAACAAGATAATCTCAATTTGGGATTGTAAGTGTATAAAGAAAATAAACAACATTATATGATAAAGAGTAGAGAATGGGAAACAATTACTTTTAGGTAGAGAAAGAATGAGGTGGAGAAAGCCATGAGCAAAACAAGGAAGGGCATTCCAGGCAGAAGAAAGAGCAAATGACAGGACTCTGCAACAGAAAAGAGCTAGATGTGTTCAAATAACAGATTGCAGGTCAGGGTGACTGGAGCACACTGAGAGGGACATGTGGAACAAGACAGCTCAGAAGCATGGGCAGGACAGTGTAGACCATGGGCAAGTTTTGGACTTTAAGAATGAGAAGAAGGTGTGGAATAGCTTAGGTAATAGATTTGGGGACTTCCCTGGTAGCACAGTGGTTAAGAATCCACCTGCCAGTGCAGGGTTCGAGCCCTGGTCTGGGAAGATCCCACATGCCGTGGAGCAACTAAGCCCGTGTGCCGCAACTACTGAGCCTGGGCTCCAGAGCCCACGAGCCAGAACTACTGAAGCCCGCGCGCCTACAGCCCATGCTCCGCAACAAGAGAAGCCACCTCAATGAGAAGCCCGCGTACAGAGACGAAGAGTAGCCCCCGCTCGCTACAACTAGAGAAAGCCCGCGCACAGCAGCAAAGACCCAATGCAGCCAAAAATAAAATTAATAAATTTATTTTTTAAAAAAAAGAAAATAGATTTGAATTACACAATTTACATTTAAAAAATAATAGCTTTATTGAGATATAATCCACGTACTATAAAATTCGTCCCTTTTAAAGTGTACTGTTTAGTAGTTTGCAGTGTGTTCACAGAGTTGTGCAGCCATCACCACTATCTAATTTTAGAGTATTTTCATTACCTCAGAAAGAAACCTCACTCCCCATTCTCTCTTACCCCCAGACACTGGCAACTACTGATCTACCTGCTCTGTGGATTTGCCTATTCTATATATTTCACATAAATGAAAACATATAATATGTGGCCTTTTGTGTCTGGTTTCTTTCACTTAGCATAAAGTTTTCAGTGTTCATGTATGCTGTAGCATGTATCAGTACTTTGTTTCTTTTTATGGCTGAATAATACTGCATTCTATGGATATACTACTTTTATTTATCCATTCATCTGTTGATGGACACTTGGGTTGTTTTCACTTTTTGTCTATTATGAAAAGTGCTACTATAAACACTTCATATAAAAGTTTTTGTGTGGACATTATTGTCATTTCTCTTGGGCATATGACTAAGAATGGAATTATTGAGTCCTGTGGTAACTCTATGCTTAACTTTTCAAGAAATTGCTGGACCATTTTTCCAAAATGAATAAACAATTTTACAATCCCACCAGCAATATATGGTTCACCTCCACGTCCTTGCCAACACCTGTCATTGTTTGTCTTTTTTTAGCCATCTGAGTGGAACAGAGGAGTATCTCGTGATTTTGATTTGCATTTTCATAATGACTAATGATTTGAGGATCTTTCCAAGTACTTCTTGGACATTTTTACATCTCCTTTGAATAAAATGCCCATTCAAACTTTTTGCCCATTTTTAATTGGGTTATCTGTCTTCTTATTTTTGAGTTGGAAGAGTTCTTTATATTTTCTAGATACAAATCTTTTATTGGATATATAATTTGCAAATATTTCTCCTCATTCTGGAAGTTGTCTTTTCACTTTCTTGATGGTATCCTTTGAAGTACAAAAGATTTTAATTTTGATGAAGTCCTATTTTTTCTTTTGTCCCTTGTGCTTTTGGTGTTATATCTAGTAAGGCTTTGTCTAACCTAAGGTCACAAAGATTTACTCCTGTATTTTCTTGTAAGAGTTTTATTGTTTTAGCTCTTACATTTAGGCCTATGATCCACTTGAATTAATTTTTGTATGTTGTGTGAGAAAAAGGTCTCACTTCATCTTCTGCATAAAGTTATCTAGTTGCCCCAACACCATTTGTTGAAAAGATTATTCTTTTCCCATTGAATGGTCTTGGCACCCTTATCAAAAATCAGTTGACAATAAATGTGAGAGTTTATTTATGGATTCTCAATTCAGATCCATTACCTATATGTCAATCCTATGCCAGTACCACATGGTCTAGATTACTATAGATTTGTAGTAAGTTTTGAAATTGAGAAGTGTGTGTCTCCCAGTTTCGTTCTTCTTTTCAAGATAATGTTGGTTATCCTGGTTCTCTTATACTTCCACAAGAATTTTAGGCTCAGCTTTTCAATTTCTGAAAGGAGGCCAACCAAAATTTTGATAGAAATAGTGTTGAATCTGAAGATTAATATGGGGAGTACTGCCATCGTTAAGTCTTTCAAACCAAGAAAATAGGATGATTGCCCTTTTATTTATGTCTTCTTCCATTTCTTTCGACAATGTTTTGTGCTTTTCAGTATGCATGTTTTGCACGTCTTTTGTTAAGATTATTCTTAACTATTTTACTCCTTTTGATGCTATTGGAAATGGAATTTTGAACACTTCATTTTGGATTGTTCATTAGTGTATAGAAATACAATTGATTTTCATATACTGATCTCATACCTACAACCTTGCTGAACTCATTTACTAGTTCTATAGTGTGTGTGTTTTTTTTTTTTTTTTTTTTTTTTTTGCCTAATTGCCTTGGCTAGAATTCCTATAACAGTGTTGAATAGAAGTGGAAAGAGTGGCATATTTCTCTTGTGCATTACCTTAGGGGTAAAGTTTTAAGTCTCTCACTATTAGGTATGATTTAGAAGTGTGTATTTTACAGATGTCCTTTATCAAGTTGAAGAAATTACCTTTGATTGCTACTTTGTTAGGTATTTTTATCATAAAAGGGTATATAGTATTTTGTCAATGGCTTTTTGGAATCAATAGTATTACCATATGTTTTTTGTTATTTATTCCCTTAATATGATGCATTACATTGATTGACTTTACTGTGTTGATTCAATTTTGTATTTGCATTCTTGAGACAAGTCTCACTTGGTCATGGTTGTATAATCCTTTAAATATGTTGCTAGATTCAGCTTGCTAGTATTTTGTTAAGGAGTTTTGCATTTATATTCATAAGGGATATTGGTCTGTGGTTTTCTTGTGATGCCTTTGTCTGGTTTTGGTATCAGAGTAATACTGGTTTCATAGAATATATTAGGCAGTGTTCCCTCTTGTTCTATTTTTTTCTAAGAGTTTGCAAAGGATTAGTATTCTTTTTTAGACATCTGGTAGATTTCAATAGTGAAGCCATCTGGGCCTGGGTTTCTCTTTGTGAGAGCTTTTTTTTTTTTTATTACTAATTCATTCTATTTACTTATTATAGGTCTGTTCCGATTGTCTATTTCTTCTTGAGTCAGTTTTGGTAGTTTGTGTCTTTCTAGGAATTTGTCCATTTTTTCTGTGTTATCTATTTTGTTAGCATACAATAGTTCATACTATTCCCTTATAATACTTTTTATTTCTGTAAGTTCAGTAGTGATGTCGTCTCTTTCTCTCCTGAGTTGAGTAATTTGAGTTCTTCTTTTTTTTTTCTTGTTCAGTCTGGCTAAAAGTTTGTCAATTTTATTGATTTTTCAAAGAATCAACTTTTGGTTTCAAGGAGTTTTTTTCTATTGTTTTCTAATATTTTTTTCATTACCTTCCACACTCATCTGAATTATTTTCTTCCTTCTGCTAGCTTTGGGTTTAGTTTGTTGTATTTTTGTAGTTTCTCAAAGTGGCAGTTTAGGCTATTGATTTAAGATCTTTTTTTTTTGCGGTACGCGGGCCTCTCACTGTTGTGGCCTCTGCCATTGCGGAGCACAGGCTCTGGATGCGCAGGCTCATAGGCCATGGCTCACGGGCCCAGCCACTCCGCGGCATGTGGGATCTTCACGGACCAGGGCACGTACCCGTGTTCCCTGCATCGGCAGGCGGACTCTCAACCACTGCGCCACCAGGGAAGCCCTAAGATCTTTTTTAATATAAGAAGTTACATGTAAAATTTCTATCTAAGCACTACTTTTGCTTTATTCCATAAGTTTTAGAATGCTCTGTTTTCATTTTCATTAATCTCAAAGTCTTTTCTTATTTCTCTTGTGATTTCTTCTCTGACCCGTTGTCTATTTTAAGAGCATGTTGTGTAATTTCCACATATTTGTGAATTCTCCAAATTTCCTTCTGTTATTAATTTTTAATTTCAGTCTATCATGGTTTGAGAACATACTTTGTATGTTTTAAATCCTTCTAACATTTTTTTTGGCTTGTTTTGTGGCTTAAAGTATGGTTTATCCTAGAGGATGCTTCATGTGTGCTTGAGAAGAATGTCTGTTCTACAGCTATTGAGTGTTCTATAAATATGTTAAATGTCTAGTTGGCTTATAGTGTTATTCAAATCTTCTATTTCCTTTGATTTTCTATATGGTTGTTCTAGCTATTGTTGAATGTAGGGTATTGAAGTCTCCAATTATTATTGTTCAATTGTCTATTTCTCCTTGCACTTCTGTCAGTTTTTGCTTCATGTATTTTCAGCTCTGTTGTTAGGTGATATGTTTGTAATTTTCGTGTCTTTTTACTTATGGATTGACACCTTTGTCATTACAAAATCCCCTCTGTTTCTATGACACTTCTTGTCTTAAAGTCTATTTTAGGATAGTCGTCCCCCCATCCCCATCCCCAGTTATCTTTGGTTATTCTTTGCATGATATCTCTTTTTATATCATTTTTTCAATCTATTTATGTATTTGAAGCTAAATATGTCTCTTTTAGACAGAATACAGTTGGACAATGTTTTATAAAATCCATTTGCCAATCTCTGCCTCTTGATTAGAGTGTTTAGTTCATTTTGCTACTTGTTTTCTATATGTTTTATATCTTTTTTGTTCCTCTAGTCCTCTGTTATTTCCTTCTTTTGTGTAAAATAGATATTTGCTAGTATACCATTTTAATTCCCTTGAGATACACACACACACACACACACACACACACACACACACGCATACACACACACACAAGACTTTGAGATTAATGAAAATGAAAACACAGCACCCCAAAATTTACAGGATGAAGTGAAAGCAGTACTCAGATAGAAATTTTACCTGTTAACTCCTTATATTAAAAAAGATCTTAAAAAAAAAAGATCTTAAATCAATAGCCCAAACTGCCATTTGAGAAACTACAATATATATTTGTATATATATATATTTTTTTTCAACTTTATAAGGAAGAAGGGATATTTATTTGGAATGGTCTCTCTTTGTACTTTATTCAAACAAAATTATTAAAATAATAATTTATAACCAGATAATTAAGAATTGATTACATTATGTCTGCATCCATTGTTTATAAATGTAAATAACAGTGTGTCACTTTTTTTTTTTTTTTTTTTTAGCTGTGTCGTGCAGCTTGTGGGATCATAGTTCCCCAACCAGGGATTGAACCTGGGCCCTGGCAGTGAAACTGCCAAGTCCTAACCACTGGACCACCAGGGAATTTCTACTGTGTATCTCTCAGATGCTTTGGTTAACAGGAAAAAAAGCAGTCCTTGATAAAATGCAATATTTTCACACAAATTTGTGTACTATTTAAGTTTATTAGCTATGGCAACTTAAACTTAAGCAACATAGTAAGTACTTATTATTATATTCACATGCAAAGAAAAATGCATGAACTGCCTAAACGATATAGCATTAAAAAAGTTAACATTCACTTCCAACTATTCTGTGGCTATTAACTTCATGTGGTGCCTTTAAAGGTCAAAAACAATAAGCTGTCTAGAAATATTCAGAATAGTAATACATTGTGAATTTTATTTTCAAATTTAGGTCAATAAGAAGGAAAAAAAGTTAAGTAGTCAAAAGAAGTATCTAAAAAAGGACAGTCATTTATATATACAGAGGATTTGAACAGTACATATTCTCTTCCAGTTGATTCAATCCTATTTACACATTTAAAATAGAAAATACATCTTTTTTTTTTTTTTTTTTGGCCAGGCTGCGAGGCTTGCAGGATCTCAGTTCCCCAACCAGGGACTGAACCCCAGCCATCGCAGTGAGAGTGCTGAGTCCTAACCACTGGGTCACCAGGGTATCCCCAAAATACATCTTAATTGTCAAGAAGCTGAAGACATTTAGCACCAGGAAAGGAACTTTACTTAGCCTTTGATCATGACCTCAATTTCTTGACATAGGAAAAGAAATTTTATGAAATCTCTATGTATTTATCACTATCAATAGAATTTTGAAAAGTAACTGCTATATATCATTAATTCACAAGCGATTCAAAGGGAAGAAAACCTTAAAACTGGGACTACTTGATATTGCGCACAGCTCTCCTACGGTGGTCTGTTTTCATCTCCTTCAAGGCTTGCTCCAATTGCTGAACCAAATGGAGCAGGGCGGCTGGGTGTGCCTGCAGAACTTGGGTGTTATGACCTCCATTCTATTAAGGTGTAGCTTTTTTTTTTTTTTTTTTTTTTTTTTTTTGCGGTACTCGGGCCTCTCACCGTCGCGGCCTCTCCCGTTGCGGAGCACAGGCTCCGGACGCGCAGGCTCAGCAGCCATGGCTCACGGGCCCAGCCACTCCGCGGCATGTGGGATCTTCCCGGACCGGGGCACGAACCCATGTCCCCTGCATCGGCAGGCGGACTCCCAACCACTGTGCCACCAGGGAAGCCCTAAGGTGTAGCTTTATAGTCACTGTTGGTTTAATCTGTTGCCTGAGGCTTCTGCTTGCAAGCTGTACATCTAGTCGCCATTCAAGGGCTGTGGTAACTGGGGAGGTCTGGTGCTGATTCACTCAGGATAGTTCTGATCTCCTTTCTGTTGTCCAGAAAAAGCTGAAGCAACAGTTTGTTCAATTCTTCAGAGAATCACAGAACAAAAACAGTCTTGGAAATCCAGTTCAGAAATCATAAGCTTTGAACTTTCAGTGAGGAGGTATATTAATACTTCCACACCATGTTGGACAGTGTCACTACTCACGCTGAGCTTTCTCGCAGCGCCTTCGTAGATCTTGGGGTTCGAGCCTCACCTCGGGAACTCCACCACAATTCGCCCAAACTCAGACACCACCGTGCTGTCCACTTGAGGCAGGAAGGCCAGGTGCTCCTTGTGCTCCTCTGACAGGACCAGTGGCATCTTCACCGGGCGGCCGATTTCATCCTTATTTTTTTAAAGTTAGTCTTAGTGGTTGCCCTGGCATCTTTTTTTTTAATTAATTAATTAATTGATTAATTAATTTATTTTTGGCTGTGTTGGGTCTTCGCTTCTGTGCGAGGGCTTTCTCTAGTTGCGGCGAGCAGGGGCCACTCTTCATTGCGGTGCGCGGGCTTCTCACTGTCGCGGCCTCTCCCGTTGCGGAGCCCAGGCTCCAGACGTGCTGGCTCAGTAGTGGCTCACGGGCCTAGTTGCTCCGCGGCATGTGGGATCTTCCCAGACCAGGGCACAAACCCGTGTCCCCTGCATTGGCAGGCAGATTCTCAACCACTGCGCCACCAGGGAAGCCCTGCTCTGGCATCTTAACTTAAAACAATTTAGTTCAGATTAATACCAACTTATTTTCAATAGTATGTGAAAAAACGCTCAAATAAATAAAATTCCTTCCCCCTTCTTCATGCTATTATTGCCATACAAGTTACATGTTTACACATTATAAGCGCATCAATAGTTTTATATTTATTGCTTTATGCAGTGTTTTTAAAATCAGATAATAGAAAAGAAGAGTTACAAACAAAAATACATTTATACTTTCTTTTATATAATATTTATCTATGTAAATGGTAACTATGTAGTTACCATTACTGGTGCTCTCTAAATCTTGTGAATTCAGTTTACTGTCTAGTGTCCTTTTATTTTAGCCTGAAGGACTTCCTTTAGTATTTCTTGTAGGGCAGGTCTGCTAGTAATAAATTCTCTGTTTTTATTTTTCTGAGAATTACTTAATTTCTCCTTTGTTACTGAAGGATAATTTTCTGGTTATAGAATTCCTAGTAGATAGTCTTTGTTTTGGCACTTTGAATATGTCATCTTACTGCTTTCTGGCCTCCAAAATTCTGAAGAGAAATCAGTTTTATTTATTACTGAAGATCCCTAGAACATGATTGGTTGTTTTTCTCTTGCTACTTTCAAGATTTTCTCTTTGTCTTTCAACAGTTTCACTACGATATATTTAGGTGTATATCTCTTTGAGGTTTTCCTGCTTGGATTCGTTGAGCATCTTGAATATGTAGATTAATGGTTTTCACCAAATTTGAGATTTTGGCTATTGTTTATTCAAATATTCTTTCTTCCCCTTTCTCTTTCTCCTCTCCTTCTAGGATTCCCATCTTGGTAGGTTTGATGTTTCCTACAAGATTCTGAGGCTCTGTTCATTTTTCTTCATTCTTTTTCCTTTCTGTTCCTCAAAATAGTTAATCTCAACTGATGTATCTTCAAGTTTGCCAATTCTTTCTTTCGCTGGCTGAAATATGCTCTTGAGCTCCTCTAGTGAATTATTCATTTATTTTTCAACTCCAGAATTTTTATTTTTTAAATTAGTTTCTACCTCTATATGGATATTCTTTATTTTGGAAATATCACTTTTATACTTTACTTTTTACACAGCTTCTTTTATTTCTTTGAACTTTTTATAGTAGCCGCTTTAAGGTATTTATCCAGTAAGCCCAGTGTCTGAGATCCCTCAGGGACAGTTTGTATTAACTTCTTTTTTTCTTGTATATGAGCTGTACTTTCCTGTTTCTTTGCATATATTATAATTTTGTGGAAAACTGAACATTTAAAATAAGATATGTAACAACTCTGGAAATCAGATACTACTATCCTCCCAGAGTTTCTCATTGTTGCTGTTCCCTTAGTGACATTTCAGAATTAATTCTGTAAAGTCTGTATTCTTTGTTGTGTGGGACCGCTGAAGTCTCTACTTGGTTAGCTCAGTGTTCAACTAATGACTGGACAGAGATTTCCTTAAATGCCTTGAAATAATATGTCTCTCAGCCTTTTCCAGAGGTTCTGTGTGTTTGTTGGGGCATTCTGTCAACACTCCAACAGGCAGTTGACAACTCTGCCTTAGCCTTCACTTACTGATTGTGTAGATCAGCAGGGTCAGACAGATGTGTGATTGGGGTCTTCTCATGTCTTTACTGGGCATGTGTACTGCCCTTCACATAGGCATGGCCTTCTAGATTCCCAGGAATATGTCATAGCTTTTTTTTTTTTATATAAATTTATTCATTTATGTATTGGCTGCATTGGGATTTCATTGCTGTGCGCAGGCTTTCTCTAGTTGTGGCGAGCAGGGGCTACTCTTAGTTATGGTGCACAGGCTTCTCATTGCGGTGGCTTCTCTTGTTGCGGAGCACAGGCTCTTGGCATGCGGCCTTCAGCAGTGTGGCACACGGGCTCAGTATTGTGGCTCGCGGGCTCTAGAGCACAGGCTCAGTAGCTGTGGTGGCACACGGGCTTAGTTGCTCCGTGGCATGTGGGATCTTCCTGGACCAGAGATCAAACCCATGTCCCCTGCATTGGCAGGCGGATTCTTAACCACTGTGCCACGAGGGAAGTCCCTGTCATAGCTTTTAAAATTCCCCTATGGACAGCTCATTCCACAATTTTTCCTTTAAAGATTTTTGGCTGTCAGTCCCTTGTTAGCTTCAACTGATATCGCCACCACAGGCAACTGTGATGTTAAACAATTGCCATTGACTGTTTTTAACAAATTCCCTAGCGATACAGCTGTTCACAAAGACCAGAGGTCTGCATCAGCCAAATACAGACAATCACTAAGATTGGAGCATTTTTTACATTTTTTTGGACATTTTTTAAAAATTCAGATTTATTTTGGCATATTCACACACAATAAAATCTACTCTTTATTTTTTATTGAAGTATAGTTGATGTACAAAGTTGTGTTAGCTTCAGGTGTACAGCAAAATGATTCATATATATATGTATATATGTATATATATATATATATATATACACACACACACACATATATTATATATATATATATATATTTTTTTGAATTACAGTTTTCTCCAGCTAGATGTCCAGGAGTGTGACGAAGAAAGGAAAAGGGGATGAATAAAAGTAATAGGGGAATGAGGAACATGGAAAACCCAAAAAATGACTCCTAGTTCTCTGTGTAGTTGTGACCTTTCCTGAGCTGGGGATACTGGTGGAGGGAAATATCAAGAATTCTAATTTAATCACGTTGGAAACATTTTAGGGTAAGAAAAAAATTATGCTTCCTATATAGCAAGCTATCAGAACTTACTTTAAAATGTAAAGCTATTCTTCCTTTCTCATGGGTGCTCAGAGCTCCCCACATAGATATTCATTTCTACATGTTCAAGAAAATGCCACTGTCAGGCAGGTCTACCATGGACTGTATATCTGTGGGCAGCGTCCTAAGTAGAGCTTTCATCTTCTCCCCTTGAACTGACAAGTTGAACAGGAGATACACTGCTTTGCCAGCCTTCCACTTAAGACAGAACCTAGTTGTCTCCTGGCTTTGATCAGAGAGGGTCTTCAGAAAGTTTAACAGGTCAGAATGAACTTGATTGCCAGACAGAAACCAGCGTGCCAAAAATAAAGCATTAACCAAAGCCAAGAAAACGGTGTTGGCCGAGGCGTGGCGTGGCTTAGTATGGGGCTCTAGGTATTTCAAACAGCCAGGTTTGATGGAAGCAATTAGGAACAGTGTTAATTGCCTGTCAGGCAACATTGCCATTTGCTGAGGACAGAGCTGATACATTTAGACACAAAGTCTGCCCAGCCTCCATTGTAGCCTTTCACTTTTGGAGATTGTCTTCTGGTTTCCATTACAATGAAGCTCAAGCTGCCGACCCCATTAAAATGTCAAGGTGGGAGGGAAACGAGGTCTTGAAATAAGTCTTTCAAGGCTATCGCCATGGTTGGTTTTATGTATGGAGTAAGGTTCCTGTACACACTTATTTCACCTTTTCTTTCCCTTAAGTGGTGAAAGCACCAAGTCCCTCAGCCCCATCACCATGGAGCTGAGGAGCTGAATTTGTTCTTTCCATGGCAGGGCTATAGTCAGGTCCACTCTACCCTCTTCTGTTTTTCCCTATACATGGAGGAATGAGTTCGGGTGCTCCCGAGCAACTTTTCTGCACAAGTCCCTTAACCAGTGACTCTCAACCCTTCACAGCATTTTAAAAACCCACTTCCTCAACTAGAAATGTTGTGGCAATCTGGAATTCCCCTTTCTCTCCTCTTTTCAGAAGTACTCTATCGTAAGCAGCTATTCTTGCATCAGATTATTTTATTCCAAATTCAGGGCCAAGGAAAAAAAGAAGAGTATGCATCCTCAGGGCTAGAGGGGATTATAGTAGTACATGTAATGTGTCTTTAGGAAGTATAATGTAAGTTTGCTAGTAAAGAGGTAAGTTCCTGAGCTCCCTAGAGAATAGGGAAAAAATCCAAGCACATTCACGGGCAGTACAAGTATTGCCAGTATTAGAGTCACTCTTTACTTGGGAGGATGTAATTGAAATAAAGCAAAACAGAAGTGCTGATCTGGAAACCTGGAAAACTGGGTCTCATCACAGTATTTGTCTTTAACAAGCTATGCACCCTAGAGCATAATTTTAACTTTGTTTTGTTTAGAGCTATACAACCAGGATCTGAAAGACTACCTGGTGCTTAGTAGGTGCTTGGCAAATATATGCTGTTTAGATTTTTTTTGAATCTCAGCATACTGGTCAGAAATATGGGGCTTGTATTAGTTTCCTAAGGCTTCCATAAGAAAGTATCACAAACTAGGTGGCTCAAAACGACAGATATGTATTCTCTCTCAACTCTGGAGGATAGAAGTCCAATATCAGGACGATAGCAGGTCCATGTTCCATCTGAAGTCTGTAGGGGAAAATTCTTCCTTGCCTCTTCCTAGCTTCTGGTGGTGGCTGTCAGTCCATGGTATTCCTTGGCCTGTAGCTGCATCACTCCAGTCTCTGACTGTGTTGGCACAAGGCATTCACCCTGTGTGCTTCTTTTTCCTCTTCTTATAAGGACAACAGTCACGTTGGATTAAGTATCCATCCACTACAGTATGAGTTCACCTTAACTAATTACATCTGCAACAACGCTATATCCAAAGAAGTTCACGCTCTGAGGTGCTGTGGGGTAGGACTTCAACATATCTTTTGGAGGGACACAATTCAACCCATAACGGGGATAATTCCAGTTGTCTAAACTATCTCAACATTCGTTATGAGGACTCAGTAGGATAATGTGTGGGAAAAGTCTCTAAAATGACTGATTATCATTCACATGCATGGAAGAGTTTCTTCCCCTTACCATTTACTGTGAGGATGCAGTAATACTTCACGAAACCTAAATTGTCAGCTTTAATACTTAATAGGTCAATACCACTAATATATATGTTCCACTTTAGCCTGTGAGGTGGCCAGGGAAAGAACTACTATCCCCATTCTAAAGGTGAAAAAAACTGAGACTGAGATATTAAATTAAATGATATACTCAAAGGCACATGGCCTGACAGTGAAAGCACTACCAGTAGACCTCAGGGTGTCAGCCTCCCGGTTGTGATGCTTTCGAGCTCAATATGATGCTGGGATGACAATTCCTCCTTGGAGCTTTCATTTCTCAGCGTTTTCTCTGTCTGCTGCAGAGAACCAGAGTTCATTTCCTGATCAACTGAAACTTGCTAGTACTATGAAACTTCTGTTCAGCTGGATCTACCTCTCTGTATTGTGGTGTTGGAAATGCAAAGTGGGATAAGAGAGAAGGGTGTGGTAAAAAAGGATGAGGATAAGCAGTAATTACAACGAGTAGGTGAACTCACAACTCAGCCAACAAGGCATGAATTAAGTGTGGTGTATAGGATAATTAGCAGTCATTTAGTGCGGGAAAATTGCTACCAGCTGTTCAAAACCTAAGACTGAGGGGCTGATCTGTAAATGGTTATCTGAACAAGCAGGCAGACAGCTACAAAATGAAGCTGTGCCCCAGGTCCCAAAGGCTATGTTTTGTTGTCCAGAGAAAGCCTTGTCCTGAGATGAATCCATTATGCTCATTAGTTACTGTTACATGAATTTCATGGCCTGGCCAAAGGCTCCTAGAGAATGCTGGGTCATAGATCTGTGGGGAATCAGACCAACAAAGGGGTAAACAGGAATGTCAGAGTCCTGAAATCCCAAAGCTACTCTCAATATGGACCTCCCACTTTTCTTTGTTTGAGCCTAGTCAACAAACACCATCTTATCCATCAAATGCCCATTTCCTCATTCAATCCCTCTGCCTTCCTCTTAATAGATTAGCATAAGCACTATTCCAAACAGTCTGATGCCTATCTTCAATTTAGCACCCAAATGCAGCTGAGTAACTTGGGGACCTACAGAATAACAACAGTCTTACCACACCTGGAAGCAAGGACGCTGTCAGAGCAAATCAGAAGGTCAAGAATCAGCTCAAAGAGGCTTCTATTGGCTAAAATGGGGCAATATGAGGCTTGATGTGAATAATACTATACCAAGGAATTAAATGCTTCAAATATATTAAATTCCATGAGTTTGTAAGACACTAAAGACAATACTCAATGTCATCTTTGGAGCTTGCTGGGAAAACACAATATACTCTGAAAACTGGTAAATAAAGGAAAGAATCAAGCAATCAGCCTGATTTCCTGTAGGACCTGTACCTCAGATGACAAACAGTTGATGAAGTCAAGTTTTTCTTTATAGAAGGATTCCCAGTAATAAATGAAGAAAGAAAGAAAGAAATCCTTTGGCAAATCCCTACCTAAATAATGAATCCAGGCAATGATCAATGGTGGCCACTAACAACACAGAAAGAGAGACAGAGGGATGTTTGTTCGTCCTGATAAAAGTACACATCACTACCTATAAAGGATCCTTGTAAAAAGTCACATCAGATCAAGCCTCTAGATCTAACTACCAATTTAAGGAAATGCAAAGAACAGAGAAATATGTCAAATGCTACTAAGGGCATGCAATCAGAAAAATCCAGAATGTGGGAAATTCCACAGGACAAATTATTTGGTTTCTTCAACAAATAAATTATATGGAGAAAAAAAAAAAGGGAAGGGGAACTGTGATTGACTGAATTGTTGGCCTCTGTTATTCACCCCTTTCTACATTCACACCCATGTCATGCCTCCCTGCGGGAAAAGTATACCTCCCTGCCCTTGAATCTGGGCTTGGAAATGAGAATTGCTTGAATAAAAGAATTCCGTGAAAGGGAGAGTGCAAATCTCTGATCTAAGGCCTTAAGAGGCCTCTTGGGTTTCCACTCAACCTTATACTCCTGCTCTTGTCTTGGGAAGAGCTTCCCTTGAGTAATTGTTGATCCTTCAGCCTGGACAGTGAGCATATCAATGGCAATAACAATGGACTGAAGACAGGAAGCCACAACCCAATACTCTAGACAAGATGTACAACCCTGAGAAGAGGAAAGTATCCTCTTCATCCCAACTCACCCCCATGACCTGCCACCACCACCACAGTCATGACTACATTAAAATTTCCTGACTTCTCTGCAGATGGAGTGAAACTAGAGGAAGCTGATTTAAGAACAGCAAAGAGTGAAATATCTCATTCAAATCTACTACAAAATAATTTTAGTTCCCAATCTTTAGTAGTTTGAGTACCAAAGACAGTAAAATACATCAACTGACCCCTACGACAGAATCTTTTACTCTTGTGGCAGAGAAAAATAGAACATGTCATCACCATCACCAGCTTAAAATATTTATGTGGAATGTCTCTGGGTAGAGACCTGAGCACATAAATGGGTAGAGATGAATGTTCCTTACAAGCGACTCTCCTGCACGAAGGTCAACTGCTTTTCTTACTTGGGATATTAATTCAGGTCCCCAGTCTGATCTGCTTTCCTGGAAGAAGTCCTAAGGAAACACGTTGCTCCATGTCATCAACTTGGCAGGACCTTGGGATCCAAAAGTTGGGAGTGGGGGGGATCAATGCACTTTAATCAAAAAGGCAGAAGATGTGTTTAGTTGAATCTTTTAATTTTTAAGGGCAGAATTTATTGTGGAAGGTTTGTAGCCTGAAGCAAGACAGGGAACATGTGAAAGGATTCTCTGCTGTACGTCTTAACTTTCTTGCCAGAGAAAAACAATTGGGAGAAACCTTAAAAGGACAGGGCCACACTCAGAGTATCAACTCAGGAGGCCCCAGAGCCACTTCAATTAGCAGTTAATCTAGAAGTTGCAAGTATGTGATGGTCTCTCCCATCCCGGGAACTTAAGAGCTTATAAACCATAGAAGGTCATGACTTGAAAAAAATGGCTACAGCAATATCTCAGGTCCCACATGCTCTTCCAGAACTTTGTCACTCCCCATTAAGAAGTGGAATCTATTTTCCCTCCCCTTGAAATTGGGCAAGACTTTATGGCTAGTTTGATGAATACAATGCAGTGGAAGTGACACCGTGTGATAGCTGGGACGGTAGTCTTCTCCTGTCCTTGGACTGGGATTTATACCGTCAGCTCTCCTGGTTCTTAGGGCTTCAGACACAGACTGGAATTACACCACTTGTTTTCTGGGTCTCCAGCTTGTAGATGGCAGATCATGGTACTTCTCAGCCTCCGTAATATCTCTCTCTCTCTCACCACACACACACACACACACACACACACACACACACACACACACACACACATCCTTTTTGTTTTATTTCCCTGGAGAACCTTGACTAATACAAATATTTATTGAGCAATTACTACATGTTAATCCAATGCTCTAAGCACGCTAATGAATGATCTCATTTAACCTTCACACCAGCCTGGACATAGGAACTATTTCCTCTTTCACATTTTTCACATGAGAAAACTGAGGAGCAGGGATTAAGTTATTTGCCAAGTTCACACAGCTAGTAAGTGGTAGAGCAGGGATTCAAATAGACTGGTCCAGGTGCCACACTCCCTGGAATTTCTTTAGGTGGCCTTTTAAATCTCAAATCAGATACTCTCATCTTGGGAAAAACAACAACAACAAACAGCTTGTTTTACAAAAATAGTTTAAATTCAAATTTTTTCATGTAAAAGTGTTTGAATTTTTTCCAGGAATGTTCTTTATTGCATCCTGGTCTGGACACCAGACCTAATTAATCATCTCTTTGGGTCCTCCATTATTCTTTGTGGCAGCTACAAATCCCTTTCTAGAAAGAAAACCTTCAAGTCTTGCCCTAAGAGGAAGGCTGGGGGAGAAAAGGAGGGGTCTTGTTCCTGTTTGAATCAATTGTTTACTTAACCCTGTGTCTGAATTATAAACAGGTTTTTTTTTTTTTTTTTAAAGCTAAAGAGAGAATTAAATTGGTTTAATATAATGACTGAGAAGGGAGAGGGCCAAAATCTGACCAGGATTCCAAATGTGCAGGAAAGCATTCATCTTTTTTCCATATGTTTTGGTTTTTCTTTCATATTGTGTTAAAAGTAGCTATGAAGAAGGGGAGGAGGGAGAGAGGTAGAGGAGGAGATGGAGATGAATGGGGAGGGGAGAGGGAGAAAAGTGAAGGAGGAGGAAAAGGAGGAAGCAGCTCCAGACACATTACCCAACTCTTTAGAGATTCTAAATATAAGGTTCATGTTTGTTATACCTGGGGAAGAAGCTTATAGTCTCAGCTAAGGCAGCAGTGAAATAGTTATATTACACTGAAAATACTGAAAGACTTGCAAACTGCTTGGTTAATATCCATTGCTCCCAGTCTCCTGCGTGCTCCACCATCACACTTCCTGTGACCAAGACCTCCACACCACCCAGCAACAAAAGGGTATCACCTGATACTGCAGGGGACTCTTGGGACCTGCTCCATTACCAAGGTGGCATTGCTCGATTTTCCTGCCTACAGGTTGTTAAATATTTTGACTATCATTTCTGGACAGAAATCCCTATCCCACAGCCTTGGAATCAGGCTGCCGTTACCCCAAGCTTTCCTTGCTTTGTTCACCTCTGACTGTCCCTGGCTAAGCATCTAATAGTCTGAGACCACCAGTCACCAGGTCAGTCTGAATGTCACCAGTCAACTTGCCTTTGGCCATCCACTCAAGACAAACAAAGCTAGAGCAATGGTGTGCTATCTCGAAGCTGGGGATGGAAGTGATGGAGAAACTAAGAGAGCAGGGAATGGGGCAGGGTCTGTAAAGTTCTCAGGGTAAGAAGGAAAACCAGAGGTTTTCTAGTTCATATAAATGCATAGGATGACTCCTTGTTCTGGGTACTGGACAGTTTACATGACATCACACAGTTGGTAAGACTCTTTCACATCCATGATTTCACCTGATTTTCATGACAAATTTTTTGGTAGGGAGGGCAGGGGTAATTGTTCCAGTTTCACAGAGAAGGAAATGTAAGTCCAGAAAAGAGATATGACTTGCCAAGGTCCTAGAGCTAAGTTTTGAACTGTGGCATGTAGATGCCAAGTTCAGCCCTCCATTGTGCCTTGCTAGTAACAAGCAGGGAAGTACCCAAGAAGAGCGACCAAGTTGGGTCTGACATCAGTAAAAATCCCTGTTTTTTTTGTTTTTTTTTTTGCGGTACGCGGGCCTCTCACTGTTGTGGCCCCTCCCGTTGCGGAGCACAGGCTCCAGACACGCAGGCTCAGCGGCCATGGCTCACGGACCCAGCTGCTCCGCGGCATGTGGGATCCTCCCGGACCGGGGCATGAACCCGCGTCCCCTGCATCGGCAGGCGGACTCTCAACCACTGTGCCACCAGGGAAGCCCTCCCTGGGTTTTTATAAGCATGTTATTCATCTTGATTTTATTTTTTCCTTCATCTTTCATGTGTCCTTAACAATAATCATGTGAGGATATCAAATGACACATCATTGCCTACATTTTAAAATGAGGAAATGGGATCCCAATAACATTCAGCGATTGACAAGGTCACATACAGTGGGTGACAGCACAGCCGGGCTGGGGTGCCAATGTTCTGAATCCCTGTCCAATGCTTGTCACTGACCCATACCATCTACTGCTGCACACACATCTCATGTCCTTCCAAACAAGGAAAGAGACAGTTTGGGTAAAAAAAAAGTTGAATCATCGGCTGCTGATTCTCCAACATCATGAAGAGATGGGAATGCAGACGATCTACAACATTAAATAAACCAAAAAGAATTTATCATTTGAGAACATGTTCTTAGGTAGGAAAGCTACCTTTTCCATCCTATTGTGTTCTGCTTCCAGTTAAAAGAAAGGAGGCTAAAAAGAAATGAATATTTACTACTTCCACTACATTATCTCATTTAACCATCATAATAGCTGTTATGCAAGAATAGTATTATTCACTTCACACAGATGAGGAAACAGCTTCTGAGGCATTACATAATTTGCTGTCTTACAGGCAGGAATTTGCCTTACCAAATACTCATGAACTTCGTAAGGAGGTGTCCGTTTAACATGATGTAGCTTTGCCATTTGAAGGGAAGAGTATGAGTTCTGGCTCCATTTCTCAGAATCTGTGTGATCCAGAGCCAGTTATTATTTTGTTCCCTGAAACTGCTTCCTCATTTCTAAAATGCAGATAATATACCCTTCTCAAGAAGGCTATGAGGATTAGTATCAATAGCTAACATTTGTTGAGTGTTTGCTGCATGTGAGGTGCCATTTTACACCCTTTCCATTTATTATCTACACCGACTGCTCTGAAAATCTCTATGGTATTGGGTACCACTTTTTAGCTCCATTCTCCAGGTGAGAAATCTGAAGCCCAAAGCATTTAAGAGACACCTCCAAGTTAGCAGCTGGAAGGACCAGTATTTGAAGTCAAGGTGTCTGACTCCACAGTCTACACACATAATAGGAGCTCAGAAGCGGTGTCTGTTTCATCACTAGGACTGGTAGCTGAAGTAAACCTGAAATGAGCAAGTCACTGGGACCTACCTACAAAACAGCTTAAATTACCCACCTAAGGTGCATAAATGAGAAAGAGGCAAGGACTACTTCATGGACACAGAGGTACTGTAAGCATTGACACATTTTAAATGATGGAGGCCTCAGAGAGAGAGAAGCCACCCATCATCTGTGGAAGGTTTGGGGCTCCCAGGCCTTTAGTCTCTTCTCTAGGCTTGTATAGGAGGATGATCTCAAGGAAGAGAGCATGGGCTCTAGAAACATTCAGAAGACAGAAAAGTCTAGTTGTTAAAGAACAAAGCATTTTAAATAAATAAACTGGGGCTTCCCTGGTGGCGCAGTAGTTAAGAATCCACCTGCCAATGCCGGGGACATGGGTTCAAGCCCTGGTCCGGGAAGATCCCACATGCCGCGGAGCAACTAAGCCCATGTGTTACAACTACTGAGCCTGCGCTCTACAGCCCGCGAATCACAACTACTGAGTTCGCGTGCCACAACTACTGAAGCCCATGTGCCTAGAGCCAGTGCCCCGCAACAAGAGAAGCCACCATAATGAGAAGCTTGCGCACCACAACAAAGAGTAGCCCCCGCTCGCCACAACTAGAGAGAGCCCGTGTGCGGCAACGAAGGCCCAATGCAGCCAAAAATAAATAAATTAAAATAAATAAATAAATAAATAAACTGAATGTTATATGGACACACACAGTTACACAAACACACATACACACACACTTTTCACGATTTTTCTTTTATCTTTCACATACTTTGCAAACACTCTCTGGAGCAGCTGGCAAGCTGTTCCTCATCTTCCCACGCAGCTGAATGCCAGTTGTCCCACCCTCTCTACCCAGCCTCTCATAACAGCTTCAGCTTCCAAGAGACAGCTTGACTCAAAATGCCATCCAGTCTTATGCCAGGCGGAGGACTAGGACTCGTCCAGCAGGAAGGGACAGAAAAGACAACAGCCAGAACCATCATCCCAGGAGAACTCTAGGAACATGAGCATCTGCAAGGCATTTATGCCCAGAGGTGGGCCTGCAACCTCTAAAAATTACCAGCCTATCAGGGAGTATGCCATGGGGCAAGAAAAGTCTTCAGTCTTAGCCTCTGGTCTCAACCTATATTAAAAGTTAAATGTCTGAGACAAATCATGCATCTCATATTACTTGTCTGTATCTCATTTTTCCTCACTTAATGGTACATCATAAGGACCTCACTTTGTCCTAAATTTCACTGGTATTTTAGTAAGAAACCTCAGAAATCCAACAGGGGAAGACTGAAAATCCAAGAGTTCTCTGATTTACTTTTCTTAGATTCAGTCTCCTCTAACACCTGTCAACTTTGTCTATAATGCCCTCATGATAATCCTGTGGAAATGTCTGTGCTATGGCCATGGAGGTGGATCAGTGACCAGGCTGGGCCAATCGTAGCTTCTCATCACCTGTGCACAGAGATTAGTCCAAGGGGTGAGCACATGACCCAAGCCAGCCAATCAGAATCCTTGCCCTAGATTTTCCAAACCAAAGTTGCAACTGAGAAGTGCTCTTTCTTATTTGCTTGCAATACTTTGAGGACATGAGCTGAGCACTGCCTGCAGTCACAGTTCCAGTCCACTGAAGAGAGCTGTTCAGAGAAAATGGAAAGACAGTTAAGCTGAGAGGGCTGAGAGGGCAGCTTCTGTGGTGTTTCCTGGTTCTCTACTTCCTGGTTTCATGAGCTTATAAACCCTTTTTATTTGTTTTGTTTTGTTTTGTTTTTGGTATGTGCCAGGCTGTTTCACTGGGTTTCTGTCTTTTGACTAAAATAGTAGGCAGGGTTTGAAAGGTGGTAGGGTAGGGGAAGGAGCTGATAAGCCATCTAGCCTCCCAAACCTTGTAATAGTAGCTAAAGAGGAACAGACTTTTTAGAGTTTATATCTCAGTTACGACAATGTGTTGCTATGTTACCAAAAAAAAAAATTCTCTTCAAAATGGCTTAAATATAAAGGGAATGTATTGACCCATGAAGCTGAAAAGTCCCGAAGTGGCTCTCAAGTACAGACAGCAATGCTTGATGCAAGAGCTCAAACACTCTCTCCAGTAGCTTGGACTCTCTGCATCTCTCCTTTCTACTTTCCACGATGTCAGCTTTATCCGTAGGCTCCATTCAGACAACCAAGAAAATCCTTGTAAGGCAGTCTGACTCCGGTCCCAACTTTATCACCTGTAGCCATATTTAATTGTAAAAACAATCTGAAAAGTTTAAGTGTGATGCAAATAGGAATTGTGCTTCCATTTTTATAAAATAATTTCAAAATCATCTGTGTGAGTGTGTGTGTGTGTGTGTGTGTGTGTGTGTGTGTGTGTGTGACTGTATAAGCATGAAAGTGCATGAAAAGGTACTGGGCCAAAAAGTGCTTTCGGTTTTTAAGTAAAAATAAAAGATGCATTTTTCATTTTCACCAAGAACTTTATTGAACAACGTATTCACCTTTTTGTTCCACTACCTTCTGCTATTTTTTCAGGCAACTTCATAATTCCATCTTCCCAAAACTTTTTACCTTTTTGAGCAAAGAACTGTTCCAGGTGCCTTTTAAAGTCTTCCAGGGAATTGAAATTTTTTCCATTAAGAGAATTTTGTAAAGACCTAAATAAATGGAAATCTGAAGGTGCAATGTCTGGTGAATACGGTGAATGAATCAGAACTTCCCAAACAAGCTGTAACAGTTTTTGCCTGGTCATCAAAGAAACATGCGGTCTTGCATTATCCTGATGGAAGATTATGCATTTTCTGTTGACTAATTCTGGACGCTTTTCGTCGAGTCCTGCTTTCAGTTGGTCTAATTGGGAGTATTTGTTGGAATTAATCGTTTGGTTTTCTGGAGGAGCTCATAATAGAGGACTCCCTTCCAATCCCACCATATACACAACATCACCTTCTTTGGATGAAGACGTTTATTTGGTGTGATTGGTGGTGGTTCATTTCACTTGCCCCATGAACTCTTCCATTCCATATTATTGTACAGTATCCACTTTTCATCGCCCGTCAAAATTTGTTTTAAAAATGGAACGTTTTCATTACGTTTATGTAGAGAATTGCATGAGGAAATATGGTCAAGAAGATTTTATTTACTTAACTTATGTGGAACCCAAACATCAAAGCGATGAACATAACCAAGCTGGTGCAAATGATTTTCAACGCTTGACCTGGATATTTTGAGTATGTTGGCTATTTCCCGCGTGGTATAATGTTGATTATTCTCAATTAGTGTCTCAATTTGATCTCTATCAACTTCCACTGGTCTACGCAACCATGGAGCATCGTCCAGCGAGAAATCTCTAGCATGAAACTTCGCTAACCACTTTTGACACGTTCAATCAGTCACAGCACCTTCTCCATACACTGCACAAATCTTGTTTTTGCATTTCAGTTGCATTTTAACTTTTCGTGAAATAATAAAGCATAATATGCCAAAAATCTTGCCTTTTTTTCTTCCATCTTCAATATTAAAATGGCTATACAAAAATTCACCAATTTTGATGTCTTTTTTTAAAAAGCACACTGACATGACAGCTGTCATACACAATCTAACAAAATTGTTTCAAATGAAGTTAAAGACAACGAAGAGCTACTAGAGCCATCTTACAGAAAAAAACCAACGAACATTTTGGCCAACCCAATACTGTCATTAAAACTGTTTTGTGTGATGGGGATGTAGAGACAAGGAAAGGAAGGTTGAGAAACTTGGGGGAAGTATCTTTCATAATAACAGTATTTACAGCATGTATTAGTTTTACATGCTTTTCCAGTCTTTAGGGGCCACCCACATTCCTTGGCTGGTGGCCCCTTTCTCCATCTCCAAAGCCAGCAATGACTTGGTGGAGTCTTTCTCACATCACATCGCTTTGACACTGACTCTTCTGCCCCCACTGTCCACATTGAAGGACCCTTGTGACAATGTTGGGCCCACTTAAATAATCCAAGATAATCTTCCTATTTTAAGGTCAGTTGATCAACAACCTTAGTTCTATCTGCTATTTTCATTTCCATTTGCCATGTAACGTAACATCTTCACAGGTTCTGGGGATTAGGATGTGGATATCTTTGCGGGCACTGCCTACAAAAAATTATGATCCCATTTATGCAATTGTGGATGCATATGTATGTGTATATATATATATATATATATATATATATATAAAATGACAAACGGTAGGTGGTTATCAAATTGACAGTTGTTATCACAGGCAGTAAAAGTCAGTTCTCTTTATTTTTTTCTTCAAATTTTTATGTAGTGTCTTATCTTTTTAAGTATTTGTAAATTTATGTACAGAACAAAGCTAGCTTTGCTAGTGAAAATGATCGAAATGACCTGAACTCCCTCAAATATCATAAAACTGGGCCCTGAACGGGGAGGTCCAGCCTCGAAGGAACTTTGTACCTACAGAAACTCCCCCATCAAACCTCCTTCTTCTGTACACAATAGGAGATACTAAGCCAAGGCAATAGGAAGACTCCCAACTGCTAATAATCCAGTTAGAGATATCCAAAGCCAAGCAGAATATGCAGACTGATGGATGTGCAGAAATCTACTTTGCAGTGGCTCCACAAGGAGCTGGGGATGGTAGGGAGAGTATGCAGGCAACTCTGAGGGTCTTAGAATATACATTCCAAAGGAAGTCACTTGCCCCTCCTTCCTCTTCAGCCCACTCCAAAATGACTACTCATTTTTTTTTTTTTGCGTTACGCGGGCCTCTCACTGTTGTGGCCTCTCCCATTGTGGAGCACACGCTCCGGACGTGCAGGCTCAGTGGCCATGGCTCACGGGCCCAGCCACTCCACGGCATGTGGGATCTTCCCGGACCGGGGCATGAACCCACGTCCCCTGCATCAGCAGGCAGACTCTCAACCACTGCGCCACCAGGGAAGCCCTAGACTACGCATTTTCATCACCTTCCAGCTGCTCCTTTCCATATCCTTGGTCACTCTCATGCACTTCCCTTTCAACTTCTCCATTTCCGGGTCTCAGAGGGTTAGTACAGCACTTCTCTAAGAGCATCCTCTCCCCATTAATTCTTGCTCTTTAGAAGACAATCTGTGACATCAGCACTCCCCAAATCATGAGCTATTTATCAGGTGTTCAGTCAAACATATCATTCTGTGGTCAAAACATAGGAAAACAGAGCAAAAACAAAATTAAATTCATTTTTTTCTCTGCAGGACACCCCAGAGCCCTTGCTAATGTACACTGCAATGCTCCAGGAGGTGGCTATAGCAAGCAGTTAAACTACCTAAATGTTGAACCATGTTATAGAAAGATAACTGATGAAATTAGTCCTCCACATGTTGGAAGCAGTATCAAGAAATCTCTGTATGATGGTAGGGCATGTTAAAAACCTAATCTTGGAGCTAGATAGAGCCCTCTAGAACTTTATTTTAAAACTGAATAAACGAACAGAGAAGGAAGGTGATTTGTCTGAAGTCACACAGCTACTTAATGGCAAAGCTGTGAACCTTTTTTTTTTTTTTAAACATTTTTACTGGAGTATAATTGTTTACAATGGTGTGTTAGTTTATGGCTGTTAGCATTTGCCTTATGTATTGAGGTGCTCCTATGTTGGGTGCATAAATATTTACAATTGTTATATCTTCTTCTTGGATTCATCTCTTGATCATTATGTAGTGTCCTTCTTTGTCCTTTGTAATAGTCTTTATTTTAAAGTCTATTTTGTCTGATATGAGAATTGCTATTCCAGCTTTCTTTTGATTTGCATTTGCATGGAATATCTTTTTCCATCCCCTCACTTTCAGTCTGTATGTGTCCCTAGGTCTGAAGTGGGTCTCTTGTAGACAGCATATATACGGGTCTTGTTTTTGTATCCATTCAGCCAGTCTATGTCTTTTGATGGGAGCATTTAATTCATTTACATTTAAGATAGTTATCGATATGTATGTTCCTATTACTATTTTCTTAATTGTTTTGGGTTTGTTATTGTAGCTCTTCTCCTTCTCTTGTGTTTCCTGCCTAGAGAAGTTCCTTTAGTGTTTGTTGTAAAACTGGTTTGGTGGTGCTGAATTGTCTTAGCTTTTGCTTGTCTGTAAAGGTTTTGATTTCTCCGTCAAATGTGAATGAGGTCCTTGCTGGGTAGAGTAATCTTGGTTTAGGTTTTTCCCTTTCATCACTTTAAATATGTCCTGCCACTCCCTTCTGGCTTGCAGAGTTTCGGCTGAAAGATCAGCTGTGAACCTTATGGGGATTCCCTTGTACATTATTTGCTGCTTTTCCCTTGCTGCTTTTAATATATTTTTCTTTGTACTTAATTTTTGATAGTTTGATTAATATGTGTCTTGGTGTGTTTCTCCTTGGATTTATGCTGTATGGGACTCTCTGCGCTTCCTGGACTTGATTGACTATTTCCTTTCCCATATTAGGGAAGTTTTCAACTATAATCTCTTCAAATATTTTCTCAGTCCCTTTCTGTTTCTCTTCTTCTTCTGGGACCCCTATAATTCGAATGCTGTTGCATTTAATGTTGTCCCAGAGGTCTCTGAGACTGTCCTCAATTCTTTTAATTCTTTTTTCGTTATTCTGCTCTGCAGTAGTTATTTCCACTATTTTACCTTCCAGGTCACTTATCCGTTCTTCTGCCTCAGTTATTCTGCTCTTGACTCCTTCTAGAGAATTTTTCATTTCATTTATTGTGGTGTTCACAATAGATGGTGTTATCATGGTTCGTTTGCTCTTTCGTTTTTCTAGGTCCTTTTCAAACGTTTCTTGTATTGTCTCCAGTCTAGTTCCAAGATTTTGGATCATCTTTACTATCATTACTCTGAATTCTTTTGCAGGCAGACTGCCTGCTTCCTCTTCTTTTTTTTGGTCTGGTGGCTTTCTACCTTGCTCCTTCACGTGCTGCATATTTCTCTGTCTTCTCATTTCGCTTAATTTACTGTGTTTGGGATCTCCTTTTTGCAGGCTGCAGGTTTATAATTCTTTGTTTTTTGTGTCTGCCCCCAGTAGCTAAGTTTCCTTCAGTGGGTTGTAAGCACCCTTTCTTTCAGTTAGCTCGAAGCTTTGTAATGCTCTGGTTGCTGGCTGTCAGTGCAGCGGCAGTGGCTCATCCCCTTCTCCTCCTTGGCTGCTACATCGTTCGGAGTGTCATGTTCCGCGTCTCACTGGGCGCACGCCTGGCAACTACTATGGGCAGGGTAGGGGCAAGGGGGGTGGGGGTCAGCGGGAGGGGGTGGGAGTCTAAGTCAAAGCTTTCAATTCTCCACACAAATCTCCCCCAGCTACTGAGCATGCCCAGCTGCCTGGCTTTGCCCTAGGAGGACTTTCCAGGAGCACAGGCAGCTGTTCCAGGTTTTTGTGGCAGCCGGCTGGAGGCAGGCTGGGAATCCGTGCCCCACCTAGCTCAATATTTTATATTTATGCTACCTCCACCACACACAGAAAAGAGGCACACCCCACGTAGCAGATCTGATGGGGAATCACAAATTATCCCTGGATACTGTATGCCTTATCTAGGTTGATATACTGGCATTCTTACCCCTTGAAGATATTTCAGACATTACAGTAAAGATGTCTTGGGTATTTTGGTTTGTGGCAGTGGTGAGACAACAAGCACGTAGAATTGTAATGCCCCTTAATGGTTTCTTCATTCAATATTACAGCTGAGACATGAATTTCATTTATGGCAATAAAGAAAATGATTACAGGATTTTTAAAAAACTGCTTTATTGAGGTTTAATTGATGTACAACAAACTAAACATAATTAATAAAGTATACACTTACAATCTGATAAGTTCTCACCCATGAAACTCTCACCTCAATCAAAAGAGTAAGTGTATCTATCACCCCCAAATATTTCTTCATGTTCCACTGCAATCCTGTCTTCTTGCCCTCCTGATCCCACCCCCCACCCCCTGCAACCACTGATCTGCTTTCCATTATTACAGATTAGTTTGCATTTTCAGGAATATTATATAAATGGAAACATACAAACTACTTTGGATTTGGTTTTGTTTCTTTTACTCAGCATAATTATTCTGAAATATATCCACATTGTTGCTGGCATCCACAGTTTATTCCCATTTATTTCTAAGTAGTATTCCATTGCATGTATATATCACAATTTGTTTATACATTCACCTGTTGATGAACTTTTGGTTTATTTCCAGTTTGGGGCTATTACAAATAAATCTGCTATGAACATTCATGTACAAAACTTTAAATGGACATATACTTCCTTTTCTCTTTGGTAAAAACCTAAGAATTGAGTGACTGGATAATATGCTAGGTTCATGTTTAATGTTTTAACAACATACCCCACATTTTTCTGAAGTGACTGTAACATTTTACACACCTAACAAGAGTGTGTGAGAGTTCCAGTTCCTCCACATCCTCACCAGCACTTAGTAAAGTCACCCTTATTAATTTCAGTCTTTCTAGTAAGTATTTAATGGTATATAATTATGGGTTTAATTTGCATTTCTTTAATTACTAATAATATTGAGCATATTTTCATGTGCTTACTTGCAAATTGAGTACCTTCCTTGATGATGTCATTTCAAATCTTTACCCATTTTGTGATTGGGTTGATTGTTTTCTTATAATTGAGTTATGAGAGCTCTTTATAAATTCTGAATACATGTAGTTCATCAAACATATGCTTTGAAAATATTTTCTACTAATTTGTGCCTTGTCTTTTCATTCTCTTAGCAGTATCTTTCAAAAAGCAGAAGTTTTTTAATGTTGATGAAGTCAAATTTATCAAGTAGTAGCTTTCTTTTCTTATAATGTCTTACTTTGGGATCGGGGTAATGCTGGCACCGAAGAATGAGTAGGAAAGTATTTCCTCCTCTTCATTTTTCTTGAAGAGTTTATGTAGAATTGGTATTATTTCCTCCTCAAATGTTAGGTGGAATTCACCAGTGAAACCATCTGGGTCTGATGGTTTATTTGTGGAAAGATTTTTTAATTATAAATTCAATTTCTTAAAGAGACTTAAGGTATTCAGCTTATCTATTTCTTCTTGAATGAGCTTTGGTAGTTTGTAGCTTTCAAGAAAATTCATGCAATATATCTGAGTTGTTCAATTTATAGGCATAAAGTTGTTCATAACATCTCCCTTATTATTCTTTTAATATCTGTAGAATCTGTAGTGATATTACCCCAGTGGTTCCTTATTTTGGTAATGTGTGTGTTCTCTCTTTTTCCCTCAATAGTCTGGATGCACTTGATCAATTTTAATGATCTCAAAGAACCAGTCTTATTTCATTGATTTTCTCTTTGTTTGTTTGTTTTATATCTCATTGATTTCTGCTTTAGTCTTTATTATTTCCTTTCTATACTGAGTTTGGTTTTAATTTGCTCTTCTTTTTCAAGTTTCTCATGGAAGAAGATGAATGCATTGATTTGAGACCTTTTTTCTTTTCTACAACAGTCATCTCTTGCTATAGTATTTCTCCTAAGTATCTCTCTAGCAACATTCCACAAATGCTGATATGGTGTGTTTTCATTTTCATACAGTTCAAAATACTTTCTAATTTCTCTTTTTATTTCTTCTTTGTCTCAGAGGTTTTTTTAGAAGAGTACTATTTAGTTTCTAAATATTCGGGGATTTTCTATACATCTTTCCATGATTGATTTCTAATTTAATTTCACTGTGGTCAGAGAACATACTCTGTATGACTTTAATCCTTTTAAATTTACTGAAACTTGTTTTATGGCTTAGAAAATGGTCTATCTTGATAAATGTTCTGTGTACACTTGAAAAGCATGTGCATTTTACTGTTGTTGGGTGGAGTGTTTTACAGATGTCAGGACAAGTTTGTTAGGATTGTCCAAGTCTACTACATACTCTTTGGCTTTCTCTCTGCTTGTTCTACCAATCACTGAGATGGAGTTATTTCTCTCGGCATAATTTTTTTTTTTTTCTATTTCTCTTTGTAGTTCTATCAGTTTTTCTTCATGTATTTTAAAGTTCTGTTATTAGGGGCTTTATTTATTTAGGATTTTTATGTCCTCTCAGTAAATTGGGCCCTTTATCACCATAAAATAACCTTTTTATCTCTGGTGAAACTGTTTTCTCTGAAAGCTACTTTGTCTGAGATGAATATACTCACTCAAGTAGCTTTTGATTAGAGTTAGCATATCTTTCCCAACCTTTAACCTTTAATCTATTTTTGTCTTTATATTTAAACTGTGTTTTTTGTAGACAACATCTAGTTGTTTTTTATTGAACCTGAAAATCTCTGACTTTTAAATGGGGTGTTTAGACTATTTACATTTAATGTGATTTTTGATATGGTTAGGCTTAAGTCTATCAGCTTGCTACTTGTTTTATGTCTGTCTCCTTTTCTCATCATTCTCCTTTACCTCTTTTTCTGTGTTGTTTTGCATTAATTATTTTTATGATTTCATTTTATCTTCTTTATTGGCTTATTAGCTATAACTCTTTTCTATTTTATTGGTTGCTTGAGGTTTATAATATACAGTGTAACTTATTAAACTCTAGCTTCAAGTGATGTTATAACACTTTATGTGTAAGACCTTATAACACTATACTTCATTTCTGTCCTTTCAGGCTTCTTGATATTTTTGTCATGCATTTTACCTATACCTATGAAATAAAGCCCAGACTACATTAATATTATCATTGTTTAAGCAATCAACTTTCTTTTAGAAACATTTACTTAATAAGAAAAATTGTATACATGCACCCATATAGTTACTATGTCTGGTGCTCTTCATGCCTTTGTGTAGAAATTTCCATCTAGAATCATTTTCATTCTGTGTAAAGGATTTCCTTTAACATTAATTTAACTTTTTTTGTGGTGCAAGTGTTCTGGTGATGAGTTCACTCAGTTTTTGTATATATGAAAATGCCTTTATTTCATCTTTAGTTTGAAAGATATTTTCACTGGGTATACAATTCTGTCTTTATAGTTTTTTTGTTGTTGTTCTCTCAGTACTTAGAGATGCTGTTCCACTGTCTTCATTTTTAAATTGTTTCTAATGAGAAATCTGCTGCCATCCATATCTTTGTTTCTTTGTATGTATGTGCTTTTGTTTCTCTATCTACTTTTGGTAATTTATCATTAGTTTTGAGCAATTTAATTACGAAGTGCCATAATGCAGTTTTCTGAATCTTTTTTGTGCTTGGTGTTAATTAAGGTTTGTGATCTGTGGGTTTGTAGTTTTTATCAAAATTGGAAAATTTTCATCAAAATTGGAAAAATTTTTAATTCTTTTAAAAAATGTTGGGGCTTCCCTGGTGGTTCAGTGGTTAAGAATCTGCCTGCCAATGCAGGGGACATGGGTTCAAGCCCTGGTCCAGGAAGATCCCGCATGCTGCAGAGCAACTAAGCCTGTGTGCCACAACTACTGAGCCTGCACTCTAGAGCCCTCAAGCCATAACTGCTGAAGCCCATGTGCCTAGAGCCTGTGCTCCACAACAAGAGAAACCACCGCAATGAGAAGCCCGCTCACTGCAACGAAGAGTAGCCCCCCCACTCACCGCAACTAGAGAAATCCTGCGCACAGCAACAAAGACCCAATGCAGCCAAAAAATAAATAAATAAAAATAAAATAAATTAATTAAAAAATATATATAAAATGTTCTCTCCACCTCTCTTAGGGACTTAAAGTACATGTATGTTAGGCTGCTTGTATTTTTCCTATAACTCACTGATATATATATATATATTTTTTTTTTTTTTTTTTTAATTCTTTGCTGTGTTTCATTTTGGATCATTTCTCTGTAGTCAAGTTCACCAGTATTTTCTTTTGCAATATCTAATCTGGTATTAATCCCATTCAGTGTATTTTCATCTCAAACACTGTAGTTTTCATCTCTAAAAGTTTGAGTTGGCTCTGTTTTTACATCTTTCATGACTAATTCATATTTTCAATCTTCCCTCTAGATTTGTGAGTATATGGAATAGAGTTATAACAGTGTTTTAATATCTTTGTCTCCTATTGTTATCATCTGTTTTATTTCTGAAACAGTTTCAACTGATTAGCTGGTAATTTTGGTTGAATATAAGATGTTGTGTATCTTACATTTTTGGCCATTGGGTATTTTTGTATTCCTATAAATATTCTTGAGCTTTGTTCTGTGACATGTTAAGTTACTTGAAGAGAGTTTGATCCTTTTGGTCTTGGCTTTAAGACCAATTAGAGCAATTTTAGGGCTTACCTCATTTATTCCTATCCCATGTGCATCACTGTTTTTTTTCTGCTTTATGTCCAGTATATTGAAAACTGTTGTTTTACAATATTTTTCTGTTTTGTTGTTGGTGATGGGTTTTTTTCAGGTGGAAGGGTGAATCTGGTCACTTTTACTCTACATTAAGTAAACATGGAAGTCCTTGATTATAACATTTTGACAAGGTTGTGCTTCCTTGGTTTTTCATTAGCTTTGCTGCTATTCTCTCTTTAAAACTGGATATTTTCCACACAATTGTTCTTCACCCTCATCCTTCTCTCTCTGGGGGATCTCATCCCAAAGTTTCAAGTAAACCACATGCTGCTGAATCCCAAGTTTACCGTCATCATCTCAGTCCATTCTCTTATTTTCTAGATCTATCTACCCAATGGCTTACTGGTTATCTTTTTCTAGATGTCCCATAAGTTGCATGAACTCAACATATACAAAATAAATAGCCCCTCCTACATGCTCCTATCAACTAGTATTTAAATCTCCCTGTAGCATTCATCATATATAGCTCCTTGACACTAAAGAGCTTCTCAATAAAGAGGCTGAATTAAATTGAATCCCACAGATAAGGGGATCTGTCAGAGGCAGGGAAGATAAATAGTCTAAGCTAAAAGCTATCATGCTGAACAGGACCTGGTCCTTCTCTCTGAAACAACGGATTGGGAAGCAGAGCCAGTCTGGGGTACTGGCTGACTTTCCATCTCTTGTCACTGTGAAGTAGATACCTGGGATAAGCAAGCATGGAAAATTAAGTGGGAAGAATGGAAGGAAGCCAACTTTCTAGGCTCCAAAATGCTAAAGATTGCCTCTTAAAACTGTGTCCAAATTAACTACTTATATTGCTCCCTTCTGTGCTAAAGTACTTATACCAAATTCATTATACATTGCTTTTTTAAGTGTTCTTGAGTCACTTTATGTGAAGCTGTTTCATCTTGTCAATCATATTATAAATTTCAACTAGACATAACAACACCTATTTTCTCAGTAGCTTTGGGAGATTTTAAGAACAAGGAGCATGCCTCTTTATCACAATAGGTGCATCTCAGTAATAGGGACCATGACTCTTTTTCCCCCTAGAGAAAGATAATGAACAAAAATATTGGTTATCTATATAAAAAGTAAAGATACAGGACTAGTTTGGGGTCTGCAGCCCACATCTGATCATAGCCTCATTTTCACCACACATTCTCTACCCATGCTACAACCATGGTCCAATCATACTGAGAAGCCAAGCTATTTCACATCGGCAAACCAACTTCAGCTTTGCCTAAAGCTTGTTTGCCAGGGAAATATTGGCACAGCTTCTCTGGATGCAGACTCCCCGGCATGTTTTTCTGCCTTTGGGGAGGTTCTCAGCATGCTCTGCCGCTGTTCAAACTGGCTGGGTGGAGTTAAACTTAACAGGGGATTTGGAGAGTAGGCCAGGCAGGTGTGAAGCCCTGTTCCAGCAACCCAAATAATAGAAAGCTTTTTCAATCATCTTGTCTGGTGCCCAGGTCTGGTTCCTCTCAGACAGGAAGCTGGGATGGCTCAGCCCTCCAAATTCCAAGACCCAACGTTACAGACAGTGTGAAGCAATTAGACCTGCCTTAGAAGACTATTGTTATAAAGAACAGTCCAACTTCTCAGCAACCACACTTTACTCACATTCTGTTCTAATAAAATTTAATAAAAATCTCCAAACTGGGGAAGGATGGCCAAAAGAGGCTTAAAATAAAGATTAAAACATGATGTTTAATAAATTAATACAAACATGGGATATCATCGATTGCCTAAATTAACAATTTTTTTTAAACTGATAATAGCCAGTGTTGACAAAAGTATGAAAAAACAGTAATTCTCATGTACTCTTGGTAAAAATTTTTAAAGGGCATTTTGGAAGTATCTATCAAAATTTACTGTAACTATGCTTTTCAACCCAGCAATTCTAGTTCTAGTTATCTGTTCTTGAGAATTACATTCACATGCGCACAAAGATACACACTCAAGGATGCTCAATTCAGCATTATTTTTTAATGTCAAAAAGTTACAGATAATCTTAATCCTTATTAGTAAGGGTAAGGGAAAATTATTCCATATACCCACATTATGAAATACTATACCATGGGCTTCTCTGGTGGCTCAGTGGTTAAGAATCTGCCTGTCAATGCAGGGGACACGGGTTTGAGCCATGGTCCGGGAAGATCCCACATGCCGCGGAGCAACTAAGCGCGTGCGCCACAACTACTGAGCCTGGGCTCTAGAGCCCGCGAGCCACAACTACTGAAGCCCACGAGCCACAACTACTGAAGCCCGTGTACCTAGAGCCCGTGCTCTGCAACAAGAGAAGCCACTGCAATGAGAAGCTTGCGCACTGTGATGAAGAGTAGCTCTCGCTCGCCGCAACTAAAGAAAGCCCATGCAGAGCAACAAAGACCCAATACAGTCAAAAATTAAAAAATTAAAATTAAAAAAAAGAAATACTATACCACAACTCAAAAGAATAAAGAATCTCTTTGTATTATGACAATCTCTGAAAGATACTGTTAAATGACAAAAACGATTACAATATGGATAGATGATCATGTTCATGCAAAAAATAAAAGAACCTTGGAACTCTATGTCTATATATGAAATACACTTCTACAAGGCAGCATGTCAAACTGTTTACATTATTAGTGCTGGGACTCTGAGAAAGTGAGTGGATAGGGAATAGTGAGAAAAAGGGATGGCAAAGAGAGTTTTAAATTTTATTCTACACTTGTTTTGAAATTTAATAAAAAGGAACATTAAGAAAAACTATATTCCTTTGTACATAATCTCTTAAAGAGATGAGAGTTCAGGTCTTTCTCAGAGGAAGTGTTTTTCAATTCTGGCTATGTGGTAGAATTACTTGGGGAATTAAAAAACAAATTTGTCTCAACTCAGGCTCTGTAAGAAGCAGAGCCTGAGGCAAGGATTAAAATGCTGACACTTTATTTGGGTGATGCAAGCACAGGACAGTGAAGGTGAAGAGATAAGAAAAGTGGGCAAAGAGATGCAAAGTAATGTTATGCAGTATTCCTGTGATGCCCACACTTCACAAAAAGTACTGACCAGAAAGAGCAATTACTCAACAGGACTTCGCCAGATATGTAAGGAGCAGCCACACCTCAGAGCAGTCCACAGAAGAGAGAAAGAGGGGGGACCCAGATCCCTCCTGTTTCTGATTTCTCATTAGCCAAGATTTGCCTCATGGTGAGCTGCCTCTCCTGCATCATCCCCTGCATCATCCAGCCCATGGCTACTCTCAAGAAATCATATCCTATGCCTTGAGGTGTGGCATTTTATCCATATCTACATAAAAAGAGAGAAGACTTGGAATAGCTGGAGCTCAGCATGTGGGTCATGAGATTCTTGCCCGTTGGGGTTTTACCTTGAGCTCCCTCCAGGGCAGGGGAGGTGGGAGTTGAAGAGATGGAGGTGATGGGGGTAGAGGGGTGTTCAGCAAGGGTCTAGCAAAGATAAAGTAGTGGAACATGGTCAGAGAGGCAAGAGCCTTCAGAAAGTTGGAGGAGATTAAGAGAAGCTAAGACGGGCACAAGTTGTGCACTGTAATTCTAACCCTACTCATGACTAAATAAGTCAGAATGCCTGTAAACTTCTATTATTTTTAAGGCTCCCCACGTTATTCGAATACTCAGCCAGCATTGAGAATCACTGCTCTAAAGCATCCATCAAAACAAACAGCCTGGAGCAAATTTCATATCATGGTGGCCTATATTTTTTTCCTTGCAACTAAAAAATAACAAAACTACCTGTAAGGACATCTTAGAGAGCCACCGTGCTTCAGAAGCTTAAGTTATTTTAGAGCAGGTTCTGAAAGATGCAAACGCTTCATGACCTTGACTTCCTGTTAGCAAAAAGGCCACAGAAGTTCTTCATGCAAAACAATAAAATTTCCCATTAGGTTACATTTAAACAGCAATTTTAGAAAGGGTAGGGAGAAATAGGAGTTTCCTCAGTTGGACTAAATAGGTTTTGTTTGAAAAAGAAATAATCAGTTCACTGCCTTGGATGTGGAGGGCACATCCTTCCTCAAAATGAACAATGTCACATTTTATTTTCTCCACATAAATTGTGCTCTAACCATGTGTATCCAGATGAAACCAAAACATGAATAAAGTGATTTCTTGGGCTTTTCCTAGATACATATTTCCTGGTACAAACCTCCAGTTTTCACATTTGTACTCAATCTACTGCATGCTGGTTTACATGTGGATACAAGAAAGAAACTACTCTGAAAAGAAGTTAAATATTGCAGTCAAATGCAAGTTTCTTAGATAGCCTAATATTATTTGAATGCCTTTGCCCCTCATTCCATTTCCCAACTCCCAGCTGCCCCTTTGTCGGTTTAGCAATTAGAGTAAAAATTATCACAAGTAATGATGAACCTACCATGAATAAGATATATAAGAAGTGTCTTCAGAGGTATACCACTTAAGTATATCACTTCTGCTGTCCGGTCACAGTTTCCCCATCTACAAATAGGGAAATGAGTAGGCCTCGATAATGTCTGCAGTCCTTCCAACTCTGATATTTTACAGTTCTAAATTCTTGGACACTTTCCACATGCATCTGTCAATATACACACTTGGCTGTGAATTCTGCCCACAAAATTTCCAAAGATGTAGTGGCCAAGAAAAATTATCTCAAAATAAAATAATCAAAATGTCTATTTAAAACAGGCTTGCGCACTGGGTGCATTAGATGTTGCAAAACAATGCAGAAAGACGTAGAACCCTCCTCTGGGAACTTACAGTTCACTCTGTTATCAGCAGAGATAGAGGGAAAAGTGATAATGACAACAGAACCCAGATGTTGAGAAAATGTACGCCAAGTAAATTCTTTTAGAGTATATATTATGGCTTTGAGATTTTGAAGATTATATTTGTTGATGATAACCATGAGCTAAATATGGATGGATTTTTTTAAATGACAAATAATAATAAAGACCCAATTCTTCATGTCTAAAGCATCTCCTTCAGTCTATCTATACAGATCAGCCAAAAAGTCTGTGATATCTGCAACTCAGATTCATGGAGTGTTAAGAAGCTGTTTTACAGAATATGCATGTGAGGACCATGTATTCCTGCACTTTCCATTTCATGTTCTCATAGGACCATTTGTTCTCCATTTTAGTAATTAAAAACAAATCACAGGGCTTCCCTGGTGGCGCAGTGGTTGAGAGTCCGCCTGCTGATGCAGGGGACATGGGTTCGTGCCCCGGTCCGGGAAGATCCCACATGCTGTGGAGCGGCTGGGCCCGTGAGCCATGGCCGCTGAGCCTGCGCGTCTGGAGCCTGTGCTCCACAACGGCAGAGGCCACAACAGTGAGAGGCCCGCGTACTAAAAAAAAAAAAAAATCAGCGGTAAAATTATTTAATATCTATCATTCCCAATGGGTTATGAGAATCATGGGAACAGAGGCAAAGGGACTTATTTGCCTCTGATTTCTCTGCAAATAGCACAGTGCCTAGTATGTAATGAACACCCATAAATATCTGTTGCATTGTTGTGTGACTAAATCAATGAACAGATGATATTTACTTCCAGAAGAAGATTTGAACCTACCATACTATAAAGTATATGCTGACTATTTTAATAAAGACACTGGATCAAGAACCTTATAATGGTGGAGAAGGGGAATATAATTTGACCAGAACCCTTGCCTAAAGCTACTTACTGCTATTAAACACAAAATTTGACTCTGGGATTTCTGGCAATTAAGTCATAAAGTAAACATCATTATGAGCATATAAAAGAAGCATACTGTTCTCTGCCTAAAGAGAACATGAAATCAGGACTCTTTTTATAAGTATCTTGAGGAATAATGACCAACATAATGAAAACATCTTCACTCACTTCATCTGAATGCAGAACACACCAGTTACTTGGGTATCCGACAGAGAGCCTGCCTTGACACACATTTTTCCCAGATGAGTTGTGTTTGGCAAGCATTCCTTTAGCCTGTTTAGGGCTCTATTCAATGCAAATCGTTCTGATCCATAGCATTTTGGTTGGGAATATTCTCAAGGACACTGAAATCAAGTAAGTGCTTTTGTGATAAAGTGAAATGAGAGAGAACATTTTAAGGCTTTTGTGTCAAGTCACAGGAAATTTTCATCATTTCTCTCAGCACATTATTGAAAATCAAATGTCCATTTTCAAATGGTTCACAAATGGCAAAAACTATGAAGAGGCTCATCCATAACTAGTATCACTCCAATGCTCAAGAGCCCTAGTGTCAAGATCTTCATTCAGTGTAGTTTAAATGTCTGTGAGTAAAATGACACTCTGCTTTGATGAATTGTTTAATACAGTTTTACATAGATTCCTGAATGGGAGAAAACATGTCTATGTTTTAACACAGTGCATGGTGGCACAGAGGAAAACTTCAGTATTATTACTGCATGTGTAATTTTATCCACTACTCTCTGTAACCATGACATGAAAATTATTTATTTCCACCCTACAGGTAAAAAAAACTCAAACACATACGTATTAAGCAAATCGCCCAGAGTCACAGAACCAGTAAGTGGCACATTAGTTACTTTCAAGCTCAAGTATTTGAAACTACACATTCTAAGCCCTTTTTGTTACAATATTACTGCCTCCAAGAAATACAAGGTCTATTGTTTTTGAAATCCCTGAGTACCTGACATGAATAACTTGGAAGATGAAAAGTACTGCCTTTGGTTATGAAGCATAGTTAACCCTTTAACAAATGACTAATTTCCCAAGCACATTTAGTAGCAATGGAAACAATAGAAACTTCTGGTGATGTGTGCCATGCCTTCACTCAGAAGAGTGTATTGATCTGTATTCAGTAAGGATGATTTTTGTTGCAAGTAACCTAAGTCCCAACCAGAAGTATCCTCAATAATAAGGAGGGTATGGACTATCTCACAAAATAAGCCCAGTGGTAGGTAGCAGAGTTAGGGTTACAGTAGTTGAGCATCTCAGCAATATCATCATAGTAGGGACTCTGCTATCTTCAGCATGGCTGATAATATGCTCCCCACATTTATAATACTTGTTGAATGCCTATCATGTTCTAGACAGTTCTAAACGTTTTACAAGCATTTCAACTCAGTTGATTATCTCAACACTTCTATAAGATAAGATACCAGTGTATTGAGATAGATAGACCCTTCATGGACATAAGATAGCTGCAACAATGCCAAATATCAAAGTGGACAAAATGACAACCAGTAATAAAGAAGGGTGCTGTCTCCCATATACTCTTCTTCCCGGAAGCCACTGAGCAGACTTTCTCCAAGGTTCCATGCTCAAACTAATCACCGGCAAGAGGAATAGAAATTATCACAATTATCTTATACAAATCATGACTCACAAAAGCTCCTCTGGAGTGGAAGCACCCCCATTTCTTCAAGCACATGGCCACCAAGGGAGGTGACACCCGAACGAAAGCTGGACTCTGACCCTATAGCTAACTTCTTCATCCCCAGCTGGATAGGGAACATCCTTAGACACATTCAAAGCTGATGGGTTTCTCAGAAAAAGTGGGCACACTGGAGATATATAAAGCCCCTGTTCCTTGGTAAATACTAGAAGAAGTGTTCTGCTTGAGCAATTGTAGAAGTGCTAAAGAAAGCCAGGATCTGAGTTTTCACAAACTAAAAAGCATTGGCTTTCAGGAGACAAAGTCAAGGTCTGAGTTTCACAAGTACATCATGACTTAAAGTAAAACCATTTGGAGTTTACAGACGTGGGGAAAGAAGCCCCAGTGTGACTGTAAAGAGTGCTGCAGAGCAGGAAACATTCCTGGTGGGCAACATAATTCTGTATTAGGTAGAATTTACTGCATATCCCTACCACCATGCTTCCAGCAATGGCAGAACTCCCTCAAATTTCACTAAGATGCATGTGTGTTTTTGTGTAGCTGCTAAAAACATGAGCATCTTCAGAGATAGGGGATATGTGGGTAAATGTGTGTACATGTGTGTAGAAATTTCCACAAACTGCAGGGGCCTTACTGTTGGCTGAACTGTATCCCCTCAAAATTCATATGTTCAAGCCCTAACCCCCAGTACCTCAGAATGTGACTGTATCTAGAGATAGGCCCTTAAAGAGGTAATTAAGATAAAATGAGGCCATATGAGTGGGCTCTAATCCAACAGGGCTGGTCTCCTTATAAGAAGAGGAGGTTGGAACACAGAAGCACTGATTGAGAAAAGACCTTGTGAAGAAGAGGGAGAAGGCATCCATCTACAAGCCAAGGAGAGAAACCTCAGAGTGAAATCACCCTTGCCGACACCTTGATATTGGACTAGCCTACAGAACTGTGAGAAAATAAATTTCTATTGTTTAAGCCATTCAGTCTATGGTATTTGTCATGGCAGTCCTAGCAAACTAACACACCTACCAATCTGTAGAAGATAAAAGCTTATAAGGAACGCACCATATGTGGTTGGCTTCTTACAAATGGCTGGCTCTTCCTTAATTCTTTCCTCCTAAATATATTGCAGAATGAAAGATAATGTAGTTGAGTAATAGCCTTTTGACTGGGTTAGCTATCTTAACTGAATCAGATCAACTCTTCAGCCAATTGGGAGTGTTGTGCAAAAATTAATAATTTAAATAGCCCTAAAATGTGACCCAGACAATGTCTTTCCTCCTAAGCTCTGACTCTTGAATCCATGAAAACATTTTGGTCACCAGTGTGGACATACAACTTACCTCCTCTTCCCCCAAAGAAATTAGAAGATTTCATGGGAGAGATGAGGGGTGAGGTGGGAAGTAGTTTACCTTAATTATTCTGTAGAGAATATCTTAAAACTTGTCTTTAGCCCTTTTTATTCTCCCTCACATTTTTTACTAGAATTGATAACTTTGGAAGTCATCTCTCTTTTGCTTCCCTAACAGCATTCACGATAAAGGTTCACCCACTCTGGATGCCCCCAGGAAAGCCAAATCCAAAATTCCCTCTCCCCCATTTAGCAGCAAAACCTTTCTCTCCTCCTCGAAAAACCTGGATGCTAGATGATAATACCAAGGCCCTGAGACTCTGAAGTAAATTTATCAGTGCATTTTCTCAACAACAGCCAATGTTTCATTATAAAAAGTTCTGATACTAGCTGTTGAGAGAATAAAATTATTATCCTATGTTTATAAGAAAAAGAAAATAAAAAGAAAGCAAATAAAAGAAAATGTTGAATACAAGAATCTTAGATTCTCCAATTTCCTTGTGTCAGAGAAGAAAGGCTGGTGTTTTGTGCCCTACATAATAGGACAAGCTTACCAGCCCAGAAAACTAAAATGTGTAAAGTCACATAGCTCTGCCTAAGTAATGGTCAGCTAATCCCATTCCCAGAGACAGAAAAAAACACTGATGTTTTCCTTTTGAATTAACATTAACTTTCATTACATACACACACACACACACACACACACACACACACACACACACACACATTATATTTAGAAATGTTTTAGCCCTGACTTCTCACTAGGGTAAGTGCCTCAATTTCCTGCAAATCACTGTCAAGTGTCTAGACAGGAGAAGTGGAAGCAAAGATAAGAGATCCTGAATTTCAACAGAGGGGCCATCATGCTAAACCTAACTCAGCTGTGCTTTTTCACTTGACAACAAGTGATAACCCCGATAGCCACATATCTTTCCTGCCGCCTTTGACTTCTGATAAGGAAGAGGAAAGTGGGAAACAATGATGAGTGTTGATGATAAACACCCCTGGCTGTGCATTTTCTTCAGTCTTTTTCAGTTAACTGAACCCAAGAGGAATCCCAAACCCTGCAGGTCTATCTGATATCTGGAGAGGTTTATGAGCATTTGAAGCTACAGATTAAGATGAACTATACTTAAAAGGGTTTGTGACTTGTTTAGCACCTTTATTTTAAATATTCCTCTAAGTAAATCAAACATGCTTTGTAGAAATTCCTAAAGTCTTAATACACTTTGTGAAAGAGGGTTTTTAAATTAATTTATTTATTAATTTATTTACTTTTGGCTGCATTGGCCATTGCAGTGTGCGGGCTTCTCATTGTGATGGCTTCTCTCATTGTGGAGCATGGGCTCTAGGCACGCGGGCTTCAGTAATTGTGGCACGTGGGCTCAGTAGTTGTGGCTTGCGGGCTCTAGAGCGCAGGCTCAGTAGTTGTGGTGCACGGGCTTAGTTGCTCTGCGGCAGGTGGGATCTTCCCAGACCAGGGCTCGAACCCGTGTCCCCTGCATTGGCAGGTGGATTCTTAACCACTGTGCCACCAGGGAAGCCCGTGAAAGAGGGTTTTACAGTCTCTTAAGAATGTTTAAGAATTGGGCAGAACCTCAGAGGTCGGTAACATCCTATACACACATTAAATTCACTGTGGGAATACCTGAGATCAGTAGCAAAGTTTCTTCCCTTGGAAATATTCAGAGAATACCTTCCCTAAGGACCTAATCTCTGACTGTATTACGAGACCTGAGCATAGCATTTGCCCAATCCACTTTTCATTCACTCATACATTGACCAACCCCTTCTTTGTGTTCCTTACTGAAGATGGTACGGATTAAGTGGGTGGGTAGTAGAATCAGGTTGCCTAGTTTAGAACTCTGTGACTCTCCTGCTCAGTAGCTGTGCAAATCTGAGCAAGTTATTTAACCTCTTGTGCCTCAATTTCCCCATCTGTAAAATGGGGATATTGACAAGACTTACCTCTCAGGATTGCTGTGAGGGTTAGAGAGCTATAAATGCAAAACACTTAGAATAGCGTTTGGCATATAGTAATGAATTTTAATTATCACTGTTATAGTGCTAAACACTGGTCTTTAATCAGAAGAGGAAAACGTAGATGAAAATAACATTGTAGGGATGATGGCGAAAAAGAGAAATCCACCAACTACTTAAGAATCAGGAAATCAGATAACACAGTGGTACACAGTTCGTTCCTAGCACTTGTGTAGATATAATTATTATAAGCTTCAACAGTAACTTGTAAGATAGTGCTAACTTAGGCTAAACTTAGGACAAATAATGAAATAGTTTGGTGTGAAAGATGGTAGTAGTTCAAAGAAATGAGAGGTCACTGTGGACTGAAGGGGCCAGACAAGATTTCATTGAGGAGGCATGACTTACCCTGGGCCATGTTGAACAGCAGGATGTGGACGAGCAGATGGAGAAGGAGGTTACTAAGGGAACAGCATCAAAATCAGAGAGGTGGGAACTACTGTGACAAAAGCTGCATTGAACATCTGTATTATTTTTCAGTGATCAGTCCAGGAAGTGGGATTGCCATCATCCTTATTCTCTGCCTTATAGCTTAAAGGTAGAACTCTGCACAAGCCTCAGGCTGCCTCTGAGTTTTTCCTTTCCAGCAGATCTTACACAATCTACACGAGCTCAACTTGCTTTCAACACTACCGCCTTCTTGTCTCTACCCTTTTCCTGAGCCTCAGGGTCCACCTCAACCTCAACTCCAACCCATTGTTTTCGGGGTAAAACCAAGCTTCTTAGCCCGATACTCAACGCTCTTCACAATCTGACTCTAAATTGCATTTGGTTGTGTCTTCCAGCCTAGTCATCTCCCAGTATAGTCTGAACTGTGTGGGTCCACTCAATATTTGGATTTTTTCAACAGTACTACACAATCCAGGGTTGGTTGAATCCAAGAATGCAGAACTGTGGGTACAGAGGAACTGCATATACAGAAGGCCAACTATAAGTTATATGCAGATTTCTGACTGCACAGAGAGGGCCACTGCCCCTAAGCTCAGAGTTGTTCAAGGGTCAACTGTATACTTTTCCCCTTCTTTTTCTCATAATTCTTCCAGCTAGGCCTTTCTTTCATGCTTCTATCAATCTAAACTCCAATATAAATTTACCTCCATTCTCTCCTTAACCATCTAATAATTATTGTATTTGTGTATAATTTATCTGTGAACTTTCTGGTTCTTTGTCAATTTTCTAATTCTGTTAAATTTTTTGCTAACTTTCCAGTGTCTTCACTAACTTCCTTAACCACCACATTTTCTCTCTTGTGCTCACAGAACACATGTGTTCCATTCACCGAGCAAGTAAATCTGCAGTATTCCTTCAGCTAGAATTTTATATTATTATTTCAACTGGAGGGAGGTTAGCTAACTTTTTAATTGAGATCTTAGTTTTCAACCTGGACAGTAAGTTCCTCCACATCAGGACTTATATCTGACTCTTCTTGCAAGCACAGTAGTTGATTAACTACTAGGGATGACAGGAATCAGAAAGGTCAATTTACAAGAATAATTTATTAAACTACCCAAATGAAGACAAGTAAAGCATAAGGAAAAAGGTAGATTTCAAGGTCGGTAGGTTATAGATAAGGTTCCCTGGAAAATAAACCATGAGATGCTGAGGGGTTTTTTTTTTTGTTTTTTTTTTTTTTGCGGTACTCGGGCCTCTCACTGTCATGGCCTCTCCTGTTGCGGAGCACAGGCTCAGAGGCCATGGCTCATGGGCCCAGCTGCTCCGCGGCATGTGGGATCCTCCCGAACCGGGGCACGAACCCGCGTCCCCTGCATCGGCAGGCGGACTCTCAACCACTGCGCCACCAGGGAAGCCCCATGCTGAGGTTTTTATTGTTGTTGTTTTGCTTTTGTTTTGAGACCCTGAGATTTGTACTCAGGAAGTTACTACTCTTGGGATTAACACCTCTGGGGTATGAGGAACAAGGGGCAAAGGACGAGGATTGTGCAGAGGAAGAAGTAAGAGTTTAAACTGTGCTGTACCTGTAAGAGAATCTTCAGTCAATTTCATGGAGAGCTCTGGAACTGGGATGGCTTAAATTATCCCAGTTGAAGCAAAGGGGCCAGGTCTTTGTACATTCACTTAGACCATTCTTTGAATGTGTACTGGACCTGGGGAAGGGTAATAACTTTGAGCAAGGGAACTGTTTTTGGCAATTCCTGGGGAGAGCTGCAGCTGTGAGCTGTCAGGAGCCAACACTCCTTGGCTTGGTCCTAAAGGCAGACTCTGGTGGTATACCACAGTATTCACCACTGTGTTAGGTAACAGGACAGCATGAGCTGTTGACCTCATTTCAGCCTCTGTGCTTCACACTCAGCTCCGCCTGGGATTATTCTGTTCTCTGGCTATTATGCCCTATATGCCTGACCTGACTTTAAGCATGTTCATTTGTAGATCAAAAATCTAGTCCTTTATAAGTCCTCTCTTCCTTGCAGTTTCTTGCTCCACTTATCAGAAAGAAACAATCCCAAACTGTTTATTTACTGGACCAGAACTAATCAGTGTCCAAATCATCAGCACTTGCTCTGGAATTAAGTAAGTAACTGTTCCACAAGACATTTTCTAGAATCTCAAGTGAAGGACCTCTCTGGAGATTCAGCTTTCACTGGAGCCATTCTAGCCAAAACTGACAGGACAGCCTTGAAGTTTCAGCCTTTCCCGGAAATACCAGCTGACCAAACACTTGGAAATGTCACAAAGCCAACAACAAGGTAGAGCTTGTCCTAGCGTGAGGAAAACTGACTTAGCAAAGGGTAGCAAGGAGACAGTCTGAACTAATCTGCTGATTCACGACCACCATGAAGAGCTGAGGGTTTTCACTTGGGCGGCCCTTCCCCCAGTCCATCACCCCTGACACTGCCACTTCTCATATTTACATCTTTTGTTATTGATGATAATGATGGTGATGATATGAGAAATTTAACAAATACAGGAAAGAACCAAGAATAATGAAACAAACATTTAGGTGTCCCCTTCCCAGAATTCACTATTGTTAACTTTTTCCTATATTTTCTTCTGGTTTTTTTTAATTAAAAAAAATATAGGTATAATTAAAATTGTGTTTTTTGCTACTTTCCATAGTCAAAGTCATGATTTTTAATGTGCATCTTTCCAGTTCATTTCTAATTATTTTATTTTTTATACATCTTTATTGGAGTATAACTGCTTCACAATGCTGTGTTAGTTTCTGTGGTGCAACAAACTGAATCAGTCATATGCATACATATATCCCCATATCCCCTCCCTCTTGAGCTTCCCTCCCACCCTCCCTATCCCACCCCTCTAGGTCGTCGCAAAGCACCGAGCTGATCTCCCTGTGCTATGCTGCTGCTTCCCACTAGCTATCTATTTTACATTCGGTAGTGTATATATGTCAATGTTACTCTCACTTTGCTCCAGCATCCCCTCCCCACCCCCTTGTCCTCAAGTCCATTCTCTATGTTTTCGTATTTATTCCTGCCCTGGCACTAGGTTCATCAGTACCATTTTCTTTAGATTCCATATATGTGTGTTAGTGTATGGTATTTGTTTTTCTCTTTCTGACTTACTTCACTCTGTATGACAGACTCTAGGTTCATCCAGCTCACTACAAATAACTCAATTTCGTTTCTTTTTATGGCTGAGTAATACTCCATTGTATATATGTGCCATATCTTCTTTATCCATTCATCTGTCGATGGATGTTTAGGGTGCTTCCATGTCCTGGCTATTGTAAATACTGCTGCAATGAACATTGTGGTACATGTCTCTTTTTGAATTATGGTTTTCTCAGGGTATATGCCCAGTGGTGGGATTGCCGGGTTGTATGGTAGTTCTATTTTTAGTTTTTTTAAGGAACCTCCATTCTGTTCTCCATAGTGGCTGTATCAATTTACATTCCCACCAACAGTGCAACAGGGATCCCTTTTCACCATACCCTCTCCAGCATTTATTGTTTCTAGATTTTTTCTTCATTCATTACAAAGCTTTTATTTTCAATAAAGGAAGGAAGATGTCCAGATATAAAATAGTTGTGATCATAAAATATACTAATAAGTACTGCCCAAAGTCAGGATTTTGAGAAGAAAACTCTCTGAAATACGGGTCTTAGTTTGATAATTTTTGTTACTGTTTTGTATTGTTTTTTTACCTGCTCTTTGGTGGATTTTTTTTTACCTATGAGGAGATTTTTCATTTTATTTATTTTCCAAATCTATTACTTGGAGTTCTCATAAGTTAATATTTTTATTTTATTTCATTTTTAATTATTTTATTTTTTTAAACATCTTTATTGGAGTATAATTGCTTAACAATGTTGTGTTGGTTTCTGCTGTATAACAAAGTGAATCAGCTCTATGTATACATATATCCCCATATCCCCTTCCTCTTACATCTCCCTCTCACCCTCCCTAACCCACCCCTCTAGGTGGTCACAAAGCATTGAGCTGATGTCCCTGTGCTATGCAGCTGCTTCCCACTAGCTATCTGTTTTACATTTGGTAGTGTATTTATGTCCATGCCACTCTCTTACTTCATCCCAGCTTACCCTCCTCCCTCCCCGTGTGCTCAAGTCCATTCTCTATGTCTGCGTCTTTATTCCTGTCCTGCCCCTAGGTTCATCAGAACCTTTTTTTTTTTTAGATTCCATATATACATGTTAGCACATGGTATTTGTTTTTCTCTTTCTGACTTACTTCACTCTGTATGACAGACTCTAGGTCCATCCACCTCACTACAAATAACTCAATTTCATTTCTCTTTATGGCTGAGTAACATTCCATTGTATATATGTGCCACATCTTTATCCATTCATCTGTCAGTGGACACTTAAGTTGTTTCCATGTTCTGGCTATTGTAACTAGGGCTGCAATGAACATTGTGGTACATGCTTCTTTTTGAATTACGGTTTTCTCAGGGTATATGCCCAGTAGTGGGATTGCTGGGTCGTATGGAAGTTCTCTTTTTAGTTTTTTAAGGAATCTCCATACTCTTCTCCATAGTGGCTGTACCAATATACATTCCCACCAACAATGCAAGAGGATTCCCTTTTCTCCACACTCTCTCCAGCATTTATTGTTTATAGATTTTTTGATGATGGCCATTCTGACTGGTGTGAGGTGATACCTCATTGTACTTCTGATTTGCATTTCTCTAATAATTAGTGATGTTGAGCATCCTTTCATGTGCCTCTTGGCCATCTGTATGTCCTCTTCAGTGAAATGTTTATTTACATATTCCACCTGTTTTTAATTGGGTTGTTTGTTTGTTTTTTATATTGAGCTCCATGAGCTGTCTGTATATTTTGGAGATTAATCTTTTGTCCGTTGTTTCATTTGCAAATATTTTCTCCCATTCTGAGAGTTGTCTTTTCATCTTATTTATGGTTTCCTTTGCTTTGCAAAAGCTTTTAAGTTTAATTAGGTCCCATTTGTTTATTTTTGTTTTTATTTTCATTACTCTAGGAGGTGGGTCAAAAAAGATCTTGCTGTGGTTTATGTCACAGAGTGTTTTTCCTATGTTTTCCTCTAAGAGTTTTATAGTGTCTAGTCTTACAGTTAGGTCTTTAATCCATGTGGAGTTTATTTTTGTATATGGTGTTAGGGAGTGTCCTATTTCATTCTTTTACATGTAGCTGTCCAGTTTTCCCAGCACCACTTAATGAAGAGGCTGTCTTTTCTCCACTGTATATCCTTGCCTCCTTTGTCATAAATTAGATGACCCTATGTGCATGGGTTTATCTCTGGGCTTTCTATCCTGTACCACTGATCTATATTTCTGTTTTTGTGCCAGTACCATACTGTCTTGATTACTGTAGCTCTGTAGTATAGTTTGAAGTCTGGGAGCCTGATTCCTTCAGCTCCATTTTTCTTTCTCAAGATTGCTTTGGCTATTCGGGGTCTTTTGTGTTTCCATATAAATTGTGAAATTATTTGTTCTAATTCTGTGAAGAATGCCATTGGTAGTTTGATAGGGATTGCACTGAATCTGTAGATTGCTTTGGGCAGTACAGTCATTTTCACAATACTGATTATTCCAATCCAAGAACATGGTCTATTTCTCCACCTGTTTATGTCATCTTTGATTTCTTTCATCAGTGTGTTACAGTTTTCTGACTACAAGTTTTTCCCCTCCTTAGGTAGGTTCATTCCTAGGTATTTTATTCTTTTTGTTGCAATGGTAAATGGGATTGTTTCCTTAATTTCTCTTTCTGATTTTTCTTTGTTAGTGTATAGGAATACCAGAGATTTCCAGCTTTTTAAAATTTCCACTTGCATGGAATATCTTTTTCCATCCCTTCACTTTCAGTCTGTATGTGTCCCTAGGTCTGAAGTGGGTCTCTTTTAGACAGCATATATAGGATCTTGTTTTTGTATCCATTCAGCCAGTCTGTGTCTTTTGGTTGGGGCATTTAATCCATTTACATTCAAGTTTATTATCGATATGTATGTTCCTTTTACCATTTTCTTAATTGTTTTGGGTTTGTTTTTGTGGGTCTTTCTCTTCTCTTGTGTTTCCCGCGTAGAGTTCCTTTAGCATTTGTTGTAAAGCTGTTTTTGTGGCGCTGAATTCTCTTAGCGTTTGCTTGTATGAAAAGCTTTTGATTTCTCCATCAAATCTGAATGAGATCCTTGCTGGCCTGCAGAGTTTCTGCTGAAAACTCAGCTGATAACCTTATGCGGATTCCTTTGTATGTTATTTTTTGCTTTTCCCTTGCTGCTTTCAATATTTTTTCTTTGAATTTAATTTTTGTTAGTTTGATTAATATGTGTCTTGGTGTGTTTCTCCTAGGGTTTATCTCTTATGGGACTTTCTGTGCTTCCTGGACTTGGGTGACTATTTCCTTTCCCATGTTAAGGAAGTTTTCAACTATAATCTCTTCAAATATTTTCTCAGACCCTTTCTTTTTCTCTCTGTCTTCTGGGACCCCTATAATTCAAATGTTGGTGCATTTAGTGTTGTCCCAGAGGTCTCTGAGATTGTCTTTAATTCTTTTCATTCTTTATTCTGCTCGTTGGCAGTTATTTCCACCATTCTGTCTTCCAGCTCACTTATCAGTTTTTCTGCCTCAGTTATTCTGTTATTGATTCCTTCTAGTGTATTTTTCATTTCCATTATTGTGTTGTTCATCTCTGTTTGTTTGTTCTTTAGCTCTTCTAGAACTTTGTTAAACATTTCTTGTATTTCCTCAGTCTGTGCCTCCATTCTATTTCCAAGATTCTGGATCATCTTTACTATCATTACTCTGAATTCTTTTTTGGTAGATTGCCTCTTTACTCTTCATTTATTTGGTCTTGTAGGTTTTTACCTTGCTTCTTCATTTGTGACATATTTTTTGGCGTTTTTGTTTTTTTTTTTTTTTTTAATGGGTGGGATTGTTTTTGTCTTACTGGTTGTTTGGCCAGAGGCTTCCAACACTGGACTTTGTAGGCTGTTGGGCAGAGCTTGGTCTTGGTGCCGAGATGAGGGCCTCCGGGAGACCTCACGCCACTGAATATTCCCTGGGGTCTGAGGTTCTCTATTAATCCAGTGGTCTGGACTCGGAGCTCCTACTATAGGAGCTTTGGCCTGACCCCTGGCTCTTGAACCAAGATCCTGCAAGCCACATGGGGTGCCAAAAAAGGAAAAAAAAAAAGAAAAAAAGGAGCAGAACAATAACAAAGAGTAAAAAATAAAATTAGACTAGGAAACTAACAGGTACGTTAGAAAGAATATAAAAATAACAATATAGATGAAACAACAGCTGGAAGGTAAAACAGAACCACAATAGTAAAAAAAAAAAAAGGCAGAAAAAGGCCTTGGCTATGGGTGGTGAGGCTTAAGCAGGGGTGGGGGTTAGGCAGTGGGTGGGGCCTATGCTTAGGACCCACAGGGCTGGAAAAGGCCCTGGGGGGTTGAGCGGTGGGGCTTAGGCTCAACTCAACAGAAGGGGCCCAGGCATGCCTCTGGTCTCAGAGGGCAGGGGACCAAGCCTGGGAGCCCAGCAGGCTTTGTGGGCCCAAGTGGGCGGGGCAAATGCCCTCTGCTCCTCCCCTGCTCCTCCGGTCCTGGAGAGCCCCTCCTGCCTGCTTCTCCTATTTTCCCCTGGCCTCCCTCCTACACCCCCAGGACCTATGCAGGCTGGAGGGGGCCTCTGAGGGCGTAGGACCCGGCAGGAGAGCCAGGCAGGCTTCCCCGGCTGACTGGGCAGGGGAAACGGTAGGCATGCTCCCCCTTGACCCAAGCCCCCAAGGGTCCCTCCAGGTATGGGAACCCCTCCCTGCTCCCAGTCTCCCCTCAGTGGCGCTGGTCCTGTCCGGCCTCCACTTCTCCCCACCCCTCAATCCCCCAACGTCCTACCCGGTTGCTTGGGGGTTCCTCCCACCTCCTCGGGTGTCAAGGTCCCCCACCAGCATTGGGCAGGCGTCCTAGTTGTGGGGAGACGTGAACTCCGCATCTTCCCACACTGCCATCCTGACTCTGCCCCCCTACCTGTTTTTAATAATTTTAAATGCATATGTTAGTATCCATAAAAATGCAAAGCACTGTCACGCATGATTTTAAAGTTGACATAAATGGTATATTATTCAGTACTATACTTTGCTTTTCTTCATTAACTCTTTTTTGAGGATTTTTCATACAGCTATACACAGATTTAGTTCATTTTTAACTGCTGATGATAGTTCATCAAAGAACCATGTTACATTTTACTTATTCGTCCTCCTATTGTCCTATTGATGGACATTGAAGTGGCTTCCAAGGTTCTCCATTTTGTGCATTTTTTTTTCTGACTTCCTTGACAGCTCAAAATGAATGAAATGTTGTTTTTTTTTTTTTCATTTCTTGCTGAGATTGACCAGGCCTCCAGAGAAAAATTCCTGCTGTATCATTGTTCTTTGCCCCTCTTCCTCAGCCCTGACAAATACCAGGTGCTGGTTTCTAGAATTCTCATTGTTTTCTGAGTTGGTTCTGCCAACACATTTCAATCCTAGCCAGACCTAAGGAACAGATCATAGAAGTGACAAATATGGGCAAAATTTATACAGTTCATTGGGCCTCAAAATAAAACTGGAGCTACCTCTGTAAATTTATCCCAAGAAAATAATTCTAAAAAGGAAAATAATCTATATACATGAAGATTTTTATTATAACACTTTTTAATAGGAAAAAATAAGAAAAAACAAAAATGGTCAACAATGGGGAGTCCTTATATAAATCATGGCATATCAACTCAATAGAACATTATTCATTCTATTACAATGATGATTCTGAAAACTCCGTATTACATGGGATACATGAAATTGCTCTATCTAGCTCAAACTAGTTGAATATCAGCACTTTCATGTGATCCAAACTAAGAGTAGCAGAGAAAGACAGATGATGATATAATGGTAGCTAAAAAATGTATAAAGCAAAAGTACATCTACAGTATGTGAACGTATACCTGCATTTGGACAAGAACTTGAAAGAAGCACAACAAATTAAAAATGGTTATACTGAGGGAGGAGAGTGGGAGAGAATTAAAACTTATTAAACTTACATATGTGGGACCTTATATACATTATTCTTTTAATACAAACACACACACACACATACGGGAAGCTTTCATTAGTCCCACTTATAGATGGGGAAACTGTGGTTAAGAGTTATTAAGTCAGTTGTTTAGTGTCAAGTCGATAGAGTGGCAGAGCTAGAATTTGTATACAGGCCTCTTTCACTCCAAAGCCTGCGCTCCGTCCATGTTCCTCTCTGGATGAAAGAACCATCTCCACCTTATAGTTCCCATATTATTATTTGTGTAATAAGTAGAAATTCAAATAAAAATTCCCAAAGGGGGTGAGGATAAGGAAGATGGTTTATGAAACATCTCTCCCTGGTCCCATCTGATCTAGAGTGACAGAGCACCTACTAGAATGACTGATTTTCTGAGCTTGCCCTCAAGGTTCCTGGTGTAGAACAGACGCTGCTGGCAAGAGGGTGACAGTCAACAGATAAAGCCGATTGAATCCGGAATGGGATAAGCCATGTACTGCCTAAGGACACTTGATCAAAGCTCTTGAACAAAGAGACCTCAACTATTATATGACACTATTGAGAGCGAGCTGAAAACTGTTTGCGGGTTTGTGGATATTCTCAGGGAGAAGCCTCGGAATTCCAGCCTGAATCAATGAACAATGAACAGACGGGCACTGGGCTGGGAGTCAGGACTTCTGGGTTCCCTAAATAGAGGTCCTGAGCAGATGTGTACCCTCGGGCAAGTCACCGAGGTTCTCAGTTTTCTCATCTGCAACATGAAAGAGTTTGCCTCTTCCAGCACTAAGTGTTTCTCTGGCTCTTTTTTCTACCCAGAAAGAAGAATTCTGTAGTCTACTACCTGGAGAAATCATGTATCACACGTCTGAAAGAAGTGCTTATTCCTCTTACCTTCATTCTTTCAGAAAAGGGGGGACTCCCACCAACAATTCTGCTCTTCACCCACTAATGTGGTCACCACCTCTCTGTCCAGTGAATTCCCGGGAAGGTCATGTGCTGGATCCAGTGCATGGAGATACTCTGCTACAAAGGTGGAAAACAAGCTCCACCCACTCTCACTGCAGCCCACTTGCCAGCACGTGGGCTGAGCTGCACTTCGTGCTCCCTCTCAGGCAGAAAGCATGTCTGGTCAGGCTGTGGCTCTGCCTCCAAGGGAAAACATAGAGACGCAGCTCCCTCCTCAGTGCTCTATCTCGCCAGTTACCATCTACAGCCCTCCAGGTAACTGGCTGGCTAAACGTCAGCTGTGCAGACCCTAGAGTTTAAACTTGGGGTATGGGGAAGAGGAAGGAGTGTGATGCTCCATTATAACATCAAGATCAACCTGTATATTCCAGTACAGAGTTCCAGCAGCCCCAAATTGGGGGTTCATAAGCTGATCCTGGAATTTGATCTTCCTCAAGTTCCTTCTACCTGTTTGCCACTGGTTGAAAAAAAAAAAAAGTATAATTGGCATCCCCAAACCTCAAATACAGAACCAAAATCTGGAAGAAATACCAGCCCCCAGGATCAGGTATAACCTCCTAATCAAACGTTTGTTACTATGAGAATGAAGGAATGAAGGGGTCAGAAGAGAGATGGAAGCAAAATGGATTGCAGAACTGAAGTAACATTCTGCAATTAAGCTTTGGGAGAAACAGAGCCCAGTTAAAAATAAGAATGCCGAACTGAACTCCAGGGCCTAAGGGGAGAGTGAGATATGGGTGAGTAAGCCAAAGCCCAGCCAGGGACGTGTTCTGGTTCCCAGGGCGCCAATGCACAAGTAAACAGGCTGGAGGTAAGATCTATAACTTTGTTTATGGGGCTGCATTTGGAAGTGAGGGAGCAGGATGGATAGGTGGACTGTCTTCCACCCGAGTGCCTGAAATCAAATGCCACCATCACCACCTCTAAGACACATGACCGTAGACAAAGCTAAACCGTTTACACCCTCAGGTTTCCGACGAGCAGAACAGATATCATAATAGCAACAAGAGGGTTGGGGAGTATTTAATGAGATAATCCATGTAAAGTACTAGCATATCTAGTGCTCTGAAAACATGAGGCTCCCCTCTTGTCCCACTAGATGGTAGGTTCCAAGAGGGCAGGGGCCATGGCTGCATCTGCTAATTGGTAGATCCCCAAAGCCTAACACAGTCTCAGAAAATATTTATTGTTGTTGTTGACATTGTGGTATTGGAGAAGTGACTGGAAGACACGTTAGTACCCTCTTCATCCTCCCCAGAGCACCTTCCCTCTCATTTGAAGCCAGCTAACATTGCTGAGGATAAGCAATGTATTTCCCGTCTAAAGATTCAGTTTTCCCCTGCTGCTTCAAGAACCATCACTGTACAGGAAGGTGGAAGCTAACCTAAACCAGCCCAGCTGAATTCTTGGTCTGAGTCTTGTTCCCCAAGACAGGGCCAACAAGGCAGCATGCTACACACTGCCTTTATTTGATTGATATGATTTGATTGATTAATTTCATTTCATTGGATTGATCTTCAAATTCCCTTCTTATTTTTACTCCAAGTTCTCCAAAATTCAAGGGAGAGAGAATGACGACATACTAAGAGAGAAGCTTCAATGTCAGAATAAGTGCCCTTACTTGGTTGGGAGCGGCTGGAGAAGGGGCCTCTACTGGGAGTTAAGACTAAAAGAAGAGATGCTTTTTCCAATTTAGATAACTTACGTTTTGAGAAGAAAATTTAACCACTTTCTTTTTTTTTTTTTTTTTTTTTTTTTTTTTGCGGTACGCAGGCCTCTCACTGTTGTGGCCTCTCCCGTTGTGGAGCACAGGCTCCGGACGCGCAGGCTCAGCGGCCATGGCTCACGGGCCCAGCCACTCCGCGGCATGTGGGATCTTCGCGGACCGGGGCACGAACCCGTGTCCCCTGCATCGGCAGGCGGACTCTCAACCACTGCGCCACCAGGGAAGCCCTAACCACTTTCTTATAGCCAGACTAAACAGTTGGTGATGAGGGTTTTTGGATCTGGAATCCTGCCAGTTAGAAGGAAAATTGAGTTTTATTCATGGTAGAACAGAGCTAGTACCCTAATCAAATTCCCAGTATCATTTAGGATCTAGATTCTAGGTAGACTATAGATAGATTCTTTACCATTCACTAATTCACAGTCTTATAGCCCCTCAGTTGCCACGATCACAGCGTCTTTGGTGGTCAGGCCCCAGGTGACCACCTGAAGCCTGGCGTAGCATCAGGAGCATCTTAGATGATTAACAGACGTTCAGTCAAGTTTAAACATTGAGGTTGTCTGTCTAGACAGCTAGTCAAACTGCTTCACATGTCCCATGAGCCCTGCCCTGACTCTTCCTTTCTCCAGCTGTGGAGATGACTGACATTTTGGAACTCTTAGAGACGTATAATTTCTAAACATGGAGTCTTGAAGTGAGAAAATGGAATAACTGAATGAGGACCATAGGATCCCACTAGTGAAGGAACTTGTTCAAAGTCCCTCAGTCTGTGGCAGAATAAGAACTTGAGTCTAGGTGTTTGGACTCTAAGACCAGTGCTATTTCCACTAGATGACTTGAATATTGATAAATATCTTGCCTTTTCCTCACACTTAACAAAGTCTGTGAAAATAGAATTTATTAATCCATCTTCTGCATCTGCCAGTGGGCATTACAGGCACTTAAAGGCTCCCACCCTTTAGAAGCCTATATTTCTAAGATGTCAACAATTATCCAGGAGGAAATTAGTTTCAAGCATATGAAAATAAACTCTGTATTACTTTGCCAGGGCTACTGTAACAAAGTAACATAAACTGGATGCCCTAAACAACAGAAATTTATTATCTCATAGATCTGGAGGCTAGAGAAGTTCAAAATCAAGGTGTTATCTGGGTAGGGCTGGTTCTTTCTGAGGGCTGTGCGGGAAGGATCTGCTTTAGGCCTCTCTCCTTGTTAGTAGATAGCTGTCTTCTATGTCTCTTCACATGGTCTTCCCTCCATGCATGTCTGTCTCTGTGTCCAAATGTTTCCATTTTGTAAAAACATCAGTCATACTGGATTAGGACCCACACTTAGTAAAAGACCCTATCTCCAAATAGGGTTACACTCTGAGGTATGAGGTGTTAAGACTTCAACATATGAATTTGAGGGGAACACAACTGAACCTATGACAAACTCTAAATCGGTGTTTCCCAAATTTCACCTACTTGTGTATGTAACATCATAAGAGCTTTGCTATATTCACATATCATCTATACAATTACCCCCTTAATATTTAAAAATCAACTTGGCTTACCAAAATAGATTTATTGTAAGAGGTAATTTGATCTCTTATACAAATAATAAGTCAATGTTTTTCTAATACACATTAAAACTATTATTAAGATTAAAAAGTCCTTGCACCACCTAACATTTTCTCACGTCCTACCATTGGTAGGCATATCACACTCTGGGAAACACAAATCCAAATGGCTTGTTGAGTGTGTGGGTTTGCATGTATTCCATGTGAGTTGAGGTTTTATGGGTATTTATTGAATGAGGCAAATCCCATTTAAGATATAGTAGTTCCTGCAATTCCGAATCAATTCTCTGTATCTCTCCAGCCTCACAGAAACGGTCCATCTAACTTTCTGTATGGGAGGGTCACAAGAAAATTCTAAAACGGGAAAACAGGATGGCGGGGGGTCCACTCCTCGTCTTTCTTCTCTCTAGGAGTTTGTTCAACTGCTGCAAGTGACATATGGGAGAGCTACAGAATCATTTTGAAAAGATAAATTAAGGTGGGGTCAGATACCTTCAACCCTGCAGCTCATTGGCTACATGGTTTCTGAATGAGTTATTGAACCTTTTGCTGCGAAAGGCTTGGAATGGAAAAGTCAATTTTAGGGGAAGTAATGGGGAAGTACATCATCCCATAGTCTTCCCAGCTCACCTCTTAGACATCAGACCACTGGAAAAACCCTCTATAATAGGAAGAATAAATATGGCCCTGGAGCCCCCTCCTACTCCCATGATAGATACAACCAATTTTCCATGGTCCTCTTTACTACTGAGCCCTTAAGAACCTCAAAATCCTTTCCAACACAACACTCCAGGAAGCCACTACCAACTACAGAGAGGAAACCAACAGACCAGCTCTTTGGTGCAGGCTGCTTTCTCTGGACTCCACAAAAGACCAAACCTATAAGTAGCCTAGGAAAAGGTCTTCACCACCCTTTTCTCCCATGCTTTCCACTCCCTTCTCAGATCTGACTTCTTACCCTCAGGACTCAGTTTAAATGCATGTCTCCAAGGAGACCTTCCCACAGAGACCTCATAAGCAATTTAATAGATGCCTAAGTGCCTCCCATTATTCTCTATCTCAGATATTCGATTCCTTCATATCATTTACCATGACTTATAATTACTATTTGCTTAGGTACTTATTTTTTTATCAGCCTTGCCCACTGGAATGTAAGTTCCTTGAAAGTAAGGGTTATATTGGCCTTGTTCATCATTCTATCACCAGCATACACTAAGCACTCAATAAATACTTCTTGAAAGAAAAATAGAAAGGAAAAATGAAAGGGGGAAATGGATAAAGCAAGGGAAGGAAAGAGAAAAGAAAAGAAAAAGGGGAGGGAGAAGAGGAGGGGAGGGGAGGGGTGGGGAGAGGAGAGAGCTTTCTGCTAAGCCACTGACAATTTGCCACTATATGGAGCTGCACAGTGATTGGTCAGCAGTTTATTTGGTAAGTGAGGTGTTCCTCTCCGTGTGTCATATAGTAAAGGCATCTTTTCCTCTCCCCAACATCCTGCCCCCCAAATAGGAATATTCCCTTCTCAGAAGTACTGGATGTGGAGAAAAGAGGGAGACTTCTGCCCTCCTCTCTACTTCTTTCTGGTTCTCCCCTCTGAGGAGGAGTGATTTATCTGCTTGATGAGGTGATTAGACTCTGGCATCGAGTGTCTACCAGTAGCTATTGGGCAGGGTAATGATTTGAAGTCTCTGTTCGCCTGGGTCCATTCTCCGTGCCTCCCTTTCAGTCCTTTGACCTCAGCAGGATGTGAGGATGGCCATATCCATCCACATGGCTGGCTGGAGGAGTGTCTGCTGGTCAGATCCACTTTCTCCAAGTTCATCCCAAGGTAAAGATTTGGGGGTAAAAAACAGAACACTCACTAGACACTGTCAAGTCACATTCTTTTACAACTTTCCCAATTATGATATGGATATTTTGAGCCCTATATAACTTGGATATCTATTTCTCGAAAGGCTTAGAACTCAGAGGGCAGAAGAGTGAATTTAATTACCCCCTCAGAAAACCCAATAGGAAAAGAGAAAGAAAGATACTGCATGAGACCAGCTCAACTTTGCAGTACTAGAATCGTAACTGTTAGAACATGTAGCCTTTTTTGGCAGTCTAACAAATGTTGCAAGACCACTCTTGGTGTCATGCTTCCTCTTCAAACTCTTTCTAAGCTTGTAATAAGAGCCCTATAGCACCTAGTAATCAGAAACATCACAAGAGACATGGAGAGAAAAGACCTGTGGAGCCAGGTGAGGTCATTTCATAGGGAGCCTGGCTCGCCATAGGATGGCTTTATGGGTGAGCCCCATGAAGATGGAGGTCAGCACCTAGAGGGGTGGAATAGGGAGGGTGAGAGGGAGATGCAAGAGGGAAGGGATATAGGGATATATGTATACGTATAGCTGATTCACTTTATTATACAACAGAAACTAACACACCATTGTAAAGCAATGTTAAAAAAAAAAAAAAAAAGATGGAGGTCAGGCCCTCTCGCAGCAGATGTCCCTGTCAGATACTGAGAATTTTAACACAAAAGTGGTTTGCTGCAGCAATTCATGGGATGTGGGAATACTGTTTTTGGTTGTTAGGAATTTGCAAATGCTTTTGGGTATGGAAACCATCCATTGTCTGCAAGGATGCACAGAGCTGTTCATACAGAAGTTTGCTTTTATTGTTCCAGATGTGAAATGCTTTCTTAGAGACAGAGAGACTGAGGACATTACATAGAAAGAAGAAAATGATTAAAAAAAAAAAAAGAGGCAGAGATATTCTTTTTTAAGGATCTACATTAATTTGTGGCATTAGGTAGCCCATAAAAAGGAAATTCTGCCCCTCAGAAACAGCTCAGCCCATGACCCACCTCACCCCTAAGCATGGCCTGATCATCGCAGAAAATAATGGATTCCCTGACCTTTTACTCCTCTGGCACTCAGAGCCTGCTCCATTCTACTGGCACTTTCCTTGTACTGTTTTTTGTTTGTTTGTTTGTTTTTGTTCGTTTTTTTTGTGGTACGCGGGCCTCTCCCGTTGTGGAGCACAGGCTCCGGACGCGCAGGCTCAGCAGCCATGGCTCACGGGCCCAGCCGCTCCGCGGCACGTGGGATCTTCCCGAACCGGGGCACGAACCCGTGTCCCCTGCGTCGGCAGGCAGACTCTCAACCACTGCGCCACCAGGGAAGCCCTCCCTCCCTGTACTGTTTAGGGTGGTCAATCTCCCCGATTAGATTGTTAACTCTTTAAAGAAGGGAATTATGTTTATGTCTTCTATACATCTTAATATTAAGATGTGTAATATTACACATCATCCAGCATCTTGTCCTAGATACATTAGAAGCAAATTAAATAATTTTATTTTTTTTTATTGCTAAAAAGAGGTCACATTCATGAATGTCACATTTGCAGTGTGCCTGCCATGGGCTAGGAGCTGTTCTGGGATTTGAAGCTGCCATGGTATTGTGGATGATGAGGATAAAACTAACACCAATACGAACAATGGTTATCATAGCTAAAAGTTATTAACTGTTTATGGTCGGACAAGCACCACTTGAAGTGCTTCACATATATTATCTTGTTTAATCCTTATAGCAACCCTAGGAGGTAGTTATTATTACTAAGCTTATTTCTCAGACGAGAACACTGAGGCACAGAGAATAACTGCAACAGGGTCCCTGCCTTTGAGTACTTCACAGACTTGTAGGGAGTCAGAATGTAAAGTAGTGATGACAATATCCATAATATTAATAATACTAGTAATTTAAATAGTTTTAAGTGAAAAATTGGAAGGCAATACATAAGAAAGAAGAAGTGTGTCAACTGTATGAGTAGGGTGGGTATGTACATGTGTAAGAGAGAAGAGGCAATTAAGTGTAATAAGTTGTCTGGATTAGATGAATGAGTGCTTCTTTTCTTCATAATTTAATGGGTGTGATCCAGTGGTGGGTGTTGATGAATCTTTAACAACTAGATTTCCAGGTGTAGTCCCTGATGAATGTTGGTTGATATTTTCACTTACATTAATGAGTAAGATGAAAGTGAAATAAATAATGAGAAATATGTCAAAACTTCATTTGTCTGTAAAGGATGTGAGTAACTTTTTTGTTAACTCAGATAATAGTTTTCAAACACTGGAAGATTATTTCATCAATTTTCTTCTGCTATTCACAATGTAAAAAGAACTACATACATAATACACTCTTAAGTTAAATCTGCATTATTAACATTTTCCCTATCACTTTCTTACAACTAGACCAGGGATTAGCAAACTACAGCTCATGGGCTCCTGTTTTTGTAAAGCTCATTAACTCTTTGTTTTTTTCGCCCCATTTTTAAAGAGCCATAAGGAAGAAGGAGGAGGAGGGAGAGGAGGGGGAAGAAGTGGAAGAAAATAAAGAGGAAGTAAAGGAGGAGGAGAAAAAGGGGGAGGAAGAAGAGAAGCAACAGTAACAAAGCCTAAAATATTTACTATCTGGGTCTGTATAGAAAGTTTGCCAACTCTTGGCCTGTATAGTCAACAAAACAATAAATCACGCTTTGATTTTGTAGCATTGCTGATTTCTGTAGTGCAAATACGCCTTCTGTGGCTGATTTCAAGCTAACAATACGGTGCAGAGTTGAGAGGAGATGTACAGTCACGAACCCTTATAGTATTTCCACCACACAGAAATAATATACGTTAGATAATCTCAAGAGCATTGATAATCATAAGGTGTATTAAAATAATTAGGAAGTGATGAGTTTTGAGTATTTATTATCTTAAAACATAATTTTATTTTATTGTAAATTTATAGAATTTTATAATGACTGTTTTTTAACTGCCTCACAAAATTCATGAAATTTTAACAATTGCCTTTTGCAAAACAAAACAAGCTGGCCCCAACAAATCACAGTGTGATCACAGAAGCAGCTGGTTGCCCTTGATTTTAATGTTAATGCTACAATGACCCATGTACTCCTGTAAAGTAGGAAGGTCTAGCTGGTAAAACATGCTAAGAATATCCTTTAAGAGGATGTTCATTACAGCCTTGTTTATAATTGTGAATATTTAAAAAAATCTAAATATCCACTGGTAGAAGAACAAATAAAACATTGTATAGTTGTATTATGGGATATTTATATTGTGGAATTCCTATTATGCCACAATGGTACTGCATTATCTAGCTCTATATGCATCCACATAGATAGATCTCAAAAATAAAATGTGTGAAAGGAAATTTCAGAAAAATATGTACAGATGATGCAATTTATGTTGATTAAAAAACAAAGAACACAACCTATATATTGTCTATAGATATATCAAGTATGGTAAAGGTATCAAAACATACAGGAGGAAGATGCCCCTAAAACTGAGATATTAGCTGCCTCTAAGGGGTAGGAAGAACAAGAAAAAAGTGGGCTGGAATGGTTAAGCAAAAAGAAGTTAAGGTTGATTCATTTATAATACTCTGTTCCTTTTTAAAAAATTAAGCAAGTAGAACAAAGGTACCTCAAAAGGGCCACAGAGTTGGGAATGTCTCCAGGCCCTACTTGTTGCTGCTGTGTACACCAAACCCAGGGCCCAGGTCAACATTCAAGGGAATGCCAGCAGTGTGAAGAAATGTGTCTGGGGCTGAGTCTCCTGGTTGCTTTGCTGCAATGGCAGCTGTTGCAAATCACTGACACAAGGTAATTGTGGTGGGCTAATTCTGGCCTATTTACACTCATGCCCACCATCCGTGTTCTAGGACTGTGGCCTGACACCAAGATGTGTGTGTCACCTCACAGATCCTTCTGACCACCAGCCCATTGGTGCCATCTCAATGTACCACCAGGATGCTTTTATTTCAGGGTATAATGATGCATTCCTGCCCCAGGAACTTGGCAAAGACCAACTCCAACCCATCTGGATGGATTTCAATGCTGTTGGGTGTCTGGGGAAAAGAATTTCAAATGCTTCCCTTCTAAATGTGCTTAAGCTCCAAATGCAAATTTACTCATCCTTTTCTCTAAAGCTCCAAGCTCCAACAAGAGTTTCTCTGAAAACAAATACTAAAATATTGAAAGGTTTCGGCTCTAGAGGAAGGGCTTCACTTGCACTTTCTCTTATTTGGTCCTCCCAGCAACTTAAGAAATGCATGTTCTTCATTAGCCCTATTTTACAGAGAGGGAGAAAGGAATACTGAGTGGTTAAATCACTTTCCCAAAGCCACACTCTCAATAAGTGGCAGAGTCAAGACTCAAATTCAGAAGTGCTAATGTCCAATGTGAGTTGTCTCACATGTCTTTTCAGTGCTGTTTCTCTGCTCCTTCATTTTCTGCCTCTGAACCTTTTCTTAGTTGCATTGTTAAACCTCTGAGTCATTTCCGGTGTCCCAACTCCAGTTTGGGGGAAAGTCTTTTCAATTTTTATATTATTATAAAATAGTGATTATACACAAAAGAATATATGTAAAACATATGTAAGTTACAAACCATAAAAGTAAAGCTAGAACATTACCAAAACCCATGTACTCCAGTCCAATCCTATCCCCCACCTTCCCTCCACTCCCTAAAGTAGCCATTATGAGTTTTAGACTGATCATTCACTCTATAAAAAAATATTTTCTGCATGTGTTCCTAAACAATACATTGTTTCATTTTGTCTTTTTTATGAACTTTATATAAATGCATACCTGATGTCATCTTTTGTGACTTTTTTCACCATATTATTGCTTCAACAGGTAGGTGGGTGTTTGACAAAGACTGATTGGTCTGATAATATCAAATATCAGTGAGGATTTGGAGCAACCTGAACTGTTAGTAGTAGTGTAAATTATTATAAGCACTTTGGAAAACAACTGGACACTATTTTATAAGGTTGAACAAATGCATGTAGTACTTCCCAGCAATTCCTCTCTAAGCCAATTCCTCTCTCTCCTGCACACTTGCACCAGAAGACACATGCAAGAATGTTCATAGTAGCATTGCTCATAACAGTAAATACTGGAGGCGAAGTATTTTTGATCTTGGGGATTATTCATACACTCTATTTCTGAACTAGGCAACATATTATTTGCTGTCGGAAAAGACATGAAAAAGTGGTTTTATCTGTGTCACTAATAGCAAAACAATCTGGATTAGTTCTAGGCTAAAGTATGGCTTTTGTGATTGTATCACATATTTAGGTTTAACATTTTTTAAATGCTAATTTCTAACTCTTAGAAGTCAATGGGGTTGATGTCATCATAATTTCATAGCAAGGTCTCTGCATTCATTTGTCATAGGTTGGAGCGGGTGGGAGAGGTGATGGCAGAGGCAGATTGAGGGGAAATGCAGAGCTTATAGGTTTCAGAGCCCTGATCACCACCCTCTCCCAACCCCACCCCATCTCCATCTACTGAGCATCAAAGTTTATCTCCTGTGCAGAGAACCATGTCTGTTGAGTCTGAGAAATGATTAGATTAAATTTTTGGCACTTATTACCTATTTAGAAGTATAGAAGTTTTGAATTCCTGCTCAACTTTGAAGGTTCTCTTCCTTGGAAGAAGAACTGAGAGAAATTTGAGGTTTGACCTTTCCCCACAAATGATTATTTTGTAAAGAAGAATAATTCTTTTCAGATTCTTTAAAATGAGCCACATAAGCCCAGAATTCCAAAATCAGCTGTTTCTTTGGAGTGACTACTCTGTGGTTAAAATGCAACACAGAGATACATACATGTGCAAACGTATCAAGTGTTAGAGTAGAAAAGATCTTCCAACTTGCAAAACAAACTACAAAGCTCGCTCCCACCCTTCCCCAATCCCAGCTTGCCCCAGCACACACAGCAAGATGTTCCTGCAGTCAATCCTGTAATTCCACCAAAAAAGTTAACTCTGTTAAGTGAGGTTAAGTGACCTGCCCATGATCTTCAGGTGACTATCAGGGTAGGGACCAGGACCCAGTCCTGAGGAAAATCTTTATTCCTAGTCAGGATGTTTCCTGCTTTTCCAGCAGCTTTCATATAAAGTTATCTGAAAAGGAAATGCTTTGTTTTTATTTGCTGTTTTGTCTCCACTGTTTCTCAGAATGCTTTGAGAGCCCTTCTTGATTTGACTTCTTGTGTGACATTGTTTGCATTTTCATCAAATGAAGGCGGGGGGACTGACAGCTCACCAGATAACCCCACCATGCTGTATACAAGGAGAATACCAATTACCACCCTTAATACCAGTTTGATCTTCACTTGTCAATAGCTACCTTCCTGATAACACTTCCTGCAGATTCTATAGGCAGCTGGCTGGGCTCCAAGTTCCACAGAGTAGACACGGGAAGCTTTTCACAAACTTGGGCCCCTCCACCTCTAGCCCTCTCTGTCCCCTTCCAAGCATAGCCAGAGATTGTAGCAGTCTTTTAGGCACTAACTGCAGAGAGGCACTTGGGGGGGCTCCATAAAAAAATGGCAAGAGAATGCTTCTGCTCACACTCTAAGGACTTCAGCTTTTTGCAAATAAATGAGAAATTCTCATTGTCCTAGAGAAGAAGATAGTTACCTACCTTCTAACTCATCACACGTGTGTGTATACACACACACACCCACAAACACACACAGAGAGACTGCACCTAAAAAGTTCTTCAAGATGTTAGTATGTTTACTCAGGTTTGAGAAACACTGCATTACAACAGTCTCTATGGTTAAGAGGGAGAGACAATATTTCCCAAAAGGCAAGGCTACACTATCATGGGAAAGGGAGGGAGAGGAAACTAGTGCCTTAGAGAACTGAAAAATTCAGAGGGATGCTTTGAAGCCAAGGCAAATTGGTAATTTACCTCTCACTTAACCAATATGAATATTCTTTGTATTCTGATACACTACGGTAAAGAAGTATGTGAACAGCCCATTCCAAGAGGGATATATGCATCACACGTAGGGTAAAATAAAGGAAAAGAGAAGCCTGCTATCCCTAGTTCTTCAGAAGAGAAATTCTCCCAACACCCCACCAGGCTGGCTATAGCACAAACATGCCTGGATGGCCCTAGAGACAAGCTGAGAAGCCTGTCCCGGGGGCTGCCCTGGGCTGTATCTCAGCACACATCCTGCATCACTCATTGCCTCAGATCCAGCAGCGTCATTTTCTCCTCCATGCTCCCAATGTGCTAGTGAATTAAGCAGAAACAAAAGGGATTCAAAGCCGGTCCTCTGTGTGGATGAAAAAGGCTCAGGAATAGATATCAAAATCAAAATGCAGAGATAGAAATATGATGTTCTTAGGCTGTAGATGAATACATTTGCAACTGTCTGCAGAAACATTTCTTCCAGGAACCTTCAAGAAAAATTCACTGGATGAGACTTGAGCAGGAAGCCTTGTTACCACAGAATGGGTGTCTACATTATTCCTGGCAAGATCTGTGTGGATATGTAGATTCATTCTAAAAGGAGGAATGGTTCCCACAGCTCTGGACTTAAAAGCCATCTTGATAAACTCTTTGGAGCCAGGGATTCCCAAATCTTTCCTTCTCAGTGCTTCAATTCCCACATTTGGAAAAAGGTGAAAATGGCTTCCTCACAGAGGTTTTGTGACTAAATAATATACCATAAGTGACAGTGCTCCCCAAAAGGGGCCATGTAAATGGATCATTCATGAGCTAGAGCAGGAGTTTGGAGCTCTGATTTAGAGACATCTCAGTCAACCATGAGTAGGCAGTCCCCTCGAACAAGCAGCCAGGTAACAGGAGGGTTAAGTCTGCTTTTACAGAATGTGCAGTAAGTGCCTCACATCATGCTGGGCATCTTTTACCTCTTACCTCATTTAGTTGTTGCAAAACTCCTGCAGGAATACTTGTTACTATCCCTACTTAACAGGGAGGAAACAGATGAGGAAACTGAGGCTCAGATTGGAGAAGGCTTGTCAGGTGAAGGTAGCTGGTAGTGACTGCTCTTGCTGTGAGAGGCTACAGATATTAGGTGCTCACTTTCAACCTTTCTCCCAGCTAAAGCGTTTCTGTGTACCCTAATTCTGGTCCATAAGACCTAAGGGGAATCTGTTGGGATTCTATGAAGGTTTTACTCCCTAACAAAAGGTATGCAGGAGGAATCATCTTACTTTTCCTCATTACATATCCTCATCTCTTCATGTGACCTCTGGAATTGCTGCAGCCATCCCATGGCCATGATGGCTCACATCACCAGTTCACCAAGTGGGTAGAAAATGCCTGTGGGCCAGTTAAGATGCCGTAGCCTTGAACCATGGAACTAACCAACAGGAACAGCCAGCCCCCGGGTATCTCCTCATGTTAAAAAAAAATACCTTTGTCATTCCTTGGTATTTGCCCAAAGAAGTTGAAAACTTAAGTCCACATGAAAACTTGCACACAGATGTTTATAGCAGATTTATTCGTAATTGCCCAAACTTGGAAGCAACCAAGATGTCCCTTAGTTGGTGAATGGATACATAAACTGTTGTACATTCAGACAATGTAATATTATTCAGGGCTAAAAAGAAATGAGCTATCAAGCCATGAAAAGACATGGAGGAAACTTAAATGCATGTTACTAAGTGAAAGAAGCCAATCTGAAAAGGCTGCATACCCTATGATTCCAATTATATGACATATTGGAAACGGCAAAACTATGAAGACCGTGAAATATCGGTGGCAAGAGGTGGAGATAGGGGGGAGGGATGAATAAATGGAGTATAGAGGATGTTTAGGAGAGTGAAAGTATTCTGTATGACACTATAAAGGTGGATACATGTCATTATGCAATGGTCCAAACCCATAGAATATACAACACTGAGAGTGAACCCTAATGTAAACTATGGACTTTGGGTGATAATGATGTCTCAATGTAGGTTCATCAATATAACAAATGTACTCCTCTGGTGGGGGATGTTGATAATGGGGGGTGCTGAGCATGTGGGCACTCTGGAGAAGAACCCTTCCTTGTCTTCTAGTTTCTGGTAGTTGCTGGTGATTCTTGGCATATTTTTTTGGTTGTACCTGCATCACTCCAATATCTTCCCCTGGTTTCACATGGCCGTCTTTCCTCCATGTGTCTATATATTCACAAGGCTCTCTTATACGGACATGGATTTAGGGCCCCCTCTAATCCAGTGTGAACTCATCTTAACTAATTACATTGGCAAAGACCCTATTTTCAAAGAAGGTCACATTCTGAGAGTCCAGGTAGATATCAATTTTGGGGGAATCATATTCAACCCAGTATGGTTTAGTCTTTTGTGGTAGGGTTGGGGGTTGGTAGGACTCCAGGGCTGGAATGAGACTTCAATTGCTGGATTATCTGTCTGAATAAGTGGTCACCGATACAATGGATCATGGATACAAAACTATTCCAGACTCATCCCATAATTCAGGATGTTAGCTCTCTCAAATGGGATACAATGATCTCATTTTCCAAGAATAAAACTGAAAAATGAAAAGAAAGAAAGAAAATAGCCAAGTAAATATTAGCTGAAACAAAACTAGAGAAAAGGTGGAAGAAGTGAACCCATATTGAAAGTCCACTATGTGTCAGATTCTTTGCATGGTATATCTGTGATCTGTCTGGGGCAAGAGCAATGCCAACTCTGCTATATGTACTAAGTGAGGAGATTGGTCAGCAATGGAAAGCATAAGACAGGTGCCTGCTTGAATTCTGGTTCAAGAAAAGGACATAGCAGACATTAATGGAGTAGCTTCAATAGGACAAAGGCTAATAAGCAGGCAATAGTGCATTTAATATATATAGATTCTTTCCCAAGGAATCTTTTCCAGACTAACCTGGACCAAACCTTGCCTGTGACTCCTACTACCTTTGTGTAAATTCCTCAGTCACTCTGTGCCTCAGTTTACTAATCTGGAAGTCCCTAAAATTGGACAAACAACAGTACGCACCTCAAAGGGTTCTTATAAGGATTAAGTTAGTTAATATTTGTAAAATACTCAGAATAGCATCTAGTACATATTTTTGTCAGATAAAATAGTGTTGTGGGGAGGATATTGCCCAACTCCCGGTCGGCAAGGATGTCCGAGGCCTCAGGCTGTGTGTCCAGAGGTATTCTGAGAGGATTCCATGGGAGAGACCCGGGATATGGATGAAGTGTTCTTGGTCATATGGCTGACAGGGTCTTGGTGCTCCGGCCAGGTTTCAGGCATGAGCCTCTGAGGTGGGAGAGCCGAGTTCAGGACATTGGTCCACCAGAGACCTCCTGGCCCCACATAATAACAATCAGCGAGAGCTCTCCTAGAGATCTCTGTCTCAATGCTAACACCTAGCTCCACTTAACAACCAGCAAGTTCCAGTGCTGGACACCCCATGCCAAACAACTAGCAAGACAGGAATACAATACGACCCATTAGCAAAGAGGCTGCCTAAAATCATACTAAGTTCACAGACACCCCAAAACACACCATCGGATGTGGTACTGCCACCAGAAAGACAAGATCCAGTCTCATCCACCAGAACACAGGCACCAGTCCCCTCAATGAGGAAGCCTACACAACCCAGGGAAACAACCTTACCCACTGGGGGCAGACACCAAAAACAACGGGAACTATGAACCTGCAGCCAGTGAATAGGAGACCCCAAAGTAAGTTAAGTAAACTAAGAAGACAGAGAAACATGCAGCAGATGAAGGAGCAAGGTAAAAACCCACCGGACCAAACAAATGAAGAGGAAACAGGCAGTCTACCTGAAAAAGAATTCAGAGTAATGATAGTAAAGATGATCCAGAATCTTGGAAATAGAATGGAGAAAATACAAGAAACGTTTAACAAGGGCCTAGAAGAACTAAAGAGCAAACAAACAATGATGAACAACACAATAAATGATATTAAAAATTCTCTAGAAGGAATCAATAGCAGAATAACTGAGGCAGAAGAATGGATAAGTGACCTGGAAGATAAAACAGTGGAAATAACGACTGCAGAGCAGAATAAAGAAAAAAGAATGAAAAGAACTGAGGACAGTCTCAGAGACCTCTGGGACAACATTAAATGCACCAACATTCGAATAATAGGGGTCCCAGAAGAAGAAGAGAAAAAGAAAGGGACTGAGAAAATATTTGAAGAGATTATAGCTGAAAACTTCCCTAATATGGGAAAGGAAATAGTCAATCAAGTCCAGGAAGCAGAGAGAGTCCCATACAGCACAAATCCAAGGAGAAACATGCCAAGACACATATTAATCAAACTATCAAAAATTAAATAGAAGGAAAAAACATTAAAAGCAGCAAGGGAAAAATAACAAATAACACACAGGGAATCCCTGTGAGGTTAACAACTGATCGTTCAGCAGAAACTCTGCAAGCCAGAAGGGAGCGGCAGGACATATTTAAAGTGATGAAGGCGAAAAACCTACAACCAATATTACTCTACCCAGCAAGGATCTCTTTCAAATTTGATGGAGAAATTAAAACATTTACAGACAAGGAAAAGCTAAGAGAATTCAGCACCACCAAACCAGCTTTACAACAAATGCTAAAGGAACTTCTCTAGGCAGGAAACACAAGAGAAGGAAAAGACCTACAATAACAAACCCAAAACAATTAAGAAAATGGTAATAGAAACATACACATTGATAATTACCTTAAATGTAAATGGATTAAATGCTCCCACCAAAAGACATAGACTGGCTGAATGGATACAAAAACAAGACCCATATATATGCTGCCTACAAGAGATCCACTTCAGACTTAGGGACACATACAGACTGAAAGTGAGGGGATGGAAAAAGATATTCCGTGCAAATGGAAATCAAAAGAAAGCTGGAGTAGCAATTCTCATATCAGACAAAATAGACTTTAAAACAAACACTATTGCAAGAGACAAAGAAGGACACTACATAATGATCAAGGGATCAATCCAAGAAGAAGATATAACAATTGTAAATATGTATGCACCCAACATAGGAGAATCTCAATCCATAAGGCAAGGGGAAATAAAAGGGGAAATTGACAGTAACGCAATCATAGTAGGGGACTTTAACATCCCACTTTCACCAATGGACAGATCATCCAAAATGATAAAAAATAAGGAAACACAAGCTTTAAATGATACATTAAACAAGATGGACTTAATTGATATTTATAGGCATTCCATCCAAAAACAACAGAATACACATTCTTCTCAAGTGCTCATGGAACATTCTCCAGGATAGATCATGTCTTGCATCACAAATCAAGCCTTGGTAAATTTAAGAAAACTGAAATTGTATCAAGTATCTTTTCCGACCACAGCGCTATGAGACTAGATATCAATTACAGGAAAAAATCTGTAAAAAATACAAACACATGGAGGCTAAACAATACACTATTTAATAACCAGGAGATCACTGAAGAAATCAAAGAGGAAATCAAAAAATACCTAGAAACAAATGACAAGGAAAACACTATGACCCAAAACACTATACACCACAACAGCAAAAGCAGTTCTAAGAGGAAAGTTTATAGCAATACAATCCTACCTTAAGAAACATCTCAAGTAAGCAACCTAACCTTATACCTAAAGCAATTAGAGAAAGAAAAACAAACAAAAAAAACCCAGAGTTAGCAGAAGGAAAGAACTCATAAAGATCAGATCAGAATTAAATGAAAAAGAAATGAAGGAAATGATAGCAAAGATCAATAAAACTAAAAGCTGGTTCTTTGAGAAGATAAACAAAATTGATACACCATTAGCCAGACTCATCAAGAAAAAAAGGGAGAACACTCAAATCAATAGAATTAGAAATGAAAAAGGACACGTAACAACAGACACTGCAGAAATACAAAGGATCATGAGAGATTATTACAAGCGACTATATGCCACTAAAATGGACAAGCTGGAAGAAATGGACAAATTCTTAGAACTGCACAACCTTCTGAGATGGAACCAGGAAGAAATAGAAAATATGAACGGACCAATCACAAGCACTGCAATTGAAGCTGTGCTTAAACATCTTCCAACAAACAGAAGCCCAGGACCAGATGGCTTCATAGGCGAATTCTATCAAACATTTAGAGAAGAGCTAACACCTATCCTTCTCGAACTCTTCCAAAATATAGCAGAGGGAGGAACACTCCCAAACTCATTCTACGAGGCCACCATCACCCTGATACCAAAACCAGACAAAGATGTCACAAAGAAAGAAATCTACAGGCTAATATCACTGATGAACATAGATGCAAAAATCCTCAACAAAGTACTAGCAAACAGAATCCAACAGCACATTAAAAGGATCATATACCATGATCAAGTGGGGTGTATCCCAGGAATGCAAGCATTCTTCAGTATATGCAAATCAATCAATGTGATACACCATATTAACAAATTAAAGGAGAAAAACCATATGATCATCTCAATAGATGCAGAGAAAGGTTTTGACAAAATTCAACACCAATTTATGATAAAAACCCTCCAGAAAGTAGGCGTAGAGGGAACTTTCCTCAACATAATAAAGGCCATATATGGCAAACCCACAGCCAACATCGTCTTCAATGGTGAAAAACTGAAACCATTTCCACTAGGATCAGGGACAAGACAAGGTTGTCTACTCTCACCACTATTATTCAACATAATTTTGGAAGTTTTAGCCATAGCAATCAGAGAAGAAAAAGTAATAAAAGGAATCCAAATTGGAAAAGAAGAAGTAAATATGTCACTGTTTTCAGATGACATGATACTATACGTAGAGAATCCTAAAGATGCTACTAGAAAACTACTAGAGCTACGCAATGAATTTGGTAAAGTAGCAGGATACAAAATTAATACACAGAAATCTCTTGCATTCCTACACACTAATGATGAAAAATCTGAAAGTGAAATTAAGAGAACACTCCCATTTACCATTTCAACAAAAAGAATAAAATATCTAGGAATAAACCTATCTAAGGAGACAAAAGACTTGCATGCAGAAAACTATAACACACTGCTGAAAGAAATTAAAGATGATACAAATAGATGGAGAGATATACCATGTTCTTGGTTTGCAAGAATCAACATGGTAAGAATGCCTATACTACCCAAAGCAATCTACAGATTCAGTGCAATCCCTATCAAACTACCAATGGCATTTTTCATAGAACTAGAAAAAAAAATTCACAATTTGTATGGAAACACAAAAGACCCTGAATAGCCAAAGCAATCTTGAGAAAGAAAAACGGAGCTGGAGGAATCAGGCTCCCAGACTTCAGACTATAGTACAAAGCTACATAATCGAGACAGTATGATACTGGCACAAAAACAGAAATATAGATCAATGGAACAGGATAGAAAGCCCAGAGATAAACCCATGCACCTTAGGTCAACTAGTCTATGAAGAAGGAGGCAAGGATATACAATGGAGAAAAGACATTCTCTTCTAAGTGGTGCTGGGAAAACTGGACATCTACATGTAAAAGAATGAAATTAGAACAATCCCTAACACCATACACAAAAATAAACTCAAAATGGATTAAAGACCTAAATGTAAGGCCAGACACTATCAAACTCTTAGAGGGATACATAGGCAGAACACTCTATGACATAAATCACAGCAAGATCCTTTTTGACCCACCTCCTAGAGAAATGGAAATAAAACAAAAATAAATAAATGGGGGCTTCCCTGGTGGTGCAGTGGTTGAGAGTCCACCTGCCAATGCAGGGGACATGGGTTTGTGCCCTGGTCCGGGAAGATCCCACATGCCGCGGAGCAGCTGGGCCCGTGAGCCATGGCCGCTGAGCCTGCGCGTCCACAGCCTGTGCTCCGCAACGGGAGAGGCCACAACAGTGAGAGGCCCGCGTACCGCAAAAAAAAATAATAATAAATTAATTACTTAATAAATGGGACCTAAGGAGACTTAAAAGCTTTTGCACAGCAAAGGAAACTGTAAACAAAACAAAAAGGCAACCCTCAGAATGGGAGAATATACTTGCAAATGAAGCAACTGACAAAGGATTTATCTGCAAAATTTACAAGCAGCTCATACAGCTCAATATAAAAAAAACCAAACAACCCAATCCAAAAATGGGCAGAAGACCTAAATAGACATTTCGCCAAAGAAGACATACAGATTGCCAACAAACACATGAAAGAATGCTCAACCTCATTAATCATTAGAGAAATGCAAATCAAAACTATAATGAGATATCTCACACCATTTAGAATGGCCATAATAAAAAAATCCACAAACAGTAAATGCTCAGAGGGTGTGGAGAAAAGGGAACCCTGTTACACTTTTGGTGGGAATGTAAATTGATACAGCCACTATGGAGAACAGTATGCAGGTTCCTTAAAAAACTAAAAATAGAACTACCATACGACCCAGCAATCCCACCACTGGGCATATACCCTGAGAAAACCATCATTCAAAAGAGTCATGTACCACAATGTTCATTGCAGTTCTATTTACAATAGCTAGGACATGGAAGCAACCTAAGTGTCCATCGACAGATGAATGGATAAAGAAGATGTGGCACATGTATACAATGGAATATTACTCAGCCATAGAAACAAACAAAATTGAGTTATTTGTAGTGAGGTGGATGGACCTAGAGTCTGTCATACAGAGCGAAGTCAGAAAGAGAAAAACAAATACCATACACTAACACATATATATGGAATCAAAAAAAAAAAAAGTGGTCATGAAGAACCTAGGGGCAAGATGGGAATGAAGACGCAGACCTACTAGAGAATGGACTTGAGGATATGGGGAGGGGGAAGGGTAAGCTGGGACAAAGTGAGAGAGTGGCATGGACATATATACACTACCAAATGTAAAATAGCTAGTGGGAAGCAGCCACATAGCACAGGGAGATCAGCTCTATGCTTTGTGACCACCTAGACGGGTGGGATAGGGAGGGTGGGAGGGAGATGCAAGAGGGAGGAGATATGGGGACATATGTATTTGTATAACTGATTCACCTTGTTATAAAGCAGAAACTAACACACCATTGTCAAGCAATTATACTCCAATAAAGGTATTTTAAAAAAAGAAAAAGATGGTCACCTTATCTTTGATAAAGGAGGCAAGAATATATAATGGAGAAAAGACAGCTTGTTTAATAAGTGGTGCTGGGAAAACTGAACAGCTACATGGAAAAGAATGAAATTAGAACACTCCCTAACACCATACAGTTTCCACTGGGGCAGAATTCACTAGACTCTGAGAAGATTCACACTCCAAACTACCACACTTGGGACAAAGGCTCTTTCAATTGATGTTTTAGTTTTAAATTTTATTTCCTGCCCCCAAACATCCATTAAGCCCCCAGGAGAAGGAAAAGGGGATGTGACTAGCAATATAGAGAAATTTTCTTCACAACAATGGCCATGGCAAGCTTAGGCACTTTTGGTGAAATCTCTCTGGGAAGTACTGGCAGAGGAATAAAGGACAAACCGACACAGAGGTACTGCTTGGTGTGCATTTCCAGGCTCTGCCTTCTTTCTCATCTCTTGGTGGCAGGTGAAGGAAGAGGAGAAAAGGTTCAACTTTTTTATAAACTGGCAGAATAAGCTTATAACATCCTCTCACTCTCTCTGCATAGGTTCTAGTCTCTGCAGCATTATATAAGCTTTGCCCAAAGTAATGAACAGTTGAAAGTCAAATGTAATACTTCACCAAACAACTTAAAAATGCTTGCACACTGGAAAGGATTAAGGTGCAGAGAACACAAATGGACCCAGAGCAAACTTTGCCAAAAGAGAATACTGTGCTAAATGTACAGTCATAGCTCTTTTCCATATGAAGAAACAGTCAGAAGGATAAAAGAACTTGGTCAAAATCACACAAGTAAGTAGGACAGAATCTGGTCTGTCTGTCCTAAGGGTTGTGTTCTTTAACCACCAGGCTAGCTTTTCTTAAATCTGATTCATGCATAGAATAACTACACACCTCTGTTTGCCTTGAATATTCCCTGTTTATATGTATGCCTGCTGCAGTTTTTAATATTGCCCACTTTGACTCCCAAAAGCAACCAAGAATACACAATAATTTGGTTACTCTATCCATGGACCACTGTGGTGGGACTGCCCAGGAAGCTTATTAAAAGTGCAGCTTCCTGGGCTTCCCTGGTGGCGCAGTGGTTGAGGGTCTGCCTGCCGATGCAGGGGACGCGGGTCCGTGCCCCGGTCCGGGAAGATCCCACATGCCGTGGAGCGCCTGGGCCCGTGAGCCATGGCCGCTAAGCCTGCGCGTCCGGAGCCTGGGCTCTGCAACGGGAAAGGCCACAACAGTGAGAGGCCCGCGTACTGCAAAAAAAAAAAAAAAGAAAAGTGCAGCTTCCTGAGCCCTACTCCAGATCTAGATAAGTTTTCTGAGGGTTGGCCCAAGAATCCAGGTACAAGTCTTTTTAAGTGGTTTTGTGGAACCCCCCAGGTGAGTCTCTTGCTCTCTTAAGTTAATAAACCATTTATTCTGCCTCCCCCAGATGCCCAGCCAGGTCCTGTTAAGGTAGGAGTCCCTGCACCACATCAGAGGGATTCTCCCAGCCAAGTAATCTCTGGAGCCTTGGAGGATCTGAATGGTCTCGTGCTGTCCCACCTGCCATGACAAACCTCCTCCAGAGCATTCCCCTTCACATTTTACCTTCTACAACTCCCAAAGGCAGTCTGCTCCAATGAGGCCTGACCTCGTCTGTCCTAACATGCACCCGCTGATTCAAGCAGTTTAGGAATACAAGGTGCTGTGGCTCTCAACCAGGGTGGCCCGACCTCTAAAACGGTAGTGCAAGCAGTCTCTACCTCCTGGGCACGTCGCCTCTGCAACAGGCCCAGTCAACAAACGTCCCATCTTTGCTTTTCAAGGTCAGCAACAGGGAGTCCCCTCCTAAAGAAGGTTCCCTCTCGTTGCCACACTATCAAAGGCTGCCCCAAATGTGATTCCTTCCTGTGGGCCTGATGAGGCCAAGGGCAGAGTTGTCTCTTTCCTTCTCTGAGTCGGACCAAATCGTCTTGTGGGTAGGCCCCTTAACCTCTTGTTTTTTTTAAGTCCTCAGGTGTAAAAATGCGAGGGTGCTATGAATTTATATTTGGGGCAGGACAAGGTCGAGAAGAGTGTGTCTTTGCTTTTATTCTTCCAAACTGGAATGTCTTCCCTCTCTTCCCCATGGGTCCAAATCTCACTTGTCCTTCAGGCCCACTGCCAAGGAGCCTTCCCTGATTCCCCAGTCCACACAAAGCTCTGCCTCTTAGGGTTGGTGCCATACAACCTAGCTGTCTCTTACATTAATCTTGCCTCTCAAGCCAATCTCAGAATGTGGGTCTCTCTTGCCCTCCTGGGGCCCCTGGGGCTGTGCCAGCCCACCGGCATGCCCCACATGGGGTGTCTACTAGGCTAGGGCATGGGTGGGGAGGCCCAGGTGTGAGGGGCCAGGCAGAGTACCTCTGCCTGCACCCTGCTCTCCTCCTCAAAACTTCCCCTCCTCCTGAAGGCTGCCCCTCAAGTCACCTCACTGGGTAGTGATGACCTCACTACCCTCTCACAGGCCTTCTCACAGTTTCTATGGCAGGGTAACCATGCAAATGTGCTGCCCTCAGAGAAACTTCCCTACCAGTTCTCCACCAGACACCAATCTCTTTCGTTGTCTGAGAGAGAATGTCTGACCAGATCTTCTATATTTACTCCAACCTGTCCTCTGTTCCCTGGGTGGGCAGTGCAGCAGGTACACTGAGACCGGGCATCAGTACAAGAGGCATGCTGTACTCACAACCTCACCTGGCTGCCACATGTTCCTGTGGGGTGTGCCCACCACACACACCTAAGCACTTTCCCAGCTGTAAGTAATAGCAGTGACCTGGGACACCTTCAGGGACCACAGTGCTCACTGCTGAGGACAAGTGAAAGGTCATCCCTGGACAAGTGTGCAGGAAGGTTCTGATCTTTATAAATGTAGCCTTCCCCTTTGGGCTACAGGACGCTTCCATTCAGACCTTTTCCTGATTGGCCTCTTAGCAAAAGACAAGTGCATTTTTGCTGGCAAATGGTAAATGGAGCAGTTTGAGGAAAGGGGCCACTCTTGAACCGCACCTTCAAGCCCCAGCACCTCTGTGCTGTCATGTAGACGTCTATATTGGTCCCCTCAGACACATCCCATACTGAGCTGCTGAGTACTAGGGGAGAGGGTGGTGCCATATTGATGGGAAGACCGGAAGAACCAAGGGGGGGTGATGAAGTGCTAATGAGACTGGAGGGCTGAGCAGATGGTGTCCCAGGAGGCTGGGTTGATGTGAGCCTAGACTTGGTACCCAGAACCCGGTTCTGAGTCTCCTGATCACTCTGCCTCAGTATTTGGCCTTGTTCTAATCTAGATAAAAGTATCAGAGGGCTAGAGTTCAGTGTGGTTGAAACAGGCAGTATAAATGGGGCCCAAGAGGGGTTGCCAAGGTGGGTGGGGTTCTTAACCAATTTCTATTAGATTATTCTTTTCCAAACCTTGAAAGGCATTCCCATGAAAGCCTCAGAAGTGACAGACTGCAAGAAATGTTTTCTCTGTTGTGGAAGGGAGAGGTGGAGAGGATCATGATTGCAATTACTTTCGGGTTCTACTGTTTTCCCTGGAAACGGTGAAGAGACTTCCTCATCTGCTGCAGCCGTAGGCTCTAGGGATTGCTTTTGCAGCCAGTGTCCCTTCTCTAGGGACTCATAGAGGTGATGGGCCAAGGCTGTGTTTTGAATGTCAAGTAGATTAAAGGTCTTCAGCCAGAAACTGGGAGAGACATGAGAGAGGGAAATTCTGGCAGGAGACTGTGCACAGCAGAAGTGACTGATCAGTTCTGATTTTCTTTGCAGCAGCAGTGGCTCCCGTTTCTCCTCCTACACCTGGTCACTACCACGTCCTCAACTGAGGGTGTGGAGAAATGCAGTTGGGCCGGCATGGGGAGACATACTGCCTGGTTGGTGGCTACCGGGTCTACGGGGATGTTCCTTTGGCCCCGCCAGCAAAGGTGGAAGCAGAGAAGCCAGTCCCCAGACGTGCTCCCAAGAGAAAGCACGCTCCGGAAGAGTTGGACGAAGATCTCAGTTGCTCCAGACCCAAAATCTGGCGATTGTAGCAGGGTGCCAGGAGGCGGACCCCACAGAATCTTGCAGGTGAGCCATTCTGAAGAGAGGGCAATGGTTTAACTGCCTAAGGCAGCGAATGCCTCTTCCTGCAGTGACCTCCCCCGCCCCGCTACTGCCCACTGCCACAGATTAGAACCTGTGTCATTCTCTCTGAGCCTTCCTCAGCCAGGAGCCTCCTTCCACACTAAATGGCCATGAGCAAGGAGCCTCAGAAACTGAGGTTTGAAATGAGTCTGCCCTGAACATCCCAGGGCTGAAGCTGGCCTGGAAGAAAACCTGACGTTCCTCTGCTCAATCCTCAGGGGCCCCTTTGTGAGCTTAAGAAAGTCAAGTCTGCACTCTGTGAGCCAAGGTGGATGCAGGAGCAGAGACAGGGTGCAGAGAAGCCTTAGCAGTCTACCACATGGGCTCCTGCCCTGAGCCATTGTCAGCGGCCACCACCACAAACCAGGGGGGAGCTGGGCTTTTTGAAACTGTAAGCAGAAATCTGTGGCTTCCCAAAGAGCCTCCTGCATGGCGTCTCAGGAGGCAGGACAGAGAGACCCAGGAAGACCTGCTCCCTGAAGCAAGAACAGGATGGAGAGTCAAGTAGCACGCACCCTGCCCCGAGGTTCACATGCTCCTTTATTCCCAGCCCTTTCTGTCCCCAGTGGGGTCCCTTACTGCTCAATAAAATGTTTTTTCTGTAACATATTTCTAGGGTCGCCAGTGCTCAGACTTAGGTCACTACCCCTGTGCTAGGCACTCCTGCCACCCGGGGGGATCAGAGCAAAAACTTGAGAGGCTGGGGATGAAGGAGTTTGGGCACAGTCCCTAAAGCATCTCAGTGGTTGCTTCTCATCTTCTGTGAGAAGGCACATCCCCAGTGTGTGTGTGTGTGTGTGTGTGTGTGTGTGTGTGTGTGTGCGTGTGTGTGTGTGTTGGGGGGAGGGAGTCCCTAGAGGAGGCAGCTGGGGGAGGGCCTGAGGCTGGAAATGGGGAATGGCGTGCGGTCTCTGAGCAAGCACAGGCACTTAGCCCTTGAGGTTTCTGGGAAAGCTAGAGCCACAAGGGCCACGAGATAAGGCAAGTGTAGCAGCAGAACCCAGGTGCCAGGTCTTTCCTCAGAACCTATACTTCTCCACAAGGCCGGGCCTTCCATGCTCAGGTAGGAGGGATCCTGGCCAGAAGGTCAGCCAGCAGCTCTGGGAGGAAGGTTGCTGCGGTGGGGGCTCTGCTGCCATGGAAACGACTTCATTTCCTTCCACTCAAATAGCCTACTGACTGGGTTCCTGCTCTGTTGAGTAAAAAGGTTGCTGACCCTCCCCAGAAGGTTGTTCAGTTCACATCCCAAAAGTCCCTCTATTCAGGCCCTGGGGAGGTGTAGCAACTCCTAAGGGTGCTCTTTCCTGAGGCTGGCTGACAGAAGTGGGGGAGGTTCCTGATAGTTCCCAGGTGCTGGTTCAAGTCCCCAGAGAATGGTCATGCACGTTGGGGTGTCAAGTAGGTGCAGAGAGAAGGTTGGGGGCAGAGGGCCTCTTCCTGAATCCAGAGCTCACAAGGTTACCCCCCAACACACATTTGAAGAAACTATCTCTTCCCCCACACCAGCCCCCATGGGCCAGTACCGGGAAACCGGGAGCCCAGAGCACTTGTGGCCACAGAGACAACTCGCACGCAGCCCTCGGGGTGGACGGGGCCGGCTGCAGGCAGATGGGGACGAGGTGTGCTCCCGGGAGGCCTCAGGCTGAAGGTGGCCCTCTGAGAGAAGCACCCCAGCTTGGACAGGAAGTTTAGAGGCGGGAGAGAGCAACCTGGGGCGCCCCCTCGGAGCAGTGGGAGTGGGAAGAGGGGCGGGGGCGGAGGGAACCCGCGATGGGAGGCGAGTGGGCTCTCAGCAGAGGCCAGCTTAGCCCGCGGGAGCTGCCTCTGAGCAGGGGGCAGGAGGGCAGTGCCGCCCTGTGGCTGCCGGGCTTCGCGGATCGCGGCTCTCCGCACACAGGTGGCAGGGTCCTGTGACTCTGTATCCACTCCCTCACCCCGCCCCCTCGCGAGGCCGCGCCGCTGGGTGGCCTGTGTCGACGGTCAGAACCCCATCGCCCGCCCCTCTCAGACCCGCCTCTGCCCGCCTGCCTGGCCCTGAGCCTGCGGCCCGGGGGCCTCGAAGGTCCCCGTGCACTCAGCCAGTGGCCTCTGCTGTGTCTGCTGCTCCTGCTGGGTCTGCTGCTGTGGCTGGTAACCCGTGCAGACCACACCGGGCACCTCCAGCACCCCAAGTCCGCGGGAGCGCACACAGGCCCTGATGCGGGACTTCCCACTTGTGGACGGGTGGCTGCAGTATGTGTGGGGCTGCTGGGGGCCGGTGGGGGCCTAGCCTGGCCCTGGGCAGGGGAGGAGGTCCGGAGCATGCAGAGCTAGTAGGGAGGCTCCCTCACACCACCCCTGGATGTCCTCTCCATCATCTACAGATGCCCTTCCCCTTCTCTGTCATCCCCTCCCTGGTGGGAATCCCTCAGCCCAGGCCTCAGGTGCTCCTAGTATAGTCTGTGTGACAGTGTGAGGTGGGGGGCCCCCAGGCTGGCCCAGGCCAGGCAATGTGTCCTGCCTGATCCCAAGACCTAAGGAGCCCACCCGTTTGCCTTGACCTCCCTCCAGCCACAAGGACACGCCCCTGGTCCTGAGGCAGTTTTACCACAACGGGCTACAGGATGTTTATCTGCACAATTTCAGCCATGGCCAGACCAGCTTGGACAGGCTGAACGACGGCCTCGTGGGTGCCCAGGTACCAAAGGGACACACAAGGCGCCACCGTGGCTGCTGGGGAATGTGGGGCCCTTTGGGGGCCTCAGAGACCACAGGTTAGTCACATTGGAACTAAGTTACCATAGTGACCTAGAAAGTGCCATGCCAAGGATGCTGGGGGCTACAGGGGTCACAGTGAGCCAACCTGACGGGCATCCGAGTACCACAGAGAAAGCAACGCATTACATGTGACTTCCGGGCACAGTGAGTGCTGTGCCAGCTGAGGAGGCTATAAGAAGCCCAAGGAGTTCCAAAGCCCAAACTAAGCCCTGGCCTTCCCTCAGTTCTGGTCAGCCTACGTCCTGTGCCAGACCCACGAACGGGACGCTGTGCGCCTCACCCTGGAGCAAATTGACCTCATCCGCCTCATGTGTGCCTCCTATTCTGAGCTGGAGCTTGTGACCTCAGTTAAAGGTAGACGGGGCACTTCCCTGGTAGTCCAGAGGTTAAGACTCCACGCTTCCACCACAGGGGGCTCGGGTTTGATCCCCGGTGGGGGAACCAGGAGCCCTCAAGCTGCGTGGCACGGCCAAAAAAAAAAAAAGGTAAACAGATTGGTGGTGATAGGTGTTAGGGACTTCAGTAAGCTACCCCCGCCTCCGAAAATGATCATCTGACCTACCTGCCCCCAGCTCTCAACAATACCCGGAAGTTGGCTAGCCTCATTGGTGTGGAGGGCGGCCACTCACTGGACAGTAGCCTCTCCATCTTGCGTACCTTCTATGTGCTGGGTGTGCACTACGTGACACTCACCCACACCTGCAACACGCCCTGGTGAGCACAGTGCAGATGGTGAGGGCCCAGTGAGGCAGGGATCTGCCCAAGATCACGCTGGGGCCCAAAGCAAGTTTACCCCTGGGATCCGGCCCTGAACCTGGGTGGGGAGGGGAATGGAGGTTTGCAGAACAAGACTGAATCCCCGGAAGGGCCCTGCTACCGCCAGGCACAGCCCAGTTTGGGTCCCTCCTCTTGCACCAGGGAGTTGCAGGTGTAGATGGTTTGACAGAATCTCTTTCTAGGCTCTTGTAGCCAAGTCATGGCCACCAGTCAGACTGCCTCCTGGCCATCCTGCAGGGCACAGAGCTCAGCAAAGGGTATCCACCCCTTCTACAGCAATGTCAGTCGGCTGACTGGCTTTGGCGAGGTAAGGACCCGGGTTCCATACCCTGCCCCACGTGAATGTACAGTCCCGCCTGTTCCCTACAGATAAATGCACACAAGATAAATGCAGCCCTGATGCCCTCTCCCCATCCTGTCCCTGCAGAAGGTGGTGGCAGAAATGAACCGCCTGGGCATGATGGTGGACTTATCCCATGTCTCGGATGCTGTGGCACAGCGAGCCCTAGAAGTGTCACAGGCACCTGTCATCTTCTCCCACTCAGCTGCCCGGGGTGTGTGCAAGAACACTTGGAATGTTCCTGATGATATCCTGCAGCTTCTGGTGAGACTGCCCTGGCCCTCAAACCTAAAGCAAGAGGTTCAAACCAGGAGCCCTTGAACCTGAGCCTCTTCTCCCTCAATTTCCTCAAACCCCAGGTTAAATATCTTCTGCCCCCAAAACCCACGATCCACAGCCCCTGAACTCTTGCACCCTAGGTGGGGGTCTAGGCGGTAAGATACTCCTCCAAACCCGGAAACCCAGGGCCAAGACACCACCCAGACGGGGGCTGCGGCTCCTCCGTTCACACAAACCCAGAGAGGAGACGACTCTGATCTCAAAGCCAGAGCTGAACACCTTCCTCACAGGGGCCGAGAGCGTGAACAGGCAGGTGGCTGTGCTGGGGGCCAAGCTGACTGTCCACCAGTCTGCCCCTGCAGAAGAAGAACGGTGGCATCGTGATGGTGTCCTTGTCCGTGCGGGTGCTGCAGTGCAACCCGTTAGCCAACGTGTCTACTGTGGCAGGTGAGCCTCACCCTGGGCTCTCTGAAAACTCTGATTTGGAGCTGAAGCTGGGTCCAAATTTGGGGAGGACTTCAGAAGAGCCCCAGGGGTTTGACCCACCTATTGGCAATAGGTACAGCTCCCCAAAACCCAATAATGGACGGTACACAGCACCTTGGTGCCACGTGGAACTGGAGCCACGGAATCAAAACTGGGATACTGATGGGTATCAGGGAGGCTGTCAGACACAGAGCCCGGGTGCTGCCCATCTGTGCCTCTACAGGGGCTCCTAAAGCACACTGCCCCTACCTCTGGCCAAGGGACTGGACAGCTCCTTAGGTCTCTGGGGTCTTCTTCAGCTGTACTCTTGTTCCTCTCTCATCCTCCACACCCGAGGAAAGGAGCCCCCACAGGTTCTCAAGGAGACTGGGAGGCAGGGTGAATCTTGGGTGGGAAATGGCCCAAACAGGGTGCTCTGGGGTCCACTCCAAATCTGAAGTCCAGTCTAGAGCCAGCTGGGATCACTTCAGATCAAACCTCAGGGCCCTCTAGTTGGTATCTTGGTGCCAGGCCATGAAGGAACTGGCCTGTTTGACCTACAGGCTGAAAAAAGGGGAATCAACAGAGGCCAGTCATCACCCCCACCCCTGCCCTGGAAGCCCCACACTGCTGACTTTCCATTCTTCAGATCACTTCGACCACATCAGGGCAGTCATTGGATGCAAGTTCATTGGGATTGGTGGAGATTATGACGGGGCTGGCCGGTGAGTGCTTCCCCGTGGCTTGTCTCGGGCTGGCTGGGCAGCAATGGGGCTTTCACAGCCACTGTGCCCACCACACTGTGGTCCTCATGGCCTTGACCATAGCCTCAGGTGTGCTGGTCCAACTGGTATCTCCCCTCTCCCAGGGTCTGCTACCTGGGCTCTCCTGTCTGTTTGGCCCTACTCTAGGTCATCATATTTGTCTAAAACACCACACAGAGCTCATCTGCCCAGCATCTGTGCCCATCCAGTGCCAGCAGACCCACGGCCTCTGAGCAGACTCTTAGCAAGGTCTGCGCTGGGCTGACCATCTTCTCTGCCTGCAGTTGGGCCTGTACATGCAGGGGGGTCAACCCATTTCTTAAAAAGCTTTTCTTCTCTTTATAAATGGAGGCAAAAATTGCATTCAGTGAAAGGCATAGATCTTAACAGTACAATTTGATGACTTTTGGTGAATAGTCGAGGCGCTTTGGGGGCCTTCCTCTGAAGGATGAAGAGCAGGAGTGAATCACCTACTCTCTCCAAGTCTCCATATTCCATATCTGACCAGGGCTGTGGTTCAGTGGACCCTGGACACATAGGGCTTTGGTTCTGACTCAGGACCAGGGGACAGGTCTGAGGCCCAAGAGCTGGCTGGCTGGCGGCCACACAAGTTCCCACAGGGCCTGGAGGACATGTCCATATACCCGGTACTGATAGAGGAGTTGTTGGGGCATGGCTGGAGTGAGGAAGAGCTCTGGGGTGTGCTTTGAGGAAACGTGCGGCGGGTCTTCAGACAGGTGGAACAGGTATGCTGGGCTGGGCAAAAGAGTAGCTCTGAGCAGGTGGTCCGAGCAGGTGTACGTGGGGGTGCTGTGAGAGGTGCTGCCCGCTGACTGCCGCCTCCTGGTACGGGAGGAGAACGAGGGACAGAGTCCCTTGGAGGATGAGTTCCCAGATGAGCAGCTGGGCAGCTCTTGCCGCTCCGTCCTCCCATATCTGCATCAGAGAGAGGATCTGGCTCCAGACCAGAAACTAACCAGAGCTGTGGTTTGTGGGAATCCCATTTTGTCACCTAAGTGGTCATTCTCAAAATCTTGCCCCCACATGGGCCCAGGCCCCACAGTTATTGCTGCCTTCCCAGTCCTCATTGTTTGGCTCTGGTGATCCAGTTAATCCTGCCAGATGTCACTTTGGCAGCCACAGATACCCCACAAAGTTTCCTTGCATGCGAGCACAAACATTTCCTGAAAATAAATGTTTTAGAAATGGAATCAGCACGAGTGTCCTTCTCCATGGTGGGGTCTGTGGTGCAGGCTCCCAATACTGGGGTTTGGTGGGGGACCCTGCAGTTTAGACACCAGATACTCAAGGAAGACCTGTTGGCAGTGGCCTGAGGAAACCCAGGTGGCTTGGCTCAGCACTGGAAGAAGACAGTGGGTGGCTCTGGCTGCAGGAGGGTGGACCTTACTCGGTTCCCTCTGGGTAGCTCACCTCAATCCACATCCTGACCCGCTGAGTACCACCTGGGGATCTTTCAGGGAATTCTGGTTCAGATGCCCAAGAAGAGAACATGCCTAGATCACAAATGATCTTTGTACCTATTTGGACAGAGCCCAGAATCCCAGGCTACTTAATGGGCCATGGACCTCCAATGGCTAGACACCTCCTTCCCTGTTCCTCAGGGACTTCCTCTCTCATCAGTTCAGGTTACTTAGATAACCACGCCATCTTCCCCCAGTTCATCAATGATAATAGCAACTGCACTAATTATATCCAAAATCGAGTAAATACATTGAGTTAATCATGAGAGGTAGGGCTTCCCTGGGGGCGCAGTGGTTAAGAATCCACCTGCCAATGCAGGGGACACGGGTTCGAGCCCTGGTCTGGGAAGATCCAACATGCCATGGAGCAACTAAGCCCGTACGCCACAACTACTGAGCCCACGTGCCGCAACTACTGAAGCCCGGGTGCCTAGAGCCGGTGCTCCGCAACAGGAGAAGCCACCACAATGAGAAGCCTGCGCACCGCAACGAAGAGGAGCCCCCACTCACCACAACTAGAGAAAGCCCATGTGCAGCAACAAAGACCCAACACAGCCAAAAATAAACAAATAAATAAATAAATAAAATTTAAAAAGAAAAGAGATACAATACAGTATTGTTAACCATAGTTGCCATGCTGTACATTACATTCCAGAATGGATTTGTCTTGTAACTGGAAGTTTGTATCCTCTGACCACCTTCACCCATTTCCCCCCAACCTCATCCTCATAGGTTAAAATTTTTAATAGAGAAGCCCAGATAAGCTTCAATGAGAAGATGACATCTGAGCAGAGATTTGAGTTAGCCAAGTTGGTATCTAGTGGAAGAGTGCACAGGAGAGGAAAGGGCCAGTGCAAAGACCCTGGGGCAGGAGCTTGTCTGGTGTGTTAGAAGAACAGGAAGGAGGCCACTGTGGTTGCAGCACAGAAAGGAGAAGAGAGTAATGGAAGTCAGATACACAATGGATGGAGAGCAGTAAGCAGATAGGACACAGTAGTCAGACCCTGAATGGCCTTGTAGGACACTCTGTGGTCTTTGTTAGCTCTTCACGATAGGAGCCAGTGAAGGGTTTTAAGGAGAGGAGTGGCGTGACTGATCACATTCCCCATGATCACGGTGACTGCTGTATGAAAAACAGACTGTGGGGGCCACGGTAGACACAGGCAGATCAGTTAGAAGGCTCTCCAGTCACCGACGTCAGAGATGATGGTGGCTCAGGACGGAGAGATAGTAGGGGAGGTGGTGAGAAGTGGTCACATTCTAAAAATATTCTGAAGGTAGAGCAACAGGAGTAAAACGAAGAAAATCAAAATCCCATGTCCCAGAGATAACTGTTAATTTATTTATTCTAAGCAAACAAGGTCCTGTCTAAAAACCACAAAGCTTGCCCAGGATGCTCTTCTCAGAAGTACTAACTTTTTACTTCTCAGCCTACTCCGGCCTGGCCTCCCCTTCTGCCACTCTCCCAAAACCGCTCTGATAAAAGTCACCAATTACCTCGAAGTTGCTCAATCTACGAGACACTGACCTGTCCTCAATCTTGTTTTGCTAGCAGCACATGGCATGGTTGAGCCTCCCCTCTTCCTTGATCTCTCTCCTCCCTGGGTTCGTCGACCGCACACTCTCCCAGTTTTTCTCTCTACCCCTGCTTTTCAGTCCCTTTTGCTGGTTTCACCTCCTCCCCTCACATGTTGAGGCTGCTCCTTAGTCATGGGCCCTCTTCCCTTCTAATTTAACACATCCTCCCTCACAAACGTATTCACTCCCATGGTTTAAAATATTGGCCATGATCATCTCCAAAGGCATCCCAACCTCACACTAACTGCTCAGAATACATCCCCACTCGGATGTCTTAAGGGCATCTTCTACTCAACATGTAGAAAACAAAGCCTTGATCTTCCCTCCTAAGCCTTGTCCTCTGTCTCCAATTATTTATTCAACAGACACTTACTGAGCCCCTAAGATATGCCAAGCACTGGTAGGCACTAGAGATAAAATGATGAGGCAGGAGGGAAAGGTTCGATAGAACAGAGGGTTATAGAAAGGGAACTTACAAATATGTGTGAAATTAAAACCACGTATGGTGCTATGAAGGAGCAGTTACGTAAGGCTGTGGGAGTCTAGGTCAGCAGGGAAGAGACTGATGGGGGTTGAGGAGGGCCTCCCTTAAGAAATAATCTCTGGGGACTTCCCTGGTGGTGCAGTGGTTCAGAATCTGCCTGCCAGCACTATTTACAATAGCCAGGACATGGAAGCAACCTAAGTGTTCATTGACAGACGAATAGATAAAGAACATGTGGCACATATACACAATGGAATATTACTCAGCCATAAAAAGAAACGAAAGTGATTTATTTGTAGTGAGGTGGATGGACCCAGAGTCTGTCCTACAGAGTGAAGTAAGTCAGAAAGAGAAAAACAAATACCGTATGCTAACACATATATATGGAATCTAAAAAATAAAAATGGTTCTGAAGAACCTAGGGGCAGGACAGGAATAAAGACACAGACATAGAGAACGGACTTGAGGACACAGGGATAGGGAGGATAAGCTGGGAAGAAGTGAGTGTCACTGACATACATACACTACCAAATGTAAAATAGATAGCTAGTGGGAAGCAGTTGCATAGCACAGGGAGATCAGGTCAGTGCTTTGTGACCACCTAGAGGGGTAGGATAGGGAGGGTGGGAGGGAGATGCAAGAGGGAGGGGATATGGGGATATATGTATACGTATAGCTGATTCACTTTGTTATACAGCAGCAACTAACACAACAATGTAAAGCAATTATACTCCAATAAAGATGTTAGAAAAAAATAATAGTGTTGTGAAATAAAAAAGACATGGTAAGTGGCGGCATTTGGGAATTGTTTGTTGTATTACAATGAAACCTTCACGAACTGTAATTTGTTGGTTATGCCATATTTATGTATTTTTATTTTTACTATATGAAGTATCCTTCCAGAATATTTTAGCCAAGCCTGTAACAACATTCTGTGTGTGTGTTTGTGTGTGCATACATGCATGTGTGTATATGTATGGGGCGGGCGGGCAGGTTACAGGAAAGAGAAGTGTAGAGCTGACAGAGATAGGTCAATCCAGCAGATTTTTGCATTTCCCTTCTCTGACACCTTAGGAAAATCCATCCACATACACATTCCATGTGTTTCTGTTGGGACTGTCAATCCCAGTGTCAGTATACTCCTTGAAGTTTGATACAGACATACCAAGAGAAAGGAGTTCTCTCTCTTCCTTTGGATCCTAAGTTATTAAGATAAGATTAGGAGGTTACTAAATGCCATTTTTCTCACTATGTATAAAAACCTTGGCTGAGAATGTCTAGTGGGAACCAAAGCCAAGAGATTAGAAAAAGAAAGAGCTGCTTAACATCATTTGATAACCTGGATCAGACTGTTCCTGAAGCGCTTCTTTGGGTAATCTCAATAACATCATCCATTATTTTTTCTTCTGTATCTATGCCAATTTGAGCTGTTTCTGTCTCATGCTACCAAATGGATACCATCTACTTCAACTGAATCATCCAGTGGAGATATTTTTTCATTTCTAAATGGAGGCTTGGGTCAATAAAATGTACGGGATTCCTAAGAGATAACCAAAGCCCAACCCAAGAGTCTCTGACCCAAGCCTTACTCCATCTGAATAAAAATTCAGATTTTGGTTTCTTCGCATGGGACTTTCTCAAACACTCTTGTTTCTCACAGAGTTTGCACTCACTCCTGGGCTAATATGGGGTGACCTTCCAGCCCAATCAAGCTCTGCCTCCAGGTCCCTACACCAATATCAGCCTACTTGGAGATGCAGGAGGGGGCAGTGGAGCAATCAGAGACCCAGTTGGCAGGCTTGAGAGAACCCTTCCTAGCCCCTGTACCTCATCAAACTTCACAGTGTACTGAGTTGATTTATGAGAAAAGGTTATTAAAGCATGTAAGAGCTCCTGCTGGAGAGAAAATTATCTGTATAAACAAAGTGTTATTACAGGAATCGGGGAGGCCACATGTGGGAAAGGTCATTAAAATAAGGAAAAACTGGCATATCAATCCCTTCTAAATCACTGATCTCGCATGAGAGAAGTTAAATATCTCTATATCTCACGTTTCTTTTTGATCATTAGTCCTTCCAGCTCAGAAGGGGACATTCTCAGATGCTAAATTGCTAAGTACTTTAAATTAGGGGGAACTTCTAAGACGTAAGTTGTGAAGTTGGATTTTTGAAGGAGGGCTCAATTAAGAGACTGCGTAGTAATACAAAGCAGGCACTTGAATCTCTAGAGTGTTATTTTCTCTCCTACAAATGAAAGACTAATTTTTTTCCTTTGCTTCATTTGACAAGATTTGATATTTTCCATTCTTTCTCCTAACAAGGGGGACTGCACAACAGTCACCCTGTATACAGTGGTGTAATTCACAGAAATGATTTTCAGGCTTTGGGTTAAGAAAACAAATCCCCTTAGTAGATTAGTGTGTATTAAAAAAAAAAAATTCGAGTTAGGGCCAGATTCCTCCCATGGAAATCATATTAGTAAACAGTTGGTTCCATTAAGCTGTTTTACTCGAGTTTGGTTCTCTGAGCCAGATTCCTTTGTTCTTAACAAGCGGTTTTGACAGCCCAGCTCAGACTACTGATCTATATTCTTCAAGCGAGTAAGCAATATAATGAGCCTTTGATTTCCCTTTTAGTCATTCTCTGGAACTTTAATTCTGGAGTTTCGAGACAATGATATTATATCTAAATGTTATCAAAAGTTTTGTTTGCAATGTATAATTAGGTGCAATTAAGTGGTGGTGTAAAGATATTATGATGGCATTTTAGTCAGGGGCCCTAGCACTACTTGAATTCTTGCCTTAGGTACACCACTACTTCTTTTATAATGTGTCCAAGGGAGATACTAAACAAAGGAGGCAAAATACAGGGGCTTTGACCCCCAAACACCAAAGCAGAATTCAAGCACCCTGGGCTCAAATCCATAGAGAGCTCCTGTAGCCATGTGAGGCAGGTTTAAATGGACTAGAAGCAAGGAGAAAGGCTATTATTCTGTCTCAACAAAGCCCGACAAATTTGAGTGCTTATCTCTGCAAAGTTTTCAGTGCCTAAGCCTGAACTGGGAATTCTTAGGATCTAGTGGTAAAGAAGCATCCAAAGAGAGATGTCTGGACTTTCATCCAGTGTAGCAGTACCAGGCCAATATACCACCCCAAAGGAGAAGAGATGAATTTTTAAATCACGTAGCGACTCCAACCAAAGTGGCCCCTTTTTGCAGGTGGAGGAAAGTGGCTATCATGAAAAAGAGGAGTCAAAGAGCTCTTCTCCATTCTTAGAAACCAAATGTGAAAATTTTTCATACCCCAGCATCGTGTATGTTAACATATGTCTACTTGGCTCATTTAGGAGATCCTTTATCTCAATTGCATTAGTGTGGTCTTTTATATAATGCTAGACATAATTAGTCATCCAACATAATGAGTTTGAACTGAATTGTGATTTGTACTAGAGTCCCCATAGTTACACTCAAAGTCCTCCAAATTTATTTAAAAGCATTCATGCTATGAACATCTATTATTTTGCTGTCTGTCATCTTTTTATCTTTCTTCTGGTAGCTATATCCTAATTTCCCCACCTTCAATCCAGGTGCTTCTCATGGCGTTGACTCTACCTTTAACTCAAGAATGGGATGAATGACCCAGACCTGGCCAAAGTCCTGCATCCTGATGGTACCAATAATCCAATCAAAGATAAGCACATGGGGGCTTCCCTGGTGGTGCAGTGGTTAAGAATCCGCCTGCCAATGCAGGGTACACGGGTTCGAGCCCTGGTCCGGGAAGATCCCACATGCCGCGGAGCAAGTAAGCCTGTGTGCCACAACTACTTAAGGCCGAGCGTCTAGAGCCCGTGCTCCACAACAAAAGAAGCCACCGCAGTGAGAAGCCCACATACCGCACAGCAACACAGACCCAACGCAACCAAAAATAATTAAAAAAAAAAAAAGATGAGCACATGGGCTGATACAGTCCCATCAGAGTGGACTCCAGAATGTTTTTTGGAAATGCTAGGATAAAGACACTCACTCTTTTTCACTGGATTTCAGTGTTGAAGCATGCAGTTCCAAGAGCTGATGACAGTCATTTTTCAAGCATGAGACGGAAGCCACCAAGAATGGAGACAACATTAAGGCAACATAGCTGAGAAATGTACAGAGAAAAAGTAAATTCTGGAGACATCATTTGAGCCCTGGATCAAGTCATATCTGAGGCTGGTATGTCTTTGAATTACTTGATTTACAAGAGCCAATAAATTCTTTTCCATGTGTAAGCCAGTTTGGGTTGAATTTTTATCTTTTGTAGACTTAAAAAATGCCATAAATGATACACATATGTGCATTTCATAAAAATTAACCAGGATAAAATAACACTAAAGGATAAAGATAATTCTAAAAACCCACACACTAATAATAAAAATTAGATCTAAAATGTTTGAGTACCTACTATAGGCCAGACATTATTACAACTTCATTTTATGTTTAACTCATTTAATTCTAACAACAAATCCATTAAGTAGGTGTTATTATTTTTGCCCTTTTACATATGGAAAATGTGACACAAAGAGGTCAAGAAACCTGCCCAAGGTCACTTAGTGGTAAGATGGGGCTCAAATACTAACCCGGGCAATCTGAACCCAGAGCTTGTGTGCATAACTGCTACATTCTACTGCTAGGATCTCCCAAAACATACTTTCAATGTTCATCACCTATAAAGGCATCTGCTTGAGAGATCAGGGTCATTTTATGGTGTAAAGTCAAAAAGTGGCCTTAAGGTAAATATGAAGAGCCTCAAATAAAGATATATATATATATATATATATATATATATATTTAATCTGCAATATAACTGGAGCCCACAGAACAATTTCCATGTTAAGGTACTTCCATGTTAGGTACTTCCATGTTAAGAGAATGGCCTTAAGCATCAGTCTTTTCAGTCATGGGCCCAGCAACAGGTGTTTTGAGGTATCTCTCTCTCTCTCTCTCTCTCTCTCTCTCTCTCTCTCCGTGGAATGGCCAGTGGGGAAGGGGCAGAAATCAGGATATGGGGCAATGGGGTACAAAAACTAAGGTTTCAAGTTCTAGTCGGCTTCACATTCTAAGGGGTCCCTTCCTGTGGCTGTGTGTTCCAGCAGGGCCAGGGGTGAGAGCCAAGAGAAGTCAGATATACTACTGAGAACCTCAGTAATCAGTTCATGGACAGCAGGCTCTCAATCCTTGTTATGGGCTGAATTGTGTCACCTTCCAAATATGACATGTGGAAGCCCTAACCCCCAGTACTTCAGAAAGTACCTGCATTTGGAGACAGGACCTTTAAAATGGTAATTAAGTTAAAATGAAACTGGTAGCGTGGGCTCGAATCCAATTTGATGAGTGTCCCAATTAGAAGAGGAGATTAGGACACACAGAGAGACACTAAGGACACACACACAGAGAAAAAGGACCATGTGAGAGAACACAGCAAGAAGACAGCCATCTGCAAGCCAAGGAGAGAGGCCTCAGAAGAAACCAAACCTGCAACACCTTGATCTTGGCTTTCTAGCCTCCAGAACTGTGGGAAATATAAATTTCTGTTGTTTAAGCCACTCCTTCTGTGGTATTTTGTTATGACAATCCTAGCAAACTAAGACAGTCTCTAAGAGTTCAGGGTAAAGATGTATTCAGGGACACTCCATAGATGGCAGCACTAAATCTACCTGGGGAGAGTTTATTAAAAGCTAGGTGAATGCCATGGTTCCCCACCACATGGAGAACTAGCATGCTGAACAGAATGACTAGGTAAAAGCAAAATTGTAGGTTCAGACCAATGGGCAGTGTTTGACGGGCACTGGATCAGATACCCAGATTACAATCCTAGCTCTGCTACTAACCAGCTGTGTGACCTTGTGTATGTCTTTAACCATACTGAGCCTGAGTTTCTTCATCTGTGAGGGTCCCTATCTCATGGATGTGTCAAGGATTAAATTAAGAGAGAATATATGAAAAACATGTAGTGCAGTTACAAAACCATGGTAGGTACTTAATAAATGGAAGTCATTTGGTAACCGCGATTTGGTGATGCTGCATGCCTAGGGTTCACTCCAGTTAGAACCTACGGCTTCCAGCCTGACTCACGCATAGCTCATGGCTGGCAGGGCCAAGTCTTCTGGCCATTTGCCTGCCTTGGTGGAGATTAACTTCCCTGCTGGGTTGTGCTGGCAGAGCAGAAGTTCAAGGCCCATAGCTGAACAGACTGAGACGCCAGAGCTAAGATTTTTCCCCATGCCCTCACACATAGATAGTAAATCTATCCAACAGGGTCATCTTAGAACAAAAAAGGACAACACCAGGCATGGATTCCAGCATCCTGTTTAGCACCCCCTTCAAAGCACTCTGACCCTCTAGACCTCCCTTGAACACTAGTGGGAAAAAGCTTCAGATGAGGAAATTCCAGGAATAGTATGCAAAGAAAGGGTCATCTTTTGATATGTGGGTGTCATTTGCCTAAAAAAGCAGCTCTTGAATAATCAAAAACACACCAAAGCGTAAGCAGTAAGTTAGGTCTACATATCCAAAATGCCCAGACCACCGCTACAATGAAATTGAAGACTTTTTAAAGTCAGTTATGACTCTAAGAAAAAGGAATTTTACAAAAATGGAGGCTAGATTTTAAAAACACTTCTTGAGACTCGGTCACAATCAGGAAATATCTTTTCTTAAGATATTTCCAACAAGGATGACTTTGTTTTCTTTCTCTGCTCAATAAGATACCCATTTACAATGCCAAACCATTATAACAAGAGCGAACCTGTTACGACAAATATTGTTGCCCCAGCCAATGGTCCACTCATTTCAAAATGTATTTAATAAACATTTCCAGAACCACCAAGAATGGAAAAACTATGAATGCTATTTCCTGTTGAAGGGTCTGGAGCAAGCCTAATGGGAGAACCACACAGTGTCGGGGATCTCTGGTGTTGGAACTAGTGGAGTGTTTACTCAAAGCACCTCGAGGGAGCATGGCTGGAAATGGGTAGGGGAGGAGGAACCAGAATCATGGGGAAGTCAAAACAGTCACCAGGAAAATGACTTCAGATGTTAAAATAGAAGGGTGAGTCAAGGACAGAAATTGGAAGGTAAGTAACAGTCTTAGCAGATATGAAATTAAAGCGGAAGTTGGGGAGAAACGTGAAGTCAGAACTGGGGCTGTGAACCTTGAATCCTGGCTTTCTTTGTGGGGTTATATAAATAAAGAGTACAGGGCTGGACATCAACTGAAATCTATTTCCCGACACACATTTTTGGAAAAATCTGGTCTATGGAAGAAGACACAAGTACTAAATTATTGCATAGAACCATCAAAAAGTATTCTGATATGCCGAATTTCCATAAAAGTGAAGAAAATTTTATTTTTAGTATTTATGCCTACAGTTAAAATTACTGCAAAATTTCAGTCCTAAAACTTTCAACTAACTGACAAATTTAAAAACAGAGTAAGCACAAACCAGAGGTTGCAAATTGGGTATCTGTGGGCTGTCTAGTTGTGTTTGCGTTGCACAGAATTTTCAAAAATGAACGAATTGTTACCATGGTGGAACTTCCATTCCCTGGCCTTCTACCTTATATTTTCATGTGTGTGTGACGGTGGCAGCAGGGGGGACTTCCACTCTACTTGTCTCTGAGCTCTCTCCCTGATGGGTAGGAGGTTTGGCCTGACAGTCATTGGTCCTCATTTCTTAATTGGGTAGAGTTACTCTATTAACAATCTGAGAGCACTATCATCCCTCTTTTTTTCACCCTTTCTCCCCTGACAAGGCAGTTCTGCATACCCAAGTTTTCTTCTGAGGAGAGTGGTAATTAGAAAATACAGGTTACAGATTTTAGCCTTGTTCTTCCATCAACTTTATCAGTAATAATGTTGACATCTTGATCTCTGGCTGTCTTAACCCTGTGTCATTACTCAACTGGCAGTGAATTCAAGAGGAGGGGGGTGTTATTAATTGGGCCCCACAAACTCCAAGAGGTTGCCAACATATAAACGTGGGGAAATTTCATATAAAGATCTAGGTTTCTGACTTTTGTTGAAAAATGGAAGGTCTGGCAAGACTGGGACCATACTGCACATTGTATGCACTGGCTGAAGCTGAGGAATGGATGCCACCTTTAGATGGGGCATGAATGCTCCAATTTGCCACAGTCCCTGCCACTCCATACCATCTCACGCTCAGGCATTTAACTTAGCCATCTTGTCCTGGCATGTAAGTTTGTAATTTCCTACTATAATCTTACAGATTTCTTTCTTTATATAATATTGACTTTTTCTCAGTTAGCAGAATCCTGATTATTGGAAAGAATGATTAATAAATATTTTGAAAAACATTGGTGTGGAGAAACCTGTATCTGTAAGTCTAATTGTAAAGCTAAGTGTTGTGGCATTCTGGTTCCTAACCTAGAACACCTACAGATCTCTGTTATTTCACTCCACACACTTCCAGTGCAACATAGACCTAGATCAACAATCTTTTTCCTAATTTTAGATGAGACTGCAGGTCAGAAAAACCCTATTTAAGCCCTATAGCAAAGAAAATCCTCCATCTCTAGCTTGTATTTTGTTTACAGACATTGTAGGGTTGTCTCTCTCTGGCAAAAGCAAAGTAGACGTTTGGAAAAATTATTGAACTAGTTCAAGCAAAATACATGTCAAATGATCCAGGTAATTTCCAGAAAAGCCAATGCTTTCTCTGAATTAGAGTACTTGGAGAATTGCCCCAACCACCTGTACTGCTTAGCTCATGGAGACTGAGACTGTGTTTTCACAACTAAAATAACCTTAGTTGAACCAGCCATGGAGGCCCATCTCAGAAACAGAATTTTGCTTCATCACTGTGGATCAAATTACTTTTAACATAATCAGCTGTGGGGACAGTAAAACACATTAATTTGATTGTCCTGAAGCAATTTAATCATGCTACACAGATATGACTAACATTATACTTATTCCCAATTTCATTTCATAAGATAGCAAAATGATGAGTCAATCAACCAGTTGTCTAACACAAATGATAATAACAGTTGGTTTGATATTTTTATTTAATTGACTGCAAGTTTGAAATTCTTTTAGATACAGGCTAAGATTTAGCTCCATTAATTATTTTTTCCTATCTGGAACTTAGCTTTATTCCCCTTCACATATTCTGTTTGGATGACTTCTAGATAAAGCTAAATTCCTCCACTCGCTTTCTCTCTGTGGGCTCTTGCCTATGTCTTTTCTGTTTGAAAATAAAGTCTATTCTGGCTTAATCTTCTGAAAATATTTGACATTAATTTTTTTGAAAGGTAAGTGCCTCCTAACTATCCATTAGTGTTTCTTACCTGGAATCCTGGCCACTCTGATATTGTTCACTTCAGAAAATAAATACAAAGTAAGTATGACTCCAGATTTAAATCCAGGAACTTGAACAAGTACTACGGACTGGAGTGTTTGGCTTCATTTCTTGCTGTGAGTCAGAACCAGGAGGTTCCCATTAAGGTGTATATGAACTGTGTTACTCCATGCAGAATTTGTCTATAACGTAATGTCGTAAGGTTGCCAAGCTCTTCAAACAACCTCATGGGCCAATATTCAAAACATATCAGTATCTCATCAGGGCCTTCGTTTGTAAAAAGCTTTACATTCTACTCAGGAAGTTATAGTTACACAGATATTTTGTTTTACGGTCAAGTAAAACCCGTTTTAAATAAGTTTATTACTTCCATTGTATTAGTACCTCTCAGGTTGTCACATTCATCTGGAATGAGTTGCCATAAAAAGAGGAAATCAATGCACAGAATTATGCATGGAGTGTGCTTTGATATAGTTCAAAGAAATAGGAGGGGCATTTTCAGGGAAAATTTGTGCTACACTCCCATGATTATTCAAAGCTAGGGAAAAATCCCTCAAACTAAGTCACTTGGCAGGACAAAAACTGTTCAAATAAGCTCATAATGTGAGGGAAAAAAAGCAACAAATATTCTCTTTTCAGCTTCAAACCCCTCTCTTTTCCTCTTGCTCCTCTCCTTTAAATGAATCCCTAAAGACTTTTAGGCAAATATATTTTGAAAAAGTGCTGAATCCCCAAAGATTTAGTAGTTGAAGAAAAGAGTTCACTGCTAATCCCCCTCCCACATCTCCTCCTTATTCTTCAAAAACCACTTCTTCAAATGATAACTTGTGAAGATGTCCCTCATCATTAGGTCATCTCTCGCCCTAGTATGTCACCACTTTCAAAGATAAATGACCTGGTAAGAGGATGAAACGTATTGAGGTTCAAAAGCTCCCGTGGACTGATGGTCCCAGCACTATGGCTGGAAGATTTCTTTTCTTGTCTTTCTAAACCTGGTATTCTGTGCTGAAAGGGCAATGATTATTTCATCAGCTCCAGAAGTGAGACATGAACAATGGGGGCTAATAGAAATTGGAACCAGAAGATATAATCATGTGTTTTCTAGGGAAAAAAAAATCAGAGAAACAAACTGAAAAAGACACTCTAATGGCATAAAACAAAGAATTAACAGTGGTCTATTAAACCTTAAAAGAGTGTATAACGGAGGGGCCTTGAATAAGGAGTCAGATGTTCTCCACTGTCACTGAGAAAAATCAAATAAAATAGCACTGAAATATATCAGGAAAAGAAAAGGTAATATACTAAGCAAAACTCCATGACAGGGTAAGCATCTTCTTCCAATAGGTCTTTAAAACTGAAATAGTAATAACAATAACCATAATAATTTCTTGCTCTAAGCAAGGGAGTGAATGAAATTTCTAGAAGAATCTGTGCATCATGTTCTCTGTTCTCCCTCTACTCTTCCAACCTAGTTCATGAAGTCTAACAGGTGACAAATGGGTATGTCCTTCTGTGTTGCTCCTATCAAACATTGCCATGTATTGTCTCTTTTTTAAATTTTTATTGGAGTATAGTTGATTTACAATGTTGTATTAGTTTCAGGTGTATAGCAAAGTGATTCAGTTATCCATATACATATATCCACTCTTTTTAAGATTCTTTTGCCATATAGGCCATTACAGAGTATTAAGTAGAGTTCCCTGTGCTATACAGTAGGTCCTTATTAGTTACCTATTTTATATGCAGTAGTGTGTATATGTCAATCCCAATCTCCCAATTTATCCTTCCCCCGCACCGCTTTATCCCCTGGTAACCACAAGTTTGTCTTCTACATCTGTAACTCTATTTCTGTTTTGTAGATAAGTTCATTTGTACCCTCTTTTTTTTTAGATTCCACATATAAGCAACATCATATGATACTTGTCTTTCTGTCTGACTTCACTCAGTATGACAATCTCTAGGTCCATCCATGTTGCTGCAAATGGCATTATTTTGTTCTTTTTTATGGCTGAGTAATATTCCATTGCATATATGTACCACATCTTCTTTATCCATTCCTCTGTTGTTGGACATGCTTCCATGTCCTGGCTATTGTAAACAGTGCTGCAATGAACATTGGGGTGCATGTATCTTTTTGAATTATGGTTTTGTCCGTTTTTACATGCCTATTTCTTCTACTAGTTTGTAAGCTCCTTCTCCTTAAGGCAAGAACAGTTGTCCTACTCAACTATGGAGACACGTGTTATGAGAGGTTCCGGTTTTAAAGTCAACATGAAAGGCAAAAATACTATATAGTCAAACCATTCTTGGAAATCTCTTAGAAAAGGGCAACTTGGAGATCATTTTTCATTAAGTACAACATGGCCAAGTTTCCTCTGGTTTTGGAGTGTATCACTACATCCTTTATTTGCATGAAGCCTTACATTCTACTGTTTTTTGGTTGACCACCAGTTGGCTTGCAATTAGGACGCATATTATTTGAGAAATATAAACACTAGACTCTCATTCAGTGTTACAAGATTTCTCAACCATGAGAAGCACACAAAATCTGATACTGAATGAAGAAAGAGAATATTCATGTCTCTCATCTCATGGTCACTGTAGTCTGGACTCTATCAGGAAAACAGAAGCCATGCTAGGTGTTTCAGAGAGAGATGATTTAATACAGGGGATCAGTTACACAGGATTAGAAGGCAGAAAGAGGGGGAAAGGTTGCTAAGGTTACCCTGATATTAGTAGTTTGCGAAGCACCTACCACTCTTAGGGCTGGAGGTGTAAAAGAGCAGAAATGGTGTTACCGGAACCTGGGAGCTTGCAGGGAGTGGCTCCACAGAGCAGATGCTCAGACCTCCAAGATGTCACTGCTCAGGTGGTGCTGGGACCTCTGATGGGGACAACACATGATTGCTACTTGGCCTCTGATAGGAGTTCAAAGAGGAAGTATGGCACAGTTGCTACTGGCACCTCTGAAGGGGCTGCAGTAGAACTGATGCTAGATATGCTGAGATAAGCTGGAGGCTGCAGTCCTACATGAATGCTACCAATGAAGGGAAGCTGAATAGAACTGAAAACAAGAATATTCCTCCTGCTTTCTTATGAACTTCTAATCTCCTGCCAATGCCTCCAGTCAGCAGAACCTAACCAGAAGCCAGCCAGCAAAGAAGTCTGGAGAATGCAGTTTGCATAGTCCCAGGCCCAGTGTCTTACGAGCAGAAGGTAAAAGCCTGGGCTTAAGGTTGATAGGCAGTAGGAAAAATTAATCTGAGGCACAAATTCATCGAGTGGAGTAACAGGAAGAATTTTCTTTCATTTTCTTTTATCACAGTTGCATTCCAATAAGTTAAATGTATGCATGATGCAAATTCACTTTTTCTTGTAATCCCACAGTTCATTAGCCCAATATCTTACTTCTAGTGTGTGATCAATGTACATATTGAATGGATACATGAACGTCTTTTTGTCCTTTTAGTGCTGAGAGGATCTTCTCCAATAATTAGTCTTGTTTAACTGCCACTGAAAAATGAGTCTAGAGAAAATATACAGGAACCTAAGGGCAAACTCTGCCGTAGTTCACTGACATTGTAAATGTACCTATGCAAACAGTTCAAATGGTTTCCATCCCTGGTGAGATCTCTAACTCTCCACGTCCAATTCACTATCGAAAAACTCTCTTCTGCAGCCACATTTGCACAGTTTAAGAGTGACACCCAGTGGCTTATAATTTAATCACATACTATAATGCATCTGGAAATCTAATCAGTTCTCGATTATCAATGTAAATAGAAAGGTGCATAATATATAAAATATATAAAACTGTAAACAGAAAATGAAACTTAAAACCATTAGATTTATTTTGATAGATTTTAGAAGTAGATTTGCCTACCTAGTTGTCGAGACCACAGATTCAAGTTTGTTTGCAATTTTCCTTTCCTGAGCACATGTCTGTCACAATTCTGGTGCTATCGGCTAAAGGCCTGAGCTGATGGATGGGCTGAGAAGGAAACTGGGAACAAAAAGGACTGGGACTGGGGGTGTTAAACATTGAGCAGTTCTAGACCTGATTCCCAAGGCCAGAAGTTCAATATTTGGGGCTCCAAAGGGTATGGAAAACTCAGCCTAGATCCAGGTTGAATTAATATCTACAGGTATCCAGGAGGGCAGTAAAGATTGTCTGAACAGGGTTCCAGGCAGGGGCAATATTTAGAGCTGGGCAGGCTCTTCAGTTGTGGGCCCAGGGGATTAGGCTACTCAAGGAGGAGTCCCAGCCAGCAGTTGCTTCAGGGAGCCTGGGATCAGCAAAATGTCAGGGCAGCAACTGAGCTGCCCCAAGATCAGAAAGGTGCTCCATTCTCAGTGACATGCTGCAGAAAGCTGAAGGTGACTTTTATTTGTGGCTTGGGAAGTCAATCTCATTCTAGTATAGACAATCAAAAAAAAAAGGAAAAAAAAGCAGAAACGCCATATATGCTTTAATTTCTCCTTTTTCAATAACTCCATCATAAAAATAGGAATAGAAATCTTTTCATCTCTGTTTAGATGGATTTTTGCCTGAAAAATACTACCAATTCAGAATTCACAGTCACTGAATATGTTCTCCTGCTTGAAGGAATTTGGCCTACACAAGCTCCTTCCCTATTTAATAATATTTCCCAGAGGTAACCCAACAAAAACAATGTATTTACTCATAAATATGCAGCAGTGAGTTCAAAGGAAACCTCAGTGGTAGCTGTAGTTAGAATTATTCTGACGTCTCTTTGATTCAGCTTGACGTGGCAGCAGGGTGCTAATAGTGAGTCATGAATATGATTAGTATAGCTCACAATGTCAATATATGGTAAGAGATTTGTTGTGGCTTCCTTCTATGTAATCATATCCCACAGAGAAATGGGGATATGATATTTTTATGACTATGGAGTATAAAAGAAATCTGTTCCCACAAAGCTTACCTATCACATCAAAAGGATAAGCAGAGTTAACCCCTCCTATGGAAACTCCCATGCATTTAAAATATACATATATGGAAACTGAAAGGCAGAGCTATGAAAATTCATAGATGCTTACAACCTCAAAATGGTCTTTTCCTCAGTGAGAATGCACTGTCACGATGACAAAGAGGATGGTGATAATCGTGATTTTACCTTTTATCAGGATACTTTCTCATTCCTGTGGAAAATGGGAGCTCTCAGCAATCAGATGGAAATAATTTCAAGTCCAGCCTCTTAATGATAATGTTTTAATTATCAGAGAAAAAGGACCAAGTCTGAAACTTAAATAGGAAGCTAGGGGATGTACATAATTCACATTTTTCAATTAATCTGGCCTAACAGTGGCTGCTTGGCCAAGAGAGTAAAAGGTAGATAATTCAATGAGGATAGAAACTTATTTATTAGTGTTTTGTCTAGTGGTTTTTTTTCAAAAAACGTTTTCTAGAAGGTTAGATTTTAATAGGAAACAGATTGCACATCTCAAATCTAATAATCAATAAATGGAAAAATGTTCAATTACCCTCTCTAGTTTATTGTCCATAGCAAGTCTGCCTCTGTGTTTGTTTATTTAACCTTGGGCATTCTCCTACCAAAAAAAAAAAAGACCACGTGAGATGGAGTAAATCTGGGAAATGCTCCAGAACTCGAAATGCTTTTGTGGCTTATTCTGCTTTGGCAGATCTGGTGATAACAGAAGGCACTGTTTTCAGGAGACCCCTCAATTCCATTAGCTCCATCTCCACCGAGGCTCACGTTTGACTGCAGCTCACTTTACTAAACAGCTCACTAGCAGACTCCCCCTTCATGGGGGAAGACCTGCCCTCCTGGTCCCCCAGATCACATGGATGGGGAAGAATTTCAAGGGAGAGTCTCATAAGAATCTGGAAAGAGGTCAGAGTTATCTTTCAGGAATTGACTTTAACTCAGAGATAAGACTTTTGTATTAATGTCTGTCTTCATAGAGAATGAGAAAGGTCATTACATAAACAGGCAATGGAGAAATAAAATTTTTAAAGAAGTGTGTATCTGACTGAGGGAGTTGTATAGTGTACGTAAAAAAAAAAAAGGGAGGCTTATAACTGAATTCTCTTAAACACAATATTTAGACTTTCTACCATCAGTTTACCTGAGGTACAAGGAATAAAATGCAATATCTACTATTTATTGAAATCCTAATAGAGCACAGATTGTGTTGAGGTATAAGCAGAAAGAGTATTTGTCAGGAAAGCAGCATACAATTCTACCAAAAAATACAACCTATAATCTCAGATACTGTCTTCTCTGAAAATAATCACAGAGTAGAGCACTTATAAAAATGTCCTTTGCTCATCCGCGTGTGGACCTCTCATGTAGTTCCCAAGAGAAAGAAGCGTTCATATTAAACATGATCCTATACTCTCTGTATCATATCCTCTGCTCACTCTATGCTCAAGGGTACTCAGAAGTGAACCCTTGCTTGCATTTCCAGTAAATCAAGGCAAAGATACCTGACTACTTAGAAATCCAGCTCTCTGGACCCAGTTAAGGCACCCGTATAAATGAGACACTTAACATAAACATGTGACCTTGAACAAATGACATCTGTGTTGAGTGTTCAATATTGTTCAGAAAGTGAATGTGTTGGGCTTCCCCGGTGGCGCAGTGGTTGAGAGTCCGCCTGCTGATGCAGGGGACGTGGGTTCGTGCCCAGGTCTGGGAAGATCCCACATGTTGCGGAGCGGCTGGGCCCATGGGCCATGGCCGCTGAGCCTGCGCATCCGGAGCCTGTGCTCCGCAACGGGAGAGGCCACGGCAGTGAGAGGCCTGTGTACCGCAAAAAAAAAAAAAAAAAAAAAAAGAAAGTGAATCTGTTATAATAGTGGAGATGAGAAAGATAAGATTAGTAAAGAAAAGTAAAAGATGAATTAGAAAATTTAGAGAAAAAAAAGAATATAGGCTGATGAGACCTTTAAATTTAAAAAGGCAGAGAAAATGTTTATATTTTTATGACCATAAGAATATGCATAACCAAGAGCACTGTTAGAGTCCAAAACAACAAAAAAAGACCTGAGGAGATCCCAAAGACATGGAACTCTGATCTCCACTTACAGTCCCCTAGGCAATTGGACCTCCTCTGCATGCTGATTGCATCATTATGAGACAAGTCAAATGCAAATGAACTAAACTGGAATTTGAGGCAGATGAGGACTAGGCAACTTCTCCTTGAGACAGATAAGGGGAGGAGTTTTGGAGGGTCTGTGAAGCGAAGGATGAGATCATGGTATAAAAGGATAAACTGGGCTTGAGAGCTCAGACATTTCTCAAATCCTGCAGACTTACCTGTCATACCTTACTCTGAATTTGATCACAATCAGGGTCAATAATTAACCAAAAACAGTAGTCTCCTCTTACCTGAACTAACATACTTTATAATGTGCATGGCTTTTGACCCAGAGAGTATATAACTTTAGAGCTCTATGCCACAGACACATTTGCACGGGCACACAATGACATCTAAACAGGGATTTTTGAATGCAATGTCATTTATAATAATCTAATATTGGGGCATCCTAAATGTCCATGAGTAGGGCAATATTAATCATAACAAAGTATGATATATTTAATTTTTTAAAACATCTTTATTGGAGTATAATTGCTTTATAATGGTGTGTTAGTTTCTGCTGTATAACAAAGTGAATCAGCTATACATATACATATATCCCCACATCTCTTCCCTCTTGCAACTCCCTCCCTCCCACCCTCCCATTCCCACCCCTCTAGGTGGTCACAAAGCACCTAGCTGATCTCCCTGTGCTATGTGGCTGCTTCCCACTAGTTATCGGTTTTACATTTGGTAGTGTATATATGTCCATGCCACTCTCTCACTTTGTCCCAGCTTACCCTTCCCCCTCCCCGTGTCTCAAGTCCATTCTCTAGTAGGTCTGCGTCTTTATTCCCGTCCTGCCCCTAGGTCCTTCATAACCTTATTTATTTATTTATTTATTTTCTTAGATTCCATATATATGTGTTAGCATACGGTATTTGTTTTTCTCTTTCTGACTTACTTCACTCTGTAGAACAGACTCTAGGTCCATCCACCTCACTACAAATAACTCAATTTCGTTTCTTTTTATGGCTGTTAATATTCCATTGTATATATGTGCCACATCTTCTTTATCCATTCATCTGTCGATGGACACTTAGGTTGCTTCCATGTCCTGGCTATTGTAAATAGAGCTGCAATGAACACTGTGGTACATGACTCTTTTTGAATTATGGTTTTCTCAGGGTATATGCCCAGTAGTGGGATTGCTGGGTTGTATGGTAGTTCTATTTTTAGTTTTTTAAGGAACCTCCATACTGTTCTCCATAGTGGCTGTATCAATTTACATTCCTACAAACAGTGCAAGAGGGTGCCCTTTTCTCCACACCCTCTCCAGCATTTACTGTTTGTAGATTTTTTGATGATGGCCATCCTGACTGGTGTGAGATGATATCTCATTGTAGTTTTGATTTGCATTTCTCTAATGATTAATGATGCTGAGCATTCTTTCATGTGTTTGTTGGCAATCTGTATATCTTCTTTGGAGAAATGTCTATCTAGGTCTTCTGCCCATTTGTGGATTGGGTTTTTTGTTTTTTTGATACTGAGCTGCATGACCTGCTTGTAAATTTTGGAGAGTTATCCTTTGTCCGTTGCTTCATTTGAAAATATTTTCTCCCATTCTGAGGGTTGTCTTTTCGTCTTGTTTATGGTTTTCTTTGCTGTGCAAGAGCTTTTAAGTTTCATTAGGTCCCATTTGTTTATTTTTGTTTTCATTTCCATTTCTCTAGGAGGTGGGTCAAAAAGGATCTTGCTGTGATTTATGTCATAGAGTGTTCTGCCTATGTTTTCCTCTAAGAGTTTGCTAGTTTCTGCCCTTACATTTAGGTCTTTAATCCATTTTGAGTTTATTTTTGTGTATGGTGTTAGGTAGTGTTCTAATTTCATTCTTTTCCATATAGCTGTCCAGTTTTCCCAGCACCACTTATTGAAGAGGCTGTCTTTTCTCCATTGTATATTCTTTCCTCCTTTATCAAAGATAAGGTGACCATATGTACGTGGGTTTATCTTTGGGCTTTCTATCCTTTTCCATTGATCTATATTTCTGTTTTTGTGCCAGTACCATACTGTCTTGATTACTGTAGCTTTCTAGTACAGTCTGAAGTCTGGGAGCCTGATTTCTCCAGCTCTGTTTTTCTTTCTCAGGATTGCTTTGGGTATTCAGGGTCTTTTGTGTTTCCATACAAATTGTGAAATTTTTTGTTCTAGTTCTGTGAAAACTGCCATTGGTAGTTTGATAGGGGTTGCATTGAATCTGTAGATTGCTTTGGGTAGTAGAGTCATTTTCACAATGTTGATTCTTCCAATCCAAGAACATGGTATATCTCTTCATCTATTCGTATCATATTTAATTTCTTTCATCAGTGTCTTATAGTTTTCTGCATACAAGTCTTTTGTCTCCTTAGGTAGGTTTATTCCTAGGTATTTTATTCTTTTTGTTCCAATGGTAAATGGGAGTGTTTCCTTAATTTCACTTTTTGATTTTTCATCAAAGTATGATATATTTATACTAGGAGCAAAGTGTAATGATTGGAACATGGTCTCCAGAACCAGAGTACTTGGGTTCATAGCTCCACTGCTTACCAGCTATGTGACCTTGGCCAAATTGCTTAGCTTATCAGTGACTCAGTAACCCCTAATGGTAAAAAGAAGATGAAAATTTCCATCTTTGTAGGACTATTGTAAGAATTAAGTGTGATACCACTCTAAAGAGCCAGAACATTATCTGGCACATAGCACATACTCAATTCATGTTAGCCTGATTCTTATTTTGAACACATGATTATGTAGCATTTAAAAATAATAGGATCGAAAAGAACAAAGCTGGAGGTATCACATGCCCTGATTTCAAATGATATTACAAAGCTATAGTAATCAAAAAAGTATGGTACTGATATAAAAACAAACACAGATCAATGGAACAAAATTGAGAGACCAGAAATAAACCCACACATATATGGACAATTAATCTATGACAAAGGAACAAAAAACATACAATGGAGAGCAAGGACAGCCTCTTCAATAAGTGGTGATACGATAACTGGACAGCCGCATACAAAAGAATGAAACTAGAGCACAATTTCACACGATACAAAAAATTAACTCAAAATGTATTAAAGACTTGAATGTAAGACCAAAAGCCATAAAATTCCTTAAAAAAAGTGATAATCTCACTGACATTGGCCTTAGTGATGTTTTTGTGGATCTAACTCCATAGGCAAGGAAAACAAAAGCAAAAATAAACAAACAGGACTACTACAAACTAAAAAGCTTCTGCACAATAAAGGAAACCATCATCAAAATGAAAAGGTAACCTACTGAATGGGAGGAAGATATTTGCATGTCACATATCCAATAAGGGGTTAATACCCCAAATATAGAAAAAACTTATACAACTCAACAACAGCAACAGAAAAATAAAACAACAATTCAAAAATGGGCAGAGGATCTGAATAAACATTTTTCCAAAGAAGACATACAGATAGCCAACAGGCACATGAAAAGATGTCCAACATCACTATCAGGGAAAAGCAAATCAAAACCTCAATGTGCTATCACCTTATACCTGTTAGAATGGCTATTATTGAAAAGATAAGGAATAAAAAATGTTGCAAAGGATATGGAGAAAAGGGAACCCTCCTAACACTGTTAGTGGGACTGTAAATTGGTGCAGCCACTATGGAAAACAGTACGGAGATTCCTCAAAAAATCAAGACTAGCGCTACCATATGACCTAGCTATTCCACTTCTGGGCATTTACCCAAAGAACACAAAAATGCCAAGTCAAAAAGATATATGCACTCCTATGTTCATTGCAGCATTACTTACAATAGCCAAGATATGGAAACAACCTAAGTATCCATCAATGGATAAATGGATAAAGAAAATGTAGGGGCTTCCCTGGTGGCGCAGTGGTTGAGAATCTGCCTGCCAACGCAGGGGACATGGGTTCGAGCCCTGGTCTGGGAAGATCCCACATGCCACGGAGCAACTGGGCCCGTGAGCCACAATTACTGAGCCTGCGCGTCTGGAGCCTGTGCTCCGCAACAAGAGAGGCTGCAATAGTGAGAGGCCTGTGCACCGCGATGAAGAGTGGCCCCCACTTGCCACAACTAGAGAAAGCCCTCGCACAGAAACGAAGACCCAACACAGCCATAAATAAAAATAAAAAAATAAAAAAATAAAAAAAAGAATGAGGAGGCATCTCCCCGCCTCTTAAGAAAAAAAAAAAAAAAAAGAAAATGTAGTATACATACATAGTGGAATACTACTCAGCCATAAAATGAATAAAACCCTGCCATCTGTGACAAGATGAATAAACCTTAAGAGTATCATGCTAACTGAAATAAGTCAGAGGAGAAATACAAATACCATATAATTTCACTCATATGTGGAATCTAAAAAATATCTCAACAACAACAAAACCAAGCAACAAACAAAATAAAATAAAAACAAACTCATAGATACAGAGAACAGATTAGTGGTTACCAGAGGAGAAGAGGGATAGGGGGTGGGTGAAAAGGGTGAAAGAGGTCAACTGTATGGTGATGGATGGTAACCAGACTTGTGTGGTGATCACTCTGTATGTTGAGCTATAATATTGTACACTTGAAGTTTATATAATAAAAAATAATAGACAAAAAAATAAAAAGAATAGAATCCAGCTTTAGCTCCTGCCATAGAAAACTCTGCAAAGTACACTGTGAGACCAAAAAAAGGTTACAGAACAATATGTAAAGGATGATTCTATTAAATTTTTAGTGCATATAGGCAAATGCACATCTGTGTATATATAAATGCATAGAAGAAAGCATGAAAGGACCAGACAATAAAAACAACTATCTCTAGAGAAGGAATCAGATTGGATGGATTGACATATATACACTATTGATACTATGAATAAAATAGATAACTAATGAGACCCTACTGTATAGCACAGGGAACTCGACTCAATGCTCTGTGGTGACCTAAATGGGAAGGAAATCCAAAAAAGGAGGGGATACGTGTATATGTATAGTTGATCCACTTTGCTGTACAGCAGAAACTATCACAACATTGTAAAGCAACTATACTCCAATAAAAATTAAAAAAATAAATAAAAATAAAGGATTCCCCCAGCAACTATATAAATGTATAAATATATTAAATGTTTTATATATATATTAAAGTTTATGAGAAATATGGTGCTTGAGATATTACTAGGCAATGAAATGTCATTTTGAATTCTCTGACATGTAAATGTTTAATCATATTTTGAAATTGTATATCACTAAAAATGATAAATAGAATTTCTAAAGCACGTTAAAAAAAAAAAAAAAAAAAAGGACCTGAAAGGAGATATTCACTTTCTTCCTCTGAATTCTGCACTTGAGGAGCTGTTTTAAAAACACAAATTTATGTAATACTTATGTACTTCTAAATATATATACTTTTGAAAATATAATAAGTAGACAAATAAGTAAAGGAGCAACAAGAATAGTGAAAACAATTTTGAACAAGTGAATGTTTGAACAATCTGAATTTCCAAGGAAAAGGGAACTGCTCTAGCACAAGGACAGGACTAGAATAAGACAAGTAGGTGGCTAGTGCAAAAAACTGAAGGAGGCATTCACTTTTAGGGCCATTACTTGCATAATCCTTAGGCCTGGCCTTAGTCTTACATTACACTGAAAACATCCTCAAAGTCAAAGTGCCTGCTTCTTAGCAGCCTGTACTATACAAAGCCAGTGTCTTGGACTACACAGTATAGACTTCTTTCTCTCTCCACCCCCATTTTAAAGAAAAAAATAATAATAACTTGATTGATTTTAAACCATTGATTTTTAACATCTGGAGTTTAAGCCTAATGTATCCCAAGTACAGTCTCCCAGAATGCAGACTGAACAAAAGTCCCAACCTCTTCCTAGCTACTCACTCTTCCCTTCGGGAATGTTGTCCTGACCAAAAAATATAAAATAAAATAAAATAAATAAAAGAGAGAGAGAGAGAGAGAGGTTTGTGAGGGGAGAGAAAGAGGGAGTTTTCATGAGTCTTTTTAAATGCTTGAGTACTAAGCTTTACATTCTCAAATAGTTTGACAAGAATTTATCCTCTTCCTTTGGCTAGTGTGATATCAGCATAATCATTTATAAAGTAAGCTGGGTTAGAAATGCAGTATGACAACTGACCCAGAGTGAAATGAAATATCCAAAACAGGGTTGTATTTGATTATTTGCTTGAAATGCCCCAGTATGGCCCTGCCATTCATCTATGGAAGACATTCATTCTGACTGGTCAGCACCCATGCCTCCTTGTTTGTAAATAATTCTGAATATCATCCCTGGACAAAACTAAGACCATGGCTCAATGAATAGTTTCACAGGCAGTATAACTAGCTGAGCTAATATCTGTAGATATTAAAAATGATAGTTTAGTCCTCTTAACTGAATAGCATCTTCTTCTTCTTCTTTTTTTTTTTTTTTTTTTGTGGTATGCGGGCCTCTCACTACTGTGGCCCCTCCTGCTGCGGAGCACAGGCTCTGGACGCACAGGCTCAGCGGCCATGGCTCACGGGCCCAGCCGCTCCGCAGCATGCGGGATCTTCCCAGACCGGGGCACGAACCCATCTCCCCTGCATTGGCAGGCGGACTCTCAACCACTGCGCCACCAGGGAATCCCTGCATAGCATCTTTGAGTGATACCTAACCATTAGATGGCAATGGTATTTTTTAGATTCCACATATGAGTGAAATTATATGGTATTTGTATTTCTCCTTCTGGTTTATTTCACTTAGCATAATACCCTTAAGGTCATACACCAAACTTCATCATCTCCCCAACTGTGATGTATTTTTCAAGTGCAGGCCTTCATTATCCAAGGGAAATTGAGCCCAGAAAAAGGCCACATAAAGTAAATCAACTAAAAATGGGGAACAATATTTCATAGTAAATAGTGAGGGATAAATGTGATTAGGGATTTACCTTACAAAATTAAAATTTTAAAATGAAATTGCCTTCATTTTTATTTTTATAACTTACAAAATTTAAGTTATAACTATCTTCTAATTATTAGGACAAAGAATGAATCACCTTCTCATTATGTTTAGAGACACAAAATTTCTCTAACAAATTTTAGGAAACTAATATAATACACTTTATTTCAAGGCTGATTATCTGAGCTGTTGTTTTTTTTTTTATAAAAATATCTAGGGTATTTAACAACTTTTTCCAAGGACATCTCTTAACTCCCTGATAGCCAAATCATTCCCTTTTGAAATACTACCATTTTGGTCTGTTTTGTTTTCATTTGTTAACAGGTCTACTCATTTATCAATGATGTGGGAATCAAGCAATTCTCCAAACATCATTTTCATCAATGTCATTAAACCTTGCTGCAGTAGACAGAATTCTAAGACGGACCCTAAGATTCCTGGCTGCTGGGACTGTAACTATGGTGGGATAGTCACTCCTGTAATTATGTTATATGAGACTCTGTCATAGCAGACTGGAGTGAGATTCTCTTGTTGGCCTTGAAGAAGCAACCAGCCACTTGTGAACAGCCTAAGGAGGGGGCAGTACCTGAGAGTACCCTCTAGGAGCTGAGACCTGTCCCTCCTGACAACGAGCAAGAAAGTAGGAATTATCCTATAGGGATTATATAAATGCAGATTATAATCCTATAATTACAAGAAATAATCCTGCCAACGAGTGAGTTTGAAAGAAGACTCCAAGCCTCAGATGAGATCACGGCCTCAGCTAACACTGTAATTTCAGACTCATGAGACCCTGAGTGGAAACCCATGTTAGGACTCCTGCCTAACATTAGAATCTCTCAATCCAAAGAAACTGACAGAGCGGCTGGTAAAATGGATTAGGGTACACAGATTCTTCTTTTAAGAAGAATAGATTTTTTTAATTTAAAATTATTTTTATTGGGGTATAATTGTTTTACAATATTGTGTTAGTTTCTACTGTACAGCGAAGTGAAGTCGAGTTCCTTGTGCTACACAGCAGGTTCTCATTAGTTATCTATTTTATACATATTAGTGTATATATGTTAATCCCAATCTCCCAATTCATCCCAATCCCCTTTCCTCCCTTGGTGTCCATATGTTTGTTCTCTACATCTGTGTCTCTATTTCTATCTTGAAAACCGATTCATCTGTACCATTTTTCTAGATTCTACAAATATGTGTTAATATACAATATTGTTTTTCTTTCTGACTTACTTCAATCTGTATGACAGTCTCTAGGTCCATCCACGTCTCTACAAATGACCCAATTTCATTCCTTTTTATGGCTGAGTAATATTCCATTGTATATATGTACCATATCTTTATCCATTCATCTGTCAATGGACATTTAGGTTGCTTCCATGACCTGGCTATTGTAAATAGTGCTGCAGTGAACATTGTGGTATATGACTCTTTTTGAATTATGGTTTTCTCTGGGTATATGCCCAGTAGTGGGATTGCTGGGTCATATGGTAATTCTATATTTAGTTTTTTAAGGAGCCTACATACTGTTCTCCATAGTGGCTGTATCAATTTACATTCCCACCAACAGTGCAAGAGGGTCCCCTTTCCTCCACACCCTCTCCAGCATTTATTGTTTCTAGATTTTCTGATGATGCCCATTCTCACTCGTGTGAGGTGATACCTCATTGTAGCTTTGATTTGCATTTCTCTAATGGTTAGTGATGTTGAGCATCTTTTCATGTGCCTTTTGGCCATCTGTATGTCTTCTCTGGAGAAATGTCTGTTTAGGTCTTCTGCCCACTTTTGGATTGGGTTGTTTGTTTTTCTGATATTGAGCTACATGAGCTGTTTGTATATTTTGGAGATTAATCGTTTGTTGATTCATTTGCGAATATTTTCTCCCATTCTGAGAGTTATCTTTTCGTCTTGTTTATGGTCTCCTTTGCTGTGCAAAAGCTTTCAAGTTTCATTAGGTCCCAAGAGGAATAGATTTTTAAGTGAAGACAAATATTATAAATGGTCAGCTCATTACTGAATATTACACTGAATATTTTAATTCTATGATAATTTTTGCTTCCCTAAGCAACTCTGTAACTGTAAGGCAAGGGACACTTGGAAAATAAAGACTCCTTCCCCACAGTTAAAGCTAGGGACTCCTTCCCTAGCCTCAGAAAGTTTTGATTTACTCATCCAGTATTGGCAAAATAGTGTGTTTCAGGCCATCATTCTTCCTACTCCTGCTTCTTTCCCCTCTCTTTCACAGGTCTTGATTACAAGGGAACCCTATAATAAGCACCCCATATAACAAATTCTGTCTCAGAGTCCTCAGAGTCAGCTTTCCGGGAAACCCAACCTACAAATCTAAACTTCAACAGTGGAGTCATCTGCAATATATCCCTAAAGATCTAACACACAGTCGTACACATACATATGTGTGTGTATGAGTGTTGTGTGTGTTTTATCTTTCTCTCTCTAAATATATGGGCAGAGAGAGAAGATAAATGTGGAAAATTGGTCTCTATTGGTAAAATATAGGTTTCACTGTATTATGTTTTCAAATTTTCTATTGTTTTGAATTTTTTCAAAATAAAAAGAAGAGAAAAGTAGATAAAGAAAAACGATGCATTAGTAACAAAGGAGACAAAAATGATGCTGACGATATAAATGATAGAAGTCAGAAGACAATGGAAGTATATCTGGAAAACACTGAAAGAAAATAACTGTTAATTTATAATTCAATGCCCAACAAAAAACATTCTTTAAAAATGAAGGCAGGGCTTCCCTGGTGGCGCAGTGGTTGAGAGTCCACCTGCCGATGCAAGGGACGCGGGTTCGTGGCCCGGTCCGGGAAGATCCCACGTGCCGCAGAGCGGCTGGGCCCCTGGGCCATGGCCGCTGGGCCTGTGCGTCCAGAGCCTGTGCTCTGCAGCGGGAGGGGCCACAGTAGTGAGAGGCCCACGTACCGCAAAAAAAAAAAAAAATGAAGGCAAAGTAAAGACATTTTCATATAAACAAATATTGAAGGAATTTGTCAGCAGCAGACTCACCATAAAAGAAATAATAAAGTAAGTTATTCAAGTGGAAGGAAAATGATCCCAGATTGAAGCACCAGAGATCCAGGAAGTAATAAATAGCAAAAGCAAATATGTGAATAAATATATATCAATATTAACTTGATAAAACAGTAATAATTTACTTTGTGGAAATACTGTAGATTTAAGTCTACAAACTTAAATCTCTCACCTGACTCTCTGGCATTCCCCAGGCCTGACTGAGAAGGAAAAGGACTAGGTAAACTAATGAGCATGGGGCTAAAGGGCAGGAGCCTGCATTAAGTAGCTAAAGCATCTAAGTGGGATGGGAATCTATCTTTGTCCCTGTAACAAATTTGAAAGCAAAATAGAGCAACTCTCAGTTATCTACTTGAAAAGGACACTGTGACAGCACAGATAAAACTACAGGAAACATGCATCATGCATTTAAATTATGAGTTTCAAACTCCTCAGCTAAGTATTTTACATGGGCTTTGGGTAAGTAGCAGATTAAATTTTTCCTCATTATTTTCCCTCTAGCATAGGGCAAATAATTGGTCATAGTAATAACAACAGAAACAGCAATAGTAATAAACAGCAGCAGCAAAAATAAAAAACCAAAATATTATATACACATACACACACAATTCTTACCCCAAACTAGAAAAAAGAAAAAGCAAAAAGTAAGAAATCTGAACAATCCACAAATTGGTCCTTTTTGAACAGTGAACCAGGGATAGAGGGATAGGAAAGATTTAAACTCAGACCTTTCAGGCTGGGAAGCATAAAAAAAGGTATTTATTACATTTCCCTTTTCTATGATCTTGTTAATCATATATTTTTATGTTACAGTGGTTTTCCTGAAAATTACAATATTCATTCTTACTGTATTTAAATCTAATATAAATGAGTACTTTTGCCACATCCCAAGAAACTCAAGGATGTTAGAACATTGTAAAACCATTTACTTTCATCCTGCCTTATTACTTTTGTGCTACTGTGGTCAGATATATATATCCCATTAGAGATATTTGCCCATTTTCCTATTGGGTTGCCTTTTTTTTTCCTTATTGATCGGTGAAAACTTTTTTATTTTTAATATTTTGGATATTACTACTTTTTTAGTTTTCCATATTGCAAATATTTTCTCCCAATCTGTGCTTTCTTTTTTATAAACCAGTTTTATTGAGGTATAAGTGACATACAATAAACCGCACATATTTAATGTGTACAATTTGATGAGTTTTGACATATCTATACGCCTGTGAAACCATAACCACAATCAAGATACTGAACACATGCCTCATCCCCAAAGTTCCTTCATGTCCCTGTGTAGTCCACGACCCCACATACAGCCCCATCTTCAGGCATCTACTGTTATGCTTTCTGTCTCTATAGGTAACTTTGCATTTTCAAAAATTTTATATGAAACGAATCATACAATATGTACACTCTTCTCTGCCTGTCTTTTTTCACTCAGTATAATTATTCTGAGATTTATTCATGTTGTTACCTTATTACTTTTTACTGTCTTTCTGAGTAGTATCCCGTTATACAGACATACTAATGTATTTGCATGTTTATAGACATTTGGTTTGTTAATACTTGGTATTAGCAGTCTTTTTAACTTTATTCATCCTAGTGGTTGTGAAGTCGTATCTCATTATAGTTTACATTTCACTAATGACTGATTTATTGAGTACCTTTTTTTGTCTGCTTATTAGCCAAAGTGTCTGCATCTTTTGCCCATTTTAAATTGGACTGTTTGCCTTCTTATTATTGAAGTATAAGAGTTCTTTACATATTCTGGTACAACTCCTTTATCATATATTGTAGATGCATAGTGAATTTTTTTCCCAGTCTGTGACTTATCTTTCAAAGAAAGATTCTTTTCTTTTTCTTTTTCCTGCACATCCCAGCAGCAGCAAAGCATGTTTTGAGGGTTAGTTGTGTAAATCCCAGAACCTGAGCTCAATTGTTTACGCTATTATTTGAACAAGAATAACTACTCTTCTGCGTTTCCATCAGTGAAGTATTTATACAACATCTCCCTGATATCAAATAAAATACTGCCTAGAACAGCACAAAAGGCCCTGAGTTCACTGTCATAAAGTTGTGGGCTTTATGATGTCAGCCTCTCAGAAGTAGCAAGGTTGTCATGTTAAAAATCTGCAACTGATTTAAAGTTCACGAGTTATCAGCTCTAATGAATAAACTGAGCTCATCCTCCAAAAGACAGTTTCAGAGACAATCAGAATGCAAAGACAGTCAACCTGCTACACTAAACTTGAGGCTGCTACTGATGCTTTTAGCTGTTCAGGAAGCCTGTGTGAACGCAATTCACTTTGTTACAGGGTCCTGCAAATGTTCATCTGCAACATCACTGATTTCATACCTGATCCACATGATTGTCCTTCAAACTTTAGTCAGTGTCCAAAATGACCCTCCTAAATATTTGCTCTGTGGCATCAACTGCAATAATACAACAGTAAAAAGGAATCAGGGGAGACAGAGTGAAAGAGAGAGAGAGAGAGAGGTGAGAGGGAAGAACCTCATCCTCTCAGACTGAATTCCATATGGGAGAACAAGATGACACTGGGGGGACTATCAAAAATTCTCAAGGAAAAAATGCACTTTAATGGGAGACAAAAATCCATTTTTCTGTTGTAACGCTGAGGCAAGATAATAATGTGAAGTGTAATATTAACTAGCATGGTTTATCCTCCCTCCAGCCTTCTTTGCTGGCACTCACTGCCCACAGGATAGGCAGCCATGAGCAAAAATGCAAATAGTGACAAAAGAATTGATCTCTTGGCTTTTGAACTTTAAAAACCAAGGTCTATAGGGAGGGTGGGAGGGAGGGAGACACAAGAGGGAAGAGATATGGGGATATATGTATATGTACAGCTGATTCACTTTGTTATAAAGCAGAAACTAACACACCATTGTAAAGCAATTATACTCCAATAAAGATGTAAAAAAACAAAACAAAACCAAGGTCTATGCCTAAAGAACAAAGTGAGATTTTCCCTCCCTACTTTCACCTCCTCTCTCTCCATGTACTCAAATGAGATACCAATTCTCTGAGCTGATATTCTCAATCAAAGGAGAGTAAAGATCCATGATGACTAAATGCAGTTAGTGATCCTGAATTGGATCCTGAGTTAGAGAGGGAAAAGCATCTATAAAAGACATTGCTGTGATGACTGGAAATTTTGAGATATAGATGTGTATTAGAAATATAAGTAAAAGCATTGTGTCAATACCAAATTTCCAAATGTGATAAGGTAGAACAATGCCTGTTCTTGGGAGATACATGGTAATTCAGGGTTAAATGGCACCATGTAGGCAACTAACTCTTCATTGATACAGGGGAAAAAAGTGTGTGTGAGAGAGAGAAAGAGAGAGGTGGGGGGTGGGGAGAGAGAGAGAGAGAAAGCAAAATGAAACAAAAAGGTAACCGTTGATGTGTCTAGATAAAATGTGCACAGATATTCATCATATTAGTCTTACAACTTTCCTGAAGGTTGAGGTGAGATGGGAGAAAAGAGATGGAATCAGAAAGCAGAGCAAAATAGTGAGATGCTGATCAGGGGCTCTCAGCAAAGGGGTGTTTGTTGCAAAAGGGAAAATGATACAATGCTCAGATGTGATAACATAGGGAACCTGTACCCCACTTCCCACCTGGATCCCTGGGAGGTAGTAGACTTGCTTGGAGGAATAAGGTAAAGAGGGATTAAGACAGCTAACCATGTTACCTAAGGCAGAGCAGAGCAGCTAAGCTTTGCATCATTTCTAGTGCTTCAGAGGGATCTGTAAATCGGCAGCAGTGGGCTCATCTCCCTGATGCCAAATGCTATCTGCCACTCCAAGAAGAAGGATGGAGAAAGAAACTCTTAACTTACTGATTTTAAACCTGGAAAGACTGAGTTTACCTACAAATGACTAATTTTATGTTTTACATCACTCAGTTTAATGGGGGCTTAACATTGAGATGAGGGTCAGTGCTTAAAAAAAAAAAGCAGTGTTACATTTCTTCTACACCTGTGTTTCTGTGGCCTGAGATTCTACACACCCACAACAGCAGCATAACAAACAGATACTGCCTGGATGTTCCTGACTTATTCCAAACCTTGGACACTGCTCATTTAATCTGGTTCCTCTTCCCAAGGATCCTCTGCAATCAGTATTAATGGACTGGGGCAAGAACAGAAGGTGACTTCACATTTATGAATATCAGATATGAGGACTCGGCTTTTTGCCTTCCAGCAGCCAATTCCTCTTCGGGGAAGTGCTTCTCTGTTAAAATGACCAACACTTTTAAGGTGACAAATACTTTTTAAAAGTAGCATGTGGGGGCTTCCCTGGTGGTGCAGTGGTTGAGAATCTGCCTGCTAATGCAGGGGACACGGGTTCGAGCCCTGGTCTGGGAGGATCCCACATGCCGTGGAGCAACTAGGCCCGTGAGCCACAACTACTGAGCCTGCACGTCTGGAGCCTGTGCTCCCCAACAAGAGAGGCCGCGATAGTGAGAGGCCCGCGCACCGCGATGAAGAGTAGCCCCTGCTTGCCACAACTGGAAAAGGCTCTCTCACAGAAATGAAGACCCAACACAGCAAAAGTAAATAAATTAATTTTTAAAACAAGTAGCATGTGGAAAAGCTTTCTAAAATCAAAATCTGATTTTAGTGATCACAGTTGTTTCTCTAAGCTCAGGCAAGGCACTTTGTATACTCATCGAATTTTGGAAGAGTTTATAGTTACAATTATCAACTTAAATTGTGTTTTAAATGTCAGCCCTCTAAAAAAAAAAACCCAGAAATATTCCTTGTAGTCTGTGTCATTAAGCTAGATTTTTACTTGGCAGCACTCAAGGTGGGGATTCTTTCGACATTAAGATAATAATCTCTTCTCTGCGGATTTTAGTACCTTGGGAATTCAAAGATCAAGTTGCTTAGAGACCCCATGGAATTTGCAGAAAAAGCAAACTCTGATCTTGACATCTGCAATTAACGTTTATCTTACTCTGAAAACTCAGTCGGCTGGCAGCTCAGCTGCTCTTCGGAGTTGAATAATACCCTTGCTACACCACATCCCACACACTTTCCATCCCGAGGGTGGGTGGGGTGCTTCAGGGCTCTCTACAGGCTCTTCTTTCTTAGGCACAGTGTCAAGCTCTTGCTCTTGTTATGTAGTGCTTGCAGATGCCTAGGTTTCCCTGAAGGTTTTCTGAGCAAGGCTAGTGCTGGTCTGGTTTCAATGCTTTTTATATTGGGGTCTCAGAACAATGTGTATGTATGCCTAGAGCACAGGGTCAGTTGAAGCTTGTGAAAATATCTGTATAAGATATTAGGTAGTGAAATGTGAAAAGATCTGTATAATTCTGGCACAATTAAAAAAATTTTATCTTTTCCTCACTAACCCAGAGCACTGGCCACTCAGGCAAAACCAAGTTATATAAACCTGACCTATATGTGTACACATGCACACACACACAAATATGCATTTTATTGTGACTAAGGCATGTGCTAGTTCTAATTGCTCCAATTATTTCTTTCCACATATTTACATTGACTCTTTGGACTGAGGTGCACAAGTGCTTGGCTAACACATAAATCAATACCATCACCAAAATTGAAAAGAGAGAATCATCTTCCATCTCACTCTTAAAATACAATTTATTGACTTGACTAAGCAGCCAGAGTAGTTAGAGAGAGCATCATTCATTCCACAAATATTTATCGAACTCCTACTCTGGAACCTGGCATCTTTGCTGAGTATGCCATGGTGAACAAGACACAGTGGGTCCTGCTGCCTCTAATCTAACATGCTAGTTAGAAAGGGGAGAGGGCAACCTAAATGTCTATCAACAGATGAATGGATAAAGAAGATGTGGCACATCTATACAATGGAATATTACTCAGCCATAAAAAGGAACGAAATTGAGTTATTTGCAGTGAGGTGGTTGGACCTAGAGTCTGTCATACAAGGTGAAGTAAGTCAGAAAGAGAAAAACAAATACTGTATGCTAATGCATATATATGGAAATTTAAAAAGCGGTACTGATGAACCTAGTGGCAGGGCAGGAATAAAGACACAGACATAGAGAACGGATTTGAGGACACAGGGCGGAAGGGGAAGCTGGGACGAAGTGATAGTGCAGTCAGTGGTCAGTGTAGTGTACCAAATTTGGTACACTACCAAATGTAAAATGGATGGCTAGTGGAAGCTGCTGCATAGCACAAGGAGATCAACTCGATGCTTTGTGACGACCTAGAGGGATGGGATAGGGAGGGTGGGAGGGGGATGCAAGAGGGAGGGGATATGGGGATATATGCATACCTATAGCTGATTCACTCCATTGTACAGCAGAAACTAACACAACATTGTAAAGCAATTATACTCCAATAAAGATGTGGAAAAAGTAGAAAGGGGAGAGAGACATTGAACAAGGAACAAAATTAACAAAATAACGGTCAGATGGTGATAAGTGCCTAGAAGAAACTAAAATGGAGTGAGATACCTTAGAGAGGCTGTGGGTCTGCCTCAGATTGAGGGATCGGGGAATGTTTCACTGGAGGTGAATTTTGGGCTGAGAGCTGACTCACAAGTGTTTAGGATATAGCTCTGTCTTCTGATTTTTTAGGGTCATTTTATGGCTTGGCCAGAAGGAAAAGATCTCCTTCGTACACATTCAAATGCAGTTATTAGAATAAACATCTTGTGGATATGGTTCTATATTATGACCTCAGTGTCCACCTTCTCCCTTTTTAAGCTTCAGTCTAAAATGATACTATACCACTGGAATCCACTTTGGAAATACAAGTGGCAAGTCCAGACCCATTAGCTGTGAGTGATACAGAAATCCCAAAAAGATGTTCCAGCAGAGGCTGTGCTGACCTTTCTGACAAAAATAATGAGTTCATTGCTGTGCTGGCTGCCATAGGCTTGCACATCTCAGCCTCTATCAGTGACCAAAATCATCCAACAAAATGACTATTTAAGTGCCTATGATGAAGAACAGCTACTAACACACTAGGCAAGCATTCTTCCATTCATATCTGCTGTGAATTCATCAGCCAGCAGTTCCCAAGCTCAGGGTAAAAAGCAGACATAGTTCCTGTCAGGCAGTTTATCTACTGAAATGCTGTAGGATGGTCATAGTCTATCATCTTGTACTTCATATACCTTATGACTTAACAGTCAACAGAAACAGCCATCAGGAAGTGTCACCATGCAAAGTTCTAAAAACAATTTAAAAAATTAATTTTTTCTATGTAAAAAGAAGAAATTTAACCAGATGATCTCTAATTCTAAGTAGGTTCTAATTTTAGTTCTACTTTTCATCTTTTAGGATTCCACTAAAATGATTCAAAACTATTTTTATGCAAGGTTAAGATAGAAAACATTTTTTAAATGCAAGAAAGAATAATACCTGAGCATTCTGAGCACTGTGTCCCTTGGGAATATGCTTGGTGCAACTAAAATAAGAGTTAACAGTGGCTTAAACAAATAAGGTGTTCTTTTTCCCACAAAGCAAGAAGTCTGGAGGTAGGCTTCCGCTGGGTTTGGTTCACCAGCACCATCTGTTAGGGTAAGACTCTCTCTTGATCTTTCCCTCACTGGTATCCTCAAGTTCACAAAATGGCTGCTACAACTGCAAAAAACAGACCCTCACAACTGGCTGAACAGCTCGGGAGAGAGGGGAGCAGTGCCAGTTAGGTTGGATCTTTCTACCAGGAAAACAAAGCTTTTGACAGAAGCTCATGCAGCAGCCAGCCCCACTGGTCTCATGTGTCACACGGCCAACTCTAGGTGCAAAGGTGTCTGCAAAAGTTGAGTATCCAGCATCTCCAGCCTGCAGGGTGGAAACCCCTTCGATGGCTTTTGGGACAGCCAAGTGCCCGTGTCTATTATAATTATTTCAATATAACACCTTCATTTCCCTACATATCTCCTTAATTACAGCTCCCAGGATAGTAATAACAAGGGTTCCGCTAAAATATAGGTACGGAATGAACATCAAACTAGTGAATAATTGAAATTTAGAAGGGACTGGCTTGTAGAAAACATTAGCCGGGAAAACCAATACCATGTGAGTCAAACAGGAATGCCTCAACATTTATCAAAACAAATTATGGCTAAAAGTTGGTCAATTCTTTAAAACTGCCTTTTCTAACTGTAAAAGAAATACAAGCTAATTGAACAAGAATCTCACATTGTAAGGCATTATAAAAGAGAAAGTGAAAGTCACCTAAAAGTGACCCCTGATATAATAAATTTGGTATACACCCTTTCAAACATTTTTCTAAGCATTCTACATATATTCTTCCTTCCTCACTCCATTCTTTCTGTTACTATGCCAGCTTCTTCTGAAATCTACTTTCCTCTACTGAATATATCCTTGTCTTCTTTCCACATATTTGTTGTGTTACTTTCCACATGTAGGGGTTAAGAGTACAGACTCAGGCCAGAGTGCCTGGGTGTCACCCCCAACTCTACCATTTACCAGCTGCGTAAACTCGTGCAAGTAACTCGACCTCTTTGTGCCTCACTTTCCTCATCTTTAAAATGAGACAATAATACTATCTACACAGAGGATTGTTGTGAAAATTAAATGAGTTAATGCCTATAATGAACTTAGCACAGCATTAGGCAAATAGTAAGTGCTCAGTAAATGTCAGTTATTTTTAATGTATGGAAATGTGTCAACTAATTTCATCATCCTGAATTGGTAGATATGTTGTTTTAAAATATTTGATTTTATAAATGGCCCATCCATTAATATCCTTGAAATACATCTTTGGACACATGTCCAATAATTTTCTAAGGGTACATTCCATCAAATATAACTGCTGGGCTAAATGGTATCCACATTTAAAATTTTGACACTCATTTCCAAGCTGCCCTTCTGAAAACTTGTTCCAGGCCATGTAGCAGTGCCTGTTTTCTGTGCACAAAACTGCCTGTTTTTCCATACCATTTCCAACACTCAATATTAATTTTTGCCAAACTGGTCAGGGGAAAATCTCATTACTCTTTAAATACGTATTTCTTTGATCGGTAAAGAAGTTTAAAACTGAAAAATATTTTTAACCATTCATGTTCCTTTTGTTTGTTTGTTTAATGAATTACTTGATTGTATCCTTCAAGGCTTAACTGATTTTTAGTTGCAGGTGTTGTTTGGCCTATATGCTCTTTAAATTAAAAGACTCCAGTGGAGAAAGTGAGTCTGACAGTTCTCCAAACATTTCTTTTTACATTCTCAATGAATGCTACCAAAATTTTCTCAGTTTGAAAGCAATATCTAGTCAAAAGAAATTTTCAGCCTTTGTGAGATGTGTATCTCAGAAAAACCTATAAAAAAGGACATAGTGAAAAGATGGGGAACAAAAACAGGAAGAAAATTATTTTGAATGAGTTATTAAATTATCTATTGGATTATTTTTTTTTAATATTTACTTATTTGGTTGTGCTGGGTCTTAGTTGCAGCAGGTGGGCTCCTTAGCTGTGGCTCACGGGCTCCTTAGTGGCGGCTCGCCGGCTCCTTAGTTGTGGCATGCAAACTCTTAGTTGCGGCATGCGAACTCTTAGTTGCAGCATACATGTGGGATCTAGTTCCCTGACCAGGGATCAAACCCAGGTCCCCTGCATCGGGAGCGCAGAGTCTTATCCACTGCACCACCAGAGAAGTTCCTCTATTGGATTATTTTTAAAATTTTGATTATATTTTGATTTGTCCCAAATTGCCAGAGACAAAGGATGAAACTCTACTGTTTTACTAAGTGTTTTACTAAGTGTTCTTGTTGTACATCTTTAGCGGGAATATAAGTCACTTAAGGCAGCTTTTTCAAAACCCTTTCCTAGGGCCACTTGCCTCAGCATCATTTGGAGAGCTTAGAGACTTGATTCTAGAGTTCAATTTCCATACTAATGATGAGAGTCTCCAAAGATAAAGACTGAATAGCTGAATCTTTTAAAAGCCCTCCCTAGGGGATTCTTACACACACACACACACACACACACACACACACACACACGCACAGCCAAGTCATGTGGAAGCATCCGGCACATTGTACAGTGCCAACAGCATGCTAAAGGGCAGCTGCTGAGTTTCTGCTGAGGAGCTGTCAAGTTCTAGAACATTCTGTCTGACAGAGCTCAGGCTAAAGGAAGGTCTGGGCTGGGAGTAGGAAGAATGTGCTTAAAGCTTTGAAAGGCTTTGAAACAAATCTGGTTAAACCAAGCACTGGTCAAGAAGTTTTCATACTCTAAACCTGAAATCTAGCCTGAAACCCATACCAACAGTTCTCCATTCATCAGTAGCTGCAACAGCAATAGCAATGGAAACAAATACCTGGCAAATAGTCATACACAGATTCTTTGGCAGTTAGTTAACTATGCAGCCCGGGGATTGGATCTGCTCACCCAAGGTCAGAGTTTCTCAACTGTATCCATACATTGACTGATGTAAACAAACTTTTACTTGTGTATGTGTGTGTGTGTGTGTGTGTGTGTGTGTGTGTGTGTGTGTGTAGCAGAGGGGAGGGCTGTGTACCCACACATTTTTTTTCTATGGAAAAGTTCTATCAGATTCTCAAAAGAGACCATGAACCAATAGAGCTTGGATCAAGGATCAACATTCCTTGGATCTTAAGCTGGAATATCCAGTTCAGCCACAGAAGGCTCATAGTTCGAATGAATATCATGAAATACTATTTCCACACTGACCCTAACACTGACACTCTTCCTCAGAGTTATAAAATGTTTCATGCCTTGTAAGTTCAGTCTCCTGATCAGGATGGTAAAATCAATCTGTTTGTTATGTATGAAGACCTGTGTTAGGCAATTTAAAAAACATGTCATTGTGTTAGGTATCCATAGCTGCATAATAAACCACCCCAAACTTAGTAGTGTTATTTACTTAAAATTTTATAAGGTCAGCAACTTGGACTGGGCTCATCTGAACAATTCTTTTATCTAAGAATTACAAGGTATGGGTTTGGAATCCCACAAAACATCACTTTTGCCACATTCATTAGTCAAGGCATGTCACAAAACCAGAAACAGGCTCCACCTCCTAATGGGAGGAGCCACAATGTCACCTTACAAAGAGGTTGCACACAGAATTATTGCACCCACCCATCTTGCAAACAATCTACTGCACCTGCATGCTGAAGAACTTATGGTTAAAATAATATCATGTCTGTAATTTGTCAAAAAGTATTAGAAAAAATTGATGGGGCAATAGTTGAAACAAAAAATAATCATGGTTAAAACTTGATGATGGGGCTCCCCTAGTGGTGCAGTGGATGAGAATCTGCCTGCCGATGCAGGGGACACAGGTTTGATCCCTGGTCCAGGAAGATCCCACATGTCGCGGAGCAACTAAGCCCATGCTCCACAACTACTGAGCCTGCGCTGTAGAGCCCATGAGCCACAACTACTGAAGCCCGCATGCCTAGAGCCTGTGCTCTGAAACAAGAGAAGCCACCGCAATGAGAAGCCCACGCACCACAACGAAGAGTACCCCCCCGCTCGCCACAACTAGAGAAAGACTGCGTGCAGCAACGAAGACCCAACAAAGCCAAAAATAAATAAATAAAATAAAAATTTTTTTTAAACTTGATGATGGGCATGCAGGGTTACAGTTGACGCTTGAACAATGCGGGGCCTGGGGCACCCACCCCTAGTGCAGTCGAAAATCTGTGTAAAACTTTACAGTCGGCCTTCTATATCCACAGTTCCACATCCTTGGATTCAACCAACCTCAGATCATGTAGTACTACAGCATGTATTTATTAAAAAGATTCCATGTATAAGTGAATCCTCACAGTTCAAACCCATGTTGTTCAAGGGTCCACTGTATTTACACTAGTCTAAAATTTCTTTTTGTTTCTTTCTTTGGATTTCCATCTCTCTGCTTACATTGGCCATCTGTTCTTGCATGCCATCTAATTTATCCATGAAAGCCCTTAGCATATTAATGATAGTTGTTTTAAATTCCCAGTCTGATAATTCCAACATCCCTACCATGTCTGATACTGATGCTTGCTCTGTCTCTTCAAATTGTTAGGTGTGTTTTTTTGTTTCTTTTACTTTTAGCATGGCTTGTAACTTTTTCCTGATAGCCAGACATGATATACCAGGTAAAGGCTACTGCTGTAAATAGGCCTTTTGTAATATGGTGGTGAGGCGTGAGGGGAGGGCAAATGCACTACAGTCGTATGATCAGGTTTCAGTCTTTTAGTGAGCCTATGTCTCTGCACTGTAAACTTGACAAATGTTTCTGCATTTTTTTCTCCCCACTTCGGTGGGACAAAGTGGCTAGAGTAGGCTGGAGTTGAGTATTTCTCATCTCCAGGTTAGTTAGGCTCTGATAATATCCCAGCAGGTTAGGTGCTGGTTAGGCTCTGGTTAACTAGTTTCTCCTGAGGGCAGGCCTTGTTAAAGAACAGTGCTCTGGCATATTTCAAAATGGTTCCTCTCTCCCCTGCTGCTGGAAGCATGAGGGGATTTTTCTCTGATATTTACTATGGGAACCTGGTTGAGCTCCTGGTGATAAATCTCAAAATATTTTGGTTCCCCGCCCCCCATTCCTGGGTCCCCTGGGAGTTTTTAACTCTCAGACTTGTCCACACTGAGCCTCCAGCAATTCATCAGTTACAGACCTGCTTGTGAGTCTCTGCTCCAAAACGCCATGCCTCCATGTATTCACCTGTCTGTCTCTCCAAACTTGGAGGCAACAGTTTTTCCTGTGGCTTACCCTCTTTTACAGATCCAAGAAGAGTTGCTAATTTTTCAGTTTGTTCAGCTTTTTATTTGTTGTTAGGATAGAGTGCGACTTCTAAGCTCCTTACATTTGCAACTGGAAACTGAAGTCACAATAGTCTCTCTTTTTGTGTGTGTTTAAAATTTTTCAAATAAAAAGGTTAAAATTAAATTAACAAAACACATGCTCTCAATTAATCCTTATAATAATTCTCTTCTTCACTCATATATGGGGACATTGAGATAGGGACCAGTCACATGACTGGCCTTTGCAAAGGTGACACATTTAGCAATGATGGCTAATATTTATTAAAGACACACAACATGGCAGCACCTGTCCAATCACATTGCATATCATATCCCCTTAATCATCAAACACTATGCGCCAGGTGATATTATTATCTCCATTCCGAGATGAGAAACACCAAGAGGTTGCCCAGTGTCACAGAATAAGCAGAGAAAGCAGAATATGGATCCATGAAGTGTGGAGCCTTCATCCACACACACAAAGCCTCTTCACACAAAGCCCCCACTCTTAGACCACTCACTAACAAAGAAGTAAAGCTGAGATTAGAATCAAGGTTTGCCTTTCTCTAGTGGCAGGACTTACCCATTCTACGGTGGCAGGCTGGGACTTCTGGAGCTGGGTGCTTCCCTACTCATGTTCTTTCAGTCCATTGTCTGTTCAAGTTTTTTCCTCCTAAGTTTGCACATTATATTGACAATTAATACCCCATTCTCAGTCAAGGATATGACTAAGTTGCACAACCTATTTCCCACTGGGTTTTCTATATCTTCTACTAAGAAATATAATGTACCTTAAGTGCTTTAAACTATAACTGGCACTTTAAACCAACGACTATTTGAAAGTTATTTTTAAAGACTTTCAAAAGAGGCCAAAACTTGTGGTAAAGTTCCCCTTTGGAATTTTCCTCACCAACATCCTCAACTGTAAATGTCCTTTAGTTTACACCTGCACCATCGCAGGGTGAGAAGCAAAAAGACTCATGAGTGAGGGGGATTTTGACTGTGAAAGTTTGTTTCCAGGAATGACCTGAGAAGTGCATGGAGCAGCCTGGGATCTTTGAATTACTCTTCCTTCTAAACTGAGGTGCCCTTTGTCACTTTTAAGCACTCCCCTGTCTATGTGTCAGAGCCTCAGCTACTCAGCCTGAAGCCATGGTTTATTACTCCCGGCTCTGAGGAAGTGAGAAAGTATAATTTACCAAAATACTTAGTGGGGAAACAGGAGGGAGGGGATTTCATACCTACGCCATGTGAAATGTCACTGGGCCTTGCCTGAAGGGATCTTCCAACTCCATCAGCAGCAGGAGTGCCACATCCCAGCTGTAACAGGAAAAGTATATAGATTCAGATTAAGGAGAGGTAGGGTGTGTGTGTGTCTGTGTGTGTGTCTGTGTGTGTGTATGTGTTTTCATGATGATTTAGAAGTTAAAAGAGGTCATGACTTATCTAGAAACATACCAAAATTTAAAAAAGACAGTGGTCCCTCTAAGAGTGAACTGCTGATACAAAAAGTTTATGGAATATTTTACTGAGATTCAGAATTAAAATTGTTTCTCTGGGTTCCTAAAATATCTTTCTGTAAATGGGTTTGTGTCCCTTCCAAAATGAAAGGAAAGTAAGTAAAATATTGCTTGAGTCACAGACACAAAACATTGGATCTACTTGTCAACAGTATTCCCCCAAGCACCCCAGCTTTGCAGAAAGGACATTAAAGGACTGAGGGCATTAACTGATTCATCGACACTGAGCTATGCAATGTTCTCTGATGCTTCACCTTCTTAAGAAATCGAAATACTGAGATTAAGGGGATGAGAAAGTAGAGTGAACCATATTTTAAAACTTAATATTTTCAAAATAGAGAGGAGGGCAGAGAAGAGAAACAGAGAGGCAAGCTCCTTACAGATAGGCTCCTTAATCACCCAGGTCGCAAACTCAGTCAATTATAGTAACACATAACACAGTCAGATATTTAATGAAAACACAGTCGGAACTTGACCTCCAATATTCATAGGTGCATTGCATGTATCAGGTTTCCCAGAAACAGGAGTAGCAAAAACAGATTACTTATAAAGAAGTATATCCTCTCTCCTTCCAAGTAAACTCTTCCCCTGGTAACCACGCAGCTGTTGCAGTAGCCTTTGGGAGAGGGGTCCGGTGCTATCCTTTAAGTTACCTAACACTAGACAAAGGTAAATCAAAATTCAAATTCTTCTCAGCTTTCATAATTTCTGAGAAAATAAAAGTCCATCCCAGAAGACTGGCCTAAGTCGCTTAGTCAGATACTGTGAGGGGATCATAATGAAGGAGCTGGAACTGCTGGATTTTTAATTTCAACGTCGGTGTTAATCAGCCCGGAATGCGCCCTAGGTTGCAGTCCTCAGCACATGTCCCTTGCAATCACAGCCACCAGACATTTTTCTTTCACTGTGGGAAAGTGTCAAATCCTTTCTCTTTGGGTACGTATTTGAGTCACAGGAAACGGTCTTTACATTCCACTCATAGGAATGAATGAGGTGTGAGAACATTTTAATTTCACATAAATGCTTCATGTCTTTATCAGAGTGGATTTGCTTTTGTTACTTTTATGTAACTGTTTAAAAATTCTAACAATTATAAAAGTAATACAGATTCAGTATGGAAAATTTGGAACACAGATAAGGAAGAAAAGAAATGGGAGAAGTGATCTAAAGTCATGCAAAGACAATGACTGCTAGCATTTCCTGCTGTTTGGAAGCCTTTTAATTAAAATATGAATCATAAATTTTTCATTATTAAAGGTTATCTTCATATTTTTAAGATAAGTACCTGTGAAATGAGTTATCATTGCATCATACATGACTCTGATCATTATATATACAGTTATGGCAATGTATAATTTTTGTTGTAAATAATGCTTATTGCAGTAAACAGTAAGCAACAATGAAAATTGACAAATAAACCTGAAACTATCTATATAATTTTAGAGTCAATTAAGGATAATATAAATAACACTGCCCCTGATTAAAATCAAAAGAAATGGGTTTGGGTCTCAGCTCTGCCAGCATATAGTGTGATTAAGAATAGGTTGCTTTAAGCCAAACCTGTGGTAACTCTACTTGGAAACTCTGAGTATTTCCTGTAATTACCCAGCTGAGATTTTGTATTGTTGATATAAGGGACCACTTTACTCTTCTTCCCTAAATAGAAGACAGTGAGAGCCTAGTGCACAAAAGGGGCTCTTTGAGAAAAAGGCTCATAGCAGATTTGTCTCATCAAGAATTCTAGCTAGGTCTTAGCTAAATGAAAAGGCAAGAAAGAGGTGCACAGGACAAACAGGAGTGCTTCTCTTCACTACCACCCACACTCTGGGGATCAGATGTTAACAGATGTTAGTCTCAAATGCACCAGGGAGTGCGTAGAGGGGAGTGGGAAGGGGTGATTCAAAACTCTTGAGAAGAAGCAGAGGCTCACCCTCCCCCACAAAAAAGAATAGGTTGTTTAACCTCTCTTAAGTTCAGTTTTTTATCTGTAAAATGAAGGGGTTGAACTTTAGCCCTAAAGTTCTTTCTTGTGTTAAAGTTTTCTGAATTAGGTGATTAGAATCAAGAGTTGAGCATTTCTTTGCTAGATTTGACCTGTGCAAGCAACCACCTCGGATACGCAAATTACTAATTTCTGTTTTCTATTCATAGATGAGTTCATCCAGATGAGCACTTTAATTCTCCATCAGTGAAAACACAGCCAAAGAAGAAAATCAACTTAAGAGTTATTCTGTTAGTCACAAATTCATTCACGCTCTAAGAAGACTAAATTGAAATAGGGCAGAAATGACATATAAAACTATAGTACAGCCTTTTTTCCTCTCAGCTGGGTGATCTCATATTTGGAGAAACACAGAGTAGAAAGGCATGGTGGCTGGCAGCAGCCTTGCTGGAGGAATACCTGAGCAGAGGAAGCTGCCCCAGCATCCTGTCACCCCAGCCTCCTTCAGTAGCCCTTCTGAACACTTCAGACAGGAAGACTCCAGGAATCTGTCCGGTGAGACCTGTGTGGCTGACATGGTCTTGGTGCTCCAGCCAGGTGTCAGGCCTGAGCCTCTGAGGTGGGAGAGCCAAGTTCAGGTCACTGGTCCACCAGAGACCTCCTGGTCCCATGTAATATCAAACAGCAAGGCGCCCCCAGAGATCTCTATCTCAACGCTAAGACTCAGCTCCACTCAGACCAGCAAGCTCCAGTGCTGGACACCCCATGCCAAAAAACCAGCAAGACAGGGACACAAGCCCACCCATTGGCACAGAGGCTGCCTAAAATCATAATAAGTTCACAGACACCCCAAAACACACCACTAGATGAGGTCCTGCCCACCAGAAAGACAAGATACAGCCTCATCCACCAGAACACAGGCACTAGTCCCCTCCACCAGGAAGCCTACACAACCCATGGAACAACCCTTACCCACTGGGGGCAGACACCAAAAACAATGGGAACTACGAACATGCAGCCTGCAAAAAGGAGACCCCCAAAACAGTAAGTTAAGCAAAATGAGAAGACAGAGAAATATGCAGCAGATGAAGGAGCAAAGTAAAAACCCACCAGACCAAACAAATGAAGAGGAAACAGGCAGTCTACCTGAAAAAGAATTCAGAGTAATGATAGTAAAGATGATCCAAAATCTTGGAAATAGAATGAAGAAAATACAAGAAACGTTTAACAAGGACCTAAAAGGACTAAAGAGCAAACAAACAATGACGAACAACACAATAAATGAAATCAAAAATTCTCGACAAGGAATCAATACCAGAATAACTGAGGCAGAAGAACGGATAAGTGACCTGGAAGGTAAAATAGTGGAAATAACTACCACAGAGCAGAATAAAGAAAAAAGAATGAAAAGAATTGAGGATAGTCTCAGAGACCTCTACAACAACATTAAACACACCAATATTTGAATTATAGGGGTCCCAGAAGAAGAAGAGAAAAAGAAAGGGACTGAGAAAATATTTGAAGGGATTATAGTTGAAAACTTCCCTAATATGGGAAAGGAAATAATCAATCAAGTCCAGGAAGCACAGAGTCTCATACATGATAAATCCAAGGAGAATCACGCCAAGGCACATATTAATCAAACTATCAAAAATTAAATACAAATAAAAAATATTAAAAGCAGCAAGGGAAAAGCAACAAATAACATACAAGGGAATCTCCATAAGATTAGCAGCTGATCTTTCAGCAGAAACTCTGCAAGCCAGAAGGGAGTGGCAGGACATATTTAAAGTGATGAAAGGGAAAAACCTACAACCAAGAAGATTCTACCCAGCAAGGATCTCATTCAGATTTGATGGAGAAAGTAAAACCTTTACAGACAAGCAAAAGTTAAGATAATTCAGCACCACCAAGCCAGCTTTACAACAAATGCTAAAGGAACTTCTCTAGGCAGGAAACACAAGAGAAGGGAAAGACCTACAATAACAAACCCAAAAAAATTAAGAAAATGGTAATAGGAACATACATATCGATAATTACCTTAAATGTAAATGGATTAAATGCTCCAACCAGAAGACAAAGACTGGCTGAATGGATACCAAAAAAAGACCCATATATATGCTGTCTACAAGAGACCCACTTCAGACCTAGGGACACTGAAAGTGAGAGACTGAAAGTCTCAGACACTGAAAATCCCAGACCTAGAGACTGAAAGTAAGGAGATGGAGAAAGATATTCCATGCAAATGGAAGTCGAAAGAAAGCTGGAGTAGCAATTCTCATATCAGACAAAATAGACTTTAAAATAAAGACTATTACAAGAGACAAAGAAGGACAGTACATAATGATCAAGGGGTCAATCCAAGAAGAAGATACAACAATTGTAAATATTTATGTACTCAACATAGGAGCACCTCAATACATAAGGCAAATGCAAACAGCCATAAAAGAGGAAATCAACAGTAACACAATCATAGTAGGGAACTTTAACACCCCACTTTCACCAATGGAAAGATCAACCAAAATGAAAATAAATAAGACAACACAAGTTTTAAATGACACATTAAACAAGATGAATTTAATTGATATTTATAGGACATATCATCCAAAAACAGCAGAATACACTTTCTCTTCAAATGCTCATGGAACGCTCTCCAGGATAGGTCACATCTTGGGTCACAAATCAAGCTTTGGTAAATTTAAGAGAATTGAAATTGTGTCAAGTATCATTTCTGACCACAGCACTATAAGACTAGATCTCAGTTACAGGAAAAAAACTGTAAAAAATACAAACACTTGGAGGCTAAACAATACACTATGAAATAGCCAAGAGATAACTGAAGAAATCAAAAAATACCTAGAAACAAATGACAATGAAAACACAACAGCCCAAAACCTCTGGGATGCAGCAAAAGCAGTTCTAAGAGGGAAGTTTATAGCAATACAATTCTACCTCAACAAACAAGAAAAATCTCAAATAAACAACCTAACCTTACACCTAAAGCAATTAGAGAAAGAAGAACAAAAAAACCCCAAAGTCAGCAGAAGGAAAGAAATCATAAAGATGAGATCAGAAATAAATGAAAAAGAAATGAAGGAAATATAGCAAAGATTAATAAAACTAAAAGCTGGTTCTTTGAGAAGATAAACAAAATTGATATACCATTAGCCTGACTCATCAAGAACAAAAGGGAGAAGACTCAAATCAACAGAATTAGAAATGAAAAAGGAGAAGTAACAACTGACACTGCAGAAATACAAAGGATTATGAGAGACTACTACAAACAATATATTCCAATAAAATGAACAACCTGAAAGAAATGGACAAATTCTTAGAAAAGCACAACCTTTTGAGACTGAACCAGGAAGAAATAGACAATATAAACAGTCTATCACAAGCATTGAAATTGAAACTGTGTTCAAAATCTTCCTACAAACAAGAGCTCAGAACCAGATGGCTTCACAGGCGAATTCTATCAAACATTTAGAGAAGAGCTAACACCTATCCCTCTCAAACTCTTCCAAAATATAGCAGAAGACAAAACACTCCCAAACTCATTCTATAAGGCCACCATCACCCTGACACCAAAACCAGACAAAGATGTCACAAAAAAGAAAACTACAGGCCAATATCACTGATGAACATAGTTGCGAAATTCCTCAACAAGATACTAGCAAACAGAATCCAGCAGCACATTAAAGGGATCATAAGCCATGATCAAGAGGGGTTTATCTCAGGAATGCAAGGATTCTTCAATATACGCAACTCAATCAATGTGATACACCATACTAACAAATTGAAGGATAAAAAACATATGATCATCTGAATAGATGCAGAAAAAGATTTCAACAAAATTCAACATCCATTTATGATAAAAACCCTCCAGAAAGCAGGCACAGAGGGAACTTACTTCAACATAATAAAGGCCATATATGACAATCCCACAGCCAACATCATTTTCAATGGTGAAAAACTGAAACCGTTTCCACTAAGATCAGGAACAAGACAAGGTTGCCCACTCTCACCACTATTATTCAACATAGTTTTGGAAGTTTTAGCCACAGCAATCAGAGAAGAAAAAGAAATAAAAGAAATCCAAATTGGAAAAGAAGTAAAGTTGTCACTGTTTGCAAATGACATGATACTATACATAGAGAATCCTAAAGATGCTACCAGAGAACTACTAGAGCTAATCAATGAATTTGGTAAAGTAGCAGGATACAAAATTAATGCACAGAAATCTCTGGCATTCCTATACACTAATGATGAAAAATTTGAAAGAGAAATTAAGGAAACACTCCGATTTACCACTGCAACAAAAAGAATAAAATACCTAGGAATAAACCTACCTAAGGAGACAAAAGACCTGTACTCAGAAAACTATAAGACACTGATGAAAGAAATTAAAGATGATACAAACAGATGGAGAGATGTACCATGTTCTTGGATTGGAAGAATCAACATTGTGAAAATGACTATACTACCCAAAGCAATCTACAGATTCAATGCAACCCCTATCAAAATACCAATGGCAGTTTTCACAGAACTAGAACAAAAAGTTTCACAATTTGTATGGAAACACAAAAGACCCTGAATAGCCAAAGCAATCCTGAGAAAGAAAAACAGAGCTGGAGGAATCAGGCTCCCGGACTTCAGACTATACTACAAAGCTACAGTAATCAAGGCAGTATGGTACTGGCACAAAAACAGAAATATAGGTCAATGGAACAGGAGAGAAAGCCCAGAGATAAACTCATGCACATATGGTCACCTTATCTTTGATAAAGGAGGCAAGAATATACAATGGAGAAAAGATAGCCTGTTCAATAAGTGGTGCTAGGAAAACTGGACAGCTACATGGAAAAGAATGAAATTAGAACACTCTCTAACACCGTACATAAAAATAAACTCAAAGTGGATTAAAGACCTAAATGTAAGGCCAGACAGTATCAAAGTCTTAGAGGAAAACATAGGAAGAACATTCTTTGACATAAATCACCGCAAGATCCTTTTTGACCCACCTCCTAGAGAAATGGAAATAAAAACAAAAATAAATAAATGGGACCTAATGAAACTTAAAAGCTCTTGCACAGCAAAGGAAACCATAAACAAGACGAAAAGACAACCCTCAGAATGGGAGAAAATATTTACAAATGAAACAATGGATAAAGGATTAATCTCCAAAATATACAAACAGCTCATGCAGCTTAATATCAACAAAACAAACAATCCAATCCAAAAATGGACAGAAGACCTAAATAGACTTTTCTTCAGAGAAGATACACAGATTGCCAACAAATACATGAAAGGATGCTCAACATCACTAATCATTAGAGAAATGCAAATCAAAACTACAATGAGAGATCACCTCACACCGGCCAGAATGGCCATCATCAAAAGGTCTACAGACAATAAATGCTGGAGAGAGTGTGGAGAAAAGGGAACCCTCTTGCACTGTTGGTGGGAATGTAAATTGATACAGCCACTATGGAGAACAGTATGGAGGTTTCTTAAAAAACTAAGAATAGAACTACCGTATGACCCAGCAATTCCACTACTGGGCATATACCCTGAGAAAACCATAATTCAAAATGAGTCATGTACCACAATGTTCATTGCAGCTCTATTTACAATAGACAGGACATGGAAGCAACCTAAGTGTCCATCAACAGATGAGTGAGTAAAGAAGATGTGGCACATATATACAATGGAATATTAGTCAGCCATAAAAAGAAATGAAAGTGAGTTATTTGTAGTGAGGTGGATGGACCTAGAGTCTGTCCTGCAGAGTGAAGTAAGTCAGAAAGAGAAAAACAAATACCGTATGCTAACACATATATATGGAATCTAAAAAAAAATGGTTCTGAAGAACCTAGGGGCAGGACAGGAATAAAGACACAGACGTAGAGAATGGACTTGAGGACACAGGGAGAGGGAAGGATAAGCTGGGAAGAAGTGAGTGTCACTGACATACATACTACCAAATGTATAATAGATAGCTAGTGGGAAGCAGCTGCATAGCACAGGGAGATCAGGTCGGTGCTTTGTGACCACCTAGAGGGGTGGGATAGGGAGGGTGGGAGGGAGACCTAAGAGGACAGGATATGGGGATATATGTATACATATAGATAAATCACTTCGTTATACAGCAGAATCTAACACACCATTGTAAAGCAATTATACTCCAATAAAGATGTTAAAAAACAAAAACTGCAGTACAGTCCAGTTCTTTCCTCAAGCAAAGTATCGGTTAATCTGTAACAATATTAAGAACTCCATTTGTAGAGAAGAGAAGAATCACAGAATAAGCTTGGAGGACACTGGAGCAATGGTATAATCTAGTCTTGCCTCGTATCATGGATGGCAAACTCAAATGCATATAGGAACCATACAAATAGGTAGTATAAATGTCTCCTTATATCTGTCCCATTTCACTGAATGAATAAACCCAATGATAGAGTGACAGCGGCTGTGGAGAATTGGAAAATGTGTGCCCAGAAAAAGACAAAGATCCACCAGATTGTTGGCAGGAGGAATGTGAGCATAGCATAACCAAATCTTCTGATTTTTCAAGAAAAGCTAGCAATCCAGATGTAGATGTGTGTGTGTGTGTGTGTGTGTGTGTGTATGTGTGTGTGTGTGTGTGTAAATTTCCAAGTTTCTAATTTTGGCTCAAAGTTGCTTTTTGTTTTTTGGGTTTTTTTCCCCTGAACTATGTGGGCCAAACAGTACAACTGTGGGCCACCAATTTGCAAACCTCCAGCTTGCATAGAAAACTTGACCCCCTCCATATTCTGGAATGCATGCTGCATAGACATGCTACTGAAGCATTCAGGCAAAAAGTGGAAGACCAAGCCAACCATCTGGGGAAGAGAGGGCTTCATCCGCATTGCCCTAAAAGATGCTCAACATTTAAACCCAAGGAGATCCATTTTGGAAGTATTTCCTCCAAACAGCTACGTGTTTTCTCACGTATGAATAAAATAGCTGATGATGATTGGACATACAGCTCTTTGGTTTTCAGCTTTTTAGTTTAACAGAGTTAGAACCCTAAAATGTAAATTAATTCCTTTTAAATGAACTTGGGAAAAAGTCTTATGATCAATGTATGCAATTTACTTGAATTCAATTTGAACAATAAAATCATCCCAAAGCCTCCGAACCCCACTCCCTCCCTTACCTCCAACCACAAGAAAGGGGCATTATGCAAAGAAATATTCCACTGCTTTGCTGATGTGTCTAACGTTAGAACACTTGCTCCTCCTTCTCATTCCTATGAAACATCTGCGCAAAGTGGGCCCAGCTGACTTGCAAATATATTTCCATGATGCAGGCCAGCTTTCAGCCCCTTCCTATCACCCTTTGTCTTTTGTCTCCTTTCTGCCAGCGAGCATTTCCCTTTTAAACATCTAATGCTTAGTGAAAAAAATCATTGTTAACAGGTTAAAAGTTAATGTGTTTCACCTGTTTCACCTCCTTCCATTAGTAAACTTGGACCCGCAAAGGAGGATTTGACATATTACTTGTTGGCCTATCTCCTCCACAGAGGAAATTATGAGGGGTGCTCAAGAGTTGTTCATCAAAATGTCAGGCTCAAATTTGGTAAAGTCATTATAACACCTGCTTTCTGGGAATTCTCATGAAATCTCACTCCTCACTTTGTATAGAGTCTGCTATTGGCCAAGAAATACACCCACCCATGACTTTTATTTACAGTTCAAGGCCTATTTGGGGATGGTAGGGAGGAAGGAAATTTCAGAAATCAGCTAGTGGTGAACGGTCCTAGAGGATGACGCTGAAAGGCATCCAGACTGCTTGGGAAGCCTCTTGAGATTACGGGGTTCTTGCAAGATTGCCAGGGACTTCTGAACTTTCCATCAGTTCAGACTCAGTAAGCTAGGAGAAGAGTTTCACCAGGAAACTATCTCAACTCCAGCCAAAGCAGCAAGCATCTGATATTCAGGTAGATTAAAAAGAAATAAGATGCAAAAAAAAAAAAAAAGAAAAGAAAAAGAAAAAAAGCAAGTCTGAAGTACTTGAAAGTCATAGAAAAGGCTCAAAATGGCAATCCTTTTGAGAGTGAACTAGGTTCCTTCAACCAAAGCATATACTCAATATTCAGGTCCTCACCTCTTTCTATATTCTATCTTCTTGCACAATAATACCCCACCTCTCCTATACTCCTCCCCTGCTGATCACCCAAGGACATTCTAAGTAAAAGGGAAATGTGGGTCTTCCTGGCTCAGTGGGGGATCTTAAATAGTTTTTAATTCCCAAATTGCTCATGCCTTTTTATCTACCACTTCTGCAACCAGAAGGGATAAGAGCTAAAAGGCCATAAGCCTTGAAGATTAAAATGATGGAACTCTCCCCAAATTCAGCTGCTAATTTTTCCAAGAGTTAGCCATGCTCTCCCACCAATTAACACTGCTAGATGTAGCAAATAAAAATACAGGACACCAGTTAAATTAGAATTTCAGAAGACAGTAAATCTTTTTTATTATGCATCCTAAATACCACATGAACATACTTGTACAAAAAAATTATTCACTGTTTAGCTGAAATAAAATTTAACTGTCTATCCTGTATTTTATCAGGTAATCTACTACCAACGGATTCAGGAAAATGGTTGGACTTTAGAGCCTGGTGAATTGAAGAAGAATATTCATTCAACAAAGCTAGTGAATAGGAATTTTAAAACGTAGAAAGCTCTTAACCGCAAGAAAAAGGCTAAAGGACCCACTTTACCCTACCTTTTTATATGATCAGCTAGCCCAGTGATTCTCCACCATGGCTGTACATTAGTCACTGGGGGAACAGCTAAACATTTCTCATGTTTACACCCTGCCCTAGACCAAATGGATCAGAGTGGAATATTTTGAGATGTCTCGTGATTCTAATGAGAGTCAGATTGAGAACGATTGAGCTGAAGAGGCAATGGAGAAAAGCTGAAGTGTGGCAGGGAGTGTGACTGTTTTAACCCAGGTTCCCAAACTTTACTGCATATTGCATTCTCCCTGGGGATCTTTAAAAACCACTGATGCCCAACAGCCACTCCTAGGCATTTCAATTCCATTAGTGTTGGGTACAGACTAGGCATCAGGAGTTATAAAAGCTTCTCAGTTGTTTTAATGTACAACAAAGTTTGGAGACCACTCTTTGAAACCTATATACCTCTATATCTTAGGATGGAAGCAGTACTAATTACTTTTGTGGGAGCAGGAATGAAATCAAACCTTCCAACCATATTTAAGAATAAATTAGATGTTACTTTTTCAACCTATTTTTCCCATGTTGCCTGGGAGAGTTAAACCCTATGAAGAGTATGCTGTTTTCAAGAGCTTAACTCTGCCTGTTTATAGGATGCCTATTAATCCCTTTGCCAGGAGTTTTATAGGTGGAAGGAGGACAGTCGCCCAAGACCCTTTCGTAACTCCCTGGCTTCAGTCATATATAATAATAACGATTAAGTGCCAGTGTGATTCAGAAGCCATACTTCTTCTGTACATAAAGATTTGCTCTATGCACAAACTGATGGATTGGCATGGAGGGAAGAGTGTGATGCCAACCTCCAGACTAATTTGCAAAAAGGAAAAAAAATAATCTGGGTCTTGCTATATTCAAATATGGTCAAAAGGGACATGTATTCCTTTGATCTTTCTTACAAATTGCTAAGCTCACACTGATCCCTGAAACTGTTAGTCTTCCAACATTTAAAAGGTTACTCACCCCCAAGAGATTATTCAGCCCTGATCTGACAGAAAGTGCAAGAGCATTGCTTTTTAGCGCCAAAAGCCAACAGACCTGAATTCCAAAGAAGCATGCTTTGTGGGAGGATATGGGCCTTAGCCCAGCTGGTGGGGTAATCTGAGAGCCAAGGGAAGACATGACTGTCAGAGAGGACACCTGATGAGTTCCAGAACTCGAGCTTAGGGAAGTATTTCACAAGACTAACCAATTTATCAAAAGTAGCCAAATACTGCCAGCATGCAGTGCATCATGGGGGAGTAGATGGGGTTCACTTGTGATGAAGCCAGAGTCTGAGCATCCTGCCTGATAACAAGAAGCAAGTAAATGGTAAAACAATGATTAATACAAAGAAAGGATCACATCTAATATCAGAGCTGCCTAAAGTTTTATCACCATGATATGAAAAAAGGGAGCTTTTACTGTCTGCATAAGGTATATAAAGCCTGCAAAACACTTTCTCATGTCTCATATTTTGAGAGAACTTTGAAAACATAAAATTATCTTTAAAATACGCATAACTAACATTTCTTATTACTGTGCTTTTGAGTGTTCTTACATAGCTGATTATTACATAATCAAAGGACTTTAAGGATTACTGGAAATGTCCACTCTTTTTAATATTTTCTATTTTTGGAAAATTAATAGGATGACATGTGCCAGATTTGTTTTGCAGAAAATAGATAAACCTGTCTAACACATAATAAAATATTAGGAAAACATGAGTTTTAAAACTTTAAGCTCATCGAGGGTGGCTCTTCCTTTAAGAGAACTTACTACATGAAGTCTGTATTTACACAAAAGTGAACATTTACTTTAGCCAAGGAGTCTTTGCTTTGCAGGCCTCTCCAATAGGGTTATTTTATATACCAAGTTCCCTAGTACAATTTAAAATGCTTGAATTACAGAAATTATATCAGTACATAAATTCTGAATGAAGAAATATTGGTTCAAATGAGGGACACAAATCATCACAGGTGAATGAAGCAATAAAAATCTCAGAGGGTATCAAGTACCCTAAACTATTTATTCAGTGTACTGTCTCTGTGACATGTAATTTGTTTCATGTAAACTGATTAATAAATTTTTAGCATTTTTCATTGAGGATTAAGAATAGTATTTTTTTTTTACAAGTTACTTGACTTTGATGTTTCAAAGAGAGTTTATAGATTCCCCATTTAAATCAATGAATTGCATTTTTCATTCATTCATCAAACTTGACTTTAGCATCTAGCATGTCCCAAGCACTTGCTGGGAGAAACCACAGTGAGCAAAACATACATTGGCCTTTTCCATCCTAAAGAGCTTAAGTTTTAGTGAGGGAAGCAGACATAAATTACACAAATTTCCACAAACTATTATATTTGTTCCAAAGGATAAGCACAAGTTGCTTTGACTGTACACAGAGGACATGCCCTAGGCTAAGGATTCAGAAAAGGGGTCCCAGAGGGAGTGACATTTGAGCTGAGACAATGCTCTTAATAATAACAGCTACTATTTACTGACATTATGCTGAAGGTTTAAAAAGTATTAGCTCACTTAAGCCATACAACAAACGACTGAATTAGATACTTTGATTATCCCATTTTGTACTCCAGGAAACTGAGGCTTAGAGAGGCTAAGCAGTTTGTTAAAGGCAACCAGAGGAAGTAACAGAGCCTGCAGTTGAACCCAGATGCTGAGTCTAGAACATGTACTGTATTCTTAACTCTTAGTCATAGGGCTTCTCCAGTGAAAAGGATGAGATGGTGTTTATTAGTCTGCTTGGGTTGCAATAATGAAATACTTAAACAACAGAGAATTTATTTTTCACAGTCTGGAGGCTAGGAAGTCCAAGATCAAGGTGCTGGCCCACTCATTACCTGGTGAGGGCTCTCTTCTTGGCCTGCAGATGCTTCTCTCACATGGCCCTTTTTCTGTGGTACAAAGAGAGTGAAAGAGACATCTCTTTCTCTTCCTCTCCTCATAAGAGGCCACCAATTCTATGGGATTAGGGCCCCATTCCTATGACCTCATTTAATCATAATTACTTCCTAAAGACCCTATCTCCAAATACAGTCATACTGAGTGTTAGGACTTCAACATATGAATTTGTAGGGGACACAATTCACTCTATAGCATGGAGTAGACTAAGTAGGAGGAGAAGAATGATCCAGATGAGGAATAACTATGATCTCAAAAGACTGAGAGTATAGGTGCTAATAAATATGTGCATTTGGCTTATCTTCTGCCTGAAACTAGAATGGTAACCATATCTACCAACAGAATTTCATGTTTGTAACAGAAAGACGGTCGTGTCAGATAAAATATTTGCAAAGACTGTCACCTAGTGGCAATAAGCAAGGGGTAGCTCATAGGCGAGTATTACTGAACTGGGGTATTCAATGTATTTTGTGTGCATTCCCAAGTTGTTTTTCCTAAGAATAAAATGCATTAAACTAAGCATTACAACACTGAGACAGTCACCACTTCTTTCCATACAGAAAAGCAGTGTGACAGTTCCAAGCTCACAGAGAAAGAACAGGACCCTAAATTTTATCCCATCCCACTTCGAGTCAGACCAAATAAATATGGGCCAACAGCACAGTGAGTAATATATATATATATATATCATAACTAGTGAATATGTTTTATTCAGCAGTGTAGATTTATCCAGGGTCACAGTACTGGATAAAGGGCCCCAACTAGTTGAGGTACTGTCATAAAATAAAAGGAATATGTAATGGATACTGGAAGACAGGAAGTCACAAGTAGCAACTACAGTTTTGTGAATAGTTGCAAAAATCAGGACTCTAGAATTTTTCATGTACATATATATCTTGAACTAACTAGAGTGGGTACTATTCTTGGCAAGTAAAAACCATAACTGGTATAAACACTGCATCTTAATTCTAACTGGCTTAGGTGCTAAAATCATCTGAAGAAGTAAGCTTAACGGGGATGTAATGGTAATGTGAAGTGGTGCCAAGAAAGGGATTACATACAAGCTGTTTGGATCCTTATTTTCCTCCACTGTAGACTAGGCCCCTTCGTTTAGGGTAAACCTTCCTTTGGGTTCAACCAAGACATTTTTCTCAGAGGAGCCATCACTAGATTTCATCCCTGGAAGTTAGCAACTTTCAGTTTTAGCCTCATAAACTCCTAAATGTAGAATGGGAAGCTGACAGGTTAATTAGTCCATTCATGCTCAGACATAAGTATTATTGAGTGTATTGGTTAAAATTATTTACATTTCAAATAACAGAAAACTCAAATTGAAGCTATTGATATTTGAGCAAAAACTAAACAGTTCAGGGATATCTCTAGCTTCAAGAGGAGCTTGATGTAGGGCCCGGATAGCATGGCCAAGACTCTTTTTTCCTATTTATCAGCTCTGCTTTTGATTCTATTTCAAGCTGACTTAAGATTCATGGATCTAAGGTGGCAGCTGGCAGCTCTGGGCTGCAAAGTCTAAGTACAGAAGGGGTTAACAAAATCCATTTTCCCAGCAGTCCCAGTGAGTATCTCATTTTATTTCACCCACTTGGATTTACTCACATGCACATCCCTGAACCAATTACTACAACCAGAGTGACTCTAGAGTTGAAGGGTAGCATCAATTTTAAACAATCCACATGGCTGAAAATGGAGGGAAAAATGACTTACCCAAAGAATAATCAGAATGCTTTGGGAAGGAAAAGCAGGAGGGAACTGATGCTGAAAAGTTAACCAATAAATGTCCACAATATTGGGATAATGCACCTTTGCTCTGAATGAGGACTGCACCTATTCAGGGGGAAAAGGAGTATAGCAGTAGGGCTCGTGAAGAGTTGAAGCTGCTGCTATACATAGCCAACCCAGGAGAGACTGCAGACTAGGCTGGTATGGTCATTATTACTACTAAATAGTCAAACCCACCACCTGGTACCATTATTCATTTTGGTATCAAGTCATCACAGAAGGAGCTGTGACAATTCAATTTCCTGATCTCTTCTCAAATGGCTCTTCTGTTTATTTTGTTGGATCCTTATTCTCCTCCTGTTCCAAAGATTAGGACAACGACCAAAGTCCTGCACACAGCCCTCTCTTCTCTCTCTCTAAGCCTCTTTCTTGACCTCAGCCATTCTCCATGTTTTAATTACCACAACCTTGAGTATAAATTCCAAAACTTCATCTCCTGGTCCATCCTATGAATCATGGAACTTTGTAAATTAATCCAGTTCTTATTTGCAAACTCTGTGTCTCAGGGTCCTGGGCTTGCTCTTCTTTGGCCCCTAGCTTAGAGCTTTCCTTAATATTATGAAGGAACAAGAAAGTCTAAGTCGTACTCTGAGTAATGGTTTATTGTTTGGTAAATGCCCCTTCCACTAAATTCTAAGTTCCTTGAGGACAGAGACTATTCACCTGTGGTACCAAAAAAACCTTAATCATTCAATAAGTGCATGTCAAAATACACACAGCTTTCAGTGCAATGCAACCACTCCCTTCTACACCATTTTTGATAACCAGTCCTCTCTTTTCCACTGGAACAGTCATAGTGAAGGAATGATGGCCAGTTTACTACAGCAGTCTATCCAAGTTTTGAACAGTATAATATTATGAATTATACAATTAGAAATATTATTATTATTAGAAGTAATATTATAGCAATAATATTAGGAACTGTATTCCCAGCATCCAAGTTCCTTTGCTATGCTTGAGGAATCCACTACTCTGTATGAGGAGGCAAAATCAAATCTCTTATTATATAAACTGAAAATGACAGATGCATTATTTTCCTGACCCTTGGCATTTAGCACATGGTATGTGGACCTCATCTCAGTATGCGGAACTGCATTTGTAACTGTGAATCTTAAGCAAGTTATCCAAAAAAAGCAGGGACCCTCTAGAATTCATTTCACTTGTGACATCTACTGTCCAGTGGTGGTATAGGCAGCAACCTATCCAGACAGTTCCTAAAGACTGACTTTAATTTTGAAACGGGTAGCTTCTATGATTTTACTAATACTGTCCCCCCCCTTGAGTGTGTTCCTCCTTGCTTAGCTCAGCCACCTTCAAGGCCCTGCTCAAGTGCCTCCTGCACTGTGGAACGTTAAAGAAACACCATGACAAACCTGACCTCTCCCATCACACATCTCCTTTAGTGTAGGGTATATACCATTCACGTGACATTTATACACATCCCTGTGGTTATTTATATTTGCTTTTATTTAATCCCCTACTACGCTGTGAGCATCTTCCAGAGTCAAGTGGCAATTACCACCTTCTGAATTCTTTGCGTTATGCCTAGCACACTGTGGTCACTCAGCTACAAGTTTTAAATATTTTAAAAATATTAGCTATGAAAGAAACATCAGTGAAATGTAGGTTTACATTCTCATGTAACAAAGGAGAAAAATGAAGTTCAGATACATTATAGATTACCTAATTTCAGCCCAGTCATGATTGGCCTAAGCTAGAATGAGTATCTTCCTGACTCCTGAGTTGAAGAATCTTTGTCAAATGAAAGGGAAAATCAGGTTTCATTTATTCAAGAACATGGGAGTGGTGACAAATGAAGGAACATCTGACTCATTCAGATCCCAAATGCACCTGCTAGGGTACACTGTGAACAACATGAAGACATCATTGTTTTCAGTCTTCAAACCCAGAACAATCCTTTATTTAGTATGGCCTACCTCAGTTAGAAATAGAAGTCTGCAAAAGAAATTAAGAAGAGAAAAGCCGGGAGGGTGTGGCATCCCAAGACCTAAGGAGACGCAAGGAGAACTATCAACTCTATCAATTGTTAAGAGAAATGAGGACTGAATAACGGATTTTGCAAGATAGAACTCACTGGTGACGTTGAGAAGAGCCATTCACTGGAGTGATGGGACCAAAACCTGAAGTGGGGAAAAAAGTTAGAATAAAAAGTAAGAAAATGAAATAATGAGCCTAAATTTTTTTGTTTTTCAGGAATTTTGTTATCAAGGGAAGCAAATAAATGATGTGGTAGCTGATTGAGGTCAAGGGAGGTTAGTGTTATTTTTTGAGATGGAAGTCATTATAGCATGTTTATTTGTTCAAAGGGAAGAAAAAACTGATGTGAAAAACAGAGCACCTATGGCCAAATCTCCAAGTAGGCAAGAAAAGATGGCCTCAAAAGCACAACATGATCCATACGACAGCTGCTAGGACTCAGAAGTGCTCACTAAATGTTGGCTATTATTATTTCTTACTGCCTAGAATTTTGAATAATGAATAGGCATCAGGTTTACAAAATATAAAATCATTATTTAAAGACACACGAAAGAGCTTGGACTTCAGCAGCAGACTGCATTAGTTCAAATTCTGGTTCTACCACTTGGCCAAGATATCTTTCTTCTGGGGGCTTTGTTTTCCGTTGCAGAAAGACAATAATACCTACCTCATAAGGCTGTTGGCGGGCTTAAATGAGATAATCCGTGTAAAATTTAGCCTGTACTCGCGCGTAGTGAAGGTTCAGGTGTTTAAGGCCATTATAATAACTGTCATTCTGTCCTATAAGCGTTAACTGTGATTCTGTCTATAACATTTTTCAGCACTGTCACACTGATTTAAATTCCTGGAGGTCACAAGGCAGAGCTTTCAGAACGCACATTGGCCAACGCGCTGTTAGGCCAGCACACTATGGAATTCCCCCACCGCCTCGCCTTCTAGTAACACTGTCCCTCCAGAAGCTACTGCCGTTACGAAAACAAACAAACAAACACCTAGAGGACCAACCCTGAATAAGACTGACGAGCCACAGAACCACGTCTGCGCCAAGCCCAAGGCGCTCTACTTGCACCTGCGCAGTCGCTGTAGGTAGGGCGTGGCAGTCTTGGAACTTCCTCCCTTTTTTGCCTTTAGGCGCCGCCAGGGCGTAAAGTCTCGCGAGACATGTGAGTGCTCGCGGGAACTACATTCAAAAAGCCCTGGCGCTTAACCGAGAGCTTGCCGAGTGAATGGGCCGGTGTCTCTGCGGTGCGGTGGAGTTAACGTCGAGAATCTGAGCGCGGCGAGCTGCAGCAGCAGGGGAAGGGGTGAGGAGAGAGGTAGGGGCAAGGTACCTGGATGGAAGTGCGTGTGAAGAGGGAAGCTGGGGAGCGGCATGGAGAGGACTACTGGGGAGGGGAGAGCAGGGCCTAAGGAAACTGGGGGCCTGGGTCTCCGCCCAGGCTTTCAGCTGGAACAGCTTCTTCGGCGGAACTCACTTCTTATAAAAACCAGGTTCCGAGCCGGTCTCAATATTCCGTTGGGCCGCTTCGACGCTCCCGAGGATTCTGCGTAGATACGGAAAGCCGGGTCCGCTGCCTGGGCCTCCGGAGGATAACAAACACTAGATCTGCGCTGTCCAGTACGACAGCCAATAGCCCCATTTGGCAATCCGAAGACTACACCAAAAAGTAACCTAATTAATAATCTTTATAATGACTAAATGTTGAAATGATCATCTTTTGGATGTGTTGGGTTAAATAGCGTATTGTTAAACTGAGTTTCACCAGTATTTACTTTTTTTAAAAATGTGGCACCTAGAAAATTAAAAATCGACATGTCTTGTTTGCATTATATTTCTACTGGACAGCACTGCCTCATACAGTTACGTGTTGGATTTTGTCCTAGTTGCTTTTTACTCATTTGTTGGTTTAATCTTCTAAAAAAAAAACCCTTTAGGTAGATGTTATTGTCCTTGTTTTACGGATGACAAAACAAGATATTGGGTAAGTTGTCCAAGTTGATGCAGCCATTCAGTAGTGAAAGTGGGGTAAGAACTCAAGCAGCCTGATTCCCTGAGCTCCCTGTCTCCTAAATGCTTTGTATATGCTACGTTTCTGAGAGGCAGAACAGAAAAGTGGTTAGGAGCACCAGGCTATGGAACTAGATCCTGTTCCCATCTCATTTAGCCACTTACTACCTGATAACCCTGGGTAAGTTACTTGACGTTTCTGTGCCTCAGTTTGTACATATGTAAAATGGGGGTGAAAGCCTTTTATTTCATATAGTTGTTGAGAGGATTAAGATAATGTTTGCAAAGTACCGAGCACAATGTCTGGCACATATTTGCTGTGCTTGTTATTCAACCCTGGCTACCTTTTTCTGCAGATTGATAGGTTAATTCTTACACATTCATTACATCTGTTGAAAAGTCACTTCCTCAGGGAAATTTCTTGTCCATATTCCCCCTGACCCTGTCCTCACCCCACTACCCAGATTAAGACAGCTGCCCTTTGTTATAGGCTCAGCACCATATACCTCTCCCTCTTGCACTTATCATGCTTATAACTTTACATATCAGTTATTTGATTTAATGCCTTTCCACTAATAGACTGTAAGATTCAGGAAGGCGGGGATATTGTCTAGTTTGGGGATCACATTGTATCCTCAGCGATAGCACAGTACCTGACACAAAATAGGAATTCCAGCAAATCTTTGGAATGAATGAGAGCTAATTTTTTGGCTGCCTTGGACATTGCTGGTTGGGATGTCTTGAGGCTAGCTCCATTTTTTCTTTGGTAAATATTGATGACAGTAGTACTTAGCTCAGGTCCATTAAGAGAATTAAATGTGATAATGCATTTGAAGCACTCTGCCTGGCAAATGGTAAATCCTTAGCAAATATAAATTATTATTAACAATTAGTGCAACAGTTAGTGGCTGGCCCCATCATGTACAGGCTTTGGAAAGTTCTTGCATTTTAGAGCAGCGACAGGCAGCCCTGGATAACATAGGATACCTTTTTTTTCCCCCTGCTTCTAAAATCCTGTATTTCTTCCTTCATCTTCATTCTCAAAGATTTTGCTTCCTAATTTACTGATAAATTGAAGACATTAGAAGGGCACTTAGGCAGACTCCCGACACTATATCTACCTGCTTATCAGTGTACCCATATGCTTTCCTTTACTTTAGATGAAACATTTATGTTCCTGTCCAAAAATCAGACCCTGCACATTCATCACTCCAGTAGTTCTCCATGTTTCTATATCGTTAGTTTTCCTTCTCTCCTGGATCTATCCCGTGTCATACAAGCATGCTGTTACTTTTTTCTTAAATTTTTTTTTTTTTTTTTTTGTGGTACACGGGCCTCTCACTATTGTGGCCTCTCCCGTTGCGGAGCACAGGCTCCGGACGCACAGGCTCAGTGGCCATGGCTCACAGGCCCAGCCTGTGGCATGTGGGATCTTCCCGGACCGGGGCACGAACCCGTGTGCCTTGCATCGGCAGGCGGACTCTCAACCACTGTGCCACCAGGGGAGCCCTTAAAATTTTTTTTTAATTATTTTTTCTTAAAAAATTTTTTGTCTTAAAAAAAAACCCCAAAAACTTGATCTTACTTTCTCTCTAGCTACTGCTCCATTTATCTGCTCTTCTTTGCAGCAAAACTATGCTTGCTGTCTACTATTCTCCTACCATTCTTTGCAATTCACTCCAATCAGGCCCACATCTCCCCATCAAAACTACTCTTAGGGTCATCTCCTAATTGACCTCCATTAATTCAAATCCATTGGCCAGTTCTCAGTTTTCACCTTATTTAACTTAGCTTTTGGTGCAGTTGACCTTCTGCCTCCTTAATACATTTTTGTTTATTGACTTCTAGGACAACACATGCTCTTCATTTTCCTCCCACCTCACTGGTCATGCTTGAGTATACTTTGCGGTCTTCTTTCCCACCTCATAACAGGGCTCCAACCTTTGTCCTCTTCTCTTTAATTATGCTCATACTTTGGTGATAACAAAGCTCATGTATTTATGCTAATAACTCCCAAATTTATATCTCCAGTCCATACCCTTCTCCTACTTTTATAGCCATTGCTTACTTGACACATTTCATGTTTTAAAACTTAAACCTCTTATTTTCTCTCCCAAAGAGTCTTTACCCACAGTTTTTGATGCCTCAACTATCGGCAAATCTATTCTACTAGTTGCTCAGCCAGAAGCTTTGGAGGCATTTTAAAATTCTCTTTCACACATCCCACATTTCCATTTGTCAGAAAATCACGTTGGCTTTCCCTTCAAAATATATGCTAGATCTGACCATTTCTCATCACCTCCTGTGGCAGCCACTCTGGTGTGAGCGGTCATCCCACCTGATCTTTCTGCTTCCAACTTGCTTCCCTCCAAACTATTCAGCGTATCAGCCAAAATGATCCTTTTAAATGTATCATATCTCTACTCCAGACTTTGCAGTGATGCCCCATTTCACCCAGCATAGACGCTAAAGCCTTTATTTACAATGGCCTGATCTCCATATTCTCCTCTGTTATCTCCTCTGACCTATGTACACTCTATCTTGTTCATTCTTTGGACTTCTTCAACTGTAGTGCTACACCTCTACTTGGAACATGATTTCCCTAAATAGTACATGGCTAATTCTCTTATCCTCTGCAAGGCTTTGCTCGGAAGTCACTTGAGGGGCTCCCCATTCAACACATTTTAAATTTTATCCTAGTTAGGATACACCCACCTCTTCCAAGCTTACTTACCCTGTTTTATTTTTTTTTTCCATTTCCACTTTCTAGTGCATTTAGTTATTATATTATTATTGCTTGTCTTCTCCTACTGGAGGGTAAGTTTTATGAAAGCAGAGCCTTTTTTGGGGTCCGCTTGACCACTTGATGTATCTGAAGTGCCCATAATGGAGCTCGGCACATAGGCATTCAATAAGTATGTGTTGAAGGAAATGACTACATTGACTGGAGACATGGGAGAATAACTTAATAATGGCTTGTTGCTCTTTGAAGGCAAAGCTGATTTTAAGCCTGGCCTAAGAGCCTGGAACCAATTTGGAAAGGATGTTGAGTGAGGTTCAGTTAAAGTGGAATGTTTCTATATATAATGTTTAAGTCTTTGCTTGAAAATCTAGAGATTGTTCTTTAATTACTCTGAACATGGTGTCTGTTTTGCGTGCTTTCTTATGAATAACTAGGAAAATGCTAGTGAGTCTGTTTTCAATAAAGCACATTTAATGTGTTCAGGAAGTTAACACTGTTGTGAAAAATTGGACATGCTAGTCCTTACCTTATGAATCTTATTCAAAGGCATCTTTTTATATTTTAAGTAGCAGTTATGCTACTATAAAGTTTCTTGACTTCCTTTATTGTTGTCTTAACTTGGTTACCTGTATAGTGATATAATTATGAAACCATCCTACCTTAGCATTTAAGGAAGCTTAGCACACAATAACTGAATGGTTTCCTGATACTGCATTCCTTAGAAGCAAAATTAAATGTATTCATCTTTTTTTTGATTTGGTCTCAAATCGGGTAACAAAATAGTCAGACCTGGCTCTTAGAACAAGAATGCAAATTTGACCATTTAAAAGTCAGGAAGAAAATACTGTGTTTTTATATGGCAGTGGTATTGAATATATACATACACACACATATCTTTTATTATTGATATGGAGTTTTTTGTTTAAGCTTAAGTACTTTTATTTCCTCTGTTTACAGTAGACAGGAAAAAAATCATGGAGGCAGATATAATAGCAGATCTTCGATGCAAGCTCAAAGAAGTTGAAGAAGAGCGACTAAAAGCTGCACAGTATGGTTTACAACTAGTGGAAAGCCAGAACGAATTGCAGAATCAATTGGATAAATGTCGTAATGAAATGATGACCATGACTGAGGTAGGACACTATATTCCTGTTTACAAAGATGTGCTTAGCTACTGAAGATCTGTGTTGTCCAGCAATTATTAATATTATTTTTATTTTCTGAGGACTTTAGGCCTAGTTCCCACCCATCCCCATTAAAGGGAAATGGACTAAATGAATTTCTAATATTTTTTCTGACTCAGTGTGTTCTGAGTTTGAAAAATAAGTTATTTTCACTCTCTTTACTACATACTGAATTTTAGACTTTGCTTTGTCTGCACTCTTCCTAGGTGACCTCACTTGTTTCATAGTTTTTGATAACATCTAAATGCCCCATGATTGTTACACCAAGTCCTTAGTTCTCCCCTAAAGTTTAGATTTTTGTATTCAATTGCCCACTAATGGGCATCTCAGACTTAACATAAACAGAATAGTTAATTCCCTGCCCACTAACCAAACATGTTCTTGCAAAATTCTTTACCTTACTTAGTAAATGTAATAACGTTCATCCAGTTACTTGAGCCAGAAATCTAGGAGTTTTACTCAATATCTTTCTGTCCCTTATTTCTAGTATTTAATCCATTAGTAAGCTCTAAGAACTTGACCTACAAAATATCTATACCACTGCCACTCTAGTTCAGACCACCGTCATCTCTCCCTTAGATTACTACTGTAGCCTTTTGACTAGGTTGCCTGCTTCCTGCATTTGCCATTCACACCATTCATTCTTCACACATCAGCCAAGTGGTCATTGAAGAATATACAAAAGATCATGTTACAGCCCGGCTGAAAGCAAAGAGCAGCTTCCAGTTTTATTTACAACAAAATCCGAGCTCCTTACCTGGATTTGTAGATCCCCATGTGATCTGACCTCTTTCAACCTTTGACCTCATCTCAAACTACTTTCCTTTGTTCTTAGCTACACTAGTCCTGCCTTATGGGCCTTACAGGAGCTGTTGCCTCCATCTGAGTGGTTCATTCCCCACTGTCATGAGAGACATGACATGAGAGGGAATTTTGTCTGTCTTGTTCACGGCTGTATCCCTAATATTTGGCATACATTTATTGAAAGAATGAATAAGTCAGTTTTATTTAATAAATGCTCAGTATTGTATTTAAACTTTGATCTCAAAGTTTAAATATATCAGGAAAAAAAAACTAATGGCAACCTTTTTAAAAATGTTCTCGTATTAAATCTAATTTTATGTATGTTATTTTTTAAAGCTTGTTGAAGAAGTTTGTACTAATGCCCTTTTTATCTTTAAACTTCCTTGACCGTAAGCAAAAGCTCTCTTAAATACTACTTTTGTCTTAGCACTGTATTCATCTGAGTGGTGTTATGAACATTTATGAACATGTTTCAGATGACTACATTCTGAAAGTGAGAGCTAATTCAGTATTTCTGTTTATACCTTGTCCACTCTTTCTTCATTTTACTCAGAGCTACAAGTAGAGCATATTATTATCAAACCAAATAATTCTCACTAGGAAAACTTAAATGCTATTAATTATTTTTTTTTTCCCTAGCAGAGAGAACTTGACTCATTGACAGCCTTAGAGCACTTTTTACTTCGTTGGCAGGACATAGAAGCAGTTACCATATCCCTAGCACGAACGTTAATATAGTCTCAAAATACCTCTAGGGTTAACATTAATACGATCTACAGTTATTTCAGATTTAACATGTGGTTGTTACTTAGAAAGCAGCAAATGTGTGAAACAGGAATGATTCAGCTGAAGGTGAAAACTGCTTATGTGTGATGGCTTTAAGTTATTTTTATGTAATTGAATTATAATTGAATCTGTTTTCAGAATTATGAACAAGAAAAATATTCTCTTCAGAGAGAAGTTGAGCTCAAGAGTCGAATGTTAGAAAGTTTGAGCTCTGAATGTGAAGCTATTAAACAACAACAAAAAATGCACCTGGAGAAATTAGAAGAACAGCTGAGCAGAAGCCATGGGCAGGAAGTGAATGAACTAAAAAATAAGGTTTGGATATCTGTATTTTAGAACAAAAATATTTCATGCTTATGCAACCATTTGTAAACTTTAGGTGATAGAAGATTTTCTTAGTAACATCTATGCAAAACAGCTGAGATTAAGGGCTCCATCATTTCCATATTAGGAGTGGGAACACTGAGAAACAATAGTTCACCTAAGAGACTTGTATAAATAACATTCTATTAATTAAATAGGATTATTTAATTTTAGCAACTGAGTACTTGTTAGGGAGTTTTAGCTTAGTGGTCAGCATAACCTCCTTGCTTAGAGCGCTTAGTATGCTAATCCCTTTTCAGAAAGACTAGTTCCCTAACCTTCACTGCAACTAGTGGTACACTTTATAATTCCACAAAAGAAGCCAATAGTTTTTGGTAAATTAATGTACATTAGAGTTGATACTTTATAGTTTGTTTATTGAAGATAAGCTAATACATATGATCCACTTCTTACACAATTCCATAAGGGAGGTACCATTATTATCTCCATATAACAGATGAGAAAACCAATATTTAAACAGATTGAGTAAAGTTGGATAAGATTATAGAGCGAGAAATTAGCAGTCAAAATTTGCACTGAGGCTGTCTGATATCAAAGCCTGTTTCACTGTGTTTCATGTACCATCTTTTTTTTTTTATGTACCGTCTTTTAAGATGTTTATATATACCTGTACCACCTATACTGTTAATTCATTCTCATTAAATTGACTCCCTTTTTAAATGTTTTCTCATTTTAGGTAATGGTATCAATGAAATATATTTGAGCTGGTTATGTTTTGTCCTAATATTCAGTCAAAGATAACTATCAAAATATGTTTTCATGTAATACTTAGAATCATCTTGCATACCACGCTGACAAATAATAATTCAGCTTCTCTGAAGCTTCTCTGAGTTAAGACACCAATAACTGTTAATGATGCTTTTTTTTTTCCTGGATATTATTTTCAGCTTAGCAGTAATTTTCATTACCTAAACAAAAAAGAGTAATGTAGGAAATATTCAGAGTCTGAAGTAAAGCCAGTTATAGAGATGGCTTTTTGGTGGAGTAAAGACTAAATAATTCAAAAAATATTTTCAGTCTTATTGATGTTCTCAAATTACTTGTGCCAATAATTTGGAGCTTTATTTGCTATCTTTCTTTCACTTATGTCTCATATTTAATCCATCAACAAGTTCTCAGAACTTGAGCTATGAAATACCCATCTCTGCTATAACACTGCAGTCCAGATCACCATCGTCTCTCCCCTACTATCCAGGCAGCCTGCTTCCATCATTGCTGTCATACCACTTATTCTTCACACGGCAGCCAAAGTGGCCAGGAATCCAGACCTACTCTGATTACTTGTATGGATTATTTATATGCTTATAAAACAAGGCATGTCACTGTCTGTTAAAAGATGCCTAGCCTTGGCCAAATAGGAAACCCCAATCATCTCATCATACAATAAGTCTCATCAAACATCATTCAGTGATGTTTTTCAGAAGAATGTCCACATTTCAACATAGATCAATCAGCTGAAATTTTTATTTCACATGATGAAAATAGAAAAGGGAAAAGAAATTATGCTAGAAGCCACTTATTTTTTAAATAGAAAACAAATACCAGGATATATTCTAAGAATGTTGAGACCCTATTGAAGATAATTCAATATAGATGATAATGATAACCCTGGACATCAAGCAAAAGCTTTTTATTGATAACAAGCCATTCAGTGAGTGTTAAGTGTGGTGCCACATGTTTTACCCACCCAATCTCAGTTGAGAGCCTCACAGTAACGCAGTGATGGTAGGTACAATCACTTAACAGTTTTACATTTGAGGAATGTAAGTGAGACAGGTTAAACCTAGGCCTGACCCTAAAGCTTCACCCTTCTGCTATAAGTTCCTTCCCTTTAAACAGGCATACCTCAGAGATACTTCAGAGTCAGTTCCAGACCACCACAAAAAAGTGAATATCACAGTAAAGTAAGTCACATGAATTTTTTAGTTTCCAAAGTAGTCTATTGAAGTGTGCGATAGCATTCGGTCTAAAAACAACAATGTATATACCTTAATTTTAAAATATTTTATGCTTAAGAATGCTAACCATCTGAGACTTCAGTGAGTCATAATCTTTTTCTGGTGGAGGGTGTTGCCTCCACGTTGATGGCTGCTGACTGATCAGGGTGGTGGTTGCTGAAGATGGTGGTAGCTGAGGCAATTTCTTAAAATAAGACAACAATGAAGTTTGCTGCATCAGTTGACTCTTCCTTTCATGAGCGATTTCTCTGTAGCATCAATGCCGTTTGCTAGCGTTTTATCCGCACTAGAACTTCTTTAAAAATTGGAGTCAGTTGTCTCAAACCCTGCCGCTACTTTATCAACTAAGTTTATGTTATATTCTGTATCATTTGTTGTCATTTCAACAATCTTCACAGCATCTTCACCAAGAGCAGATTCCATCTCAAGAAACCACTTTCTTTGCTCATCCATAAGAAGCAACTCCTCATCCATTAACATTTTATCATGAGATTGCCGCAATTCAGTCACATCTTCAGGTTCCACTTCTAATTCTAGTTCTCTTGTTATTTCCACTATATCTACCTTCACGGAAGTCTCGAACCCCTCAAAGTCATCCATGAGGGTTGGATTTAACTTCTTACAAGTTCTTCTTAATTTTGATATGTTGACCTCTTTCCATGAATCACAAATGTTCTTAATGGTATCTAGAATGGTGAATTCTTTCCAGAAAGTTTTCAATTGACTTTGCCCAGATCCATCAGAGGAATCACTATCTTAGATAGCTATAGTCTTATAAAATGTATTTAAGTAATAAGAATTGAGAGTCGAAATTACTCCTTGATCCATAGGCTGCAGAACGGGTGTGTGTTACCAGGCATGAAAACAATATGAATCTCGTTGTACATCTTGCTTGGGTGACCAGGTGGATTTTCAGTGAGCGGTACTATTTTGAAAGGAATCTTTTTTCTGAGCAGTAAGTCTCAACAGTAGACTTAACATATTCAGTAAACCATGTTGTAAACATATGTGCTGTCAGCCAGGCTTTATTGTTCCATTTATAGAGCACAGACAGAGTAGATTTAATATAATTCTTAAGGTGCCTAGGATTTTCAGAATGGTCAGTGAGCATTGGCTTCAACTTAAAGTCACCAGCTGCATTAGCCCCTAGCAAGAGAGTCAGCCTGTCCTTTGAAGCCAGGCACTGACTTTTCCTCTCGAGCTATGGAAGTTCTGGATGACATCTTCTTCTACTGGAAGGCTGTTTTTTCTACATTGAAAATCTATTGTTTGGTGTAGCCACCTTCAGTGATTATCTTAGCTAGATCTTCTGGATAACTTGCTGCAGCTTCTAAATCAGCACTTCCTGCTTCACCTTGCACTTTTTTTTTTTATGTTACGGAGACAGCCTGTTTCCTTAAACTTCATGAACCACCTTCTGCTGGCTTCAAAATTTTCTTCTGAAGCTTTCTCCCCTCTCTCAGCCATCATAGAATTGAGGAGAGTTTGGATTAGGCTTTGGCTTAAGGGAATGTTGTGGCTGTTTTCATCTATCTAGACGTCTGAAATTTTCTCCATATCAGCAGTTAGACTCCTTATCATTTGTGTGTCCACTGGAGTAGCACTTTTAACTTCCTTGAAGAACTTTTCCTTTGCACTCACAGCTTGGCTAACTGTTTGGTGCAGGAGGCCTAGCTTTCGACCTGTCTCAGCTTTTGACATGCCTTCCTCACTAAGCATAATCATTTCTAGCTTTTGATTTAAAGTGAGAGATATGAACACTGAGAGGCCATTGTTAAGGTTAGTAATTGGCCTAAGTTTGAGTTGTGTCTCGAATAGGGAGGCCCTAGGAGAGGGAGAGAGATAGGAATGACCATTCATTCGTTAGAGCAGTCAGGGCACACACAACATTTATCGATTAAGTTCACCCTCTTATATGAGTGTGGTTTGTGGTGCCCCAAAATAATTACAATAATAACATCAAAGATCACTGATCACCATAACAAATATAATAGTAATGAAAAAGTTGGAAAGATTATGAGAATTTCCAAAATAAGGCACAAAGACAGGAAGTGAGCAAATGCTGTTGGAAAAATCGCTTGGTAGACTTGGCTTGGCTCAGGGTTGCCACAAACCTTCCATTTGTTTAAAAAAAAAAAAAAAAAAGCAATATCTGGGAAGTGCAATTAAGCAAAATGCAATAAGACAGGGTATGCCTGTATTCTTAGTGTTCCAAGATTTGGAACTATGTGACATTTTGGGAAAAGGAGTTAAATAGTCTTGTTCAGCTTGACTACCTTCCAAAATAGTTATCCTGCAGATACCAGAACAATTTGTATTGCAATTGTATGCTCTGATGACCTTCACTACCTTTTGATTTATAGATTGTGATTTTTTTTTTACCTTAGTTAGAAAAACTGAAAGCCGAATTAGATGAAGCTAGGCTTAGTGAAAAGCAGCTGAAGCACAAAGTGGATCATCAGAAGGAACTCCTTTCTTGCAAATCAGAGGAAATGAGAATAATGTCTGAACGTGTACACGAAAGCATCTCTTCAGAGATGCTGGCTCTTCAAATTGAGCTAACTGAAATGGAAAGTATGAAGGTAATTTTTATGGCATGTGTATTCTGGAGTTTTCTTTTTTCCCCTTGTATATTTTTCATGTTTTTGTAATAATCCTTATGAGCTAGTTTTAAGGCTGAAATATTTTTTGGCCTAACTTTGATCTAACTAATTAAAAAATGTTTTACAGAATTTTTATTTTTTTAATTTTTTAAAATAAATTTTTAAAATTTTTGGCTGCATTGGATCTTTGTTGCTGCGTGTGGGCTTTCTCTAGTTCTCTACTGTTTTTTGAGGTGCACAGGCTTCTCATTGCGGTGGCTTCTCTTGTTGCAGGCTCTAGGCACGTGGGCTTCAGTAGTTGTGGCTCACGGGCTCGGTAGTTGTGGCTCGCGGGCTCTAGAGCGCAGGCTCAGTAGCTGTGGCGCACGGGTTTAGTTGCTCCGTGGCATGTGGGATCTTCCCGGACCAGGGCTCGAACCCCTGTCCCCTGCATTGGCAGGTGGATTCTTAACCACTGCGCCACCAGGGCAGCCTTACAGGATTTTTAGATGGATTACTTCAAATAAAGTAAAGCTTTAGGTTACATGATTATGTAAGGCAGACTTTACTTTTAGATTAATAAAACTTCTGGAAGAATTTAGACATTTATCCTGATCCTAGTTTGTGTCATAAAAGCCCAATATAAAAAGTTGGTAGCATGGAAGTTGATATGTATATAATTTTTTAAAAATTTTATTATGTACCTTATAACCTTTGACTATGTCTTAGTTTTAGTTTTGGGTGTGAACCACTGCTGATAGATAAACTGAACAGCTGCTAAATGAAGGATTATTCAAGAGAGTTTCTTCTTTTTCCATTCCTGTTGAATAGACCACCCTCAAAGAAGAAGTGAACGAACTACAGTACAGACAAGAACAACTAGAACTTCTTAATACTAATTTAATGCGCCAGGTAGACCGGCTTAAAGAAGAAAAAGAAGAGCGAGAGAAAGAAGCAGTTTCTTACTATAATGCCTTAGAGGTGTTGTGATTACAGTAACATCATCTTTTCCAATTTATAATAAATTGTTTTCTTGCTAATCTAATCTCTATTAGCTAAATTGTTTTCTTTTGAATTTAGAAAGCTCGTGTAGCAAATCAAGATCTTCAGGTGCAGCTAGACCAGGCACTCCAGCAAGCCTTGGACCCTAACAGTAAAGGCAACTCTTTGTTTTCAGAGGTACTTAAAATATTCCATTGATTAAATTGTCATTTCACTTAATAAAAGCATAATTAAACATGTTAATATTTTCTAGGTGGAAGATCGAAGGGCAGCAATGGAGCGTCAGCTTATCAGCATGAAAGTCAAGTATCAGTCACTAAAGAAGCAAAATGCATTTAATAGAGAACAGATGCAGAGAATGAAGGTACAGAATTATTATGATCAAAGATTTATTAAACCTATTTTGAATCAGCATTACATGTACAAATATATCAAAGAAAGCATCTTTTCCTTCAAGGAATATACTTACATAATTATTTCTAGAACTGCATGATTTTAGAAAAAACTTTTTAATTGAATGGAAGATCCCTTTTGTATTTTATTTTAAAAAATTAATTCTGTGTAGAGTTAGTGGTATTTTTAGCATCCATTGATTGATTGAGTTTTTAATTGTTACTCACTAGCCTTGCCAGAGAAATTGAGCTTTTAATTGTTTCTTACTAGCCTTGCCATTAGCTCTTTCTTTGTAGAGTGGGAAAAAACAAGTATTAAAAAGTTTTTCTTTCCTACTGTTGGCCTAGTTTCTTTCTGAGGGTAGCCCTAAGGTTCCTACTTCAGCTAAAACTAGCTCTCTCACAAATCTTCAATTCTCCCACAAAGGCTTAGTTATAGACTGAAATTTGAATTTCCTTTCCTTGTAGTTTCTCAAGTCAAGCATATAAGCCCTTCTGATTTTAAGGGTTTGTTGGGCGTCATTTCAGTCAAACAGCTGGTAACAGAAAAACATGCTGAAGTTAGAAAGATTCCAGTATTGTACCAATCCTTAGATTCCTGATCCCTGATCTGTTGTGCCTAACTCTCCTGAGGTGGTAACTAGAAGTCTGTAAGGCTTCCCGCCTCTTTTTCAGGATGATGAGATTCACCAAAGAAATAGGAAAGGTCAATGATTAAACTTTGGCATTAGATGACCTTGGGATTGAATCCTAGTCTGTCACTTGTTAGTTGTGTGACCTCGAGCAAGTATTTTTATTTTGCAGAGCATCAGTCACCTCATCTGTAAAATAGAGATGATACAACTTGACTCTTAGAGTTGTCCTGGAGTTAAATGAAGTGCCAACTTAAACAATAGTTGTGGCTTTTATTTCTAAGGATTTTAACTGTGCCATCTGGTTTACTGAGGCTCTCCCCTATCTGGGAATTGTCTCTTTGTAAATTTTCTCATATTTGCTCTTTGTTTTCTTTTTGTATTTGTTGGGCTACTGTTATTAATCTCTGAATGTCCCCGTGATACCCCAGACTGTCTTTAGACACAGGTAGCATTCTGAATCTTCTGAGGCTAAATGTGTCTAGCCTCCAGTTTGAAGCAGGAGCAAAGAGTGGATGCTTAAAAATGTTAAAACTCACCTTTCTCTCTTACTTGTAACCATAGCTAAAACTTCGTATCATTGCTCGCTTTACTCAAAAATGTATTTAAATTAATTGACATTTTTTAAGAACTCCAGAAATTTCCAAAGGCAGAAAGGATTGCTAGGTTTAGATTTTAGTTAATTTCCTTCTGATTGCTGTGTAACTCCAAGTTTAGGTGGAGTCATAATAAGGTAAGTTGATTGCTGCTCTTACAGAATAAATTTATACTTGTATTAAAGGTTGCTTCAGTATCCTTAGATTGCCTTTTACCTTTGCTTTCCATCCTTGTTCTTTGTGAATCGAACATTTGTGAATGTGAGTAGCTTAATAATTTCCCCCCCCTTAATACTACTGAAGTTAATCAAAATTTTTGAGAAACTGCTTCAGACCCTTAATGAGAGTGCATATGATGAGTACAGCACAGCATTTGGCCAGGCTCATTTACTGCGTAAGTGATGTGCTTCCAGACCACAGCCATGCAGCTCAATTATGTTTCACAGAAGTACAAATAATTGTTATGGACTTCAAATATCACTCATAGGTAGTCTAAATAAGTACTAAAGAGTTATGTCTAACTAGATTATTGGTATAAAATGTTTTCAAATTTTTCTAGTCTAGTGTTAGACTAGAAATAGCTAATTGGTTTAGCTTCCAAAATGAGGTCAAAGTAATATAGTACAAAATATGAACTGTATCGAAAATATGGTTATCAGACTCTTCCTCTCCCCCACTCAACTGTTATGGGAGGAGGGGTTTTTTTTTTTCTAGTTACAAATCGCCACATTGCTACAAATGAAAGGGTCTCAAGCTGAATTTGAACAGCAGGAACGGTTACTTGCCATGCTGGAGCAGAAGAATGGGGAAATTAAACATCTCTTAGGTGAAATTAGGAATCTGGAGAAATTTAAGGTATGTATAAACACCTTTAAAAAACACAGCCAAATTTTGGTTTGAGTATCTTAATACTTCTAACTTGAACGAGTTTCTTTATTATGTAATTAACGTATAATTTCCATTGAGATTTACCAATATTTAATGTTTTCTTCTAGTTTCTTTATGCTTTTCATATCTGTTGCTGTTGTAAATTGTAACTCAGTTATACTCAGAGTGCCCATATCTTTAGTGTACAACTAAATGAGTTTTACATACATGTACCCCCTTATAATTACTCCCCAGCTCACGATATAGAATACTTCCAGCACTCCAGAGCAGCACTGTCATGTCCCTTTCAAGTGAGTCCTCCCACCTTCTAACTTTGTATCAGCTTTACATGTACAGATACTCTTGAACTTCGTATAAATGGAATCATTCATTACATACTCTTTTGCTTCTGTCTTCCACTCAACATTATGTCAGTGAGATTTGTTCCTCCTGTTGAGTGTTACCAGTAATTGATTCTTCTTCGGTGCTCTCCACCTCTGTTTTTTAATGGATGCATAGTAATACTTTTGTCACATTGTCCAATATTATGTGGCAACTGGAATTCATAGAGGTCTTTAATACGCTATTTAAAATTTTTTGAAATAAATTCAAAGTCCCAGAAAAGTCATGAAATTATTTCTATACACCCTTCACCCAGATTCCCCAATTATCAATTTCACCACATCTGCTTTTTTATTTTCTCTCTCTCCATGTATGTACATTTTTATCTTAAACATTTGAGAGTAAGTTGCAAACCAGATACCCCGTAACCCTTATGTTTTACCTCAGTGTTGAAGCTTATCCTTTTATATAACCGTAGTATTGATACAATGATCAAAATCAGGAAGCTAACATTGATATGTACTTTTAGCTAAGTTGCCTTTTACATTTTACCAATTACCACTAATGTCCTTCTTGGAAAACAAAAATACCCAAATGCTTTCTTTTCTAGGGTCCAATCCGTGATCATTGTCTTTTTTTTTTTTTTTTTTTTGTGGTACGCGGGCCTCTCACTGTCGTGGTCTCTCCCGTTGCGGAGCACAGGCTCCAGACGCGCAGGCTCAGCGGCATGGCTCATGGGCCATGGCTCACGGGCCCAGCCGCTCCACGGCATGTGGGATCTTCCCAGACCGGGGCACGAACCCGTGTCCCCTGCATCGGCAAGTCGACTCTCAACCACTGCGCCACCAGGGAAGCCCTATATGTTGTCTTTAATTGCCAAGTCTCTTTAGTCTCCCTTAGCCTGGAACAATTCTGTAGGCTTTCTTTAACTTTTATGACCTTGACATTTTTGAAGAGTACAGCCGTTTGCTTTGTAGATTTTCTCTCATTTCAGGGGGTGTGTGATATAATTAGATTCAGGCTATGTATTTTTGATGGAAAACTACAGGAGTATTATTATACCCTTCTCAATGTGTACATCAGGTGGCACATAATGTCTGTTTGTACCATAACTGGTTATATTAACCTTGATTGGTTGTGGTTATGCCTGCCAGGTTTCTCCAGTGTACGGTTACGATTCTTCCCTTTGTAATTAATAAATATCTTGGGGGGAGTTACTTAGACCAAGTATATATCTGTTTTTCCTTATACTTGAACATCCATTGATGATTCTTGCCTGAAACAGGTTCTGTGATGATTGCCAAATGATAATTTCATCATTCCTTCTACATTTATTAGTTAGAAGAATAATAAAGGGATTGAAAAGAACTTTCCTCCTTGCTTATTTATTTATTGATATCATATAGCCTCATGAATTCTTATTTTATCCTGTGGATTGTAGTCTGTAACTTCTTTATTTACTCTGATCGCCCAGATTTGGCCAGCAGGAATACTTCCTTACTCTGGCACAACAAGATATTCCTAGCTCACCTGCCCCAGCCTTGGAATCAGCATTTCTGCAAGGAGTGCCGGTTCCTTTAAGTGGACAATGGCACTTAGAAACCAAGAACTGGGCACTAGATGTGCTTATTGCTACTGGAATGTCATCACTTCTAGACCCTTTTAGCAGACAGAACTAGAAGTCTGTTTGCGTATATTTAGTGTATTTATGTATGTGTTATATGCATATTTATGAATGTTTTGTGTGAATAGGTTTGTGTGAGTATATGTATTTATATATATATACACATAAGAAAACCTTGATTTCATACTTAAGAACTCCAGTTTGAATCTGATACCACAGGCTTCATTGCCTACCCCATTTTATCCACCAGTGAAAAACCTGGCGGTTATTGTCCTCAATATATTTGCTTATTTACTCATTCTTAGAATACATATATTGATAGTTTTGGAATTACCCTACTCACTGAAGTTCAGGATTTGTTTGTAGTTCTTTTTGTTTTTAGCCTGAGGGTATATAGTCAAAATACTGTGTTCAAAAGTTAACTTGGGGTTTTTTTTTTCCCCTCCTCCCTTACTCCTCTTTGGTATGAGTGTGTTATGCATCTGAAATACAGTTAGGTTTGTTTGTTTCTGTTTCTATTTTGTTTTGTTGCCCTCCATCCATCCTTGTTGAATTTATGTATATACTTTTTTCCATGTGAAACATTAACAAGGTTCTAAAAGAACTATAAAGAAGATACACTCAGAGACATATCTGTCTCCCCATCCCTCCTATGCTGTTTCCACCCCACCCCTTTAGGTAGCCAATTTCATTTGTTTCTGATTTACTCATGCTGTTTCTTTTTGCAAAAAGAGCAGCTTTATATAGGCTTTATCTTCTCCCTTTTTTTTTGGACAAAATGTAGCATAACACAGATAGTCTTTTATACTTTCCTTTTTTTCATTTAACTTTAACCTGGAAATCACTTCATCTCAGTTTAGAGAGACTTCCTAATTCTTATTAACAGCAACAAAGAATTCCATTGTATGGATTCTAATACATTCTCCTGTTTCTGGGTATTTAGATTATTTCCATTATTTTGCAATTATATACAGTGCTACAAAGTACATCTTGCATATATTTGCATTTCCTTATTGTTGTAGATGTATCATCAGGGATAATTCCTACGGTGCAATTGCTGGGTAAAAAGTAAATTAATACATAGTTTTGTTAGATGTTCTCAAACTCTTCCACGTGGCTTGTACCAATTTAGATTCCCACTGGCAATAATGTATCATAGTGCATATCATTGTTTTATAGGTGTATTTATTTGCCTGTGTGCATAGAGGACTTAACACGTTTTCTTGTAGTATTTGTACAGTTTCACTTTTTACATTTAGAGATCTGATCTCTACTGAATTTTATTCTCGTGTATAGTGTGAGATATAAGTCGAGTTTTATCTTTTCCAAATAACTAGCCAGTTGTCCCAGCATCATTTATTAAGAAGTCAGTCTTGGTGGCAGTGATTTATTTATTTATTTACTTTATTTATTTATTTCCTGGCTGCATTGGGTCTTCATTGCTGCGCGCGGGCTTTCTCTAGTTGCGGCGAGCGGGGGCTACTCTTAGTTGCAGTGTGCAGGCTTCTCATTGTGGCTTCTCTTGTTGCAGAGCATGGGCTCTAGGCATGCGGGCTTCAGTAGTTGTAGCACGTGGACTCAGTAGTTGCAGCACATGGGCCCTAGAGCTCGCAGGCTTCAGTAGCTGTGGCGAGTGGGCTCAGTATTTACAGTGCATGGGATCTAGGGCAGGCAGGTTCATTAGTGGCTCGCGGGGTCTAGAACACAGGCTAAGTAGTTGTGGCACGTGGGCTTAGTTGCTCCACAGCATGTGGGATCTTCCCGGACCAGGGATCAAACCTATGTCACCTGCATTGGCAGGCAGATTTTTAACCATTGTGCCACCAGGGAAGTTCCTGTGGCAGTGATTTAATATGACACCTATACCATATATCAAATTTCCATTTATGCTTGAGTCTATTTCTGGATTTTCCATTCTATTCCACTGGCCTACTTCTCTGCACATCAGACTCATGCTTTTAATTTTAGAGGTTTTATAGTATGTTTTGTCTGGTAAGGCTATTCTCCCACCATAGCTTTTCTTTCTCAGCATTTTTCCTGGCTATTCTTTCATGTTTGTTTTTCCCTATGAACATCTTGTCTAGCTCCAAAAAAAATTTATTGGCATTTTTATTAGGACTGCATTGAATTTATAAATTAACTTAGGGAGCACAGATATCTTCTCACTAAAGAATTAATTAAAGTTTACAAATGACAAATTTTGTAAACATTAATAACCTTTTAGGCATTCTAAATTGTAGCTGTTAGTGTATCATAAAATTTTAAGTTTATATAACTTTCTTCCTCTTGTAAGAACTATTGAAAGGACTGCAATTTTGGTTAAATTTGCAAAACATCTCCTGGCAGGTGTATGTGGCTCACTAGTGGACTCTGCACTATACTTTGACAATTACAGCTTTAAATTAGGGGCTTTTACCTGCAATCTCTGAAATTGTTTACACGTTTTTAAGCAGATTTACATTTTTTTTTCCCCTAGAGAAATTGTACAGAGATTCCATCAGAATCTCAGAAGAGGGGGCACCAAAAATAACTGTAAGGATCTCCACTCTTTTTTATATTTTTGTAATTTATGGCTTTGTCATAAAGGCCAGAACTAAACCCTGTATTTGTTTCTTCCATTTTAAAAGCCAGAAGAGAGAAACCAGAGGGAGGATACAGGTGTACTTAGAACCATAGGCTTTGGAGACAGATCTGTGCTCAGATTCTGTCTTCTCAGTTTACTTGCCTGTAGCATTGTGAGCCAGTTCCCTCATCTGTAGGAGAGGAATGCTCATTCTTGTACCTACTTCAGAAGGTAAATGAGTTAAGTGGATAGTGCTTAGCACAGTGTCTGCCATATGATAAGCATTCAATAAGTGGTAGCTGATACTATTATTAATAAACCTATGCTAACCTAATTTGTTACTCATTTTAAGTAATAAGAATTGTTTTCTTTAGAGTTTATATGAAAGTATGGAATCTAAGCCTTCAGCCAACTCTGTTGCTCTGGAAGATGACACCTATTACACAGATTTACTTCAAATAAAGCTTGAAAACTTAAAGTAAGTGTTGGGGGCTTGGGAAGACAGAGACTCTTTTGACTTGCTTATAATAAGTGGTTATAGTTTCGTTTTTAAATTGCCAGAAGAAAATTCCAGAAAGGAATGGCAACAGAAATACCTCTGTGCAGCAAATGAGATTTATTCAAGATATAATTAGTGCTGGTTATTGAAGAAAAATACCTTCAGTGAATAATGAAATGTTTTTAGTTCTTTATGTTTTTCATAAAGCTTTTCAGATTAGTAAGTAAAAAAGACCTTTAAAGTAGAAAATGTTCTTATGGTCTAAATTTTTGAAGAATACATCTCATGTAACTTAAAACTTAAAGGAGTTTATTTATACATGCGTAAATGTGGAAAATAGGCCCCCCTTTGTTCATTTCCTTTGAAATGAGATTGTTTTTCTAATTTGAAACTGCTATTGTTAAAGCTTATTTTGCTTATTGTTTCTTTGTTACTAAAAACCCAGGGAAATATATTTTACTAAGAGTTCAAATATATAATATAGTAAATAATTTGTAGTAACTATTACACTTGCTTATTGTGTTATTTTAATATTCCTTGGTTCTCTTTTTTTTTTTATTAATATAGCAAAGAGAATGAAAGCACTAAAGGTGAATTGTCCATCCAGCGAATGAAAGCATTATTTGAGAGCCAGCGGGCTCTGGATATTGAGCGAAAACTTTTTTTGAATGAAAGGTGCCTCCAGCTTTCCCAAAGTGAAAATATGAAACTGAGAGCTAAACTAGATGAGTTAAAACTGAAGTATGAACCTGAAGGTATGTATGTCTCATATTTTGTCTTTTATATCACGAGAAGCTCTGAGAGATCATATCATTTTTTTTCCTTGCTACAGCTTTATGCACATCATATTACAAACTAATTTGTGGCTATGTATCTGTATTTAATAAATTTATTGCTACAAAATGTGTAGGAAAATTCAAAGAACCTGGGTACTAGATGTGCATGAATATAATGGGTATTCTTTTTGGATATCTGTATAGTAGAACCTTGACCTTTGAGACTTTTCCATTTAAGATTGCAGCATCTTATGTAATACCAAAGAGTTCAGTTTTGTTGAGGCAACTGATGTTTGAGAGCTATATTAGTTAATACTAATGTTTATAGAAAACTTAAAATAATGGAGACTTAAACAAGATAGGTATTTATTCCTCTCCCTGATAAAAGTCTGGAGGGGGCATTCTAAGACTGATCAGTGTCAGGATCTAGGCTTCTTCTGCACTGTTCATCAACATATATCTCCTTGAGCAGAATTTAGTTACATGGCCTTACCTGCCTATAGGAATAGCGGAGAAATTCAGCCTTGATTCTCAGGGTCCATGTTCCCAACTAAATCTTTGGGATTCTATTAAGGAATAGCAGGACGGATATTAGAGGACAACTATCAAGTGTAATCACTGAGATAGGAAATAGCCTAAGCATATAGGCTCTGCATATGATACATTTTAAAAAGTGATTTTACATTATGTAAATTAAAAAATAAAAGGCCCAGAATAAAAGAGTCTAAGAATGTGATGGTTCTTAGACCAAAAAAAAAGTTCTGTTACATGTTTTAGGTTATAGATTTTTCAGCCCCTATGCTGTTCACATGCCTACAACTTTCTCTTCATTATTATTTCAGTGACTGAAGTGATTCTCAACAATAGTGGGGAGGTTGTCAGCAATAATAAGGATTCTTTATAGTCTAAAAAAGCTTTTTCTCTCATCCTTTCTCCCTTCCCTGATTAATAGCCTGTCCTGATTAAGAATTATCCGTTTCAAATTTCAAAGGTCTGCTGTGAACTGAATACAGCAAGCAGGAGGAAGTATAATGAATCTAGATGGTGTGGATTTCAAAGGAGCAGTGCTAGAGAAAGGGAAAATACTGATTTAAAAACAATGGTGATACCAACAGGAACACCAGCCCCACATTCAACCATGGTTTCTCCAACCTCACCAATATTTTGATTTTGAAAATGAAAGACACATTGGTATGGGGGTACAGAAAAGGTATTAGAACAGTTAATTCTGTGACTGTGTATATGGACCCGCATAAGGGATGGAATGATGTTATGTTAATCCTTATAAGACACAGTATTGAGTCTTCACTCAGTGGGTGCTTTTAATCCCCATTTTACAGGTAAAGAAAACAAAGCTCACGCCTTAGATTAAATGTGAATGCATATAGCACATTAACATGGTGCTTTACACTTAGCAGTTGCTCAATAAATGATGACTATTATTATTCAAGGTTTAAAAAAAGAAAGAATACAAAGCTCAGAGAGGTTAAGGACTTTCCCAAGGTCACCCAGCTGCAGAATATTGTTAGCACTAGGATTAGTACCTGGATTCCTTGACTCTTCGCCACTATATCCTTCCTGATTTCCATGGTGAGATCTTATGAAGCCCCATGCAACTTTTATCATAACCCTAGAAGAGAACATTTAAGTGTTCATTCCTAGAGAGTCAAATATATTGAGATCCTAAGGAAAAATTTATAGCCAGATAACCTTGAAAAGATATAGTTAATGGAATCCATGAAAAAGAAAGGATTAAAGACAATGTATTTCAGTAAGGAGATGAATGGGTTTTAAAGGAATGGAAGTGGAAAAGAAGGAAAGGAAAAAAATACATTTATAACTAGTGCTACCTTATGTTGACTGTGTGTTTGATTTATTGACTAGGTCTATTTTTAATTGGTTTTTTTCTCAGAGAAAATTGAAGTGCCTGTACTCAAAAAGAGGCGTGAGGTACTTCCAGTGGATATAACCACCCCTAACGATGTATGTACCACCAGTGCTGTTGAGGAAGAAGTTTATAGATTACCACCTCAGAAAGAGGAGGTACAGTCCTGTCCTAACAATTTAGAAGATAACTTGCAGTTGGAAAAGACAGTTTCTGTAAGCACATCAGGAGTCATTCTGTCTCCTTACAAAAATCTGTCCGTGGGTACTCAGCCAAGGAAGGAAAAGAAATGTGTGAAACTTATAGGAGTTCCAGCTGAGTCGGAAGCCTTAAGTGAAAGAAGTGGAAACACCCCTAACTCTCCCAGGTCAGTGTCCTCTTTCCTTCAAGGCAGTGAGCAGCCTTCTCCATCTCTTCTCTATCGCTGCATGAACTGCACTATCTGTTTCTTTATCTATTTTCTTAGTATTGCATGCAGTATAATTCCCCAATTTCATCTGCCTACCTTCCGATTTTCTAAAACTTTAGGAAAGACTAAAATGATTACAGGGGAAAAGGACTCCTGAATAAGGGAATTGTTTTAAAAAGTAACATTTTTCTATGTCATGAGGCAGAAATACCCCAGTCTACTACCTCTTTCAATGTTTTGTTGGTTTGAATAAATGTACAGTTTTATTTTTTTCCTGATTCAAGAGTTGCCGTGAAAAAAAATTAACTTATCTCCTAAAAGGGCTTTCCATTAGTCTAAGAAATTTCAGCCTTCCAAAAAACTGTTAGGTGAAATGTTTTATGGCTTTTGAAATTGTTTATCCTAAGCCTTCAAGAATGTGCTTTAATACCTATTCTGACATTTTAAAATATCAAAGGTAATTCATTTTCAATTTACACCCAAACTTCAAAGCCTCTAGTTTCTGCATAATTGAGTTTGTGACTAAAAGAGGAAGTGTCAGACATGTGTGTCTGTAGGAATTAATGTTTTAAGGACCTTATCCTTTAAAAAAAAATTAAAATAATAGAAGGCAGAAGGTAAGAGAAAGTGAGTGGAAGGAAAAGGTAGGTACAGTGGCTGAGGTTAGGGTGGTATAAGAAACACGTTCTTGGGCTTCCCTGGTGGCTCAGTGGTTGAGAGTCTGCCTGCCGATGCAGGCGACAGGGGTTCGTGCCCCGGTCCGGGAAGATCCCACGTGCCGCGAAGCGGCTGGGCCCGTGAGTCATGGCCGCTGAGCCTGCGCGTCCGGAGCCTGTGCTCCGCAACGGGAGAGGCCACAACAGTGAGAGGCCCGCGTACTGCAAAAAAAAAAAAAAAGGAACACGTTCTTGGTGTGTGTGGCAGGACCAAGAATGGGCAAAAAAGAAGTGAATGTGGAAAATGGAGAAGGTAAAAAAAGATGAAGGATGTCTTTATGCAGTGGAATGATAAATGTAATTAAAATAAATAGACATTCTAAAAATTAAGCATATTGATGTGAAAATAGTTAGCTTGGATTGTCTGCTATGAAAGGAGATCTTTAAGGTACTCCCAGGGTCAGTCTTTGATGGAGGGGTACAGAATAAGACATTTTACTAGTATGCATTCGAATTGAAATAGTAAGACATAGCCCACCTTATGTAAAAGGGCTTTCTTGTATGTTTTATCTGATTTGTTTTCAAGTCTTCCGTGCTACTAAACAGTATTCAACAAAGAAAGCACTTCAACAATATTGCAGTTATTAGAATTAATAATAGGAGTAATACTCCATTTCTTGAAATTTTATGTAGTCACATTATAACCCATAAGTCACATAAAATCAAAGCTTAATATTCTCAAGGAAGAAGCAGCTTTAAATGAATGATATCTGATACACACATGGTTTCGAGTAGTTCTGAAGTGAATTCAACAGGTTATGCTTGTATATATGTGATTCACTGTGTATATGTGTTTTGACCATTTTATATTCCTGGAGGTGAATTTCCAGAATTGATCAGTGCAAACCTTACTATCTACGTTGTCTTCATTTCTTTTTCTGCCTTTTTTTGATTGATAACAATTATTTAAGCAAATGTATTTAGCTACTTGTTTGACTCAAGTAGCACGTTGGAATTTTTTGTCTTGCTAAACAAAAACAAATAAAATAACAAAACATTTGTTTTTTTGTGTGTGTGTGAATCCATCTGCTAACTTTAGATGTTTCCAACCTTTTGCTCTCTGCATGATTAACTTAGACACACAATCCTATGGTAATATTGCAATAATAAATACGGCTTTTATTGGGAACTTCACTATTGCATGCTTTATAAATTTAACTGATGCTCTTGTTATAAAATATCCTTATAGGCACTTTAAAATATCTCTTCACTTTTTTTTCTTAAATTATTATTTTGCTAGTTGAAATTCAATTTGAGTTTTAATGAGATAAATAGACGTCTATTCATGCAGCCCAGGATTCCTTGTTAATTTTTATCTGGCGTTTGCCTTTTGTAAGTCATGTTAACATTAAAATACTGCTCTAGCATTAAAATCTTTTTTTTAGTTGTGTTTATCATGATAGGCACCCTCATTATATTTTAATTCTTTAATTTAGGCTTTGCCATGGCTTTTTATTCAACCTTAAAGACATTTCTTTAGACATTTGAAACATTAAGTCTATTGATATAAAAAGGTTCTTTTAGTGCAGCAGTGACTTAGTTTTTTTAATGGTATTGAAGTCAACTATAATTTTTCTCCTTATATACCTAAAAAAAAAAAAAAATCACCATGTCTCATTAAGAGGTCCGTTATACTGGTGGATTGTTTCTTCTTTAATTTTTCCTAACCACATTTGAATTCAGAGTGGATGCTTTAATGCCTGTAGGTTAGCTGCTGAATCAAGGCTTCAAACAGAAGTTAAAGAAGGGAAAGAAACTGCAAGCAAATTGGAAAAGGCAACCTGTAAGAAATCACACCCTATTGTATACGTGTCCTCCAAATCAACTCCAGAGACCCAGTGCCCTCAGCAGTAAAGACTTAATAAGAGTAAGGTACCACTTGCCCAAAAGACTGCTCTGGAGGTTAGTTAAGATTGTCTTCATCTGGAGTATACCATCTTGTAGCTTATTTCCTTCTACTCATTGTGCCAGGAACTGGCGTTTTCATGCTCCTTTGACCAAACATTCAAAATGTGGTTGTGATTCTAACCAGGAGAGTTCCCTAAGTGATGAACTATGAGTCACAGTGAATAAACCATTAGCTGAAGGAAAGTGTTATTACAAATTTATTGGTTACATTGTATATAGATTTTTAAAGTACCTTCAGAGCCATATATATTTGAAAAGAGAGCACATTAACTATTATATTTTCCTATGTACATTTTTATGAATGTAGTTTTTCACTGTGTTGTGAAAATAGAAAACTTGGTTTAAAAATATATATTATATTGTAACTAGATTTTGTCAGCGTGTAAAGCACATATGTTCATCTTTGTATTCATATACATGATTTAAATTTTGTCTCAATTACATGAAAAAAATAATTTTGAAATTTAAAATAAAACTGCTATAATTTATCCCCTTTTTGTTTTTTTACTCTGTATACATAATAGCATGTTATCAAAGGGAATAAAGGAAGAAAAAAGAAACTTCAGGGATTCTTAATTCCCTGGTACATATAATTATATATATATATATATATATATATATATATATATATATATATATACACACACACACACAGACACACACACACACACTATATATATTTTCAATTCTAAACTTTACAAATAAAGACTTTTTCCTGTAAATGATTATAGCCTTGTCTATAACTTAATTTCATGTATACATTAAGTGGGTGTATTGGAAGTTTATTTTAAGGAACTGCATTTTGTATAAATAGGGAGGCTGACAAGTCCAAAATCTACAGAGTGGGCTGGCAGGCTGTAGACCCAAAGAAGAGCTGACGGCACAGTTCAAGTCCAAAAGCTGTCTGCTACAAAAGATTCCCTTGTTCAGGGAAGGTCAGCCTTTTGTTTTATCCAGGGCTTCAACTAATTGCATGCGTAGGCCCACCCACATTCTGGAGGGAAATCTGCTTTACTCAAAGTCCACAGCTTTAAATGTTAATCTCATCCAAAAGAACTCACAGAAACATCTAGAATGATGTTTGACAACATATCTAGGTTTTGTGGCTCAGCCAAGTTGACACATACTTAACCATTAACAGTGGGTTAATTAGATGTCTATTGAAATATGTTAGGCGAAAGGAAATTGCCTCTCACTTCTAAATCAACTAATAAACTTTTAATTTTAATTTGCTATAAAAAGTATACTCTAAGGAAGTTAGAAATTTCATATTAAATAATATTTCTTACAAAAAGAAGTAGCTGAAGGCACTAGAGAAAAAATAATTTTAACCTGAGGATAATACCATGAATGACCACCATATTCCTGCATATTATAGAAGGTAGATCAATTCCTTCCAACATTGAGTTTTTATCATGAGTTAGGTGCTAGTGGTGCAACCTTAGGCTTACTTCAGAGCTCACAGTTTAATAGACCCACATAGATGAGTAGTGGTAGTTGGTACTATTAGTAGTAATAATAGTTACATATAATATTTGAATAAATCTAATGTGCCAAGCACTCTTAAGCCCTTTCACATATTACCACATTTAACCCTCCCAATATCTCTATGAGCTAGATATTATACCTTACTGATTCTCATTTTACAGATGAGGAATTCAAGGGCTCAAAAAGGTTAAGTTATTTGCCCAAGGTCACAAGCGTTGGTAAGCGATGAAAAGAAGTAGAGTGGTAGAGGTCGTAATAACGTGTACAGAGTTCTATAGGAACAGAAGGAAACAAGAAACTGCCTCTGGGGGCTTTTTTTAATTTTCATAATTTCTAAGCTGAGATTTCTTCAGTGGTTTCCAAAGGCACAGAAAATAGCATTACAGGTGGAAGAAATAGCTGTTCAACCAATAAAGGTATGAAGCAACATCCCTAATTCAGGAAACTGAAGATTTTGAGATGGCTGGATGTATAGGGCTTGCAAAGAGCAGTAACAGTAAACTGAATCTGAAGAGATAGCTAGGAGCAAAATCATGAAGAGTGTGAGTTAGGGAAATGTATTTTACAAACGAAAATTTACAAAGACTTATAAACAAATTGAGCAACTGTGATTGAGAGTTAAAGAATAGGGATGACAAGAGAACATTATCCATCCAGTGTCTGCCTTATCACTCATGGGGACTGAAGCAATTCTATTGAGTCTTGAGTCTTTTAGGAATATATTTTGAAAAACTGCCACAATAAATGATGAGAAGCAATTGAATAATCAATATAAGCAAAGCAATTACTGAACAAATTTAAAAGGCTGAATAAACTGTTCAATTTATTTTCAGTAAAAATACTCTGGAGTCATAATGGAAAATGAATTTAGAAAAAGATAAGAATGGAAGCAGAAAAGACGAGTTTGGCCATTTGGTAGTCCAGGTAGGAAATACAAGTATGAACTGAGGCAATGGCAGTGGGAATATAGAGTGGTGGTTGGATTTAAGATACTGTTTAAAGAAGCAGAGTGGTCAAGAGTTGGCAAAATAGGACGTGGTACTCTGTGGGAAAGGGATATATCAGCTACATGTGCATTAGTGGTGGTGGTAACAGAAAAATAGGAGTGGGAGGTATTTCAATTTTGATGAGGACTTTTATTCAGGTACCAGTGGGGTGTCCATGTTGGAGTCAACGGAAGTGTTCGTGTATGTTTATGTAATCAAAAATAATTAGTCTGTTTTTCAAACCTTTATTTTTACAAGGAAAATGTAAAACTAACATGACTATTCTATAGGCACTTTTTTTCCTCATCATTATTCAAAAAGTGGCCTTATGGTCAAATGTTTATAATCATAGCCTTGATTTATTGTTTTCACTAATTAGACATCATGAGCCCTGTGTATGGGCCTAGAACAAAGATGACAAAGTATTTATGTTTTCTCTCCTCCAGTAAGGTATTGGTGGAAGGGAGCTAATGTTTATTGATTTGCTAGGTGATTTACCTATGTTATGTCTCAGTACTACCTAGTTTAGCGTAATAGTGACTGTTGTAGCATCTGTAGTTAGACTATTTAAATTCAGATCTCAATTTCTCCATATAAATGTTAGACTTTAGCAAGTTTATGACTCTGAGAGTAGTTTATTTAGGTAATCCTTTAATATTTTAATTTTTTTAGAATTATGTAAAATATGTGGATCCAAAGTAAAATCTACAAGAGAAGGTATATTTAAGGAAATACAGCTTCCATCACTGTTTCCTTCTCCCACCAGGAACCATTTAAATTTCATGGGTTATTTTTCCTTTTTTTTTTTTTTTCTTTCTACATAGCAGATATAGATAGTAGGTAGATAGATAGAATCTCCATTCTTTTTCTTAGATAAAAGTAAAATGGTGGGTGATATCGGAGAGGAATTGTGGATAGGAAACAGCAAAAGCCTGTCCCTCCACAAAATCAGCCAATAAACTAGCAAGGACAGTCAGAACCAAATTTTTTAGACTCTGGAAACTCATCAAGGGTTTACAGCAACAAGGTGAACAATTAATCAAGGAAAATCAGCTGAGTCTTGGCATTTCAGGAAACCTCTGATGAATCACTAGCTGATCGCTAAGTTAATGGAATAGAGATTTCAGTGGCCAAACACAAGGAACCTAGACCTTACAAAATTAGTTTAGAAAAGTCATTTTAAAAACTGGAGCAATGACTATAAACAAGCAGCAACAACAAACTAGGGAGGGAGGAGAATCTGATTTCTAGCATGGTCACATTATAATTCTCAAAGTGTTCAATTTTCAACAAAAATTACAAGACATGCAAGAAACAAGAAGGTATGACCCATACATAGGAAGAAAGAAATTAATAAACTGTCCAGGAGGAAGCCCAGACATTGACTTGCTAGACAAAAACTTTAAATCAACAATTTAAAATATGCTCAAAGAGCTAAAGGAAAGCATGGACAAAGACCTAAAGGAAACCATAAAAGCAATGCCATGTAGAGACTATCAACAAAGAGACAGAAATTATTAAAAGGAGCCAGATAAAAACTCTGGAGTTGAAGAGTACAATAACAAATGAGAAACTAGAGAGATTCAACATCAGATTTGGCCAATTGAGATTATTTAGGCTAAAGAACAGAAAGAATGAAAAAAATGAGCAGAGTTTAAGGGACTCACTGGACACTATCAAACATAGCAACATACACATAATAGGAATCCCAGAAAGAGGAGAGAGAAAAGGGCAAGAGCATATTTGAAACAAACAGACAAGAAAACCCCAGAAAATTGCAGTCCAATATCCTTGATGGACATTGATGCAAAAATCTTCGACAAAATATTAGCAAACCGAATGCAATACATTTTAAAGATCATACAAAATGATTAAGTGGGATTTATTCCAGGGACGCAAGGATGGTTCAACATTGCAAATCAGCCAATGTGATATACCACATTAATGAAATGAAGGATAAAAATTATGTGATCATCTCAATAGATGCTGAAAAAGCATCTGACAGCAAAAACAAAAATAAGTGGAACTACATCACACTAAAAAGCTTCTGCACAGCAAATGTAACCATCAACAAAATGAAAAGGCAGCCTACTGAATGGGAGAAAATATTTGCGAATCATATGTCTGATAAGGGGCTAATATCCAAAACATATAGAGAACTCATACAGTTCAACAGCCAAAAAAAAAAAAAAAATAGGCAGAAGATCTGAATAGACATTTTTCTAAGGAAGACATACAGATGGCTGCCATGTTACTTAGCAACATTATGTAGACATGTAAGCTCTCCCTCCAGTTCGCTTCTTGCCCAGGAGTTCCCTCCTGGATGGCGGCCCCTGACCTCTAGCCTCTGTATAGTCTTATGCTGTGAGGAACTGCCTCTCTCAGGCAATCCTGTCCAAGTACCATGCAATAAAGCTTACTGTGTGTTACTGCATTTCATGGTCTTGTATTTTTCCATGTTAGCCTCCAAATCCCTGAGGTCCCTTACAAACATGAACTTACATATCAAGAAGGACATGATATAATGGTAAAGGTGTCAATCTATCAAGATGATGGAACAATTCTAAACATATATGCACCTAACAAGAGAGCCTCAAAGTATCTAAAGCAAAAACTGAATTTTGAAATTTGCCTATGGATTCCACACAATCTCAGTGGAAATCCAAGCAGGCTTTATTGTAGAAATTAAAAATGTGATTCTAAAATTTATATGGAAATGGAAAGAACTGACATTACCAAAGAAACTTTAAAAATGAAGAATAAAGTTGGAGAACATGTACTACCTGATTTTGAGAATTACTATAAAACTGTTGTAATCAAAGTAGTGTAGAGTTGGTGTGTCAGTATGCTAGTGGGCAGGGCTGGAGGTCAGGGGGTCCTGGGGCTGGTGCCTGTCCATTAGTGGGCAGAGCTGGGTCCTGGGGTCTCTGACTACTGGGCCCTGGGGTCCTGGGCTAGTGCCGGCACACTGGTGTTTGGGGCCAAGTTCCGGGTTCTCCGGTGGACAGGGTCATGTCTTGGTGTGGCTGTGAGCTCAGGGGGTCTTAAGGCAGCCTACCTGCTGGGAGCAGCCCAGCTAGTTGCTTGGCTTGAGACATCACAGTACTGGTGCAGATAAGCTGGTGGGCAGGGCTGGGTCCTGGTGCTAATAACGTAGAGGGAGGACTCCAAAATGGCAGCCAGCACCAGTGTCCATATGGTAAAATGAGCTCCCCCTTATAGCCGCCTCCAGTGTCTGTTGTCCCCAGGGTGAGCTCCAGTTACCTCCTGTCTGTCCAGGAGGCCCTCCAGGATCAGCAGGTAGGTCTGATTCAGGCTCCTTTCAAATTACTGCTTCTGCCCTGGATCCTAGAGCATGTGAGATTTTGTGTGTGCCCTTCAAGAGTGGAGTCTCTATTTCCCGCAGCCCTCTGGGTCTCCCAAAAGTAAGCCCCACTGGCCTTCAAAGCCAAATCATTCTGGGGTCTCATCTTCCCAGTGAAGGACCCCCGGGCTGGGGAGACTGATGTGGATCTCAGACCCATTGTTCCTTGGGGAGAACATCTGCAATTGTAATTTTTCTCCCGATTGTGGGTCATCTTCCCAGGGTATGGGTCTTGGGTCCAGAGTACCTGGACTCTGCCCCTACTACCTGTCTTGTTGTGGTTCCTTCTTTATATCTTTAGTCGTAGAAGGTCTTTTCCGGCAGATTCTGGTCTTTCTTATCAGTAGTTGCTCTGTAAATAGTTGTCATTTTCGTATGCTCATGAGAGAAAGTGAGCTCAGGGTCTTCCTACTCTTCCATCTTAGCCAAGCTCCTATTTTTAGAGACTCAGTCCATTTCTATTTAAAGTAATTATTTATAGGTGTGGACTTAATATTGCCATTCTGTTAATTGTTTTCTGGCTGTTTTATAATTCCTTTGTTCCCCTCTTGCTTTCTTCTCTGTAATTTGGTGTTTTTTCTGTAGTAGTATGCTTAGATTCTTTTATTTTTTGTGTATCTAGTATAGGTGTTTCCTTTGTGGTTACCATAGATTTTACATATATTTATAACAGTCTATTTTAAGCTGATGACAACTTAACTTTGAATGCATACTAAAGCTCTACATTTTTACTCCCCTGCCCCGAATTTTGTTTTATTATGTCACAATTTGCATCTTTTTACCTCGTGTGTCCATTAACAAATTATTGTAGTTTTATTTCATTATTTTGGCTTTTAGCCTTCCTAGTAGAGTTATAAATGATTTATCCTCCACCATTACAACACGAGTATTTTAAATTAAACTTTATATTTTTTTCCAGTGAGATATATACCTTCACATATTTTCCCGTTACTAATTAGCATTCTTTTGTTTCAGCTTGAAGAAGTCCTTTTAACATTTCTTATAACGCCAGTCTAGTTGTGAACTCCTTCAGCATTTCTTGTCTTGAACCCTCTTTCTCTCTCCTTCAGTTCTGAAGGACATCTTTGCCTGGTACAGTATTCTTGTTTGGCAGGTTTTTTTTTTGTTTTTAACACTTTGAATATATCATGCCACTCCCTTCCAGCCTGCAAAGGTGCTGCTGAAAAAAATCTGCTAATAGTCTTATGGGGGTTCCCTTGTATGTGACAAGATGTTTTTCTCTTTTCTCTTTTATGATTCTCTCCTTGTCTTTAGCTTTTGACAGTTTAATTATAATGTGTCTCAGTGTGGGTCTCTTTGGATTCACCTTTTGGAACTCTCTATGCTTCCTGAATCTTGACATGTTTCTTTCCCCATGTTAGGGAAGTTTTCAACCATTATTTCTTTGAATAAGCTTTCTTTCTATCTCTCTCTCTTTTCCTTCTAGGACCCCTTATAATACATATATTGGTCCATTTAATGGTGTCTTGTAAGTCCCTTAAGCTATCTCCACTCTTTTTCATTCTTTTTTCTTTTTGTTCCTCAGATTGGATTAATTTTACTGTCTTTCCTCTGAGTTTGCTGATCCTTTTTTTCCACTTGGTGTAGTTTGCTACTGAATCCCTTTATGGTTTTTTTTTTTTTTTTTTTAGTTCAGTTATAGTATTTTTAAGCCCTGTGATTTCTGTTCGGTACTTTCTTATATTTTCCATCTCTTTGTTGAAATTCTCATTTTGTTCCTGCATTGTTCTCCTGACCTCAGTGAGCAACTTGATTACTGTTACTTTGTACTCTTCATGAGGTAAATCAGTTACCTCTGTTTCATTGAGTTCTGCTTCTCTACTTTTTATCCTTTTCTTTTGTTTGAAACATATTCCTCTGTTTCTTCCTTTTCCTTAACTCTCTGTTGTTGGTTTCTGCACATTTGATAAAACAGCCACTTCTTGTAGTTTTGACACTGTTGTCTTGCATAGGAGATGAACCTTATCCATCAGCCTGGCCCAAGCTCTTGGTTGTCTCTCAAAACTTTGTGGTGTCCAAGCCACCTTCTTTATTCTTAGAGGCTCCCAGTATTTGAGGGTGTGTCAGGACCTGTCAGTTTCCCAAATGGGAGGATTGTGGTCAGCACCTCAACGCATGCTGAATCGAAGCCAGATCCTCAGGCAGCAGCTGGGAAAGTATGTAATTAGTGCCTCCCAGGGAGATACTGGGAAAGGGCTTTTTTTGTCTGATTCCTCTGCACTGGGACTGGGTGCATTGCTGTGGATGAGTGCTCCTGCACTTGTTAGTAACTACTTCCTTGTTTGCCGTCATCCTGTGGTACTCGTGAATGCAAGCCCCTTTGACTCTCAGAGCCAGGCATTCTAGGGGCCCATCCGTTGGATGGCAGCTGTCAAAGCTGGGCCACCAGGTGTACGTACAAGCTCCTTCCAGGGAGATACTAGTGACTTGGAGTGTACTAGAGAGAAAGGGCAGGTGAGGTGTCCACAGGCTTCCCTGGTCTGCAGGGAGGATCACAGTCAGCCCCTAGGTGCATGCTAAATTAGAAGCCTGGCCCCTAGGCGGTAGATTTTAATGCATGCAAATACAAAGAAGAAAGAAGCCAGCCTTAACAGGCTACATTTTGTGTTATTTCATCTATATGAAATTCTCAAAATGCTAAAACTATAGATATAGGAAAAAAATCAGTGGTTGCCAGGGGTTTGAGGGAGGAGTATGGAGGGATGACTAAGCAGAACACGGGATTTTTAGGACCCTGAAACTATTCTATATGATACTGTTGTGGTAATACATGACATTATGCATTTGTCAAAACCCATAAAACTATATAACACAAAGAGTAATCTCTAATGTAAACTGTAGACTTTATTTAATAATAATGTATCAATATTAATTCACTAGTCATAACAAATGCACCACACTAATGCAATGTTTTAATAACAGGGGAAACTGTGCCATGGGGGAGAATGGGTAAATCCAAACCCTGTATGTTCTGCTCTATTTCTATGTAAACCTAAAACTGCTCTAAAAAAAAAGTTTTTATCAATTAAAAAAACAGAAATCATTATGTAATTTCCCTCATAAAAAAGGATATGGGCCCCCTTTGTAGACTGGAAAATGAGGGGGAAAGAAGCAAAAGGGAAAACGTGGGGCCTTAAAAGACAAAAGCAGTATAATATCAATGGACTCAGAACTTTCTCCCAACTCCCCCATCACTGAGAACAAAAATTATTTATGAAAGACTTCACTGCACCGACAGAAGGGGGCACCCTTTGACTAGGAACCTTGTAAAAATACTCCAGAATTCTGATGACATAAATAGGTTAAAGCTGTAAAAAGCTATTACGTGAAGGAAACAAAACAAGACCACTTCATGAATCTCATGCCCGCCCCTCTCAAAAGCCACAGGAAGGAGAAGCAAAATATAACACAACACTCCAAACTGGGAAAACTGATCTAGAACATTCAAAACTGTTAAGTTTTTTAATTACAGAAAAATCCTTTAGAACTCGAGCAGAAAATATCAAATAACTTACAGAGGCAAGATAACAGCTCCCCAAAACAGCATTCAGAAGAAGGTTTATGTGATTCAGTTAAAAAAACAAAACAAAACAAAAAACCTTTAAGGAAAAAAAGTGTGAACCAAAGGTGGTATTTTCATTAAATCTATTCTTTAGGCATCAAGACTGTTGGAAAACAGTTTTAAACATGCTAAAATTCAGTGATTTTTTTTTTATGCCTGTGAACCCTCTGAGGAATCATCCAACAAAAGATGACTGGGGTCTTTGTGACCGCCTGGAGGGGTGGGATAGGGAGGGTGGGAGGGAGGGAGACGCAAGAGGGAAGAGATATGGGAACATATGTATATGTATAACCGATTCACTTTGTTATAAAGCAGAAACTAACACACCATTGTAAAGCAATTATACCCCAATAAAGATGTTAAAAAAAAAAAGATGACTGGGGAAACTTTTGCAAAAGGACTAAAGGACTGAACAAATAACAATATGTTGTGGATAATTAGAGCCAGATTTCTCACTGTTGGACAAAGGAATGAAAATGCATGAAGGGGAGAGGCTAAATTAATGAAATGGAAGGCTAAAAATGAACCCTGTGGTGTAGGGTTGGAATTGGAGGTATCGATATAAACTCATGGTTTGGGGGAGATAGACTTTCAAAATTAGATATGAAGATAGGCAAGTACATATACACATACATGTATATACAGGTACACACAAACATACACACACATATATATACATATACTTACATATAAGTGTGTGTATGTAGAATTCCTAGCTCTTCTGCTGGACTCTAGAAGCAATAACATCTCAGTAGCAATGAGCACATGTAGCACATGTAGCATCCAGATCTTGGTTTCTTACTATCATTCTCCACTGATATGAACCGTTTCTTTCAGAACTGGCTACTTTCAGGGTTAGGTTGAGAATGAATGATATGAGCCCTAAACATCTTGTCGGAAAAAGTAAGAAAGTGCTCAAAAAATGATGGGGGTGTCACGATGGCTCCCACTGTCCAAATCTAGGACAATCTGAGCATCTAAATAAATAATAGCAATGGATTATAGCCTATTGAGTAAAATAAGAAACCATGAGCCCATGTTGTTTTAAATAAACGAATAAATACATGAATGAATAAATGATAGAGGAAAAGCTTTTTCTCACAGTAGAATTCCATTTAATAAATGTAGAAAGAATGATAGACTTAAAAAAAATCTCTATTTGGTAATCATCATACTAATAGGTGATTCGGGAAAGAACCATCAATAAATGATACTAAAACTAAAGGGCTAAAAGTATGATGAGTTAAAGAATATTTACATAGTCTTACAGTATCTCTCCACAAATACATAATTGCAACAGGAGAACTAGTAACCTTCACATGGAAAAGTTAAAAGGCATCACCCAAATCAACAATCAGTGTTAACATCACCAGTAAAGTTACCGACTCTCCCAAGTTGGTCCCCAACAAGGGTCCTCCTACGTGGTGTCGTTCCAGCCAATAGAAGGAGACTGAGTTTGGCTCAGAAGCAGAGAAAAGCTTTCTTCTTCGGTATGAGAATGGAGCGGTACGAGCTAGGCTCTGGAGAACGTGCTCTGCCGAAAGGCCCGCAGGGCGCTGCTTTGCAGGGTTCTGTCGGAGGAGGGAGGGGCGGAGTTCCCGTAGGGCGGGCTCAGCTGTGCTGCTCGAGGCCTCCCGCCAGCGCGCGCCGCAGCATCTTTGCACACCGCCCCCCGCCGCCATCTTTATTTCACGTTTTCCTGCGGCGCTTCTGCACGTGGTTCGTGGAGCTCAAACGTCTGGAGCAGTGGTTTTACCCTGAGAACTTTAATCTGATGTGGTCGCCAGGCCTCCATACCCAGCGCCCTACAGGCAAGTGAAAGTAGACTAAGCCCAAAAGAAGAAGTGAGACCTTATCACCTAGATTCCATCTTATTTTTCCCTGGGACTCCATTGGGCTTTGCTGGTGACAAACCCCTCCTCTGCCTTTTGTCCTGTGCCCCATTCTTAGGGGGCGCTGAGGGGACGACGGTCCATCTTATGTAACTGCTTCCTGAGTTTGGGTGCAGTCATAACCCCGGAGAGGGGAGTAGAGCTTCTCCCCAGCCGCCTTCAGATACGTTCGATTATCACCCGGCCTCAGCCCTGTTTATACCCCTGAGCGACCACCATTTGGAGTTTTATAGATTCTAACCTTTTGGAGACAGAAGACAGCAGACAATTTAAGATGCATGGTCCAGATATCGGCAAGAGAACAATGTTGTTAAGGGGCTCAGGAAAGGTAGAAAACAAGTGATGCTGGGGAGAGCCTGTGGTCCTCTGCTCTGAATTTGTTCGGCCAGAGGAGGCTGACTGGCTTCTGTTAGCCAAGCTGCTTTTTCCAGTAGCCTGTCTGCATTTTCTCCAATCAGGCACTGTGAGGCAGCCACCGTTGCTTGGGTAAAGCATCCTGGAAGTAACATGGTGAAGAGATTGGAAGGGGGCAAAACTGGAGGCAAAGAGCTCAAGTCTGAGATTCAGATGAGGTGGATCTTGGCAAGGTAGTGCTCTGGAGCAGAGGGCAGATCTGAGAACTGTTTTTGAGATAAGCATTTGCAGTGAAAGGGAGGGTGAAGTGGAGGGTGATGATACCACTCTTAGGCAGTCATAATGGTTGACAGCTGTAATAAGGAGTCTCACCCCTCTGGGCATTGTTTACTTATTAACAGAAATGGGGATCATAATGGTGCCTACCTCATATGGCTACTTTGAGGATTAAATGAGATAATGCATGTAAAGTGTTAAATGAGGGATTGGCATGCAGTTAAGTGCTCAATAAATGTTAGAAACCTTTTTTCATCAGGAAACTGAGGCTAGCAAGGTTAAGTAACTTCTCCAAGCTACACAGCTATGTAAGTGATGGAGTTGGGATTCTAGCATATCACTTGGAGCACAGAGTCAACTCACATCACCTGTTACGTAGAATAGAAACAGGGATGACAGGTCTGTGGTGTGGCTATGGTGATGAGGTTGGTTTCAGAATTGAAGACATTAATGTGGGGTGGGGAAAGGAGGTCCAGGAAGCAGTTGGACACGAGTCTGGACCTCAGGAGGGGTCTTGGCCAGAGAAGTCCTTGTTTCCAAAATCATCTCTCAGAGTCCATGCAAATTTATAGTCATCAGTGGTGCACTACCTAATTGCCAGGTATCTGGCAGATGGTGTTTAATAAAATTGTTTGACCACGATAATTGTAAATTCTTTAAGTGGTTTTAGTCACATTTTTATATTTGACTGTCAGTCTCTCTTGCCACAGTTTTTCCATGGTGCCATAGAATCATTATAATAAAAAGCCTATATTTCAGAAATAGAAAGGCCATATCCTAGTCAGTATGAAGCTTAAAGTTTTCTGTATTATAAACCATTCCATTAAGAAGTTAACCTTCACTCAAAATAACTTTCTAAACTTCATCTCCTTCAACTACAAGCAGTTTTTCACCTCTTTAATATGTTGAATAATTTGTTACTCTAACGTTATTTTAAAAACCCAGACTCCTGAGTCACAAGCTGAATAGGGGGAAAATCTTCAGTATTCCTCAAGTCTCAACCATATTTACCTAATGGCATACCACCTATCTTTGTCCCCCCACCAAGTACCTTATCACACTGTTGTTATGAACTTGTCTGCATGTATATCAGAAATCTAAGATGAAAAAACAAGCATCTTTTAGATCCCTCCCATGGGTTTATGAAGACAATAAAATTGTCTGTAGCAAGGGATGACAAACTATGGTTCATTGGCCAACTTTGACTCAACACCTGTTCTGGTATGGACGATGAACTAAGAATAGTTTTTACATTTTTAAAAGGTTGAAAAGAATTCAAAAGAAGAAAAGTATTTCATGACATGTGAACATTATATGAAATGCAAATTTTACTGTCCATTAATGGATAAAGTTTTATTGGAATACAGCCATGCTCATCATTTACATATCATCTATAGTGGCTTTCATGCTACAGTGGCAGAGTTGAGTACTTGCAGCAAAGATGGGCTATGGATGGTGTTCTCATTGCTTTGCAGTGCTGTTTAGCAACCTGTAGATCTCAGGGATGTGGTTATAGTGCCACCTGTTTCAAGTACCATGTACATCACTGTACAGAAATACTTTTTAAATTTTGTTTTATTTTATTAACCAGCACAATAGCCATCATGTCAAAACAAAACAAAACAAAAGAAGAGAATAGTGGGATCCAAATGTCATGCTTTTAAGTCACAGTGGAGTGTGGATTATTTTGTTACAGGATGAGACAGGAAAGCATCATCTTTGTTGTATAGTGACACTACAACTGTGCTAAAAGAATATGGTCTGACAGAGTAAGCCCTCATCACAACATTCCCAACTGCAAGAAAGGAGCTGCCAGAAAAATTAGAAAATTTAAAACAGAATATCTCATAATAGCACAATTTCTCCGTTACAAATAAAAAATGAAAATGAGACTGTACCTAATGTAAGTGCCCTGGTGGCTCATTTATTAACCAGACAAGGAAAGATATTTATTGATGGTGAGTTGATTAATATATTTTTGATGGTAGCAGCAGATGAAATGTGTCTAGAGAAAATAAAACAGTTAAGGCTATTATCCTTTTGGTGACAATCGTTCTTTGAAGAGTTGAGAACACGGGGAGCAACATCAATAATCAATTTAAAACCATGGCAGATGATTTCTAGTGGTTTTCCTTGGCTCTTGACAAGTTGACTGGTGTTACCAATACAGCTCAGTTATTTATTTGGCAAGTCCCTGCTAAGTCTGAAGTCAGTGAAGAGTCAGCTTTTATGAATAATCCATGTGGAAAAACTATGGTCAAAACTATTTTCAAAGAAAATGAGGAAACACTAATTCAGTGTAACCTGAAGTGGAATCCGCTAAGATGTGTTACAACTGTTGATGATAAAAATATGTGTGGAGCAGGAAAAGGCTTTTTGGACAAATTTACAAAGGTTGTGAAAATGTAAAGTGTTTAAAGCCTATACTAATTTATTGTAATATTCATCAGAAGGTACTTTGTGGAAAATATTTGAACCTACTGTGTGTTATTGAACCAGTTGTGTCAAAGGTGATCATTATGTCTCCTGGACTTAACCATTGTCTGTTTTGTGAACTTTTGTCAAAATAGAAGCTGAATATTCTGACTTGCCCTATCAACTACACAGCAGTTTGATGGCTTAACAGGTAAGTCATCTGTGACTTTTTGAGCTCAGGATTGAGATTTCTTAACAAAAACAGCCCTCAACCACTATTATTCAACCACTATTATTGAACACTAGATGACTTGGGAAATTAGCTTCTGCTGCAGACGTCGTAATGTTTCTTAATGGATTCAACCAAAATGACAAAGCAAAGCAATGGTTATCTGCAGAAACCTGCGATAAAGTCATTTTGATGACAATTAATGTTTTTGTATTTATTTATTTTTGCTGTATTGGGTCTTCGTTTCTGGATGACAATTAATGTTTAAATCACAAGCAAGATCAAGCGGCCTAAGAAACTTCCTGTGTTGTCAAAAATTAAAACAGAAAGTGAGTCTCCATTCCTACAAAAATTTAAATGAACATATTTTCCAGGCTCAAACTATAATTCCAGCAGTGTTTTCAGACCTCAATACAAGTGTAAAAGTAATTTTTAAATTTCAAATCCATTTAACTGTGCAATTGAAGGGTTTCTATTTAGCAATTCCACATCCAGCAATATAATAAATGATGTGCTAAAAGGCAAACATCAGGAGAATATTTAATAGAATTTTATAACTGCCTTCTAAGCAATGAAAATGCTTAATAAAAGCTTATGTACATGGGGCTTCCCTGGTGGCGCAGTGGTTGAGAATCCCCCTGCCGATGCAGGGGACACGGGTTCGTGCCCCAGTCCAGGAAGATGCCACATGCCGTGGAGCGGCTGGGCCCGTGAGCCATGGCCGCTGAGCCTGCGCGTCCGGAGCCTGTGCTCCGCAACGGGAGAGGCCACAACAGTGAGAGGCCCGCGTACCACAAAAAAAAAAAAAAAAAAAAAGCTTATGTACATGGATTGATGTCAGTATTTGACAGAACTGAGATTTTCAGCCAACTTCAAGAGTTAGTCAGCTATAAAATTTAAAGAGCACACAGTTCACACAAGACCATCCTCACTTCTCACACTAACTGCAAGTTTGGAGGAGTTCCCAAAACTACCTTTAGTGTCAGTAATTCCCTAGAAGGATTTCCAGAACTCATTGAAATTGTTACTCTCAGTTACCATCTGTTTACTGGTAAAGGATGAAGATTTAATTCAGCCAAGGGGAGATGTACATAGAGCAGAGTCCAGGGAAGGACCAAACATTTTTGTTGTCCTCTCCACATGGGGTCAGGATGCTTTATTTTCACTGCATCAGTGTGTGACCGTACGTGTAGAATATTGCCAGCTAGCAAAGCTCACCCAAACCTTGGTGTCCAGAGATTCTTTTGGGGCTCTATCATGTAGGCAAGACTGTTCCCCCATGATTGCCCCCATGGTTGATCTCAACCATCAGGGCAACTGATACCATGTGGCCCAAAGCCTCACGTACATCACATTATTGGTCTTTCTGACATGGTCAGCCCCCACCCTAAATGGTATTTTTTTTTTTTTTTCGGTACGTGGGCCTCTCACTGTTGTGGCCTCTCCCGTTGTGGAGCACAGGCTCCGGACGCACAGGATCAGAGGCCATGGCTCACGGGCCCAGCAGCTCTGTGGCATGTGGGATCTTCCTGGACTGGGGCACGAACTCGTGTCTCCTGCATCGGCAGGTGGACTCTCAACCACTTTGCCACCTGGGAAGCCCCTAAATCGTATTTTTAGATTGCCCAGTGTGACCCAAGTTTCCCAGGCAAACCATGACATTCCAAGAGATCACTTCCCAAAGCTGAGGACAAATACCTGGCCATTCTGGGGGCAAGATTAATTCTTTACTACACACCACCTGTGGGGAAAGCCATTTTCAAAGATGAAATGCAAAATGTCATTACAGATCACCATTAACAGATGAATAGTTGCCATCAATTTTGATCAGAGAGAACACTAACTTTGAACTCTAATGGAGTGAAATGTGATCTAACCCACAAATTTATTTTTCTCATTAGTAGACCTGTATCACAAAAGAATATACTCAATTATTAATGTCAGATTTTGAATTTTATCAATAAAAATTGTGGAAGCTTGTTTTCTGTCTGTTATATGTAACTACATAATATCCTTGATTTTGCCTGTTGGCCTGCAAAGACTGCAATACTTACTATCTGATCTTTTACAGAAACGTTTGCCAACCTCTGGTGTTTAGTCCAGTTTGTAATACTGCTCTGATGGTTAGTTTTATGAGTCAACTTGGTGAGACTATAGACCCTAATTTTTCAACCAAACACCAAACTAGGTGTTGTTGTGGAAGTAGTTTGTAGATGTCATTAACATCTACAACCAGTTGATGTTAAGTGAAGGAGATTGTCTTCAACAATCTGAGTAGGTGGGATCCAATCAGTTAGAAGTCCTTGACTGTACTTTCCTTGAAAAAAGAAGAAATTCTACCTGGGGACAGCAGCTTCAGCTCCTGCCTGAGAGTTTCCAGCCTGCACTCCCTAGAGGCCCGTTGTATGCATTTCAGACTTACCTAGCCAGGTCCACTTACATAAGGCAATTCCGTGCAATCAGTCAGTCAGTCAGTGAACACACATGTATGTCCTACTGGTTCCGTTTCCCTGGTGGAATTCTGACTGATTCAACCGCTCTCTATAAAAAATACTACCCAATTTGTGCTGCTAGATAACTGAAAAGGAAATAACTTTAGATAAAGTGAAATTAATAGCTTGCCGTAGCTGCCTGTCAGCTGTGGTATTGCGTAATCTATCTTATTGACTCTCTAGTGCAAATCAGAAAAGGGCTGTGAGAGTTGTGAATAAAGAAAATTCAGGAAGACTAATTCAGTCTTATCACTGTGGTTCAAAGAGATATTTTTGCTTCTCAATAGAGTCTATTCCCAGAGCATTTTCTGAGAAATGTCTCCATTAGCCTTTACTCTAGGACTCATTTGCCAGGGTCCACTGTTGCTGGCTATTAGAGCACCCTTGACTTCCCGGCATTGTTGATAAATTCTGTGCTTGTATATTTTCAGAGGAGAGTTTCCTGAGCTTTTATCAGATTTTCAAATGGGTCGTGGCACCAAAAGGATAAAACTCCAAATGACCTCCCCTCCAGGTGGATGTTTAACTCATATGTTAACTACGGCATGTAATATCTCTTCTAGTCATCACAGTAACTCCTGGATGTCACCTGCTGCATGTTTTGCCTTCTCTACTTCTAGCAGTAATCATATAAGGTAGGTACCAGTATCCCATTTTACAGAAAAAAAACACTGAAGCTTAGAAAAATGAAGTAATTTGTTCTAGTGGCATAGCTGTAAAGCCTCAGAGCCTGGATTTGAACCCACATCTGACACTAAAGCTCCTGCTAGGTGGGAGGGAGTTCGGTTTAATCACTAGGCTCAGTTACCAGGGAACTTCCTGCACTTGTGGCGATGGCCTGGGTGACACCAGGTATCTGCTTGGCCTCTGCCAGCTTGCCTGGGCAGGAGACAAGTTGGAGGTGGCCCCTAAGCTTTGTGGGGGCATTCTAACCCCTAGCCTTCTGCTGTGCCCCTGCCCAAAGGGAGGGAGGAAGAGGAGGAGGGCCAGGTCACCCTGACGAGGGAGGGCGGGCCCTGAGAGGGAGTTTGAAAAGAGGAAGGAAGTGGGGCCCGGCAGAACGCCTAGCCACCCCCTGGCTGCTTCCCCACAGGACGACGCGAGGTGCCTGCAGCCGCCCCCCGCCCCCCCCGCCCCACGGCCAAGCCATGGCCCCCTGGCGCAAAACTGACAAGGAGCGACATGGAGTGGGTAGGTGTGGGCATGGGGTCCTCAGCAGGGAGAAGGGCAGGTGGCCAAAGAACCGCATAGGAAGAGGCTGGGGAGCCAGCGGCGCGGACGTGGGCTCAGAGCACTGACTCAAGCTTTGAGGGTGCAGTGGCTCCCTCAGCCTGCTGTGGCACCAGCTGGGCAGGAAAAGGGAGGCGGCGGGGAGATGAAGGTGGGTGCCCTGCCCAGCAGGCTACGCCCAGCCCGCTCCCTCTCCTGCTGCCGCCACAGGGCTACCCTCTCTCTCCAAACGCTGTATGCATTTTCTAGACGGGTTCCAGCAGAGCTCTTAGCAGCCTGGCTCTGCGTCAGGCTCCTGGCATTGCAAGGACTCCTTCACCCCATCTGGAGACTTGGCCTCTTGGAGGGAGCATCATTCTCTCCCTTGGCTGAGGCTGGCCTGGCCCAACATGCCTCCCTCCCCCGCTGCCCAAAGCGACACCCATCTGCTTGCTTCCCCTGCCTGTTCCTCCTAGGTCAGATGACCCTTATTTGTCAGAGCGTCCAGAGGGCTGTGCAAGCTGGGGGCGTAGGGCTGGAGGGCAAGACCCTTCACTCAGCCCCAGAGAGCCCCTGGGGAGAAAGGCTCCCACCAGGTTATAGGGGCATATCCAAGAAGCCAGCCTCATCAGCTTCAGCCATCTAAGCTCCCAGAGGCCTCTGCCTCAAGCTCAGGGCCGGAAGTGGTGGCTGGGGGAAGGGAGGCTTCAGGTACTAGGACTCTTTCTACTAAGTGGCACGCATGGTGCAATCCCCATAGATTCACTGTGGTTTTCAAATAAGTGTGAATTTAAAAACCACTCTGTGGCTTGCTACACAGGCAGATACCAGATACCACCCTCAGAGATAAGGACTGAACAGGTCAGATGTTGGAAGACCCAAGGGCCAAGAGTAGGGAATGATGTAGGGAATCCCAAGGCCACTGCTGGAGAAACACAGTCCTGGAGGGCTCAACACTTAGGCATTCACTTACTAGGCTCCAAGCACTGTGGAGTGTTTAAAGATAAATGGTTCCTATCCAAAGAGCAAATAATATTCCATACCCTGAAGGAGGCTCCGTTTCTCAGTTTCTCCACCTATATTGAACTAGACTTAGTAACTTTTGAACTTTAAAGCTTCTCTAACTCTGGCCCTTCCAGGCTGAAACACCGCTCAGGTGAAGATGGGGACTGAGAAATGGAGCAGACCATTATAGGTGGAGGGACCAATGTGGTCTAGGAGATGAAAGCTGGACACAAATGGACTATCCAGGGAAAAAAAAGCACATCCAGCAAAGAAGAGTGGTAGCTCCTTTCGCCTTGAGGGGAGGGTGCATTGAAGGGAATGGTGATGCTCAAAGTAAGTTGGAGCCACATTTTGGAAGGCTCTGAATGCCAGGCTAAGAAGTTGAGACTTTTTCCATCTAGGCAATTTGGGAGCCATAGAGGGCCTCTGAGCAGGGGAGGGACATGAGATTTGTGCTGAAGTCAGTGTGGAGGGAGGCTGGGCGGACAGAAGAGCAAAGGCGCCTGGGTGGCAGACAGGGATGGTATTGGTGGTCCAGGATGACGAGGGCAGTTAATGGGGGCAGTTGAGTGTGGCAGAAGCGTCCCACCCTCTGGTCGAAGAGCTGTAGTGTGTTCCTGCTGTGTAGGCCCTGTGCTATGGTGTGAAGCTCACGGGCTCTGGTGCCTGCTCTTGGATTCCAGCTTCCAGTGCTTCCCAGCCTTGTGAGCTAGACAAGTTACTTACTCTCTCCAGGCCTCAGTTTCCTTGTCTGTGTATTGGGAGTAATAACAGCACCTGCTTCCCAGGGTTGTGGGAGGACTCAATGATAATAATCCATATAAAGTGCCTGGAATGACAATCATACAAATCCTCACTAAATGTTATTAGTTATTATTTTCAGCCTTTATTCTCTGCTTGGGAGCCCAGTTCAGGACATGACATCACAGGATGGGAGGGGGCTACTGAATGAAGTAAGGTTTTCACCCTCCTTTGCTGAGGAAATCCCACCTATGTGCTCAGAGACTAGGAACTCTGTTAGGCTCTAGGCCCAGGGGATTCTTCTGATGGTAGTGAAAATTCTCTTTGGGGCTGGGAGTCAGAAGGTGTATGACCCTTTAGGGAGCCATAGAGCACTTGGTAGGTGTCTGCTTATCAAAGGATCTCTTTTTCTCTGCAGATGAATGTCAGAGGTAAGAAAGGTAATCTCCAACCCTCCTCTGTAGACTCCAGGTAGATGGAAGGGAAGGGCAAGGCTTAGGTTATGATGAGACAGGGGGCTGGAGTCACCCAGCAGAAAGAACCGTGGCCTGAGAGGAAGGAGTCTGGGTTCTAGTTCTGACACTTATCATTTTTGCAGGCAGGTCTGTGCTCTAGTTTCCTCACTGTAAGTCTAGGTATTAATACTTTTGTCTTTCAAGACATTCTTTTAGAAGAGTATCTGAGATAATGAGTATGGGGGCTTGGAGGAAAACGAAGAGCTAGAGCCATGTAAGGATTAGGGGGTCCTTGGAACATCTCCAGAGTCCCAGCCAGCCTAACACAGGAAAACCTGAGCTTTGCTTTCCCATTTGGTTTCCTCTCCCTCTGGCCTAGCTGACAAGGGCTGCTGGTGTCTGTTTGTCTGGGGGGCTGGCTTTTCTGGGGACAGCTTCATCACCAGAACCGCTTGGCTTCTTTCTCATCTTACTGTCTGGTGAGCAGCCAGGGTGAGCCTCATGTAGATCCCTGGCCAGGCTCTTTTTTACTTCCTTGATGGAGCTTTAAAATGTGATCCATTAGAGTTCCAGAGAGGACCCTTGGGTAGAAGTGGGTAAGAGTTTCCACGGACAAGACAGTGTAGCTATGAAGAAAAGACGCAGCCTCTGCCCTTGAGGAGATACGGGTAAGGTTAGAAGCTTGGGCTGTGAGTTCAAATTTGGTCCTGTTTCCTCATCTTTCCTCATCACTCCTACTTTATGTAGGAGTAATAATGATAATATGGATTTCATGAGATCATTGTGTATTGAAAAGCATTAGTATTGAGACTGGTCAATGAAAGTTAGCGACTGAGGTCAAGGGGCATACCTGATAGGTGCAGAGGCAAGAGAGACAGGTAATGTGCCCTAATGCCAGGTTCAGAACAGTCATGCCTTACAAGAATAAGTGTAGTAATTTAGGGTTTGCAAGAGCCACTCTCATGCAGTATCACTGTCTGGCTTCAGAGCATCTATGTGAGGCAGCATATTATTATTCTCATTGTACAGACGAAGAGTTCCAGAGTTCACATAACTTGGAAATACTTGGGCTGGGCCTTAAATTCAGTTGTCTTCAGACACCAGACCCTTTGCACAACACTAGGAGGGAATCTGGGAGGAGAAACATCATAGACAAAGGCAGGAGATTGGAATGGGTGTGGCTTTTGGGTCAATAAATAGTCTGCTTTGGTTTTAGTGGATGTTTGTAGAAATAAAAAATAGTTGGAGAGGTAGATTATGGTCAGGTTGTGAAGGGCTTTGAGTACCAAGCTTATAAGTTTGGACTTCATTTTGTGAGCAGTGGAGTTTTCGAGCAGGCGTGTCACCTGTAAGAAGATAATTTAATCACTTGGGAGGGGGGCAGGGGTTAGACATAGAGTGGAACAGCAGTGGGTGACAATTTACCTATCTACTGACTGCCTCATTCGTTAATCCCGCAGGAGTCCCCTTATAATTAACATTTCCCTTTGGCTTTTACTATCTTAATCCTCTCTGCCTGAGACTCTTGTCATTGGTCAGAGCTTTATCCTTGGAGGAGACAATGGAAGACAGAAAAGGAGGAGGTAGAAAGAGCAAGTAACAGTATCAGTTAGGGATAAGTATGACTACAGGTGACAGAAAACGCCCAAAGTAGTGGCTTAACCAAGCTAGAAGCTTATTTGCCTCTCATGTAGAAAGGCCAGAAATGGTCCCTGAAGAGGCAGTAGCGTGGCTCGCTCTGTCTCCTGCATGGCTTCCTTGGCACGAGGCTTCTGCCCTTTGAACCAAACTGGCTGCTTAAGCCTCTATTGTCAGGTCCACTTTCCAGCCAGCAAGAAGGATGAAGGGAACAAGAAGGGCATGACACTGCTCATTAAGGACACTTACTTGAAGGCCCACTGGACACTTCCTCTTGTATCCTTTTGGCTTAAAACCTAATCACATGACTGAACCTAGCTGCAGTGGAACCTGGAAGCATAGTCTGCAATGTCAGCAGCCGTGCACCCAGCTAAATATCCAGTGTGCATTCCTGAGGAAGGAGGGCAATAGGATATTAGGGATGATATTTTAGTTTTCTCAGGCAGCCATAGCAAAATACCACAGACTGGGTGGCTTAAGTAACAGAAGTTATTTTCTCACAGTTCTGGAGGCTGGAGTTCTGAGTCCAAGGGGCTAGTTAGTTGATTTCTCCTGAGGCCTCCTAGGCCTGCAGACAACTGCCTTCTCCTTGCTTTGTCCTCATATGGTCTTCTGTCTGTGCATGCTCACCCCTTGAGTCTTCTCCTCTTCTTAGAAGGACACAAGTCCAGTTGGATTAGGGCCCCACCCTAACGGCTTCGTTTTGACTTAATCACATCCCTACAGACCTGATCCAAATACGGAGCTTCAACATGTGAATTTGCAGCAGTAGGGAGGGCGACGGCTGGGTTCCTAACAGTTGACCTGTGGTCTGCGGTATGATATTTAGGGATTGTAAAAGAAGCCTTCAAGGCAGGGGTCCTCAGAGGGTGAATGCAGAAGAAAGGCTTGTTTACCCTGAAGCTGGGCCTTCTGGGTAGATTTGTGTAGGGGCTTCAGTTATGCTCAGAAACCTCTTCTCCGTGCAGATCATCTCGAGTTATGGTTGTGTATCTATGTGTGGTGCTGGGGAGTTATCACTTGGTTCCTTCGGAGGGCTGTGAGGGACAATCTAATCTGTCCCCTGTCTCTCCCCTAGCTTCGAGTGGCTTGCTGGCTGGCAATCTTTGGTGTCCCATGGCTTAGTAGAAGTATCACCCCAGTCTCTGCCTCTGTCTTCATGTGGCGTTCTTCTTGTGTGTGTGTCTCTTTCCAAATTTTCCATTTTAATAAGAACACCAGTCATGTTGGGTGAGGGCCCACCCTAATGACCTCATTTGAACTTTATTACCTCTGAAAAGACTATCTCCAAATAAGGCTGCATTCTGAGGTGCTGGGAGTTAGGAATATAGCGTATCTTTTGTTTTGTGGGGTGGGGCACAATTCAAATCATAACAGGCTCTGCAAAAGTTGAGAAGGGGTCTGTTTCACATCTTGATTGGGGAATACGGATGAGTTCGAGACCCCTCCCTGGTCCAGGGATGCAGGTGATGCTGTTTCCTGGACAGATCTGGTCCATACTGAGATGGACAGATTTGGAGTGCGCAACGGGTGATTGAGTCCCTTGCAGCACAGACTCTTATTGCAAGGAACAAAATCCACTTAAAGTAGTTCAATTAAAAGGTATGTGGTGTGTGGCTGTATGTGAGGAGGGAAGTGGTGTGTTTTAAGCATCAAGGGACATCAAACAGAAATCCGGGAAACATGAGCAGCAGTCCTCTGGAAAGGCCTGGTCTGAGGAGACCGGAAAACTCCGCCCGTCTTCTCATGGCTTCCCAGCTGCTGTAAACTTAGGAGCGCTGTTCTCCTTCCTCTTCTCCTCTTCATAACTTTCATATTCTGAGAACACCACAGTGTTCTGACACCACCAGCATGCCACCTGCCTCAACCTGGCATGACTTTGCAGTGCCAGCACCCTCTGAATCCTCTCTCTGTTTATTTGTTCAAAGTCCTGAGATCTGAGTGGACTGACTCACCTTTTCAATAAAGGCCCCCCAGGTCAGAGGTCATCACCACGCTAAGAATGGGCCCCACTCTGAGCAGGGTGCTGCCTTTTCCAATACGCTGTGGTTATGGGGTGGGGTCATGAGGATCGCAGGAGTCGTGGATGGGGACAGATTCTTGGAGTAGGAGGCATGAGTCAAACGTGCATCCCAAACACACCCAGGCCAGACCTCTACTACAGAGGGACCACTTACACTGCTCTTGTCGCCAGAGTTAATAGCTAAGGAGGAGAGATAGAGACCATCATTTACTCACCAACTTGTTCACTCATTCATTCTTCATTTATTTCTTAAATATTTATTGGGCATTTCCTATGTGCCGGGCACTGCGCTAGACGGTAAGATTACTAGAATTTGGCCAATATGGTTCCTAGCCTTTTGGAGCTTATAGTCTAGTGGGGAAGACAAAAAGAAACCTGTGGAAAAAATCAATAGGCATATCACTACAAATCGTGACATGTGCTCCTGTAATAAAAGAGTTTGTCTCATGAATGAGAGTATTGGAGGGAAGGAATCTTAAATAGGATGGTCTCAGAAGGCCTCTGAGGAGCAATGGGGAAAAGAATTGCAAAGGAAATGCTTAGAGGGATCTTAGTACGTGTATCTTGGCTATGGAGGCCAATTGTATCTTCGGACTGGTCCCCAGAAATTAGTCTGGTGCAACAAAAACACATGGATTGGAAATCTCATTCCTCCCTACCACCAATTCTTAGGTGCCTGGGCTGCCTACTTTCGGATGCAACTTGGGATTGTTTAGGAGTGCCTGCTGGGCTGACTGTTTGAGTTCATTTAAGTAGATTGTCCTAATCCCTAGGTTTATGGGAACTACATTAGTTAGTGGCCATCTTGCCCCCAGCCATCATGTTTGAGTTTGAGTGAGCCTTGACAGACTGTGTTTGCTAAGCTCTGCTTCCTCCTGAGTTCAGCATCCTTATATTGCTGCTATATTTTGAGACAGACAGTGTAGTCACCATAATATTCTGCTAATTTCTGGACCTTTGGACTTCTTTTTTATTTTTTTTAAGCTTACAGGCCTTTAATATTCAATTACACATGGGTGCCACAGTCTGAGTTTTGCACCATATGTTCTGCAAATGCTGAATGCTAGTGCTTATTGCCACCCAACTCCAGAGGAATCTGTGTGCAGGCACCACAAATGTTCCCTTTAAGAGGCACTCTCTCCTTTCATTCCACTTTCTTTAATTCGTGTGAGGCGAACAACAGTCAGGCTGAGTTTGTCAACATCTTAAGTCTTACTTGGTTTTTAGTTCTCCTTGGAAAAAGCCATCCATCCCTTGTCCTTCTGACCCCACTAGGACACTGTCAGCTTCTGCACTGATTTAAAGCAGTGCAGGAGGGGGATGTGACTGACAATGTGGGCACTTTTCCAGACCCCTCTCCAGACATTGCCCCAGGGCACTCAGTGTTCCCCTGATAACACATGATCCCTTGGGTCAAATCCTAAACCAGGATGATGAAGGGGACCTAGGTGGGCCATGTGACTTGCATAGATGCCTCAGCATCCAGCACAGGGTCTGAACAGAGCCAATGCTGAGCAGGCATTTGTTGGGGTGGATTAAGTGCTAGCAATGTCAGGTCCCAAGAGCCCACAACTGCTGCAGCAAAGGGACACACCTGTGCCAGCTGGACCCTGAGGATTTGCCCGGGAAGGGGGATTTTGCTGCTTGCCTCACTGGCGGTGGCGACAAGGTCGTTGTCTCAGGAAAAAGTGTTCCAGGAAGAATAAACAGCCAATGCAAATGTCCTGAGGAAGAAGCCTCTCTGATGTGTGGGAGGCCACTGTGAATGGAGTGGAGTAACCCAGGGGCAGAACTGTAGGAAATGAGTTATCTGAAGAGAGGTTGTATTGAGTAGTGCCTGGTACATGTTATAAGGACTTTGGCTTTTACTCTGAATGGAAGCGGGTGGGGCACTGTAGGGTTTGAGAAGAATTGCAGAATGTTCTCTTATTTTTTTTTTAATTTGGTTTTTAACTGAAGTATAGTTGATTTACAATGTTGTGTTAATTTCTGCTGTACAGCAAAGTGACTCAATTATACACACACACATTTATGTATATTCTTTTCCATTATGGTTTATCCCTGGGTATTGAATGAAGTTCCCTGTGCTATACAGTAGGACCTTGTTGTTTATCTGTTCTATACATAATGGTTTGCATCTACTAACCCCAAACTCCCAATCCATCCCTCCCCTGCCCCCTCCCCCTTGGCAACCACTGTTCTGTCTTATTTTAAAAGAATTACTCGAGAAGTTTTATGATTAGTAGATAGAGGGGAATTAAAGGTAGAAGCAGGGAGGCCAGTATGGCAGTCACTACAATAACCAGGCCAGAAATGGTGGGGGACCCCCCCCAAGGATGCAGCAGTGGAGGAGGTGAGATGTGCTTAGCTGTGTGTGCTGTAGGTGGCATAAGGGATTTTCCTCATGGATTGGACGTGGGTATGAAAGGAAGTAGTTAAGGGTGACACCATGGTTTTGGTCTGAGCAGCTGGGAGAATGGAACTACCTACAGGACTTCCTTAGTTAGTCCCCTGATCTAAGTTGTCATCAACATTGTCATAAATAACAACATTGCCTCAACTTTTTTCAGTCCAGTCCATTTATAAAGCACTTGTGGTACCATGTTTAACCCTCACGGCCACCCTGAGAGATGGGTACTTTTATCTTCATTTCAGAGATGAGGAAACTGAAGAGCAGAGAGGTTTAAGCTCTTGCTGAAATGCAGCCTTTTTCCAGTGGTTTTCTTATATCTCATCCCTGGAAGAAATGTCTTCTGCTTTATCAAAATCTTCATTTTTCACCTTGTCTTTTAGTTATGTGACTGCAGGTTGTCTCCCCCACTGGATGGCTTATTGTCTGACGGCAGAGCTCTGTTGGGGGTCGAATTTGATTCCATCTGGCTCTGTGGTACTAGCAGAAACATGGTAGTACCACAGAAGGTACTAGCAGAAAAGATCATCGTTATTGTAACGCAGGACCCTTGGGAATCCAAACACTCTTCCTACAAAAACATGCACATGTGCAGTTTTGCATTACGGTTTCATTATGGCCCATTCATGGAAGCCAGTTAAGGACCCTGCTAAAATGTACTCAGTAACTAGATATAATAGGTACAGCCAAGGTGTTCTGCCCAGGGTGTGAATCCTTAGACCTGGGAGTGGCCAAGATTAAGAAAACTATTTTTATAGTCTATTCAGATCAATTAAGTTCAGTGAACCCATGCTAAGTTATGGTCCTGAGCTGAGTACTGGGGCCCAGAGCTGAAAAACACAGTTTCTGCTCTCAGGAAGCTTATGAGCCAGTAGTAACCTCCCCTTCTTTTTGTTTGAGGCAGGAAAGAACACTGTTATCAGTACTAATGTCCCCATTTCTCAGGTTGAGGATGGGTGCACCCCTTACTTCAGGTCACTGTGGCTCCTGCTATCACCCCCATCGTATTTCATTGTAGCCTTGTGTAGAATTCTCTGGCTCCTCCATAGAATGTAAGCACCATGACCGCAATACTGTGTTTCTCCTTCTCCCACACAGAGTGCCTAGCACAGAGCAGATGCTCAGTTAGTAGTTGTTGATCGGATGGATGGGTGGGTGAATGAGTGGGCAGAAGGTGGGAGATGGAGAGGGGAGAGAGGTTGGAGGTGTTACACTTTCTGGTAGCCTCATAAGATTCAGGTGAGTTGCCCCGTCTTGCCTTCATCTCCTCACCCTTACCCCCTTCCCTGTCAGCAGGCTAAGTCCTAAGAGAGAGCACAACAATAGTTGGAGTGTTCTTGAATTCTGCTCCAAACACCTGGACCCCTGTAGTGGGCCACCGCACCAAGCCCCATGGTTCTCACCTTAGGACTCTCTGCGACTGTGCACCCATCAAGCTGATTTCCCCTCCCTTCTCCTTGCCCTTGTGGTATTTCCTTCCCCACCAACCTCCCCAGCGCTCTTACCCCAGTTCTTCTCCTTGCCCTCCCTCTGCCCCTTCCTCTCTCTCTAGTCTCAATTCTTTGATGGGGCCTCTCTTGATCTCTCTTCTCTGAGAGCCCACAGCTGCCGTGCCCCACAGCTTAGCCCTTTTTTTTTTTAAAAAGCAGCCTCTTGTTTCTTGTGTGTTCATTTTGTCTCTTGAACTAGATTTCCCCAAAGCTCCAGGGGAGCAGGAGCCATCCTCTCTCACTCTACCTTTCTTTCTAACCTTCCAGATGCTGCCTGCATTGGAGGTTGGGGGCTGAGAAATCAGCCCTTGGTTTCATCATAAAGCCTCTCTTCCAATTCTAGCATGTGAGTGTGTGAACGTAGAAGAGTGTGAGACAGTGTGTGCGTGAGTGTGTGCGTGTGCCTATACTGGGAGCACTGGGAAGGAGAGGGTGAATCCCAGCATGATGTTTTAGCAGGACTCATCAACCTTGACACTGTTGACACGTGGGGCCAGATGGTTCTTGTTATGGGGCTATCCTGTGCTCTGTAGGACATTTAGCAGTGTCCCTGACTTCCCCAGCTAGACACTAGGAACTCCTCCACTCCCCATCCCTGCCTCCCCCACCCCCAGGATTGTGACAACCAAAAATGTGTCCAGACATTGACAGATGTTCCCTTGGGGGTGAAATTGTTCCCAGTTGAGAATCACTGTTTTAGAGAACTCATGGAAATCTCAACTTCCTTCTTGTTGGCTGGGAATGTCACCTTGGCTCACCTATGGCAACCTGTAAGGTTTCTAGGAGGATCCAGTAGGGGTCGTAAAGCACCTGGCAGGGAGCAGGTGCTAAATACACATTCACTAGTGAGAGGCAGTGTGGTGTAATGGTTGAGGGTGTATGTTCTGGAGCCAGCCTGCCTGGGGTGAAATCCTGGCTCACCACCTTCCTAGCTGTGTCACCCTGGGCTGTTCACTTCATCTCACACTACCTCAGTTTGCTCATCTGTAAAACAGAATTGACCATAATTTTACCCACCACAAGATTAAATAGGTGCTGGGATTAAATAGGTGACTGTAGGTAAAATCATTGGAGAAGTGTCTGATACATAGGAAGTGTTCCGTAGAGGTTGTAATTCTTGTCCTCTCCTGGTCAGGGGAGGAACACCTCCTCCCCCTTGGCTCCCTCTGGCTGTGATTCTCCTGCCTCATCCACTGCTGAGTTGCACCGGGTTTGAGCTCTGACCTCGCTGCCAGAAGCTTCTGCTGGGTCATCGCATTCACCCTCCCTGATGCAATGTCAGGATGTTGCCTTGGTGCTGCAGCTGTCAACACCTTGTCCAGAGACTCCAGGCAAGCTGCTTGTAAATTTCAACGAATATGTTTCACTTGAATCCAAAGTGGCTCTGCCGGCTAGTTCTGTTTCTCCCTGGAGTGGAGACCATCCAAAGCCCAGTTCAGGGACTAGAGAAGTGAGCTTCAGGCAATTACATTCTTTTTCTCCAATATTGTTTGTGTTCCTCTTATGTAGCTGCTTGTACAAACTCTATTAACACTTGGTGTTTGCTGAAGCTTTTGTTTTGAAACACATCAGCAAGTGGCAGGGGCCCTGATGAGGTACGAATCCATCCTGAAGGGTCACAGGGCACTTGATGGCTGCAATCAAAGTTGGCAGCCCAGCTGGCTCAGCATCTCAGCAAGTAATCTCAAGAAATGCAAGAAAATACTTAGAGGAAGAGACATACCTGCCCTTCATGTTCGTGTTCCTTCAGTTTAACAGATGTTCCCTTGGGGGTGAAATTGTTCCCAGTTGAGAATCACTGTTTTAGAGAACTCATGGAAATCTCAACTTCCTTCTTGTTGGCTGGGAATGTCACCTTGGCTCACCTATGGCAACCTGTAAGGTTTCTAGGAGGATCCAGTAGGGGTCGTAAAGTTCAGTAAATATTGATTGAACTTCAACTGTGAGCCAGATGCTGTTCTCAACACTGGGAATTCAGTGGCCGACAGGCAGACTCAGTCTCCACCCTCGCTGAGGCTGAAGGAGATGGGAAATGAACAAGTCTAGTACACACACACACACACACACATATACACACACACACACACACATTATATATATACATATATACTCACACACACACAATAAATCGTGACATCAGCAATGGGTTAGTCAGGGAAATAAGGACTTTAGACTCCAATCTGGGTTTGACTCCACTTTCTACCACTTTCTAGCTGTGTGGCCACGGGCAAGTTCCTTAATCTCTCTTTAAGTTTCTCATATGTTATGTGGAGAGGAATACCTTGGAGTGTTACTGTGAAGATTAAATGAGCTGGTACAAGTAAAGTGTGAGGAATTTTGTCTGTCTTATTTATCACTATTGCCATATACTCAGTATCTGGCACACAGTAGGTGCTCAAATAATATCTGTTGAAAGATAACATGTGCTTGGTACACAGTATGTGTGTTTACCATTTGTGGGGCGTCAAGCAGTATATGAAGTGGTTAGAATCCAGACTTCTGGTTAACTGCCTTATTAGTTAGAGATATTAGAATAAGTTGTTTATTCTCTGTCTGCCTCAGTTTCCTCGTGTATAAATCCAAGTGAAATACTGTACTTATCTCCTAACATTGCCCGAAGCACAGAGACCCCAACCCTATTTGTTTCTGTGAGCTGCATGCTGTAGCGATGGTATGTTTACTTTTCCCTTATTTCTCTTGATTTGGGCTCCTGATGAGCAGGGCATTTCCATACGTTTAAGTAAAGTTGGTGGCTAATCAGTAGATCTGATTTCCAGGGTTGTTGGAAGTCCCACCTGTCTCAAAAGCTCCCACTGGCTTGACACTCTGGGATTTCCAACATTAGAGTCCTCATTGGGTTCAGTGACCTCAGACGGCCCTGGTACTTGAAGCACCCCCTTGATCTTTGGTCATAAGTTAGGTTAGGCTTATCAGTGACTAGCTGCTGCCTTGCCTCCTGAGTATAGTATTTTGATGCAAGGAGAGGTCAAATCCTTCACTGGGATGTGCCAGGGTTCTCCAAGGCACGGAGACCTCGTATGAAAGGGGAAGCTGGAATGGGTATCTGTGGGAATCCTTTCACCACTTGTTTATCTTCCATGATGGGGATGGCCAGTGTGGGGCAGGCTATGATTTCAGTGATTTTTACTTATTACTTATTCCCATACCTTCCTCATGTTTTCCGGCCTTTCCAGCACTCACTCAGAACTCAAGGGTGGTTAGGCCTGCAGGGAATGGGGAAGAAGATGAACTGTTCTGACACTGGTCAGAAACAACTCAGGAGAGATTCATAAATAAGCAATCAAACTTTAGCAAAGAGTGGCATTCTGGTTCAAAGTTTCCTGTTAGTCATTTAGAAAACTTAACAGAATTGGGTACCGGTATGCAAAGCCACTTCCTTTGTCAGTAATGTCTGCTTTTCCCCAAATGGAGCCTTGAGAACAGAGGTCTTCATGCAAAGGCAGAGATACATTTATAAATTAAAGGGCAGTGTCAGTTACTTTCATTTTCATATGATGTGAGTCTTTGGAATGAACACAGACCTCCATGTTGAATATGAAGTTTCAAGATCTGTCCAAGATATCTTCCTAAGCCAGTGGGTTGGTACCTTCTCACCTGACAGAGCTGGGCAGAGGGTGAGGAAGAGATTCCTCAGGAAAGATGGGAAGGATATAGTCTGGGAACAAAATAGAATCTTGCCCTGCCCTGCCCTTTAAATATCTGATGGACAAAGCTAATTTGCTGGTGCTCCAGAGGCAAACACATATCATGGATGGTTTTCTTCTGTTAGAAACCTTCAGTTGCCTCTGTGGCCCTGCCCAGCTCCTTGGCAGGCATGTCCTCAGCCAGACCTCTGGAGCTGGAGGGATCAAGGAGTGGAGAGTCTGCAGAATTAGGGCATCTGCAAGCTGGAGTGGGTCCAAATGCTAGCAGCCTTTGTGGGGACAGGATTTGAATTGAGGCCAGGTGTGGAGGGAATGAAGAAACGGGGAAGCTTTATGCAGGAGAAGAGAACTCTGAGTCCCCTGAGGGTCCTCTCAAGGTTTGTTTTTGGGCAAAGGTTTAATTTTATTCATTGTTGACTGACAGTGCCATTGAATGCAAACTGCAAGGAAGCAGATTTAAAGGTGACACAAAGAAGAGCTCTGAAGGAGTTCCTCTGAAAGGATTGCTCTAGGAGGTATTATAGTGCCAATAAAGAGAAAAGTGACTACTTTTTATTGGCCACTTACTCCGGCCAGACACAGAGTAAAGACTTTTTCTGTGTATTGATCTCAGCCAAGCTTCCAAGGAACTCTTCAAGGTAGGGACCATCATCTCCTCCTTTCTATAGTTGAGGAAAATGAGGCTTGGGGAGGTGAAGTTGCTGCTCAAGCAGGCTGCCGCTGGCCCCTACAGTTCCTCTGTGTGAATTACAAAGATACACCCCTCCCCTGGTGGGCACAGTGCCTCGGTAGGGCCCAGGCCTTGGCAAGCAGATCAGAGGTTGGGTGCCAGCCCCTACTGCTGTCTTTGGCTTGGTGGCCTTGTGCTGGCCTTGTGCTGGACAAATCATACTCTGCAACCCTGGGCTTGAGACCAGAGCTGGCAAAGGGCAGAACTGGGCTCAGGAGCCACATTTGTCTTACTCCAGGGACACTGGCTCATAACTCCCAAGCTTTATTATCTCTGAGGATTGAGACTTTCCACCCCTGTGAATACTCAAAAAGGCTAGTTGGTCCCTTGGTGAAAGGGCTGATTTGTATAGGTCTTTGGACTAAAAAGCCTACAGATTTCATCCTTTTCCCGCAGAGAATGCAGCTCAGAGAGTGTGGCAAACAGAAGCCTGAAGCAGGGTCTGGTGAACACCTGCCATCAGATGCTGTGGAGAGGCAGTGGATGCAGGGAATGAACAAGGCACAGGACAGGGTTGAAGTCCTGGCTCTGTGATTTACCACTCTGTGGGTGGGTCTTGGATAAGCTACTCAAACCATCTGAACCTCAGTTTCCTCCTCTGTAGAGTGGGGATAGTACTACCTCATGCAGTAGTTGTAATGACAGCATGAAAGGGCAGTTGAGAATATGCTTCTCTGTGATATAGTGGAGGAACATTATAAATGCTGCTTGTTTATATTTGAGAAAGGTTTTGACCTCATTTCTTTCCAAGGCCTCTTCACTGATGTGATCACTGCTTTCACTGCATCTGTAAGTTTTGATAGGTTGTATTTTAACTTGTAATTGTCTTAAAATATTTTTTTTTTTTTTTTTTTTTTTTTTTTTTTGCATTACGCGGGCCTCTCACTGTTGTGGCCTCTCCCGTTGCGGAGCACAGGCTCCGGACGCGCAGGCTCAGCGGCCATGGCTCACGGGCCCAGCCGCTCCGCGGCATGTGGGATCCTCCCCGACCGGGGCACGAACCCGTGTCCCCTGCATCGGCAGGCGGACTCTCAACCACTGCGCCACCAGGGAAGCCCTTAAAATATTTTTTGATCTCGCTTGTGAGTTCTCATTTGACCCTCTGGTTGTTTAAGGGTATGTTGTTCCATTTACACGTATTTGTGAATTTTCCAGTTTTTTTTTTTTTTTTCTGTTTTTCATTTCTAGCTTCATTCCTTTGTGATTGGAAAAGATGCTTTGTATAATTTCAGTCTTTTCTTAATTTATTGAGACTTGTTTTGTGGCCTAACATGTCATCTATCTGGAGACTATTTCATGTGCACTTGAGAAGAATGTATTCTGCTATTGTAGGATGGAGTATTCTGTATACGTCTGTTAGGACTAGTTATTATTTTTAAAAATTTTATTTATTTTTGGCTGCATTTTGGGTCTTTGTTGCTGCGTGCGGGCTTTCTCTAGTTGCGGCAGGCTGGGCCTACTCTTAGTTGTGTTGTGCAGGCTTCTTATTGTGGTGGCTTCTCTTGTTGTGGAGCACGGGCTCTAGGTACGTGGGCTTCAGTAGTTGTGGCAGGTGGGCTCAGTAGTTGTGGCTTGCAGGCTCTAGAGTGCAGGCTCTGTAGTTGTGGCACACGGGCTTTGTTGTTCCGCGGCATGTAGGATCTTCCCGGACCAGGGATCGAACCCATGTCCCCTACGTTGGCAGGCGATTCTTAACCACTGTGCCACCAGGGAAGTCCCAGGACTAGTTATCTATAGTGTTGTTCAGGTCTTCTGTTTCCCTATTGATTTCATGCCTACTTGTTCTATCCATTATTGATAGTAGAGTATTGAGGTCTCCAATTTTTATTGTAGAACTATCTATTTCTCCCTTTAATTGTGTCAATGTTTGCCTCATATATTTTGGTGTTATATTATTAAGTACATATATGTTTATAATTGCTATATCTTCTTGGTGTACTGACTCTTTTGCCAATATATTATGTCCTTCTTTGTCTCTTGTAACAATTTTTGACTTAAAGTCTATTTTGTCTAATGTTGGTATACCCACCAAGCTCTCTTTTTGTTACTATGTGTGTGGAACTTCTTTCCCTCATTCTTTTATTTTGAACTTATTTGTATCTTTGGACCTAAAGTGAATCTCTTACAGACAACATATAGTTGGATCATGGTGGATTTATGTATGTATGTATGTATGTATGTATTTATTTTATGGTGGATTTTTAAAAAAATCTTTTCTGTAAATCTCTGCCTTTTGACAAAAGGGTTTAATCCATTTACATTTAAAGTATATACTCATAAGGAAGGACTTACTTCTTCCATTTTGCCATTTGTTTTCTATGTATCTTACATCTTTTTTTGTTCCTCAATTTTTCATTACTACCTTCTTCTATGTTTAACTGATTTTGTCTGGTTTACTGTTTTTTCCCTCCTCTATATTTTTTAGTTATTTTCTTAGTGGCTAACCTGGGTTTTACCACCAGTATCTTACGTTTATAACAATATAGTTTAAGTTAAAACCAACTTAGCTTCAATAGTATACAAAAATCTCTGCTTCTATATGTTTGTTTCTTCCCTTTTGTATTGTTGCTGTCACACATTACATCTTTATACACCCTATGCCTGTTACCATGGATTTGTAATTATTGCTTTCTGTATTTGTCTTTCCAATTGTCTATCAGTGATGGAATCCCTGTTTTTGTTTATCTCTTCATTTCTCCTTCATTTTTGAAGATAATTTTGTGTGATATAGAATTCTTGGTTGCCATTTTTTTTTCCTTCAGCACTTTAAATATGTCATCCACTGCCTTCTAGTTTTACCGGCTTCTAAAAAGAAATCATGTGTTAATTTTATTGAAGATTCATTGTACATGATGAATTGCTTCTCTCTTGCTACTTTTAAGACTCTGTTTCTTGTTCTTGACAATTTGACTATTTTGTCTTGGTATGGATCTCTTTAAGTTTATCCTGCTTGGATTTCATTGAGCTTCTTGGATGTATAGATTCTTGTCTTCCATCAAATGCAAGTTTTTGACCATTATTCTTTCAAATTTTCTTTCTGCTACTTTCTCTTTCTTTCCTCTCATTATAGAGCTCCCATTATGTGGATGTTGGTGTGCTTGATATTGTTCCATAGGTCCCTTAGGATCTGTTAATTTCTCTTCATTCTTTTTCTTTCTGCTCCTCAGTCTGGCTAATCTCAATAGACCTTTTTTTTTTTTTTGGTGGTACACAGGCCTCTCACTGCCGCGGCCTCTCCCACTGCGGAGCACAGGCTCCGATGCACAGGCTCAGCGGCCATGGCTCACGGGCCCAGCCGCTCTGCTGCATGTGGGATCCTCCCGGACCGGGGCACGAACCTGCGTCCCCTGCATCAGCAGGCAGACTCTCAACCACTGCACCACCAGGGAAGCCCCTCAACAGACCTATTTTTAAGGTCATTGATTCCTTCTGATTGCTCATATCTGATGTTGAACCTCTCTAATAAAATTTTTACATTTGTTATTGTACTTTTCAGCTCCAGAATTTTTATTTGATTCCTTTTTATAATTTCTCTCTCTTTGACTATATTCTCCATTTTCTGAGACATTATTCCCCTGGTTTCCTTTAGTTCTTTGTCCATAGTTTCCTTTGGATATTTGAGCATACTTAAGATAATTGATTTAAAGTCTTTGTCTCCCAAGTCCACTGTCTGTCATTCTTCAGGGACAGTTTCTATTAAATTCTCTTTTTCCTGTGAATGGGCCATACTTTCTTGTTTCTTACATGCCTCATAATTTTGTGCTGAAAACTGGATATCTTGAATATTATGATGTGCTAACTCAGACGTCAGAGTCTCCCTCCTTGCCAGGGCTATTGTCACTGCTTGATATAGATTGTAGTAGTTTGTTTGTTTAGTGACTTTTCTAAAGTATTTTTGTTAAGACTGTATTGTTTGTTGCATGTGCTCACTGAAGTCTCTAAATGCCTGGAATTGAAAGAAAAAAAACCTAGTCTTTGCAGCTGTGCACATGTGTGTTGGGGCTTACGTTCAACACTTAGCCAGGCCATTTACAGCTCTGCCAGAGCCTGCATTTCCTTCCTGTATGGAGCTTGAAGGTCAACCAGAGCTGAGAACTTTGGGCTTTCTCCCATCCTTTTTCAACATGTGTCCAACTCATCATGGCCTTCTAGATCCCCTGCAATAGGTGGTATTCTTCAAAGCTCTTTATTCTCCAAAGCATTTCACTCCTAAGCCTTTCCTCCCAGGTTTATTAGTGGTATTATTGTTTGACCAAACTTATATTCTTTGCCCTGTATGGAAGCAGGTAGTTCTTTTGACTTTAAATGTTTTTGATCAATGCCCTTTGCATAGCTGTTTCTCTCCCTTAAGAGAGTCCCAAGTCAGGGAAATAAAGGCAAGCTCATGGCTTTAGTCCTTCAGGGAGCCCACAGACAGATCAAAACAAGCAACTACTGTACAGTTTCTTAGGACAAGGTCTGCTCTGCTCCCTCCAGCCCCAGGAACCCACAGGAACACGGAACACCATCTTCAAGACTGCCACTAAGATAGGGAGTAGAGAATGGGATAAGGATAAGTTAAAATGCTACAAAACTTTACCAGGTTTCAGTTGCCTTTTCTTGAGTAAGCATTTGCTTGGTTGCTGTAAACTTTTGACTGTTTTTCAGAGTTCTGATAAAGTTGATTCTGACCATTTTTGCTGGATTTTTAATTGCTTCTTTGGAGGGACAGGCGCTTGGAACTCCCTATTTCACCATTTTTGCTGATTTCACTCGAAAAAGTAGTTTTTAAATGCATTTTGTTTGTTGACACATGAGGAAACTGAGGAGCAAAGGGAGAGGGAATGAACTGAATCAGTGGTAAGACTACCAAGAGGACTCAGGATTCCTCTCATTTAGTTAATCTACCTCCTGCACTGCTTGGCCACATGGTTCAGCAGCAGCAAGTCTCTCCTTGGTTCAGAGACCTCTGGGATTAGAGAGACAAAGCAAGGGTCTCCTCGTGGGCTCTGCCACATCCATTCTGCCTCCCTCCATCCACTCCCCCAACAGCAGTCGACGTGATGGGGTTACATCACTCCCCCGCTTAACAGCCTTCAGCCTTCTATCCACTGGTGTATTTATACAATGGAATATTATTCAGCCATAAAAATGAATGAAGTAATGATAGTTGCTACAACATGAATGAATCTTAAAAACCTTGTGCTGAGTAAAAGAAGCCAGTTGCAAAAGACCACATATTATATGATTCTATTTGTACGAAATGTCCAGAATAGGCAAATCTATAGAGACAGAAAGTAGATTAGTGGCCGATTGTGGCTCAGGGGACTTTTTTGAGGTGATGAGAATGTTCTAAAATTAATCATGGTGGTGGTTTCACAGCTCTCTGAGTAAATCATTGAAGTATATACTTTAAGTGGGCAAATTGTATCTAAATAAAACTATTACCAAATAACTAAGTAAAATCTATCCAGCTTCCTGTTCTCTTGGAGTAAAGCCCAAAGTCATCGTGAAGCCCTGCATGACCTGGTTCTTGTCTCTCCAGCCTCCTCTGTGTCACCCACCTCCTCCCTTATACTCCATGCACAGCAGTTTCCTTTTTGCTCTCTGAATGTGCCAAGTGTCTTCCTTACTTGGGGCCTTTGCGTATGCTATTCCCACTTCCTGAAATGCCCTTCCCCCCTTTCTGTTCCCATAGCTGACTTGTTGGAATCCTCCATGTATCATCAGCTCAGGGGGTCCTTTCTTAACTACCCCAACAAAAATTGATGCCTCCTCCATCAGGCCCTATTTGTTTCTTACATCACATGTATCATGTTTTGTAACCTTATATTTATTTGTGTATTCACCAAAAGAGCGAGATCAGTGCCTGGCATGTGCCTGGCATATTGTAGGCACTTACTGAATATCTGCTGCATGAATGAACGAGGACAACCTTGTAGGATCATCCGTCCATCCTCCTGAGGCTCTTTCCTTAAATCAAAACACTTGTGTTTGGATTCACACGTCAAATCAAACACCATTGTGTCCTATTCTGTTCTTGAAGATCTTCCAAGCTGGATATTCCTGAAACAAACTTCATCCCTAGGTTAACAGTATGGCCTGGTCCTCACTTAGCAAGTGATGCCAAGTAGGGGCTGAGCACTGCAATGATACGGTGTAATCTCACATTCCAAGGGATTAGCAGAGGCTCCCATACCACGCAGGGGACTCTGGGTGTTTTCATAGCCAGCTGCTACTCCCCAGAAGCTGACAGTGTAAATGGGAAGGTAGTCAGTGTAAATGAGTGGTAGAAAGACTGGCATTTTAGGCTGCTGTCACCAGGATGGAGTAATTGGGGAGCAGCAAGTAGCTCACAGTAGCAGTTGAGAATATGGAAGTTAGATACTGGTTTTCCTGTCACTTCCTAGCCTCATGATTTTGGCCAAATTGTTTAACCTCTAAGCACCTCCATTTCCTTATCTGCAAAATGGGATCACAGTTTACACCTCGCAGGGTTGCTTTGGGAATGGAATGAGAGGATGTGCTGAGCACGTGCCGGGTGTACAGTGGGAGGTCAACCATGGGAATGACATAAACGCCATCCTTGTCACTCAGACTGGAGTGCATTACCTGTGCTAGGGAGAGGTCATGTTTGACTAATGAATGGGGGCCTTTGGGAGCCAGGCTGGGCCTGCATTGACTCCTGTGGCAGTCAGTGGTTTTTACATTGGTTTTACGTTGGTTTTGTTTAGCCATGTGGGCTGCATGGTCATCAGATAAAGTCAAGAAAGGAAGGGCAGGAAGGAGCAGAGATTCTTGGTATCCAGAGGTCTCACCAGGCTGCCTCTCTGTTCCATTTCATTTCACAGCCATATACAACTTCCAAGGGAGCGGAGTCCCCCAGCTCTCCCTGCAGATTGGCGATGTGGTGCGAATACAGGAGACCTGTGGAGGTGAGTCACTGGCCCAGGCGACCCTTGGATGCCAGGAGCTTGCTGATGGTGTTGGGACACCCCCAGGACATACCCAGCACCTCCAGCCCTCTCTTGGAACTTGCACCTCTGTGTGGTCTATTTAAATACATTTTGCTAATATTAGTATTTCAGATTTACTGAAAATAATGCTTTGTTATTGTAGGAATTCATACTTAGAAACAAAAGCCAAACCGGGTGGTCTGATGTTCATTGTGCTCTCTATTTGCCCAGGCATGGAGCTGTTGGGCCCTATGACACCTTCTAGATACACTTCTTTATTAGTTTCAACACCATTATAAAGGAATATCAGCATTATTAGGGTTTTGAAGGGTCCAGTAAATTATAATCCTGATTCCAGTTCTGCTGTACATAGCTGTGTGGTTTGGACACTGCATCTGGCCCAGGAAGCAGTACTCACTCCCTTCAGCAAGCTGGGTGCCCTGTCTTGGGCAAAATGGCATCTCTTTCTTCCCACAGAGGTGTCATCTCTTGTGAAGCCAGGTGTCTGTTGGGCTGTGTCCACCATCGTGGCGATGGTGGTGGTTTTTAAAGTTTGCACATAGGTTAATAATAGCCTTGGACTCATGAGTCAGGCCATTAGAAATCAATGTATCACCTGTCACTGATAAAATTGACATCGGGAGCACGGCTTGGGTGTAAGTGTCGAATGAGCTTGCTTATGGGCTGACTACATTCAGGCAGGCTCTCCCAGCCCTCACTGCCCAGCTGGGCCACCACAGATCTCCTCCTGCCTGGGCCTGACTATAATCCTGCTGTGTGGAGGGCGTAGAGTGTGTCCTTCCTGTGGTCAGGCAGAGCAAAGAGAAAGGAGGGCAGAGGGGGCTCTGTCCCTGTTTCCCAGCTAATCCCTCAGGTTAGGCTCTCCTGTGCTGGGATGGGGGTGAGGGGTAGGCAGGAGGCAGGTGTGCTAGTGTTAAGGAGGCCCCCTCAAGGAGAAATAGAGGGCCGGAGGAAAGGAGGATGCCTACACAGCTAGCCATCTGTGGGTTCTTAACCACATAGTGAGTACTGTGCTAAATTCCCATAACATGTTAGTCTAGTTACTCCTCACAGCACCCTGCAGGACAGGTGGTATCTTCAGCCCTAGATTAGCTATGTGCAATTAACAGAGCACCTCTGCAGATTCATGAAGGAGTGCGTGTCCACACACACACACACACACACACACACACACACACACACAAATGCAAACCAAAAAGCAAACAAACAAAATGCTTTTTGGAGGGAGAAAGAATTTGATATTTGATATTTCAAAGCAGCTTTAAAGGAATCATCATGGGGGAAATGAGAACTTTGTTCACCTTCCTTACGTTTATTTTATGCTTTAGTACTCTTGCTATTTATTTATTTATTTTTAAGGATTTCTTTTTAAAAATTATTTATTTATTTTTGGCTGCATTGGGTCCTCATTGCTGTGCGTGGGCTTTCTCTAGTTGTGGCGAGCAGGGGCTGCTCTTCATTGCAGTGCACAGGCTTCTCGTTGCGGTGGCTTCTCTTGTTGTGGAGCACAGGCTCTAGGCGCACGGGCTTCAGTACTTGTGGCATGTGGGCTCAGTAGTCGTAGCATGCGGGGTCTAGAGTACAGGCTCCGTAGGTGTGACAGACGGGCTCAGTAGTTGTGGCTCGTGGGCTCTAGAGCGCAGGCTCAGTAGTTGTGAAATGCAGGCTCCGGTAGTTGTGGCTCATGGGCTCTAGGCACGCGGGCTTCAGTAGTTGTGGCACATGGGCTCAGTAGTTGTGGCTCTTGGACTCTAGAGCTCAGGCTCAGTAGTTGTGGCTCATGAGCTCTAGGTGAGTGGGCTTCAGTAGTTGTGGCACACGGGCTCAGTAGTTGTGGCTTGTGAGCTCTAGAGCTCAGACTCAGTAGTTGTGGCCCGTGGGCTCAGTAGTTGTGGCTCATGGGCTCTAGGTGATTGGGCTTCAGTCGTTGTGGCACGTGGGCTCAGTAGTTGTGGCACATGGGCTCTAGAGTGCAGGCTCAGTGGTTGTGGCGCATGGACTTAGTTGCTCTGCGACATGTGGGATCTTCCCCGACCAGGGCTCAAACCCGTGTCCCCTGCATTGTCAGGCAGATTCTCAACCACTGCGCCACCAGGGAAGCCCACTGTTGTTATTTTGGACATCATGCACTTTTCAGTGTCCAGGCCTCTATAGTGCCCAGTCTGTTGGGCTGTGTCCTATTTTACACACACAGTGAGTGGGACTGGGGGAGGAGTAGGGGTCTGATTCCAAACACCCTGCCCTCCTCCCACAGTGCAATCCTACCCTTTACAAATGTAGTTCTACTCAGTGGCAGATAAGCAAACTCTAGGTGTCTACCAAGGGCAAAGATTGAAAATAAAAACAGCAAGCAAAACCACTCTCCTCAGTGTCACTTTTGTGCTACTGGATGCTAATCCCGAGAAACAGGCAGAGACCTCAGATTTGCAGGTGAAGGAGCAAGGCTCAGGGAAGAGAAATGACTTGCCTAGGCTCACACAGTGAACCAGTTGCTGTTCTCTCCACTCTCCTAAGACTGCTCCCTTTTCTCTACCCCGTGCCTACCAAGGCAGTGAAAAGCCTCAGAATGTTTTCTGTGTCCTACATTTTGAAATTCAGATGAGTGTTTTTTTTTTCTTTTCATGCAGTTTCCCTGGAGAAAGCGCTTCAGGGCAGGAAACTAACCACAGAGGTTGCATGTAATCAGAGCCTTTCTTTACTTTTGCCTGACCTTCAAAAACACTGCACTTGCTGACTCAAGTCACCTTTGTTTCAGGGATTAACCTCCTTGCTCTGAAGCTCTTTAGTTCTGGTTTCCCATTTAAAATTTTGTTTTATCAGTCTTATTTTAATGCATCCTTGTAATAAGCAGCCACAGTACTTTTATGGAAAGAGCTGGACATATTAATTTAGCAAGTGATTGCCAGTTCAAGACTACTTTGAAAATACATTTGGAAGTCTGTTAGACTGATTCTAGATATCTGAGGAATTGGTATGAAAATTATTAGGTTTTATCATGCACGCACTCATACCCATATAGAGTTTTCAAACTGGAATTTATAGGATCCTAAGAGTCCGTGAGGGCCTTAGATGGCTAAGGACTCGGAGATCAGGCCTGGTCTTATCTTTTTTGCATGCGGGGAGTTCTGCTTATGATTCCAGTTGAAAAACAATTCCTCTGCAGATATAAAAAAGTGAAAACCATAGTGTTAGTCAAAAATTAGTCAAAATGACATAGTAGAAAATATATGGGTGTGCTTATATCACCGTCTTGCAGAAACCTACAAAAAAAATAAAATCCAGCCAATTGAGAGATGAATCACAATGTTAAAATATAGGAATTGAAAAGCTGTGATAAGAGGAAGTACTGGCAAGCATTGAGTCCAAGTGAATTGATTTGTCAAAATTAGTGTTAAAAGTCATGATAGTTACGACTACCAAAAAGAACGTCATTGTTCGAAAACTGTAACCACCCCCCACCCCCCCCACCCCCCCCACCCCCCACCCCCCCACCCCACCCCCCCCCCCACCCCCCCCGCAAAAAAAAACGAATACAATTGAGAAGTGGAGAGGGGAATGGAATAGAATAGATATAGTCTTGAAGATTCAAAGCACATTTCTCCAGATATCAGCAAGGATTAATTCTTGGTGGTAGGAATGTGAATATTTTTATTTTGTCTTTTTCAATAATTTTAAACTCTCCCCTCTCCTCCACAAAGAGAAAAGAAAAGAAGGAAGGAAGGAAGGAAGAGAGGAAGGAAGGGAGGAAGGAAGAAAAGAAAGAAAGAAGAAAGAGAAAGAAAAGAAGTAGAAAAAGCATGGGCTTTTGAATCAGAAAGTTATTCTCTGCTCCACTTACCCACTAGCTTAGTGATCTTAGGGAAGTAAGCCTCAGTTTTCTCACCTGCAAAAACGTATTATCATCACCTTGCTTCTGGGTGTATTATGAGGATAAAATGAGAGAAGTAGAGAAGCTGTTTAGCCTCATGCCTGGCTCCTAGGTGCTCTGTGTTAAATTCCATCTCTTTCCCCCATTAAACAGAGCTACACTGAGACTGGCAGGTATGTATCTATCTTAGCCATATCGCCCAGGGAACACAGAAGGTGACCCTCTGATCGCCTGGAGTGGTTGAGGCTAGCCCTTCTTTGCCTATGCACTAAACTTACTCAGCCAGATGAATGGGGAAAACAAAAATCTGAGCTGAAACCTTAGGCATGAATGAATTTCCTTTCACTAGAGCTCTAATGGTTTTAGTATTTCCTTTTAGATAATATTTTATTGCGATAAAAACTCAAACAATTCAGAAGGGTGCCCATTACTAAGCTTTCCTAATAGACATCCTAATGCCTATTTCTTTGTCCATATTACATCTCTCAGACCGCCTCTCTTACCCAGAGGCAGCATAAACATTCTGCTTCCTGATTTTAGATGTGGAAAACACATGTGTTTATCAAGTAGTCAGAACTCCTCATGGGAGAATAAATGTGAAAAAGGAGTGTTGTTTTTCCCCAGTCACTTCCTTCAGTTATATTTGGTTGACATCTTTCCAGATATTTAACAACATCTCAAAAGAAGGCTTCAATTCCATATGCAGTTTAATGCTCCTCTCCTCCTTCCCTTTTCCTAGCTTAAACAAGGCTGGGGGTAGAGGCAGCTTGGGGTGCTCTCTCTCTGATTCTTTGACTTCCTGATCAAATACGCCAAAAGATCAGCCAGCCCCCTGCACGAATAGTCACGTAGCTGGGGAACAAGATGCCAGATGCCCGCTATATCTCTGAGTGAGTCTTCTGGACTGCACCCTTCGCGCCTGGATTTGGTCTGGGGTGAGAGAGCTCTACCATGCACTCCTAAGGCAACAACAGCTACCTCCGAAGACCAACTCCCATCTCCTGATTACTTGGACAATGGTGAGGGGATGTTCCTTTGGGGGTATCGCAGGTTACTTAGACTCTTCCTTATGGGCCCTTCAGAGGGAATGTCTGCTCCACTCTCAGTTATTTGCTACCTGACTCTTCCTTTCCAGAACAACAGCGAAGGTTCCATTCCATCTACTGATACACATACTTGCCCGGGTCATGGGGGCCCACTCTTAGTGGTGAAGAGAATGGGATTTCTAGACAGTGGTTTCCAAGGTGCTTTTGAATTTCATTTACCAGTAAAATGGAACAAGGGGAGGGGATGAGGGACGAAGTTGACATAGCTTAACCTCCTTAAGGTAAGGCATAGCTTTTATTGTCATTGTTTTCTAAAAAATGGGACTGTACTGTACTGTACATACCATTCTGAGACTCGTGCTTCTCACTTAAAAACGTCTGGAATTCCTTCTAAGCTGGCACGTGTGAATCACCTCCACCTTGGTTCAGCTGCAAAGAGCTCTGCGTGAAGAGTTCCGAATCTCCCACTTGCTGAGTGGGGTACACCCAGAGCCATGCCACCTCTTCTCTACTGAGAACTCCACCCAGAGTGATCCTGACCCACCTGAGTCCTTTGCTTTTAGGGCACGGTGGGGTGGGGGGTGGGGGACATTATGTGCACTTAAGAGGGTATTTTTTTAAAGTGCCACTTTGCAGGGAGATGGTCCTTTGTTTAGATCTGCTCTAGAAACAGGTTGGTATGAAAGGGACTCCATTTTCTTAAGTAAGGCTGTTTCATTGTAGGGAGTTGGTAAGTGGAGTTTTCTTCCCTTTTGCTTGTGGATGAGGCTAAAACGTCAGTAAACTTCCATTATGTTGAATCTGAAGAATGTTTCATTTACTTTGTTGTTATGGGAATATGTTGAAATGACATCACACACACAAAAAAAAACGCACAAAAAAACAAAAAACAGGGCTTCCCTGGTGGCACAGTGGTTGAGAGTCCACCTGCCGATGCAGGGGACACGGGTTCGTGACCCGGTCCGGGAAGATCCCACATGCCGCGGAGCGGCTGGGCCCGTGAGCCATGGCCGCTGAGCCTGCGCGTCCGGAGCCTGTGCTCCGCAACGGGAGAGGCCACAACAGTGAGAGGCTCGCGTACCGCAAAAAAAAAAAAAGGAAACTGAGGCTTAGAGAAATGCACTAACTTGTCTAAGATCACGCAGAAGTTGCAGATCTTCATTCAAATCCAGGCTTTGATTCCAGAGCTCATACCCTCAACCACTGATTGATACTGGCTTCTGTTACATTCTTCTTAATGTTATTAGATATTTCAATCAAATAGGAAAGGGAAATACACCCAGGTACACACCACTCAAATAGATATTAACATTTTTCCTTGTTTAGTTCATACATATTTTTTTAAAGAAATAAACATTTTAGGTGCAACTGAGATCCCCTGTTTACCCCTCTCCTATTCCATTCTTGTCTTTTTGTCCATTCTACAGGTAACACTCATCCTGAAATTGGTATGTCTTCTTCCAATCAAAGGTTTTGTACCTTTACCAGATGTGTTCACCTTCATAATTCTGTTTAAACAGTAGTTTGTGCAACAACCGTGTATGGTAGCTGTTATTTTCCTCATTTGACAGGTGAAAACACTGAGGCTTAAGTGACATGACCAAAGATCACATTGCCCGGAGAGGGTAGAGAGAGGACTGGATTTCTAGGATGTGGATCCTTTTTTGATGTTCTGGGATGCTTTTAACCTCTCCTCCTTTTTCCTCTCCCCACGCAACTCCTGGGTGATTAGAGAATTTAGGTACATTTCATTTTGATATTTGGAATGTGGGAAAGGAGGACAGTTGGAGTTTATCATTTTCCATAAGAATGGTAAAAAAATTTCCTTTCCTCATATTTCCCAGGATGCACATTGTGAGTTTTCTATTTATAAAGTTTTCATGGATAGGGTTAGACAAAAAAGCCTTTTCTGTTACTTAACTGAAAGGGCATTAAGCCAGGGGACACGTCCTGGGGTGTGGTAAATGCTGTGCTACCCTGAGCCCGGTTTTGATCACGGCGTCTCTTGTCATGGATTTTGCTATGTGTGCCAACTATTGTTATCTGCCCAGTCAGGTCTTGGAGTACAGCCAGATATAACTGGCCAATGACCAGACTAGGGAGTGGACATCAGGGGTCATAGAGATCAGTGATTCAGCAGGGTTGGGGATATCAGAAAAAGTCCTAAGGACAGCTCTGATGCAGTGGATGCTTTATCATCATCCAGCAAGTGGAGATGGTGGTAAGCCTGTCTCATCAAGGATCACTGGGGATTTATTTCTGAGAGCACCTAGCCCAATGTCATGTACACAGTAGGTGTACAGTCAGTGTTTGTTGAACTTAAATCTGGGAGCCAGAATGTATATGCTGGCGGTAAGCGTCAGTCGATTTCTTGCTCAGGAGTGAGTTGAAGTTTTGCAAATCAGGATACCGACAAGGGGTGGCAAGTCACTGATTCTCAAGGGTGAGAGAGGGCAATGTCACTGGAATTCAAGGGTCCCAGATGGAGCCCCTGTCGTGAAGAGCCAGATGTGGGCAGACTAGTGGTCCCTTGGTTGTTTTCCTACTATCTGGTGGATTTTGGTGGCCTTGGCCAATAAAGTGGATTCAGGTCACTGCAACCAAGAAACCCTTAACTGTATCTGTGCTTTAAGAGAACGTTATCTGTATTTGTGTTCATCACATGGGGGACAATGTGGTGGAACAGCTTTGAGGGCTGGCTTTGAAGCCACACGGACTTGCCCTTGAACCCTGGCATGTGATTTGGCGCAGTACCTCAACTGACTTGAATCTCAATTTCTTCATCTACAGAATGGGAATATTACTTAGCTCACAGTATGGATATGAGCACTGAATGAGAGAATACATGTACAACACTTAGCATATAGCTTTGTGTGCATTAAGATCCCCTGATCGATTAATGGTAGCTAGTAATGTTACAGAGATGCTCTTATATCTTGTTTGTTGAATGGGAAAGAACTGCAAATAAAGGAGGTTGTTCTAGTGCAGTACTAGAGTGTCACTTCCAGAGTCAGATGCTTGGGTTTAGGTCTTAACTGCATTACTCACTAGCTGTGTGACCATGAGCAAGTTGCTTAATCTCTCTGTGCCTCTCTATTTTCATTTGCAGAATTGAGGCAATTATAGTACCTACTTTGTAGAATCATTGTGAAGATTAATTTATAATTTGAAAAAAACAAAACAAAAAACTTTACCAGAGTTCCTGGCACACAGCAAGCACTATTATTAATATAATATAAGCATTATTGTTCACAGTTAATTATTACAGATAGTTATAGGGAAAATTATTAGAGGAGTGTGAAAATAGAATGTGTTCTTCATGAAGTAGAAAGTTGTCCACCACTGGAAGTACTTAGTGGGGTTGTAGTTTTGGGGATTCAGATGTTGGGAGGATGGAAATATTAGGCAAATACCATGCTCCTTCTTCCATTAGACAGGAAGCACAGTATGATGGCTGTGTACGTTCAGATCCTGGCACGGTTACTTACTAGTTGTGTAACTGTGGTCAAGTTACTCAACTTCTCTGTGCCTCAGGTGGGCCACTCTTCTGTAAAATGGGATAATTGAATTTCCCACCTCATGTGGTTGTTATGAGGATTAAAAGGCTTCATATATGAAGAGTGCTTAGAACGTTTTTTTATTCCAAACCTGAGATTCTTTCTCTCCAGCCTCCATTCCTTCCTTTCTCTCTCCTTCCTTTTCTCCTTCTCTCCTTCCTCTACCTTTCTGTCTTTCAAAATAGGAACCACTTTGGGCCCCTGTTGCTTTAGAACTTTCTTTATGACCTGACCCTCAAGCTGGCTCATGACTGGGAGGGTTGACTTTGCATTTTAAGTTGTTTGTTTTGGAGCTTGCACGTATGTCTGTTGAGAACATATTTCGACAACAATCTGTCAGCCCAGTAATGAGGGTTTGCTAATGAGGCGCCTGACAGACGCTTTTTATTTACAGAGATGACAAATGCCACTACTTGGCTGTGCTTGAATCATTTCAAAGGCCAGTAGGCTCATTATAGTCATCAATACTTGCTATACTGAGGTTCATTTTGTCCGAGGACTGTGTATAATTTGGATCTCTGTTAATTGAGTCATTTTTGATATTCCTGCAAAGGGAAGAATCTTGTAAAATTCCTGTCGTTTTACCCATCCCTGAACTTGTCTGTTTTGTAATGACTAACTTCTGCAAATCACATTTTAGACACAATTTACTGCTGTTAGAACTGCGGCCATTATTTTAGGATGTTCGCCAAACCCCCTAAGACATTCTCAGCCTTTCTGTGTCCCTAAGGCAGAGGTTGAAAACATGCATATGAACACAGGAAGGACCCAGGCAGTTAATGGAAATAAGTGAGGGGCTAGGTAGAGGCTGGTGAGTTGGAGGCGCCTGCTTTGTCTGATGGGACCAGCTGCTTCTCCCCACTAGCCAACTGCAACCATGCGGGAGCACTGGCCACCATCTCTGGGCCTCCTGTTCTTTCAAAAGAAGGATGAAATTTGCATTTTTCTGTGAAATCCCTGTATTTGTGGATGCTTTTTGGAGATGTTGGCCACTAATTCAAGAAACTGTTGAATCCTAGGGCTTTGATCTGTACTTAAGGTCTAAAGCACTTCTCAATAGTTTCTTTGCCAGTGAAAAACAAACAGCAACAACAAAACCCAGCAAGGAACTTGTACGAATAGATGAAAAACCTGTTTCTTTGTTTTCTCTTTGCAGACTGGTATAGGGGATACCTTCTAAAGCACAAAATGTTGCAGGTGAGGTCAATTTGTTTTTATCTGGGACAATATTGGATGTCTGTACATGACCCTGCCAGCCCCCTGGGCACTCATCTCCCACTGCTGCTCCTCTGCAGACTGATTCCATTCCTCCCTCCTTGTGTCCTGTGATTTCCTCGCTGTGCCTCAGTGGCTTCCCCTTTCACTCATTCTTTAAGGTCAACCTCCAGAGCTCTCTTCTCCCCGAAACTTTTCCTAATATGCCAGTCACATATGATTTTTCGAGTCCCGTGGAATCGTGCATTTTTTATTTGAAATTTATCCCCTACTGCCTTTCTTTAGCATTGCTTGGGGCATTCATCATTTCCTCACCTATGTGTGCAGCGTGACTCAGAAGGGACAGGTCCAGTCTCCGCCCTCAGGGAGTTCCCCTGCCGCAGCCCCACAGCACACCGCCATCTCCATGGGAGCAAGCGCCTGCTTTGCTCATCTCTCTACATCTCACATCGTCTAGCGCAGTGACCGGATGTCCCCAGTGTACACGCTGGCTGAATTTATGAAGGAATTTCCAAGTAGTTGATCAACTTCTCTTCATGGAGCTAAGCTTATAGAGCAAGGAAATAATAGATGCTTTTTCCTTCCTCCATCATGAACAATAAAATAAATCCAGAGAGAAAGAGATCTCAAATCAAAGCAACCCATATGCAACCAGGGACACTGTTGCCTCAGGACCTGACCTTTCCTGACTGTGAAGGGTGGCTGCTGTCCCAGGCAGGAGAGGCGAGAGGCAGAACACTTTTCTCCCTTAGAGTGAGTCTTTCAGGCACTCCAGCCTTGCCCATCTGATAGGATGAGTGTCCGCAATGGGGTTGGAGCATCCTTTGGAATCTGGGGTTACTGTGGGATCCTGAACAACTGATAAAGAACTGGAGAGGAACCAGACCTAAAAGAGTAGATTTGGCACCTACCACTTGTTCTCTTGGACTGAGATTATTCCTGTAAAGTTTGAGGTTTTTACCAGCTAGCAGCTTTTGGAAAAATCATGAAGACCCGGGGTCAGTTTTTTTCTGTAGGGACAAGTCATGCTATCTCACCTTGTCTTATCTTATCCCCAACAGGGCATTTTTCCTAAATCCTTTATCCACATCAAAGAAGTGACAGTGGAGAAAAAAAGGTATTTGCCATCCTTCCCCACACTTGACCCTCCAGTGGCTCATGGATGTCACTGTCCTGTCTACTTTGAAAACCTGACTTGGCAGATGTGAAGGATGCTCAGCCGATCCGTCTTCTTTGTGCTGTGTTTATTCATCTTCTTTCCCTCACTGGATGGGAGATCCAGTGCAAATTGATTCGTGTTCAGATCTGATTCTGATGGGGTATTAGTAAATTTGGAGAATCAAACTTTTCACTGGCAGCTGCCTTTGAACTGAATTAAAGTAGATTACTCCTGAATAATGAGCTTGGAGGGCCCACCCAGGGAAGGAGGACATTAAAAAGGAAGTCCCTTGCATCTGCATAATGTAATTAGTGTCGATATTAGAGGCGGTTTAGTCTCCTGCCAGGAAGGCCCCTCTCAGCAGCTGTAGCTTAATGCAAATTTGCCAACATCTTATCTTGTTAGCACCTGGGTCTCAATTTCACACCATTTTCTCTCCCACCTTACATAGAAATATCGAGAACATTATTCCTGCAGAAATTCCTCTGGCACAAGAAGTGACAACGACACTTTGGGAATGGGGCAGCATCTGGAAACAGCTCTACATGGTAAGACTCAAAACCCTGCTCCCTGGGATGGAAGCTTCTTGCAGTTTTTGGCTTGGTTCAAATATGGAAGTTAGCCTTGACATAGTATAGCAAACAGTATGAGGCTATCAAGGCCCAGAGAAGTTAGGTGACTTTCTCAAAGCCATACAGCGAGCTAGTGACAGAGCCGTAGTGAATGGGCATCTGGTGTGATCCTTCTATTTTTTTTTAAACTACTGAAAAAATCATCAAACTTGAGTATGCTTAAGAATCACCTGGAGAGCTATTAAAAATTCAGCTTCCTTCAATGGGACTCTGCATTTTAATAAACTTAGAGATTTTGATTTGGTGGTCTGCCGATAACACGTTGAGAAATACTGTTCTCGTATATTAATTAACTAATGACTGTTGTCCTCAGATCTATGAGGGAGCTTTGACCCTGGAAAACAAAGAGCGTATTTTATACGAGTTTTCCCTGTATTGAAGTAAATCTAATTTAAAATCCTCCTTTGATGTTTCTAAAACTAATGAAAGTGAGCAGCTAAGAAAACCATTAAACTGAGAGTGAAAATGTCAACCAAGGCTTACTGCATATTTGTTACAGCATCGTGTACACCTGCTGTTGCACACGCTCTGTTTGTAGAGTCACATTTTATGGTCATAAATGTTGACTCCCATGTGGATATTTCATAATATATGGTAATGGGCATATTCAGTTACCATTCTATAAGTTTCCCAAAGGTTGTTAGGACAGTTTAGGGGGCAAACAGCAGACTTGAGGCTAAAGTGATTTATTATTTATTTCTACCACCCCTTTTACACATCCCATACACAGGCACCGTGGAAACTTGGCGTTTTCCTTAAGAAATCTTTGAATTGCAAGTCCATCGTGCCCTTTACCCTAGTAAAGTGATCCTTAAACCTCCAGTTTCATGATTCTTACCATATCTGCATACCACCCATGAAGTATTTACTTAAAACCTAAGTTGTCTCCCTTTTTAGTAAACTTAAATGACTTACATAAGGAACTTTACAACATGCTGTGTCATTCCAACAATCCTCCAACTCTCCAACACCAACTGGATGCCCTATAATTCAATTCAATTCAGTTCTAACACTGACTCCCCAGAGTTTAAGGGCTCAGTTCTACACGACTGCCCTCTCTTCAGATGCCAGTTGCAAGTCCCGGGTCCCAGGCTCCCCACACATCTGTCCAACTTGGTACAAATTCGGGAACTCCCACAACACCCCTCCAACCTCACCTCAGGTTCCGTGTGTCGTTAGAACAACGCATAAAACTCAGGAAAGTACTACTTTTACAGTTTTATTATAAAGGATACAACTCAGGAACAGCCAATGGAAGAGAGACACAGAGGAAGGTACTGGGGTAGCGATGGGCACAGAGTTTCCATGCCTTCCCCAGGGAAGGCGTGCCACCCTCCCAGCACATCAATATGTTTACCTTCTGGGAAGGTACTAGAACCTCGTTGTTCAAGAGTTTTTATCCGCATTTTATTACATAGGCATGATTAAATGATTGAATCAAGTTCCAACCCTTCTAACCTCCCTGGAGGTTGGGGGTTGGAGCTGGAAGTTCCAACCCTCTAACCACATGGTTGGTTCCTCTGACAGCCAGCCCCCATTCTTGAAGCTCTCTAGGACTCATCTCATTAGCACAGACTCAGGTCTGGTCAAAAGGGGCTCGTTGTGAATAAGAAAAGACACGTCTATCACTTAGAAAATTCCAAGCATTTTAAGAGCTCTGTGCCAGAATCTGGGGAGAAAGACCCCATAGGCATATATACTTTTATCACTTCACACGTGCTTCCCAAATGCACAGCGAAAAGCACTTGGCACAATTAGAACATTATTCAAATAAATACATGAAAACAAAACAATGTCATCTAATAGTACCTGTCAAAAGCTCGGAGCCAAAGAACTTCTCTCTCTTTTTGTTAAAAAAAAAAAGAAATTAACAAATGTGAGAGAGGGGTTAAAGTCATATTGCCATGAAACTGCAACTTTCTCTTGCCCTTAAACAGAAGGATGGGAAGAGACTAGAGGAGAATCACCATATGGGTCCCTAATATGTGTCTTTGTACCACCAAAACCATCTCATGTCCCTTGGGTTGTATGCATGTTACACTTGGGGGAACACTGCCCTAGAAACAGGCCTTTTGCACCAGAGCCGTGGCCCTGGTTCTCAGCCTTAAAGGGCCTGGCCTCTGAGACATGCATTGCAGCAGATGTTCATGGCATTCCTGTTCAACATGTAACTTTTTGGATAAGAGTCAGAAATAACCCCTCTTTTTTTAAGCCAGGAAGTGATTGGGATTATTACTTTTGCTTTTGAGAAACCCCTGTGGCCCTGGGGGAGGAAACATGTCAATGACTCAGACCATCACCCAATCCCTTCACAGCTGGGTAGGGGCCAAGAGAGGCACTCGAGCCATGGGCCCTGAACATGCATGCTTGACTTTGGCCCAGTTTGCCAGATGGAGGCCCAAGACCTTCGGTGCAGGTGACTGCGATTGTTTCCTGTTTCTGCTCCTAGGCCAGCAGAAAGGAGCGGTTCCAACAGGTGCAGTCCATGATGTACGACCTGATGGACTGGCGGTCACAGCTCCTCTCAGGAACTTTGCCCAAGGACGAGCTGAAGGAACTGAAGCAGAAAGTCACGTCCAGAATTGATTATGGCAACAAGTAATGTCTCTTTCCTCCAAAAAGATGTTTTCTTTCCCCACCCACCCCACTTCTTCCCCTTCTTCCTACGAGAAGCTAGGTTTCATTTTTAGATGCGCGTTTGCCACTTTCTATTTGGGAGAAGGCTGTAACCAACGACCGTGCTTGTGTGCCTTTGCTATCACTCTCGCGGGACCCAGGGACATGCAAGCGGAGAGAGGCTTGCTTATCCAGTGGTTATTAGCCGGCTAGAGATTTAGGACACTCATTTAACCTACTTCCAAGGGGCTGGGGAGCACAGTCATGCTGGTTCACTTTCGGCTTAGTTGTCATTTTATTCCTGCATTTACAAAGCTCTCTCTTAAATCTCAATGTGAGACTTAATGTCCCTTCCTCATCCTACATTAATCTAAGCCACATGCCATCAGCTAACTCATATGCACAGTTACAAAAGCATTTCCTCAAAGGGAAAGAAGCAGAAATCGGTTAGTTTGAATGCTGTGAAGTTAAGGAGAGTGTGAAACAATTTTTTGAGGCAGGACAATGCACTAATAATAATAGTAATGATAATAACATTATAACTAACACTAACACCTAATCCAAGCTTATCATGCACCAGTCTTTAGCTTTGTGTTTCACATCCATTGTCTTATTTAATTCTTTTTTTTTTTAATTTTTAAATTTTATTTATTTTTTGGCTGTGTTGGGTCTTTGTTGCTGTGCGCGGCTTTCTCTAGTTGTGGTTTGTTGCGGTGTGCAGGCTTCTCATTGCGGTGGCTTCTCTTATTGTGGAGCACAGGCTCCAGGCGCGTGGGTCTCAGTAGCTGTGACTCGCGGGCTCTAGAGTGCCGGCTCAGTAGTTGTGGTGCACGGGCTTAGTTGCTCCGCGGCATGTGGGATCTTCCCGGACCAGCACTCAAACCCGTGTCCCCTGTATTGGCAGGTGGATTCTTAACCACTGCACTACCAGGGAAGCCCCTCTTATTTAATTCTTATAACAACTCTATGAGGCATGCAGTTTTAGTATCCTCATTTTTTCAGATGAAGAAGGTGAGGCTCTTAAAGAGGTTAACTAACAGGTCCAAAGTCACATAGCTAGTAAATGGCAGAATCAGAATTTAGACCAGGCAGTCTGACTCTAGAGCCCCTGGGCCTCACCATTATACTAGTTGGATAACATTTGAGAACTGTAAAGGCCCTCCCCGTCCTGATTATGTGAATGCTTTCCAAACATCCTACTTATTTGTTTATTCATCCCAACAACAAACATGTATTAAGCACTTATGATTGGCCTGATTTCCTGCTAGGTTTTTTGAGGCCACAGAAATAAAAGTTCCTGTACACTAAGGGACCACAGTCCAGTTAAGAGTGAGCTACAAGTAAACTATTGATATGTATTGTGGTAACTTTGATGGCTTAGGAGGCAAGAGCATTCTTAATTCAATTTGGAGAAGGAAGTCAAGGAAGGCTTCCTGGAGGAGGTGACCACAGTTAAATTTTGAAAGATAAAGAAGTGTTAAGTAGGTTTTTAAAAAAAGGGAGGCTGAGAGTGCATGAGAAAACATAGCATGTTCAGAAGACTGCAAAGTGGATCAGAAGCCTGGAACGTAGGGCCTGAGGGGGAAGTGGAAAGAGCCTATTAAGTGGGAATAAAAAAAAGAAATATTCCTAGCAGCCAGGCTTCCTTGCCTTTGTCACACGCACTAGGAAGATGATCCAAAGAGGAAAGCCAGTGGGTCCAACTTATGGCTGCTTCCCATCCCAGGAGCACGATCCCTCTGCTGGTTCCCCTGCTGGCAGCTGGCAGGCGAGTCCAAATCTGCTTAGCGTGCTCATCATCCCAAAGTGACAGGAAGGGTTTGCTCTGCAGCTGTTGCTGCCATTGGTACAGTGATATCTTTAGCTGAGCATGGTTGCAGCTGGGATGTGGGAATTGAGGACGTTTTGCTGCTTTCCAGTAATGGCATCTGTGACCTTCAGATGTTTCCTCATGGGGGCTTCTGACAATAAAGACCAAGGATGGAAAAAATGGTCACCACTCTTAGGAAGCCTTCCCTGATTTTCCTCCACCCGCCCCCGGCTGGGTTAGGCACTCTTGCAGGCCCTTAGCACCCTGACCAGTAATTACCTCCTTACTGGCCTGTCTCCCATGCTGTGTTGGGAGCTCCTCTAAGGCAGATTCATTTCTATGTGCTGGGCATAGGATCTGCATGCAGTAGGTGAATCGTGGTGAAAGGAGAAAGAGGATCCTGCCTAAATCAGCCTCCCTCTACAGCATCGCCTGGATCAGCACCGTGCTTTCAGTTTCAGTCAGTTGCCTTTGGGGAAGTGAGAGACATCCTCGGAGACAGAGGCCCTGAGCTAAGGGGCCCCTTGTTTCTTGCTTCACTTCCCTGATGACTTCAGCTGGAAGTGAGAGAGATTTGTGCACCTTAAATTAATATAGGCCTGGTGTCTCGGGGGTTCAGAGCTCTGATATGGGATAGGCAGCTTCCTGCAAACCAGAAGGCCAGATTTCAGGTCAGAGTGTCAGGAAGAGCATGAGGACCATCAGCCTCAGGCTGTGAGAGTCAGGGAAGCAGGACTCTGAGTCTTGGAGGACTGGTCAGAATCAGCCTGTTTCTTCCCCCAGAAATTTCCATTCCTTCCTTCAGCCATCAAACTTTCGTCGAGTACCCGAGAGGCCCTCAGCACACAGACATTTACAAAATACAGCCTCTCTATGCAACAACAACAACAAAAGGCAAGCAAAGAGAACTAATAATAACTTTCTGAGTGCTTACTGTCTGCCAGGTACAGTTTTAAGCACTTTCCATGCATTAACTCGGTTAAGTCTCGAGACAACTCTGTGAGGCAGGTGCTATTATCATCCCTATTTCTTAGATGAGGAAATGGAGGCTCACAGGCTGATTAGGTCATTTTGCCCAAGATGCACTGGAATTTGAACCAGGTAGCTTGGCTCCAGAGTTCAAGCACTTAACCACTGCATTCTACTGCCTCCTGTGGACTATGAGGATTAGTAAGAGAAAGAGAAGTAAGCAGACAGTTGAGTAAGAAGTCACGCGTTTCATGAGAGGAGGAAGTGTGAACAAGAGGGTGGGAGGAGACAGGGCAGGGGGTGACACCTGCCCTGCATCACACAACACTGGCAGGAATTATTAGGTGAAGAAATTTAGAGAAAGAGAGAGAGGGAAGTTGAGAGGAGCTGAGAGATGAGCATGAATATGGAGAGGAAGGTAGACAGGGGCTGGAATCGCGAGGGCATGAGTACCAGGTGGAAAAGTTCAGATTTGTCCAGAGAGCGATGGGGAGCCACAGAAAAAGCCATTTCTGTTTTCTTCACCTTAAAAATTTTTAGTGTTTTGAAAAAGGCATACAGTGAGGACTTCCTCCCCTGCCCTCGTCTTGGGTTCATTTTATCACTTTCTTGAACAGAGAGAGCAGTGGGGCTACCTTCTAAGGAGAAACTGTCAAAATGCTCAGTTCTCCAAAATGAATGGTTTGCTGTCCTATTGGGAAGAAGCCTCTCCTGATCTTGGGTCATGGGAATCCCATCAATCCTGCCCCTTGTCTACTAAAGCTTCCAAGTTTCAAATGAAACTGGTAATGGACAAGGTCTTTGGTATCCAAGGAGTGAGGAATCCTCAAATGATTCCTTCAAATCCCAAGACAGCTTGGACCCGGGAGAATGTTTTATTCATACATTTTAGAACCGAATCCACTTTGATAAATTTCGAAGAGAAAGGAGCTAGAGAGATCTCGGCATTAAATTACGTATTGACTGTGCTTCGTCTTTTCCCAGGTCGTGAGAGCCTCTGCTCAGCATTAGTTGAATACATTTATTCCCCCGTAGCATTGCCCATTCAGCAGCATGGCTGTGCAACATTATGAGTCATATCTAGTTGGAAGTTAATTTCCTAATGAATGTGGACAAATGGGTGAACTTTGGCTCCCTTCTGTTTGCATTTGGATGACATGAGAGATCTGCCTCTCAATTCAGTTGACAAATAAGAGATGAAAACGTAGTCTCCTTCATCTGTCCTTGCTGCCCTGACCCCGTCTGGTGCTTGGTGGTAGTGGTGCCTAAGCAGGACCACCGTTGTTCCTCTCAGAGTCTCCATCAGCCCACCGCCCCCTCCCCTGTTTGTATGGACAACTGAGGTCCTCCATGTCAACATCAGATGCAAAAGCAGCTTCAGGTTAGGACCTGTGCAAACATAACCCCTGTCCACAAACCCAGTGCTGCCTCTGCGAGCCTCCTATCTTGAAAGTATACCATAAAGGTTAAGAGTGCAGACTAGGATGCCGTATTACTTTTTACTAGCTATGTGACCTGGGGTAAATTATCCTCAGTCTTTTCTTCATCTGTAAAATGCAGGTATTAATAGTACTTCCCTCACAGCGTTGTTACAAGAGTTAAATGCCTTAATATGTGTGAAGAATTTAAGGTACCGCTCATCGCAAGTGCTGTGTGACTATTTTGCTGTTACTAGTATTATTGATGCCAATCGGAATGGCAGATGCAGTTGAAACAAATCAATACCAAACAGGGAAAATCTTGTGACCTGGAAGTCACAGAGCTAAAGAGCACACTGTGGGTAACAATGGATATATGTGAGATTTCTCCCGCAATGACTATTTTCAAGGTATCATTGAATAAGCGGTACATGAATACCTTCTCTGCATATGTATTATATATCATACTATATTATGTTATGTTATATAAACATTAAACAAATAGAGATAAGGCAAAATTCTCCCTTGACCCCTCCACCCCTCCTAGTCCCAGTGCCCTACCTCTCCTCACAGGCACGCATGTTGGTAGTTTGGTGCATTTTGTCCATACCTTTCTCTCTGTACATGCACCCAGGTAACATACCTCCCTTGGTTTCTTTGTTTGCTTGTTTTTTACTTAAAACACACTGTATGCATCTTTCCATACTTGACTTTTTTTCTTCACTAATACATATCATTAAACATATCAAAGCTATATCATATTTTTAAAACCCAACTACATAGAATTCCATTACAGATGACAGTTTGTCATTCCGCCTTTGACTGACATTTTAGTTTTTTTCAACACTTTGCTGATGCAACACACATCCTTGTTCATTGTTTTTCTAAGTTCAGTATCACAGGAAATACACATTAAAATTTTCTTAATACACACTACCACAGTACCTCCCAGAAAGGCTGAGCTATATCAGTGTGACTCCCAGCTGTGTTCAAGGCTGTCTGTATAGAGCTGTGCTATGGGAGCCTATGATCCTCAGAAATCAGGTGAGCTTTCTGGTAGAAACTTCTCACCAGCGTTCTACAGGCTTCAACCTCCCTTGATTTATCATCTCACATTTTTGCTTTTCAGAATCCTTGAGCTTGATCTGATTGTCAGAGATGAAGATGGAAATATCTTGGACCCTGATAATACCAGCGTCATCAGCTTGTTCCATGCACACCAAGAAGCGACTGATAAAATCACAGAGCGTATCAAGGAAGAGATGGTGAGCTTTGTGAACTAGGCTTGGCCAAGTGAAGCAGGCTTTTAGCACATCATAAGCTTAAAATAATAATCTAATTAACCAGACTATATATTATTCAAAGGGACATCTGTCCTATGACCTGAGATCCTCAGTAACCACATGCATTTTATTGTGTTTTTGTACTTGGATCTTGATTCATTCCACAACCAGCCCCCAGGTGGTTTAATGCCAGGCAAGTTTCCTGTTCTCACGGACCTTTTGTATTCCAGAGAGGAAAAAAGAAGAAATGTTAAAAATGTAAATAATTCCAGAGGGCGATAAGTTGCTAAAAGGCAATCAATTAGTGTTATGTGAATCAGAGTGAATCAGGAGCTATTTTAAAAGGTACCATCAGGAAAGGCCTCTCCCAGGAGGGACATCTGAGACGACACTTGTATAATGTGAAGGCAGCAGGCCTGGGAAAATCTGGGGACAAGATGTTCAATGCAGGGGGATCAGCAAGTGCAAAGGCCCCGAAGTAGGACTGAGTTTTGAATGTTCAAGGAGTAGGAAGGTCAGTATGGATGGGCCATAATGAACAGTGGAAGAGTGAAGGCAATGCTTTGGAGAGGTAGGTAGCAGGAGCCAGTTCTCATAGGACCTAAGGGTCATAGGGAAGAGCTAAAATATTATTCCAACTGTGGTAAGAAGCCAATAAAAGATTCCAAGGAAACAATCTTTACAAGGTTAACATAATCTGATTTATATTTTTAAAAGTATTTTATCCACTGTGTATTGTTTGAAAGCAACTTTATTTTTGGCTCTACTAGGATATAATTTTCATACAATAAAATGAATTCATTTAAAATTACAGTCTAATGGATCTTATTAATACGTAGTGTTGGACAGACTCTACCGCAACCAAGATATAGAATAGCTCCATGATCCTAAAAGTTTCTTTGAGTTCCTTTGCAGTCAACCCCCTTCCCCAGTCCCAAGCCCCAGGCAACTCCTTTTGTGAGACTATATTTTGTCTTATCTAGAATTTAATAAAAATGGAATCATATGTCTTTTTTTATAAATTTATTTATTTATTTAATATATATTTTTTATTTTTGGCTGTATTGGGTCTTCGTTGCTGCATGTAGGCTTTCTCTATTTCCGGCGAGTGGGGGCTATTCTTTGATGGGGTGTGCGGTCTTCTCATTGCGGTGGCTTCTCTTGTTGTGGAGCACGGGCTCTAGGTGCGTGGGCTTCAGTAGTTGTGACACGTGGGCTTCAGTAGTTGTGACACGTGGGCTCAGTAGTTGTGGCGCACGGGCTTAGTTGCTCTGTGGCATGTGGGTTATTCCTGGACCAGGGCTTGAACCTGCATCCCCTGCATTGGCAGGTGATTCTTAACTGCTGCACCACCAGGGAAGTCCCATATGGTTTTTGTGTTTGACTTCTTTTACTCAGCATGCTGTTTTTGAAGTTCATGTTGTTGTATGTATTAATGTTTTTTCCTTTTCATTGCTGAGTTGCTATACCATTGACCAGTTGCCAATGGTATATATCATTGATCAGTTGTTGAATATGTGGGTTGTTTCTAATTCAGGGCTATTGTAACTAATAACACTGTGAACATTTTCATATAAATCTTTGTGTGGGCATATGATTTTAATTTTTCTGGATAATAATCATTGGAGCATATATGATAAGTACATATTTAACTTTTTCAGGTACCAACATACTATTTCCCAAAAGGCCTGTACAATTTTGCATTCCCATCAGCAATCTATGGGAGTGCCAGTTCCTCTACATTCTTGTTAGCACTTGATATTGTCAGTCTTTTAACTTTAGCCATTCTAGTGGTTGTGTAGTGGTATCTCACTGTTGTTTTGAATGTCCCTGAATGACTAGTGATTTTGAGCATCTCTTCATGTGCTTACTGGCCTGTACCATCTGTATCTTTTTTTTGTGAAGTGTCTGTTCAGATACCTTGCCCATTTTCATTGGGTTGATTTTTTTGACATTGAGTTGTAAGAACTCTTTGTATATTCTGGATACAAATTCTTTATCAGATACATGTTTTGCAAATAAATTTTCTCCCGGTGTGTACCTGGACTTTCAGTTTCTTAAGTGTGTCTTTCAAAAAGCAAAATTTTTAGTTTTGATAAAGTCTGTTTAAGCATTTTTTTTCTTTTATAGTTTGTGCTTTTTATGACACTAAACTTTATGTGGAAGTCTGGGTCATTTGTGGTATTTCCCAAGATCAAGGCCAAGAGAGTCAAAGTGACTTGACTCAGACAGCAGGAACTTTTGGTGGAAGGCCTGGATATAATGCTGAAATCTTTAGGCTTGAAACTTACATGATTCTTAATATTCAGGGCCATCTTTCTGTTGTCCTAAGTGGTGCTGTGCTAATTTTCTCCATTTTCCTCCCTTTTCCTTCCACCTCTCAGTCAAAAGATCAGCCTGATTATGGAATGTATTCCCGGATCTCCTCATCCCCTACCCACAGCCTCTATGTCTTTGTGAGAAACTTTGTGTGCAGAATTGGGGAAGACGCTGAGCTTTTCATGTCCCTCTATGACCCCAACAAGCAAATGGTCATAAGGTAAGTGTTCAACATTGCCTGACTTCTCTGTATTCGGGAGGTTGGAGTTGGCAGAGCTCAGAGTGCCTTTTCCTTCCACCATCACTTGTGGAGAAATTCCCACCCAGTTGAGAAACAGTCTAGCTGAGAATGTGGAAATAACTTCTTCTTTTAGGGTGTGGGAGTCAGGTGGAAATGTTACTTTCACCACTTTTTTTTCCCCCAGAGTAGGGTTATGGTTACACTGTAGGGTTTTGTAAACAGTTCTTTGATTACTGGAAAACAACCAGAAATAACAAGATTCAGACAGGTAGCACTGAATAGAATAAAAATACCTATTTTAAAAGGAGAGTTAACAAATGAAACAAATGAAACAGGGTGAAAACGCCCTGTCCTCAATGGCAGTAGCAGGCTAAGAGTGTGGGCTCTGGAATCTGCGTGGGTTCACATCGTGCCCCCACCATTTACTCTTTCTTGACCTTGGGCACGTTGTTAATCTTTCTTAAGCCTGAGTTTCCCATTTGCAAAATATAAGTGTCAACCTCACGGGGTCATTTCTTTTAGTTAGACTTTAATAAGAAAAAGCACAGGAAGCACAGGGCCTGGCACATGGTACTCCAAGTGGCAGTGGTTATCACTGTTACTACCTTAATTAATTGTTCTTGGAAATGGAAAAAGTAAGGGAACTTCCAGGTACCTCAGCTCGAAGAAGGGAAAACACGTTTGGGAATCTCCAGAGGAAAGACTTTGATGTACTTCTGGCCCCCACCGCCAGCCCTGGCGTCTGCTTGTGACTCAGTCCATCCTTCCTCCCAGGTGACCACTGCCTGTCCCCTCCAGTGGGCTTCTGAGCCAACACGTGGTCCTGTATTTGAGATCCCAGTTAACGCAGTACAGTGGAGCTGGGGCATGATCCTTCTGCTTCTATGGAGAAAATGATATCTTCTTACCTTGGTTGTGTTGATGATTAAAGGAGATAACATATATAGTTCCTACTGAATTATAAAATTCACTTTAGAAAATAACGGCTCTCATGGAGACATTTAGTAAACATAGAGGGGCTGTCCATCTAAGAAGACGGAACTGAGGTCTCTATATGATCTCACATAATCGTCATTACTCCATGTGATTTGGGTGAGAAAGTGAGGCTCAGAGAGGTCAGGTGACTTGCTCAAAGGCACATATATTTATAAATGGCAGAGCTGAGCTGTCCACCCAAGTCCATCTGACTCCAAAGATAAGCTAGTTTCCAGTTTAGGCTGTCACCAAGGAAAGAGTTGTATCAAATATCCTCAGTGGTTCTCACCAGGGTCTTAGCACTGTTGCGGTGGAAAGCTATTCTTTATAGCAAACTTAAATCCCTAATTTAAAGAATGAGCCCAGCTCATCTGGCTAGGCCTCAGCAGACACTGTGAACAAGTATACCTGCTCCCTTAGATCCCACTTTGAGATGGTCTGCGTGTCATAGGCCCCTTGCTGTTCCCTGTCAGCTGCTCCAAGGCACCTGTGACAAAGATCCCAAAAGCACTCCCTGCCTCTCAGAAAACACAAGGATTCCTCATGGCTGAATGGACAAGGGTGCCTGGCCTGCTGGCTCATCTAAGTGATGGATGGCCTGAACCAGCCCCGTGGAGGGAGGCAGTGGATCAGTGAGGTGGCAGCTCTGTTCCCCGATGCGCCACACCGAATGATGCGCTCGATGGGCCATGCCTGAGTGATGCCTCTGAGAGTGCCAGAGACACAGGGAAGCCCTCGGGAGAGTGAGGGCTGAGGAGGAGGGGGACAAAGGGGCAGAACCCCGCCCCCTCCCCCGCCCCGAGAATAAAGAAAAAAAGAGTAGAAAACAAAGAAAGAAGAGAAGAGGCATGATACAGGAAAGGGGCAGGGGATCTTGGAAGCACTCCCCAAGTCGGTCTGACTCTGGGTAGCTGTTCTCTCCCTAAGAAACCAAATTTCTCCATATTCCTGCCTTCCCTAGCCAGCGTGTACACACAGTGAGCCACAGGCAAGTTAGGGCATCCTCAGTGTGGCCCAGATGTGAGCTGGGGAGAATCTGGCTGGGACCAGCCTTTCAATATTGGGATGTACGATGGTCCGATTCCAATGGATGCCTGCAGAGATTTGGTTTGGGAAAGTTAAGATAAATTTTGATAGTACGAAAAAGAAAGCAGTTCAGGCATCAGGCCAGTGGCAAGGCTAATTGCCAAAAGGAGCTCAAGAAAGAGTTGGAATGGTTCTCCCTCTTCCCCTGAGGAGGGTGTCATGTGGAAGAGGTCTTACCTGTCTGGGTGCCAGTAGGCCTTCAGATTTACCACCCAGGTCTTCCTGGGCAAAGACAGATGGGGCCAGCTCAGCCCTCTAAATTGCTTTTCTGATTTATGATTCTCTTTCCCCTAGAAGAAAATTGCTGGTGCCTAGTGTTTAGACCTAGCAGGCTAGTTCTCTACTGGACATGCCACATGTGATTAAAGGTCCTGGGAAATACCCAGGTATTTCACTATGACAGTCCAGAAATAACCAATGGAAAATAATTAAAACAATTTTGGGGGTGGGGATGGAGCCTTGGAGGCTTCTTGGTTATTTTGCTGAAAATTCCACTAAAAATTTTAGATCTTACTAAAAAAAAAAAAAGTACATTTAACTTGATTAAATTTTAAACATTGGTTAATCTGGGACAGTTTTCTTTTTGTTGTGAGTTCTATTTCCCCCTTGAACCTTGCTCAGACTGCTCTTAATAGTCTTCTAGGGGTGAGTGGAGAGAAAAAAACAAGGCATCAGAGAGAACAAACCTCTAAAAAGAAGGCACTTTGCTGAATTCTCTTATTATGCCTTTTTTGGGCTGACTTGGTTTTTGAGTTTCATTTTGTTTGTATCCTGATTCAAGATAACGGGCATTTATTTAGAACCAACTGTATGCTCCTGGATGGCATGGAAAACTGAATGACTCAACTCAGCAAACTCTACCAAGCTTCTCCTAAGTTAAAGAATGCTAGATTTCCTGATCTTGTCGATGCAGCTAGACTGACTAGTATGAACCACACAGGGTTGTGTGTATGATTGCTAGAAGATGTGTATTGATAAATGATCAGATGTCAGAAGTGTGTGACTGCCCTTCATAAAACCTGTCAGTGGGTTCTCATTACTATCAGGATCAAGTCAAAATCCTTGAATGGCCTATAAAGCCTACATGGGCTGGCCCATCTTTCTAATTGTTCTCTTACCATTTTCCCCTTGGATCTGTCTTTTAGGTGCATCAAGCTCCGTCCTGTCTCAGGGCCTTTGCACGCATGTTTGCTTTGCCTGAAACATTTCCCTTTCCCACTCTCTCTTTTTCCTGACCAACTTTATTTACATGTCACATCCTCAGCAAAGACTTCCCTAACCACCCAGCCTAGGCATGGTTCTTCTGATAATACATTCTCACAACATCCTGAACTTTTTCTTTGTAGCATGATTGCATATAAATAGTTGCCACGACCGCATTTAAATCATTACTTAAGTGTATCTCAGATAATGGCTAAGGCCCTCTATGGTCCAGCACAGTGTGACATTCCTTCAGGGAAACGGTCCGACAGCTAATGGATAATTTAAAATAATGCAGATCTTTACTCAATCTTGAAAGGGGAATAGGGTGGGAAGGACAAATACATTCTTAATGCCCAGCAAAACGTACAAAAATCCTTTCCCTCTCACTTCTGCCACTCTTTGTCACCTCTACAGAGAATGCTGCTGCTCTTCGAAAATATTAAATAGCTGGGTTAGAATTTGCTTACTGGATGGCGGAGGGAAAGAGGTTGTGAATACCAAGTGTTAGTAATTCCTTACCCCTGCCTGTCTAACGTCTGTCTCCCTGACGGGACTGTGATCTCCTGGAGGGAGGGACAGACAGGGAGAGCCTGTCTCAGACACTCCCATGTCCCCAGTTGCCAGCTTGGTGTTGGGCTCATAGCAGAGGCTTGGTGAATATTTTTACCTTATGAACATTGAGACCTCTAGCAGTAATGGGTTGCCACCCCTCTTCCCACAGTGAGAACTACCTGGTGCGATGGGGCAGCAGGGGCTTCCCAAAGGAGATTGAGATGCTCAACAACCTGAAGGTGGTCTTCACGGTAGGTGTGCACTGCCCTCTTGTACCACATCCCATACTCACGGACATGATCTTGGAGATGGGGCTGGTCAGGTGCTCAGGAGGGAGCGTGGCCTTGGTGCAGAGCTGTGTTCTGGGCTTTCTGTAAAAGGAAGCTATTGGGAAGATGGATCTCCTCCTTGCTCTCTCTTCCTCACTCCCTATCTTACTCATGTGTACACAATGCAGAGCACTGTGTAGACAAGCACAAGCCTCTTCCAGCAATAATGTCTACGTGAAAAACCTTTCCAAAATACATTAGATTAAAAAAGACCTTCCTAGAACATTGACTGCCTTGGTAAATTAGACATTCTGAACATAATTAAGTCATAGATGACTAAAGATCTTACGATTCCCTGGGATCATCCTTCTAAATACCAATACTCACCAGGCAAGACGTAACAGAGAAATGTTGAAATCAGTTGCTATTTGGATGATTTATTTCTCAGAGTGAACTGGCTTTTTAGTTCTAGAAAGGAGAAACAGTGGAAAGAAGGAGATAAGAGTTATCATTTCCAGCAGAAACCCCTCTCTTCTGTTTTCACCGAGTGGTGTTCAGAGTATGATCTTAAGATATCTGAGGATATTGGTGTTTTCTGCAAGCGCCTCTGGGGAGAAGAGCATTTATGAGATTTTTCACTGTGTCACCTGTGTTAGCAAGAGAGATTACAGAGGAGGAGCGAGGGAGGGGTTTGGGCATTACAGAGTGACCGACATGCTGGATTACCCTACCTTGCTCCACAATAATTTTCCAGTTACAGGCCATTAAGTTCTATGTCTTATGTTATGCTACAATTAGATTGGAGTGCAGCTGATTTATTTTGTTTGTTATTTCCTGAAAAAATGGGCTAGGGGCATGGAAAAGATCATAGATCCTAATTGCTTAGACAAAGTTTTCTTGGCATATATAAATGTGCCTCGGCTTGGTGCCGTTTGTCTATTATTAGTTAGAAGGAGGAGCCTATTTATTTTCTTGATAAATAGGAGAGTCCCACGGGGCTTCCTGATTAAACCAAGAGACAGATGTTTCACAAGAGGGAGAGGGACAGGGAATCCATCAGTGGTTCATTTTGCAGAGAACCAATTCATGATGTAAACGTGCAGGAAAGGTCATCAGTAAATTTGTGTCGCTCACTAATAATGAGAATGTGGTCCTGCCTTTGTGGAATTCTGCCTGTGCCACCACCTCTTCTTCACACGGCAAACGAACTTGAGAGCCTTGGTTGACTGGTTTAATGGGTTGACACTTCCTTCCCTTGAAATGATGGGAATCTTCATTTCAGGACAAGGAACGTCACAGTGCTCTAGCTTCTTTTATTGATTCAAGTGCTACCCAGTGAGCACCTACTGTGTGTAAGCTCTGTGCTGTGTCTGGGGATACAGCAGTGAGTAAGCTGATAGGCTCCTGCCCTCAGGGTGTGATGGGGGGAATTCAGAAAATAATGGAATGAATAAATAAACAAGAGAGATCTTAGAAGGCAATCCATGCCATGTAGATAATTAAAACAGGGTGATGTGATGGCGTTTGACTGGGAATTACTTTCAGTTGGGCATTGAGGTGATGTTTTAGACATGAGATACTACTCGACAGGCACATGCCTTGCTGGCCTCATTTCTCTTGTCTCTGGATGTCAGCTCTTCCTAGTCTCCTCTTTGGAGGCAGAGCCCAAGGAGCTGGCACGTGGGTTGGGCTGACGGTGGATTTTCCCTTCCGTCTGCTTTATGACCATTCACCCCCTGTGGCCCTGTAAGAGGAAAGCGCACATACCGCGAGGTTTCCTAAGACTTTGCCCAGTTTGGGGGTTGCTGCTAACACATGGGGGACAAGACTGAACAGTAAAAGGAACACTAATGAAATGACTACATCAGGTAACGCGTGTTTTAAGTTTCGTGTCTCAGCTGCCCCAAATGTCTGAGTTTTGTGAGGCCCGAGTGAGAATGATTGGGAGACACCGCAGACTGAAGCCTAGTTCTGAGATGGCCTGTTTATACACTCTCCAGAGAATGACCTGTGTTCAAGCATTTTTACTTTGCTCTCATAGCAATAAGCTTCTCTAGTACCAAGGGCCTCTGATGAGGAAGCTCTTAAAGGTCTGGTGTCTTCTTCTGAGCAAGTGAAATTTTTTCAGAGAAGAGGAGTGGGAAAAGGACTTACCTAGGAATCTTAAATAGTTATCTAGTGTGTTAATTTGCTAGGGCTGTCATTACAAAGTACCATAGACGGGGTGGCTTAAACAATAGAAATGTATTTTCTCACAGTTCCCGTAGCTGCAAGTCCAAGATCAAGGTGTTGGCAGTGTTGGTTTCTTCTGAGGCCTCTCTCCTTGGCTTGCAGATGGCCACCTTCTCCTTGTGTGTTCCTGTGACCATCCCTCTGTGTGTCTGTGTCCTAACCTCCTCTTCTTATCAGGACACGAGTCATACTGGATTAGAGCTTACCCTAATGACCTCATTTTAGCTTAATCACCTCTTTAAATGCCCTGTCTCCAAATACAGTCACATTCTGAGACATGAAGGGGTCAGCATATGAGTTTGGGGGAGACATAATTCATCCCATAACATTTAGGAAGGAACCTGTCAGGTGGCAGGGCTCCTGTGTCTCTGGAATGCCTCTGAAAGATACCAATATAGATATTTCAAAAATACAAAAAATCCTAATGGGAGGAGGGAAGTAATTAGGGATGGAGGTCTTTGTGAGGGAAGCAGGACTTGAGCTGTTAGGGATGGAAAGGATTTGGATATATAGAGGAATAAGGGGTAAACTTTAGAGGTGGAGGTACAGATTGGGGGCTTAGGAAGAAAGATCTAGAGTCGAAAGTGAACATTGTGTGTTTGTGGAACAATAAAGAAATCTTTGTGACAAAAATAGAGTACTTGCATGCTGAGAATAATGGGGAATCAGTGGGATAGGACAGCTGGAAATATATTTTGTCTAGGATATTTCATGTCAGCTGGGGAAAACTAGCACTAACAGGGTAGCATATGTCGAGCTATTAACATTGTTGCAGGGAGAGAAATGAAATGATGAACGTGGCTCCTAAAGATGAGTTTCAGGGGGATTTCAGGGTGGGTTGGAGGAAGGAGTCAGGCAGGACAGAGAAGAGGCTGTCCCACCATCTGGATGTGAGATAATTGGAATCTCAAACTCAGCTGCCTGCTGGGCAAGGCGGGAAATGCAAATGAATGGAGGGACTTCCTCGGTCAGAAAGCCGCCTCTCCCCTACCTTCCCTCTCTCCCTGCCCAGTGGGGAGACTTGGGAGAGTGGAGAAGCAGCTGTCCATTCTTCCAGCTTTGAAAGGACAGCCCTTGTATCGGTGAAGATTCTCCAGGGAAGTTGAACCAGGAAGAGATGTAAATAGGTAGATTTGTTGTGAGGATTTGGCTCATGTGATTGTGGGGGCTGACAGGTTTGAAATCTGTAGGGCTGGACGGCAGGCTGGAAACTCAGGGAGGATTTCTATGCTCTAGTCTCGAGGCAGAATTCCTTCTTCGCTGGGAAACCTCGCGTTCTGTTCTTAAGACCTTCAACTGATTGGATGAGGCCCACCTACGTTATGGAAGGTGTGTCCTTTACTTAAAGTTAACTGATTGTAGATGCTAATCAGACCTACAAAATACCTCACAGCAGCATCTAGACTAGTGTTTGATCAGGCAACTAGGCACATAGCCTGTCCACGTTGGCACATAAACCCCCACGCAGGAAGCTGTGGACCACTTTGAGGCCATGTCTTGTTCCCAGAGACTCTGCACACCCCTCTCTCTTCTTCCCACGCCAGCCACAGTGAGAGGCTGGGGACGGCTGCTTTACCCAGGCCCTGGCTCTGATGTCAGCTGACAGGCTGCTCCCAGTACCTATGCCTGCGTGAGGATTAACTCAGAAGAGAAGCGACTATTCTCTAGTGAGGCCAGGCCCAGGGATCTCTGCTGTGATGCCAACAACATGCCTTGACATCCCTTCTCCAGCTGATCTCAGCTGGCAGGGGGTGCCAGGAACACTGAAGCTTTTAGATTTGAGCAGGGCACTTGAATGCTGAGGTAGTCCAGGTGGTTTCCCCTCCTGTGTGCCTTTGGATGGTGAAAGAAATGTATTGTGGTGGTTAAGTGGATGGACTTTGGGGTCAGAAGGACCAGACAGTGTCTGCAAGGACTGAGGTCATGTCCTCGAGGAAGACCCTTATCTTCTTTGTGTCTCAGTTTCCCCATATGTCAAATGGGGCTGCAGTAATAGTGTTAGTGATGGGACTTTGGATGTTGTGAAGGATCAAATAAGACGATGATGTGTGCAACACTGAGCACAGGGCTTGTGACGTCAGCGTAGATCACGGTTTCAGCGTTGCTCCTCCTGAGCCCACAGTTGAGTGTAATTCCCGGTCCCCCTTGCAGTTAGGTGTGGCCGCGGCCCTTGCTTTGGCCACTGAAATGGAAGCGGAAGTGATATGCCTCTCTTCTGGGTGGGAGCTTTAAGAGCCAGTGAGTGATTTGCCCCGTTACCTTCCCCTGCTCTGGGGACAGTGAGTGCACCTATTGTGACAGGATAGATCCTCCATCAGCCAGGGGCCCAGAGTGAGTGAGTGGAGCCCCCGCCCCCCTGCACTGGACCGGTAGCCTGAGCTGGAAATAAGCCCTGTTGTGTTCGAAGCTCTCAGATATTGGGGTTGTTTGGTGTCACAACAACCCAACCCCGAGTGATATACATGCATTAGGTGCTCAGTAAACGGTGATTGTTAGGATTCTTCCTTCCTCCTTTTGCCTTCTCCCTCAGAGGTGCTGAGCAGTGACCAGGTGGATGGAGTCATTTGCAGCAAATGCTATTTTTGGATACATCAGCTGGTATATAGAGACGGCTACCTATACAACTGATACTGTACCTCTATCCTTCTCTTCCCATCAGTTTGAGGTGGAAGAATCGGGATTGAACACCAGAGCCCTGTCACCCAGTTTCCTTTCCAAAACTCACCTTTCTTATGTGTGAAACGGGGGTGATAGCTTTGTCTTCCACCTTTCCCAGGACTAACTGTATGGTTGGTCCACGTATGCTAAGTGCTGAGCACCAACCTCCCCCCACCCCCAGAATTTACTATTACTGAGTTTGCTTTTCTACTTTTGGTTCATTAGACACATGATGTGTAACTATTCGTTTCCTGCCTTACAGGATCTTGGAAACAAAGACCTCAACAGGGATAAAATTTACTTGATTTGTCAAATAGTCCGAGTTGGGAAGATGGACCTTAAGGATACGAACACAAAGAAATGCACGCAGGGACTGAGGCGGCCTTTTGGGGTGGCAGGTAATGACACACCACACAGCACTAACTGTTACTGGAGTGCACATTTTATATGACTGAATTTTGAAGATTTTTTTTCTTTCGCTCTCCTCCTTGCCCTCCCCCCCTCAAAAACTTAGGCCAGGCAACCCCTAATACCTACATTTCTTGTGACTAAATCAAAATAATTGGTAACTAAGTCTAGATTTATGATGAAGACGGTGAATGATGGAATCCCCGTGTCTGGAGCAGAGCGCTGGGACCACAGTGCAGTCTGAGCAGTTGGCACCTTCACTCCCCAGCACAGTGAAAAAGGAAGAACAATATGGGTGGGATCTAATTATGAGGAGCAAATCATTTTTAAAAAAATATCCAGGACAGGAAATGCAGTTACACAGAATGAGTCACCCACCACACATATAAATTCCAGCTGGAAGTGGACGTGTGGAGAGCTGGCATAACCGAATGAGGCTGCTTGAGAGCAGCATCACCTCCACATTTCTTTCCAAGCCTTAACTCCCTTGGGGGTTTCCAAGACTTCAGCATTCTTGTCCCACTTTTACAGTTTTTGTTATATTTGACTATCAGTTGCACTATTATTTACCCAATATATTTTCTCTTAAGGAACCTTCTTTATTTAAACTGAAGTACATTTTTTTTCTTAAAAGACAATTTAAATACCTGTGGAAATAGCAATTCGTTATGCGAGTTTTACTTCTTTTTATTAAAGTATAACATTTTAGTTGTGTACCATTTATAATCCTTGTATACCATATCTAAACCCAGTGTTTCAGGTTTCTCACTTCAGGACACCCTGATCTTCTGTTATCACAAACCAGCTGGCTGTCCAGTGAGTCCCCTTGCGCTGCTTGCAAAGTGGCGAAGCGGCAGAAGTTAGCTTATACTGAGCCAGCTGGTGTTTCAACTTAGCATTATTGCTAGCTAGCTAGCTAGGCGATCTTGGACAAGCTTATTCCCCAGGGCCTTAGTTTCATTATCTGCAAAATGAGGGACTTGGACGTGGTTGATCCATGACTTGGTCTAAATTCTCTGATTCTATATGAGGGACACATTTGGCATCACAATGTCCCTGTTAAGGCAGTGAGGGTCCTTCAGCCTTACTGCAAAGTGTGTCTTTGTCTCCAGGTGTAGCTGGCTCTCTCTTTTGGTTTCAGGTGACAGCAGTCTGGTGTAACTGAAAGGTTTAGGAAGAGATTGCTTCAGGCATAGCTGGATCCAGGAACTCAATTGAATTTACAGTATGAAAAACTCTGGAGCCAGAGGGAGATGGTTCTACCCAAATCATTCTCACTGAGAATGGGCAAGGGGGGGTTCTGTTCATCAGAGAGAATGGATGCTGGTCAGGTTCAAATAACAGTTTCCCCTCCTTCTTTCAGTTCCCTAACTCCTCTCTTGAGCTAGATGCAATCACTAGTTGATTATTACCCAAGCAGTTTTAATGGCTTCCTGACTGGGGCCTGGAGTGTTTGAGGAATTTCATGCTACTAGGGTTTTGGCTCTATTTGGCTAGCATGTCTCAGTGCTCCTCCCCCTGCCCCCATTTCTATAATCCCTGCTCTAGTGCAGGAGTTCTTTACCTTGGTTTTTTATGGACCTTCAGTGGCTGATTTAAGAAGAAGTTTCAGAGGGATTCAGAGGATCCCTCTGGAAATGCAGGGTTCAAGGATCCACAGATAACGTGTCTGTGCACGTTTACGAAAAGAGGGTGAATGAGTCTTCAGATGCCACAGGGAGTCACCGCGCTTGGGTTTTGTCAGCACAGTAAACATCCGTACAAATATGTCAGGTCCAAACCTAATTAATTCCATAAGCTTAATTCCATAAGCACGGCTCTGACTCTTTCCTTTTGGCCTCTGCCAAGCCCTGGGTTCTTGGATGCTTCCCTGACTGTTGACCTCCCAGCCCGGTTTGCCCAGAGGCGTTTGCCAGTTGTTGCCTGTGATGAATCCTTGCTGTCTGTATATTGTCTCACGCTGGCTTGCTTGCCTTTTTAGGCTTTCCTGTCCCAGCCTCCTGCCCTACAAGCTCATCCCATTGTTACCCTTTCCTGGGAGCAAGAGGGCTTAAACCATTAATTCATTTCTCTTTTCTTTCTAGTTATGGATATAACAGACATCATCAAGGGGAAAGCAGAGAGTGATGAAGAAAAGCAGCACTTCATCCCTTTTCACCCGTGAGAGATTTCCCATTTCTTTCCATTCTCTGAAACCACATCCTTTCTGATTGAGGGCCACACAAAAGCAGGGTGAACTGATTCCCTGAGTTGATGATAGCCCAGGTAGGACCTCCCAGGAGGAGGGCAGGTTGAGAATGATGGTCTCAGTGCTGAGGCATTCAAAACCAAGCAGCTTATACAAAGACATATTAAAAATCAACCATAAGAAAATGACCCAATTTAAAAATGGGCCAAAGAGCTTTACAGACCCCTTACCAAAGTAGATATACAAATGGCAAATAAGCACATGAAAAGATGTTCCGCATCAAATGTCATCGGGGAAATGCAAATTAAAACAACAGTGAGAGAACTACTACATACCCATCAGAGTGGCCAAAATCCAGAACACTAACGACACCAAAATACTGGTGAGGATGTGAGGCAACAGATATTCTTACCCCTGGCTGGTGGGAACGCAGAATGGCACAGCCACTTTGGAAGACAGTGTGTTGGTTTCTTATAAAATTAAACATACCCTTACCATATGATCCAACAATCATGCTTCTTGGTATTTACTCAAAGAAGTTGAAAATATGTCCACACAAAAACCTGCACACAAATGTTTATAGCAGCTTTATTCATACTTGCCCAAACTTGGAAGCAACCAAGATGTCCTTCAGTAGGTGAATGGATAAATAAACTGTGGTACGTTCAAGACAATGGAATACCATTCAGAACTAAGAAGAAATGAGCTATTAAGCCACGAAAAGACATGGAGGAACCTTAAATGTGTATTACACGTGAAAGAAGCCAATCTGAGAAGGCTACATACTGTATGATTCAACTATATAACATTCTGGAAAAGGCAAAACTATGGAGACAACAAAGGGATGAGTAGTTATCAGGAGTGTGGGAGGGATGGACATATGTTGTTATAGATTTGTTCCAACCTATTGAATGTACACCACCAAGATTGAACCCTTAGATGAACTATGAATTTGGGGTGGAAAAAAAAAAAACCAGCTTCTCACCTATTCGTTCATCAGATGTTATTTATTCAACGGACTTTAACTGAAGGCTGGCAGAGGGCCGGGCGTTGTGCCAGGCGTGGGGGGATGAGGTGGGGAACAAGGTCGATGTGGCCCTTTCTTCCTGAAGCTTATGTTTAGATGCAGAATTAAATGAACAAAAGACTAAGTATGACAGGGACCATGAAGCTGTGAAGCAGCAGCGTATCAGGAGCATATAACAGGAAATCAGAACCTAATTCTTGCGGGTAGAGATATCCATGACTTTAGAGGAGGGTAGTGAGGAGGGTGAATATCCTTTCCTTGATCTAAAACAAGTTTGAGAAAGCAGGATCCGTAGTTTCAGAACTTTGTCCTTGTTTGTCTAAGGAGGACGGTGTTTTGTTACAGATAATGAGGTCAGTGACTCTAAGTCATGGGATTAGGACTTAGCATGAGCAGCTAAAGCCTTTTCCACCTTGCTGAGCAGACACTCATTTTGAGGGCTTGGGAATCCTTCCTTTTTAAGAGTCTTCCTAGGAATAAAAATGGCCTCCACTTGTAGCATTGGTATTCCCCAAATTTCAGAGCCATGTTGCTTTGTGAAAAAGAGAGATGTGCTTCTTGATGGCAGGTACACTCTCTGAGCTGACACGGGCAGGCTCACTTTTCACCTAAGGTGTATGGAGGGGTTGGGCAGCTTTCTGGAGCTCCTGGAACCACAAGGTAGGGACCCCATGGGGGTACCACGCAAGTATTTTGTGCTCTCTTTTCCTTTCTAGGGTGACAGCTGAGAATGACTTCCTGCACAGCCTGCTGGGCAAAGTCACAGCCTCCAAGGGAGACAGCGGAGGGCAAGGTAGAGTGCCAACAGGCCAAGTGGGCTGGGCCTGACTTCAGCTTGAGATCCCTTGATTCTGTGGCAAACAGATCAAACTCCTAAACCCTGGGAAACATAGCCTTCCTTCCAGATGGACCGTTGTGAGGAATGGGGGAGTGTGATCTACAGAGCTGGAAATCTCTAAATGGGAAGCAGAAGGAGGCATGTCCTAGTGCCTGAAAGAAGAAGGGAATTGGTATAGCCTATCTCCTTTGTGTCAGGCACTGTAAAATGTTTCCTTGTTCAGTTTCATCCTTCCCACGGTCCTGTGAGATAGATGGTATCAAACCCACTTTACAAAGTCTGGGTTTAGAAGGGTGCAATGATTTGACAGAAGCTGATCCTGCCAGAAGTAACCTGTGGGATTTAAGTTGGAGGTGTCTTGCTCTAGAGCCCCTCTGCATCCTGCCTTGCATCCTCCCCCGGGGCTGGGTCACTGCATCTGTGGCCGCTTGTCTCTGCTTCCATGGTCTCCTCCAGAGAGAGACCAAGGGGAGAGATGATGGGAGGGTGAGGCTGAGGGAACACCTTGAAGTTGACTCTTCACCATGAGCATTCCCTTCCAGGCCTCTGGGTGACCATGAAGATGCTTGTGGGTGACATCATTCAGATCCGCAAGGACTACCCACACCTGGTGGACAGGACCACCGTGGTGGCCAGGAAGCTGGGCTTCCCGGAGATCATCATGCCAGGTTCTCCTTCCCCCTGGGCGGGGCTGGGGGTGGTCTAGCTAGTGTGATCCATTTTCTTTTTAAAAAGTCAACTACTTCTTTTCTACTGCTTTTCTCTATTTCTCTCTCTGAAGGTAACCACTGAAAACAATTGTTGTATATCCAAAAATCTTCTATGCATTCACATAATAAACACAAACACATAAATATACACACATGCACCCACGCCCCCACAAATGGGAGCCACACTTCATATACTTTATATACCATTACTTATTATACTTTACATAGCGTTCTGCAGCTCACTTCTCACTTAATAATTTATCATGGACATCCTTTCCACTTTACTACACGTGGAATAATTTCACTCCTTCTGGGGTGAATACTGAGATTCTCTGAAATTGCTAAGCTATTTTTTTTTATTACCAAAAGAGTCCACGCTCATTGTAAAATGTCCAAATGGCATGAAAAGATTTAAAGTGAAACCTTAAAAGCTCTCTCAAATCTTTGTCTCCGGAAGTAACCACGATACGTATTTTCCAAATGTGTATGTAATGAAAGAAAGTAAATGGGACTGCATGATAGCACTCTTTTGAAACTTCCCTCTTTGCCTTAAACTTGAGTCTAGGACTTGTGTCCATAACCACCCTCGCTGACTTACCCCTTCTGTCCACAGTTGCATGGTGGTCCACTGGTGGTGTAATTTATCTATGCCTGCTTCACTGAGACATCAGTCCCTTGTGCATTCCCCTGTAGGGTTTTCAGCTCTCACCCCCCCATTCCTGAAGACCCTCCACACCTCGTCCCTCACCCCATCCGTGTTCCTGGGACACAGAAAGTCATTCTGTCTGCTTCTGCACAGTAAGAGATCTGCGGAGAGAACCATCTGTGGTTGTTATTCGTGCACCAAGATCAATCCAATTGGAGTTTGCCTTTGCCTTCCCAGAAGGTGTCACTAGAGGATGAAAATTAAATGATTTTTAATGGAGAAAAAAATACAGCCAGTGGTGACCATCCAACCTCCCTTTTTGCAACTAATTTCCTACTGTTCCTCCATCCTCTTGTTACCTACTGCTCCAGCCTCCCTGATGAAGTAAAAATGCTTTTCCAAATCGTTCTGATTTTAACTTCATTAACAGACAAGGTGTGGCACTTCCACCAGCTCCCCAACTCCCCGCGCCCTCTAGTCAGTGCCTCTCCTGCTACACAGACTCCAACTGTTGTCTCTCTCCCTGTGCCACAGGGGACGTCAGGAACGACATCTACATCACTCTCTTACAAGGTGACTTTGACAAGTACAACAAGACCACTCAGAGGAATGTGGAAGTGATCATGTGTGTGTGCGCGGAGGATGGCAAAACGCTTCCTGTAAGGGACCCTGCTGTTGCTCTGGGTGACAGGGCTGCCCTAGGGTGCCTCTGTTCATAAAGATTTTCTTTTCCCGTTCCCGATCCTACTCTCTAAATGCCAGGGGCTGCAGGGTGGTGTTGAGTAAGGGGATCTACACCTTTAGAGCTTGGCTGGCACAGTAGCCCGTAATAAGACCTGGTGTTGTTCTTTCTTTACACCAAAGCAGTTGGCTTTTCAGTGTCTGTCCCTTTCCTTTCATGACCTCTTCTTTTTTTTGCTTGGCACGTCAGTTTATAGGTTAGCTTTTCACAGTTAAAATGTTGTTCTCATTGAAAACTGAGCTGGTTTATTCAGGCAAAATTCCATGGCAAGAAAAAGGATCAATACAGAGCCTTGGGCTGGTGTGAAGACTCAGGATGTCCTCAAAACAGACATTCCCAACACTTAATCTAACTCTCTAGCACTCAGCCAGACATTCTGGTGGAAAGCCTTATCCGTAAATTGGTCTCCAGAGGGCCAGCAGAGTGAATTCAAGAATGCAAAGCATATTGCTATATTTATACAGCATATGTCCTGTACAATATTTGTCATGTGTGTTTACATTTATTTACTTATATTTCCTTTAAGGTTGTCAGCAGTTGTGTCCAGTGTGTGGGAGGGTTTTGCTTCTCAATGTCTCCTTTCAGAGTACTTAGCTGAAAATAAAATCAGCTCTCAGCAGAAGTTTCAGCGTGGGCAGATATTCCTCTTAGGCCGCAGGAGGTGATCAGATAGCACCGGAGGGTAGGGCTGTGAATATTGATAGATCTTCTGCTTTAGCCTGGGGGCCTGGAGCTCAGGCAGGTTTTGCTACCCTCTACCTACGAATAACTGGCATTCACAGAGGCATTGCTACATGCCAGGCACTGTGATAAGTAGGTCGCATTACTGTTACTTTCCCCATTTTTACAAAGGGGGAAACTAAACCTTTGTCAAGTGAGACAACTTTCCCAGGGTCATAAAGTTAGTATATGGCAGAGATGGGGTTTGATTTCAGGTTCCAGTCCCTCTTATTAAACACTTCACTCTAATGCGTGTACATTAAAAAAATCCTCCAATTTATTTCTCATTTAAAAAATGAGGCTAATAACCACTCCCATCAAATTCTGGGAAGAGTCATAATTATTTTTTAAATTTAAAGAAATCATCGCAATTACCTTCTTGTTCGGAAAGACTGGTCCCATTAATTAATATCTAGTTGAGCAAAATCCAAGGATTTAACTTAATCCTCTTTTTGTTGGATTTTGAAACTTTTCTGAAAGATAAAATAAGTAAGAGACACTTTGCTCAAAGAAACACAAAGGAAGAGCAGAGGGTTTTTATCTGAAAGGGAAATTGGGTTTCACCAATGCATAGACCATGCTTTGAAGTCTTTTTTTTTTTTTTTTTTTTTTTTTGCGGTAAGCGGGCCTCCCACCGCTGCGACCTCTCCTGTCGCGGAGCACAGGCTCCGGACGCGCAGGCCCAGCGGCCATGGCCCACGGGCCCAGCCGCTCCGCGGCACGTGGGATCCTCCCAGACCCGGGCACGAACCCACGTCCCCTGCATCGGCAGGCGGACTCTCAACCACTGCGCCACCAGGGAAGCCCTGAAGTCATTTTTATCCAACTACCTGTTGGAGAACTTTTCAACCTCAGCCTCATTTTTTAAAACGCTGATGTGCTTGCCCTCGATGTTGCCGAAGGACAAATTAGAAGGAACGGTTAATGGGAAAGCAGACCTCTTATCCCATTTCTGAACCATTTGTACTTCCGACTCTGCCATCCTTTCGTGTCACACCCAACCAGGCTGAACGGACGCACTTATCAAAGGTGAATACATAGGCAGGAATTTGGGGGCAGAAATGGAGAGGTAACTGTGGGGCACAGCCATAATTTGCAGTTTCATCTGTGAGGGAAGTTAGGGGGAGTTCAGTTGACTACTGAAAATTGCTAAGGAAGCCTGTGGGAGGCTTTTCTTTCTCTACCTGCAGAAATAAATATTACTGCCTAATTAAGTGTCAGGCAGCACACTTAAACGTTCCTGTTTGATGTTGGTGGGAACAGTCCCCTTTAGGGGTATCGATTTGTCCTCCCGCTCCTAGGAAGAGTGGGGTCGGAGGATAGAGTAGGTTAGACTTGTCCTTGGCTCACTTTGGGGTCTCAACGACCTTGCTCAGGAGGACCCATAGCAGAGAAGCTAATAGGCTGGGGCTCTGAGATCAGACTGACAGCAGGCAAATCCCACCCTCCCCTCCTATTAGCTGTGTGATCTTGGGCAAGTTTACATGTCTATAAAAGAGGAATAATAATCTCTTCCTTGTGAGGTTGCTGTTTATACAAAATGGTAGGTGTAAGGCACCTGGTATGTAGTAAATACTCAGCAACGGGAAGGAGGTAACATTTAGGAAAAGCAGACCAACTGCAGGTTGAAGCCCTGGAAAGGATCTGAGGGGGTCAAACAGACAATCCAGTGGGGATACCTAAAGCAATTTCAAGAAGTAAAAATGCTCAGATGCCGGGCTGAGAAACCTTTGCTCTTCTGAGACCAGCCAGGTTACAGGGCTGGAGGTAGGGCATGGGGGGCAGTGCTGTGTAGTGGTTAAGACATGACCTCTGGGACCAGGCATCCAGGCCGAAAGCCCAGCTCAGCCCGGATTGGCGGGATGACCTGGAGCAAATTACATAATCTTTCTACGCCTAGGAGACTCTGTCTGAAACTGAGACCAGCAGTGGCACCTTACTCTTGTGAATGCCAGCTGAGGTAATTGACATAACAGGTGTTCATCGAAGTTCACTATTACCAGAAAGGTAGAGCTGTCGCAGGCTTGGTTACTGCCTCGTGGACACCAACTGGCATCTTCCCATGATAAGACCGACCTTGTCAGCCTAAAGCACTTCCTGGCTCTCGAAATGCGTTCACACCCCTGGTGTCATTTATTCCTCAGGTGATTCCTACGAGGTAAACAAGACCTGTGTCTGGAGCCTGATTTTTCCTCCTGCTGAAGTGTGTCCACCAAGGCCAAGTCGGCATTAAAGTTTCCAGGCTTCCTTCTACTGACCTGAAGCCAATTAGGGGCTCTCGTTGTTAACAGGGAGCCATGGGGGTGGGCAATAGGGGAAATTATTGAGTAGGTTCACTGGAGACAAGCACAAATCTATATTTTCCTGAAAACCGGCCCCGTCCCTGGTCACAGTGCTCCTTCTACACACCCAGAGACATTCGGTTTTATCTCTGAAGTGTTGCGAGGGACGGAGCTGTCTTAGGTCTTTCTCAGAATAACACTGAGCCTGTTTTCTCCAGCTTTAGGCAATCAGAAATTCTCATCATCAGGGTAGTTTTGTGGGGTTCAGCTGCGTGTTGTACAGCAGTTTACTCTCACCAGAGGTACATGTGTATTTTCAGGTTTTATAAGCTATGTGGGATTCACCTGAGCTACAGAAGCGCTAAGCCCATCATTGTCACTAGATATAAATCTTAGGAGGCTGGAAGGCATCTAGGTTGTTACAGAGGGAACACTGGGCAAAGAATTAGAGGGTCTGAGATGTAGTCCGGGCGTTGGTACCTTTGGGGGCAAGTGACGTAACCTCTCAAGGTCTCAGTTTACTCAGTTTTGAAATGGGGATAATGACAGTAATCGTCAGAGGCGGTTGTGAGGATTGAATTAAGTGAGGCAGTTCGTGTAAAGGGCTTAGCATAATGCTGGACACAAAGCACTCTCTAAATGGTTAGGACAACTTTGGAAGCATGTTTTTAGTTCAGCACCTCAAGAAGTTCTGAAAGGCTCCATACCATTGAAAATTAAGAGAGTTGTATGTCTTCCCTCATTTGCAGTTCTCTGGTTGTCCTTGTTTTTTCAGAGATAAGTTTTGAAAGGATGCTGTAGCCTTATTTTCAGATGGGTTTGATCTGGCCATATGTAGCATCAGTCAATACTGAAACCGAACTCATTCTTTCCCTATAGCTCAGAAGTACAGAGGGACAGAATTCTCCTTCCCACAGCTTAGCTTGCTTTCCCAGGGGCCCAGAGTGGCCAGCTTTGGTCCTTCAGCCTGGTGGGGAATCCACTGGAGAATCTGATGGAATCTAGTGAGAATCATGGATTCTCTCACCGTAAAAGTGCCCAGAGGCGCACAGTTTTGTAGTCTGGGGGCTTGGGGCTGCAAAACCAATCCCATGTCCCTAGATCTCTGAAGACTTGAGGTTGAAATCTCTTGTTCTGGTATAAAAACTGAACTTAGGCCCCTTCTGAGTGACCCAACCTTAGATCTTGTTTTGGGGCCAAACAACTGGAATGAGCACAGAGATAGAATTAGGGGTTGGCATACGCTATTGCAAGGTAATTCCTTGTTACTCTGAGGGTGATTTTTTTAAGAATAAATATCCTATGTAGGTATGCTTGCTCTGTGCTCTGTGGTATTATGCAGTCAGCCCTCTGTGCCTGCAGGCTCTGCGTCTGCAGATGCAGAAGTCCAATTGTGCTACACTGTTTACAGTGTTTTATATAAGGGATACGGGCATCTGTGGATTTTTTTTTTTTTTTTTTTTTTTAATCAGTGGCGGGGAAGGGAGGGCCCTGGAACCAAGCCCCTGTGGATACCAAGGGACAACTGGATACATGTATCTGTCATCACTTCACATTGCCTAGTGATTTGTCTGTGCATATAATGATTCCTACACCACACTGTGAGCCCTCGTGTCAGGTCTACTCTCTGACTCATGCCCGCATCCCAGTGCTTAGCGTGGGCCTGGTACCTGGAAGATGCTCCCTAACTCTGGGCTCCTTTAGCCCCCTCTGCCCATGTGTGTCTGTCTGAAACCCAAGCTCCCTCCGCTTGCCCAGCTCCCGCCAGCACCTGGGTGTGTTAGCATCAGAAACCCGTCAGAACGGGCTGCTGCTTGGCTGATCTGAGCCTGTTTGGTAACTTTGTGCAATTCAGATGTAGGAAACAAATAGAATTAATAAGACTGGCAGCGCGCAGCAGCTCCAAGGCTGGTTACCGTTGACAATAGGGCAGCCACGTCAGCTCCAACTGCGCTTCAGTGGTTTCCAGAAGGCAAGTAATAGAATTTCTATAGTTAAGCAGCTGTCGCTCCCAGGGCCCGGCACATTCATGTATAAATCCGTAATGTAGAAGGGTACCTGGCAGAAGGCTTAAAGAAGGCAGGGTTATCCCAGGCCCTGTGGCCAGCCTTGGCCTCGGGACCAAAATTGCCCAAGCATAGAAAATGGCAATTCTATAGTGTTTTCTCTCTTTTCATTTTTCTTGGGTCAGAATGCAATTTGCGTGGGAGCCGGGGACAAACCTATGAATGAATATCGGTCCGTCGTGTACTATCAAGTCAAGCAGCCACGGTGGATGGAAACAGTCAAGGTAATAATAATGATGATGATAATAGTCGGGGGACTCTAAGACTCCCTAAGATCTGAAACAGTAGCCTAGCATGTCTCTGGTGGTGTGTCAGGCAGTGGAAGTAGTGGCCCAGTGGGCGACCGCCCGGTTCTCTTGATCACCCTTCACCGGCCCGGCAGCTATAGCCACCATGGCATCGTCAGATGATCTTGTGGACTGTGCCCAAGCCATCAAGTTGTGTCGTTCTACTCAGCAGTGAGGAGTGACAGAGCTTGGGAGCAAATGTGAGGCTATAAAAAGCTATTTAATGCCCGGTAGATACACTGTTGGGAGGGTACCTCAGATGGAAGTGGCATTAACCACAAATATTTGCATTACCAGATTGTCACACTGAAGCAGAAGGGGATATCATGCATTGGAAGTGGAGTTCGGAATTAATTTAGTGGACAGTGAAGCTTGATTACGGCTTCAGATGTCTCTGCCTTGTAATTAATAGCAGTCTTTACTCACTCTGTGCTCTGAACCCAAACTGAAGATATTCATGAGACTTCCCTTTCAGAGGTAGCCCTTCAAACCTCAGTGGTTCTTGCGTTGTCACCTATATTCCTGTTTTCCTCAGTGGGTCTCCCTGTCCTCACTCTCTTAAAAGTGATGACCTACCCACCTTTGGGGTCAGAGAGCTGTTGGACCAGGTTGTTTTCTCTGTGCTCTCTTGTACCCCAGTTATATCTCTTTGCTAGCCCTCATCACATGGTGATAATTATGTGTTGCTCTGTGTGGGCCGTGAGCTCTTTGAGTGGGACTCTGCCTTACGTCAGCATGGCCCGTGCTTCACATGATCGTAGCTTATAGTATTGAGTCAGTATGCAGTGAAAGAATGAATTGGACAACAGCTGCCCCTGTGACTCTCAGTTCTTGTGCTCTGAGACACACAAACAAGTGGTGGACCTCTTTGGGCTCAAATTTCATTTTCTGGAGCGGAAAGTATCCACAGAAAATCTGAGTGGTTTTTCTCACAGGTAGCTAAGCTTCTCTGTCTGGGCCTGAATTGTATAATACAGGGATTGCTGTGGGGCTTTGGGAGGTGGGATAGTCCAGAGACAGGTCAAAAGCACCTCAGTCAAGGGTACAGCAGACCACTCGCTGGACAGTGAAACTGGGTGACCAAGGGGTGATTGTCTTGGCCCAGAGTCCTTGGAGGAAAAACCAAAGATGGGATTGAGGCCTAGGATTTTCCCGAATATGATTGGATTCAAGCATTTTTATTAATTTACGTAAATGACAGTCCCCCATCAAGCCCCCTAATGGGCACTGTTAATTCTCTAAGCCCTGCTGCAACTGCCCAAACTCTGGAGTGCGTCAGGAAAATGTGCACTGTGCAGTTTGCAGTGCATTAAATCCTGTGCTAAAGTTATGTGACTTTTATATCAATTTGGAGAGATTCATTTTCCCTCACTATAATTTACAGATCTCTTTTCATTGGCTGGGAATGCAGTTTGCCAAATGGATTACATTTGGGACTTTATTTTCTCTTCATAGCCAGCTCTTATGTAATGTATTTACAGTTCATCAGGCTTGATGGCTGGGTAATAAATCAGCACGCGGCACTGTACGTTAAACGGTCAGGCTGCCTTTTGCGGGGGGCGGGGTGGAGTGGGGAGGGCTCTTTAACTCATTGTCTCCTGAGCTCTGGTTTCTGCCTGTTGAGGTGGCCGTCCCTATTGAAGACATGCAGAGGATCCACCTGCGATTCATGTTTCGACATCGGTCATCCCTGGAATGTGAGTGCCCAACCAAATGGCATCTCTGCAAAACCCCTAAGGGGAGAGGGGTGGGATCATTGGGTGGCCCAAGTATCTTTTTTTTTCCTGACCTCAACAATGCTATTTTCAGCCAAGGATAAAGGAGAAAAGAACTTTGCCATGTCCTATGTGAAGCTGATGAAGGAAGATGGGACCACTCTGCATGACGGATGCCATGACTTGGTTGTCCTAAAGGTACCGTGAGCTGGGATTAACTCTGCAGTGGGGAGCATGCAGGAAGTGAGGGGGAGATGGCACGATGGCTTGGTAATTAAGAGCAGGGACCCCAGAGTCGCACACATAGGGGCTTCCCAGCTGTGAGGCCTTTTGTACAAAGTCTTAACTTCTCTGGGCCTCCGTGTCCTCATCTGTGAGCTCTCAGTGAGTAACTGTGAGGATTATATGAGTCAGTGCATGTAAACGTGACATTGATGGGTACGTGGAATTCTCAGTAAATGGAAGGTTATTGTTATGTACAGAGTGGGCTTTGACTCTGTTAAGACACCTGTGGGATGTACAGAAGACCAGCAAGAAATATTTGAGAGATTCCTCACTGTAGCTAATGGAAAAAATATCACAATTTAGGGTCCCGATCCTGCTGTTGACTAAATTGGAGTCATCTCACATGTCTTGCTGAGTCTCAGTTTCCTTTTCCTTAAGTGGTGATGGCCATGTTTATGACCATAAGATGACCCACGCAAAAGGACCACGTAAAAGAGTATAGATGGCAGCTGCTGTTATTTTTACGTCATGAGACTTGCACTGTTCTCTAGAAGTGGGGAAGTATTTTCCTGATCTTACATGCATGCTTTCCCACACCACTCCTGTGACAGTGGCACGTCTCTAGCTAGCCCCTGGCTGGAGGCAAAGGGTATGGCTGTGAAACAGGGCAAAGCCTAAGTGGTCAGCACAGGGATCAAACCCTTGTCCTTGACTTTCTCAACATTGGAGGTTGGAGTTGCCCTTTTGCCTGTGGTCTGCATGGCAAACACAGCCTCATCAAAGCTTCATAACAGGGTACTCTTCTCTGAGTCACTTTGGCTTTTCCAAAACACCCCCTTTCCTTCCGTACAGGCTCTGTTTTCTCATTTTTGACGCGTCAAGGTAGTTCTTTGTTTAAAAGATTGTGAACTCATTGAGGGCAGAGTCCCAGTTGCAGTCAGTTTCCAATTTAGTCACCCTCCTTAAGCCTCAGTTTCCTCATCTGTAAACTGGAGATGATAACAGTATACACAACAGTAAGAACTGTTGTGAAGCTTAAGTGACATGAACTAAGGCATACAAAGCACTTAGTGTAGCATCTAGTGCAGAGTAAGGGCTCAGTAAACGTTGACTGCTGTAATGCTACCTCTAGTCATTCATTTCAGCATGCCAAGGGACTTATGTGTCTGTCAGTTTACTAAGTGTTCTATATGCATTATGCCATCTAGTCTGCTCCAGATTTCTAGAAGTAGGTAATATGATTAATTCTCAGTTTAATTCTGAGAAGAACGAGATACAGAGAGACCAAGGAATGTGTCCAAAATGACACAGGCATGTGAATGGGAGAAGAGGGTCTAAATACCATCACTTTCAGAATCTAGTGCCTTTGCTGTTAACTTCTTCTTTAAGCCGATTCCTTATCCTGCTGGTGGGCTTGTTTGTGTTAAGATCTTATGAAACTTAGAATGAATTAAAATATCCTGTTTGGGAATCTTCAGTTCCCTCTGTGCCATTAATGAAGTCCACAGAGCCTTCGGGTGGTTGATCAACCCCTTTCCCATTAACGTAACCTTGGGTTCTCGCCTATTTTGTGGGAAAACAGCCTTACCTTACCAGCTGATGTTCACTGCTCCTCTTATGATGTCCCTCACTCTTTCTGATCCTCTCTACCTACAGTGTGTAATCTGGCCACTGCAAACTCTGTGTAGCATTGGGTGCATACCCTTGGCTTGGGGAAGTAACCAAGGTGTTGTTTCCAGGGGGACAGCAAGAAGATGGAGGATGCCAGTGCTTACCTGACTCTTCCTTCTTACCGACACCATGTGGAAAACAAGGGGGCTACCTTGAGTCGAAGCTCCAGCAGTGTTGGGGGTCTCTCTGTCAGCTCCCGGGATGTATTCTCCATTTCTACGCTGGTGTGCTCCACAAAGCTCACCCAGAATGGTATCGGAAACATTGATAGCTGTGTGTGTGAGTGAGTGAGTGTGTGTGTGTGTGTGTGTGTGTGTGTGTGTGTGTGTGTGTGTGTTTATGTGTGGGCAGGCCAGGGGAGGTCCTGATACAGACGTTCAGGCCAGTAATAGTAACTCTGCTTGTCTGGGCTCTTATTTTAGTGGGTTTGCTGGGTTTGCTGAAGTGGCGTATGAAGCCACAACTGCTACAGGAGAATTTAGAAAAATTGAAGATTGTCGATGGAGAAGAAGTAGTAAAGGTCAGTGGGGCTTCATTTTGCCTGTATTCATCCACCTGTGACAGAGCTTTAAATCATGGGTGGCTTCAGGGGAGAGATGAAGTGCTGAGGGAGATAGGACAACTTTGCTTCTGACAATGGGATACAGTGTCTGAAGTCAGCATTAGAAGCCTTTCTTGGTAAATCTGGGGGATGACATGGTTCAGTGATGCTGAATCTTGAACAGGAGAAAAGTATGGTTGTGCTCAGTCTCTGAAAATAGATCAACTTTGGTGTAGATCCCAGTTCAACTGCTTGCCAACTTTATGTGATAATATTATCAATATGACATATTTTGCAGGGTTGTGAGCATTCAAGATGAACACATTTAAAAATCACTCCACAAGTCTCTTACACATAAGGCACAATAATTGAACTAATGCTTACGGAAATGTACAAAGTTCAACAAATAGTAACTATTATTTATTTTTGTTGTTGTAAGTTGCTATGGTAGTATGATCTGTTAGTATTATCTACATGTTGCTGTTAGAAATAAAAAGTATTCTTGGTTTCTGCTGCTTCGAGAATGTTATGTATTAAACATGAGAAAAGGAAAGGCATCAGCGCTCACAATTTAGGTGAAACAAGCAGAAAATGATGTAAATGTCAGATATATTGTTGTGTCCACATGGCGGTGGAGAATATAGTGTCTGAAGTGCAAATCTAATGAAAGCAGCTGTCTCTCCAGCACTATGAATTGGGACAAGTGTTTCCCAGAGGTCCTGGTGATCTTGTTTCCATTGGGAACCTGGTACAGCTAGAAACTCTGAGATTGAACATCTTTAGGTAGTAGCTCTGTGTTTCGACTATAGGAAATATTGACCCATCTCTTAGGAGGGAGGGGTATCAAATTTTAGTTAATTGCCCATACATGGAGAAGCAATGGTCAGATTTCCAGATCAATGCTTTAACTGTGCACTGTTGACCCACCTACCTGGTTCAACAATGGCAGGGAAATTCCCCAGACATCCTTTAATAAGGCCTGTCACCTTTGGCAGCCTGGAAAAGTCATCTGAAAGGGCATTCTGTTGTCTCCCTTTTGCCTTCATTTTTCTTGTTTTTAGAAAAAAATTATTATTGACGTATACTCTACATATGGTAACATATGTACGGAGCACGTATCTTAAGAGTACAGTTCAGTGTATTTTTACACATGTGCACAACTGTGTACCCACCACCTAGGTCAAGGTACAGAACATTTTTAGCATTGCAGTAGGTTCCCTCTTACCCCTTCTCCGCCAGTGACCTATTCAGGAGTAACCACTAAGCTGACTACCATCATTATAGATGGGGTTTTTGCCTGTTCTTGAATTTCATAAAAAGAGAGTGATAATGAATAGACATTTCTGTGTCTGACTTATCTTACCCTGCACAATGCTCACAAGAGTTATATTCGTCATTCCACGTTGAAGTAGCTTGCTCTTTTTTTTATTGCTGTGGAGTGTTCTATAATGTGAAAATGCCACCCTATAATTATCCACTCTGCTGAAGATGGACAACTGGGTTGCTCCAACTTCTGGCTCTTGTGAGTAAAGTACCTGGCCCTCCTGAACATGGCACATGGTGGATGTGTGCCCTCATTCTCTTGGGTAAACACTGATGAGTGGGACTGCCGGGTCACCTACACTCTTTCTTACAAGACCTTCATTATTTTGCCCAGTTTCTCCAGGATACTCTGGATGCCCTCTTCAACATCATGATGGAACATTCTCAAAGTAATGAGTATGACATCCTCGTCTTTGATGCTTTGGTAAGAGAGAGGGGGCCAGTGTTTAGTGACATTAGGCATTAACGTGTGTCTCACTGTGAGAACACAGAGAACTTACGGCCCACATGGCCCTTTTCATGAATTTTTTTGAGGCATTGTAACATTTGGCAACCAGACCAATGAACGAGTTGCTGTTTCCCTTCGTTTGCTTCGAGTTCATTTGAAAGCATGGGCAGGGTGATTAAAAGGGGAGTGTTTAAGTGCTGATGGTGGATTGGCCCTGGTCGAAGGTACATGAAGCTGGATACCGTGAATAGTCGCTTTGGGTTTCCATGAATGCGGGGAGTGAGTCCTTGGCCAGGTTGTAAAGCACCCAAAATGTTTCCTAACTCTTTTTTTTTTTACCTTCTTCCTGCTCAGTCTCCAGCTCAGCAGTTGTTACACTCCTCCTGCCCACCCTGGAACATTTTAGAGTGGGTGGTACACCAGGCAGATCTGTCTCCTTTCCACCTTTCGAAATGGTCTGTTCTTCCTCTTGTGGTCCCAACTCACATCTTCTCAATGTCATGTCAAAATAAACAAACAAAAAATCTGCATTAAGGTATCAGTGACCAGTAAAGTATGAATGTGTCAACCCTTTGTGTCAGTGACATTTACGTTTTTAAAGAGCTTTACTTGGAGACAACTGTGACTTAATCCAGTGCTTCCCAAGAGGGCCTCCTAGAAAGCTGTGTCTAAGGAAAAATGCTTCCTGACAGATCCTTTGATTAAAGAACTTAGGGAAGTGTTGACCATTGCGTGACTCTCTTGGAGATTTACAATGCACATAAGCATATGGAAGACTCTGATAAGGCCTGCAATAAAGAAGGCAGTCTAAGGTTTTGATAACTTGAGATTTCTCAAGCTTATCTGACCGTGAAACCCTGTAGCATACTTCGTGAAATACTTTTGAGGAGAGGTACTACCTTAATGAAAAGGACTGAAGCTATATTAGTGACCTAATTCCTGGGCAAAAGAATTTGATAGGGATTCAGTTATGCCATGTGAATACAGCTTCCTGTCCTGGGTCTGCCCACAAAACCCACTGATTCCTTGCTTCTTCCTCAAGATCTACATAATAGGACTCATTGCTGACCGGAAATTCCAGCATTTCAACACCGTTCTGGAGGCTTACATTCAACAGCATTTCAGTGCTACCCTAGCTTACAAGTAAGTAACTGTGTACTTCCTGCTTGCCCTGCCAGGATGCCTAGGTCACAAAAATTTGAGTAGTTTCTTTTTGTCACCAGCCTGTGTGAGTTCTGCCTTTTTTGACAAAACCCAGTCTGGCTGTGTCATTTGGATTAAATAAAAATATGCAAACTCATAGGTTGGTACGAATATTTTATGGTGGCAGAAGTACATGGAAGTGTTTGCTCATTCGTTCATTCATTTAGTCAGTCAGTCAGCTATCATTTATTGAACAGCTACTTGTGATACACACTGGGATTCAAAGGCTAGAGAGAAGGAAGTGCATATGACAAGTAGCTCAGTACAGCTTGTGTGTAGAGAACTGAGGGTTAGAGATCAGAGATGATGCTGGAAAAGTTGGTGGAGGCCCGTTTTTGAAGGGACCTGGAAAAGCAGGCCAAGTAGTTCGAAGTCCACCCTGCTTGGTAATAAAGAAACATGGTAAGTTTCCAGGCAACGGAGTTCCATGATATTACAGGAACATTTTCTGTGGGAAGAAAAAGCTGAAAAGAACATTATCACCACCACCATCCCCCCTCACATCCTCACTGTGACTAGTTTTCCCAGAGTCAAAAGATATTTTTCTCACTACTTTTTCCTTTGCTGGCTGTTTATGGACAGGAAATACTCACTCCCTGTATTAAACATGTATTTTTAGGCAGAGTTATTTTTAGGATGTAAATGACTAAGTGAGCTTGGCTATACCATCACCTCTAACCTTTGATTGAATGCCTTATAATTTAGTAAACAAACTAATTACCATGCTGTGGGCTGGAAAGAGATGTATTTTGAAAATATAATCCCTTATTCAGGAAATTGATGATGGTGCTGAAGAAGTACTTGGACACCTCCAGCAGAGGAGAGCAATGCGAGCCAATTTTAAGAACGCTGAAAGCTTTGGAATATGTTTTCAAGTTCATTGTTCGGTCAAGGACGTTATTTTCACAGTGAGTACTAGCTATGTAAGTGATTGATTAACTCTGCAATTCCTCTGGGGTACAGCAGTATTTGTGCCATTGGAGAAGCTCTTTTACAAAACTGTAACCAGCTGCTGATCAAAAACAGCTTAAACATCCAAGTTAGAGAGTTATGAATAGGTAATAATTGTTCCAAGTTCAGTTGGGGGAAAAAAAGAAGAAATCTTCATATGTTGAAGAGTTATGTCTCCTCCAGTGACTATGATTTGTGATTTGAGGCTCTTCTGCATTTCATCTAACATTCTTCATTTGATTTGAGATACGGTGAAAACCTTCCAGGAATCTATATTCCATGGGGACAGGGAAGCAGATCTCAGAGAATTTGACATTTATTTGGTTCTAGGAGGATGCACATGACAGATGAGCGGGTATTTGCAGCTGATCCGCCTGCCCGTGAAATCCTAGTGGCCAAAAAGTGAGCTGACATGTTAGAGCACCTAAGAGATTTGATATTCGATGGTCAGCATCACAGAGGTTAGCAACCCGTTTAAAAGGCTTTAGAGGTGGAGTCATTCCAATGCAACCTGCAAAATAACAGTTTATGTGTCTCCTGGCTACAAGACAGAGTTAGGCAGGGAATTGGTTGTGTGTGTGACCAGGTTGGTTGTGTGTGATGGGAAATAAGAAGAAGCATACAGGAAATGTATTGTCTGGATTCTTATCGGTGCAAAGGAAGAGCGTGCAACTCAAGCTGACTCGGGGAAATAGAACTTTATTTTTTTTCCCATTATTGAAAAATCTTGGGGGTACTTGGCCTTCGGTACGGCTGGGTCCAGATGCTTAGTGTCATTCAGACGGTCTCTGTCTCTCTAGATCTTGGCTCTGCTTTCCTTTTGTTGGCTGCCTTCTGAGGCAAGTTTTCCAAGGGGAAGCCACTGGGAAACTCAGATTCATATTCTACTAGCTTAAGCAACGCTAGGTTCCCTGTTGTTCGACCAAAATCCTATGCCAAGAGCTATCTTGAGTCATGTACTAAGGTCTTAAACAGTGTGACCAGGAGAATGAATATGCAGATTGTGTACTTATGGTCACATGTTCACCTCTGGAGCCATGGGTCAGGTCAGCAACTTATGGTATGAACTTGTTTACTTGAAGGGATGGTTTCTCAAAAAAAAGTAGAAGTCTGTAAATAATCATTCTGATCAAGACATTGGATGAGTTATGAAAGCTTCATACTCAAAGGCAGCTGAAATGGGTAATTATTTGAGATTCTCCTTTGTAGGAGAATTCTTTGATATTTCAGTTGATGAATAGAAAGAGATGAGTGTCTTGAACCATGTCACAAAACATATGTCACTTAGGCTATTCTAAAAGTGAAATATCTGTTTCGATTCCTCTCTTTTGTCACATAGTCAAGGCAGAGACTGTGTATTGAAGTCTTAGGGGTATTCCTGAACTTGAAAGAATATTTGAATTATTTAAAAACCAGTAAGAGACAATTATGGGTCTTCCTAAGAGTAGAACTCTTGGAGAGGTTCAAGGATTCAAACGTTGTAATTCCAGATTAGGCAATGATATCTTATCCCATCTCCAAGCGAGAACTTCAGATCTACAAGAAAATATCTTTTCCATGTATCATATCTTATGCCTCAGTTTGTCCTTTTAATTTATTTCTCTTCCCTCCCTCCCCCCATTCCTTATTTCTTTCCTTCCTTCCTCCCTCCCTCCCTCCCTCTCTTCCTTTCCTTCCTTCCTTCCTTCCTCCTTGTCTTACCTCTCTTAGTCTTCGTCTCTTTCCTCCACTGGAACAGAGAGCACTTGTACATCTGCTTTTTTCTTTTCTACCTGAGGGCATGTCATTTTGCAGTGCCCCCAGCTCTTCATTCAGTATAAATTCAGTGCTGCTGGAACTCTAAGTGAGTTTTGGCTTCTTAAGGAGTGGGATAATCTGTTATTCTCTTATGTGCTCCCAGCATAGCATATATAGAACATCACTGACACTCAAGAACGCTTGTTGGATGAAGTGCATTCTGGGGGCTAGGAGAAGCCATTTGGTCAGAGGAGATGTCTCGAAGGTAATCCAGACATAATCTTGAATCCTTTGTCATGATCAGAAATATAGGCTGACCTGCGAGGAGTGTCTAGGACCTCATGCCGAGGGAAGGTAGTAGGTCTTGTTCATTCTAGAATCTTTCACAATGGGTTCTCTTCAGTGGAGCCTCAGGGACATTGGGAAGTGATGGTAGTATTTCCCCAAACTAGAAGGGAATTTTACTTGGGAATGGAAGATAGGCGTTTCAGTGCTTTGAGATTTCTAAGCCAGCTGGTGGGAAATTGTAATATAGTTATTGCTTCGGGAGCTTACTGTGTCTGGTATTGTGTTTCCGTTTCCTGTTGTTCCTTTGTCTTCCCTGGTGTGCATAGTTACAGCTGATCCAGCTCCCATTAATTGTTCCCTGCCATTTTTACTTTGGGCATGCTGCACATGAGCGTTTACAAGGGCTAGGGATTTTCCTGTGTCAATATGCAAGATACACTTGGGTAAGAGAGGAAGAAAACTTGTTGAGAAGGATTGGAACTTTCTTTTTTTAACATCTTTATTAGAGTATGATTGCTTTACAGTGGTGTGCTAGTTTCTGCCGTATAACCAAGTGAATCAGCTATACGTATACATGTATCCCCATATCCCCTCCCTCTTGCGTCTCCATCCCACCCTTCCTATCCCACCCCTCTAGGTGGTCACAGAGCACCGAGCTGATCTCCCTGTGCTATGCGGCTGCTTCCTGCTAGCTATCTGTTTTACATTTGGTAGTGTATATATGTCCATGCCACTGTCTCACTTCGTCCCAGCTTACCCTTCCCCATCCCTGTGTCCTCAAGTCCATTCTCTACGTCTGCATCTTTATTCTTGTTCTGCCCCTAGGTTCTTCAGACCATTTTTTTTTCTTTAGATTCCATATATATGTGTTAGCATACGGTATTTGTTTTCCTCTTTCTGACTTACTTCACTCTGTATGACAGACTCTAGGTCCATCCACCTCACTACAAATAACTCAGTTTTGTTTCTTTTTATGGCTGAGTAATATTCCATTGTATATCTGTGCCACATCTTCTTTATCCATTCATCTGTTGATGGACACTTAGGTTGCTTCCACGTCCTGGCTACTGTAAATAGGGCTGCAGCGAACGTTGTGGTACATGACTCTTTTTGAATTATGGTTTTCTCAGGGTATATGCCCAGTAGTGGGATTGCTGGGTCATATGGTAGTTCTATTTTTAGTGTTTTAAGGAACCTCCATACTGCTCTCCATAGTGGCTGTATCAATTGACATTCCCACCAACAGTGCAAGAGGGTTCCCTTTTCTCCACACCCTCTCCAGCATTTATTGTTTCTAGATTTTTCTGATGAAGCCTATTCTCACTGGTGTGAGGTGATACCTCATTGTAGTTTTGATTTGCATTTCTCTAATGATTAGTGATGGTGAACCTCCTTTCATGTGTTTGTTGGCAATCTGTATATCTTCTTTGGAGAAATGTCTATTTAGGCCTTCTGCCCATTTTTGGATTGGGTTGTTTGATTTTTTGATATTGAGCTGCATGAGCTGCTTGTAAATTTTGGAGATTAATCCTTTGTCAGTTGCCTCATTTACAGATATTTTCTCCCATTCTGAGAGTTGTCTTTTCATCTTGTTTATGGTTTCCTTTGCTGTGCAAAAGCTTTTAAGTTTCATTAGGTCCTATTTGTTTAGTTTTGTTTCTATTTCCCTTTCTCTAGGAGGTGGGTCAAAAAGGATCTTGCTGTGATTTATGTCATAGAGTGTTCTGCCTATGTTTTCCTCTAAGAGTTTGATAGTGTCTGGCCTTACATTTAGGTCTTTAATCCATTTTGAGTTTATTTTTGTGTATGGTGTTAGGGAGTGTTCTAATTTCATTCTTTTCCATGTAGCTGTCCAGTTTTCCCAGCACCACTTATTGAAGAGGCTGTCTTTTCTCCACTGTATACTCTTGCCTCCTTTATCAAAGATAAGGTGACCATATGTGCGTGGGTTTATCTCTGGGCTTTCTATCCTGTTCCATTGATCTATCTTTCTGTTTTTGTGCCAGTACCGTGCTGTCTTGGTTACTGTATCTTTGTAGTATAGTTTGAAGCCAGGGAGCCTGATTCTTCCAGCTCTGTTTTTCTTCTTCAAGATTGCTTTGGCTATTCAGAGTCTTTTGTGTTTCCATACAAATTGTGAAATTTTTTGTTCTAGTTCTGTGAAAAATGCCATTGGTGGTTGTTGGTTTTCTTTTTTGCGGTACGCGGGCCTCTCACTGTTGTGGCCTCTCCCGTTGCGGAGCACAGGCTCCGGACACGCAGGCTCAGCGGCCATGGCTCACAGGCCTAGCCGCTCCGCGGCATGTGGGATCTTCCCGGACCGGGGCACGAAGCCATGTCCCCTGCATCGGCAGGTGGACTCTCAACCACTGTGCCACCAGGGAAGCCCCATTGGTTGTTTGATAGCGATTGCATTGAATCTGTAGATTGCTTTGGGTAGTATAGTCATTTTCACAATGTTAATTCTTCCAATCCAAGAACATGGTATATCTCTCCATCTGTTTGTATCATCTTTAATTTCTTTCATCAGGGTCTTATAATTTTCTGCATACAAGTCTTTTGTCTCCTTAGGTCAGTTTATTCCTAGGTATTTTATTCTTTTTGTTACAGTGGTAAATGGGAGTGTTTCCTTAATTTCTCTTTCAGATTTTTCGTCATTAGTGTGTAGAAATTCAAGAGATTTCTGTGCATTTATTTTGTACGGGATTGGAATTTTTGTAAGAATCATTCATTTTGTCACATAGCCAAAGAAAATGATTTTCCTGTCCCCTCTTCTTATGTCAGTAGCTCCTGAGTCAAAGTCTGTACAGGTGTCTCTGGGCACATACCGGTGCCATAGTTGCAATGGAAGCTGGCAGAGCAGGTTTGAGCTTCTGCCATAGGGAGGCAGGCTTCAAAATATGGGGAATTCTAAATTGTAGGAAGTGAGTCCAAAAGATGCTGAGTGGCCATAAATATGACCAGTATCCACTGGGCTTTTCTAGATTGACTGAGGCCCTGGGAGGTATGGAGCGTAGTGAGGAACATTCAGAAGGAGCCGAAGTGATTATGTTCTAGGCATTGAGTTTCTTTATAAACCCCCTTGCAGTGCCTTTTATCCTGGACCTCAGACAACCAGCTGAGCTGATCCCCAAGGTTTCTGAGCCTGTGGAATTACTCAGAGTCTGTGGTAGTCCATGCTTCCCTGGTCCACGTGGTGGACACTCCAGGAAGAGCTGCCCTTCCTGCTGGCCAGGAACATAGTAATGAGACTGCAGAGCTTCTGTAAAGATGACTTCCCGAATGAGAGAAGATCCAGAGCTCTGTTCTGTAATAATAGCGTTTGCTCCTGCTTGTCTGTGTTCCTTGTAAATCTTGGTGCTGCCGTAGGCTGGAGTATAGGGGATAGTGTGAGGCATGGTTATGTTCACACTGTACTGGGCAGTGTTGGCTCAGTGATGGTCAGTGCTCACACTGGACACTTCCTGTCCCTGTCAGCACCTGGCTTAGTGAGTGACCTAACCTCTCTGAGCCTGTTTCCCCACCCATAAATGAGGATAAACCAGCTTTTAGTGTTTTGTTGATGAAATGAGATTACATGTACAGAGCTTCCATGTAGTGTCTGATATTTATTCCGTGAGCAAAATAAATCTGTTAGCGGTTGTCATGTTTTCACCTAGGAGAGACAGAAAGGGTACTTGTTTTAAAAACTCAGATTAGAAAGAGAAAGTTTTAGTGTCTTGATTCATGCTCGCAATCTGGCTTACTGTTCATGCTATACAAAACATTTCTTGCTCTCTATTTTTTAGGAGGATGGGACACCTTTACCAGGTGTCTGTGCATTTAGAGGACCTCAATGTAGGGAATTTTTATGGCTCCGTGAATTCACCTGGGTCTGCTGCTGGCCCACTGCACGGGCCCTGCTTTTGTCTGTGGCTCCCACTTCCCCTGTGTGTGTGTGGTCAGGCCCCTGTGGCCAAGCAGCTGTGTACCCAGCTCTCCCTCTGTTCCCTGCTTGCTCTGCCTGTCTTTTCTTTGGCCTCATGCCTTCTGCTCTTGTAACAGACCTGCTTAGTTCTTGCTTCCCCCTCCGTCTCCATGTTATCCCTCTCCTGGGGCTGCTCTGCCATCACACGCTTCTCCTTCGCCACACTCATCCACCTCTTTTGCTTGCGAGTCAGTCAGCTCAGGGGGTAAAGGCACTGTCTCTGGAGCTAGGCTACTTGGGTTTGAATTCTGCCTTTGCATCCTATCACTACCAGTTACGAAGGTTTATGACCTTGGGCAGATTCAATAATCTGCCCAAAGCTCAGTTTCCTTGTGTGTAAAACAGGCAAGTACGGAAGAACCTTGCAGGGTGGTTGTGCAGAGCTCATGGACATCAGGCATGTGGCACAGTGCCTGTCACATAGCGAGTGCCCACGGTTATGATGTCCCGCGAAGTGCATTTCACTCATTATCTCCATCAGCCTTCACATAAATGCGGTGGAGACCCTCGTCTCCTGACTTCACCTCCTCCTACTCCTCTCTCACTGTGTGCCAGCCTCACAGGCCTCCTTGCTGTGGCTCAGGTTCCCAGGGCGGGGCCTTTGCACCCTTTCCCAGACAACTGCTTGCTCACCCACTCGCCTCTTTTAGAGCTTTATTCAAACTTCTCCTCATTCCCTTATGTACAGGGGCAAGCCCTGCCCCTGGCCCTTCTTTTTTTGGTTTGTTTTTTTGTTATTATCTATCATGCTTTTAATACAAACTTAAAAAAATCTGGAACAATATAAACTGTACAGATTTGATCAATCTTTTTGTTTTGTTTTTAAACTAAATCTCTAAACACACCAATGTTCCGTTCCAAAATATTGCACAATATTCTGAATACAAAATGCTTGATTGTATTCCTCCTTCACTAAAGAAAACAAATTCATGACCCTGCTCCCCCCCGAGCTCCTCTCCACGTTGCCTCAGTGCCCCCATTCCCACCCGCAGGGGTCAAACTAGAGAATCTACAGCTCACTGCATTGAGAAAAAGACACCATTCTGGACTAAAAGTTTACGTTCTTTACAAGACGATCCACCTTTTGATTTGTTCCTGGGAAACAGGGGTAGACAGAGGTTGGGGAAAGGGGAGAAGTAGATTTTATTCTCCTCTTCTTTTATTTTAAAGTTTGTTTTTCCTGAAAAAATATCTTTCTCTCCTCTTAAGAAAAAATCTTGAGAAGAAAAAAATTATGTTTTTTACGTTAGAAATTACATTTTACAAATGTAGCAAATTATTCAATACAAACAGACACCAAAAAATGTAAAAAGTTAAAAAAAAAAAGTTTTCGTACGAAACCAGGTAAATTAGTGCAGATTTTTGTTTTGTTGTCTTAAAAATAAAATAAAATTGAAGCCAAAATACCTAGATTTGAGACAGACAGACTGAAGTGGGCCCAAGAGCCCAGCACAGGAGTCATGCCCCTGATCACACATTTTTCTTCGTATTTCAAAAGACCCGAAGGGCTTGGTCTCCCCCTCCCTGTATGTGGTGAGGAGCAAGCCGACCAGGGTGTGGGGGGTGCCTGTGTGCATGAGTGGGGGAGGAGGGGCTGGAAGGGGGCATAAGGCAGCATCCAGCCTTTCCCAGAGAGCAGCCTGGGCCTTTCACCTGGCCCCTGGCACTTCTGATTGCCCTCCTGTTCACTCTGCTTTCTGTCATTTTTCCTCCCCATGGAACTAATCACATGTTAACATACAATAATAAGTTATGACATTTTAGCCCTCTCCCTGCTAGAATGTCAGGTCCACGAGGACAGGCGTCTTTGACTGTTTCGGGCTGCATTCCAAGCGCTGAGGACAGCACCCAGCACACAGTAGGCACTCCTTCAGTAAGCAATGGGACAGCACTTCTATCCCCCTTTCACAAATGAGGAGGCTGAGGCTTCAATTCAAGCTCAAAGGTCACACAGCTAAGACTCCGTAGAGCAAGCTTCGCATTCTACCTCACCTGATTAAGCAGATTTGAGAACTGGCACTTTTTCCAGGCTGTGCAGGTGGGAAGCCTGGCTGGCCGAGAGGAGGGGCTGTCCTGAGAGGAAGCAACTCCAGCTGGAAGGGTCAACTTGCTGGGCGCTGCTGGGGCTGCTGAGAGGTGCGAGGCTGTGTGGGTTTAGGTGCTGCCATCCATCCCTAAGCACAGTAGGACTTCAGTGAAGAGCATGATGACTTGGAGCAGGAGTTGCCAGGAAGGGCGTCCTCGCCAGCATGGCGAGGCTGTCCCGCCAGCAGTGACTTTGTCCTCATATCCTCACAAGAAATGAACACAGAAAAGCTGACATGGGGCCGGTCCAGGTGAGCTCACACCCCTTGGAAACAAGTCGTCACTGGTCAGGGAAAGAGGAATGCACTCAGTATCCCAATGGGAGCAGCAGCATCTCCAGGAGTCCTTCTGCTCCCCAGCCCTCACCTGGGACCTGGGCAGGCTGGCCATGGCATGCACAGTGTCATTTGCCTGCACTGGGACTGCCACTCCATTAACACAGGCTCAAAGGACCACGGTTCTCACCTCTAGCAGACAGCCCCAATCTGGCTCTGGTCACCGAGGGCCAGACATCATTGCCCTTTTTCTAATTGCCTTCAGCATCAGATAATTTGATGCTCTCTGATGCTCGCTTTTGCCTTTTTATTTTGCGTCTGGCTTTATTCTACCCATCCCGCCCTCCCTCCCCTGGCCTCCACCTCATCTTTCCACCAGTTCAATTTCTTCTTATGTAAATATTATACACTAGTTTATCCTGCAGGTCATGAATATTTTAGGCAGCAAGGTTGTCTGCATAAAGCTCAGGCATGCCCAGTGTAGCCTGCAGTCACAGAGGATACATAAGCCTCCGCCTTTTTGAACAAATATGAATTTAACTCAAAGGTACTTGCCAGTGTGATTTGTTTTCACTGTTCATGTATGAATAAATATTAAAATGTGATCATCTGTTTATGCTGAGGATGGGTTGGCATTCTGGTCATATTGCTATTTCTGTTTCTCCTGCATGTACTTTGTTTGCCATGTTAATGACATTTATTCCTGTGTAAACCTCTGTTTTAGGCTTTGAGTGTAACTTCACTTTTTGATGACAGTAATGGCTCAGTAAACCGCACAATTGCACTTAATGGAATTATTTTATGATAACATTAACTTGGCATCAGATCAGGATGGAAGAGAAAACTCATCAAAGGGATATAGTCAAACAGTTACTTTTCTCTAAGTTATTATCTATTTTATGAGTTGCTACAGGGCAGAGGGGGAGGTAACAACCTGTTTCTTACAAACATATGTGAAAGCATTTTGTAAATCATTAAGTAAGTCGTCCTTATTATACATGAAATTGTGCGTATATGTGCACTTCTAAACAGTCCTCTTTCCCCTTTGCATATGGAAATATTGATAAACTATTACTGAGCACCTGTTATGTGCTAGGGACTCGGTTAAGTGCTGGGAACTCTGAAATTAATGTCAGACTTCCTCAAGCAGCAGAAGTTTAGGGAGCAAGAAAGACACGCATGCCAGCAGTCAAATGCCAGCATGCCTGGGATAAACACTGATCAGTGATGTGATTCAGTGGAGGCTTACAAATGGTTCCCGGGGGCAGACAGGTTTGAATGACAGACTCCACCTCGGGAGGATGAGTCATTCTTCTCGGAGGAGGTGATCTTTTAAACCAGACATTGGAAGGTATTTAAGAAGCCTGGCCATGGAAGAAAAGAGAATCGGGAATTCCAAGTAGAGGGGACAACATATGATATAGAACTTACTCTGAGGTACCATTTATGAAAGCCTCTCCTCTTTGCATGGCCCTGTATCACTTTTTGCTCTACCTCACTTAGTACTCAAGACAACCCTGCAAAGTACAGGTATTATTATATTTATTTTATGTTCACTTTACAGAAGGGGAAATTGAGACCCAGAGAGGTGCAGAAAGTGACTTTAGGTCACACAGTTAGATGTTGGCAGGGAGGGATCTGACATCAAAGTCTCAGCTCTTTGTGCTATCTTGTGCTTGCCCATGAATGGCACTTTTATGGAACAGTCGCTAGTGGGTGCAGCTGTGGTGGTGGAGGAGTGAGGAGGTGTTTGAAGAGGAGATTTGGAGCTACATTGTGAAACACCTTGAATGCCAGACCAAGGAGTTTGATGTCATCCTCTGTGCTGGGGGATATTGGCATAGATGCTACCCTCAATCGTCAGAGCACAGAGTGAATACCCCAGCAGAGGTACAAACTAATCTACTGGGATCAGACAAAAATTTCTTCATTTTGTCCTAAGATGAAGAAACTAAACTTTATAAACATTTGAGTTAGAATAGTACATGGATATAATTTATATATAAATAAGCATCTGTTGAGACTCATACTTAAAATTTTTTTTTTTTTTTTTTGTCTCATAGGAGCAGTTTTGGAAACCCCTGCTTTTGGCAGTGGGGAGCCATTGAAGTTCTAAAGCAGGGGATTAACATGATTAGATTCATGTTTTAGAATGATTAGTGCAGAAGTAAGGTTAGTATGTGGTAGATGGAGGAGGGGAGGCAGGAGATCAATAACGAAGCTATTGCAGTAATCCAGGCAGGAGGACTTGAACTCAGGTAGTCACGGTAGGGCTGGAGAAGAAGGAAAGTAAGAAGATGAGGGTTTATAGATGGCAGGATTGCCCAAACTAATTGAGTGTGGGAGTGGAACTGATGGAGGGGGCCACTTGGCTGATCTGACCCTGAACTTTGTGGTCCACTTTTATCAGGTATTGCTCATCAGCATGATGAGTGAGGGGAGGAGCAGGTTTTGGGGGGAACACGATGTGTTTGGGACATGTGATGCTGGAGGTGTTTACTGGCGTAGCCAGATGGAAATGCACAGCAGGCGGTTAGATACAGATTTGGAGTTCAGGGGAGTGGAGACTGGAGCTATGGTTTTGGTAGAAATTGATCTCCTTTGGTAGAAAGAGGATGTGTTTGAAGCTGTAGCACAAGGTGAGCAGTGCTATAACACTCAGAATGGAATGCAGGAGATTCACATGTTGGAGGGATGGATGAGGGGAGAGTCCCAGGGAAGGAGGATTGGAGATATAGGAGAGGAAGCAGGAAGCATTGGCATTACAGGACCCAGGAAACGGAGCATTTCCCAGAGGGAATGTCAGCAGTTTTCACTGTTACAGTGAGGTCCTGGGAACTGAAAACTGATCAGGAACAAGATATTTCACAATTAGGAGATCTTTGGTGAATCAGCGGACCCTTTCCCAGAGTTTAGCATCTTTCCTAGTATCCAAACAGGAGGCCATCGGGGGCAGAGGGATCAGGCTTTGATGATTGATTTCCCATCATCTGCACGTGAATTACTTACATTGTGGATTGTTCTTTGCCAGGGTATAATCCAAGACTGGCTTCCCCCCACCATCCCTCAGAAGCTGAGCCAGTTGTTTCCTATTTCTTACCAATCTCATACTCTGCTTACAGCAAAGTGTAAAATGCTGGTCTTATTTGCTTCCATTGTACCTTTAAATGGCTTAATTTTGCAGAACAAGATGCTATAGATAGTTAAGGGAAAAGCCAAGGAGGACCCAGATATTCATTCTTTCAGGTTGAAGCAGTAGCCGATTTCCTTTCCTTGTTAACTCCTTGTTAGAAGTCTGGGGCTAGCTTGCTGGTAGAATCTTTGCCTTTGCACAAAAATAACTTTCTGTCAAATGCCTAGGCTAACAGTTCCTCAGAGAATGACTTGGGTGGGAGATCAATTTACTGAATAAATATGTAGATTTAGGATATGTGTTTGCAAATCCCCTGTAACTTAATATGGACATGCAGGATAATAAACGGTCTAGTTTGCCAGAGGGGTGAAATTCACCAAGCTGACCTAACTGTCAGGGATGCTGAACTGAATCAGGATGACTAGATGTATTTTGTGATCCACTTCAGATGCACTTGAGGCAGGCATCACCCTGAAGTAGAATTTGTTTCCTTATTAGGAAGTATTAATAATACATTACTCAGTTGTTGGGCTTGTTTCTTATTGTGTCTTTGGGGTGGATAGAAAATTAAAAAGGACTTAGTTATGGGGCACATACGGTCACTGTCCTTCAGATCTCCAAACTAGCTCCTCAGTATCTCAGATCTACTCTCCTAATGTAGTCAGTTGCAAAGACATATGAGTTCAGTTCAATTCGTTTGTTCATTCATTCGTTCAGTAAACATTTTTGAGTCTTACTATTTGGAAGTTCTGTGCTAGGATACTGCAGTGAAAAAGGCAGATGTGGCCCTGCCCTCATGCTTCCCTTATATAATACTGTGGGGGAAAACAATAAAATAAACAAATACACCAAGTCGTGGCAAACCATGATAAATGCCTGTACAGGAATTAAGCAAGTAGTTGAGATAGGTGGTCCAGTACCGCAGTGAATAATCCCAGTAACTACCTGTATAATTGTGGTCAAGTGACCTAACCTCTGTGCCCCAGTTTCCTCATCTAAAGTTGGGATTACTTCACAGTGTTATTGTGAGGATTCTGATGAAGTGACGTTTAATTAATTAATTTATTATTTTTGACTGCGTTGGGTCTTTGTTGCTGCACGCGGGCTTTCTCTAGTTGCGGTGAGCGGGGGCTACTCTTCGTAGTGGTGAGCAGGCTTCTCATTGCGGTGGCTTCTCTTGTTGTGGAGCACAGGCTCTTGGCGCGCAGGCCTCAGCAGTTGTGGCACGCGGGCTCAGTAGTTGTGGCTCACGGGCTTAGGTGCTCTGCGGCATGTGGGATCTTCCCAGACCAGGGCTCGAACCCATGTCCCCTGCATTGGCAGGCGGATTCTTAAGCACTGTGCCACCAGGGAATTCCCTGAAGTGACGTTTAAACTGAGATGTGAGGGATGGCAATGATCCAGCCATGCAGGGATAGAAGGAAGAGTCCTTCAGGGAGGGAAAGTCTGAGCAAGTGATCTTGAATAAGAAAGAGCTTGAAAGAGTTTTTTTCAGAAAGTTATCGTGGCTGAAGTATAGAGAGCACAGGGGAGATTAGGAGGAAGATAAATTGGGTGAGATAGGCAGAGCCTATCGTGCAAAGATCATTCTAAGTGTTTTACAGAGTCCTCGGGAGGCATGTAGTTGAAGATGCTTTCGTGTGATGTAGCATGCTGACAACTTGATGGTGAAGAGGGCTTGTGTCATGTGCCACATGGGTGGATTGGGGGTGGCTGTGTGGTCTAGTGTTGAGGAGGACACTGAGACTGAGTTCAGAGGTAACTGCACAGGGAGCTGTGACTGACCAGTGGTACCTGAAATGGGCAGCTCGGTAGGAAGTGACAGATTGTTAATCCCTGAGTTAATTACACAACCCTGGATAGGAGTAAAGGACTCAAGAATACAGACAGAGTGCATGTTGTCCTACAAAGCGTTTGTGTTTTAGATTATAGTAATTCCATATTTAAAATTGAAAAGCATGTGTTTCATAACCTCCCACAAGCCTCTTTGGTTGCCTCCTGTAAGATTCAAAGACATAAACCGCCCATCTTTAATTGGGTTGGGGGACAGACACAGCCTGTGCTACCTTATTTCACTGAGCAATCCCTTTAGGTTTTTCTGTTTGTTGGTTGGTTGGTTTGTTTTTTGCAGTATCTCATCTCTGCTAAGCATTATTGTTTTACGGTCATAACGTTTATTACTTTTTTTTTTTTTTTTTTTTTTGCGGTACGCGGGCCTCTCACTGTTGTGGCCTCTCCCGTTGCAGAGCACATGCTCCAGACGCGCAGGCTTAGCGGCCACGGCTCACGGGCCCAGCCGCTCTGTGGCATGTGGGATCTTCCCGGACCGGGGCGCGAACCCGTGTCCCCTGCATCGGCAGGCGGACTCTCAACCACTGCGCCACCAGGGAAGCCCCCTGTTTATTACTTTTTAATGCCATACATGTTTTAGCGACCATGAATTGTTGGCTGCAGTTTTGGACAAGTTTTTAAAAATATATAGTCACTTCTCAGTGATCTGTTAATGTATGGGTCTAAAGACCCATATTACCTGAAGTAGCAGATAGTGTCAACTTCATTTGATTTGATCATCAGAGTGCACTATGCAGACGTGTGTATCTGTGTACAGGTGAACTTTTCCACAGAAGAATGTTTTTCCAAATCAGTTTGCTGGGATAAATAGTATCGTTAATTATTATTTCCTGATTTCCTATCAGATGGGCATTCTGGAGGGAGGGCAGACCTACTCGTCTTGGGTACCATAGGGGTGATAAAAATGAAGAGCTTGTCCATGATCAAACATATTTTGTGAACAATCCACAGATGATAACATTATTATGTCAACAGTTAAGAATATCCCAGATAGCACGAGCCACAGCATTTTACATTACTAACTTCTCCGCTTCTTCAGAACACTTTCTCCCCTTGGCCTCTGTAGCATAGAACTCTTTTAGTATTCCTCATACTTCTCACGCCCTTTGGAGGTCCTAAATGCTCAGTTTAAACCAATCCTCCTTTCACTCAACTCCCTCCACCTGAGTGACCAAATTCAAACCCATCTCTTCAGTTACTGCTTCTATGCAGATAACCCAGAAATCCAGCTTGACCTCTTCAACAAGTTCCAGATCTGTGTGTCCAGTTTACTTGATATCTTTCGTATCTCCGAGGCAATTCAAAGTTAGCATAACCAGAACCAAACTCATGATGTCCCCTCTTCTCACTGACGTACAACCCAGCATGTTGCATGGGGCAGACATATAGGATTTTTTGACACCTCATTTTTTGTGTTTTTCCCACGTAATCCACAGTCAAGTCCCCTCTTAAATGTCTCTCAAATTCATCCACATCTTTCCATCTTCACTACCAACTTCCTGTTCACAGTTCTCATCACCTCACACCTGGATCACTGTGTTAGCTTTCTCCAGTGGTCTTGCTGCTTCCATCCTTGTCTTCTTAGAATCTGTTTTGCTATGGAGTCTCACGAATTTCCTAAGTAGACAGTTATAACATCTGTAAATACGGAAAGCTTTGTTTCTCTCTTTCTAATTTGAATCCTTTTTCTCCCTGTCTTACTGCATTGGCTAGGATTCTAGACCAATGTTGAATAAAAATGGTGGAATATATTATGTATTAGATTTAAAAAATATTTTAGATATCTTTTATCAATTTAAGGTAGTTCTTTTCTATCACTAATTTGATAATAATGTTCATCGTGAAGCAGTATTACATTTTATTGTGATCACTGATGTTTTGAATTTATTTATATCATTTTAGATGTGCATCTTTGCCAACACTCTGATTTTCTGTCCTCTTTTTCCTTCTTTTTTTTGGATTGTCTTCAGTTTTTTCACTCTCTTTTTGCCTTTAATAGTTTGAAAGTTACATTTTATATCCAGTTCTATTAGTGGCTACTTAGGTATTCTATCATACATATTTAACTTAATAAAATCTTAGTATCTTTACAGTCCTTCTGAAAAATAAAGGATTTTAGAAGACACTTCCACTTCCTTCTTAAATATTATGCTATAATTGTGTAGTATGTCAGTTTTGCCTTTTTTGATAATTCCGCAAATTAGACATTATTATTGTTTTAAGCAGTTGGTATTTGTTTATATGATTTTACCAATAAAAGTTCATCAGCACTACTATACTGTAAATTTAAAAGTGGTTAAAGTGGTAAATTTCATGTTTTTTTTTTTATCACAGTGAAAAGAAAGGTATCACTTCTCCTGTCATCTTTGACCATCCAGATTTGTTTTTCTTCTCCTTGAAGTAAATCATTTATTATTAATGACAGGAAATTTACTGGTAGAGTTGCTAAAGTCTCTCTGATTTTATTCTGAAACTTGGAACGGGGTTTCCCTGGATATAGAGTTCTAGCTCTTTTGTTCATTGTGATCAGCTGTTAAGGTTAGCTGTCAGTCTTACTGTTGTTCCTTTATAGGCATTCTGTTTTTTTCTCCCTGGCAGCCTTTAAGATCATCTCTTTGTCTTTGGTATCCTGCATTTCTCTATGCTGTACTTAAGAATGAGTTTGTTTATATAGCTAGAAGTTAGTTTTCCTGGATCTGGAGTTTGGTATTTTCAATACCAGTTCTTATAAAATTTCTCATTCATCATTCTTTTTAATTTTTGCATTTTCCCCTTATATTCTATGATCTCTCTGAAATGTCGGTTAGTGTATGTTAGACCTCATATTCTCCATGTCTCATAAACTCTCATATTTTCTATCTTTTGGTTTTTGGGGTTCATTCTGGCTAATTTCTTTCAACCTATTTTCCAGCTCACCGATTTCCCTCTTAACTGCATCTAATATGCTGTTTGATTCATTGAATGAGATTTTTAATTTTAATCATTATATTATTTATTTTCAGAAATTCTATTGAGTTCTTATTCAAATATAATTTTTTAACTTTTTTTGTTTCTTGATCGTATTTTCAAACATCCTGCTATATTTTGAAGCACATTAAATATGAGATTTTATATTCTTTGCTGGATAACTCCAATAGGGGAATTCTTTGTGACGCTGATTCTGCTGTTTCTGTTTTGGGTGACCTTGAGTCCTTGTGCATTTTTTTGTTATTATTATTTTTTAAAACGTATTTCCCTTTCAACTTTATCAGTTCTTGTGTATTTTTAGTCTTGAATTAAAGTTTTTTATTTTCTTCCAGAGAAAATCAGAATTTCCTTCCATTGTTCACCCGGGGGTCACTAACAACCAGAGACCTCTTTAAGTTAAAATTTCTCTTTGTCGATCCAAGTGAGGCACATGAATTTGGAGGAAACAAAAACAAACAAAACCACAAACAAACAAAATCCAGGTGAGGACTGGCTTGTGATTAAGAAATCTCAGTGGAGATGTGTTTTCCTTCTTCACCCAGCACCAAGTTTTCTTTCATGCAGTAGATTTATTTCTCACCCTCCTTTATAGGAAGGTATAACAATTTGGGGTATCAGCTTACTGCAAGGGTCACCAATATGCAGGCCCCAGGATTGATCTCATACTTTCTCTTCCCCAACCAGTTAACTTCAGTAGTTGTGGCACGTGGGCTTCAGGAGTTGTGGCTTGCAGGCCCCAGTAGTTGTGGCTCACGGGCTCTAGAGCGCAGGCTCAGTAGTCGTGGTGCGTGGACTTAGTTGCTCCGCGGCATGAGGGATCTTCCCGGACCAGGGCTCAAACCTGTGTCCCCTGCATTGGCAGGTGGATTCTTAACCACTGTGCCACCAGGGAAGCCCTGGGAGTCATTTTTATTGAGAGGTTTTCTAGGACACTGTGTCTACCACAATGTCAGAAGTAGAAGTCTTTAAACTTCACTGCAGCCAGAATGATCTTTCCACATTTCAGGTCTGACTGAGGTGCTCACCTTCTTAAAATCCTCTGATTTCTTCTCATTGCTCTTAGGATGAAGGCAAAACTTCACGTGACCTGCGAGGGTCTGGTCCTGGCTGCCTGCCCGCCAGCCTCTTTTCACCCGGCTTACCCAGATTCTCTCCACTCCGGATTCAGGGGCCTTCATTCAGTCCCTCTGACCCACTCGGCTCCCTTCTGCTGCAGGGCCTGTGTGCTTGCTGACCTGTGGATGGAATGCCCTTTCTTCTCCTTTTCTCCTAGTTCTTTCTTATTCTCCTTTCCTGGGTCACCTCAAGCTTCACTCCCTCAGGGAACCTATCCCTGTATTTTCTGGCTAGGTCAAATCTCTTTAAATTCTCATTGCCCATGTATTTTGTCTTTCAAGTATGTATCACAAATAAATATTTGTTGAGCACCTATTATACATCAATTACTGTGCTCTCAAGGAATTTGGAAAGAGAAGTAAAAATTGACACCCAAATACATATCATAGCTGCCATTTTACATATTTGGGGGTTGATTTTTGTTTCTCCTTATAAATTCCTTGATAGCACAATGATTGGTGCATAGTAGGTGATCAACAAAATATTTATTAGTTGAAGTAACTATCTAATGGAAACCTTAAACACAACTGCTCAAGCCAAGTAAAAGTGTCCTTCTCCTAGACTTTAGAGAGTCCATTATTTTTTAGTTTTCCCTTCCCTCGTCCCTCATGGCTTGCTCTCTGTGTTCGGTTTTAAACCAGGTGTGCACAACTGGGTCATTAAGGTCTGGTGACTGAAATGCAGCCCTGGGTTTTAAAGCTCACCTCTTTGGATCAGGACCCCTCTTCTGTGATCAACATTTCCTCTTCTGATCTGATTTAATGTGATAATCTGGTGCCTCCTCCATTGTAATACATGTTAGAAGGTGGCCTCTCCCAAACCCCAGAAACCAGTAGAGAGCCTGTTGAGGGCCCTGCCCGGGAGCTTTGGTCTGCTACACACACTGCGTGTCCTGCTTCTCTGAACCTGGAACTGTGCCACTTTCCATTTTGGAGGTATCCATGGGGCAGGAGGAATGTGTGCCTTGTAACTAATTCACAGGTCATCCCAGGCCTGGAAATCTAATTCCCCTCTGAGCATACAGCTTCTAAAAGGCCTGTAACTCAGCATTTATTCTTCCTTACATTAAGCGTCAACACATTGTATACCTGTCCCAGGTACACTGAGCCCTAAAACTTGGTCCTTCTTTTTAAGCCCTTGACTCGATAATGAAAGTTTCTAGAAGTGTCATTGAAGTATTTGTCTAGTGGTCAAGGTTTTGGTTTGCATTAGCAATCAGGTGTTTACCCGACAGATATTTATTGAGTAGCCACTGGACCACTCTGCTAAGCACTGGAAATACGACAGTGAATCAGAGACTCAAGCCTAGTCATGGGAGTTTTAGTCTAGGTGGGAAGGGAGTCATTAAGCAGGTAGTCGTGTGGGCGCATATGAAATTAAGAGAGATGTGTGTGTGAGATGCCTTGAGAGCATGTAACAAGGAGATCATATCTTATCATGAAGTCAGGGAGGTGTCCTGGAGGAAGTGCCATCTGTGACCTGAGTGATGAGTAGGAGTTGGCAGGTAAAGAGGAGGAGGGTGTAACTGGTGAAAAGAAAGCTGGAGGGAGGTCCCTGAGACAGTAGAGAACTTGACTCAGTTGAGCTGTGGAAAGGCAGAAGTGACTGGAATTCAGTGATGGAGGGATGAGAGTAGCAGTAGGTTGCCTGGAGGGACAGGAAGAGACAGATCTTGACGATCCTTGAAGGTCAGGCCATGGCATTTAGACAATATCCTGAGGGAAATCGGGAGCTATACTGACTCTTTTTTTTTTTTTTTTAAGTGTAGTTGATTTACAATATTGTGTTGTTTTCAGGTGTATAGCAAAGTGATTCAGTTATATATATATATATACACATATATATATCTGAATTCTTTTTCAGTTCTTTTCCGTCAGTTTATTATAAGATATTGAATAGAGTTCCCTGTGCTATACAGTAAAAAAAAAAAAAAAAGGGGATTATGAACAAGTGAATGGTATGATCACATTTGTGTTTTTAAATTGGTCCCTCTGGCCAATGTGTAGAAAATGGATTGAAGGGAAGTAAGAGTGAAAGAAGGGAGATGGTCCAGAAACCTCTACAGGTGAGAGGTGACGGGGACTTGGATGAAGATAGTGGCGATGAGGATGAAGGATAGTAAATGGCTTTGGTGGCTGCAGTTAACAATACTGTATCATGTACTGGAAAGTTGCTAACAGAGTATATCTTAGAAGTTCTCAACACACACACACACACACACACACACACAACTGTAATTTTGTGAGGTGATGGTTGTGTTAACCAGCCTTATTGTGGCAATGCTTCTGCAACGTATACTTGTATCACATTATCACGTTGTACACCTTAAACTTACACAGTATCATATGTCAATTATATCTCAATAAAGCTGGAAAAAAATGGTTTGGGGGGGTGGAATTAATGGGGCTTGATGACTGAATGACCCTCAGGCTCTTCAGGATCCACCCCTACTTACCCCAGGCTCTGGCTTGGGGAGCTATGAGGCCATGTCATGTTGGGGAGCTCTGCAGAGCGAGCAGGGTTGCCCTTGGATGATTGTGATACCCCATGCTGACTCTTTGACAATAGAAGCCAGTTAGGAATCCTGGAGGTTTCCCTCAATGGTAATGTGTCTACTTAGAGATGAGGGACCCAGCGCCCAGAGTGATGTGACCTCCTAAAGGTGACAGTACACAATGGTGCTGACATCTGTTCTAGAATTCAGTCCGGGGACACAGACCACTGGTCTTTCTGCCACACTGCCCTCTCCTGGCACCTTCTCTGGCCCTCAGCCATCCTACCACTCAACTGACGATTCCAGTAATGCAAACCTTACCGTGTTTGGACTCGACACTTCCTCAGGTGTTCCCAGATTTCAAAACAAAGAGTTTCACTGCACACGCATTTTCCAAACCAGCACCATTAGTAAAGAAACTGTTAAAAATTCTATTTAATTCTACACACCAAATGTCAAGGCTCTCAGTGGAACAAGATCATGTAGCCCGGGGTTACTTATACTTCTCGGGAAACCACAGACTGAAAGGGCACAGTTTAGATGGTTTTGGCATGACCACCGTTTAGAGTAATACTAACTTGACATTTCTTAGGCAAGTGTTTCCCTAGAGGCAGTCCATGCCAAGAACCAGGAAGTAGGTGAGAAGTCAGCATCTTGATTCAATGATTGTAGAGGGAAAACTGCCTCCAGTTGTATGGCCTTGAGCTAGACCTCCTGGCTCCAGCTCTAGTTCCTACGATGAGAATAAGAGAGTTCAGGAAAGACCCTGGGGAAAAGGATTGTTGTAGAAAGGAACTGGAGGCCAAGAAACATTCACTCCCCACCCCCCCCAAAAAAGAGTAGAAAGATCTTTTTAAAATTAAAGGCAATATTTACTTGTTATAAAATCAGAATATAATATAAAAGTGTATAAGGGGACTGTTGACACAATCCCTTTTCTAAGAGGTAATGAAATGATCAATTTAATGTACAGTTTTTACAAAGTGTGTATGTGCGTGTATGTGTGTACACATGTGTGTAATTATTCTGCAACTTAATTTTTTTCTGTTATGTAGAGAATATTATGCTTAGTAAAATAAGTAAGAGAAGACAAATACTGTATGTTATCACTTACATGTAGAATCTAAAAAATAATATGAATGAATGTATTTGCAAAACAGAAGCAGACTTACAGATAGAGAAAATGAACTTGTGGTTACCAAAGGGGAGAGGGAAGGGGGGGAGGGGCAAATTAGGGGTATGAGATTAACAGGTACAGCTACTGTATATAAAATAGATAAGAAGCAAGGCTATACTGTATAGCACAGAGAATTATACCCATTGTCTTGTAATAACCTCTAATGGAGTATAACCTGCAAAAATACTGGACATTATGCCATACCCCTGAAACTAACATGATATTGTAAATCAACTACACTTCAATAAAATTTAAAAAAGAGATACCAAGGACGCCTCCCAGGTCATTAAAAAACTAAAGGAAGAAATGGTAAGAGAAGCAGGCAAGACCTAGTTTCTTTTTAGTACCTAAACTTTTTAGACCAACTTGGCCTGAAGAGAAAGAGCTGGAAGGACTTTGCTGAGTATTAGCTTCTCTTTCAAGTAGATGATGTAATCCGTCTTTTTCTGTATATGTCTTGAAACCGTGGAAGTGTGTGTGTGTGTGTGTGTGTGTGTGTGTTTCTATCCTTAGGAACATTGTTTTGGGAACACTCAATTTCTAATTATTTTGAGGGAAAAGACCCTGAATACCATTTTTCATGCTAATGGAGAAATTTACCTAAGTGCAGACTTAGGCAACTTAGTTCTTCCTGCCAAATTACATAAAGGTTGCAGCTCCTCTCAGTAGAATGAAGGATGGCACAGGGCATACATCACACTCTATTCATAACTTAGCTTTTGCCTGCATTTCATTACCTACTTACTATTAATTTATTGTACAGGGTTGCCATATTTTAAAAGTAAAGTGAATGTTTTAGATGGATTGTTTTTTTTCATTTCGTCCATATTGTTAACTTCTATTTTTTTTAATTTAAGCTGTTTACACTTCTACCTGAGGCAGTTTTTCTTCAGTGATTGCATTAATTTTTGTGCTTTCATTCTAGACATTATTCAAAACAGGATACCCACACGTTGAGTTTGCCTTTTTTTCCCTCTCATCTACAAATCTTTCTTCCCTGGGGTGATTTACAGGAAGAAGACTGTTTAGTGAAACTTCTTTGCAGTTTGCCCTGAGGGGCAATCCACCTCAAATGTCAGATTCTGGAGAAGTAGCAGCTCAAGTAGAAATAATTTTGTCAATGACAAAAGGATTGGCACCAGGAACTGGTCTGAGCCCTGCCTGTGGACTGCTGGTAGTATTCAATTCAATCAAGTCTTCAGGAAATACTCTCTGGCCACCAGAGCTGCTTGCCAATTCACACTGGCAACTTTGTAGTTATCCTAGCCCTTTCTTATATAGTTCCTTTCTAATAGGGTACAACTTTACTCTTTCTCTTCTGAGAATAACTCCTTACATTTCAACTTTGTTACCCTTCAAATGAAATTTTCTCTGGCCGCTGTTGAGCTGGGCAGCTCACTCCAGGCTCATTGCACCGAAATTCCATGTCTTAATCTGCAATTTCTGATTCATTTCAGGTCCATAGCATAGACCTTGGTGGTGGGAGAGGGGGTGGCGATGGTGATGATGACCACGTGGGGAAGAGCGGAACCAGAGGAACCAGAGAGGGGACCCTCTCTTTCATAATCCCTTTCCAGCCCTATTGCTTTGATTTAAATGTGCCTGCTGAGTGCACTGAAGGGTTTCTTTCTATAAGCAGGAACGATAAATGCAAGGATGATTTTCAGACAGACTCAGCTCCTGGTTTGCCTACAGTTATTCTTTATCCCAAATGGTAGGGATGTAGAGAGAGAGAGACAGAGACAAGAGATAGAAAGAGACACAGAGAGACAGAGACAGAGAGGTAATAGAGAGGTAGGTAGGTTCTGGTCTTAGACTGCTGTGAATTTTCCAGAGTAATTACTCTTCTGAAACCATGAGTGGCTTAATGGTTCTTTTTGTAAAGTCACTAATTTACACCTCCTGTAATAGAGCGAATTATTGGCTCAGGGGTAGGAATACCAGCCAAGTAACCGTGGATTTAGAGCCTGAACAAAAAAAGGTGAGAGCTAGCCATCTCACTTCCCTACACGGTTGCAGGATATCATCCCAGGGGCAAATGATGCTTTCCTATCCACCTGACTTGTTCCCGTCCCAGGGATCTGCTCTTACTTTGCTCTGTTCCAGGGGGCAATATTGTTTAGTGGTTGAAGGAGTGGAATTTGCAGCCAGACAACTCCTCGGCTCAAATCCTGACTGTGCCGTTTACTAGCTGGGTGAACTTGTGCGGTTAGCATAGTGCCTGGTGCATATAGTAAATGCTTAATAAGTAGCAGCTGTTAACAGTATTGGTCGTCTCAGTGGTAAAAGTTATGAGAAAAACTAAAGGTGGCAGAGCTGAAGATGACTATTAATAGCATCCTCACGATGTTGTTTAGGTACCGTTAGCATTAGCTGAACTTCCTTCAGTTCTGTGGATTCCTAAGACATTTCTGTACGTCCACATTGAAGGTGCTGAAGTTCATTCATTTAATAATTTATCATTTGTTGATGCGTTTGCTTAAAACTCACTTGTGATGTTCCATGCCTCTTGCTAGACGTGGGGATATTATGACAAAATAGCCTTGATCTCTGCCTGCATGGAGCTTATCCTCCAGTGGAGAAGACAGGCAAGTAAGTGGTGATGACAAAGAATGAAGTATTCTAACAGGGAAGCCTCAGTCATTGTGACAGTCTGCATTAAATGCTGTGTGCAGTGCATATCATTCATCTAAGGAAATGCACTGGGTAAGTGGCCTCCCTTCTACAGTATTCCTCATGTCCTGGCATCGCTGGGCGCACAAAGGTATCTTGACTTGTATGGCAAGGTAACAAAGTGGTGTGGTGAGATCTCATTATTTAAGTAATTTTGCTCAGTTCCGTGTAAGATCATGGAGACATTTAAAATATAATTTTCATTTTTAAAAGCTTCCAGTGAATCTGGTCTTGCTCCCAGGCACTTGTGAAATGAGTCAGGTGTGTGTCTTGCCAAGAGCAAATTGAGGCAAAAGATGTGACCAGGTAAGGGAGATAGAGGCAAGCCAGTCCCAGGTCTAATCCTGGGGGCCTTTCCAGGACTTCTGGGAGGAAGGAGGGAGGCGGGGGACAGGCTGTGGTGGTGGCATGGGAGGGGGGCGAGGTGCTGAGGGCTGAGAGGGGCCTTCAGGTAGGTGGTTCACTGAGGTCAGTGTCAGCGGGGCCCCTGCTCCCTCCTCTCAGCTTCCATTCCCCTTGTTCACACCTCTTTAATTTTTTTTCTTTTCTCATATGTAAGACGTAGATAATAAGAGCCTCTATCAAATGAGCTAATCCGTGCGAGGAGCTGAGCACAGTGCCTGAACCTTAGGAATCACTCAGCGATAATATTAAACTTTTATTGTTCAGCTTTTCTCGCTACACGGCAATATATGATTTACCTGTCGGTTTGCCTCCTGACTTCTTGGGGATGGGGACTGAGTCCTACTCCCGTTTCCCTCCACTGCAGTGCCTGGCACACAGTGGGTGTTCTATAAATGGCAGTTGCTTTTATGAAGTGGCTGATTTCTTCCTCCTAAGACTTTAGAAAGCCAAAAAGAGTGGATCCAGAAGAAACCAGTGGTACTATATAACAATAGCTAATAGTTATTGAGTGTTAACTCTGCACCAGGCACTGTGCTAATTGCTTTACATGCATTATTTTAATGTAGGACAACTGTGTGGGGCTAGTACCATTTTACTAGTGAGAAAACTGAGCCTTCTAGAGATGAAGAAATTTAGCCAAGATCACCCAACTGACAAGTGTCACAGCAGGGTTTGGAAAGCGACACAGTCTTACTTAAATGTCTACGTCGCCTCCAAGAGGTGGGTAGGAAATCAGGAGGATGCCTGGGAATGTGGCTCAGGGGAGCTGGATGTTGCCGAGCTATGATGTATAGAAATGTAAAGAGGCCGGTACTCAGGAAACACTCCACCTTGGATTCTAAGGTGAATCTTCCTCCTGGCTTTCTGCAGCCCGAGGTTGCCTTGGTTCGATTCTGCTTCCCGGTGCTGCTGGCCTGAGGTTGGTGTCTCCGTTTTCGGCTGAGGCTTTATGTACCTGCACAGAGAAGGTGGTGTGAGGCATTGTACACTCCCTGTGGGGCCCCATTTGCATTTAGTGAGTGCTCAGCTGTGCACAGTGTCTCCTTAATGAATCACATGCTAGCCGAGCATTGCTGTATTTATCCTAGCCCCGGGAGCTGAGTGCCTGCCGTGGTTGGGCTGGCACGCCCCAGAACAGCGCCTCGCAGGGTGTTCCAGTTTTTCTTGTGGTCAGGGCCTTTGGGCCCTTCAGTAATTCGTCCCCTGGCAGAGTCAGCTGGTTTCTAGGTGCTCTGAAGCCAGAAAAAATGTCTCCCTCCTGAAGCTATATACAGAGAACAAGTCTTAAAGAGGGACCTTGAAACCCCATCTGCTGTGCCCTTGACTTCAAGGCCACATTTACAGCCTTGCAGACAGACAAGACATTATTTTTCTTTCCTCCTTATGCTTCTCAGGGGAGGTCCCATGGTGCTGAATGCCCCCCGCACCCACCCCCACCACCACATAATCTAAAGGCTTTATGTATTTTTTTTTCCTTAATCACTCCTTCTAAGAAATATTCCTTTTATTTACGTACACTCAGATCAGAGAGTTTGCCAGTATGATCACTTCTGTGCTTAGGAATCAACAACAAGAATTACTGATATTTACTTAACACTTATTAAGTGCCACCTATAGTACTAAGCACTTGAGATGCACTATCTCATTTTTTTCACCTTAAAATAACCCTTCGAATGAGCATCATATCTCTGTTTTATCAACAAGGAAGGTAAGATTCGGAGAGGTAATTTGTCTGAGGCCAAACAGCCAGTCTATGGAGGAGTCTAGCTAGACAGCAAAGCTCTTTACACTAAACAGTTTTTTGCTTCCTTTCTTCTTCCCAACTGTAGTCATTTTCTTCAACTGTTCTTCCCATTCCCAGCAAATAAAAGCCCAGGCTTAAAAATTCACACACTCACACTCTCTCACACACACACACTCACACACACACTCTCTCTCTCACACACACACACACACACACACAATTGATAAGACTGCAGCGATTTTGCTTAATGATGTCGTCAACTGTGAAACGCGAGCCATTTCCCCAACAGAATTGTTTTTACCCTCTGTAAAACTTCAGCAGGTATGGAATGTATTTCCTTCCCTTGACTAGAGTGTGGTGTTAAGGTACTTAACTTGTCACGTGAATAGCAGGGAGCAGCTTGGATTCCCAGGGAGGCAGGTACCCCAGTCTTGGCCTCATAAGATCTGTGTCACTTGTGCTGTGCTGTTAGGTTCTCAGAGCATAGAAGGAGAAGAATGCTGAGTTCTGGGTCTAGCTATGCCACTGGTGCAGTCTGTGCCCTAGAGCAAATCACATGTCTTGCTGGTAGAAATTAAATTCAGTTTCCTAAGTTTAAATTTGAGTGGAAAGCCTCGACTTGATTTTACCGCCTAAAAGTCTCTTTTCCTTCCTACCTCAGTCAAATAACCTTTAAAAGATGGTAATGAAGCCGAGTCACCTCCGCACTCAGGCCCTCGGTCTCTTCATCTGTACAATAGGAAGCATGGACCCAGTGCTCACTGGCGTTCCCAGCAGCTCTTGGTTTAGAACCCCAGGGAGCTGCAGGAACAAGCCCGTCTCACCCTGCAGAGCTCTGACTGGACAGGAGTTTTCAACGAATCCAACCAGGGCTAGTCTAAGCGAAAAAAAAAGGGAGTTTATTGGAGGGATATTTGTACAGCTTATAAAATCCAAGAAGAGTTAAATAACCAGACTCAGGGATGTAAGGAGCCAGGATAGCCTCAAAGGTCTCTTCAGCAGGAGTTCATGAACTTTCCTCCTGGAGCACTGCCTTAAGATGACTCCCAACAAAGCCCATTTCTGTGTTTCTCTGTTAAGAATGATGAATTCCAGGGAGGGAGCTGCCATGGGACTATTCAGTTATGGGAGGTGGGCTGCGGGTGGGGGGCGCTAGGGTCACCAGCAGGAGAAAGCTGCTGGAGACCATTTTTGTTGGCAGTACCAGTGGTTCCCAAGAAGAGGACCTGGTGGGATCCCCTCTGCCCACCCCGCAAGCCACACACACATACGGCCGCAAATATACAAATAAGTATGCCTTACAGAGAAAGTCCATACATGGTAAATAATGATGTAAATAATGATGAGCTCACCATGGGCAGCCACGTCTGGCTGTTAAATGTGGGAGGGAGACACCATAGACCAGGAACAGGAATTACGATGTCGCTTATTAGATGTTTTCAGGCGGCTGTGGCTAGAGGAAAGAGCAAGGGATTTCAAGGCAAAAGCCTTGGGGGATGGACCGTCCATTAGCTTACCTTTGGGCACAAAGAAAAGCTCACAGCACCATCTCACAGGGAACGCATCGCCACTTTGAATTCAGACCCTCCCTTCCTCCCTGCCAGACCTGGTCTCATCTTTTCCACTTTGATGGGATTTGGGCAAGTCTCAACCTGTTGAGAGTTTTTTGTCTTTATCTGTGTAATACTCCAACAATTAACAACAACAAGACAATGGCTAGCATTTACCAGGGCCCAGTGTGTGCCAAGCACGTCACATGTGAGCTGGGCTCCTCATAATCCCTGGACACAGTGCTGTTACACTGTTACAGCCTGCATTTGCAGGTGAGAAACTGTGGCTTACAGGAATTAAGAGAGGTAGTAAAGCATTGAGCACAGTGGTCTACGAAATGATTGAGAGGGCAGGCTTAGGAGCTAATGGCCAGGTTTGAATTCTGGCTCCAACACTTACTGTTGCGGAGTCCTTGGGCTTAAGTCACCAATCTATAAAATGGTGATAAGGATGGGGCCCCTTACCATGGTGTGGTGATGAGGGTATGTGAGTTAATAATACAGACAGTGCCTGGGGCGGAGTGATACTCTGTGTTGTTCGCTGTTATTTATAAGGTCTTCAGTTAGTACTGGGCAGAGTGGAGATTGGAACCCAGGCTGACTCTAAAACACATCGTCTATGGCAGAACATCTCTGTGTTCAGGACTGAGTGGTGTAGGAGAGGGGAGAAGGGAAGAAGAGAAGGAGGAATGGGAAAGGTGGGGACAGAGAAGGAGAGAAGCCTTAGGACTCCTGGCTCCTCTCACAGCCTTGTCTCTATGACCTTGAAGTAGATACCCAGAAAGTCAGCAGCAATTTCCGGATCCCTGTAGTGGATTGAAACATCCGGCATTGACTTCCCCTTAAGCTTCTTACTTCAGGAGGCTTTAGGAAGGGGCCACCTAGGAAAAAAGAAGAGAAGGAGACACAGAGAGTGACTGAGACAGAAGAAAGAGAGATGAAATCAAAGAGAGAGAGAATGGCAGAGGGACACCTAGAGACTGACAGAGAGACAAAGTGAATGATAGGAGAAGAAGAACAGAGAGACACACACTTAAAGACAGAGAAAAGAGGTAGGAGAGAAGCAGGAAGAAAAGAGGGGCGAGAGCATGGGTGGGGGATTGAGTGGAGACAGCGCTGAGGTGGCTGTGATGGACCGCTCGACGGGTGGTTGATGGAGCAAATAAACCCCTTAAGCGTGTCGGCGTTTTATCTGGGGAGAGCACCTTCACGGCAGCTGGCAGCTCAGTGGTGTCTGGCTGTGTAGGGCTGTGACAGGAGACCCTCTTTATCTGAATGGGAGACAGAAGCACCCTTCTCTGTGTTTCACCCAGAATGCCACAGATTAGGCTGCAGATTTTTCACCCGTTGGCAATAAAAGCTTGTTTGGAGAGGCCTTGGGGTGAACGACACTCCAAGGCTGGGCCACGAGGGCACTGAGACTCAGGGGCCTGGAGACCGATTTTATGCAAGGGGATGGTTTCTATAAAAAGTGACATGTATGTATTAGACAGGCCTTGAAAATCTCTGCAAGGATATCCTTAACGCTTGCTAATTTTATGGTAGGATTAATGAGGAGTCTCACTTCATAAGTAATGCATTTTTTTTTCTTTTTACAATATCAGTGTAGGGTCTTTATAATCAGAGGCAAAAAAGTTTTAAATTAGGTATCAAGTACACTCCTGAAATAAGAGGGCAGGGAAAATGATGGCCCCTGATGTGGAACAGACACAGCTGTATTCATCCGACAAGCAGGCAGTGGCTAAGGGGAAGTGTATTTGAAAATATTTCTCCTTGATATTTCCAAGATACTTTGAAAGTCTGATGACCACAGTCTCCCTCTGATTCTTGCAGAAGGATGAAATTATTAAGGTCCCCTCAGCTTGGATGAGTTTCATTCCTTTGAGGTCCTTCAGGGTTTAAAAACAGGCAGGAGGGGGCTTCCCTGGTAGTGCAGTGGTTGGGAGTCTGCCTGCCGATGCAGGGGACACGGGTTTGTGCCCCGGTCCGGGAGGATCCCACATGCCGCGGAGCAGCTAGGCCCGTGAGCCGTGGCCGCTGAGCCTGCGCGTCCACAGCCTGTGCTCCACAACGGGAGAGGCTGCGGCCATGAGAGGCCCGCATACCGCAAGGGGAAAAAGAGGCAGGAGGAGGCGGTTTATTATGCCGAGTCAGTTGGATGGTACCTGTTCTGGGGACCTGGGTTTCCCCTGAGTGGCATATGCAAGCAGCGACTGCTGAATCAAGCCCCCTCCCCTTAAGTCCCTATCTCCACCCCTGTCTCTTCTCAATTTCAAGTGAAGTTTGTGGCTGGCACACACTTTCAAAGGTATTGCCTGTTGGCTTGAGAAATGACTCAGATGTGTCTTCTTTCAGGCTTTACGAAGGCAAGGAACAGATGGAGTTTGAAGAATCCATGAGACGCCTCTTTGAATCCATCAACAACTTGATGAAAAGTCAATATAAAACAACCATCCTTCTGCAGGTTGGTTTACACTACAAAAGAAAAAAATTCTGTCTTTTCCCTTGGTCATCTGATAGATAACAGCATAGTGAGATAACGTCTACTTTTGCTTGAATACGCAGCCATGTGTTAATTGAAGGCCTGGGCTGGCCCTGTGGTGTAAGGATCGTGAACACCAAGGGCTCCTCGGAGCAGGAGATGGCATATTTATTGTTCGTTTCCCATGAAGGTAGTGGTGCCTCTTCTTAAATAACTCTGAAGCTTTTGCTCCCTGGAAGGAAGGAGGTCAAACCCGATCCACTTCTAGTGGTGAGAGTAGTTAAGTTGTCAATCTCTTAAATCGTCCACTTTTTATTATCCACACCATAAACTGAGCTCCCATTTTGGGGTGAGAATGTCCTCAATAAACAAGAGATACTTTGGAGAAAATGGGTCCTGTAATTTAGTGGTCCATGACCTACAAACTCTGTAAATCTTTGAGAAACCTTGAGGTCTAACCCTATGTTTGAGAATGAGTCAAGCAGCCAAGAGGCTGAGTGAAGAGGCTGTTTCAGGGAGACTTCCTGACTTTCACAGCATTTATTCACAAGTGTTCGGGAAGAGCTGCCTCGTGAGTTAGGAAGAAGAAAACCCAGACACATTGATTTAAACCAGTGGGTTAATGCAGAGTACCTCCTCTTCTTTTGATCAGAGTTTTCTTTTTAATTGCTAATTTAAATACTCGCTAGCTAGCTATGCCTGGGGTTGCCCAGCCTCTGGTTAGAATGAATGAGGTACTAGTTCAGCCAGAATGCAGGTGAGGAGGCAAAGGCAGAAGTCTCTCTGGGGAGTGTTGGCTGCTAACATGATGGATTCCAAACTTTGCATATTAAAATCCCTTGAGGATCTTGAATAAATTCTGATGACTGACTACCACCAGCAAACATTCTAATTTAATTAGTATGGAGTGTGACTAGGGAAAAGGGAGTCTAAAAATCTCCCAACTTGATTTTAGTATGAAGCAAAGTTTGGGAATCACTCTGCTAATGGCTTCCTTAGAGGGGAGCTTTGTCTCGTTCATCGTTGTATCCTCAGCACCTAGAACAATCCTAATACATAGTTGATGCTTGATAAATATCTGTTGAATGAATAACCCTCGGAATAGGTGTTAAGATCTCTGTTTTATAGATAAGGAAATTGAAAGGCTCCTGTGCACTAAGGGGTGTAGCTGGGATCCAGATCTCTTTCTGCCTGGCTCTAAAACCATGCTCTGAGCCGCTACATTACACGGTTCTTTATACTACACATTTAGCACCTACTGGAGATATGGTTGTTTTCTCTGAAATGAGTTGGGGCTGCAGTCTTACAGTTTTCACCTTCTCTTCCCTCTTGCTAGTCTTTTTTTTTTTTTTTTGTTAAGTCCTCCCTCTATTCCTCAAACCCTCATCATTTCAAAGCAAAGGGAGTAACGGGAGCAGGGGGCAGCATGAAGAAATATGACAAGAGCCAGAGCCTATCACCCCGGAGGCAGAGTGATTTCCACACCTCTTCACACTGATATCACACTGGAAGCAGCTGATTTCCAGTGAGAGACCACACAGTGAGTGTTAGGATATCCGGTGACAGCTGAGGATGCCCGGTTGCAATGAGAGGCTGTGGCATTGCATCAGGTCTGAAATAGGCTCCAAGGAAGCTGAAGTGTGAGGGAGCAGAAACGATGGACAAACAGAGGAAGCCAGTTGGTGGGGAGGAAATCGGAGTAGATGCCCCAGAGAAGCAGAGGTGCCAAGAGAGAGACCGCATGACCTTGAGAAAGAAAAGGGGATAAGCCATCCTAGAGCCACCCTTTCCAATTTCAGCACCACTTTCCTTGTGATGAACTACGGGTATTTGGGGGGAAGGAATAAAGGGCAGAGGGAACAAGAAGGTAGGGAAAGAAAGGAGGGGAAAAAAAAGGAAGCAAGGAAGCAAAAAGATGAGCCAGGAGAATTTCTGGTCCTGAGGAGACCTGGGTCAACAGAATGTTCTTCTTGATCAGCCATATGATTTTACCCTGGATTTAACTTCTCAGTGTCTCTGTTTCCTCATCTCTAGAACTTCACTGTTTGGATCAGATGAACATTGTCTGCAAAAGAGCCAATTATAAAATGCTATGCAAATGCAGAGAGCCAATAGGATTATTATGGCTTTGGCATGAGTCAGTAAGAACCCAGGTTCTTATTTTCTGGGTAACTGTGTTAGAAATGTCTTGTTTTCCAGGTTATGCTGGTTTCTCCTTATGGATTTCTACCCTGAAGTCATGGAAAGGGACTTTGTCTCTTTTTAAATTTACTTTAAGGGTCAAATTTAGCTTCTAGGAGTTACATAAAATCAGTGATGCTTTCCATCTATTCCTATGGTTGTTGAAAAGTTGTCAAAGAAGAATGTAAAGTCATATTCAAATACAGAGAGCAATACCATTTGAAAAAACCTGAATGCTGTTTTAGGGTGCCAGGCATGGGCCGATGAGGGGAAAGGAGTCAAGGCCATTTGATGTTAGCAAACCCCACACAAGAGATCTTCTGCAGACTTTGACATTTGCTACAGGAGAAAGAGCTTTGGATTTCGAGCCAGAGAGATCTGGGTGGGAAATGGGGCATGCCCCCTTGGGCAGGTAACACTGGGCAAATCACTTCAGTTTCCTGGGCCTCGTTTATCCTTTTATAAAATGGGAAGTCTAATTTAGAGGATTATTGAGAGGATTAAATAAAGTAATGCATGTAAAGCATGGTGTGTAAAGCCTGTTACATAGTTCCATTTAAATAATTTTTAGTCATTTATATCTCTCCCTCCTTTACCTCATCATAAAACAGAAGCCTTGAGGGCATTTTCCTATAGTGGAATCTGGAAGGGAATATTTTTGTTTCTAACCCTGTCACATGAAGTCGAACAGTGTTAGGTCATCCAGTTATTCTGTTAGATCAAGAAACAGGTATAAATTTCAAGGAGGATAAACTCACAAGAACTGACTCTATGAAAAATGAAAAAGGAAGGGAAAGTTTCACCAGTGAAATAGTACAACATGACTGTAGTCTTGATTCTGAGCCTGCATGGGGGTACAGTAGGAAAGAGTGCTGTGATCTATTAGTAATGTCTGCCATAAGTTTTGGGTGAGAGCACAGAGTAAGAATGCCAATGATTGACATTCTAGTCCAGACTTTCTACTTCCAGCTGGGTAGTGGCTTAGGTGGAAACCCTAATTCATGCCTGCCTCAGTTCAGAGTAAAGCCTGTCTGGTTCAATTTAGCTTTGCCTATTGTGAGTTTTGGGGCCCAAGCAAGTTATTTCTCAATGTCTGAGTTTCATCTGGCTTTTGTGAATTGCTTTCTGTGGTTTTCCTTATTGTTCAGAGCTGGCATGGCAGTAGCTCACCCAAAACTATGGAGAATTTAAAGCTAGCCATCCAAAGAGGGTAGAGGGAGCATTAAAAACACGTTCCACTGATTGAGTACTTACCGTGTGTCAGGCATGAAGCTGACCTTTCACATGCAGTGTTTTTAGTCCTACCAAAGGTCTGCAAGGAATCGCTGTCTTCAGTGTCCACAGAAAGCTCATAAGGTTAAATAATTCATCCTTAATTATTCCTATTCATAGTGGTGGAGCTATGATTTCAATCCACCCAGCTCTTCTAACTCCAAAGTTAATATTCTTCTCTAAGCCACAACGAATGGGTATGGCCAGGGGTTTCCACGTGTTTTCAAGAATGGGCCGTATGCTCAGAAGTCCCCATGTGTGCCAGCCCTGTGAATATTGTTGATAAAACTGATGGCAGAGTGAGACAGTCAACACCAGACAGTTGTGAATTGGATGTAGCTCAAGTGTGAGTGATGGCCATTTGGTGACGTCGTGCAGACCCATTAGACCCATTCTCCTTTAGGTCATGATTCTTTATAATTCTCCAAGTTGATGGTATGAGTGGAAATAAATAAGCAACTCATAATTGTATGATATGCTCCCTTGGCCACTATGATCGCCACACATGATTGCTAATATAGCCACTAGAGTGTCCAGGAGTGCAGGGGGCTCTGTCTTTTAGGTCTCCAGTATCTGAAACAGTGGCTGTCACATAGTGGGTACTTGAATATCTTTTGGCTGAGTGAATGAATACTAGTTTGCACTATTTTATGTTTTAGCATTTATTATGTGTCACATGCTGAGCTAAAACCTTTACATATACTGTTAGCTTATTTGATTTTTATAACCACCACCTTATTAGGCAAATACTCTTCTTATCTCTACTTTACAGATGAGGAAGTGGAGGCTTAGAGAAATTGAGTAACTTAACCACAGCTGAGAAGTGGCAGGTCTGGGACTTGAATCCAGGCTGTGTAAGCCCAGAGTTTGAAAGTATGGTTTCATTAAAGAGCTGAGTCTTCAGGCAAAATGCTAGGTGGCTAGGCAATAAGCAACGTGAACAACAGTACAGATGGGCAGATGTCTGGTCTGCAGTTATGAAGTCAGGCTAATTAAGGAGGCCTCTTCCTTTCCTCTCTTTTCATTGTTAAGTTTTGTAAAACACCCAGACGTCCGACGTAAGGGAAGAAGGTGGTTCATTCTGGAGAAGTGGTCTACAGGCTGCCCCCAGAGGTAGGAGAGGGGAGACTCATATTTAACAGCCAGAGCCGGAGTTTCATCTCAAGTTGTTAAATGATTCTTTACTGTCCCCTTCGTAACCACCTACCCCATACTTAAGGGCAGTACTTGGGAATGTTGGATTTATGGAGGGTAGGATGAAATTTTGTTCCAATGAGGTGCTGCAGTCCCATTGATAGCTCTTATTTTTCATTTAATCGTCACATCAACCCTATAAAGTAGGTGACTTTATTCCCTTCATTCTCCTGATGAGGAAACTGGAGCATAGAGAGTTAACTTCCCCAAGGACACTCACGTAAAAGGGACCCACCTAGAGTTGAACTCGGCCTCTTCAGCCAGCCATTTTAAACACTGAATTCTCCTGCCTCATGCCAAGACTCAGGGGCCAGCACACTCTTGGGTTACAGAAAGCACAGAGACGTTCATATCCCAGAACTTGTTGGCCCCTCTTCCCTTCCCTTTCACTGAAAGACCAGTGGCAAGGGTGAATGTCTGGGGAGAGTGGATGTATTTTCCTCAGGGACAGCTTAGCATCTATAAGGAAGCTGCTGCTTCTGGTCAGCTGCGGTGAGTCCCTGTAACAGTGTTTGTCCAGTTTCCGTGGACCTTGACTGTCCATTACTTGGCTAAAATAAAAGGGTTGAAAATTGATGGGATGGGAATATTGTCAGAGCTCTTGAATGAGGAAGATGTCTAGTGTTCTCGTACAACCTTGCACCATTGCAGGATGTGTTCTTTTGCCCAGAAGTCTGTGTCTGCTGGCACCAACACAGTGCAGTCTTGGTTAGAATGAGAAAGAGAGGGCGGGGGGAGATAAGGAACCCTGGAAACCCGTAGAAGACAAATCCCCGTTGAGCTTGAGGGAGTGCAACTGTGTGGTTTTGATTTTTGTTGCTATTTTTAAACATCTGTTGTGTGCTAGCAGCCCAGGATTATCAGCTCTGGTGAAGTCCATCTGGATAGCAATCATTTCAGGTGTTTTCATGCGACTTCTCTTAGGGCCACAGTAAAATCACGATTCCTTGATTTGGGGCTGGCTCTCTTCTTGTGGCCTGTACCTGGCTTCTGGCAGAGGGGCTTGGAATTGATGATTCATCTAGGAAATTCACTCGGTGCCACATTATAAACTAATTACTGAGCTGGAAAATGTTGTCCTGGTGGCCATTCTTGCAACCTTCATATATGTGGTGAAGAGGATTCTTAACTTAAGGCATATCAGAAAAACTGTACCTTCTTTCAAAAGCCATTCTCCTAAACGGGAGATGTTTCTTTATCTACCTCCTCCCCCACTTCTGCCTTGTCTCCTGTATTAAAACCTCCGCACTTACCAAGATGGAAACTTTTCCTAAAGCAGAGCATACTGGTCTGAAGCCAGTTGGACAGAATCAGGTACATATCTTTGCTGTGTATGCGGCTTATTAGCTATGTGGCTTCTGGCAAGTTATTTTTACCTCTCCGTGCTATCATTTTCCTCACTGGTAAAGTGGGATGACAGTGTCTATTCATAGAGCAGTTGTAAAAATAAAATGAGATCATGCATGTATAAAGTTTCCGATAATGGTTTGCTATTTTGATTAATATATTTTAATCCTAATATATACGCAGGTATATGTGTATATATATGCACATACACACCTACATAAAAACATCTGTTTGTTTCTATTAAATATTATATATGATATAGGGATATACACTATGGGATGAAAGTAATAACACAGGAATATAAATTTATGTGCAATAGTAATATTAATGAGAGTAAAGATAATAACAACAGTAGAGCAGCGCAGTTCGCAGGAGGCCAACAGGTCTAGAAAGCCAAGCTGTTTCTAGTCCCAGACCTTAGAAACTTGCAATGAATGGAGGTCTCCAGCAGGTCTTATGGCTGAGCTCTTTTGCCTCCTGGGAGTGCTTGGTGGTAGTGCCTGCTTGAACCCACCTGCTATCACTCCACTCAGGTGTGTCAGGGCTGTGTGAAGGTGAGGACTGTGGACAGGCCTCCTGAGGCCAGTGCTGGCTGTGACAACAGACTTGGCAAACTTCCTGTCCCCTTTGGAAAAGAAAACCACAGGCCTGCCATTTCTCTGTGAGGCCCCCTGGACCAAATGGAAGTTTAATACACCTGTCGAGGTGATAACACCCTTTGAGTCTCAGCATGACAACCCCTCAGTTTGTTTTACTTTATTGCCAGCCCAGGGCTGGGAGGCTGGGAAGATTGGCTCCTTCTGAAGCAGCCCTTGTCCCAGCTTTGCCCAGCTCCTCCTTACTAATAGCTGAAGCATTTAAGTGTGAGTGTCCATGTAGACACCTGGTGATTAGTGCTCTACAGTATCACTCTGAAGCCCTGGAATGACATGCAGCCCTTGAAAGCCAGCAACTTGCTGCAGACACTGAAGTCCTGGCTTTCCCCAACTCGCCGAGAATTTCATTTCTGTTTTTGTTCCCTCACTTTGGTCTTAATTATGATGAGTCCATGTTACACTTTGTCCAGGTGCTGGGTAATGAGGGCTGGTGTCAGAGAGATGAGATAAGGAGAGATCCAGCACACGCACTTTTGGGGGCCTGCTGCCTGCTGGGCATTACAATAGCTGCAAGATATACTTTAGTTTGCATCATTCCTCTCTGCCCCACATGAAGATGCTGAGGCTCAGGGGGTGAAGAAATGGGCCTCGGAGCATGCAAGTGCTGGGTGGAGCACAGGGATCCCCCCCACACCCCCGCCCCAGGTGCCTGTGGGCCCAGAGCTCTATGTTTCTCAGCCTAAGAGTGAAGGAAGGAGCAGTTTGCTAGAATGCTTAGATGGGCTTTTATCAGGCCATGTGCCTCAGATGTCTCTTTAGAATGTAGGGGTTTTACGCTGGCAGCCCACGGGAGAAGTGCAGCCTGCAGGTGTGTTTGATTTGGCTAGCACAGTGTTAAAACAAGTGAACAAGAATGACTCATTCTTTAGACAGAGTGTGGGTTCCACATACCTCCTCGCTTCCCACTGGCCTGTGCTCTTCTCATTTCACTCTTTCTGCTGCTTTCCCAACCCTGCAGGCATCTGCTTTTGCCATATCTTGATGTTTCCTGATACAGATGGCCTGACCAACTAGGCTGAAATGTACTGTATACTATAATTGCCTGGAAGAATGTCATAATGCATCTTAGCATATTAAAATTCTGAAAAGTTCTGCCAAAAAACCCCCTCCAGAAACACCTTACTGGTTTATCTTTGCTTAAATCAAACTTTCCTCTAATTATTTGATTGCAATTCCTTACCCCCCCCAACCTTCCCGCCACAGAATACCTAACATCATCTTATGGGAAAAGGGTGTCCCAATAGACCCTAGTTATAGAAACATTCACTTTGGAATCTTGTTATCTCTTGCCATCTTGATTTGAAAAAATAAAGAATAAATCTCTGGACACAAAATCCAATAATGTAAAGAAAAGGTCTGACACATCTGACAACATACAAATTAAAATCCTACTGTGCAATGAAAGATACGATAACCGAAGCTAAAAGACAAGCAACAATCAAACTATAGGACAAGCAAGAGAAAATTCTTGCAAAATGTGTTACTGCAAAGGGGTTAATTTTTTTTTAAACATGTTTGTTGGAGTTTAATTGCTTTACAATGGTGTGTTAGTTTCTGCTTTATAACAAAGTGAATCAGCTATATACATATACATATATCCCCGTATCTCCACCCTCTTGCGTCTCCCTCCCACCCTGCCTATCCCACCCCTCTATGTGGTCACAGAGCAGCACCTAGCCGATCTCCCTGTGCTGTGCGGCTGCTTCCCACTAGCGATCTGTTTTACATTTGGTACTGTACGTATGTCCATGCCACTCTCTCACTTCGTCCCAGATTACCCTTCCCCCTCCCCGTGTTCTCAAGTCCATTCTCTACGTCTGCATCTTTATTCCTTTCCTACCCCTAGGTTCTTCAGAACCATTTTTTTTTTTTTTTTGGGAGATTTTTTGATGATGGCCATTCTGACAAGTGTGAGGTGATACCTCATTGTAGTTTTGATTTACATTTCTCTAATGATTGGTGATGTTGAGCATCCTTTCATGTGTTTGTTGGCAAGCTGTATATCTTCTTTGGAGAAATGTCTATTTAGGTCTTCTGCCCATTTTTGGATTGGGTTGTTTGTTTTTTTGATATTGAGCTGCATGAGCTGCTTGTAAATTTTGGAGATTAATCCTTTGTCAATTTCTTCATTTGCAAATATTTTCTCCCATTCTGAGGGTTGTCTTTTCGTCTTGTTTATGTTTTCCTTTGCTGTGCAAAAGCTTTTAAGTTTCATTACGTCCCATTTGTTTATTTTTAATTCCATTTCTCTAGGAGGTGGGTCAAAAAGGATCTTGCTGTGATTTATGCCATAGAGTGTTCTGCCTATGTGTTCCTCTAAGAGTTTTATAGTGTCTGATCTTACATTTAGGACTTCAATCCATTTTGGGTTTATTTTTGTGTATGGTGTTAGGGAGTGTTCTAATTTCATTCTTTTACATGTAGCTGTGCAAAGGGCTTAATGATATATAAAGAATTCCACACCAATAAGAAATCACCCAAAAGAAAAATGGGGAAAGAATATAAACAAGCTATATATAGTAAATACAGTTTTTCAATAAGTATAGAAAAGGTGCCCACCTGGACTAGATCCAAAAATTCGCAGATTGCAGTTGCAAATTATGTATCAGATTGACAAAATGAGACAGATTTGTATACTAGTGTTAGCAAGGTTATAGGGAAAGGAGTAGAAGGAAATTGATTACCGCTTCTAAGTTAATATGACATTATCTCCTAAAATGTATATACATTTGTATGTACATTTGCCTATGTGTGCATACATTTTACACACTAATTTCTCTTCAAGCAGCGCATCCATCACACAGGGGTTCTCACAGATACACAGATGTATATTTTAATATTTTCTTATCACTTATTTTATAATAAAGAAAAACTAAAGATAGCACGGAGTCCGTCAGTAAGGAGGACTTGGTGTACCCATGTGAGCATTGTTGTGCAGTGATTAGAAATGAAGAGTGCACTCTATGAAGTGATGTGCAAAAATACTGGTGATAACATGGTTAACTGCAAAAAGCAAGTTACTGAACTGTATAATCACACACATACGTGTGCACATGCACATGCATGCACACACACAAACACATACTTGTTCATGCACAGAAAACAGTTGGGACTCACCACAATATTGACAGTGATCCCTTCTGAGGAGTAGGGATTGGGGCTGAGATGGAGATGTGGGACTTCAGGGACAATTTTCACCCTAATACTTGTGTGAATTTTTTAATATCAAACATATAATACTGACTTGTAAAAATCATAACTAACAAGAAAGAAAAGCATGGGGGCATGGAGAAAAACAGTGCTATTTGAGGGTTGCAAGGAGTGGCTCTGTAAGTAGCCTGCCTGATTTTGAATCCTGGCTCTGCCACTTGCTAACTTTGTGACCTAGTTAGTTATTGAATCTTGATGCCCTAGTGGTTCCTGATCTGTGAAAATAGTGTATCCCTTGTAGGCTGAAATAAGGTTTAACAAAATAATCTAACAGCATGGTGTCTGCTCCACTGAACACTCTCAGAGGATAGTCATAATTATTATTTATGTTAACTAAAAAGTACAACTGTATATGGCTAGGATAAGATTTTCTTTAAAAAAATACTTTTCTCTATTTTAATTTTGGTCTGTTTGTAAAAGGATGATACTTGTTGACTACAGAACACTTAGAATATACAGAAAAATAAGAAGAAAATATAAAATGGATACATCTACCAGATTTTTAAACAGTATTTTCCAACTATGTGACTTACAACTCCTCCTGTGGAAATTACAGTCTGCTCTGCTGTTTAGCAAATGGTGCTGTTTTGCAAGGGCCTGGGTCTTTTTCCCACCTATGGACGTATCAGTTATCTTGCACAGAGGACAGAAACAATCCACCACAATGCCCAGTTTTCCTAACCCAGCTAGTGGACCAAAACACGCTGACGATTGTTCACAAATTGGCCAGGGAGAGAAAATAGAAATAACTCAGTCCATGTCATCCTTGCCACCAACAAAACAATTCAAGCTTACCATCTTCCAATAAAGATAGAAGTTACCCTTTATTGAGCATGCAAATATGTCTGGCTCTCTGCTGGATGCCACATTTGTATTATTTTGAATCTGTACAATCCTGCAAAATAGACATTATTTCCTCTATCTTATAGATAAGGAGATTGAGACATCAGAGAGGGTAAGTGTTTTGTCCAAAGTCACCTGGCCACTAAGGAGTAGACCCAGGATTTGACTGTAAGTGTGTATAACCTCAAAGTTTTTGATTGCTCTACTCTACATTTCTGCTCCCTTGAAGACAGAAGAAACTTTTGAAAGAAGTACACCTGGTGTTTCAATCTACATGCAGAGTCTGAATCACTGTAGCAGTGCCCAGGATTCAGGATCATTTTCCCTTGATCTGTGTTATGTTGCAAAGTATTCTCACCACCAGGCAGAGTTGTTGGCCGTGGGCACTGCTCATGTTTATTTCACTTTCTACCTAGGTGGCAGCTTTGAAATACATCCCATCTGTCCTCTATGATGTGGAAACCGTCTTTGATGCAAAGTTACTCAGGTGAGCTTATGGTGTGTACTTTCCTGGGCTCTGTTGTCAAGCCAGAGATTCAGAGGGAGAGGAGAGCTCTTGTGGGTAATTCCAGCCAGGCACTCAGCACGGGGACAGGGAGGACACATGGTCAGAACTTCCTGCAGGGATATTGGTGTGGGATTTTTACAGTTTCATTGGGTTGTGTCAGATTTGGTGAAAACCAACTATAAAGTAAACATCCTTCTTTGACAATATCGGTGATGCAGAATACGAACATGTAGGTTAAAAAACTGATGTTTGGTGTAAATGTCTCCATTTCACCTGGGCTTGAAGGTTATTTTGGGGTTCCAGTCTTTGCCCTGTAAGCCCTGTAGTTACAAATGGAGAACAACCTATGGACACTTAATGGGATAATGAGATGGGCTCCCCTTCGCTCTCTCCTTCTTCACCCCATTCCTCTCATGGGAGGAACACATTATTTTACTGTGCTTATGCTCTTAGAATAGGGGCATCTGAGCCAGATACACCCTTTTCCTCTTTTTCCTAAATTCACTTAAGTTCCAAGATAACGTATAGAAGATTTTAAAAACTTTTTATATTGCAATACTTTTAGACTTGGAAAAGCACTTCAGAGATAGTGTATAGAGAGTTCCTGCATACTTTTCACTCAGCTCCCCTTAATGTTCACATTTTAGATAACTACAGCATAGCTATCAAAACTAAGAAATAAACATGGGCACAGTTCTTTTCAGTGCATTCCAAACTTTATTCAGCTCTCGTCAGTTTATCCACCGTTCATATGAAGATTTCTTCTGGCTTCTTCTCATTCTTCTGGTCTCAAGCTAAATGTTATCTTCTTGGAGAAGCTACCTCTGAACATTGTAAATAAATTCTATTCCTCCCTCAACCCCTGCACCGTTACTCTCCGACACAACTCCCTGTTCATTTCCTTCTTTGCATCTACGGCCTTGTATTGATTTGCTTGCTTTTGTGTTGTACGTTGACCTCCATTAGAATGTAAGTTCCATGCCAATTGGGACCAAGTCTGTTCCTATTGTATCCCACTGCCCTGCACATTGCCTGTCACATATTAAGTAGATGCTTAATAAGGATTTGAAAGAATGAATAAGCACAATGAGCTGATTTTGGAAAGCTGACAGGAGCTGTAATTTTGTTTCAGTGGTATTTTTATTTTCACTCTATTTGGAAAGAGCTATCTCCTTTTTCATATCCCAAACTGGTTCTAACCCACAACTTTTCAGAGTTTTTTAAAAAATTAAGGACCTTTTTTGATCTTAAGATTTATCATAAAACATTACTAAGCATAAAACATTAGTGAATAAAACGGCATGGCAATGAAATTAGAATCTGATTTTGAACCCTTGTTTCTTTGACCCTCCCTAGCTGTGTAACTTTGGGAAAGTTAGTTAACCCTTTTAAACCTTACATTTCCCACTTGTAAAATTGGGATAAGCATTGGATCTACGTCATAGAATTGTGAGGCTTAAATGGCACAGTGGCTGTCAAGTGCAAAACATGTGCCTGACACACACAGTAAGTGGTCGGGTTTCTTGATATTATTTTCAGATTTGCACATCTCTTTGAACGCTGTCAGTATTCAACACCAAGACCAACTATGCATAGTTACTGAAGGCTTATCATGCACGGAGGTGGGGGGCGAAGGGAGCAAGAGGTACATTGTTTCTGCCCCCCCGCAGAGATGGCAGGCTGGGGATGGACAGACTCTAAGTGCCAGGAGGTGGCAGACATTGGTTTAACGAGCTCTGCGTGCTCTGGTTTTTCCTGCCCTTAGCCAACTCCTCTATGAGTTCTATACCTGCATCCCTCCCGAGAAACTCCAGAAGCAGAAAGTCCAGTCCATGAATGAGATAGTCCAGAGCAACCTCTTTAAAAAGCAAGGTGAGTGCAAAGCATCCTGGCCGGTTGGGGGTGCCAGAAACCCCACGTGCTCATCACATGCTGCGCAGTTAGGCAATGTTTCTTCTCTAACAACTCCCTTGGTCTGGATGAAGGGGAAAAGCAGAAAGTAGCTGACGACTTAGATATCAGAATCTAAACTAATTTAAGGAAAACATAGGCTGAACTGTTTGTTTTTCCTGATAAAGTTTACTGAGAGGCTAAATTTGGAGTCATTTTGCTGTGAGGTTTTTACTCTACATGAGAAGTAGGTAAAGGCCTGATCCCTTCACAGAGGCACCAGTGGCTTCAGTCTCCTGTTGTGTTTGCTTCCAGGGGCACTCACTATATAAGCAAGCAAACACACATTTACTACATATTCTCCCCTGGTCTTTTATTACTACTCTCATAGTAACATGTTATACAACTGCTCTGGACGTTGCCTTTCTTCACGTAACGGTATTTCCTGGAGAGCAGGAAATGACAGTGGACTTGGGCAATGGTTGTGGTCAGAGCTTCTGCTCACCCAAACTGATCTCTGGTAACCACCAGTCCCCAGCCAGCATCTCACAGTCAAGAGCCTTGGGGTTCCCTGTTATGGGGATCAGTGGGATGGATGGCCACACGTCCTCCAGCTATGAGCAGGTAGGACTTAGATGTCAGTATTCACCATTTCCTACATCACTCCTCTCTGTGAGAAGCAAACTGTGCAAGAAGTAAGAAGTCTTAGGAAGCAGAGGATCAGTCATGTCCCACCCGGGATTTATTCAGAGTGAAGCTTGAATATTTATGTATTAAAGATTCAGGAACCACTTCACTGTAAAGATTTTCCCCCCTGATGTCTGGTTGACATGGTACATCCAGAATCGCTGTCTGAATCCCACCCCGTGGAATTAAAGCTAGGAGAAGGGCATGGGAAGAAAAGTGTTCTTGTGATTTCAGATCCATGCCTGGAGTTTCCTGACCATTTAGACAGATGTGTGACAGCAGGTTAACGCAGTACATACATGGTTGGTTTGTGCAAGGTGGTTTGTGTAAGGTGATTGGAAACTAATCCTGGTTAAGTCTTACTGTATGCCTTGTATTACTGGGTTTTTTTAAGTGAGCCTTCCTCGGTTTTCACCTTCCGATTTCCATGTCGGAATAAATTACCCTCACTCTGAAAACTTTGAAATATGCCTGCCCCTCCCTGCCCTGGCAGTCCCTTTCTGGATTTCAGGTGGTGTCGCTGTAGAAGTGAAGTGAGTCCCATCCTAGGGGGCGTGGCAAGGCCGACTCTTGCTGCTTGTGGTGCTGCACGGGCAGCGGAGAGCAAGGGCTGCTTGGCTCCCTTTCGTTGTTCAGCGCGGCAGTCACGGTCAGGGGCCCGGCTCAGCATAGAGGCCAGATGGAGTGTTAGCGCGGTCCTGGATTGGGCATGCGGTATCAGTCCCAGCCTGGGAGGAGTAGGAGTGATTCCTTTACTGGAGTCACATCTCCCGGGCTGATGGTGGCCTCTGAGGGTTAGCATAATCACAGGGCAGGCTGGACAGCTGCTGCTCGCCAGCCCTGCTGCGTCTTTGAGTTTCAGATTCAGTAAAAACCCTCTGATTAATATTAATTGACAGAAGGCCAGCCCCAGTGTTGTACACAGTTACAAAGAAAATGCAAAATTCTTACCTTTACATACGTACAGAGACTAGAAGTAGGTGAACAGAGAGCCCTTGGGGGACCCATTTTAAAGAGGCTGCAATGTATAATTAGTCTATCCATCCTTGGTTCACGTGTGAAAGCAGTATGCCCTTATGCACAGCTTAAAGGTAACTCTTCTCCCACTATTTATTTGTTAAGTGAACCCTCTTACAAAAGTAACCCAAAAGAGGAAAAGAATCTGAAAAAGAATATACACACACACACACACATATATATATATCTGTATACATGTATATATATATATATAAAACAGAATCACTTTGCTGTACATCTGAAACTAACACAACATTGTAAATCAACTATACTTCAATTAAAAAAACACCCCAAGGGAAACTTCAGCTCAGCCTTCTCCTTAAATCCTCAAGTTCCAAGTGAATACAATCTGAGTTCATACGCACGAGCTTAACTGGGTGTCTGGGGCTCTTGGGTGAGTGTCTCCTTTATACCCTGAAATAAGGTGAGTTTGATTCCTTGGCCAAGTCTGAGTTATAATGAAATCCCTTCTGTTGTTCTCCCTGTGAATTGTCCTGTGCCTCAGGGACGCAGTTTGCTTTAAGTCTGCACTTATCTAACTGCCAGATGTGCAAATTGCCTGGAGTATTGTTGGTGACATTAGCTTGTACTCACAGCCTTGAACACTTGTACTGACATCAAGCAGAGGAACCAGAAGGCTTTTAAGCACTTTCCGAAATGTTGGCAGACTATCCTATTGGCCTCTCTTCAGGAGGGTCCTATGCAGAAGAGGGAGAAAGTTTACTAGTTAAGGGCACTGGTTCTTGGGTTGGATTCCTAGTTTAGCCCCTTTTCAGCTGGGTGACCATGGGCAATTTACTTAACCTCTCTGATCCTCAGTAAGCTCGTCTGTAAAATGGGAAAAATGATAGCAATGTCTGTCTTAGAAGGTTGTTGTGTGGGCTGATGAGACCAATAGTACGTTTCAAGTGCTTATCAGAGCAATATAATATCCCATACTGAGTGATCACTGTTATTACTGGTGTTGTGGTTATTATTTCTGCTGCTCCTTTCATTTTCCCAACTTCTGTCCTAACCTTCAGGTTCTTTGCAATAAGGGCATCCCTTCATAGTTGACAGTTGCACGTAACCCTAAGCTAAGCTTCCTTGTTTCCCTGAAAGCTGTGTGTTTTTCTCCAGGGTCTGAGAAGCACAGGACTTAAGGAACAAAAAGGCCTTGGTCTGTATCCATGTCTCATTCCTGCTTTGAATGGTTTTTCCAATTTTTATTTCATTTCCCTACAGTGTTTTTGCATAGGACCTGTGCGATGTGAGCCCAGAAGAATAGGTCAGGGTGAGATGTTTGTGGTTTCTCACCTCATTGTTTACCTTGCTGCAGGGCCTCAAGATAGTTATATAGTTTGGAACACTTGACAGACATCCTCTAGGATGGTTTGCTCCTTGGGGCTCTTTTAAAACATACACACACACACACACTTTTTAATTCTTTCTTCATTCATGGAGGCAATTAGCCTCCATTCGCCTCAACTTTTACTTGACTTGTGATCCTGAGTAAAGTACTTAATCCTTATAAGTCTCAATTTCCTCGGCTGTAAAGTGGGAATAACCACAGAACGAGTCTCATTGGGTTTTTGTGCAGACTCAGTGGCATAAAGTGACTTGTTAGCCTGGGGTATGAGGGAGTCAGGGGCCACCAGCATTCGAGGTCCCGCAGGGAGTGGCTTGCCCTGTGTGAATGACTTCCGGGTTCAGCGGGAGGAGAACTGGGACATCTGTGGAGACGAATTTCCTGTTTTCTCCAGCTCAGGCTTGCCTGATGGTGCTGATGGGAGAAGGGATGAATAGGTACGCCCCGAGGAAGCTCTTGAGGGGAGTCTGCGAGAAAACCAAACCTTCTGTTCCTTTGGAACAGATTTGTCCCTACTTAGAACCTAATCTCTAAGTAATGTGTCTTTTTAGTCTGATGCTAATCACATGTGCCATCTGGTTCAGTGTAAACTGCTTTAGGATCCACACTGCTCACTCTTCTCAACTTCCAAAACAAACAGGGGGCGGTGGGGGGAAGACAGAGAGAGAGAGAGAAACAGAGACACACACAGAGAGAGGGACCAACAGGGAGACAGAAAGAGAGAGAGAGAGAGACAGAGATCTGACAGAGATTTGGAAACCCTTTCAATGTTTATTTTCAGCTAGTGGGATTTTCTTTGGAAACTTTGTTGAGAAGCCGTTCTCGGAACACAAAGCATCCAGTTTTCCTCTCATCAAGATGTAGTTTCCTTCTTTCCCCCCTTCTTATCTGTTGCCCACAGTTTCTGGAGCTGCTAGGACCTCAGTTCACAATGGGCTAGGCCTCTGTGGTGGGAGGGGGCACAGACATCACTGTCCAGTGCCCTAGCGGGGGATTATCTTTTCTAATCATCACATCATTGCAACACTGGTCTGGAATAGAGAAAAGTCCGCTCGTTCTAACAGTTATTGCTTTGCTTGGTGAACTTATGTAACGTCTCTGAGCCTCCGGGGTTCCACATCTGAGAAATGTGAGTAGGAATGTTGCCATTAGAGTATGGACTTTTGGTTTGGGAAATCCCTGTTTCTGATCCTGACTTGATCACTTGCTAGCTCTGTGTTCCTTTGAACAAGTAACCTCTTTGAGGCTTGGTTTCTTTAGCTACAAAAATGAGGTCATGCATGTAAAACAACTAGTAGAGTGCCTGACACAGTTGCTGCTTATTTAAAGACATTTATTGTATCCCCTGTATAACAGTAATAACCACAGGAATAATAATGACATCAAAGGAAGAGACATTTATTAAATGGCAGCTATATATTATTTGCTATATAGGACATAAACATATAGTAAATTCTTACAACCCAATTACATAGGTATAATTATTCTCATCTTATAGATGGGAAAACCAAGGCCTAGAGAGTCAAGTAACTTGACTCATCCCAATGAGACCAAGGGTTCTATTACAATGTATTAGTGCATTAGTGTATTTGGCTATGTGATCCTGGGGTAGCAAATCAATCTCCAAATATCAGTGGTTTAACAAAGGTTTATTTCTCTCTTGTGCAAAGTCTGATAAAGGTCAGGAAGGTCGGGTGCCTTTTGTCCCTTGTGAAGCTATGCCAGCTTGTACCCATGGCCTCTTTGCAGCAGAGAAGAGAGCGAGGAACGAAGTACAGCCACTCTCAACTACATCAGCCTGAAAGTGACACCCAGAGATTCCACCCGCAGTCCACTGGCCAGACCCCATCACATGTTCCCAACCTAGTTGCGAGGGAATCTGGGAACTGAAGGGAAATGCATAGCATATTTGATGACCGTCTCTGCTACCCATAGGTAGCAGTGGTGGAGCTGGATTTGGAACACAAGTCCTTTGAATAACAAAACTCCTCTTCTTTCCACTACACCATGCTTTGTTCTTATAATGAATAAAAAGGAGAAGATATGTTTATTTTCTTGTTGAAAATGCTTCCTTCTCCATGTTAGAAAAAAGTGCCACATTGTTCCTCCTGAGAGATTTTTTTCTTCCTTCCTCACTCTCTGCCCCTGTTCCAAATACTGGGCAACTCTCTGACAGCTGTGTACGGGGACCTTTGCTTGGGCAGGAGATGGGACTCTAGATGCCAGTGGTTGCTATGTCACTGCAGGTTTTTAAAGCACCGCTTTCCTGCAGTGAGAAGTGGTATAAGCAGGCTTCCTGGGACTTGGGATGTCCACACCAGGCTGGGTACTAAGACTGCTGTGAAAGACAAGGCAGGAAAGGAACAAGTCCTCTTCCTCCGAGGACATGCTCTGGGCTCCTGGCTGGCTCCTCGTCTCTCCTGTCACCGTACATGACCTTCCACAGTTCTTTTCTTCGTGAATACTGCCCGGAATACCTTCTGCTGCACCACCACCCCCGCCCCATTCCCTACTCCCACCCCTGGACACACTAACTAGTAACTCCCACTCATCCCTTGAAGACCCTGACCCAAGGTCAAGTGTGCAGTGCGTCTTCCCTGACGTCTCAGGCACCTCAGCCTAGTCGCATTCCACGTTTACTCAGTCCCTGTTGCAGGACAGGCCCTGGGGTGGTAGCGCAGATACAGCTGGTGCCAGTCTGCAAATTTCTGCACCACACTCTACGTGCAAAGACGATGAAGCTTCTTGGTTTTGTCTGTTCTAAATCTAATCTAATCTTTTTGAGTGTCCACCTCACTTTGGACTGTGGCAACTTAAAATTTTCAGTCAATGGCATCTTGTGGCTTCAGATTTAACAAGTCTTTCAGTTTCAAAATAGTTCCCCTTCCCTCTCCAAAATAGTGTCTGGGACCAGGTCCCAGGGACCCAATTAGGAAAGGGAAGAGAGACTCTCTTTTTGCCTTTTCCCACAACCTATCTAAAATATCTCTCTTTGGGACTTTAGTCCAAGGTGGGCATGTTGGGACACACATGTCTTGTGGCTTCAGGGGCCGCTACCTTTTTGCTCTATAATATCTTCTTTTCTGAGGAAGCCTTCCTCATCTCTCTTCCCTGGGGCTATAAAAATGGAATGGCTGCCAGGGTTCTTGACCAATGGGGGGAAGTGTGACAGTAGAGAGTAGCACATTCAAAATATTATCCTGGATTCTCAAAGGGGATAAAGCAAGACATAGAATCTCTGCGGGGAAGATTTCTCAGACCTTAGGTGCATCTGGGAAGTTTGCTAAAATTGCAGAATTCTGGACCCTACCCCAAAGATTCTGACACTGCAGATCTGGGGAGGGGCCAGGGATGTGCATGGTATCAGCCCTCCAAGGGGATTCTGATGCAGGTGGCCCCCTGACTGACCCTCTCTAGTTGGCAAGCGGAGCTCCTAGAGCCTGAGTGGGGGAAGGAGAGCAGTGCAGCAAAGAGGAGCAGATCCCACAACACATAGCAGAGACCTCACCCTGATACTTGGCATTTCTCTCTCTCATCGTCCGTCGGTGCGACTATCTATGCTGCTGGAGAGAGCTCCTTACGGATAAGGGATATATATTATTTCTTTATGTGCCTAGTCTGCCTAGGGCCTCACTGATATCCACTCTCAGAAACTAGTCTGTGCACCTGGGCAGTAAAATATACCATTATTCAGTGACCAGTGTCCCTTAAAACAAAGGAAAAGGGAAGATGGGACCTCAGTTGTAGAGAACAGGGGTTGTCATAATACTCGACTCATAATGTAGCTCATCACTGGTCCACGCAAGGGCTTGCTTTTATTTATTAACATATTTAGTTAGTTATTTTTAATAATAAATTAAACATCCTTGCACTCACCACCCAAACCAAACACTAGAAACTGAACAATCAACTACCTGTAACTGTGTGTGTCTCTCCCGACCTAAGGTAACCCATTCTTGAATCTTTTGTTAACCGTTCCACTGCTTTAATGCAGTGTTACTGCATCTATACATATCTCTCTAGTGTTTTGGTTATTTTAGCTTTATAAAGAAGGGTATTGAACTATGAGTAATTTGAAGGGACTTACTTTTTTCACTTAATATTATACTAAAATTCATTCATATTACAAACTGTTGGAGTTCATTTTTCTGATGAGTGTAGAAAATTCTATTGTGTGAATAAGCCATAGTTTATTCACTCATGCTTTCAATTTTAGGCACTTGGGTTGTTTCGGATTTTTTTTTTTTAATTGTAAGCATTGCTGCGAAGAATATTCTTGTACATGTCTCTCTTTGTACATGTTCAAGAGTCTCTGTGGAGCATATAACTACCAGTAGATTTGCTTGGTCATGGGAGATCTGAATATTTAACTTTAGGAGATACTGCTAAACGGGTTTCCAAAGGTGCTTGCACTAATTTACTCTCCCAGCAATAATGGATGAGAGGTTGTGTGGATCTGCATTCTCTTCAACACTTGATATTGTCCCAATTTAAAAATTTGCCAGTAAAATGGGTGTAACATACGTCATCACTGTCTTGATCTGCAGTTTCTTGATCACCAGTGACACTGAAAATCTTTCCTTGTGTTTCTTGTCACTTGGGTTTCATGTCTGTGATATGTCTGTCCATGACTTTGGTCCATTTTTCTTTGGGGTTGGTTGTATTCCTCTTATGAACTTGCAGGATATTTTATATACTCTTCATACTCATGTTTTGCTGATTTTATGTATTATGAGAATCTTCTTCCCACTTACAGCTTGTCTTTTCATTTTACTTAAGATGTATTTTTTTTTCATTTCTTACTCTTTGTACAGATTTATCCATCTTTTTAACAGTCAGATCTTTTTGTGTCATCTTTAAGAAATCTTTCTCAATACCAAAGTCTGAAAGATTTTCATTTATATTTTTACTAAGAATTTTATAGTTTTGTTTTTGATACACAAGTCTTTAATCAACCTATAGAGCTTACGTTTTATGTATGGTGTGAGGTAGGAGTCTGATTTTGTCTTTTTTGCCATTTGGCCACATAGCGTTCCCAGTTTCGAGTGTTGGCCAGTCTTTCCTTTCTCCAAGTCAGTGTCATTTTCCATTTCCAGGACATTGCTCTTCCCTGGGGACTTGAGGGCAGGGTTGCTGGAGCCTGGATTCAATCCCTGGTCCACAGCGTGCAGTTTCTCTGTGTTACTTGTGGGTGGAAGGGTCGGAAGGGTCAGGAGAAAGGGATAGCCTCTCCTTCCCAAGCAAGGCCCCAAATTAGGATCCTGTGTTATGTTAGCATCCTGGGAACTATGTGCCAAGAAATAACACTTCTCCATGTTTTGGACCTTATCAGTTATGAAAAAAATGAGATGGTTTCTTGGAATGATCATTTTTCTTATAGCAGGAAATTAGCAACAATAATGTCAGCAGTAGCACCTGTAGGTGAGGTTTACTGAGTGCTTATGATACACCAGGCACTGCGACGAGCACTGATGTACATTATCTCATTTACCGCACAGCTGTGTGATCTTCGGCAAGTCACTTAAGCTCTGTAGAACAACTATAAAATCACGAGACTGAGCAAGATTTTCCAAAGATTTTCCAGAGCTCTACCAACATGAAAATCTTTGATTTATAAAAGAATTCCCTGAGTGACAATGGCAATACTGCTGAATCTTTCTAACACCATTTAGTGCCTAAAAACGCCTTCTCCCATATATTGCCCCCAACACTTCTAAATGTCCTGCCTGAGCTGGGAGTGAGGAATGAGGATATTTTATAGAAGGTTAAACGGATGCAGGGAAGTGGCACGATGCCCTCAAGATCACACAGCGAGGTTCAGAACCCTGGAAAAGGTAAAAGGATATTCTTACTGGAGCCAATTTATTTTCTTCCACAAAGAGCTGTTGAGTTTTGAGAATCTAAGATTTTTCTCCTCAGAGCATTTGGAGGCATCGAAGATCTTTCTTCAGATAGGGGCTTGCCCCTCCCACCTACAGTGTTACAAAGCTACCTCCAGTTCCAAAACGTCCCTTCTACACTTGCAGATCTGAGAAGGGGCTGTTCCTTACATCTCTTTCCTTTTCGATGTGACTGATCTCAGAATTCAATGTCAGAAAGAAACCTTCAGATCCAGAATCAGAGAAGACAGTGATTTAATAAGCTGCAGAACAAATCCAAGAGAGATTTATTAAACTGTCCTCTTTTTTTTTTTTTGGCTGAAGTTAAAAAAAAAAAGTTGGCATACAATCAAAGAAGAGACTCCCTCTTGAACCTCCTCAAATACTTAGAATAGCAGCTTTTAATGACATTACAGAATACAGTTTAATTGGGGCTGGAGTGTGGGGCAGAGAATCCCAGATTACTTCTTTAGTGGTAAACCAAATCAACTCTTGTGCAATTAAAAACAATTTACCTCATTAAAACTAAAGAGCAAAAGCAGGCTGTTCTTACACCTTTCAAACCAAGTTCCATGGGATTTTTTCCAATTTTGGAATGACAAGTGGAAACACACAAAAGGATAGAGTTTATATAAATCTTTAAAAGGTTCTATGTTTACTCCAAATTTTTTGTTTGTTTTCATTGTGAAGTTACAGTTATAGATGGTTTGAATTATACTGAGGCAGGTTTTAAAATGTTCAGAGACTTTTATGTTGACCTGTTTAAGTTTGATTTTGTCGATTTTTTTCTCCACATCTTCCTAGAATAGGAGAAAGTTTCCTTAAGACCATGATACAGTTGAATTGAAGACCAGCTGAAGATTTAATTCGATAGTATTTATTGAAAAGCTAAAAATGTAGCAACACTGTGTTATGGGAAATGTGAAAGAAGTACAGTAATAAATAATTTCAGGGTCACCATTTATTTAACTATTTTGTGGCAGGCACTATGCTAAGACTTTTCACACATTATCTCATTTCATTATCATGACATCCCTGTAAAGTGTAGATATTAATATCTCCATTTTACAGGTGAAGAAACTGAAGGTTAGAGAGGTTGGGAAACTTGCCAAGAGTCGTAGATCAAGTAGCATGGCAGGGCCAGGATTCCAAATGGGGTCTGTCTGATTTCAACATCCACTCTCTAAACTGCTGTGCAGTATGACATCTGGAACAGAAAATTTTCAGCGCCCCCCAGCGAGCTTACAGTTGGGAGAGAAAAGACTTACCCCAAAGCTCTTCAAACTTGAGCCCACATAGGCCATGAAGGTAATAGAAATGAAGGTACAGAGTGATAGTTATTATGCCATTTTATATAGTAACCTAAGCAAATATATTAAATATATAGTATATATATAGTATATAATATATATAATAACCTAAGCAAATATATTATGCATATATACACACACACAAACACACTTAATGTCATCTTCAGTTATATTTTTTACAACAGATTTTCCATTTGCCTAGTAAACGTGTGAGAACTTTCTTCACTTCACAAAGAAATGTGATTCCTTTCATTTTTTCCCTAAAGCACAGTGCCATTTGGTCAGTCATTCATTTCCTCATTTCCCCACCTTTGACAGAGATAAGTATACAGAAAAATATTTCTCTACTACTAAGGAAACAAGAGTGAAAATGATCAATCCACACTCAGCTCAGAGTGGGGAGCAATAGGGAGCAGTGAGGACTGGGGCAAAGTCCATGTCATTGGGTATATAGGACAGCTGTGAATCAATGCTAAGTGATTGTTACTATCTATGTCAATATGTGGGCCCAATGCTACCTTATCTCTCTTTTTTTTTTTTTTTTTTGAGAGAGAAGTCCCACAAATTTTTTTTTATGGGAAACCTGCTGATTTAGGTTTTAAATGATATTTTCAGGCTGAATAAAATCTGCATATGGACCCAGCACAGCAGCCTCTGGTGTAAATTTATAATTTACAGGGTTGTAAATAATTTATAGGGTTTTAATAAATGTATTATAAATTTATAGAGTTATTTACAGATAATCCCATAAGAATGACTACTATTGGAATTCAGTGAGAATAGTGCTTTTGGAATGTTGAGGACAAGAAGAGGTAGGATGTCAGCTGAACTTTGAGGGGTAGTGAGTATGATGTAGGCCCTCTCCAGAGAACAGTTCTTCGGGAGAACTTGTAGTGTCAGGGCTGGAGCACTGTCTCACTGAAGACCACTGCCTTTCAAGCCTTAGGAGAGCTCAGGGTTCATCCTTGCCTGACACACTCCCTTGCTAATGAGGGCCTCAGACCACACCATAACCTCTATCAGGCATTCTCCTGGGAATGCTGGGCCATTGTTGGAAAAAATGATGTTTATTGTTCATAGAAATTAGTATTATAAAAATATTGTGTTTTTGTAGAATATTTGGAAGTAAATAAAAGCACCTGTGATCTCATGGTTTAGAGGTAAGCATTGTTATTCTTCCTTTCTTTTGTATCATATATTATATATAACTGGGATAATGTTTTGCCAGGTTTGTAATCTGCTTCTTTCACTGAGAATCATTAGGAACATTTTCCCATGCCATTTCTAAGGACTTCATAGGACTCTGTTGTATAGATGGGCTATAACTGATTTCACTGTCTTCCTATTTAGGGACATTTGGATTCATTTAATTTTATGCAAGAAAAACTTACTGGAATTCATTGTCTTAATAGACAAATGGTTGTCCTCTGTGCTCCTCATTTCTTCACTGTTGGGCATGAATCTCATCCAGCTTTTCTAGTGCTTGTCGAGGATTCTTATTCTCCCTTCTTCCTCCTCTTCACGTGCGTGTGGGGACGCGCACACACACACACACACACACACACACACACACACTCGCCCACAGGATTTTTCTATCTTCTTGTGCGATAGGCTCAGCGCAAAGCAGATCGTGTTGTCCTCTCTTAAAGAGCTGGAGCGGCATGTTCCCATTTGGGAGGGACGTGTTTTCACAGCCCTGCCGTCATTCTTGATGGTAGGGGGTATGTCTGTGCATGGACCTTCCCTGCAATACCGGGCACTTAAATGCAACCACACTGAGAGCCCTCATTAGCCCTGGGCAGCCACAGCGGATGTGCTGAGTGTGACACCCTCCAGGCTGGAGCGGCTGCCCAAGAGGAACCAGACACCAGAGCAAAGAGGGAAGCCAATTATCCAAAGGCAAATGAGGCTCTAATTATGGCTTTAGCTAAAGAGGGTAAAATTATTTGAGGAGAGACATCCCATTTCTGAAGTACGCACAGCCCAGGACACTTGTTCAGAACAAGGACTTGGATCAAGTCCTGGTTTTGCTGCCTTAACCACGACACTTCATGTCTAGGAGCATCTGATTCCTCATCTGTCAAATGGGAACAATCTAGGATGTTTACCTCGTTGGTTTACTGTGAGAATGACGTGGGATAATGCCTGGGAGAGGCCAGGCGGGGTCTGACATTTAGTGAGGGCTCATAAATGGAGTATCATCGTCATCGGTAACTCTTACTAGTATTACTATTATTTGTAATCATTTGGTACTGGAACAGAATGTGGAACTGGAGCTCAGGAGACCTGAATTCTCAGTTCTGCAGTTTTCTATTGCAACTTAGAAGTGAATAAATCTCTGAGTTTTATTTTTTTGTCTCTCAAATGAGAAACTTGGATCAAGGGTTACATCAGGTCCCTTTCATTCAGAGATCTGTGGACCTACACGTGCTGAGAACTATATATCATCCTCTTCATGGAGCCTCATGTCAACCCTGTCTTATAGGTGCTATTATCTCCTTTTTTGAAGGTGCTGAAGTTGAGACTTACACAGGAAGCTGGGATTCAACCCCAGGCTCTTAACGTCTATTCTATACTTAATTGTCTGCGTGTCCCAGCATTCAGTGTAGTGACTAACGGTAGACTTGTGCTCAGACATATTTGTTGGCTGCACTCCAGGCTTTTGAACAATGGGAATGGTGGTGAAGCTTGGGGCTGTGCTCACACCGCACCCTTGTCTCTTTTACTCAAGCCTCCCAAAATTGTAGGCACAAAAGTCCAGAAAGAGACTCTCGTCAGACTTTGGGGGCAGCTCCTGATACCTCAGCTCTATTTAACATAAATGAGACTGTTAAACCCTTGCTCTTCATGGCAAGTGGGTCATTTTGTGAGTTACCCGAAGGATTGTGTATGCATGTGTGCATTAAAGAACTTGGCACCACTGGGTTAATCGAACGTCTGAGCTGGAACGGACGTTAACAACCCGCTGCCCAGAGGTGGTCCAAAGCAGCAATTCAGAGGACCTCAGAAGAGGGGTCACCCTTACACATACAGCAAGCTGGCCACCTTCCCCCTGCATCTACCAGACTAGCTACTCTCTCCTTCTCCTTCCCCAAGAGCAGTGAAAGCTGCTCTTGTACTCCCCACCCCTCTTCCTCCTGCTCTCCCTCCCTCTTTCCCTTTCTTTCTCTCTCTCGCCCCCTTCCCCCCACCCTCTCTCTCTATCCAAGGCAATTTGACTTAACACAAAAAATTCTAGGTATAAAGAAGTGTCTGGAAAATTGATCTGGCTCTGATGAGGGATGCTGACCGTGGAGGAAGCTGGGCATGTGTGGGGGACTCGTACCTTCTGTTCAATTTTGCTGTGAATTCAAACTGCTCTAAAAAATCAAGTCTATTTTAAAATGTTAAAAATGCAGTGAACACACACACACGCACGCACACACACACAAATTGACTTGCCCTTCCCACAATCTGTTTTGCGGAGGATGGGGGAGAAGGCCCCAAAACGTTAAGTGGTTCCTTCAGGTCAGTTAGTTGCCCACACATCAGTTGTGTCATTGGAAGTGTGACTCTAGTGCGGTTGGGTCCCTTTTCTTTCTGGTTCAAGGACGCATGTCAGTGCCTTAGGGAAGGAGCAAGGGAATTAGTTCATTTTCATTGCCCATGCCTGTGGTCGCGGGACTTTGTCTTTGCTGGCTCTCAAGTATCACCGTGCTGCAGCAAAACCCTGGGCGCGGGGCCTGGGGATCACTTCCCAAGGCTACCTCTGGAGGAACCACAGAATGATCAGGTGGTGGTTCAGGCTGCGCTCTGCCCACTCCACTGCCCACTAGCTCCCAGCTGGGCAGGTCTAACCACCTCCCTGCCTGTGTGTCTGTCTCTGTCTCTGCCTCCCACCCCATCCCCACAGCTCCCCCACGCAGTCCCTTCTTCAAATCCACTGCCTCAGCACCATCCTGAAGAAACTCCACCTTGCCCCCCGCCCTCTTTTTAAGCCTGCTTTGGGCGTTAACTGGTTTTCAGCGAGGCTCTCCTCCGCCCATCCCCTGGGGTTCCAGGATGTAAGGTAGGGGTGGTGATGGACTATACGCCCCACAGAGAGAGCCTGGGCTATAGGAGGTCATCCTCTGTCATTTTCCCTCCCAGAGAGAGCTACAGCAAATTTTCTTTCTGGGTCATCTAAGATGTGGGCACACCGTGCCTAGGTGAGCATGATTTATTTATTTTTTTGCCTCTTCCCCACCCAGCTTGAGCCCATTTTGTCCTGACAGTTACCACTCTACTCTGGTTGCAACTGGTTTTGTTACCCAGGTGGGACAGAGTCAGCTCTGATTAGGTTTTTAAATTTTAAGCACCACTATCCCCCCACTCCCCCCAAATAATAAAAGTGTACTTTTGTTTTCTTTTTTCGGTACGCGGGCTTCTCACTGTTGTGGCCTCTCCCGTTGCGGAGCACAGGCTCCGGACGCGCAGGCCCAGCGGCCATGGCTCACGGGCTTAGCCACTCCACGGCATGTGGGATCTTCCCGGACCGGGGCATGAACCCGTGTCCCCTGCATCGGCAGGCAGACTCCCAACCACTGCACCACCAGGGAAGCCCTGTTTTTTGTTTTTAAATGTGTGTTGGGTAATTCTAACACACCTTCCTCTAGTGCATCATTGCTGGCTCCCCGAAACAGATGGGAAGGTCATGAACTCCTCCTCCCATGATGATGAGATAAAAGAATTTGGCACCCAGTAGAGTACCTTTGGGCATCTTATGCTGGCAGCTTCTGGCCACGTAGGGGGTTCTTCCTGGTTCACGTATGGCTTATCATAAGTCAAACCAATGCAGTGAGAATCCACACGTTCTGCGTCTGAGAGGCTCTCCTCTTCCTGATGCTTCTCTGAGATTTTCCTTGCATTTGCACAGCACAACCTTCTTGAGTTCAGGTAAAGAGTGTTTTCTCTGTATTCCAAAGAATCGGCTCTGAGTAGGTGCTCAATGCATTTAAAGGATGAAGGAACCTTAACTGAGGAAGGTAACATAATCTATTGGAGGGAACACTGTACTAAGAGTGGGAAGGTTTAAACTCTAGTCCAGGAAAGCTACCAACAAGCTGCATGACCTTGGACAAGCCACTTAACCTCTCTGGGCTCCATTTCTCATGTGTGTCATTGGAGAGTTGAATCTCTAAGATCCTGCCCATCTCTGATAGTCGGCGAGTCTGTATTGCTACAACAGCGTAGAAAAAGAGGCAGCAATTTCAACCTTAACACTGCTTGAAAAGCACTTAGTTATTCTGGGGTTTTGAGGGCAGTGGTGTCAGTTTAACATGAAAGATATGGAAGGACTCCTTGTGTTCAGATGTATCCTGGGCGGTACATTGTCCACACAGGCCATTGTGAATCCATGGCACGTCATTGAGAGGTTTGTCCGAACTGGCTCTGTGCTTCTTGGCGGGAGGGACCTGAGACTCCACCCGTCTTCTGAGCCTTTGGAGAGGGGCCAGCAGTTAGGACAGCAGAGCCCCACTTGCTCTACTGGGTTTTTCTCTCCATGCAAATATTTCTGTGGGTCCGAAAAATTGCTTTTCATCAGGTTTGCCCCTGCCAATGTCCCTGATTGGCCAGAACCTAAGTGTGCAGTGAGGTGCTTTGTTTGCTTTGGTTTGGTTTATGGGGGTTCTGGGCTCCCCTCCGGTTACAGCTGCAGGTTTAAAACAATTACAGTACCGGTAGCAAGAGGTTCACTGCAGTGCTCTGCTGTTTGCTTGAGGCCTGTGTTGAGAAAGCAGGTCCCGGTTACCTCTCAGGAAAATTTGTGCCGTTTCAGAGGCCTACAGCGAGTTGTAAATCTCCATAGTTGGTGGGACCAGTCTGCAAACAGCAAAATGGTTTGTACTGTGGTTCAACAGGAAAAAGATAAAATAATTCTCTGAGAGTGAGATGTGTTGTTCCCTCTTCCTTGTTCACCAGGAAATCTGGGCCATACACATCAAGAGACAGACCCTGGGGTTTGTGGAGTGGAGCAGGAGAGATGGTGTTCCTACTCCTGTCCCATGGGAGGGGGCAACTCTGGCCTCCAGGCCCCTTCTTTGTGGCCAGGCTTCTTGCACCATTTTACTTCCCATGCCTAACTCTGGTCAGCTACCCGCTTCTCCCTCTCTTGCCAACCTAGGGGAGAACGCTGGGGAGCCCTCCACCGTTTCTTTCTCCTGGTTAGTCTTGGGAAATGGGGACATCCTCAGAGTGCATGTTACAGGGCTGCAGTGCTCCACGTGCTTCTTTCCATGCCTGAGGGTCAGGAATGAGGGTCCCAGAGAGAGGAGGAGTATTGCCTTGGAGCAAATTCAGTTCAGTCGGCAACCACTCTTGGGGCTCCAGTTCTAAGCTGTATTCCAGTTTTGCCCTGCCCGCTCTTGCCTAGGGGAGTTCATCCACCCTAGGGCTCAGTGCCATCTTGATGCTTACAACCGCCAACCTTAATCTTTAGTCCATGTCTTTGCTTTCACCTCAATCCCCGTATCTTTGTCTCTCTGACATCTCAAATTCCATACAGGATAGATGGGGCCACCTCTTTAACGAAGAGACATAATGTTTCAAACAGTTTTTCCAATTCAACAAATGTTTATGATCCTCTGCTATAAACAAAGCATTGACTAGCCATTTAGAAAATACAAAGTTGGCAAAAATATGGTGATGTCCTCAAGGAGCTTGCCTTCATTTGCAAAATGAGGCACTCCTTGTTAAAATGCAGGGTGAATTTTCTACAGTAGAGGCATAAGCCAAGTGCCAGGGGATTTCAGAGGAGAGAGCTAGATGATGTTCAAGTCTTTCTTATTGCTTATTACCCCTAAAAATTTATTTTAAAAAACCATAAGAAACACAAGAGACCTTCAGAATTGTGAATATTCAACCTTTCTTAATTTATTAAACTAGATTTTGGTAATCTCTGATTTTTTTTTTTTATGATTTGACTTTGGCCCCAAATGTATAAAAAAGACTTCCTGGATGATCTCCTCACTCTCACTTGTTGAGATCTGGAGAGACACTGTGAGATTTCATAATCTCTGAGTTGTATCCGTCAGTGACTTTGGAAAAGTCACATCACTTCTTTTGGTTCTTGGTTTCTTTATCTGTAAAATGGGGATAATAATTGGATTGATGTGAATATTAAATGAAATAATGCTTAGCGCAGTTCCTGGATGGTAGATAATGTTCTCTAAATGGTAGCTTAAACTTAATGTAAGTATAATTATTATTTTCATAAATTATTCATTTATAATTATTATATTCATTTTCACTATTATCTTCTCAGAGTTGGAGCCAAAGTACAGCATTAAAAATAAAATGTTGCTTAAATTGATTTTTCCAGAATATAAAGACAAGAGAAAAACTGTGAGAAAGGGGATAAACATATGTACTGCCATAATTATGATAATAGTTAAACTTTGTATAATTTCTTATGGAAACCTTATAAAGTAGGTTACAGTCATTCTCTTACAGATGGAGAAAAACTTGCTTAACTACACCAGATCTTGCTAGTGAGCAAGCTTACAGTTACTTAGCTGGTTTTTAACTACTGATCTGTTTCTTCCCCCCTCAGCCTACCATTAATGAAGCCGGTATTTTGAATCAGCACCCTTTTTTACTCACTTGGCATACGCTACCACTTGACCTCGGCAAATGATTATGTGATGGTTTGTAAGGCCAATTTAAAGGCAGTGCTTTGCCCACCGGTTTCTAAAGCTGAGGGATGCACGGGTATATATCCTGGAGAGTCAGCTTCTGTTGTGCTTGGACTGCAGTCGATTTTATCAATTTTTTTTTCAATGCAACAGCTTCAAAAGGCTCTTTTGCCCCAAAGTACCTGATCTTTTCAAATCTTTGCTATTTCTTTCTGGTAAGAGTTTCAGATAATAGGATAAATGCAGTTAACAACCACATATTTTAGATGATGAAGAAATATTCTAGAACACGTTTAAAGGTTTCACAAAACACAGACACATAGAGTTGAGCGGCTCCTTGGAGAGATTGCCTAATCCACAACCTCCTCATTTTACAGTTGAGGAAACTGGTCCAAAGGGTGGGCATGACCTGCTCAAGATCACACCATGGGTTAGTTACAGAGTTGGGAAGCCAGAGATCCTGATTTTGGTTTCTTTCTTTTTATTTGTGTTTCTCAAAGTGTGATATGTACCACCACATGCAAAATTCTTCTCCTTGGCATGAAGGATAATTTTAGCTATGCACAGTTAAAGTACTGTATCACAGAAGCAGATCATTCGTTCTCTCTCAAGTCCTTTTCCATCTTTCTCATTATGTCAAGGATTGTATACCTTTGCTATTTTGTCTTTAATCTTTCTCTGCTAATCTCCTTTGATAGCGCAAAAGGAACAGACCTCGGGTTTAAGTGCCTCTTAGATTTTAATGTAAGTGTTTTGTTTTCCTGGTATTGATTGTTACCTTACGTTCCATCTATGGGAAGCGACAGTGGTTTTCCATTTGAAATAGCAAAATTTTCTTTTAAAATAAATGTAAGCAGATTAGAATGAATCTCCTTTATGAAAAAATATTAAGTAAACCGTAGTGTAGGCTGTAAATTTTGAGGAGCACAGGGTAGGTTTCACATTGTCAAAATGTGAAATGGTTAACTGAAGCTTGGAAAATATTTGATTCTGCCCTTTAGAATGCCCTAAGCCTTTTGAGGATAGATGTGGCTGAATCCCAGTTTCCTTCTTATTCATGTCATGTCTTTTTTATGTAGCAGCCAGAAAAACAATTATTAAATCAAAAAGGAGAACATAAAAACTACCCAGATACCAGAGATATATTGAAGGTCTCATTATTGGTAACTTTCCTACAATCCAAGAAGTTGGGTCAGTAGTCAATTTTGTTTCAGTATGTGTGTATTTTTGTGTGTATTTTAAATTATAAACTGCATGCTATTGCGTTTGTTGAGAACAGAAACTGGTTTTATTTTTCAGGGACTTACTTAGGCTCTATTTTAAAATTCTATTTTAGACCTCATTCTTACCTTGTTTTCCCCATCTAAAGAGTTCTCTAATTTCTGATTACCTTGCTGTTCAGTGAGAGGGTGTGAATGAAAGAAAAAGTGGCAAAATGCAATTTATCAAAGATTTCCCCACTGTTATCACATTTTAAAGGTTAGAATGTATGGGATGAATGGAATAAGAAGATTAAAGTTATTCATCAGATGGGGGCATAGGTAACTTTCTTTTACCTATAAATAGGTATATGCCTATATGAAGTGAATACATGGAGAAAAAGATGTACTAGGTTACACCATTTGGGTGATTTTCCTATTGTCTATAACAGCTAATCTTCCAATATTGCCTAATTTTTTTCCCTGTTCCCTGAAGCAAAAGTTCCTGCTTCTATAATTTCGTCACCCAGAGATGCTGGGGTTCTGAAGACCAATCACTGCTAGCCTGGCATGAGCTAGCCTTCATAAATATCACACAGAACTCATTCATGTCCCCTCATACTGTGGGCCTCTCCTTCTAAGAACTGGCCGTTATGTGCTTTTTGTGGAATGCTCCTTTGGCAGAGAATTTATTCTCATTGAGAGGAATCTGAATAAAAAAGAAAAAAGGAAGGCAGAGTCAACTTCTGGTGACTTATGGGCAGTTAGAGTCAAATGTTTGAGAAACGGGCCTCTGAATCAGCAGAGATTTTACAAAGTGCCTGGTAGAGCTGCATACAGGTAGGTAGGGTACTGAGATGCCAAGAAAGAATGCTGCTTCTATTAGGGCTAATAAAAAGACTGCATTGTACGGCTTCCCTGGTGGCGCAGTGGTTGAGAATACGCCTGCTATTGCAGGGGACGCGGGTTTGAGCCCTGGTCCAGGAGGATCCCATATGCCACGGAGTGACTGAATCCGTGTGCCACAACTACTGAGCCTGTGCTCTAGAGCCCACGAGCCACAACTACTGAGGCCTGTGCACCTGGAGCCTGTGCTCTGCAACAAGAGAAGCCGCTGCCATGAGGGGCCCGTGCACCTCAACAAGGACTAGCCCCCGCTCACCGCCAACTAGAGAAAGCCCGCGCGCAGCAACGAAGACCCAACACAGCCAAAAATAAAGTAAAAAAAAAAAGACTGCATTGCCAAATTCAGGGCTAGGAAGGTTAATGATGGCACATTCTTTTCTAGTGTCAAAGATTAACATGATAACTTGCATATTAAAGTTAGTCCAGACACACTGCTAATGGAGGAGACATACAAAATTAATTTCTGCAGCACCTCATAAATTATGATCACTCACTCTTCCCTGCCTGATGCTTTGTCTTGGCAAGAGCTGCATGCAGACTTAGAATGGGTGCCCGTCAGTTCCTAGTGGGACATCTTATGCTCCAGAGGAATTTGGAGAGCTCGGGTGTATTCCCTTCAAGTCCTTAATCACTGCCAGTCTTCTGCTGGGTGTTCCCCTGCTGGCATGTGTGCACTTCATCACCAGCCAGGTTGTGATTTGGCAGGCATTTTTGTTTTAATAGTTAATAAGGCAATGGAACTGAGCTGAGATGAGAAGAGTGTGGAAGGTGGGGTAAAGAATGGGAGAGAGGAAGGAAGAGCTGCTCTCTCTTCATGCAGGAGATTCTCCATGTAGAGTTGGGGACAGCATCTTTGGGTAACTGCTCCTTGAGCCCTATAGAGGACCAACGCTTGGCCAACACAGGAACCCAAGCCCAGTCTTTGAGAGCTCAGGCTCTGGAGTTTGAATGCCTGAGAGTGAGACCTGGTGCAGGATCTCAGGCAATTTGCTTAACTTCCTCAAGCCTCATTGTGCGCACCTGTCAAACAGGGAAAATAATGATACCTACCTGATAGCAATGTATGTTTTAAATTTTGGTATAACTTACATACAGTGAAATGTACAAATCTGAAGTGTACAGCTCAGTGAATTTTTTTTACATTTGTAGACACCCGTGCAACCACCACCCATGTCAAGATATAGCATATTTCCATTACCCAGAAAGTTACATATGGATATTTAAAAAAGTATGATAATAATAGCTTCCATTTTCATGGTGCTTACCATGGGCCAGGTTTGCTGCTCTAAGTGCTTCACATATTCTTATTTCATTCTCACAGTCTTGTGAAGGGAGGTGCTCTTATTATCTCCACTTTACAGACAAAGACACAGAGATTTAGAGAGATTAAGTGACTTGTCCAGGGTCACACAGACAGTAACTGAGATTCCTGCTCTTAGCATCCATCCTGTACTCCGCCTTATCGAGGGGCCTGGTACTTGTTAAGTGTGTCAGAAGAATGAGAATGGCGCCTCCTTAATGTCTGACAGTTCTTTCCATTCCTCCTCCTCACAGTCCAGTTTATCCCTTTGCCTTATCTTGGGCCAGTAGGCTGTGCGTGATGCTCTAGCAGGAGAGCCCTTGAGGGAAAGGACCAGGTTTTAGCTACATTTCCATCCCAGTTTCAACAGCCAGGTGCATGGTAGATACTCTAGAAATAGTCGTTGGCTGTTGTGCCCTGCAAACCCTGCTTTCCGGTTCCTATTCTATTGGCCTTACTTGGTAAAGTGACAGTATTGACAAACATACTGGTTAGGTCACCTGGGCAGTTTGGGCTGCTTACCCCTCTTTGGACTCTGCCTAAACCTTGTCTTTGTGATGAGCTGAAAGTTTCAAGCGAAAACCTCTCATGTTACCAAGCCCCTCTAAGCTCCCTTGTCCCAACTTCCTGTGTTCATATATCCCCAGTCAGTCCCTGTCCAGACCCCAGCTGCTTTTCCTTCTCCTCTTCCTTGCTTCTGTATCTTCCTTCCCCTCCTTTTCCTTTCTTTTCATTTCATTGTGGTCTTCATGATCATCACCAGATAAACTTTAATAAACTGCTCTCTGCTAAATGCACTGTGATTGCTTATTATAAATTCTTTATGGAAGGAGGTCATGTACCATGTATCTTTCATATAGTTGAATTCATGCTTGCACATTTATATGAAATCATTCTCAGACCTTTGTCCCTTTGACATCTTCATCTGAGTGTCTTACAGGTACTCAAACTCAACACTTCCAAAATTGTATTCATTCTGTTCACAAAAACTTTCTCTTCTTCCATTATTTTTCTGCCGGTCATTTGGAGTTAGCCTTCAGATCTTCTTGTGCCTTATTTTTCACTTTCAATAAATCACTAAGGCCTTTGAATCTTTCCCACATATGCCTTGAGTCTGGTCACTTCTCTCAGTCTTTACCACTTATGTCCTGGTCCTATACACCCCAGTGCTTGGCATTTGCTAGGCACTCCATAAATATTTGTCCAGATGAAAAATAAATGAAGATGCCACGCAAGGACAAGTACACGTCCTGAGTCCTCCTCCATTTATTGTTTTCACGTTTTATGTGAGCACATAACGCAGTCAAATGAATGAAAACCATTAGCTTTTCTCAGGTTCTTTTTAGAGCTAAAATTCCACAACTTGATGTCAAAAGCAGCTAATCACTACTGAACTTAATCTAGAACATTAACATTAAAACTCAAAATACAAAAAGTCTCTTAAAGAATTTAGTGCCAGAAAAAGCTGTGTTTCTCTTGAGGAACTGGTTCTCTTCTACTTCAGTGATCCATACACTCTAGAACTTGGATGATCTCCTTCATTGTCCGGACAGTTTATCACACAAGTGAGGAGCTACATTTTGTGGGTAATTGAAGCCCTTATGTTACCTTTTACTTTGGCGTGTCATCTCCTTTTTGCATCTTTTTGAACTAAGGTAGCATAGGAAGGAATATATGTAACTAAGAATAAATGTATCAACAAGTCATGCCTAAAATAAAATATTAATGTCATTTTCATAGGAGTGCAATCTGAGATTCATCGGCAGGGACTGAACATAGTGGAAACACAATGTGTTTCATCGTATGTTTTTATACTGTTCCCGTCAATTGACTGGTTCTTTTCTTTATTACACTTGGACTACCCCATGGGTAAGGACCATATGTCGTCCTCCCTCTGTACAGAAAGCTCATTACATGTTGTCGACTGACATGTATTCTCTTTACTTCCTCCCTTCTCACACTTTCCTGATTTCCTCTTCATTGGCTTCAGAATCGAAACAGGATCTCTTTGATCCTCTCATTTAAATTTTGGGCCTAAATGGGTGATTCATTTCTCAAGTCACTCTTTTGCTTTGGGCCTTCCAGGGGAGGGCTCATGTCGGTTCTGTCGCAAGAATGGAGAAATGAAGCAGGCGAAACCCCTGCCCCCTGAAGGCTGTCTCTCTTCTCTGCCTTAGCTGAGTGCTTCTAGAAAAGAAAAGCAGGCCGGAAGGAGAAATTCTTCCCATTTTCATTTTTATTTGGGCAGGATCAGGGGGAGGGGGAGCATAGCAATGGTTTTTCCTTCCTCTTTGGAGTTTGCGTCCAATTCTTCAGCTTGTTTGAAAGCTGTTACACTTGTCTGTTCTCCCTTTGTAATAAACAACACTAGATTTTAAGTGTGTGGGGCTGTGAGAGGGACCCCAGTTTCCTCTCCTCTGGCGCTGTTACGGGGAAGGTGAGGGAAGGAGAGAATCAGATGATGATTGGAAACAATTACACAGCCCTTCCATTTTGCTAATGCTTGAGTCCAGGAGAATTTTCTCATTTAATTCTCTGAAATGAAGGGCCCCTCTGTTGGCCTTAAAGTGCAAACGAGAGGCTTTTAGTGTGTGCTTGTCTCAGAAATGGAATGCCGGCGGCTCATATTGATCCAAAGCATTGCTGTTGGGTTTTGTTCTTTTTGGTATGTGTAAGTTTTGTGATGCCAGCGATACAGAATTATGCGTGTGCAGCTTGAGGATTGCCAGTAAGTGGCATGATTATTCTACGTTGCAAGCAGAAGTGTACAAGGAAGTTCGGAGAACGCTTGCCTGAGCCTTCTTTTAGTCTCTCCACATACAAAAGGGAGTATGAAAATCTGAGGCGTATACCCCAATCATTTCAGTTTATTCCCTCCTCTCGGAACTCAGTTCTCTGGAGTTTGGTATTTCAGACAAAGGACACTTGGTTTGAATGATGCAGAGAACAGCTTCTAGTCCATTTTATTCCAGTACGCCTGGACCAAGGTGTTTTGTCAAGTGTACGTGTCAACTACTGGAGTTTCGATGTGCTCTGCTTTGGACTCAAAAACTTCCTAGGTGTGGCATCAGATCCCTATGCCTCATTACACTTAATACAGGCACATCCAATTTTATTGCACTTCACAGATACCACATTTTTTTTTTTTTTTTTAATGAATTGGAGGTTTATGGCAACCTTCTGTTGTCAGATGACGGTAAGCATTTTTTTTTAACAATAAAGTATTTAAAAATGAAGGTATGTATTTTTTTTTAGACATAATACTATTGCACACTTAATAGACTACAATGTAGTGTAAACAATACATGCACTGGGAAACCAAAACAACTTATGTGACTGGTTTTATTGTGGTATTTCACTTTGTTGTGGTGGTCTGAAGCCGAACCTGCAATATCTCTGAGGTACGCCTATAACTACAACTGAATTTGTATGTTTTATTTGGATCCTCTTATGGGCATTTTAATCCCCATTTTTGGAGGAAGAGAGGTAAAGTGACGTATTTGACATCACGCGTCCTGGCAGTAGTCAGTCGGGGATTCAGACCTAGGTCTCTGGACCCTCAATCCAGAGTTCTGCCCACTTCTCCATAACTGCCTTTAGGATCAGATGAAGCCAAGGATGGAAAGATGTGACAAGAACGGCTGCTCAGGGGAAGTGGTGAAGGTGAAGAAACACACGTGCAGTTCTCCTCCCGGACACCCTTCTTCCATCCCCTAGCTACTGCCATGTGATTTCTTCAGGGACAGCACAGGGTAATGAATAGTGAAATAACCCAACACCAGATAGGTTTCTGATTCTGAGAGGTGCCCTCGGTGTAGGCAGACAGGGCTCTCTCTCTCTGAAATCAGCAAAGACTCGTTCACTCATCTAACACTTCCTAGGATCCTACCGTGTGACAGACATTGTGCTCTGAGCTGCAGGAGACATGACTTGATGGAGATTAGGTATCTCACCCCACGCTCTCACTGTCTTCTGGGAAACAGGGAGTGAGAGGTTTGAAGGTCATGATTGCTGTCTGCTAGCCAACTGCAGTGAGACGGGTAAGCTCAGGTTATTCAACCAATTGGAGTTGAATAAATGGTTGGTTGAATTTTAAAAAATGAAAGGAGTGACTAAACTGATGACTAAATCACCGAGTTGATGAATGTTCATTATTATTTAAATCTATGATTCTAGGACTGCGATTTGTTGTTCGTTTTATTCCCCTGGTACTGTAACCTTCACTAAAACATACAAAACAACCAACCATTAAACAAACCAGCCAGCCAGGGTCTTGGAATTCCTACTTAAGGCTAGCTTAAGGGAGCTAACGAATTCAAAGGGTGGCTGCCTTCACTTTGCAGAATCTCAAAGTTGGGAATAATTGTTTGTACTCATGAGCCTGTGAGTGAAGTTGGAACAGTGCTGGCATTGGAGTCTACCGTGAAATCTTGCCTCTGTTGGAGTCACACTAGCTAACTGACCCTACGCTGGGCAAGCTGCTTAGAGTTCCTATTTTCTCATCTGTAAAATGGGGACAATGCCGTATACAGAACAGATTTTGGTAAGGGTTAAGTAGTTTCCCAATATGGTGCCCAGAACCCAGCAGGAGTTCAACATATGTTACCTAGCTCTCATACTTGGTATTCCACTCAGCCACTCCCTTTCATTCTCAATGGATTTCTAGACAAACGGTTTCTACCCTTTATTAAAATTTGACTCCTACTGCTGAGAAAACCCTGTTTGAGTATGTGACCACAGATTAGCTCAGAAAGACTGGTTAAGTAAAGATTGAAACTCATGGAGCCAGGGAATCATGTGAGTCTCCAGAGGAGACAGGGGTTGGGGTGAAGGGATTAAAGGATCTGTGTAGCATAGTACAAAAGAAAGGCAGTGGGGTCAAGGATGATATGCTCTGGAAGGGTGTGGGTGGTACTTACTGTTATAATAGGTATCCTAAGTGCTTATAAATGGACTTGAATTTCAGATGTCACTGAATTGGAACAAAATGCGGGCAAAGGATGTAAGACCCAGCTCCTGCCAGTCAAAGAGCTACCTTGACTCATTTCTCCTCTTGCATGAATTTGAAATGTTGCATGGAGCACATTGCTTTGATGAGAATCCTCCTTTAAAGACTGTCCGGATTGTCCAGTGTAGAGGCCAGCTGGTTCAGCCCCAAGCTTTTCATTGGCTTCTCCTTCCATTAGCCAGGGTTAGGAGATGGATGAGACAGTCTTCTAAGGCTGAGCTACACTCCTCTGGTGTGGCATCGTGAATGTACTCATTCTAAGCATTAGGGAACAAATCAAATTTTGGGTCACTACTCAGTTGGCCATATCTGCACCTTTATATTCCTAAAAGCACTTTCGATGGAGCTAGACTGTGGTTTAATGAGTGTGCTGGTTAGGGAGGAGGTTGGTCACAGTGGCGGTGTAAGTGATCCTGGAAAGTGCAGAGGGGTAACCGAAAGTCGAAGCACCTGTCAGGACACACTGATTATGTGTCATATATAACATAATATTGGACACACTGATTATGCCCTAAGAGCTTGCAGAGGTGTGATAATGGGCCATCTCTGCAGCCACTTCATACTATCAGAGAAATGTTGATGGGAGTCTTTTCATTACTTGCTAGTTGAGGCAGTGAAATGGGCTTCATGATTAGATCCTAACTTGATAAACCCTAAAATGAGTCTGTTATTCTCTCCAGCATTCAAAATGCATATGCTTACACATCTATATAGTACATTTAAACCCATCAGCAAGTTCGATTCTGCCTCTGAACTGTAACCCAAGTCTGTCCATTTTCCTTTTTCTCTCCTGCGACAAACTAATCAAGTTTTTATCTCCTTTCCCCTTCACTGTTATAGTAAGGAGGCAGGGTAGTTTAGTAGATGTGAAAATGGGCCCTGAGATCACATTTTCTATGTTTAAATCCCAGCTCTGCCACTTACTAGCTGTGTAATCTTAGGCGAGTTACTGAATCTCTCTGAGTTTTAGTTTCCTCATCCGTAAAATAGGTACAATGATAGACTTCTTCAAAGAGAGACTGCCTGGTAGAGAGTAAGGGCTCAATAACCATTAGACTTCTTTTTCCCCTCTATGAAAAGCCTCCTCAGTCTTCTCCTACCTTCCGCTCTAGGCCCACCCCCTACCCTCTATTAAAAATACAAAAACAAAACCTCTTTATCTCCACCCAGTAATCAAACTCCTTACCATGGGCCACAGGGCCTGATGAGACCTGGCCCCGGCCAAACTCTCATATTATGCTTCCCATTTCCTATAATCTGGCCACACTTATTTCCACGTGATTCCTCCAACACGTTGAGCACATTTCTACCCCAGGGCCTTCACATGCTGTTTCCTCTGCTTGGAATGGTTCTTCCCTGAGATCTTTCTAGGCTGTTCCCTTCTCACCCTCAGGTCTCAGCTCCAGTTCTCCGTCTCAGAAGCCTTCTTAACTACCCCGCATGGAACAGTCTTCCCTGCACCTCCAGACTCTCTTTCTCAGGTTACCCAGTTAACTGTCTTGCTGGGAGCTATTGGCATTTGCTGTAATAGCATCAACTCTCAGGGCTCTTCCCATGTCTCCTGTAATCGTGATCATTTTTGTGTACAAGAGCTCCAGGAGGACTCTCTCTCCCAATAGCCAGCCCCTGCCTTCTCTGGCTGCCCTCAGGCAGCAGGGCCTGCTTTGCCTGGGCACTGAGAGCACCTGAAGTGCCCGGGACCACCCATCCCCAAGGTCTAAATACTCCAGCTGCTTCGCCCCTGTGGCCCACACTGTCCCCAGAGCTCCCCTTCTGTGAGACTTGAAGGCTACCTGGCCTCCTTCCCTTTATGGTCCCACTTCCCTACTCCCCTTCCAGTGTTTTCTGGAACACCTCCTTATTTAATACACCTTCACCCAAACCTCATCTCAGAGTTTGCTTCTGGAAGATCCAACCTAAGACAATTATTATCTTCTTAAATTGTTTCTGATGTCCCACTAGAACAGGATATCCATGAGAATAGTGCCTGTTACAATAAATTATGTCTATATATGTTTAAGGATATAAATATATGCATTAGCCTATCAGAGCTTACAAATTATATTTATAACCAGTGTGACATTTTTGGACATAGCCACACTCACATCACTGTGTAAATTCCAACAATTACACATCAGTCTACTCTTCCTGCCATCACTATGCTTCTGAATGGCAAACACTAACTTGTTATAGGGGTTCGCTTGTAGGTTTAGTGCAGTATCATGCTTTATGTTAAATATAAAGGATATATGGCAAAGGCAATAGCTTGGTTTGGACTTTAAGTGGGTATCTAGTATAAAGTTCTGAACGTATGTTTCTTCTTTAGGATTTACTGCCTAATTATATTTTCACCCCTGTAAGATACCTGAAGAGAAAGTTTGCAGTTGCTGAGTTCTGAAATCTCTAAATAGGCTGTGTTTGTTGAGCTGGGGAGACATATTCTGGCCCTCAGGGTTCGTAAAGTGGAGATGTATGTCATGGCTGAGGCAGGCTGGAGGGGGAGTGAGGAGTGATTCTGACATTGTACTTAGGCGTGTTTCTGGGAAGGTAAGGAGAGTGAACCACGAGGAGCTGCTGAAGAATGCGCGGGGGCACAACAGTGGTAGGGTTGTAAAAGGCTTGTAACCTGATCTGGAGTATGAAGTTTGTGGGTAGTTACTGATTTCCCAGTGGGTGGAATTACTTTCCTTCATGAGGCGCTGGCTGGAGGAAGGCGGTTGTGAGAACAAACTGCTATCAGATTAGAGCTGTGTGTGGCGGTCCTCCTTCGTGGCTAGCTGATGGAACCAAGTGGCCTCTGGCATCTGCAGATGCTCCCCCTACCAAACAGAAGGAAAGCGGCCGAGCAGAGCAGCGCTGGCCCTGCTCAGCTTTGCCTGGGGAGAATGTTGGGTTTCAATTAGGGGTCTTCCCTGCTTGCCAAAAGGCTGGGGGTGGGCAGTGTGGGAGAGCAGGGCAAACCTTGGCCATCACAAGTTCCTCGCTCTCCTCCAGGAGGGTTGCGCGGAGCTGAATTCGCCTTTCAGTCAACAGGAACTTGACCAAAGCAGAACGACTTTCACTTTAAAGCCTGTGAAAAAACGAACAAGATTGAGGAGTCCATTAACCCATGCTGGTGATAACGTAAGGGGCTGGCTGTGAGTGGAGCGAAATTCCAAGCGAAGGCTGCCACAGGCCGGCTTAGATATGGGGTAACCACACCGAGGACATGACTGAGGCCCTGACACACACACCTTGTGGGTTTGTTTAACCTTTCTCCTCACAGTAAGAGAGGGATTCCCAAACGTTCTCAAGTGTCTCTGTTCTGCTGGTGGAGCCAGGATGTACCTGGGATGGAAGATCAGCAAACATTTCCCTAGTGGGGCCATAAGGTGCCAGTCTCGTCTTCATATGTTTCATGAGTGATTCTTTTGGCTCTACCTCCCTTCACCTCAGCTTCAGGGAGGAGAGGCAATGCCTTCTTTCTATGGGCATTGCTTTGTATCCAGAGTCCTCTGCAGACCCTCCCTCAGTTCTGGGATGAGGTACATGCAGATTACTGTAGGACTGGTACTGAACTGGTACCTCTCAAAAAACCACGGGGGACGATGGTGTACACCAACTACTGGAGACGGTTTGGATTTAGAATGTGGAGCAGTTACACCTTTTGTCCTCAGCTTTGGACCTCAGCTTCATTTCTGGGATGTTAATGAGAACCTTACTGTTCGTCCTGTTACATAGACGATAGCCACGTCATGTGGGAAATGGGAAGATGAAATTCTAGTCTGGATACTACAGGAGCACAGAACAGGGTCACCCAAGTCAGAGTTGGGGTGTCAGGAACATTGTCCTAGGGGATTTGGCAACTAAGGTAAGACCTAGGAGGCAGGGAGGAGTTAGTCAGGTGAAGATGGGTGGGATAAGTACATTCTGGGCAAAGAAAATAGCATGCAGAAACTCAGAAGCAGGAGAGGAGAGGCTATGGTGGAGTGATGCAGGAGGTGGAGGGTGGAGAGGTAAGGAAGGGCCTGCCCACTAAGGGCCTTCAGCTATGCCAGAGCAGCGGTCAAACTCACCCCTGGGAGACTACTGAAGCCCTTCAAGGAGGGAAGTCCCGTGGTCAGGTTTGGATTTGGGGAAGTTTCCTGCTGCTGAGATTGGGAGTGGGAGGTCAGTTTGGGAAACTTGGAACAGAGGATGCAGGAAGTTGGCTTGGGGGTGAGATGGGTTTGACTTCCTGATGGAGAAGATGTTGGGGATAGAGAGAGGGAGAAATCAAGTCTGCTTGGCTGACTGTATGCCTGAGGGTGTCTTTGCTCAGAGTGAGCAAAGAAGGAGCAGGTTTGTGGGGAAGACAGCAAGTTCAGATGTAGTTCTTAGGAGTGTTTTCCTCTGGGGCTGCGGTTGTGGCTGAGATCACAGATATATCTGTGGCCTGATGCACCTCAAGGTGGTTTTCCAAAGTGGACAAAGGATACATTTTGATCTTTCCATGGAGCTGATACTGGGGAGAAGGAGGTGACGAAAAGGACCATCTTATCTGAAGTATACCTGAGTCGTGAAGTTATTGCAAAAGCATATCACACTTCAAGAGAGCTGTGAATTCAGGCAGTGGCATCTTCTGCCATAGGATAAAAGTTTCTCGGAAAAGGAAGACTCCAGAGCCCAGAAACACTGCATTTTCCTCTCTGCAGGTCGCTTTGACAAAAGAAGACTCCTTTCTATGAAAATACAGAGTTGAGTAGCTCTGCGGGTTCCTAAGTTCCTGGTCTGAATTACAGTTTGGACTTGTCATCACTTGTTGGCCGATCTCCAGGCTTTGTGGGGCTCAGTTACCCAGGCTCTGTTAGCAGGTCTCTCACGCTCATTGCCTCTACCTATAAAGATTGATTTAAGGCTCTGCAATATTTATCTTTTAACCGTTTCTGTTTGTTTGCTTGACATTCAAGCCACAGTTTAGAAATGCTGCTTCCTGAAGCTTTACAGACTAATGTAATTTCATAGCTCCAACTACAAATGAGAAAAATTATTTCATTTCAAAACAGAGGAGCCAGATGTTTCTGAGAAATCATGGTTCACGAGAAGACAAAGTACTTTCTGCAAAGCAGGCTATGTTATTAATGGCTTCCTCAGCTCAAATCCCTCTGACTCTCAGCACGAAGAGCCCTCGTCCTGTGGGGATGCTGGTTTTGATCACCTGTAAAGTCGGTGACTTTCAGATTGATAAACCACGGCTTCTGCTGCGGTCTGGTCTGTAGCTCCCACGACCTCAGTGGTCTGTAAACAATGCAGACATGTCCACTGTCTTTCCACCTAGCAAATACATCCTTCCTCCTGCCACTTCCTTTGGACCTCTGTTTTATGGATCATAGAGTTTTGGATGGGGATTTAATAATCATTCCGTTTAACCCTTCATCTGATACTTTGAATACCTCTTCATTATCCCTGCCCAGAGACAGCTACCTACTGCTTAAATATCTCTAGGGATGGAGAACTCACTATTAGACTTTTCCATGAGAATCTACTAATTTAGCTCAATTTTAAGTAGAATGTAAAGTCCGGTGACTTCTCAAGGAGATCTTCATTAATATCTAAAGTCTTCCAACGGGCCTTTTCCCTTGCACCCACGTCTTTGTAATAAGATCTAACTGAAGTATCTCAACTAGAATACCAACAGAATGAGCTTTTTAGGAAAAACCTGGCCTTTACTATTCTATAGCTCTGTTATATGGCCAGTGACAGGTTGCCACTCCCAGGAGGTAGAGGCACCAGGGTTTTTCTTGTCTACTTAAGTCTGCCTGTTATCTCTGTTGGCTCTGCTGCTGTGATGGGCAAGCAACCCCTGGTTACATTCCCCCCCATCCCAGAATAGTGACTGGCACTTAGGGAGCCTTCAATAAGTGTAGTAGACCGACTGACTAAATGAATGAATGAGTTAATTAACTGCCTCAGTAGATTAACCCTTTGTCTACCTTTACAAACCTCCTCTCTGCAGGTCCCAGTGATCCCATTTACAGATGGAGAGGTTTTAAGTGATTTTTAATCTTGGATCACAAAAGCCTATTGCTCTAGGCTTTAAAACATTGTCTTACTATGCTTTAAACTCAAGACCAGCTTTCTTTAAGGTCTTATCAAATCTTTAGCTTCAACAGAGAACAAGAATGTTGTATCAGAGGCTAGGAGTCTAGCGGGGTAGAACCCAGCACTTTTATTCTCATTTGCCATCACCTGGACTACTGCAGTGGCACATACGCTGGTCTCTGTCTACTCTTTGGTCTTTTCTTCCTCCAGCTGCCCTACATGCTACAATGACATGAATCACCTTTAAAAAACATCTTTTGAAGACTCCCTTTGCCCAGAGAACTATGGAAGAACAAGATTTTTGTTGTGTTTTAAATTTCCTTTATTAGAATCTTTTTTATTTTACTAGCAAAAATTAACTTTTCAGAGAGGAAGACTTTACAGTTCTTACCTAACTTAAGTGAATGCACAGTTCTTATCTTCTGATGGGGTTTAATTATGACAACATCAGTGAAGGGAGTTAAGTTTCATGAAGTTGGTGAGGTCATTCATCTCCCAAAGACAAAGAGTTTACAACTTCAAATGAACTCACCTAGTTTTTCCTACAACAAGCATTTTTACACATACAGTTTCCTCTAACAAACAAAAAGTTTCAAAGTTACAAGTTAACATCTTTTAGAAGATAACTTTTAAAACAAACTTCTGCATGAAATTTGCAGGAAATTTCTTTACCCCTTTTAATAAACAGACCTGGACAAAATTTCAACGGACTAAGTATAGATTTAACTTAAATATTATGGTAATTGGTATGTAAATATTATCCAGTCTTTTTTCTTCTCTCTCTAAACAAAGAGTAATGGCTAACTCAGCACCTTGTATTCTCAGAAGTCCTTGGGCCAACCATTTCTTGAGTCCAAACAAAGTACCATTAATCCGTGGCCCATGATTCCATCTATAACATTAAGCAAAGCTGAATCAAAATTTTTGTTGCCTGTAATTTTCTGTTTCCATAGAACTATAATCTTACACCACCCATTGCATTTAAGAATTTTCCTTTTCAATGTTATCTCCTGTTATTCTACTTCCCAGAGACTATTCTACTTACCCAGGTCCATGTACTCTATTTTTATTTTTATTAAAATTTTATTTTATTTTATTTTACTATTGAAGTGTAGTTGATTTACAATGTTGTGTTCATTTCTGCTATACAGCAGAGTGACTCAGTTATACACATATATACATTCTATTTTTAATACATTCTTTTCTATTATGGTGTATCACAAGATATTGAATATAGTTTCCTGTGCTGTACAGTAGGACCTTGTTGTTTATCCATCCTATATATATAAGTGTTTACCTCTGCTAATCCCAAACTCCCACCCCATCCCTCCCCCACCCTCCTCCCCCTTGGCAACAACAAGTCTGTTCTCCATGTCTGTGAGTCTGTTTCTGTTTCATAGTTAGGTTCATTTGTGACATATTTTAGATTCCACATATAAGTGATATCATGTGGTATTTGTCTTTCTCTTTCTGACTTACTTCACTTAGTATGATAATCTCTAGTTGCATTTATTTTGCTGCAAATGGCATTATTTTATTCTTTTTTTATGACTGAGTAATATTCCACCATTGTATACGTTGCTACATCTTGGTCCATGAACTCTAAATCACGCTCTGTTCTCTAAATCCCCACTCTCCTGATGGCAATATTATTTACTCATCAGTGACCATCTCAAATGATACCTCTTCCATTCATGCCATCAAGATTTACTGAGTAGCTACCATGATCCAGGTACTGTGTTGGGCACCTGAGATTTAGTCTGGCTGTCATGAAGCTTACACTTTGGTTGGATGAATGGACATTAATTATACTAATTAGAATTTAATTACAAACTGACATTAGTGCTCTGAGAGAAGGGATGCAATTCTATCAGAGCCTATAAAGTCTTCTATGAACCTTCCAATCATAGATCATTTCTCTCTTCTGAAGCCCTCATGGTATTTTATGACTCTACGAGTCTGAATTCTTTGGTTGTGAGTGACATAAACCTAGTCTGATAAATTTAACCGAAAATAAATGTATTTGGATGATAGGGAGCAGTTTAAGAATCAGAGGAAAAGCTGGGGAACCAGTCTCCAGAGAGGGGAGATTCAGAATAGCCCTGGGAGAGGAAGCAGCAAGCCTCCCCAGGGCACTTCTGTGCAGACAGATGAGCTCCAAGAAAGATAATACCCTGTGTCTAGTGATGATGAGCACAGGCTCTGCAGTCAGACTGGATCCACCACTTACTAGCTCTGTATACTTGGGCATGTCCCTCTGTTTCCTCATCAGCAAAATGGGAGAAATAACAGTATCTACCTCCTAGACTCGAAACTTCAAACAGTGCCTGGCACATTGTAAGTGCTCAATATGTTAGCAATGTCAGCAGTAACTGTTATTAAAGTTCCCTTAAGGTTCAGATCAAGAGGTTATCCTAATTAGGGTCAGGTCCCCAACCCTGGTCCAGAGGAGGGCAGGGAGCCTTATGACAGTATCCCTAGGTTTATATCCCATAGCAGGGTGGCTCACCAGGGTGAAACCAGGGTGCTGTGCCAGAGCAGGTATAGATGCTAGGCTGACAGAACAAGAGCTGATGTCTGATTCTTCCCACCAGTATCTTATTCTGTCTTCTGCCATTGCCCTTTGTCCTGTTGCTGATCACCTCTGTCGTATTTTAAGTATCTAATGGGTGAGAACCATATATTATCTCTGTACTTCCAGAAATACAGTGCCTTCCACATCAAAGATGTTCAGCACCTACTTGTTGTATTGAATTAAAATAAAATTGGCATATATGATTCACATTTCAGCTCTAGAAGCATCTAGGTAGGGATGGCTTGAAATTTGGGGGGATTTTTTTGATCTCTCAAGGTTTGCCATTTTTAATAGAAACATAGAAAGAATGCTGTGTAGGATTTCAGAAACTTCCGGGTATTTCCTGAGACAAGCAAAGCCAAGAGAGTTACCCATCTTTGCAAAGGTTTTAATTTATTTAAAATGAAAGTCATGGTGTATGAGGGTGCAAGTGAAAAGTTGTTCATTTTTGTACTGTTTATGCCAGTGAAAAATGTCCATCAGTAGGGGTATGACTAAATGAACAAATATGTCCATAATAGAGAATACTATAAACCAGCTATAAATAATTAACGTTGATCCTTCTGTGTAATAACATAGAAGGTGCTCCAGAAAATATCGGTGAATGAAAACAATCAAGGTACAGAACAATATGTGCAGTAGAGTCCCCTTTTATAAAAAGGCAACAAAACCAAAATGACACTAAATGTTTTTGTACTGATAACATACATCTGTAAAACATATAAGAAGATCTTGAAAGATGATCATCACGGTGCGATATGTTTTACTTAAATGAAAAGCCAAATCGAAACGATACTACGTATTTTATACTGGTATACAAATACACATACATACATTTTTATATGCACATACACATACATCTATATAGAATAGAATAACTGGTTGGTTGCCTCTAGGGAGTAGGGGTTGTGGGAGGGGCCAGAACTGTGAATAATGTTCTAAGGAAATCTTACCCTAATTTTTAAAAAAATTTATTTATTTTTGGCTGCACTGGGTCTTTGTTGCTGCGCGTGGGCTTTCTCTAGTTGTGGCAAGTGGGGGCTACTCTTGGTTGTGGTGCGCGGGCTTCTCATTGCGGTGGCTTCTCTTGTTGCGGAGCATGGGCTCTAGGCGTGCGGGCCTCAGCAGTTGTGGCACATGGGCTCAGTAGTTGTGGCTCATGGGCTCTAGAGCGCGGGCTCAGTCGTTGTGGCGCACGGGCTTAGTTACTCCGCGGCATGTGGGATCTTCCCGGCCCAGGGTTCGAACCCGTGTCCCCTGCGTTGGCAGGTGGACTCTTAACCACTGCGCCACCAGGGAAGTCCCTTAACCTAATTTTTAATATTTGCATTTTTTACAAGAAGAAAATATTCATGAATTATTTATTTAATGAAATGTTATCTAAAAAATAAAAGAAGCTAAAAAACGAGGAAGCTCAGATGCCTCTGAACTGCCTTCATTGCAGAATGCCGGGACATTTTGCTTCCTGTCATCACCAAGGAACTGAAGGAGCTGCTGGAGCAGGATGAGATGCAGCACCAGGTCCAGGAGAAGAAGTACTGTGTCGAGTTACTCAACAGCATTTTGGAGGTCCTCAGCTGTCAGGATGCGGTGAGTCATCATGATGTTGTAGACGTCCTAGGGCTGAGTTAACTTCTAAAATATTGATGCTGATGAATAGCATTCGAAGTCTAAAGATAAAAGTCAATGGCTTTCTCAATGGGCCTACTTTTACAGTGACTAATTCCCTGGCTGTGAAAGACAGCTTGGGGACTAGAGTTAAGCGTGTAGCATTTTGTCACCATATTTCTTGTCGGACAGGCTTTCTCAGGGTGTAGGTATGGACATACTGCAGACTTTTTAGATTGCCTGTCCATTTACTAAAGCCCTGGTTTGCAGGGATGAGGGTAGGAAAGTTTTTCTATGTCTACATAGCCAAGAAAACCCCACTTCCCTGCTTCCTTGGCTGATTTTCCTTGGTTTTGTTTCTCCCGTTATCTCCTGCAGTGGTGAAACAGTTAAGACTCTTTGTGGATGAGCAGACTGCTCATGCCTAGACCCTTGAGATAGGTTGAGGCGTTAGGTGATGATAGAGAGATGGCTGTGGCAGTGAAGCCAATGTAATATTGGTCAACATCATTCAGAGATTAGGTAGGAATGAGACCAAAAGGAAAGTCTCAGGGGGAGTAAGTAGAGGGCTTCCAAAGGGCAGAGTCTCCAGAAGATAATGAGGGAGACAGAGTGGTGATAATGGTAAAGACTGAGAGGCAGTGATTAAACACAGGACTAGAATTCTTGAGACTTGGAAGACAGAGATAAACATTCTTGATTTGACTCAGGTTCCTTTTGCAGCCTTAAATTGTCCTTGAATAATGTCCGGGAATATCTGCCCTTATGTGGGCTGCTTTCAGAGGACTGGGTAGACCCAAACAACCAATAAATCTTTTCTAAGTATTTGTGTGACCATTCTCTCCATCCCCTCTCCTCCCTAGAAAATCCTCAGAGAAGGGCTTTCTGGATGAATGGTGTCTATGATTGACTGTATTAGAAAACTCTGCAAAACAGTATTTTTTTCCTGCTCATATCCCATAGTCAACCATTATTATCAATTTCCCTGTATGTCTGTCTCCTGTCTTGTCCTTTCCGCTCTTACCATCCTAATTAAGTTTTTCTCATCTCATTTTTAGGTAAATGAGATACATAGCTAGCTTCATTTGTTCATTCATTCATTCATTTGTACATATGATGTACCAAGTATGTGCCAGGCATTGGGTACACAAAGGCATGTCTTTTTTCTTAAGAAAATACTTATAAACATATAAATAAGCAATTGCAATATAATATAATGACTAAAATCTAGATGCATACTAGGGGTACTGGAACTACAAAGACTGTGTGTGTGTGTGTGTGTGTGTGTCTGTGCATGTGTAAGCATTTTTGTCAAGGAAGCCTTCACAAGAGAAGTGAAGCTTCAGCTGGGTGTTCAAGAGTGAATAGTTAATGATCACAGCTGCTACTTAATTTGCTGTTTCCTAGGCATTGTGCTAAATGCACTCCAAGCCTTCTTTCTGCTCACCCTGATCACTGCTAAGGATTATCATTCCCATTTTATAGATGAAAACCTGAAATTCACAGACTTAAAAGTTCAAGGCCAAACAGCAAATAAATTGTAGGGTGAAAATCGAAACCCAGGTTGGTCCAACTCCAAAGTCTGCATAATCATAGGCATTGGGGATACAAAAGCATGGTCTTTTCCCTCTCATTTTTTCCTATCCTCATCCTTTTTTGGGGGAGAGGGAGTATAATGCCCGAAAGCTTGGATATCTAAAATTCACTCTGTGAGAATGTCATGGTGATGGTGTTATTTTCATAAGCATGTTCACTAGCCAGCTATTGAACTGGTTCCACTCTGTGTTATTCTATCTTTAAAAAAATTTAGGGGAATGTTTAATCTTACTCTCACAGTGTAAAAACATGATGGTTGGCCTATTATTTCTCCAGAAACTTCCCAAAGAATGTTGCCTCTTCTTGTTGAAAAGAATTTACAGTGTTTCTTACATTTTAGTAGTGCTCACATCCGTTTTCATGGGGAAAAAAATCCTAGATGCTTGGGACTACACTAGTGGACCCTGGTTTGAGGAACAGACTTATAATGTGTTCTGCCAATTTCCTAATTTGGGTAGAGGAATGGCCCCAGTACATAGTTTATTTGTTAAGCAGCGATGCTAGGCTCTGCCTGTCCCATGGGAGTGGCCCCCTAGAATTCTATGCTGGCAGGTTGTCATCACTTTGCACATTGGGTGACACCAGACCCTGGTGAGAAGAGGCTGCTCTCTCACACACCCTGAATACTTGGGACTTCAAAGCCAAGAATAAGTGGGAGGCTCTGAGTTCCCCTTGGTGGTTTGTGGCAGCTGGACTTGAGGCGTGTGGGTGGTGCGGTGTCACTCCTCACTGCCTCCGAGCGCACTGCTGTTATAGTGACTTCTGAACGTTGGGGACTAGCCCGCCTCTTTCCCAGGATGAGCAACCGTCTTTGCTGATGAGTTGTTAAATACCGTTATTACCATTGGGTTTGGTACAATGTTGGTACAGTGTGTGAGCTTCACATCTAACTTCTCCAGCTCATGAAGATGGAAATCTCTCCTCTTCTCAAAAGCTTTTTCTTTCGCGAAGAAGATTCATTCAGCAACCGCTATAACTTTGAGTTAAACCAGAAGTTACAAAGTATCTAATCTAAATCTCTCTTATTCTAGTATATGGCAACTGTCAACTCTGCCTACACGTTACATCACCCGAGGAGCCTTTTTAAAAGTAGCTGTTGCTAAGTTCCAGTCCTAGTTGTTGTGATTTAGTTGCCTGGGGTTGGCCAGGGCATCGCAATAACATGTTCACCGGGTGATGATAATAGGCAGCCAGGGTGGAGGACCACAGTTCTAGTGCAAAAGGTCTTAAACATGATAGTACATCCCAGTGACCTGGAGGAGCTGTTAAAACAGGTTTCCGATCATTAGGTTTGGAGGATGGAGCCTGATCATTTATTTATTTATGTATTTATATTTTTAAAAATATTTATTTATTTAGGCTACACCGGGTCTTATCTGCGGCACGTGGGATCTTTGTTGCAGCATGTTTAGTTGCAGCATGTGGGCCTCTTAGTTGTGGCATGAGGACTCTTAGTTGTGGCATGCGTGTGGGATCTAGTTCCCCAACTAGAGATCTAACCCGGGCCCCCTGTATTGGGAGCACAGAGTCTTACCCTCGGGACCACCAGGGAAGTCCCCTGATCATTTATTTTTTCTAACAAGTTCCCAGATGATATGGATACTGCTGGTCCAGGGATACACTTTAAGAACCACTACTCTAATGTGACCTAATTTTTTTTTATCTTCAGTATTCACTGGAAATGGAAGAACAGTTGGGCTCATCCTCAGTTCTTTACCTTCTTAATTGAAGGGCCCTTTCCAGTCTATAAAACTTTGCATCTTCCAATGTGGCATTTAATAAACCATAAAACGGCAGAGTCTTCAAACACATTCATTTGTACTCATCAATTCATTTTTATGCAGTAGTGGGGACATCGCCTGTACAAAGATCTGACTTTGAAAATCCAAACCATCAGGTGTGCTGTTGGTTTCTTCAGGCACTAACTCTTCAAAATTGGAAATTTCGGAGAAAAATTCAAAAGGCTCCCAGGGTAAACGTCCTGGATTTTTCTTCTGGTTGTTTGGATCCTCTCTGTTGATAACAACATAGCCATCTATTTTTTTTACTGACTTTTTCTTGGCACCATGGGATAGTTGATCTCTCCAGCCCAAGAATGGACTATACCTACCTGAACCATTGCCCAAGGGCGGAACCACGTGTAGAAATTTAGCAATTACAATGCAGTATGCCAAGCTTCCTTCTGGGGGGTATCGTGTGTTTGGGGGTTGGGAAAGAATGCTTGTCTTCAATAGATTGTCATCGTTTGGGTAATTACAGCACAGCAGGCCTGGCATGTGGAAGCTATGTTTTCCTGTTATCACCGTATTCATTAACCCTGGGTGGCATATGACTCAGGGAGGGATGTCCACCTAAGCCTGGATGTTGATATTTTGGTAATGATAGTGTTAAATCCCCTCACTCAGCTTGCTTGCCGTTGCACTTAACATAGGAAAGGGACAGGCTCAGGTGCAGGATGAAAGGCCTTCTGCCTGTATTAACTCCTTTTCTCCCCCTCACTGAGAGCAAGTTTAATTGTCAACTTAGGTTACTTTGAAAGGTGGTTTCACACTGGCTTTGTTCTGTGCCTTGCTGGCTGCCAAGCAACTCATAAAATTTAATTTTGCGCCAGACCCGGAGAGAGTTGGCTTGCCCCCCCTCTTGAAGCAGGCTTTTTGTTTCTATGTTTCATTCCTCTGACACAGACGGGAGAGTCGTCATGTTGAACCCTGCTTAGCAATCACAGAGTGGGTAAAGGTGACTCCTGGCTCTGAAGAGAAGTTGGTGTTGGTTGTATCTGCATCACGAAGGCAGAGAATGCACAGAATCAGCTTAAAAAATAAACCCTTTGAGCCCATTGACTAGACCTGAGGGGTTTTACCGAGGCCCTCTGTTAGTCACGATTAGTTTGGGGTTTCTGGTGTTTTTATTCATCAGCTTAGACACTGGTAGAGAGGGCTTTTCCTCATGCTTTTTCTCTTGCTTGAAATTTCCTTTCCAGTTCCTGTTCTTTTTATGCAAGTAAAATCCTAAACTCCTTTTAGGTTCAGCTCAGGTAATAGTTCCTTTCTGAAATCTCACTTCTATGTCCTCTCCACACACACCCCTCCCGCACCTGCCAACCTCAAGGCAGGTTTAAGGGCTTCCTTCTCTGTGTTCATAACTATGTGTTCAGACTGATATCACAGCACTGATTGCTTTGTGTTACACTTTCCTGTGTGTGTCCCATGCCAGGCTTTGCACACAGAAGCTCAGAGAGCAAGCCTCCCTCCCCCAACTTCACAGAGCTTACACTTTCAGCCTTCCCTCTTGCCAATTCCACTTTTACTCTCCAACTCCTGCTCCATTAAAATTCTTTCAATCCCTCAGGGGCCACACTCTCTCTCTTCTGGGCTGCTGTGTGTGCTGTTTGCAGTTGTCGGAATGCATCACCTCCTCTCTTTGCCTAGCTAAATATTCAGAAGTCAGATGAAATGTCAGTCTCCCCAAGGAAGCTTTCTCTAACCCTCCTCCACACCCCTCTCTTATGGCCCATAGAGCTTATGCCTGCTCTGTCATAGCACCTGGGTTATCATCCTCTGTGGACCCATCTGCCTGTGTAATTGGGAGTGCCCTACCCTAGCCTGCCCTGCCCTGCAGCTCCCCACTTCCCCTTGCCCATCCCGCACAATGCCTATCTGTTGAAGGAACGGATAAGTGAATGAATATGACTCGTCCCAATCAATGGCAGAGACTGAATTCTCCCTTGGGTCTTCCACTCTGAGTGCTAGGAGGGTGTGCTCCTAACTCTTTCTGTCTTCCTTGGGTGTCAGGTGCAGGGGTTGAATTAGTCACACTCAGTTTATGACACTTTATCCTCATTGGTCTGTGCAAGGCCCTCTCTTGTTTCGTGTGTGTGTGTGTGTGTGTGTTTCTTACCTTTATCCCTGTCTCCTGCTTCCATTCCCCTACTTCCCTTACCTGCTATGGGCGATTTGCCTACTGTGTTGAGTACACATGTGTGAGTTTGGGTGCATGTATTTTAAAACACACAAACACATACACTCACCCTCATGTCTCTTCCTTACAGAGGAGTAGACATTGACTGCAAAAGGCCATTAGCATCTTCAGTTCTGTTAGGGTCCCCATGGGCGGGGAAGGGACTGAGGCGCGCACAGGGAGTAGTCTGCTGAGAGGGTGTTCTCCGTCTAGCGCCACCCCTGACCTACCGTGTGTGATAGAAGCAGACCCTGCCAGTCTGTGCTTGGGTGCCTACCTCTGAAATTCTAGGTTCTCTGAGAATCCCAGGCAGCCTGCATGATGCAGGCTTGAAGAGAGGCTGATGCTGCCTCTTTGCATTATCATTTAGTTTCCAGGATCAATACCACACTGCAAAAACAGCAGGGTTTTCCTCTAACCTATCTGCTCCCTTGTATATCATATAAAGGGTAGGGAGACAAGGCTTGCTGAAATTCTTTTGTCTGTGGTGCATTCCAAACAGAGGACAGCCAAGTAAGTCCTAAACTTAAAGTTGAAATAGATGAGAATGCTGTACCTTGTGCTGTGTCCAGGGCCATTTCTTTTACCCATTGCTCTTCCTCTGCAACCGTGGTGTTAGACGTGCCCTTCCTAGGCCAATGGAATGACATTACGATGTCATGGACGGTGACATACAGGATACTTTCTCTCCTGGCACCTTTTAGCCTGCAGAGTGCTTTCTCATACATCACAGTTGTTTGTTTCTGGCAACCCCATGGCAAGATTAGCTTTATCAGCCCCATTTTACTGGTGAGGAAGCCGAGCCTCAGAGAGAGACTTGGTGACATTCCTAACTAAGGTCAGAGAATTAGTAAAAGGCTGAGCCTGCAGGGAATCACCTCATCTCACTCTGAAGCCAGTCTTTCACATACCACAGTGCCTTCCATTACTTCATTTATACTCTGCCATGTAAGAGCCCTTTACCAGCATTATTTCCCTGGTGGAGGTAAGAGCACAAGCTTTGGAGTTAGGCTACATTCATGTATCCATCCCACAGAATAACGTAGAAAGCACCATGTGTACTACACTACATGCTAGAGCTATAGGGGTGAGCAGAGCTGGGGTGCGTCCTAGCTCTGCTTTTTATTAGCTGGGGAACCTTGGGAAGTCGTGTAATCTCTTGGTAAAAAGGTGGTTGTTCTTTCTCTGGGTGTGTCAGGGTTACAGGAAACAAGAACATCTGTGAAAGCATGCAGCCCTGTATTTGGCATATAATCCATACCCGATACATGTGGTTTTGCCTCTTCCTTCACTATTCCCCTTCCCTCCTATGCTCCTTCCACTGTTCCAGGATGCTTCTGAAACATCCCTGTAATTCTTTTAAGAACAGTTAAGGGCCAAGTGGTCTCCTGGAAGAATGGCAAACAGGTTCTGAGCCTGGGGAGGACTTGGTACCCCGTTAGCCCTGGCGGCAGCCAGATGCTTTGGAGGCGTCATGGGAGGCTTGCCAAGAAGCAGCAGGTACTGCTGCTGGAGCAGTGCCATCGCCTGCAGGGCATCTGGACCTCATAAGGTTTCCTGGACGGACTGGAGAAAAGTGTCATCCTGCTGTTTCAGGGGCTCCTTTGGGTTATTCCGGTACTCGGGGGCTCAGGGTAACCACTGTATAATGGGGTGGTGTGCTGGAGCTGGCTCATCCCAGCTCATGAGAACCAAGTTTTAAATTTTTAGGAATTTTGTGAGTTATTTGTTAGATAACAGCCATTATTAAAATTTTATATAGATATCTATAACTAATAAACTATATTGAAATCAAAGGTAGTAAATACATACTCAAAAGTATCACTTCCTAATTATCTTACCATATTTTATTCTTATCTGTGTGCTTGAGGTTATTTACATTGTTGTGTCTGTATGGTAGAAATACATACAGATATTTAATATTATAGATATTAATATTTAATGCTCTGCTGCAGCCCGTTTCTTCCCAGTTGTGTTCAGTGATGTCACAGTGGTAGCTTGAAATCAACCATGAAGGAAGTACTCTTACCAGAAAATTGACAAACACTTAATATCCAGACTTGTATTTTCTTCCCTTCCTGGAGAGACAGTTGATAAACATTTACCAGCATACCACTGTCTGGGACTCAAAGGAATTGCCCCAAATGAGAAAAACCCACAGGCACAGGGGAGCTGCCTGTGCACTTCCGTTCTCCCCAGTGACCCTGGATCTGCTGCTTCTAAAGGTTCTCATGAGACTGGGCAATGAGAAGATGCTCCAGGGATGTAGCAATTTAAAGACAAACTAAACCCCCAACCTAGAGCAGAGATAAAGAAATGTGTTTCATTTCCCGTGACAGTTCTTACTGATTGGCAATGGCTTCTTTCCTAGTAGTGTGGAGAACCTTGAAGACTCGTGTGGGCCAGGGAGAACGAGAGCCCAGATTCCTGCATAAGTGAAGGTTGGGGATGATGACTCTGGTGCCATGGATCTGCTATGCCTAAACTAGATGTCTGATCCATACAGCTGTGGGAAAGTCACATTTGACAGGGAGATTATTATCTTTCACCTCAGTAGCTTTGGGCCTTTGGGCCTTACATAGGGTTTAAAGATGATAAAAAGCTCATATTCAATTAGGCAGACACCTCAGTTATCATTGTTACAGGAAGAACCACCAATGGATACTGAACGTGATGGGCAAAAGTATGATGAGAAACAGGGTATCTGCATAGTCTCAAAGTATCCTCCCAAAGTATCCACTTATCAATGACACAAGGAAGGATAGTAACTTTACAGTGGAGAAACCTGACAGACACCACCTTAACCAAGGGATGAAAGGGAGCATCACCAGGAAGGGCACACATCAGCATCACGTGCCTCCTGAGAAAGGTACTGAGAAGGACACGACACTGTTCTTCTGGGGAATCCTGCCAGAAATACACAGCCTCAGTCCAATAATGAGAAGACATTCAACGATCCCCAACCGAGGGATATTCTACAAAATAACAGATGAGTACTCTTAAAAACTTGAGGTCATGAAAGATGAGGAAATACCGAGGCAGTGTCACAGATTGGTGGGGACTTAGGAAACACGGCAACTAAATTCACAGTGGGATTCTGAATTAGGTCATGAACCAGAAAATGGCGTGAGAAGGACAATTGGCAAAATTAGAATAAGGTCTGCCATTTAGTTAATAGTATTGTACTGGTACAAATGTCCTGCTTTGATAGTTGTGCTCTGATTATACTAACATTAGGATGTTAACACTAAGGGAAGCTGGATGAAGGATGCATAGGAATTTTCGGTACTGTTCTTTGCAACTTTTCTGTAGGTCTAACTCTTTTTTTTAAATTAAGCTTATTTTTGAAGCATTTCAGGAATGATTGCTCACTTCCAAAGAATGCATTTTGAGGATGAGCAGTTCCCCAAAGTACACCTGTTCCGGTGTGAAGGGCTGCTGATAGATAAGGAGTTTTCTCTGCTTTTTCAGTCAAAACAACAAAACCCACAGACAAATCACTAGCCTCAGTAGAGGATTCCACTCTGTTAACTGCCTCAATCTGTCTGGAGGTGATTGGAACCTCCGACTAAATGAGCAATTGTGTAATTACTTGACTAAGCCGACATCAGCGTGCACTAACCCAGAACCAGGCTCTGGGGACCGGGAACATGGAGTATTGCAACCTTTCCTGGTCTCGAGGACCTCGCAGGCTACAGCATTCACTTGGGCTGTTTGACAACCCTGTTCATGCGGTAGATAATTCCTAGGCCAGCGTTTGGGACATGAATGTCACCTGATCTTTGTTTGGCAGGCTTGGTAAGTGGGTGGTTTGGTATAACTTACTGGATGGTCTTTGGGTCGTTTATTCTCAGGGGAGTCACCTGGAAAATTAGAAGACAGTTTTTTGTTGATGGTTGACGAGAACTCCTCCCAATAAAATGAATAATCCAACACCTTCTGCTCCATCAGCACCAACTAGAAATACTTCTGAAGGTCTTCTTCAGTATTCCTCTATTGGCCATGACCAAAGTTTAAAAGAGTTTTCCTGCAGCCAAATCCACTACGTCCTCTCGGCACTCCCTCCCGACGGCTTCCCAGGGCCAGGATGAGGGTCAGGCAAGTGAGGCACTTGCCTGGGGGTGGAGGCAAAGTATAAGTGGGCACCAGAAATTCAGTAATCAAGAAAAAGAATATTTCAGTGCGATATTTTAAAAAATCAGTATTTTAAGATTTTGTTCGTCATGCATTTTTTGCATTAATTTATATATTTTTTTAAAATGTAGCATTAAATTTTATTTGTTTTGACTAATGAGTTTCTTGACACTCCTGAAATTTTGCCTCCTGGGCAAGCGCCTTGATCACCTTACCCTCTCACCTCAGTCCTGGCTCTGTATGGAGGCTTCAGTCAACACCAGCAGCCTGCGATGGCAAAGCTAGACTCTGACCCATGAATGGGCAAGCTGGCAGCTTGCAAGAGTGGAGAAGGTACCTTTCCATTCACCCCTGTTCACAAGACTGTGGAGTGTGCTGTGAAGATCAGTGTCTGTAGGGAACCCTTGCATAAAAACACAAATTGTACACTAAACCTTCACTGGACCAGCCACTTGTTTTCCAAAAATCATTTCTTGCGTAATGTTTGAATTAAATCTCCTGTTCACAGTTGGGAGGCATGAGTTAAAAGCCCGCTCAGCAGCAGAAAAATATAGCTACATTTGGTCCAGGTTACAGTTACTGAGGGAACTATACCTTTGATTTGCTCAACTGGTATAAACGTAAATCCTTAAGTGAAATGTGTTAAGTGAGGAAACAAGTGCTCTCTTTCTGAAGATGCTTCTGATCCACAGCTCTGTCTATAGAGCCCCAGCTGTCATAGGCAATCTGGGGGCAGCAACCATGACTACACTAGGGACGTTTCCAGAAAACCACCCAAGAGTTCTAGAATGGACATTTTGTCAGGGCGATTTTCGATGATATTAGTCTTAGAGATAAACACAGTTGATTTAGCAGCCAAGGTTAGAAAAGACAACGTCTAATTCCAGCAAAATTTCTCCAAGCAACATAGCATGCTGAAGTTGTCTTTCACTCTTTATTTATTATCTTTTCCTTTACCTGGGATACAAACTCAACTTAGCTTTTCTCTGCAACCACATTTCCTACTGCTTTCAGTGGCACTCTGGGTTCTGGGGAGACCCCTCTTCCTCTCCCACTAAGCCTTCCTGCTCCTTGCTCTCTCTTTGTCATTTACCTGTTTCCTCCATCTGAAAAGCATTTTTTTCCTTCCTTCTTCTTGTCCTGAGGGCCTCCAGTTGGTGGTTCACAGCCGGAATCTAGCCCACAGATGTGTTTTGATTGGCTTGCCAAATTATTTACTAAAAACCACAGTCCCACCACTTCCTGTTGTTTCCTAAGTGTCTGTTCCCATGCATTTGTTTCTGTCTCAGCCTTGTAAGTATCTCAGCTGTGACTCCTGAAAGCCAAACCTTGCCCTTCCTGATAGGCCCAACCCAAGTCCCCTCGCATTAAGAAATCATCCCCGGGCTTCCCTGGTGGCGCAGTGGTTGAGAGTCCGCCTGCCGATGTAGGGGACACGGGTTTGTGCCCCGGTCCGGGAAGACCCCACGTGTCGCGGAGCGGCTGGGCCTGTGAGCCATGGCCGTTGAGCCTGCGCGTCCGGAGCCTGTGCTCCACGATGCAAGAGGCCACAACAGGGAGAGGCCCACATACCGCCAAAAAAAAAAGAAAGAAAGAAATTAGCCCCGATTCTTTTCGCCCTACCTTAGTCACTTTCCCTCCTGCATGCCGACAACTTCTGGCTTATCATAGAATTTAGCACTTAATTGTGTGCAGTGTTATGTTTGTTATTGTCATATTGGACTGTCATATTGGACTGTCAATAGGACTTCAACATGTTGAAGCAGGACGAGCACTTTTTTTGTTATTTCTCTTTTCTATGAAGGTGATGTCTTTCCACCTCACTAAACATTAACTGAGTGCCTACTGTCTGTCAGGCACCGTTCTAGGCATGGGGGCGGGGGGCAAAGGTGCTTAAGACAAAATGCTCCCTCATTTACAACTACCTCTGAGACCTATTTCCCAGTACTCCTAGCTCCAGTCCGTGGTCTGTTCATTTTGGGGGGCACACTTGCCCTGCACCTTTCTCCATGGTTAGCACTCCTCCTACTGCCACCATGAACTTTCTCTGAATATCCAGATCAGAGCTATTTTGAAGCCTGGGTTAATTCTCCTTATCTCTGACCCCCCAGCCCATTTCGAAGACATGTATTTACCCCAGTCTTCTAGAATTTTGACATAGACTACCATTTACTGCAAGTGCTCTTATGTGGGTGTCCTATAGCTGGTTTACAGACTCTCCATGGATAGGGCTGATTCGGTCTTATATTTTTTTTCTATATTTGTACATTGCCTGGGCATAGTGCCCAATTCTGAGCAGATACTCAATAATTTTTGTGGTTTGGTTGATCCTCCTATCTTCAATGAGTCTACTTTCTAGAAATACATGCTGACACTAATTTTATTTTTTATACTCAGAAGAACCTAACGAGAAAGGTAAATCTGCTGCTGTTGCATTAAAACCTCAGATAAAAAGCAGGTACTAACTTGGAGTATTGTTGTGCTCCCAAAGTTATACATCAGTTTAGAATTCAGCATGCATTTTCCCACAGAAATAATGCAGAAGAATAATGGTGGTCAAATTTCCAGGCCAGCCTGTTTGAGCATGTTTAACCTATAGTGTAACTGAACTCTGGACAGAGGGTAGAGGCTCATATTTACGTGTCCATATTACATGAAAAGGTGGTAGGTACTTCACCTTACCTGACTCTCATCACATTTTGCTCACCTTTGAAGTGTCTTTTAAGCCTCATGGATGCAGGGACTGCATCTGTATTGTTCACTGCCATATCCTAACATAGCACCTGGTACAGACTGTGCAGTCGGAAATACCTGTTGGTTTTCATTGAGTTAAATTCTAGTTGAAAGATTATGAACTTTGGAGACACATAGACCGTGGATTCAAATCCCAGCTTCACCACTAGCTAGCTGTGTGATCTTGGGGAAGCTGTATGTCCTCCCTGAGCCTCAGCTTCATATTTTGTTAGCCATGGCTACCGTGTTGATACTCAATATGTGTTTCTTCTTTCCTTCCCTCTTGCCCTGAATTAATCCCTCAAAAAGTATTTGATTAATTCATTAATGATGCCTGCTTTCCATGCTGCATTGGTTGAGGTGGTGGTGACAGGGAGGTGATATTTGATATCAGAACCCGAAACAGTTTTTGAGACCATGTGAGTTCTATATCCAGCTCTAGTTCTGACAGTGTATGTGATCTGAGGCAGGTCACTCAAGTATATCTGTGAAAGAGTGATGATGGATTTCAGTTATTTTCAAGCTTTCCCACCTAAGTATCTCTAATTTCAGGTGAATGAATATAAACTCTCAATGTTCTGGGGATCTTGCCCAAAGGTTGAATTTACTTGAATTCAGTCTCGTGTCTTATCTTAATTACTCATGCATACCTTATTTTCTAATTCATGATAGATTAATGTTTTAAAAGTATTACTGTTATTTGTGAGTCACCCATAGATGAATGTTTGCTATAAGCCAGATGCTTTGTCAAGGACCTTATATACAGAAATCAACTCTTACCATAATCTTGTGAGTAAGCTGTTATCATGCCCCTGTTACTGATGAGCAAACAGCAAATTAGCAGCAGAGCCAGAATTCAGTCTGTCTAAATCTAAACGTTTCCCCTACACCTCCTCAAGGGGTAAGTAAAAACAGACTTCCCTTGACCACCAAGTATATTAATAAAAATGCTATGCCATGTTAACTGGAAAAAGCAGAACACAAATTGTCTGCAAGCTGCAGAGGGATTTCTTAGGCATGAGAGCTTGAAGGCATCATAGAAGAAGGATTTAGATATGTTTCAGGGCTGGATTATGGGTATATTATGTCACTTTTGTTCCTGGTAATATTTGTACAAGAAATAATGACTTTAAATAACTACTCTGTGTAATTTAGAAGTGTACTGAATGGATAAAGGGATAGTTGATTTTGTTAGACATTATAATTTTTCCTGTACATTTTTGTGAGGGATCAGAAATATAAAAATGCAGGCAAAGCTGGTATTTTTTATGTCCCCCTCCGGCTTGACAAGCATCACTGTAGCTGTGAGTAGGTAACAAGGCAGCTGTGCCTCAAAGAACCTTATGGAGAGGCACTAGAAACCTCATAAGCAGAGTTTGAAAGCAACCTCCGTGGAAAGGGGAGTTTTTTTTTTTTTTTTTTTTTTCTGTGAGTAGAGTCAGTCTTTAGGGAACAGAAGAGATGTTTTTATATCTGGGGGCAAGGAATGGCACGATTCAGGGAAGGTTGGAGAGGAGTAGTTATAATCTTCTAAACTTCTAAACGACCCCTAAAAGACTAAATATTTATCTGCTTGAAACCTATTCTGAAAGGCAAGCTGCAACACCACATCCTCTTAGTTATAGGGTAAAAAGTGAAAGAAGAAGAGGAGATGGTGTCTTCATATAAGAAAAAGAAGGAAAGAAATTGTCAGCATCTTTGTTCTTTGAGAATAGACAACACATCTGATATTTTGCATCAGACTCTGAATTGATAAGATGTAAATTTAGGCCATATCATTCATCTGTCCATTCATCCTTCCATCCATCTGTCCAGCCATCCTTCTATTCACTGACACGTTGATTTTATATATTTATTCATGTACTTTGAGCTTCCTCTGTGTCAAGCAGATACCGCACTTTGGTCATTCAAAATTGAAATATGTGGTCCCTTAGTTTTGGGAAGTATGAGTAAGGTTTTGTGGGCACCCAAAAAGAGCAACGACTAATCCTGCCTGGGGTGAAGTGGGAGTTTAGAGTGACTGAGTCAGAAAAGGCTTCCCAGAGGTGATGATTGAGCTGGGTTTTCTGACTGCTGAGTCACCTGATTGGCAGGTGGCCAGGGGTAGAAGGGCATCGCAGACACAGGTAAAAACCTGCTCTTAAAGGCATTCAGGTTCCTCTCTGTGGGAAGAATGAGCTGACCCAGGATGGCTGGATTAGGATCTGGGAGAAGCAAAAGTACACCAGGCACAAAAGACAACCCCTTGAAGGAGCTGGTTGCAGTCCAAGGCTAAGGTGAGGTGAACTCTGCCTCGTGATGACATTGTGATTATGGGAAGATTAAAATCACTCCAGAACTAGGAGCATTGGGAGTGGAAGACTACTTCTAGATGCTACACACTTATGAGAAAGGAACTCAGTGTACTTCTAGGACTAAACACTTGCAATTCGTTCAAGGTGAATTGGTTATACTAATGAGTTATGCTAGACTCTCGCTCGCTGAGAATAAAAAGGGACTGAATACTCAGAAGAAGGACTTCCCTGCTTGCCGCTGGTCAGGGAAGGATCAGAGTCGGATTAAAGTGGAGGGCACTGAGTTTATTATGGAGACCAGGAAATAGATGACCTTCTTCTTTTCCAGAAAGCCACCAGAAACCATAGATCAAATTGGAAATTTTGTAGTAAATCAGAAGAATAAACTAGTTCTTCCTCTTTCAAATTTATTGCAGATATATAGTGGTCAGAGAGAGATAGTGAGGGAGGAGGAAGCACACAACCTAAACTTTCTGAAAAGAGTTGGCTGGGGATGAAAGTAAATATTAGCTATGTGATAGAACTTTAAAAAATATTTGAAATCATCATTACAATTTGGGAACAGTGAAGAAAGTCACGCATGCTTTATGAGCATTAAAACAGACACATGCACATGCTCTGGGGGTCAGTGAGGGGAGAGAGAGAGAAAGAGAGAGAGGGAGAGGGAGAGAGATTGAACTCCACCTTCTCCCGATGAGGAAAATGCCTTTGTTCTAGGAGGAAGGATTTTATCAGCACCATGGAGAGCGGCACAAGTTTTGTATTGCTCGGTCCTTCTAGAGATGAGTTTCCAGGGAGAGTTTTAATTCTATCCAGTCTTAACTGAAAAGGCAACATTGATGTCTGTGTAACTGCACATGTAGATCAGAGGATGCACATTCATTCCTCAGATTTATTGCTCTTTTCCAGCCAGTTCTCTTGCATTTAAGATTGGCCTACTTCCTCCATCCCCTCCAGGCCAAGCAACAGAGGTTCAAGGGTAAGATTTTAAAGTCTCCTCCTGTTGGTGGTAATTTTTCTAACGTTTCTGGCCTAATTGATCTTTAAGACTTGTCAGTGAGCGCAGGCTCTGAATTCTGGCTGAGACACAGGATCCTGGGATGTTTCACGAGACCTGTTTCTGAGCTCAGTTTTGTGCCTGCCTGATTTGGGAGGGATTTGTGGGGCAGAGAGTCCATTAAAAAAAAGAGGACAGTAGAGTTTTGATTTGGGGAGACCCTACTGAGGAGACTAGATCAGTCACCGCCAGATGAGCTGTCTGGTATCTGTATTCTTTGTCGGGAGGATTAGGGACATTTTCACTGTGGGAAGGAGGTTAGAAGATTGTGTATGTATTTTGATTCCACTCTCAGCTTGTCTAAGAGCCCCTTAGTCATTTGTGTAGGGTAAAGCTGTGTGGCCCATACAGTTGAGGAAGTCCACGCCCAGAAGCTTCTAGATTCGACATTCTGATTTCATCCCCTTATCTAACAGTCTCTCCTTACTCTCTACAGCAGTTATCTGACATCTCGTATTCGCTTTTCTAATTAATTAATTAAACGGAATCTACATCCCCTTAATAAAAATGCGGTGATTACTTCTTGTGTGTCAGATATTTGTGCTAGGTGTTGAACCTAAAATAATGACACAGACCTAATCTCTGTCCTCAAGGATCTCACAGGTGATTCACAATCTATTTGTTCAACCATGAAGGGGAGTCAGGTAGGAGTGGATATGTTATGACTTTTACCTCAGAGGGGCTTATGGTCTAGTATTCTAATGCTCTCATTCGGGGCCTCATTTTAACAGGAGAGAATTAGCCTTCAGTCAAAGAATGACATTTTATTCATGGAACCTCAAATATCAACAAATAGTTGGAGGTATATTTGGGAAATCATTTGGGGTGGGGGAGAATCATTCTGGTCTGAATAGGTACCTTCTTTGCCTGTGGCTAAAGCCATCCCAGGATGGTGGGTGAAGGCTGGTGACAAAGCGGAGGCACAAAGCAGAAGGAAGCAGAAGAGAAATGCCAGACTGCTAGTGGAAGGGGAGAGAGAGAGGAGCGCAGGAATGGAGGGAGGAGGCTCACTGCATAATCAGGACATGGAGGGATGGAAACATATTTGAATGACTTTCTGGATAAATAGGAGGAAAGATCTTCACCACCAGGGTTTTTTCCACCACTCCTTACCATATGCTGATAGAGGCATAAAATATATTGTCTCCTGAACAAGCAAAATGTATTAAACATTAGATAATTTGTTTACTCATTAAAGAAAAGGGTAATATATAAGCGCCTTCTGAACTTTCTAAACCAGCAGAGTTAAACAGCCTTCCTATCTGGAGTTTATCTTATTCTCATTCAAACAAGGAATTTTGACATTGCCCTAAGCCAATGTAATAACACTGAAAACGAGTGAGTGTACAATATCTGTTAATTTTTAAAAAATATTATAAATAGTTCACAGACCCCATTTCTACAGTGGAGACCTTAAAGGTGCCCATTTCTGGCGGGCCATTTGCAAATTTATCTTCCTTGTTACATTTGGCTATTACAAACAATACAAAATTGCTGTAAATAGCCATGTATACAACACAGGAGCCTTGCAACCAAGGGGACATGGATTCAAATCCAGTTCCACGACCTACAGTTCTGTGACTTTGGACAAGTTTCATAAACCTTTGAATTTTCTCATCTGTAATATGGGGAGAGCCAGTGTAGTAGATTGATAAGATTATTCTGTGAATTAGCAGATATTCGTGTGATATTCGTGTAAAGAACTTATAAATAGTATCTGACATATATTAAGTGCTCGGTATGTACTGAACGGTAATAATAATTAGATTAGAATGGATCTTATTTTACATCTTAAAATAGGATAATACTTATTCCCAGGGTTTTGGTCAAGATGCGGTGAGATAATGAATACAAAGCACATAGCCCATTGCCTGGCACATAGTATGAATTCAACAGATGTTAGCTGTGTTCCTTATCCATTGCTCCTTACACAGTCCCCATCGATTCCTCCTGTTTTGAAGAACAAAACCCCAAAGTGGAGCGTCTCCAAGGTACATCTTCACAAATGGCTCCAACCAGCCTCCATTCATCAGCATTAAGATGTTGGACTCATAGACCTTGGGAGGTTCATTTTTTCCACTCTAGGCTGTAGGTTGTAGATTTCAGTGTATTTTAATAAAAGCCCCACAGAGCAACTTGCAGGACCTGAATAAAAGCAACATTTCTCTCTAGGCACAATGGGATTTTTCTGTGGGAGGTGATGGTTTTGTCATTTTTTTTTTTTCTGGTTGCTTTAAGTAGATTTTTTTTTCACCTGCCAGGAAATGGAAGTTAAAAGCATCTGATAAATGGAATAAAATATTTCATAGTTGCGCCTTCTCCAAAAGTGTTAACCCACGTGACTTTGTAGTTCTTCTCTGTCTGCTCGGTAACGTTGACAACAGCCCTCCAGCATGTGAGCACTGAGACTCCATGGCCACGCTAGCACAGGGTGGGAGCTCTCAGGAGGGGAAGCACCCTCGCCTCTGAACACAGGGCTGCCTGCAGCACACTGCGGTCCCTGATAGGTATCCACTCAGTCCTCTGTAATACGATTCCTTAGGTGTGTAGACTGACTTCCATTTTGTTCCAGTTGGGCAATAGTTCTATTTTCTTTGTTACTATACATGATTACTGTGAAGATGTCCAACAAACCATAGCAAGGAAATTATCCCTTTAACCTCACATCTCTCCCTCCTCTCCCTGTTTAATGATTTCCTATTCATTTTTCCAGACCTTTTGGACATAGAAAATATTTTTCAAAAACATAAGTGGGCTTCTATCACATGTGGTGCTCTGTAGTCTCCTTTTCCTGACATATTAAGGATATCTTTCCAGCTCAAGGAACATCTACACTCTCCTACTCCACTGTGTGGGTAAGCCATCATTTATATAACAGGATCCCTGATTTGGGGACATTTATCTTGCTTTCTACATTTGGATATTATAAGCAATACAATATGCTATAAAAAGCTGTGCACACAAATGTTTGTGTTATTATTTACTTTGGACAAATTTGCTGAATGATTTATCATCTACAGAGTGCTGCCGCATCCATTCATTTCTGTGATCCTAAAAGATGGAGGCAGTGGCAGTTGCAAGCCTGGACTCTGGAGTCAGACAGGCCTGGGCTGGAACTTGGATCAGTATTTACATGGTGTGTGGCCACAGCCAGAGTCTATTTCCTCATCTGTAAATCTGGGATAATAGAAGTATTTCCCGCATTTCATAGGGAGGGGCTTGCAGAATTCCTTAAGGTAATATATGCACAACATGTAGTAAAAGCTCAAAAAATATTAGCGATCTGTGTTAGAAATACCTGCAGAGGATCATGAGATTCTCAAGATAATTCTGATACTGTGGGTGCGATTATGCCTGTGTACAGATGAGGAAACTGAGGCTCAGAGATGTAAGGTTGACCAACAGAAGAAAGGAGCATAATTAGTGGTAGCTCCATAACCTCTGCGCTAGGAGAGACTCTGTATTTTCGTAACCCTGAGAATCATTGCCAGAGAGGTTTTGGAGGGCCTGAAGCATCTCCCACCTTCCAGCACCACCGCACTTCGTATCAGGGAAAGAGCGTGGAATTAGACAGAGCTGAGCTTGGGTTCAGGCTTGGCCCCCAGTGAGTGGATAATTCCTGGGCAAGTGACTAAGCTTCTCTTACCCTCATATTTCACATCTGGGGCTTCACTGGATTTAAAAAAAAAAACTAAATGAGATCATAGATGTCAAGTCTGCATGCATAGCTCCTAGCTTATAGGATGACCTCAAGATTGTCAGGTAACAGCAGCGTGAGGATGAGAACCCACATCTTCTTTTCCTTTATTATCTCCCCCTACCACCAACTCAAACTCTCCCCTTCTAGGGAGAACTAACCCACGGTGCAGACACTCATGACCACATGAAGGCATTGCCCAAGTCCTACCTGGGAAGTGGGGGGCGGGGGGGGGCGTGGTCCAGTGGGTAGGAGAGGCAGAGATGATGGGGCGCAGCAAAACCCCCCCTGCCTGACTGCACTGACCCCGACTCTCACTTCTCTTGAGTCAGCAGCTGCCTCTGTCGCTTGCTTCACACAATGAGCTGTTGTGCAGTGAAGTCAAGTCTTTCAGGATGGAAACCAGTTCACACAGGAGGAAATAAACTAGCATTAAACCCAGAACTCATGAGAAAACCACATCACCTCCAGGAGCCATAAAAAGAGAGAAGGCGACTCTGCTCTAGGTGATGGCTGGTACTATCTTTTGGAATTTAGGGTATTTTCTTTCTAGGTGAGTGTTTGTGGTACCTTCAAGATCAGAACGAAGTTGAAAAGACTTATATAGGAACACAGAGCAGAGAAAAATAGTAGTGGCCATAGATGTCATGGTCAGGGTATGCATTATTTCTCTTTTGCTAAACGAACAAAGAAGGTCGTTGGACTTTTAACTCTGTAGCTGTGACCTGGTATTCTTCATCTTAACACTGAAAAGAAGAGCTGGGATTGTCCTTGGCATGAACACAAGGACCAAGACTATTCGCATGCTGGAGCAGAGGGAGCAGTCCGCTGGACCTTGCTCAGCAGAACTGATTTTTCATTCTAGCTCTAATGACACGACTTGTCACTGGTCACATGACCTTATACTATCACACCCACCTCCAAAAAAAAAAAATTGAAAATTTTCTTTCTGTAAAATTAGGAGCTGCATTAGAACTCTTTTCAAAACTTCAGACATTTGTATTGCAGTCTCATTTTTTGTTATTTAACCATTATCCCATGTACTTTTAATATTTCTGATTAAATCAGCTCACTTATAAACACTTAAACATGAAATGTTAGGGTAGAAATCCCTGAAAAGATGGTAGATGAAACACAGTTATATATTTTGCTCCCTGTTAAAAACCTACTGAAAAACATAAAAGGGAGTTTTTTTTAAAAGGAAGGTAGATATCAAGTGGAAAAGTAATAAATGACGCAGCAGACCCAAGAAGGGTGATTCATAAGCCAGCAGTGGGGAAAGCTGAAAACTCTTCCATTCTAAAGCAAAGATTCCCCCCAAAGTTTCAGGTAATGGTAGTACCGGGTGCCGCTGGAGGTGGGAGGAAGGAGAGGAGTTCAAACAAGTAGGATCAGTTGCAAGTCTGTGTAAGAAGCAGCCTGACTCCATGCATCTGGGTCACTGGAGGTTTATTCTATAAAGAGGATAAAACAGCGGGCACCTGGAGTAGCGTACACCAGGCAGAATCGAAGGCAGCGATGCCATACTCGAAATAAGCTTTTAACCAAAGTATGCATCCTGGAAGCTGAAGGCTCCAGCACTTTCCTCACACTCAGCTCCTGGAATGCTGGCAGCCAGGTCTTAACCCTTCAGACAAGAGAAGTCAGAGAATTCTCCACTGTGTAATCCGACCAGCCCAGACTGATCCAGAAGAAAAACTTGTATATACTGACACTTGAGCCTCTCCCACTAACTGTCCCAACCAGATCACCCTGCAGTGAAGCTCCCAGACCACAAGCTCTACTCCTATGCCCAGAGTTGGCAAACAGCCTTCGAGTCACCCACGCTGAAATGTGACCTACCACCACTGGTTACAGAGAACTAAGGAAGAACTCTGACAAGAAAGAGAGAGTGCAAAACAGGCAAACAGAAGATGAGTAACTTGGAGGAAAACAGTGACTCCATGAGGCAAAGCAAACTTAAAAATAGGCAGAGAGAATTTTGAGAAATAGGAGAAGAGGCAATCATGAATTAGGGAAAAGATAGTTTAAAAACAATCATCCGAAGAGGGAAAAGGAATATCTGATTTTTTTGTCCCCAGAATTGCTTTTCTCATTTTGGGAAATGAAAAGTTGTACAAGAAATGGGAATTGGTCATAGTTTACAAAACATTTTAAACACCAACTATTGATCAAACCAAAATTACAGTATAGCTGTATGGGAAGAAGGAGAAATGGGAAGGATGCCAGGGCCTAATGGGGCAGAGTGGGGAACAACAGTGAAATCCTTGTCTTATATGGTGGAGGGTTTACAGATAATACCAGAAAGAGGAAGACATTTGCTTATAAAAGAAGTAATGCAAGTGTGTTACTGGCAACATGGTCGTAAATACCAAAATAACAACTACGTCAGCTAAAAGAAGTAAAGAAGTTCCCCTGGCGAGGAGAAGGTGAGGCACTGCTGTTTTGTTGTTTTGTTTTTTTAATGAACCTTGGAGAATGTTTTTAAACTACATACATTTGTAACTTTGATAAAAATAAAGTTACATCACTGCCATTAAGTAGTCAGCATCACTTGTATAATGTAGAGCCCTCAAACGGTTAAAAATATCATCTTACACAGTTAGATAGTGAGCATGTATAAAAAGTTTTTTTTGATAAACTAGGGAAGAACAAGCTGAACAATGAAAGAGCTGATTCAAAAGTATTTAGAGTTCTTGATTTTTTTGTGGGAGAAGAGATGCTTATAGAAAATTGTCCTTACATGTAAGACAAAATTCTACAGATCAGTAGAACCTTTAGAGAACCAGCAAAAAGCAAAACAAAAAAAAATCACATTTGGTCATCTTTCTACAAGTTAACCTCCATCTTTATGTAGCTATGATATTTCTGGTTTCTAATCAGTTGTAGACGGTTAATCAAATAAAGATACGTTTCCTGAGAGGGTAAGAGCACCTTTCTCCTCTCCCCCAGTATGGGCTAATCAGAAATGCTCTATTTCAAAACCATGAGGATTAATCTCCAAAATATATAAACAGCTCATGCAGCTCAATATTAAAAAAACAAACAACCCAATCAAAAAATGGGCAGAAGACCTAAATAGACATTTCTCCAAAGAGGGCATACAGTTGGCCAACAGGCACATGAAGAGCTGCTCGACACCACTAATTATTAGAGAAATGCAAATCAAAACTACAATGAGGGCTTCCCTGGTGGTGCAGTGGTTGAGAGTCCGCCTGCCGATGCAAGGGACACGGGTTCGTGCCCTGGTCCGAGAGGATCCCACATGCCGCGGAGCAGCTGGGCCCATGAGCCATGGCCACTGAGCCTGCACGTCTGGAGCCTGTGCTCCACAACGGGAGAGGCCACAACAGTGAGAGGCCCACGTACCGCCAAAAAAGGAAACCAAAAAAACAAACTACAATGAGGTATCACCTCACACCAGTTGGAATGGGCATCACCAGAAAGTCTACAAACAACAAATGCTGGAGAGGATGTGGAGAAAAGGGAACCCTCTTGCACTGTTGGTGGGAATGTAAGTTGATACAGCCACTAGGGAGAACAGTATGGAGGTTACTTAAAAAACTAAAAATAGAACTACCATATGACCCAGCAATCCCATTACTGGTCACATACACAGAGAAAATCATAATTCAAAGAGACACATGCACCCCAGTGTTCATGGCAGCTCTGTTTACAATAGCCAGGTCATGGAAGCAACCTAATGCCCATCGACAGACGAATGGATAAAGAAGGTGTGGTACATAGATACAATGGAACATTACTCAGCCATAAAAAGGAACGAAACTGGGTCATTTGTAGACATGTGGATGAATCTAGAGACTGTCATACAGAGTGAAGTAAGTCAGAAAGAGAAAAACAAATATCGTATATTAACGCATATATGTGGAACCTAGAAAAATGGTAAAGATGAACCAGTTTGCAGGGCAGAAATTTAAGGCACAGATGTAGAGAACTAACGTATGGACACCAAGGGGGGAAAGTGACCCGGGGGCGGGGGTGGTGGTGGGATGAATTGGGAGATCGGGATTGACATGTATACACTGATGTGTATAAAATGGATGACTAATAAGAGCCTGCTGTATAAAAAAATGCATAAAATAAAATTCAGAAATTAAAAAAAAAAAATAGGCTCAAAAAATAAATAAATAAAATAAAACCCATTGCATCCTCGTTTTGCTTTATTTCCAAGTTTTGGATATTTTTTCTAAACACTTGCCATAAATATAGCTTTAAAAATAAACACAATAAAAATGAAACAGTTTTATTAAGTTCTAACTAGATGCTGTTGTGTACTGTCTGCTCTAACCTGAGGACTTCCCTCTTTGTTAAAAAAGGAGTCGTGCATGAACTAAAGGGGTATTAAAAACGTATTAGCGCCAAAGAGAGATTTTTCTACTTGGTGTTATTGAAAGGGTTAAAGAAAAAACTGAAAGAAGGGGATACCTTTCACATAATTTGATTCAAAGTTAGGAAATGCTGTGTCTGTGTATTATTACTTAAAATTGTCTCATATATGGCATGCTCTATTGCAATTCTGGAAATACTGTAGGAAAGCAGTAGTTTTGAACCTTATCCTACAAAGTCCTTGGGCTGGCTTCAGGCCTAGGGTGAGTTAGGAAGACAGGGGTTGCCCCACCCACTTCGAGTTCTCCTTTTACTATGTTGTGTAGTAGGTTTATGGATAAGATTTCATTTAAAGAAAGGACTCCAAGTTCCTTCCAGATCTCACAGCCTATGATTATTAAAAGGAAAAAGTCACTACGATTTGCAGTGTGTTTAGGTTGGATGGATTAATTTCTTTGCCAGGGCCATAATAGGAAGACTGACTTTGTCATTTCAAGTATAAGCCACTGACTGTTTAGTCGAGCCGGGAAGACACTTTCCTGGAGGTTCCCTCCACTTGCCTGACAGTGGATCAATGAACGGCGGGTGATTTGTGGCTGCATTTTTACTGCTTCGCACAGGTTTATCATCTTGAAAGTTTTCCATTTGCATACGTGCTATACATTCTTTGGACGGCATTTCAATATCATCCAGAGTTTAGATTATGCATTGCCTTGTGCTGCGCTCTCTGCTACGTGATGGGAATCTGCAAGCCTGGCCGGAATGCTGCTGCAGACCTAGGGGAACGTGAGTTGCAGCCACCACTTACTGAAGGCTTCCTACATCCCAACCCTTAATATCGAGGGCTTTCCCTGCAGTACTTTATTTATTCCTCAAACCAGTACTTTGAGGTTTCTACTGTTTGCCACATTTTATAAATAAAGAAGCTGAAACTCAGAGAGGGAAGGTAATTTGCTCAAGGTCAGCCAGCTCAAATAAGCAGAATTGAGATTCAAACTCAAATCGGTCTGATCCCAGAACACTCTGCTACACAGCCTCCCTTATTGGGAGCTTTCAGAGCGAAATGAATTGAATTTGTCAGTTTTCGACTTTTAAATACCAAACTTCCCAAGCAGTCTAATTGCTACTCTTTGGACTAAGAAGAAATGACTATTAAAAGAAGCAGTGGGCAGGAGGGCAAGAGAACAGGGTTTTATTATCTCTGTTGGTAAAAGAAGAGACGTAATCCTAAAAAAAAAAAAATAACATGAAATGGAAACTATCCTATACATTTGCAGTGGGCTTAGGTTGATGAAATTGCAAAGGAATGAAGAGAAGGTAAGGGATTAATGAGAAAAAACACTGAAGATTTTCTAGAAGGGAAAGAAAAGGTCAGAAGTCACTGAAGGCAGTTGGAAGTTGGCTCAGTTGAAGGCAGGGTACCTATGTATCTTGACATATGGAAAGACTCTAATGAAGCTCCAAAGTAACAACCAGAGATCTGTGTTCATGTTCCAGTCAGCCTGGGTGGGGTTTGGGTGAGGAGCAGGCTCTGGAGCCAGACTTCTGGGTTTGAATTCTTTTCCCTGACTTTCTGGCTGGGTGACCCTGGACAAATGACTTAACCTCTCTGGCTTCAGTTTCCTCATCTGAACAATGGCGATCATAACAGCGTCAATCTTGTTGTGAGAGGAAGTAAAATGTTTAGCGAGGTGCCAGGCATTTAGTAAGAACTCACAGAAACTTAGCTATTGTTGTTATTACCATAAGCGTCATGCTCATATAATGCAAGAAATATGAGATTGTTAAGTCAGTAAAAAGGCTCGAAGAAACAAACGGGAAGGAAGTCGGGAGAGAAGTTCACCTGCAGCCAAGAAGTAAAGGGCAATTTTCTCTTGCCCACCGCTGAGCATCAGGAGGAAATGCCAGATGTGGGGAAAGGCTGGATGGTGTGGGGGGCTCAAACCTAGCAAGACATTGAGGTCTGGATGGATTTAATGGAGCATGAGAAATTGTTTCTGTGAAATATATGCTCTGATGGAAGCTCTGGTGGCAGAGATTCTTCTGGTGAGCTCCAGAGGGCTGGGGGATCGGAGATTAGCCAACATACAGAAGAAGTGAGTCTGGGGCAGAGAGAGAAAGCAAGCTCTGGGTTATTCGTCTTTGGGTGCCAGTAGTCATGGAAAGCACATTGGGAGAGGAGGGAATTTTTAAATAAGCACATCTTCTTTTGTTATCTCATTCTCCCTCCCCAAACTGTGAATCTGTTTTCCATTCATTCATTACATTAAGAGACAAACCACAGTTAAGTTGAGTGCAGCAAAGATTAATTAGGTACTTATGAATGAGTGAGTGGTCATCTGCTTTTTCAGCCACCATTTATTTATCACTTTCTTGATGTCAGGGTCTGGTTAGGTCCTGGAGTCACAGGATGTTCCCAAATACAAGCCTTCATTTCTAGAGCTTTACTGTGTTGTGTCATGGCTCTCAGTCATCAGAATAACCCACATAAAATTCAGAAATCACAGATGTCCAGGATCTATCTCAGACCTACAGATTCTCCTGCAGTGGAATTAGGCGAGTGTATTTTTCCACCACGGCCTGTGTCACTTTTATGTTCACGTCAACCTTGAAAGACTGGTGAGAGAACCTTCCACAGTTTATAGATAAGGAAGTTGAAGCTCAGATAGGTTAGGATGATAAGTGAGGACACACAGCTGGCAAGGGCAGAGCTGGAACTCAGACACAGAGCTACTGAATTTGTAATGCCAAGGGCCTTCCTCTTAGCCATGAGCACTCTCCCAGGTATGCATTAAGTCTGTGCCTTAAGTCTGCGCCAGTAAAAGGATCTGAGGGTGTAGGTAAACATGCATGAAACCCTTGCCTACCCCAAAAAATGCTCAGAAAGCATCGGTAAGTCCTACCCAAGGTTCAGGGACTTGTATTTAAAGTGGACAGAACCCTATAAATGTTACAACCTGGCTCATTGTGGATTTCCTCCAAGGTGGATAATGCAGTGTCTACTGCACAAAGCTCTCCCATGCTACAGTTTCCATCACATAACCCCGGTCCCGGGCTCCAGAAACACTGCCTCCTTTTATTTGTCTCTGCAGCCTAGGGATGACAGTGGCTGCCTGCTGTTGCTAATCCCTAAGTTACCTTCTTTGGTGTCTCCGCTTTTTCATCACCTGTATAGCCAATTTCCTGCATCAAATCCCCTCCTTATTCCAAGTTAGATCCTGTTACACAGATAAGGAAACCAAGGTACATAGAAGTTAGGTAACTCAGCCAATATAATACAATAGTTCTTGACAGAGTTACTATTCTGAACCATAAGTTTCTGATTCCAGAGCTTAAGCTCTTAATCACTGACTTATATTTAAGGTGGTTAGTGAAGTTCCTGGTGCCCAAAGCCAGGTGGTGAGATGGCAATGGAGATACGAGGACGACAGTGATTATGATGGTGATGGTGCTGATGTTGATGCTGACGGTAGTGGTGGCGGTGATCTTGGTGATCACCATGTTTGACAACTGTTGTATGTCCTTTGGGATAGGTGTGCAGATACAGTGTCCCAGTTGTCACACAGATGTCTCTGATTGTGTTACAGGCCTTCACCTACCACCACATCCAAGAAATCATGGTCCAGCTTCTTCGCACGGTGAACCGGACAGTCATCACAATGGAGCGGGATCACGTTCTGATTGTGAGTAGATCTTTTCCTCTTGTCAAGCATTTCAAACTGGGTCAAGGAATGAATTTTCTGGAATACCAGGTCTTGTCAAACACTCAGCACCAGTTGTTGCTTTGTTTTGGACTACATGGGTCAGATTTTTCCTATGTGGGCTGGGAGAACATGAGAGTTAACTCAAGTTGCTGAAATAAAATTAGATTTAGAACTTGTCTACCAGGATGAGTGTACCAGATGAGTTGAGCCTCTCTGAGCCTCAACTTCCTCATCTATGACTGGCGGAAGGTTCTCTCACCAGAGAGAAGCCTTTTGTAAGTAAGGCATGTCCAACCATGTCACTCCTTTGCTGAAACCCACTGGTGGATTTCCATCTCTGCTTGGCTTATCTCTCCCTCAGGTCTGAGGGCTTGTGCCCTCCTGTTAATCAGATCTTGGCTTAGGTGCCATCTAATCAGAGAGGCTTCCCTGCCCTGACTGCCCTGTCTATAATACCCCACACCCCTCCATCCTCTTTCAATTTCTACACCCTACTCCTTCATGTTTCTTAGTACTTATCACCATATGAGTGAGATATATATCTATATCTATCTATATAGCTATATAATTTATATAGCTATATAGATAGATACAGATATAGATATTTATAGATTATATAGATATATAGATAGATATAGATATATTTTCCTTTATTTATTTGTTTATTGGCTGGCTCTCCTTGTAAGAATATGAGCTCCAGAATGAAAGGATTTTTGTTTTGTTCATTTGTATCTCCGGACGCTACAGCAGTGCCTGGCATATAGTAAGTACTTGATAAATACTTGTTGAACAAATGAATGAAAGAATGAGTGACTGAATGAGTGAAAGAAAGAATGAAATGTACCAGGCAGGGACTGTAAAGTTTAATGAAGACAAGTAGTACTCAGCTTTGATTGACTGACACCATGTGGGATTAGCCATACAGCTGCTAGAACTCCCAACTTCTTGAGAGAAGCTAAAAATCCCCATACTTTATGTGAAATTTCCTGACGTTTAAGTGTTGGCAGCTAACTAAAAAATATTTATAAACATTTTATGATCCTCAAACAGCTGGATTCAGCTCTCAGAAAGCCAGTTTGGGATGTCTGCTTTAAACTGGTACGGTATGAGCCGGTTTGGGGCAGTTGATGTCAATAACTATAGTCCTGCTTCACGGTTACAGAACTTAACATGCTGAGTGTTTATTCTGACAGTAGCTTGGCAAGGATTTGATCTCTAGAAGCCAAGTGTAACAATCTTCTTTATACCCATTTGCTTCTGCCTATTTATGTCAGTGCATGGTTCCTTACTGTATATTATGTACATTTAAAGGAGTGGTGACATCCTTAGAGGGCACCAGCAGTGCTGGGTACTCCTGCCTTACTGGTGCAGAGAGCCATGTAAATTATTCTCTGTTGTTTGTCTTACTGTCCTTCCACCTCAAAAGCATCACCATTTCTTATTCAGTTATAATCTTCCATATCTGCAGTTCCCATAATGCACCTTAGATAAACACTTTATGACCTCCCTAATCTTTATTCCTTCTCTTTGGAGCCAGACCTAAAGATGGTCGTCCATCCATTTGGCTCATTCCATCTATAGCAGGCTCTTAACTCTCTGTCTCTCCTTCAGAGCAGTGATTCTTTAAAACAGTGCCTGGATCATAGAAAGCACCAAATAACTGGTGTCTATTATTATTATTTTCCTTTCTCTCTGGTACAGTGTGTCTCTCTGTCCCTTTGTGTTATCGACACAGTCAGGTGAGCATAGTTTGGCCCTCTTTCATGCTGAGACTTTTATCTGATGCTCTGTCCTGGTTGCTTGCCCTTCCAGTGCACACTGCTCACAGCTGGCCTGTTCATCTTTGCCAGGAAACTCCCCTACTCTAGAATGTTCAGTGGCTCCCCACTGTCTACCAAATTAAGGCATAAATGCACTAGTCTGGCCATTCGTAGCTTCTGTGATCTGGCCATAACACGATCAGTCATCAATGACTCTTGGGTTTGCTGCTGTAATTACAATGATAAGAGTGCTGAGTGGGGAGTACTAGAGGTATGTAGCAAGCACACCTCACTAGGAGCAGGGATGTGCCTGAACTAGAAGGAAGAAATAAACAGGTCTTTCCTAAGATTTGGCTTCATTTTCATAAAATGGGCCTTTCCAGCAATTCTTAGAATAGAACTAGCTCATCCAAATTAAAGAAAATGACGTTGGAAAGTAATTACTCAGAGGTCAGGGGTCCCTGTCTTAGCGCTGAAGGCCCCAATTTCATTTCAAATTGCAATCTGGCAAGGAGGAGAGATCCCCCTTCCAACCATCGCTTTTAACTTTCCAGATACGATTTTTATTGGTTAGTTTCATTACTCTGGAATATTAAACAGTCAATATTTATGGCAAACACCAGACGTGTCTAGTTCTTCTGAAATCCCAAAAGGCCCGATTGGGTGTAGGGCTGGTTGTTCTCGTGTCATTATGTGGGATTAAATAGTGACTTTTTTTCTTATTTGTAGGAGTAGACATGTTGTGATAAAAGGTATTAAAATTACAGGTACCGTAGGGGTAGGAAGGATTGATTCTTGTGTACAGCACACTGTGATTATCATTTGCTGGAAACGGCCCTTCCTGATGTTTTCTGTAGATCATTTGCCTGAACAATGAAGTGTCGGTGGTGACGAATGAGCAGAAGGAAAGTTTACAAAAACAGAAAGCAAAAAACTTTTTACATGGCTGCTGCCCTCTCTTCCTTTCTTAGCCGGAGTCTAATGTATCAGATAAATGTTTGTTTACTTAAACGACCAAGGATTTTTGACTGTGATGATGAGAAAGGCAGCATGGTTTGGTAAAGGACATTTTGGATAAGGGAGAGCTGGCGAAAGTTTCCACACTCTAGACCTTGGTTTCTTCTGTGTAATGAACTGTATCATTTTTGAGATCTTTGTCATGTATGGAAGTTTTCTAATTTGACCAATGCCCATTCTCTTTCCCTGCCTCCCAAGGTCCTGAGTCAGGGACGGAAAATAGATTTCACTTTATGTGCCAACTCTGGTGGCTTCTCAATGGCTGCCTGTTGCACTGTGTTGAGAAAGATTCCGGAGCTACATCTTGGCTTGGTAGAAAGAAGTGCTGAATTGATTAGTGATGTCTGTCATAAGGATGAGATTGGAAAACAGTGATGTATGCAAGATTCTTGCAAATATTATGTATTGACTGAAGTTATTGGTGTTTTTTTTGCCCAATCCAAACACTCTTGTAAAACCAATATTCCCTTTCACATATTCTTGGTTCCTTTAAGGAGGTAGTGGTGTCCGAGCAGACACATAATGGAAAAAGCCAGTAATCTGAGAGCTTGCATTTTTACCAGGGAATGGTTTCTATGTGCTGCAGTCATATTTTATCAAGTGTAAGATGCACCATGATTTTATGTTCACATTACAAAGAGAATATGCTACCAATTAAACTGCAACACAGTCGTTTATTATTGCACTGGTTGTACTCTTCAGAGATTGTTAAAAAATAAAAAAGTAAGTTTGATTGAAAATCCCTGTTGTGTGATGGAGCTCATCTGAGTCCTCACAGGTAAGTGTCATCCTCTTCCGTTGTTCAGGAGAATAGACTGACTGGGCTTCAAAGGATGGAATCATCCTGGCCGAAGTCACACGGCTAGTAGTAAGATGGGCTGTGAACCCAGGGACGTCTGATATCAGACCATGTGTACTTTGTGCTGTCCCACAGGTCTCAGAGTGTGGGCGGGAAACGTCCAAGCTTGTTTGCACAGGTGAGGGGGTTTGTCAGGGAACCCCTCCCTGGCCAATGAGTCCTGCTGCTGTCTGCTCTAGAGAAGGCCATCCCCTGCCTCTGGCCTCCCTGGTGCTGGGGATGGACAGTCCCACAGGCAGAATCAGGGAACCTAAGCACTGCCAGAAGTTCTTGGAAGGGAAACAAACTGGTAATTTTGCTGAAATTGGGATCTAGCTTTTATTTCAGGTAGTTCGAATAAGCCTCTGGGTGATACATTTTGGGCCTAATTACCCCAGTTTTCACAGAGGAGTCTGTTGAGTGATTAAGTAAAAGTAAATGCAGTTGGCACGAGGCCAGCTCCAGAATTTCAGAGCCATTTATTCGAAAAGGAAAGAAACACGTGGGAATCACCCCACCCTCCATTGCTTCACCTCATAATAGCACTGAAGACTCCAGAAAATGCCTGAGTCATCAGAGAGCCAGGGTTTCAAAGCTCTGACTTCACTTCCCAAATGACAGATAGCCCACCTGCATGACCACTCTCTGTCACAGTGAGCCCAAAGACTCAGGAGGCTTCTGCAGGGGCCACCGTGACACAGTGCCAACTCCACCCACATCCAACCCCATCCCACGGAGAGCACGTGTGAGGACAGTCTAGGACACGAGAAGGTGGGGTGTTCCCAGCCAGAAGTGGTCGGTTGACGCCTGACCTTCACTGCGTGACTCAACACCTTGTTCAGAAAACAGTGTTTATACTAAAGCTATCACTTATTGAGCAGATATCCTGCTCTCAGGCAGAAGGCTAAGTACGATGTGTGTTTGACATCACTTAACCTACATCAGGTACTCGTGTTTTACGTATGAGATAACAAGCACAGGAAGGTTATGTAACTTGCCTATAATCACACAGCTTGTTCGTGGAAGAGCTGGCATTTGAGCCCAAGCAGTGCCGTTGCTAGAGTCCCTGTTTTTAAGTAGCATATCGTGCACTCCTGCACTATTACTACCTGAAATTACTATTTAGACATCAAGTATTTTCAAGATAATAATGAGCACCTTAAACCCAGCTATCGCCCTGCCCAGACTGTGGAATCTAATGGGGTGACCTGTATAGTAACTTTCAGAAACCTTAAGATGGCGTAGGAGTTTGGTGGTTTTATGATGGCAGTGGTATCTTTAGGATCAAGCTCCTCAGTTCTGGTAACTGAACCATAACAACCCTTAAAATCTGAAGAACTCTCTCCTTGAATGCTGGTGCTTATGAAATAGCAGAAGGCGACACAGCTAGAGTGGAGACATGGAGATTCTAAAGGGCTCTGGAAGGAGAGGTAGTCTCCTCCTTCCACATCCAGCTCATCTCCGGGTTCTGTTTGTTCTAGGTCTAAAGGCCTCTATCCAGGCGCTTCTCATTACCATCGATGCCACTAGCCTGTGTCTGGCCATGATCACCTCTCACTGGTGCCCTGCTACGTCTTCTGATAAGACCCACTGCCTCCGCTCTCGTCCCTTTCTAATTCTTCACACTGTGGCCAACACGGTCTTTTAAAGTAGCACTTTCTTGGAGATAAAGCATCAGTGGCCCCACAGTGGCCAAGGATGAAGGCCCAGCTGCTCACCGTGGCTTTCAGGGCACCCAGTCTAGGCCTGCATCTTCTCCCAATGCCCCTTACCTCCCACACTTGTGCCAACTCAAGGAAACGGCTCTCTTGGTCCCAGAATGCTCTTTTTCCCCTCTGCGTCCCCCTGCACACCATTCCCTCTGTCTAGAACATACCCCTCCTAACTTTCCTTCCAAGACCTTCCACCTTACAGACTCCGCTTCCTCCTTCATGTCTTGACGCACATTCCACTCCACCAAGTTGGGATCCCTCTGCTCTCTTCAACCTTGTGTACTCATCATACTGTCATGAGAACATCCTTCCTAGCAACTGCAGAACAATGCCTGTCTTCATCACTCCTGCGTTTCTAAGGACACAGTGGTTCCCTGGCATGCAGGATGATCTCAGTGAATACCTGCTGAAGGAATGAAAGATTTCTGCTGTCTGTTTTATTTACATACAACCCATCATTCTTTTCCTTAACATGTTAAGTGGTACTTGCATTACCCTTATACAAGTGTTACTGTTATTACCCTTGTGATATGATTAAGCTAGGAGAATAAGGGAGGAAAAGAAGTGTTATTGAATACCCAGACCAAATGGAAAGGAATGGGGGGAGAATGTATTCATACCCTTCAGAGGATGCCTATGTCAATAATAATGTCAGTGAACATTTCCAGAGTGTTCGTTGTGTGGCGGAGATGGTACTTTGGGGATATGATCACCTTTAATCTGTGAGGTTGACAAATATTATGATCCCCTCTCAAAGAGGAAACAGTAGTCAGAGGGCTTAAGCTCCTTGTCCAGCATCACACACCTGGGAAGGAGAAAGCTAGAGTCCATACCCAAATCTACAGAGTTTGAAGCTGACATCTTAAGCATTTCACTATACATATCTGGGAAATTGTTTTCCTGAGATGAAATTAATTAGAGAAAATTCCTGAGAGAGAGAGAGAGAAGAGTAAATATGTGTGTATGTTGTGTATTAGAGGGGGATCAGGTTAAGAGAGAAAATAAACATTATACAGGAGACCTGAAATTCCAGTTGGTAACCGAAAGATGGCATAATGAGCTTGGGGTAGCTTCGTTGCTGCTTGATATGGTCATGTGGGTGTGGGTGGTGCTTATAGCCAGTGAGTCGGGAAGCTGTCCATCGGCCCAGGGCATGGCATGTAGCAGGCGCTTATCCAAGCTACAGGAGTGAGTGAAAAGAACAGAACTAATTGAAAGCACAAATCACTGTTTAGCTTTAAAAGATTCTGATTTTAAAAATAAGATGAGAAAAGATTTATTTCATGCTAGGCTTTCCCTTAAGGATCTTTCTTTTTAAATATAAAATTCCTGAATACTTTACTAGCCCTGTGTGGTAGCGTTCTTTTAGAGAAAGCAAAGTTTGAGAGCTGGAGCATAAAAAAGCCAGCTTCATCTCCAGACCTTCCTTTTGTTCCATGATGAGTCACAGAGATGGGAATTATGAAGTTCCTAAATTTTTTAAAATAGCCACTGCGTTCTCCCTAGTCCACCTAATCGAGCAGACCTCTGCCACAAGGAAAGAGAGCGCTCCTAGATAATAAACATGCTGCTGCTGTGACAGTTTCACACGTGGCTCAGTAACGTGTGCCTTGTGGTTCTTCAGAGGAGGTGAGCTCAGACTCCAGAGAAGCTGGGGCCTCCACTGGCCACCCAGGGGCTGCTGTTGTTAGCACCCAGAGAGGGAGAGGCAGAGACGGAGTTTGGGTATCATACAGTTAGTACTAGGAGATGCATGACCAGTGCATCATATCCTAATGAAATTGCCTCCAAATAGCTCAGTGCCTTTTGGCTTCTGTTAGTGGAGCTGGACAGATCTGACTTTGAACAAGTAACTTTAGTGTGTCTTAAAGGTTAGACTCCATTGTATCTTCTGTCCTGTTTCCTGGTGCTAGAAGAGATGCCAGTCTTTTCTTGTCCTTGGTGAACTTCGGAAACTTTATTTATTTAGTTTTAACATCTTTATTGGAGTATAATTGCTTTACAATGGTGTGTTAGTTTCTGCTATATAACAAAGTGAATCAGCTATACATATACATATGTCCCCATATCCCCTCCCTCTTGGCGTCTGTCTCCCATTTAGGCATTGATGAGAACCCTCACTCCCAGCATTTCTTTCTAAGGGCTATGGGGGTTGGGGCACAAGTTATGGAGTTTGAAAGGATTTTACTGGCTGGGAACTGGTCCTCTTTTTCTCAAGGGGTGAGGTGACCTTATTCCATAGCTAGGAAGTCTCTTTACTTCACAGTTCTGCTCCTCAGTTTCCATGTCTGTAAAATGGGGCTAGTAATGGTTATTACTTGTCAGTGAGGACTGGGTAAAAACCCATGTGTAAGGCTCGCAGCACGGAGTTTAACACAGAGCAGACCTTCGGTAAATAAGAGCCATTATTTTCCCCCTTCAGCGCTACAGTCTTCTCCCTACTTTGACACAAGTGTTATGAGTCAGATTACAAGTTATTTTATGGCGTGACTTGGGATAGCACCTGGGTTTGTGCATTATTATTAAGCTGTTGCTACAGCTGGGCTGTAAATAAAGCCCCCCACCCCCGCCCCCCGAGATGAAACCAACCACCAGATGTCTGCCACAAAGGCTTGAATCCCAGACAGGAAGGAGAAATCCCATCCAGAGGCTCCTTCCCTGGGAATGCGGAGGGAATGGAGCTGCCCACAGAGAAAAAACCCTGTTAGAACAACGGCGAATGAAACAGGCTTCCCTGCAGGTCTCCGTCCCTGTCATCCGTGCCAGGGCACTGGCCTTCTCAGTGACTCAAGGGATTCAGTTCTGTCAAATGATCCTTCAAAATCAGAACCCACTTTTCTAGATTCATGCTACATTCATAAGTGATGCATTTATGTCGCCATTAAATATTTATGATAATTTTTTAATAACGTGAGGATATTCTAGGACTTAAATATGGAGATGGATTATAGAAATATAACAACAACAATAAGAAAGCCATCATGGGGCCCTGAAGGTCAAAAAGGGGAAGAAATGTGGCCCCTCGCCAGATGCTCTGGATCTCTTAGAGGTCAGACCCAGGGACCTTGTTCAGAAGCTAAAATAATGTTGGTATTGTCTGCTTAAAGGACACATGATTTGTACATTTCTGTAGTTTTACTCTTTCTAAAATGATTCGGCTTTCCTTTTAAAATCAGGAAAAAAAAAACCCTCAAACACTATTTCTTTAAAAATAGGAATTAACGAGATAGTCAAACTTACTGAAGCATCTTCATGTATATAATTCCACTTTTCTTCTAACTAGCCTGTGAAGCCAGATGGTTTCATTCTGAAGACAGAGGTGGGGGGTGGAGGTGAAGGTACTTTTTCAAAACTGTGCAGGAAATCGGGGGCTGAAGTCGGACTCCTGGTCTTGTTCTGGTCTGTCTTTCCACCCTGGATTGTTTTTCCTCTTAATGTGTCCATCTCCATATTTTCTCCCAATTCGTTCAACAAGCATGTGAAGCATTTACAGCATCTCAGGAAACGTGATCAACACTTCGAGGGCCCCAGGGATACAGATGACATTTCCTATCCCCCAGGACTTTTCTTCCTGGTGGAGGTGAGTGTGAGGGGTTGACAAAAGAAATGCCAGGATAATATAAGCAGCAGTCTGGTCAAAGCACCATGAGTACTTGGAGGACGATGGAGTGACTCATCCCATGGCAGGAGCGGGGAATGATCAGAAAAAGTTGCAGAGAAGAGTTGACATTTAAATTGCCACTTGCTGTCTGGCATAGGAGTGAAGAGCCCAAGCTCTCATGTTTGGCAGACCTTGCAAGAATTCCAGCCTTCACCATCTCATACTTGTGGACTTGGACAAATTACTTATCTCCCTCCAAGCCTTGATTATTCTTCTGGGAAATAGGGGTCATCATTAGCTACCTTATGGTAATTTTTTGAGGAAAATATAAGATAATGGAAGGAAAACATTTGATAATAGCCCATTGTAACTTCAAGAAATCGGAGCCTTTATTATCATGATTAGTAGTAATATGGCTACTATTCATTTATTCCCCCAAACAAAAATTATTTCCCATGGTAAATAGGTAATGGAACAGTGTCCCAGGTAGGGGGAACAGCATGTGCTAAGCCACTGATACGTAATGTCCTCTGACGTTTTAGGAGGTGGCAGGGAGATGGCACAGGGGAAAGTGGAGTGGTAGGAAGTTAGGCTGCATGTCCTAGGTTGAAGTTGGATTGCAAGGAACCTCGTTGCTATGGGAGAAATTTTATGCCCTGGATGGTGGTGGGCACAGTTAGAAAAACTTGGAGTGGCATGGCCAGATATACATCTTAGAGCGATCCCCAGGTAGCTGCGAGGAAGCTAGATCCAAGGGAGCTGGAAAACTGTAAGGAAAGTAGACTTTGAAGGCCAGTGCAGTGGTCCACACGGAACAGACAAGGGCTCATAATGTTGAAGTCTTTAATTAAACAAAGACTTCCTGGACTTAAGACTTTACAAGGGGAGGAAAGAAGTTCCCCATGACTCCCAGTACTCCCATGACATGTTACATAGAGTTGGGAAACAGGGAGAAAACTAGAAACAGCTATAATTCAAGACAGATAATCATCATAAGAGAATAACAAGGACAGCATTAAGAGGGTCAAAAGGAGGAGGGGCATGATATCCAGGTAGGTGAATCAGCAAAGGACATGTGCTCATTGTCAGAATCCCTCTCCCCCACCCTTCACTAGACTGTAGTAAGCTGGTACAGAGAAGGGAATCTATAACTGTTTATTAGGGAAAAAAAGTGGTTATGGGCTGAGGTTCATGTGAGAAGCTTCCTTGGAGCTCGTCGTCGTGTAGTAGTGGGGAAGAGTGAGGGGTCAGTTCCAGGAATTAAGATCAGCTCCGGGGTCTGAGTTTGCAAATGCTGATGCTCTGCATGGCTTTTATTTTGCTCTCTTTGATCCCTAATTGCAGAAAGCATATTGTTTTTACCTTGAAACACACAAGCAAACGAAAAGCAATGACAAAAACACATGACTTCTCTTGTCCATCATGCATATGGGAGCTCTGCACGTGGGATTAGGTTCAGTGGGGCTTGGTGTGCTCAGGGCAAGAGCTATGTGAACCACTCTTGATTTCATCAGTTAAAATGACTCAGCCCGTTTGGCTCAGGAGGAAGAAGGCTTTTCTATCAGCATAACCAGGGTATCACAACATTGCATGTGCTACCTGGGGAACCAAGCCCAAGCATGGATGAGAGGTCACTGTGTGTGACTGAAGATTTAAGAAATATATGTTGAGGTTTTGCCAGGAGAAAAAATTATGGGTTTCATTAGAGTGAAATTTAATATACCATAGTTAGTTATGGACTCTGAGAATTCGTGAAAGCCGTTCATGATAATAAAGCTTTTATTTGGGGCTTCCCTGATGGCGCAGTAGTTAGGAATCTGCCTGCCAATGCAGCAGACACGGGTTTGAGCCCTGATCTGGGAAGATCCCACATGCTACGGAACAAGTAAGTCTGTGTGCCACAACTACTGAGCTTGCACTCTAGAGCCCGTGAGCCACAACTACTGAGCCCGTGTGCCTAGAGCCCATGCTCTGCAACAAGAGAAGCCACCGCAATAAGAAGCCCGCTTGCTGTAGCTAGAGAAAGCCCGTGCGTAGCAGCAAAGACCCAACGCGGCCAAAAAAATTTTTTTTTTTTTTTTTTTTTTTTTGCGGTACATGGGCCTCTCACCGCTGTGGCCTCTCACCGCTGTGGCCTCTCCTGTTGCGGAGCACAGGCTCCGGACGCGCAGGCTCAGCGGCCTATGGCTCATGGGCCCAGCCGCTCCACGGCATGTGGAATCTTCCCAGACCGGGGCACGAACCCGTGTCCCCTGCATCAGCAGGCGGACTCTCAACCACTGCGCCACCAGGGAAGCCCCCAAAATTTTTTTAAAAAGGTAAATAAATAAAGCTTTTATTTGCTTTGAAGTAAATAATCCTTTGGTGTGTTGCTTATTGTCTTTTCATTTTAATTGTGGTTTAAGCCAAGACAAAATGCTCTGCCCCAAATGCTTCTTTAGTGAGACAGACCCTGTCTCCTTTAAACTGCATTTTGTCTGAAATGGACTAGGTCACATGTAATAAGTTCTGGCATTTTAATGGAAACATTACAGCAAAAATAGTTAACAGTCTGCTTTAATTTCAAAACTAATTTTCTCTTTCATACGGTAAGGCAGTATCTTGGTAAAATGTGCAAAATGCATGGGGATTTAATTAAGTTCCGAAACAAGGTTAAACAATTTGTTCCGAAACAAGGTTAAGCTGGGCTGTCAATATTCAAGATAAATGGTGGGGGAAGATGGTAGTGGCTTGATGTTCCTGAGTCCTGAATGCCATGTGGGCCACAGTGGAATTAGAAGAACTGGCCACATTAGCTGCTGAAGGCCCCAATCTGTGGAAGGCTAGATGCTCCTGGCAGCACAGATAGAGTCTGTACATAGATAAGGGAAAAAACGGGGAATCATTTCTTCCTGTCTCTCCACTGAATCCAATTCATTCTTTAATTTATCCCTGCAAAAAATATTTGAATCTCATTGTGCTAAGTGCTGGAGATTCAAAGGTGAGCAAAAATAAGCAGAATTCTTACCTTAGGAAGATAATAGGCTAATAAGAGAGAAATACATTCATCAAAGAGTTACATAAATATATGTACAAGGACAGCTGTGCCAAGGACTTTGATGGAGGGGTCCCTGGTGCCAGGTGAGTGTATAAGAGGGATATTTGGGATGATCTGGGGCAGCGGTGGTTGTAGTCTTGGAAAGCCTTACTTGGGAAACCCCAGCAGAGCTGGAAACTGGGCAGGGCGGGTGGTGTGGTGGGGACTCTTCCAGGCAGAAGGAAAAGTGTGTACAGAGTGTTAAGGGAGTGTTCGCATGGTGGTTCTGAGGAACCCAAGGTGACTCACTGTGACTGTAGAGCAGACAGTGAAAGGGCCTATGATGGGAACTTCCACAGGAGAGCCAGGTGGGACCTCCTGAGCCATAGTGACAGACCTAGTCTGACTTCCTAAGTTTATCAGGATGCCAGATTGTGACAGCCAGAGTGTGACATGGGTCAGGTCTAAATTCAGCAATGACTGGTTTTGCTGCTACGTGGTGAAAGGGAAGGGCGTGCACATGGGGAGACCAGGTGGGATGCTTCTGTGGAGGCCAGCTGAGAGAAGAAGGGGGTTTGCAACGGGAGGCCAGTAGTGGAGAGGCACACTTACCTGGGAAGCCAGCTTAGCCTGGCAGTGAGAAAACCAGACTCTAGGTGGTTCTTCCCGGGCTGAGGATCCTGGAGGATGCAGGAAGAAATCATATATTTGGGAAACCTCAGGACTAGGGGTGATAGACATGAGCAGTAGGAATTCAGGCTGTAAACTGGTGGAAAGAAAATGGGGATGGAGTTGGGATGAAAGTACCCCAAAGGGGTTATGAGCCTTAAGCCGGTCAAACATGGTTTTCACCAAATGCAAAGAGTGTTGGGTGTGGATTTGTCTTTTAGTTCTTTTTATTGCAGGCTATGCTTGATGGGCATAATGATCACAAAGCATCTATGTTTCTTGGAACTTAAAAAGAGAAATACGTTTTTAGCATCCAGCAAGTTGCCTTGAGCTGCTTAAAATGAGAGCCTTTTCAAGTGAAGGCTAGATTGAGGCCTCTGATTGGCTAAGAAAGAAACTGTACCTGGAGGTCAGAATGCGTCTCAAGTCTAGTGCCAGTGGTTCCTGGAACCACCCTGGGTGCTGGTGTCTGGTAGACCTTCACACGTTGCACCCGCCCACCACATTGCTCCCAGCACTGGCTTCCCACATGATTTCCACGAGCCCTTGGATGCATCATCTATCTAGCCTCTTTTAGTTGCCTCACGCTTCAAATGGCAGGGGCCCAGCCCTTGCAGTGTCTTTTACCTCTAGGGTATTTGATTCCACGCGGCAAGAATCCTTCATTCCCCAGAGTGCTCTTCTGTGCTAGACATGCCTGCGTATTCTTGCTCACTGAGACCTTTGTTACTTATCGATCATTGTCATGGTTTCTAGTCTTAATAAGGCCAGGAAGAGTTCATTCCTTATTAACACCACTTTTTGCTCTGAGAAAACCTCAAGCCTGTTTCTGAAAACCCATTGCAGTCCCATAAAAGCATCTTCCCTCTTCTCCCGCAATTTACTTCAATAAACAAATGAATAAATACACATTTATTGAGCACCTATCGTGTGCCCTCCGTAATGCTCAAGGTTCTCTCCCACTTAATTGTCAGGCACCCTTGTCAGGGAAGGGTGATGTTCAGCATTACAAGAAAAGGAATCAGCAGCTCACAGAGGCTAACTTTCCCAAGGTCATCCTGCAAAAAAGAGGGTAGTAGAATAATATTAAACCCAAGACTTCTGATTCTGTGTCCAGGTTTTTCCCACCTAAACTGGTAAACAAACTGGTTTTAGATGGCTAATGGACAGCGCAGGGAAAAAATTAAATCCCGTGATGGTAATGTTGTTTTCTTTTCAGTTCTCTCTCGAGCATCCTGATTAGTCAAGTAGAAGATGCATTTGGTGTTAAAGTGGCTTTAGCACGTGTTGAATATTTGCTGATCTCCCATTTTAACAAAGAGAGCTGGTCTCAGGCTCAGCACCGTTAACACTCAACAGGCTCCAGCAAGAATTTTAAAAAATTATTTTGGTTTCATCTTTTATTTTTGGAACACCATACTGGTTTCTCTCATGGTGGTGATAGATGTAAAGGAAGAGGATTATGGGGAAAATAATTAAAGAAATTATTCCTCTTTCTAGGAAGAGAATTATGGGAAAAATAATTAAAGAAAAATATTGAATAAGTTACATTTCAGGCATATGAGTATAATAATGATAAAAATCATGAATATGTATCCGTCTGAATGAAGCTGGGAATTGCATCATTGATTCACAGTGCCTCTCTGGCTCCCAGGACATGTGGGCCCTGAGGAGATCATTGCCATGCTAAGTTCTGAAGCTGCTCTTTTTTTATTTGTTTCCCTGGGAAACATATAGAAGCGATTATAATGAAAACTCTCCCTGCCATTAGGACCATTGGACATCCTTCTTAGGTTTAAATTTTATAACCCAAACCAACCCAAGCTAGTAATGGAGTCTTAAAACCTAGGAAAAATATGTAAGTTTATTGCAAAAGATAATATCCCATTTAAAACAGTTTAGAAATTTACAAAACCTTACATTAGTACGTAGTCTTTAAGAAGGTGCTCTATAGATGAGCTGGTATTAAGTTCCAAGTATAGCGAGTACACATTTTTTTAACTACAGAGAAAGCAGCTACATAAACTCCTGCAACTTAAGGTGATGTATCAGTCTTTCACCTTTCAGTTTTATAAAAGTAACCTTTGCTAAATTAATATCGCTCTGTAAAACCAGATAACTTCAAGTACAGCATTTCTGTAGGATATCACGGTAGAGGTTACGTAATACTTTACAAAGAAGCAATTTTCACATGAGTAGGTGAATATAGAGTCTTGGTATATGTATACTTTTTGAAATTTAACACAGAGATGATCGTTTTTGTTTAGCAGGAATGTGTATACTGAATCCACTTCCCCCATAACAATTTTAAACGTTCAATTTTCAGAAGAGACTTCCTTCCCAGTTTCAGGTTGGTGGCCCAAGCAATGTTGTGTTGTGCTTTGGTATAGAATCATTATAGCCTTGTTTGGTTTTATCTCTAGAAATGTCAACCTTTTCAGACCACTATTTCATCTAACTCAGTTGAGGGTTTATCTCAAGGCCGCCACCTCAACAGAAGTGTATGACAGCATACACTTAATTATCCAAATGTTGGATTATCCATTTTGTGTGTGTTATCCCAGACATCTCTTCATCATTACAGGCTGACTTTGACAAATGATCCTGATCACCTCTGGGTGGCTCTGCCCATTTAATGTTGGCATGTGCACGGACTTTATAAAACAGGTAGAGTAGGTGTTCATACCTGCACTCGGGAATGGACAAACAGGCCTTGGAATAGACTGTTCTGTTGCCTGGGTGTCTTAATTCTGGGAATAGGATTATTTCCATTTCACTGTGCCGCCCAGGAACATAAATTAATTTGAAAATTAGTGGAAGCAAAGCAAATTAAGATGGAAGCGCTCCTACAAGATAAAATTATATGAGATCCCCAATGATTTTGCTTTACTGGATTATCCTCTGTGCTGTTCTTTTCGGTTGTTGGGGTCAACTGAGAGTTGATCGTGTGGATACATACTGAAAAATCTGTGGCTTTTAGCCAATGGTACCATATCTTATTGAAACGTGGCTTAAGTATGACAAGTGTATTTATCTTAATTCTAACTTCACGTTATGTATTCCGGTCTCATTTTGTGGGTTTAAACATTACACTAGAAACAGAACAAGAACATCTTGAATGACATTCCAGGATTTAATAGTGCCAGCCAAGATTCCTTGCCAAATTTCCCTCTTGCTGTCACTGAAATAGCTTTGTGCACTGCAGCTCAGGGACAGGGGAAGGTGAAAGTGTCAGGGTGGTTTCCTCAGTTAGCCTCAGTATGCAGCGGGGAACGTACGTCCCACGTTTACACAGGATGCTGCACTCTGCAAAGACTCTAACTCAGACGCCCAGTCTTCTGCAAAGACTCTAACTCAGACGCCCAGTCTTCAGCAAAGGGGATTACGAAGTGCCTTCCTCACTGAATGCTCGTTGAGTTTAGGATCCCTTTTCTAAGCAGCCCCAATCCAACCACAGGCTGGTAGAGAGTCTAACAAGAAGGAATATGAGCCTTGCCAACCTACCCCTCGCGCCCAAGAGTATGTAGCAGTTACTGAATTATATTACTTTAGCTGTTTGTTCAGCCATGCAAGTTTGACTGGACCCACGTATATGGAGGTCTTGTCAAAAGAATGAGCCAGACTTTAAAAGAATTCAGACTTTGGGAAGGAAAGACCTTTAATACTAAAATGGAAAAAAATATATCCTCATCCCCAGTTCTGCTGCTTCTTCAATCAGGTGACCATTGCCTGGTCACCAGGAAGGGAGATTGTGTAGATTAATATACTTTGAACTTGTCTACAGGGCTGCTGTAGGGATGAATGGGCGAGAACCAGTGTTGTGTTTTGTCTTAGTCTTATTTATGTTTCTGGTAAGATGAAACGGACAGATAGGCTGCTGGATCTCATGATCTTAAATGTTGCAGAGAAATTAACTGTGGAATCTTAAAGTTCAAACCCAAACCAGACCCCATCCATTTGCCAGGCAGTCTCAGGCCTCAGACTGAGAAGCAGGATGATTTAAGGTGGGCCCTGGAGTAGCTACAACTGTAGAATAGTCATACCTGCAAGTCCCGTATACCCTGTGGTGAGCTTACTCTGCCACAGACTCTTAAGGTCCACACAGCATGAAATGACAAATCCTTGCTTTGGGATCAAGGGACTAATTAAAAATGAAGAGGACCCAACCACAAGGTGATCTTGCATTCTCGTGTCCTGCCCACTTCTGTTGTGCTCATGTATGCCAACATCTTAGAAAACTGCCAGTTTGGGTGTCTGTTTTTCTCTGGGTATCTGCTTGTAATCCTCCTCTATCTTACTGCTCTGCACACATTTTTGTTTCTTTCCTTTGGGACGATGAACCCAGGACGGGCAGAAAGTGCTTAGCGTTACAGAGGTGTAGGAAAGTGCGATGGGGGATTTGCCCATGGTGGGAATCTAGACTCACAAACCAGGATGTGTGACAGGAAGCTAGGCAAGTGGGCACTCGGGTCCGTGAGGTCCTCAGCAAGCAGTGGCACGCACTCAGGTGAGGTGTGGTCATGTGTCCAGTGGCAGCTAATCCAGCCCCAAGTTGTTCTGGTTTCACAGGTCGAGTGGCTCATAGCCTGGGGCCTTCGCTAAGAAGTAGAGAAGGCCTGAGGGCAGTGGTTCCCCACCTCGGGAAGGGCAGAGGTAAAGGTCCCCATGAGCTCAGATCCACCAGAAGCATTTCTTCTTCACCTTCTTGGTTTTCCGCCTTAAGTCCTGTTTCTCAGGGACTGAGGGCTCTGCCAGGGACTTTGGTGGGGGAGATGCCTCCTCAACTGGCTCTGCTTCCTCCAGACTCTGTAGAACTTCATGGAACCTGCCTTCCTGCTGCCGGAAGTCATATTCTACACTGAAAAACACAAAGAGGAAGGAAGGAAAGTAAATTCAAATCAGCACATACTGATGTAGCATCACCAAGTGTCCAACTGACATGGAAAAACATGTGCTTTGAGGTCAGGTCCCAGATGCTTAGGTAGCTGCTTGGCTGTGTGACCTTGAGGAACCTGTGCCACCTCTCGGAAGCTCCAGTTTCTCATTGACTGAATTGGCATCTGTAATGCCTTCCTCTTGGGCATGTTACTAAGATTAAATGAAGCACGTAACATGGCAGCCTAATAGTAGATGTCCGGTAAAAACGGCTCCAGTCTCTCTCTCACATTTATTTAATGCTCCTAATTGTTCATTCTTTTTACATACATTTTATGCATGAAAACTGCCTCATTATAAAGTATTTAAGTAACACAGAGGATTATATGCTAAAACTAACAACTCAGTTTCCTTATCCGTAAAATGGACATAAAAATGGCACCTATCTCAAAGGCTTTCTTTGGAATTAAGATGTATATTAATTGAGAGAATATAAATGAAGTACTTAGAGTGGTTCCTGGCATATAGTAAGCCATCTCAGAATGCCCAGTGACAAGGTACCATTTGGGGGCTTTATTAGTCACGTGTGGCAATCGTGATCTGCCTTTTTGGTGGCACTTACTCCGATCCTGGGTCTCTGGGAGGTGACATGGGCATAGCAGACCAGGAAAGTTTCCCTTTAATGACAGCTCCTTTTTAGCCCTTGCTGGGTAGAAGGCTTTGGCCAGTCATGCCACATCACAAACCAACATGGGGTCTTTCCTCTTCCGTATGAAACATTTCATTTTCCTCCTCGCTAAACAAGGAGGAACACCGTTTTTGTGACTCTGCATTTCCCCCACTTTCCATACTCCCAAGCTAGCTCCTCATCTTTGGGCCTTCTGAGAGTTCTAGTATGAAACCAGGTAACAAACACAGCTATAAGCTTAAGAGCCTCCTTCCAGTCATCCTGGCACTGGCAACTCCTCTGTAAGTAAATCTCCTGTGGAGGAACGTGGACAATTAAGGGTGGAGGGAGCACATACACAGTCTGTAGGGACGTCCGCAGGATTCAGTCTTCCTGGCCCGGCTCTCCAGGTTCTGAGAAGGCTGAGCCAGACTTCCCAGACGGGCTGACCATTCCTGATGCCCACTGGCCTGATTCCCAAGCCCTCAAAGGTCAAGCCGAGCCTGAGCACCCACTGCACGCAGGCCAGAGTTTCTGCTCTCCCCAGCCTCTGACTCTCTCAACCCCTGAGAACCCTGGTCCCCAACAGTGTCATGTTTACCTCACAGACCTGTGTACAGATGATACAATGGAGTCTGTACATTAATGACTCCAAAACACACAAATAAAATAACAAAAAAAGGAATGGAGATTAGGAAATGCCCATTAAAGGAGAGTATTTAAGTATGTCTGTATTGAGGAATCCTATGAAATAGCATAGGTGTAAAGCTCTCCAAGACACATCGTTGAGAAGCAAAGCAAAGAGCAAGACATAATGTATTAGTAGTAATAGCATTAATGATGATAATAGTAGCAGTAATAGGGGCTGAATAACCATGCTTAAGGAGCATCAGGGATGGGTGTCTGATTATTTTGTTTCTGTATTTTTGATATGCTTCCACCAGATTTTCTTCTCTTCAGCTTATATCCTTTTACTTTCTGTGCCCCCTGGTCTCCTCCACAGGGATATACTCCTGGCTGGGTGACTTATAATAATGGGTATAGTAATGCAGGCTATGTTTTTCTAGGCAAAGCTCCATGATTGATTAGCTGTGAGACCTTGGCAAAGTCATTTCTCGTATTCGAGCCACAGTGTCCTTACCTGCAGAATAAGCATGGTACCTACTCATAGGATCTCAGTGAAGTATAAACAACAGAATGATGTACAACACTCAGTTCAGAGTCGGGCGCCAGCAAACACTGCATGATATTCAGCTAATCATTCAACAAACCAAATTTACTGAGTATGTCCCATGTTCCAGGCCCTAGGTTAGGTGCTGGGGGCAGAGTAGTAAACAGACAGACAGACAGACACGGAGGTCTGACACTGAGGACTCACCCAGAGAACTATTTTTTCTAGTTGGTGTTAGGACATTGTTGTGAGCCTTGACAAACTCAGGTGGTTTGTTGTTGTTGTTTGTTTGAATTAAGAAGTCAGAGAAATATCACATATAAGGAGAAGGAGTCTGTTTTGTGTGTATGTTCATATAATTTGGTAGAGGTATATGGATGAAGAGCTGGAAAGTAGGGGTAGTTGAGATACATACAAGGCAGATTTTTAAAGCAATTGTTAGTTTAATCATCTGTCTCACACGCTGGTAAGAAAGATCGCCCAAAGCAGTATCCACATCTGTCTATCTCACTGTGATGTCCCTGTAACTGAGCACAGTATCAGGCCTAGAGTAGGATGGATGATTGGATACGTGGGTGGATGGATGGATGGATGGATGGATGGATAGTTGGTTGGATGGCTGGATGAATGGTTAGATGGTTGTATGGATGAATGGATGGTTGGATGAATGAATGGATGTTTAGACTGTTGACCAGCTGGATGGATGGATGGATGGATGAAATTTCTGATACCAGAAAGCTGAGGAAATTCCTAGAATGAGTAAGGGGTGCCTGCTTTCTTTGGCTCCAGCTGATGCCCTAAGATGAAGGTTATTTTTCTGCCTGGTGAAAAGAGGGCAGGGATATTTCAGGAGCTAGGAGAACTATGAATGTAGATGTTCTCTATCTGTGAAATAGTGTAAGAGAGGGTAAGAATCAGAGTTTGCAACTCACTGCTTTAAATTCCTTCCTTAAAGCAAAGAGAGTTTGCTGGAGACAACTCTTCCCCAGCCTCTGAATCCATCTCCTTAAATTTCAGTTGGGGAGAGTGAGTTGCAGGTAGTGGTGGCAGAAACCCACCCCAGGCTCAGAGACAAATAGGGGTGCAGTGCTGGGCAGTACATCCTGGAAGTCGGAGCCTCAGTGGATACTTCTGTTCACTGATCTGGCAGATCCTAAGCTTTGGCTAGAAGATCTCTAGTAGCTCTTGATATTGGCTAGCATTTACTAAGGACACAGAGCCACTAGTTACCAGCACCAAGAGGCCAGACAGGAGACACGGGTTTGAGCCCTGGTCTGGGATGATCCCATATGCCACGGAGCAGCTAAGCCCGTGTGCCACAACTACTGAGCCTGGGCTCTAGAGCCCGCGAGCCACAACTACTGAGCCCATGTGCTGCAACTACGGAAGCCCGAGTGCCTAGAGCCCATGCTCTGCAATAAGAGAAGCCACTGCAATGAGAAGCCCACACACCGCAACGAAGAGTAGCTCCCACTCGCTGCAACTAGAGAAAGCCTGTGCACAGCAACGAAGACCCAATGCAGCCAAAAATTAAATTAATTAATTAATTAATTAATTTTAAAAAAAAGAAGGTAAAGTCTGTCTTAGCTCACAATTTAAAGCACATCGTAGACAATACAGAAATGGCTCTCGAATGGAATACTCCTGGGTTTGAACCAAGGCTGTACCACTTACTGGCTGGGTGACCTTGGGTAAGTTGCTTCTCTTTCTGAGACACAACTGAAAATGGGGGTTATAAAGCTACTTCAGTGGGTAGTTGTGCAGATGGGACACAATAACGGGAAATGTCCTTATGTAGGATGTGGTCTCTACCCACTCCACTAAGTCTCTTGTCTTCCTGTCTTAGGGACTGAATGCCTCACCTCCTCACTCATACCTTCAACTCTTCAGTAATTGTATACCTTGCCAGAAATATCACTTTTCACCTCTCCCCTCCATGTACATTCAGGGAAGAATATGCTCTTTATATTTCTATGGAAACACCACAGGCTTCCATTATAATCACTGGGACTTAGGGAACTCCCCATCCTCTTCTTGCAACTGCCCCCATTGGTCTTGACAATTCAAAGAGGATTGAAGGTGACTTTCTTTTCAAGGCCAGGCAAATAACAGAGTACAGAGAAGCATCTGTGCTTTGGAAAGAAATTGATTAATGTTTTTTTAGGCAATTTATTAACATAAAGGAAAATTGTCACTTTTCTTCTTATCCATCCATTTGACAAACTACTGTTTAGTTTGGAAGGGAGGAGAAGGCATATATTTTGTTTTGGTAGCAGCTGCCTTATAAATGGGCAGGGGGCAGTGCCCTCTCTCACCTGTCTTTCATTTTGAGGCTGGGTCGAGAAGAGGAGATGCCCCTCAACTTCTTAGTTAGCCAACCCACAGCACTTTCAGCAACATCTTGAAAGAGGGAATAAAATGCCTGCTTGAGAGAATTCAAGCAAAATCTTAGCAGGGGGTTGTTTGCAGATTCTGGGGAATAAATTCCTGCCTTGGGTTTGGTATCAAGGTAGAACACCAGTAACTTTTCCAACCTTCCCTTCTCTCTTTCCTCTTAATCTACCTATCCTCCCACCCTTACCATCTTCTCAATTCATATCCACATGGATGAAGAGGAGTGCTGAATGCTTAGTTTGTACAGAGCTGTGGCTCACAGTGGGGTGGGAGTGGCAAATGGTGGTCAAGAAATCGTTATAATACAGGGTTCAGGCCCGGAGCCATTGAGGTAGTTTGGAGCATTCAAGGTCTGCAAGGTTGGCCCTCTGAGGACGCATGGAATACCTGACACCTGGTTCAGGAGTGCCCAGTTCACTGTCTGGGGATCCTTAGAGCCTTTCCCAGCCAAGATGTCTGTGCATGGTGCCACTTTGCATTTAGAAAGTGAGCTGTGTGTAGACCAAGAATGGAAGAGAGCTTTCAGGTTTCCCTCTTGAGGGCACTTCACTAATCTAGCTGACAGATCAATGCTCCAGCCATCATGCTAGGTGAAAAACAGAAGGATGTTTTTCTAGGTAATTGGAAGTAGCGAGAAGCCTAAGTCATGGCTTGTCTGGAAGAAGAAATAGTGAGAAGCAAAAAGTAGATAAATGCGTAAATACATAAGCAAACAACAGAGACAGATTCTGGATGTAGCATCTTGGCTGGGCAAACTGAAGTTGGGTGAGACACACAGAGATAAAAGTTTATATAGAAACAAACAATAGAAACCTCTTACTTTTATATAGCACTTTCAGATTGCAGACACTCCAGATCTGCATTTTCATTTTATCTTCACAATAGCTCAGGAATCTAGGAAGGTTGTTATCTCCGTTCAGCTGACAAGTGAGTTGCTGAAGGGAGTCACACCATAAGTTATGATCAGAATCTCAGCTTGCTTTCCTGACCTCTAGTCCTCTGTTTTTTTCCTAAAAAGGGATCAGATGTTTTAGCCCAGGGCTTGGCTGGTACCAGGGTCTTACTCTAAGAAGAAAGAGATATAACATGAGAGTATCTGGGTCATGTTAGGTGAGGGCATATGGTAATTTAAATGATGAAGAAGAAGGAAGAGGAGGAGAATGACTCTCATTTATGTAATGAAATCTATATTCCGGACACTATACTACAAGTTTAGTAATTCTCACGTTTCATGTGATTCTCAGAGCCCCATGAGGTAGATATTATCTTCATTTCACAGGTGAGGAAACTGAGGCAAGGCATGGGGAGGTTAAATATTCTGCCAAGGGCACACACTAATAAGTGACAGAGTCAAGGTTTGAGCCTAGATTGTCTGGCTCCGAAGCTTGTACACGAAGATACACAGCATCGAAAGAACAGCAGTCTTCAATCTGTGTGAGATCCTGGTCACCAGATGAGCGTGGGGAGGGGAGGGGAGGGGCTGGTGACCAAGGCCTAGTGCACCTAAATGAACTTGCAGCCCGCTGTGGAACCAGACCCAACTTGGGCTGGGCTGCATGCACGACCCTGCGTGACCCAGCTGACCAGCCCACCCTGCCATAGTGTTTTCAGATTGCAGGGACATTCTGACGGGGAGGCCGCGTACCAGAGAAGACAGACACCCCACAGGAGGCAGCTTACTCAAGGTAGTATCTGGGCGGTGCAATTTTGGGTCTGGTGTAGGTTGCTGAGGTCCTCAGGGGCCCTTTGCTCTTCCTTCTCAGCAGGTGGGTCTTGTTCTTTTAAACCGTACCATTCTTTTAAACCATAAACCGTACACCCCAAGCAGGTTGGCTGAGAAACTAATGATCCATGGCATCTCCCTGAAGACAAAACCGCTTCCAAGTCCCTCTCCACCTCTTCATCTCTGTTAGAATGTTTCTGTGGCCCCTCTTGCCACGGAACTCAGGTGCAACACAGATTTATTGAGCTCCAGCAACTTTTGTTTTAGAATTAGCTGTAAGAATCGATGGAATCAGCACGGGTAGTTTGGTTCCTGTCTACGTGAATAAATCACACCCCTTTGGAAAGTGTTTCTGGGGAAGAATCACAGTCTGGGAAAGTAGGAACCTTAGTGTTTTTCCCGTCTGGAAGGGATATTGTTCCTAAAACTTTCTCCTAATGACCAGTTTGCTCACTATTTATAGGGTACAATTTTAAGCTTCACAACTCACAGCCGTTTCCAGCTGGCAAGTACACCCCTTCTTGGGCAACTGTCTGCTGACGAGTCCTCAGAGAATTGCACGTTCTCTTCTAGGCACATAAGTAAGCAGAGCCACGCTGCAGAAACCTCACTGCTGATTGCTATCTGTGAGGGAGGTCTGCGCTCTGGGTTCTGTGGCTCTGTGTTGAGAATGTCTTCACATTAAGTCCTTAGAAAGAGAAGGTCGTCTCAGAGAACTTTAACACAAATATTCACTGATTGTGCAAGGTCAGAAAGTAAGAGGGAAAGGCACAAGAAGGTCTCCTGAAAGCAGGACTGGTTTAAGCCCTAGCTCTGGTGGATCTTGGACAAGTCACATAGCTTCTCTGAGTCTCAGTTTCCTCATCTGGAAAATGGGAATAATAACCATACCCATATTTTAGGGTTTTGGGGAGTCTGAAAAGAGATGATGCGTGTACAGTGTTTAGCAGAATTCCTGGCGCAGTGCCTGGTTCAACCAATGGTAATGATTGTTGCATTAACTTGACAGAGAAATAAAGACTGGGTCATTTTGTGGTCAGCTGTGGCCTCATGCCAGCAGCCATCCATTTGTTATTCCTGCGAAATTCTCAACTTTCTTGATTTTATATTTATGGCATGTTTCAGCCTCTTTAGCTATTAATGCATTAAAATAGGTTTCATTTTTATTGCAGATAAATCGCCGATGCTGTAAATGCTACTTCTTTCCACTTACACTCCAGGGAAAAGAAGAAAAGGGATAAGCATACTGAGAGAAACAGGGACTAATGGCAAATATCTTGGGGATCAAACTGTCGAGGCTCAGAGAGGTTTCCACATGTACCCCAAACTTTATGTCTGCTTCCAAAAGAGAGCTTGAGCTATGTTTGGTGGTAGTTGTTTGGGGGATGCTGGGTAGTATTGCCATTAACATTCACGTTCCTGCATTTGAAATGAATGCTGCTCAGTCCATACTACAATGGGATGAGAGCTGCGAAGGCACCTGTGATTACTAGAAAGAACAGACATGCTGTGTGCTTTATAATTACTCCTCACTGTGGAAATCATTGCTGGCCAGAGAGAGGACCGTGGCTGGAAGACGAGGCTCTGACAGTTCACTTGGCTCCGCGCTGGGAGGGCATCTTAAGCAGACGAAAGGAACATACTAAATAATTTACGTGGAAAGTTGGTTGCTGAATTCACAAGCCTGGGTGCATATTGCATTTCTAGTAAAATGCCTTTTTCTCTGGTTAAGTAATAGCTTTAAGTGGCAGGCAAGACTAAGACCCAGTGGCCAAGTGACTTAACCATAGAAGGAAACTCTAGAAGGCTCTCAGCGCCTCTGACTGCATGACCCCAGGTAACTCACGTTGCTTTCCTTGCTTAGACGAAGGCCTGGCTTTTCTCCGACAGGGCACACAGCTGTACAGCTTTGGCCTGTGTTCCAGAGAGGCTCCTTATGGGAAGTTCCAAATATTAAAACAATGAGGGGGCGACCCCAAGAACAGGGATGCTGGTCGCCGGGTACAAAGGACAGCACTTGCAGCAAATCTCCTTTTGCATATCCTTAACTTCTTCTCTGTCTTGCTCAGAGGAGTTGTAACAGTGGAGGAATCAATAATGATAAACAAGCAGTCTGTGGTCTGTGGAGTTTGAGGAAATGAGAGGAAAGTGGTGGAGGATTCTGGTGTTCAGCTTCACGCATATTCCCTGGTTCTGGAGCCTGTGGTGACCACACCCTCTCCTGGAGCAGGGTGGGCGGTCCTGGGCAGCACTTTGCATGGCCGCCCTGTCAGGGGTTTGTAACTGCTCCTCCAGGACGCACCAGAGGGCAGTTCCTAGCATTTGGGCCTTTGGCCTGGGAGCAGAATTGGGCTCTAACTGGTCTGAACCTTAATTGGAGGAGGAAGCACAGCAGGGATTGCCATTCCGTTCCTGATCTCAGATGAGGACCAAGGAGCTGGGAAATGTGGGAGGGAGGAGAGGCTACAAATGAATCCCCTAAGTAGTGCATAATGAAAGCCTGGGCGCCCGCGTGGACTGGCAGAAGCTCATTTTGTCTTCTCATTGGAAATAGGAGGCATCAAAAATACCCTTAGTCTATGAGGAAGCCCCCCCACCGCCACCACCAATCCTCTTCCCTTCCCTTTCTCTTGCCTCCACTCTCACCTGCACCCCCTAGTTAGGTCTATACCTGACCACCTAACCCTGTAATTGAAGCCAAGCAGAAAGGTAAATCATCTGTCTAATGATGCGTTTAAAACAAAAGCTACTTTCTGGGTTACTTTATTAGCAAGAGCTTTCTATGTCACAAAAGTTTCTAATAAATCAACCAGAAACCTCCTCCTTTCAAGACCCTAATTTTACCTAGTTGAATGTTTCTCAAGCTTCACTGGGATCAGGCTTTCCCAGGAAACTGGCTGTGCCTGTAGATTCCCATCCTCCACCCCACCCCTCTGATCCAGCAGGTTTGGGGAGTGAAGGCCAGCAACCAGTATTCACAGCCAGGAGACTCTGATGCAGATGGCCCAGGATCACATGTTGAGAACACTATTTAGGTCCTGCAACTTAAACACAAACCCTCACGATGCCCTTGGATTATGAGAACTCAGCCATACAACATTCTGCTGAGCCCTGATACCCCTCAAGCAGGTCTGTCCCCTGAAGGCAGCATGCTGTAGAAGCTGGCCATCAGGAAGGGAGGACTAAGTTTCAGTCTCGACATTGCCACTTATTAGTTTCAGAATAATAGTGCAAGCGCCTCTCTCTCTCTCAGGCTCAATTGTCTAATCTGAATAGTGTGCAAGTCCCTGAACCTCAGTTATCTCAGTTATCTGTAAAATGGGAGTATTTTTATCTATCTCACATGGTTGTGGGGATTAGATACGAAAATAAAAGGCATTTATAATGACCAGTAATAACAGACACTCAATAAGTGGTAGCTCTCTTCTTATTTCTTTTCCCTAATCTTCATCCCAACAGATCTCTGTCTTCCCCTAGCTGTCATAGTTGCAAAGATCATCAAAGTCAAGTTAACAGACCTCCAATTAGATGTGAGTAGTTTACGAATTATAAGGGTTTAATCCAGGCGTCTTAGTTTCCTATTACTACTGAAGCAAATTACCACAAATCTAGTGGTTTAAAACAAGACAGATTTTACTCTTAGAGTCCAGAGATCAGAAGTCCTGCAGAGCTGTAAATCAGGGTGTCAGCAGAACTGTGTTCCTTCTGGAGGTTCGAGGAGAGTGTGTGTCCCTTGCCTTTTCCAGCTTTTAGAGGCTGCCTACCTTCTTTAGCTTGTGACCACATCACTTCTACCTCTGCTTCTGTTGTCACATCCTCTTGACTCTGCCTCTCCCGCCTTCATCTTTCCCTTGTAAGGATCCTTATGATTATGTTAGGCTCACCTGGACAGTCCAGGCTACTTACCTTGTCCTGAGATCCTTAACTTAATCACACCTGCAGTGTCCCTTTTACCAAGTAAAAGGTAACATATTCACAGGGTCCAGGAATTAGAATGTGGGCATCTTTTGCGGACCTTATTCTGCCTACTACACTGGGTTTTGATGCTTTACCAAGAGAACCTGCCGATCTAATGCCTTAATTCCCTCTTCCATAGAGGTCATTGGTGCAGTTCAGACACCGTAGAAGGGAGATATTTTAGCCTGGAGGGAGTTTTCAGCAAACCGCCGTTCCTACCACAGCCAGTACAGAAGTACTGGGCAATAATGTTGGATGGCCGTGATGAACGAGGATCTCAATGTCCTGTGAAATTGCAACAAGCATTCTGAGTCATCGAAGGAAGATTTGATTAGGTTTCATCTTGTAGTGTTCCAGGTGTTTGAAAACTGACAGTACTACATATAGTCGTTTGATTTAGTTCCAAAAGATCTTCTGAGGACCTGCTGCGCAGAAGCCTTCCTTCCCTAATAAGAACATTTGATTAATTAAGGCCTTCTGTTTCCCCACCCAAGGGTAGGGGCACACACAAATAGTCACACTGACTTGACTTTGGGGCATCTGAATAGCTGTCTCAAGCCCACCACTGTTTTTCATCCCTCCCCTAGTCAGTATAGCCATTCTCTTCCTTGACAAGATTCTGTTGAGCACCAGCTATGTGTTAGACACTGGCCCACGACTTTGAGATACTAGCCATCTGCTGAAGGAAAGAAACTCATAAACACTGTGTTACAATGCAATAGGATAAATGGTATAGTCGAGGAATGTGTGTGCCAAGGGGGTCCTTCTTGGGAAGGAGTGTAAGGCTATTCAGAGGAACTGACTTTTAAGCTGCAAGACTAGGAGATTTCCAGACAAAGCAGGGCAGAAAAGGCATTTCGGGAAATAAGGAAACATGCATGAGAAAACGCACAGTATATGAAGCCAGCTGAGTAGTTCCCTGTGGCTGGGGAGAAATAGGAGACCCAGCAGGTAAGAAGGTTAGCATCATGTTCAAAGGGCTTTGAAAAATTAGCTAAAGGAAACAACAGGAACTGGAACAAAATTGTTTAGCAAGGGAGTGACATGATCAGATTCTTCTTTTCAGGTAATTTAGCAATCTGTGTGGAGGATTACTTGGGACAGGGCAAAAGGTACCTATGGCAAAAAGGCCAGCTAGCGTTTAAGTGACCAATGATGAGAGCCTTTATGGACCAGAGAGAGAGGGTAGAATCAGTAGCCAATTTGATGTGTGTTGTAAAGGAGAGGAGCGAGGCACTATGGGGACTATAGTTTCTTTATGGAACTGTGGTTAACAATGTTGAGCAAAATAAGAAACACAGGAAAAGAATTTTGTGGAGGAAAATAAGAAGTGTGTTTTCGTATATGGAGAATTTGAGGTACCTTTGAGATATCAAGATAGAAATGGAAAGATCTGTAGGTAGTGTGTGTGTATATATATATATATATATATAGAGAGAGAGAGAGAGAGAGAGAGAGAGGGGGGGGGAGAGAGAGAGAGAGAGAGGGAGAGAGAGAACTCATAAAAAAGATAGGGGAAGCTGATGTCACAGAAATTAAAATTAAAATCCATGAGTGCAGTTGAAGTCATGAACAGAGGCTAAGGATGAGAAGAGGAGACAGCCTGTCCAGAGAGACCCCTGAGCAAACAAGTGCTCTTCTGTTGTTCTCTCCTCTCTAGCACCTTTCAAATTTTACATGGCCAGCCTCTCCCTTCACCCATTGAAAATGGTAAGTTTGCTGTTTGCTCTTTATTTCCATTTTCTAAGAAACACACTTGGATGATAGAAGAAATTTTTTTTTTTCTGAGAAAGACTTCCCGTTCTTTTCCCTTAAAACATTTGAGGCATTTTACAACTTAAACCAGGCAGATTTTTTTTCCTGGGAGCTACATCCATAAAATAAATGCATGATTGGTATAGTCAGAGACCTCCAGAGAGGTTCTGTGGTTATTTTTAGAGTGAACGTGAAGATGAAGTGCAGGCAGATGTGGCTGGAGGAGCAGAGAACGGGGTGAGGGAAGGAGGAGAGATATGGCTTGGAGAGGCTTCATGTCCTTGAGAGGAGGAGAGGGAGCTGGTTCCTTAAGGCACAGTTTCCAAAACTGCAGTCATTCATTCACCACCTTCATGGTTTTTGTGAAACTCCCCATACCACATGCACAATAATTTTTTTTCTCTCTAGACCAATTCACTTTTTAGACTTAAAAACATTTGTACAAAACAGGCAAGATACCTTTTGAAAATGGAGACGTGCCTAACAGTGAGTAGGTAGGGGGACTAGTTTTAAAAGTTAAAATCTTCCATAAAGATTTAGAAATGATTACATTCTGGCTGCTACTCTTGCTTGCCCATGGCTATGGACATGAAACATGCTCACTCTTGGCAAAGAAGTGTGATAAGTAAGCATTAGAAAGGTTTTGAAGACATTCTAGCACCAAACTCAGATTTTTCCCTCTGGGTAAATCAGAAGAATTGAAATGAACTTGAAAAGAGAACAACCTTCTCACTAGGTAATTCAATGCTAATGAATCTTGGGTACCGCAGGAGGCATGCAGAAACTCTCTGAGTAGCTTGTCCTAGGATTAATGCTAAGGAGACGTGAGGAGAGTGTTTGGGGTCTAAACAGCCTGGAACCAGCTTGAGTCATAGAGCCAATCCCCACACCCTTCCCCTGGAGCCCACAGCAGTCAAAACTCCAAGGAGTTCATTCTTCCTGCTGTACTCCTGAGAATACATGGAATCTTTGGGCATCAGTTTTGGTGCTGTTCTCCTTGGTGAGGTAGGATCTATCACAGTGATCCATGGTAAGAAGAATGCCAGTGAGGCTTTGAGGAGCGGGTGGACAGAAGGCTCCTCTTGGAGCAGAGAGAATGAGTCGGATAGAACCAGTGACCCCATGTGTCTTGATGGAAGCAAGTAGCATAGCCATAGGCTTCGGCTGATGGGGCCACTTAGAAAACCTTATGGATTGCTAACTTAGCAGCAACATCTCCAGAGAAGAAGACCCGGCAGGCAATCCATCACGCATCCATGTGCTTTATGTTCAGTGACATGCACTCGGTCCATCCATCATCAGGGAGAGACTGCAGCTTAACAAGGCCTGAGGATGAGTATTTCACATCATTTATTTATTAGTTTGCAAGATCTGACTTTCCAGGATACCATACAGGGTTTGAAGTCATTTGAAATGTTAAAAAAAAAAAAAAAAATGACAACTCTCATCTTCCCACTGTTACTGTGATGGAGATGTTGTGCTTATCTCTTTGCTTTCATCAAACTAATTGCCTGTTCCTTCACAATGGCTTGGATACAACGATATAGATACTGTCTGGGAGAAAAGTCTGGCTTTGAATGGTAATGAGGTATAGATGCATGCAGTGGCTGCTTTTCTTGGAAAACTGGAAAGGGATGTGTGGATAAAGGTTTGCCAGCCCATCCAGGGGTAAATTTAGAATGTTTGCTTGAGATATTTGAAGTAAGTACTAGAAAAATGCAAACATTCTCAGACTTGTTGGAAAGTTGTAGTTTAGCCAAATATTACTATTTTAAATTCAGCCTAGAACATCAGAATGTCAGAACTGAAAGGGACCATGGGGCTATCCAGTTAAAGGCCCTCATTCTTCAGATGAGGAAACTCAGAGGCCAGAAACGATTTGCCGAAGGCCAGGGCAAGAAACTCATAGTAGATTGGAAAATAAACATTTGTCCTTTTCACTTACATAAGCTAAAAAAAAAGTCATCTGAAGGTAACAGAAAATACATCAGCTGGCTGCTGAAAAAGAGACTTTTCAAAATTTAAATGGAAGTTAGTTAAAAATAATTATTTTTGTTTATGAGGAAAAGTTTTTGTCCTCCCTAACAGTCTAGACATTTAATGATTTTTGTCCTCCTGGTGATTAGGAAATTTGCTTAAGATGGGGGATATAAAAAAAGAAGGAGCAAAAGGTAAGCAATTGATGAGACTCCCTAATTTTTCTTTCCAAGGCACAAGCCTTGTCCAGAGCCCCCTTTTAAGAGGGGATACTTCATGCCAGGGTAAAGGGCATGTTTTTTTCTGAGAGGTCCTGAAGCTCCTGTTATTGTTATTGGTGAAAAAACGTTATGGTCCTAAGGGTGGGGGCCCCCTGACTACCAGGCCCCCATCCCTTGCCAGGATGAAACCTCAGGATTCTGCTGGAAGGAACGAGACATTTTAAAAAGAAGAAACAGGCAACCCAGGTGGGCTTCAGTTTGCTCAGGCCCTAGCTGCCTTTCTCATCAGAGAGAGAAAATAATACAGAAAACCAAAGCATACATTTTTGTTAAACAAAGTTAGATTCCATCAACTGAAATGACTGCTTTAGACCACTTTTCCAGTGTGCCACCAAAAGTAGACTTCCAGCTAAAGGGGCGTTGATTTTTCCAGTAATAACAGGAATAAGCTCTTGGATTTGTACAGAAATTTACTGTTAACAAAACGCATTCAGATATATTTTCTCATTTGTTCCTAATGGCAACTCTCAAGAGGGATAATTGTTCCCACTCTACAGATGAGGAAACTGAGCTCCAGACAAGTAAGCAGGCGTAGACTTGGGGATTTTGACTCCAAGTTTAGTGCTCTTCCAACTGTATGCTGTTTCCCTTCTATTACTTACAAAAATGCACTCTATTGCAGCAACCTTACCCCCTGCTGGAAAGAAACAGTGTACTTAGAAACGAATGCACAGTGCTTTGCACAGTTCTTGACATATAGTAATTGTTGGCGTGTGATAGCTACTGTGGAGGAAGAGGCTGTGTGGTACAACGATCAAGATCATAGGGCTTGGGATCAGAAGGATCTGGATTTGAGTCCCAAGACTCTGAATATTTGGTTGGAGAGCCCGCTCCCCGCCCCACCCCCCCGCCCTCTGAAAATGCTTTATGGGAGTGGAGCCAAATGGCTGAACTTCTCTGAGGACGTTAACGCCTACCTCACGAGGTATACTGTGAAACGAGACGCAAACGGGCGTGCAGAGCTTAGCAAGGCGCCTGTACTCGGTATTCAGTAAGGGGAGGGATGATGATCTCAAGAGGATTTGCTCATAGACCTTGCTGTGAGGAAACAAAGCAATGCCTGCCTTGGAGCCAGATGCTAACATTTCATAGTTAAACACCTTGCTTTTTAAGCCTCAGGTATTCCAAGGCCTCCTGTCTCTGCCCCTCTCTTGAATTTCTGTGCCTAAGAGAGCTTACAAGAATGTCCTGTGGACCCTGCAACTTCTGTGCTCTCAAGAGCAGGCCTCGGTTGTGGCCAGGTACCTGTATATGATGCACGCTGTGTTCTGGCAGGTACTGCAGTTGTTGAGATCTTGGCCAGTTCGATAAAAGTTGCGCCTGCAAGATAGAGCATTTACTAGATAAATCTGTGGGCAAAATCCCCCTGGGATGCACGCATTCTACAGACTCATTCCCTGCAGCACAGCATTGCCCCTCTCATGAGTACCAAAGCCTGGCCATTACAGACACAGAAACAAGAAGCCCCTGTTAATAGAAGCTCACATTTCTAGAGCGCTTTATAAATGTTTAAGCACTTTGACATATGGGTTTTCTTCATGCTGACAATAACCCTATGAGATGAGCCAGTTATTCTTACCCCCACATGATAGATGGGGAAACTGAGGGACTTTGCGAATGAGTAGAGGAAGATGATTAAAACTCCAGATCCCTTAGTTCAGTGCATTTCTCTCTGTATCATCACAGTGCTTCTGTCTTACGAGGCAATGTTGATTCTGATCCAGATCAGCAAAGGCCAGTTAATTACTTCTTCCCTCTCCTACCCTTTCGTTGATTAGCTTTGGCCGTTCCTTCTTCTCAGTCTTTAGAGAGCACTGTTTCAAGGAAAGAACAACTCACACCTAAACAGATAACTGCCTTCCCCTCCCCAGACTGATGCTGAGTCATCCAGGAAAGCATTTGGTGACTTTTTTCTCTTTGCAAAATTGTGATCTCATTTCAGTTTCCATTTAGCTGGTCCATGATGGACTGGCCCAAGCCTTCAAAGTGGTCAGTGGTGGGAAAGGTCAACAGTAAGCTTAGTGGCCACCTCAAGTCCCTGTGACAAACCCATAAATAACTAAAATACTGTGCAAATGCAGTAACTTGCTTCAAGGATGGGGGTGGGGGAGGCACCTACATGCTGTCATTTTCCCCCATCGTTTATCAGCTGGACTCACATCTTAATAAGAATCCCTTTTGACTCTGCTGCTTCCTTGCCCCCTTTCTGCAGTCTGTTGACATCTGGAAACAAAAACACATCACCGTGGAAATCCACCAAAGCCTACAACCAGGCGAAACCCAGTCAGAACAAAGGGGGACCATTGCTTACAATTTGGGGAAACAACAGAATCTCAGACATCTTGGAGACATCTTACTAACGGAAACCAGTGCTCTCTCTCTGCCCCTATCCTGGCAAGTGACTTAACCCAATACAAAAAAATCCACCTTACCCTTCTGTGAGAGCTCGAGCTTTCTCCAAGTCTTGAATTACATTCAGAAGGACTTTAATTTTCTCTTGGTTTGAGTGCAGAGATTCCTCCACGGATTGCAGCCTGCCCTGGAGGTCGCAGAACTCACCCTGTGCCAGGTGGATTGGATTAAGTGCACCCATCTCCGTGGTGCCCTGCTGTTTGGTCTCCCTCCTTGGAAGAGAGGATGGGAGGTGATTGCTTTCTGGACAGTTTTGAAACGCTGGGGTGTGTGACTGGAAGGGGTTCTTTGCCATCTGCTCCTGACACACAGGGGCAGATTTTGACTCACTGTTAGTTTTGAGTGACTGCAGATCCTGGTGATTGTTACTCGATGAAGCACAGTCTGAAGCTCCCCCTGGCTGGGCTGGCTGGCTGTGGGAGCCTGGCGAAGGGGAGCTGTGAGTCTGTGGATGTGAGGGAACACACGTTTCCTTTGACTGAGATGACAGTGGGCCAAGGTCTTTGTCATCAGAGTTATCTTTGGGCAAAAGCATTTCAGGTTTAAGTTTCCCTGTGCCGGGCATGTGGTTGGCACCACTGGTGGCATTTAAGCAGGAGAGGGGTCTTTCTGAATCTGACGGTGGCACTCTTCTCCCATCACCTGGACACATGTCAACCAAAGTGGGTATGGAGTTGCTAATCTCAGCAGACCTGTCTGGGCTGAAAGTGGACTCTCTACCTGCCCAGGTAGGGCTGTGATAAATATCATCTGGAACCTGAATGGCAGCTGTTGCTTTCTCTGAGGCCCTCCATGTCCCTGCTTCCAAGCGTATGCTCACAGGCCCATTGCTTTGCACCTTGGGCATTCTAGGGAGAAATGGGTGGGACGCCTTGACCCTTTGAGGCCCATCTTCAAGATGCCGAGACAGCCTTAAGTAGGCAAGGTCAGAGGACACAATGTCCTGTTCAGAGAGATTGCCGTTCACCTGGATGGCACTTTGGGATGCTGTCTGCATTTCCACCAGGGACTTGCTAGCTGTGAGTCTCTTCCTTTTGAAAACTGGGAAGTGCTTCCTGAGACTGGGGGAGGTTTGGATGGCGATGTGCCGAAAGCCCCCTGCCTTCTGGGACCTGGGGAAGGAGAGTGAGTAGGTGGGGAGGTGATGGTGCCCGGAGGCCTGAGTCTTGCCCATTACAGCCGGGTCCTCAGAAGTTTGGACGTCAGCCTCAGCTCGGGCAGGTGGAGTCTTACTGGTGCCATCTTCCTTAAATCGTACCTGCTGAGATTTGCTCCTGCGGTGGTGAGGTTGCTTCACAAGCTCCACCGACTCTAGACTGTTATGCTTCAGAAGCACAGGCCTCACTTTCATACTTTGCTGGGCCATTGAGCCTCAGTTGAAAGGATTGGGACCATACACTTCTCCTGGGCACATTTCCTTAGGTCTTTGGAGCAGCATCTAATGACAGCATCTCAGACACAGAGATCTGCCAGCCGGGATGGAGTGGTCCTCTCCTCTGAGTATGGGCAGCTCTGTTGGCCATTCCCAGCCAGTAGCTTTGCTTGGGGGGCTCTCCGTAGTGCTTCCCCTGCAGTTAAAATATTATTCCATTGCAGTGGTAATCGCCACTTAGGTAAACAAGGAGTTAGGCTAATTATTAAACCTGATCTACCACGAGAGCTGGTGGGCTGTTTATCAACGGAGGCTGGCAGGCAGTTCTGATCCTGGAAGAAGCTTGCTGTCTTGAACAAAAAGACAATGAAAGTACCATTTAGGGGATAGCGCCAGACTGCCAACATGTGAATTCCAAAAGAAACCTGCTACGTCTGGAACATACGGCTTCCTTTCTGGGAGCGTCAATTTGCAGTGTAAAACTACAGGAAACTTAAACATATCTTTCCATTTCATGTAAACAGGCAGAGAAATAAATGACCTGGGGCTTGGCTTCTTTGATGATACATGATGCTCCTGAGGCAACATCCCCATTTACGTCAATCACGTATTCTTCCTTTGGGGCCATTGTTTTCTTTCATGCTGTTTCCCTTTTCTTCAGTGAGGGAAACGTATCTGCCTGAATAGCCTCACAAAACCCAGTGGCGTGTGATGGGGACAGGATTGAGGCATCCGAGGGCATTCAGAGGGCAGAGTCCCTGTCGTGGTGTCTTGGCTGAAGTTCACATGTGGGAAAAGTGAGCCACATCTGCAACTTCTGGGTATTTGAGCCAAAACCTTTGTTCGCTTGGCCTCGGGGTCAGGGTCTGGGATCTGGCAGTCTTTGCCACCAGGCAAGGAGAGTCTGAAAGGGAAGAGATAACAGATGCAACTGAGAACACAGTTCCTGGGGGCCTGGGTTTCTCTCCAATTTCCAACCTCCCAGCTGAGGGCTTTTGATAGTGGATGGTCTGGGGGTAAGTCAACTTACTACCTTTGTGTCTTTTCCCCTAGTGAGCCAGCCGCCTTGTGGCTACAGGGCCTCGGAACAAAATGCCTGTCTGCCTGGATCGCTTCCTCCTTCCACTCCCAGGCATCCCCCAGCCAACTCCTATTCATCCATGAAGTCCCAGCTTAAATGGCACTTCCTCACGAAATTTTTCTAATGACTCCTCCCTCACATACACCTCTGATGTTACATCATATCAGGACCCCCATTATACCTTTTCGCCACATTCTTCATAACACAAATTGTAGCTGTCCCTAAATAATCATTTGTGTACGTATTTATTTAATGTGTATCTCCCCTGCTACCCTGTAAGCTCCAGGGTGGCAGGAGCTGGAGCCATTTTTTTTTACAGCTTTAGGCTCACTGTGGGTGCTTAATGAGTATTTACTGAAAGAGAGGATGGCTGAATAAAGCAAAGGAGAGCCTGGGAATGGTGGATGGGGTTCCTAAGGTATCTTGCCAGGGCAACAGGATGGTGAATTCTCTCTGCTCAGACTGAAACTTTTGCTAGAGGACAAGATTTTCCTCTAATGTCTTCATTTCTTAATTGCTTTCTAGGAGATAAACGTGCATAAAATTCTCCGTGCAAAGTGTACCTTGTAATAATAACAGTTACCATTTATTGAACACTTATCTTTACCGTGCTGTGGGCTTTACTTGCATTAATCATAACAACTCTCGTTTACCAAGTAGTCACCAATGCACCAGGTGCTGTTCTAAGCACTTTCCAAGCCATAAGTCATTCATTCCCTGCCCTATAGAGGTGGATACTCTTATTATCCCCATATTACAGTTGAATATGCTGAGGCCCAAGGACACACAGTTAGTGACAGAGCCAGCGTCTGAACTTAAACAGTCTGGCACCAGAGCCTGTGCTCTTAGCCTCAATGCTCCACTGCTTTCCCAGTATTACATTATCTCATTAATCCTTGGAACAAAACTATGAGGTATTATGATCCCCATTGGACTGCTGAGGAAACTGAGGCTCAGAGAGGTTAAGTACCCAGTGGAGGAGCTGAGACATGAACCCAGGAGTCTATGACTCCAAAGTCCATGTTCTTGCACATGAGGTTATGACTTTGTCCCCTTGGCATCTTCCTGGTATTCGGGGCAGATAGTATTAGTGATTTGAGTACAGAGTTTGAGGACCTGTGCAGGTCTGGAGAGATGCAGGGGATTGTGCCCTGGCCTTGCCATGGCAAAGTGAACCTGTTTGCTGCTAGTCTGAGGGAGCCCACAGAAGTGGAATGAGGCAAGTTTGAAGCCTGCTTGCGTTGACCAAAGGATATTACAAGAAAATGAAAGTGGTAAAACAGTCCACAAGTATTTGGGTGTCTCTGAGGGAGTATTCTGTCTCTATGGTACTTGGCCTTATCATTAAGGTCGAAACCTCTGGCTTCTCTAAGCACCGGGGCTTTGCTCCCAAGATGTTCTTCATCCTGCTGCTTGGGGTGCTGTTTTGTGGGTACAGCTTAAGCCTTGTTTCTCAGTGTTCTGCTCTCCCCAGGAATTACTAGATAATGCCAATGGCAATTTCAGCTTTCCCAGCTCCCGGCTACCTTGAGAAGGGTCACCTGACCCAGTGGGGCTGGCACAGGTAGTGGCAGGTCCTGAAAGAGGAAAGGATTCATCTAATGCTAATGAGTTGTCAACTTATCATGAGGTCCTGCAACTACTTCTCACATTCTGGGTTCAAACCCCTGTCCCTTACTGGCTGAAGGGTTTTTGACAATACTTATTCCCTCCAAGCCTCATTGTTTTCATCTGTCAAATGGGGATGACACATATAGCATAGGCACTACATATGCATGGGTCTGTTGGGGGAAGTAATAAGACAAGGCATGCAAAGCCCTCAGCGCAGAGCTCAGGACACAGTAAGTGACCAGCGTGGGCTTGCTGTTGCTGTTAATACTGTTGTCACCACGCAATTAGCTTTCCTTTTTGTGAATGCGGGGGAGCATGTAGAGCTGCTATCTGCAGCTTTTCCAGAGCAGGTAGAGCCACTCTTGGTACAGAGAATGGGCAGTCTGGGGGAACACTTGCCTCACCTGTCTGAAAAGCAGGGCTGGCCTATGAGAGCTGCATCGCCCTGTAACTCTGGGGAGATGGCCCTGTTGGTGAAGGGCTCCCCAGTCACTCTGCACGACAATCCCAAACAACTCCCATTTTAAAAATCAGTTTTGTGTTTCAACAACAGCAGAACTTTTAGATCTGGAAGAATCCAGTAGCTCATCCCCTCCTTCCAAGGCTAAGTCTTCTCTCCATCGTCTTCTTCCTGTAATAAGTAAGCCTGCCTGGATACCTGTAGTGACAGGGAGCCCACTACCTAATCTCACAGTCAGCAATAATTATTTTTATTAATATTAGCAAGTATGTATTAAAAGCTTGTTATTACCAAGCACTGTGTTAGCACTTGGCATTTAATCCTTAAAATGGCCTTTTGTATATGACCCCCCTTTTGCAGAATGAGCAGTTAAAACTTACTAGGTTAAGTCTAAAACCCCACAACCCATATCTCTAACCCTTCTGCTGCAGAGCCTAGATATTTGTATGTCTACTCGTGTGGATTTCTTTGCTTAATTGTCCTCTACCTTCTCCCTCTCCTTTTTTTTTTTTTTTTGCAGTATGCGGGCCTCTCACTGCTGTGGCCTCTCCCGTTGCGGAGCACAGGCTCCGGACACGCAGGCTCAGAGGCCATGGCTCACGGGCTCAGCCGCTCTGCGGCATGCGGGATCTTCCCGGACCGGGGCACGAACCTGTGTCCCCTGCATCGGCAGGCGGACTCTCAACCACTGCGCCACCAGGGAAGCCCTTCTCCCTCTCCTTAACTGTTCATTAGTGCTTCATTCTGGGAACGTTAACTCACTTAGACTACGATTGCCTGAAGCTGGTTTTCATAAGAGCTAATATCTAGTGAACACTGATTATGTGCCAGGCATTGTCATAGGTGTTCATTTACTCTTGTCCTTAATCTTCATGACAGTCTTAGAGGCAGGTGCTGTCAGTCACACATTTTGTAAATGAGGAAACTGAGGCACAGAAGCTTAAGTAATTTGTCCTAAGTCACTTACCCGCTGAACCCAAGGACTGACCCTGGAGCATAAGCTCCTAACCACTGGGATTTCCTGCCTTCTCCAGAACTAGGAAAGGGCTGATCTTGTCAGGCTGTTAGGCAGGTTTCAAAGTCACTCCACATTTTCCTTCTGAAAGTCAGCCATTATTCTGCTTTTCACCCTGCTTTTTCTCCAGGAAATGTGTATATCCTTGACATGTTTTATTTTCATCTTTGAAAACAGTTTTCTATTTTTAAATTATTACATGTTCATTGCAAAAATTCAAATAGTATAGATAAACAAAGAAAGGAAGGAAAATCACTTGATTTCTAAGAAAGATAAACACAGGAAGGAAGGAAAACCACTTGATTTCTCACCACCCAGAAAGAGCCACTATGTACCAGGAATTTGGTGAAGTTCACTCTCGGCACCCCGCTGTGCAACACTTGCACATTCATGGTAGGCACATTGCATATGCGTGCACGTTTACAGGAAGACTTTTTTTTACTGAACAACATGGAGAAAGTTCCACGTTATGGCACGTAGATTCACACCATCCTTTTAAGTAGGCTAATTGCACTTTGCTGTCTAGTTATACCGTGATCTATTCAAGTGATATCCTTTTCTGGATATTTAGGTTGTTTCTAAATACTTGGTATTATTAATAGTTCTGGAAATAACATGTTTTGCTCTGTGAACCTTGGAGCACTTGTCTAATTATTTTCATGGAATAAATTTGTGGAAGAAAAATTAGTGGATTAAGGTACCTAGGCATTTTACATTTTGTTGATATTACCTCTTTGCATATGTGTTCATCAGTGATATTGGCCTGTAGTTTTCTTTCTTTGTGACATCCTTGTCTGGTTTTGGTGTCAGGGTGATGGTGCCCTCGTAGAATGAGTTTGGGAGTGTTCCTCCCTCTGCTGTATTTTGGAAGAGTTTGAGAAGGATAGGCGTTAGCTCTTCTCTGAATGTTTGATAGAATTCTCCTGTGAAGCCATCTGGTCCTGGGCTTTTGTTTGTTGGAAGATTTTTAATGACAGTTTCAATTTCAGTGCTTGTGTTTGGTCTGTTTATATTTTCTATTTCTTCCTGGTTCCGTTTCAGAAGGTTGTGCATTTCTAAGAATTTGTCCACTTCTTCCAGCTTGTCCATTTTATTGGCGTATAGTTGCTTGTAGTAATCTCTCATGATCCTTTGTATTTCTGCAGTGTCAGTTGTTACTTCTCCTTTTTCCTTTCTAATTCTGTTGATCTGAGTCTTCTCCCTTTTTTTCTTGATGAGTCTGGCTAATGGTTTATCAATTTTGTTTATCTTCTCAAAGAACCAGCTTTTAGTTTTATTGATCTTTGCTAGTGTACTTCATTTCTTTTTCTGTTCTTATTTTTAATTAATTAATTAATTTAACTTTTGGCTGCGTTGGGTCTTTGTTGCTGCACACAGGCTTTCTCTAGTTGCGGTGAGCAGGGGCTACTCTTCGTTGCAGTGCGTGGACTTCTTATTGCGGTGGCTTCTCTTGTTGTGGAGCACGGGCTCTAGGTGCACAGGTATCAGTAGTTGCGGCACGCAGGATCAGTAGTTGTGGCTCACAGGCTCTAGAGCGCAGGCTCAGTAGTTGTGGCACGTGGGCTTAGTTGCTCTGCAGCATTTGGGATCTTCCCGGACCAGGGCTCGAACCCGTGTCCCCTTCATTGGCAGGCAGATTCTTAACCACTGTGCCACCAGGGAAGTCCTTCTGATCTGATTTTTTTGATTTCTTTCCTTCTGCTGACTTTGGGGTTTTTTTGTTCTTCTTTCTCTAATTGGTTTAGGTGTAAGGTTAGATTTTTTATTTGAGATATTTCTTGTTTCTTGAGGTAGGCTTGTATTGCTATAGACTTCCCTCTTTGAACTGTTTTTGCTGCATCCCATAGGTTTTGGATCATCATGTTTTCATTGTCATTTGTTTCTAGGTATATTTTGATTTCCTCTTTGATTTCTTCAGCGATCTCTTGGTTATTTAGTAGCGTATTGTTTAGCCTCCATGTCTTTGTATTTTTTACAGTGTTTTTTTCCTGTAATTGGTGTCTAGTCTCATAGCATTGTGGTTGGAAAAGATACTTGATACAATTTTAATTTTCTTAAGTTTACCAAGGCTTGATTTGTGACCCAAGATATGATCTATCCTGGAGAATGTTCGATGAGCACTTGAGAAGAAAGTTTATTCTGTTGTTTTTGGATGGAATGTCCTATAAATATCAATTAAGTCCATCTTGTTTAATGTGTCATTTAAAGCTCATGTTTCCTTATTTATTTTCATTTTGGACGGTCTGTCCACTGGTGAAAGTCAGGTGTTAAAGTCCCCTACTATTACAGTGTTACTGTTGACTTCCCCTTTTATGGCTGTTAGCATTTGCCTTATGTATTGAGGTGCTCCTCTGTTGAGTGCATAAGTATTTACAATTGTTATATCTTCTTCTTGGATTGATCCCTTGATCATTATGTAGTGTCCTTCTTTGTCTCTTGTAATAGTCTTTATTTTAAAGTCTATTTTGTCTGATATGAGAATTGCTACTCCAGCTTTCTGTATTTAATTTTTGATAGTTTGATTAATATGTGTCTTGGCGTGTTTCTCCTTGGATTTATGCTGTATGGGACTCTCTGCGCTTCCTGGACTTGATTGACTATTTCCTTTCCCATATTAGGGAAGTTTTCAACTATAATCTCTTCAAATATTTTCTCAGTCCCTTTCTTTTTCTCTTCTTCTTCTGGGACCCCTATAATTCGAATGTTGGTGTGTTTAATGTTGTCCCAGAGGCCTCTGAGGGTGTCCTCAATTCTTTTCATTCTTTTCTCTTTATTCTGCTCTGCGGTAGTTATTTACACTATTTTATCTTCCGGGTCATTTATCCGTTCTTCTACCTCAGTTATTCTGCTATTTATTTCCTTCTAGAGAATTTTTGATTTCATTTATTGTGCTGTTCATCACTGTCTGCTCTTTAGTTCTTCTGTGTCCTTGTTAAACATTTCTTGTATTTTCTCCATTCTGTTTCCAAGCTTTTGGATCATCTTTACTATCATTACTCTGAATTCTTTTTCAGGTAGACTGCCTATTTCCTCTTCATTCATTTGGTCTGGTGGGTTTTTACCTTGCTCCTTCATCTGCTGCATATTTCACTGTCTTCTCATTTTGCTTAACTTACAGTGTTTGGGGTCTCCTTTTGCAGGCTGCAGGTTCATAGTTCCTGTTGTTTTTGGTGTCTGCACTCAGAGGGTAAGGTTGGTTCCGTGGGCTGTGTAGGCTTCCTGCTGGAGGGGACTGGTGCCTGTGTTCTGGTGGATGAGGCTGGATCTTGTCTTCCTGGTGGGCAGGACCGCATCCGGTGGTGTGTTTTGGGGTGTCTGTGAACTTATTATGATTTTAGGCAGCCTCTTTGCTAATGGGTGGGGTTGTGTTCCTGTCTTGCTAGTTGTTTGGCACGGGGCATCCAGCACTGGAGCTTGCTGGTCGTTGAGTGGAGCTGGGTCTTAGCATTGAGGTATATTTTGATTTCCTCTTTGATTTCTTCAGTGATCTCTTGGTTATTTAGTAGCATATTGTTTAGCCTCCATGAGACAGAGATCTCTGGGAAAGCTCTTGCAGATTGATATTACGTGGGGCCGGGACGTCTCTGGTGGACCAATGTCCTGAACTTGGCTCTCCCACCTCAGAGTCTCAGGCCTGACACTGGCTGGAGCCCCAAGACCCTGTCAGCCACACAGCTCGCTCTGGGCTTCTGTTTTGATGATGTGGCTCTGGAGAGCATGGGCCACTCTTCTGGGAACTGGCTGAGGAGAACCATGAGGGCGCCGAGCATCCTGAAAATGCAGAACCAGTGTGACGGCCGCCCTCTCTTCCAGGACGGGCAGAAGCCTCCCCAAGATGAGTGGGGTAAAACGCAAAATGCTATGGGAGTCGCCGTGCTCACGGAGAAGAACCTGAACCAGGCCCCTGTGGACCTGCGTGCCCTGGGTTCTCGCCTCTTTATTCTTATTCTTTCTTCTCCCTTCTCTTCCTTTTTTAAATTATGAAATGTTCCAGGCATGCAAAACAGCACAGAGGAGAGTACAGCGAACATAGCAATCACTGCGAACCTACAGCCTAGCTTCAGAAAGAAAAGGTTACAAATCCAGCGAAGCCTTCCTCCTCTGTTCCCTCTCCTCTCTCCTTTTATTCCCCTCTTCTGTCTTCTCTTGCCCTTCTCCTCCTCATTTCCCTCTCCATCTCCCCCCTGCTCTCTTTGCCCTGACACCTCTCTTGCACTGTCTTTATCACCCCCTCCTTCCTCATCCTTGTCCCCTTCTCCTTTTCTTTTCTTCTTCTCCATACCCTTCGCTTGCCTTCTCACTCTCCCTTGCATCTTTAAGAAGAGCCTGTGCGTCAGCGATTCATTCCTTTGGCTGTTCAGTGTCGAGGGTGGGAACTCAGTATCCCTTGGAATTGCTTCTCCTACAAACCTTAGCGTACCTGCCCTGCAGGGACGGTTCTCTGGTCCACACATCCCCTAGCTAGAGGCACTAGCTGTTCCTGCTGGTGCATCAGAAAGGTCACCTCCAGCTTGCTCTCTCCAGGGTAGAAGTGTTACTACCTTCAGATGCAATTGCTGGTCACTTCTTCCAGCTTCTTCTCACAAAGGAAAGAGCAATAGTCTGATGAGATATCTCGGTATTTTACTCGACCTTTTGAATTTTTTCCAGAAAGGTTTTCTGATCTCTCTCACTGCATTTTATTTCACTACATCACTCGGGACGTTTTCTTACCATTTTTAAGGTTATACTCTTTGAACTTTAAAGAATTTGATTTACTCTTCCCGAGGCCTGGCACTGGGGGAACTGCCTGCTCAGACATGCAGAAGAATCTGGACCATTTTGTATTTGTCATCAGAGGAGTAACTCTGTGTCAGATGAAAGTGGGGCACAGGGTTGAGTGGTTACATCTCAGTCCTCTTCTCCATCAGCTCAAGTCCAGGAGAGCCAGCAAGAAGCTGGGCAACAATGATTTGTGTTGTTTAAATGGATTCATTCATTGGGTATGGAGTTGGATTAGGCCACATCTAGGTTCCTTTTCAAGGTCCATACTTCCCGTTTCAGTTTGCGGGGAGGGATCAGTTACAGCAAAAGAAGGCAGGAAACTCCTTCCCCATGTCAGTACGACCTCCTTTGGTTTTGTGGCACCTGTTCCCTTCTTAATCGGTCTGATTTACACTTGGTAATCTCATTCAGTAATTGCCTGAAGCTGTTATGAATAAAACAGGAAAAGTCTCCCCATTCCAAAGGGACCTATACTCCTGTGTAAACCAGCCAAATGCATTTGGTTGATTAAAATTCTAGTAGTTATACTAGAAATAAGAATGACTTCAGTGACCCTTTGGTCTTTAATAGAAATGCTAAGGTTTTCTCAGAGTGTTTTCAGATTTACTGGCCCATTTGGGCCTCACACCAATTTCTGCCAAGACCAGACATTATCACTCCCATTCTGCAGATGAGGAAATTGTGGAAGGGAGGGGAGAGATTTACCCAAGATGAGTGTGGTCTGCTATGGCCAAAGGGACCTCAAAACTTTTTAGATCAGGGAGTGTCCACTGGGGCTGGAGGAAGGCCAGCGCCCCCCAGAGGGGCCTTGGGTGAGGGCCAACAGAAGTGGCCCACAGCACGGCCTTGTCGGGGACCCGCACCGCAGACCCAGCAGGGACAATTGTCATTGTCAGGTCCTGGACTCTGCAGCACTCCACCCACCCCAGTACCGCAAAGCATTGGCAGGCAGCTGCAGTGAAGGCTTTCCCGCTGCTGGATCCCTGCCTGCACTGCAGAATTTTCACAAGGAGAAGGGAAGGGTGGGAAGTTTATGGTCTGATCTAATCACAGATGAACCGAGAACTCTGTGGCAGGCAGAAGTTTGCAGACTGCGCAGGACTCCGGTGCTGTTAAAGAGCCCATCCCTCGATTCTGAGCCGAGCAAACGGTGTGCCCAGCCTGTAGCATGTGCGGCATGTAGTAGGTGCTCAAATACAGTGGCTTCCATTGTTCTCATTTTTACCACAATTACCATGATGCCTTGGGCCCCAGCCCACACAGGGGACAGAGGACAAAATCCCAGGGTTTGAAAGTGCCTGCTGGGAGCTGTGGCAAATCTCAAGTAACATTAAGGAATGAAGCGAAGTAATAAAAGTGAACTTTAAGGAGAAAATGCTGTCAAATGTCTCCTCTGGTTTTCGTGTTCTCCATGAGGCTTGGTGATTCCCAAGGGACCACAGATGTCTCTGTGGCTTTTGTTGTTCATTTCCTCCTCTCTGACTCTGTCCCGGTCCTCTGGTGCAGACACCTCAGACCATTGCTGGAATCAGTGTCCCCTTCTGGCTTCCCGTACGGTCCCCACAAGTGCTAGTTCTGAAACCCCATCTGTCTCCCTTGCAAGTCACAGGTGGGCGAGGACACCTCTCATTGCCTCTCACTTGATGGGCCCACGGTGTTGGCCTAATGACAAGGATGCCCTGTGGCATACTGATACTGGTCAAATCACAAAAGGATGAAAGCTTGAAAAAAAAAAAAAGATGAAAGCTCGTGTTTAAACATCTTCCCTCCTCCTCCTTATTTCTCCTTTTCTTCTCTGCCTTCCTCTCCCTCCTCATTCCCTCCTTTCCTTCTTGCAAGGGGAAGGACATGTGGGCAGAGAGAGCCAGGCAGCCTCAGCCCCCTTCTTACCCTCCAGGGTAGGAGATGGAGAAAAGCACTGAGCTGGGCAGACTGCTTTCCCAGGGCCCAGGGGTCCTCACTCTTAGCCACCTGCAGTCCCCCGAGTATCCACCCCTGCCCCTAGCCTGGAGAGAAGCACCTGGCATTCATTATCCTATCCTGCTGAGAGCTCCCCCAGGCAGCAGACCTCTTGGCTTCCTTCCTTCCTTCTTTCCTATTCTCTGGCTTGGCCATTGTCCCCTGAATGCCCCCACCCCCATCCCCTGCCCTTGTCTTGCTTGAACAGAGACCTTTATACAAATGGCATGGTCTCAAGCCAGGCCCTGGCTACCCTCCACAATTCCTGCTGGTCTTGTGTTGGAGGTTGGCTTGCTGGGCAGAGGCACAGGGGCTGGGAGGGGCACCCAGAGCACTGGGACAGGAGGAGGGAGCCAGAAACACTGCTGCTGGGTGTGTGTGTCCGGGGGGGGGGGGGGGGGTTGATGGTGAGCAGCTCCCTAAAGCTCACCTCAATATTCCCTAGAATGAGGTCCACAGCCGCACAGGCCAGAGTTGCTATGAATGGCTGTCTTCATCTGAAATACCAGGATCCCTGTGGAGCAGTTTGGAGTGGTCAGATCATTTAGGTAGTATAGCACGGTGGACAAGGGCATACATTTTGAAGATGGGCTGCCTAGCTTTTGATGCTGGCTCTGCCATTTTCTGAATCTGTGACTTAGGGTAAATTACCTAACCTCTCTGTGCTTCGGTTTCTCCATCTGTAATATGTGGCTAATAACATTACTTCATAAGTTGGCTGTAAGGTTTAAATGAAATTACACTTGTAAAGCATTCAGGGGAGGCCTTGAGCACTGGATAAATGTTGGCTCCTGTTATCATTCCTAGTATCATGACTCTTGGCACCATCATCACCATCATTACCATCAAAGTGTGAGAACCAACAAAGGTTTCTATCACTCACCAGACATGCTGCGCAAACTCTCATCTATGAAACACATGTATTTATCACTCATCTCCTACCTACTACACTCAGCGCTGGTGAGAACTGACTGATATAGAAGTGAATGAACGTGATAGTTTACCATAAAAAAGCAGATATCATAAAACTAAAAGCAATAGTAACTAACAGAAGATAGGAAGCAAAAAGCAGAGTTAGGAAAGAGGAGGAAAACTGAGCATAAACTTTGGTGTGAGTTTCCTAGTAAACCATGGCAAAAAGGGAAACCCCATTGGGCATGTCATCATTACTTAGTACATAAAATATGTCATTTCATCACAAGTAATGAACTTTTTCATACCTTTGAGCGCTAAGAAAATTTTACCATGAGAATATTCACTATAAAAAGTTTTTTCAAATCTAAAATTTCAGTCCTAAACTCCAATAGAAAAGATAATTCTGATGAGATCTGAGAAGTATCACGATAAAATTGGCTGAAGGAATGTGAGTTCTTTAACCCATATAAGAGAAATAGGTTCCAGGTGAAGACTTCACTACCCAGTCAAGTGGGGGGATGGGGGCAGCATTTTTCTGTGATGTGTCTGAAAAAAGGAATCAGAACTCCTTGGTTGAGTGCCTCAAGGATGCAAACTAAGTTTCAGCTAAAGGTAAAAATTCCCCCAAACTCAAGTAATCCAACAGTGGGGTGAACTGCCTGTTAGGTAGTCAGCTCCCTGCCCATGCAAACGTTTGTCTGGACGGCCAAACTTTCAGGGCCAAGTGGGGAGGTTCATGGCACTGCCAGGGAGAGTAGAGATGACTCCTGCACCCCAGGCCACTTTCATATTTTCCAAGTCCATGTAATATAGGAGCAGACTCTCCAAAGATAAGATGAGCTTTTCTCCCTTGAATGTAGATTAACAGTTATAACAAAACCCATTTCCTACAAATCTGCTCCCTTAGAAATCAAGGAGCAGGCTGGCTAGAGCAACCAAATCCCTTTTTAAATTATTACTTAAGATAAAGACTATTAGCAAATCATTTGGCCAAGCAATTGTCAGCAGATTTCAGGAAATGTTCCCCTTGTCAGAAGTGACTGTGTCACTTGTCACCAACCTCCTGTGTGTCCCATCTGCCACCGACATAAGCAAGTGCACATCCCTGGGGCTCCCACAGCCCCAGCCCTGCTCTCCTCCATCCAGGCATTCATCAGCTGGACTGCCATCATCTCCTCCCTCACTGGGGCTCTTTTGGGACAGGGCCATATCCTGCTCAGCATGTATGGCCAGTGCCTCCACAGTGCCAGGCTCATAGCAGACAGCTGTAGCATATGGCTAGGAGCATGGGCTCTGGAGCCTGACAGCCTGCCTTTGAATTCTGGCTCTGTCATTTATTAGCTGTGAGCTCTTTGAGCCTCAGTTTCTCTGTCTGTAAAATGGGATTGTTAAGAGTACCCTGTGCGTGTGCATGATGTGCACACACACATGCAATTGTAGTATGTGTTAAATGAGATAATAAAAGGTAAGCTTTTGGCAAGTGTTTGCCTTATCTATTGTATCAGAGGTTGGCAGACTATTTCTATCAAGGGTCAGATAGTAAATATTTGCAGCTCTGGAGGTCTCTGTTACAACTATTCAGCTCTGCCATTGTAGCATGAAAGCACCCATAGGTAATACATAAATGAATGAGCCTGGTGGTATTCCAGTAAAACCTTATTTACACAAACAGGGAGTGGATGAGGTGTAGGCCATAGTCTGCCAATCCCTGTGATTATAGGAAGCAATAAGTGACATTATCAGATGGAAAGCTTAAGCAACCACAGAGGCTACAGGGAAGAAATGAAAGGTGGTAGAATGGTGATTTCAACAGTAGTGCCCAGTGGGTAAGGACTCAGGCTGTAGAGTCAGATAGATCTGGGTTTACATCTCGTTTGGGTGAATGGTGTATGCTCTCTGTGTCTTGGTTTCCAATTATATAAAATGCTAAATGGTGAGTAAAAGGGACCTGTCTCAAATGGCTGATGTGTGGATGAAAAGAGATGATGAGACAGAGTGCTAGGCATCTAATAAGATGTTAGTAAGTGTTAGCAGCAAGGATTGTGATGACAAAGTGACTGTTGAACTGAACTAAGGGAAATTGAACCACACCTACTCTTGCATTGAGGATGCCCACACAGAATGGCTCATTAGGTGGAAAAAGGGCTTCCGATCCTGAGAGTGGCTGGCACCCTGCAATGAGCCTTCTATTCCACTGTCCATGAATGGGGCCAGTATTCCTGGCTTTCTCCCTGCAGAGGCAGATATAAGAAGACCTTGGTGGGAGAGCCTGCCTACCACCTAGAAACAAGATGCTAAGTCAGCATCAAAATCAATGGCTACGATCGTGTGTGTCAGAAACAAGCCAGTCTTGCCCTCCTCAAGTGGATCTGCAGATAGCTAGAGGGGCCAAAAAGATCAGTAATGGAGAATATGAATTTTTGTCCTGGGCTGTGCAGAGCCACTTGGAGACATGAGTTTGGAGCAGGTCTGGGAAGGCCTTTGACTTTGAATTGCTTTTGTTGGAGATTAGTGTCCTGGGAAAGGATCTCTGCATATCACATTTTGTTCAGGGAAGATATTGCTGTCAAAGGTGAGGCTCACGGTGTTCCTCTCCACTCCTTGTTGATGCATGAAGACTGCCTAACCAGTGGGTCTCAGCTATGTTCATACTGTGCTTTTTTTAACTCCAGAAGTTTTTATGTCTTATTTTCTTTGCCTCAGGTTTCACAGAAAAAAAATATTCTGGAGTCCTATAGACCTAATTAATGCTATCAGGCCTCTATGCCCTAACAATATACTAATTGGTATTGATTTTCAATTATGTCATTTCTCTCTACTAAGATGATGGGATTTTCCCAAAATGTCCTATCTTTTTTCCCCATGACTAGAAACCACAAACTCTCTTTTCCTTTCCTCCCTTCCTCCCTTCCTCCCTTCCTTCCTTCCTTCCTTCCTTCCTTCCTTCCTTCCTTCCTTCCTTCCTCCCTTCTCTCCTTTCTCCCTCCCAATATATTTTTATCAAACACCTGATATGTGCCAAAGATTGTGTTGGGCATCAGGAATACCTTGACGTTCTCAAGTCTAAAGGATGACGTGGGCAAGCTACAGACAGTGTGGTAAGAGGCAAGCTCTAAGCAACTTTGGGGTACTGTGGAAATCTACCTACCAGGACCCTGACCCATTACTGTAGTGGGGAAATGCTTCCTGTTGGAGGTGACCCTTGAGCTACACTTTTTAGGGTGAGTAGGAGTTCAAGTACGTGAAGATGAAGGGAGAGGCAAAGTCAAAGGCGTGCCTAGTCTAGGCAGGGAAATGAATGTTGTTCCCTCTACCTGAACTTGGTTATTTGGTGGGGCAAGGGCATGTGGGAAATGTCAGGAGAAGACTGGCTGGCAGGAGGCAGGGCATATCAGGACGTTTAGGCCAAAGAGATCTTCTGGAGCTACTGTTTCTCTGATTTGGCTGTAATTATGTCAAGAATGTCATCTCCTTTGTCCACTGCTACTAATTCGTTATACATGCCTTTGATGAATAAGGTGATAAAGTAAGTTAATTATGACTTAATATGTAGAGTTTGCTACCTGCTGTCTTTCAATACATGAAGTCTGTTGGGAGAGGGGGAACAGGAAAAGAGCTCTTGATGGTGAAAAAAACTGAAAAATATTTCCTCCTATTACCAAGACGCATGTAAAACCTGTTCTGGAATTTAATTTAAGTAAATTGATAAAGACAAGCAAAGAGTTGATTAGCAGTTCACCATGTGCCTAGCACTGTGGGTCACCCGGGATAAAACTGGAATAGCAAACAGTCGTGGTCCTGCCCATTTTGGAACTTAGCCGTGGGTAGGAAACGTCAATGGTAAGCAAATAAACACACAAATAACTATGCAATTATAAGATGTGCTGAGTGTTGTGAGAAAAGATGGGGTCCTCTGAGGGAGTCATAGGGAGACCAAATTCACATCGAGGATAAGGGAAGTACTTTCTGAGAAAGTGACATTTGAGCTCAGGAGAGATGGGGCGAGTGATCTAGGTGAGCAGCTGGGCATGGAAGGAGGGTGTTTCAGGCAGAAGAACGCTGTGCATCTTGGTCCTGAGGCACGGAGGTGCTTGGCCTGTGTAATAGCTAAAGAAAGGCCGCTGTGGCTGGAGCCCAGGGAGCAGGCCAGGGTGGGCCCTGAGAGGATGGGCAGGGGCGGTAATGCTGGTCCTAAAGGTCATGTTAAGTCTTTCAGGTGATTCTGAAAACAGCGGGATGACTTTAAGAGTTCCAAGCAGGGTGTGTGGGTGTGTGTGTAGGTGTGTGTGTATGTGAGAGAAAGAGAGACATGAGCACGTTTGTGTTTTAAAATGAATCTTCTTGTTGTCCTGAGAAAAATAGTTATACAGGGACAAAATAATGGGTTCAAACCAGGATTTTCCAGGGGCACTTGTAGGATTTTCTGGATCCTCTCAGCCATGGGCTACGATGTGACCACCACGTTTGCTTACGTCTTTTGGTAAGGAAGGCACCCCCTTCTTCGGTGGTGGCCAGTTTGTAAGAGTGCCTGGTCCTGGGGGCAGTGACGCCCTCTCCTACCTCGTGTTCAGGACCCGGGTGCTGTGCACCATACCATCCATCTAAGGCGTCACCCTTCAGAAGAGAAAGATCACCCGGATGTGCAGTCAATCAAACTGTTTGGTTCTCCAGCTCTCTGTGCAGGGTTACTACAGGGGCCACAATGCAAATGAGAGGGCATCTTGACCTTCAGGGATTATTCCATCCATCAGGGCAGACAGCACAAAAACATTAACAAGACCAAGGGAAGTGCAGGAGAGTAATGACAGGTTAGTCCAAGCATGTGTTAGCTCCCCCAATAAGGAGGTGATGAACTGCCAAGACAACCTATCCCAGGAGTGAAGAGGTGTGATAATAAGTAGCATCACTGTGCAGTTACTATGGACCAGGTGCTCTTTTAAAGGCTGTGAATTCTATTTCATTTAATCCTCACAGCTACACAGTGAGCTCCGGTTTAGGAGCTGAGGCACAGAGAAGTTGAGTAACTTTGCTAAGCTCCCACAGCAGTAAGTAGCACAAAGGGGTTGGAACCCAGGGACTTATATACTCGAGAGCTCATGCTCTTGGCTTCGATGTGATTGAGTCAGGTGGAGTGGCTCCCTAGAGGGAAAGACCATGGCCGGGGTAGAGAAAAGTAGGAAACAGTGAGTCTCAGCTGTTTTATAGGTTTCATGCTGCTGAGGTTCTGTGGGGCCATCTGAGAACTAAGGTTCCCCATGAGGTGCTGAGTGTTTATAGAGTGGAGAACCCTACTCCTGTTCATGTATTCCTTCCTCAAAACCTTCCCAAGCACCCTTGATCTGCAGGAACTGGGATGGGTACTGGGCTACAGCAGTGAGTTGAGATGTTCCCCCAGAGCTCACTGGGTAGTGAAAGAGTCATAAAAGAAAAGGGTTCATTTCAATGCAGTGTGATGAGCACCCACCATGAGGAAGCCACATGCTGTAGGAGTCCATAGGAGTGGCAGGCATCGATGATACGTTTTTGTGGTGGCTTGAGTGTGAGGCGCCATGGGTAGGGGAGTCTCTTCAAAGAAAGGGACATCGGGTGTGAGCATGGAAGATGAGCAGGACTTAGCTAGGTGAAGGGTTTGGGGGTGGCAGCAAATGGGGCAATGGAGGAAGTAAGTCACTTCAGGAAACACTATGCGGGAAGCCCTCCAAGCATGGATGTAAGAGAGAGCAGGTTCTCTGGAGGAACAGGAGGGTAGAACGCATTCGGGGAAGACGTGAGAACAGAGTTAAGTCTGGAGAAAGGTTGGCGGGGGCTGGGTCATCTTTCAGGGAGCTTGGACCTCACCCTGAGGGCAACGAAAGCCTCCCTGGCTTTGAGGGGAGTAGAAGGTAACAGGTTCTTGGGGGCAGTCTGATCCTTTGTACGAGTCTTGGGTTACAGTGATGTGCTGACGGCATCTTTAGCAAGAGGCCTGATGATCTGGCCCCCAGAGAGTGGTTTGGCTCTGAGGGTGGTTTTCCCCCTGCATCTTAATGGAAGTTGTCTCTCCTTTCTGCATTGGGCTTACCAAGTAGCTGAGGTGTGTTTTATTTTTTAAAGAACTACTTGCTCCTCTGTACGGTCTGCCTGTCTATGGGACTTCTCCCAGGATGTTCAAACATACCTCCAAGGTCTCATTTCTGGGCAACTTCTCCTCAGTGGGAGTCATGGGGGGAGGATGTAGGTGAGCAGGGGGAGAGCCTGTAGGAGGGGGAGGGGGGGGCCAAGAGGGATCGTGGTGGCGACCTCAGGAGCCCCCTTGGCTCATTTTGTCTCAGTCACATGGGGGCCTCCCAACTTATTCTTCCCCCTCGTGAGGGCTCCCCAGTCAATTAAGAAGGCTCGCCCTGGTGGCGCAGTGGTTAAGAATCCACCTGCCAATGCAGGGGACACAGGTTCGAGCCCTGTTCTGGGAAGATCCCACATGCTGTGGAGTAACTAAGCCCGTGCACCACAACTACTGAGCCATGTGCCACAACTACTGAAGCCCGTGTGCCTAGAGCCTGTGCTCCACAACAGGAGAAGCCACCACAATGAGAAGCCTCTTCTGCAACCAAGAGTAGCCCCCGCTCTCCACAACTAGAGAAAGCCTGCACACAGCAACGAAGACCCAGCGTGGCCAGAAAAGGAAAAGAAAAAAAGAAGGTTCCCCGTCATTTAAATGGAAAGTGACAGTCTGATTCAGATGCTGTGGGTGGCTGAAGCTCACCGAGCATTAACTGTATTAGCCACATCAGAATTTCCATCAGTAACACTTTATGGAGCTAATTTGTGGGTTTATTAACCCCCAAATCACTCCTAATGAGGATCCATTTTCCTGTGGGAATGCCTGCACAGAGGACTAGGGGCACCTTTGTGATTGCTCCCCAGCCAAAGCAGTTTAGTATTACGGAAGGAACTGGCCTCTGGAACCAGAGAGACACAGACTTGAATCCCTGCTCTTCCATTTTGCAGCTGTGTGACCCTGAGCAAGTGGTTGAAGCTCTCTGAGGCTCAGTTACTCACTTAGAAAACAAGATACTGGTCATAACCCTCTTGCTGGGCTGTGGTCAGAATTAAGTGAGGCCCTGCAGTTCAGTAGATTTGAGGAACCATTATTATTATTATTATTTTCTATAGTGGTTTTAGGAAGGGCTACAAATTCAGATGCCTTCAGGGTAACGTAAATGAGTGAAGCAGGCTGAGGGAAAGATCCGAAGAGAGAAAAACGACTCCCAGGGCACAGTTGCTGCTCAGCGTCAGCCTTCATTGTCAGATGATACCCAGGTCCTGCATTATTAGAGCCAAGGATTTTTCAGAAGAAGCCAGAATTCAGTGTTAAAATGTTCCAATGTTTAATTGCTGGTAACAGATTTTAAATTTTTAAATAATTTTGGGGGCAAACCGAACACATCTGAAAGCTGCCCCTTTGCAATCTCTGGGTTCTCCTTTCTGCAAGTACTGATTTGAGACTCAGTCCTAAATAGAATTAGTTCCAGGCTGCCAAGCACACACTGTGTTGGGAGCTGACTCTGTCTGTGGCAGGTTGGAAGTAATGAAATGCCCCACTCCTTCCGGGGTAATATAGCTCATTCCTCAGGTCCTGTGTCTGGGCTTGTGTGATGTCCAGAATCAAACTGAAGTAGTGAGGTATGGGCAGGGACTGGACAAATGCACTGTGTCATATGCTGTGGCAGAGGGCCCCCAGGAGGTGACCAGCAAAATGGTGGCATCTACATCTAGGGGTTCCAAATCACTCACATGTGCTGTGCCTACCTCAGCTGTGACTTGGCTCTTCTGTCCTTTTCAGACTTGAACAGAGTGAGAACACTTTGGGGAAATTACAGCAGTCAGGGAATGTTTGCTTTCTGAAAAGAGGATAGCTAAACATTCATTTTCAGAGTCAAGTTGTTTTCCTAAAATCAATTTCCTTGAACCTGACTATATCTAAAATGTCTGTTGCCTTCAGAAAGCCTCTATTCCATTTTACCCATAAACATTTTCTCTTCTGCTAGGCTTAACATCTCAGCGTGTGGGGTACTAATTGCTAATGAATACGAAGACATTTTTCTCACGCTAAGAGTTATTAAGCAGGCTCGAGTTTGACCTTCTTTTCCTTAATTACTTAATTCCTTCCTTCGTTCGCTCAATACATAGTGAGTGTGTACCACACACCAGGCATTGTGGAAGGGGGCCTTGGATAGTCAGAAAGTTCTGAGATAAAATACAGGCTTTGCTGCTTGCTGAGAGAGCCTCAGTTTCCTCGTATGTAAAATGGGGATGGTAAGAGTGCTAACTCATATGATAGTCAAAGGATTACACCAGGCAGATGTAAACTTATGGCCAGCATTCAATAAATACTAGCCACCAAATGATCATTCATCTCAATTATCGCCACAGCCTTCGGGGCTGCTGCTGTTACCCTCAGTTTTCTAACAGAGGAGGAAACCGAGTTTTAATGTGATGAATTAACTTGTCCAAGGTCACACAGCCAGCAAATGTTGGAGCTGGGATCCGTCAGTCACCAAAACCCATTGTCTTTCTACCAAACCAGCCTTCCAGGGGCAAACCATTCCTGACCTCCTTGCTTTACTGTCTGAAAGAATTAGGAGCAGTTCTAAATTTAAGCTCTGTAAAGACTACAGAGGAGGACTTCTCTGGTGATGCAGTGGTTAAGAATCCTCCTGCCAGTGCAGGGGACGCGGGTTCAAGCCCTGGTCCGGGAAGATCCCACATGCTGCGGAGCAACTAAGCCCGTGAGCCACAACTACCGAGCCTGCTCTCTAGAGCCCGTGAGCCAGAACTACTGAAGCCTGTGCGCAGCAACAAAGACCCAGTGCAGCCAAAAACAAATTAGTACATCAATAAATTAATTAAAATAAATATATAAAGTTATTTAAAAATTAAATATAAAAAAAAAAAGACAACAGGGGATTTAGAGGCTGAGGATAAAATACTTCCAGCCAGCTCTCTCCTGCTGGAAGTGTGTGAAAGGGCAACGCTCAGGGTGCTGAGAACACAAATGCTGGTTGGAGGGAAGTACGGTCATTCAATAGATATTTATTGGATCCTTCTCTAAGCTGGGCACTGTCCTCATCACTGGGGACACAGCAGTGAACAGAGTCACTTTCCTCACAGAGTTTACAGTCTGTCACAATCCTGCAGATGTGAAGATGTGCAAATGTAAGTGTGAGGTTTTAGAAACCCCAATCAAAATGAAGAAAAAGATGTGGCTGCAGATGCTATTGGGACCCATTTCTGATGGCCACTGAGGCATTTTGGTCACTAATGAAATCATTTTTTGCTTATTGACAGACAACTTGATTTTGCATTTGGTTTGTATCCATTCTTAGGGATACGGAAGATAAATCAAGGTGTCCAGGTCCTATCAACAAGCCCCATCATAGGAGAAGAGCCTGCTTTCATCTGGAGGCAGTAACAATGCATTTCCTGCAGGGAGATTCTTTTGGCTATTCTGCTTCTCTGTTTACTCTCTGTTTAGACCAAGTGCCTGATAATTGGGCTCGTGCAGAGAAGGAGCTAGAGTCTGTGGCTTGTTTGCCGGAACACTTTAGGAAGTCAAAGTAGTTAATGATCATCATAACTACCACTTTGTGAAGACTACTCGCCAGACATTATGGTAAACGCTGTGCGTGCATTATCTAATTTAATCCTCACAAACAGCCCAATACAATTGAAAGTGCAGTTACCTCTATTTTACACACGAGGAAGTTAAGGCACAGAGAGGTCAAATCCTTGCTGAGGTCTGACAGGTGGAAAATGGCAGAGGGGAGACTGAACCAGGTTTGACTGTCTCTAGACCAGTGGTTCTCATCCAGGGGCAATTTTGACCCCCAGGGGACATTTTGGAAAGTCTGGAGACATCTTTGCTTGTCAGGACTGGGAGGAGATGGCTACGGGCGTCTGGCGGGTAGAGGCCAGGAATATTCTAAACATCCCACGATATACAGGACAGCCTCCTACACTGAAGAATGATCGGGTACCAAGCGCCAGTGGAGCTGCAGCTGAGAAAGCCTGTTGTCGAGCCCCAGTACGCGTCACTGCCCTGTCCCCATCACTAAACATCTCTCGTGTAACTTCTTGCTGAAGCATTTTGCTTTTATAAAATATTCCCAATCTTTGGTGAGGTGTTATGTTTATATCCTTGCTTGCTCTGTCTTCATCTAAGAACCTGTGATGGAACAATTTAGATCAAGCCATCCCCGAGAAATTCTTTTAATGAACAAGGGAAACCCCAGTGGGTTTGCAGCCCCATTTCACCTAAGGTTCAAGTTCACCCATGCCAGAAAGGAACTCTATTAGAGTCTTATAGGCTGCAGGACAAATGCAGGTTAATATCTTCAACTTTAATTTAAGCTGGACTTTTTTTTGTTTATAGCTGGTCCTTTGGTAGCAACTAGATTTATTAAGGCATTTTTAAGAGCTGAGGCAAATCAATAAAGTATATAAGCACATGTGATTCTTGTGCTGTTTGCAAATATAATTGATTCCTCATGTACATATATGCATATTCATATAATATTTAAGAATATGCTTCCTTCTGCTCTATGTTTTAAAATTGACTCACAAATGAGAACATTTGGTCTTCTGAATGTGGTCCCCAAATTATGAGATGGGCCAAGGTTGGAATGAATAGAGAAAGGAACACCAATAAATTCCTACTTGCTAAGGGAAAAAAATATCCTCAAAGTATATGGGTCCTGGATGGTGCTTTTGCTTACCCATAAAGGCGAGTAGCTTATTGAAAGATGAAATTATGATTGGAATTGAACTATACATACCAGCTGGACCTAACAGACATATAGAGAAACATTCCACTCAGTAGCAGCTGAATACATATTCTTCTCAAGCACACATGGAACATTCTCCAGGGTAGATCATATGCTAGGCCACAAAACAAGTCTTCATACATTTAAGAAGACTGAAATTATATCAAGCATCTTTTCTAGCCACAGTGGTATGAAACTGGAAAAAAACCTCAAGAAGAAAACTGGAAAATTTGAAAATATGTGGAGACAAACAGTATGCTTCTGAACAACCGATGGGTCAAAGAAGAAATCAAAAGAGCAATCAAAAGATATCTTGAGATAAATGAAAATGGAAACACAACATACCAAAACTTATGGGATTTTTTGTTTTAGTTTTTGTTTTCTACTTCCAATCCATTCTACTGAGTCAATATAGAAGACTGGTTAAGAGCACAGATTTAGGAGTAAGACATCCCTGAGGTGGTATCCTGACTCCACTGATTATTAACTGTGTGACCATGGGCAAGTTACTAAACCTCTCTGAAACCTAGTCTTCTCATCTGTAAAATAACAGCAATAATAATAACAACAACAACAGTAATAATAAAGACTTCCTCAAAGTGCTGTAAGGAACAATAAGTGAGATGGGTAGGAAGTACCTAACACAGTGTCTCAGCCAGTGCTTGCTGGAATGCAGCAAAAGCAGTTCTAAAAGGGAATTTCATAGTGATAAATGCCTACGTTAAGAAAAAAGAAAGGTCTTGAATAAACAACTTAACTTTATACCTCAAGGAACTAGAAGAACAAACTAAGCCCAAAGTCAGAAGGAAAGAAATAACAAAGATCAGAGCAGAAATAAATGAAGCAGAAACTAAAAAGACAACAGAAAAGATCAGTGAAACTAAGAACTGTTTTTTTGAAAAGATGAACTTACCAAGAAAAACAGAGAAAGAGGACACAAACAAATGAAATTATAAATGAAAAGGGGAGATGTTACAACTGAAGCCACAGAAATACAATGGATTATAAAAGACTACTATAAGCAATTATGTGCCAAAATATTGGACAACCTAAGGGAAATGCATAAACTCCTAGAAACATACAACCTACCCAAACTGAATCATGAAGAAATGAAAAATCTGAACAGACCAATTACCCATAAGGAGATTGAATTCAGTAATCAAAAACCTCTCAACAAAGAAAATTCCAGGACCAGATGACTTCACAGGTGAATTCTACAAAACATTTAAAGGAAAACTAATGCTGATCCTTCTTAAAGTCTTCCAAAAAATAGAAGAGGACGGAGCACTTCCAAACTCATTTTCCAAGGCCAGCATTGCCCTGATTCTAAAGCCTGGCAAGGACACTACAAGAAGAAAAGAATAATAACCATAGACCATGATGAACACAAATGCAAAAATCCTTAACAAAATGTTAGCAAACCGAATTCAACAATACATTAGAAAAATCATACACCATGATCAAATGGGATTTATTCCAGGGACGCAAAATTGGTTCAACATCCACAAATTGATGTGACAAAACCACATTAACAAAACCAAGGGTAAAAAATTATATGATCATCTCAATAGATGCAGAAGAAGCATTTTAGAGAATTCGACATCCTTTCATGATGAAAAACTCAACAAAGTGAGTATAGAAGGAACATACTTCAACATAATAAAGACTCTTTATGACAAGCTCTCAGCTGCCATCATATTCAACAGTGCAATACTGAAAGCTTTTCCTCTAAGATCAGGAACAAGACAAGGATACCCACTTACTACTTTTATTCAACATATTACTGGAAGTCCTAGCCAGATCATTTAGGCAAGAAAAATAATTAAAAGTCATCCAAATCAGAAAGGAAGAAGTAACATTGTCTCTATTTGCAGATGACATGATATTATATGTGGAAAACCCTAAAGACTCCACCAAAAAATTTCTTAGAACTAATAAAAGAATTTCATAACATTTCAGTATATAAAATTGATATACAAAATTCACTTGCCTATCTCTATACCAACAAACTATCAGAAAGAGAAATTAAGGAAACAATCCTATTTACAATAGCATCAAAAATAAAATAAAATGCTTTAACCAAAGAGGTGAGAGATCTGTACACTGAAAACTATAAGGCATAGATGAAACAGATTGAACAGGGCACAAATAAGTGGAAAGACATTTTGTGGTCATGGTTTGAAAGAATTTTGTTAAAATGTATATACTACCCCAAGCAATCTGTAGACTCAATGCAATCCCTATCAAAATTCCAACGGCATTTTTTTGCAGAAATAGGAAAAGCATTTCTAAATTTGTATGGAACCACAAAATGCCCCAAATAGCCAAAGCAATTTTGAGGAGGCATCACAATCCCTGATTTCAAAGTATACTATAAGGCTATAGTAATGAAAACAGTATCGGCATAATAGACAATGGAACAGAACAGAGAGACCAAAAGTAAACCCATGCATATATATTCAATTAATTTATGACAGAGGAGCTAAGAATATACAACGGGGAAAGGATAGTCTCTTCAGTAAGCAGTGTTGGGGAAACTTGATAGCCACAAGCAAAAGAATGAGATTGGACCCCTGTCTTAAATCAAACACAAAAATCAATTCAAAACGGATTAAAGACTTAAACGTAAGACCTGAAACCATGAAACTCCTAGGAGAAAATATAAGGGATAAGCTCCTTGATATTGATCTTGGCAATGCTTTCTTGAATTTGAAAAAATCCAAAAGCAAAGACAACAAAAGTAAAAATAACAAGTAGGACTACATCAAACTAAACGTTTCTGCAAAGCAAAGGAAACCATTAACAAAATGAAAAGGAAACCTATGGAATAGGAGAGAATATTTGCAAACCACATATCTGATAAGGGATTAATATCCAAAATACATATGGAACTCATACAGCTCGAAAGCAAAACAATAACTAACCCAGTTAAAAAATGGACAGAGGACCTGAATAGGCATTTTTCCAAAGAAGGCATACAGATGGCCAACAAGTACATGAAAAGGTGCTCATCATCACTAATATTAGGGAAATGCAAATCAAAACCAAATGAGATCTCACCTCACTCCTGTTAGAAAGGCTGTCATCAAAAGGACAAGGACTAACAGGTACTGATGAGGATGTGGAGAAAAGGGAACTTTTGTGCACTGTTGGGGGGAATGTAAACTGGTGCAATCAGTATGGAAAACAGTATGGAGCTTCCTTAAGAAATTAAAAATAGAACTACCATATGATCCAGCAATCCCACTTCTGGGTACATATCCAAATTAAATAAAATCATTATCTCAAAGAGACATCTGTACTTCCATGTTCATAGCAGCATTATTCACAATAGCCAAAGTGTGGGAATAACCTGTGTCTGTTGACAGATTAATGGATAAAGAATATGTGGTATTTCTCTACGTGAAATATATTATTCAGCCTTGAAAAGAAGAAAATACTGTCATTTGCAACAGTATGGATGAATCTGGAGGGCATTATACTAAGTGAAATAAGACACAGAGAAAGATAAATACTGCATGTTATTACTTATATGTGGAATCTAAAAATTTGAATTCATAAAAACAAAGAGTAGAAAGGTGATTGCTAGGAGCTAGAAGGTGGGAGAAATAGGGAGAGGTTGGTAAAAAAGGTACAAACTTTCAACTATATGATGAATAAGGTCTGAGGATCTAATTTATAACATAGTGACTATAGTTGATAACACTATATTATAATTGTAATTTGCTAAAAGAGTAGAGTTAAGTGTTCTCACCAAAAAAAAAAAAAAAAAAGAGGGTTGTGGGGAGAAAGAAAGAAAAAAAAGGCAAATATGTTAGGTGATGGATGTGTTAATTAACTTGATGGGGAGAGACCTTTTATAATGTGTACACATGCCAAATCATCACCTTGTACACTTTACATAAGTTACAATTTTATTTGCCAATTATACCTCAAAGAAGCTGGCAAAAAAGAGATTGAATCATGACCAGTGTTACAAAACTAAGGCTACGGTGAACTGTTTGCAGTTGTCTCTCATTTTACAAGTTTCAATACATTTTGACATCTATTATTGCATTTCATGTTGAAAACAACCTTGAGGCATTAGCCCCATTTTATAGATGAGAAAACAGGTTCAGAAACATTGGGAAACTTGTACAAGGTCACAGAACCTTGCTCTGTTGGAGAAAGCGGCCGTTTTGGTGCTATTTCTGTCATAATCGCTAGTCCCTAGAGTGAATACAAGCCAAGCGGGGCCCATCAGCCTGCCTTCAGTGACTGCTGAGGATGTGAAGACTCTGTGGGTACTTTCCTCACCTTTGCTGTGCCTGCATTTTCAAATCCTTCCTTCTTTATCAGTCAGGGCTCAGACTTAATGTGCTGTCCAATACTATAGGAGTCATCTACCACATGAAGCTATTTAAATTTAAATGAATTAAAATGAAATAAAATCAGAAATTCCGTTTCTTGATCACACTAGCCACATTTCCAGTGCTAAAAGCCACACATTGCTATTGGCTACCATATTGGACAGGGTAGAACATTTCCCTCTAGTGACTGACACAGGATCAGAATGATTAAATCAAAGAAACAAAACCTGCAAGATACATAGTATTTCAGAAGGGTGTTATTCAGATTGCAATGAACTTTAAAAAAAAAAAAAAGTCTAAGTTTTTGCTTTTTAAGGAAGAGAGTTTACCTGTTTGTTATGAACCCACTCTCAGTCTGGTATCAGGCAGGGGATATTTCCCTTGTGCTAATCTTTATGACAGTCTTGCAAGGTGGGTATTATTATCCCCATTTTATGGTTGAAGAAACTGAGGTTTAGTTACTGGACCAACATATGCATCTTCTAACTAGAAGAGCAAGGATTCAAATTCAGATCTGCTTCCCAAACCCATACATCTACTCTCTTCGACACCATGAATCCTCAATAAAAATAAGGGCTTTGATTCTACCCACAAAGTCAATGAATAAGATACACTTCGAGTAAGATACACTGCAGGATCATCACTTACAAGGATTATTATCATCAAGATTTGGAGCTTTTGGAAGGATCTGAGTGGATAAACAATAGTGGAATCCCACAAGATATACTTCAGGCTAGATATCACTGAGCCCTTTCCTTGGGCTAATCCTCTACTCTTTTCTTTCCTATCACACAGTTACCCCTGGTACAGCTTGAGTTACAAAATGCCACTCAACTTCTGCAGCTACATTGTTTCTTTATGACTCTACAAGCCACCAGGGTGCCTTTCTCTCAGCACTTGGAACAGGTTTGCTGTGGAATAGCAGTGATGACACTTAAAGGTACTCGTTAATAGCACCAGAGCCAGGCTTGTTTCCATGTCTGTGGCCTGGTGTTAGTTGAACCACATGTTCTAATGACACATCTTCCTGGCCCAGATGGCTTTCTCACCTTCAGATGATTAGAATCAAAAATCCACATCCCAAGTCTGTCCATTTACAGGAAAGAGGACCGTCTCCACACAGGCATCTAATTGTTAGAAGTAGACATCTGAGAGAAGCAGGACATTTTTCCAAGAGAGTTGCCACAAGGAATATGTGAGGAAGATGTCTTTTGAGCCCTGAAATGTTGTAGGCAAGGTCACTACAAAGTCATTTAAAATTGCATCTCACAGCAGTTCAGTGGCCAAGTACCTACCCCTCACTGTTGATTTATTGCTTTTACTCTTTTAACTTTTTTAAAAAGATCGACAGATTGATTGCACTGTGTATTGTTGGAGACGTGCTTAGTTTTTCTCAGCCTGATTCGTAAAACATCACTGACCTGTTTTCAGCATCATTCCCCTCTATGCCAGGGAACTTCTCTGAGATTTGTAGCCTACGTGTTTAGCCCTGAGTGAAAGCAGTATGCCACATTCACAGCAGATGACCCAGAAGGGGGCATGGCAACCATGTCCCCAGGGTGAACCATCCCACCTCCAGCTACAAGACTAAGGGAAGCTGAGAGAGTTTCAAGCGGGATCCAGGAATTTGGACTGCTGGCCATGACCTTTTGAGGTCTCAGCAGTCCAGAGAATGTGGCAGGTGTCCCCTTGTCTCTGGTCTCTCTGCACCATAGACCCTCTCCAGCCCACTCACATTGTTGATCACCCAGAGTGGATTAACCATCTGGATGGTTAACCCACTGGTGGGTTGATCATCCCTGGGCACAATCTTGGAGAAGGCACAATCTCTGAGCCCTTCCTATATGTTTGGCGTGCGAGTCATCTGGAGGTGAGAGTGACCAGCAAAACCCTCAGGTCCCTCCGAAGCCCCCCTCAAATAGTATTTCTACTCTTGGTGATGCTTGTTGGCAAACTTGCAGGCAGCTGTGGTTCTGGTTGCTAATATCTCAGTGAGTTCATTTCGTTTATGGGTTTATTCCTTTGTTAGTGTTCTTATTTCATTTCATTTTACACTGACGAAATGGCCCCTCTTCAGGTAATTTATATAACAGGTCAGGTATGTGCTATGCTTAGAAGGAGAGGATTAGAAAAGAAAGATTATTATTAATTTAAGAGTTGTATGCCTTTCTCAGATCCTTATTAAGCTGTGTTGCATTGTACACACATGCAGATCTTGTACAAACTGCTGTTGATCAGAGAACCCTCTCTTCACTTCTCTTTTCATGTGGTGCTCACAAGCCGTCAGGGCCATGGAGCTTTGAGAACCAAGAGCTGTTCCCACTCCACTTAGGTGTGAATAAAACTGCGCTCCCTGTCCAGACTAGGGGATATTTAATATGGCCAGTGACATTTTTCCAAGCCTGTTTATGACCAGCTGGTGAGAGTTCCTCTGAGACAATTTGAGATAAAACTTCAGGAGTAATTATGCTTTATGAGGACATAATGTCCTTCAGGCTTACTTTCACAATATGTTAAATCAACGCTCATATTCAATACTTCTCTGTGTTCAAGTTAAAGGGCACAATATGAAACTTCCCCATAATTAGCCAAGAAGTTGGTGCTACACAAATGGTAGAAACGGACTTCACGCCCTTTGCCTAAAGGCAAAATCAACACAAGACAGGAGGTGTTTTGGGTCACTAACTTCCATCCGCAAGTGCCCTGGAAAGCCTAGACACCAGGAAAGGAAATAGAGAGGGCTGTGTATTCTGATCAACCGTTGGGGAAAATAATGCCCCATTGTCTTTACTTCCACCGTGCAACAGGGCTATTTCATGTCTTTTTGCTTTCATTCCCATGCTGTTTGCTGGGTCAGAATCGGTGTCTTCTCTAGCATGGTATTGTCATACAAGATGTCTGAGATCTGAGGGCCTGACTAACTGGGCGCCCATGTGCACCAGGTTGAGGAAAACCCAAACCAAACACCTTGCTCGTTTAGAAAATGGCATCTACTGAAAGATGTGATGTTGTGAGGGGCTCTGGATATGAGAAGAGGGAAGTGATGATGTTTTCCTCTTGCTTCCATGTCTTTTGTCTTAGCCATAGGCCAGGCCATTCTTTATTTTTGGTTAGAAAGTATTTTGATTTCTTTGGCTGAAGGGTGGCTCTCATTTGCACGCCATTTTCTATTCTCCTTATCTGTTGGCTTTCAGGATCGTTGCTCTGTTTGCCAAGGGTCTTAAACAGCCTTAGCGCCACACTAATTCGTCTTCTATTGTGTGATGAGTGTGTGTGTGCGTGTGTGTGTTTTATAGGATCTTTTTCAGACATCAACATTCTCCTCTACCCTTATAACTATGGACTATACTACATACTATCTCTGTCTACTTAATTCATTACATCAGAAACAGAATTCTTTATGTGCCACGGTGTGTGGTGGAGTGTGTGTGTGTGAACATTCATTCACATTGCGTTACACCCATAATGTACGAAGGGGAGAGGAAAATGGAGTGGTCCGGTATATTGCCCAGTGTCTTTCAGTTTCTCCTAAAGAAAGAAAGACCAAAAGCAGCAGCAGTAGCAGCCACGGCGATATAGCTGGAGTGTTGAGATTTTTTTCACAGGAGGTCATTCCTTTTTTTCTTTCAATCAACTCACTTGAAGAGATTACCTAATTAGCATTTATTGTTTGTAAAATTCCTTGTCCAGAAGTAACATTTTAGGGCCTGCAGTTTTGAAGAAAGACCATTTAATGGGTGATAATGTTGTATGGAATTTTCAAATTGATTTCTTGGTAGTAAATTGCTCCTCAATCGTAGTGCCTTCTCAACTCTCATTAGACACCAAGGCTTCTTTCTGAATGCACTCATAACCATGAAAACGTTGTCTCCGGTTTCCTGTCATTTGAAACAGGTCATAACTCCAGGCACAAACATTTAAAGGACAGCTATACTTTTACTATTTCATTAGTGTGCTAGGAGAATTAGAATGTGCTATTGAAGTTTATAGAGCTTTGCGGCTCCTGATGGAAACAATTTGGCTGTACTCATCCCAAGAGTAGAGATAATCTTTCTCTTTGTACACGGAGTTGCTTCATTTAAATTCCAGTCCGCCTGAGTCTTATTTACCAGCTTGATCTATGGCTAGGGCAATATAAAGCCTCACTAGAACCTGGTTATGAGTCCTCTGCCCTTCTCTTCTCCCAAAAATACCCTGGGAATAGAGCAAGCTCATTGCCAAGAAAACTCTCTGACAGTACCGTTTGGTCCTATTTTCAACGGGTTTTCTTTGACTCTTTAGAAGATGGCACCGAAATGTATGACCTAAAAGGAGCTCTAGATAATTTGAAATAAACCAAAAGCAAACAAGCATACCGAAATTCCCTATGATATTTGTGGCAGTTTTCATGCTTTTGGCTTTCTGAGAGTGGTTAGTTTATGAGCAGAGCTATTTCAAACTTTGCTGTTGAATTCAGTGGGGATGGTATGGTCTTATCATGGTCTCTGCCTGGACATTTTCTAGCCAAGATAGGTCTAAAAATGATATCACTGCTCTAAGCCTCTCATTTTAACCATGAGGGATTTGATACTTAGGTACCACAATGTCGATCCCGTTTAAGGACTTTTTGTGTACTGAGCAAGAGGCTCTGAGAACATTCTGTCTTTTAATCCTCAGTTTTGGCTGCCAGAGTAGGTAGGATCATGTCCGTTTCTACAGGAAGAGGAAATAGTTTCAGAAAACTCCGACGTCTTGGCCCATATCACACAACAGGTTGGTTGATACCCTGGATTTACTGAGGATGCCCTTTCAACTGAAGCTTTTGAGTGAAAAACCAAAATGCATGCCCTCATTTCTCAGAAGCTCTGTGGTGGGGTTGTCTTCTGGATTTTACACCCTGAGGGCAGCCCTTTGAACCGAGCCTTGGCTCCAGCCAAGCTCCTTATTCTGTCTCACCTGCTTTCCTCCAGCCTCCATGATTTGTTGAGTTTCAACCTGATGTTTCCCTTGTGCTGTGTTCTAAAGCTCAAGTAGCCTTACCCCACCCTTTCTGACTCTTTTATAACCCATATCAGTGGCTTTCTCTTCCTCACCTTTCTTGAATTAATCTCACTGATCCCTTCATTCTGAAAGAAAACGATATCAAGTGCCTGTCCTTGAGTCAGGAACTGCTCTTGGGGTACATCAGTGAACCAGACTGACAGGGTCCTGTTTTGCGGAGCTTTACACTCCCGGGTGGAGGGATTATTGGAAAGCACTACATTTAGATTCAAAAGACCAAGGCTAAATCAGAATGTGAAAACTAACAGATGTGTCAAACGGTTATTTTTGATTTGGCCTATACAGTGTCTGAAAAATTAAATGGATTGGGAACATTTTAAAACCAAGAGATTCTACATAGAAAACCATCTGGATTTCTGGCGTCTCAGTGGTGACCTGGGCCCACATCCCCGTAAGGCACCCATCCACATTCCCTGTGATATGAACAGTTCTGCACCCTTTGGATGGGGTGGGGCCTTTCACCACCCCTGCCTCCACCACACCTTCTTGTGCCCAGTCAGCTAGACTCATTCGCATGATCTGCTGATCCCTGTAGACATCTTAGATTTTACAGTCCTTGGAGCAAATGATCTAAAAGTCCCTTTGTATCCTGGTACCACCGTGGCCTCTCCTGGACTAGAGCCAGCAGCCAAAGAAAGAGAATCTCTGTGGACCCCCAGGAGACTAGACCATCACAGGGCAAACTCAGAGCACATTCAGACCCTGGACAGCGACCAGCTCTCTGCACCCCAGAGCCATTTATTATCCATTCCAGGCCTTGATGTTGAGGCCCCACTACTTGAACTTTTCAAGACACTTAGTGGAAGTTAAAAAACCAACAAAACCAGAAAATTAGAAATTATCTCAGGTAAGAGCCAAATGAATCAGAAGAGAATAAGGAGAGAACTGTTGAGCCAAAGCAAATCAAGGCTGCCTACTATTTGGGGGAACTAATGCTGACTATTATATGGTTAACGTTGGCTTTGGTACTTTGAAAACCTTGACTCAAAATCAGCAGCAAAAGCGACATGAACAGCAGCTAATATTAACTACAAGCCTGCTGTGTGTTGTCTCTCTCCCTTAATTTAACCCACTGCTCCCATTTTACAGATGGGAAACTGAGACTCAAGGAGATTAAATCACTTGTCCAAGGTCATCTAACGAATGTGTTCAACCACTCAAATGTTTTAATGATTTGGGTTCATTTCTTAATTTACCTGACCATATAGAGAAATGATTTGGGGGATTGACAGAGGTCACACACACACATGCACACAATTAGTGCCAAGCTTCTACAGACAAAGATGGAACCTCCATTGTCAGGAGTTGAGCAGATTCTTTCCCCAGTGACGTTCATTATCTAGATCTCTTTTCAACATTTAATGAAAATTTTCATTCTGATCAATTCAGCTATATTAAACCATCAAGGGACAGTGATCAAGATGTTTTACTGAAGAGTCCACACAGGGAACTGGATGATATACCAAAAGCAAGCTGGTAAATAGAAGAAATGCCAAGTGTGAGTTCGGTGATTTGAGATTGGATCCTCGTAGTAAATCTGATTAAAGTATATAATTTTGTTTAAAAAAGAACCTATCAGGGCAAAGCCTACCTCTCAAAAATTTTTTTGCTGAATTCTGTAAGATTGTAAGAAACATGTCACACTAGACCGGAAATATTTTTTTAAAAGTCCTTGATTCTCCCTTACTTTCTCCTGTTTATACTCAGATGTAACATGGGGAACTCTTAAGGCAGAACAGAGGGTCATCCAGGCAGTTCATGAGAATTCAAACTGGATTTGAGGTCTTCCTGACTCCCATGTTATACTCTGCCAGGCTGAAGCATAAGCTGCTGAAATTCTGAGGAGAGAGTTCTCTAAGAGGGTAAGAGTCCCAAAGAACCCATTTTCAACAAGCTGTCTGAGGCCCAGATGTGGAGTGGAATAATTGTAGGTGTGTTTGTCAAAGCGGAGCCTGTTATTTATGATCCATGTCTGCACACATGTGGATCTAAGGGACCAGCCTCTTGGCAGAGATATTTTGGTCAGTGTCTCTTTGGTCACACTGTGTTCCTGGCCCTCCCAGTTTTCCCTGTTCTGGAGCTGAGGAAACCTTCCTAGTGCCCCTGTGAGTGGTGAGAGCAGTGTAATGCAGAGGTTAAGAGCATGACAGTTGAACCATGGCTCTGCCACTAGCTAGCCATTGGGCAACCTTTCTGTGCCTCAGCTCTTTCATCTATAAAATGAGAACAATGCTAGTACCTCTCTCGTAGGATTGTTAGAGGATCATACAAATTAATATATTTAAAAGGCTCAGAGTAGTACTTTGCGCATCATGGGTTAAATTAGGTCAGAGGTTGCTAAATAACATTCTAATGTGTGACATATTACTTTTAATAATAACAACTAGGCTGTTGAGCCCTTTTATGTGCCCGAATCAGTTCAAGAATTTAGCCTATATTAGGTCATTTTATCTGCAGAATATACAAGGAGTATTTACAGGATATGCAGGATAATACCATCTTATCTCTATTTTCAGTTGAGAAAACTGAGGTGTAGAAATGTTAAAAAATATGCCCAAGTCACAGAGTAGCAAGTAATGGAACCCAAACTTGAAAGAAAGCAGGCATCAGTCTGTGGAATCCATGCTCTTAACCTCTGTCCTAAAAAGATATGCAAACCACCTTTGTTCTTACTCTTCCAAATGCAAGATTGAATTTATTCATTGCAGAAATGCCAGATTTCTGAGAGCCTGGGCAGAAGATCAGCACACGTATTGCTCCCTTATTACCCATGGTTTAGAGCAAGTAAGGTTGATACAGTCAAGTCATCACATCACAGCACTTCCTTGGACAAAAGACTCAGCATTTCTAGTGAAGGAAAATCCACAGTAACCAGTCTGGCTAGGGATTCCAGGTACTTCTTTTTTTTTTTTTGCGGTACGCAGGCCTCTCACTCTTGTGGCCTCTGCCGTCGTGGAGCACAGGCTCCAGACGCACAGGCTCAGCGGCCATGGCTCACGGGCCCAGCCTCTCCGCGGCATGTGGGATCTTCCCGGACCAGGGCACGAACCCATGTCCCCTGCATCGGCAGGCGGACTCTCAACCACTGCGCCACCAGGGAAGCCCCCAGGTACTTCTTAATGCCTTGTTTTCAGTTGCTCTCACCAGTGTTGGCTCCCCAACTAGATTATAAACTCTTGGTAGACTAGGCCATGTTTCTACAACTGCTAATTTCCCATGACAGTCATGAGTGCTGGGCGCTCTAAAATTCAATAAATACCAGTGAATGGATTGGTTCCACTTGTTTTGCACCCTGATATCAACAACCTTGTTGCGTACAGATTTTTCCAGTAGTGAAGGTAGGAATTCTAGAGTTCCCTTTGGTACAGAGTTGGAGCTCTAGTGCTCTCTAATTCCTGTGAATATCACTGGAGCAAATTACTTGTTGATAATGAAACCATCACATCTCTTTTATGTCTGCAAAGAAAGCTCTTTAATGAAGTGAGAGGCTCTGCTGATAATCTTTATTTCCCATCAAGATAATTGTAGGGGAAAGTAAAAATTGAGCATTATTTAATTGATTGTTTGCTGGTTTTTAGTGGTTGTGAAAGATTAGAAAGTACCAAAGAAACCAGATATGCTTAAATAAGAGTAGAAAAGAGAACGTGCTCACAGGCCACAGGAAAAGTCATTGAAGACGACGGAGGTCATGATGCCACACTCAGAAAGGGCCTTATCCTGGTCAACAGCGTAGGAAATGAGGACTTTATAGTGGCGGTAAGACTCATAATTTTAAGGAAAGTTGTGCTAAAGCTGGTCTTTCTTTTCCAATGGTACTTTCATTCTGGAAACTGCAGTGAGACATTAAATAAACAATGGCACTGTATCCCAGGGCAGAGAGCTTGCAGACCATCAAAACTAGGATTGGCAGGAACTCTGCACTAATGTGTGCCCTCTCGTAATGAATTCTTGCCTTTCAGCAAGGAAAGGTGTTTAGCTGGCATCTGAGTATTAGCATAAGCTTTTGATAGTCTAGCCTTCATTTTTTGGGGAAAAAGTCAACCTTTAGACAGTAGAATTTGAAAGTTTAAAAATATCTCATTCAGTTTGCTTAGGAGGGCATTTGTCACTATCTATTAAAATTTTTAAAAATATAAGCTCCTTGCCTAGGGAGACCGTACATTCTGGTTTGCCACGGGTAGTGTCAGCTTCTGCTGGTTTTACTGGTATAATTATCAATATCTTTTTAAAATGTTCATATTTGGATGATAAGTAGTACTCTGTACACCACTGATTCCTCTGTTCAGTGTCTAATCTAGAAAATTACTCACATATACGCACATGGTTATTGCAGTTCTGTTGGCAATATCACAACATAGAAAACCACATGAATGCCCTCTAGGAGGAAAATGGCATTCATCCTAGGGAGCACCATCCTGCAATTAAAAGAATGTGCTATATACCCTAAGGAAACCATAATTCTAAAAGAGGCATGTTCCACAATGTTCATTGCAGCTCTATTTACAATAGCCAGGACAAGGAAACAACCTAAGTGTCCATTGACAGATGAATGGATAAAGAAGATGTGGCACATATATACAATGGAATATTACTCAGCCATAAAAAGAAACAAAATTGAGTTATTTGTAGTGAGGTGGATGGACCTAGAGTCTGTCAGACAGAATGAAGTAAGTCAGAAAGAGAAAAACAAATACCGTATGCTAACACATATATATGGAATCTAAAAAAACAAATGGTTCTGATGAACCTAGGGGCAGGACAGGAATAAAGACGCAGACGTAGAGAATGGACCTGAGGACACGGGAAGGCGAAGGGGAAGCTGAGATGAGTGAGAGAGTGGCATGGACATATATACACTACCAAATGTAAAATAGATAGCTAGTGGGAAGCAACCGCATAGCACAGGGAGATCAGCTTGGTGCTTTGTGAGCACCTAGAGGGGTGGGATAGGGAGGGTGGGAGGGAGAACCTAGACGGAGGAGATATGGGGATATATGTATACGTATAGCTGATTCACTTTGTTATAAAGCAGAAACTAACATACCATTGTAAAGCAATTATACTCCAATAAAGATGTTTTTAAAAAAAAGTAAATAAATAAAATAAAATAAATGACAAAAAGAATGTGCTAGATCTGTATGTACTGAAATGGATAGGTCTCCTAGATATGTCTCTAGGGGGGAAAAAAGACAATTTTCAGAATATTGTCCAATATTATAATGCTTAGGTGACTTTAAAAAATGCAAACTACTTTAAAATATATTGTAGGAGCCACATATATAAGTATGTAAAGACAGAAAATGAAAGGACATTCATCAAACTAGTAACAGGGGTTAAACTGGATAGAGTTGGCACTCGATATGGTGGTTAAGAATGACATCAACTGTCACATTTCAGCTTTTTCACAAGGGCACTATAATTTCACATCACTTGTGGAATTGATCATTGATTTTAAATATAATTTTAAATTTAAAACAATGTCCTAAAGGTGATGTCACTCAACTCATTGTTTGAGATCGAGGTAACTGAGGCCCAGAGAAGCCACATACATCTTCCAGGTCACACTATAAATATGGTGCAGAGCTGAGGCCCACATGAGTCTCCTGACACCCTGTTTCTTATTCTCTGACTGGACTGTGCTCTTCTCCAAGGTTTATGAAGATTTATTAAGTTGACTCCACTCCATGGAAATGAATGGCTGGACACAAACTTAACCATGCTCATCAAATTTTACTTCCTCTTAACTCCAGACCAAAAAGTAATAGCCAGGGATGCTGAGCCCATCAGTGTGGCCCAGACTGGCAGCTACCTGACTTATTCTCTGGAGTCTGCTGTCTGGCTTTGTTCTGACCCTAATTCTCCAGCATGTGTTAATTTGATGTGGATATTAAAATGGTCATTAATGGTTTGAAGAAGTGGCATGTGTGTGGCAAATAGGATTTTTCTGACGTGTTTTTATTACGGTAATCATGGGGTCACCCGCCTTGGTTTGTGTCACCATCTTTCCTCGGGTAAACAGTGTGCTCAATGGCCTTTTCTTCCCCAGTGATTCTTTGAGCCCCAGTGAAACCTGCTAATATGTAGGCAACTTAAAGCAGCCACTCCATGATTCTTTCCTGGAGTGTTCTCATGTTAACAGAGATCAGGACCTGAGGTTAAATTTGACGGTGCTATAAAGGTAGGAGCTTAAACATTAACCAGCAGATTAGTATTAGTGGGAAGGATTAGTGGAAAGGATTTTACTGAACTTTTTTTTTGCCTTCCTAATATTCCTGAAATTACATCAAACAACTACACTTTCTGTTAATCATTAATACACAACCTAGTAATAATTGCCCTTAATGTTCTTGAATTTAGAACCCAGCACTTTATGTGAATTATGTCATCTAATCTACAAAGCAACCTTATGAGATAGAGACTATTTTTATCTCAATTGACTAGAACACTGAGAAAAAGATTGTTTTCTCAAAATTTAGCAACTTGGAGGAGGCCACAGTGTAGGAGACAGAGCTGGCTTCAAATCCCATAATCTGATTCAAAGCCTCAGCTCTTCACCACCATACCATATTGCTGCACCACAATAATGATCATGTAACTATTATGAATGTACAAAATATAATGTAATACAGTAAAATGTAATACCGTGTAAGACATAATTCTATGCACTCAGCTGTGTGGGGACTCATTTGCATACTCTGATTTCAGAAATGCCAGGGCGGGGGTAACACCCTCTCTGAGAGTTGTTAGTAGAATTCCAGAAGCTGGGTGGGTTTGGGCAAAGTTGGAAAGGTGCTTCCCCCTCCCCTGCCCCTACTTTCTTGGTTCAGCAGTTTGCTAGCTGGCGCTCATACTTGGGAGATAAATCTAACCTAAGATCTCACTATCCATACCACTCAGGAAACTCATACATCACTTACTGAGTAACTGACAGTGACTGAATTTGGTAAGAGGGCATGGCTGTCACTCAGCTGAAGAATTCCTCTGAAATCATAAGAGGTGATAGCCCAGCCCCAATGGCAGGTGATGGACAGTGTAACCCTTGAGAGCACATCAGCTCTGTCCTTGTTCCTGTTTCTGCAGATTTAATTTATGGCTGGGACCTGGCCCTTCCTTTGGACTTACAGGAAGCCTAGGAGCTGAATGGCTTAGCTCACCGTGATCTGTGTGGAAAGCTCTTCTCAGCTTTCTGACCTCCACCCAAGGACACCTGGAGCTCCTCCATGCCCAGTAGCAGAAAGTTGTTTTCCTAGAGATTGGCAGCTCTTGTGAAAATATGTAGTTAGACGGTTTGCTAAATGAACCGAGACTCATTTTGTTAGGTCTTCACTCAGACCATAGAAACACTTTCTCAGTTATCTTTGCAAGTATCCTATTTATCCCTCTTAGTTATTTATTTTCCAATTCCTTCTACAAATGTTTAAAAAAAGAGTCCCAGTGCCAGTGCCTTACTGCCATGAAGGAAAAGCATGTCAGGAAATGGTCAACAGGAATGAATGCAGCGTAAGCCAAAACAGTGTCTGGAATGGGGAGAGCACTCAGGAAGTCATCTTTGTGATTGGAAGTAAACCCGTATTGCTCCTGATATGAGGTTTGGGGTTATAACATTCAAGATCATCATTTCCTAACAAGAAACACTGTGTCATCTCAGTAAGCACCCTACTCTAACCAGCTGAGCTAACCAGCTGCCCTAACACCACATAATCTTTATTTTTCTGCTTTCTTAACGTCAAGTTTCAAGAGGATATCCAGAAAAATCAATGAGCCTGGGTTTTTGAGTAATTGAGGACCGTTACAATATTTTTTAAAAGATGAGCATTGTGTACAAGCCAAACTTTTCCAAACCCATTTCATGGAAACCCAGGCCCACAGATCAACAGTTCTGTGGTCACATTCACAAGGGGAACTCTGCCTCTTCTATCCCTCTCTTAGGAATTTGACATATACATTAAAAGCTCTGAGAATTCCAATATCCAGTAAAGATGTCTGTTTAACTTTGTTTAACCCAGTGTCTTCCAAACTCATTTAAGCAGAGCCCTTACATAGCCCCTGTGGAGGGGGAGTGCTCAGGGGAAGCTGCTTTCAGAGATGGGATTACATCTCTGCACCCACAAAGTACGTTGAGATGATTGCCACTGCTGACGATTAGAGCCCACTATTCAGAACAGGTGGTAAACAGCGTTAATGACAGACAGTCTTTTCCCAAGGTCTTAACTGAACTTTTAAGTTCCTCGATTGGATAGTGCACAACCACAGTATTTTGCCTCTTTGCTGCAAGGAACTTAATAAGACTGTGATGGCCCCTTGTGAATGGAAGGATGATCTTCCCACACACACACACACACACACAAAAGCCCGAGGACTTGGAGGAATTGTTCTGTGTCTAATCAGAATGCCATGAACATCCTGGGACTAGGCAACTATTATTTGAGAGCTTTGCCATAACCCAAATGACCTTTCTATTCAGTTCACTCATTTCTTTAGCTTTAATGTCATTCTATTTTTGAAAAAAAATGTTAACACAAATTGCAGTAACATCACTCTTCAGTATTTGCATAGCTGGGATGCAGCTTTTGGAGGTAGCTTTCCAGAGAGAATTCCAATAAAGCGTCTGCATTGCCTAAGGTATTATTAGTTGCTTCCAAAGAGTGAATTCTACCATTTTATGGATTAAGAGGTAGAGCTTCAGAGAAGATGAGGCCGAATTTATGCAGGTAGAAACATAATAATATTCACCTGGAATACCAAGAAATAATGTTAAAAAGTAAAAATAATGTCAGTAATGTCCACAAACTGAATCTGTTAGCTGGGTGATCTGGAACTAGTTCAACTGGTCAGGTTAGAGCTTTCTTAATGCCTGTAATGTGACATCTGGAACCAGGCCTGATATGTTTAATTATCTCAACAAGGTTGATATTGGCGATTACTTTTATAATAATTATCAGGAATGAGAATATCAACCCTTACCAATTAAGGATTTTACACTTTATAGTATCACCTACGTTTTCTTCATAGGATGGCAGAGTTATCTCAATTCACAGATTTACATACTCAGAGAGGTTAAGTGATTTGTGTGTGGTCACACAGCTGATACGTAGCAAAGCTGGAACCAGAACCTAACCCACTGTGCCTTCCTTAAATTGTACTGTCTCATTCCACAGAGCTCCTCAAGCAGAGTTGTTTGATTGGATATAAACTCTTTTGAGTATCTGACACATTCCTGGGTTTTTTTCAAAGGAAATCATTTGGAAAGGAGCTTGGAATTTGTATGTTGCGATTGGGTAACCCCTTTATTTAACAAATACCTCTATAATGCTTATTATCACAGCAGGTTTCTAAGCACTTTGGAACCACCAAGTTGTGGATATCTCTTACCAGTCTTACAGTGCAGATATAGTTTTACTCAGTTTTACAGACATGGAAACTATGATCAGAGAGGCCAAATCACTTGCCTGAGGACACAGAGCCACCACCTGTCAGAACTAGGATTTTCATGCAGGCTCTCTGACTCCAGAGTCTGTGCTCTTCATCACTACACCTTCTTCTGTCACCTCCTCTGTTTATGCAAGCGTAGGATTGTGTAGAAAAATCAGGTTGAGTGTGATTCAGGATAGAGATTTTGTTCTAAACATGATGTGTCTAGGTAAGCGTAAATAGATGTTTTTTGCTTTGTTATTCATACTTTCACATCTTTGCTAAATTTCCTGTAGTATTTGTGTGTCCCTTTCATAATAATAATGAGCATATACAGAAGCATTATTCTAGCATAAGGCTGCGGCCTTTATCTTAGGTGCTGAAAGATATATTGGCGAACACACATGAGCACACACATGCATGCACATACATTCATACAAGGGGAATTTTGAGCCAGGAAACTTGCCTTGAAGCCCCTGTATTCCTTTTTTGCACATTCCTGTGGTGACCTTGGGCATATCTGTACTTGTTTGAGCTGCTGTTTTCTCATCTGATAAATGAAGGATAATACTACTTCATAGAAGATTAGGAGCACTAAGTGAGACATTGGATGAGCACACACTTTGTAAGTTTCAAAGTGCTATAAAAATGTAAATGACTCTAGGTAAAGATACTTATGAAATGTTTTCAAAAGTTTCCATCCTCTATTATTTGCATAGATGTTACGCAACGTGTGTTTCGGAGTTTGCCAGAAAGAGTTTTATCCTGTAGCCCTTAGCCAGTCCGGATGTAAGCTAGGGTGGAAGTTTTGTGGGATAAGCAGTCTGCTGCTCCCTTGGAGATTCTCTGAATTTGCAAATAGAAACACTGCAGTTGGCGAAATGGAGCTGCAGTAATAACATTGATCATTCAGGTGGGGCCTCTGTGTTTGCAGAGGGCTTGGTGATAGGTAATTAGCTGACCTCCCCTTGCCTCCTCCTGCCATTCTTCCCTTTCTCCCGTCTCGCTGTGCTGCCTTGAATTCAGAGGCACAGTCCCCTGCACCCTCTTCCTACGTTGCTCCCTAGTGGCTCCTTAGTAAAGCCCCAGAGGGCCGCAGCCGTCTAATGAGTTGGTACCAGGGGTGAGAGTTAAGCCAGCCACACAAATGAGCTCTGGCCCTGCAGCCCTGGGCCAGCAGGATATGAGGATATGAGGTGAGGCCTGTAAGACATCAGGCTTCAGGCAGGGAATAGGTTTAATATAAATAGGAATTCTCTGCCCCTGTCGTCTTTGCCTCTCACCTCTTCTCCCCCAAAGCCTGGCCTCTGCCTTGTTGCCCAGTGACCCATTTTTGCCTCCACCAACCATCTTGTTGGCAAGTCCAGATTTCCCCGTGTGCCCTCTCAACTGGGGCGGACCTTTCTCATTCATTTGTCGCCAAGAAGAATTAGGACCTGAAAACCTTGCTGATCTTTCGGCTGCCTCCTGGATAACAGTTTAGACTCTCGTTGAACACCCACTTCATCTCTTTGGCTCCAATCACACTGAAGTTCATTTGAAGGGACTGAGACTTCTTATTAGCAACTCCATCCTGCTTAAAAAATGGAGTGCCTCTTCGCTGCCATTACAAGAGATCTGAGATAACTTCTCTGAAAGGAGGGCTGGAAACTGAATAATTAACAAAACCATCTTTTCTGAACTCTTTTTTTCTTTTCATCAGTTTGGTGGCTTCCGATATTCTCTTTTGCCTGGCACATGGGTAGGTAGACATATCATTGAAGGCCAAGCTGAATTCCTCAATTTTGGACTTTGCTAGTAACTGCTTCCTCGAGGAGCCCCTAGAACTGAAAATGAAGAGGCTGCATGCGGGCATACTTACTCCTTCCCGGTCCTCCTGGAGAGCCTTCAGTCCTATCAGGCAGCTCTCAGTTCTGTCTCGGGCTGTTTTTCCCAACTTAACTTAACCACCTATAACATTAGACTCCCTCTTTTTTATTTAAAAAAATTTGTTTTCCTCTGTGATGCTTTTTTTCTTTACTACCCTCCCCTGCCTCTCATCTATCTGTTCTTTATACGGAAGGCCAAAAAGCTTAACCGATGGTAAAGAGGGGACAAATGAACTTTACAGGAGGGAGTTGAGGACCCGGTACAGCTGGGCAGTCTCAGCTGAGCCTCAGTTTCCTCTTCTATAAAGTGGAGCAAGTCCAGATCCGCGTCGTGGGAGGGGCAGTGGGAATGCTGCCGTGGTGGGTCATGGTAAGAACACTGTCCGGGGTGGAATCCCAGCCCTGCCTTTGACTGGCTGTGTGACCCGTGGGGACCTCTGTACTTCAGCTTTTTCACCTGTGGAGCAGGGTAATAATAGCACCTGTTTAATAGGGTTGTGTTGGAAGGATTAAAACAGATCATTCATGTAAATGCTTCACAGAGTGCCAAGCCAGTAAAGCCCTCCATAAGTATTATTATTATTATTAGTAGTAGTAGTATTTTTGCGGTACGCGGGCCTCTCACTGCTGTGGCCTCTCCCGTTGACGGAGCACAGGCTCCGGACACGCAGGCTCAGCGGCCATGGCTCACGGGCCCAGCCGCTCCGCGGCACGTGGGATCTTCCCGGACCGGGGCACGAACCCGTGTCCCCTGCATCGGCAGGCAGACTCTCAACCACTGCGCCACCAGGGAAGCCCCTCCATAAGTATTATTGATGGCTGTTATTCTTCCTGGATTTAGCAAGTTCTGGCTCACTGAGGAAGAGGTGTCCCCTGACAGCAGGCCTGGTTTAGGTCTTACATTTTCCCGGAGACAAGCTGTGAGGTTCCTAAAGGAGCTTTGTAAGCATAACTGTGTGCCCACACCATGGCCTACATGCCTTGGCGGGGTGTTCTCAGCTCAGGTCTCTGGGCCCATTGCTTAGAGCTGACCTTGGCAAAGGGAATCCTTCTCTCAGAGTCACGTGGGATGCTCTGGAAAAATATGGATCTGGAAAGCCAGTGAGACTTAGGAGATCTAAGATCAAGAGTCCCCACAGCTGTGGACTCAGGCCCTGACTTGGAACCATAGGGAGGCCATGCATCTCATGGTCTCACACCTGCCACATGCAGATCTTGTCCTAGCACCCTGCTCCATTCTTGATATTAGAGGGACATTGCCATTTTACATAGAAGGGCGCTTTTCTTACTTAGGATGAGTGTCTGCAAACTGAACGATTTATCTTCTACTTTTTTTGAACTGCCATATAAGCCTTGGCATTACTGTTAACAAACAGGCATTTTTTTTCCTAACCGCATGAGCCTGACAATGGGAATGGTCTACATCAATCTTCTATGAGCTCTGATGGCCAAGTCCAAAGAGGGCATGGTGAAAACGATGACTGGGGAAGGTGAATCTGGCAGCTGCCTGAAGCTGGAAGTTGGGAGCCATGACTTGGCTCTGAGGCTGGCCAAGGCAGGATCGACTAGGATATAGTCAGAGCAAATAATGCTTCTGCACCATGTTATATCATATTTTCACCCATCAAACAGTGATGAAGAGCTGGAGGGGATCGTGAAGATCGTTTGAAGATAAACAAACCAAGGGCTCCAAGGCTTGTAGCTCTGTAAACAGAGGGGAGGTTAGGCTGGGTGCATTTATTCAACAACTGGCTACTTAGTGAGCTTTTATTGTGTCTCAGACACTATGCTGGAAACACAGGGGTGAAAACAAGGAGAAACACACAGGCAAATGGCCCTAGCTCTAAGTTTAAAAAAACAACAGCAACCAGTAAACAGGAAAACAATTGTAAATCGTGATACAAAACAACCAACCAAGAAACAGAGATAGGGAAGCAGTAAAGGTTAGGGCAGAGGTGAAGCAGATACTTTAGGCAGGGTGATAAAGCATAACCTCTATGACATTTATGCTAAGAATTAAAAGATTAAAAGGAGCTTCCACGTGAAAAGTGGGAAGAAGAGCAAAGAGCATAAGAACATTTGAGGTAGAGGAATTTGCAAAGGCTTGAGTTGAGAAGATCCTGGGCCCTTCTAAGGCTTGAAATAAGGCCACTGTGTCTGGAAAGTCAAGAGGGGGCAGAGCGGGTTCAGATGACTTTGGAGAGGTAAGGAGAGGCCAGATCGTCTAGAGCCTTGGAAGTCATAGTTAGGGGGCTAAATTGTGATGCAAGGCCGTAGTTCGTAAACTCAAGCATGAATCAGAATCGTGTGGAGGGTACCTTAAACAGATTGCTGGACCCCATCCCTAGAGTTGCTGCTTCTCATGGTGTGACCTGAGAATTTGCATTTCTAAGACATTCTCAGGTGGTACTGATGCTGCTGGTCTAGAGACTAGACTTTAGAACAACTGCTCTGAGGCAGTGAGAAGACTATTAGAAATATGTTGAAGAGAACTGGCAGAACTTGCTAACCAGCTGAGTGGGGGCCCAAGAGGGAAAGGAATCAAAGATAATCACAAAGGTACAATCCCACGTGATCGGGAGGTAAAATATGTAGGAAAAACTCTTTAGTTGGTGTTGGACTATGAGATGGTGTGCCCAGCAGGAATCTTCTGTGGGTTTCAGTGGATGTGGAATTCAGAGATTCGTAAGACTTCCACAGATGGGTGGTAGGGAGGGTGTAAATATAGGGGAGGAAGCACAGAATCAGGAATATGATACGGTCAACCTGGGGTTTTCTCCAGGTCCTCCCACCCAACCTTTTCACCCTGCAAACTCGGGGCCAGCCACCCTACTGGCTTGCCTGGCCCAAGACCAAACCAATATTGGCAGCAACCTCAGTCCACCAGCAAATAGGCTGGTCTGTTTTGCCATCCCCCTTCTCTACCATCTTGTAGGGGACTGAACTCTACTTCTTGCATCCTATGATGAAAGAAACTAATTCCTGTAAACACTGACCCTGAGCAGGGACACCCACTGTCCACCTGAATGAACCAGGTCTGCCTTTGCCCCTGGAATGCTCCACTGTGTGCGTGTGGTCAGTCAAATCTCCCAGCCTTACTTCCCCCAGAGCACAGCTTCCTCTCCCGCCCCCCCCCCCCCCATTAGTGTGTGTGCTGCTGACAGCACATCCAAGTTATGAGGGCAGCTTTGCTGGGCTGCAGACAAAACCAGTGAGTGACCTGAAGCGTGGCCCATCCACAGGAGAGGCCAAGAGATCGTGGAAAGGACAGTGTCATGGTAGCCAAAGGAGAGAAAAGTTTTAAAAGAAGCAGAGAGGCCCAGATACATCCGAACTGTTGAACAGTGTAAGAAATTAGGAAAAAAGAACCCAACGTGATTTGTCAACAAATCACGGCAACTTCATAGAGAGCAGCTACACAAGAGTGGGCGGATGGAAGAAAACAGCAATCAAAACGCAATAATGCACATCTAATGTTATTAGGTTAAATACTACACAAGTAATTGAGTGATGAAAATTATTAATCTTGCACAGGACGCTCACTCTGTGCCCCGGGTACTACTAGTCCTGCTTGAATAGTGGAATAATTGGCAGATAACTGCACTATTAATTATGCCAAGGCTTGCTTGGAGATAGGCTAAAGGCCATACATGTAGGATGAGGAGGATCTAGGAATTCCTTTTATCTCTGTGCCCTGAGAAGAGCAGATGGAATGCTTGCAGTCAACTTGAGCCCACAGCTGGCCCCGTTGACTGAAGTTCCTTCATGCTCCACCCTGAAAAGGAAACCGGAGTGCCTGTGCAGTGAGCCCATGCAGGCTCAGAGGCCACCTGCAGTGTGTGTGCAAATGGCACTGAGGCACAGTGCGGGTGAAAGGTGTTCTCAAGTTCTATGCAGGAGACGTTTATAAGCCAGGCCCCCAAGGACCAGTATTCGCTTCTCTCTGATTCATCCATCCTTGGCCACGTGATAAACATTCCCCATACCTTGCCCTCCTGACACCAACTAAATCATCCTGCATGCGTAAAAACAGACACAAAGCCCCTAAGTTCACGTCTGGATTTTCCACAAAGTGGATTATGGCAAACTGTAGGCAGAACAGCTAGCTTACCTGGTTGTGGGATGAGATAAGACAGTAAGAAGCCTATCAGGGTCTGAACATTTTGAACCTGCCCTGTCCAATAGATCCTTCTGAGATCATGGAAATCATGTTTTGTGCTACCACTGTACACTGTGATGGCCACTAGCCACATGTGTGTATCAGGCACTTACAGAGGGGCTAATGTGACTGACAGTGGAACTTTTAGTTTTATTTAAGTTTAATTAATTGACATTTACACAGCCCATATGGGTCGTGGTGAAAGCACAGCTTCAGAATACACTCCAGCTTTACTTCCACTTTTATGCAGTCACATCTGGAGCTCCTGTCTGGGCTCGAGGGGGCCTCAGAGCCTCTTAGGGTGATGTGTGTCCTCTGGGATGACATTTCATCTTGGACAATTTCCCTCCTCCTATCAGAAGAGAGCTCCATTCACTCCAAATAAGAAAAAATCTGCCCTTAATTACTTACGGGGGTGGAGGATGGACCTATTAACAGGCTATAGATAACAAGCAAGTCCTTTAAAAATGAGGGCTTCCCTGGTGGCGCAGTGGTTGAGAGTCCGCCTGCCGATGCAGGGGACACAGGGTTCGTGCCCCGGTCCAGGAGGATCCCACGTGCCGCGGAGCGGCTGCGCCCGTGAGCCATGACCATTGAGCCTGTGCATCCGGAGCCTGTGCTCCGCAACGGGAGAGGCCGCGACAGTGAGAGGCCCGCATACCGCAAGAAAAAAAATGAATGTGGTGACTGTTCAATGCTGCCAAATCAATTTGTGCAAAATGACGGAAGACAAGGATGAGCTGTGGCTGACAGGGAGCAATTAAGTTGTGTGATTTTGCCTTGAATTATTAATTTCGAGAAGTGTTGTTTCTCTCTCTTAAATCTACATCTTTCTCGCCCCCCGAGTATCAGTGGGAAGCACTGGATGGGTGAGCTTCTCTTTCTAGCTTGTTGAGCGGCCTTCTCTCTTGGGTTCTTTTCTCCTGCTCTCAGCTCTTCCTCAGAGTTTGCATTTCTTTTTTTTCTTTCCACATTTGCAACAAATTAGCTATATAAATAAGTGTTAATAAGACAACAACAAGGGAGAAAGCATCCTCATCAAATTTCAGGTCTCTTCCACAGGTGTCCCTGCACAACCACGGCATAAGAAGGGAGCACGTAAGCTCGGAAAAGTGAATTTGTGGGAGGTCGTTTTCCTCTTGGGAAAGATAAGAGGACTTTGGCTGATTGGCCTATTTGGTGAAGTCACTGTGCTACTGACATCCTTGATCTCAGGATTAAGCCTTGCATGGGATGCTTTCAACCGTGATTCCTTTGTGCAGAGTCCAGTCCCGGAAAGCCATCTTACAAATACATGTGCATCCCAGAGAGGACCTGGAGAGAGTGAGGATGGCTCAGCCCACCTCAGTCCTATTACTAAGCAAAGCCATGCGCTACTTACAGTGGGGCAGTGAGAAGCTCACAGACACCAGAGCTGCTCCAAGGGGCCTGGCTTGATATCGCCATCTCTTAGCAACAGAAGAATTCCCACCTTGGTTGCTTGAGGCTTCAGGCTTCTTTGAAGAAATCTTTCTCACCTATCCAAGTGTACTAAGACCCTGCCTTATAAAGTGAGATTTGGTCATTTGATGAGGTGGTGTGGTTTTGTGGAAGGTGCTTTGGGATCAGACTGACTGGAGTTTTAATCCCATTTCTGTCACTTGCTGGCTGTTTGACTAGTGAAGTGACAAAACAGTTCTGAGCCTGTTTCCTTATCTGTGAAACAGCTATTGCTAATTTGTGGGGTGGTGGCAATGGTTATAAATGAAAACTGTGACATTTCTAGCTACAGCGGCTTATAAGTGGTCAGGTGATCAGCACTGTGGTTCCAGTAGATGCAGCCAAGAAATGCAGAAGACACTTCCCAGCTAGCCCCAGAAACCTTCCTGCAGGGACCCTATCCTTCAGTCATTTCCCTCCTGCCTTGCCTTTTCTTTGTTGTGGGCCAGAGCAATATCATTTATTCTTTCATTCTTTCATCTACTCATAGAAAGCCTACCGCTTGCCAGGAATTGCTGTAGGTGCTATAGGGATACAGCAGTGAACAAGAGTCCTGACCTCGTGGTGCTTACGTTTTAGTGGAGAGGTAGACACAGACTCAGTAAACAAATGAAGACATAACTTCAGATGGTGATTAGTACTTTGTGGAAAGATAAAGTAGAGTGAAGGGATCTGATGAAAGTGATGGAAACCTCACAGCTAGTATGTGATCTTTAAGATCACACTTGCACACACACACACACACACACACACACCACACACAGTAAGGAGCGTGGATCCTTTATTTTATGGAGTGAGGAGGACAAAGGGCATGAAGAAATGAGACTGGGGGGCCACAGTGGATACAGGAGGTGGAAAATGGTTGGAGTGAGCTGGGCTGAAGAGCAGGAGGGGAAAGAGGAGATGCAAGGCAGCTACCACATGGGCAGATGTGTGGGGAAAGAGAGAGGGAAGGTGCCAGAGATTTCCCGGCCCCTGGGCCTCCTCATGAAAGCCCTTAGCAAAAATGTGCATGGCTCACTGATGCTTTTGCAGTTAGATTTTGGGGGTTTTAGATCTGGGACATGTGGAAATGACATGGTTGGCCCAGGGAGCCAATATTTATATGCTCCTTGTTTTAAATAATCCAAACCTCACAAACAAGTGTAAGGTAAAAAGCCCTAGTCCCTTTCACTGTTTCCCAAATTCTGGTCTCCAAAGGTGACTCACGTTAAAAGTAAAATGTGTATCCTTTCTGATCTTTTTTCTAATAAATATACAAACACTACACATGCATAATGTTTAAAAAAACAGTGGTTTCCCTCTCTTTTTTAAAAGAAGAGGTCTGATATCATAATTCCCCAAGGACCAAATCCCAAGAAAGACTACCAGAACATTCTAGTATCAATGCTGCATCCTCAAACTACAGACAGCAGTTCTCAGAGAAAAACCTCCCTCTTGCCCCCAGCATCAGGTCCTAACCTCCCCTCCACACACTCCACGTCTGCCCACCATTCTCTACAAAGAAATGGTTTCTCCAGCAGGTGTTTACGGACAAGATTGTATCATGACCCCCAGCCGATACTCCAGTCATTAAGTAAGAGAGATCCCCTGCCACTTGAGGCCCTGTCACCTGGAACAGGGTGGCGATAGGGACAAGGAGACTAAATAATTCACCTCCCAGTGTGCTCTGAAAGGGAGAGGAGCTGAGCTACATGTTACCATGGAAACCAGGTTCTGTTTACTGGTAGCTTCCTCTATTGGAGTGTGACAGCTTAGCCTGTGGGACGGTTGTTCTCAACCTTGGCTACATGTTGGAGTCACCTGGGGGCTACACAAAAACTGGCACCTGGCCCCACCCCCAGCAATTATGATTGCACGAGTTTTTGTGGCAGCCGGGCATCCCCAGGTAATTCTAACGTGCAGGCAAAGGCTGAGAGCCACTGCTGTAGGTCAGCTCTCCCTGTTCTAGTAAATTAGTCATTATCCTGAGCCTCAAGAGTCAGCATAAATGAATTCAGCACTTCGTTATATTTTAATATTGATGTCACATTCAGCTGGGGAAGAAATCTGCTCATTTGTCCACCCTCAGAAGCAAGGCATCTTTAGTCCAACTCCTTCCCTTTTCTCTGGTTTTTTTTTTTTTTTTTTTTTTTTTGCGGTATGCGGGCCTCTCACTGTCGTGGCCTCTCCCGTTGCGGAGCACGGGCTCCGGACGTGCAGGCTCAGCGGCCATGGCTCACGGGCCCAGCCGCTCCGCAGCACGTGGGATCCTCCCGGACCGGGGCACGAACCCTGTGTCCCCTGCATCGGCAGGCGGACTCTCAACCACTGCGCCACCAGGGAAGCCCCCTTTCTTCTGTTTGAATCTTCCTGATGAGCAGGAGCAATGCATATGGACAAGGAGGGACCTTGCTGACCTCTGTTCTGGAAATATGGCCATGCTAGAGGATCACCTGTGTGCATTAGCCTTCAAGCAGTGTTGGGGTCAGCCATCCACTTTTCCAACTTCCAGGCAGTTGCCAACCTTTGCATTCCCTTCTTGGATTTCCTTCAACGTGCAGATTCATGAGGCAGGGAGTGGAGGCGGGGCGGCTGGAGTCCAGACGTAGTGTAATCACGGAGAAGAATGAACAAAGTGTGCTCCAGGGAGCCCCAAGCTTCCTGAACATCTTTCTGGTGTCGTCTTTAATGCTGCTGACTTAGGGACCTCACCTGCTTCTTTGTCCTTCTTCTCACTCAGCGTGACCCAAGTCTATGACTAACGTTAGGTTTCCCCATGCAGGGCCAAGAGCGCCAGTCTTTCCGCTGTTCGTTTGCGCGTTGATCGGTGATCCCACTTGCAGCTCTCCACGTGTCTGCCTGGGTTGTCTCTGAGGTTGAGAAATGCCAAGGCAGGGGGCCAGTGGGTGCCAGCTACACGGTGGCAGTAGCCAGGAACTGGGACAGGGCCTAGGTCACATGCTTTATTTTTCATTTAGTAGAAATGGGATAGAACTGGGAATCCCTTAGAATGATTTCCAACTCCCCCTGCCCCCCTTGCCAGCTTTGCCCAGGAAGACTTCTGTGATCAGGGCTGATTTACACCCGCTCCTAGATACTCTGGTAGTTGTTCCGGAAGCAGATCATAGCCAATAGCACCCTGGGCTGTCCCCACTGGTTTCCCCATCCTCGTGCCCACTACACACAAACCTTTGAGGGCAGAGTCTGCCCAGCCCAGCACGACCCTCGTCATACAGTAAGGGAACATATGCACTCGTGCCAGGATGGGGCTGCTTGGCAGCGTCCACATTTCTCCCAACCTAAGCGCACACACTGGATTCACATAGACCTAGATCTAAACCCTGCTCTTTACTTCCAGGCTGCCTGACCCTTGGCTAAGCTTTCTCTCTCTCATTTTGATGTGACCCTACACGTTCAGGTACTAATGAGTATTAAAGGAGGTAGTGGACTCGATAAACGTTAGTTATCATGCCATTGTTTTTATTCTTAGTTTCATTACTGTATGTGTGGTAAGTTAATTTTAACATCCTCTGTGAGTAGGCAAAGAAAGTAAGATGCTTCGCCAAAACAACTTTAACCATCTGGCTTGGATATTAATTCTGATTTAAAAAAAAAAAATCCTGAGAAAGTGGCTTGTAAAGTGAAAGTGCTGTGCAGGGGTAAGCCGATCCACTGTTGGCCAGATGTGAACCTAGCTGCCGCCGTGTTGGCTGTGGCCTTCTGAGACGAGGAGTTTAATCTCCTGGAGTTCCGATAATTAATAGAAAGAGCACTGGAGCAGGAGTGCAGTGTCGGGTGGGCAGCTAAGCGGCAGTCAGGACAGCCTGGCAGAGTTTCTATAGACGGACCGGACTGTGGCATGAAGAGCCCTCTAATTGGAGGGAGCAGCAGTGTACAAGGATGGCCTGCAGCCCCCCGTGCCTTTGCCACTTCTGAGTGAATTTGTACGCCGCTTGCAAGAGCCAAGACCTGTGAGTCACGGCCAAGGTCCATTCTCCTGTGTATTATGGGATTGAAATGTAAAATCAGCAGAGGAGAAGGTCTTGACTCACAAGCCAGGAGGGAAACTGAATGTCGGGTCTGATCCGGCTGAGCCATGCCGTCACAGAAGACTGGATCGCTCTAGCTCTCTTTCCCTTCTTTTGTGCTAAATCACCAAGGTCTGGTGTGTGCTCAGAGGGCAACTGAATGGAGCAGTTTAGACTGAGAACCAGTTTCTAAAGACACTAGCACCTTTGGACAGCAGCCATTTGAGCATCAGGTCACGGTTTGGGAGACTGTATTAAGGAGCTGACGCTAATACATGCTGGTTGAGAAGCCAGCGCTTTATCGCGTCCTACCTACTTTGTGGTGAGATGAAGGTCTTTATAGTGAGGCAGTGATGGACATTGCAGATGCAGGGAAGTCATCTTTCATCACCATGTTATTTTGCTTAGAGCTCCAACGGCTACATTATGTCTTAAAATTGTCAAATTGTGTACACTACACGGACTTCATGGGAGAAAAATGGGTTCTCTACAAAATATCAAAACTCAGACGATTCTGGTAGAACGAGACATTATAACCCAAAAGTTCTGCAGATAAATAATAGTTAGGAATGACACTTACTCAGCAGAGCACGCAGAAAACAATACTCTGTATCAGCTACATCCTTAAATGGTTATAGTTTCACACCTCTAAATACAACTAAAAAAAGGCCAAGCAAACAGCCTTTAGGAGGCTAGCAGGAATTTTTTCTTAAAGGAAAAAGCGATGAACTTTAAGGAAGTATTCTTTGTTTTCTATGTCTTTTTGCAAATAAGAGCAAAAGAGTTCCGCAGTTGTCTGAAAATATTACAAAACCACCTGTCTGTCCTTCAGGAGGTCGAGAACAAAATCAACAAAATCTGCATCTTGACTATACACACAGAATTAATCCACAGAAGCAAGGAATTTTTCTAAAGAGACCAAAGAATGATAAGGCTGTGGGCCATCCTTTTATAGAGAAGGGAATGCCTGTGCCTTTGAGACAGAGCTGGGGCTAGGGTGCAGCAAGGAAGGGGTCCCGAGTGCAGCACTGAAGAAGGCAGCAAGGAGGAGGGTGGGGCAAGGTCGGGGCACCTCCACTGCCTGCCGCAGCCAAAACTCTGAACTCCCCTGGCAGCTGTAGGGGGGGAAACTGAGGCCGGGAGGTGAAGTGACCTGTCAAAGATCTCACTGCTCGTCGATAACAGACCTAGTGCAGAGGGAGGGAAACACAGCCAGTAATGACCCCTATTCCATCCTCTGTGTGTTTTTGTCAGGGGTGGGGAGAATCAGCAGATTTTCATCGTGGCAATCGTCAGACTTCTTTTCTTTATGAATTAACAAATATTTGGACATCACTGGAGGAGCCAGTTTGGCTACCCATCCACAACAGGAAGGAGCATCCTCCAGGGCGTATAAACCTCCAATGGGGGTGCACTCTTGGATATTGATTTGGTGCACCAACACTGCGTCGTCCCCATGAATACTCTGTGACCAGAGGATAATAATTAAGACGGGGCAACGCCCACTTAGTAAATGAGCTAAATGGGCAAAACTCAGTTTAAATAGCGATTTTGTCTCCAGAGATAGAATCATAACAGCACCCTTCACTTAATGAGCCTGACACTTAATAATTCAAACATACCTAGAGAGAAGTCAAACAAAGCATCTCCGTCACCTGTTGGATCTCCCGCCACCTCACCCACTGCTGCTTTGCACACACAGCAACTTGCACACTCTGGGGGGAGGGGTGTGGTATGTGGCCACTAGGTAGGGGCTGCCCAGTTTATGGGCCAAAGAATTGGTTAGGTGACTTCTATAAGGCCTCGCCCTGGTCCACATGCTTTGCCCTAAGTCGCAGTCTTAAATATCTACCGCGCCCCGACCCCAAAAAAATCACAGCCTTGACAGCTCTTGCTAATAGCTTCAGCTGGAAGACATCTTTTGAGAGACTGTATATGGCAGTGGTTTAGAGGGGCTGGCAACCTACTGGCCAGCTGCCTGGTTTTGTAAATAAAGTTTTATTGGAACACAGTCACGCCCATTTATTGCCTATGAGGGCTTTCACACTACAGTGGAAGAGTTGAATAGTTGCAGCAAAGAGTTTATGGCCTGCAAAGCCTAAAACTTTGTTATCTGGCCCTTTAAGAAAAATCTGACCCTTTAAGAAAAAGTTTGCTAAGCCCTAGACTTGGGTTTGCTTCCTGGATCTGTGTTCCCTGAGCGTGTGACCTTGGGTAGGTCTTTCCCACCTCCCTGATCTATAGTTTCCTTAAATGTAAAATGGAGTTAATACAAAGTCTGTGAGAATGAGGAGAGATGACACATGCTTATCTGTGCTTGGCACACAGTAGGTATTCAAGAAAGGAGTAAAGATAATAATAACAATAATGATAACAGTAACTTGTGTTGCGTGCTTACTATGTGGCAGACCCTATTCTAAGTTCTTTAAATAGATCCACTCATTTAATTCCTTTCAGCAACTCTAGGAGGTAGATATTATAATTATTTTAATTTTGCAGATGAAGAAATAGTACTTTCTCATTTTTCTTTTATCCCTTCTAAACTGTCCTCGTTTTACCTCCTGTATGTACTACTTCTGCCCAGCAGCAGCTCTTCAACTGATGGTAATCTTCTCAAGGGCAAGATTTGGATGTGCCTCCTTATCCCTGGACCTCTGGGGCCTGGGACCCAGCAGGCATCAGGGTGTCAATAATTCTACTCTTGGTCACTAACAGCAGTGAAATCAAACATTTCTTCTCTCACATGAGTGGAGGGTCCTTTCCACATTCCACCAGCCCAGTCTCCGTTCTTCATCTTTCAGACCAAATTCTCTTGTCTTTTGTGGTGGAATGGGAGGGGAACATCACCATGGAGTGCCAGTAGTAAAAACTCAGGCTGGGGCTTCCCTGGTGGCGCAGTGGTTGAGAGTCCGCCTGCCGATGCAGGGGACACAGGGTTCGTTCCCCCAGTCTGGGAAGATCCCACATGCCGCGGAGCGGCTGGACCCGTGAGCCATGGCCGCTGAGCCTGCGCTCCGCAACGGGAGAGGCCAAAACGGTGAGAGGCCCATGTACCGCAAAAAAAAAAAAAAAAAAACTCAGGCTGACTAATATTCTGAAATCCGGGGAACCATTAAGTTTTGAAATAACCAGACATTCATTTATTCAGCTGATTTTTTTGTGTGCCTATAGTTCACCGACCGTGGAGGTTATACCTGCAAGGGCAAACCTACCTCTCTAAAGCTGACAGTCTATTCCAGAAATATTTACAGAGCTACCCAGAATGGTGCCATCTTAAACAAATTTTTTGTTTTTCTTTTTTGGGGGATTTTTTTTTTTTGCATAAAAATAAATGGTTCGTTCTAGGATCTCCATGTCCAAATATTTGTTTTCATATAAAATTAGTAAGATACTTAAAGTTTTTGTAAGGAACTCAGCTGTCTGGTTAGATCCCTGAAGGATATAAGAAAGGGGGAAAAAAGTAAACCTATAGTTAGTTCCTCTTGTGTGTCAGGCACTGAATGAGATACTTTGCTCACCACAAACTCGTAGGGTAGAGACTGTCATTTCCCAATTTACAGATGGAAAAATGGAGGCTCTGAGCATTTAAGTGACTTGCTCAGGGTTATCTGGCAGAGCCATCTTTTATGTTTTATCCCCAAGCCTATACTCCTACATTTCCCAGGAGTTTTCTGTGTTGTCCAGAGTCCTGGGGACAGCTGCAGAGGGGAGAGCAGTGAGTAGGGTCCCAGGATCGTCATCCCTCCACTGGAGCAGCACCTATTCCGCTGTTTTCTGTAAGTAGTTTTTCTGCGGACTTTTGGAAAGGAATATGCTGCTTTCAAAAGGACAGGACAAAGGGCTTTGGACAGTGGGTGTGTCGTTATTGAGTGCCAAATATGTGCCAGGCCCTAGTTCAGTGATTCTCAGCTGGAGGTGACTTTGCCCCCCAGGAGACATTTAGCAATGTCTGGAGATGTTTTGGGTTTTCACACCTTGGGGGTTGCTACTGGCATCTAGTGGGTAGAGGCCAGGTCTGCTGCTGCTAATCCTACAATGCACAAGACAGCCCCGTAGCCCCCAGCAAAGAATCATCTGACCCAAAAATGTCAGTCGTGCTGAGGTTGGGGAACCCTGATCACGCAAAGTCTCAGGTATTCAGAGGCCAGCAAAAACAAACAGGGAACCTGCCCCTGCAGAGTGTTGAGTGGGGTAGGCAGGTATTAGGTCACTGACAATAGAGTCTTCTGTTATAAACTGAAGAAGCGCTCTGAAGGGAAAGTGTGTGGTGTAAAGAGAAGTAGTAACAGGGGGGACCCCTTGTCTGGGAAGTTGGGGGAGGCTGAGGTCTGATGGCTGCAGAAGGTGGGTAGAGCAGGAGTGTTCTAGGCAGAAGTCACTGCAGGTGCAGAGACCCCGGGGAGTGAGGGTGAGTGGCTATTTGAAGACCTGTGGGCTAGAACAGAGAATGCCAAGGATGGGATGCATGACAAGGGAAGGAAGAAGCAGACCAGGCAGAACCCTCGGCCTTCTTAAGGATTCTGGACTTCATCCCAAGAGCCGTGCTTTCCACTGAAATCTTCGGCAGAGAAGGACATGATTCCATCTGGGTTGGAAAAGACCACTCTGACCATTGTGTGGAAAACAGAATGGCATGACCAAGAGGCCACAGGAAACCAGCAGACACTTAATACCAGGAGCTTTCTCCAGGTGGAGGGATGGGATGGGGAGCAGGCCCCTCCAGACTAGAGCCCCACTTCTCTGCGGCTGCCTGTTTCAGCGTGTGCTTAAGGGCAGGGTCTCTGTGCAGCAGGAACTCTGTTGCCCATAAATGTCAAGCCCCATCCTTTCCCCCAATTTAAAAATATGCACCATTCGAAACTAAAACTCTACCATATCATTTGGGCTTCACGTCTGCTCTACAGTTGCAAAATAACAATTCCACTGCTGCCGCTTGCGTGAAGTGGGGGAGTTTGACATGGGAAGGATGTGGGCCTGTCTCTAATTTCATTTTTCTTTTTTTTTTTTTTTTTTTTTTTTAACATCTTTATTGGGGTATAATTGCTTTACAATGGTGTGTTAGTTTCTGATTTATAACAAAGTGAATCAGCTATACATATACATGTGCTCCCATGTGTCTTCCCTCCTGCATCTCCCTCCCTCCCACTCTCCCCCTCCCACCCCTCCAGGCTGTCCCAAAGCCCCGAGCTAATATCCCTGTGCCTTGCGGCTGCTTCCCCCCAGCTATCCACCCCACCACGTTTGTTAGTGTGTATATGTCCATGACTCTCTCTCGCCCTGTCAAAACTCACCCTTCCCCCTCCCCATATCCCCAAGTCCGCTCTCCAGTAGGTCTGCGCCTCCATTCCTGTCTTATCCCTAGGTTCTTCATGACATTTTTTCCCCTCAAATTCCATATATATGTGTTAGCATACGGTATCTGTCTTTGTCTTTCTGACTTACTTCACTCTGTATGACAGACTCTAGGTCTATCCATCTCATTACAAATATCTCAATTTCATTTCTTTTTAAGGCTGAGTAATATTCCATTGTGTATATGTGCCACATCTTCTTTATCCATTCGTCCGATGATGGGCGCTTAGGTTCTTTCCATCTCCGGGCTATTGTAAATAGAGCTGCAATGAACATTTTGGTACATGACTCCTTTTGAATTTTGGTTTTCTCAGGGTATATGCCCAGTAGTGGGATTGCTGGGTCATATGGTAATTCTATTTGTAGTTTTTTAAGGAACCTCCATACTGTTCTCCATAGTGGCTGAACCAATTCACATTCCCACCAGCAGTGCAAGAGTGTCCCCTTTTCTCCACACCCTCTCCAGCATTTATTGTTTCTAGATTTTTTGATGATGGCCATTCTGACTGGTGTGAGATGATATCTCATTGTAGTTTTGATTTGCATTTCTCTAATGATTAATGAGGTTGAGCATTCTTTCATGTGTTTGTTGGCATTCTGTATATCTTCTTTGGAGAAATGTCTGTTTAGGTCTTCTGCCCATTTTTGGATGGGGTTGTTTGTTTTTTTGTTATTGAGCTGCATGAGCTGCTTGTAAATTTTGGAGATTAATCCTTTGTCAGTTGCTTCATTTGCAAATGTTTTCTCCCATTCTGAGGGTTGTCTTTTGGTCTTGATTATGGTTTCCTTTGCTGTGCAAAAGCTTTTAAGTTTCATTAGGTCCCATTTGTTTATTTTTGTTTTTATTTCCATTACTCTAGGAGGTGGGTCAGAAAGGATCTTGCTGTGATTTATGTCATAGAGTGTTCTTCCTATGTTTTCCTCTAAGAGTTTGATAGTTTCTGGCCTTACATTTAGGTCTTTAATCCATTTTGAGCTTATTTTTGTGTATGGTGTTAGGGAGTGATCTAATCTCATACTTTTACATGTACCTGTCCAGTTTTCCCAGCACCATTTATTGAAGAGGCTGTCCTTTCTCCACTGTACATTCCTGCCTCCTTTATCAAAGATAAGGTGTCCATATGTGCATGGGTTTATCTCTGGGCTTTCTATCCTGTTCCACTGATCTATCTTTCTGTTTTTGTGCCAGTACCATACTGTCTTGATTACTGTTGCTTTGTAGTATAGTCTGAAGTCAGGGAGCCTGATTCCTCCAGCTCCTTTTTTCGTTCTCAAAATTGCTTTGGCTATTCGGGGTCTTTTGTGTTTCCATACAAATTGCGAAATTTTTTGTTCTAGTTCTGTGAAAAATGCCAGTGGTAGTTTAATAGGGATTGCATTGAATCTGTAGATTGCTTTGGGTAGTAGAGTCATTTTCACAATGTTGATTCTTCCCATCCAAGAACATGGTATATCTCTCCATCTATTTGTATCATCTTTAATTTCTTTCATCAGTGTCTTATAATTTTCTGCATACAGGTCTTTCGTATCCTTAGGTAGGTTTATTCCTAGATATTTTATTCGTTTTGTTGCAATGGTAAATGGGAGTGTTTTCTTGATTTCACTTTCAGATTTTTCATCATTAGTATATAGGAATGCCAGAGATTTCTGTGCATTAATTTTGTATCCTGCTACTTTACCAAATTCATTGATTAGCTCTAGTAGTTTTCTGGTAGCATCTTTAGGATTCTCTATGTATAGTATCATGTCATCTGCAAACAGTGACAGCTTTACTTCTTCTTTTCCGATGTGGATTCCTTTTATTTCCTTTTCTTCTCTGATTGCTGTGGCTAAAACTTCCAAAACTATGTTGAATAAGAGTGGTGAGAGTGGGCAACCTTGTCTTGTTCCTGATCTTAGTGGAAATGCTTTCAGTTTTTCACCATTGAGGATGATGTTTGCTGTGGGCTTGTCATATATGGCCTTTATTATGTTGAGGAAAGTTCCCTCTATGCCTACTTTCTGGAGGGTTTTTATCATAAATGAGTGTTGAATTTTGTCAAAAGCTTTCTCTGCATCTATTGAGATGATCATATGGTTTTTCTCCTTCAATTTGTTAATATGGTTTATCACATTGATAGATTTGCGTATATTGAAGAATCCTTGCATTCCTGGAATAAACCCCACTTGATCATGGTGTATGATCCTTTTAATGTGCTGTTGGATTCTGTTTGCTAGTATTTTGTTGAGGATTTTTGCATCTATGTTCATCAGTGATATTGGCCTGTAGTTTTCTTTCTTTGTGACATCCTTGTCTGGTTTTGGTATCAAGGTGATGGTGGCCTCGTAGAAGGAATTTGGGAGTGTTCCTCCCTCTGCTATATTTTGGAAGAGTTCGAGAAGGATAGGTGTTAGCTCTTCTCTAAACGTTTGATAGAATTCACCTGTGAAGCCATCTGGTCCTGGGCTTTTGTTTGTTGGAAGATTTTTAATCACACTTTCAATTTCAGTGCTTGTGATTGGTCTGTTCATATTTTCTATTTCTTCCTGATTCAGTCTTGGCAGGTTGTGCATTTCTAAGAATTTGTCCATTTCTTCCAGATTGTCCATTTTATTGGCATAGAGTTGCTTGTAGTAATCTCTCATGATTTTTTTTATTTCTGCAGTGTCAGTTGTTATTTCTCCTTTCTCATTTCTAATTCTATTGATTTGAGTCTTCTCCCTTTTTTTCTTGATGAGTCTAGCTAGTGGTTTATCTATTTTGTTTATCTTCTCAAAGAACCAGCTTTTAGTTTTATTGATCTTTGCTATCGTTTCCTTCATTTCTTTTTCATTTATTTCTGATCTGATTTTTATGATTTCTTTCCTTCTGCTAGCTTTGGGGCTTTTTTGTTCTTCTTTCTCTAATTGCTTGAGGTGCAAGGTTAGGTTGTTTATTCGAGATGTTTCCTGCTTCTTAAGGTGGGCTTGTATTGCTATAAACTTCCCCCTTAGAACTGCTTTTGCTGCATCCCATAGGTTTTGGGTCGTTGTGTCTCCATTGTCATTTGTTTCTAGGTATTTTTTTATTTCCTCTTTAATTTCTTCAGTGATCACTTCATTATTAAGTAGTGTATTGTTTAGCCTCCATGTGCTTGTATATTTTACAGATCTTTTCCTGTAATTGATATCTAGTCTCATGGCGTTGTGGTCAGAAAAGATACTTGATACAATTTCAATTTTCTTAAATTTACCAAGGCTTGATTTGTGACCCAAGATATGATCTATCCTGGAGAATGTTCCATGAGCACTTGAGAAAAATGTGTAATCTGTTGTTTTTGGATGGAGTGTCCTATAAATATCAATTAAGTCCATCTTGTTTAATGTATCATTTAAAGCTTGTGTTTCCTTATTTATTTTCATTTTGGATGATCTGTCCATGGGTGAAAGTGGGGTGTTAAAGTCCCCTACTATGAATGTGTTACTGTCTATTTCCCCTTTTATGGCTGTTAGTATTTGCCTTACGTATTGAGGTGCTCCTATGTTGGGTGCATAAATATTTACAATTGTTATATCTTCTTCTTGGATCGATCCCTTGATCATTATGTAGTGTCCTTCTTTATCCCTTTTAATAGTCCTTATTTTAAAGTCTATTTTGTCTGATATGAGAATTGCTACTCCAGCTTTCTTTTGGTTTCCATTTGCATGGAATATCTTTTTCCATCCCCTTACTTTCAGTCTGTATGTGTCTCTAGGTCTGAGGTGGGTCTCTTGTAGACAGCATATATAAGGGTCTTGTTTTTGTATCCATTCAGCCAATCTGTGTCTTTTGGTGGGAGCATTTAGTCCATTTACATTTAAGGTAATTATCGATATGTATGTTCCTATTCCCATTTTCTATATTGTTTTGGGTTCGTTATTATAGGTCGTTTCCTTCTTTTGCATTTCTTATCTAGAGGAGTTCCTTTAGCATTTGTTGTAAAGCTGGTTTGGTGGTGCTGAACTCTCTCAGCTTTTGCTTGTCTGTAAAGGTTTTAATTTCTCCATCAAATCTGAATGAGATCCTTGCTGGGTAGAGTAGTCTTGGTTGCAGGTTTTTCTCCTTCATCACTTTCAGTATGTCCTGCCACTCCCTTCTGGCTTGTAGGGTTTCTGCTGAGAGATCAGCTGTTAACCTTATGGGGATTCCCTTGTGTGTTATTTGTTGTTTTTCCCTTGCTGCTTTTAATATGCTTTCTTTGTATTTAATTTTTGATAGTTTGATTAATATGTGTCTTGGCGTATTTCTCCTTGTATTTATCCTGTATGGGACTCTCTGTGCTTCCTGGACTTGATTAACTATTTCCTTTCCCATATTAGGGAAGTTTTCAACTATAATCTCTTCAAATATTTTCTCAGTCCCTTTCTTTTTTTCTTCTTCTTCTGGAACCCCTATAATTCGAATGTTGGTGCGTTTAATGTTGTCCCAGAGCTCTCTGAGACTGTCCTCAGTTCTTTTCATTCTTTTTTCTTTATTCTGCTCTGCAGTAGTTATTTCCACTACTTTATCTTCCAGGTCACTTATCCGTTCTTCTGCCTCAGTTATTCTGCTATTGATCCTATCTAGAGTACTTTTAATTTCATTTATTGCGTTGTTCATCGTTGCTTGTTTCATCTTTATGTCTTCTAGGTCCTTGTTAACTGTTTCTTGCATTTTGTCTATTCTACTTCCAAGATTTCGGATCATCCTTACTATCATTATTCTGAATTCTTTTTCAGGTAGATTGCCTATTTCCTCTTCATTTGTTAGGTCTGGTGGGTTTTTATCTTGCTCCTTCATCTGCTGTGTGTTTTTCTGTCTTCTCATTTTGCTTATCTTACTGTGTTTGGGGTCTCCTTTTTGCAGGCTGCACGCTCGTAGTTCCCGTTGTTTTTGATGTCTGTCTCCAGTGGCTAAGGTTGTTTCAGCGGGTTGTGTAGGCTTCCTGGTGGAGGGGACTAGTGCCTGTGTTGTGCTGGATGAGGCTTGGTCTTGTCTCTCTAGTGGGCAGATTCACGTCTGGTGGTGTGTTTTGGGGTGTCTGTGGCCTTGTTATGATTTTAGGCAGCCTCTCTGCTAATGGGTGGGGTTGTGTTCCTGTTTTGCTAGTTGTTTGGCATAGGTTGTCCAGCACTGTGGCTTGCTGGTCGTTGAGTGAAGCTGGGTGCTGGTGTTAAGATGGAGGTCTCTGGGAGATGTCCACCGTTTAATATTATGTGGAGCTGGGAGGTCTCTTGTTGATCAGTTTCCTGAAGTTGGCTCTCCTACCTCAGAGGCAGAGCCCTGCCTCCTGGGCTGGAGCACCAAGAGCCTTTCATCCACACGGCCAAAGCAGAGCCCGAGAGCGCGGCGGCCCGGGAGCGAGCGGCGCCTTTGTCTGCGGTCGCGGCGCCGGCGCGCTCGGCTCGGCCGGTCCCAGCCCCGGCGCGCTGCAAGCTCCGGCGGGCGCCCGGAGAGCCCAGCTCGCGGCTCCGGCTCCGGCTCCGGCTGCGGCTCCGGCTTCATTTTTCTTTATTGACATTTTCCAAAGTGTCAGAGAGCAGATTCTCTCATTAAGATGTTGACATCTGAGAAAGTCTGTAGTACATCTTATTTATGGCAGTGTGTGTATAGGTGACAGACAAGGGAGTTGAAAAACATCAACTGTCAAGGCAAGAAAAATCTTATTTTTCTTGGTCTGTTCTCCCTCCCCAGTGACTTCTGGCTACTCTGATTCATGGAAGAGTACCCATGCCTCTCCCATAGTCTAATTAACTTAGAGGGAGACTAAACAAGAGCTGAAAATTCTAAACACGCAAGAAACATGGGTCTGTGGAGCTGGCACAACTCATCTCCGGTCAGCAACAGGTCGCGCACTCACCCATGAACCACACAGATGTTCAAAGTGGGATGTCTGGAGGTATTGGGAAATTATCATAAATTTGAACTCATTTGTAAGCATCTATTTCCATATTTTACAGAAAACTGTAATTTTCTTTCCCAAGTTGCCTCTCTAGTGAGGAGGAGGAATTTGTTGCCAAGATGGCGCTGGCTCCTCCGGCTGCAGCTTTTATGCCTTGAGGATACAAGGCAGGCAGGGTCTGACCTTGGCCCTGTAAGGGGAACAGAGAAATAGAGGACATAGTCCCTGCCTTCTGCATAAGGGAGACCAGGTGGGCTCAGGAACCAACCAGCCAGCCTACTGGAAAGTTAACTGTCTTTGATGTTTCCAAGCCCTGGTGTGAGCTCTTCCCCCATCGCTGACCCCTGCAGGTGCTCTGGGTGTAGGATTGCTTGCTAGGCTGAAGTACAGGGTCGATAACACTTTTTCACAATGTTGTTAGCGTTAAATGAGACGCCATATGTAAAATATCTGGCGAATCATATACAGGCAACAAACGTTGTTGATATCGATCTCCGGAAGAGAGGCGTAAATACAGGAATGCTCCACAATGAGCTGGATGAGCCCACACAGCTGTGGGATGCCCCCTGCAACATCCCTCTATTCCATCAAGTGGAAGGTGATGTTGAGTTTCCTCCACGTCCAGATCAAATGTTCCTGTTTTGTAATGTACACAGATGAACTTAAGTTTCAGCTTTGGAGTAGGCATGGGGAATGTGAATGGGATCAACAGATTAAAAAATTTTCACTGGTACCTTCCCTCTTGGGGTATAACCCACAATTTCTGGATTAGATTCCTCTTGCAGAGAAAGAGAGCACCGGCTCTCTGTAGGGCTGGTTCTGCCCTCAGATCCAGGCCCCGGGGACAGGGCAACACCGAGGTCCCAAACTTGGGGCCCGTGGGCCAAATTCAACACATGGATGTGATTTATTGGTCAAAACAGTTTCTAAAAAATGGGAAATAGTTGCTAACATTTGAATGCTAGGAGTTTTCACATAAAAAGACAGATTTATGGCTTCTCCTGAGAAAACAGAAGGTCCGGAAACACAGGACCCACATTTCTGCACAGTACCATCCTGTGATGATGAGTAGCAGCTGTTCCCACAAGACCTGGCATGATCTTCAATCACCCTTTAGTTCCCAGCTCGCCTGGTACAGTAACCTAGCCGCCTGGTTCCACCAGAGTACTTAGAGTTTGCAGACCCTGTGGCAGTGCCTCTCAAGGTGGGGTCCTGGGATGCGCAGAACTGGCATCACCCGGGATCTTGATAGAAATGCACATTATGGGTCCCAGCTCCGAGCCAGTGAATCAGAAGGTTGGGGTTGGGGCCTGATGCTCTTTGTTTCAGCCCAGCCTGCAGGTGACCCTGATGCTGGTTATGTCTGAGAACCCCTGCCCTGGAACACCTGCTTGGGAATGATGGGAACTGGTTCTCATGTCCTCTCCGCTACTTGCTGTGAAATAATAGAAATATCGCTTTACTTTTGGGGGGCCTTCTTTACCTTTTCTGTAAAGCGAGAGGGTTGGGGGCTAACTAGTTTCCCAGGGCCTTCTGACCTTAGCACGGTGTGATTTCTGTATTCTTCAGGTGTGTGTGGACTAACTAGCATTTATAAAGTGCTGGCCACATCCCAGGAACGGGCTCTGCACTTAGTACTTAGATGATGCCCTTTAGCCCTGCCTGTTGCCGTGGTCCCTTTTGAGGACCCATTTTATCGAGGAGAAAAGAGAGGCACAGAGAAGTGAGATGACATGCCAAAGTGCCTGCCACAGATCCTGCTGGTTTTTATGTCACCCAGAGAGCTGGCGAGCCCTTGACTCCCTGTGGCCTGCCTGCCTGGAGAGGTGTCTGAAAGGTAATGTCAGCAACATGCCTGGCACCTCAGAGCAAAGCTGAGTGGCCCTTCAAGGCAGGCAGAGGCATGTTTTGCAGAGCAAGGAGGATTGTCAAAAATAGAGCACGGCAGCAGTGGCCTTCCCCTGCCCCAGTTAAAGGAACAGGCAGTGACACTAGGAGTGATGCTGGAGGCATCACTCCTTGTAAGGAGTTTTGGAGGGAGGGAGAGCAAACAACCCTGTGGAGTGAGCACCAGCCAGGCTTTGGACCCCTCTCGCCATCCTCAGCGGAATCCCAGCTCCATCCCTTAAAGTGTGACCCTGGGAGAGCATGTTGCCACCCTGGGCCTCAGTTTCCTTGTCTGTGAAATGGGGACAATGATACCCGCTTCCCAATGGTCGAGAGGATTAAATGAGCAAACAGGTTTAAGAAAGCACTGGGTGGCAATCATCAATACTAGCAACCTTGCCCTTTCTGAGCAGCTCTAGAAGCACCCTGTGGTATTGGCTGTGATGATGGAGAAGCTGAGCAATCTCCAACCGTGGGAAGAAATCTCTGTCCTCAGTTAGCCCAGTGGGCTCCAGTCACTCAGAGCACTTCATTTCCCAGATGTCTTGTCTCATTGCTCTGTCTCCATCAGTCAAATGTTCTAATTTTTTTTTTCCTTTCAGACCTCCTCTCTGGGGTCTGTCTTCCCCGAGAATGTCTGGTAAATAACTGTAGGAGGATTTAGACCCTTATTATAACTTCAGAGTTATCTTCTTGACATAACCAAGACAAAAGACATTTACCTCCATGGGGACCCTCCATTCCCAGATCAGGGAACACAATGTAGTCCCCGTCACTTTCTCCTGACCAGGGAAGAACGCTTTGGCACTGTTCAAAGTCTGTGGGTTTCAAACCAAACAGCTCTTTCTCTGCTACTTACTAGCTGTGTGACCTTGGGAAAGTCACTTCATCTCTCTGGGGCTGTATTATCATCCATATAATGGTTCAGTAATCCCCTAGTGATGCCGTAGCAGGTGCATAATGAGTGGTAGTTCCCTTCCCTCCTCTAGTTAGAGGAGACATGTCATTTTGTGCAGAAAGATCAGGAGGATAGAGCGGAACCCATTTGAACTCTTTTGTGTCTTAGTGTGAAAAATTAATGGGGATAAATTCAACTGAAACGACAATAATTAGTACCATTAATTGAGTTGTTACTCTGTGCCCAGGACGGTGCTAAGCATTTTCTACATGTTGTCTCATTTAATCATCCCAAGAGTTCTTATTGGATTAGGGGGGTATTATTTCTCCATTTCATAGGTGGGAAAATCGAGGCTCAGGGAAGTGAAGTAGGTTGCCCAAGGTCCTCAGTTAATAACCTGCTGGGCTGTGTCAGCAGGTCAGTAGCAGCCTCTTTACAGGTACACTAAGAAGGAGTAGAAAGGATGCGGGGTGTTCTCCTCCCACTTGAAAATCACTCATTCTTCCAGCCTGCAGAAAACTTCCCTCTGGAAGCATTAGCCTCGAGTTTTTTCTCCAGCAGCCAGTACCTCTGGTTTTTGCTTATTATTTTGATGTGTCCGTAGCCTCAGTCCCTTGTGTGGCCTATTTATTTTCCTGGCTCCCGGCCCCAAGGTTTGCCCTTATTTGCGTAAGAGTCACCCAGAATATTGATGTGGTTCTTTTCCAGAAAAGTGAACATCCCCCTCCTTGCCGGCTCCAGGAAGCCACGTGGGCCAGGCAGGCAGGCTGCAGCCCTGGTGCAGCACCGACGCCCTCCCCTCCCCTCTGCTGCCCACCATCCATTCACAAGCCATCAGCTGAGTGAGGCTCCTCAGAGCCAAAGCGGTGTTTACCCAAGAGGACCCAGATCATTCCACATGCAAGCGCAGCGGCAGTGAATGTGAGGAAGGCGTGATTTTACGGCCTTTCTGCTCTTGAGGGAGAAAGGGACCCAAACTCTTGTCACTTGACGAGAAGAGCAGTCTCCAGCCCCATAGAGCCATTCTGGAAGGCAACAGTGGGGAGAGTCATGTTCCAGCCCCGCCCCCCCACCCCCACCGTCCAGCCTGGTCTGATGCACCAAGAGGCAGAATCTGAGGGATGAGCTCCTCTGACTGGGTGACTGAGGGTGATTAGTCACAGGAAGTCCCAGAGGGCTCTCCTGGGAGCTATCTTTAGGCTTTAGCAAGTGCATCATTAGCTAGTTTTCGTATTTAGAGGAGAGCGCAGAGGAGTTCTGGAAACTGGCCTTTACTGCACCTCCTGTGTTGGGCATCGGGTGGGCAGAACCTCAGCCAAACGCTGTGAAGAGTCAGGTGCTCCAGCGCACTTTCCCTCCTGGAGGCACAGTCATTCATTCATTCACTGTCAGCCATTCACTCACTTGGTCGCCCCACCGATCTACTGAGGACCCACCAGCATCAGATGCTGTTTCAAGGAATAAGACAGCTACATTCTAGTGGGGTGAGGAAAGATGAAAAAGACGCAAACCAAGTAGGAAAAATAATTTCATGTGGTAATAAGTGCTCTGAAAAGTCACACAATAGGAGCTTGTCATAGAGAATGGGAGGCTGACTAAGGCCGAGTGGGCAGTAAAGACCTCCCCATGGAGAGGGCCTTTAGGCCGGTCCTGAATATCGAGAAGGAGTCAGCTGGTGAAGAACTGGGGACACGGTACTCCAGGCAGAGGGAATAATAGCGTGGGCAAAGGCCCTCAGTTAGGAAGGAGTTTTGTCATGTTACTGGGACAGAACGAAGGCCAGAAGGGTTGCGGGGGAGCATTGAGTACACTCACACTGGAGGGCACTTGTCGCGTACCTAGCGCGGTTCTAAACGTCTCCCCTGCAACATCCGCTTAATTTTCACACAACCCACGAGGCCCTGTTCCCACTTAGAGCTGCAGAAACTGAAGTTCAGAGAGATGGCACAGCCCTCCAAGGTCACACACCAAATGAGTGGTGGAGCCATGATTTGAACCTAGGCCGTCTCATAGTGGAACCCAGATTCTAGCTGGCACATAAGACAGTCACTGTGAACCCACTTGAGCTAATGAACTGAGCCAAGATTGGGAAGAGGAGATGGATCTTGGACTAGGACTGAGCGTTTTCCAAGGGGAATGAGGAGGGAACTGGCATTCATTGGTAGTGCCCAGACGGAGTGCCAGGCACCAGGCTGCAAACCTCCTCATCCATTATCCTCTCCACAACCCTCCCAGGTAGACTTCATTACCCGCTTTGCACGGATGGGAAAGCAGGGCCCAGAGAAGTGGTGCAGCAGCCCAGGGTCACTCAGCTAATACAAGCTTGTCCTGATTAGGGTTCAGTCTCTCTGCCCCGGAACCTGGGCTTTTCCACCCCTCCATGTTAAACGGCCTCTCTTTGGTTTCATTGTTTCTTATTCTCCCCCTCTAAAAATGGAGGTGAAGATCCCCAACTATGATAAAACCTTAACCATAAGTGTATCTGTTTCGTGGGGAGGGCATGACCGGCTGGCAGCATGAGTGCGTTGTCCTTCAAATTGACTGTTATGTGGAGGAGAGGGGCGGGAATGGGTCCTCCTGTGTCATGGTGCCTGTTGGCTTGGCACGAGCACACAAGCAATCCCGTAAATAAAAAGTAAGTGCCACACCATGCAGCATGCTGAAAAGGTAACGCCCAGTTTCAGAGGGAGTGGGGAGTCCTTGATTGCGATTGCGAGAAGCAGGGTCAGCAGCTGCCATTCTTATTCCCTCGGGTTTCTCCCCCTGGGGCTAACCCTGCTCTGGGAGAAGCCTGGAGAGCTCCTCTTGTAAGGCACCAAGAGAGGAACCAGGCCACCATTCGATAGTCACCCTCTTTACTTCCTGGTCTAAATTCTAGGTGTGAAAATTCCATCCAACCGCTTCTTTGGTTGACTCACTTAACAAATGGTCATTTGTCTGTATGGCCAGGGCTCCGGGGAGAGACCGAGAGGGACAGTACAGATAAGACCCCTCCTCTCACAGAGCTTACATTTTAATAGGGGGATTCAGAATGTTTTTTATAAAGGGTAAAAAAACATGCAAATAAATTGATTTCAGATTGTGATTAGTGCCATAAAAAAGATAAAATAGGATAATGTGACAGAGAGACTTAAGGTGGAGGGGGAGAATGGTTGTTTGCAACTCTCTTCATTTTTTTCATATCCATCCATCATCTACATCATCTATCGTTTATCTAGCTGCCTATTTATCATTTACTGACACACACACATACAGACAACCATACATTGATATCTTCTTTCTAGGTCTCTCTCCCTCCCTCCTCCTTCCCTCTCCCTTATTCCTTCCCTTATTCCTTCCTTCTGCAGATTACTTTGGCCACCCGCTCAGGGCAAGATCCTCAGGGCGCTTTCTCTGTTTCCTTTGCTGACAAGGAAAGTGACTGGCCCGGGTTATTCCTCCATGTCTCCTCCATACTGAACACACTGGTCAGCGTAAGGCAGGCGTTACAAGTGTTTGCTAAGTTACCAAATTAAAAGATTATTCCCACACTGTTTTTATATGCATCCAGTTCCAGAGGTATAATGGAAGCCCCTGAGTGCCCTCCCTACCTCAGGATTACAGTTTCCAAACAAAGGAGTGTCACTCGGTGAAAACCAGAGCATGCAGATAAAGGTTTATAGCCCTAGAGTAGTTTCCTTGGCATCTTTTTGAATGTAAACACAAAAGCCCAAGACTGTTCCATGCACGAACCAATTTCCCAGATGATAAATTCAGCTTTAGAAACATTTGCTGAATACCTACTGTGTGTGAAATGTGACAGGGAATCATTGACAGTACAGTCCTTGCCCTTCTGTTTCCTATTTTGTTGCTTACTTCCCAGGAGGGAGATCATGGCAGTGCAGATTCTGACATGAGCAGAATTATAAATGCAGCTGTCTGGGAAGCCTCATGGAGACCCATGAGAGGAGAGAACCCATTCCTCATGCCAGAGGACTGCATGAAGGGTTGGTTTTTGAAATATTCTTCGAAGGAGATCATGACCAGCAGCCCAGTTTAGCTAAGGGGAGGAGAATTAGTCAATGAAAAGTGGGCAATAACTTGGAAAGGTGGCTGGAGCCTGGAACTGCAGACTGAATTCACACTTAAAATTCGGAGGCAGTGGTAAGTGAGGGTGGGGGACGTGGCAGCTTTTTAGTGACTGGGGCCACATAGAAAGGAATGCTGTGATCAGGTTAGAATTTGATTTCTCTGGGCTGTGTCTCACAGAGCAAATCACATGCTCAATGGGATTTTTAAAATAAATTACAGAGCTCAGAAGGGAACAGAGAAGGAGAGCTTCTGAGTATACACGGAGGTGTGTACACGGAGGTGTAACGTTTCAGAGTTCATTAATTAAAGGAGCCGATGGAGGAGGTTACCGCCCTGTCATTTAAGACTTCTTGATAAAAGAGCCAGAGGTTTCAGTTTTGAAGTGGGGAGTGCAAATAGACCTTTGAACCTCTATCCATCCTTACATCAGTTAGCAAGTTACCCTCCTTTCTCAATTTTCTTTTAGAGCAAATGGTCATTTAGATTATCCTCTAAAAGTCACAGGGGAGGAGGGTCTGTCCCTTTGGGGATCACAGATACTGTTCACTAAGGGATCTGGTGACTTCTGTTCCCAAGAATGTTCAAGCTGGAGACAAACCGAATCCTACTGCCTATCTTACAATGTTCTCTGTAGGTGGTGGTGCCCTTCCCGCCCTCTCTCTGTCCTGGTATCAAGATTAGCCAGGCACCATCATGGGCAGTGGCTAAAAGCTTGGACTCTGGAGTCAGCCTGTCTGGGTTTAAACCCCAGAGCTGCTGTTTTCTAGCTCTGAGCCCTTGGGAATGTTATTAACCTTTCTGGGCCTCAATACCCTCATAGGGGAACTAGTAAGCCTTCCTCATAGGGTTTTTTTGAGGATTAAGTGCCCTGATGTATGCAAAGAGCTTAGGCGGCACTAAGCGTGTACTAAGAGCTCAGTAAATATTAGTATTATCTCAGCACAACAGCCTTTTCAGACAACAGAGGCTTTAAGACAAAGCTGAGTAATCAGGAGTGGAAATTGCTGTGTGACCAGGATTGAGAGGCTTGAGTTTGGGAGCACGCAGCATGGCTCTGTCTCGTAGCAGAGGGCTTGTTCACCAAAGGTTATGTAATAGCCTTCAAAATAGGTTTCTGTGTTGGTTTTGGTTCACGCACCTGGAGTCTGCTGTGGATTTTCTATGACAGGAAGCCTCGGGTGTACTATTTCCACCTATGAAGTATTTTGTCTAGTGTTGAGTTACGCTGGGCATTTTCTTGTTATTCCTTATAACGGCCACGTTCTGCCACGGCATTACTTGATCTCCTAAGATTGTCTGGAGTATTGGGACCAGATCCCATCCCTGACTGTGTGACTAACCACCAGCTTCAGCAGGCCCCTTCCGTGATATGGGTTTCAGGTTCCTACCTCACTTTGTAGGCTGAGCCTGTTGGACTGCATTACACTTAGGGCTAGCAGTCATTTACCCCTGTTGGCAGCCCCTGGGATAAATCTGGCCCACAGTGTTTTGATTGCCCCTCATGGTGCTGGCCCACTCAAAGTTATAAAATTAATTTTGAGTTAGATGGACACAAATAAAATTTGGCGGGTTTCACGGGGTTGCCCAGATTTCCAGCTGCTCAGCTGGCTTGGCTGGGCCTGCCTTCCTGCTTGGTGGTGATTGGCTAAAGCTGATGAGAGCTGCCTGCTTTAGATGGGCACAGTCCCCACCACTCCCTCTTGCATCCCCAACTTTGCTCATTGATCGTCACTCTTGCAGGGATAGAGTAGAAGTATGAGGAAAGTAGAGTGTCTATTATACCCATTTCTTCATCAAAAATGGGAAGACTTTGGGTCTTATCACCCCTATTCGAGACAGTATTAGAGGCCCTTCTGGATTGTATTCTTTGAGTTTCTTGTTTGTTCTGTGGACTTCCCTCCTGAAGCTGCATATTTGGCCCCAGATGGAGAGAGGTGTTCTTAATGATTCCACATAAGATGACAAATGGCAGACTTGGGACTTGAATCCAGATCTTCTGGGTAAAAATTCAGAGCCCTTGCCCCCTGCACTCCTCAGTCTTCTGAATTAGGAACATTCGGCTAACTCACGTGGAAAGACTGCTCTGTGCTACCTGCTCAACTCTGGGGATTCAGGGGTGGTTTAGGGGGAACACCTGCTCCAGCCTCTCACCCTGGTCAGTATAGTGCATTCATTCATTCATTCATTCATTCAACAAATGGTTGTCAATAGAAATCAAGTTCTTAGATATTTAGAGTAGCATTATGATGAAGGTCCAGAGTTTATTATTAACAATACTAGTATAATTTTGAGCTCCTATTATACACACACACACACACACAGACACACACATGCATACGTGCATGCACATGTATATATATCGCAAGCACTGTGTTCAGTATTTTACTTATATCATCTTGCCTAATCCTCTTCCACACACTGCATGAGGTAGGTGCCATTATTATCCCCGTTTTACAGATGATGAAACTGAGAAACAGAAGATCACACAGACAAGAAACAGGCACCAGAAGCAGAGCCCTGAGCTCACAGACTACCCAGCCTCCACTCTTAGGCACAAGGTTATTCTGACTGTCTGTCAGCCAGGAAGTCGCAGCTTTTATACAGATGACATTGTTGGTGCAATTATTAAATATTCCCATCTTTGCACCATATGAAAGAGGGAGCCTTGTAGTTTAAGTTACCCAAACCCCCTCGGTTTCTCCTATTCTTTCAGAGAGAGGAAAGCTTTTCTTTGCCCCTGAACTGTGACTGTGAAAATAAAAGGAAAAAAATCCACCAGAGGACTAAAAATCGCTCATCTTTGCAAACAAAAAATTGACTGTAACAGAGCTTTTCCGCATGCAACAGTGGGAGGAGACCCTGTTCTTACTGTACCAACTTCTTCATTTGATAATTTTGTGAGTACCTACTGTGCGCTCGATTTTGGCATCGGGGATGCAAAAACCAATGCAGCATGGTCCGTTCCCAAGTCATTCAGTCTATCATCTGATTTTCTCTTCTGGATAAACTAATTAAGATTCCCCTTTAAGCGAAGGACAGAGAAGTAACAGTGAGTCAGATTTTTGCCGCTAACCTTATGCAGATAACCCGTTCTTCTCGAAGCTCCCCAGATGTGGGGTCTGGGCCACCTGAGCCCAGAGACCTCCCAGGCTGAGAATGAAGTGTGCCATTTCAGCACATGAGACGTGCAGGAGTAGACAAAACTGCTGTGTGAGCCAGAGGAGCCGTGCAAAGGTCTAGGGAGACAGGAGGGGTGAGAAGCGCCCCACCTGCATTTCCTGATCCCATGGATATTTATCACGGTCAGCCTTGCCCTTGGGATTTCAGCATCTCTGTTAAGGGGTTGTCACTGCCTTTTCCACCCTGGGAGCTGCCACATGTAGAGAGTGAAGCCATGGGAATAAATAAGTGAGGAAGGAATGAATAGATGAATAGATACCTCCATAGGTATGTAATTACGTAGCAAAAGTCTGGAAGAATGCCCGCCAAACTATTAACAGAGGAACACAGGGAGAGGGGACCAGATAGGGGAAGAGGAATAGGTTGGTTGTGGGAAAGGGAGGGCTTTACTTTTTTTATTCACTATGCTTCTTATTAATCAAATTGCTTAAACAATACACATATATTCCTAACATAAAAGAGAGTTCAGGCTTTACAATAAAACCAGAGTATAAATCCTAGCTTCCACTACTTCTGAAAGCCATATGACCAAGGACAAAAGTATTTTAAGTCTCTAAACCCCAAATCCCTTGTTTATACGATGGAGTTTGTTGTGAGGATTGAATGAAATTAAGTGCTATATAAAATACTGACTGAGCGGTCAATGGCTATCAGCTCTTTTTTTAAAAAAGTATTTTTTTTGCATTATTAACAGCATGTAGGTGGGGCTGAGAGTTAGCTGGAAAGAACACTTCTGTGGGCAGAAGAGAACTACAGAAGAGGTAGCAGTAACAGCAGGGCCAAGCAAGTGATAAATTCTATTTCTTGCCACATAAATTACACTCCTAATTTGTGGAGACGTGCAACCCTTCCTTCTTGCCCTGCCAGCACTTGTTTTCTCCTCTGGAAAAGCCCAGGGATGCCTAGCATTTTGTATGGTAGAGTGGCTAAGAGCACAAGCCCTGGAGCTGTTGGTTTCCCATCCTATCTGCGCTGATAACTAACTTGTGTCCTTGGAAAGATTACTTACCTCTGTGTCGGTTTCCTCACCTGTAAAACGGGGATAGTTTCTACCTCAAAGATGGTCTCGGGGATTAAATGAGCTAATGCATGCAAAAGGCTAGAAAGAGAGTCTGGCACAGAGTCAGTGCTTACTAATATTAGTTCTTAGTATTATGCCCTGTGGTTCTAGAACAACGTTTAAGTTTTCAAAGGCCTAGGCATTCTCACTTTTGGAGATTTCACGTCACATCTTATCACACACATTGAAAGTTACCCACATTCTACATTAATATTTCTTGCTATAACATATTTAAAAGGTGATGTTTAAAATATTTTAAAATATTTAAAATATTTAAAGATTTAATATTTAAAATATTTTAAAATATTTAATTAAAAAAAATAATTTGGCTGTTGAAAGCATTTGGCTGGGAGTAACTCATGGCTGTAAGCCCTCAGCAATCGCCAGGCACAGTATTCGAGAATTCTTTCAAAGTGAGAAATTCTAAGAAACAAATTGTTTTAAAGTGTAATGAAATGTTTATGATATCAAATTTAATAATGGCATTTACATAATGTTACATTATTTAGACATTTAATTAAATATTTGCTCATTTTGATTTTTCAGTTTTCTATTTTTGTATTTTGAAGCAAAAAATAATATATTTCAGGCCTCAGGCAAGGCAATTATGACAGGCTGTCAGCTCATGGGCAGAAAGACTCCTCCAACCTGCCCGCTCACGGCTGTGGCTCAGCAGTTGGGTGGGGCCTGGATGCAGAAGGGACCCGTGAACACATTCATCCTTGTTCTCCCATTTTATGAATGAGGGACATGAGATCCAAGGAGGGGAGTGACTTGCCCAAATGCAGAGTCCTGCGCCTTCCGGAGCTGATTTTTTTTTTTACACACCTTCAAGGGGAAGCTCCCAGAGTTGAGGGGAGCTACTTCGTGAGTGGTCAAGGTCGCCGACGCCTGAGAAGGCTCAGAGGGGTCCACCTGGACTGCACGTGTGTGCAACCCAACGAGTAAATCAATATCGACTTGAACCACCTGCCAGAAGAGTGCCCGTGAAATATGAGCAGGTAGTGTCACCAGTTGTTAAAACTTAGCAGGGGCATCAGTCACAGACAGTGACTTGGCAAAACCTCCAAGCGGAGAGCTCCAGGGAGTGGAAGAGCGGTAGCAGGACCCCACCCTACAAGAGCAAACCCCAGGCAGAGCTAAGCGCTTTTGTGCCATCCTGAGCCACACAGCCTGTAACCTTGCTGAGATCCAGGCATGATGGAAAGCTGAGGAGCTTCACGGCTGTTCCCAAGGGAGGGAAGAATGCCAGGCTTCTGCCATCTAACTAGAGCTTAGGGTGATCCTGGAGGAGAGGAACGGGGGGAACCCCTGCCCAGGACCACTAGGGGCAGAAGGTCATCTGGCTCGAGAGCAAGGGGCCTTTCTTTCCAGTAGGAAGGTTCTGGGCTCAAGCACCTACTGAGCATATTCAAAAAGTATGTAAAGAAGGAATGGAGGGAGACCCCATTTGTCCTCTTCTTCTCTGGAGAGATTCAGCCAGGGACCTTCACTTTGAAAACTTGGCTAAACAAAGTCTATATCTACAGACAAGTACAGAGGCTCCATAGATTCAGTTCCCCATCATGTCTCACGGCCAAATTGGTCTTGTCTGAACCCGCTCACGTCAAAGCAAGCCACGTGTACTTCAGGCAACTAATGTGCCCAAATCTGGGCTATGAGGTCCTAGAAAAGAATGAGACACAGCCCTGGGCCTTAGGGAAACAAAGAGTCGGCTGAGGGGAGGAGACTCAGATTTGTGAAGGAAAGGTCTGGGGTCCGGAGACTGGATGATCTTCTCAGTTTTGCCACAGATTTGCTGCACGTGCCGGATCAAGTCACTTTGGTCCCTGAAGCCTCAAGTTCTTCCTCTGTCCTGCAAGGGCAGGACTTGGTGATCTCTAAGAGCCATCCTGGTTGATCAAGTACTAAGCTGTACGGCACAAATTATAGATGATCCTTTAAGTGTCTCCAAGAAAAGGATTTTCAGAGATGGACTGATTTTCTGGGAGCAGCTAGAACAGAATTAGGAAAATGATGCCAAGATGTAGCCACAAATGATGCTGTTAATCCAAGAGGCTGTCCCAGATTTCCCTGGAGTCCTCAATGCAAGGCTGTGATCCATTCCAGATCCACCCTCTTCACTCAAATCCCTCTCTCTTGGGTTGTATTAGAAAGATCACTCAAGTGACCTTAATCATCCCAGGTAGGATTCAGCTAAGATTTAAGGAACGTCTTCTATACAAATGCATTTAGTTGTATGAGCATGTACCCAAAGGGGAAGAAAGGCATCATCTATCTTTTAGAAGCCTTAAGATGCTGGGCACAGGTGTATTTTGCGTTCCTGAAAAGCTGTGTGCTAAGAAAATGCATTGAATCGATCCTATTTAAAATGCTCACTATTTAAAGGTACTAGAATGCCCTTAAATTCACCTGTGTGTAAATACAGACTTTGTTTAACCAGGTTTTTTTTTGTTTTGTTTTGTTTTGTTTTAAATTTATTTATTTTTGGCTGCGTTGGGTCTCCGTTGCTGTGCGCAGGGTTTCTCTAGTTGCAGCGAGCGGGGGCTACTCTTCATTGCGGTGCGAGGGCTTCTCACTGCGGTGGCTTCTCTTGTTGTGGAGCACGGGCTTCAGTAGTTGTGGCACGGGGGCTTCAGTAGTTGTGGCACACGGGCTTAGTTGCTCCGTGGCACGTGGGATCTTCCCGGACCAGGGCTCGAACCCGGGCCCCCTGCTTGGCAGGTGGATTCTTTTTTTTTTTTTTTTTTTTTTTTTTTTTGTGGTACGCGGGCCTCTCACTGTTGTGGCCTCTCCTGCCGCGGAGCACAGGCTCCGGATGTGCAGGCTCAGTGGCCATGGCTCACGGGCCCAGCCGCTCCACGGCATGTGGGACCTTCCCAGACCGGGGCACGAACCCGCGTCCCCTGCATTGGCAGGCGGACTCCCAACCACTGCGCCACCAGGGAAGCCCGGCAGGTGGATTCTTAACCACTGCGCCACCAGGGAAGCCCTAACCAGGTTTTTAAATAAGCGAGTTTCCCTGGCTGAAACTCTCTGGCAAAGAAGAGTCCAAATGCAGTCTTTCTCAGAGGCAGAGAAATGGATTCAATTCATTCTCAAGGTTCCTTTCAGACCTATAATTCTGGGCTTGCGTCAAACATAAGGAAAATGTACAAGACCTTTCTGCCTTGGACAGTATGCCTGGTTTCTGTCCCTGGAGGATCTGTAGAACCAGCACTGTCTCCTTGAGCACGTCTCAGTCATCAGCACCAGGCAGGGCTTGTCCCACATCCCACTGGGGTTTGAGTAGAACTTGGAGTTCTAGTCCACTTCCATTTACTCTGAAGTTTGTTCATTCTGGTAACGAGACTAAGAGCCATGAGGGCAGGGACTGCCTGTGGTTTTGCTTCTCACTGCCTAGTGTGGAGCAAGCAAGCAGTAAATAGTGGTGAATGAATGAGTGAAAACGGGTGCCATCAGCACTGGTTGGCTGTGTGACCTTTAGCCACTTACTTAACTGCTCTGAGCCTCAGTTTCTGCCTCCATATCATGGGGATTGTAAGAGTTGCCACCTTGTAGATGGTTGTGAGGATTAAATAAGACAAAATATAGACAACGCGGCACATTGACCGACACGTAGTAGGTGCTTTACCAGTGTTAGCTATTATTATTGTTTCAGTAATGCTCTTATTTTGTCCTTTCCATAGCCCTGTGAGGATAAGTATAACCATCCCCACTGAGTAGATGAGAAAACTGAGGCTCAGAGGTGTCAGGTGCCTGGCCAAGGTCACAGGTAGAACTGGGTCTCTTTCCACTGCTGAATGGTCAGTCCGTGAAAACTGCAGAAGGCTCTTAATCCTGCTGATGGAAGGCTGAGGACCGTATGGAAACCTTTTGGGTTTTCCAGGCTCCCAGAGTGACCTGGTCTTGTGGGGTGAAGGGCTGGCCCTGTTAGCTCCAGGTTTGGTTGGACTCCAGTTAGTCCCGTTGTCCTCTTTGCCCCCTTGACTCCCCCTGCTCACAACCATTTATTATTTCCTTAAACAAGCCAGCTTACAGAGACACACTGAGTTAAGCAGTGGAAGGGAAGCTTTCCACTGCAACGTCCACCCTGAGTGAGCACAGCACCAGGGGAGGCCCTGCCAGCTCACCTCAACCGAGACGCTGTGTGCTGTGCTCTTGAAAATTAAAGCAGTGCAGGGCTTCCCTGGTGGCGCAGTGGTTGAGAGTCTGCCTGCCGATGCAGGGGACGTGGGTTCGTGCCCCAGTCCGGGAAGATCCCACATGCCGCGGAGCGGCTGCACCCGTGAGCCATGGCCGCTGAGCCTGCGCGTCCGGAGCCTGTGCTCCACAACGGCAGAGGCCACAACAGTGAGAGGCCCGCCTACCGCAAAAAAAAAAAAAAAAAGCAGTGCAGGCGCATTTAAAACTCACCTGGTGGATGCTCTCTCCCTGAACTTAGAGGACGGGTGTGCACGTGGGAAACGTGGTGTCCACATGCACATAGATGGACAAAGCACGGTCTTTAGTCAGCTTGATTATCTGCCCTCACAGCGGGGAAGAAGGAGTCCTGACTCAGTGGACGTAAAGGTAGATAATCCGGAAACTTTGCTTGGCAGGAAAAGACACCTGCCCCGTTCACACCTTGCTGCGCTGTTGTTAATGAGGAGCTTATGAGACTGTTAGGTACCATCTTTGCCTGCCTTCCCCAGGCTATGCTTGGATTTGTGGGGACAATGAAGAGCCCCAGAGGTGGGCAAACAAGAGCAGGGCAAACAGGGAGTCTGAACAACCCACCACCCGAATAACAGGGCTGATGGCTTAGAATGTTCTCGTTGAAATCCTGGTGTGTGTATTTAAATTGTAGCTTTCCATACACACACAGGGTGACTGTTCTCTTCATCTGTCCCCCCACCCCTTCCTTCTCATTATTAAACTAGAGGACAAAGCAGGTATTTTTCCCTTTTTTTGTATGAATTTGCAGCATGTGGTTTAAATATTCATTTTATAAGAACAGCGTCACATTTTAAGATTCAGTGTTAGGCATAGAGCTCTCTTAAAGATTGTTAAATAAGTACTAAGGCCAGGAAAAAAGCTGGTGTGCCAGCAGTGCCCAGCAATAGAGAAGCCATTCACACAGAAGAGGCTGTCATTTATCAGCCACCCAGTCACCCTCATAATTGACTCAGGGTAAAAGGCTTGCACCATTTCACACTTCTCTATTTTGCCACAAATACTTAAGACAGTGGGAAAAATATATAGCATGCTTCATGTCCCTCAAATGATCGTGTTTTATCAGCATGACCAGCTCATCATAGGTTTGGTAAGGAATGACACAGATTTCCAGAATACAGATCAAATAGATTCCATGAATAGAATACTGACTTTCAAAGTATTTAAGCCTCGGACTGGGCAGAAACAACATGTGAAAATTTAAGTAATATCACAGAATATTCCAGTGATCAGGGGTGGATCTGTCTGAAAACATTAACTTCTCAGAATCCTGGTTCAATGTCTTGAGGTTATAAGAAAGAAGTTTACATCCCAACACAAGAAAGGTTTCTAACAGTTGTAACTATCCACCGGGGGAGAGGTACCTGATTAGGTGGACATTTCTCTCTTTCTGGAGTTATTCAAGCAGAGGTCATTGGATCCCTTACTGGGGCTGCTACAGAGGGAATCATGCACGAGGGTGAGTGTTGGACTAAATGACCTTTGAGTCCTTCCAGTTCTGAGATCCTCTGACTTTATATTTTTTATTTGCAGTCAGATATTTATTAACAAACACTATCCTAGTTGTGCCTCCCACATCTTACGAGTCATCATAGATCTAGAAAGATCAAGAAAGAGTAGTGTGGAGATTAGGTAGAATACTCAAGAGAGGAAAATAGGAAGCAAAATAACAGGATGGGAAAGAAGATTTGGCCTAGAAAAGAGGAAACAGAAACATCTCAGGGAGCCAAGTCTGCTAATGCTTGGAAGGAGGTCAAATAGTTGTTTGGTTTCCATCGAGGTCCAGATAAGAGTAAGAGAGGCTAAATTAAATTAATCCAGTGTAAAGCTAGATCATCAGAAGGCAGAGTGGTGGATCCCATGCTATCACCCTCTCAAAGACTAGCCTTTATTTAGCGTATATATAAGAATAGTCAGGTTGAGCTGCATTTGTTGCTTCCATGAAACTGATTAAGGTAAGGTCTACTCTGCTTCTCTAAGTCCTTTCATAAGGACCCATGACAAATTCCTGCCAGTGTATAGTTACAGAGGAGAAAATAATGTGGTCCCTGCAGAAAGGTGTACTTGCCTCCTGTGTCAGAAAATTAAAACTGTGTAAATTGATACATTTCCTTTTATTTCTGCCTTAACTGCCAGAGAACTCAGAGCCAGATCCTCGAGTATTTACATCTGCTTAGTGGTGGTGCCTTGAAAGTCTCTATTTCTGCTTCTTGTAATAGATGAACTCACTTCACAGCATTGATAATATTTCTTGTGTTTTAATCGGTCATTCATCTCACCTCTTTTGGGAAGTGAGTAGGCTAAAATCTCATATATTCAAGATGAAATAGAATAAAAGAAAGACATTATCAATTGGAAAGGAAGATGAAGTTCTAGGATAAGTTTTCAGGATGAATTGGAGAATTTCTGTCACTGCAGATGACCAGTGATGGAGGGTGTCATTGTACTCAGCATTCTCGGTCATCGTCTCATTTTTCACTTCCACCAGTCTTGTGCAATATTTAAACTTCTGTAACTGATAGCAGGTACCCCAGTACATTGCATTGGTAGATGACAGCAGGCAACGAGAGGCAGTTTAGGTCGATCAGTAGTCTATTTGTGATTTCATCGTGGTAAGTCCAGTCCTATGTCCTACAATTGTCATTGGCCATAAGGTGCAGATCAATAAATGGGAAGCCCCCTGAGGGCAGGGAGTGAATACTTTTCATCACTGATTTCTCTACTCCTAGCATAAAGCCTGTCAGATTTCTGGTGTCTGTGAAGGTCTGTTGAATTAAATTAAAGTGAATTGAATATAATTGAAACGACTTGAACTGCACTGAACAGGATTAAATTGAATTGCCTAGTCTTGCCTTACATCAGGGGACTGTCTCACCTTTGCTAGCTAATCCACTGTAACAACAGAGCGAGAGGAAGCATAGCATGCTGAGCGTGATGTTTAGAATTTAAGCATGTGTTCATCCAAAAAGTATCTATCGTGCACATCTTGTATTCAGGTACTGTGTTGGTCCTGGAAAGACAATGGTGAGCTAGGCAGACATTGTCCCTGCCCTCAAGAAGCTCCACCTTAGGAAAGGAAATAGGCATTAAACAAGTCAGTGCATCCATAAATACCTAATTAAGAATTGTGACAAGTGCTGAGAAGGAAAAATGTTAATTTTTGTAAGAAGAATAAAGTAAGGGGCAGGCTAATTTGTCCAACTTAGAGAAAGCCAGTGTGTCTGAGCAGAGCAGTGGGAGATGAACCCAGAGAAAGGACTTTAGGCTTTATTGTGGCTAAGTAGAGACATGAGTAATGAGACTAGGATTTTTTTAAATCAACTCTGGTAGCTCCCTGAAGGGGAGGAAGCAAGATTGGAAGCAGAAACCAGTTAGGAGGCTACTCTATAGTGCAGGGAGATGTGGTGGTGGATTGAACTGGGGTAGAGAGAAATGGAGAGTCTAGCCATATTTCATAGGAAGAATTGGAAAGAACTTGGCCAACAATTGGATGTGGCCAGGAAGAGAAGGAGCCAGAGATGCCTGAAGCTTTCCATATAGGCAACTGGGAGGATGGAGGGGTTATTTCCTGAAATAAGGAAGAGGATCAGACTTAAGGTGAGTGAAGAGGTTAAGATCAAGCAACCCAGTTGAGCATCTTGAGTTTGAGATGCCTGTAAAATATCCATCAGAGGTTGTCAGATAGGTAGTTGTGTGTACAGAGTCATTCTGTAAATATTCACTGCAAACCTAATCTGTGTCTGGCACTGGGGTGGGTATAATACAAAGATGTATGTAAGTCACGGTCTCCGACCTCTAGGAACTTAATGACAACGACTGAGATGACATATCAGAAAATATTGCAATAAAAGGTTGGAACTGATTTTAAAAAACATTAGAGAAAGAAAGAAATAGGGCTGTATGAGCTGAAAAGAGAAGGAAAGAGCTTCCTGCTGAGATGGTAGACAGTGGATATCAAGGTGGAAGTCAGAGTGAAGACAGAGGGCACGGAGGCCAGACTCAAGATGAGGCAGAGTTCTCATTGCCCAGAACAGAGAAAGCTTTAGCACCACATCTGCCTGGGCAGTGCTCTGTAACCACTACCTGGCCAGGTGTGGGCTGGGAGGTAGAAGGGTGCTAGATCCTGAGCTACTGATGGGTTAAACCTAAGGGTGTGAGAAATGACATTTTGATGGTTAAAATGAGGGTCTGGAGAGAACCTACCCACCATGAAGAAGCCAAGTAACCGGAGGGATATTGGCCGGATCTGCGCTAGAGAAACTGCTTCTCTAGAAGCAAGGAGAACAGAAGCAGGGCTTTGAGCTGTCCCAGCCTCTGCCCCTGGATTTCCACGGGATGCCCCTGCAACATCTGTATTGGGAAATAAAACATCCCACCGCTCTGTTCTCTGTTCATGAGACATTGTTGCCTTTGCCTAAAGAGAGTTTGGGAGGGACTGAGAGTGTTCTTCCAAGAAGTACCTCTTCCAAGAAGTACCTCTTTAAAGTACATCTTTAAATTTACACCCATGAACTGTTGTGAGATAGAAGATGACCAACCCCTGGTTTTCTCTAAATCAACTTAAATTTAACCCGGAGTAGCCCTGACCTGACTTACCTGGCATTCACAAGGACCCAGACTCAGTTTCGTCCCTCCCCACCCAGAGAGTCAGTGAAAAGTCCCTGGGGTCTTATGCCTCCCTGAGCACCCACGGAGACCCCACTGGTCCTAGGTGCACCCTGCTCACTGCTGATGTAGCCATTGGTCAAGCACATCCCTAAGCGAAGGAAGCTTTTCTGGTTCAGTACTGCTGGGGCCAGGGGTCCAGCCACCCTAGGGGCACAGCCAAGGGCAGGAGTTACGGATCTTTGTTATTCAGGACCCCAGTTCACCTCTCCCCTCCTAGTCCTAGGAATCTTTTTTCACCCTTTTTTCCCCTCTGTTTCTGCCTTCTCATCCCTCTCAGCACCGTGTGTCCCTCTTCCTTTCTCCTGACGTCAGTTGCTCACTGGAGCTGCTTTGCCCAAAGCTGTCGAAGGCAGCCATTCTCCCATCAGAGACCCCTAGAAGGCTCGTTAAACACAGATCCCTGGGCCCACTCCCAAGGTTCTGATTCATCAGGTCTGGAGTGGGGCCTGAGAGTGTGCATTTCCAACAAGGTCCCAGGTGATGCCCATGAGGCTGGTCCACATTGTGAGAACACCACTGCAAGTGGAGGGAACAAAATGCCTGGCTCCCCCTACAGAAATGGCAGGGATATGGGAGGGAGAAGGGAATGAAAATTCCAGGACGGTTGAAGCACAAGTAAGTATTTCAGTTAATTATCATGCCATCCACCATCTCATGTTGAATGATAAAATTATATTGACCAAAACATGATTTAGATGCAGATTTTTGGGAACTCTCCTGTTTGGTGAGGAAGACCAAGGGGAATTACATTATATCTTGTATCCCTGGTGACCACAGGCCTGTCCTTGTTCATGGCTCCACCTTAGCCTGGAGCTCAGGACCCCTGGTTTGGGACTCCCCGCCTCTATTCCTCATCAGGCGATTTTCAGAAAATTGCTTCCTCCTACCCACAAGCCCAGACAATGATTTTCCTTTCTGCTGCCTGGACTTGTCGTTGAGAAGCCTGGCGTCGCCTGCAGAATGTATTTGCAAGTAAAGTGTCCAAGTGGCAAGAGAGAGGCCCGGCGGAGGGGCAGCTAGATGTGGTGAACTGTGTCAGATAAGCAGCGTGCAGGAGCTCTCGGCCCTCTGGCCAGCCCTTCTGCTGGGAGTAACAACCCTGCAGCATCCCTGCCCGCAGGGCCTCCTGCTGCCTCTGCCCACAGCACCTGGGGATGGAGCTGCCCTTGAAAGGGCCTAGTCAAAGCTGTCAAGGCAGAAATTGCCCCTAGTGCTTCATCTTGCAGTGACAGTGGCGCAGAGTGGTCAGGCTGGGGCTGCCCTGCTTTCGCATCTTGTCAGTGCCACATACTAGCTGAGTGTAGTTTTGGACAAACCACTTTTCCCCTCTGTGCCAGTTTCCTCATTTGTATAAGGCAGATAGGAATAGCATCTACCCCCAAAACTGTGAGCCTTCAATGAGATAGTACCTGCAAACTGCTTCGCATGTATCTGCCACACAGGAAGTGTGCAAGTAAAGTGTGCAGCGTTCATCACTATTACTCTGTCCTGGATATTGGGCTTCATGTCTCAATTTTCCTCCTGGACTGTGAGCTCCCTGAGACCAATAGCCAGGTCTGATTCCTTTTTGTATCCATTCATTCAATCACCAAACATCTGTTGAAGCCCTACTATGTGCCCGTCAGTGGGCTAAGGGCCCAGCGTCTGGCCCTGCACATGGTGTACAAGTGTTGATGGATGGTTAATGAATGAAAGGGGAGGAAACTTCAGTCGGGCCTCCGCCCCCCACCTGGGGACCTCCTTAGAGTCAGATTCGGATTCATCAAGTCTGGACTGGGAGCTGAGATCCTTCATTTCTTCACAAGTTCCCAGGTGACCCTGATGCTGCTGGTCTACTATGGACCACACTTTAAGCAGCAAGGCACTGGGTGCCCATGCATTATCTCTTATTGCTTGTAAAACCCTTATGAGTTCAGAAATGAGGAAAAGGAGGTTCATAGGAGTTGAGTAGTTGTTTAAGACAGCTGGCCAGTCTGCAGTCAGGGTGGCCTGCCTCACTTTTGTCTTTTGAGCTACACTGGCTCCCTAAGAGCAGTCGTTCCCAAAGTTCACTGCACGTTTGGAATTGCCCAAGGAACGTTAAAAATCCCAAGGTGTGGGGAAGTAGATAGCAGGTAATTCTAGTGTGCAGTGAAGTTTGGGAACCACAACTTCCAGGCCAGAACGTCATCAGAGGAATAAGAAGGGAAGGGGCTTAATTTTGCAATCTCTCTAATAATTTCAGGTGCCAATCATAGACTTTCAGAATTTAGAGCTATAGGCCTCATTCTTTTACAGATGAGAAATTGAGGCCCATAGCGGTTAAGAGATTCATCCAAGATCACCAGACTCATTGATGGCAAAATTAGAACTAGAGTTCAGGCCTTTTGGCTCTCACTTTCCATGTGCCCCCTTGTTCTAACCAGCTGCAAAGGCAGCAACCTACATGTTTCCTGTGCCAGAGGAGGATTCCAGGAACACAGGGTATTCATTGGAAGGCCGTCTTCATGCCCCTCTACCAGCCAGAACCCTGGAGACTCGAGTAAGACCTGGGAGCCCTCAGGGGGAACATCATCTGACATCACAAGGGCAGGGAAGTTTTCTTTTACAATACCCTACCAATCTTTAAATGATAACATGTGACAAATCATGTTTTGACGTTTTAAGGGCTTTCAAATTCCAAAATGAAGTATATAATCCTGTTATGGTATGGGTGTAACTGTGGCTTGATTCAGTGTAATAAGCATTTATTGTCTTAATTGTGACATAACGTCAGTTTTGTTGGATGCTTCATCTGGAAGATATAGGGGCTGTAAATATGTACAATCGGCACTTTATGGGGGGCTGGGGGGAGGCAGTGTTACATGACTTAGAATTGAAGAGCCCAAATCTTAGCTGTTCCTGTGTAGCTTTACCTTATAACCATTGATAAATCAGTCATATGAGGACGCGTGTACTCTTAATTGTAATCATTTATTGAGCACTTATGCTGTGAGCGGTACTGCAGCACCCACTTAAGGAATGTAATTACACTTAATCTACATAACACTCCGAGAAGTCAGCATTACTTAGAGGCCTACACAGCTAGGAATTGGGGAGCCAGGAGGTAAATTCAGCTGTGGCTCACTCTAAGTCACCACCGCACGCAGAGTAGAAGGAGCTGGTTCCTCAGTCTTGTTTTATAGATGACGACCTGAGAGAGGGACAGAAACCTGCCCTGGGGCACACAGGAAGCAAATGGCAGGACTGGACCTGAGACCAAGATCTCCTGACACTGGGCCCAGTGTTGTTTCCTACTATGTCTGTGGACATGAGGCCAGAAAGAAGAGCCAGGACTCCAAAATCTTCCCACTCAGGCTCAAGCCATCACACAGTGAGGAAACTATGTTCCATGACAGACAAGACTTTAGTCCAATTCCCATTTGATTAGAAGAGAGCCTTTTACCAATCTGCGTGTCCCCTCAGAGCAGACCTAAATTCGCACACACCATTTAGGTACCTTCCCAATCTGTGTCCCACTTACTCTTCCGTCTGAGACCACATATCCATTCATTGAGCAAATATCCTTTGGTTACCTGTATGTACCAGGCACTATATTGCAGATGAAGAGATAAGAAGAAAGTAGGACCCTAACCCAGTCTCTGACTTCACAGTCTTACAGCAGAGGCAGACAGATGAGGAGAGAGCTCCCAAAAACTCTGATCAGTGCCATCAGAGTGATGATGCCAGGGGCATGAGAGCTCAGAGAGGGACCTCCAACCCAGCTGGGGCTGGAGAGAATCCCAAAAGCCTTTCTGGGGGAAGTGATTTCAAACATGAGACCTGAAGTTCAGTAGAGATGATGAGGCAAATTGTTTAAAGGTATGTGTGTATGTGTGTGTGGGCACACACACGCGCATACTGAGGCTGGAATCAGGACCAATTCTGTGTGGCCGGACGGTAGAGTTTAAAGGAGCGAGTAGGAAGAGGGGAAGAAAGGAAGCTGAAAAGGGGCATGCAGGGAATCATACCCTGTACTAAGGGGTTGATTTTTTTATTCCGAGTCAGTAGGCTCTGCTGAAGATTATAAGCAGGAGTGAGAGTTGGTCTCATTTCCATTTCAGTAAGCTCACACTCTGACTGCAGCATGGAGATTAAAGGGGGCAGAGCTGGAGGCCGGGGACCCCTTAGGAGGCTGCAGCAGTAATCCAGGTAGTGAAGATGGTAGCTTCAATACGGGCAGTGAGACCGGGGGCGAACACGTTCAAGACAAATGTCTAATCTCCAGGGCTCGGTGATCCATGGAGTCGGCCGGGGGGTGGGGGCTGGAGTGTTGTGTTGAGGTAGCGGGTGGCTCGGAGAAGGAGCACACGGGGAGGAGAAAGAGGGATCTGAGTGGGGAAAGATGGTGTCGGCATGTTTATTACAAGCTGCCTACAGAGAGTCCCAGGGGAAGCGCTCAGTACAAAGCTAGAGGGCTGGCATTCTCTTTATTTATCAGAAAAGACCCTAAAGCTGTCAACACTTTGGAATCTTATGATCTGATGAGAAATGACCAAAAGAATGACGGCTTGACCCCAATCATAGACTGGTTGGTCTAGCTTGTAATACGGCTCAGGGTGATCAGCTAACACAACAGGGGCCCTGTGGGCACTGGGACAGCTAAGGAGACCCTTTTCCTTTAAAATCACGGCAAGTGGGACCGTCCTCCTGGTCTCCTTGATGGGAGTCCACTCACTCACACTCACTCACCCACTTGGGAAGCCTTTCACTGAGCAATTTCCATGTGCCAGGTATAGAGGATACAGGATGTGGAAGAAAGTCCCTGCCTTTGAATGTCTCCAGGTCTAGTGGAGAACACAGATGCCAGGGCATGCGATTACAATTCCATGTTACAGGCAGGAGGAGAGTTGGATGTCAATGTTCAGGAGACCCAGATGTTCTTAGACTTTGGAATGCTAAATATCGCCATGGAGTAGGTGCAGATACTTACGGGATGGTTTTCAGTTTTCATTTTGGTGACTTGTGCAAAACTCACAACCACAGACAGACTGGGACTTCAAACTAAGTTTCACAATTTTTACGGTTTTTGATTTTATCACAATTCTGATTCTCTCTGAGTCCTTAGGAAGGCCACCCCCAGGGTCTACTCGCTTGATACTGTATTAATGGTGATGAGGACAATGAAAGGAGAAAGATTTGAGTGTCGTTGGAGCAGAGGGAGGGAGGGAGCGCCTAGCTCTGTGTGGACAGAAGAGCATCAGGTAAAATCAGAGAAGCCTTCCTGGAAGAGGGGATGGCACCTGCATGGGTCTTTAAAAATGAATTAGACTTCATGGTGTGTAAAAGAAGGCATCTTTGGCTTGTGCAAATGCCAAGGGAGTGAAGAGAAGTCTAGAGTAGGTAGCATGTAGGTGGGAAGAGGGGGCTGGGAGAGAAACAGGATTGACATGGTGAGAAGCCTTGAATGTCATTCTCGGGAGGCATGTGGGCATGAAGGAAGCAGTGAGGAAGAGGCCTTACCTGCAAGTGTCCACAGGAACCAACCAGGTACATAAAAGAAGAACTACGTAGGGTGTTTGCCAGGGATTGAGGGGTTTCCTGGGACGCAGGATTTTCCGTGCTGAAACTGGTAAAGTCCCAGGCAGACCAGGGCAAGTTGGTCACTCTTGGATGAGGCCAGGCTCTGGCTACCTGGAAAGTGCGTGCCTACCCCCGACCCAAGCCCCTACCTACTTCAGGAGGCAGCTCCCAGTGCTGCCATAGGGGAGTGCAGAATGCAGAATGGTTATCTCTGAATCTGCCGAATACCCCAGAGAAGTTGAAAATCCAAAAGTGATGCAATGGCTTCTAGTTTTAAAATGTTGACAAAACGTCAGTTGTTCTTAAAACACGTTCCGATGAAACAAAGCATTTCTGTGTTCACATGAGGCCTGTGGGCTGCGGGTTTGAGGATCTTTGGGCAAAGTGACATAAGCAAAGCCCCCATATCCCACCCTGCTCCTGCCCTGAGGCCCCGTAAACGCACATTCAGACAATTTTCATTATACAGAGTGACTTCAGTGATCAATCTTTTGGTTTTTAATTTGATGTTCTTAACCATATTTGGATGCTGGGCACAGAATGTAATAGATCAAAGCAGGGATGAATAGTGGTAATAGAGGCACCCATTCAGTTTTTTTGAAAGATGAAATTAGTGCTCAGTGGCTTGTTCTTTCCCAAATCTGGAAACCTGTGTGGTGAGGAAGTTAAAGGAGAATGCACATCTCAAACATCAGCCTTAGTTGAGGTCTATCTTTCTGGGATCAGGACAACCCCCTGGCTGAGATAACAGTGGGAAAGAACAGTCATTTTGCTTTTGGGGAACTTGGAGGCTCAGGGGCCAGTGTTTGCAGGTGGTAGATTATGGTACAGTTGATTCAGCACTCTGGTCAGAACCAGCTCTGCCAATTCCAGAGGCTGTGTGGCCCTGGAGAAACCACCTAACCTCTCTGGTCCATGGCTTCCCCATTTGTGCTACAAGGAAGCTGTCTTGCAAGAACTCCCAAGGATCACCCTCCCCATCAACTGTCTAATTCTAAGCTTTAACTTCAATTAGACTTGTACTAGGATTTCTCCAGGACTGCCAGGGTGAAGGAGTCAGCAGGGGTTTTTAAGGACAAATCAGTCCAGACAACTGTGACATCTTTTTTCCTTTCTAGATGGAATTGGTAGATACGGAGCTGTAGTAGGTTGATCTGATACCTGGGTGCCACCGGGACAGCTCTCTGGATGGCATTTTTCATTGTGTCACTTGATCTTTCTTTAGCTGAGTGTGGATCAGAACATAGGGATGGGAACTGCGTGCAGGAGGAAAGTGTCAAAGGCAGGGGCTCTCTGGCTAGGGAGCCTTCTGCTCCCAGAGACGGGACAGTGGGGCAGGTGGGGGAGGACCTGCATTCATGCCAAGCCGCAGTGTCACCTTTATTAATGATGGCAGGGAGAGGGAGTCTGCAGGCAGCTAATGCAGACTGCGGAGGATGGTAATTGGAAGTTGTTACCATTCCAAAGGACAGGGAAGTGGAAGTGGGACAAATGGGAATTTAAGAGGAGGGAGGTGAGCAGAGGGAAAGAATGGAAAAAAAAAAAAAGAGCGTGATGTCATTTGGAAAATTGCAAACCAATAAATCAATGAGGTATCATTCCCAGGACAGAGAGGAAACTGCCTAAGAAGGAGCCAGCCAGGCAGGGAGCTGGGGGCTGACAGGAAGCACCAGATCAGTAGGCAGTGCAGTGTCCTCATCAGGGGTCAGCTGGAACATGAGCCCCAGGAATGGAATAATGGACTTCTACTCCCTTCTCTCCCCTCCTCCTTGAGGGTTTTTTGTTTTGTTTTGTTTTGTGTGTGAATGACATCAGAAGGACTTCTTTATCCAAAAGGGCTTTACAGGAGCTCGTTAATGTGAACCCTCGGAGTCAGCTTTTCAAACACTTATCTCTGAGTTCAGCTTCATAGGATTTTTTTCATCATTGGAATCAGCTTCATAAAAGCCAGAGCATGATAATTCTGCCAGTTTTTACTGTTAACAGATGAAATAGTACTCCCTTTATAGAAATGAAGAGCAAGGACTCTGGGTAGCTTTCTTTAGTTCCCAAGACCTTGTCAACAGAGCTGGCCTGAGGGCAACCCAGTAGGCAGATGCCTGCATGACATCCCATTATCAACAGATTGAGATTCAAAGCCCTCAGCCTGGCATTCAAGGTCCTTCCGTCTGCGCCTCCAAATATCTCTTGTGATCTCCCTCTGTGAACCTCTGTTGTACCAAAACACTTTGCTCATTTTCACCTCTGCTTCTTTCCTCACTGTGTTCCATATAAAAGTGGGACAGCAGTTTCTCAGCACATGTATTATCCCTCTCTCCCTTGCCTATAGCAGACATCACTAATTGATTGCCACACTCTTTCCTGCTGAGGTAGGACTTGGCATTAGAATCATTCCCCACACAGCTCTTTAGGCAGTTACTACCAATCAATCAAATTACAAAATGAAATGTTTTTCCTGTTATCGGTGTCCTTTCCCACTCTTAGCTTAATCTCTTTCACTCTTCTCATTCCTCAAATCCCACATGCTCCATGAAATTTCCCCTGAACATTCCTAACTACAGAGGTCATTCCCACTTCTTAAAAGCCTAGAGGAAGCTATAACATTCATTTTGCACCTGTCCTTCAGCATCATAATGTATACATCTCTCTAAGATGCGAGTTTCTCACTTCAGCACTAGTGACATTTTGGCCTGGATCATTCTTTGCTGTTAGGCTGAACTGTGAATTACAGGATGTTTAGCAGCATTTCTAGCCTTTACCCAATAGATGTCAACCTCCCCCTCTCCCTGTATGTGACAGACAGAAATGTTTCCAGTTTCCAGACATTGTTAAATGTCCTCTGGGGGAGAAAATTATCTCCAGGTTAGAACTACTGTATTGAGAGAGAGCGAGAGAAAGACAGACAGAGAGACAGAGACAGAGAGACAGAAAGAGAGAGAGAGAGGAGAAAAGGAAAGGAAGGGAAGACTCTTCCTTATGAGTCTGAGTAAATATTTGCTAATTGATTGATTAATTGGGAGTGAGGAATTGTCTGGGAAGGGAGAAAACCCTTCCCTAGCGTGGACTGAGTTACACCATCAGTGTGTCATTGCTTTGGTTAAGCCCTACTGAGTTGAGCCATGCAGAGAGCTTGCAAAGAGGCCACCTCCGCACACACCCGATAAGCTGTTATCAGACCCCATACCTGAGTGTGCTGGGACTAGCAGATCCTTTGCAGCAGGGACAACCAGGCCTATTTGGGGGCGGTGGGAGGAGGTGCTAGGAGAGGGCTGGTTGAAGAGTTAGGCTTGAAGTTTAGAACACGATGTGGGAGACCTTCTTCACTCTTCTTCACTTGTCTTCAGTCCTCATGAAGGAAACTAGAGACATCCTTTTATCCACAAAATAATCATCCCTCCTGAAAACTCTCCCTTACCTGGCCGCCTGGCTGTCTGTGAACATGTTTATCTGCCTGCGCATGCCCCCGCCCGCGGCCCTTGAAACATGGAGTCTCTGTAAAGGGAAACAAAGGGCAGGGAGAGCTTGTACAAATCATTATCCGCAGTGCAGCTCTCCAGGTCCACAGAGAGGTTTAAATCATCCTTCACGAGTCAACCAAAAGCTAACTCCACACTTCCCCAGCTGATCAACTAACTGTTCCTGGTGAACTGGAAGACAGCTGAGGCTAGGCATTGCAAGAAGGCTTTTTGAGTGCCCGTGGTGTTGCCAGGCTCTACAGGGACCCTCTGCACCCGGCTTCTACTTTGTCCTTACAACAGTCCTATAGTCACCACTGTTATCCCCGTTTCAGAGACCAGAGAACTGAGGCTCAGAGAGGTAAAGTAACTTGTCCAAAGATCCAGAGCATATTGAAGAGAGCTGGGATTTGATCCCAGTACTTAGTATGCTCTGCTCAGTGCCTTCCCGGAAAGCTGCTTCTATGCGAAACCAGATATATTTCCTAATATGTGGTGTTGGTGTCCGTCACTTAACCTTTCTTGGCCTTCAAAACCCCAAGCAACGCAGAAAATGGAGGGGTTATCCTCAGCTGAGCCTAAAATCATGGAGACTCATAAGCCACAGAGCATAGTCATTAAGAGGGCTGGTCGGGCTTCCCTGGTGGCGCAGTGGTTGAGAGTCCGCCTGCCGATGCAGGGGACACAGGTTCGTGCCCCGGTCCGGGAAGATCCCACATGCCGCGGAGCGGCTGGGCCCGTGAGCCATGGCCGCTGAGCCTGCGCGTCCGGAGCCTGTGCTCCGCAACGGGGGAGGCCACAACAGTGAGAGGCCCGCGTACCGAAAAAAAAAAAAAAAAAAAAAAAAAAAGAGGGCTGGTCTTATTTACGTAGCTAGGTATCAACCCTGACCTATCTACCTATGTAATCTGCCCACCTAGCTCCATCCAACCATCTCTCCATCCCTCCATCCATCCTTCCATCTCTCTTTAGGCACAATAGATGTCTAGAATGTCCTTAACATTCTAGAGGCTTATTAGATTGAAATGAATATTCTTAATATTCAAGGTTAGGCAGGAGGCATGGTGGAATGAAATATTTTGCACTTTTCCTTTCTTCGTTATACTTTGAGGTATTGCTTAATTTTCATATCAGTAAGATGATGTCATGATTACAAAACAATATTCTGGAATCAAGCTGAGCTAGGCAAGTCGTGTCACCTCCCTGCTCCTTGATTTCCTCATCTGTAAAGTGCGCGTGGTTTTACCAACATCGACTGACTGCTGGGAGGATTAATTGAGATGAAGCATGCACAGTGCTTGGCCCATAGTAAGCGCTCAGTAACTGGTAGCTGTTGTGACCATTGGCATACTTTTTTGCACCATGTCCGACACATAAATGTCCGACTGATGTTAACTTCTCTCTCTTCCAGCTGTTTCCTTGCCTGGCCATAACTTATAAAACGTCCTTATTGATGGATAAGCAGAGGGTTTAGCACATTGCATGACACACTCTTAGCCCTTTAAATGGCAGTTATTATCGTTATCCTGCAGCCCACAGTACCTCCTTCCTGAGTCATAATATCCTTTCAGGACACTTTTTCGTGTTGAAAGTTGATCTTGGTGTCTTACACAACCTGGATGAAAATGTTTGCAGGAGAAGGTGAGGGGCTGTGTAGGTTACTTATGCAGAGCCCACGTTCCTAGTGATGCTCCTGGCTTTGATTTTTCTCAGGAATACGTGAGCCGAGGACAATACTGTATTCTCCAGGACTCAAAACAAACGTTTCTGCACAGCCCTTCCTGAGGCATTCGGTACCAACCTTGGAAGACCACCACGGGTGTGTGTGTTCATTTGTGCACTTCCCCACCCACACCTCCACAGATGTAATTGGAAACATTTAGAAAAATCATCTTCTGTTCAGTTAAAAACTGGGGTGTCCTAAATGATAGCCCATCTCCTGGCAAGCAGCCTTCTCAAGTCCCACAGGCTCGAATGGCTTTAATCAGAGGCTGAGAGCCGCTGTAGCAGGCTCCCTCCCCTTCATTCGGCTCTGAACAACAGGGAGACAAACTGCTGAACTCGAAGACAAGGGGGATCCACGTAAAACTAGAGTCCATGTCCACACCTGCCGGAGGAGGGTCAGAGTCTGCTATAGAATGGTCAGTTAGTGAGAAAAGATTGTTGAGGAGTGGTGACACTACCACGAACAGGAAGGGTCAACACTGAGCACATAGTTGCACTTTTCACGCACCCACCACCCTGGGAACAACTCCAGTGTAACGACTTGGAGAAGGGTGGTAAGACATGGAAACCGCCTCTTTAAAGAGGGGTTCTTGAAACACACAGCAGCCAGAGCGAGCTTCTTAAAACCCAAATTAATGGCCTCCCTTTGCACTTGGAAGTAAACCTAAACCCTTGCCCCGACCTTCGAGGGCCTTCAGGATCTGGTCCCAACCTGTCTCTCCGACCTCATCTTATATGTGCTTTTCCTCATTTTGTACCCTCTTTTCGATCCTCCAGCACGCCAAGCTCATCTGACCTCAGGGCCTTTGTATCTGCTACTCAATTGCCCTGGAATGCTCTTCTGCCAGATTTTTGCATGACCAACTCTCACCATTAGTTCTCCACCCAAATATCAGCCCTCTAAGAGGCCACCTCTGTCTCCCCTATTGAAAACCGGTCTCCTCCCATCTCAACCTCATTGCTCTGTAATATTCCACTAGCAGCAGATATCACTGCCTAAAATGATCTTATTTATGTATTCACTTGCTTATGGTGTTTCCCCATCCCTGGCCCTAATGAGGGTGTGAGTTCCTTAAGAACAAATCCCTTGTTAATCTCATTCATGACTGTCCAGAGCACCTAGAACCATGCCTGGAACATAGTAGGTGCTCAAGAAATATTTGTTACATTAAGGCATGTGTGAAAGAATGATCTCACTCTGGCTTGATCAAATATAACTTAAGATGGAGTAAGCTCAGAAGTAGAACAAAAATTCTTTCATTTCTGTCCTCTCCTAAGGCAAAGGTGTTCTACACATGACCCTAACTTTTCAGTGTTTGGGGGGGTGGTCCCTGTAACATTCTTTTAAAGATGGGGAATACTATAAGAAGTTCAATCTGTCATCTAAAAAATATTTATTGAGCTCATACTATGTGCAAGTTCAATTCCAGATTCTGGTGATACAGCGTGAATAAAGGACAAAAATCTCTGCCCAGGTGGAGCTGACAGTGCTGACATGAGAGACATCATGGATTTATGAAAAGAACACAGGTTTTCGAGTCAGAAAGACCCAGATTCTAATTCCTGCCCCACCATATACTAAATGTCTGTCTAGGCAAGCTGCCTGACCTCTATGCATCTCACTTTCCTCATCTGTGAAGTGGGCATAAAGTTGACCTAATGAGGTTGTTGAGAGGACTCAGTGAGATGGTAAAGGTGGAGTCCTAAGCACAAGGAATAATTGAACAGAATTTGCTTGCCTTCTACATCCCTTTGCGATTAAACACCTCATTGTGTCCTTTGGAAGATTTAAAGTGACCCCACACTACAAAGCCACATGCACAGGCTCCAGCCAAGATCAGAAAGTGTTCGTTTCAAAGGAAGAGTGTGTGGCCACTTTAGTCTCGCCTTCCAGCCTGGGTTCAAAGCAGCCTTGTTACCAACCCCCCTACCCCCCCACCCCCCCACCCCGCTCTTTGACAGTGAGAATAGCTCTCTGAGGAGACGCCTTGCCTGCGGTTCTGGCCCTAGTGATGCTGGAGAGCTGATCATTAATGCCCACAGTGCCAGGTAGTGGTACACACAGCTGACTCTAAAGAGTTGCTGTGTTGTACAGATGCAACATGTCTAGGTGCATCCAGAGTACATAGCATCCAAGAGGCACATTCCCGTCTTCCTGTGATGTTATGCTTTGACATGGATCAGGCTACACAAAACCCCTGGATCTGTGCCCATAAAGAAGCTTCTCCCTGAAGGAAGGTGACTTGGTTTATACTCTGTCATACAGCAGGATCCCTGGGTAACCAAAGAATGTCACTGCACACAAAGACAGGCACTTCCTAAAGCCAAACAGCCGGAAGACTAAGCTTTCGATGAAGACGGTTACATTTCAGGCTTTTGAACAATCTGGGCACCGTTGTCATTCATCCTACCTGCCAGCAACTGTCCCCAAATAAAAGAAACCTCCAAACTTGCCCTGCTCGAAGAGGCACACACGCGGTTTACTAAACAGCTTTATTTGGGGCGTGTTGTTAACCAAAGGCACGTTCAGAGTCAAAGGACACTTAGCTCTTTGTCCGAAGCTGTGACTGGGAGTGCTTGATGCATCCACAGACGGTCAGGGGTAGGTGGGGTCATCATATCGTCTGTCCAGGTCAGGAATTTCAGTTAGCCAATCTGCATAGTTTCTCTGGACCAGAGTCAGCGACAGCAACAATAACACTAATAGCTGATTATATTGAGGGTTTTCTATGTTCTAAGTGCTCTATACAAATTGATTTAATTCTCACCAAAACTGTATGCAGTAAGAACTATTTCTATTCCCTTTTACTCTGAGGCACAAGAAACACTGCCCAAGGTCACATGCTTAGTAAGAGGTAGAGCTGAGATTTGAACTCAGGCTGTCCGGCTCCTGGGTCTCCACCTGACGTTGCTTCTTTGGAGTACAACCTTATCCATCCAGCTCACTGCTGCACCCGGGCACCTAGCACAGTGCCCAGAACTTGAGATACCACACACACTACTTTCCCCAAAGATTGCTGCAAACTACAACTCTGAGCTTCCTGACAAAGCTCTAAGATGAACGGGTTTTAGGGTCCCTGAATTCCTCACACCATAGCCTCCTACCTCCGGTCCTGGATCTGTCACAAAGACAGCACCAATTCCATCCAAGAATAAAATCTGTTATATAACCGCATGGCAGACATGGGGGTGAATGGAAAAGCAACCTGAGAGGGGCATTAGGCTACTCTTAGTCTTCAAAGGAATTGGATGGCCCCACAGATAAAACTTCTCATCTCCCTCGGCATGCAAAGTTTCCTCGCTCATCTCCTCTCCTTGGCGCTCTCTGTATTTTATTTTATTTTGGTCGAGCACATTATTTGAAGTTACTATGGCAACGTGTCACCAGCTGGCATCGCATAGTAATGCTGGCATTTAGGTAGCAAGCTCCCGAAGTCGGCTCTTTCCCTCCCTCTGCGATCTCATCACTCCCACTGATCTCAGGTGAGTGGAGTGGCAACCATGCCCCTCTCCCCTTGTTTGGTTAGCTCTTCAAGGCAGGGCAAACTGATCACCTCTTCCCGGTTCACTCAGCACTGCAGGGTCCTGACGGTGTGTGTAGGTGTGTTTGCTTTAGAGGTGGCTAAATAGATATGTTTGAGTGTTGTGCACCAAAACTATTGGCCTTATCAATAAGATGATGATGGTTTTTTATGCAAAGGAGTAGATTGATTTGGAGAGGGCTACTCTCCTGACCGCAGTCAGCCAGTATCCCAGCTAATTAATATTAATGACACAATAGTGGGTTTCTCTTTTTCCTCTCTTGCCATCACACAGTGAAGAGACCCTGATTGTTTTCCTTTGGAGCTTCAGCTCTCTCCCAGGTGTGCAAGGGCTCCCTACATACTGACGGGCTGAATTGTCCAGATCAGTTGATTGTCGTGGATAACTGAAGAGGGTTCTATATGGCAAATAAGCCCTGCCACTGCAAGTGTTATGTAGCCCCTCATCAGCCAAGTGCCTGCGACGATTGCATTTATTTTTACACGTTTGACCTAGTTTCAAACCATGTCTCTTCATGCTGTGATTCATTAGCTACATTTTAAACCACCCGGAATGGAGCCGACGTGACTCTGCCTGGTTTGTGACAGCATCTCAGATAGTTTCTCTCCGGAATTTAATATGCAGGTCCCCCCCCCACCCCGGTATGCTGTTTTAAGAAGCAATTTCCTTTCTGGGCACCTGGAATGCTGCTTGGGTATGGATGAGTGGCTGCCTCACGCCTTGGTAGTAAATATATGCTGACCACAAAATTTCCACCAAGGATGGAAGGCAGGGCATTCTCACCAGCCTGAATTGCAAGAGATCCCTCTAACCCTCTGTCCCCCATGCAGTATTCAGGCTTTTCCACGTTGCTGACAGGGCTGGGAGTTTGGGGTCCGACACTGTAAAGTTTGAGCCATGTCAACAACAGGAGTGTCTGAGTTGCTAGGGCAAGTGCAGTCTGTTCATCACCCCCACTCCCAATCCCTACAGCTCTTTCTAAACACTTAAGACATGGTGGATGTAGAAGGTCTCAAACTTGTAAAAGGGAAAAGGGGCAGGAAGCAAAGAGGTGGATTGCCGTGCTGAAGACGCTACTGAAAAAGGGATAAATGTCAGAGAAACACAATGTGATTCCACCATTCTATCATTGTATGACAGAGAGGGGTTTTTGGTTTTTAATTTAAATGACAGAGTGGAGCCTTTACTGAATTCGAACCTGCTGCTGGTATATCATGCTACTTCAGAAATCAGTCAGTCACATTGGTGCGATTGCTGACAGATTTGATACTAAAGTGGGCTAGACACCAATAGCAGACAAAAAGGGAAGCTTCCAGTGGGAAGTAAAGCACTGTCATTTCTCATTAACAGCCAAATGCAGGTAACTCGTCCAAACTTCAAACTACACAAACATCACACTACAGATCGTACTGGAAGGCACTCAGCTGGGATTTTCTATGGGGCAGTTAGAAGGAAGAAATGAACAAGCTGGTCAAAGTAATTTTGATTGATCGATGAACTGTACACCCTGAGCAAGTCCTTATAAAAGGATAATGGTTTCTTTCGTAAAATGGTCACTCTCTCTAGATGGGCACTTGGAATCCCCTTCCCCTTTTATTTTCATTTAATATGAAGCATGGAAGTTTCTCTAAACAAGGCTTAAGACAATGCAGCCTTTTCAAGGTAATTTCCAGGCAACTTGAGCTTTGAGGTTTGTTGTTTGCTTTCCCCCCTTCAAATTCACATCAAGCCTTTGGAAATACCAAGCATTCCGTATCTGTATCTATGCGTTTGGGGCAGCCTGCAGTTCTGACAATGGTGGATGTTACAACACACACACACACACACACACACACACACACACACACACGCTCACAATCCCAGGACTCATTTAAGCCAAAGCTTTAAAAGTAAACTGTTGTCCAAGAGACGATAGCATTTCCTCTGAGAGGATGATCGATCACAAAAAATAAAACCTCCCCAGATCTCTTACCTTTTGAAGCAGTGGAATTACCTGCAGAGAATATCCTTCCTTTCTTTGCAAAATGAGCCAGGCTTTGGCCAGCAGCAGAATTACTCCAAAAGGAGAAATAATAAGTCCTTTATATTGAAATTTTCACTGTTTATATGCAAGAAGTGTAGTGGGTCTGCTCACGTAGGAATAAATAAAAAGCCGGAAAAACTGCACGGCAGCTACCATGTGAAAAGGAAAGACCTCTAGTGGCCACCGGCTGCATTCTTGGAGGAAGCCCCTCACAGAAGAGATGGAGGGAGTAGAGGAGACACACGCGTGTGTGTGTGTGTGTGTGTGCTCTCTCTCTCTTTCACGCACACACACACACACACACACACAAATTCAGAAGATTTCTCCCCTCTTGCGTCCAGCCTGGATGGAGGGATAAAAAATAATATGCTTGTTTCTTGGTTTCAGTGGGACCTGGTTAAATTAGCAGTGATGGTGGCATTCTGTCTGGTTTGAAAGGGATGGATAATTTCACAGACTCACCATCACCGCCTGAGGGCGTGAGCCGGAGAGAGGATTTGACTCCCTGGACGGCCAAGGCGGTTGGCCCCCATATAGAGGTTCCAGGTCCCCAGCAACATAGTGTCATTGACGTTACCCCTGAGAGTCCCAGTTTTGTGCCCCCTGCCACCTCTGCATGTTTTCTGAACATTTATGGTGCATGCGTGTGGTGGTCACTTGCAGGCAGAGCTGGCTTCCCAGGCGTGTGACCTGGTCCGGTGCTCAGAAGGACCCTGTGGCTGTCTTGAAAATCTGAAGAATTTTTACAAGGACTCTTCAATTTTCATTTTGTTCTGAGCCCCACAGATTGCACAGCTGGTCCTGCTGACTGGGAAAGCATTTTATCCCTAACGTCCTAATTGAAAAGAACCTAGAAGCAAATGAGAATCTGTATCTTTGGGAGTTACTTTTGGGGATGTGAACTTGAAGAACATTCAATTACCCAAAAGACTTCCTGTGGAGGAATTCAGAAGGAGCTTCCTGGGGACATCAAGGCTGTTCCTTCCACCACTGTCACTGAACTGTAACCCTGTAATATGGGAGGATTTTTTTTTTTCACGCTATATTTTTTTGGTCTTTTAGTTTTATTTTTTTTTAACAAAGACAGCAGTTTGTGATACAAATATAATACTTGGTTCAAACATAACACGTCCAGGCCCACCTCTCTGGTGTGTGTTACGTCTGACACCCTTTAGAAGTGGGGTTTCCTGGAGACACCTGCATCACGCCAAGCTGCCCAAGCTTCCACAGGCCTGCCCTTGACAGTGGGACTTCCTTTGGTTGAGATGGCAGCCCAGTGGAGTCTTGTGGGAGACACTCTTGAGTGGCTTCTCCCAGCTGGTGGCTTTATGGTCAGTACTTCGTTTACCAGGTTCCCAGAGTAGATCTCTCTAAATTCTGCCTTCAGACACTAGCCCTGCCAGAAAGCGCCACCCTGGTACAGAGTTATAAAGTCTGGGAGAGAAAAAGCAGAAAAGGGTGTGGTGATGTCTTCTGGTGCACGAAGGGATGTGGTTCTTGCTCCTCTGATCCCGCGGATCCTTTCAGACCCACTTCCTCTCCAAGTCCTTGCGTTGATTTCCCTCTTGTCTGAATCCCTCTGGCACTTGATCTGCTTCGCTCATCAAAGTCTTGTGCTTTTTTCCTCGTGGTTGTTAATCTTGCTTTCCCAACTAGATCATGAACTCCTGAGAGCAAGGACTACCTCCTCTCATTTCTTTTATGGCCCTTAGCAAGTACGTGTCCCCGGTAGCTGCTGGCTTCTCGCTGACTGATTCATGGTCCAACAATTGATGCCCTTGTAGGGAACCTCAGTGTATTCAGGGCACCATAGGAGCCATTTGATCCTTCTGATACACCTCTCAGGGTAGATACAGGTGGATTATTGTCCCACTTTACAGATGGAACAGTTGGAGATTAGACATGTAAAATTATTTACCGGAAAATCAGACTGTCTCCAGAATCTTGATACACGCTGGATCTCCTGACATCAATACAGTGCTCTTTTCCCAATGTACAAGCAGCTGGAGGGATAAAGAATAGGGCCCTTATTGTCTGTATCTGGAGCTCCTGTTATAGTCCTAGTCATGTAATAGGTGCTCAATAAATGCTTTTTGGATGAATGAGCTGATGAATGAGCCATAAGGAGACATTTACTCTTAGGGAAATTTCACATGCTCACCTGCTAAGGAGAAATTCTCCATCCCTGGGGGACCTTTTTATACTCACCTGGGATAGAGAGGTGTTTTCTGGTCTGAAGTCAAGTAATTGAAGTAGGTGAATCTCATGGTCCTCTCTCCACTGTTTCACGGCATTTTTCTTTATTTCTTGCAGAGTCACTTTGTGGCATGTATGACAGCCATCTTAAACCAGATGGGTGACCAGCACTATTCCTTCTATATTGAGACATTCCAGACCAGCTCTGAACTTGTGGTGAGTCTATAGGATGCTCTGGGGCAGTGCTGGGGAGACGCGTTACACAAAAGATTCTTGAGGGTTTAGGGCACGAAGGTCTTCCTGTGCGCCGGGAGGATGTGTGGGTCTAAGTTTGCAGGCATGTTCGTGTGATTCCCTGTTTCTCACTCCCATTTAGGCTTGTAAATATCACTTCTGGGACACATCTTCTGTCCATATCGTACATGAGCCCTGAGTGCCTAGTCTACGTATGCCTTCAAACCAGTATTTGCTGATGAACCATGGACATTTTGAGGCTTAAGAGCATGAATGTTGGAGTCACACAGTCATGGGTCTGAATCCAGGGTTTGTCACCAGCTAGCTGAGGAGGTTAACTTTAACATTTCTTAAGCCTCCGTTTACCCATCTGTAAAGTAGGGGTCATATCATTTGTGAAGGGATTAAATGAGAGCACAGTAGCTCTCACACTGTAAGAGTCCACTAAAAGCTAGCTATTATTACATAATAATAATGAATGCATAGAGAAAGTTGGCCTCTGAGCCCCTTTCTCCTTCTAACTTCTCAGGGCTCGTTTGCTAGGACTGTCTGCCTGCAGCGGGTGGCCTGTGGGCCCGTACCTCTGCAGCAGATGATATCATCAACGTAAAGCCCAGCCCGGGCTGTCCCAGGGTGTAGTCATCCCTTTGCCCTCAGTATGGTCAGCTTTGTCATTGTCTCCTTACCATTGCCAGATTCAGGGGTTCTGCTACCAGGGGCTCACTTTTAACTCTCCTTGAAGGAAGCAAGGGCACCAGAATTGGACCAACCTCAGAGAGTGGCCCACAAAAAGAATCAATAGGAAGCCAACGTCCTGCCCCTTCATCCATATAGCTTTGAGAAGGTCTCCTAACTGGAGTAGGATTGGCAAGAAATGGAACCTCTTTCTGGATACACAAAAAAATGAAACAAAAGGAAAGCTAAACAACCCAAGATTTCTCCCCCTCAAGTTCTCTATGTTATGTGACATGGAAATAGAAAGACTGGATTCCTAATTTTTGATCCTCAGTGGAAGGAAGGGTGGGAAGGATGGTAGGAAAGGGAATTGTTATGTATTAAATTATACACTTCTTATGTAGTCCTCCAACAGTATGGCATAGGTGTTAGTAGTCACATTTTACAAGTCTACAATCTGCTTGCTCGAGACCACACAACAGTATGTGGCAGAGAGAAGATTTGAACCTCTGCTCCAGCCCTTACACTGTGCTGCATCTTCTCATTCAGAAACCAGGCTTTCCATCTGTGAGGCAGAGGTCTTCTCTTCTCCATTCCCACAGGAAGGGAGTGTGCCTGTGACGATATCCACAACTCCCCAGGTGACATCAAGGATGAACGATTATACACACCATCGTCATCCTCGAGCACTTCGTGAACACTTACAGTGGGCCAGACTCTGTGTGGAGCATCTCATAGACAGTGTGCACTTAATCAACCCTTTGAGGTAGATGTTATCCCCATTCTGCTAATGCAGAAACTGGGACTTAAAGCATTGAGGTAATTTTCCCTAGAAGCAATGATTGCTGGAAAGGAACCAATCTCATTTCCAGAATTTTGCAATTTAGCTTAAAGCAGTGATTTTCAAATTATATTTCTCCTAGCCTCACTATCTTCTACCATAAACACACACACACACACACACACACACACACACACACACACAGAGGCATGCATGCATGCACGCACACTTCAACCAGAGCTGTTTTCTACTTTTATCTACTTTATATATTAGGTTCCAGGTAAGATTTTCTCTGAACAAAGAATTCCGCTTTAAAATAATCTGAAAACCGCTGGCTTAAGGAGAGAGCTCTGAACGGGTTTCCTATGGATTTTAATTTTACCTTAAGCAAATAGGCTGGATGCCTTCATTTCCTCTAGCTCAGGAGGGCGCCAGTGGTTCTGGTCTTTGCTATCTAGATTTGTCTTGAATTTGTGTTCTCCAAAGGTAGAGAACAAGTTTGATCTACTGAAAAATCTGATGGGGCATGTTGAGGTCCACTTTGAACCTCTTCAAAGGAGAGGGAGAGAATCCCTGTCATGTTTCCTCTAAGCTGCTTGTTCACTTGCCTATGACATATGAATTAGCTGTGTCTACAGTACAGTAATTAGATGTTCATTTTAATAATAGTTTGTTTGCTCAATGACCTGAGATACATTCATATAGTGTAGATTATTTCCTCCTCAAATACATATTTGGAAAGATGATTATAAAACTGCCACATCAATGAACGCACTTACTTCTTTACTCCCAAAGACAGAATTAATAGTCCTTTATTTTGAGAGTGTTTTCTCATTCCATATTCACGTTCCACTTATATTTGTGAAACAGTTTCCCAGTAACAAATCGTTAAGATTTCATTAAAAAATCCACTCTATTGGTTTCATTGGATTTACTTAATAACAGGCTGTACCCCTTCCCTTTCTGCACCTCCAAAAAATAATAAAGAAAACATTTGAACAGCCAACAAGGTCTGGGCCCTTCCAGTCATTTCCTATAAAGCAAAATGACAGGTGTGTTTTGCTTTACTATTGCAGGACTTCTTGATGGAGACATTCATCATGTTCAAGGACCTCATTGGGAAAAATGTGTATCCTGTAGACTGGATGGCCATGAGTATGGTTCAGAACAGGTGAGCTGGCACCTGCTTCCTAACAGCCCCGTCATCTCAGCACTCACTTTACAGTGCACTGTTAGAGAAAGAAGGTGGGGATAGTTTCTCCGTGGTGAAAATAAATCCAAGTGCCACAGAGCCTTTCTTTCTACATTTAAACCCCAGGGAATTGCTCACCGATCTTGAGCTATTTATTTATCTACTATTATTTATTCCTTTTTATATACTGAACTGGCTACTCCCTACCTTCTCCATTCTTCAAATACTAGTTAAAATATACTTTGTCTATGAAGCCTTCCCTAAACTCTTGAGACAGGAGAGCTTAAGGTCAGTCTTATTAAAATTGTATTATTTTAAATTTATTCAAAACAATAAAATATATTCTGTGACATGCAGTAGAATAAGTTTAGGAAGCACTGGATTACACAGCTTTGAACAGCTTTCTGTGCTGCAGGACTTCTCAGAGCCTTTAGTATGCTAATAGAATTCTTTAAGAGAAAGATTTAGGATACAGCATTTCACAGATTTACTTGCCCTTTGAAACATCTGGTGGGAATATATTTATGTCTCCGTGTGTATATATAATACGTATTAGCATCTCATAGAATACCAGAGTAACCCAAGTATAGCTCAGGTCCCACATGGCCCAGTACAACAATAGATAAGAGTAACTGTGAGCAATTTCAGTCTTTAATGCTTTCTCTCAAATCATGTCATTTCATCAAAATGAAGTTCAAGTCATAACACTCAGCAATATTATCTAATATTCCCTTTCTCCATTCTTCTGTCTCTCAGTATCTCTCCTATCCCATGGTTTACCCAAATCTCTCTCAGAACCTTATCCTCAATTCCTATCCACAAACCCCTTTAAAACTGGGGTCTTCTAGGCTCCTTTCTTTCCTCTCTCTCTCACTTTCCTTTGGCTTCTTATATTTGTTTTAGGTCCTTCCCATGGAAACCCCTTCACTCTACACTGGTTGGAAGTTTTCTCTCTCTCTACCTATTGTCCTTGTTTTGTATCACAAGAACCAAGAATTGACTGGCAAAGACAGAAATATCCTGAGAGGGTAGAAGAAGAGGAGAAGTTGAAGAGGCAAAGGCGGATCCTCTTTAGTGGGAGGCAAAGAGGGAAAACTATAAATATTAATAAGTTTGTCATTGGATACAGTCTGGGAATTTCTATCTCATCTATGCCTAGGATCTTACTCTCGTCCCAGATGGCCTCCATCCCTTACTCTTCTGTCCTCTGAAAAGCTGCTCTTCCACTACTTGGATGCCTAAGTGCCTAGCCAAGTGACTTTACAGACACACTTGCTCTTGGGGCCAGCTTTAGGGGCTGGTGAAGGGGAGGAGAGGTTTGTCAAGGCAGAAAGAGATAGCTATCTGTATGTACATTGTTGCTGATGGTGGGAGGTGGATAAATCAGCACAGCAACAAAAATGTAAGAATTCTTAGCTTGGGCTTACATTGCCCTGATTCTCCCTGTTCACGTCACTCAGCTGGGAGGCTGGCTTTTACAATGCTTAAAGCATTGGTGGGAATTAGGCCAGGCCACGTTACAGATGAGAGGTGGGTATCTCCCTAGCCCTTCTGTCAGGACCAGCTTCCTGAGTATGCAACCTGTGTAGGTGTATAGGACCTTGCACTCTGAAGGGTCCTGCTGTCACCGTCTTGAATTCTTAATAATTTTTGGACTAGGAGACTTGCATTTTCACTGTGCACTGAGCTCAACAAATTATGTAGTTGGTTGTACCTCACAGCAATGTCCGGTCACCTGTGTTTGGAAGAAGCCAGCTCCCAAACTGCGTGCGAATCCCTTCACTGTTTGCCAGCTGGTCAGTAATGTCTTGGGGTTTTGCCAAATTACATGAAGCACCCAGGTGAGTCATCTTCGACTCACCCTACATTTCAGGTACACTCAACTATTCACTGTTGCCTGCTGTTTCATACTTCTCCTGACTTTGCATAAACTATGACTCTCCTCCTTTCTAGACCAAACTCAACATGAAAGCATCCTTCAAATTCTTGTCCATGTCATTTCTTCTTTGTGGATCCTTCTAGGACTCCTTTATGGTAGGAGAGTATGTTCCCTCCTCCTTGTTTACATACACACCCATATTATAACACTTACCCCACTGTACTATAATTATCTCTTCATATGACTGTTTCTGCCACTAGGGAATGGGCTTCCTGAAGGCAGGCACTATGTCCAATTTATCCCTTTGTTTCTAACTCCTGGCACAGAACCTGACATTCATAAACATGTGTAATGAACTCTGTGTATCCAATGGGTACTTATTTTTTAAAGTTTTAAAAAGTATTTTAATTTGGGCTCCCTGGTGGTGCAGTGGTTGAGAGTCTGCCTGCCGATGCAGGGGACACGAGTTCGTGCCCCGGTCTGGGAGGATCCCACATGCTGCGGAGCGGCTGGGTCCGTGAGCCACGGCCACTGGGCCTGCGCCTCCGGAGCCTGTGCTCTGCAACGGGAGAGGCCACAACAGTGAGAGGCCCGCGTACGGCAAAAAAAAAAAAAAAAAAATTAATTTTATTGGAGTGCAGTTGATTCACAATGTGGTGTTAGTTTCAGGTGTACAGCAAAGTGATTCAGTTATACATATACATATATTCATTCTTTTTTAGATTCTTTTCTCATATAGGTTATCAAAGAATATTGAATAGAGTTCCATGAGCTATACAGTAGGTCTTTGTTGGTTATCTATCTTATATATTGTAGTGTGTGTGTTTGTTCATCCCAAGCTCCTGATTTAACCCTCCCCACTACACTTCCCCTGTGGTAACAATGGGTACTTATTGATTCGGGTTTTTTTTTTTTAAGAAATTCAATTCAAATTTGCCTAAATAGAAAGAGAAAGTATTGGCTCAGACAACTGAAAGAGCCCAGAGTTATGGCTGCAGGCATGGATGTATCTAGGTGCTCAAACAGTGTTGTAGGGAATCTGTAGCTCTACCTCTGCTCTTTCCTCTGTTGGCTTCATTCTTAGACAGATGCTCTCTTTGCAGTGGAAACCTGGCTATAGAAGTTCCAGAAATATGTCTTGTTGGATTAGCAGCCCCAGTAGAAAGAAAAAGCCTCTTCTTCAATAGGTACAGCAAAATTTCCCAGACTAATCTTGAGCTACATGCCCATCCATAACCTCTGTGGCCAGGAGAATGAAATACGCTCTTTCATCAGGCTTGGGTCATATGACCCACCTTTGGAACTGGGGAGGCTGTGGTTAGTTCTACCCAAACCACAAAGTCTGGGAGCAAAGGGGGAGGCTGGGGGAGTAATTCTTCATAGGAAAATCTGAGAGTTATTACCAGAAGGAGAAATGGACGATGGGCAAGCAAATAAATGCACAGACATCTACTACTGATACAGGGTCAGGAGGATGGAAGCCCAGAGAGGCTGGAGCCCTGACCAGGGCAAACCCCCCTTCTGAGATGCCGACAGTCATCCTGGAGGAAATACGTAGAAGTGCTTTGAAGGACTGTCCCTACCTGAAATCCCACAGACTTTAGTGTTTTTGGGGGGGACTGGCCCCTAGAGATGATGCAATAATCCTTGTTTCTTTATACCTACAAAATCAGAATATAATTTTCTAAGGGACCTAAGAAAATGGAATTGTCTCCTAAATAGAAACATTTGTATCTCTAAAGGATCTGCTGAGTACTTAAGTCTTTACATTTAAAATAAGTTAGACTCAGAAACGCAGCCTGGGTTTCAGACTTCTTAGTTCTGCCACCTTCTCTTTCTTGGGAAGCCATTCAACTTCATGGAACCTCGGTTTTCTGATCTGCAAAATGGGGATGACTGTATCCATTTCGTGGTATGTTTTCGTGAGGGTAGAATGAGTTGCTCCTTAGCACAGTGCTGGCACCTGGGAAGAACTCAGTGAATGGGAGCATTGCAGACAACAAGTGTAGCCTTGGAGTAGAGGAGCATGTGTCTAGTGTCGACCAGAAAAGATGACTGTTTCTCTCCTTGCTGGCATATAGCTTAGGTTGTGGACTTCCTTCATCTTCTGGCCACAGTGATCCCTTCCATTTACAGAGCACCTGAAATTTTTTTCACGATTGTTGCATCTTGTGTGGTGTTACGATAGCTAACATGTATTATGCACCTGGATCCACCCCTATTGTAAATACTTTACATGTATTCGCTCATTTAATCTTTGCAACAACTTTATGATGTGGAACTGTTATAATCCACATTTTATACCTGAGGAAACTGAAGCACAGAATAGACGAATAACTTACTCAGTGTTGTATTACTAGCAAAAGAACAGAGAAGTCAGGCAATCAGAGCCCATGTTCTTCATCTCTACTGCTTCATCCTGTAAAATAGTGAGGCTTGTATTATTAAGTGCATTGTAAGGATGTGCAAACTGCATATTTATTGGCTCAGATACCTTAAAGAGGCCCAAAGAGGTAACCCGCACAAGGTCATGCAGCTAGTTAATGAAAGATTTCAACATAAATTGGAAAAACGGAACATACACCATGGTTGAGCCCAGATCACTGTTCCCCAGAATGTCATTTTCTCTCCTCTAAAAATATGCATCCTAAGCTCCATTCATTCACATGGACAAGGTGAACTCCGTACGTTGGTTAGTCTGTATGTTTCAATATCTTTCTTCCTTTTTTCTTTCCTCCTTTTCTTCCTTCCTTCTTTCCTTCCTTCCCTCCCTATTACTTACATTTTTATGATTTTCTGTTTTCATAATTTCCCAATTATCGCTTGTTATTTGTGTATGTATGTATGTATGTATTAGTCATATATAATTTATCTATCTGCTTGTTGGAGGAGGGAATGGAGTTTTGCAGATTTGAATGTCTCCTCGGCTGTGTACTGTTTGTGTATGCAAACGTGGTGACATGTCTACTGCAAGAAATACCTCCTGTTAGAGCATTCTTCTTATTGGCAAGATGCAACATTCAGTAAGATCTGATGTACGCGACATGGTTAATTTTTAAATGATCAAGTTCTTTGTAATATTGTAAATGAACAAAATGTGCCTAGGAACCTCTTTTCCTCTCCTCCATCTGCACCTCAATCTGGAAATTCAACATTTTGGGCAGGGGGCAAGTGGTGGCCGTTGGGGATTTATACGCATCCCTAAAGCTTCTCTAAATGGAATCAATCAACACATAGATATTGAGTGTCCCGGGCATCTGGAGCCCATCTACGCCATGGCCCCAGAAGGCAGGGTGCTTACAGTCTTGTTGGTGAGACAGTAAGTATGCCCATGGAAATATGACCAAGCGCTGCAGCCACTGTAGTGAGTTCAGAGCACAGAGAAGTTAGGATTTATGACTGCCTAGGTTCGAACCATCTTATGGTTATGTTACCTCTGGTAAAGTTACTTAACCACTCTGGACTCTGTTTTTCTCACTGTAAAATGGGGTACTAATAAGACCTACCACAAAGGATTTTCCTGAGGATCAAAATGAAATAATACGCATAAAGTAGTTAGGGTAGTGTTTAGCAAGCATTTCATAAATGTGAGCTTTTATTTTTGTTCTCACATTCCTATGATCTGGGAATATCCAGAATATTTCACAGAAGAGGCACATCCGGGCTGGATCTTGTCTGCCTTACTGGTGACGTATTTCAAGGTCTAATATTGTCTCCAGCACACACTAGGCACATAGTAGGGTCACAATAGTTGACCCTAGGAAGTTGAGCAGGGCGGCGCTCAGCAATCTGCTGGCGGCTCCGTCAGTGTGCTGACAATCGTCGTCGCCCGCTTCCCCTTTCTCCTACCTACATTAATTTGTACTGCCTACTCCCTTTTTGTAGACCTCATCTCCTCCAAGTCGTATCGTCCAGAAGAGGGCCTCTCCGTGGGTTTTATAGCCAGCAGGGCACGTCTAATCCTGGTGTCCAGCTGGCCATGGAACTCCAGTCCCAGGAGTCTGCTGAACCCCTAACTGGAATCCAGAAGCACTCGAGAAGGGTCAGGGGCACTTGGGGTGGGCCGTGCCCTGACCCTGAGCTGGAATCCTCTGATACACTCTAGCCTCTTGGTGCATGGAGCCCTTGTGTGTTGTGAGGGAAGCAGCTTAAAGGCTCTGGGAGAATGGCTTTTTCACTGCTTCTAGGGGAGGAATAAGGACTCCCTTCTTCTGGCCACCTCTTATCTCCATCTTCAAGTTTTGACCAGTAGAATCAACTACATCCCATGAATCACAGCCCAAAGGGGAATGGGATTCAGGGAGGCCCTCTCTCTACCTTCGGCATTCTCACTGGAAAGGGCGTGTCCACCTCCAGTTCCCTCTTTCATTCACATCATACAACCTGTGGGCATGGGTTGGTTGTCACACTGGAGTGTTCTCAGCTTCGGATCCTCCTGCCTCAGAGCTACAAGGTGGCTGGGCAGTTAAGGATAATGACAGCCACACAACTGACATTTATTAAGGACTCCTATGGACTGAGGCCCTGGGCCACCGGCACTGCACCTCATTTCATCTTCACACACGGCTCATCATACCGATGGGGCAGCTGAGAGTACCAGAGGCAAAGCAACACGCTCAAGACCACAGCAAGGGAGAGTAGCAGAGCGGGAATGTGCCCCCAGGCAGGCTTGCTCTAGCTGCTGCAGGAGTCTGTGTGCACCTTCCATTACCGCATCCAGTCCAGGGACTGAGGCATATGGTGCATAGGTTTATTCAGGACACGAAACATAGGAACTCTCCGTTGCCTCCAGTAATGAGGATTTGTTCTGTTACACGAAGAGAAGTAGGAAACTGGGAACCTGGTCCAGTGGCCGCAGTGAGCTTCCCGTGGAGCAGTTCTCAGGGTAGCAACCTCGGGTATCCTCGGGTACCAAGCTCCCTTTCTGCCAGCTTCTTCCTACTCACAGCAGCTGACTTCTCTTGCAGCATGGCCTTTGCTTCCTCGCAGAATTATCTGCTCGTGGCTTCTACTCAGGGCAGGGTTCGTTGCATTCTCCCTGGTTGTCCTGCTTTTGAACTGTCTAAAAGGGCTTGATTTACTACTGGCCAGGCTTGGGTGCCCCCGCTGGTACCCAGATGATTACCCATGGGCTTCTAGTCAGCCCATGGAAGACTGCCTGAGTCGAGTGTTGGTTCTGGGCCCTCTCAGCTGTGGGCAGGGCAGCAGGATAATGGGGACTAAGTGGGAAGGGGCTCTGTGCCTTGTGGGCATGCGTAGGAGCATGCCCAGTGCCAAAACACCATGCAGGCTGGCCTTCAGGGGAGCCAGTATATCTTTCTGGTTAATTGCAAGGGCTTTACAGAAAGACAGACCCGAGATTGGGTGGACTCTGCTGCTTATTAGCTGTGGGAATGTGGGGAAATTTTTTGATCTTTCCAGGGCTCAGTTTCCTCTTCTGTTAAATGGGTGCAACAGTAACACCTCCTTCAGTTTGTAGGATTAAATGAAACAAAGTCTGTAGAGCACTTGGCACAGGGTATATGCATGAAAACATGAGACTCCCATCATTGTCTTTATTAACAAGGTGAGCTCACAGCTTGGGTTGAACAGAATTACAGAGATTTCTTTGTGAACAGAATAGCATGGTGGTTAAATACCAAGGTTCTGAAGGCAGCATAACTTTGTTTAAATCCTGGTTCCACATGTATTGGCTGGGTTCTTGGGAAAGTTACCTAAACTCACATCTCTAAAAGGCAAACAGTATCTAACTCGGAGAGTTAATGTGAGAATTTAAAAAGGTGGGGGAAAAACACAGAAGAAATCCATGCAGAGTGCTTAGTGCAGAGCCTGGCACATCGTTGGTAACCATGACTGTGATTATTATTAATTTTTTTAGAGGCTGCTAAGCATCACGGATGAAATGCAGGAAATGTTAGGTTGATATTTGATCATGAACTTTGTTTTCAACACTTCAAGATCATTTTTGAAAGTAACAGAAAAAGTTGAGTGTGTTTTCATTCTAACCCACTTCAACATATTAATGCTTGGGCTTTAAGTACAATTTTTTTTTTTTTTTTTAAGAATACAGAAGACATACTTTTCCAAACCCATAGGTGGGAAACCAAAGTTAAGTGATATTCTGATTTCCAGAGGGTGGCTGCAGAAGAATCCAGAGAGAGGGAGGAGCCTTGATTTACTTCAGCCCCTATCTGCCACCAGTCCCCGCATCAGCACAGGGAGCTAATCATTCCTGGTTATTGGGCTGGCCTTTGTGAGCCAGAGGAGGTTTAGGTTGACAATCAAAATAATAACTGTTATGGAAACTACTGAGAATGTGTAAAACCCCTCATTTTGGTATCATATTAGACTGTCTGAGATGTTTATACATAATATGACAGCCACTCAATGCATTTCCATCTGGAGAATCAGATACTAATCTTTAAGAAGAAAATATAGATGTTTCTTCAAAGACATATTAGCAAATGACAGAATAACAAAACCAAAGAAGTCTCACCTTGTGGCAGCCTGATGGGGTGGAGGGTTTTGTGGGATTTGTACTTCCTGTCTTTACATGGTCCTGCTGGCTGCAGCTTGTCCTCTGACTGTCCATTTTGCTGTCGGTGCCTGCCTTTGGAAGAAGGATTAAGCAATCCAAAGGGGTCTGGGCGGCCATAGCTACCATGTTACCGTTGTCACCACGTGGCAGGCACTGTGCTCAGCACGTACCATACATTTGCCATTACACCCTGAGGGGACCCTGCGAAAGGGGTTACATCGCTGCTGTTTCACAGAAAAGGAGACTTAGGTGTCAAACACGATATTAACGTGTCCCAAATCCACACAGCTGGGAATTGGCAAAGCGAGAAATCACATCCAGTTGTGTGTGTGTGTGTGTGTGTGTACAAATTTCGTGATCCTGATAACAGGATGCACTGCCTTCTTGGTTCAACAAATATTTATAGGTGAGGTTTTCAGAGGTGATGAAGAAGAGAGCCCAGTGCTACTGAAAATTAGTCCTTGGGCCACCTTTATCTATATGTCTTAGGTAGGTCTGTTTGCTACTTTACATTTAAACAAGGTTTTGTAGCTTTCAAAGCTTTTTTTATGTACATTTTCCCTTTCTGGCTTCTAACAGATGGGTGTTATACAAAGTCGAATAATGAAGTGCTGATCTTAAAAACAAACAAACAAAAAAAACAAAAGAAAACAAATATTTAGTGTTTAACGAACACCTAGCCCAGCTTCCTAACAAGCAACGCATGATGTAGCACGTGCTATAGTTGCCCTTCCCACACTCGTGGCCCACCCAAAATATACCTGCAGCTTCGGTGGACATTTCCCCACGCATCCTGAGAGCTTCCTACTTCTTTCATTCTCTGGGCTTTCTCTGGCTACAGGAGAGTTCTCAGCCCACCTGCAGGGCAGGCCAGAAGTGCTAGGGACTTAATGTCCGTAAGAGCAACTTTCAACCATGGGGGGGCTGGTATTAATGGGTAACTAGCCCAGGACACTTCTGATGCTCAAGTATGTTCGATACAGTCTAAACTCAGAAGTTCCCATGTAGAATTGAGTCCCAGTTATTACCCAAAGCAGTAACCTGCTGATAAACACTTCCTTTTACTGGCTTCCCACGGGTAGCCAAATAGACATTTTCCCTGGACCAGCCACTCAGTAGAGAAATTATTGATTGTCTACTGTTAATCAAAGATTATAGACAGTAGTACAGGGAAGATCTGGCCCCTGCCCTTTTAGATTTTACAAACACACACACACAGTGGAGACTTGGCCACAGTTGGGCATGTAGCAGCTTGGGAGGTGACTGCAAAAATCCAGGACAGAAATGATGGTGACTTGGTTCGGTCAGTGGCAGTGAGTGACGAGAAGTAGTTGCATTTGGATATATTTTGAAAGTAATGCTAAGAGGTTTTGCTGACAGGTCAGGTGTAGGATGTGAGAGAAAGAGGAAAGTCGAGGATGCTAAGTCCCCCTACCCCTTGAGCAACTGGAAGAATGGAGTTGTTTTCAGCTTAGGTGGGAGGATGACAGAAAGAGGGCAGGTAATGGAAGTCAAGCTCTTGACATGTATGCTTGAAATGCCTATTAGTCGTCCAAGTGAAGGTATAGAGCAGAGAGCTGGAATGCAAGCTGGATCTCAGGGGAAAGGCCAGGGGTGAAGATATAAAATTTGGGACTCAAAAGGCATGTAGATTGGAGAGAAGATGAGATCATGGAGGGAGTCTCTCATTTCAAGGAAAGCACAGTCTAGTTGGAGGAGACAGTCATTACTGAGTCACACAAATAGCTCATTCGCAGACCATGATGAAGTCTGGAAAGGCAGTTGTACTGACTGTCCTCTGGGGGCCTGAAAGATGCAGCAGACCCTGCCCTGAAACAATTAGAAGGAGGGGGCATTCTATACAAAGGAAGAATACAGCTATGAACTCAGAAAACAACCAGAAGCACAAAGTAATAGTGAGAAATGATCCTAGCAAAGAAGGTGGGGTCCAATCATGGAGAGCATTGATGGTCAAGAGAAAGAGTTTAGATTTCTCCTGTGGGCAGTGGGGAGCCACTGAGGTGGGTGAACGACAGGATTGGAACTGTTCCGTAGGGCAACTCACTCTGGAGGCTGAAAGGGAGAGAGATAAGAAGAGGCTGTAAGACCAGAGAGTAGGGAGGAAGGAGAGGAAGGGATGGATGGGAAGACATTCAAGAAGAAACACAATTTGACAAGAGGTAACAAAACGTTCAATACGTGTAAGATTTGATCAGCATTACCATCTCGAGAAGAAGAGTGGAGAAGAGGTGTATATGGGAGGTGCAAGGCATACATAGAAGAGTGATCATTGAAACACTGTTTATAACAGAAAATGCTGAGAAGCAACGTAAAGGTCCATCAATAAAAGACTGATGCAATACGGTGTGATACATCTATACAATGGAATGCCCTTCAGTGATTAAAAGGGGTGATACAAAGCTGAATTCACTGGCATGAAAGGAACACACAATTTATTGTTGAGTAAAAGAGGCTGTGAAGCAGAATTTATCGTTTAACCCCGTTTATCAAAATGCTATCTTTATAATATCATTTGTGTATATATGTCTAGGGAGACCTTTGAAATTATGTTCGTCAAGATGTCAGTGATGGTTTTCCCCAGATGATAGGATTGCTGGTGTGTCGTTTGTTCGTTTATTTATTTGATTTGGGAGGAGGCAATTTTTCTGTCTTCCTGCATGGCATGAATTTTCTGACACAGGCTTGTAACAGTTTAAACAAGAGACAATACAGATTTTCTAAAGGAAGTCAAACAGACAGGCAGGGCAGGGCAAACATGGCCTCAGGTCTACAGTGAGAGCAGGTGTTAATGTGGGTCAACGAACCTCTTCCTTGGGTCTTTGGAACTAAAGGAACTTCAGTCTGAAGCATGGGGGAGGAATGTCTGGGGTAGCATGCTCAGATGGCCTGGTGACCTTCTGCCTTCTTCCAGGGTCTTCCTGAGAGCTATCAACAAGTTTGCAGAAACCATGAACCAGAAGTTCCTGGAAAACACGAACTTTGAGTTTCAGGTGAGTGTGAGGCGCCAGACTTGCCCTTGGAGTGCCCTGGCCGGGCTGCTCCAGCAATCTGGGCTAACTGCTCCATCAGACACATCCCAGAACACTCGGAAGCTATGCCTGTGTCTCTGGGTGTTTCCACAGAGCCATGGCGGGGAGAGGGGAGGGAGGGAAGTACTCAGCGTTTGGAACCAGGCCCTTGATTAAATAGTCATCAGCTGAGCAGCATATGCAAATGTGACCGTATGATGTATCTTGTGTTGAAGAGGAGACTTGCATTCATTCATTGTCAAAGTGGGTGCCACCTTTTAAATATGTATTAACTTTTTTTTTTACTTTTTTGTTCACTGGAGCCTAGAAAAGCAGCCATTCTCAGATACTGAAAGATAAAGCTCACTAGTACATTTCTGTGACTTTCTGATTCCTCCAGAAATCACTTTTAGTGCTCAGACAAGACCTGGGGACTCTGTGAGGTTCAGGGGCCTCAAAGCATGCCCCTGGGGCAGACAGGGCGACACATCTGCTCAGGGCCCAGGCAAGAAGAACCAACTCTTCAAAGCCTTGTGGTCAAGTTCAGGTTGCTACCTCTGGCTGGAGGTGTGATAGGGGAGACCCTTAAAAGGGGATCCCCCCTCCAGGGAAGCCTCTGACCCCCAGGATCTCTCACAGCACAAGCTGAGGGAGTGGCCAGCAAACTGGGGCGATGGCTTTTTCTGCCTGCTCGTCTGGGGTTTCAGTTCCTGTCTGGGCTCTGGCCTCTGGCCAGCCGAGGACCCTCAGGCAAGGCCTGGACTGCAGACTCATCTGTAAAATGCTCAACAACACCTCCCCTCGCTACTTCGTAGGGTTTTTCCAGAACGGGAACGTACCAAGGCACTTGCTAGGGGAACTCACTTGTAAGGAGGGTCCCAACAGTTTCCGATCAGACACTTCCTCCTCCAAGAGGCCTCCCCTGCCTGATTCCTCTCTGAAGGTCCCCTAACAACCCCATGGCCACCGTGTATCACCACTTAGCCTGCTGTAGTCTCTTCATAGCACTCCGTGCTATCTTTCTTATTTGCCTACATGCCCGTTCTCTTTCTTTCCTCTGGTAGAAGGTAAGCTTCAGGAGTCGGGAGTGTGAAGACCTGTACTCACAGGGAATCTGTGCTGTGTTCCTGGCACATAGTAGGTCTCCTTGGGGAGGTGATGCCTGGGCTGAGGTCTGTGAGATCCGTTCTGCTAGACAGCACCGGCCTATAAATACTTTATAAATGTTATCTTTGAATAAGATTCTCTCCCACTACCTTGCATTTAAATCAGGCAACTGAACTATAACGATAATGATGATGAAAAGAATAGCTGCCATTTCCTGACAGCAGTGTACGTGCAGATCTCACAAGAAGCACTTTACGTGTTATCTTTCTCAGTCCTTACAACTACCCGACAAGGGAGTTACTATGACTCTTATTTTCTCTGCTGGAGGGATGTGGACACTAAGACCCCCAGGCAACGAGCAGATAGCCTGAAGTCGCACAGCGTGTCAGTGCAGAGGTGGGACGAAAGCACAGCAGTGGCTGGCACCAGAGCCTGCAGATCACTGCAGCCACATGCTAGAGATCGAGTTTCACCACCACGTTGGGTTGACTGCTTGGCAGGGTCTGGGTGAGAGTTATAAGTCTTTGACATGGAAACAAAACATGTCACTTTGGCTGTTTGAATCAGGACAAGTGTTTGATCCCCTTCCAAATGTGGCCCAGGTGCCTGCAGGCTCTGGTTACGAGTACGATCAGGGAAGTTAATAAGGCCATTGCTTTTTTGGAGGGGCAGCTCAGAAGAACACACCTAGGGGCCAGTGGCAAGGCAGTGTTTGGGCCATAAAACTGTTGGCTGGTTTGTTCATCTCTTTCCGTGGGCTTTGGTAATTATAGCCTCGGACCTGATTTCCTGACTCTGGCTCTCCTCCGTGGTCTTAGGGCGGTACTTTGCCAGAGAAGCTCAGCTTTAGTCCTTCATGCCATTCTTTTAGGTTTTATCCAGTTTTCCTGAAAGAAAATCTGCATCTGAGAGTGCCCCAGAGAAGTGGGGGTTTCGTACATGGAAGGTTTGAGCTTATGAGCTGTGTGGCTTTAGGCAAATTACTTCACCTCTCTGTGCCTCGGTGTCCTCAGCATCAAATCATGACACTAATAGCAGCTACTTCACTGGATTGTTGAGAGGATTCAGTGAATTAATTCGTGTAAAATACCTAGAAGAATGCTGGGAACATGGTAGTTAATAAATGGTTAATAAATGTTAGCTCATTATAATTACAATAATTATCATTTTGATGTGATGATGATGACGGTGGTGGTGGTCCTAAGTGTGTCAGGTCTGGGAACCCACGTGTCAGTCCTCAGCAAACAGGACAGTAGGGAGGCATCTTTCTGGTCACCACAACACTGCCTAGGGCTGTCACACCCACAAGATTTGTAAAACGGGAAAGTGGCCAACATTACAAAATGAAATAAGTCTCCTTTTCGAATGAGACTTCCACAGATATTTAGTGGGAAGCACTCAAGAACAGGATCATTCTTCAAACTTATCTTTGTTCTCCTACCTTCTCCTCACTTGTGTGAGAATGGATTTGTTCTCTGTACCCTGCCTGGAACACGCCTTGCTTTCCTCTTACCGTTTCATTAATTATGCATTTAATATCAGCAGGAACAGCATCCACCACTAAGCGCAGCTGCCCTTGCCAGCTGCTGCCCAGAGGAGGGGCAAGTACAATGAGATTAGCCCTAATATCTTCTCCAGAACTGTGGTTTTATGATTCAAAGGGCAAAAAGCAAGGAGCTCTGTGGGTGCCGTTCTGTAGGTGACAAGACCTGGGAATTAGAAAAATGATGCTTCCTGCTTGGGGCTAAAAAAGTTTGCATTCCCAGGCCCTATTCAAGATGCTGGGCCTTGAGATTCACATCTGTTTGCATGGTCAGGGAAGACCAAGAGAGGATTTCGAGTTTAACTCAGTGAGAATTTTTGTTTAAGAGCAATGCTCATGGGTCCAGGCTGTTGCAACATGCCTTGAGAAACTCAGAAGCAAAACAGAGCACTGCCCTGCCTTCAAAGATCTTGGGGTCTCAACAGCAGACTATAAATCCATCTTCTAGCATCCAAGCTTTTGAAGAAGGTGACTAAGCTTTATTAGGCATCGACTTAGGGCATTTTGATCCTTAATCATGACCCTATTAGGTTGGGATATACCCATTTTACTGGTGAAGAAACTGAGCTTCAGAGAAGTGGTTGACTTTCCTGTTAAAGGTCATCTAACTATTAAGTGGGTCTTCTGGGATTCAACCCCAGGCCTGTCTGCAACACCCAAGCTCTTTTCACTCTTCTGTACTGTCCCTTAGGAACAGGGTGCCTTTCGGATCTAGGAGACAGCTCTATGTAGCTCCAGGAACAGTCTGCCCTTGTTAGCTTTTGCTGGCCGTGGGACAGGGAGCTCTTCAATGATTGGCTGCAGAATTAGACTCTCCATGTTGGAAACTCTGATTGGTCCAGAAATCAGTGGTTGCACTTCAGATGTGTTCTTTGGCTCCAAATAATTTTTTTTCCATCTTAGGTGGCTGTGTGATTGCTACTAAGACCATTCTCTCTACTTGGGAAGCTGTAATTGGCTCTGCCTTTGGTAATTCCAGCCTTAGTCTTGAGGCATTTCTGGATCAGCTTCTGGGCACCAGACCACCTTGGGATCATTTTTAAACCTGTACTGGAGACCCTGTGAAATGAAAAGCTTCCAGAATATTCCCAGCCGTTGGTGGAGGAATGAGGGCAGGCTTGGTCTTTATAATGGGAAATGTAACCAGTGATGGCAAAAAACATGAGAGAGGGAGCACAGACACAGAGGGAGCACTCCTTGGCGCCTTGAAGAGGCCCACAGCACTACCCACAGGGAGGTCATGGCAGGACGCCTCCACCAGGCAGGAAGATGGTCACGTGCTTGGGGGCAGCTTCTGCGGCCCTGCCTGCTTCAGCTTGAGGACCCTAGACAACCTCTGGACTGATGTTCCCAACCTGAATCTGTAGTTGGAAACTTTTACTCCCAGAATCAATGGCATCTTCAGAATGGCCCTGGCAGCTGGGCCTCTGCACCACAGAGGTGGGTGTGCTGACTGCATTTCAGCAACCCTGGGTGTTGGGTCTTTTTTTCTTTTTTAAATAAGGATTTGGGGTAAATAATAATTCAAGGCCATTGAGAAAGAAACTTATAGGATCAGACATTCTTGATGTCTCTGCTGTAAAGATACCTGATGAACCAGTGGAAAACTCAACCAACGACAAAGGCTAAGAAGAACCAAGAGAGAAGAAGAAGAGCAATTTTAGCAGAAGAGCAGAGTGGTTAAAGAATGCAAGTTCTGGAGACAGATGCACTTGGATTCAAATGCCAGCTTCATCATTTTGTAACTGTGTGACCTTGGGCAAGTTAGTCAACCTCTCTGGGCCTCAGTTCCCTGTTCTCTAAAATGGGGAGAATCATAATACCAATAGCATAGTTTCTGGGGAGGATTTAACAGGAACACATGCGGCATGCTGGGCTCATTAATGAACTCATTCAACAAATATTTCCTGAGTACACGTTGGGTTAGACATGATCCTAGACACTGGATATACAACAGGGAATAAAAAGATGAGTTTCTTGCTTGCAGGATGCTTACATCCGGTAGAGGACACAGAAAATAAATTCGTTCTGCTTAAAATATGTCATGAATCCTGTGAACAGGGTGTAATGAGGGCAAATAATGGATGGATCTAGTTTAGTCCAGGCGGGCTGGGAAGGCTTCCCCTGGAAGTGATTTTTGAACTGAGATCAAAAGACTGAGTAGGAGTTTACTAGGTAGCAATTTCCTCATTTTGTCCTTATAAGTACCCCCTTTAGATACTATCTAAAGTCTCAGAGAGGTAGGGTAACTTGCCCATGACAGTGGAGCCTGTAATTGGATTGGAATTCTGGAAGGTGACCTGACGGTATCTATGAAAACAAACAACAAAGACAACACAAACAATAACAATATCTGCATAGACCCTGTGCCTTAGCAGTTCCACGTCTAGGAATGTATACTACATAACAGTCTCTCATGCATAAAGATATATAAACAAGGATGTTGATTACAGCACCAATGCTAAAGAAGAAAAAAGTTGGAGTCAAGCTAAATGTCTATAAATAGGAAATTGGTTACAATTAAAGTACATTCTTAGAGCAGAAGACCATGCAGCAGTAAAAGAGAATGAAGCAGATCTGTATATGCTAATGTGGAAACATCTGCAAGAAATATTGATGAGAGAAAAAAGCAAAGTATAGCAGACTATTAAGAAAAGATGTCTATACATATGTTTGTTTATACACAAAAATTTTTGGAAGGATATCCAGGAAATTGTTAGCAACATTTTCTTCTGGGGAATTAGACGAGGGTCCAAGGTAGGATGGAAAATAACTTTTGATTATTTAATCTTTTCAATCATGTAATTTCTTTCACTGTGTGTATATTACATTTATAATTTTTTGAGAGTTAATTAAAAATAGCTGAATTCTAATTACACCCACTAGCGGTATGACTGGGTGGTTGTTTAATTTATCCGGATCTCACTGTTTACATCTGCGAAGTAATAGATTTGGACCAGATGACCCTTAAATTTATTCCAGCTTTAACCTTCTTTTGTCCTACGATTTCAAAATATGAAATTCCCAATCAGAAATCACCTTACTTCTTCCCCGGGGAAAAGGAACCTGTGTGTTTTGCCAAAGATTCTGTGGCTTCTCTGAGCCATCCAGGCTGGGCTGTTAATAAAATGCCACCAGGCAGCTTGGGCCAGGGAGGAAAGAAAAATCTGGGATCTTTTGAAACAACTGGAGAATCTCTCTAACAAAATGGTGATCAATAAATAAACATTTTCTGGAGTACAACTGTATTCAAGCCATCGTACTGAATTTAGCATTAGGGATACAAATAAGTAGAAGCCAGAACCCTTGGTACTGGTGGAACTTACAATCGGAAAAGACAGGGCTTACAAATGCTCTACGACCAGTACTTACAACAATCCTTTATGGTAGTTACCATTATTTTTTCCATTTTACAAGTAAGGAAAATGAGGCTCAGAAAGGTCAAGTAGCTAGCCAAAGACAGCTCAGCTAGTAAGAGAGAGACTGGTATCCATTCCCTAGTCTGTGAGACACTGATGCATGTGCTCTTAACCACTGGAGGATCCTGTCACGGGAAGTGAGTGGAGCACAAGGTCAGGTGCGGAACGATGGACCCATGTCTGTGGTTGCACCTACTAAGTGCTCCTCAAATCCGGAAGGGCTGAGCGGACCTGATGTGCTCTGCCTTCTGGGAAGGCCTCATGAAGGAAGTGGGTCTCGAACTGGGCTTTGATGAAAGGATGGAAGTTAGATGCTGCAGGTGTGGGAACCACTGTGAGCAAAGCCACGGAGGCCAAGACGCTTGTGTTCTATCTGTGAGTCTGAGCAGATCAGCCCCTCCCCCCTCCCCAGGCAGTTTGCTGAGGGAGATAACACTGGAAATTGCCTGAAAAGCCAGGTTAGTTCATTTGGTTCTGATTCTTCAGGAGCAAGAGTCAAGGAAGGTTCAGGCAAGAAGTATCATGAGTGCCCAGCCGTGTCTAGTTGTGGCCACTGCTCAGCTCTCAGGCACTGCACAGAGCCACTGACCATGACGGCCTTCCCTCAGTTCCAAAGTTGGACCCACAGAGCCTCATGGGCAGGACTGGGCAGGGGCTGTGGGTGAGACACTTAGGGGCAGCATTTCTGATCCACTAGGAAGAAGCAGCACTGGATCTATGGTCTCATGGTCCACGAAGATCTTCAAGGAGAGAAGTCAAAAGAAAATCAGGTGCACTCCTAAGTATATACCCAAGAGAACTGAAAACATACATCCACACAAAAACTCATATGTAGATGTTCATAGCAACATTATCCGTAATCGCCAAAAGGCAGAAGCAAACCAAATGTCCATCAGGGATAAACAGAATGTGGTACATCCATATATATTTATACCCAGAATAGTATTCAGCAATAAACAGAAATGAAGTACTGACACCTGTGACAACGTGGATGAACCTTGAAAACGTCATGCTTAGTGAAAGGAGCCAGACACTAAAGAAAGGTCACATATTTTCTGATTCCATTTCTATGAAATGTCAAAACCACAGAGACAGAAGTAGCTTTGTGGTTGCCAGGGGCTGAGGAGGAAGGAAGAATGGAAGTGACTGCTAATGGGTGGACGGTTTCTTTTTGGGACAATGAAAATGTTCTAAAATTAGGTAGTAGAACCTTGTGAGTATACTCAAACCCACTGAATGATATACTTTAAAAAGCTAATGTTATGATATGTGAATTATATCTCAACTTTAAAAAAGAAAATCAGGAATGTGTGACAGAAAACCTTTTTGAAGGACCAAGTCAGGTAGAATAGAGGCTAGCAAGAAGCTTAATTAGATTTGACAGTGTCTAGGTATTCTCAAACATGGTTGGGAGAGGGGGATTTCTGGAATTATTCTCAAAAGTGATACCAATTCAACTTACTTTGTCACATACCTATTTCCTGTGGTAAGCTGATTATTCTTATGAAATCCCCTAAATTCAGGAATTTTTCACCCTAGAAATAACCCATTCCATGTCCTATGACCAAGTTTTCCCGTTCCTTGGCTTGTGGTTCCATATCCTGGTCTTAGACGGGAGGAGGTGTGAGCTCTGGGCTTACGCAGACCAAAACAGTACATTTTCAGAACCTGCAAGTCATGGGGATGTCAGGAGGAAGGACAGTCAGAGTGGCTGAGAGACGCCAGGAGGAAGGACAGTCAGAGTGGCTGAGAGACACCCTGACCTTTACTGTGTTTGGATAAGCGAGGTTACTACGGAAACAGAGGAGCCTGAGATCTGATTCTCAGGGTAATGGGCAGTTTTTGGAGGACCTTGAGGAAGGGAGTGATACGATATGATCCTTCCGGGTTCTCTGTGCAGAGTTGACTTTACGGGGGCCACAAGCCAGGAGGTCACTTCACTGCACCCCTGGAGAGACTTGGTCTTTTTGGACTCTGGGAGATAAAGTTTCAAGTAAAAGAAGGAAAGCTCATTTCCTCAACAGAGTATGAGCTGCACGAGGGCAGGGACTGCTGTCTGTATAACCATTGCCCTATCCCCACGTGATGACAATGCCTGGCCCATTGAAGATGCTCAATAAATACGTGTTAATGCATCCTCAGCTAAAGACTGATCACAGCGTGTAGAAAGAGACTTGAACGTCAATCAGAAGGCTTGGGTTTAAATCGCAGCTCTGCTGTATGTTTAACAAGCTGTGGGACCTTAGGCAAAATACTTAAGCCCTCTAAGCCTCAGTCTCCTCAACTGTGAAATGGGCCTAATAATGGCTACCAAGTTTTGAGAGATCAAAGGAAGGATGTGTGGGAAAGTGCCTGGCCCATGGTAAAATGAAGGGCTTGTTTTGCTCCTTTCTGAAACTGGAACCACAAGCCCAAATGAAAGTAATACTCTGGGCAGCAGTAGGGGCTTTATCAAGGGTAGAGCTGCCTTTCATTTAGTCTTGGCCATCTGAAACTTCCGATGAACATCTTTGAGTGAAGGATGAAGGTCTCACTGGCAGGTGGTTTCCCCAGCTGGTGTTAACCCTCCCCTTGCTAGTCAATGTTTAGAGGAGGCTGGAAGTGTGTGGGCTTTGTCCAGCAAAGCTGCCCCCCACCTGCTCCTTGCAGGACCATGGCATCTCGTAATAATTGCCCCTGAGCCCTGAAGGCACCAGGTTGTACAATTTGCTTTGGTACCAAAGGAGTCACTAGAATAATGAAAAGAATAATAGGGCAAACCAGTGCTTTGGAGCTCTTACTGAGATTCATGCCCTTTAAACACATCATCTTTACCATAGCCCTCTGCAGTGGATACACAGGTACCCCTTTTGCAGATGGGTTCACTGAGGCTCAACAATACCTTGGTTTGGGTCTCCATCTCGGTTCTGTAGCCTGTGTCAATATCACTGTCACTGCTGCTAATCTTTGGAGCCCTTGCCCTGCACTGCACACTTTACCTGATCTCTTTCACCATGAGCCGTGGAGTGGGTTCTAGTATTAGTCTCTTCATTTAGCACCAAGAGATCATGTACATGTGACGGTTATGACAAGCTTACCTGTAAACTTGGCCCTCAGTGGTTCTTGAACTCAAATTAGCATTGCAATCACCCAGAGTACTTGTGAACACACGGATTTCTGGGGTCCGATTCAGTAGGTCAGGGGTGGGTCCAGAGAATTTGCATTTCTAATGAGCTCCCACGTGCTGCTGGTGCTGCTGGCCAGAGCCACACTTCAGAACCATTGAACTAAAGAGAAGGAAAAGGCAACATATTCTAAGATGGAATAGGTTGCAGGCTGGTCCTCTGAGCTGTCGGGTGAATTAGGGAGGACTTCCGTAGAGGCTGAGAGGCTCTGAAATACTTAATCCCTCATCACCCTCTACTTCTAGGGCAGAGAACCAGCTCACCAGGGCACCCAGCTGGGGCGACTTGTCTTTCAAAAAAACAAAATGAAGCAAAACAACAACAATGAAAAAGCAGCCCTAAAATCTTCCTCCTTGCCCAAATCCTGTTGTCAGAGAGAGGATGTGGTCGGCACCTAGAGAAATCCATCAGTTATCCTCGCTCTGGCCGGGATGTTAATTTCAGAGTCAGTGCCAGTTAGAAAATTGCAGCGCACAGAATTAAACTGGTTCTGCCTCGGTCTTCTGCCATCTTCATAAATTATTCACATTACCCAGCGTTTAATATGCTTTCCCACTTCAGACCCTCTCCGTGACTGTTCTCCACTCTTTCATTTACAGCTGTGGAACAACTATTTTCATCTGGCGGTGGCTTTTATCACTCAGGATTCTCTGCAGCTGGAGCAGTTCTCACACGCCAAATACAACAAAATCCTGAATAAGTAGGTTGCATTTGGATCTCTTGAAAGGGGGGTAGGGGTTCATGAGAATCTCTGAGGTGGTGACTGAAGCAGACATTTTTTGTTCCTCCTAGGTACGGGGACATGAGACGGCTAATTGGCTTCTCCATCCGTGATATGTGGTACAAACTTGGTGAGTAGGCACACACAACCAGACAGACACCATCTGCACAGGCCAGGCTCCTTCTTGAAGACCATCCGTTAGAGGGCCATGGGGGCTTCAGCAGTGGGAGCTTGAAATAATAGTCTATCGCTGTACGCACCCCGGGTCCTTAATAAGTGCCTGATGAGAGAGGGTACCCATCCCCCAAATCCCACCCCCCAAAACAGCTGTGTATCTGCTTCTCCTTGATGCCCCTGAGGGGTTAAGAACTCAAACTGGACTTTACAAGAAGGAGAAAGAGCACGACTGCTGTGGGAGTACACGTCACACGCGTGCTTTCTGCTGACTGGTGGCCGTTCTGCATCCTGCTTCCTATGTGATGTAGTGATCTACAAAAGACCCTCCAACCGCATGGGGGAGAATTGTTTCCATGGAAGACGAAGGTCTTTTGCGGTATGTTTGAGCTGAAACGTGACCCCAGAAGCCGTCCCTGCTTCGGTGAGCTGCAGGAATCCTGTGTGAGCTGCGTGGCATCTGTGGGAGGAAAGAAGGGGAGATGGCGTCTGCCAGGCATTTAGGGAGGGTCTGAGTCAGACCAGGGCTAAGGAGCTCTTTATCTAGTCTTCACATCACCTCCTGCAAGATGGAAACATTACCTGCTCCTTTTACTGATCAGGAAACTCAGAGAGGGAAGCAACTTGCTTGAGATGAAACAGTGGCAAATCCCAGAGCTTGGTTTTGATTCCACGAGGCTGGGGGCCACATACCTCGCCCAAGGCCTGAATCCTGCTCCATAAATAGGTGCGGAAAGGATGAACGGGTGGATGGATGGATGAATAAATAGTAACAAGTAATGAACCATGTTCACCTCCGAGCTTTGTGCGCCCTCCTTGACCCTGCTGCCGAATCGCTCTGCCCTGGGCCTGGATGTGGGCCCTCTTCAGTCGAGCACTTGCGGTGCTGTGCCCATCTCTTAGATTCAACCTATATCACCTCCCCTGACTTTGCTTCTCGCCTCCCCAGACATCTTAGTGTCTTTCAGTTCCCATCTGATTTCCTGGACAGCCGTTCCTCACCCTTTCCAGCAAGGCCCGTTCGTTGTGGGGAAAGCACAGTGGATATCAGCCTGGGTTTTGTGTCTGCTGGCAGCAACTCAACTCAGGCCAAGAGCACATACTGGTAACAGGAGGGTTGTGGACTGGCTCACAAAATCAAAGTGAGAGCTGGGGAACCAGGCCCAGAACAGACTCTACATCTCTGCCTGGGGCCTTGCCCCGTCATTTACATGCTATGAGGCCCAAAGCCAGGGGACTGAGTGACACTGGGCCTAACCTGGGGAAACAGCATCTTCTCCCAGGGTGCTTATGAGGGTCGTGAGAACAAATACTGGGAGAGTGAGGCCATGGAGGCCACACCCATGTCAGAGTTTTTATCATTATTTTCACCCTCGTGCCATCAGGAGGGAGCCTAATTTTCCTGTTCTAGCTCAGTAGTCATCAAAGCCAGGCCTGTGTCACTAAGGCCTGAAGGGCAGGGCCCGGGCAGTGCCCAGGCAGGTAATGTAAAAGAGTGAAGGGACTGATGTATGTTAAACCCACAGAAATCCATAAAGCAGGGTGCTGTCAACATTTGGGGTTGGATAATTCTTTGTTGTGGTGGCTGCCCTATGTATTGTAGGATACGTAGTAGCATCCCTGACCTCTAGCCACCAGATGCCTACCCACCAGATCCTCCTTAGTTGGGTTAACCAAAAAAAGTCTCTAGACATTGCCAAATGTCGTGTGTGTGTGTGTGTGTGTGTGTGTGTGTGTGTGTGTGTATACAGAATTACCCCCATTTGTAAGCCACTATCATAAATAAATACCATCTCTGCCCTGTTTTTCTAGAACAGCATACCTTTCTCACTCTATCTTTTGTTTTTCCACTTTGGATAATGACAGGGATGTAAGAAATACTTTACGTTTCCTTCACCATTACCCTGCAATAGGGAAAAACAAAAAAGCATAGTGCAAGTGAAGGCCTACCTGGTAGCCAGCGTCTGGCCTCAGGGGTCAGGATTATAGGAAGGAGTAGGTGGGCCTGCAGCAGAGTGAAGCACATGTGCCCCAGCTGAAAGGGACAGTTGCTGTCCTGCTCTGGTTGACCGCTGTCCTTTTACAATGCAAGGCCGACATTGTCACATCTTCCGTTTTTTCAAAAGAAGCCAGGAAACATAATTTTTAAATGCATTTTCCAATTTATGAATATTGGTGATAACTAATTGAAAGTTTTTAAAACATTGAATGTGTCCAGTGAAACATGGGGCCCAGATTCGGTTTGCATATGAGTTTGCATTCTTTGCTTTACAACAGCAAAGAGGAGGTAAAGCCGTGGTGGGCTTCCTTTCCCAGATCTACATATCAAGCTTTGCCAGAATTGCAAAGCAGGGATCTGTGCTTTGTTTGTTTCTAGTTCTTCCACACAGCCGGCTCTTTTCTGAATGTCCTTCATTGCCGTTGTTTTGCACACAGAAGATTTTATTTAGATATAGATTATGTTTTGGCAGGCGTTCCTGTGTTCCCAATTATGCTGATGAATGAAAAGATGTTACCAAATATTCCACCTGCTTAGAATCACAGAACATCAGAACTGGAAGGGCCCTTTAGAGATCATATTGTCCAGCATTTTTCAAACGTTTATTTTTAGCTGAGGACCAATTAAAAAAAATATCCTGCTCAACACAGAAATTGGATGAAAGCCAAGCTATTCTAATTGAAGTCGAGTGGGGGGCCCAGAGCCCATTATAATGGGCCTCTCCTGAGCTCCCATGTAGACCCCTGTGGATTTTCTGGGGAGAAATCCTGAAGTACTTCAGAGAATAGTTTGAAGCTACAGGTCTGGTCCAACCCACCATTTTACCAATGAGGAAACTAAGGCACAGAGAGACAAAGAGGTGTGTACGAGATCCTGGAGTGGGTTAGAGTTAGATTCAGGACAAGTACCCTGGCACGAGTGTTTGTCCAGAAGCATCACAAACTTCTTGATGTATTCAAGTACCTGTAGGATGAATTAATGTAATTAAAAGATATACTTGTTAGGGTTTGGGGGTTGCAAGAAAGAGATGCTGACTGTGGCTGCCTTAATCAGGGAAGGTACTTATGGGAAGGGGAAGGGGAAATGGGCTACGAAGGGTAGGGCCAGAGACACTCAAGGATCCACGACAGGTGGTGTGACATTGCCTTCAGAATGTTCCATCCCAGCATCACTCTGCTAAAGGTCCAGTCTCCAGGGGACACCATTCTATTGGCCTTCCTTGGCTGACCTCTCCATCAAAGCCCCCACCAAGCCTACATCCATCAAGGGAGGCAGAATTTCCCAAAGTAAAACGTTCATGGAGTTATGAGAGGTCAAACAAAGGCACAGATGTCCACAGCAGAAAACAAAAAGTAAAGGATGCTGCTGGCAAGGATGGCGGAGGCTCCAAGGAAGAGGAAGGTATATCAGCCTGAAGGGGTTTTCCTGCTGCTAATTAGTTACATGGCTGCCCTCTCTTTGCCTATCTCCTTCAGGGATAAGGGGAGGCAGAGTGAATGGATGGTTCCCCATCCCCACCCTACTCGGCGTTCTGCCAGATGATGTCATTAGCACACTTTCTCTAACGTGCTAATGAGGTTAATCTACTAATCCACACCAGGACTAAGCACTGTGTACATGAGGGCCCAGTGTAGTGAGAACACTGCCTTGGGTAATGATGGGTTTTAAAGTGCAATTCGTGGAATATCCAAGACAGAGTGAAACTTAGAAGCCATCTGTAGCAGACGAGGCTGAGTGCCCACACAACAGCCATTCCATCCTTCTTCCTGGCTAAGTGATCCCTGATTTTTTTTTTTTCATGGTCACAATTTGCTCAGTTAACAATGACTTATAGCAGGTGATGGCCATGTGACCCCACTCGAGCCAGTGAGAATCAGAAGAAATAAACTTCCTGGGGCTTCAGGAAAACATTTTTTTCCCAATTAAAGTAAAAGGAAGGGGGACAAATTCAATGAGCACAACACATTTTTTGCCCATAGTCTTTCCCCCTCTTCCTTTCTGGGAAACAGTAAGATGCCTGGAGGTGTGGTAGCCAACTTGAAGCCATGAAGACAAGAGTCACACCCTAAGGATGGAGGAGCAGATCTGGACTGACCATCTCTGGCTTCTTGTTAAGGAAGAAAACTAAAGCAGAACTTATTCAGTTTAGCCGTGGTGATCAGATTTCTGCTACATCCCTATCTGATACATACATCATCTAATTCAATGCCTTGATTTTACAGGTGAGGTCACTGAGGCCCAGAGAGGCACAAGGACATTCCCAAGGTCAACAACAAATCAGTGGCTCAGCCGAGGCAGAAGAGCCAGACTCTTGACCTCAAGTCCAATGTTCTTACTAATAATTTGTTTCAGAACATGCAGATTACTTTCCAAGAGTATGAAATAGCCAACTGCGTTTTTCAAAGACTGCTGATAATAAGTAAATCATAATGCATGTGAAGTTTTAAACTTTGTTTTAATGCCCAGTGCAGTCAGGGCATCATCACCATGATCGTCAGTATCATCATCTTTTCCTCATCAGGAGAGATTTGAGCAACCCTGTGATTATAAGATAGCTAATTGCAAAGATAATCTCAGGCTGGAAGATTATTCAGGGAAAAGTCTAGACATCTGTGTGTGTGTGTGTGTGAGAGAGAGCGTGAGCGTGCTTTTGTGAGACAGGGTACATGCAGGGAGGTCTTTATGGAGAGAAGGACCATATGTTGGTACTAGGACCCAGCCACTAAAGGGTTAATGCCATTTGAGTCTTTGAATCCTGGGATGATGCCAAATATAATGTACTTTTCCTGATAACGTAGCATCTTAACATTTGATTTCTGCTTAGAGTGAAGCAACGCACGTTTTGCCAAAATAACTGTACTTAACCATCCCACGTTCACTTGGGTTAATGCCGGTCTGCTGTGTTAACAGTCTTCATGGGAAAGTGAGACAAATTCCAGCGGCTGGCATCATGGCCTCACACGTGGGGAAGTCACTCCCGGCAGAGCTGTGAGAGCAACTGCACCGTTACTTTTTAAGCATCTGTGGGGTGCCCAGCTTGGTGCTAAGCTCCAGGGAAGGGCGGGAGAGTTGGGAAAGTATAAGGCACAGTCCCTGCCCTGCCTGGAAGAGCCTACCATCCAGCTCTGAGAGTAGAACAAACTAAGAGTTTAAAGAACAAAGTAAGAGCGTGTTCTTTAATGTGAAATGTGTGGTGGAGACTCAGGAGTTCAGGCAAACAGGAGGAGGAGGATGGCTCTTTTGAGTAAATGGCTCTTGAATTAGACCCCAGGGTGGTCAGAACTGAAACAGAGGGGAACGGGGGAGGGGCAACTATTCCAGGAGAGCAACCAGCCTAAGCAAGCTTGGCTTCTTAGGGTTGGGCAGAAGCTGCTGGGAAGAAATAGGAAATGGGATTAGAAAGGCATCCATCCATCCACCCATTCATTGATTCATTTAACAACAAATATTGAGCACTGTGATAGGCAGAATAATAGCTTCCCAAAAATGTCCAAGTCCTAACCCCCAGAACCTGTGTATAAGTGACCTTACATGGCAAAGTAGACTTTTTAGGTGTAATTAAGGATCTTGAAGATGGTAAGAGTATCCTGGAATATCCACATGGACCCAGTGCAATTACAGTGTCCTTATAAGTCAGGAAAGGAGGCAGGGGAGTCGGAGAAAGATTAGAAAAAGCAACACCATTGGCTTGAAGATGGAGGAAGGGGCCATGAACCAGGGAATGTGGGCGACCTCTAGAAGCTGGAGAAGGGAAGGAAACAATTTCCTCCTTAGACCCTCCAGAAAGAACTCAGCCCTGAGTTCTTAGCCCAGCGAAACCCATTTCAGACTTCTGACCTCCAGAAGCATAAGATTAATCTGTGCTGCATTAAGCCACCGTCTGTGGTGATTTATAATAGCAGCGACAGAAAATGAAGACAAGTACCCTGTAAGTGCCAGGCACTATGCCTGTAGCTGAGGCTACAACTGAAAACAGTTGTAGTTAGAGACATAGCCCCCAACCTCAGGGACTTTGCACTGAATAGTAACAAACTAATTGCAGAGCTATTTAATTATGGTTGCAAGGGGACGTAGCTGTAGAGCAGAAGCTGGGGGCGTCCAGAGAGTGTGTAAAGAGCTCCTGCCTAGTGAGTGAGCTGAGGGGGACTTGAGGAACGGGGAGAACCCTGAGCTCCAAAGCAGTGCTGTCCTAAGGAACTAGCATGTGAGCCACCTGTCTAAATTCAAATTCTCTAGTGTCCAAATTTTTTTTTAAAGTATTTAAAAAGCAGTGGAATTCGTGTTAACAATATGTTTTATTGAACCCCATATTCCAAAGTGTTATCATTTCAACATGTAACCAATATAAAACATTACTGAGATATGTTACCTCTTTTTGGTTTGTTTTCCAGAACTCTTTTCTTGGAAATCTAGTGGGTTTTTTTCACACTTACAGCACATCTCAGCTCGGAGTAGCCTTATTTCAAGTGCTCAAAGACACATGTAACCAAGTAGCTTCCATACTGGATAGAGAACGAGTAAGATTTACTTGTGGAGGCGGTGGTGATAGGATTCAGGGTGGTGATGGGGTCAGGGAGAGGGAGGGAAGAGCATGGTGGGCAGAAGGGCGCAGTGTGCAGGCCTGAGGAGGGGGAAGCAGGGCGAACCGGAGGAACAGGAGGCAAGCCAGTGGAGGGAGGCTGGGGTATGGAGACGGAGCATCGGGCCAAATGGGCCTGCAAAGCAATGGGACCCATGGAAGGACTGTAAGCTGTGGACCAACATAATCAGACTGGGGCTTTTCAAACATCTTTGAGAACAGATAAGAACATGTTTCGATAGGATAGAGAAGGGTTTAGAGGGTGGTGAATGTCAGCCATGGGAGATAAGATACGTCCAATCCGACCTTCCTCCCATGCCAGCGCTTTACTCTAGAGGTGAACAAACAAACTGACTGGACTGAGAAGTTCCATGAAAAGCCCCATGGGGCTCCATGAGGTCGGACCCGGTGTTCTCACGTTGCTTTTTCCAGAACCCACCCTAGGCTGAGCTTGTACTGCTCAGCGTCATCAAAATCAGCACCGACACTTCCTGAGCCTTTCTAATGAGCCAGACCCCGTACAAAGCCCTTTGTTTTAAGCTTCTCAACAATTCTTCCAGACAGGGATTATGATTATTATCTCCATTTAACAGATGAGGTAACAGAGGCTCAGGGACATTAAGTGACAGGCACAAAGTCACACGGCCTGGAGCGGCAGTAGGGGGACTTGACCCAGGTTATCAGGCTCAGAGATTCTACAGGGCCCGGAGGGAAGCCGGGGCCGGGCACGTTCTGGGTAACGAGGAGAAAAACAACCGCCTGTCTTAGAGCAGTGCTGGGAGGGAGATTTTTCCAAGCCTGGGAAGGTGGAGCAGAGATCTGTGTTCTTTCTTCCTCTTTTGAAGTGAATGAGTGGTCTTTCCTGAGCAGCCCGGCTTTATTTCAGAGTCCCCAAGAGGCTTGCGGGACGCTGAAATCCAGGGGGTGGTAACTTGCCCTCATCCCATTCATTTCAGGGTCTGTGCCAGCCCTGGCAGGGCCTCACGCTCTCAGCTCGAGTGCCCCTGGTGCCCTGTCAGCCCCCTGAGGTGAGCGACTTGCCCACCTTTCATTCTCAGCCTGGTTCATGGGATTGTCTCCTCCCTTCCTTTTTCCTTTTTTCTTTCTTTGTTTCTTTTTTGCCAGGTCGCCTTCTTAGTGCCCTCAAACCCTTGGCCTGCAATCTCACGGTCTCTTCCTGAGAGGTGTTATAGACAAGGCCATCGCACAGACTGGAAACTGAGGCCGGAGAGCACAGGGGACTGCTTTCCACCCGCACACCTAAGCTCTTCCCTGTGCTCTCATTACCACCAGATCCTTTCCTGAAGCCTGTGTAACTCGGCATTTGGATTTATCCTGCTGGCTTATAGGCACTTTGTATCTGTTCCCAGTGAGAGTCAGCTTCCATTATGTGAAAAAGACCCTCTCGCCCATTCCCTTCCTTCCCTTTTTTTGAAAACAGCAGCAGACGTGTCCCTCGAATGAGGAATTTTTTTTTTTTTTTTCCCAAATGAGTTTGCATTCACTTAGCCACAAATATGTTCTCCGTGTTTGTGTGCATGTGTGGGCATCTATGATTATAAAGGCACACATTCAGATTACTTGAACACGAAATCCAATGCGCTGAAATTCCATTTTTGATGTAAATGAATAAACTTTCTTTCTGGAGCATTGTAAGTGCCGTTGAAATCACACTGCCTTTAGGGAGCAGCATCTTTCTCTCCTCTTTCCCTATTCTTCCAAACATCTCTTCCACTGAATGCAGGTCCAAAGTGTCTAAGAAGTCCCTGGTCTATGGCATGTCCACTCTTTATTTTAAACCATCTTAAATCTATCCTTATCAGACCCAATGCCCTCCAGTATTCTAAAGGCCTTTGTTGTATAAGCAATTTCTCCATTCCATGTGGCTTATCTGACAGTTTCTCATTTACCCTCTACTTATTATTGCAGTCGACTTTGAATTTTAAAACTCCACTGAGGGTTTAAAGGATCTTGAAGGACTAAATCAGAAACCTAGATTAGCAGTTACTATAAACCTTCAGGAAAGCTCGTTTTTTTTTTCCCCTTTTTTTCTGTTTGGATCAATGTGAAGGACAATCCAAATACATCCTATAATGAAGCTGATATCCTGGTTAAGTGTCTTTATGTCTCACTCAGCTCTCTGCCAGCCGTCATCATTTCATTCTCACTAGCCGAAGATATTCCGAGGATGATGCCTTTTTTATCCGAATTCTGGGGAAATACTCACTCCAACCTTAAGCCTCATTTAGGCTGAATTAAAATTCATTTTCTTGCCGCCTTCCCGCTTGGCTCCTTTTCTCAGCTTTATTCGAAAGCCGCGGCGCCAGGCTGTGCACCGTACCGCCTGAGTTTCTGCACCCCAGGAGCTCTCTCCCCGAGGCGGAGACCACCAGTGTGCATCCTGACAATGGGGAAAACCAGGATGGGCTTCTTAGGTTCTGAAACTCAGGAAAAGAAAGACGCGGCTGCTGATGAAACACCTGGGTGTCAGCTCAGTGATAGGGTTGCTGGGATAGCCTTGCCCATGCTGCCTAGGAAATCCCCGCAACTCTTAAGTGCCCCTCTCTTTTCCCCTCCACTGCCACATCTAATGTGTGTATTCTGAGGAGTCTGATCCGTCCTGCTCAACAAGGCTGCCCTTCACGGTTCGTTTTGGCCAAACGTGACAGCAGCAATAGCTAACACTATTTGAAGTGTGCCACGTGCCAAGCACCGTCCAGGGTGCTTGATAAATAATAATTCATTTATTCTTCACAACAACCCTATGAAATAAATGCTGTTATTCTCTCCCGTTACAGAGGAGGACACGGAGGCCTCAAGGCGTCAACTTGCCCAACATCACATAGCTAGTTGATGGCAGAATCCATTTACATAATTCGGGCAATCTACATCCAGAATCAGTGCCCTTAACCACTGGGCCACACTACCCCTCCCTCTCGGTGCTGATTCTCCCGGGCTCTGGGCTAAGTATACACAGACATATTTTCACATGGTCTTCTCAACAGGTGGGCATTGTGATTGCATTTTTATAAGACACATATCCAAGTCACATAGCCAGTGAGTGTAGGAGCTAGACAAATTTATTTCCTCATTCAGCAGACATTTACTGAGGATCTAATGTGTTCTATGCTCAGTGCTGCAGATACAACAATAAGAACAGACATGATCTCTACTCCCACAAAGCTCTCTGTGGGGGAGGCAGACATTTATCAAATGAAGCCATCATTGCCAAGTTGACTAAGAAGACAGACCACCAACCAGTGCAGTATCTGACGTAGCTGGCAGTGGGGTGGGCATGCAGTAGGGCTTTTCTCAGCCTATCCATCCATGAGAAGCCAGGTGGTAATGGGCAGATGTTGGGGAAAAGGCAGGGGAAAATATTACCAACAAAGGAGCCGTGTGTGCACGGGTCTGGCAGTGAAGAAACAAGGTGAGCTTGTGACAGTGGAACCAGGCCAGTGTGGCAAGAATGCCAAGAGCCAGGGGAGGGGACGCAGGAATGTCTTGAAATGAGGCTGAAGAAACAAGAACTTGTAGTTTATCTGACCGTAAGCGATGTTTTAATTCCCGCTATTACACTGACCATACTTTTATAGCAGGTTCTTGGCAGCAAAGTTTGCTTTTCTTGTTTTCATGAAACAGTTGGTAAAAGCATGTTTTCCAAATCTCAGAAACACGGCTTGTGTTGCAGACAGACATAATTTCAAGTATCCCTCTGATTTGCCATCACTAGCATATTCCGTCAGGGCCCTATTTGCAAAGGAGATGATGCAGGTGAAAACCCTTATAAACAGCGACGTGCTTTCCACACGCCTGGGTTATTATCCTTAACAACAGAGCTTGTTTTGGAAGATGCACACGTCTCTTACAAGAGTGGATGTACGTAAAGTGTCCAAAATGGTGCCTGGATCCCGGTAAACAACTGTATCAGTGTTAACTATTGCTTTTACAATTTTGCCTCCCTTTTTTTCTTTCCCCAGGCATGGTCTGAGAACCTGTGCATCATGAAAACTGTCTCATGGGTCCATGTCCCTCTTCTCTTTCAGGCCAGAACAAAATCTGCTTCATCCCAGGCATGGTGGGACCTATATTAGAGATGACACTTATCCCTGAGGCTGAGCTCCGGAAAGCCACCATCCCAATCTTCTTCGACATGATGCTCTGTGAATATCAAAGGAGTGGGGATTTCAAAAAGGTAAAAAATGAGGCTGGAAACTCATGCCAGCATCCCTAATCCTCAGCCCATTTTTCCATAATGATATCCTTGTTCCGTCTGCCTGGACTTCATTCAGAGGCTTGACGGTAGGCTGGGGACTTTTATTCTTGTACCCTGAATGAGCTGGCAGATCGGATTTGGTCAGTATTCTATCACACTTTCCTGCCTGAGGCCGAGATTAAAATGCACTTTCTTGCTGTGTATCAGCGTGGACCCTTTCTCAACAGGAAATAGTAAGGATTCTATTTCTGTACCGAAGAGCCCCCTCAAGGTGTGTCCAAAGGCCCCCTCCCTCCCACCTGCCCCAACGGGACACCCACCTCTGTCCAGCACTTCTGCTTCTGGGATGACTCGGAAGATCTGAATAGCTGAGAGAGAGCCTACCCCGCCAAGTGTCAGACTTGGCCATGCGTCAGGGTTGACAGCAAGTAGAGCCCAAGGCCCATACGTAGGGAGGCCCCGCAGATCTGCCGCGGGGATGGAATGGGAGGCTTTCCCCAGCATGTAGGGAGTGAGCCACCTGTGTCAAACGCGAGGGCCACTGACCAAGCATTGAAAATCCCGTCAAACTGGAAGGATAAGGACCATTTTCTGGGCCCAGTCACTCCAGATGCTTCTGCCAGTGGAATGAGCACAGGTTTCCACACAGGTTCCTGGCAACATTCAGTCGTCACTCCCAGTTTAGGAAGGTGTGTCTAAGTCCTGCCAAGTTTGCCTTAGCGGTACCTCCAGGTCTCGCCCTCCTGTCCGCTCAGCCCCCTTCTCACCTGGTGCTCCGCCTAACTGGGCTCCGTGCCCTCTCTCCGGCCTTGCCGCATTTCTGCCTCTCATTCTATACCACGTCTGGCCGCCAAGCGGTTTTCCTTAAAACAGGTACCTAAGTGCCTTCTAAAAGGCAGCAGATTCCAAAGTGCTTTTCCTTAAAATCCTTGCAGACCTTACCCTCCCATTGTTCACTGGTTCTCTAATCCTCACCAAATAAAGCCCGAACCCTGTCTCCTGCATTCCAGGCCCTCCTTGCTCTGGCCTTCCATCAAATGTTCCAGCCACTTCCTCCAACTCCTTCCTCCCCCTCACCTGTTCTCCAGGCAACCCCCAACCCCCACCCCCACCAGCTCACCTGAATTGCGTTGCCTTGGTGAGCATCCTCCTTCATGTTTCCTCTTCCTCGGGTTCTCTGCCACATTCACAGTCCTTCCTGCCAACATCGTCTACACTCCTACCAATCCTGCAAAGCCCACTCCAACGCTCATCCTTTAAGAGATCTTTGCCCTCTATTTCTATGTCACTCCAGCTGTCTGAGGTATCCTTATTATACACTGCCTTGCACTAAACTCATTTCTGCATCTTCCTCATCTTCATGTCATAAAAGTGATGATGATGATGGTGACAATGACTGCCATTAACCGGGCGTTTACTCTGTATCAAGCACTGTAAATAACTTCCGTACAGTAGTTCATGGGATGAACTTTTTATTACAACCCTGTGAGGTAGGCAGCATTACCACCCAATTTTAAGATGGAAGTGCTGAGGCTTAGAGAGGTGAAGTCACACATCAAGAAAGAGGCAGAGCAGAGGTTGCAATACACAGATCACTACAATCTCAAGCCCAGGCTGTGCCCACCGCACCGTCCAGCCACTGGCCTCATCGCAGTAAGTGCTGGCTGAATGAAAGAACGAGTGGCATCCTTTCGAGCAGTGCCTTCTCAAAAAATGTTCCGTGGAGCTCTAATCCCACCAGATGCTCTATGGAAGAGGGTTTCGAGGTTAAATACCTTGGGAAGCCCCTGCGTGCCATAACCCCTGTTGGAGACTTCCAGTACACACTAACTCAGTAGCCAAGGCACTGAGCTGTTCCACAGTAAACAGACCTGTTGAATTTCTCAAATTTATTTCTTGAAGAAACATCTATTGGATGTGCCAATCACTTTGGAAAAGGTGGTTCTAAGAGGAAAGAGACTAGTTAGCTGTGATGATCTCAGTGTGAGAGGGTGTGCGGGTGTGCTCCCCGCCCAGGGACTGGTGGGAGCTCTCTAGTCCCAGGAAGGCTGGTGACCAGCTGCCCCCCTGCAAGGAGCCTGTAAAGAAATCAGGTGAGGAGTTCAGATGGAGAAAGACACCATATCCAACCAGCTGGGGTGGGGGAGTAGAAGCCGCAGCCCTGGATCGAGTGTTTGATGGTTGTCTGGAATCTGCTGCCTTTTAAGGGGGAGGAAAAGTCTGTGAAGCTTGGGAACCTGTGAAGGGCACAGTACATGGGATGAAGGGCATCGTGCTTCCCCTCAGGCCAGCACTTCCCGCAGTGGTATGGGCACCAGCTGGCTCAGAAGATGTCCTGGGAGCAGGTGTGCAAAAGATACACTCCCAGTACTGATGGTATACAATGTCCGAAGGAGAAGCGCACCCAGGTCCTTTCTGGATTACAACCTGACAGTTGTGTTTGGTAGCCTCATGTCTTCCGAGGCTTGCCTGTTGTGTGATTTTCCTGCCCTAATGGATTCCCTTATTGAGGCATCCCTGTGGCATGCACCCACCTATTCCCCATGAATGGGGTCATCCCCGGGCTCCTCGCTCCAGGCATGTGTTCATCGTCAGCTCCTTCCCCAGTTGCTTCTCTTCATTGCTACCTTATCAAAAGGGATGGGACAGTCAGGCTGACTAATGCGGCAGCTTCCCACGTGAACGCAAGCTGCATGCTTGGTGGGAGCCCAGTTGTGGGATGAGCAGACCCAGGTGTTACCGCTTGGTTCGGAGTAAGCAGCCATGGACGGTGTCCCCAGGAAAGGGAGGAAGCATGGCCCCCATGAGCCCCAAGCTGCCCTGATGGCCAGATCCAGAATGAACCGCAGAACTGGGGTTTGAGACCCAGCAGGCCTCGTGTGCAAGCTGGTATTAGTGCACGATGCCAAACGATGAGATAAGGGAAGAACCACATGCCCAGAAGACGACAGGGTTCCCTTTCTAAAATGTGGGTTTTAATGGAAATAGCAGAGCTCACAGGAGAACTTAGCAGGGCCTTTGCTCCTGGCTCACACCGGGCCCTCTGGCCTGATACCCAATGTCTTGTAGTTCCTTTGCTGTCATCCCTTTGCTGGGCTCTTCCTTTGATTTCTTCGCCTGAAGAATCCTAGTCCTCCTTCGGCTGAGACCTCACATTCTGGGAAAGCCTTTCCTGCTTCTCGGGGCAGTGGAGCATCTGGATACAAGAGACCACGATTTGTTCCAGCAGGACGAGCATGGACAGAACTGGGACAGGAAGAGGGTCGACTCTGAGTGGCTGGGGCGGGGAGAAGGAAGCTCCAGGGCAGTCTCTCTGCTATAAGTTTCTTATGCAACCTCATCGCCAGATTTCCCTCCCTCCCCCTCTAGCCCCAATTAAATGCCCGATGCATTTGACTGACAGCCGTTACCCCTCAGGAGTACATCACTTCACCCCAGACCGTCTCTGTCTTTAACTGGGACTGGATTTCATGTCCCTGGTACACTCCATGATTCCCGTGGTGGGGCTGTGGACAGCAAGAGGGGCCTTGAGTTGGCCGCGCTGTGGCTGGCGTGGCCATGCCCCAGTTAAAGTGAAATGCATCTAGTCCTACCTGCGTGGAGCTCAGGCATGTCACCTGCGCCCCATAGCATGACAACCTGCTCATAGGTCTGCCTCCATCACAAGACTGTGAGCTCCTCTTTGAGGGCCAAAGCGGTTCCCTCAGGCCTGAACTCCCAGCACCTGTCAAGTGCCTGACGTGAATGTGACGTGAACCATGTCAACGTTCTCAGTATGAATGGAGGCATTTAGACCTCCATCCCACCACTGCCTTGGTACAGAGAGGAACATTCCAGTAAATGTTTTTATAATGTAGGATAATGAGGGTGGCTGACCACTGCCTGAGTAACCCCATAGGAGGCTGGGTAGACCAGCTGTCTTGCTGGCCAAGTCTTTGTGGAGGGAGGGACTGTGGGCTTTCTAGATGATGTTGGTGGGAAGGAATGGAGGTCCTGGGATGTAGAGAGGAAGTAGGGGGGTTACCTATGAGGCAGATTGTAGAACAGGATTAGGTACTAATCAGCAGGAGGGTCTCAGCTCTCAGCAGGCAGGAGATCCAGAGAGAATCCCTTTCTCAGAGAAGGAAGAGATAATAGCATTTGACAGCAGCACTTAAAACAGTGCCTGGAACACAGCAGGAACTCAATAATTGCTTGTTGAATGAATTAATGGACAAAGATATCAGTTTGGCAGATTCCACTGAGACTGAGTGTTGGCATGGAGTGGATTGGTGATTCAAATGGCTTAGAACATAATGTGGAAAAGTGCAAATCAATTCACTAAATATGTACTGAGCACCTACTGTCTTCTGGACACTGTGCTTTGGAGTCAGATAGACTTGCTGCTTATGAGCTGAATAAATTTGGGTAGGTTATTTAACCTTTCTCAGTCTCAGTTTTTCATCCATAAAATGTGTATTATAATACCATCATAGGTTCCCAAACTCAAGCTCCATGGGTGATGAAATGAAACAGGAAGAGATGAGATAACTCAAAGAAAATTAGGAAGCTGCACCAACTTGCATCGGCATCCCTCCTCACATGACACTATCTCCTCCAGCTTCCTCCCATGTCGGCTTCCACCCACCCCAGGACAACCAGCATTTAGTTAACAAAGGAGACCACAGGCTGACTTACTGGTGCCAGTTTCATCTTTGTTATCTCTCTGCCATCCTGGCCTGTCACACTATCTCTGCCCCCTCCCGTGTCATAGTCAGCACTTTACCTTTTTTATTTTTTAAAGGAATTTTGCCTTTTTTTAAAATTTTTAAATTTATTTATTTATTTTATTTTTGACTGTATTGGGTCTTCGTTTCTGTGTGAGGGCTTTCTCTAGTTGCGGCAAGTGGGGGCCACTCCTCATCGCGGTACGTGGGCCTCTCACTATCGCGGCCTCTCTTGTTGCGGAGCACAGGCTCCAGACACGCAGGCTCAGTAATTGTGGCTCATGGGGCCAGCTGCTCCGCGGCATGTGGGATCTTCCCAGACCAGGGCTCGAACCCATGTCCCCTGCGTTGGCAGGCAGATTCTCAACCACTGCGCCACCAGGGAAGCCCAGCACTTTACCTTTGAAGGTAGCTGAGGAAGAGCTCTTGACCCCTAAATTTCACACTTCGGAGGGGCCCGGCTCCTATCAAAGAAATGTTCTAGGCAAACAAGATGATGAAAATAGCCAAGAGGTTCTAAAGCAGTCAAGAGAGGCAGAGGAAACAGTGCAGGGAAGGCATGATGCAAATGTGAGGCCCACGTGATGTCATTCTGCTGCAGCAGGAGGTCTGGACTCCTAGAGCTCACCCCCGTTTTCCTGAGTGTTTAAGATGGCTCCTGGGCCCTGCGGCATGTGACTTTCGTGAAAGTAACCTGAGGATGCTCCTTAACAAATATCCCTCTTGCAGGGGTTGGGGAAGGAGTCAGTGATGTGATGCAGTCTCGTAGTGTGGATGAAATGGGATTAATCTGGAGAAGCCAGAGCTGCGCCCTAAGCTCTGCTTAGTGACAGTGTTGGGGGGTACGGCCTGTCATGCTGACATAACGTAGTGTATGTCTGGGAGCGCATGGGACCCTTGGGAGTACCCTAAGTCAAGCCCCTCCATCCTTTGAAACCCAAGACAAAGGTCCCACTTTGCCTGTTTCCTGATTTACGAATGAGGCTGATGATATCCATTTCCCTTGACCGTTGTAATATGATGCTAATGAAGAGGACAGTGTCAACAATGTCACGATGATGATTGCTAACATATGAAGCACTTGCTATGTGCTAAGCGCCAGGCCAGGCCTTTCACATGTGTTTTCCCATTAACTTCTCGCCCCAGCACTATAAAGTCGGTGCTGTTTTAAATTTCCATTTAATAGATGAGAAAACTCAGCCTCCGAGAGGCTTATTAACTTGCCCAACATCACATGGTGGGGAAAACAGTCAGAGCAAGACTCAAACTAAGTCTGTTTGTTGTCAAAGCCTGTGGTCATAGCCACTCGTGAGCAGAGCACAGCACTGGCCCCAGCAGCCCAAAGGGCCAGAGTCTACCCTGGGACATGCTTGACTGAGGCCTTCCCTCTCTAACCCACTCCGGAGGAGGGTTCAGGCATGGCTGGCGTCATCAGCTCTGCACATTCCTGGAACCCTGTAATTCCCCTCCCTGTGGGCTCTTTTGTGACCCTGAGACAAGTGCTTATTTAGCCCATCCACTTCTTGGCTCTAAAGGAAAGTTCATCTCATGAGGAAGAATCGTGCCAGCATTTACCATTGAACAATTTGGACAAAAAAGCTGGTTTTCTCCCCCCAGAACTGCTTTCCAGTAACATTCAGCAGTAATAACAATAACATTAGCAGCAATCATAAGATGACAGGCAAACAAACCCAGGGCATACTTGAGCCTACGCACTCCCCTAGTGCTTTATAAATAAAATTTCCCCAGCCCTCCTAACTACCCCATGAGGTAGGTACCACTGGTATTCCTATAATATTGATCAGGATCAACAAACTATGGCCCCAGGCCGAATCTGTCCTGCCACCTGTTTTTGTAAATAAAGTTTTACTGGACTGGAGTCATGCCAATTTGTTTTTGTATTGGCTACGGCTGTTTTGGTGCTGTAACAGCAGAGGTGAGTCGTTGTGACAGAGACTGACCCACGACGCCTAAAATATTTACTATCTGGCCCTTAAAGAAAATGTCTACTGAGCCCTGATATAAACTGTGACACTGAGGATTAGAAAGACCTACTAGCTTTCCCAAGATGGTGGAGGGGATGGAGGAGACATTTAAAGCCAGTGCTTATTTCCCCCAACCGTGGCCTAACGTCAGCACCTACTCTTGTAGTCCCTTGGCTCTATTTCTTCCTGCCCTAGGCTTGACACAGTACACATGTCTAATCATGCTAGCCCCCAGTCCCCGACTTTGGATGACGCTTGACATGTTTAACAAAATGCATCATGTAAGGGGCATGATTCACGTGTAGAGTGGCAGCCCAGACCCTCGCCATATTGGCCTCTGTCTAGGTCTCCGTTCTGATTTCCATCCTTTCTTGCTTGAACTCTCTGCTCCAGCTGAACGCTCTCCTCATTTTTCTCCACATTCCAAGCTCCACACCTTTGCTCAGTCCATCCACCCCCCCGACACACACACACATAGAATGCCTTTCCTTTTCCTATTTATCACAATCCTACCCATCTTTCCAGGCCTGTGTATCTCCTTCCATAAATCTTCCTGAACCGTGGAAACTCACAGGAAATTCTCTCTCAGCACAAGCTTCTGGTCCTTACCTTTGGCCCTTAGCCCACAAACGTGAGGGAACAACGGCCCCACAGATGATATGTGAAGCAGAGGGAAAGTGAATCTGGTCTCTGCCTTCCATCACCGAAAGATTCCAGCCAACTCGACTGGGCTTGATCCTTTGTGCACTGGAAAGAGCCTGCCAGAATGTCTCTGCCATTCATCTGAGACTTCAGACAAGCCACTTAAACTCTCTGGGCCTCTGTTTCATCTCTAATAATAACTGACACTTACTGAGGGTGGTGCTAAGCAGGGGCTGGCTGTTTTTCGTGCATTATAGCATTTAAAGGTGATCCTTGACTTCCAGACCTCATGGAGTTATTGTGAGGACTGAGGGTAAAGGGGCTGAGTTAGGATCCAGGAGCGCCCAAGGGCTCCCTGGACCTTGTTGAGCTTTGCCAAGAACCTCCCTCCCTTCTCTAAGTGCCAGTTTCTTATCTACTGGTAAGAAGGGAGATGGGTGGACTGCATGATTTGGATGGACTCATCAAGGCATGATATTAAAACAGTATACAAGCCATTTGTGCATTACAGCCATGTAAGAGAGTCAACAAATGGCTCTTCAGAATGTTGAACTCAACTGGGTGAAGTGCTTCTTGACATTGAAAGTAGGAAGACAAAATACTCTCTGGCTTCAGTGCTACAAGATTTGCTGTGTAGGTGCATACTTACTTTCAGGTCACTTAGCTAGTCTGATCTCTGACCATTACAGTTGTCACCAGACTTGACTCTCTGAGGCATTAATTCATATAAATATGACAGCTTCAGTTATGGCTGGATTCAGGACCTCAAAAATGGCACCAGGTTTCAGTCTCTCTCCATCCCTTCCTCTCTGCTTTCCACTACATTGGTGTCATTCTCAGGCAGCCTCTTTCATTGTGGTCCTCTCCAGCAGCCCCGGGCTTAAAACCTTCCATCTTCAAGTTAAGCAGAAAGACTGCTTTTTCCTAAGAGTGTCAACAAAACCTCAGATTTCAGTCTCACTGGCTTGATCTGGGCCTTCATTGTAGGATCTGGATAATGAAAGATACTGATCAGGAGCTTGGCCTGTGTCATGTACCCACACCTAGAGCTAGGGAGGTATGGTCAGCCCACCTGAGTCTCACAAACTGAAATTAGGGTTGATGTGATTACCAAAGTATAGAGAAAGGAATGCTAGGCAGGCAGAAATAATAGCTGTTCATGACAACATGCCGTTCCCTGAAGATCAGTGCTCTGTCACATCCCTCAGTGCCTTTGCACATGTTATACCCTCTGCTAGGAATGCCCTTTCTCTTTCCATTCTCCTGCAAAATTTCAAGATAAACTTGAGAACAAGGTCAAATGACATGGGCTGTGAGCCTTCCCTGTAGACTCTCCTCTCTCTCTCTCCTATGCCCATCTCTCTGCTCCAGCACTTACCATCTATGGCTCTTCTCCACTCTCCGGGAACTGCTAAAAGGCAAATGTAGTATCCTGTTCCATTTTGCATTCCCAGTGCTCAGCACTGAACCTGGGAGATGATATATGCTCCCTAAGCTTTGGTTAAAAAAATGAATTGACTAATTTCAGTATTCAGCCTTCTAATGTTATTGTTGATTTTTTCATCTCCTGCTTCTTCAGTTTGAAAATGAAATCATCCTCAAGCTGGACCACGAGGTGGAAGGGGGCCGAGGGGACGAGCAGTACATGCAGCTGCTGGAGTCAATGTAAGTTCAGTGCCCAGCATGGGAGGAGCCGGGAAGGTGGGCCCGAGGCCGGAGGGCTTAGGACTCCAGGGGGCTCCAGTGGCTCTGTCCTCCCCTGGAGATAGGCTCATGGGTATGGGAGAGGCTCCATTTTTGGAAGAAATCTCACATCTCTCTCTGCAGTGGCTGTTTCTTTGATATCGATGGGACGGGTCAGATAAAAAGAAACTTTGCTGTGTTGGAGAGGGAAATAATCCACCAAAATGTTCACTCTTGTTATCTCTTAGCTGTGGAATAATTTTTGCTGTCTTTTCCTTTTTTCTTTCTCAATCTTTGACAGATATTGGTCACAACCAACATTTATGGAAACCATGCTAAGTGCTCTCCCTGTATTGTCTCATTTAGTTGCATTTTCTCTGTGTGATCCCATTTCACATAGGTGGCCCCCAAAGCTCAGGGAAATGTCTTGTCCGAGGAAACTAGGCCAAGCTAGTCAAGTGGACAAGCTGGGACTGAACCCAGCTCTGCTGGGCTCCAGCGCACAGGCCTGGTGAGGCAGTGGGCAGTGGGTAGCACCCAGGAGCACTGGCCTTGGACTCAGGACACTGTGTTGTTTTAACAGCTCAATGAGATATAATTCACATACCATATAGTTTACCTAAAGTGTACAGTTCAATGGCTTTCAGTATATTCACAGAGCTGTGCAACCATTACCACGGTCAATTGTAGAACATTTTTGTTACCTCCCGAAAGAAAGCCCATACCCCTTAGCCATCATCCCCTCCCCTTCTCTGGGGTTTCTATGGATGTGTCTATTCTGGACATTACATACAAATAGAATCATACGGTACATGGTCCTTTGTGACTGGCTTCTTTCTCATGACATGTTCTCAGGGTTCACCCGTGCTGTAACACGTGTCAGTATTTCACTTCTTTTCATTGCCGAATAATATTTCACTGTTTGGAAACACCCCATTTTGTTTATTCATTCATCAGCGGTTGGATTTTTAGACTGTCTCCACTTGGGGCTATCAGGAATGATGCTACTTTGAGCGTTCATATACACATTTTTGTGTGGACACATGTTTACAGTCCTCCTGGGTGTATAACTAGGAGTGGAATTGCTGGGTCGTATGGCAACTCTGTATGTAACCTTTTGAGGAACCATCAGACTGTTTTCCAAAGTGACTATACCAGTTACCTTCCTACCAGCAATGTACAAGGGTTCCAATTTCTCCACATCCTTCTGAGCACTTGTTAGTATCCATCTTACTGATTATAGCCATCCTATAATCGGTGTGAAATGAAATCTCATTGTCACTTCAGTTTGCATTTCCTACATGGCTAATGACGTTGAGCATCTTTTCATGTGCATATTGGCCATTAGTATATCGTTGGAGGAAGTCACTGGATTTCCATCTTGATTCCAGCACTTAGCAGCTGCACGACTTTGGACCAATCGTGCACCATCGTTGGCTTCAGTGTGCCCATCTGTAAAATGGGGATAATAAGCCTCCTGTGGTTATACTGAAGAGTGAATAACTATAAAACATGTGCACACAGCAGGTAGAAGCTCAGGAAATGTCCTTTGATCCCTCACCTAACTCCCAGTTTCTGTCTCTGACACCATGATAAGAGTGAGGACTTCTCCCAAGGTTCAGGAATGTGACTCATACATCCCAAATTCCCTCTTTTTTTTTTTTTTTGCGGTACGCGGGCCTCTCACTGTTGTGACCTCTCCTGTTGCGGAGCACAGGCTCCGGATGCGCAGGCTCAGCGGCCATGGCTCACGGGCCCAGCCGCTCCGCGGCATGTGGGGTCTTCCCGGACCGGGGCACGAACCCGTGTCCCCTGCATCGGCAGGCGGACTCTCAACCACTGCACCACCAGGGAAGCCCCCAAATTCCCTCTTAATTGTAGATTCCCTGATTTGTATGATTCTCTGATATATATCTGATCTTGAATTCTTTCCCCAGTCCTCTTGGAATATTGTAACTTTAACAACAAAAGCAGACTGAAGGTCTTTCTCTGACCCTCACAATGACCCTCTCTCCCCTGCCCAGCGGGCAGAGCCCCGTGGACAGAGTTGAGTCCCAGGCAGCACCGTCCCAGCTGCCCTCGCCCCCTCCTGTCAGTGTGCACAGCCATCACTAAACACCTAGAAAGCGAAGGCCACTGGGCTAGCGGAGCAACCCCTCATCGGTTCCTCGGGTAGGTATCGAGACTGATTGTCCAGTGGGGAGATGACGTTGTGCCTGAGTTAATGTTTTTCGTAAAGTGCAAGAAAGGAAGCATCTAAATATCGACCAGAAGTGAGGCCAGGGCTGGCGCTGGCAGTTTCCATTTTTATAAGCGGATGGGGCCCTGCGGCCAGTCTTCAGATGATCAGCCGGATTTTCAAAGCCTTCCTGAGCGATTATTTATAAAAGGAGTCCTTAGAGGTCAAGGAAATTAAAACACAGCTCATTATTTTCCTCCTGAAACAGAGGCGTGGATGATTTTTGCCAAACTAATCAAGCCCAGCCTGAAGAGTCAGGACCCCATCAGGACATCCAGGGGCCAAGTCCCTGCACCTTCCTTCCTTTTGACTTTCTGAGCCTCAGTTTCCTTATCTGCAAATTGGGGATAAAAATACCACCCAACTCCTAGAGTTTTTATTGAGAAGAAACAAGACACATCATGAAAAGTGCTAGGCACAGTTTGTGACACCTTGTAGGTAACCTGGAAACAGTAGATATTATTATCATTGATCAGGTGGATATCGATGTGATTATTTGAAGCCATGAGCTTACCTATCATTCCTCTTCCAGACTAGTGAACCTCAGCTCCTCTAACCCTTCTTCCCAGCCCCTCATTCAGGGCCTCCACTGATCCATAGGGCCCACTCTGGGCAGACACAGTTCTGTGGGCACATGGCTTGGTAACTGGATGGTGTTTTTTTGAATCGAGCAGGGCTTCCCTTCTGGTGGCAGCTGAAGCCCTGCATCGAGGCACAAGGGTTAGGGCATGAAGTGGTGCTGCATTTCAGTATTCATGTGCTCTCAGGCAGTGCACAGCCTTACACAGCATCCCGCCCCTCCCCATCCTTAGAGCTCTCCTTGGAGCCCACTCGCATTAGTCCACATCTGTCTTAAAGTGAGTGTCCCATACTGAATGGAGTAATGAGACACATTCTACCCTCCTGTATTCCATCTGCCTGGGAATATTTCTAAAAGTGGCATGGGGGCTGGAAGCCTGAAAGGGACAGAGAAGGTGCATTCTGGGGCCCAGATCCCCCTCAGACCAGTTCAGTTGAAAGGGGACCTGTCATAAGAAGCACACAATACATAGTTTTTAAAGGAATAAATGAAAAGTCCAGATCCATAAGCACTGACAAAGGTGTGGGTCAGGGCTCTCTCCCTCTGAAGGCCTCCCATACTGAATGCAGGTCTATTGGAGGGAGGTGTGAGCTCCCTCCAGCCCCCACCAAGGCAGGAGCATAGATGCGGAGTGGCCAGTGTTCCGCCATCCCTCCTTCCACCGAGTGAGGGACTATTATTGCATCACTTCGAGAGTCTCCTAACTCTATCATTGCCACTTCCATTCCATTTTTGGGCTCAAAGGAGAGGACCTTGGCAGTTTGGCAGGATGGAGATTACAACTCAGCCCCATGGGCCTCGAGCCTAGCCTACAAATTGAGGGTGATAACAATGCCTACCTCAAGAAGATTATGTGAGTGTTAAACAAGATAATCAGTAAAACCAGCTTAGCACAACATCTGGAACACAGGTACTCAATAAATGATAGTATCATGTATTACAGTTAGTTTTTATTTCTATATCCACTTCCACTGCTAGACGGTGAACTCCTGGAGGTCAGTGAATTGCTAGTTCTGAGATCTCTGAATCCCTAGTTCCCAGAAGAGTACATGTTGAGTGCACAGATAGATAGATAGATAGATGGTGGACGGATGGGTGATTTCAAACCAATCTGCCCATCTACCTCTCCAACCCTAGACCATATGAGCACTTTTCTTACCTTATGGCTAAAAAATAGATTAAGAAAGCCAAGACTTTGTTTTTCTAAACACTTGCCTCTCAAAGGACCAACCATATAGCATCACCTGGGAGCTTATTAAAATGTAGAATCTCAGGCCTTACCCCAAACCTGCTGAATCAGAATCAATGAACGCAGTGCCCAGGTGATTCCCAAGCACACTGAAGTCTGCAAAGCAGCAGACAAAGCCAATTGTTCTTAATATTGGCTGTACATTGGAATCACCTGGAGAACTGAAAAAAATAAAATACTGCTTCCTGGCTCCCATCCCCAAAGATACAAAGACATTGACCTAGAGTGGAGATTGAGCTTCGGAAAAGCTCCCCTTGTGATTCTACCATGCGACCAGGGCAGACAGCCACTGGTCTGGCCATGCTCAGGCCCTCAGATGCCTTCTACCTGGGAGGCTGTGAGAAATCACACCCCAAACACTGGGACAAAGTTTCATTGCATTGTCATTAAGACGGAAAGCAAGGCTGGAAGTGACCATCCTAGAAGGAGTTAGGCACAGCTGATGACTGAGCCAGACAGGCCTAAATCACAGGGCAATTTCCACCTCTCCTTGAGAGCCGGGAACAGGTGCTTCTCCCATGGCGAAGATGGATTTGTCTGATCACAGCCACAGTTTGAGACATCGCGTCCTTGCAGCATGGCTTGGCTTCTGGGCAGAATGACCCTCCAGAGTCCTTGCCTTCCTCACCTCCCGCCTCTTAGGAGCTCTTGGGACTTATAAACTGCTATAACTGCTATGGGCAGAGTAGGCAGAAACAGACGTAGCCTGGGAAATGCTTGTCTACTCAAGATGCTTGGGAGCACACCACAATGTTTCTCTGCGGAAAATACTGACCCGTGATCGTCTTGATTCCCAAGGTCACCACTGACTATCGGAATGATGCTGGGAAGGACATTTAACTTCTCTGGGCCTTGATTACCTCATCTGCAAAATGAGGGGAATAATTTTTACTTACCAGAATGACTGTGATCATTTCTTTAGAAAAAGTGATTAGACAATGTCTGGTGGAGAATAAGTGATTAACAAGTAGTCACTAACCAAAATTTTAATCCATCTGTCTCTCCCTACCTCTCCTGTGGGCTGCTTGAGGGTAGGCATGATTCTTTTTATATTTCTTTTTTTTTTTTTTAATATCTTTCTCCCCATCCCCACCCTACACAATGCCTGGAATAGTGCCTAGCAACTGATAAGTACTTAAGGAATGTCACTGTTTTAATTTTTGTTTTTAAAATTTAGAATATTATTATTACAACAAATGTAAATTGTTCAAATACTATATGCACATTTCAGTTGAAAAATGAACATTGTCCTCCTCTATTCCCCCACCTAGACCCCTTGTCAGAAGCAACATGCATTTAGTTTGGTGTTTATCCTTCCTGACCATATCTGTCACATTCATAAACACACAGAGACACATAAAAGTAGACACACAGGGGCTTCCCTGGCGGTGCAGTGGTTAAGAATCCGCCTGCCAATGCAGGGGACACGGGTTCGATCCTTGGTCTGGGAAGATCCCACATGCCATGGAGCAACTACTGAGCCTGTGCTCTAGAGCCCGCGAGCCACAGCTACTGAAGCCTGCTCGCCTAGAGCCTGTGCTCCACAACAAGAGAAGCCCCTGCTCGCCACAACTGGAGAAAGCCCGCGTGCAGCAATGAAGACCCAACACTGCCAAAAATAAATAAATAAATAAAAATTTTAAAAAGTAAACATGAACTTTCACTCACATATAGCATTTGGTGGTTGAGAGCATATGCTGGAGCCAGACTGTTGTTATTTACCAACTGTGTGACCTTGGACAAGTTAGTTGACCTCTCTGTGCATTAATTTCCCCATCTGCAAACATCTTATTTCATAAGACTGTGATGGGAGATTAAATGAGGTAAAATTTGTAAGACGTTTAGAATAATGCCTGGGACGTGGTAGGTTCTTTGTGAGTTGGTTAAATAGAACATAAGTATTGTTCTGAGACTCACTTTTCTCAACTATACATTTTTTACAGAGCTTTTTGTTTCAGAACATTGATCTCATACTTTTTAATGACTTCATAGAGTCACATTTTGTGAATATGCAAAATGGACATTTAAGATAGTTCTAACTATTTAGTTCTAACTATTTCACTATTAGACACAATTTGTACCTACTGTAAATATATCCTTACATACTTCTGGGATTATCTCTGTAAAATAGATTCCCCAAAGTAGAATTATTGGATCAAAGGATATGTACTTTTACAATTTTTACAGATATTGTGAAAATCGCTGCCCCAAAAAGTTGTACTGATTTACTCCCAATGTGGGGTCTGTAAAGGTGGCCATTTCTTCACACCATTGCCTGCACTAGAAATTTATCTTTATTTTTTCTCATTTTGATGGTGGGGAAAAAGTTACTTTCTACACCATATGGGCAAATAAGTGTATAAATGAGTTAAGTGATTGAATAAAGGAACAAAATGAGCCAATGAACCAGGGGAACTTGGATACACCGGTTTGTTTGGCTTGTTCTCCACCCTTCCCGAGCCCCGCCCCCGACTCGCCGCCCCGCCCCCAACCCCCGACCCCGAGCACGGTCTTTCTCCCTTGGCCTCGAGCTCACAGCCCTCCCGTCTTTGCCGCAGCCTGATGGAGTGTGCTGCAGAACACCCAACTATCTCCAAGTCCGTGGAGAACTTTGTGAACCTGGTCAAAGGCCTCCTGGAGAAGCTGCTGGATTACCGGGGCGTGATGACGGACGAGAGCAAAGACAACCGCATGAGCTGCACTGTGAACCTGCTGGTATGTGCGCGGCTCTCCCCATTTTGGGTCAGATCGGAGTCTTGGGAGCAGGTCTGGCTTTAGGTTCCACTATGGCTCTGGATAGGGAAGCAGCACTAAGGGCTTTAGAAGTCGGACAAACGTGAGAGTGTCCTTGCCCTGACATCCGCTAGCTCTGCGTCTTGAAGTCAGTCATTTCACGTTCCCTGTGCCTCAGTTTATCATACATATTAAATGGGAATGACTATAGTTGGCTCTCCCTATCCAGGGGTTCGGCATTTGCTGATCCAACTAGAGATTGAAAATAATCAGGAAAAAAAATTCCACAAAGTTCCAAAAAGCAAAGCTTGAATTTGCCTCATGCTGGCCACTATTTACATAGCATTTACATTGGATTTACAGCTCTTTACATAGCATTTACATTGTTTAAGTAATTATAAGTAATCTAGAGGTGATTTAAAGTATATGGATGTGCGTAGGTTATATGCAAATTCTACGCCATTGTATTTAAGGCACTTGAGCATTCTCAGACTTTGGTGTCTGTGGGGGTCCTGGGACCAATCCCCTGCAGCTGTCAGGGGATGACAGTATTTCCTTTAGCATTTAACACACAAAGAAGGAAGGTGGCAGTATAAAGAAGTTAAGAGTATGAGTTTTAGAGTCATATAGGCTATGGGTTCTCATCCTACCTCTGATAATTAATAGACTACACAAGTCAAGAAAGTTTTCTGAAGGTTTAGTTTTCTTATCTGTTCCATGGTGAAAATAATAGTACCTATTTCATAGGTTGCGCAGTCCTGACCCATGGTTAAATGCTCACTGTGTGTTTGTTTCCTTCTCTTACAGAACGAAGTAATACTGATAACTAGTATTTATAGAAAATTACTATGGGATAGGCTAACCAGAGCAGCTAGTCCCAAACCCAGACTCTTCACCCCTGTGCCACACGACCTGCCATTGGCCAGCTCCCAAATAGTCTCCCTTCAGATGTACTGTGATGTGGTTATGAGACAGCTAGTAGCAGCCACAGTGCTTCATACTCACCATGCCAGCCCACCCTAAAGTGGTTAAAATGAATAAAGTTGACCAAAAGACCATGTGGCATCTATCACATCAATCCCCCCTGCCATTGCCAGTGTTCCAGAAATATAAATCCTGTCCCCATAGTTCTGTTGTGTGTCTTCTGTTTACCCTAAGTGGACTCTTTTATTTTTTAATTCTATAGTTAAAATACACTTCCTCTTAAGTGATTTGAAAATGACTAACATATCTGTAATGAATGCTGAAGTCATTACAATTCAGCAACATTATGTTAAAGTGTATTATTATTTATTTTTTTGAATTTTATTTTTTTATACAGCAGGTTCTCATTAGTGATCCATTTTATACATATTAGTGTATACATGTCAATCCCAATCTCCCAATTCATCACACCACCACCAACAACCCCTGCCACTTTCCCCGCTTGGTGTCCGTACGTTTGTTCTCTACATCTGTGTCTCCTCAATGTCTGCCCTGCAAACCGGTTCATCTGTACCATTTTTCTAGGTTCCCTAAGTGGACTCTTTTTAAACAGCCCAGATATTGCCATTGATTTTCTGAAATGCTAAGGGGGGTTTAAAACTCCTGATTACAGCAGAAAGGAATTCATTGCTAATGACTCCACAAGGCCCAATTTACATAAAGAGCACCAGGAAGAGGGGTTTTCCAGGAGTTTAGCAGTTTCTCTCTCTGGAGAGGTAGAAGTTGGTTGAAGAAACTGACCTTCAACTGTCAGAATCTGACCTGGGAGAAAGTTGGGACAGGCAGGTCTATAAGCAGTTAGACTCTGCTAGATTTTGGTGTGTGGCTTAAACATGGTATCAGGGAGAAGAAGAGGATGGGGTGGGTGTGTCTGGAGGTCTAGTATGGCTCTGCCACCCACTGACTATGCTCTGCAACAGCTGGAACACATCACCTCGCCCTCTCGGAGCCTCAGGTGCACATGGATGCATTGAATTAAACCTGGGTTTTCTCAAAGTGTGCCTCAAGGATGGGGTCCCGACCTCCTGGCTCAAAATCTGTAAGGACTTGTTTTAAAATGCACAGGATTCCAGGACAACTACTGGTCTACATGAGCCCTGAGCTGGAATAGGTATTGCCAGGCTTAAATGTTTTTGACTGTGGAATCTCAGCATAACTTCTGAGAGTTCTGCACTATCAGAAGTTATGATCTGTTGTCATCACTGGGATCTGTTGTGATTACTATTACTCTATTGCTATTACTCTGATTCCAACTCAGTTCTGCCTGAGTGCACGGTCTGGGCTTTCAAAGATCAAGCTGGGCTGCCTTTCATAGTAGACTTCGTCAAAGTAAACGGCCTCAATCTTGGCATCCCTCAGTGCAGCCAATAGCTGGATTGCACCCCCCGATGTGTTGGCTGACATACTTCCTCTGTCCCTTTATAGTCTAAGGATCAGGGAAGTGACTTTCAAGGCAGAATGAGCTGTTTGATGCATTCAGGAAAGTAAATTTCTTGCTCCCACCTCGCCCAGGTAGTACATAGCAGTCTCCTCTCACCTTCATCACATTGCCTTCCACCCCTGCGGCTCTGCAAAGAAAAATCCTCATCACTGTTTTTCCTCCCTTATCTAGAATTTCTACAAAGATAATAATCGGGAAGAGATGTACATAAGGTAAGATTTTTGTTTTCTAAAACCCAGACCTGCTGTGTCACTCTCCTGCTCAATATCCATCGATGGCTCCCCGCTGCCTTCAGCATAGAGTTTAAGCATATCTTGTTGACACTCAGACCCTCTTTGTTCTGATTCCTATCCATCTCCCCAGATTCAACTCCTTCCATCTCCTACAATCAGCCCCCCAAATCCACTTGGAGTTCTCTGACCTGCCATGCTGTTTTGCTGTGGATTGAGCTGGTGAATTGCACTTGCGTTTGTTACAAGATTGGCATGCGGAGCCCTAGTCCAGGGTTGGTAGTTAGAACATCCGCCAGTCCAGCTCTGAAGGGAAAAAAATACCAAGATGTATGATGCCCGCTTCTTTGTAGGCATTTAAAAGATATGTATTTGCACATCATATGAAGGATTTGGGGGGGACATTCGGCTGAAGCAAAGAACTCCCTTGCCAGTGTGTCTCAGGATCTCATTTTTTTCCTCCAAAGTTTTTTTTATTGGTACTTTTACTCATTACAAAAATAATACATACTTATTACCAAAAAAACCTCATAAAATACAGACAAGCAAAACAAAAAGTGAAATAAACTCCCATAATCTGTCCATATTCCCAGACCCTTTTATATTTATGTTTATATATAGATCAAATTCTACGCATGCCTAGTTTCTGCAAAAATGAGATCATATTGCTCATAATTTATTCTTTGCTTGACAAGAATTCCATGTCAACAGAAGTATTTCAACTTAATTTTTAATGAAACTATAAAATTCCCTTTCCAGAATACACCATAATTTATATAGCCAATCCTATGTTGTTGAATATTTAGGTTGTTTCCAACTTTCTTCTATCATAAATAGCACAATGACAAAATTCTTGGACATACATATATCTTTATGCATCTCCTTATGAGACAAAAGCCTGCAAAGTGGCATTGACTGTAAGGGTTAACGACCAAGGCCCTTTCAAGGCTTTTGACACATTCTATCAAAGACCGGAGACTCCAAGTCCAAATTCACTCTGCAAAATACTGCAGGTATTTTTAGGTACTTAGTTTAGCATTATTCCAGAAATAAGAACTATCATTTGGAAAAAAGATAATTCCATAGGTTGTCCTGAGCTTGGTTAGTATTTATAACATCACTAGACATGACTTATTGTAGTGGTGGGGCTTTGGATCCAAAGGGCCTGGGAGGCTTTACCTTTTTTCCTCTGTGACCCTGGATAAATCACTCAGTGTCTTCGGGCTGAGGTTTCCCCATGTAGAATGTTTCCGTTCTGTTCTGAGGATTAAATGAGATGCTACAGGTAGAGTGCCTGGCACATGGTTCTCTCCCCCAACATCTTTTCTTTTCTTCCCATTTTAGAAACACAGATGGGGAATCCCAGATTTCCATAAGTTTTAGAGATGTGAATCCTATAGTAATCTAGGAAGACCACATTTGCCTAAACCAGACATTGTAAACAGGATATAGTATGAAAATCTGTCCTATTTGGCAGGCATAGTATTTAAAAACATTTTTAATTGGTTGCCAAATTTTAAAACTCTAGAGATGTTACATAAAAATCAAAATTTCCCTCTTCTGAAAAACTCAGAAGGTATGGCAACACTGGGCCCTCATCCTGTCCTGACGACCACTGCCTAGGCTAGGTGGTAGTGGCCCCTTTAGACGGGGGCAGGAGTGCTCTGGTCATGACATCGTTTCCATTCCCCATTGAACTTCATCCCATCCACCTCACTCAAGCTGCCCACCTGGCATCTGTTTGCATTCAGATCCCTAGTCGGGCCCATCAGGGTGTCTTCCATTGGGCTCTGTAGTTGATCACCAAACCCTTGAGTTGACAAAGGATAGGAGGGGGTGCCTTGGCCAATTAAGGAGTTGAAAGCAGCAGGGAAGCTCTCCCTCTGACTACTCTCTTCAGGTTTTTTGGACCCAGTCATCAGGAATCTAAGAGACCAAGGCCAGGCAGGTGGAGATAAGACAGGATTTGACCATCTACGCTGGGGTTTTTAAAGGTTGACCGCAGGCTCAACACTCCTTACACACACGCCACGTGGAGTTTCCCTGAAAGCTCTATTGATCAGCAGAAAGTTAGGGCAGCAGGAGTGACTGTAGAGGCAGAAATAGCTGCTATCAAAACCTGGTTCTGTCTATTTCTAGCTCTATCTACTCTAGTGTAGGTCTCAGTTTTCTTACCTATAAAAGAATTGTTGGGAGGATGAATTGATATAATATATAAAGCACCCATTAGTAGAATGAATAAATGAATGAAGAATCTCTCTTGGATGCTCCCCTACTCATCCTCTTACCTTGGGATCCCAGCCCAACTGTCACACTAGGGGAACCTTTCTAGAAGCCCTACCTGGATGAGTCCTGCTCTCGTAGTACCATAGACCTCTCCTTCAGGGCATTGATCACAGCTGTATTTTTGCAGTTACTTATTTGATTATTTGATTGATGCCTGTCCCTTTTCCTAAATTATAAATCCCAAACCCTGAGAGTGGCATCTGCTTTTGCCACCATTTATCTGTAATGCCTGGTACAGCCTGTGTGCTCAGTACAGCTTTGCTGATTGAATAAATAAATGAGCAAAAGGTCACTAGCTCATTAGTTATCAGAAACCACTAATTGAACTTTCTTCCCCTTAAAATCTTTGGCAGTCCCTACCCTGAGTTCAGGCAGCCTCCATTTGGCCCTCTGGCCATGTTTTATGTAGCCAGGGACATTAAGCTCTAGCTCCTCCTTGGGTGACATTCTAAGCAGAAAGCTTTCTTATAAAAGGAATCTAAGCCTGAGCATTGAGGCTTGCTTTGAGTACAGATGCTTGAGCAGCCCTTTGTTCCCTGTAGTTAGATAGCCAAGGCAGAATATTGGCATGGTTACAGACAGCACCTTTCCTCTTGGAGGAAGGACCAAGGGCATCACATCACAGCATCTTCCCTTCACCAATTACCAAGAGCTGGGTTTAAATAAATGCTCCTGATGACGTGCAAGTCACCAAAGCAGTGGGGGGTTTTTGGCTCTGGATTCTGTTTCCAGCAGTGGCAGGAGGGAATGTTTTGTAGAAGAACGTGGTTCACAATGATAATAGATAATAGCTGTCGCTGCTCAGCACTGGCCACGGGCTAATCGCTTTCGGTGCATACTCACATTTATTAGCAGCAGTGCAGGCTGTCATGCACAGAGCCTTTTATACACGATCTGCTTGTCCCTTTATAGGCCCAGCAACTCTATAGGTAGGTTCTCTGAGCACTGCCATTTTACAGATGAGCAAACTAAGGCACAGAGAAGTGAATTCACTGCCCCTTAATACTTACCATGTATCAGGTAATTGACCTAAGCTCCCTTCCTTTGTTCCTGTCCTGTTCTTAACACCTTTCAACTGTAGGCTCATTCTAGGATTCAGAACTGGATTGTCTCATTGGAAGAGGGTGGGAGACGGGAGTGTGGTTACAGTTGAATAGTAGGTTCTCTCTGCTGACAGCTCCAGGCCTCCACGTGAATATCCAATCTCTAGCCCCTGGTCCACTTCCTTTGCTTATCAGAAAATTCAGTTCCTTTACATCTAGAGGGCATTGAAGAGAGGGTAGGAGTTGCCCTTTACAGGGCTATGGCTTGTCCATGCCCTTGGAGTTGTACAATGATTAGGGCATGGGCCCTGAAGGCAGTTAGACTGGGATCACGTTCCAGTTCTTCACTCGTTAGCACGTGACCTCTGACAAGCTATTTATTTCTCCTTCCCTGATTTCCCTTACTTGTTGTACTGCACTGGGCAGAGTCTTCAGTATCAAGTTGAATACTGGCTGGAATGTTACCTTAACTTCTCCAGGCCAGAATTTTCTTATCTGTAAATGAGAATTCTCAATGGACCTATTTTACACGATTGTCAGACAGGTTAAATGATCTGAGGCATTCAAAATACTTAGCATGGTTCCCGTCATACACTAAATGCCCCACGAGTGCTAGGTGCTATCACTGTCACCCATGCGAGTCTGGATAGAGGGAATGGAGGACTCCCTTGTGACTCAGTTGTTCTTTCTGGCCCGGCCCTACCACCTGCCTGCTTATTTTTGCACCTGGTGATTTAGCATATTTCCCCAAACAGGTACCTGTACAAACTCCGCGACCTTCACCTGGACTGTGACAATTACACAGAGGCTGCCTATACACTCCTTCTCCACACCTGGCTTCTCAAGGTACTGCCTTTCCAGTAAAGGGGATTCATGCTGGGATCCCCGTGGAGCCCTCACAGCAAGTTGAAGAGTGAAAAAGAAAAAGAATTAGCCAAATACATTTTGTTCTGCTCTGTGTCCCCAAACTCTTAACCTGGCAGGTTACTTTTCTGCACTGCTTTGTCTGGTCACATAAGGTTTCTAGTGACCCTCACATTCAGCAACAGCAACAACGCCCGAGATGCGTCTTGCAGTTTCACATAACATTCAAACTGTTTTATATAACATCCAAACATCAACTGTAAATCATTAGCATGCCCTGTGAGCTGTTTTTCTTCTCTTGAAAGTGCTGCTGGAGCAGGACAAAGTCTGTAAGATTTCCTTTGGCTTTTGAAGTGCTGAGACCATGTCCTGCAGGGTTTCAGAGAAAAATCCCACAAGCCATACACATGAGCCAATGGGGAGTCAAATAAGTGTAACTCCACAGAAATGAGGAGGCGCTTCCCGTGGAAACTGCAGACCAGCATCTGTCTGATTGACACTCAGGGCGACAAGGAGGCCGGCAGGGGTGTTTGCAGGGCTTCCCCCCACTCCTCAGCAGTCGGGGAGACACCTGCCTCAGGTGACTGTGTGTGTCCTCTCTCCGCAGTGGTCAGATGAACAGTGTGCTTCACAGGTCATGCAGACAGGCCAGCAGCACCCCCAGACCCACCGACAGCTGAAGGAGACGCTCTATGAGATCATCATCGGCTACTTTGACAAAGGAAAGGTAATTGGTCCCTGCCCTTCCTCTCTCCGTGGAAACCCTAGCTACCAGAAAGGATTGTTCTCTCCCGTATTTTGCACCCAGTCCATCTGCAGGTCTGGTCAGCTCTCCCGCCCGACCCTAAGTCTGATCACTTCTCTCCATCTCCATTCCTTCCACCTCCATTCAAGGCACCAACATCATCGCTCACCTGGACACTTAGTGAATCCTAAGCAATCTCCCTGCATCCTCCATTCCCCCCAACAGATCATCCTCCGTATGGGAAGCGGTGATCATAAAACATGCATTGGATCACGCCACTGTCCTGCGTACAGTCATCTCAAATGGCTCTCCCAGTCCACTTAGAACAAATTACACAATCCCTCCCATGACCCATGAGGCCCCACACGAGCTGTCCCCTGACTACTTCTCTCATTTCATCTCTGCCAGGCTCCCTTTTGCTCACATGCTCTATGCCAAGCTCTTTTCCACCTCAGGGCCTTTGCACTTGCTTTTCCCAGCTTAGAACATTTCTCCTCCATATCTTACCATGGCCAGCTCCTTCTCACAGCTCAGGGTTTTGCCCAAGCAAAGGATGTCACGTCCTGAAGGAGGCCTTCCCAGACCACCTGAGACACAGCAGCACTCCTGCCCTGAGTCACTCTTACTGACTTATCTTCAGAGTACTTATCACTATCAGACATGACCTTGATCATTTTGTTTTTCCTTGCTCATGTCTGGCTCCCCACTTTAGAAGGCCATGAGCACAGAGACTTGCCTTGTCCACTGCTAAGTGCCCCGTAGCTAGCGCAGAGCCTTACGTATGGGGCCTAGTAGATATATATTGAATAACTTAATTCATTGAATGTATGAATGACATCATGGTACCATCATTGATCTCTAAACAGCAAGAACAGGATGTTTTGTTGGGTTAGGTCTGGAGGTTGGCCAGACCTGCTACTGCCCATCCTCCAGTCTCCAGTAAGACCTTCAGGAAACACCAACCCAAATGCTGTAGGAAGCATAGCACGGTGGTTAAGTGCTCAGGCTCTGGGTTTCAAGCCTCGTTCCTCTACCACCCACAATCCCCTTGGCCTTTCAGAGATTCCAATTCCCCATCCATAATAGTGGGACATTAACAGTACGTACTTCCTAGTCGCATTGTGAAAATTAGGTGAGAAAATGCATGTAGAGCACCTAACAGAGGACCTGGTACATAGTAGTAGCTTGTTAAATTTTAACTGTCATCATTATTACCTACTCTGCCCTCGAGGCCCCAGTTGACTGGCCACTTCCTCTGTCAAGTTTTCCTTGAGTCCTCCAGCTTCCGTACAGCTCTGCCTCTCCTCTGAATGGCAAGGCCTCTTACAGTTCATCAAGACACAATTTAATACTTAATTTTGGCCTGTTCTGTCACTGCGGTTCATTGCATCTGTCTTAGTCTGATCTTCCCACCTTCCCTGGAAAGATAAAATGAGGTAATGTCTGTGGAAGGGCTTATAAATTCCCAGGAGTTGAGCAGTTGGAGAACACTCTCTTTATAATTTACAATTATAAGCCTCTTGAGGGCAGAGACTCTGCCATCCCTGGAACCTCCTGTCCTGCTGACTCGATGTCAGAGCTTACTCTTGGTTTATGAGCTGACTAAGTCGGTCACAGTGTGAAAGCCCCAAAAGGACATGTCAAGCCTTGTCCTCTGCAAACTATCCAGTTCAACCCACTCTGTGCTGAGCAGAGAGGAAAAAGGCATAATCCCCAGTGTCAAGGGGCTTATCATCTAGTGGGCAAAGCAGACATACCGATTATCATCTTTTTTTGCACACAACCCTTTGGTGTTGTGCAATAACGGGGAAAGGAGGCGGGAACAGGGTGGTATTAAAGTACTTTGGGAGCAGAGAGGAGGGGGCAGATGGGTATAGCTCACCCTGGAAGCCACTGCTGTCGTAGCTTCTAGAATGAAGCCCAAACTCTTTAGCATCCCTTTAACTTCCTTTCCCCATATCTCCCCTCATGGAGACTCATTGATCTAGACACACACAATGACTTTCTACTCCATAAGTCCATCTGTCATTACCTGGTGGACTCCTCTACATCCCTCAAAACCCAACTAGTACATCTGTTTATGTGTGTGCTTTACCCACTTCTGTGTCATGAAAGCAGAGACTGTGTCTTGGCCATTTTTATCACCGTTCTGTCAGTGTATACCATGCCCAGAAGCCAGCAGATGCTCAGTAACTAATGTATGAGACTCAGGGATCAGGAACTGTCAGAGGTCTTAGTGACCACATGGGCAGACCTGAAGGAAATTCCAGGTATCTGACTCCCTGCCTGTCCCCCTCCTTGGCCCCTTAGTGATCTCTTAACACATGGGGAGAGCATTTCTGGCATATCATGGTGGGAAGTTGGCAAAGACCTCCACTTGAGCTGAACAGTCCCCTGGCCCGGCCTGGGGGTTTTAAAGAAAGCCCCAGGGACTTTCCTGGTGGCACAGTGGTTGAGAATCCTCCTGCCAGTGCAGGGTACCCGGGTTCGATCCCTGGTCTGGGGAAGATCCCACATGTGGTGGAGCAGCTAAGCCCGTGTGCCACAACTACCGAGCCTGCGCTCTAGAGCCCTTGAGCCACGACTACTGAGCCCACGCACCACAACTACTAAAGCCCACACACCTAGAGCCCGTGCTGCGCAACAAGAGAAGCCACCGCAGTGAGAAGCCCACACACTGCAACACAGAGTAGCCCCCGCTCACCGCAATTAGAGAAAACCCACGCGCAGCAACGAAGACACAATGCAGCCAAAAAAAAAAAAAAAAAAAAAAAGCCTCAGCCCAGCCTGGTTTGTGGACTTGATTCCTCCTGGCACATAAAGCATTTTTATGCTGCTCACTAAGCTGTCCATGGGTTTACAGCCGTGGCTCCTCCACTCAGCACTTGCCTTTATTTATTTTTATGCTTGGATGCAGAGAGAGCACTTTTGCGACAAAGCACACACTGCGTTTTGGCAACGTCGCCTCTCTCCTCCCCCACCTCCCCCAGCTTTTCCATTAAGGTGCATCTTCCATTTTAAGCCAAATGTGAAATGTAATGGGTGTCCCTTGAGATTGCCAGATCTCCAGCCCACCCGGCACCTCCCTCTGCCTCTCTGCAGAGGTTGCTGACCCCTTTGATCAAGGATGGAACGATAATCTATTGGTTTCAGTCAAAACGGAGCAGATGAAAAGGACCCCCTCTGTCCAGAGTTTTTTTTTTCAGATTTTTTTTTAAAGATGGAAAAGACCTATTTAAAAAAAGTTTTCATCACTCTTTTTCATGCTGCCCCCTGCACAGTCACCCTAAATAACACCGTTAAGAAGTGATGGGTGTAAAGTTTCATTTACGCAAGATGAATAAATTCTAGACATCTTCTGTACAACGTTGGGCCTATAGTTAACAGTTCTGTATTGTGCATTTAAAAATCTGTTAAGTGGGTAGATCTCAGGTTGTGTCCTCACCACAAGTTTTTTAAAAAGTGAGAGAAAGAGAGGGAGGGAGGAAGGGAGGGAGGGAAGAAAGTTGGCCAAAGGAAAAAAGAAAGTGACGGACTGGCAGAGTGGAAAGATCCTAAGAGCGAACATCAGGGGAACTGGATCTGGCCTCAACTCTGTCCCCGGAAACTCGCTGCCCTCTTACTTCTTTGTGAACCATTTCTCTTTGGGAAATGGGGTTACCACCTCCCTGCCCCACCGGCACACAGGGAGCTGAGGCAGTCACATGTTCATTTACTGAGCACTTCTAAGGGAGGGAATGAAGCACAAGGTCGAGGGTCACACTCAGGTGTGCATCCTGGCCCTGCTTTTGGTTGGGCGTTTGACCTGGGGCAAATGCTCTGCTGATCTGAGCCTCCATTTCTCACCTGGGAAATGCAGAGGCTACTAGTCACCTCTCAGGGTGGTTGTGAAGATCCCGAGAGCATGTAAATAAAGTATCCAGCCTCGTCTGTGGGTGTTCCATTATTGATCACGAAACTAGGGTGAGAGGCAGAGGGTAGGTCTGCTTCCTGGGAAACGCTCAGCTCCCTGGGTGTGGGACTGGGTCCGGGCCAGAGTAAGGCCCGTGGCTCAGTCCCAGGAGAGAGCTGCCCTGGTCCCTTCCTTAGCAAGGGCTCTGCAAGCCTGGGGGTCCCCCTAACCGTTGTCTCCACGACCTTCCTCGTAGATGTGGGAAGAGGCCATCAGTCTGTGCAAGGAGCTGGCGGAACAGTATGAGATGGAAATCTTTGACTATCAGCTGCTGAGCCAGAACCTGGTAAGCTGTCCCCAGGGGGAGCTGACTGCCCTGGAGGCTGGGTGCTCAGGGCCTCAGCCCGGCAGAGAGGCTGGGCAGAGGGGGAGGCGGGGCGGGAAGCCACATGGGGTTAGGACACCAGGAAAGGAATGGAAGTAGGGCCTGAGCTGAGCCAGGCTGTGCTGAGCATCTCCCTCCCAGTTGGGAATATTTCCAAAGGGAGGTCTTCTGGGAAAACTCACCAGTTTCTCAGATGGAGCGTTAAGTACCTGCTTGGCGCTGGAGCCGCTGCTGTTGCCCACCCAGTAAATACTGTGCTACATTTGCAGGAAAATTCCCACAAATCACTAGGCCAATTAAATAAAAACGCAAATGCGCACTTTCTGATTAACAGGTAAATCACATTAAAATGCTCCCCATCTGGCCATCCCCACTAGCTCCTCGAAGCTTGTGACTTGGTGGTACCAGTGGAAAGTGGGAGGAAGCCAGCCTATCCTGCTTATGCCGCAGAGGCCAGGGCTTGCGGGGGGTGGGGGGGTGACCCCTGCAGGGAAAATGCAGAGCTTTTTGTCTGCTCCCCCCACTCTCTTCCCGCTGGCCTGAGAACCAGGACCCCAGGGCCCCATCTGAGCCCATTTTGAGATGCCAGTCCAGCTGTTTGTAGGGAACTGTAAAACGAGAGAATGTTGGAAGAAGATTGATAGCTTTTTCTGGTGGGGGGATGGACATGGATTATAGTGTTCTAAGGTATGATGCAAACACACACAGTACTTGCACCAAGAAACACTTATATCTACCTGAGTCTGTCCACATAGTTGTTTGTGGGTGTGGAGGCACGCACGCCTTCTAAATGTGTGCAGTGCACAGGCACACACAGGGCACACATCCATGCACACACACGTACCCAGTATACATTCACGCACACGCTGATGGGCATGCACATCCATGCACCAAGCCCACATCGCACAGGCTTCATGTCCAGGGCCACACACATTTATCTTCCATGTTGTGTCCAATTTAAGATGCACCATTCTATTTTACGTGCCCCATCATGATTTCTCTCCAGCTAATAGCAATTGGGAGATGCCATGAGGTGTAAAGTAAAACACAAACTATTTTCAAAGATGTTAAAATATGAAAAACACACACCTCTTGGAATTGATGAAGTATGTTAGGTGTGCATACACAGGAAGACATCTGTATCCGGAAACACTTATCCATCCATAGGCCGTCACAAACATACTTCCAAGTGAGAGTGGAGTGACGATGCTGCTGGGGGCTCTGAACAGTTGGCTGGATTCAGTTCCGTACTTCCTGGCTGCGCTGTGAGATACCATTTCTTTATCTGCAAAACAGAGATACAATTCCATGGGATTGTCAAGAGGGCAATGCAAGTAAATGTGCTGGTGCAGGTAGCGTGATTAACAGGGTATCTGGTTACAGCCATTACTATTATGATTACAGACAGTTCCATGACTATGCAAACATGTGCACTCGGCACATTGGTTCTGGTGGAAGGATCCCATCTTAACTGTGGCCTCTTGGAGTTGAATGTGCCTTTAATACACATCTGTGTTGTCACAAGCTATGAGTTTTCTTCTTCCAGGTCCAGCAGGCAAAATTCTATGAAAACATCATGAAAATCCTCAGACCCAAGCCAGACTACTTTGCTGTGGGATACTACGGCCAGGGTTTCCCCTCCTTTCTCCGGGTAAGTCTGTGGGTGACGCAGACACAGGCCAGGGATCCGCGGCCTTGGCATCCCGGCTCTCCCTCTGTGCTTTGAGGCTCTGCTTGTGCTCAGAACCTGTGCCCTTCTCTGTCTGAACGCTGTCCCCACCTTCACACACACCCCAATCCCCCTCCATCATCAGCACCTCAGCCACCCCCCGTGTTTCTCTACGTACACAGCAATCAGAGCTGCCTTGTGAGGTAGTGAGCACCCCATACTGGGAATGAGGAGCTCAGAGAGGCTGGAGGAGCTCTGCTACCCAGCAGGCACTGCAGAGCACTAGTTGTCAGACCTTTTGGTCTCAGGGCCATTTTTTCTCTGAAAAATGATCAAGGCCCCTGAAGAACTTCTGTATTTGTAGACTTTATCTGTCTACCTTTACGATACTCAAAATTAAAGCTAAGGAGATTTTTAAATGCAGTTGTCCCTTGGTATCCACCAGGAATTGGTTTCAGGACCCTCTGCAGATACCAAAATCCAGTACTCAAGTCCCTTGTATAAAATAGTGTCGTATTTGCATATAACCTCCTAAGTGCTTTAAATCACCTCTAGACTACTTATAATACCAAATACAATGTAAATGCTATGTAAATAGTTGCTGGAGTGCGGCAAATTCAAGTTTTGCCTTTTGGAACTTTCTGGAATTTTTTTCAAATATTTTTGATACACGGCTGAATCCATGGATTAAGAACCTGAGGACACGGAGGATTAACTGTATCCATTTATTTAAAAATAAGAAGAATAAACCCATCATACGTTAACATAAATTAGATCTTTGTGAACATGGCTGTATTTTCCAATAAAAATTAGTGCACGTAGTGAGCTTGTTTCATATTTTTGCAGATCTCTTAAATATCTAGATTAAGAGAAGGCAGCTTAGATTCTTATATCTGCTTCTGCATTCAATCTGTTGTGATACCACACATCATGCCGCCTTAAACGTATACTCATGAGAGAATGAGAGTGAAAAAGGAAAATGGCTGTTATGATGAAAAGAGTTTTAATCTTGTGAGGCCCTGACGGGGTCTTGGGGACCCTCAGGGATCCCCTGGAGCACAGTGTCTGAACTGCTGCTTTCCGGGATTATTGATTCATTGTGGAGAGAGTTGCGTTAGGTCAGCTGAAGGCTTCCCTTCTGGTCTTTGAGTCTGTGGTTCAATCCTCAGGTCAGGGAGATAACAAAAGAAACCTGACCTCGCCTGATTGAGTCTCGTCAAGGAGATAAACCACTCACCACTGCCAATCGGTGTGGCAGTCAGGGTGGCCCTCCGGAGTGAGCTGCAGACGGGGGAGCGAGTGAAGTTTTCCTGCGTGGAATAGAGATGACTTCCCACACCTGATCCTGCATCACAGACCCCTGGGGAACTTGTTAAAAGTTCATGTTCCTGGGTCCCACTCCCACAGACTCCATTTCAGCAGGTCTGGAGTGAGGCCCAAGAATCTGAACTTCTAGAAGGCTCCTAGGCTTTTGTGATGAGAGGCCAGGTGTGGAAACAAACACTGATATATAAAGGTCAGTGGCAGACATGGGTTTGAACAGAAGAATTTAGGGGCCATTTGAGGCAGCACAGATATGGTCTAAAACAGGGTTTCTCACCTTCAGCTCTGTGGACATTTTAGACCAGGTAACTCTTAGCTGTGAGGGCCTGTCCTGCGCATTGAAGGATGTTTAGCAGCACCCTGGGCCTCTACCCACTAGGTTCTAGTAGTGGCCCTCTCTGGAGCTGTGACAACCAAAAATGTTTCCAGGCATTGCCAGCATCCCAAATCACCCCCTGTTTGAAAACTACCAGTCTAAAAGAAGCTAACATGGTCAAGGAACAATAAAGAGCGTGTTTCCATGGATCCAAGTGATGAAGGACCTGAATGCTGGTCCCTTCCAGCCCACAGGTCCAGCCCACATGGTCCAGCCCACAAGGTCCATTAAAGGCAGGAGGGAAACTGTGTGGTCAAGTAAATGGGAGAGTGGGTGTGACACAGTGAAAGCTGAGTGAGGAATTATTCTGGAAGCTGCACATAAGATTGTTTGAAGAAAAAGTTCTCAGCATCCGTGATCTCCTCTCCCTTTAGAACCCATCTTTTTAAAGAAGTGGTGTGTCTAGCTAGAAGGTCAGTGACTTGAGCTCTTCCTTTCTTTCCCTTGGGGAGAAACAGAGAGTGGAGAGATCTATAGAAGGTCCCAATGACAAGCCTCCCAGCTTTGCTTGAACCATCTCCTCCAAGGCTGGGCCCTGGGATCTCTGATGGGTGTCATTTCTCTGCAGAACAAAGTGTTCATCTACCGAGGGAAGGAGTATGAGCGAAGAGAAGATTTCCAGATGCAGCTGATGAGCCAGTTCCCCAACGCAGAGAAGATGAACACAACCTCTGCCCCCGGGGATGATGTGAAGAATGCCCCAGGCCAGTGTATCCTTTAAGAATGCCCCAGCCAAGGGCCAGGCATGGGCCGCCCTGCCGGGACTTCAGTCCGCAGAGCCCCGTCTTAGAGCTCAGAACTGCTGCCAGAATCATCGCAGTGGTGCCAATATTAGTGTCCAGTGTGGGATCCAAAAAGAACCCATCTCAGGAAACTCTAAATGTTGCATTCATTGATAAATTCACTCACTCACTCATTCCTTCATTCTTGTGATGAGTCCTACCAGCCCTGACTCTGCCAAGCCTTGTGCATTGTGCATTGGAGACTACACTCACAAAGTGGTTCTACCTCCAGGGAGCTTTCAGTGTAGCAAGTAAAAGACATTGAACAGCTAATTGCATTGTTAAATATGCATTTAGAAAAACGTGATCAATGCTAAAAGAAAGCCCTTCAGCTTGCCGTGATTGGGAGGGCAGGGAACGCTTCCTTGAGGAAGGCGATGTTGAAGGTGAGGTAATGAGCCAAAGCTTAGCGGGAGGTGGGAAGGATGACCCAGACAGCGGGAAGAGCCATCATCCGCAAAAGCAGAGGTTCCAAGAACTGAAATGGTGCCACATTGCCCTTATAATAAAATCAAAACTCCTGACCAAGGCCTGCGAGGCTGTCTGTCCATCATCTGACCCCTTCCTGTGTCTCCAATGTCATCGCCTCCGACTCTTCCTTCCCTTTCTGTCTGGCCACACAGATCTTGTTTCTGTTCCTTAAACATGCCCAGCTTGTTCCCGCCTCTGGGCCTGTGCATTTTCTCTTCCCTCTGCTTGGAATGCTTTTCCCCCAGCTCCTTTCTCACCCATCAGATCCTAACTCAGTGTCACCTCCCACAAGGGGCCTTCCCTGGTCACCTTATCGGAAGCCTTCTGGACTCTGTTATCTCAAACCCTGTTTGTTTGCTTTAGAGAACTGATCTCAATCTGTCGTTATCTGTTGTGCTCTCAAAGACAGAACTAGAACAGAAGCTCCAGGAGGGCAGAGACCTGCACTGCCATGCTCACTGCAGTAACCCCCGAAGCCAACTCTCAGAAAATACTTGCCGGTTAACAGAAAGAGAAAGAAAACAAGAGAGAAGGAAAAAGAAAGAGGAGATAGATAGAGGAAGGAGGGAGGGAGGCACCACCGATGGAGCCAGCTCTCTGGAGCACTCAGAAGGCCAAGGTGACAGGAGATGGTGCTAGTGAGGTTGGGTAGAGCGTGCTGGAAATGGGCTCCATTGCAGCAAAGCATAATGTTCATAAGGCCGGTTCTGACGCTGGGCTGGGTCAGGGCTCGGGGTCAGAGAGGGTACAGACCCAAGGATAAGGCAGACAGCTGAGCGACGGGGGAGGGGGCATGTTAACCTAGCCTGGCTCCTGTGTTGCACCCTGTAGCACACATTAAGTTACATCCTTTAAAATGGGGCTGACAGGTTGCATGGCTGGTCTGCTAAGTCTGCCGAACCTTAATCCAAATATTTTCCCCTCGCGTGATAAATATTCATCTGTAACCTTTTCATTGTGCTCGCCTGCCCTTCATGCCTGCTCTACCATGGTTGTTTGCAGGAGGAAATGCAACCGGTGGTGGGCCTGGCTGGTTACAAATGGGAGTTTGGTTATAGGCGAGACATGGGATTAGTACTAAGGCCCTTCTAAGTGGATATCCTGGTGTTGAACAACTCTGTGACCTTTTAACTCGTGGTGGGAGGGGAGAGCTCGTGTGACTGGGCCACGTCATTATACGCAGGCCTGATTCAGCTCCAGGAACCAGGTAGAAAAGAGAAAGTGGGAGGGCTGACATTTGCTAAATATCCTCTTCATGCCACACATGAGACTGAGTGTTTTATAACTAATTGTTCTAATCTCCATACAACCCTATTAGGTGGGTATTGATTTTCCCTATTTCATAGAGAAGGAATATACAGGGCAGAGAGGTAAGGTGGTTTGCCTAGGGTTACAAAGCTAGTTAATGATGGAGTTGAGATTTGAACTCCAAGATCTGTCTCAAAGACTGCATTCTTTCTGTAATGCCATTGTTTTGTTTAAGATTAGTGAACAGAATGTTCTTTGTTAACTATTGTAACATGATGGCGTACCAGGCATTTTCATGCATTGTTTCATTTTATCCTCATAGTAATCCTGTGAGTTGGGTAGTATTACTCTGCATTTTGCAAATAAGAAAACTAAGGCTCAAGAAAATGTAAGCAGCTTATACCAGGTCCCAGGAATTGATGGAACTAGGATTTGAACTCGGGTCGGATTTTTGCCAAAATCTAAGCTCTTAAGGCTCTGTTCTCTTGCCTTTACGTGTTGCAAAGCTGACAAGCAGTTTGAAAAGGGGACAAATCTCATGTCTTCTCACTTAGGTATCCAAGTAGTGGAAGACATTTGAAAGCAAAGGTCTCTGTTGGGTGTCTCCTGTCCCCCGCCTTCTCCTCTGCCTAGACCTTGGAGCTACAGTTCCATGTATAGATTCAGCACGGTTCCATGCATACATTCAGCACATGGTGAGAGAGTCGAGCCATGCATCCTGCTGGACGTGATCGGAGGGCTCTGATGTCACTGGCTTCTCCAGGACAGGTTTGGATTCTTCTCTTAGGCCAAGTCCAATTGCTAAGATCAGTAGACATGGTTTAGAACCTACTTTAAAATAGGGGTTGGCAGACTTCTCTGTAAAGGACCAGATAGGACATATTTTAGTCTCTGTGGGCCATGTGTCTCTGTCACAATTACTCAACTCTGCTGTGGTGGGAGAGCAGCCGTAGGTAGTACATAAACGGACGGGTATGACTGTGCCCCGATAACACTATATTTATGAACACCGAAATTTGAATTTAATATATTTTCACACGTCACATAATACTTTTTTTCAAATATTTTAAAATATAAAAAGTATTCTTAGCTGTGAGCCCTACAAGAACAGGCAGTGAGCAGGATTTGACCCGAGGGCCACAGTTTGCCAGTCCTGCTCTAGACTTAATCCAGGGTGATTTCTCTCCCAGAGAAGGCTGTGTGCTATTTGACTTGAGAAGGGAGGTAGTTTTCCTGATTATGGAAATCCTCCCAGTGAGGTTTATTCATTTGTGTTAAGTATTGCTCGCTCTTGCCCTCTCCTCGTGTGTGTGTGTGTGTGTGTGCGCGCGCGCGTGTGTATGTGTGTGTGTCTCTGTGTCTCTCTGTCTCTCTCTGAGGCACTCTCATTTAATGTGGAAATAGTCTTCAGAGGTAAAACAGTTAAAGCCCCAAGACATTAGTATGAAGTGAACTTATTGGGGGAGGGGGATTAAATTTAACTTGGAATTATATTTCGGCCATTTCTTATGTGTGAAAGAGCCCTAGCCTCTGCATCAGAAAGCTCACAGTCTGGTGGGGAAGCAACAGAAGGGAGAAGAGAGGGAGCTGGAGAGATAAGAGTCCTAAGTACAGATGCGTTGCTTTGGAGGGTCAGGAAGGAAAAGGACACCTGGATGAGGATAGATTGAATGTTCATGGAGCTGTGGGGAAATAGTCCACACAAAGGGAACAGTATAGTCTGTTGGACACTCAGAGATAATGGTGGGAAATGAGTTGGAACCATATTAGAATATCTGAATACTCCATATTCAGATACTGGCATATTTGAATGCCAACAAGAGGAGTCTGTGATTCCTTAGTTGGCAGAAGTGTCAGGCTTAGGGGAAGAGTTTTTGGAGTTATGGTGGTCATCAGGTAGAATAGAGGGATGAGAGTACTTGGATACCTGAAGAAGAGAGATGGGTAAAGAAGCCATGGAAGGTAGGGAAAGGGAAGTAAGATCCAGGGATGGGACCAGTGACTACTGACCTTGTTTATTTGGCTTGCCATATTATCGATTTACAATGAATAAAGGTCTAGAATAGGCATGACAAAGATCTGGCACACCTGATGCCTCTCCTGTATCCTGTGCCCATGGCAGGCATCACTAATCGATCATGGAACTCTTTCCCACTGAGCCTGGACATGGCCTTACATTCCTGCCCCAGACAGTTACTCTCAAACTTTCAGAGTTGGAGTACAAAATGAATGTATTTGCCTTCTCTAAAGCAGTGCTTCTCAAACTGGAGCGTGCATATGAATCACCTGAGTATCTTATAAAATACAGACTCTGATTCAGTAGGTCTGAGGTGGGACCTGAGGTTCACCATTTCTAACACGCTCTCAGGTGATGGTGATGCTGCTGGTCAGAGGGCTGCCCTGAATAGAAGTCTGGAATCAAAGAACCCTGAGCTTAGGGTTAAAAGACCCCAATACAGGCCCTTGCTCTGTGCTCACAAGCTGTGTGACCTTCAACAGGTTGTCCAGCTTCTTTGACCTTGATGTCCTTGTCTCTGGAAAGTATGATTTACGTTAACGGCGCTGCTCAGCAAAACCGGAGGGGTGAAAGGAGACCATGGGGAGACGTGCGCTGCAGTTGATGGACAGCTATAAATGCATTAGGCGTTATTCTTGTTAATGATAATAATACAGCAATGAGAATGATAATTAAGGACTGCTAACCAACTGTTAGCAGAGGCTGAGCCCTGGCATGGGTTGCAAGTGACGGGCAGCTCTGACAAGGACCACGGTGACTGCTAACTGGTCACTAGGACCTAGTTGGCGGCCAGCACCCGGAGGTGGGTCACTCGTTAAAAACTTGGGCCCAGAAGGACTGTCCTGGGAGGTCTCACCTGGGACCTGCTGTGCTTGGAACTGTCCCCCCGACCGAGACGTTGTGAGCTCTTAACTGCGGGAATCACAGACATCCAGTGTTTCACTGTCCAGCCCGTCTTGGATGAACACCCAAGGTTCAAGAATAAGCCGGTGCCTGACCAGATTATGAAGTAAGCCCCACAGCTCAGGGGAGGGAGTGTTGGGGAGGAGCATCCCATGGGGCTGCCAAGCCGAGCTGGTGGCGGGACAGGCCGTGGTGTCTTCTAGTTCCTTCCCTATCTTAGCCAGCCTGTCCTCCCTTTTCCTCTTGGGAGAAGCATCACCTCTCCCATGACCCCTCTTGGCTCTGCCCCTGAAAAGGCTGACACCAGAAATGGCCAGGGGGGAGCGAGGGGTGAGGCTCACCATGTGGCAGAGCGAGTCCGCAGGAAGCAGCAGTGGGCTTCACTGAAGTGGACGTGGAGAGCCGGTTGCTCAGGTTGATCCCAGAGTGGCTCCAGAAATCCACAGCCAGAGAGCATGGGCAGACAGGCGACAGGCAGGTGGGGGACAGAGGGACGGTGCTCAGGCCGAGCACTTTCTCCAGAGGGACGCCTTGTAGGCATTCGTTAAGGTCGTGCATTGACAATGGTTGTGTTCAGATTACGATGTAAAAAGGGGACATTAGAGGAATTCCCTGGCTGTCCAGTGGTTAGGACTTGGCGCTTTCACTGCTGAGGGCCTGGGTTTATTAATCCCTGGTTGGGGAACCCACAAGTTGTGAGGCACAGCCAAAACATAAAATAAAAAATAAATAATAAAATAAAATAGGGGGCACTAGAGGAAGCAGCATGAAGGCAGGTGTGATCTGTTTAATGCCAGATCGCAAGGTTAGGGATGAGGCAACAAAGCAGGACATCTGTGGGATCTGCGGGGCACCACGCTGCCCCCTCCAAGCTGTCTGGCTCACCCCACTCAGGCCCAGACACCCAGTTGAGCACCTCGAGTGGCTTAGGAAAAGGCCTCTCTTCTGGGAAGACCCGTTGGAAGCAGGAGCTCCTTTGTGAGAGGAAAGGCCTGTTCCTGCGGGGAGAAGCAGCCTCACGGCAATGCAGCACATCCTCAAGCTCAGCTTGGAGCTCAGCCTCCCGTCACCTCTCGGCCAGGCACCCTTGGGCAGGGGATGACCACCATACAGCTAGCACCATGCCCTGCTGGCCCTGACGTTAGAACCGCCCCAGAGGTTCAAGGGAGAGTGATTTGGGGGATGGCTGGGACACCTAAAGAGATCCTTGGAAGATACCCCTGGGACATTAGCCTAGGACCTTAGATGTATCCAGACCCTTCATTGAGATCACAAGAAACAATAACCCAGGCACCACTATGTGCATTAGTGATAGAATTCCAACTTTGGGGGTACCCTACGGGGTGCTATGTTCTCATGAGGGCCTAAGACCGACTAGCTTCTAAATCATCTTACAAGGAAAGCCTGGTTTTAAATGTTGCAGCGAGGACTCTGCCAGACCTGGAGTTTACTGTAGTGGGCCTCCCTGGACAGTACAGGGTCAGGTCAGGTTTTGCTATCAGGAGCCTCAGCCTCTTTCTGTCTTGCAGCTTTTATAAGTCCAACTACGTGCAGAAGTTCCACTACTCCCGGCCAGTGCGCAGGGGGACCGTTGACCCTGAGAATGAGTTTGCCGTAAGTATCTCCCCTCCCCTCCCCTTTGGCAGCCTTGATCGTTGCCCAGGGCCTCCTTTACCAACCAGAGCCTGCACCTGCCAGAATCAGAATTGGGAAGGGCATCTGATCCAAAGCCAAAGGAAGGAGCGCTAACTTCCATTGGTACGACGACACCCATTCTCCAGGCTCTTCCGTTGGGTTTGCTTTCCCATTTCTTGAGCCTCTCCACTCTCTAGATACCACCCAGGCCTGGCATGAGATGCACCTTTCAACCTCAGGGAGTTCACAGTCCCCAGTGTCACTGTGTGTTTCCCAGCCAGGACCTACCTGTCTTCTATTCCCGAGGGCCGAGGCTGGCACGAGGAGACAGCTCCAAGTCTCTCTCAGCTCTTTTCCCTTGGACTGTGATTCTTTGCACTGGGGGAGTCACTGTCCCTTGAAGAATCTGATGAACACTGTAGACCTCCCCCCAGAAAATGCAGGTGGATGCATTCAGTATTGCCTAAAACTTCTGCCAGTTCAGAGACCCAGGTTAAAACTTACTGGACCCAAATCCAGGGAAAACTTAAACTTCACCTTGGGAAAGGATTCTTCAGGGTAAAGTGGGAGCGTATTTCTGAGTCTTGTAATTTTTATTCTGATTCCGGGTGGATAGGAGGCCTGGGGGCCTGGCTGGGTTCCCACCAAACGCTGATGGTCAGGTTTCATGTGTGTTGCTTTCCTGCCCTTGCCACCCCTGCCCACGGGACAGTCGATGTGGATCGAGAGGACCTCCTTTGTGACCGCGTACAAGCTTCCGGGCATCCTGCGCTGGTTTGAGGTGACTCACATGTCCCAGGTGAGTCTGTGGGGCTCAGGAGGCTCCTGAGACTGGAAAAAGGGAAATGCTTTTGTTCAAAGCCACTGCAGGAGTCCAGGAATTCTGGTGCAGGAAGGGACCTGAGGCAGCGTCCAGTTTACCTGCTTTCAAATTTTTTTTTTTTTTTAAGCATCCGATAACATTTTTTCCCCTGCAAATGAAAGGTACCATAGAATCCGGTAATAAAGCAGATGAATGGGGAGCTTCTGTGGTTGGGTGTAGGGGGAGGAAGAGGGCCTGGAACTCAGTCGACACAACCACCCTCTCATATCCTCCCCTCCCAACAGCCCTTTGGGGACCCCTCTGCAGAATCTCACTATGAATCCATTTTATACTTGGATAAACTGAAGCTCAGAGAAAGGAAATTACACAGAGGCAAAGCTCTGGCTAGAATGCAAGTATTTGAACTCCATGGGGCAGATAGCATGTATTTTGCTTCTCAACACACTTCAGGGTCTCCATGTCCTCAAACAGCTGGGGATCTTGCAGCCCTCAGGATGCAAAGGTCAGTCCGGTGAAATCTGAGAAGCAGGGACATATTCGGGGTGTCTTATTCATTCAACAAATATTTAATGAGTACCTAACACATGTCAATCAAGCACCTAGAGATTTTGCAATGAAGCTTACATTCTAGTGGCAAAGATGCACTAAAAAGCCTAAGCGAATATATACTATGTCAGGTGGAGATAACCACTATGAAGAAAAATAAAAGAGAAAGGTGATGAAGGAGTGGTGGGTATTTTAAGTAGGATGGTCATAGAAAGCCTTCCTGCTAAATGGCTTTTGATCAAAGGTCTGAAGGAAGTGAGGACATGGTCCTTGCAGATACCGAAGAGAAGGACATTCTAGCAGAGGTAATAGCAAGTGCAAGGGTCCTGGGAGAGAACAGGCTTATGTCTGAATTAGAACAAGTGACGGGGGAGTAGCAGTAGTCTGATAGCAGGTCATATAGGGCCTTGTAGGCACCATAAGGACTTGGGCTTTTCCACTGGGTGAATTTGAGTCACAAGCAGAGGAGGGACATTGTCTGACTGACGTTTTCAAGCTACTGTATGATCAACATTGAGACCATCCCCCTTCAGCCCTTAAGGGCCCCCAGCAGCCAGGTGGTCCTCCAATCTCCTTTTCACAGTCATGGCGTAGACCTTAGGGAACATATAATAACGATGATGACAGCAACAGACATTACTGAGCGTGTGCCAGACTGTTCACATGTGTGACCTCATTTAAGCCCCTCAACAAAGCTGCGAGGTAGATATTATTATTCTCCCGTTTTACAGATGAGGAAACCGAGTGAGTTAGTGGGTTGCTCAAGGTTAGTAAAAGAGGTGAGGTTTGACTATAACCTCTCATACCAGGCACCTGGATGGACTCATTCTCTCCTCTTTCCTTAACATGTCCCCAGCCCACCCCAATAATTAGTGCCCTGGAGAGGAAGAAACTACTCATGCCCTTTATTCATGGACACATCGGTTCATGATAAGCTTGGATAAGTGTCCCAGGTGCTGTGTCAAGGACTTTGTAACATTATCCTGTTTAATCCCACAAAACTGTGTGAAGTACATCATATTATGCATCCCATTTTTGAGGTGAGAAATCAGAAACTTTCTACTAAGCCGTAGTCCCTACCCATTGGCCCTGGCTGTGCCCTTTCCTCTGGTGGTACTCAGTAAGGTGCCTCTCCTCCTTCGCTGTCCCCACGGGACTGTAGGCAAACTGAAGGAATTCCCGCCTGCACTCTCTGAACGCCTCATCTCCCGCCATGGTATCTCACCTCCTAATAGACTACATAATTTGCCTGTGTGTTTATTTTTAATATCTAGAATTTTAAATATAATAGCATTATAATATAAGCTCCACTAGACTGTGAGCTCCAGGAAGACAGATTTTTGTCCGTTTTGTTCCCTGCCATATCTCTGAGTGCAAGGAATAGTCCTAGACACATAATTGGTGCTCAAGAATAGTTATTAAGGGACTTCCCTGATGGTGCAGTGGTTGAGAATCTGCCTGCCAATGCAGGGGACACAGGTTCGATCCCTGGTCCTCGAAGATCCCACATGCCATGGAACAGCTAAGCCTGTGCGCCACAGCTACCGAGGCTGTGCCCTAGAGCCCACGAGCCACAACTGCTGAGCCCGCATGCCGCAACTACTGAAGCCCGCGTGCCTAGAGCCTGTGCTCCGCAACAAGAGAAGCCACTGCAATGAGAAGCCCACGCACTGGCAACAAAGAGTAGTTCCCGCTCACCACAACTAGAGAAAGCCCACGCACAGCAACGAAGACCCAGTGCAGCCAAAAATAAATAAATAAATCTATATTAAAAAGAATAATAGTTATTAAGTAAATCCATTAACCAGTCACTCAGTTAATACGCGGAAACCCATAATATATGAAGTGCTTACCTTGTTTTATGAACTCAGCATTCTGAAATTAGGAAAGAAATAGTCAACATTTTTGTTTCACTTCTTTTATCCTGATACCCTCTGATAGAAGGGATTGGGAAAACCTCCAAAAAGTTGACCAGAGTGACTTTATCTCTGATAGCCTCCCTCATTTGAGTTACCAAGAATGTCAGGATGTCTCAGACACAGAAGTTTCATGGGTGCTGAGTGAATTCCTCTCCAAGCATTTGTTTTTGTGGTATAGAATTTGTACCTTGTTCTTGGTTGTTTCTTTTATGAATCGTCATGACTACAGTACTGTTTGTACAGAGAGGTGTTTTCTGATAGGATTCAAGAGTAAGTTCTGCTTATTGAGGGTCCTTTCCTTTTTCTTGGCTCTGAGAATATGTAATCTTTACAAGAAGTCCTGAGCTGGGGGTCAGAGACCCAAATTCAACTTGGTTATTAACAAGCTATAGGATGTTGGACAAACACAGTGTATCCCTGGCCTTAGTTTTCATCATCTGTAAAATAGACATGAGAAAACTATGGAATTTCAGAGCTGAAAGACACTCTGAAGGTCATTTAATCCAAGAGCTATAAATTCAAATACCTTCAGAGCCCAGGAAGATAACTGTAAATATGTGAACTCGTCCCATTAAGACAACGGGGAGTGGTAGAAGCTGTGGCAAACTCCTTCCAGCTGAATTAGTTTTTTAAAAAATTAGAACTTACGTGCTGGCTAAATGACAGACCCAGGCCCAGTTTGGCCTACACATCTCCAACGTGCAACCCCATTCCTAGCCCTTGTCCATTTAAATTATTTTGCATATGAGAAAACTGAAGCTCAAAGATGGGACTTGAACTGCCAAAGTGATCGGTGGTAGAAGTAGGTTGTAATAATAATGTCTATCTTACACAGTTCAGAGGTTTTCCTAAGGGGATCTATGAAGGTGATAATGTGGGAGATGCCTTTGGGGAATATGAAACACCACTCGATTGCGAGGGATTATCACCACTTTCCCGAGTGCCATTAAAATTGTCTCCAAAGCACAGTGATTCCTCAGTGTCTGAGGGTGTTGGTGCTAGGAGCCTCCTCGGATACCAAAATCTGCAGTTGTTTAAGCCCCTTACATAAAAGGGCGTAAGTACGGTGAGTGCAGCTGGGCCTCTGTATCAGTGGTTGGTTGGATTCGAGGTTGGTTAAATCCAAGGATGCAAAACCCAAGGGTATGGAGGGCTGACTGTATTTTCCAGGATAATTCATTTTCCCCGCACAGCAAGCTGGGCAGGGGCTATATACATACCTGTGCTGCCGGTAAGGAAACTGAGGCTCAGCTTAGGAAAGAGACCAGAGATTTGAGGGCTTGACCAAGTCCTAACAACCAGTGTATGGCAAGTTTGGTAGCAGAGTGTGGTCTGTATGTGGGGGAGAAGCTCGCCTTTGGAATTCGGACACTGGCGCTCTCTCCCCAGCGCTGCCCCATCTACCCTTAGGTGAAGGACTTACCTGTTGTTGGGGGAATTGAATGAGAGCACGTGTGGGACACACCCAGCATGGGCTGGCACAGAGGAGGCAGTCCACAAATGGCGCCATCTCTTTTACCGTGATCAGTGCTTTTATAACTGTTACCAGACCTCCGGACCTCCGGGTCTTCCACCAAACGTGTAACCCCCGTCGCTCTGCTCTGGAGAGTGACATACTCATCTACACAAACGTCCAGAGGTGAGAATCCAAAGGACTGTTCATTCTCATTCTCTGTCCTGTTGTCTGTAACGAGGTTAAAGACGTAGGGATACAACACTAGCTTCAGAAATGAGGAAGAAAGCCAATCAACAGGACTTTCCGTTTTTAACAACTCACCGTAAAGCATGAGTCTCTCAGACATACCAGGCTACTGTTGAAATCCAGGTGTGCTACTGGGCTCAGTCCAAGTGGTTGTGATAGATTTTCCTTTAGAACTCAGTCTAGACCTCAGCTTGGAGAAGCCCCTGCAGGGTAGGTCTGTGTGCTTGACAGAAACTGGACCGTGGGTTGCAGCTTGTGGAACATGGGCTGCCGCCTCTACCAGGCCGAGCAGCCTTCCCCCCACAGCTCTGTGTGTGTGTGTGTGCGTGTGTGTGTGTGTGTGCGCACTTGAGTGTGTGTGTGCGTGCACGTGTGACGGAAAGAGGATGACGCTGTGTCACTGTGTCTTGTATCACAGAGAGAGAGAGGAGAGAGCCTACTCCCAGGGCCTTCTCACTGCAGAGACAGCCACTTTCAAAAATGTCCGGAGACAAGGAAAGGGGGCGAGGAGGCTAAGATTTCACAGAGCTTTAAGGAAATGGTTTAAAAAGATGACCAAGAGCATGGCTGTAGAGGCTGGTTCTCCCCTTCACATATACTCAACAGTTAACAATAACTAGCAGGTGCACTTTTTAAAGAACTCCGCTGTAAGTCAAGTGTCATATTATCTCAACTAATCTTTGCTATGTCCCCACTGAAGCAGGCCCTGTAGCACCACCACTGAACAGATGGTAACACTTAGGGTTGCCTCCATGAAGTTTTCCCGGATTACTTCACCCTTCCCTCCAGCCCCACCCACCCTGCCAGGGAGTCTTCCTTTCTCAGGACAGCTGCTAGTCCCTGTCCTGACACCTACAAGAGTTAATAACAATAACTACCAGCTACTTTTTTTTTTTTGCGGTATGCGGGCCTCTCACTGTTGTGGCCTCTCCTGTTGCGGAGCACAGGCTCCAGACGCGCAGGCTCAGCAGCCATGGCTCACGGGCCCAGCCGCTCCGCGGCACGTGGGATCTTCCCGGACTGGGGCATGAACCAGTGTCCCCTGCATCGGCAGGCAGACTCTCAACCACTGCGCCACCAGGGAAGCCCTACCAGCTACTTTTTGAAGTAGGTTTTCTTATCCTCATTTTACCAGTAAGTCAACTGAGGCTCAGAATGTTTAGGAAACTTGCCCAAGGTCACACAGAAAAAATGGCTGAGATTTGCACTCATTTTTATTTGCTTAGTTTAGTTCAGGAGTCAGGAAACTATGGCCTATGAGCCAGAGCCCACCTGCACCTAATTTTGTAAATAGGTTTATTGGAACCACCATGCTCATTGATTTACATATTGCCTGTAGCTGATTTCTTCCTACAGCAACAGAGTTGAGTTGTTGCCACACACAACATCTGGCCCTTGCACAGAAAAAGTTCGCAGACTTCTTGCTTAGTGTTTTACTCTGGATCCCATGCTCTTGGGAACCACTGTTATGCCAGTTAGCACCTGATGGCACCGTGTTTATCTTGCTTTCTAAGAGGTGTTGGAGACGTGGTTAGTTTTATCTTCCCAACTAAACCGAATCTACCTTGGAGCAGTGACCCCTCATGTAACGAGTCTCGGGACCTACTGTGGGCCAGGCCAGGTGATCACATCGTCAGCTGCTCTAATCCCTCCAGCTAAGCGCTCACACATAGTAGGTGCACAACCAATACCAGATGGGTTGAATTGGAGTGTCTTTCACCAGGTAATAAGAAGAAAAACCCTCCCTGGAGCACACCCAGCCTCTGAAACCCCAGCGAGTGCCTGACACGTCCTGCCTTCATTTCCCCAGGGAGATCCTTCTTTTGCTAAGCGCAAATTCAGCCTGTCTCTCCCCACACAGCTGACAACCCCCAGGGCTCAGTAATTACCACAAGAGCCTGCTACAGCCCCTTGGGGAGCATTGCCTCATTTGAATTCCAACCCCAAATGAAATCAATACCAATAATTTTATCTGTTTTTAAAGCGACCTGCTGAGGCCCTTTCTTCTTGATCTCGTTTTCAACAGACCACAATTAGCCCTCTGGAGAACGCCATCGAAACCATGTCCGTGGCCAACGAGAAGATCCTGATGATGATAAACCAGTACCAGAGTGACGAAAGCCTCCCGATAAACCCACTCTCCATGCTCCTGAACGGAATCGTGGACCCTGCAGTCATGGGAGGGTTCGCCAAGTATGAGACGGTGAGGGCTCCCCTCTCCAGGCCCTGGCGGAGACAGAGCAGTGGCAGGAGGGCCAGAGCAGACACAGCTGCATGCCACTCATCTTACTGTGGCTGTTTGTCCCTCAAAAGGACACTTCAGCTTGTTTAGACCTCATACACATTCCAGAGTTTCTTTAGCCTCACTCTCATCTCCTTCCCACCCTCAATGCCATGCTCTGTCAGGGGTCATAGAGATCCCTGATCCCACTGGGCACATCGAGATACCTTTGTCAAGAGGAGGCTCTGGGATGTCCACGAGCCAGACCATAAAAGTCAAGCACCACAAATCAAAGTACATGCTACTTGTGTAAAGCCATCTCCTCTATAGATGATGGAAATGACCTCCAGAAATGGGAAGGAATGAAACACGTTATCTGTGAAAATACAGAAGGGATGGGAGATCGACTCTCAAGCGAGAGTTATAATCTAGATATTTGGGTCATAAGGACCCTCCAGAAATCCCCACACATTTCAGCCGCAGATTTCATTTCTGAGGCTCCTGGTGTCCGTGGCGAAAAGGGAAACGCCATCAGTTACATGAGTCACATTTTCCACTGGGGGAAAATAATTACTCAATAAGGAGACATAACTTTTCCCAGCTCTGAAATAGAATAGAAAGTCCTTATTTGGCTCTCACCTGGGCCATACGTTAATGGGACGCTGAGGGAAAAATGGACTCTTCGTTCTCATAAGTCTCATGATGGACTCTTTATTATCTTTTCTATGTCATCCATTGATGTAAAACTAGGAATACAGCACAATAGTATAACTCACGGACAGTAATTCCGGTTAGTCCTTCCAGCTACCCTTGGACACCCCGTAGAGTCATCCATTGGTAATCCTTTGTTCAGCCTTGAGGGGTGATATGTCTGTGTATATATGTGCACACACTGAGAACGGGAGCCGAGAAGGAGCTGGGGCTGCCAAGGTCACACACGATGAGGGAGGTGAGCTGGAAAGCCCACCAGGTGAACTTCTTACTGAGTTTCCTCTCCTGGGACAGTGCCTTGACTGTACAGCAGAATCCCCAGCAGGGCTTCTTCACGCACAGCTGCCTCCACCCCACCTCTGACCCCAGAGCTTCTGATTCAGTCCATCCGGGTGGGGCCTGAGAATTTGCATCTCTGGCAAGTTCCCAGGTGATGCTGCTGCTGCGGGTCCAGAGACCCCTCTTCAAGAACAATTTCCTGGCGTTTGTGACCCTTTCCCAGTGGATACCGATCTGAGCCCCAGGAGGAGGAAACGTCAGTCCCTACACGTCCCTGACTGTTGCCCATCCACGTAGGAATGGCCTCATTCCTGCCCCTGTCAACTGGAACCCTCTCCCGGTGCCAGAGAGGTGGGTCGTGGGGTCCACGGCAAAGGAACAGGAAACCCCCAACGTCTGTTTGTCCTGCTAGGCCTTCTTCACTGAGGAGTACACCAGGGACCACCCCGAGGACCAGGACAAGCTGAGCTGCCTCAAGGACCTGATTGCGTGGCAGGTAAAGCAGAGGCAGACTGGGGGTAGGCCAGCCCTGTGTCCGTCCTTTGCCCTCCCCGGTTCGCCTGCCCTCTGCTAGCCTCTGGCCGGTATGGCCGACTTTCATACTGCTCTCCTGCCCTCTGGCTTTTGGCCTTTCTTCTGACTCTGTCTTCACCTGAGCAGGTGCGTCGTGGAAGCGGGATTTGGGGCACTGCACCCTTGGGGTGCTGCACTGGCGCCGGGCAGTGATGCAGTGCTACGTGTTGCTAAGACTGCCCTGTTGGGTGTTGAATTCAGGAGGTGGCCTCCCCCAGGGGGACTGAAGTGAAAGCCAGGGTCCCGCGCACCTCCCACCACCTCCCACCACACCCAGCACCCGCCAGTCAGATAATGGAAGACTTCGCCCCCACCCCGCCTCTCCTCCTACTAAGGCTGACCCAGTTTGTTGCAAAGCTCAGATGGATAGCAGGTTTTGAAAATAATCGAGGCCTCGGTTTGGTTGGTTTTCAGGCAAAGGGTCTGCACTCTGCACAAGCTGCTCAGCCCTCCGGAGCCCAGCCTGGCACCTTGGAAGGACTGTCCTTCCCGCCCGCTTTGTCCTGCTATCTGCTTATCTGCCCTCTCCTTGCATCCTTGTCCCTCTGCCCCTTCCCTCCACGATCTCCTTCTCTCTGACTCTTGCTGTGCATGTGTCTCTGTCTTTCTCCTCTCCTTGGAAGTTCTTTGCTTCTCCCTGTCCCCTCTCTGACTTTGGCCTGTCTCTGCTGCCCCCCTCACACCTCACTCCTGGCTCTGCTTCCCTTGCGCATCTCTCTCCACTGCCCTCCCTCCTTCTCTGCTTTCTCTCTGGCTCCCTCTCCCGTGTTTTGTCTCCCTCCTGCTCTCTCCTGCTCTCTGCCACTCCCTAGAGAAGAAACAATCCACAGACCCCTAGCCCAGAGGCATTCAGAGGACCAGGCTCCTGGTCTAGGCCTGCAGCAGCCCCTCCTCAAACATCTCCCTGCTCTCCACGGACCACCCAGCACCCAGGACGCAGGGTGGGCTCTGGAGGGTGCGCTGGGGGGAGGCTGGGGAGGCAAGCAGGGCAGCAGGGGGCAGCGTCTGCAGCTGCTGGCCCTCCCTCCTCCCTTCTTGCCAGTTACAGTGCAAAGAAAAGCGAGCTACTGTGGTAGGGAGTTTTTGTTACTCTAGGGGAATTAGGGAGTGAGAAGCATTGGGTGCAGCCTCTTTTCTTAAAATAAGGATTCCTAATTCAGGTCCTTCTCTGCCTCTGCCAAATTATGCAAAGTGAGGCCTTAAAAATAAAATGCCAGGCGCTGCACAGATACACTCTCCTGAATGCATTTTGTGAGTCTGGAATTTTCTCTCCCTTCCTACCTTGTGCCACCTGTGAAACCCAGACACCTCCAAGAGCGCCAGCCTTCCGAGGTCATCCTGTCCTTTAATACTCAAATAATGATACTCCCCCCTCCCCATCCCCAGCTCGAGAAGCAGGAAGACTCAGCTTTGGTTGGTTTCCTTCCTCAGCTCTTTCTGGGGTGCCCCAGGGAGGGCTAACACGTCACACAAATGTGTCTGGTTGCTGGGTGTCATTCTCAATCCATATCACTGTCCTGGGCCTCTCTGCTGCTCATGTCTTATCACCTGGTAGTGGACTCTCTGGGCTGTATTCACCGCACCCAAAGCATAGACCAGACTGTGGCCTCAGAGCACAGCCGTTAGCAGGCCGTGCCTTCTAAGGAAATTCTTCCAAAGTCTTGCAGTTCATAGAGGGGCACCGCAAGCAAAGGAAGGAGACTTTGAAAGCATGTATTTGATGTTACCGCTTCTAAGAGCCTGCAAAGGGGATTGCCCTGGGCCGCATTCCTCCCACTCAGAGTCCAGCATCCTGAATACTCAAAAGACGCTGCCCTGCGCAGGGTGAAGGTGACCTTTTTTACGTTACACACAGCACATTAGCTCTTCCATTTTATTCCATTCATTCTTGCAACTTATATATATTTGAGTCCCAGCTGTGTGCCACGCAACAGAAATAAAGCGCTGGATAAAATTGTGGGCCTGCGCCCTCCCTCCCTTCTTGGAGCTTAATTATCGATTGGATCTTGGTTTGCCAAAGCCAGATTCACTTTGGATCTTCTCAGAGCACGAGACCCTTAAGATTTCAAAGGGAGATGTACTTGCACCGCTAGCAACCCAACAGAAGCTAGAAGTGCAAAGTACATTATGTGTTCAAGATTTCATGGTTTTCAAGAGTGATCGCTTCTTAATTCTTTTCTTCGTAAAGATTTTCTCTCTATTTATTGGCATGGAAAGATGTCTACAGTACATTCTTCTTGTAAACATTTCACGAGACATTACATAGAGAAAACTACACATAACAAAAGCACACTGAGTTGTCACAGTGTACACTTAACGTGGCCACCACCAGATGAAGAAGCAGAATTCCTCTAGCACCCAGAAGCCTCTCTTGTGCCTTCTTTTTAGTCATTGCCAGCCCTCCCCAAGGTCGACCTCTCTCCTGCTTTTACAGTAACCATTTACTTGCTTTGTAAAAATACTTTTTAACCACCCAAGCACTCGTTGCTAAACACTATAGTTTACTTTTGCTTGTTTTTGACCTATATATAAATGGAATCACACAGTGTGCATTCTTTTGTGTCTAACTTATTTTGTTTACTGTTATGTTTTAAAATTGATTTATTTTGTTGTACATAGCAATCATCTATTCATTTTCATTGATGTATAATCGTCTATGCAGCTGGACTGTATAACTGTGCCAAAACATATTTATTTAGTTTTCAACTGATGGAGATTTGGGTTGATTTCAGTTTGAGGGTATTACAAGTCGTGCTGTTCTGAACATCTCTGTGTGTGTCTTTTTGGCACACACATGCACAATTTCTGTTGGATGTATACCTAGGTATGGAATTGCTCGGTTATACTATGTTGGAATATCTGGCTTGAACAGATAACTGCCAAACTTCTATCACTATAGATTAGTTTTGTCAGTTCTTGAACGTCATAAAAGTGATATTACACAGTATGTGTTACTGTGTGCCTGGCTTCTTCTTTTCACTGTAACGCCTTTGTGATTCATCCAGGCTGTTACATGCAAGAGAAGTTTTTCTTTTTTTGTTCTAAGTGGTATCCATTGTGTGACTATACAATATACCAATAATATACCGATGTATTTATCCATTCTCCTGTTGATGGTGGGTTGTTTTCAGGTTTTGGATAGTGTGGAAAGAGTTGTAGGAACATTCTTGTTCGTGTTTTTTGATGGGCATAAACTCTCAGCATCCTCACTATCTATCTAGTAGTGGGAGTGCTGGGTCATGCGTTTATCTTTAGCCTTACTGGATACCAAGAAGCAGTTTTCCAAAGTGGCTGAGCCAATTTACACTCCCACCAAGAACTTCTGTGAATCTGGGTTGCTCCACATTCTCGCTGACGCAGGCTGCTGTGAGTCTTTAATTTTAGTCTTTCTGGTGGTTGTGAGGTGGTATCTCAGTTTAATTTTAATTTGCATTTCCTTTGCGAGCAACGGTGTTCATCGCCTTTTCATGTGTTTATTGGCTAATTGAATAACCTTTCTGTGAAACGTTTGTTCAGATCTTTTACTTATTAACTGAATTGTCTTTTTACTAATAATTCATAGGAGTTTATATCTATTCTAGATGTGAGTCCTTTGTCAAATCTGGATATTGCAAATATCTTCATTCAGTTTGTGGCTTATCTGTTTACTTTCTAATGATATATTTTTGAAGAACAGAAGTTTGTAACTTTAATGAGGTCCAATTTATCAATTTTTTTTAATGATTATTACTTTTGTCTTCACTTTATGAAATCTCTGGCTGTCCCAAGATCATGACGATATTTCCTGTGTTTTATTGGGAAGTTTTCTTGTTTTGTCCTATACTCTTAAGTATATGATCCATTTTGACTGACACGAAGTAAGGGGTAAATTATTTTTCTATACAGATTTCTAATTATTCCAGCACCATTTGTTGAAAAGACTATTACTTCTCCCAACTTTGACATAAAGTGATCATATAGATGTCAGTCTATTTCTGGACTTCCTACTCTATTCCATTGGTCTGTTTGTCCAATGCCATATACTGTTCCTAATTACTGTAGCTTTATAGTAACTCGAGATCTGATAGTGGCAGTACTGCAATTTTTTTTTCAAATTTGTCTTGGTCCTTCTAGTCCTTTGTATTTCCATATAAATTTTTAAATCAGCTTGCCAATTTTCACACACCCCCAAAACACATTGAGATTTTGAATAGGAATATATTAGGCACGTAGATTAATTTAGGAAGAAGTTCTGTTTTAATGATAATTGATTCTTCCAGTACATGAATATGGAATCTCTCTCCCTTTCTTTAGTTCTTTAATTTCACTCAGCAAAGTTTTGTAGTATTCACTGGAAAGGTCTTTCACAGATTTTATTAGATTTGTTTTAAGGTATTTGATATTTTTAACTATTATAAATGGTATTTTTTTAAAATTTCTCAATATCATCACAATTTTTTTTTTGGTATGTTTACCTTGTATCCAGCGACCTTACTAAATTCACTTAATAAGTCAAATTGTTTGTACATTCTTTTGGATGTTCTACAGACAAACATATCATCTGCTAATGTAAAAAGTTTTACTTCTTCTGTTCCAATGTCTCCCACATCAGGGCAAGAGTCAGTATTTCACAGAGTGGGATGTTTTAAAGATGATGTCCCATTCTATGCCTAGTTTGCTGGTTTATCATGAATGGATTTTTAATTTGTCAAATGCCTTTTATGCATCTATTGAGATACTCATATTGTTTTTCTTCGTTATTATGCTAATTCAGTGAATTATATTAGTTGATTTTGGACTATTAAACCAACCTTGCATGTATGACATAAATCCCACTTGGTCGTAATGTATTATCATTTTTATATGTTTCTGGATTCTATTAGAAAATATGCTCTTCAGGATTTTTGTGTCTATGCTCAAAAGAGATATTAACCTATAATTTTCCTTTTTTATAATATCCTTGTTCAATTCTTGTAACAAAGTTACCCTGGTCTCAAAAAGTGGGTTGAAAATTACTCCCTATTTTAAAAATTTTTAAGAGTTTGTATAAAGTTGGCATTTATTTATCCCTTAAATGTTTGCTAGAATTTGTCTGTGAAGCCATATGGGCCAGGAATGTTTTAAAGTATGTATTTAATTTAATAGTTTTCAGATTTCCTATTTCTTTCGTCCCCTTTTTGGTAAGTTGTATTTTTCTAGCAATTTGTCCATTTTATCTAAATATTAAATTTATTGACATAAACTTTTTTATAATATCCTCTTATGATCTTTTATAATGCTTGTACTTCCTATAGTGATACCCCTTTTTAAATTCTGATATTGGTTATTGGTACCTTCTATTTTTTTTTATTAGCCCTTTAAGGTGTTTATCAATGTTTTTGTCTTTTCAAAGAACCAACTTTTGGGTTTGTCAGTCCTCTGTGTTGTCAGTTTGTTTTCTTTTTCATTCATGTCCACTCTTACTTTTATTATTTCCTTCCTTTTACTCTCTTTGGGTTTAGTTTGCTGCTCTTCTACTAATATCTTGAGATGGATACTTAACTAATTGATTTTCTGTCTTTTCTAATATGTAAAACTAAAGCTATACGTTTATCTCCATTAGCAACTTTATATCTCACTAGTTTTTGTATGTATTTCCATTATCATTCCCTTCTCTTTTTCTTTATAAATTTATTTATTTATTTGTTTGTTTTTGGCTGTGCTGGGTCTTCATTTCTGCACATGAACTTTCTCTAGTTGTGGTGAGCGGGATCTACTCTCTCATTGCGGTGGCTTCTCTTGTTGCGGAACGCAGGCTCTGGGCACTCGAGCTTCAGTAGTTGTGGCTCACAGGCTCTAGAACGCAGGCTCAGTAGTTGTGGTGTGCTCCGTGGCATGTAGGATCTTCCTGGACCAGGGCTCAAACCCGTGTCCCCTGCATTGGCAGGTGATTTCTTAACCACTGTGCCACCAGGGAAGTCCCATTCCTTTCTTTTTTAAATAAAATCTTTGTCTTGTGTCATGGCTAGAAAATTTTTTCTTTTTCTATATTTCGCTTATTTAAAAAATATAAAGTTTTCTTAAGCTCTCTTCATTCTCTGTTTCTTCCACGTTAGTCCATTCGTTCTTTTCTTCCTCTCTCCCTTACTCCCTCCCTCCCTCCCTCCCTTTTTGCTTTTCTTCCTATCTGTTGGTTCTGATCTCTGTCTTTCACACTGGAGAATTTCCTTCAGTGCCTGGTGATCCTTGGCAGTCTGTTCATAGTAAAGAGTGGGGCACTAAAAAAGCTGAATGAATTTCCGTGCATATGAGAGAAGGTATTGTCGCCTGGATGGCATTACATATGGTAACTGAGTGATCCACAGACGTCTGTATAACATGCGCCATTCACTTTCTCCAGGACAGACCCTTCAAGCTATTGCATATGAAGGTCCCCCTGGCTCCTGCACTGCTGGCAATCTGGGGACTGGAAAGTGAAGGTCTCACTGTCTGTTAGTATGCAGACCAACCCCCTATTTTCCTGTTTGGTTCCTCATCCCTGCCCTCTGTTGATAATATAAGAGCTTAACTGTCTCACGTCAATTATCTCTTCCCCTCTCATCTTCCCAAGGCTTTTTACATCACTTTTTAAAAACTCCCTATTGGCTGGTTAACTCCACGTTGTTAACATTTGGGTATCTTTCTTCAGCAACCACATGAGGTAGTATCACTGGATCTCCTGTGTTGTGAGACCGGGCTGTGCCCACTCCTCCTTTTCTGTTCAACCCTTCCCTTCTCCTATCTCCCAGCCTCTGACAATCATACCTTCCCTTTTGCATTGCCAAGAACTTCTTGGGCAAGGCTTTAAGTTAAAGCAACAGAGAGTCCTCTCCTCTGGTCTCACACTCTGCCCCTCAGTAGATTCTATAAGGTGCAGACTTTCCCTAACACGTGGCTTCTATTGGGGGTGGGGGGCGTCCAGCCCTCCTGTGGGGCAAGGGCAGCCGGAGGTCTTTCTCCCAGAGGTCTTGTTTTCAGAGGAAACCTCAAGGATTCAGCTTTCCCATTTCTCAGGGTTGGTGACCCCGCTTGAAGGTTTCCAAGACCCTAAAGCCCTCAACAAATTCTCAGCAGGCAGACTTGCTTCCACCACCTCCATGGGGCCAGGTGGCCAAACTTTGGCTCATCATTTACCACCTTTCTCTCCAGATCCCCTTCCTGGGAGCTGGGATTAAGATCCATGAGAGAAGGGTGTCAGAAAATCTGCGGCCCTTCCACGACCGGATGGAGGAATGTTTCAAGAACCTGAAAGTGAAGGTGGAGAAGGAGTACGGTGTCAGAGAGATGGTACTGGTGGTCCCTGTGGCCGGGAGGGGTGGGGCAGGGAGGAGGATGAGATTGGAGCCAAGGAACCTGCCCTTGAGGAGAAGGACCTGAGAGCCAGCAGTACCAGGGCCAATCCAGGGAACCTTTCTGGAAACTTGGTCCCTCAAAAGTCACCCCAGATAAACGCCAGTTACGGATTGAGGCCTTAGCACTCAAGGGACCGTGCTAATAATAAAAGCAATGTTGATGAAGCACCTGTTACGTGCCAGTCTAATCTAAGCACGTAGGTCATTTCGTCTTCACAACAAGCCTGGGCGTGACTTTTAACCCCCTGTGTCTCTTCTGGAGATTCCTAGGTGTAAGTGACTTGCCAGAGGCTACATGACAAGTGAGTGCAGGTCACTGCCCCTGGCTCTGTTGGCCTGCAAAGCCAGCGCTTTGGGCAACTCACAAGCTCCCGAGTCCTCAAGAGGCCATCAGCCTGGTGCTCACGAAGACTTCTTCTTTATCCTCTCCCCCAGAAAGTAGCATCATAAAACGGCAAGGCTGTGTGGTCCTTCAGAGGCCATCTGGCCCAACCCTCTGATTTTACAGATGGGAAAACTGAGGCCCAGAGACGAGAAGTGAGTTACTGGAAAGCGTGGAGGTGAACTCAGGTCTCATCTTCTGGTAAAACAGTTTTTCTGAGACAGGTCGCCTCTCCCAGCACTCCCTGTGTGACAGCCCAATGCAGCTCTGATGGCAACCACCCAGAGTTACGTGACGTTGCATAGGTTAAGGGCAAAGTCCTCCACAAGACTCCCCTCGCTTCAGACACCAGGGTTCCCAGGCCACCTGCACCTCTGACCAACTGGTTACAAATCTGGAGCTTCCCACCACCCCTTCAGGTCTGATAATTTCACAAAAGTCAAGGAGTCGGCCCTCCCTCCAATATCCATGAGTTCCCTAGCCGCAGATTCAACCAACGGAGAATCAGAAATACTTGGGGGGAAAAAATCGAGAAAGTTCCAAAAAGCAAAACTTGAATTTGCTGTGCCGGCAACTGCTTACCTCACATTTACATTATAGTTACAACTATTTCTGTAGCGTTTACGTTGTATTAGGTATTACAAGTAATCTAGAGAGGATTTAAATTCTGCTGGAGGATATGTATAGGCTACATGCAAATACTATGCCATTTTATGTCAGGGACTTGAGCATCGCTGGATTTTGGTATCCTCGGAGGTCGGAGGTCGGAGGTCGTAGATACTGAAGGATGACTGTACTTAGGATTACAGTTTTATTAGCAAGGAAACAAATCAGTACCAGCCAAATGAAGAGAAGCATAGGGTGAGGTCTGGGAGGGTCCCAAACACACAGCTTCTGTGTCCTCAGGACATGTCACCGTATCTCTCCTACTGGCACATCCGTGTGTGATTACCAGCCGGGAAAGCTCACCTTAGCCTAAGTGTCTGGAGTTTTAATTGGGGTTCATAGGCATGATCGAATGAATCGTTGGCCACGTGGTTGACATCAATCTCCAGTCCCCCTTCCTCCCCAGAGGCTGAGCTGATATTATCTGGCCCAGAGTCCCAGCCCTGTAATCACAAGGTTGCTCCTTCTGGCCAGCCCCCATCCTGAGCCTTCCCATCAGTGTAAAGGGGCCACCATGAAAAACAAAAGACACTCCTACCAGTGGGGAAATTGCAAGGATTTAGACATCACCTCCCAGGAACCAGGAATAAAGGCCTGACAAATTCTTTATTAAACAGCTGTGCGTAGCCTCAGCCAGCCAGGAAGTTTTTGCTCTGCCCCACGCAGACCTGGCTGCTAACCACACCCTCCTCCCCGCCCCGCAGCCCGACTTCGAGGACAGGCGAGTGGGCCGGCCCCGGTCCATGCTGCGCTCCTACAGGCAGATGTCCATCATCTCCATGGCTTCCACGAACTCTGACTGCAGCACGCCCAGCAAACTCACCTCCGAGAGGTCAGTCCCCACCCCAGGCAGCCCCCCGTACCCCTGCACTAGCCTAGCCCTCAGCAAAGCCTCGCTTCTTGCCCTTCTGCCCTTGGCCGTCCTTCTGCATCTCCGTGCCCTTCTGTTTGAAAGCCCTTCCCCACCTGGCACCTCATTAAAACCCTCACAACTACCCTGTGCGGCTTAATGCCGTTGTCAGGGGGTCAGTCGAGGCCCAGAGAGGTGTGGTGGCTCTTCCTGAGGACCCAGCAGGACACCGCACGGCCCACAGGCTCCCCGTCCAGCCACCTCCATCAGCCAGCCTGAGCTCCTCATCTACTTGCCTCTGCCGGGGCTCCCGTCCCCACCAACTCCCCATCCCAGAGCTCCTCCTCCTGTACCTGCCTATACCTCTGTCGGGGTTCCCCTCCTCGGCCAAGAAGAGCCTCTCCCCTTCCACTTTCTTGGAGCCATCTGCGCGACCCGGCCCGACTCAACTAACGTAATAGCAGCTCCTGTGATGGAGAACTCTCTCTGGGAGAATGTGCTAAGGGGTTCTTGACCTCATCTCTTGTCCACTCTGCAAGGTTGCTGCAAACACCCCCGTTTACTGAAAAGGAAATCGTGCCTCAGATAGGTTGAGTGATTTGCCCAAAGTCATTCGGCTAAAAAGTGGCATAGATTTGAATCCAGATCCATATTTTTAACCAGTTTTCTCTTCCTATCACCAGTCTTATGGCCCACCGCCTTCAATTTATCTTACCCTGTAGTTTGAGTGTTTGCAAATTAAGCAAGTGGCTCCCCAAACTCTGCCAGGTGAGCTGATCTACCCCCCGACCCCGTGGTGACAGCTCAGTCAGCCTGGGTCCCTGCAAGACAGTTCCACTGAAGCTCTTAACTGCAGTTTTTGCTGCTGTCCCTCTTGCCATTCAGCTTCGACCAGGAATTAGCATCTCCCAAGGCTCCGAGAGTGGAGCAAGAGGAGCCGATCTTCCCAGGGAGCACTCTGCCAGAGGTCAAGCTGCGGCGGTCCAAGAAGAGGAGCAAGAGAAGCAGTGTGGTGTTTGCGGACGAGAAGGCCACAGCAGACCTGAAGCGGGTGAGTGGCCAAGGCTGGATCTTCTCTGACACCCTCGGCAGATCACTGCACGCCCGGCACACTGCCTAGGGCTCCGAGACGTGCGCCGCTCAAGCCTCATCCTCACGGTGAAGTGGAGTTACCGAGGTGGCATCTCAGGGGCAGGGAGGTGAAGTGCTTGCTGGCGCCCCTGCAGCGTGGATGTGACAGAGTGGGAAATGACCCAGCCTGTCACTCTGTCCTTTCTGCCATCGCAGAGGACTCTGAGGCTGGGGAGAGGCTGCCCGGTCCACCACTGAGCAGGAGAGCCGCCCTCCCAGGGCTGGGCCAGGTGTTTCCACCTCGGCCCTTTATCCCCACCCCAGGGCCATTCTAACCACTGACGTCTCAGACTCTGCTAAGCTCTTCCAGTGGACCGGGAGCCCAGCTGGGGATGCAGAGATGAAATTCTCACTGCCCTGACTTTAAGAGTTACTGTCTTATAAACTAATAAGTATTTAATATGAGACTTGGTACCAGACAGCCCTGGGTTCAACCCCAGCTTCCCCCTGAAAGAGAGGTTTGTTGAAAGCATTCTGGGAGCCTGGAAGGGGGAGAGGGATTTACTCTCCTGGGAAGGGAGGGCTGCCGGATGAAAGGGCAAGGGCCCAGCTGAGATGCCTTCCAGCGACGAAAGAATCCCCCACAAACTTCCCAGTAGGCCTCAGAGGCTATTCTTGCCGGGGGGGGGAGCCTGGAAACAAGACTGTGTTTCACAATTCTAGGGGACGTCATTCACACAATAGTCTAAATGTATGCCCCCCCCCACCCCCCCACCACAGCAGAGTTGTATAGTATACAACCTATGCAACCATGCATGGCACGCTGACATAGAGTGACACAAAACAGAATAAATGAACTTAGAAGCCACGGCAAACCTTTATCGCTGACTTTTCAGGGCCTAGAACTGCCTCATGCTAAGCCTCTGTGGTGTGTGTGTGAGTGTATCTGTGTGTCTCTGTATGCACATGTGGGCATGATCTATTCATCCAGCTTTCCAGGAAGCACGAGTTCATGAGTGATACCAACCTTTCGGAGCATGTAGCCGTCGCCCCCAGGGCATCCGTCCTCTCTCAGATGAGTTTCGCCAGCCAGTCCATGCCCACCATCCCAGGTATGCACCCTGCCACCACCAGCACGGGGGGTATAGAGGTGTCTGGGGGTGGAGGAGGGTGGGAACCATATCTACATAGCAAAGTGAGCTAATCACCATGGGGGTAAGAGGCTCTGCTCACAGCGCCCCTGTCCTCTGAGCTCTCCCCACACCCACCCACTTCTGTGGCCCTGCCAGGGCTGGAGTGGAGGCCTGCTGTCACTCTGGAGCTCAGGATCCACTGGGAATGCGGTATGTCCCACCAGGTGGTCCTGGGTTCTCAGTTAGCCAGGCCTTCCCAGGGATCGGGAGTCGGCCTCTGGTAAATCTCTCAGCCTGTGTCTCCCTCTGGGGCCTGGAAGGCTGTTTCCGGAACTTACAGAAATTGCTACCACATCTCACAGTTGCGGAGTGTTTGATGCACAGACACTTCCATTTCCCCCCGTCACTCATTCATTGTTGTGAGGAGGTCTGCAGCTTACAGATGACCTTTGCTAATTCACAGAGGGGGACCTGGGGCTCTAACTGGGGATGTAGCCTGCCCAAGAGCGCTCCAGCTGGCACGTGGCAAGTCTCTAGTGTCCGCCACTCTGTGCTTGGTGACAAATGTTCCTCCTTCGTTGTTTCATTTAAGCCTCAGCACAAATCTATGAAGTAGATCATGTGACCAGCCCCATTGTATGGATGAGGAAACTGAGGCACTGAGAATGTCAATCTCCTGACTGTCCCAGCCACTAAGTAGTGGAGGCCCCTGGAACTGTACCCCTAACGACTGCCCAGCCTCCCCAGGCAAGACACCCCCGTGTGGCCGTTTCACTCTTGTCCTCGCAGCAGGCCTCACAACGCCCTTGAGGTCTGTGCTCTTACCCCCAGGTACCCAAAGTCAAAACCGAGGGTCAGAGTCGTCTGTGTGACTCTGAGCTGGGGGCCATAATCACCAGATGACACCTTGGTTGGAGATGCTCTCCTTCCGTGACCTCTGGGTTCTCCGTGTTGGAAGATAAGAGTGAGCCCACACGATCTCCCCGACCTGGGCAAAAGGCCCTGTTCCCTGAGGAAGTCAGGGCCCCAGTGGCCAGGGCCTTCCCCCACCATGGACCCGTGTTCCCAGCCCAGAAGCCCTTGGACGAGGCCTCGATCGGGTCACGTTGCAGGCTGCTGTGTGCGGGGCTGGGCAGGCCTCAGTGCAGTGGACGGACAGGCTCGACAGTCCCGGCACGGCAGTACTCGGGCCTCCTGCCTTCTGCCTGGCCCCCTGCCTGTTCTCCCTGGATGCTATCTCTGTCCCCCGCGCGCATCTCCCATCTGCCCCCCGAAGTCACCCTCTCTCCGCCCACCGCTCACAGCGGCTCTCGGTTCTCCCGCAGCCCTCACGCTCTCGGTGGCCGGCATGCCCGGGACGGAAGAGGCCAACTCATCCCCCCGCCTCAGCCAGACCTTCCTCCCTCTGTCAGAAGGCGACAAGAAGACGCTCAAGCGGAAGAAAGTAAATCAGTTCTTCAAGACGATGGTGAGCTCCCAGATAAGTGCAAGGAAGGGGGGTGGGTGTGGGGAGGAGGAAGGGAAGAGGGGGAGGCGGAGAGAGGAGAAAATGGGGGCGTGTGTGTATATGCGCGTGTGCATGGTGTGGTCACCCTCAGGGAGGTGTGGACAGGGCCCCCTAGGGTGGGGACGGTGGCCAGAAATGCCCAGAGTGCAGTTCTCCTCTTGGTCCCCTGAGCAGGATGGACCCCAGCTGGGCTGCAGGAATGTGCCAGACGGGTGTGCAGGGCCCCTGGGGCCTGAGAAACCATAGCTGTCTTTGCTGTACCTGGGCAGCTAGAAGTGCTTTTTAATTCTTCTGGAAGAACTTTCCTATTCAACTTATATTACAGGATCCTACTATTTAAAAGTTTTGTTTCCAAGCCCTGACTTCTCAAGTCCCGTCTCCTATTGTTACTTGTCAGTCTTTGCTCAAGATGAAGGTACCACTGACCTTCACCACCTTGATCCTCAGGGTGCAATTAAAGCAGGAGTCCGCTGCCATAATAACTGCAAGTTCACCGTGAGCGTGCAGTGAGTCAGGCTCCATGCTAAGCCCTTTCCAAACATGATCCCATTTGACCTTCCACTGTGAGGATTTTATCAGGCTCACAGAGTTAGGTAAGCGACTTGCCCAAGTTCACATGGTCCACGAAACAGCAAAGCCTGTGTTCTAACCATTGCATGGCACAGCCTCTCTGGTCACATCAGTCAAAGTCACGGCAGCTCAGGCTCACTGGGTTAAGGGAGGGGTCAGCTCAGCAGCCCTTGTGAGTGGGACAGGAAGCCCTGCTTTGGTGCTCATGAGAACCCCATTTTGGGTTGTGTCTCTTTATCCTCTTCTCCCGCGCAGCTGGCTGTCAAACCTGCCGAAGAAGGCAAGCAGACCTCCAGCTTAATGTCCACCGACCTGTGAGATGCTGCTGACCAGGGCTGCACCTGGGGAGACAAGGATGGGAGTTTCCAGAAGAGGAGACACACAGCGGGACATTGATGCCTCTAAGAGTGGGGAGACCATCCGTCGGTTACCTGCACTCAGACAGAGGGAGTGGGCTGATCTAGGCCCCAGAACTGTCAGTGGTGACAGACCCAGTGTCACCAGGGCCAGTGACCCAGGTGCTGGGTGACGATGCCCCATCTGGATTCTTAGCCACACGAGGATCCACTTGCCAATGCCTTCTCCCAGTATGCTCTCCCCAGCATCCTGGGCACACCTTTTAATAGCCCAGTTTCTTAGGTATAAGGAGCTATATTTTTGTATCATTTTCTAAGCTTAACAGAAAAGCTTTTTTTTTTCGGTACGCGGGCCTCTCACTGTTGTGGCCTCTCCCGTTGCGGAACACAGGCTCCGGACGCGCAGGCTCAGTGGCCATGGCTCACGGGCCCAGCTGCTCCGCGGCATGTGGGATCTTCCCGGACCGGGGCACGAACCTGTGTCCCCTGCATTGGCAGGCGGACTCTCAACCATTGCGCCACCAGGGAAGTCCCCAGAAACGCTTTTAAATATTCTTTTATTTTATTTTTGGTTAACAGTTTTGTACTTTACATTTTTTAATACAACCCACCCATCTTTTTTCTAGCTGATCATCTCCAAAGTGTTGCTATTTCTTACTGACAATAAAAACGATTCCGTGACTCAAGCAAGCCTCATTGTATAATTCCATCAGCTGAATCCCTAAGGCCCAGGACTGGACAGGTTGCTCCTGGGGCTGGCCGGGAGGGCAGGCAGGCCCAGGGCCTCCAGTGATGTTAAGAAACCTGGCTGCAGCCCATCCCAGTGCAAAATCCGTCCACCTTGTTTGTGCCACCCCCAAGAATCTTCTCTGCGACTTCAGTTCGTTTAAATATTCGTTTATTTCATTTTGGGTTAACAGTTTCGTACTTTACATTATTTCCCAGATGAAGACACCGAGGCACAGAGGCACTATGTGAGCTAAGATCATACACGTGATACATGGAAAGGCTGGGATCAAACTGGCAGGAGCTGGACAGGAAACTTGGCTTTAGCTCTGTGCTGCCTCTTGCACGCCTTCACGCACGGGCCGTCTGTCGCCTGTGTCCACCCCAGTCTCTTCCCGTAGCCACCATGGCCCCTCACCAAGCCCCAGCCCTGTTGCCCGGTCCAGCTTCCACTCTCTCCTCAACAGTCCAGTGAGTTCTGTTTCGGTGGCAGTTGGGGCTTTGGCTGCATCATGGATGCTCTAAGGTGAGGTGACAGCGCCCAGAGGCTCGGAATCTGGCTGAGTTCACTTTCCAAAGGGGCAAGGAAGTGCACGTGTGCAAAGGAGTGTCCCCAGGGAGCTGAAGAGCTGGACCCACCAGGGCATCTTCATGGCTTCACGGCTGGCGCTGTGAGCGGTGGGTGACATTTATTTATTTATTTATTTTAAAGCTTTTTTTTTCATGTGGATCATTTTTAAAGTCTTTTTATTGAATTTGTTACAATATTGCTTCTGTTTTATGTTTTGGGTTTTTTTTTCTTTTGGCCGCAAAGCATGTGGGATCTTAGCTCCCCTACCAGGGATCGAACCCACACCCCCTGCGTTGGAAGGCAAAGTCTTAACCTCTGGACTGCCAGGGAAGTCCCGTGGGTGAAGTTTAAATACTGCTTAGAGGAAGATCTTTGGAGCGGTGAGGCCCAGAATGAGAGACGTTTCAGGGTGTGATAACGAGGGTATCAGGAGAGGCAAGGACCAGCCCCAAAGCTAACTTTTCTCTTCATAGGATTTTGCGAGAGGTGGACTCTGGAAGAAAGAGTGGGTCAGGTGAGGAACAGAGGCGTTGGGGGTAAAGGAATCGTCCCCTGTGAAGGAGGTAGGGCAGCGAGGTTAGGGTGGGTTTCTCCTGCCCAGAAGGAGTCAGGACAGAGCACAGATAAGGCAAGAGTTGATGTTCACCAAACCCGCAGTGCAAGTACCATGCAAAAGACTTCCATAGCTATTTATAAAATATTAATGTCTTCTATTTACTGAGAGGTTTATAATAAATAACCCTTATAATAATCAGGGCTACTAACCCAAACTCTTATAATAATAAGCACAATTAACCATATTGTTTTTCTTAGATTTAACTCTTAATGACTCCAATGAGAAGATTCTTAAGAGAGTTAGAGGCAGTTATTTTTGACTATTTATAAAACTGGGGGGAAAAGAAGTCGATTTTATGAAAAATATGTCCCAATGGCAGACTCCCAAAATTCACACAGATCTTAAATGGAGTTTAAAACTAAACACAAACATATTTTGTGTTAAATGTTTAAATCAGTGAACACTTGGGAAAATATTAGGTTCTCATAAACAGTGGCTGCCTGAATTTTAGTGTTAAATGACTACATTTACAAATGAGTAGGTGTGGCTTCCAGGGATCTTAGGATTTGCCGTTAGGGCAGGTCACATGAAGATCCACCCAGCTGGACCCTGGGTAATCATAGCGACCCTGACCGTGAGACACAGAGGTAAGAGCAGGTGATCCCTGGGCCAGGTGTAGAAGCATCAACTCTTCTGATTTACAGGGACACATGGGGTAGTCACCACTGTGGCCCCAATTTCTACAGTGCAAACCACGGTAAAGAGGAGAGCTCACAGCCCATTCTCCTCCCTCACGAACGTGATGAGGACTGTCCAAAGCCCTGGAGAAAGCACCATCCCTGCCCTCAAGGTGCTGCGGGTCCCACAGTGAAGCAAAGTGTGCCAGGTACGGAGGGACCCAGCAGGGTGGGCAGGATGGGAAGGTGAGTCAGAGTCGTCCAGGTGGAGAGGAGGAAAGGCAGGCACGTGCTGAGCGATTGTGAGAAGCTCACATGGCCACAACTGGAGGCGGGGCCTCAGAGAGGGGGTGGGGTGCGTGGGGTGGGAGAGGTCAGACAGGTGTGTGCAGGGTCTTGAATGCCGTGGTGGGCAACACACATGAGTACCTACTGTGTGCCAGCCACTGCTCTTGGCAATTTGCACTTTAGTAACTGTTGAATCCTCACAACCACCTCTGAAGCATAGACTATTATTTGTTCCAATTTACAGTGAGGAAACAGGTCCAGAGAGGCACAGGCACTTGTCCTGGGTCACACAGCTTGGAAATGGCAGAACAGGGACTTTATGCTTTGGGGTCCGAGGAGGAGGCTGTTGAGCAGCATGTTTCCAAGGGATAACATGGGGGACACAGCCTGGATCCCCAGATCACTTGCTCTCTAAGCTGGGTGTGCACTGGGGCTCCCTAAAAGCACTATGCCCAGCCCCACCTGGGCCTCACAGGTCAGAATCTCTGGGGCACAGGCCCGGGAGAGTGGTTTTGATCAGTTCTATAGGTGGGTCCTATATATGAGACCTGCTGGGCAGGACCTTGAAATCCACACAGCTTTGCTTCCCATTTGCTAGATGAGGAAACTGAGGCCCAGAGGGGCCAACACAGCCCACCAAGTCCCAGAGTGAAAAAAGGAATGTGACCAAGCCCAGCTAGAGCGACTGCCCCTAACCAGTGTTCTTTACCCAGAGATGGGGGAAGAGGAGGGAGGGGGGAGAGACAGAGAGGGAGGGGAACTCCTTGTGGAGCAGACTGTTTCTCTAGGTGCAACACAAAGGCCCCTGGTGGTATAGGAGGGATCTTCAGTGCACGTGGTCACAGCTTCACATAACATGGAATCCAATTACATTAGCTTCCTATTGCTAGTGTCACAAATTATCACAAGCTTAGTGGCTTAAAACAACACAAACTTATCTACTACTGTTCTTGAGGTCAGAAGTCCTAAATTAGTCTTAGGGGTGAAAATCAAGATGACAGCATGGCTGGTTCCTTCTGGAGATTCCACTAGACCGTTTCCTTGCCTCTTCCAACTTCTAAAGGTGGCAAGGCATTCAGCATTCCCTGGCTTGTGGCTACATCGCTCCAATCTCTGCTTCCATTTTTACGTCTCCCCCTCTGTTATTAAATCTCCCCTGTCTCCCTCTTAGAAGGACAATTCTGATTACACTGGGCCCACCTGGATTATGCAGGATAATCACCCTATCTGGTCTTTACTTAATCACTTCTGCAAAGTCCCTTTTACCTTGGAAGATGACAAATTCACAGATTCTGGGGATTTGGAAGTGGACTTCTTGGGGAGGGGTCATTATTCTGTCTGTCACACACATGATGAGAAAAATCACTCCCTTTTCAATTCTCTTCAGTGCTTTTGCCTTCTCCAAGGAGAAAGTCCTTGGCTGGTGTGTTTCATCACCTCTCTAACACTTGGCCGATCGCACATCCTAGCACAGAGTGAGCAAGCTCAGGCCGGTGCTGCCTCAGTTTCCTCATCTGTAAAATGGTGATAATTATAGTACCTCCTATAATTGCTGTGAGGACTGGATGAGATGACAAGACAAGGATTCAGGCTGTGCCCAGCATGGTGTAAGCTCTAAATAAACGCTCATTCTCCCTATTTTATGTATGGAAAATGATACTGGTACTGATGATCCATTCCCAGAAATCGTATGGAATTTATCTTTAAAATAAATTCATTAAGTAAAAACAAAAAAAAAAAAAACAACAACAAAGGAAAAGAAATGTGAGAACCGATTAAAAAATTGTAAGTAAATCAAAACTACAGGCACTGCACAAAGATGGCAAAATGAGAAGGGGTGTGAGCCTCAGCGCTGTGTGACTCTGACAGTGTCCTGCACACACACGCCCAGAACTACTGCCGTGGTGAGACCCGATTAGCATTTTCTGAATAAGTGAAGGAATGAGCTATTGCCAAGCGTCGCTTCAGAGGCATTTCCTGCATTGTCTCATTCAGTTCTTGCAACAGTCCTTTGAGGGAGGTGACCCTGGTTAACCTCATTTTCCATACGAGCAAACAGAGGTTCAGAGATTAAACAACAGCAAGGCACTCAGAAAATATAACTGGAGGAGCCCAATTTGAATCCAGACCAGTCCAACTGTCCCCCTTGGCTGCCTTCTAAGGCATTTTGCCCCATTGCCAACCCAGTTCCCACTATTTCCATCACAGTGGCGTTAAGGTGTTTTTCTCCAGGGGGCATGTTTCCTCCTTGAAGCTGCTGCTGGTCCTGGGAACCTTTCTCTTTATTAAAGGGGCTCAGAAACCCTGGGCCACTGACCAGAGAGATGTCACCCTGTCTCTGCACTCTGCTCCCTGCCTTTAAAGAGTTGGCCACCAGAGAGCAGTGTTGGCCTATGTTTCTCCAGCCTCAAAATCACCCAGAAACTGGAGCAGCAGAGAGGGGAGACCTAGGATCAGCTCCAGCCTGGTTAAAGCCTGGGCCAGACTCCTAGAAGCCCGCACTTGGGGACAGAGAAGCCAGCCCCATGGCAAGCCCCCAGAGTACACTGAGACAGCGCTGGTGAACACTGCTACCCTGGCAGGACAGGAGGCCCAGATAACAGCTCATTGCCATTCGCAGAAAACCGATCTCTTTTGTCACCATTTTACAGATAAGGAAACCGTGGCACAGATAGTTTAGGCTAGAAGCCAACTAGTCCCAGATCCCCCCATTCCCCATCCCAACCAATCCTCACCCTGTCAGGCTTCCAGAAACCTTGAAACTCAGGAGCTATTGTGTTTCATGTGTACTAAGGAACAGAGCCAGAGCAGCCAAGCCTGCAAAAGGGGAATCCAGGGAAGGCAAGTAAGTGCACAAGCTCCGGGACGTGTAGCCCCCGCTGGTGGCCCTCTCCCCAGAGGCCTCTCCCCTTGCCCTCAGGCTCCCAGCCCCTGACAAGCGCCCACATTCACGGAGCACGTGCTACGTACGTGCCTGGCACTTAGTCCTCAGAGCAGCACTGGGAGGGAGTTGCCTTTCCCCATTTTACAGATGAGGAAACTGAGGCCCAGGACAGTTGATTGCTGTCTGAGGTGTTACCTTACCAAGGAGTAGAGTCAGGACTGAGACCCGGAAGTTTGGCTCCAGAGCTCGAGCTTCCTGCTCCCTGCCCTGCCCTGTGATGCTGCAGCAGCCAGTTCAGACCCCATCTGCCTCCTTGGCCTCTGGTTATTCATCCTCCTTGGCCTGTTTCTTCACACAGTCCTCCAACCCACGAAAGTCAAGATCAGAGGTGATGGCCCGGGGGTGGGGGTGGGGCCTGTGCACATTCACCCTTTCTGCAGGCCTTGAGCCCGTGTGGGCTCCTAGAGCCATATGGGCTCCAGTGCCTATGGCCGACTGCTGGGCACCTGCTCCAGAAGATCGGCAAAGCCTTCCCTCCTCCCCCGGCATTGCCCCCAGCTGGCGAGATTGTCCCAAGGTGATAGCAAAAACACTGTGTGGAGGAGGATAGATGCTGGGCCTCCTGCCCAAGCCTCCCTGTCAATATCCGTCCTCTGGTACCCAGGCACTCAACAATCACCCTCTTCCTCGTCAGCAGTGTCTGCCACATCCTGGGCTCTACACCTGATATATAGCACATCGTTTTTCATGCAAGATGCACACGAGACAGGTTCTATGTGCAGCTCCATTTAAGAGATAAGCAAACTGAGGCTTTGTGAGGCCAAGAAACAGAGCCAAGGTCATACAGCTACCAAACAGCAAAGGAAGGGTTTGAACCCAGCTCCACCCAGCCCCAGAGTGCATGTTTTTCATGTTCTATTGCCTTGTCCCTAACATCTTAATCTGGGGCTCCGAATATATGGTCTTTTCTCATTCAAGAAGTGCTCCCTCTGGACTGCAACATGCAAACTGCTGCTCCGCATCTCTGGCTGGCTCAGGCCCCACCTGTCCAACCTTTTACTGCCTCCCCTGAAGCCGGGCGGACCATCCCTTCTCAGGCTTGGATTTCCACCTCTGGGAAATCTCAAAAAAGGCTAAAATAATTTCATCTCTAAAAGGACCCTATTTTATAGAGACACTTGACTCTTTTCCCAGAGGCCCTGGGACGGATCAGGGGGGCTTCCGGGATATAGCGCCCAAACCTCCCCTGGGGGTAGGACAGGCAGCTCCTGTTACACACCCCAAGGGCTGCAGCAGTGCTTCTGAAATCAGGAATGAATGAGGACTCTGGGGGTGAGTTGGGTGCCCCTGGCCTGAAGGCCTGGCCCAGTTGCGAGGTGTGGGGAGGGCATGAGAGGCTGGGATCCCCGGCCACTGGACTCCTGGGCCAGAGCCTCTGTGTGGGCAAGGCCTCCTGACAGGCTGGACTCTCTGATCTGCAGGGGAAGGAACCGGGGCCCAGGTGCAATGGGAGGGTTAGGTGAGTATTCCTCAAAAACACCTCTAAGGAAGGAGACCCCGGCAATAGGCAAAGGGCGGAACAAGGGGTCGGGAGACGGGGTCCAAACCCAGCCCAGCCGTGAACTTGTCATGTAACTCGGGGCCCCTCTGACCCTCACCTGCAGATGGCAGAGTCCAGCTGTATAGTTGGTGTCTGCACTAAGTATTCCTCCCTTTGTTCCTTCATTGTAAATCCCCACCTGCCATACCATCCCCCTGCCCACATGCTGCTGCAAAAAACAGTTAACTGGAAAGGTAGCAAACTCAGTGATGAGCTGTACATATTAAATGTATCCTGACTCTTCTATATAGTAAGTAAGATTTGAGGGCGTCTCTAACCACCGTGTTAAATGACTGACATCGATTAGATCATTGAACGCTCACAGCATCCACAGAATTCATAGCATTATTTCCATTCTCACCTGAAAAAACTGAGGCCAAGAAAAGTTAAATCACTTGTCAAGCTTGCACAGTTGTTCAGCGGCAAAGCTGGGATTTGAACCCAGGTCCTCCCGATCTCAGGGCCTGTGTCTGCTGTATCTCTTCTACAGTGCCTCTTGCTGGCCTTTTATATTTAACCCCCAAAGAAAATCACATGTGTGCTTGCCTTTCTCTAATCATTTAAATCGGAAACTGTAGAAAGCAACAACAAAATAACATCTAATTCTCTATCTTGAAGTAATAATGGACAGTTTTATATTGACATAGTTCACATACATGTGTAAATATGTATTTTTACCAAAAAAACATGCTATTTTGCAGCCTGTTTCTTCATATATTTTTAGAACATAATATTTTTTCATATCACGAAATATTCTACGATCTATTTTTCATAGCTGCATAATATTTCATCGTTTGAATGATACTAATTTTTTTTTTTAAAACCAGTCCCCTATGGTTGGACATTGGGGTGAGTTACAGTTTGTTACAGCTATACATAATGCTATGGTGGATACCCCTGTAGCTAATTCTTGCTCTGTTTAATACTGCAGGATAAATGATCAGAACTGACATTGGCAGGTTCACTGTCAGGCTTTGGATCTGTACTGGTGAGCTCCAGTGTGACTGTCCTTTGAAAAGTCAGGGCCCTGCCCTCAGCAAGTCGGGCCTGGTAGAAAAACTCTAAATGACAATGCAGCCTCTTTCACTTTGCTCTTCGGAAAGAAAGTGCAAAGGGTGCTGACCCCAAGCCTCACCTGGGCAATCATGCCCTTTCTGAGCCACCTTTCATTCGCTGGTTCTATGGCGAGGACAGGGGGTTCCTCAGGGCCTGGGAGGACACCTCCCACCGAGGTGCCCGAACCCATCCTCTGGGCACCCAGATGCTGTTAATGAGATCCATTTGATGGCATTTAGGTTTTCCACGTGTACCTGATGTGGAGGAGAACAGAGACACAAGCAGGGAAGGATTCCTGGGAAGCACCTCCTCCAGCTGGGACAGGAAGCAGCCTCCTTCTTCGGCCTTGAAGACACATGAGGTCCAGAGGAGGTGAGAGGAAGTTGAATGGGGAGAAAGAAGGAAGTAGAGGCAGGAGGGCCAGAGGGAGGTGGTGACCAGAGAGGCTGGCTCAAACTTTTCTCCAATCTGCTGATCCCAAAGAGAAGTCTCCAGCTGCTGCTAAAACCTGCTCAGGGGCAGCTGCCTGCCCTCTGAGAAAGGGGACCCACCCGCTCCGCAAGCTGAGGGCCTGCCCTGGGATGGAGGGGCAGCTGGGATAAGTCATCTCCAAGCCCACAGATGGAGAACGGAGCCCAGGGAGGGGACGGACTGGCCACAGGCAGAGAGAAGCCGAACTGGGCTGGGGCACCTGCTTCTGGAGCCTGGGGCAGAGATGGGGTGAGGGGAATGGGCTTTGGTGGGCTCTGCTCCTGGCCTCAGCTCCTGGGTCCCTGGGGGACTCTGCAGGCTGAAACATGAAGGGACTGTGATCAGATAAGGAACCAGAGCCTGCTTTGTCTCTACAGCCAGAAAGAAACCTGGAGAGTACAAGTTCTCTCTCATTTTCCCCTGGAGTCCCATTCACATCCTCTTCTTTTTGCTGTTATTTTTAGGAGCTCCACTGCCCCTTTGGGAGAATCTGCAGGCCTTTCTCTGCCTGCCTGCAGTGTGTGTGTGTGTGTGTGTGTGTGTGTGTGTGTGTGTGTGTGTGTGTAGGGAGATTGCCTATAACTGCCTGTCCTTTTGAAACTGACCAGAGGTGCTTCTGATTCTCCAGGACCAGCTTCTCTCCTGCAGACTCCAGAAGATGTGTCTTCACTTCAAAAGACCCCAAAATGTGGCTTCTTATAAAGTGTCCCCTCCAATCTGGGTGAGGTGTCAGGGTGAGAAGGAAGAGGGAGACAGAGGGGCTCGGGAAGAGACACAGAGATGACGTGAGACAGAGAGAGAGAGACCAATAGTGAAAGGAAGAGGGAGAGAAGCAGAGGTAGTGAGGACGTGAGTGAGAGGAGACAGAGGTAGAAAGATCTGGAAACAAGCTCAGGGAGAGACAGAGAGACTGTAAGAAGGGAGACGCAAACAGCTCAGTGCATAGAGAGAAGGGAGGAGACCAAGAGTGAGATGCAGAGAGGATGGGAGGAGAGAGAAGGAGAGTGAGAGGGTAGAAAACTCAGAAGGAGAGAAAGGGGAAAGGCAAGCTGAGACAGAATGAAGGAGGAACCGGGGAACGTGCTGAGGAGAAAGAGGGGAGACAGTGAGGAGGGAGGAAAGGCAAAGCAGAGGAGGAGAAGACAGGCGCCCTTGTCCTTGTTAATATCCGCGAGGAAGCTGGCCGAGCGTGTCCTTATGGGCCCTGCCGTGGCCATGGCCAGCAGGAAAGTGCCCCTCTGGTGACATGGGTGGCAGTCGAAGGAGGGAGGGGCAGGTCTGCAGCAGGTGGCCGCCCCTGGGTGGGGCCGCCAGCGGAGCCCTGGGGTATAAGTGGGAGGCCCAGCCGGCTGAGCACCTGTCAGGGCCAGCTCCCCTGCGCAGGTGCCAGGCAGGTGGCTCCGGCCGAGCCCAGCCCCAGCATGAGCTCCTTCGACCTCCCAGCGCCCTCCCCGCCCCGCTGCAGCCCCCAGTTCCCCAGCATCGGCCAGGAGCCCCCCGAGATGAACCTCTACTACGAGAACTTCTTCCACCCCCAGGGCGTGCCCAGCCCTCAGCGGCCCCCCTCCTTCGAGGGCGGCGGCGAGTACGGGGCCACCCCCAACCCCTACCTCTGGCTCAACGGGCCGGCCATGACCCCGCCGCCTTACCTGCCGGGCGCCAGCGCCAGCCCCTTCCTGCCCCAGACCTACGGGGTGCAGAGGCAGCTGCTGCCCGGCGTGTCCGGGCTGGGGGGCGGCGACCTGGGCTGGCTGCCTATCCCCTCGCAGGAGGAGCTGATGAAGCTGGTGCGGCCCCCCTACTCCTACTCGGCGCTCATCGCCATGGCCATCCACGGGGCACCCGACAGGCGCCTCACCCTCAGCCAGATCTACCAGTATGTGGCCGACAACTTCCCCTTCTACAACAAGAGCAAGGCCGGCTGGCAGAACTCCATCCGCCACAACCTGTCTCTCAACGACTGCTTCAAGAAGGTGCCCCGTGACGAGGACGACCCAGGTAAGGGGTCTGCGGGCTCGTGCCCCCAAGGAAGGCTCAGTCCTCCCGACACCCCGTTCTAGAAAGTCCTGAATATGGCCGTGCCCCCCGAGACTGGGGGCCAAAGGGAGTCATCTGTAAACATGGACCCTGGAGGCAGATTTGGGTTTGGATCCTGGCCGTGCCGCGGACCAGTCAGTGACCTGTGAGCCTCAGTTTCCCCATCTGAAAAATAGGAATGTAAGAGTGGATCCTTTACAGGCTTGTGGGTGGCGGGGTCATGAGATGATGTATGTGAGGTGTTTGGTGCTAACGAGTGCTCGATGGACTGCAGTGATTGTGACAATTAACCTGAATCCCCAGAATCTAGCATGTAGGAAGTCCTTTGCCGGCAGGGGATGGGAGATGAGTGCTTGGACTAGATAAAGGCAAGTGTATCCTAGGCCTGATGGGAAGGGACCGGTGTTTGTGAAACACCCAGTAAGGGCCACATCATGCTATCTGCCCTAGGTACATGGTCTCTTTTAATCCAGCCCTGTGGGGTGGCTCTTATGAAACCCATTTTACAGATGAGGAAAATAACACCTAGAGGTGAAGCAGCCTGCCTCGGGTGACACAGAATGATGTGACAGTGACGGAGAATGAATCTGAATGGAGGTGACTAACACCACAGTGTGAATTTTTTAATGAGCGATTTCTAAAATACAGAGATGTACACAGAGTAATATATTAAATACTCATGTGTCCATTTCCCAGAATCAAAGTCCACTCTTGTCCCAACATAGGAACCCAGGCTACCTCTCAGAGGAACCCCACCTCCACCCTCTTTGAGGCTTGTGAGGGCAGGGCTGTTTGTCCCCCAGAAGAGGGTGAGCATCCCATCCAAAGACTGGCCTCACCCTCAGGCCGAGAGACGCAGGCAGGCAGGGTTCAGATTGTCCTTCCTGGCTACAAAGCCCCTTTTATAACATCTAGCATTAGCCCTCTCTCACAGCCAGCCCGAGGAAGAAGGGGACAGGTCCAATGGGCCCACTTCTCATGCTAGGAAACTGAGGCTCACCCAAAGTCCCTCAGTCCGAAGCAGGGACTCAAGTCCATCCTTGGAGTTCACCCCCGAGACTTTCAGGGAGCCCTGAATTTCTCCGAGTTTTCTTTCACATCAGCAATGGACGAAGCCCCACCCTCACCTTTCCCCAGTACTTGAACTTCTTAAAGAGACCACACTGTCAACTCCTTCATGGCTTAGGCCTCTCTTGCTTGTGCTCCCAGGGTGCCTTGGTGTGAGGTGGGTGCTTAAATAAAGGTCCGTGTGCTGTGGCCTTGGAGGGGGTTTGTGGAATTCCTGTTTTGTTCTCTGCCTTTCTGCATTTGTTACCTTCGATTTTAGTTTACGACAGTAAGAAGGAGCAGAAGCAAAGCACTGGATCCGTCTCTCTACTTACCTTCTCCTGCTTTTGTGCCAGGCAAAGGGAATTACTGGACCCTGGACCCCAACTGTGAGAAGATGTTCGACAATGGAAATTTCCGCAGGAAGAGGAAGAGAAAATCGGATGTTTCCTCCAGCACGGGCTCCTTGGCCTCGGAGAAAACGGAGCCCAGTCTCCTGGCAGGCAGCCCCAAGACCACGGAGGCCCAGGACATCTTGGATGGTGCTTTGCCGGGTACCACCAGCTCCCCAGAGAAGCAGCCCTCGCCGCCCCCGCCGGGAACCCCGTGCCTCAACAGCTTCCTCTCCACCATGTCAGCCTATGTGAGTGGGTCAAGCCCCATGGGCCGCCCTGTGGCCACGCCGGGACTGAGCCCGGAGCCCGCTGACAAGGTGGGGCAGAACTTGCTGAACTTCAACTCCTATACCCCACTCACCAACTTCAGTGGCCACGCGGGCGGGGGTGAGTGGGCCAGCCCCACACCCAGCAATGCTCTGGGCTACGGAGGCTCCGTCCTCAACCAGTTCAGCCCTCACTTCTACAACAGCGTCAACACAAACAGCATCCTCTACCCCAGGGAGGGCACCGAGGTCTAGAAACACAACAGCTCCCGAGCCAGATGGACACACTCGGGGTCCTCCATTTCAGCATCCAAGTGGTCCAAGACCTCCAAACTGCCCAGACATACACAGGAGGCTCAGAGGAATTCATCGTTTTTCTAGAACATTGTGTAAACCTTGTGTTTATCACATATCCATCCACAGACCCACAACCAGCTTTGCAGTAGAAATACTGGTGCCTGCATGACAGTAATCAACTTGGCCATTTATTGAGCACTTACTATGTGCTGGGTGCTGTACTAAGCTCTTCGAAGGCGTGATCGTACTTTCTATTTACAGCCACCTTGTGAGGGCCATAAAAACCTCCCCATTTTACAGATGAGAAAACTGAGGCTTGAGGAAGTTAAGTAACTTTCCCAGGGTCATACAAACTAGGAAGCGGCAGAGCCAGGAGTCAAGTCCAGGTCTCTATGACTCCCAAAGTTTGGGCCAATGAAGGCTGGGATGGAGGAATTGGTTGAGCAGCCAGGGAAGGTCAGTGTGGAGAGCTGATGAGGGCATGCATATGCAAATCTCCCCACTGCCTTCTGGCCATCCATCAGATTTAGCACCAGCCCTAGGCACATCTCATCTTGGTCCGAGTCCTCATTCTTTGGCCCCCAACTTACCTGCCGACACTCCTTTTGCTACTACTCAAGGGAGAAGCCCAGATCTGTGCCCCTGCAGGACGATGCGTCCCGCCTCTCCCCACAGAGGGATGTTGCTTCCCCAGTCCCGCAGACCATGAGCAGAGCAGGGAGAGGAGCAGTGTGCACCCCAACCCCCCCCCCACCCCCTCACTGCCCACTGACAAAATCTTGTAAAGCCCAGCTTCCTGTGTGCACGTCATGGACCAGTGAGCTGGAGGTGGCTGAGTCTGCCAAGAGAAACAAGGCTGAATAAGTGCTTCCTTTTTTACAGCCCGGGAGGGGCTGCAGACCGCCACAGAGGGGTCCCTGCGTGCTGCTCCTGGAATCTTTTTCTTGTTTTGTGTGTACTTTACATGCCTGTGATGTTGCATCACAGCACACCCTGGGAAGTATTTTTTGTTTTCTTATGTTCTTTTTAATTAAAAAAAAAAAAAAATCTACGCGTGTCCCTTCCTTGTGAGTTTTCCTGTCACTTGGCTGCTGGTTGACTCAATATGGGGCCAAGTGCAGCCTGGAGCTGAAGGCTCTTGGGACAAGAGGCAGAGAAAGAATGGGTGTCAGGCTCTTTCCCTCTGCCACATTGGCCTGCGGACAGAACAAAGGTCCCCCCAAAAAGAGGAGAGCTTGTGGGACACAAAATATGGCCCGGATTACGGCTCTTGCGATTGTCATTCCTGTGTTATGATCACGTGATCCCCTAACAACCCTGTGCAGGGAGTGGTACTAATCCCATCATTATACAGATGAGAAAAACGAGGCTCAGAGTGCTTGAGCAAATTTCCTCAAGTCCCCAGGCCATCCCTGCCCACGTCTGACTCTGCAGCTCATCACGCTGTAGCACAGCCTCAGATGTGGCTGACCCTAGTGGCAGTGGCAACAGTCCTATTGGCTACAATTCGCCGAGGACTGTGGACAGGCCCTGGGCCAAGTGCTGTGCAGGGGGAGCTCTTTTATCCTCACAACAGCCCACAAGTGTGGACAGTGGCGAGTGACTGGGGTCCTGGCACAAGTCCTGCTGGATGACTTGTGCGTGGAAGCTGGAGGTCTTCTAGTTGGAGAGCCCTCCTCAGACGCCCCTACCGAGGGCTCAAGCCATACCAAGCTGCCCCCTCAGACTCTGGGGGGCTCTCTTTCCCTGGAGTAAGAGAGGAGGTGGTAAAGAGCGATGATGATGGTGATGATGATGACATTCATTGTAGGTTTACTACGTGCCAGGCACTGTGTTAGGACTTGACCTGCCTTATTGCATTTAATCCTCCAAATAATCCAGTGCAATCAATGCTACTATCTCCACTGTATAGGTGAGAAAACTGTAACTTACAGAGAGATTCTGTAACTTGATCAAGGACACACAGCCAGGATTCGAATGCAGATCCATCGATGCCATGGCTAAAACTCTTCTCCACTGCACCTGGCACTGGGGAGCCCTGGACTCACCGTGAGAGAGCAAAACCAGGAAAACCGAGATGAGAAAAAGCGGGCCTCCTTAAAAACCCCTCAGATTGTTTCCTGGGGAGCTCCGTTCCACAGAGACCCAGACTTCTCCTGGCGGTAGAGGCAGATGCAGTGCTGGCTGAGGAGGTAAAGGGAAGGGATACAGTCTCAGACCATAAAAAGAAAACCTTAGAAAATGTGGAACAAGCTGACCTCTTGCTGCACAGAATGGAAACCTGAGGCTGCAAGAGGAAGGGACGCCACAAATGTCTCCGGTGAGATGGAGTTGGAGGCAGAGTTGGAATGTGGGTCCCTGAAGGCTGCACCAGGATTCTTTGTCACACTAGATCCCACTGCCACCAAATTTGCCCAAACAGAGACCCCCCTCCATGAAAAATCTCCGCGCCCGCTCTTTGAGCCCCACTCCTTTCCCACGACGTGCCTGCCGGGTGTGCATTCTGGACAAGGCACCCGGTGTGAAGGGGCCCAAACAGAGACCAACCTAGCCCCCCGGGAGGGAGGTGGCGATTTAGAACCCAGGTCCACAACACAAAGTCCCCACTCTCCTTCAGCCCAGAATGTAATGGGCACGGCAGTAAAAGGATTGTCTGCAGGGCTCTGACAACTCTTGTCGGTGGCTGTGACGTTCTGAGTAGCAACGCTAGGAGCTCACGGGAGGGGAGGGGGGAGTGCACACTGCTGGAGGCGGGACCCGGGTCAAGAAGGGGGTCTCCCCGGTCAGCTTCTGCAGGCTGCTTCTTGCCCTCTTACGGTCCTCTTCCTCTGAGAAGAAATGGGATCTGAAGAGAGAGAGGGAAGGGAGAAAAGGAAGGAGAGAGGGAAGGATGGATGAAAGAGGACTGGTCGTCCACCAAGCATTCAATTCTGTGGATGGCCTTTGGGCTTATTAGCCTCCTGCAACGTGGCTCTACATTAAAGACACGTCCTCCAGCACCAATAAAGTGTCTGAGAAGAGGGCCTCCTGTGTTTTGGGAGCCCAGGAAGGCTGCGTGGAGGAGGTGAGACGGGACCTGAAGGACGGTGGAAATGAACTAATGCAAAGAATTTTCAAATAAAAGGGAACTAAGAGAATTAATCACCTGCAGACCTAAACTAAAGGAAATTGCTCAGTCTGAAGGGAAATGGTAGTAGATGGAAGCTCAAGTCTTTCAAAAGGAATGAGGAACATCAGAAATGGTAAAATTCTGGGTAAATATTATTAAAGTCTATTTTTTCTTCCTAATTTCTTTAAAATACACAAGGCTGCTTGAAAAAAAAAACCTGTAACATTATCTTGTAGAGTCTATAATGCGTGTAGGTGTATATAGACTTTCAAATGGCAACTTTGCTATAAGGGATAAGGTTTTGTGGTAAATGGATCTATATGATTGCAAGATTTTTTTTTCTGCATATTTTGTAAAGTGGTACAAACTTAACTCTAAATAGACTGTTGGGCTTCCCTGGTAGCGCAGTGGTTGAGAGTCCGCCTGCCGATGCAGGGGACACGGGTTCGTGCCCCAGTCCGGGAGGATCCCACATGCCGCGGAGCGGCTGGGCCCGTGAGCCATGGCCTCTGAGCCTGCGCGTCCGGAGCCTGTGCTCCGCAGCGGGAGAGGCCACAGCAGCGAGAGGCCCGCGTACCGCAAAAAAAAAAAAAAAAAAAAGTCAATGGATGCAAATAGTAAGCCCAAGAAGCAGGAGCTGGCCCTATTAACATTAGATAAAATAGACCTGAAGACCAGGAATGTTATCAGAGCAAAATGGGGACTTTTAAAGTAATGAAACAGTCAACTCATTAGGTAGACAAGTATTCATAAATGGAAGAACTAAATACGTGAAGCAAAATTGACAGAATGAAAGGGAGAAGTAAACAATTCCACAATCTTGGTTGGAGATTTCAACACTTCTCTCTCAATAACTGATGGAATAAATAGTCAAAACAATCAGTAAAGACATAGAGGATCTGAACAACACTATCAGCCCCCTTGACTAAGTTGATATTTCTAGAACATTACATCCAACGGTGTAGTATACATATTATTTTCTAGGGCCTATGATATGTTTACCCTACTCTGGGCCATAAAACAAGCCTCACAAAATTCAAAAGGATTTTAAAACACTGTGCTACGTGAAAGACGCCAGACACAAAGAGTAAATACTTATATAAATGTTTATATAAAATTCTAGAAGAGTCAATCTGTAGTGACAGAAAGCAGATCGATACAGGTATGACTCAGAGATACTGTGGGTTTGATTCCAGACCACCACAATAAAGCAAATATAGCAATAATTTTTTGGTCCCATGAATTTTTTGATTTCCCAGTACATATAAGAGCTATGTTAAAAAAAAAAAAGAGTTATGTTAATATTACACTATAGTCTATTAAGGTTGAAATAGCATTATGTCTAAAAAAACAATGTTTACACCTTAATTTTAAAATACATGATTGCTTAAAAATGCTAACCATTATCTGAGCCTTCAGTAAGTCATCATCTTTTTGCTGGTGCAGGGTTTGAAATACTGTGAGAATTACAATATGACATGCAACACAGAGGCACGAATTGATCAAATGCTGCTGGAAAAATGGTACCGACAGACTTGCGTGATGCAGGGTTACCACAAAACTTCAGTGTATAAAAGTGTCTGCAACAATAAAGCAAGGGTGACCTGTAGTTGTCTAGGGCTGTGGTGGAGGCAGAGGTGAAGATTGATTGGGAAGGAACCCCAGGGAACTTTCGGGATGATGGAAACATTCTATACCTTGATTATTCTGGTAATCACGTGTATGCATCTGTTTGTCAAAAGTCATGGACCTGCACACTTAAAACAGGAACATTTTACTGCAGGTAAATTATACCTCAATGAGGTTGATTAAAATTAAAAGAGACTTTTGGAATGTATACCAGGAAGTGACACAGCTGGTTAGAACCTTAGCAGAGGCTGGTTCCAGAACACTGAATTAATTATTTGCCAGTACTTAAAGCCTGTGAGATTTCAGGCAAATATGAAGACTTAGGCTTCTCTGAAGAGCAGGAAGCTCTGGCAATACTGAGCCAAGATGCGCCCACCTGCCATCTCCCCCACCAAACCATGGCTGGAGCAGGGGAACAGCTACTCCCTTTAGACGGAGCACTGCCTATCCAGTGGCCACCCTGCCTGCTTCACTCATTTAAGTGATCCGTCTAGCCCTGGTTGCCTTGGAGCTTGTGACCCATTGACTGGAGCAATAGTAGCGATTATCACTTAGTGTCTAGTTTAGCCCCTATAGCTTCTATATGGATCTCTCAGCATCTGACTTACCCTACTATCAGGCATAGATATATAGTTTCATTGTTATATTCAAGCACTCTGTGTATATTATCGTGTTAAATCCTTACAGCGACCCTACCAAGCAGGTCCTGTCATCACCCCCAGTATGTAGCTGAGGAAGCTGAGACACAGAGAGTTTAAATACACGCCCAGGTTTACACAAGCAGTAAGTGATGGAACCAGGATCCAAACCCAGAGCTGTCTGATGTCAGGGATTGTGCACGTCGGAGAAAGCCCAGCTGCGCAACTCCAGGAAGCAGGCTTCACGTGGAATTCCACGGTGCTGTGTGGGCTCCAGGGGGCGCCACTCACACAGGACACAACGCAAACGGTGCCTTCTTGGGTCTTGTAAACCTGAAGGGTGGGGTAGCCAATGGAAGGGGGGAACTCCCTCTAGCTTTGGGAATGTAATTCAGTCAACAAGATTTTCTTTAGCACCTACCATGTACCAGGTGCTGATCTAGGTGTTGGTCTAGGAGACACAGCAGTGAGCCAAGTCCCTACCCTAACAGAGCTTACCTTCTAATGGGAGAAATGGCCAATAAAACATAAGGAGGTTATCTAATTTTATTAACATTTAATACCATGCCAGTTAATGATGAATTGCTGTGAAGTGAACTGCAGCAGAGACAGGGCTCAGCAGTGACTGGGGACACTATTTAAGATCGGAAGGGGTGAGAAGGCTCTCTGAAGAGGTGACATATGAGCAGAGACTTGCAGATGTGAAGGAGGCCTGCAAAGATCTGGAAGAAGGCCACTCCAGCAGGACAATGGGAACAGCCAAGTGCAAAGGCCCTGGAGTGGGAACGAGCTCTTGGCACATTAGATGTTAAGGACGAGACACTAGTAGGACCTCACAGGCCTTGGCAACAGTGTGGGTCTCATTACATCTATAGGGGAGGACATGGGGGCAAGAATTTGCATGGAGGGCGAGATGGAAGAGAGTAAGTTCAGGGCACTCTGAAGGGTGATCAAAGGACTTAGCGCCCACCCCAGGAACAGCCCACAGCCCTCCTGAACATGTCTGTCAAAGTGTGCCCAGCAGTTCTTCTAATTGTGATTGTTTTTTCCAAAATACAGGTGTGGAGAGCCTGGCTTCTAGCAGGAAGGCAATGACACCTGGTCTGGTTTCAGAAAATCTTTCTTATGCAAAATTCCATCTCCATCTCAATCACCAAAGGCTCTGACGCATTCCACCTGAGTCTCTGGCTGCAGGATGTGCTAGACAAAAAGGGAAACAATGTCCCTCAGTGACAAACTCCAGTGAACAGCCACTCACCTGCTAGGTGACCTGGGGTGAGTCACTTCTCCTTTCTGAGCCTCAGTCCCCTCCTCTGTAAAATGGGGCTACTCGTGCCTCATTTCCAGAGTGACTCATGGTAATTAATCAAGATTGGGTTTTTGAAAACACTTTGTGCAGGACCAGTTCATTTATTTACTAATTTATTTTCTGTCTCCCCAACTAGGATGTAGATGCCTTGAGAGTAGGGTCTTGTCGCTGGTTCATCTCAGCGACACCAGGGCAATGCACAGAGCCTGGCACACAGTTAGTGCACAATAATATTTGCTCATTTAATGAATAGTATATGCTTATTAATTACCTGCAGATATAATGTTGGATGTGGCTTCAGATCCTTTAGTTTCTGAATATTACACAACAGGATTTTCTCTTTCGGGTCCAAATGAGCATTACATGATTTGTATTGTGTTAACGTTAGTAGTGACGGTTATTTACATGAAAATGTCTCTCTGAGTGAGCAGATATGCCTGTGAGTCTGTTAACACATCCTAACTACCTTTGGATTTTCTACCTAATCTGTTGATATGGGTAGAATATATGACATAACCAGTGTCTACCCCAACTTCTACCGTACAGAAAAGGAATTTAAATTAATATCTATATTTAATGCATTTGTTCATTCTTTTTTTCAGTAAATATTTATTGAGAAACTTCCATTGAACTGTGGGACTCAGCATGGAAGTACATCACTCATAGACCCTGCCCTCGAGGAACTTACATTCTAGCAGGAGACAGGCATAAAGCAACTCATTATACAAATAAGTAGCTGCAATTGAAGTTAGAGCCAAGAAGGCCAAGTCCAGGTGCTATGAGTGTGTCTATCAGGATTCCTGACTTGGACCAGGGTGTCAGGGAAGGCCTCTGTGAGGAGGTGAGGTTTGTGCTGAGCCTGAGAGGTGAGAAGTGAGGGGAGAGAGCGTTGAGCCAGCCAGAGGGATCAGTGGGCACGAGGGCCTGTCCTGGGAGAGGTCTTGTACTTCTGAGGATCAGAAGGGAGAGGGATAGGTGACAATGTTGGAGGTTTGGCAGGGGGCAGGTCAGGCAGGGCTCTGTGGACCTGAGAAAGGATTTGGATTCAGTCTACAAACAAGCAACACCACCAACGTGGTTTAAATCCGGTAGAGACATGAACACATTTACTTTCTTTCTTTCTTTTTGTAAATGTTATTGAAGTATAGTTGATTTACAATCTTGTGTTAATTTCTTCTGTACAGCAAAGTGACTGTACATGTACATACATCTGAAATCACTTCGGCTGATGTTTCCATGAGACTTTGTACATTTCAGTGTATTCAAAACTGGAAACTCATGTTTGATGACCTTGTAATCTTGCAAGGTCAGTAGGGCAGTTCAAACTCTCCCCCATGTTACAGAGGAGGAAACTGAGGCACAAGGACGTGGGAAGGCTTGATAAAAGCTGTTTGACAAGCAGGGCAAGGTCTTTGGAGCAACATCGATCTATCAGTGAATAAATGGAGTGTGGGAGGGAGTATAAGGAACTGGGTATTAGAAATGGTCCTATGTTCTCTGGCTCTGGCTCTCCCTGATAATATTAAAAATGGTGAATCGGCAGTGAGGCAATCTGAATATGTATGAGCAGAATGTCAGCTGATGGCCAACCTCAGGGCCCATGGCCACACCTGTCCTCCCTGCAGTACTGAGATCTTAGCACTAACCCCCACTGGGGAAGGTGCATCCCAAACCTGGCCCAAGCTTATCAACAGTCTGCTCCTTCTCCAGGGTCCCTTATTTCCTAACAAAGCCACACTTCCTTAGCTTCAAAATTAGTAAGATAAAAATGAGGATAACCAGTGTCTATCAAGACTACTGTGCTTGTCTGCTCAGCACCTACTCCACACCTCCTCCTTCTGGTAACAGCACCCTGATTTTTGTCCTTGGGCAACAGCTCTGTGGTGAGCAAACTACCCAGAGCTAGCCAGTAAGGCTCAGCACTGATCTCCACTTAAGCCTGACCTGTAATAGGCATTCAGTAAATGTTTTCTAAGTTTAATAAAATTTACTACTTTACGACTGCGTTAGTCAAGACTCTTTTGGCTGCAAGTGACAGAAACGCCCACCCAAGAGAGTTTTATTGGCTCACGTAACAAAAAGTTTCTATGATAGGGCTGACTGCTCTCCCACCACCACCAGCAGGTGCAAATGTGTAGCGACATGAAAGAGCATGGCCAGAGCCTTGAGATCAAGGAGGAAAGGGGACACGGATGTCATGGACTCAGGGCAGCAGTTGGGCATCTTATCTGCAGCCACAGAAACTCACTCTGGATAACAATAGTGGAAAAGGACACAGGGGAAGGATCTTGAGTAGCTCATGGATCAAAGATAAGACTGGGGAACCAGGTGCAGGAGAAAGATGAGACCAAAGAAGACCAGGTGCAGGAATGACAGTTCAGGTCAGCCGCCGGCCCCTGTGGTGAGAACCACAGTGCTGGCACCTCACCACTCCTCCAGGAGTAATTCTTACCTGGGCCACTCCTCAAGGTTGAAAGCCCAAGGGCAACATGCAAATGACCCAGCTGAGGTCCTGTAGTTCCACTCTGCCTGAGTAGGGAGGGGTGGCGTCTGGGCCTTGCCTTCTTCCAAGACTAACACAAAATTCTTCCCTAATTAAAAGGGGCTTGGGGGCTTCCCTGGTGGTGCAGTGGTTGAGAGTCTGCCTGCCGATGCAGGGGACACGGGTTCGTGCCCCGGTCCGGGAAGATCCCACATGCCGTGGAGCGGCTGGGCCCGTGAGCCATGGCCGCTAAGCCTGCGCGTCCGGAGCCTGCACTCCGCAACGGGAGAGGCCACAGCAGTGAGAGGCCTGCGTACCACAAAAAAAAAAAAAAGGGGGGGGGGATGGGGTGGGGCTTGGATGCCAATCTGGAGAAAGCATAACATTTGAAGAGGTGAGCTGAGGAAGAACCTCATGGGAATACACATTCTGATGCTTTGGGGGCCAGCTGATCACATGTCCCTACTAAAGACATCCAAATTCAGTTTTAGAAATGACTCTCTTGGACAGACCGTGTCAGATTCAGCTATGAGCCACCAATATGGAAGGAAACGTAACCTTTATCTTTTGGGTGATGGGGAGCCATAGGAAGATTTAAGCCAGAGGTGGGGGGGGGACGTGGAAACAGAGAGAGATGGTAGGGCCAGCGAATCAGGCCATGGCTGTGGGGTTCGGATGGAGGGGATGGACTTGAGACCTTCTGAAGAGAAAAAGAAGGCAGGATCTGGCGACTGAAGCTACAAGGGACGTGTTGGGAGAGGGAGAAGTAAGAGTCAAGAACTCACCAAATTACTGGCGTAGGGGATCGAACATTATCAAACGCCTCCTCTCAAGCGCTTCATTTTTTATTTATTTTTTATTAATTTTTTTTTTTTTGCGGAACGCGGGCCTCTCACTGCTGTGGCCTCTCCCGTTGCGGAGCACAGGCTCCGGACATGCAGGCTCAGCGGCCATGGCTCACGGGCCCAGCCGCTCTACGGCATATGGGATCTTCCCGGACTGGGGCACGAACCCGCGTCCCCTGCATCGGCAGGCAGACTCTCAACCACTGCACCACCAGGGAAGCCCTCAAGTGCTTCATTTCTGTTAGCAAGGAAAGGATATTGTAAAGGCCAAATTGCACAACCAAAGAGGAAATCCAAAGGCAGACAGAGAGAATAATAGAAAGGCCTCTGCCTTGACAGTGTGATTCATTATTATTCTTTAAGTTGAGAAGGAAACAAATAATTGATCCTGGATGAAGAAATTGGGCTTGGCTGAGCCTGGGGCTATGGGAGGTAAGTCTGCTCCAGAATTCCCTGGGGGCATGTAGCTGATGGGTGAGAAGGAAGGAGGGGAGGAGTGTGGCTGCAAATGCTTCAAGAGACATTTCGTCCAGGACTGGGGCTGGGAAAATCAAGGGGACTGGGTTTCACTGCTTGGAAGGGAGGAAGACGTTGGCAACACTCAGCACTGTCCCTGGACATGTGCCTTCTTGCCAGCTTACTTGGTTTTTGAATAAATCTTCAGGCTAGCCTGGAGGGAACCCAAGCTGAGCCCCATCTTTTCCAGATGAGGAAACGCAGACCACGAAAGCTGGGACAGCTAAAGAAGGTCACACGCTTAGGAAGTAGTGGAGCACAAGCTAAATCTGGTCAAGATTCCTGCCTGCCAGTAGAATCCAGGGCCCCTGAGCCACCAGGTCCTGGGAGTAGCGATTTATGTCACGTAGAATCTCCCACTGATTTAGCCACTTGCATAGTGTTTGATAAATAGTCATAGAAGGGAATTTATTTTCCGTTGGTTTGCTATCAGTTGATCTATCAAGCAACCAGGATGAACTGAGGTTCTCCTATGGGGATTCAGAGCAGAGGAGAGGAAAATCAATGAGGGCTTGATGAGTCAGAGAGTCTTCCCTAAGAGTAGGAAGGGAAGGACTGGATATGCCAGGAGAAGAGAAGAGAGCCATCCAGGAGGCCAGGACAAGGGATGCATTTTAATAGATCTTCCCATTAATTTTTAATGCCCCCCTTAAGGGTGGTGAGAACCCAAATTTGACTATGGTCTGTAAAGGATTCCTAGGCTCTGTATGGATGTAAGACAACCTAAGACATGGAATTGGGAGACCAAAATAATGAAATTGGACACAGTCCAATGGTCTGGGTCAGAGTTCAGCAAACTTTTTACGTTAAGCTCTACAAGCCAAGTGACAAAACTAGGATACTATGAACGTACAAGAGAGAAAAATTCTCTGAACTTTTTATTAATGAAAAAATACAATAAAAATAAAATAACTGAGTGCAATGTTTTGGAATACCGTTCTACTAATGAGAAGATGGGATTCTCGGAGGGATAACATTTCATTTGGTTGAGATTCAAAGTGGGTGTCACCTATCCTCAAAATCAATCGCAAATGTTCATCCGTTAATGCCGATCTGTAGTGAATTTTATGTGCTTCCTATTTGACAGTGTCTTTTACACAGAGAGGTGACACTCGTGGCATCCCTGTGATTGGCAGTGCACCAAGCAACAGGGCTAAGGTCTGAGAGACCAGCTCTGCCTAGCACAAAAGCCTCCGTGGATGGGAGGTAAAACAACGAGCGGGTCTTGTTCCAATAAGACTTTATTTATGGACACTAAAATTTAACTTTCTTATAATTTTCACATGTCACAAAATAATCTTCTTTTGATTTTTTTTCAACTGTTTAGGAATACAAAAACCTGTACAGCAGGGGAGAGATTTCCCAATAGAATGATTCTTTGGCGTTCTTGCTGGGAATTGGGCATGTTTCTTCCAGCTTTTCAGCATCCCAGGCCACCTGCTCATCTGGTTCTTTCCGTAAAGAATTCACTTTGTATCAGGTTGAGATGAGGCCTCCCTGTCCTTCTCCCGCTCTTCCCCTCACCCTGGCTTGGCATGGAGCTCCTTCAGAGAGCCTGAGCCATGGGGAGGAGCCTGGGTGAGGGATACCGGGGGAGGCAGGTAGGACAGCAGGGGCCACCTCTGCAAACTGGCTGTCAGCGCATGCCAGGCTCTCCTCATCCACAGAAATCCATACCCTCAGTGCAAGCTTAGGTGTTCTGCCTTGCTGTTCCCATCTTTAAAATGGGCTAGACAATCACCTTTCTATTAAATGTGATTTCACACCTCCTTATTGGGCTCCTGGGGGTACAGAGGTGACCAGCACAGGTGCAGCCTCGGCTCCACCAGGTTCTCGGTCTATCATTCCTCAGTTCATGGCTTGGCTAAACCCTGTCATCTTTCCTCTTTCTTCCTCAGAGAGGCTTCCCTGACCTCCCGTCTAAAGTACAGCCCCAATAGTCTTTCACAGCCCACCTCCCAGCCTGTCCCCTTCAGTGGGCTCTGTCCCATGAGGGCTCATCAGACATTTTACTCCCGAACCTGGCACAGAGCTGACCCAGAGTAGCAGCTAAAATATATTTGTTGAATAAAAGCAAGGACTGGGGAAGACAGCTGTTAAACGTGATTGCAGTGGGAGGAAAGGAAACTTCATGGGAAACTTCATCCCTTTAGGATCTCCTGAGGTTTAGTACCTACCAGGGATTTTCCCTCAGGGCAGAGACTATATTTTACAGGACGCAGCAAGGTGCCTGGATAGCCCAATGAACATTTACTAAAGGCCCATCCTGTGCTAGCCACGTGTTTTTTGATATGTATCTCTCTTAGTTTTCACCATGGCCCCTTGCACAGCTGAGAGCATTGAGGCTCTTACATAAATGGCACTCCACAAACATTTATAGTTCGATCAAATCACCAGGTTTGATTTAGACCAGAGATTGTAAAAAGATCTCATTTCACGGTCCAACGTTACCTTGTGTGGGTCAATTCATTTGACCCACACAAGGTAATGGTTTTTTATTAGAAAATAAGGATTTTATTAGAAATTTTATTAGAAAATAAGGATTAGAAAATTAGGAAAATTGCATTTGTTGATGTAATTAAGTGAAGGGTCTTGCAATGAGTTTATCCTGGATCACCCAGTGGGTCCTAAAATCATTGACAAGTATCCTTATAAGAAGGAGAAGAGCAGAAGCACAGACACACAGAAGGGGAGAAAGCCACGTGAAGACTGAGACAGAGATTGGAGTGATGCAGCCACAAGCCAAGGAAAGCCTGGACATGCTAGAAACTGGAAGGGGCAAGGAAAGATTCTCTCCTAGAACCTTCAGACACCTTAGTTCTGGATTTCTGGCCTCCAGAACTCTGAGAGAATAAATTTCTGCCACTTTAAGCCGCCCAGCGTGCGGCAACTTGTCAAGGCAGCACTAGGCGGTGAACACAGCGGCCTTCTCGGAGCTCAGCAGAAGGAGTGCCGTGATCGATTTCTGATGTCTGCACGGGCGAGGGAGGACAGGGTGGCAGGCACGTGCTAAGTATCGGCCAACTTTGACTTAGATCAACCAGATCTTCTGGTTGGGGGCTTCCTCTGTGTGAGCAGATACCAGATATTTCTATCATGGTGACTCAGCACTCCACGGTACAGAAATCCATCAGGATGTCTCTCCTTTGGCTGAAGGGAGGAGCAGGGAGGTATGGACAGCAACAGCAGCATCAGTAGCTTCATTGTCATTGGCTGGATGAGATCATCGTGGAGGTGGAAAACCTTTGGGGACCTTGGGGAAGTGAAGGCGTCCCACAGCCGGGGAGGTCATCCTGGGTGCGGTTCCGCTTTTGCTGGAGTCCCCCTTTCTGGGTCTCAGAGTCCTTCCCGTCAGCACCTCCCCGTCACCTTTGCGCCCTTCATGCCACCATTTAAACCTTGGTTTTCCTGTCCTGTCCACAGCAAAATGACAGCCAAACTCCCTCCTCCATTTAACAGTGGGGCGGCCCAGTGCGGGGACAAGCGTTGGGGGACACAGGCTTTTCTTCTTTCTCGCCGTGTGATCTTGGAGAACTTTCTATCACTGGTCCTCAATTTCCTCGTCTGCAAAATGGGAAGAAAACAACCATACCTGCTTCAAGGGGTTGCTTCGAGGTGTTGATTTGTGCTCAGTACATACACTTAATAACTGCGCAAAACTGTTTGAAAACAAAACGCCGTGACAGACACACAAAATCAGTTGTCCTCCTGAATTCTGGACCCGTTTACCTGTCCTTCTGGGTTTCCTTTCCTGGACCTTTAAACGATCATCATTCATTGAGTGCTGACTGTGTCAGGCACCATATCACCTTATTCAGCCTCACACCAGCCCACTGAGGTAGGTACTATTGCTATGCCCACTTAAGTGACGAGGAAAACTGAGGCTCGGAGAGGAGAATGGCTTGACGAAGGTGACACAGCAAACGGGAGGTCTGTCTCCAAGCCATCCTGTGTCTCAGCCTCCTCACTCAGGGCCCCTCCATCCGCTCCTTCACTGTGCCTGGGGTGGCTGTGGAGCCCATGACCCCTGTGATCCCCGTAGACCACAGACTCTTTGAGGAAAGGGAACGAGCTCCTTTGTTTTTACGTCCCAGGCACTCCACGCTGAGTCTGGGGCAGGGTCATAATCACTAAGCATGTCAGACAAAGCTACTGAGTGAATAGATACACGAATAGTGGAGGGTTTAGAAAAACCGTCTTGTGTTTTAACAAAGTGGAAACTTTATGCTCCAATGAAGGAGAACTGAGTTATCGTCTACCTTCTACCCTCATATCCCGGGTGACCCTGTGTGTGTCAGTTATTTCTTTTGTAAAATGGGGAGAATCACGTACTCTCTGCCTTGGCCTGGAGATGGGGCCAAGGGGTCATTGAAGAACCCTTGCACTTGAACATAGCTGGACGATGCTGGTCTTGTTCACGGTACAGCCCCAAGAGTGCCCAGCATACAGCAGGTGTCGTGGTTATTTGCTGCAGGAGTAAATGACTCAGTGCTTTTCTCAGCCACTTCAGTTACTAAAATCTGCAAAAGCAACTTGACCTCGGCTGGACCACGGCAGGGCTCTCCCCACTCCTGTAGGAACCAGCTGAAAACAGGGTGGCGGGTTAGGGCTGGTCTTTCGTCTGGGGCAGTGTTATACCTTCACCCACTGCCGCCTAGAGAGGGTTAAACCTCGGCGGCCTGGCCTGGGTGCTCTCCAAACCTGTCCTGCCCCATTACCTTGCCTCCAGCTGAGGTTAGGCTCTGAGTTTACCCATAAACAGCTGCCACGCTCCCCCTGAGCAGCTAGAGATAAGGGCCATTTCCAAGCCCCAGCAGTACATGCTGCTCTCCGTGCCCCAGCCCGGCCATCCGCCTTGGCCTCGGCTGTCAGGGAGCTTATCCTTTTCAGGCAGCTCCGCTCCGTCCTTTAGAAACCCTTGTGTTAAGTATTAAGACTTTGGGGTCCCAGAATGGCCACATAGACAAGTAGAATCCATGATCAGACTTCCAGAATGAAAGGAGTCTTGGGCCAGGAGAACACTGGTGGGTCCACCAAACCCACCAAGTCAGGGACCCTCATTCCAGAACTGAGGCTGGTAACTTCCCAAGGCTCCAGAAGCTTCCATAACTCCTTATGTCTAGTTCCTCCCAGATACTTCTTTCCTGCCAGTCAGATATTAGGGATAACATCAGAGATGTCCCTTGGCCATTCTGATTATGAATAGCTTAACTTGTCATGCTAGGCTGTGACTCGTGAGCTAAATCTGGCCTACCACTTGTTTTTGTAGGGCACCCTTGAACTAAGAAAGGGTGAATTTCCAGCCTCCCAAGTCTGCAGATTGCAGACTTGCCATGTGAGGCAAGTCCTCAAAATAAATCTTTCTCTACCTCTCTTTGGATATGTATAGATCTTAGCATATTTGTATATTATATATACATTATACATATAGATCTAATTAGTTCTATCTCTCTGGAGAAACCTGACTGATACCGATTTGGGTATCCATATCCACACTGCCCCAGAGATCTTTCTAGAACACAAGCTGGATGGTGTCCCACTCCTGCTTAAACCTACCTTTAATTCCCCAAGCTCTGTGATAAAATCCAGGCCTTCCCAGGTGACTTCTAAGGGTGGAAACCTGGTTGATTTTCAGCCTCCGTTTCCCCAGTTCCCAGGAACTTCCTCTCCCCTCCCCTCCTGGTACCCTAGTCTTCAGCCAGCTGAGCAGTGGGGAGATACTGTGAGGACAAGAGCCCAAGGAAAGGCTCTCAGAAGCAGACCTCTCTCTCTACACCCCTACCATTCCTCTACCCACCACCAAGCAGGCCTTCTAGAACTTTCTAGGACACAGCTGCAATGAGGGTCTGGGCCTGGACCCTCTGGATCCAGCCTGAGGGCACGAGTGTACAGAGCTCGGGAGAAGGCAGAGGAAGCCCTGTTTTTGCCATTCCCTCCCTGTGGGCAGAGTTGGAGCCAAGTTTGACAGAGCTCCTTGGCTTGGCTTCCTTGACTCCTGCAGGTGGAAGGCCCCTGAGGAACTGTGGTTCTTTCTGGATGTCTCGACCAACCCAGAACCCCAGCCTCAGCCCCAGTACCGGATGGGCACCCACTGGTGGTGATTGTGAAAAAATAAAACATAGGGATATCACACAGGGCTCAGGCTGGGACCCGTGTAAACCCCACACCCTGGTGCCAGGGAACGTGGCCTCTGGTGACTGCCAGAGGAAACCCCTGTCCCACTGAAGCCCAGCCTCCCACCATGGCTTAGGGGTCGCTGACTTCCCCCAGGGACGGGGATGGCGCCCCAGAGCTCATCCCCAGGTGGGGGTGTTTGGGTAGCAGGCTGCTTGAGCACACAGGATTGGCTATGAAAGTCCCTGCAGCGTGAGACACACCTCCCAAGAAAAGCCTTTCCCTTTGGAAGCTCCTGGCCACGAGCACTCTTGCTGGCGCGGTAGCAAGAGGTACGTGAGAGATGAGAATCCATGCATTCAATCAGTCAGTCCTGATCCCCTGCTATGTCCAGGTACCATGGACCTCAAAATAAAACACAGCACCTTCCTCAAGTAGACTTCTGAAACAGACGCTGGTGCTCTAGGGCCTCTACCCACAGCAATGTAAGGCTCGCAGGAGACCATCTGCCACAGTTTTCAGAGATCCCCAGTGCCTCTGGGGACTCACCACGTACCACATCTGTGGTCTCCAATTCGCCTTACACACCGCCCAGATGACCTTTCTCTAGCATTGTTTTCTGGATTAAATCAAACTCCTTCAGTGCCCACTAAGGCTGGTCTCTGGATGCCTCTCCCTCCTCACTCGCACCTCCCACCCAGCTCCTCGTTTTCCCCTGGGCTTCAGCCAAGCAGGGCTCTGGGCAGACACTTGAACAAGCACTCTTGCTTCATACCACGGGGCCTTTGGACTCACAGTGTCGTGCCTGGAATGTCCATTCCCTGCCTTGCCCACCTGGCAGTTGGAAGTTATCCCCTTGTGAAGTCTTCTCTGATGTCTCAGCCACAACACCAGTACCCCTAGATGGTACGTGTCTCTGTCCATAAAAGCAACTTCCAATTCCTCACCATGTTTGGCTGGTTGGTGAGGCCTTGTAACTGAGCAGGACCCTATGGCGCCTTCCCCGGACAGACACCTCCCCTATATCCTCTGCTGTAGCTCCTCTCTGAAGTACTTAGATAACAGTATCTGACGCACACTTCCTGAGTTGATTTACAGGTGCTAAAACCAACACCAAATGGAAGAAATTAACTACTTGATGGCATGAGCCCCCAGACCTACTGGTGCCTATGGGTTGATAACGTCAACCACCCTGTTACCTCACCATCAACCAATCAGAGAACTGTGCATAAACTGATCACCTACCCTATGAGCACCCTCCCTCACCTGGCTTCTAAAATTACTTTGCTGAAACCCTTCGGGGAGTTTGGGCTTTTGAGCACAAGCCACGCGTTCTCCTTGCTTGGCCCTGCAATAAGCCTTTCTCTGCTCCAAACACTGACATTTCATTTTGTTTGGCCTCACTGTGTGTTGGGCACACAAACCTGCATTTGGTAACAGCCTGGCATGTCTTGGCCAATGCCCACCTCTCCCCATCACCCACATCTTACCAGTTACCCTGGTCTTTTTCTTTTCAGAAGTTTTTTTTGTTGTTGTTCTTTTTAAATTTTCTTAGAAGGTTTTTCGTTTTGTTTTGTTTTTTAATTTTTGGGTTGTGCCATGTGGCTTGCGGGATCTTAGTTCCGCGACCAGGGATCAAATGCGTGCCCCCTGCAGTGGAACCACGGAGTCTTAACCACTGGACCACCAGGGAAGTCCCACCCTGGTCTTCTTAAACGCCAGCTCTCTGTCATCTCATGGACTCCACACTTTCTGTTTTCTCTGCCTGTAACGTTTTTCCCCAGGAGCCGCAACTTTCATTTTTCAGGTTCCAGCTTCCAGACCCACAAAAGAGAGATTCTCCCCCACTGCCCTATTGAAATGGAGCCTCTTCCTCTTTCTTCTTTATCTTCGCACACTGCTTGGTTTTCTCATAATACAAACACAATTGCAATAATTGTGTGGACTTCTTCCTTTGTTGACCCAGTTATCGCCTTCCTGTCCGCTGGACTTTCGATTTCATGAACGGAGGAGATCTTGCTGTCGAGCCTCACCATTGTATACCCAGCCTTCAAAAAATCATGCTTAATAAATATTCATGGAAGGACTAGGGGTTATGTGAGTGTACACATATGAAGGAAGTCACCTAATATGTGTGCATCTTACCGTACGTAAATTACACTTTAATAAAAATATATACAAGGTGTACTGAATACTTATAAATGCATTAAAAATGATAAGTGATAATGCACGAATTTGCCTGTGTATCTTCTTAATTGTATTTGCATCACTGGCGTTTAACACAGAGCCTGGCCCAATGTTTCCTCCATTCCCGTGACGTAAGGTGGCCAAATTCAGAGCACATTACACTAAGGTGATCTTTCTTTATACTGCCTCTTGGAAAGTCATCATTAAACCAGTGACGCATCTTAAAATAGATGATTTGTCTTAGAACACTGAACATAGAAAACGCAGTTTGTAGAAGCCACTCACTAAATGTTGAACAAATTTGACTTGAAACGCAATGGGGTAAACTCTTAAGGGAGCTTGAAAAAGAGGTTTATAGGGCACTCCTCTTACCTTATTCACCTGTTTCAGAGAAACAGGCCCGTGAAAAGTCTGCAGAGAGTGTACTAGTTAAGGCCTTGGGATTGGATCACCTGCCGATGAATCTGGGCTCCACTGCTTAAGGCCAGCTGTGTGACCTTAACTTTAGTGCCTCACCACTCGGAACCTTGTTTTCCTCATGAAACAGGAAGTGTGATCCCTACGCCACAGAGCCCTGGTAAGGATTCAATGAGATGATGACTGGGAAGCTTTTAGCTCAGCGCCTGGCAGACAGCAAGCCCTTGATAAGTAGTGGCAATTAGTAATAGTGTTGTCCTCTGAGCCCACAATCAGTCCCCTGTGAGTGCCACATAATTGTGCGTGTTTGCTGGGAGGGACCAGAGCACAGGGGAGGAAGAGGAGGTATCTGCCCCCGGGGGGACTCTCATCCTGGAATTCTCTTCCTTCCCAGCCCAGCGAAAGCGTTTCCTCCACTCTGTAGAACTTCACTCCTCTGGGATCCCAGCTCTGGGCCCCAGGGGTGCTGGGAACAGAGCGGCACAGTCAACAACCTTTTCAGTTGTGTCAACATCTCTTGTACCTTCAAGTCCCTGGACTTCAGAAACCAGGGGAGGATGTCAGACTCAAAACGGGAGCCAGCGCACGTGGCAGCCTCAGCTCTCATGAACACCCTCCATGCATCCCTGTCTGAGCATCACCGACTCCCTGGAATCCCAAACCAGCCAAGGCCATTCACGCTAGTGAGCCTTTGCACACGCTGTCCACACCACCTGACGCTCCCAGTGCATTCCACCTATGGCCCTTGGCTCTGAAATGGGATTTTATCATTTCCCTTACTTTACAGGTAAGTCAGCTGGGTCCCAGAGAGGTTTGGTCACCTGACGCAGGTGACCCAGGGGCTCCCAACTCCCAAGGGCCACAGGTGAAGCCCCTCCCCACATCTTCCACCAAAATAGTCATCAAGTGTCCCCAGAGAGTCCCATGTGCCAGGCTTCACGTTCACCATCTCACTCTGAGGTCAGTTTTATTCTCTCCAGCTTACAGGTGAGGAAGCCCCAGTTCAGTGGCTTGCCTGGGAGCAGGTGGTGTCAGGTGGCAGAGATGCCCGGCAGCCCTAGCCCCTCGGGATCCAACTGACTTGCTAAACTGATTCCTGGGGTGATACCATGGACTAGCATCCTGAACTGGAGACATGCTCTTTTGGGGTAAAAATATCAAAGAATTAGGACCTCAGGAGGAGCCCCGAGGAAAGTGGACTTCCCTGACCACCCTGGCCAAGTACACTTTCCTCCCTGTCAACACTTCCATTGTCGTTTATAGGGTGTAGTAAGATTCCCAGGGCCCCAGAGACATGGAAGGACTGGGAGTTCTCAGCCTCTGCAGAGCTCCTCCCATCTCGCCCACCCAGCGGACACTCAAAGCCAAGACCTCCTGTCCCAGTTTTCAGTCCCAGTGACCCCAGACAACTTGGTCACTTTGCCATCCAAGCTCAGTGCCTTAGAGCATCAGCTCTGGAAACGGCTGCCTAAATTCAAATCCCAGCAACACCCCTTGCCAGCTGTGACCCCCTGGGCAAGGGACTTAATCTCTCTGTGCCTCATCACCTTCACCTGTAAAATGGAAATAACAATAGTATCGTGGTTGTGGTGATACACGAGACAGTAAACCCTCAAAAAATGTTAGTTTGGACGTGGAGGTGTGTTTTGTGTTGTCTCTCCTGAAATGAAGCCAAACATTCATAAGGATTCTTGCTTTCTTCAGGCGGCAGGAGCTGCAGCCAGGCGGCTGGAAGCGGGGATATGGAAACAGGCCCAGGGCCAAGTGGGGACAGCGAATCCCATCCAAGTGTCCCGGCCCAGCAGGGGAGGGCCAGCTGGAGATGGGGAGGCTGCCCGCGCAGGCCTCTGTGCCAGGCCAGTGAGTGGGCCAGACACCTATTTTCATTATCAGGCCCACATTCCTGGGATTCCTGGGTGAACCAGCCACTTATTACAAGAGACTCAAAGCGCCAAAGGAAAATACTCATTTGAGGCCCAGACATGGATTTTTCATTTTCATAATTGGCCGTTGGGTCTGCACGTCCCGGGGCGGCAGGTGGAAGGGAGCTGCTGGACAAAGTGTCTCTGTGGGAGCCCAGTCGCCCGTGGGGGAGGGCGGGGTCGGCTCCGCCCACAGGGCCCTCCAGAGGTCATGGCATCCATCCCCCTGCCTCTCAGCCTGACACATCAGCACCCCACCCCGGGCCAGAGGGACAGGCATTTACCCTGCTTTGCAGAAGGGGCCAGGAGGCTTGTGAGATCCCCTCCAGGTCTTCACACACTAGCCGTCTGTCTAACTCAGCGTCTCAACTAGGAGGTGATTTGGGCTCCCAGGGGTGACATTTTTGGTTGTCACAACTGGAGGAGGAGGAAGAACGGATGCTCCTGACCAAGGATGCTGCCCAGCATCCCACAAGGCACAGGACAGCCCTGCTCCCACAACAAAGAACGAACCAGCTGCCCTGATGACAAGTGTCAATCCATTGCGCTTGTCCACTTTTTCCCAATTAGAGTTCACGGAGCTGTAACAAGGGGAGAAGGGGCAGTGACCCAGGTGCATCTTTTAGGAAGGAGAGACAGGTGCAGGGTGGGGAGTAAAGACCAATATACACGGCTGCCTACCCAATGGGTGCAAGGTGGAGATAGACTACAGGGGATTTGGAATCCAGCGGACCTGGATCGGCGCACGGCCTCCCTTCTCCAGCTGTGGGGCTCTGGGCAAGTCACTTCGTGAGGTTCATTCAGCCTGACCTGGGAAATGAGGTCAGCATTGCCACCTCACAGGGTGGGTGTGAAAATGAGCAGTGATGACATTGGCCGAGTACCTCTCGTGTCTGCCTGGAGCATGGAAGTTCCCCACACATGCCGACCTCCTCCCCTGACTCTATTTCCCCTTTCCACAGCTTTCCCGTTGGCACCTTCCTTCCCCTGTGGCCTCTGACTCCCTCTCTTTGCCTCTCCAAACCCTCCCAGTGCCCAGGTCACTGTCCCTCCGGAGCACCTATTCCACCCTCAACCTCTGGCCACCCTCCTAAGCCAGCAGAGATGCCTGCCTTGGCCACGCACTGGCTTCTACGGGTCACTCCTGGCTCTGGGGGTATGGGGACATATTTGGGAGTATGTGGTATGCGTGAATGACATGTATCTATAGATTTGCACAGGTACTGAGCGTTTTGTGTGTATGTTGGTGTGTGAGCGTGCGTTTGTGTCTTGTGTGGATGCATATGTCTTGGGACTGCCTCTTTCTTCTTGCGTTGTCTCCCAGTCTCTGCAGGATACTTTGCAACATGCTGGACTCATTAGCTGTAGAGGGTCCTTAGGGGAAAGCTGGAGAGATGGATGTCTCCAGATTTCAGAGCAGGCTCTTTATTCCCTCTCCCCTGAGAAGCATGCCCAGGACCCAGGTTGTCATACACCATCCTGCCTTGCCCCACACCTTTCCATCCTCCTTTTCTGAGCACTGACTCCGGGCCAAGCCCTGTCCTGGACACCTGGACGGAGAGACGCTCACACCCAGTCCCTGCTGAAAGTCAGCTCATGTTCCAGTGGGAGCTCTCAGGGCTGCTGTTCAGCCAGGATGTAGCCTGACAGCAGTACCTGCTTTTAAAAGGTTGAAATACTCCTTAACGTTTGGCAAACAGCCTCTGCCCTGAGTCCCAAAGGCCCCCCTGATTCCCACGATCCAGGAAGTGACGGGCTAACCCAGGCCCTGCAGGGAGCCTCCAGGGACCCTGCTTCTGGGCTGTGCCGGCCTCCCTCCATCAGCTCTGATCAGTTGGTGCCTCTGCCATACCAGCTGTTAAATATTTTCAGACCCTCCAAGGAGACAGAGGCCTCATCACGCTGCAAATCACTAAGAGCACCGAAGCAGATGTTGAGCAGCTCTGAGAGCACTGAGGACAGAGCCACTAACTACCTTCAGGATTTCAAAGAAATCTTCAGAGGAAAAAAAAGAAAAGATTCTTCTCCAGGATCTTGAAGGATGAATAGGAGTCTGCAGGAAGATGAAGAGCAGGAAAGCCTTACTAGGTGCAGCGAACAAGAAGTACAAAGGCAGAGAGGTGTGTGAAAGAATCTCAGGCTAAAGGCAACCAGTTCCTGAGCGTGCAGAACGGGCAGAAGATTGGAAAAGGCAATGAGGAGACTAAATCGGAACAGGCCTTGAATGCTGAGCTAAGGAGCTGTAGCTTGGCAATCTTCAGGCCTAGGACCAGCTACACAGTTTGGGGGTCCAATACACACTGAAAGTGGCGGGGGGGGGGCTTTGTTCAAAAATTATTAAGAATGTCAAGACAGTTACAACTCAACATTAGAGGAGGGTCCTTCTAAGCCCAGGGCACCACATGACTGCCCGTGAAGGTGGCGATGCCCAAGGCCACTGGTCTGAGCTGATGTCCTGCCTGGGATTTAGGAGATGACAGCCTGAGCCCACCAGGCCTGAGAGGGGAAGCAGGAAACACCTCTTCAAAATTCTCCTGGCCTCATGGGAGATTAGCCCCTTCCCTTTGCAGAGATCGGGTTCCCATTCCAGATGCACTGTTTTCAGAGCCTTAATTAATCAGAGAGGATTGTACGGCACTTTTCTCTTTGTGCACTAATTCCTCACCCAGCTGACCCTGCTGCTGTATAAACACATGAGGCGGGTGCCCAGGAGGACCCAAAAGCCTGCTTCCCATAAGCGCTGGCTCCAACCACTGCCCAGCGGCTTGGGGACGTGCCCAGAGTCACCCAGGCTCCGTCTCACACAGGGCCCCGCTGGAGGGTTCAGAGGGCCTTCAGTGGCCACCTCACTAGGAACCAAGGAGCCCAGTGACTTGAGGCAAGTCACTGGAACACTTTGCTAATTTCACCTTCCCAGAGATGAGATAAGCCACCAGATGGGAGAAGGAATCAACAGGGGTCTAACTGCACTTTTGATGCAAATAGAGACCAAAATCAAAAGCTCCTCTTCTTGAGGTTAATAGATTCATTTGGTTAAAAGCTGAGAAGCATTTCACCACAACCTCTGTCCCCAGCAACATGCCCTCAGTATTTGCATACGTTTTGAATGAAAATTGTCAGGACCATGCAAACTAGACAGCTAAATGCATCTTATCTGATGGCTGTCGGGGAATTTGGGGGAAACAGGCCGGGTTTAAACACAAATCGGGGCTGAGGCTCTCGTGTGGGTCTGAGCCTCAGTGATAGTATCTGCCCCACCCTGGGCCGGGGCTTATGATAAGCTGCCTTCTCCATTTCACCGGCCCCTCGGTGACTAACAAGCCACCTGCTTGTGGTGGGACCTGGGAGAAAGAGAAACGATTCTTTATTGTTCCTTCTGGTTCCATTGAGGTCAAGGGCCAGGAGCAGGGTTAGGGTACCATTGCCCCTAAAGAGGGTTTCCATGCCTTGATCCATTACTCCATTAATCCTGAAGTACTTCATTCAACCATTTCATCCTTCACCATGTGAATCTTTCAACTGTATTCACAAATAATACTTATCTTTAGGGGGGAAATCTGAAAGGAAATATATTCATTTTTAAAATTGATCACATCATATACATCACGTAAGTTCTCTGCAGGAAAAAAAAATTTTAAATGCTGATACACAATGTGAAAAAAAGGATATGTGATCCTAAAGCTCCCAACATTCCCCTGCCCAGGGCATCACCACCATTAGCTCCTGGAGGGGTTGTATGTTCCCTCAGACTCACTCTGCGCATTGCTGCACAGAGAACTCTGTCTTCCTGGCACTTGGGTGTCCCTGACCCCACCATTCCTGCACATACCCTAGGCAGGGAAATTGGCAGTCCCAAGCTCAGACGTTTTTACCAAGCATCTCTCTCGCACTGTGCTAGGTCTGGGGCAGGCTGCAATGGGCAAGATGCAGCTGAGAGCCAGTACCCTATGTGTCACAGCTTGCAGGGGTTTGGCCGAGAAAGCAGCCACTCTCCCATCTTCCAGTTTCCAGATTGGGATTTGCATTTTGCTTTCTAAAGACCCTTATGTCCCTTAGCATTCCCCACTGCCCTTCTTCTTCTTGCCTACCTGCAGTTCCCAAGTTTATCATCACAAGCTTGAATTGCTTTTGTAACGGGGAAACACAGCACACTTTTTTTTTTTTTTTTTTTTTTTTGCGGTACGCGGGCCTCTCACTGTTGTGGCCTCTCCTGTTGTGGAGCACAGGCTCCGGACGCGCAGGCTCAGCGGCCATGGCTCACGGGCCCAGCCGCTCCGCGGCATGTGGGGTCTTCCCGGACCGGGGCACAAACCCGTGTCACCTGCATCGGCAGGAGGACTCTCAACCACTGCGCCACCAGGGAAGCCCCACACTTATTTTTTAACAAAATTT